>NC_135369.1:6172987-8572987 GCF_049243985.1 Paroedura picta
GGCCTTGCTGGAGGAGCTGGTCTCATGGCTTAAGTGCCATTCAGCACTAAACACCCACTCAGGGAGGCTGTCCCACCCCCGAGTGCCTCCTTGCCCAATCAGCTTCCCTGTCTGTCCAGCGGCCAGCCAATCGCCTTCCGTCCCCCACCCCTGACCACCCCCTCCTCCTTCCACTTCCCTCCGAGGCTCGGAGGCTGCAGATCCCTGCCGCGTGAGAGCGGCCCCTGCTGGTGAGTTCCAAAACAGCTCCGTGCAGCCTTTCCAAGTCCTGGGGGGAGGGAGAAGCCACCCACAGAGTTCTTCCGTCCTGCTGTTCGGTTGGCATCGAATAAAAGAGCTGCATTTTTGACGAACCCGCAGCCTTATTAGCGCTTGATGGGTTTTGCTAATCCGGTCCCTGAACGCACGATACTGGAATACCTTCGAAACGCGTATATGGACACAGAGGCTGTGACTGAACCAATCCAGCCTCCCGACCCCACCCCCTTCCCCAAATGTACCCGGTAAAGAGTTTTCACTATATGTGACATTTCGGGATGCCTCTCCCTGTGGCCTCCCCCTTCCCTTCCAACCCCCCAAAAATAACACAAGCGCACAGGATTTAATTTTTTTAAAAAGCCCTCCCTTCCAAAATGCTTTATTTCATCGCCCAAGCAGAAGATACAGTATAGAGCCACGGCGAGATGACGCTTTGGTTTCTGGCTGTTGCAGGAAGGATGGTTTGGAGGGTCAAACATTTCGGAGGGAAAGGGGGTAAGGACTGGGCAAGGGGGGGGCATTGCAATTCCCCTGTGCCCATCTGTGGTTACGTTTGGGGCAGAAGGAGGCACCTTTAAGCGGATTTGGGTTAGCTCTGGAGGGAGAGGGTTAACGGGCGTGGCCTCGTAGGCCTGACGGATGCCCTAGCTTTGTGGGATCAGCGCTCCGGAGGTGGGACGTGTGGCATTCCCCGTTCTCAGTATTTCTTCCCCGTTGGCTTCATGTTCTTCACGTAATATTCGTTGCAGCCGTTGGTCAGGCCGGCAAACAGAGAGAGGTAGCCCTCAAAGCTGATCTTCCCGTCCCGGCATTCCTCGAGGTTCTTCATGATCCTGTCGATGGCCATGGGGTCCTTCTGGTTCTGAAAACAAAATGCAAAAAGGGGGGGGGAGAGAAAGGGGTTTGGTTTAAACCAGAAGTCCCCGGGCTTTTTTGAACCGGCAGTCAGCTTTGGATCTCTGACACAGGGCAGGCAAAGACAAGCACAAAATGGCTGCGACAAAAACAGCCATTGTGGGAAGCAGGGTCAGCCACAACATGGCCACTGCAGGAGGTGGAGCCAGCCACAAAATGGCCACTGCATGAGGCGGAGCCAGCTGCAACATGGCCACTGCAGGAGGAGGAGCCAGCCACAAAATGGCCACTGCAGGAGGCGGAGCTAGCCACTAAATAGCTGCCGCAGCTTTAGTTCCATCACACAACCAAGGTTCTCTGCCAGTCATATCTCCACTGGCCAATCAGAGACCTTGCTAGGCAAAAGCCACACGTGTTCCTACCCACTTGCTTAAAGCACTTGGCAGGGGCGTGAAACGGTGTCAGGGGGGGGTCTGGATGTGTCCAATTCTGTTCTTTTGGCTTTGCAGGATGCCTGGCTTAATATTTGACTAGTGTGAATTGCCGGCATAGTTACTCTCCAGGGTCATTAGGCGTCCGACTGAATGGATGACGCATCTCGCCTCTGGAGTGAGTTCCTGTTGATGTGCAGGCGCATGAACGGTGCTGCGGTTGCCGTTCCACTTTGCGTGTGTGTGTGTGTGTGTGAGGGGGTGTGATTCGAGCAAAGAGGGGAAAATGCCCTGAGCGCGGCATTTACTGCCGACGATGACTAAGGTGCAGGTAGGAGTATGTGCTGGGATACAGTGATGTTTGGACAAGGTGGCTTTGGGGCATGGTGTTTCCCGGACGGTCTGCAAGCATGTGTCTCTCCTGCTCAGCCTGAAAGCTTAAAACACACTCCGGCGATTTTCACACCGCAATAAATAATGGGAGTTATTTATTGTTGGACTGGTTTTCAGTAAAGTGAAGAAGCAGAAGAAGAGTTGGTTCTTATATGCTGCTTTTCTCTACCCAAAGTGGCTTCCAATCGCCTTTCCTCTCCTCACAACAGACACCCTGTGAGGTGGATGAGGCTGAGAGAGCCCTGATATTCCTACTCAGTCAGAACAGCTTTTTCAGGGCTGTGGGGAGCCCAAGGTCACCCAGCTGGCTGCATGTGGGAGAGTGCAGATTCAAACCCGTCTCGCCAGATTAGAAATCTGCACTCCTAACCACGACACCAAACTGTCTCCCAGGGTCGGGGCTTTCATACCGTGAATCTCCTTTGGTTAATGAGCTGTCTCTGAAACGGCAGGATCATTTCAAATAGTGCCCTTTTTGGCTGTGCAATCTTCCTCTGAGTTTTTTTTTTTTTAAGTGCTAAGCTGAGGCCTACAGCGCTAGATCAATATAGCCCATTCAGGGCTACAGCAGCACTGCTGAGACACTTTGACTCCCCCAATATAGCATTTCAGGTGCGAAAAGACTGTTAGAACATCAGGGCCAATTATGCACTCGTTGGATAATGCACTTTCAATGTGCTTTTGCAGCTGGATTTTCCTGTGCAGAACAGGATAATCTACTTCTAAGGTGCATTGAAAGTGCATTATCCAACAGGTGCATAAAAGGCCCAGAGTTGCCATCTGGCAGTCCTGGGTTCCAATCCCTAACTTTGCCCTGAAGTTCACTGGGTGGTCTCAGCTTAACCCGCTTCGCAGGGCTGTTGTGAAAAACCAGGAAAGGAGCTGCTCAAGGGGAAAAGTTGGGGTAAAAATGTACCAAATAGATTCAACAAGCACCCCCGCAGCCTTTGCAAAACTCTTGCCCTCCCCCCGTACCCCTCTCGGGCCTTGCATGTGTCAAGATGCCGTGACATTCACTCACCTCCATATATCCTGGGACTTCCTTCTCCATCAGCTGCCTAAGGTCTTCCTTTAGGAGGTAGTTCTTTTCGCCGGCAAATTTGTGAAAAGTAAACATGACGGTTTCCATGGCGTGTTCCAGCTGAGACGGCATCTTTGCGCTGATTTTGGGTACCTGCCTAACTCCGGAGAGAGAGAGAGAGAGAGAGAGAGAGAGATCCATTATGAAATTGCTTGATGGACAGAGAGTCCATTTACAAAAATATTTGGATTTCTACACCGTCCCTCTGGGTAACCTGGCTCTGGACAGTGCACAAGAAGATACAGTGAATACCTTTAAAATTCAAAATTTAAAACACAGTTTAAAACAAAATCACAATGGCACCTTTAAGATTTATTCAGGGCGTGAGCTTTCGAGTGCAAGCACTCTTCCTCAGACTAAGAACTACCATCATGACAGCGGGAATATATAAACAAGAATTAAACCTGTTATATTATTATTAACTTTTATTATTAAGCATTATTAAGTATTAATCCTGTCAAATTATTATTAACTTTTATTATTAAGTATTATTAAGTATTAATCCTGTCAAATTATTATTAACTTTTATTATTAAGTATTATTAAGTATCAATCATGTTAAATTATTATTCACTTTTATTATTAAGCATTATTATTAAGTATCAATCCTGTTAAAATTATTCTTCACTTTTATTATTAAGTATTATTATTAACTTTTGCTTATATATTCCCACTGTCATGACGGTCAGTTCATAGTCTGAGGAAGAGTGCTTGCACTCAAAAGCTCACGCCCTGAATAAATCTTTGTTGGTCTTAAAGGTGCCACTAGACTCTGATTTTTTGTTGTTGTTCTGCTTCACGGCTGCCCACTTGAATCGCAGTTTAAAACAGTTTAAAAACAGGTGAAAACAACTTCAGATAAAAAACCTAGCATTGGCTAATCAAAAGAACTGGGACCTCTTAACATGCTGCCAGCAGAAGGCCAAGAATCTAGATCAGGGGTAGTAGGGGGCTCCTGGGAATTGTAGTCCATGGACATCTGGAGGGCCACAGTTTGACTACCCCTGATCTAGATCTTCCATATCAATAAATGGTCACGTGTGGTCTGGGGGAGGTCCGATAGAAGCTGGATGTTCCTTTTCATCGGCCCCAACCAAAGGTCTGGCGGAAGAGCTCCGCCTTGCAGGCCCTGCGGAAGTGACCTAGCTCTCTCAGGGCCCGGAAGTGCTCCGGGAGCTCATTCCACCAGGTAGAGGCCAGGACGGGAAATGACCTGGGAGCATTCGAGCTGAGAGTGGGTAAAAAGCCCTGTGCAGACTACACCCTGGTTACTCTGTGGATGGGAGACCACCAAGGGTGCACGCTTGCTCCGCAGAGGCAGGCAATACCAAGCCACCACTTATATGCCAAAAAAGGTCTTCTAATTCTGCTATATGAGCCTCTTGTGGCGCAGAGTGGTAAGGCAGCCGCCTGAAAGCTTTGCCCATGAGGTTGGGAGTTCAATCCCAGCAGCCGGCTCAAGGTTGACTCAGCCTTCCCTCCTTCCGAGGTCGGTAAAATGAGTACCCAGCTTGCTGCTGGGGGGTAAACGGTAATGACTGGGGAAGGCACTGGCAAACCACCCCGTATTGAGTCTGCCATGAAAACGCTAGAGGGCGTCACCCCAAGGGTCAGACATGACCCGGTGCTTGCACAGGGGATACCTTTACCTTTACCTTTAATTCTGCTACCTGACCGCCTCTTCGAAAACCCTACAAGGTTGCCATACGTCGCTCGCAACCTGCAAGCGTTTTCCACCCCCAATTATATCAGGGCGGATCCGGTCCACGAACAATAGGGCTTTCCTCCTCCGGAGGGAGCCTTCAGCGGCGCATGAGGCTCTCGGGAGAAGGAGTGACTCCTCACGCTGGGAGCAGGGCTCTCCCATTAGCAGAAGGGACCCGCAGGCCTTGCCTGTTGTTTCGAGGAATGGCTTAATCTCTAAATTGCCTTCTTGTGGTTTGTGTGCTAATTGGGGTTCGAATAGGAGGCGGATCCCAGCAGAGGTCTGGGTTCCGAGGCGTGATTCCCCGAGGCTTCATTTTCCGGCGTTCTAGCGAGATTTCGGTCGGAGGGATGGTTATTAAAAACGCTGCCTGCCAGGAAAAACGTGTTTGCTTGGCTTTCAAAGGGATAACGATGAGAGGATGGTTCATTTTTTAAAATAAAATTAATGACGTTCATTGTGTTTCAGCCTACTTGATGTTAAAATAAAACAGCACGCGTACAGGTCTGGATGGCTCGTTGAAGCAGTTCCTTAGCGGGAAGAAAATTAGACTAGCGGCACCCCCCTGACAGAGCAGTTTCTCAGTGGAACAGGCTTCCTCGGGAGGACCCAGGAGGTCCCTTCCAACTCTATGATTCTAAATTCCGTCTAAACCTCCGGAAGAAGTTCCTGACAGTCAGAGCGGTTCCTCAGTGGAACAGGCTTCCTTGGGAGGTGGTGGTTTCTCCATCTTTGGAGATTTTTAAGCATAGGCTGGAGAGCCATCTGACGGATAGGCTGATTCTGTGAAGGCTCAAGGGGGTGGCAGGTGACAGTGGATGAGCGATGGGGTTGTGAGTGTCCTGCACAGTGTAGGGGGCTGGACTAGATGACCCAGGAGGTCCCTTCCAACTCTAGGAGTCTCTGATTCTACACAGTGTAACTGGAGAGAACTCAGCCAGCTGACCGAAGTCTTGGCTTTTCCATTTGCAGAGGGAACCCACAGTGCATTTGAGCAAAAGGGACTCCCGAACGTATGCAGAGCACCATTCACTTCTCGCTCTGCAGCTACTCTTGACCTCGTGGAAAATTCCTTCTCGAGAGCACAGCCAAAAACCGGAGTCCTGAATATCTAGTTTTGGAGCAGTCCAACTTTGTGCGCCCCCCCTCCTCTAGGCCCAGCCTCTGCTGGTACATGGTCTTTGAACGGCAGCCCAGACAGCTGCCAGGAACATCTGCAAACCGACCGGCCATCTGGTTCCTATCTGGAGACGGCGGTGCTGCCTAAGGCGGAGAGACGTTGGCCGCATTCCCAGGACAGCCGAGGAACGCCCACCCACGCCTCCTTCTCTGGGCTGGCACCAGGGGAAGCATGCATGGCCTGGATCCCTGTTCCAGGACAAGCCTCTCTGGAAAGCCTTAACCCTTGGCTGCCCGGGGGAAGCCTTCCTGCAAACCTCCCAGCCGACAAGAATCCTAGAATCCTAGAGTTGGAAGGGACCTCCTGGGTCATCTAGTCCAACCCCCTGCACTGTGCAGGACACTCACAACCCTCTCGCTCACCCACTGTCACCTGCCACCCCCTTGAGCCTTCACAGAATCAGCCTCTCCGTCAGATGGCGCTCCAGCCTCTGTGTACAAATCTCCAAAGAGGGAGAATCCACCACCTCCCGAGGAAGCCTGTTCCACTGAGGAACCGCTCTGACTGTCAGGAACTTCTTCCGGATGTTTAGATGGAATTTAGAATCATAGAATCACAGAGTTGGAAGGGACCTCCTGGGCC
The DNA here is from genome assembly GCF_049243985.1 of Paroedura picta. Lineage (NCBI taxonomy): Eukaryota > Metazoa > Chordata > Lepidosauria > Squamata > Gekkonidae > Paroedura > Paroedura picta. The sequence continues at coordinate 6,179,472 of NC_135369.1, forward strand.
ATCTAGTCCAACCCCCTGCACTGTGCAGAAGCAAGGTCCGATACAACCTGAAGAACGAGGATGGTTCACGTGGGTCGCCGTGTTGGTCGGAAGCAGCAGAACAAAAATTGATCCCAGGGGCACCTTTGAGACCAAGTGGGAGTTGCGTATGCAGTGAAACAGACCCGCAATTCAAGCAGCAGGGAACCCTGAATTCTATCGGGGAGCACGCAGGATCCGTCCTGCCACTGGATTGTTTGAGTGGTCCGTTTAGTTTAAGCCTGGGGAAGCGCAAGGAGCCAATCGTGAGCTTTGGCCAGAAGCTGGGCCTGCATATAAGTTCGGGTGCTGGGTTATGAGTTCGAATTCTGATGGTTCGTTTCAGCTCAGCATTCAGAAGTTCCAGACAGAGTTGTTTCTCAGTGGAACAAGCTTCCTCGGGAGGTGGTGGGTTCTCCATCTTTGGAGATTTTAAATCAGAGGCTGGAAAGCCATTTGACGGAGAGGCTGATTCTGTGAAGGCTCAAGGGGGTGGCAGGTGACAATGGATGAGCGAGAGGGTTGTGAGTGTCCTGCGTAGAGCAGGGGGCTGGACTAGATGACCCAGGAGGTCCCTTCCAACTCTATGATTCTATGGTGTAATCTAATAAAGAGCCGCTGTTTTACTCCAGGAGGCCTCTATTCAGTGCAAGGTTTAATTCAAGGTGTGAGCTTTCATGCACAGGCCCACTTCCTCAGACAATGAAACCGAAATCACCAGAGTATGCATATAAACACTGGGTGAATTAGCAACCAATGAGTAAACAGCACCATGAAGATACGAGGCTAAGACAAAGGGTAAGGCTATCAGCCTCCCAGGCGTCTTCCAGACCAACCGTGTTTAAACACGTCCGGTGGATCACTGCAGAGAAGTTCTCTGTAGAACTCGCCTTAGGCTTGCTAGTGTAATTTTTTTTTTTAATGAAAATTGCATGGGTGAGAAAAAGGCCAGGAAAGTTTTGCAGAGGAATTCCCTGCTCGCCGCGGTTATGCACCTGCTCTTTCCTACAAGGATTTCGTGGGGGAACCTTGCGCCGCCCGCCTATTTTCATGGCTGCGCGGGGATTCGAACCTGGGTCTCCCAGATCCTAGAGAGACACACTACAGCCTACACCGCTTTGACCTGTTGAGCGGTGTCCATTTCCTTTGCCCTGTTGGACTATTCATTTTATTTTATGCAGGTTCCTGGATACCTGTAAGATACTTAACATTTTAGAAAGGGTTCTCTGACATGCTGCCCCTGAACCTGCCAGGGGCTGTGCAGATTTTAAAATGTATTTATTACATTTATACCCCTCGTTCTCATGTGTTGCTTTGGGCGCAGTCAACGTGTGACTCAAACTAAGCAGCTATTTTGTGGCTGGCTCTGCCTCCTGCAGCAGCCATTTTGTGGCTGGCTCCGCCTCCTGCAGCAGCCATTTTGTGGTTGGCTCCGCCTCCTGCAGCAGCCATTTTCTGGCTGCGCCCACCATCCTGCATCAGAATTTCACAGGTGCCTGCAGGCTCAAAAGGTGAGGGACCCCTGGATTAAAGAAATGCCCCCCACCCCTTCAAGAAATCTTCTATAGCTTCCCTTACGCTTGAAACCGCTCTCAAGTTGTTTGACTCAACTACCTGGCTGAATTAAATCCTTGGAAATTCCCACCAAGTTGTACACACAGTATACCTGCATGTGGTTAAAAGGGCAGCTGTTATGAGGCCATAAATATGGAGCGAAGGTGAATTTTTGTCATGCTTTGGCTGTTTGTGCACTTTCCCCTGCGTGAAGTCACCGAGGAAGGGCAAAACTCTGTCGTAAGACAGGCTATTTGAAGATTGCAGAAGGCTCTCGATCCAGATGCAACAAAGGTTCCCAAACCTTTTGAATTTGGGGGCACTTTTGGAATTCTGACCCAGACTGGTGGAATCAACCACAAAAATGGCCGCCAAAAGAGGCAGAGTCAAAAACAACAAGGCTGCTGCAGAAGGCGGAGCTACACACACAAATGCAGGGGGGGGGAAAGCGGCATTTAAAAAGAACAACAGAGTGGCAAAGAGGAGAGAGAGAATCAAGCCGACACTGCGTTAGCGGCTGCCACCGAAGCAAAGATATTTCCATCTGCCCAGCCTATCAGAAGCTCTGCTGGCCAAGAACGCCACATGGGCCCCGCCCACTTTCCACCTGTTGGAGACCATGGCTATACGACAGAGTTGTGTGGATAAGAGTGAAGCAAAAATTTTGAGTCTGGCACCAATATGTTTTATAACATATTGGCCATGTTATCAAATATTCCTTTATACGTCTTTGTAGCCGGCTCAAGGTTGACTCAGCCTTCCATCCTTCCGAGGTTGGTAAAATGAGTACCCAGCTTGCTTGCTGGGGGGTAAGCAGTAATGACTGGGGAAGGCACTGGCAAACCACCCCGTATTGAGTCTGCCATGAAAACGCTAGAGGGCGTCACCCCAAGGGTCAGACATGACTCGGTGCTTGCACAGGGGATACCTTTACCTTTACCTTACCTTTCCAAACCTAGAAAAACGATTTCTATATACCCAGCATTAACAAAGAGAGGGAGGATGTAGGTCTTAATACGTTAACGACTTAATTCCTCTTAATGCTAGATTTTGGTGTGACTTGGTAGATCTGACAGATAGTTGGCTTGGGGCTGATAAATCGGGTTCACAACCAACAGGTGATCCCTAGAGAATGACTAAAGATCTCCAGGCAGCACAGATCAAATCCCTTGGAGGGGGATATAATATATAATTCTATTATAATATATAATTAGCTATTAAAGACTAACCAAATTTGTGCCAGTGAGCTGTGACTCACAGAAGTTCCCCTATCCCAAAATTTGGGCTCCTGAACTTTGGCTCTTTTTCATGGCTACAGAAACACTAACACAGCTGCCCATCTTGATCTCTCTCAAATTTGGTTAGTCTGGAAGGGGCTCCTGGACTCTGGCTCTTCTCTGCAGCTACGGACCGACAAACACGGCAGCCCATAATGAGCTTATATGTAACTTACTGCTACATGTAGCAATGACCGCCTTGTCGAATTTTTCCAGCAAGATCACGGAGAGTGACAGATATGCCGATTGGTGCCAAAGCCAAATGGAGCCTCCATGTATGGAAGCAGTATACCCCTGACTCTCAAGAGTGGGGTTTATACTACAAAGGAAGGCCCTGCCCTTTCCCCATCAGACGCCGTCAACTGAACGCTGGACTCTCCACCAAACACATTCTTAAATTCAGCTGGGTTGTTAGCAGAAGGGCTTTTAAAAAATAATTAGCCAATAGTCCTGTTCATAAAGTTCTCAGGCCCCAGCCTGTTGCTTGAATGTGTGGAGCAGCTACAGCCTCTGAGCACGTCCAGAATGCCCTTTTCTACACCCACCTCGACTTTAAAAGTGAAGCACGGCTTGTACGAACGGTTGGGAAAGGGTTAAGTGGATGCTGGGGGCACTCTGGACATCTGCAGCTTGGGAGCAGATGGGATGCACCGACTCATTGCCAAACTCAGCGTCGAAAGCATCCGAAGATTGCTCCCTCGGGCCAACGCATTGGGTAACCATTCCCCCTGCCTGCTGTCTAACCCACCTCTTTTCACATTCCCCTGGGCTGATTCTGCACTTACTTTGTTTTTTCCATTGGGGATCCTGCTGAATTCAGATGGATTTGAACTCGGGTCTTTCTCTATTCTTCCCCCCCAATTGAAACAGTAAAGTGTTCTGCACTGGATTGGGGAAGCCTAGAGCGGGGCGGAGGGGAGCCAAGTGCAGAAGGGGCCTCTTTCTTTTTTTTATTGAACAATAGGTGTGTGTGTGTGTGGGTGGGAGGATTGGAGACAGCAGAGGAGGAGGGAATAAATCCAAGAGGCAAATCTCTGCTGAGAGAAGTTAGGGCTTCTGGAGCGCAGTCACTTTAAGGGAAGCCTTGGAACTGGGAATCAGGAAGTCTTTGAACTGATGTCCTGGCCAATCAGGGAAGACTGCTTGGCTACAGCACTGGAAACACTAGGCAGAGTTAATTCGCAAAGAGCAGAGAGCTTCACACCAAGTTGTGGATTCAGATTTTAAAAACGCTATTTGTTGGTCGATCGGTTGGATTTCTGTGAGTCAGGCACAGCCCAGGCCTGACACAGAACCCGTTAACACCCGGGGCCAAAAAGGGATGCAGATTTCCTTGCTGTAGGGCAAACGATGACCACAGTTGGGCCAGGCCTGGAACAGCCCCGGACTGGCAGAGACATCATGCAGCAGCGGGAATTAACCCCGAGACCGGACGAGTGGTGAGTCGGGCCAAATTTCTGGCCCTGCGGAACTGAGCGAGAACTAGAGCTCACTTCATCAGATGCATGAGGTCGAGAGGTTGAGCTATATCCATCAGGTTGATCCATGCATACAATAGATAGGGTGGGAGAATGTGAGGAAGAGAGGCGGGTTCAAAACCAGGTCTGCTCCAAAGACTTACCGTAATCAGGTTGCTTAGAGTGGGTGGGAAACACCCTCAACTCTTGTTCAATAAGCAAAATACAAAAGCAGTACGGCATGTAATGAGATAAGCAGATACAATTGGAAGTGACAATAATGCAGCAGAAGTAATTTAGATGGAGTAACCTGATTTATTCTGCTGCCAGGGGCTAACAGAGCTCCCATCTGGAATTATTTTGAGGGCAGACATCAAGAACTTTTTCGACAGAAGCAAACTCCTCCATTGGGCAGACGATTTCAGGAAATGAAGGAATTTGAGGACTCTTGAACCTGGATCTGAGGAGACTCCCAAGGTGATCCATGCCAAGAACCAGTTTCCCATGTGAGACTTCCTCCAAAAGCCTAGACCAGGGATAGTCAACCTGTGGTCCTCCAGATGTTCATGGACTACAATTCCCATGAGCTCATGGGAATTGTAGTTCATGAACATCTGGAGGACCACAGGTTGACTACCCCTGGCCCAGACCACCTCTGGGATGCAGCTGGGCAAATGTGAAATAGTTTTATTGTGGCTGTTTCCCCAAAGGAATCGTGCCTGTTGAAAGGCACCAAGATGTCTGGCAAAACTCTGTAGCTCCCGTCAAGAGAGGCACGTGAAGAAGAGAAGCCATGTTGGATCAGGCCAGGGGCCCATCAACACTCCCTGTCTCACAGTGGCCAAAGCCCAGGGGCCATTAGGAGGTCCACCAGCGGGGCCAGAACTCCAGAAGCCCCCCACTCTGTGGCCCCCTAAGCACCAAGAAGACAGAACCACTCACGGATCACTGTTCTCAAGAACGAAAGAGACACCATGTTGGAACAGGACAATGGCCTATCTAGGTCACACAGTGGCCAAAACCTAGGGACATCTGAAGAACACTGGTGGATCATACCAGTGATCCATGTAGTCCAGCCTCCCGTCTCACCCAGGGGCCAGTCAGACCCTCTGGAGGGCCAGCCACAGGGCAGGGAGGCCGAGGCCTTCCCCTGAGAAGACCCTCAGAAGAACCCCCATCACTATACCGTGCTCTCTGCTTCTCATATGTAGCACAAACCCTTTAGAAGCCTTAAAAAACTCAGGAGGCAAGGTTAATTTTTTTTTCTTTTAAACATCTCTACAGGTGCCAGAAAATACAAGCGGGGTGGCGAGGGCGGGGCGAAGAACCCCCCAAAACTGGCACCGCCAGCAATTCTGTTCCACCGCAGTGGCTTCGTGTGCGTCTGTGCTCTTCCTGGGTGTTCCCCAGCAGTGGCTGCTTTCCGGAGGCCGTCTTCGGAAGGCGCTAGGAGTGCATAGAAAGGAAATTCAACGTCTCTCCCCATTGCTGTAACGAATAAGCCGGAGCTTAAGAGGCCCTGGCAATGCTCCCTTCCCTTCCTCGCCCTCTTGGACTGATGCCACCGACGCTTCTCCCCTTCACGAATCATGAATAGAGGGGCACTGCCTGCCCCTCTCTGGCATGCAACAATCGTCAGCTGCTACCTATTGGGAAATGGCTCTGCAGATCTGGCGCCTTGGAACAGGGGGGGAAATACCTATGCTTGGTTGCAAAGATAGGTTCCAGTGGGTAGCCATGTTGGTCTTCTGCAGCAGAACGCACTGGCCCTTGTGGGGATTTGGGGCTGTGTGGCCATGGTCTGGTGATTTTGGACCCTGACATTTTGCTGGTAACTGCAGCTGGCATTGCCAGGGGTAGGACATGGCAAGCTGGGCATCTCTCTGTGCCAAAGTCTTGCCATGTCCTACCTCTGAAGAGGACTCTTTGGAAATTTTTAAACAGAGCTATCTGATGGAGAGGCTAATTCTGTGGAGGCTCGAGGCCGCGGCAGGTTGCAGTGGAAGAGTGATAGGGTAGTGAGTATCTTGCACAGGGCTGGACTAGATGACCCAAGAGGTCCCTTCCAACTCTATGATTCTGTGATTCTAAAACCCACAACGGCCAGTTGAATCTGGCTTTAAAGCCTTTGACAATTCAGCAGGACAAAGTCTGAGTCCGGTGGGACTTCCTAAGACTGACCAAGTTTTATTTTTTTGTGTGCAAGCTCACGTCCTCAGATACATTCCTCAGATACAACGCTTCCTCAAATACAAGTTACCAGTCTATGCTTATGGGTAAAGGGCGAGGAGTAAATCTGCATACAGCATGATGAAAATGTTTAACAGATTCCAGGATCAAACAGGGATAACACGCTTGGCATATAAGATTATCCCCCGTTTGGCTTCCCTCCCAGGAGAAAACACAGCGAAGGAGTGAATACGCCAAAACGGGACAGTTACGGACAGATGCATCTTTCAGTGCGGAATGCAGAGAGCAGCTAGGAGCACAAGACCGCTTATACCTCGAATATCGATTTGTTGGGTTTAAAGGTGCCGCTGGACTCAGTCTTTTGGTGACTAAGAAACCCTCATTCCGAGCTCCGATTGATAGTCCTCAACAGAGGTGAAGTCACTTTGCTTAAGAAGGGTGTAACTCTGTTTGGGACGGGCACCGTAAATCATATCAGAGTCGGTGCTTGTTTCATGCAGTTTATCCTGGGTGGGAGAGGAAGAGCTCTGCTTGGCACAGAAAAAATGTCCTCCTAAATCGTTCCCAGCCCCTTCCTCATTCAGCTCCGGAACAAGCCGGGCGTGTTAAACCGGTTTAAATTCGCAGCGCAGTTCCAACAAGGTTGAAATCCCTGGGAGTTAGATTACCACTCCTCTCATTTTGTTTCTGCACTGCCTTTTAGGAGGCCAGCGGGGGGGGGGGGGAGAGAAGGAGAAGAACAGCTGGTTTTTCATATTCCGTCTTTCACTACCCGAGGGAGTCCCGAGACGGCTTACAAACAGCTTTCCCTTCCTCTCCCCACTACAGATGCTTTGTGAGCTAGGTGAGGCTGAGAGAGCTCGAAGAGAACAGCTCTATGAGAACTGGAGGCCTCACTTCAAGAAGGGCGTAGCTAAAATTGAAAGGGTACAGAGGAGAGCGACGAGGATGATCTGGGGCCAAGGGACCAAGCCCTATGAAGATCGGTTGAGGGACTTGGGAATGTTCAGCCTGGAGAAAAGGAGGTTGAGAGGGGACATGATAACCCTCTTTAAGTATTTGAAAGGTTGTCACTTGGAGGAGGGCAGGATGCTGTTTCCGTTGGCTGCAGAGGAAAGGACATGCAGTAATGGGTTTAAACTTCAAGTACAACGATATAGGCTCGATATCAGGAAAAAAATGTTCACAGTCAGAGTAGTTCAGCAGTGGAATAGGCTGCCTAAGGAGGTGGTGAGCTCCCCCTCACTGGCAGTCTTCAAGCAAAGGTTGGATACACACTTTTCTTGGATGCTTTAGGATGCTTAGGGCTGATCCTGCGTTGAGCAGGGGGTTGGACTAGATGGCCTGTGGGTCCCTTCCAGCTCTATGATGCTATGATTCTATAACTGTGACTGGCCCAAGGTCACCCAGCTGGCAATATGTGGAGGAGACAGGAATCAAACCTGGTTGTCCAAGTCCCTTCTGCTGGTCTTATTAGGGGAAGGCCTCAGCCTCTCTGCCCTGTGGCTGGCCCTGCAGAGGAACTGGCTGGCCCCTGGGTGAGAAGCGAGGCTGGACTGGAGGGACCCTCCCTGGCCTACCCAGCAGGGCTCTTCTGAGGGTCTTCTCTGGGGAAGGCCTCGGCCTCTCGGCCTTGTTGCTAGTCCTGCAGAGGAACTGGCTGGCCCCTGGGTGAGACGGGAGGCTGGACTGGAGGGACCCTCCCTGGCCTGACCCAGCAGGGGTCTTCTGAGGGTCTTCCCGGGGGAAGGCCTCGGCCTCTCGGCCTTGTTGCTAGTCCTGCAGAGGAACTGGCTGGCCCCTGGGTGAGACAGGAGGCTGGACTGGAGGAACCGCTGGTCCAATCCGGGGGGGGGGGGGCTCTTCTCCGGTTCTCAGTCAGCTCCCAAGGCCTTCCCCTGTCCAAAGGGGGATCACCAGTTTCTGGTCTGTCTCACTGCAAAGGAACCCTTGACAGGGCGTGGCCGAGCCTGCTGGACTCTCAGAAAGCCGATAAGCGGAGCTGGGATGTGTCAGGCGAACCAGCCCAAGCCAAGTGACTCACGGGGCTGCTCCCCTTTGCGTGGCTCACGCTGTTTGCACGGGAGAGACATGACACCCAGTCAACGAGGAACTCCGGGAGGGTCCCTTTGGACCGGCGTGGGTGTGTCCCCGTCCAGCATCAAGGCGTGCCGTCCGTTGCTGAGTCAGGGCTGATTTATAATCACGCTTGGCCAGGGCTTTCTGATGTTCCCGAGAGGCTTAACCGCTACGGGGAGAAAGGACCCGGAGATCCCGATGGAAACGCCACTGCTATGATTGCCAGCCCTGAGCCGTGAAATTCCTGGAGCTTTAGGGGTGTGGCCTAAAGTGGGAGGGGTTTGGGGCAGGGTGGGGCCTCAGTGGGGTCGAGTGCCCAAGTTCGCTGAAAGAAGGAAGAAAAGAGAAAAAAAAGGGGAAAGTGACTTTGAAGAGGATCCACGCGGGAAAAATAAACAGTCCCGAAGAAGACTTTAAACCGGGTTTCTCAACCAGGGTTTCGTGAAACCCTGGGGTTTCTTGACGGCCCTGGAAGGGTTTCCCAAATATATTTTTTAAATTGTTGAACATTTATCAGGCCATGTATAGCCATGTCGATCTGCCCCTCCCTCCCGAAATGGCCAATGATGGTCCTGGAGGGGGTGGGAAGGGGAGGAGCTTCGGGTGGGCGTGTCCACAGCTCTGCTTCCCAACCATATTCTGCATAATTGCGCCACTTCTGGGGTTTCTCAAAGCCCAAAGAATGTTTCAGGGGTTTCTCAATGGTAAAAAAGCTGAGGAAGTCTGCTCTAACAAGTCGAAACTGATCATTACCGAGGATCACTCTATTGTTACATTTTTGGATCTCTAGGTATAATCGCTTCATTGGGCTGTTACCAATTTTTGCACTCCCCTACACTTAGGGAGTTCCTTTTGGGCAAAGAAAAAGCATAGCCTTTTGATTAAGATTCACATTAGTGACCCCATTAAACAATATTTTGATTTTCTGCTAGCCTCAAACATGTCCCTCCCCCCACCTTCTTTTTCAGCTCACACCGTTTGACCTTCTAGTTTGCTTTCACCTGTGGAAGGAGCAAATTTTTGCCCTGCTTTCAAATGGAATTGGGGTCACCGTGGGTGCACGGGCAGTTGTGAATTTACTGCATTCCGAAGGGGGTTGGACTAGATGACCCTGGAGGTCCCTCCCAACCCTATGATTCTATGAAACGGCATTGCTGATACAGCTGGAAGAAGGAGGCAGAATCAGACAAGGTTTGAAATGGAACAGCGCACTCATCACATGCGTTCCTAAAGCTGCCCGGCCACGGACGGACAGATGAAAGCTTCATACTGCAAGTCTTTTGTTTACAGGAAACCTGATCTGTATCGACCGCTCTCGTGTTCAAGTCATAAAGAGACGCCTTGTGCTGCAGCCTTCCTGGCACTGAATGTGCAGATACTTCCATCTTAGCTATCAACAGATTCCCCGTTTGTAGAAATGCAGCAAGCCAAGGTGTACAGCTTTCTCTCCAGCCGGCTAAGTTCTGAGCTGAAGAAAGGTGGTTTTGCAAAACCGGGGAACAAAGTTTGAGTCCAGTGGCCCCTTTAAGACCACCATGATTTTATATCAAAGTGTAAGCTTTCATGTGCATCCTCTGACGCGATGAAATGGGAACTGCCAGTCCACACATAGAGGTGGGGAGAGCCGTAAATTAGCGCCCAGATGAAAAAGAGCTGCCTTTTTGAACCTGGCTTTTCTCTACCTGAAGGAGTCTCAAAGCGGTTTACAATCGCTTCCCCTTCCTTCACAGACACCTGGTGAGGTAGGTGAGACCGGGAGAGCTCTAAGAGAACTGTGACTTGTCCAAGGTCACCCAGCTGGCTGCCTACAGAAGAGGGGGGAATCAGAACCGAGGCCGCTGTTCTTAACCATGATACCAAATGGCCTCTCAGTTGATGTTTGATCGATACAAAGGCCTTATAGGAATACCAAGGTTATCATTCATTTGGCTCCAACTCCAGGGTGGAAAACATAGTAAAGGAAATAAAGATGCCAAGATTGGAGACTAATGGACAGACGCGTTCCCAGTTGTGGGAACCCTGAGAATGATTTACTGAGACTCTGCCAACATGGCTACCCACCTGAATCTATTGTAAAATTTGGATTAATGATGCCCTCAGATGATTGGGCCAGGCTAGCCCAATCTCAGAAGCTACCCAGGGGTGGCCCAAGTTAATCTGTGGATGGGAGACCCCCAAGGAAGTCCGGTGTTGCAATGCAGGGCCTGGAAAACCTTCCCCAACCTTTCTGAGATTGTAATCATATTTGGAATGCTGACACGGAACAGCTGTGCGTGGTGCAAAATGGCTGCCGCAGGAAGCGGGGCCAGCCACAAAACGACAGCCACAGCCGCACTTCGGTAGCGTAGCGTCGATCCTTGCGCTGCGGGGAAGACGGCTGCCGAAGCAACATTTTTTTTTAAAATCTGTGAAGCCAATCAAATCTCCAGTAGTCAGCCTCGTTGGCCCTAACCCCTCCCTGGCCTCACCCACTTCCTAAAATGAATAACATCCAATGTACCCCACCCTGGGGAGGGGGGTGGAAGGCTGCAGGGATGGGGGGAGGGATTAAACCGCCAATCTTGTTCTGTCCTCTTTGGGTTTTTATCATGTTTTAAAGGTAAAGGTAAAGGTATCCCCTGTGCAAGCACCGGGTCATGTCTGACCCTTGGGTGACGCCCTCCAGCGTTTTCATGGCAGACTCAATACGGGGTGGTTGGCCAGTGCCTTCCCCAGTCATTACTGTTTACCCCCCCAGCAAGCTGGGTACTCATTTTACCGACCTCGGAAGGATGGAAGGCTGAGTCGACCTTCAGCCGGCTGCTGGGATCGAACTCCCAGCCTCATGGGCAGAGCTTTCAGACGGCATGTCTGCTGCCTTACCACTCTGCGCTATCATGTTTTACGGGTTTTTAAAATATTGTACCCTGCTTTGAGTCTCCAGAGAGTGACGGGATAAAAATCTAATTAATTAATTGATTAATTAAGCACCAGAAATAGTGCACTGGTCGTGCCTGTGGGCATCTTGTTGGAGGCCTCTGCCCTACAGGGTCCCAGGCTTCTAGCTGCTACAGCCCACTGCCCTACCGATAGCTGTTGAGCTGTCCAGGGAAGGGTGCATGACAGACGCGTTATGCTTGCTTGACGGTTCTTCACACCTCTGGCTTTATGATTCGGCGAGGTCCTCCTAGGTGGCATTCCATTTGTGGTGCCTTGCAAAGCCTGCAAATGCCGCACGTACAGAAAGGCGGTCCTTGTTTGTTTTAAGGGAGGTCTGCAGAGAGCACTTCCTGCGTTTTCACCTCCGCCCCGGCCCAGCCTCGGATCTTTTGCAGTCATCCATAAATTATCCTTTGTGCCGAGAGCTTTCTGGGGGTGCTAATGGGAGAATGCATAGGTCTGGGATTCTTTTTTACAAGACTTGGGAGGTGAAAGGAGACCAGCCACTGGTGAGAGGGGGGCCGTTCACAGGGACCCAGTATCTAGCGAGCAGAACTTGCTGCTACATCAGGGGTGGGCAAACTGTGGCCCTCCAGATGTCCACGGACTACAATTCCCATGAGCCCCTGCCAGCGAATGCTGGCAGGGGCTCATGGGAATTGTAGTCCGTGGACATCTGGAGGGTCATAGTTTGCCCACCCCTGCGCTACAAGATTCAGCAATGATCACTTAGACCTCAAGTAAAAAGGGCTAGGGGAGAAACAGAAATTCCTGGGAAAGCAAGACAAGTTGCCAACCTCCAGGCAGCAATCTGGAGAGCTGCTATTGACGATCGGTCTCTGGACGAGAGAGATCAATTCCCTTGGGCAAAAGGACATCGTCAGAAGGTGTTCTTGATGGCTTTGCACCCCACTGAGCTCCCTGTTCTCTCCGCGTGCCATGTCCAAAATCTATTAGCATATCCCCACCAAGAATTGGCAGCCTTATCTGCCAGCCAGGCTAGTCAATAGATCCTCCATGTCCCGAAGCAGTCTAGACCACTATGACCAGCCTAAAAGTCTGGGGAGGCGTATGCCCTCGCCCAGAAAACGAGGCAAGCAAAGTTATCAGTCCTTACAGCATGGATTCGAATCTGGGTCTCTGCTGTATAGTTTCAACTATTCCACCCTTGTCCCATCTCAGCAGTCAAGCTGAGCAGAAGAACATACAAGGAGGCCAACTTAGTCACACCAGTGGTCCCTCCAGTCCAGCCTCCCATCTCACCCAGGGGCCAGCCAGTTCCTCTGCAGGGCCAGCCACAGGGCAGAGAGACTGAGGCCTTCCCCTGAGAAGACCCTCAGAAGAGCCCTGCTGGGTCAGGCCAGGGAGGGTCCCTCCAGTCCAGCCTCCCATCTCACCCAGGGGCCAACCAGTTCCTCTGCAGGGCCAGCCACAGGGCAGAGAGGCCGAGGCCTTCCCCTGAGAAGACCCTCAGAAGAGCCCTGTTGGGTCAGACCAGGGAGGGTCCATCTAGTCCAGCCTCCCGTCTCACCCAGGGGCCAGCCAGTTCTTCTGCAGGGCCAGCCACAGGGCAGAGAGGCCGAGGCCTTCATAAGAACATAAGGAGACTCCTTCTGGTTGTCGAAAGCAGGGTACAATCTCCCCCCACCACCACACACACACATGCCAGCTATGCCCACCTCCCAGGCCTGCTGTGTAGTCCAAATCGAAGATGTGGGTTTTTGTGTATTGCCTGAAGCTCTTTTGGGAGCTGCGTGGGGGTAGAGATGGCTCGAGCTTGCGTTAGATCAAAGCCAGGCTCCTGGAAGGCGACCGCGGAATGCGCATGGAAATCAGTGCGCGCTTGCTCGCTCAGCAGTGGCAATACGCCGGCATGTCGTAATTAAAGTCATAACGAGCTAATAAGGAGAGAGATAGTCATCGCGGGGAAGAAAAACTCAACGCAGTGGTTGGAAATTTCTATGGGGTTCCTCACGGGCTCAGCCACGGGCTCAGCCACACCTCTGCAGGGGACGCATAGCCAGTGTGACACTTCCGAAGTCAATGGGCATGAGACACACTCCTCATCCTCTTTATTTTGGCATGGCTACCACATCGCTGGACCCAGCCTGGATATTTTTCAGATGCTCCTGATTCAGGCGCACGACAGAGCTTGCATGTCCCAACACCAAAGAGATGTATTGTCCTATGGCCTCTGTACAAATGGACTTGCTTGGAAATCTTAACCCGCCTCCGTCTCCCAAGTCAGAAAAAGAGGGATTTGAGACTCCTGTTCGGATGACAGAGCTGCTCTCGGGACCTGAACAGTGACGTCTTCCTGCCAACATGTGATCCAAACCCTTAAGTAGGTCACAACACCTCCCAAGGCACGGTCTGTGTTTGCAATCCCTCTGTCTTCTGTCTTTGCCCTGGCCAAGTCAGACTCCTTGAACCATAGAACAGAATTGTGGAATCACAGAGTTGGAAGGGACCTCCTGGGTCATCTAGTCCAGCCCCCTGCACTGTGCAGGACACTCACAACCCCATCGCTCATCCACTGTCACCTGCCACCCCCTTGAGCCTTCACAGAATCAGCCTCTCTGTCAGATGGCTCTCCAGCCTCTGTTTAGAAATCTCCAAAGATGGAGAACCCACCACCTCCCGAGGAAGCCTGTTCCACTGAGGAACCGCTCTGACTGTCAGGAACTTCTTCCGGAGGTTTAGACGGAATTTAGAATCCTAGAATCCTAGAGTTGGAAGGGACCTCCAGGGTCATCTAGTCCAACCCCCTGCACTATGCAGGACACTCACAACTCTCTCGCTCATCCACTGTCACCTGCCACCTCCTTGAACCTTCAAGGATAAAAATCCAGAGGAAACTCACAACTACCTGCCCTCCAACACTGAACCCATTTCCCTCTGCCTCCCGCCCCAAAGAACCCAGAATCCCTGGCCGGTCTGGCCTGGAAGAAATTCACAATTGGCATTTCCTTGAGCATGCAAGAAAGGGCCGCAAGAGCCAAGCACGGACACAATCCCTCCTGCCCACCCACTCACAATCTACGTAAATTCACAGAATCAGCCTCTCTGTCAGATCCAGCCTCTGCTTAAAAATCGCCAAAAAGGGAGAACCCACCACCTCCCGAGGAAACCTGTTCCACTGAGGAACCACTCTAACTGTCAGGAACTTCTTCCGGATGTTTAGATGGAATTCAGAAACACAGAGTTGGAAGGGACCTCCTGGGTCATCTAGTCCAACCCCCTGCAATGTCCAGGATACTCACAACCCTCTCTCTCATCCGCTGTAACCTGCCACTCCCTTGAGCCTTCACAGAATCAGCCTCTCCATCAGAAATCTCCAAAGAGGGAGAACACGCCACCTCCCAAGGAAGCCTGTTCCACTGAGGAACCGCTCAAACTGTCAGGAACTTCTTCCGGATGTTTAGACGGAATTTAGAGTCATAGAATCCTAGAGTTAGAAGGGACCTCCTGGGTCATCTAGTCCAACCCCCTGCACTATGCAGGACACTCACAACCCTCTCGCTCATCCACTGTCACCTGCCACCCCCTTGGACCTTCACAGAATCACAGTAACTTCTTCCGGATGTTCTGCCAAAAATTCTTTTGCATTCGTTTCAACAATTTCAACCCACTGGTTCTTGGTTATCTTGGCCAAAAGATAACCTACAGACCTACTCCAAGAACCACAGGAAGGCTCCCCAAACTGGAAATTTCCAATCCGGAGACACTCAGAGTGATGAAACTGTGGAATTCACTGCCAGAGGATGGGGTGCTGGCCAGAGGGATAAACAGGTTGAACAGGGGGTTAGACAGATTCTCAGAGAAGTCTCTCAATGGTTACTAGCCATGGAGACTGATGGGAACCTCCACATTCAGGGGCACTAAACCTCTGAATCTCAGAGCCTGGAAGCAACATCAGGGGAAGGCCTTGGCCTCTATGCCCCATGGCTAGCCCTCCAGAGGATCTGGTTGGCCCCTGAGTGAGACAGGATGTGAAACGAAAAAGAAGGCTCGATGGTCCGTCTAATCAGGATTTTGAGATTTGTCAACACCCAGAGAGATGAGCCCTTGTTAAATATCATTCTTACCTCCTCGGTCTCATAAGCATGTGGTTTCCTTTAGAAGAAGAGCTGGTTCTTAGATGCCGCTTTTCTCTCCCCGAAGGAGTCTCAAAGCGGCTTCCCATCGCCTTCCCTTTCCTCTCCCCACAACAGACACCCTGTGAGGTGGGTGAGGCTGAGAAAGCCCTGAGATTCCTGCTCGGTCGGAACAGCTTTATCAGAGCCGTGGCCAGCCCAAGGTCACCCAGCTGGCTGCACGTGGAGGAGCGGGGAATCAAACCGGGCTTGCCAAATGAGAAGTCCACACTCCTAAACACCGCTCCAAACCTTTCCGGCAGACTCTGTCCCACCAAGCTGTCTTGACTTTTAAATAAAGCAATATCCTGCCGTGTTCTGCCCAGCCAACCTATCTCCCAGCATACATAAAATGGCATTTATTACCGTCTACTCAAAGTAGGCCTCTTAGCATTTATAGCCACGTCCGTTTCTGTGAGTCACGTCTCACTTCCTCAGACGCATGGGCCAGGCCCATGGGCATGCCCCACGGAAAGGGCAGAGGGGAGAATCTTAAGAAGAAGGGCTGGGTCACGACAGGATCCGACCCGTGGGTGGATGCGAGGCTCCCCCGACTGTCGCTAGTCAGACAAAATGCAAAACCGGCGCCGGATGACGCGAGATAAGGAAAAGCAATAAGACGGTGCCGAGGCCAGGCTGCCCAAATTAACCGCTCCACCTGCTTTCCAGATGTTAATTAATGCAGCTATTATTCTGTCATTTCCTTCTCGGCCTGCTTATCTCGGTCCCGTCCCGCCGCTGCGTTCTGGCGTTCGAGCAACAAGTCGCGGGCGTCCCTCGCCCGCTCCGAACAGACCGATTCGGTCTCCGGACTGCCTTTCATGTCGAACCGGAGTCTGTAGAATTGTCTCCCTCCTCCCACCCCCACTTCCGTTGTGTATATAAAAGAGCTGAACGGATCTTCGTGTAGCTGATGAAGCGAGGGCCTAGTCACAAAAGCTTATTTGGGATTAGACCGATGTCAAGACATGGCCGAGGTGGGTCTATCCAGACTCCTGTCCCGACCCCGATAAGATCTGCCCAAACCCTGCAATTGCGAAATTTCAATCTAGCGAACAAACGGTAGCAAACTTGGATGCAATTAGTTCCTCTTGATATTTGTAACTTGATAAGCACCTCTTGTGGCGCAGAGTGGTAAGGCAGCAGACATGCAGTCTGAAGCTCTGCTCATGAGGCTGGGAGTTCGATCCCAGCAGCCGGCTCAAGGTTGACTCAGCCTTCCCTCCTTCCGAGGTTGGTAAAATGAGTACCCAGCTTGCTTGCTGGGGGGCAAACGGTAATGACTGGGGAAGGACTGGGAAACCACCCCGTATTGAGTCTGCCATGAAAACGCTAGAGGGCGTCACCCCAAGGGTCAGACATGACTCGGTGCTTGCACAGGGGACACCTTTAAGCACCTCCGAGACTCCCGCAGGAGTCAACTTGCCCCTCAAAGAGAATACACACTAGTTTAGGCGGCTGGCCAGGTCCCGCTTTTGCACTACCCAAAGGAATCTCCAAGTGGCTTCCACTTGCCTTCCCTCCCTCTCCCCAACTGGTGAGGAAGGTGGGGCTGAGAGAGCTCTGAGAGAACTGGCCCTGGCCAAAGGTCACCCAGCTGGCTGCGTGTGGCTCAAGGCAACCTATTAATCGCTTCCCTTTCCTCTCTCCATAACAGACACCCGCGTGAGGTCAGTGGGGATGAGAGAGCTCACCAAGAACAGCTCTAACAGGACTGTGACTAGCCCAAGGCCACCCAGTAGCTGGCAGCCCTACCCCCCTTTATGGATTTCAAAGCCTTCTTCCCTGGTGGTCTCCCACCCAGGTATTCATCAGACTTAACCCTGCGTAGCTTCTGGAGAACTGACGGGATCAGGAGAGCTTTGGAAATCGAACAGAAGCGGTTTCTCACAGGTTGTGTCAGCCTGCCAGCTCCCTCGGTGGTCTCCCATCCAATTCCCAACCAGGGCCGACCCCGCTTAGCTTCCTAGATCTGGCGAGATCAGTTCTATACCAGGCCAGCTCAGGGCTTAAGCACCTGCCCTCTGGCAACACCCAACGCCCCTGGAAGGTCTGCAAAGATCTCTGAGCTCAGCGGACTTTGGCTCGATCCTGGCAAAGCTCTTATGACAGTCTGAAGCAAGAGGTATCTCCTCCGGGGCCTTGGCTGCCTATCACTTTGATCTGAATTGTTCAGAAGGCCCGAACGAGGAGATCTCACTTTGCCGATTGCAGAAGGAGAAGGAGGAGGAGAAGATAAAGAGCTGGCGTGTTTATCCCTCGCCTTTCAGTACCCCGAAGGAGCCCCCAAGCGGCCGACCAACGCCCTTCCTTCCCTCTCCCCACAACGAACCCCCGGTGAGGTAGGTGGGGCGGAGAGAGCTCTGCGAGAACTGTTCTGCAAGAACAGCAGAGGCCCCAGGTCCCCCAGCCGGAGGTGCGGGGCATCTAACCCGGCTCTCCAGATTACAGGCTGCAACTCTTAACCGAAACGCCGTGCTGGCTCTCTGCACCACGCGGGCTGTCGGGCCAAGAATCTAGGAGGAAAAGAATTGACTGGGAGCCTGAAAGCTTGCTGTCAGCTAAGATTTCCAGTTCTCTCTCTGCCTTCTCAGGGCTGGAGAGGCAGGGTGTCCTCGAGTGAGGTCGGCTGCCATGGGTGTGGCTCCGTTTCCTAACCTCTATTCCCTTCCACGGGCGCTGAGATTTTCCACGGGTTCCCAGGGCGAATGGCACCAGGGGACACACCCTTTTCCCTGGGCAGCCAGGGGAGAGGGAAATAATTTTATTTTAGCTAGCTGAGAGTTTTGGGATTTAGCTGGGAAGGGAGCCCCTCTTTCTTAAGGTGAGAGGTTTGGGATTTAAAGGGGGCATTCTCACCCCCTCAAAACTGATTTTCACAGGAGTAGGTTTGCTGTTGGAGGGGGAGTGCGGGGGGGGATAGGGTTGCCACCTCCAGGTTGGGAAACTCCTGGAGGTTTCAGGGTGGAGCTGGAGAGGATAGGGCTACAACGTCATGAAGTCCCCCCTCCCAAACTGCCCTTTTCTCCAAGGGGGACAGATTTTTGTAGGCTGGAGATGAGCTGGAATTCCAGGGGATCTCCAGGTTCTACCTGGAGGATGGCATACCTTGGGGGTGGCGGGTAGGGTTGCCAGATCTAGGCTGGGGAAACTCCTTGAGATTTGGGGGTACAGCCTGGGGAAGACTGGGACCTCACTGGGGGTGCAAGGCCACAGAGTCCCCCCCTCCCAAGCACCCCCTTTTCTCCAGAGGTTAGAGATCTGTGTAAACTGGAGACGAGCTGTCATTCCGGGGGATCTCCAGGAGCCACCTGGAATCTGGCATCCCTGCCCCGGACCCATTCCCTGCTTCCAAAACTGTCTATCCCTTTGCTCACCCCCGCCCCAACCCTTCGCCGAGCAGAGCGGCCGCACCTCTGCGGCGACCACGCCTGGAGCACGCCGCAAACTTCCACGCAAGACTCCTCCAACCGTTTTGGCGCAGGATGGGCGCAATTCCAAAAGATGACCCTTTCCAAAATAATGCAGAATTCTTTTTCTCAACCCCTAGCAGCCAAGTTTTTGGAGCTGCAATTCGGAAAAGACCCCCTTCCCAATTTCCCACCCCCCTCGAGTTTGGACGCAAGGCGTTTTCGCGCGGGGAGCGAGCGAGCGCGCAGCGAATGCGCCCTTGTTTGCGCACGGCGCAAAGGTCCCCGTTAGCGGCGGAGGCAACTCACCGAGGGCGACCGGAGGGAGACGCCTGCAGCGACGGCTGGCCGGGAGACACTGAGCTTGGCCGACGCCTCTGCAGCCGCCGCCAGCCGGAGCTGGGCTGGGCCGGGCCGGGCAGGGGGCCGGGCAGGAGAAGGACCAGCCCCGGGGAGAGGAGGGGAAACAGCCCGCCCGGCGCTGCCTTGCCTTGCCTTGCCTTGCCTGCAGCAATCCAGTCCGGGCTCTTTGCAATTCCGGCGCTCTTGAGCAACCTCGGGCCCAGGCAGGCAGGCAGGCATTCAACAGGGGTAGAGAGGGGGTCGGAAGAATGAGCCGAGAACGAGGAAGTGCGCTTTGGCTCTCTTCCCGCCTGCGCCAGGGGCGTGATAGCGCTGGCCTACCTTGCAGGGGTGCTGTAAGCAGCTTGCAAACCCCTTTCCTTCCTTGTCTCCCATCCTGTGAGTTAGTGCGTTTCGGCTCCCTTCCCACCTGCGCCAGGGAAATGATAGCGCTGGCCTATCTCGCAGGAGTGTTGTAAGCAGCTTGCAAACCCCTTTCCCTCCTTCTCTCCCGTCCTGTGAGGTAGGTCGGGCCGAGAGAGCTCTGAGAGAAGTGCTGTGGGAGAACAGCTCTCAGAGAACTGAGACTTGGCCCAAGATCACTCAGCTGGCTGCCTGGGGAGGAGAAGAGTCAAATTTTTGTGCCCCTGCTTTTTATTACTCAATGTTGTCCCAAAGTGACTTGCAAACCCCTTCCTATCCCCACAACAGATACCCCGTGAGGTTGGTGGGGTTCGGAGAGCTCTGAGAGAACTGTTCTGGGAGAACAGATCCCAGAGAACTGAGATTGGCCCAAGCTCACCTAGTTGGCTGGCTGGGGAGGAAGAGAAGAGCCAGATTTTTGTACCCCCACTTTTTATTACTCAGTGGTGTCCCAAAGCAGCTTGCCAACCCCTTCCTCTCCCTACAGCAATTACCCTGTGAGGTCAGTGGGGCCGAGAGAGCTCTGAGAGAACTGTTCTGGGAGAACAGCTCCCAGAGAACTGGAACGGGCCCAAGCTCACCCAGCTGGCTGCCCGTGGAGGAGGAGTGGGGAATCAAACCCAGCTCACCGGATTACAGTGCACCAAGCGGGTGGAAGGCAGGTCCAGATGAAGGGACGGCACAAGCTAACCAGGTGGGATGACCAAAAAGGATGGCGGCTCAGAGGGCCACATGGACTTGGGTCCTCGGTTTGGGGGGGCTGTGGGAATTGTGCCTGCCTTCCCCCATTCC
Source organism: Paroedura picta (assembly GCF_049243985.1). Taxonomy (NCBI): domain Eukaryota; kingdom Metazoa; phylum Chordata; class Lepidosauria; order Squamata; family Gekkonidae; genus Paroedura; species Paroedura picta. The sequence continues at coordinate 6,200,069 of NC_135369.1, forward strand.
CCCTTTCAGGAGCCACACCTGGATTGTCCTTTTTAAAATTTGCGAGCGGTGCCATTCGTGTCCCATTCATCTTTAGAGAGAGAGAGAGAGAGAGAGAGAGGGAAGACCCCCAGCCACGTTAGATGGCAGAGGGGAAATTCGAACCCGGGACTCCTGGATCTTCCAACAACTAAACCACACTGACTCCCTATTGTACAAATGCCACATAGGCAAGTACAGGCCTAAAGAACAGCTGCCATCTAAGATGCCTGAGAAAAAAACCTAGGGTTAAATCCACGGGTTCAAAGTCACGGACGCTGAGATTTCATTCCAGCTCTTCGTTGACCCCAGCTCTAAGGTACAACTGAGCTCACACCAAAGTGGGACACACAGCCCTCCCCGAAAACACCCAGACGTACAACATCCTGCTGGGGCACGCCGTTGGTCAGTTTCATTTTTAAGCTGGCTGGATCCGGCCCGTGTAAGCCAATTAGAATTGCAGGGTTACAATCCGGCCTCAGATCTCAAGCTCCAGTCCCTGGCAGGTCAACATACACAACAGATAATGCTTCGGGATGCCAACCCCCAGTTGGGACCTGGGGATCCCTGGAGTTTTAGCTCAACTCTAGCTCCCCTGGAGAAAAGGGCCACTTCGGAGGGGGGACTCCCTAACCTTATACTTTGCTGAGGTCCTTCCCTGCCCTGAATTCTGCCCAGTCCCGGTGATTCCCCACTCTTACTTCACATGCAGCCAGCTGGGTGACCTTGGGCTAGTCACATTTCTCTCAGAGCTCTCTCAGCCACACCAACTTCGCAGGGCATCCATTGTGGGGAGAATAAGGGTAGATGGTTGTGACCCCTTTGGGACATGTAAGGCCAGCTGGGTGACCTTGGGCCAGTCTCAGTTCTCTCAGAACTCTCAGCCTCACCTATCTCACAGGGTCACTGTTGTGGGAAGACAGGTGATTGTAAGCCACTCTGGGACACCCGAGGCCAGCTAGGTGACCTTGGCCTGGTCACAGTTCTCTCAGAGCTTTCTCAGTCTCACGTGTCTCACAGAGTCACTTTGTGGGAAGAACGGTGATTGAAAGCTGCTTTGGGACACCCGAGGCCAGCTGGGTGACCTTGGCCTGGTCACAGTTCTCTCAGAGCTTTCACGTGTCTCACAGAGTCACTTTGGGACACCCGAGGCCAGCTGGGTGACCTTGGCCTGGTCACAGTTCTCTCAGAGCTTTCACGTGTCTCACAGAGTCACTTTGGGACACCCGAGGCCAGCTGGGTGACCTTGGCCTGGTCACAGTTCTCTCAGAGCTTTCACGTGTCTCACAGAGTCACTTTGGGACACCCGAGGCCAGTTGGGTGACCTTGGCCTGGTCACAGTTCTCTCAGAGCTTTCACGTGTCTCACAGAGTCACTTTGGGACACCCAAGGCCAGTTGGGTGACCTTGGCCTGGTCACAGTTCTCTCAGAGCTTTCACGTGTCTCGCAGAGTCACTTTGGGACACCCGAGGCCAGTTGGGTGACCTTGGGCTAGTCACAGTTCTCTCAGAGCTTTCTCAGCCCCACCGGCCTGACAGGGTATCTATTGTGGGGAAGGTGATTGGAAGCCGCTCTGAGACTCCCTCGGGTTGTAAAAAGTGGGGTACAAAAAAACCAGCTATTTTTCTTCTGAGAAAAGCCCTCCCTTCCCCCCTTATTTAAAAAAAATATTTGGCATGGGCCAGGAACAGGGCTGGAGCATGCAGTGGTACCCGCAGGCTCCATGTTGGGGAAGCCCTAGTTAGCAAGCAGTGTGGGGTTCTCATGTCACATGTAAATTCCAATAATGACAGCTGGATCTCGGGGTGCAGGATGCTAATAGCTAATTATACGCGTCTCCTCCTCCCTGAGTATCGACACATTTCTTGGATCGGATTGGGAATTCTCTCTTGGGTGTGGAAGAAACCTCGAATGCCGATCTGGGGTAGACGCAACCCTCTTTGTGCCAAGGGTGCTTGCTTTTCCCCCCTCCCGGACATTTCACTGTTTCTTTTTCCAGCCCTGAGAAGATCATGCTCTCCTTTGTGTTGGGATCTCATGACCCTTGGCTGGTTTTTGGCTTTTCTGCTATCTTTGCCCAGCTGATAGCACCGGGAGGCAACGTTTTAAAAGTACAGCTATTGTATGCAGATCCTGGCTGACTTCTCATTTTTTCCTGCCCCTGTTTTTTGAGCCATGGGGGAAAGGCGTGGGGGTCGGGCTGAAAAAGGCATTGTTTTCCTTGGCTGATTCTGCACTTACGGTGTTTTTTCCATTGTGGATCCTGTTGGATTCAGATTGATTGGAATTCGGGTCTTTCTCTATCCCTCCCTCTCCCTCAATTGAAACAGAAAGTGTTCTGCACTTGACAGGGGAAGCTCAGAGTGGGGAGGGGAGCCAAGTGCAGCAAGAGGATCTTTCTTTTTATTTTTCTTGAACTGGGGGGGGGGAGGATTGGAGACAGCAGAGGAGGGGGAATAAAGCCAAGAAGAAAATCTCTCCTGAAAAAAGTTAGGGTTTCTGGAGCGCAGCCCCTTTAAAACAAGCCTTCCAACTGGGAACCAGGAAGTCTTTGAACTGATGCCCTGGCCAATCATGGAAGACTGCTTTGCTGTGAGACAAGGGAGTTAATTCGCGAAAAGCAGAAATCTGCACACTTACTGACGGCAATTTTTTCAAATATCGAGGCTTATATTCACTTCTGGATATCGCGGGGGAAAGGTAGGGTCACTCCGGATCAATCATGCATGTTGCAGAAGGAAAATTTAAAGCGCCCAATATCAAAATGGAAATCGAATTCAGTGTAGATGGGAGGGCTTCATTCGAACTGGGAGTGGGTAAAAAGCCCCCTGCAGACTACACCCTTGTCGTGGAATTCCCTGCTGCAAGAACTGGTGGCGGCTACAAGAACAGGCAGCTTCAAGAGTGGATTGGGGAAATACAGGGAGCAAGGGGCTATGTGTGGCTCTTAGCCACAGGATATCGAAGGAACTCTCTGTCTGTGGCAGGGGTGCTCTGTCTTGGTGCTTGGGGGGGGGGGCAAAAGCAGGAGGGCTTCTGGCCCTGAAGGTGGACCTCCTGATAGCCCCTGGGATACACGTAAAAGTCATTTCAAAAGCTGGAGCCTCTTTGCAAGGGCACCAGTTCACAGTGAGTGTTGTGAGTGTCCTGCATAGTGCAGGGGGTTGGACTAGATGACCCAGGAGGTCCCTTCCAACTCTAGGATTCTATGATTCTAAATTCCGTCTAAACCTCCGGAAGAAGTTCCTGACAGTCAGAGCGGTTCCTCAGTGGAACAGGCTTCCTCGGGAGGTGGTGGGTTCTCTATCTTTGGAGATTTTTAAACAGAGGCTAGATGGCCATCTGACAGAGGCTGATTCTGGGAAGGCTCGAGGGGGTGGCAGGTGACAGTGGATGAGCAAGAAATTTGTGAGCGTCCTGCATAGTGCAGGGGGTTGGACTAGATGGCCCTGGAGGTCCCTTCCAGCTCTATGTTTTTATGACTCAGTGCTGATCAAGCTGGTAAACAGCCCAGGAGGTCGTGCCTCTCTGAAGTCCTACATAGCTGGCCGCCATCCTCCAGGTGAGGCCTGGAGATCTCCAGAAGATTTTTCAACCAAAATTTTTCTTTTGGCTCTCAGAGGACAATGCGTGTATGAAATCCTCAGCAGGCCGTTTTGGCGCTATTTCCCCCCACCCCCTAATTTCAGAGCGAGTTCTTCCATCCCTGAGGAGTGTAGCATATATCCCCTCCCTACCTCTGCATCTGTATTTGCATCGTAGTGCCTTAGTTATGGGAATTAAATCTTTTGTGCTAGTTACTGGAAGAAGTGAAAATCTGCAGGGAATTGCGTGGGACTGGGGAGTACCTTGGAAACCCCCTCACTGTCCTAATCCCCCCCTTCTAAGATTCTCTAGTGGACACATGAGGCTGCCTGTTGAGTCAGACCAACGGCCGTTCACTGTCGGTATTGTCGACTCAGACTGGCAGCAGCTACTCAGGGTCTCCGTTAGAGCAGGGGTAGTCAACCTGTGGTCCTCCAGATGTCCATGGACTACAATTCCCATGAGCCCCTGCCAGCAAACGCTGGCAGGGGCTCATGGGGATTGTAGTCCATGAACATCTGGAGGACCACAGGTTGACTGCCGCTGCATTAAAGGCTTTTCACTTGGTTAGCTGTCTGGTCCTTTATAACTGGAGCTGCCGGGGATTGAACCTGGGGACCTTCTGCGTGTCAAGCAGACGCCCTGCCATTGAGCCGCAGCCCCTTCCCTACGAAGGCCAATCTCACAGTCTCGCCCTGGCTTCTCTGCCCTTTTGGTTTAGAACTTTGCACTGCAAAGGATTCCTCGGGAGGTGGTGGATTCTGCAACTTTTGAGAAACCCTTGAAACATTCTTCAGGTTTCGGGAAACCCCAGAAGTGGCGCCATCATGCAGAACATGGTTGGGAAGCAGAGCTGTAGACACGCCCACCTGGGGCCCCTCCCCTTCCCTCCCCCTCCAGGCCCATCATTGGCCATTTGGGGAGGGGAGGGCGGGTCAACATGACCATATACGGTCATATCACCCAATAAATATTTAACTCAGTGGTTCTCAACCTGGGGGTCAGGAACCCTTTCACAGGGGTTGTGGCAGGGCAAGCAGCTTGGCCGGGGCAGGGGCCCCATCTACACAACAGCCTTGCGGGGTAGATCGAGAGAGAGCGTTTGTTTGTCTGGAGCAGCGGAAAAGAGCGAGGTCGGCATGGTGGGACAAGAGGCAGAGCTGAACTGAGAAACCCTGGAAGAAAACCAATTCATATACAATCATGAACAATGGATCTTCGTGCCATTGGCCAGTTTCGGTTTAATTTCTGCGAAAGAACCCTTCCCTAATTTTATGGCTGGGGGGTCACCACAACATGAGGAACTGGATTAAAGGGTCTTGGCATTAGGAAGGTGGAGAATCACTGGTTTAACCAATTATAAAAAAATTATACAAAATTAGTTCTCCCACTCATTTGGGAAAGCCTCCTGGGGCCATAAAAAAACCCCAGGGTTTCACAGAACCTTGTTTGAGGAAGCCTGCTCTAAACCAATCTGGCATCCAATCGCCTGCAACCCTGGACCGTTCTTCTGTTTAGGATTGCCTATATCAGTTATCAGTTAAGTGTCCCAGGAGCTGAGATCACTAATAAAGAGCTGAAAGATACCCACGGATTTAACGTACGGCTTCTGTTCTCACCACCCCTCCTCAAAAACAAAGAAAGGGCTTTTCATGGGATCTTTAATGATTTATTCTTTCTGACGCATCAAAATTTCATGGAGTGAACGTACGGAACCCGTTTTGTATCTCTCCTGGGATTAGGCGATTTGCCAGATCTTGTGCTTTCACCGCCCCTGGAAGCTTTCCAGGGAGGGAAATTTATTTCAGTTCTCAGGGCAGAGAGCCGCTTACGGATCGTAAACCCAACAAGAGGAGCGGCTGCGTTTTCTTTGATTTCCCGGTCGGCTGCGTTCTCTTCCGCACGTCTGTAGATCTATATCGAGTATCTCTGTTTAAGGTATCTCCGTAGCAATAGGCACGGCGGAAAACCAACAGCTGATGCGGAAGAGGCTCGCTGCAGGGACTCCAGGATTTCCGCCTGTGAGTCACTTCCCCTTTTCACCTGTGGGCCAAGAGGCCAAGATCATGGGAACCTAGAGACCATCTAGTCCAACCCCCTGTTTAGTGCAGGATCAGCCTCAAGCATCCAGGAGAAGGATCTGTCCAGCCGCTGCTTGAAGACAGCCAGTGAGGGGGAGCTCCCCACCTCCTTAGGCAGCCCCTTCCACGGCTGAACTAGACTCCTAGAATCCTAGAGTGGGAAGGGGCCATGCAGGCCATCTAGCCCCACCCCCTGCTCAATGCAGGATCAGCCTCAAACATCCAGGAGAAGGATCTGTCCAGCCGCTGCTTGAAGACAGCCAGTGAGGGGGAGCTCCCCACCTCCTTAGGCAGCCCCTTCCACGGCTGAACTAGACTCCTAGAATCCTAGAGTGGGAAGGGGCCATGCAGGCCATCTAGCCCCACCCCCTGCTCAATGCAGGATCAGCCTCAAGCATCCAGGAGAAGGATCTGTCCAGCCGCTGCTTGAAGACAGCCAGTGAGGGGGAGCTCCCCACCTCCTTAGGCAGCCCCTTCCACTGCTGAACTAGACTCCTAGAATCCTAGAGTGGGAAGGGGCCATGCAGGCCATCTAGCCCCACCCCCTGCTCAATGCAGGATCAGCCTCCAGCATCCAGGAGAAGGATCTGTCCAGCCGCTGCTTGAAGACAGCCAGTGAGGGGGAGCTCCCCACCTCCTTAGGCAGCCCCTTCCACTGCTGAACTAGACTCCTAGAATCCTAGAGTGGGAAGGGGCCATGCAGGCCATCTAGCCCCACCCCCTGCTCAATGCAGGATCAGCCTCAAGCATCCAGGAGAAGGATCTGTCCAGCCGCTGCTTGAAGACAGCCAGTGAGGGGGAGCTCCCCACCTCCTTAGGCAGCCCCTTCCACTGCTGAACTAGACTCCTAGAATCCTAGAGTGGGAAGGGGCCATGCAGGCCATCTAGTCCCACCCCCTGCTCAGTGCAGGATCAGCCTCCAGCATCCAGGAGAAGGATCTGTCCAGCCGCTGCTTGAAGACGGCCAGTGAGGGGGAGCTCCCCACCTCCTCAGGCAGCCCCTTCCACTGCTGAACTACTCTGACTGTGAAAATGTCCATCCACCCACCCGATATCTAGCTGATATCCTTCTACACCTAGTTTAAACCCATGACTGTGGGTCCTTTCCTCTGCTGCACAGCCCTCCTCCAAGTGACAGCCTTTCAAATCCTTCAAGAGAACCCTCCTGTCCCCTCTCCACCTGCCCTTCTCCAGGCTGAACATTCCCAAGCCCCTCAACCTTTCCTCACAGGACTTGGTCCCCAGACCCAAGATCATTCTCTTTACTCTCCTTTGCACCCTCTCCATTTTTGTCCCCGTCCTTTCTGAACTGGGCCCCTCAGACAGGGCTCCAGGTGGGGTCTGACCAGTGGGAGATGCAGTGGGACGTTGGCATCCTGTGATTTTCGATGTGCCGCCTCTGTTGATACAGCCCAAGACTGCGTTGGCCTTCTTGACCACCTCAATCACACTGTCTGCTCATGTTCAGCTTGCAGTCCAAGATTGTGTTCGCACACTCTGCCACCCAGAAGTATATCTCCCATCCAGTCTGCGTGCTTCTCATTTATGTGACCCACATGTAGAACTCTCCACTTCTCCTCATTGAATTGCATCTTGTTCTCATTTGTCCACTTTTCCAGCATGTCCAGATCTCGTTGAACTTTTATCTCTTTTGATGTCTTTGCTACTCCTCCCAATTTGGTGTCAAATTCCAGAATTCTACGTTTTTCTATTCCATGTTTCTCTTTGCAGTCATTTCACCATTTTTTAACGTTCAGGGATGAGACACGTCTTCTGAGCCCTGAACTTCAATGGCAAAGTCCACATCTGGTTTCTTTTTTCTGGTTCCTTCATGTCTGCAATTTACATCGAGGAGGGCGAATGCGTCCGCAGGGAAGCATGTGCTCTTCAGCACCGGACAGGAATGCACAGACGCATAAATATCTCCAGAACTGCAATTGTGTGGGTGGTTCACGCAGCCAGTCAAGATTGCCATCTCTGCCTGTCATCCATCCTTAATGATTTGGGCTAGGTACGCAGGGACACGCGAGGCTCCCAAAAGAAATATGTTTCAAGGACTCAAGCTGATCAAATCTGCATCTACAAACTCCACCTGAACAAGTGATGTCAGCTAACTGGCCTTCCAGGGCTGATTCTGCACTTACTTTGTTTATTCTGTTGTGGATCCTGCTGAATTCAGATTGATTTGAACTCGGGTCTTCCTCTATCCCCCCCTCCAATTGAAACAGAAAAGTGTTCTGCACTTGATTGGGGAAGCTCAGAGTGGGGAGGGGAGCCAAGCACAGCATTCTTTCTTTCTTTCTTTCTTTCTTTCTTTCTTTCTTTCTTTCTTTCTTTCTTTCTTTCTTTCTTTCTTTCTTTCTTTCTTTCTTTCTTTCTTTCTTTCTCTCTTTCTCTCTTTCTCTCTCCCTCCCTCCCTCCCTCCCTCCCTCCCTCCCTCCTTCCTTCCTTCCTTCCTTCCTTCCTTCCTTCCTTCCTTCCTTCCTTCCTTCCTTTGGCTTCTGGAGCTTCTGCTGGGAGACATTACGGCTTGCCCTTTAAGGGAAGGCTTGCAACCTGGGAACGAGGAAGCCTTTGAACTGATGCCCTGGCCAATCAGGGCCTTTCTGCAGTGTTGGAGGCTCAAGGCAGCAAGTTAGTTCAGGAAAAGCAGAGAGCTGCACCTTTACTGATGGCGATTTTTCAAATATCGAGGGTTATATCCACTCCAGGTTATCGTGGGGGAAAGGTAGGGTCACTCTGGAACAATCGTGCTTGTTGCAGAGAAAAAATTTAAATCGCCCCAAATCAAAATGGAAATCGCATTCAGTGTAGATGGCAGGGACTGAATTGATCTGGGATTGGAATAAAAGCTCTGTGCAGATTCAGCCCAGTATGGCTGAGGGGAAAGAGTTCAGCTGAGCTAGCGTAAATGCGATTGCATAAGGAAGAATCGGAAGGACTTTTAAACAGTTCAGAATAGCGTAAGAGAAGGGGTCTCCAAAGACTGCTGGGGACCACAAATGACAGACCCCCCCAATAAGGTTACTTGTTTTATCCAAATGTTGGGCTTTTTCCACTGCCACAGGGAGAGGTGGAAGCTACAAGCATAGGCTACTTCAAGAGGGGATAGGAGAAACATCTGGAGCAGAGGGCCTTCAATGGATTGATGGAACATGCTATTTCAGACAGTGATGTTCTGTCTTCTTGGTGCTTGGGGGGCTGTGGTGGGAGGGCTTCTGGAGTTCTGGCCCTCCTGATGGCCCCTGGGCTTTGGCCACCATGTGACACAGAGCGTTAGACTGGACGGTCCTTTGGCTTGACCCAACAGGGCTTCTCTTATGTTCTTATATCTGGGGCAGGGATGCTCTGTCTTCTAGGTGCTTGGGGGGGGACTGCAGTGGGGGGGGGCTTTTTGAGTTTGGGACCTACTGGTGGACCACTGAGTGACACAGGGCGTTAGACTGGATGGGCTATTGGCCTGACCCAACATGGCTTCTCTTGTGATCTTCTTTGTTCTATGAATTCCTTCTCTTTGTCATCGAATCCTGACCATCGGAGCCTGCCCTTAATGATCGCCTTGCATGGCCCCATCAATGGGTCTTCCTCAATAAGGTTGAGGCCAAGCTAAGGAAGACCTGGGTCCCTCCGATAGAGCCCTCTAGAGGTCTTTCATATGCCAAACCATCTAGGCAGGGGGGTTGTGTTCTGGGTCTGGACTGGTGGGAGGGAATAGATGGGATTAGGCTGCTTATTAATGTAATAGGGGCCAACCCCGTTGCATTCAGGAATAAAATGGGCACTAGATTTGGGGGTGGAGGTGGAAGAACTCTGCGCATAGCCTCCCCCTCCCTGCAGGACGTGGAAAGCCTGAAGGCAGCTGTGAGGGAACTCACCGGCAGGGGCAGCTCTTACATGGCAGGGATCTGCAGCCTCCGAGCCTCGGTGGGAAGTGGAAGGAGGAGGGGGTGGCCAGATAGGGGACAGAAGGCGATTGGCAGGCCGCTGGACAGACAGGCAAGCCAGTTGGAGGAGGAGGTCCTCAGGGGTGGGAAAGCCACCCTGAGTGGATGTTAAGCATTGAGTGGCACTTAAGCCATAGATCTCTCCAGGATTCATCAGAAGGGCCAGTTTGGTATAGCGGTTAAGAGTAGCGGCTTCTGATCCACAGTACCAGATTGGATCCCCCGCTCCTCTGTATGCAGCCTGCTGGATGACCGTGCGCTTGTCACCGTTCTTGTAGAGCTGTTGTCGTAGAGCAGTTCTTTTAGAGCTCCCTCCCTCCCAGGGATTCCGTTGTGGGAAGAGGAAGAGGAAGGTGTTGGTCAGATGCTTTGAGGCTCCTTTGGGTGGCGAAAAGCAGGGTGTAAAACAATCTAGCTTTCTTCCTGAGCAGGGCACTCCGTAACACGATGTCCTGGACTCCGACCCTCAATGTCCAACCCAATGAGCACGTAGAGCGGAAAAGCGCCTTCCGAGACAGGGCGAAACGCCCCGCCGATCACCTCTTGCGCAAAAACGGCCCTCGAAAGCACGGAGTCACTTCGAGCTGGCAGGAATTTTGGGCGGGCTTTGCCAGGTGTGGCAGCGCCATTGTCCCCGGCCGGGCGTTGGCAGGCAGGCGGATTTGGGAAGAAAGGAGTGCTCTCTCTGCTGCGATGAGGACGTTCCGATTCTGTCTCGCCCGCTAATCCCGTTGCTGGCGTAAAAGAGGGAGGCTCCTGGGTAGCCCACCTACCAGGCCCGGCGAGAAACTGCCTCGGCTTGTTCTGCCGGATCGTTCGGGGCTCAGTTGACGTGGGAGGAACATGCGGCATCCGGCCTGCTCAGGAAGGAGGGTTTTCAGACCGGAGGGAGGACTCGATGTGCGGGATTTTGTTCAGTGACGCTCGTTTGGCGCGATTGATTTCTTGCGTTGGCATCCGGCCGTTCCTCCCGGGAGACCAGGGCTGAGTCTGCACGGAGCCAGTTGGGTGTCATGGTTAGGAGTGCGGACTTCTAATCTGGCGAGCCAGGTTCGATTCTGCGCTCCCCCCCATGCAGCCAGCTGGGTGACCTTGGGCTCACCATGGCACTGATAAAATTGTTCTGACTGGGCAGTGATATCAGGGCTCTCTCAGCCTCACCCACCCCACAGGGTGTCTGTTGTGGGGAGAGGAATGGGAAGGCGACTGTAAGCCGCTTTGAGCCTCCTTCGGGTAGGGGAAAGTGGCATATAAAAACCAACTCTTCTTCTTCTTCAGTAATCGCAGGGCTCTCTCAGCCTCACCCACCCCATAGGGTGTCGGTTGTGGGGAGAGGAAAGGGAAGGCGAATGGAAGCCCCTTTGAGCCTCCTTCGGGTAGAGAAAAGCAGCATATAAGAACCAACTCTTTTTCTTCTTCCATAATCTCAGGGCTCTCTCAGCCTCCTCTCCCTCACAGGGTGTCCGTTGTGGAGAGAGGAAAGGGAAGGCGAATGTAAGCCGCTTTGAGCCTCCTTCGGGTAGAGAAAAGCGGCATCTAACAACCAACTCTTCTTCTTCTTCAGTAATCTCAGGGCTCTCTCAGCCTCACCCACCTCACAGGGTGTCTGTTGTGGGGAAAGGAAAGGGAAGGCGAATGTAAGCCACTTTGAGACTCCTTCAGGTAGAGAAAAGTGGCATATAAGAACCAACTCTTCTTCTTCTTCTTCTTCTTCTTCTTCTTCTTCTTCTTCAGTAATCTCAGGGCTCTCTCAGCCTCACCCACCTCACAGGGTGTCTGTTGTGGGGAGAGGAAAGGGAAGGCGAATGTAGGCCGCTTTGAGACTCCTTCGGGTAGAGAAAAGCAGCCTAGAACCAACTCTTCTTCTTCTTTTATTCCAATCCCAGATCGATTCAGTCCCTGCTGTCTACACTCAAATGCAATTTCCATGTTGATTTTCCTTTGTTGTTGTTGTTAGGTGCGAAGTCGTGTCCGACCCATCGGGACCCCATGGACAATGATCCTCCAGGCCTTCCTGTCTACCATTCCCCGGAGTCCGTTTGATTTTCCTATTGAAGTCAAATTCCCCAAAATTTCATACGCGTTTCGCCCAGGAGCTTCTCAAGAATGGCTGCAAGAAGAAATACGTAGGGAATTTCCGGAAATGTAAACGGGCCAGAAAATATTTTCACACCCGATTTTGCACCTTCGGCATTGGCTTTATTTTTTTCAATTTATATTGCCCTGCAGCTTTTGTGGCCGAGTCACGATTGGAATTCAGGACTCCCGGCCTGACTGTAGCCACCGTAACAAGCCGACCCTTAAGCGGTACATGACCGAGGTGTGTTTGTGATACGTGCATACTTGCTATGCAGTGGTTTTCTTTGGCTGGGGAGGGGAACGCAAGATTTGCATATGCTCTGGTGGCTGTGTGGTTTTGCATGTTCTGCTGCAGAGGAAGCAGGCGGGCCCTGGAAAAAAAGACAGTTGCTCTGTAGGCATTTCCTTCCTCATGAGCCGAACCACTTCCCCTCACTGTGTGCGTTTCCATGACTGAATGAAGCAATCGGGCCTCGTACTTGGTATAGCCCTCTGAGGAAGAAACCACTTCAGATCTGCAGGGCAGGGGGAGATGGCCCCTTGGGACACAGTGGACTAGGGATGCCAGTCCCCAGGTAGGACCTGGAGATCCCCTGAAATTGGCACCTCGTCTCCAGACGGAGGAAGAGCGCTCGCACTCAAAAGCTCACGCCTTTTCCAGTAATATCAGGGCTCTTTTAGCTTCCCTCACAGGGTGTCTGTTGTGGGGAGAGGAAAGGGAAGGTGACTGTAAGCTGCTTTGAGAGTCCTTTGGGTAGAGAAAAGCGACATATAAGAACCAACTCTTCTTCTTCTTCTTCTTCTTCTTCTCCTTCTCCTTCTCCTTCTCCTTCTCCTTCTTCTTCTTCTTCGAGATGTCTCAGGACAGGCCCAAAGGAAAGCTTAAGTCTTGGTGCAACACATTGAACACTGCAAAAAGGCCCACCGAGGCAGGGCTGTGTTGTCAGACTCCGCCAGCCCCGGGCCCCGCTTCCTGGGGGCAAACTGTTCTTTCCATGCCCCCTCCTGCTTTTCCTCCCAAGGGCTGGGCCATGCAACTCACAGGCCTGGCACCGTGCCCCCAAGGGGGCAGGACTGCTCTTTGGCTCCACGTCCCGACAGCAGCAGGAAGAATCGGCTCCCCCCCTGGACACAAACTCACCAGTTACGGGTGCCAGCCTCCAGGCGGGACCTGGAGATCCCCCGGAATTCCAGCTCACCTCCAGACTGCAGAGATCGGTTCCCCTGAAGGAAAGAGCTGCTTTGGAGTGTGACTTTTCTGGATTTGGATCCCTGTTCTCCCCAGGCCAGAGAGCCCCCCACCCCCCCGAAGCAGCCCTTTTCCCCCAGGGGATCTGATCTCTGCAGCCTGGAGAGATGTGGGCCTTCCTGCACCGTTCAATGTGTTGTACCAAGACTTATGCTTCCCTTTGGGCCTGAGATGTCTCATTGACCACACCCGGAGTCCTGTGTGCAGTTCTGGAGGCCTCACTTCAAGAAGGACGTAGATAAAATTGAAAGGGTACAGAGGAGAGCGACGAGGATGATCTGGGGCCGAGGGACCAAGCCCTATGAAGATAGGTTGAGGGACTTGGGAATGTTCAGCCTGGAGAAAAGGAGGTTGAGAGGGGACATGATAGCCCTCTTTAAGCATTTTAAAGGTTGTCACTTGGAGGAGGGCAGGATGCTGTTTCTGTTGGCTGCAGAGGAGAGGACACGCAGTAATGGGTTTAAACTACAAGTACAACGATGTAGGCTAGATATCAGGAAAAAGTTTTTCACAGTCAGAGTAGTTCAGCAGTGGAATAGGCTGCCTAAGGAGGCGGTGAGCTCCCCCTCACTGGCAGTCTTCAAGCAAAGGTTGGATACACACTTTTCCTGGATGCTTGAGGATGCTTAGGGCTGATCCTGCATTGAGCAGGGGGCTGGACTAGATGGCCTCTATGGCCCCTTCCAACTCTATGATTCTATGATTCTATATATTTCTGGGGGATCCCCAGGCCCTCCCTGGATGCCAGCATCCGTAGTTGGCAACCTTACAGAAATCAGCTCTCCAGGTTGCTTCAGAGAGAGAGAGAGAGAGAGAGGGAGAGAGAGAGATCCTATTTCTGCTATCCTCACCTTGCCTCTCTCGCACATGCTGGCTTTAGCAAAACAAGGCATGATGCTCCCTTGGGCTTTGCTGAGCACTGCCCACAGTTGCTGGATCCCTCCCTGCCTGCTGGAGGGGACTGAGGGGCTTGGGTTGCCAGCTCCAGGTTGGGAGATTCCTGGAGATTTGGGCGGTGGAGCCTGGAGAGTGCAGGGACCTTGGTGGGTGCAATTCCACAGTGTCCACCCTCCCAAGTAGCCGTTCTCTCCAGGGGATCTGATCTCTGCAGTCTGGAGAGGAGCTGGAATTCCAGGGGATCCCCAGGCCCCACCTGGAGGCTGGCATCCCTCAGCCCCCCTCCCAAGCAGCCCTCTTCTCCAGGGGAACTGATCTCTGCAGTCTGGAGAGGAGCTGGAATTCCAGGGGATCCCCAGGCCCCACCTGGAGGCTGGCATCCCTCAGCCCCCCTCCCAAGCAGCCCTCTTCTCCAGGGGAACTGATCTCTGCAGTCTGGAGAGGAGCTGGAATTCCAGGGGATCCCCAGGCCCCACCTGGAGGCTGGCATCCCTCAGCCCCCCTCCCAAGCAGCCCTTTTCTCCAGGGGAACTGATCTCTGCAGTCTGGAGAGGAGCTGGAATTCCAGGGGATCCCCAGGCCCCACCTGGAGGCTGGCATCCCTCAGCCCCCCTCCCAAGCAGCCCTTTCCTCCAGGGGATCTGATCTCTGCAGTCTGGAGAGGAGCTGGAATTCCAGGGGATCTCCAGGTCCCACCTGGAGGATGGCATCCCTGTGTCCCCCCTCCCAAGCAGCCCTTTCCTCCAGGGGAACTGATCTCTGCAGTCTGGAGAGGAGCTGTCATTCCAGGGGATCCCCAGGCCCCACCTGGAGGCTGGCATCCCTCAGCCCCCCTCCCAAGCAGCCCTCTTCTCCAGGGGAACTGATCTCTGCAGTCTGGAGAGGAGCTGGAATTCCAGGGGATCCCCAGGCCCCACCTGGAGGCTGGCATCCCTCAGCCCCCCTCCCAAGCAGCCCTTTCCTCCTGGGGATCTGATCTCTGCAGTCTGGAGAGGAGCTGGAATTCCAGGGGATCTCCAGGTCCCACCTGGAGGATGGCATCCCTGTGTCCCCCCTCCCAAGCAGCCCTTTCCTCCAGGGGAACTGATCTCTGCAGTCTGGAGAGGAGCTGGAATTCCAGGGGATCCCCAGGCCCCACCTGGAGGCTGGCATCCCTCAGCCCCCCTCCCAAGCAGCCCTCTTCTCCAGGGGAACTGATCTCTGCAGTCTGGAGAGGAGCTGGAATTCCAGGGGATCCCCAGGCCCCACCTGGAGGCTGGCATCCCTCAGCCCCCCTCCCAAGCAGCCCTCTTCTCCAGGGGAACTGATCTCTGCAGTCTGGAGAGGAGCTGGAATTCCAGGGGATCCCCAGGCCCCACCTGGAGGCTGGCATCCCTCAGCCCCCCTCCCAAGCAGCCCTTTTCTCCAGGGGAACTGATCTCTGCAGTCTGGAGAGGAGCTGGAATTCCAGGGGATCCCCAGGCCCCACCTGGAGGCTGGCATCCCTCAGCCCCCCTCCCAAGCAGCCCTTTCCTCCAGGGGATCTGATCTCTGCAGTCTGGAGAGGAGCTGGAATTCCAGGGGATCTCCAGGTCCCACCTAGAGGCTGGCATCCCTACGGGGATGTGGGGTGGGTAAGATTACCCGCTCCTGGTTGAGGAATTCCCGGGGATTTGGGGATGGATCTTGAGGACAAGGACCTCAGTTGGGTGCAGTGCAAAAGAGTCCCCCCTCCCAGGCAGCCCTTTTCCCCAGGGGAAACTGATCTCTGCAGACTGGAGAAAGCTGCAATTTTGGGAGACCCTCCACATCCCTCCCAGAGGCTTGGCTGCTCCGCAGGGCCGTCTGAGGCCAAATCCTCCCTATCTCAGGCTTGCGTCCAACTTTTCCATTATCCAAAGAATGCTGGAAGAGATCACACTTAACCATTGGGGCGTGCCTGTCTCTGCTTCCCCCGGTGACTCCTGGGAAATGTAGTTTGCAAGAACTCTGTTGGGGGAGACCCCAGGATGAGTTCCCTGCCTGGAAGAGCTTGGATTTGGAGGCCCTGCAGTGCCCCCTGGTGGCTGACCTGCGCATTCCCCGCTGCCTCCCATTGGCCAGGATGGAAGTTGTCCAACGCAACAAACGTGTGTTTGTGTGTTTGTGTGTGTGAAAACCTTTCAGACTCATGGTGACCTTGTGAACTTGCGTTCGCCCAAACTTCATATCCTCAACAGCCTTGCTGAGGTCTCCCCCACCAAATCCACTGAATCTCATATCGAGAGCCAGCTTGGTGTAGTAGTTAAGAGCACGTCGGGTGGCTTCTAATCTGGTGAACTGGGCTCGACTCCCCACCCCTCCTCCTCCACCTGCAGCCAGCTGGGTAACCCGTTGTAATCTGGCTCGCCGGTTCGATTCTGCACTCCCCCACATGCAGCCAGCTGGGTGACCTTGGGCTAGTCACAGTATTGATAAAACTGTTCTGACTGAGCAGGAATATCTGGGCTCTCTCAGCCTCACCTCCCTCACAGGGTGTCTGTTGTGGGGAGAGGAAAGGGAAAGTGAATGTAAGCCACTTTGAGATTCCTTCGGGTAGGGAAAAGCGGCATATAAGAACCAACTCTTCTTCTTCTTCTTCTTCTTCTTCTTCTTCTTCTTCTTCTTCTTCTTCTTCTTCTTCTTCTTCTTCTTCTTCTTTTCCCACTGCCTCCCCCTTTCCCTAATGTTATGGACTTTTCCAGGGACTCTGGTCTTCTTATCGAATGGCCAAAGCACAAGAGCTTCAGCTGAGTATTTGGGGGGTAATCCATATTTGACTTTAACCTGTCAAATCACTTCTCATTTATGGCGACCCGGTGAAGGAAAAGCCCTCCCAAACGTCCTATTCTTAACACAGACGTGTGGTCAGACTTAATCAGATGGGCTCACCTTAAAAAGCACCTGGTGCTGCGGAGGAGAGAGAAGGAAAGTTCAATTTTCCTCCCCTTCCCCTGGGCAGGGAATCCTTTTACTCATTGCCCCTCTGAGTGATGGCTGGGGAAGTTTTTAGAAGGACAATGGCAGTTGTAGTATTCCGTAAGCAAACAAACAAACCAGAAGTGGAGCAGGGCTGCTCTAGGAATTGCTGGAAACTCTATGGTTTTACCATAAACTTTCCGGTGATTCCTAGAGTTACCCAATATCACTTCCTTTTTTGGACTGGAATTGAAGGGAGGCTGCAGCTGGCATTGGGCCCCCCTTATAGCCCCACCCCCAGCTGGTCTCCAAGCAGTATCTCCCCCCCCCACCCCCGCACTTTTTTGGCTCTGCACCCTTTGATTTTCCTGAACCTTCACAAACTTCACATCGGACCCTGAGAGGCGACAAGCCCGCCCACCTCTGTGACTGAGTTTCTACACAACTTCTACACATCAATTGGGTGGACATCTCCTGGGATTTTGACTGACCTCAGGGCCCGAATCCTGCAGAAATGAGGGCTACCTCGTTTCTATACAAGAGAGTTTTTCTGTTCAAGCCATCGGGTTACACTTAACAAAAACGCTTGGAGAAATGTTTAAGGACTCTGGTCTGCACTGCTGTGAGTAGCTTATTTGTAAATAGGATCCGGTCACGGAATTTCTGGTTTTGAAAATCCCTGGAGATTTTTGGGGCGGAGCCTGGAGAGGGCGGGGTTTGGGGAGGATCTAATGCTCACCGCCCAGAGCCATAAGAATCCAAATAAAGAAAATAAATGAATAAATTAAATAAATAAATATGGTGCCCATACTCAGAGGCCGCCATTTTCTCCAGGGGGAACTGACCGCCGTTGTTTGGAGAGTAGTGGAAACAGCAGGTCTCCAGGTGCCGCCTGGAGGTTGGGAACCCTCTTGAATGCCCCCTATTGTCACTCGTACCAGCTCGCTCTGCCCTGTGAGGGCGGGTGGCCAAGAACCTCAATAAAACAAAGAAAAGAATTTTCACGTTGACTTTATTGGTTAGCATGCAGATGGTGTCGCTGGTTTTGGTCACACGCTGAGATTGTTTTTCTGGAATGTATGGGATTTTGCCGGTGATGGGTCAGAACGGGAAGGGGCAGTTCATGACCTCTTTGGTCCACCACTGGTTGGGGAGGACAACACATGTTCATGGCAGGCCTCAGCCAGACCGCCGATGAGGTTCAAGAATTCAGGGAAGTCCAACTGGCCGTCACAGTTCATGTCGAGCTTTTTCATCATGCGGTCCAGGACGCCTGGGTCCTTCTGGTTCTGGAAGGGATGAAGGAGGGTTAGGAGTAGGTTTAGCTGTGCAGTGGGGCGGGAAACGACATGCTTCTCAGAGAGGAGACCTGGACTTAAGAACATCAGAGAAGCCATCTTGGATCAGGCCAATGGCCCATCCAGCCCAACACTCTGTGTCACTCAGTGGCCAAAACCCAGGGGCCACCAGGAGGTCCACCAGCAGGGCCAGAACTCCAGAAGTCCCCCCCACTGTGGCCCCCCCCAAGCACCAAGGACGTATAGCATCACTGCCCGAGAGAGAATGTTCCCTCTATACTTCTTCGTCTGTTAATTTACTGCTCACGCTTTGCCTATAACTGACCAAGAGTGGCAGATGGATGGATGGATGGATGGATGGATGGATGAACGGATGGATGGATGGACGGACGGATGGACGGATGGATGGACGGACGGACAGATGGACGGATGGATGAACGGATGGATGGATGAACAGATGGACAAACGGACGGTTGGACAGACAGATCGACAAACGGATGGATGAACAGATGGACGAACGGATGGATGGACGGACAGGGATGGGTAGATGGATGGATGAATGAATGTATGAATGAATGGATTTACCATAGAGAAGGGTTTTCCAAATGGGTGGGAGTCAATTCATTTTGTATATATACATTTTTAAAAATTAAACATTTATCAAGTGAGATGATCATCTATGGTCACGTTGACCCACCCTCCCCCTCCCCAAATGGCCAATGATGGCCCTGGAGGGGGGTGGGGAGGGGCCCCAGGTGGGCGTGTCCACAGCTCTGCTTCCCAACCATCTCCTGCACAATCGTGCCACTTCTGGGGTTTCTCAAAGCCTGAGGAACGTTTCAGGGGTTTCTTAATGGTAAAACTGAGAAAGGCAGGTGTATGGTCAGCAGTGAATTCTACCTCTGGGTGCTGTAGGCTTGTCATGTTTCATTCCAGCTCCTTCCCTCCCCGCTCCCAGCCAACGTGGCCACCCTGTTTCTGCCACCCGATACGAAGGGGATGCCGTACCTTTGAGAAAGATGCCAGCTCTGTGTTCATAAACGTAACAAACTCCTTTTTGGAGAGGGACCGGGCGTTCCCATCGCGGCCAGCGTAGCGCTGGAAGACAGCCAGCAGTGACTCGATGCAGCGTTCTGTTTCCGTGGGGCCACCGGCGTACTTAGATGACTGTAGAAGACAGAGGGTTCAATTGTTATTGAGCATACGGACCCCCTGTACCTGCCGGGGTAGCAATAAGCCCCTCGGAACCCTGCTGGCCGTCACAGAACATAAAGTGTATTCTTCCGGAGATGGCCCAATCGTTCCTGGTGCAAAGGAATGACTCGCTTTCAAAGGAAGATCATAGAATCATAGAATCAGAGTTGGAAGGGACCTCCTGGGTCATCTAGTCCAACCCCCTGCACTATGCAGGACACTCACAACCCTCTCGCTCATCCACTGTCACCTGCCACCCCCTTGAACCTTCACAGAATCAGCCTCTCTGGCGGATGGCTCTCCAGCCTCTGTTTAAAAATCTCCAAAGATGGAGAACCCACCACCTCCCGAGGAAGCCTGTTCCACTGAGGAACCGCTCTGAGTGTCAGGAACTTCTTCCGGAGGTTTAGACGGAATTTCTTTTGCATTAATTTCATAGAATCATAGAGCTGGGACCTCCTGGGTCATCTAGCCCAACCCCCTACACTATGCAGGACACTCAAAACCCTATTGCTCATCCACTGTCACCCTCATCCCCCTTGAACCTTCAAGGATACAAATCCAGAGGAACTCCTTTGGACATATCTCCCTCCAGTAAAGAGCCAGGCCTAGGAGCCAAGGGCTTCTAGGAGCAGAAGAGCTGGATCATAAGGACACAAGCTGTGCTGGATCAGGCCAATAGCCCATCCAATCCAACTGCCTGTGGGCCCTCAGGATGCCCATCGGCAGGCCCACTGCCCCAAAGCCTCTACCTGTCCCTCCATGGCATTATATTCCGCTTAGCTTCCTCCCTGCCCCAAATCCTGCCCACTCTTTGCTCCCCATCCCAAATTCTCCAGGTCTTTCCCAGCCTGGAGGTGGCAACTCCATCAACCGCCTAAGAATGGAGGAAGAGGAATCTCTCTGGCCCCCTCTGGTGGCCGCAGGCCTCCCTGCGGTGAGAGCACCGAGGGGCGGATCAGAGGCGATGAATCATTTGGGAGAACTTCATTCCAGTTGCCAAGGGACTGTGTATGCGGTGGCATGTTTGCTTTGAGCTAAGAGGGGGCAGGCTGGGTGTGTCTGCTGGAAAGCAGGGGGAAGGGGGGGGGAAGGATCTGGTCTTGGGAAGCTGCAAAAGTTTCCACAGCTCAGCAACAGAGAATGGGGAAACCGGAGGCTGTTCCCCGCCTCTCCGGATCTCCGTCGATTCGTCATATGGAAAAAAGATGGGGATGCAATCGACTGAGAGTGACACACAGGCCTAGAGGGCTGACTCATGAGTAGGAGAATCCCAATTTTCTTGGAGCAGGGGCTGTGGCACAATGGCAGAGCCCATGTGTGGTGTGTGGAAGGTCCCAGGTTCAATCCCTGGCATCTCCCATAAAAAGGACCAGGCAGAGGTGATGGGGAAGATCTCCCACCCAAGACCCTGGAGAGGGGTCATGGCTCAGTGGCAGAGCCTCTGCTTGGCGTGCAGAAGGTCCCGGGTTCAATCCCCGGCATCTCCAGTAACAAAAAGACCAGGGAGGGAGGTGGTGATGGGAAAGCCCCTGCAGGAATGATGGACCAAGGGCGTTTCAGGGGGGGATTGGAAGGGCATCTCAAAAGGGGCCCTTCCTTATACTGCACCTCTTGGATAATGCACGTCAGGAGCAAACCCACTGAAAGTGCATTCGCCAAAGTGTGCAGAAGGAACACCGGTCCCGCGCTAGTTTGCCATTGCCTGGCTCTGCTTCTGAACCCTGGACGTTTTGGGTGCTCTCCCATCCTGGTGCGAGCCAGGCTGACCCAACTTATGAGATCCAGAGAGCCTGAGCCATCCAGGTCAAGGCAGAGCAAGACAGAGGTGCCATCGCCTGTCTCTGTGTGGCCACCGTGGCCTTCCTTCTCCCACCCAAGTACTAAGCAGGAAGGGGCTTGGCTGAGCCACCCATGGGAAGGCAAGAGAGGAGCAGAGAGGGTTGGCCATTGCCTTCCTCTAGTCTAGCGACCCTCGACTTCCTTACTGCTCTCCCATCCCAGCATCGATCCAGGTTCAGCCCTGTTTCGCTTCTGGGATTCCACAAGATCAGGCTGGCCCGGACTGACCAGGAAAGCGCTGTCCGCAATACTGCTGTTAAATTTCCAGTTGCCCCGCTCAGAGCAAAATTGGCCGTCCCGGAGAGGTACAAGGGTATGCCTCAACTGTCAGACTGCCATGCTACCAAACGCAGGCCGGGGAACGAAGCTTCTGCCCTGGGCCCAAGCCCTTCCCTGTGGTCGCTGCTCTTTCTAACCCTCTCCGGAAACCCACAGACCCGGGTCCTGTCTTGGCTGCAAGCGGAAGTTCTGCGGGGGATTCCCCCCGGCACCCGGAGGGCTTTTGTTACCCAGAATCCTCGTGACACCGACGTCAGGGCTTGTGGGGAAGGGGAGGTTTCCGACCAATGCAAAATCAGCCCCGCGGTGGGGATGGTGGGTGCGGGTGAGAGGGAGCTAGATGGTCAGATCCTACAGGCAGGCGGGGCACTGAGCCAGCCCAGGCTGCAGGGTGGCACGCCAGGGAAGTCTGCACCAGCTAGAAATGGCCTGTCGGATCAGACCAGTGAGGGTCCCTCTAGTCCAGCATCCTGTCTCACACAGAGGCCAGCCAGTTCCTCTGGATGGGTCAACAACAGGGCACAGACATTGAGGCTGTCTCCTTATGTTGCCTCCTGGCCTTGTTGTTGTTGTTGTTGTTTGGTACGAAGTTGTGTCTGACCCATCGCGACCCCATGGACAATGATCCTCCAGGCCTTCCTGCCCTCTACCATTCCCCGGAGTCCATTTAAGCTCGCACCTACTGCTTCAGTGACTCCATCCAGCCACCTCATTCTTTGTCGCCCCCTTCTTCTTTTGCCCTCAATCGCTCCCAGCATTAGGCCTATCCTTAGTGCCTCTGAATGTGGAGGTTCCCCTCCAGTCCTATAGCTGGTAGCCACTGATAAAGAGTTCTCCTCCATGAATTCTGCCTAATCCCCTTTTAAAGCTGCATATTCTCTCCATCCTGTGGCAGCCAATTTTACATTTTAATCTCTCCCTGTGTAAAGTGGTCTTTCCTTTCGTCCCTCCTGAACCTACTGCCCATCAGCGTTCTCGGATGCTCTCAAGTTCTAACCTTTTGGGAGAGGGAGCAATGTTTCTCTGTGGCCATTCTCTCCATCCCATGCATAATTTTATGAACCTCTGCAGTGGTGGCCAAATGGTGGTTCTCCAGATGTCCATGGACTACAATTCCCATGAGCCCATGCCAGCAGGGGCTCATGGGAATTGTAGTCCATAGAGATCTGGAGAACTCTATGGAATTGTAGTCCATAGAGATCTGGGTGTTTGGCCACCCCAGCTCTATGTTGTCCTCTCCTTAGTTGTCTCTCTGGTCTTTCCTCCTAGGTTCTTGGCCACGGTGTTCTTTTTTGAGATGGGGGGGACCGGCACATTTGCCAAGTCGGCCCCTGATAGCTGCACGACAGGCAGAAACCCACAGGTAGTGTGTCCCCCATTCCCTGTCCGTTTCGGAAGCGGCTTCCACGATCGAATTTTCACTGAGAGGGCTGACCCTTTCCAAAAATTTATGTTTCTGTGCTGGGCCCTCAAACCACATGCGCAGCGCATACAGATGTGCGAGCATGCACCTTGTGCCCTACGCCGGGTTCAGCCACACCCTGCCCTGGGCCCGCCCTTGAGATGCGCCTCCAGGTGGCGTCTAGAGCTCTCCCAGCACTACCTTTTATCCCCAAGCCTCAGAAATCAGTTCCCCCAGAGAAAATTTCTGCTTTGGAAGTTGGCCTCTAGGGCGTCATGCCCCAAACCCTGCCCTCCCCAGGCTCCGCCCCCTCCCCAAATTCCCCCAGGTGTTTCCCAACCGGGAGCAGGTAATCCGAGCCACACCCAACTCCCTGGGAAGGGTTCCATTTTCGCAGCCTGGAACTGAAACGGATAAAACGCGAACACGGGATTTCAAAAGGACCCGACGGTTTATGCGCCGTCTCCATTTCCCCACAGAGCCAACGGGAACCTCCTTTATACATGGCGTTTGCAGGGTTTCTGTGTGAACCAGAGCCAAATGTTCTCTGCGCCCCAGAGAAAGGGAGCTGCGCAATTTAAACACAACTCGATAACCCCAAATGTTCCCTTCACGTGTTTGCTGAAGTGAACTCCAGTGTGCCCATTGCGAACATGTGTTGCTCCAAGTATTCTGAGTTTGTGACACCCACCCATTTGACCTCACGGGTGTGGTCTGGCTCCACTTCCCAACTTCCCAGGCTCCTGCCTGGCCCTCGTTTGTGCCCATCATGAACACGTGTTGCTCCGAGTATTCTGAGTTTGTGGCACCCACCCACTTGACCCCACGGGTGTGGTCTGGCCCCACTTCCCAACTTCCCAAGCTCCTGCCCAGCCCTCGTTTCCCCCCATGCGGAGACAGTGACTTCACCCCTTGGCACAAAACTCTGGCTCTCCACTGCCAAAACCCTCTCCCACCCCTGTCTCCTCCAGTAGCGTCTCCACCGAATGGAAACAAGTTCTCCCCCCCCCCACACCCCATTTTGTTTCCTGTTTGTGGAGTGCTCTGGGGAGGAGGGAAATGTCAGGAGCGGAAAGGCAGTTGTTTTCACCCTGCGCATGAATGCGCCAAGGTTGGAGAACCCCCACAGTTCAGCTTGCCCGGGAAGGAGCATTTTTCTCCTCCCACACAGGATTGTGCCAGGTTTGGGGCCCCAGAGTTCAGTGTGCCAAGGAAGAAGCATTTTTTTTTCTCATCCTGCGCATGAATACACCAAGTTTTGGGGCCCAGAGTTCAGTGGGCCAAGCGAGAGGCGTCAACTTACCATGTCTGCAGAACGGAGGGCGAGGTTGACCACAGTTGTGAGCTGGCTGGCTGGCTAGCTAACTGTGAGCGATGGGTGTTATGGGAGGTGGGGAGGGCTCGCCCCACCCCTCCCCTCCCCTCCCGTCCTGTCCCGGCCCAGCCAGCACCCTCCCTTCCCCTCTCTCCTCCCCTGCCTATTTTGGCAGCTGTGGCTCCCTTTCCTTTCCTCCCCCTCCCTCGGGGCAAAGCTAGACTTGCCTGTTTGGAGAACTCAGGCCTCACCCTCGCTCAGGAATGCGCGCTGGGGAGGGGGAGAGAAGGCGGCTGTCTTTCCCAGCCCTTCATTTTCTCACCTTTCCCCCTGCCTGCTGAGGTGACGCCACAGGCAGAAATCCAACTGGAGAAGCAGCGGGGAGAGGCAGAGCATGGGAAAGAGGCGCAGTTGGATTTCTGCTTGGCAGGCAGCGGAGAAGGGGGTGAGGACACGAGGAGAGCTCGGCTGGATTGGAACCCAGGGCAATTAAGTAGGGTTGCCAGATCCGGATTGGGAAACGCCTGGAGATTTGGCA
The DNA here is from genome assembly GCF_049243985.1 of Paroedura picta. Taxonomy (NCBI): domain Eukaryota; kingdom Metazoa; phylum Chordata; class Lepidosauria; order Squamata; family Gekkonidae; genus Paroedura; species Paroedura picta. The sequence continues at coordinate 6,224,706 of NC_135369.1, forward strand.
GTGGGGGGTACAGAGTCTGAAGAGGGCAGGGTTTGGGTAGGGGATGAACTTCATTTGGGTATAATGATATAGATTCCACCTTTCTGTGAGGCTATTTTCTCCAGGTTGTAATCCTGGGAGATCTCCAGTCCCCACCTGGAGGTTGGCAACCGGAGCCCAGAGGCCTGTATCCTGCAGTGGGTCACCGAAACCTCTGGTTTCGAACACACAGTTCATAAGGAAGTCGTGAAGGCCTTCCCCCTGCTTTGCCCTCTTGATTGTAAGGTAGACTGCCTCTGGGCATGGAGGCTCCATCAATAGTGTTCTTACAGTGGGTCACCGTTTTGATTTGAACCAGCAGAACAAAATCCGATTCCACCTTTAAGGCCAGCTAAGTTTAATTCTGGGTATAAGCTTTGGTGTGCAGGCACACTTCCTCCAGTATTGGCGTCGGAGCGGAATATGAAGGTTCCAGATCAGGTTTCCGTTTATTTCCACGCCCAGGAGGCTTGTTCCTTTTAGAGAGCCAGTTTGGTGTAGTGGTTAGGAGTGCGGACTTCTAATCTGGCATGCCCGGTTCAATTCTGCACTCCCCCAAATGCAGCCAGCTGGGTGACCTTGGGCTCCCCACAGCACTGATAAAACTATTATGACCAAACTGTAATCTCAGGGCTCTCTCAGCCTCACCCACCCCACAGGGTGTCTGTTGTGGGGAGAGGAAAGGGAAGGCGACTGTAAGCTGCTCTGAGACTCCTTCAGGTAGAGAAAAGCGGCATATAAGAACCAACCCTTCTTCTTCTAGGAGCAGGCAGATGTTCACCTGGAGAAGGCTCTCCCCAGACAGTTTACTTTAATTAATTAATTAATGAGATTTATATCTCGCCAATCCCATGCAGCTTGTGGCGGGTCACAGTATCAAAATAAAACTCCCCAATAAAACCCCCATTAAAGCTCAATACATACAACATCCAGGCGGTGATACCCCCCCCCCCCCGGCCTGAGATGTTCATGACTCAGGGGAATGGAGTGTGGGATGAGCAGTGGAGGAGCGAGAGGGTTGTGAGTGTCCTGCACAGTGCAGGGGGTTGGACTAGATGACCCACGAGGTCCCTTCCAACTCTAGGATTCTATGATTCTAGGGGCCCAAGATCTTCCTGGCCCTTACCCCAACCAGAAACCTGGCGGAAGACCTCCATCTTACAGCCCCTGTGGCACTGCGAGAGTTCTGTCAGGGCTCCCTGGCTTCCCCAGAGCCTCATTCCACCAGGTCAGGGCCAAGACCGAAAAGGCCCTGCCCCAGGTTGAGGCCAGGTGCGCTTCTCTTGGGCCAGTTACGATGGAATAGTGGGTTCAAGAAGACACAGAGTCATTAATGGAGTGAAACACCAGTTCTTTATTAAGATCGCCACCACTGAACTCGAACTCACAACCCAGCACCCGAACTTATCTACAGTCCCAGATTCCTACCCAAACCCGTGATTGGCTCCTAGGGAGGTCCCAGGTTTAAACTAACCAGGCCATTCAACCGATCCAGGGGCAGGACGGATCCTGTGTGCTATCCAATAGCATCCGATGTTTGAATCCCAGCTCCTGTTCTGCGTGAGCTGCTCATCTCGGACTGGTTCCCCTGGAATTTTGCACTGGCTCCACTCTGCTTCTGCCAGTGCTTGTTCCCTGCCTCGCCCAGCCTGGGCTTGGAAGGAAAAGCACATTCCCAAATTCCTCAAAATGTTCTCCCTTGGCAAAGTGTCTTCCTTTGGAGTCAGGGATATTTACCTTTTCAGGCTTTCCGCTTCGACAAGCCATAGGGACGTGCCAGTGGGATCTCAACAGTGAAGGAAGGACAGGTGGAGAGGACTCGTTAGGGATGCCAACCTCCAGGAGGGACCTGGGGATCCCCTGGAGTTAGAGCTCGTCTCCAGACGACAAGAGTTCCTCTGGATTTTTATCCTTGAAGGTTCAAGGGGGTGGCAGGTGACAGTGGATGAGCGATAGGGTGGTGAGTGTCCTGCACAGTGCAGGGGGTTGGACTAGATGACCCAGGAGGTCCCTTCCAACTCTGTGATTCTATGATTCTAAATTCTGTCTAAATATCTGGAAGAAGTTCCTGACAGTCAGAGCGGTTTCTCAGTGGAACAAGCTTTCTCGGGAGGTGGTGGGTTCTCCATCTTTGGAGATTTTTAAACAGAGGCTGGAGAGCCATCTGATGGAGAGGCTGATTCTGTGAAGGCCCAAGGGGGTGGCAGGTGACAGTGGAGGAGCGATAAGGTTGTGAGTGTCCTGCATAGTGCAGGGTGTTGGACTAGATGACCCAGGAGGTCCCTTCCAACTCAATGATTCTATTATTCTAAATTCCTCCGGAAGAAGTTCCTGACAGTTAGAGCGTTTCCTCAGTGGAACAGGCTTCCTCGGGAGGTGGTGGCTTCTCCATCTTTGGAAGAGGCTGATTCTGTGAAGGCTCAAGGGGGTGGCAGGTGACAGTGGGTGAGTGAGAGGGTTGGGAGTGTCCTGCATAGTGCAGGGGGTTGGACTAGATGACCCATGAGGTCCCTTCCAACTCTAGGATTCTATGATTCTATGATTCTATTCTAGTAGGTTCCCAGGGAAAAAAAAATATTCATGGTGTATTCAGCATACAAGGGAAACCTAATTTTTAACCTCTGTTCCGAAATGTTTAACTTTATCACGTAGCCACCAGATACGATAAAAATCCAGAGGATTCTTGCCCCCTGGAGATGAGCTCTCATTCCAGGCAGCTGCTAAAGAACTTTTCTTCCAGGCAACAGCTGCAGCAAGTCTACTAATTGCCCCAAATTGGAAGCAAGAAGGCACACCTGGAGTCAATGACTGGCTGGAGGAAATTAGCCAATTTAGTAAGACGGCCAAATGAATGCATTTAGTAAATAGAAGATCCCTGGAAGAATTGCAGGAACATTGGCACTTTTATAATGGATTGTGTGAATAGAACAGTGCATTATAACATAGTGCTGTGTGGGAGACTGTAAACCTTCATGTATAAGTAAAAAAAAAAAGGAAAGGGTGATTCCTCTTGAGAAAATGGCAGCTTAGGAAGATAAACTCTGCCCCCCTCCCCAATTCTCCTATCAGTTGAATTTCAGAATAAGCTTAAAGGTAAAGGTATCCCCTGTGCAAGCACCCAGTCATGTCTGACCCTTGGGGTGACGCCCTCCAGCGTTTTCTTGGCAGACTCAATACAGGGTGGTTTTCCAGTGCCTTCCCCAGTCATTACCGTTTACCCCCCAGCAAGCAAGCTGGGTCCTCATTTTACCGACCTCGGAAGGGTGGAAGGCTGAGTCGACCTTGAGCCGGCTGCTGGGATCGAACTCCCAGCCTCATGGGCAGAGCTTTCAGACTGCGTGTCTGCTGCCTTACCACTCTTCGCCACAAGAATTAAGCTTAAGGTTCTGATAATCACCTTTAAGGCCATACATGGTCTGGGCCCAGTGTATCTGAGAGACCGCCTCCCTGCCTATACCCCCAGAAGAGCTCTACGCTCCGCCACTTCCAACAGGCAGTGGATCCCTGACCCTAAAGAGGCACGTTGGACCTCAACAAGGGCCAGGGCCTTTTCAGTCCTGGCCCCCACCAGGTGGAACGAGCTCCCTGAGGAAATCAGAGGCCTGTCCGAACTTCCACAGTTCCGCAGGGCTTGCAAGAAGGAGCTCTTCTACTGACTGACCCATAACATCTACAGCCCCCCCCCCCCAGATGCCCTTCCATCACTGACCTGCCCAGGGATTTTCATTGCTGTTCTGTTAATAACACCGTTCTGGCTATCAAGATTGTGTTATGCCATGTTATGCTACGGCTGTTATTTATTGCATTGTTATGATATTCTGTGTAAGCATTCCACAACGTTTAATGTAAACCTCCCAGAGACGTAGGGGAGGCCAGTATAGAAAGCTAAACAAACAAACAAGCAAATAAATAAATAATTCCTGTTGGATCCCGGTCGACTTTCCCAATTAATGCGGTTGGCATCGGCAGCAAAAGTGCCTTATTGAGGCAGCCATACAATGGGCGCAATTCCTCTTGTTGAAACTGATTCGATAGGCAACACAGTGACCCATAGAACCCCTGAAATCCCACCCCCAATCGACAGCAGGTGTGCTTCCCCTCTGTGCCCAGGGAAAGAATCATAGAATCATAGAATCCTAGAGTTGGAAGGGGCCATAGAGGCCATCTAGTCCAACCCCCTGCTCAACGCAGGACCAGCCCTAAGCATCCTAAAGCATCCAAGAAAAGTGTGTATCCAACCTTTGCTTGAAGACTGCCAATATCATAGAATCATAGAATCATAGAATCATAGAATCCTAGAGTTGGAAGGGACCATACAGGCCATCTAGTCCAACCCCCTGCTCAATGCAGGATCAGCCCAAAGCATCCTAAAGCATCCAAGAAAAGTGTGTATCCAACCTTTGCTTGAAGACTGCCAATATCATAGAATCATAGAATCATAGAGTTGGAAGGGGCCATACAGGCCATCTAGTCCAACCCCCTGCGCAACACAGGATCAGCCCTAAGCATCCTAAAGCAAAAAGGACGCAAGCTAGCCCTGCTCCTTGGAGCACATATCATCTGTGCAAGGCTATCCTCACCGGTAATGTCTCAGCTCCCCTCTCCTCCAGTTCCCACCTCCCAAGAGAGTACGGGCAATTAGAAAGCACCAACTAGCCGGCAATGCGAAGCAACAAGGAGAGTTGCAATCCATTAATTTGCTGGGATGTCATGCTCAGGTTCTCTTTGTGATTTCCCCTCCTCCCAGCCTGGCTGGCTGATCCCTATTGCCCGCTTGTGCCTCCAGGCATTCCGTTCAAGTTTTTCCCCTAGCTATTTTATGCTTATCTTTGTCCTTGGAAGAGTGAAATTTCTCAGCTCCAGCTTCCTCGCAGCTGGATTAATACCTGGGAACCCAGAATTCAGTCTCTGGTTTTTGCACCCCACTGGATCAAAGGGACAGTGTATGAGAACTGGTTTTGTTAGGGAAGTCACCCCCTAGGAGATATAAATTTTTTGTTTCATCGAATCCTAAAATCCTAGAGTTGGAAGGGACCTCCTGGGTCATCTAGTCCAACCCCCTGCACTATGCAGGACACTCACAACCCTCTCGCTCATCCACTGTCACCTGCCACCCCCTTGAGCCTTCACAGAATCAACCTCTCTGTCAGATGGCTCTGCAGCCTCTGTTTAGAAAACTCCAAAGATGGAGAACCCACCACCTCCCGAGGAAGCCTGTTCCACTGAGGAACCGCTCTGTCAGGAACTTCTTCTGGATGTTTAGATGGAATTTCTTTTGCATTAATTTCATCCCATTGGTTCTGGTCTGTCCCTCCGGGGCAAGAGAGAACAACTCTGCTCCATCCTCTACAAGGCAGCCTTTTAAATACTTGAAGATGGTTATCAGATCCCCTCTCAGTCGCCTCCTCTCCAGGCTAAACAGACCAAGCTCCCTCAACCTTTATTCATACGTCTTGGTCTCCAAACCCCTCACCATCTTTGTTGCCCTCCTCTGGACACCCTCCAGTTTGTCTACATCCCTCTTCAACTGGGGTGCCCAAAACTGAACACAGTCCTCCAAGGGAGGCCGAACCAGAGCAGAGTAAAGCGGTACCATCCCCTCCCATGATCTGGACACTATGTTGTTATGTGCGAAGTCGTGTCCGACCCATCACGACCCCATGGACAATGATCCTCCAGGCCTTCCTGTCCTCTGCCATTCCCCGGAGTCCATTTAAGTTAATACCCACTGCCTCAGTGACTCCATCCAGCCACCTCATTCTCTGTCGTCCCCTTCTTCTTTTGCCCTCGATCGCTCCAAGCATTAGACTCTTCTCCAGGGAGTCCTTCCTTCTCATGAGGTGGCCAAAGTATTTGAGTTTCATCTTCAGGATCTGGCCTTCTAAAGAGCAGTCAGGGTTGATCTCCTCTAGGACTGACTGGTTTGTTCGCCTTGCAGTCCAAGGGACTCGCAAGAGTCTTCTCCAGCACCAGAGTTCAAAAGCCTCAATTCTTTGATGCTCGGCTTTCCTTATGGTCCAACTTTCACAGCCATACATTGCAACTGGGAATACCATAGCCTTGACTAAACGCACTTTTGTTGGCAGGGTGATGTCTCTGCTTTTTAGGATGCTGTCTAGATTTGCCATAGCTTTCCTCCCCAGGAGGAAGCGTCTTTTAATTTCTTTGCTGCAGTCCCCATCTGCAGTGATCTTGGAGCCCAGGAAAATAAAATCTGTCACTATCTCCATTTCTTCCCCATCTATTTGCCAGGAATTGAGAGGGCCGGATGCCATGATCTTTGTTTTCTTGATGTTGAGTTTCAAGCCAACTTTTGCACTCTCCTCCTTCACCCGCATCAACAGGCTCTTTAGTTCCTCTTCACTTTCTGCCATTAGAGTGGTATCATCTGCGTATCTGAGGTTGTTGATATTTCTCCCTGCAATCTTGATCCCAATTTGTGACTCCTCTAATCTCGCATTTCTCATGATGTGCTCTGCATACAAGTTAAATAGGCAAGGCGACAGTATACAGCCTTGCCGAACTCCTTTCTCAATTTTGAACCAGTCAGTGATCCCATGTTCAGTTCTCACTGTTGCTTCTTGACCTGCATATAAATTTCTCAAGAGACAAATAAGATGCTCTGGTATTCCCATCTCTTTAAGAACTTGCCACAATTTGTTGTGCTCCACACAATCAAAGGCTTTAGCATAGTCAATGAAGCAGAAGTAGACGTTCTTCTGGTACTCCCTAGCTTTCTCCATGATCCAGCGTATGTTGGCAATTTGATCTCTAGTTCCTCTGCCTCTTCGAAATCCTGCCTGTACTTCTGGAAGTTCTCGGTCCACATATTGCTGGAGCCTAGCTTGTAGGATTTTGAGCATAACTTTGCTAGCATGAGAAATGAGTGCAATGGTGTGGTAGTTTGAACATTCTTTGGCATTGCCCTTCTTTGGGATTGGAATGTAAACTGACCTTTTCCAATCCTGTGGCCATTGTTGAGTTTTCCAAATTTGCTGGCATATTGAGTGTAGCACTTTTACTGCATCATCCTTTAAGATTTTGAATAGTTCAACTGGAATGCTGTCACCACCACTAGCTTTATTATTGCTCAGACTTCCTAAGGCCCATTTGACTTCACATTCCAGGATGTCTGGCTCCAGGTCAGTAACTACCCCACTGTGGTCATCAGGGATGTTAAGCTCGCTCTTGTATAGTTGTTCTGTATAATTTTGCCACCTTTGTTTAATCTCTTCTGCTTCTGTGAGGACCCTACCATTTTGGTCCCTTATCATACCCAACTTTGCATGAAACGTTCTCTTCATATCTCCAATTTTCTTGAAAAGATCTCTGGTCCTCCCCATTCTATTGTTTTCTTCTATTTGTTTGCACTGTTCATTTAAGAAGGCATTCTTATCTCTTCTAGCTTTTCTCTGGAATTCTGCATTCAGTTGGGTGTATCTTTCTCTTTCTCCCTTGCCTTTCACTTCCTTTCTCTCCTTAGCTATTTGTAAAGCTTCCTCAGACAGCCATTTTGATTTCTTGCATTTCTTTTTCTTTGGGATGGTTTTAGTTGCTACCTCTTGTACAATGTTGCGAACCTCCGTCCATAGTTCTTCAGGCACTCTGTCTATCAGATCTAATTCCTTAAATCTATTTGTCACCTCTACTGTGTATTCGTCGGGGATATGATTTAGTTCATACCTGAGTGGCCTAGTGCTTTTCCCTACTTTCTTCAATTTAAGCCTAAATTTTGCAACAAGAAGCTCATGATCTGAACCACAATCAGCTCCTGGTCTTGTTTTTATTGACTGGATAGAACTTTTCCATCTTTGGCTGCAGAGCACATAGTCAATCTGATTTCTGTGTTGACCGTTTGGTGATGTCCATGTATAGAGTCGTCTCTTGGGTTGTTGGAAAAGAGTGTTTGCTATGACCATTGTATTCTCTTGACAAAATTCTACCAGCCTGTGCCCTGCTTCATTTTGTACTCCAAGGCCAAACTTGCCTGTTATCCCAGTTATCTTTTGGTTTCCTACTTTAGCATTCCAATCCCCCATGATGATAAGCACATCATTTTTTGGCGTTGCTTCTAGAAGGTGTTGTAGGGCTTCATAGAACTGATCAACTTCATCCTCTTCAGCAGCAGTGGTTGGGGCATAGACCTGGATCACTGTGATGTTGAATGGTTTGCCTTGGATTCGAACTGAGATCATTCTGTCATTTTGGGGATTGTATCCCAATACTGCTTTTCCTACTCTCTTATTGATTATGAAGGCTACTCCATTTCTTCTGCGAGATTCTTGTCCACAGTAGTATACCTGATGGTCATCTGAATTGAATTCACCCATTCCTGTCCATTTTAGTTCACTGATTCCTAAAATGTCGATGTTCAGTCTTGTCATTTCTTGTTTGACCACGTCCAGCTTACCTTGATTCATGGATCTGACGTTCCAGGTTCCTATGGAATAAAAATCTTTACAGCATCGGACTGTCTTTTCGCCACCAGTTACTTCCACAACTGAGCGTCCTTTCGGCTTTGGCCCAGTCGCTTCATTCATTCTGGCGCTACTCGTACTAGCCGTCTGCTCATCCCCAGTAGCATATTGGACACCTTCCGACCTGAGGGGCTCATCTTCCGGCGTCATATCGTTATGCCTATTGGAACTGTCCATAGAGTTTTCATGGCAAAGATACTGGAGTGGTTTGCCATTTCCTTCTCCAGTGGATCACCTTTTGTCAGAGCTCTCAGCTATGACCTGTCCGTCTTGGGTGGCCCTGCACGGTATAGCTCATAGCTTCACTGAACTACGCAAGCCCCCTTGCCACAACAAGGCAGCGATCCTTGAAGGGACACTATACTACGTTTATAATCCCCAATAAAGACGGTAATGCTTTTAGGCTAAATATTGTCATTGTGGTTCTGTCTTCAAAAGGGGCTTTTCCTACAAGCCGTTGTCCGAGGAACCTGGCACAGGATCATACCAGGAGGCTGGCAACCAGGCACATCCTGACATTTCCCAGCCTCCAGCCTGCAACCCGAAATAAGTTGCTTATTTGTGGCTTAAGCAGATGAGAAGGGAATGATTAGGCAGGTGGGAAGAGGGTCACTAGTTGGCCTGCTGTCCAGGTGATTAAAAAAAATGCAAAAGGAAATAGAAATAAGAGAGAGGCTACTGTTTAGCCATTTGGTTTAGGCCAGGGGTGGCCCCAGGGGTTCATGGTAATTGTAGTCCATGGATATTTGGAGAGTCATAGTTGGGCCACCCCGCTGTTTAGGGTTGTTTTCCTCCTTTGGGTTGTTATCCTCCAGGTGAGGCCGGGAGATCTCCCCAAATTACAACTGACCTCCGATTCCTCTGGGGGAAAGAAAAGGCTGCTTTGGAGAGTGAATTGTATGGCGCTAGAGCGCATTGATGTCCCTGTTTCCAAATGCTGGAGGGTAAAGTGTGTGGCATTTTACAGAGTTGAAGAAGAGAAGAAGGAGAGTTGGTTCATATATGCCACTTTTCCGTACACGAAGGAGGCTCAAAGTGGCTTACAGTCGGCTTCCCTTTCCTCTCCCCACAACAGACACCCTGTGGGGTGGGTGAGGCTGAGAGAGCCCTGAGATTACTGAAGAAGAAGAAGAGTTGGTTCTTATATGCTGCATTTTTCTACCCAAAGGAGTCTCAAAGTGGCTTACAGTCGGCTTCCCTTTCCTCTCCCCACAACAGACACCCTGTGAGGTAGGTGAGGCTGAGAGAGCCCTGAGATTCCTGCTCGGTCAGAACAGTTTTATCAGAGCCATGGCGAGCCCAAGGTCATCCAGCTGGCTGCATGTGGGGGAGCGCAGAATCGAACCCGGCATGCCAGATTAGAAGTCCGCGCTCCTAACCACGACACCAAACTGGCTCTTGAGACCCTTCCCCTCCCCAAACCCTTGTTGGCAGAGTTTAAAAATGCAAAGGAGGGGGTGAAATACACAAAAGGAGGAGCAAAGCCCTGGATGCGTAAAAAATAAATAATCTTACTGAGATGAGAAACAGCTTTATTAAATATTATTATTTATTAACTGGACTTATTGCCCGCCACCCTGGGTGAACCGGATCGTGGTGGGTTACAAAAATAGGTTCCAATACAACCCCCCCCCGATAAAAGCTTCATTAAAACCCAGTCAAAAAGCACAACGATATAATGGCCAGAAGAAAAGAAGAGAGGAGAGAGATGGTCCTAGCTGTCTAACTGACTAATAGTTGTTCTTCTAGTGGCAAGCAGGGAGGATGGAAGAGTCAAGGAGCAGGAAATCTCCGAGTGAGCCAACTGGGACATAGGAAGTTCCTGAGTTAAATATGTTAACTACGCCAGGGGTAGTCAACCAGTGGTCCTCCAGATGTTCATGGGAATTGTAGTCCTTGAACATCTGGAGGACCACAGGTTGACTACCCCTGAACTACGCATCTCCCCCAATTTGGGTTGTTAAGTCTTTCCTGGCCACCAACGGGGGATGAGGGGCAGGGTTGCCAGATGGAGTTTGGCTAACTCCTGGAGATTTGGGGATGGAGCCTGGCGAGGACACAAATCTCTGTGGGGTACAAAGCTATACAGTTCACCTTCCAAAACATCAATTTTCTCCAGGGGAGCTGATCTCTGTAGATGAGATGTAATTCCAGGGGATTCTCCCATTCTATGATTCAATGAGAGGAGAGAGATAGTCCTAACAGTCTAACCGACTAACTTAGCAGGATATTCTTCTCATGTTTTTGAATCCCACACACTGCAGCTCTTGCATATTCCAACCATCCTGATCTTCTGATTCTCCCTCCCTCCCAGGAATTTCCCAGCTCCAGGATCTTCCCAACCCTACTGCAGCTACCAATACCTGGAGCATTTGAGGGCTGGTCCCGAGGAGGGTGCAGCCCCCCCCCCCATACTCCACAAATTCCACCCAAAAGTTTATGATCAACTTGAAAACTTTAAACATGGACAAACGATTTAAAGGGCAAAATTGGGGACTGTGCTTGGCTCAGGACAGAAAATCAAGATTGACCCTGGAAAACATGGATTGTTCACAGCTGTGTGTTATTTTCTACCCCATCTCCCCTCCCCGGTCTTAGCCACAGAAGGTTTCTTCACCTCTTCTGCAACTGTCCTTCAGCTACCAGCTTGCGAGATCTTTGTCTTATGATGCAACCCCAAGATACTCACAGGAAACATTTCCCGGGGGTGTGAGCCACTTTAGTGCGATTTGGGGGAAGGATCACTGAGCGATCTTAGGTTCAGGTGGGTTGTTGCGTGGGTCTGAAGCAGGAGAACAAAGTGGGAGTCCAGGGGCACCTTGAAGACCAACACAGTTTAATTCTGGCTAGACGCATGTGTGTGCATGCACACGTGGATATGAGGAAGTGGGCACATGCACGAAGTGGGCACATATACTTTGAATACAACCGGGTTGGTCTTCAAGGTGCCCCTGGATTCGAACTTTGAATAATCGAAGAAGAAGAAGAGCTGGTTCTTAGATGCCGCTTTTCTCTACCCAAAGGAGTCTCAAAGCAGCTTCCATTCGCCTTCCCTTTCCTCTCCCCACAACAGACAACCTGTGAGGGAGGGAGGCTGAGGGAGCCCTGAGATTACTGAAGAAGAAGGAGAAGAAGGAGAAGGAGAAGGAGGAGAAGGAGGAGTTGGTTCTTATAGGCCGCTTTTCTCTACCTGAAGGAGTCTCAAAGGGGCTTCCAGTCGCCTTCCCTTTCCTCTCCCCACAACAGACACCCTGTGAGGGAGGGGAGGCTGAGAGAGCCCTGAGATTACTGAAGAAGAAGAAGAAGAAGAGCTGGTTCTTATAGACTGCTTTTCTCTACCCGAAGGAGTCTGAGAGCAGCTTATATTCACCTTCCCTTTCCTCTCCCCACAACAGACTCCCTGTGAGGGAGGTGGGGCTGAGGGAGCCCTTAGATTACTGAAGAAGAAAGTTGGTTCTTATATGCCGCTTTTCTCTACCCGAAGGAGGCTCAAAGCAGCTTACGATCACCATAAAACAGTTGAGTCACCCAGCAAAGATCCATGTGCTATATTTTCCAAGCTCTGTACAGCCTACGGCCAGGCAGAAGCTCTGCTAGGGAAAGCCACCCCCACCTCCATTCACTTTTTAAAAAAAATACTTGGCAAGCACCAGGAAAGGCTTTGTGGGTGCCCTAGTGCCCACGAGCATAACGTTGGGGAATCCTGTTTTACTGTATACATCCATGTTTCAGCTTCTACTCCATGAGGACTACGGACTTGCCAGTGCTTTTAGTTTTGGAGCGGGAAGGGAGACAGGTTAATATGAAATGCCATTGACTCAGAGGTGACTCTCTGTCTCATGCACCTGGGATACCAAATCTGTATTCTGTGTGGGGAGATGAAAGAGACAGAAGAAGAAGAAGAAGAAGAAGAAGAAGAAGAAGAAGAAGAGTTGGTTCTTATATGCCTGTTTTCTCTACCCGAAGGAGTATCAAAGTGGCTTAAAGTTGCCTTCCCTTTCCTCTCCCCACAACAGACACCCTGTGAGGTGGGTGAGGCTGAGAGAGCCCTGAGATTACTGAAGAAGAGTTGGTTCTTAGATGCCACTTTTCTCTACCTGAAGGAGGCTCAAAGCGGCTTACAGTCGCCTTCCCTTTCCTCTCCCCACAACAGACACCCTGTGAGGGAGGCTGAGGGAGCCCTGATATTACTGAAGAAGAAGAAGAAGAGTTGGTTCTTATATGCCATTTTTCTCTATCCAAAAGAGTCTTTAAGTGGCTTACAGTCGCCTTCCCTTTCCTCTCCCCACAACAGACACCCTGTGAGGGAGGCTGAGGGAGCCCTGATATTACTGAAGAAGAAGAAGAAGAGTTGGTTCTTATATGCCATTTTTCTCTATCCAAAAGAGTCTTTAAGTGGCTTACAGTCGCCTTCCCTTTCCTCTCCCCACAACAGACACCCTGTGAGGGAGGCTGAGGGAGCCCTGATATTACTGAAGAAGAAGAAGAGTTGGTTCTTATATGCCGTTTTTCTCTATCCAAAAGAGTCTTTAAGTGGCTTACAGTTGCCTTCCCTTTCCTCTCCCCACAACAGACACCCCGTGAGATGGGTGAGGCTGAGAGAGCCCTGATATTCCTGCTCGGTCAGAGCAATTTTCTCAGTGCTGTGATGAGCCCAAGGTCACCCAGCTGGCTGCATGTGGGGGAATGGGGAATCAAGCCCGGCTCACCAGGTTAGAAATCTGTGCTCCTAACCCCTACACCAAGCTGACAGGGAGAATGCAGCTATGTCCTTCAGTAAAGACTGACAAACGAATGCTTCAGATAAACACCAGGGGATGGGAGTGGAAGCACAAAATAAATTGTGGCCAAGGTTACACCCAGAAGCATGTGGTAAGAGCAAACTTCGTCCTTTGTTCCTCCTGTGTATTTTTTCTTCTCGGCTCCAAGGGGGCATGTTCTGGCTTGAGAGAAGATGAAAAATCAACAGGACACCCTGATCAAATTTTCCGTGAGTCATGCAATGAATAATATCCTCTGAGCCATTAATCACGTCCATTTTGGCTTACTTACTCCCTGCATCCCCCTTTCGGCCAGATGCTGTATTTAACTGTTTTCTTGCATCCTGAATATACATCTAAATAGTTGGGTTTAGGTTGATCTGGCTCTCACAGGCATCCCAAAGAGTACTGGTGGAATTCAAACATGCAAAAGAGCAAAGCACCAACTGCTCAAAGAACAAAATCGTTTTGTTAAGAAGAGAAAAAGCTTTGTAAGGAAGAGATGGGAGAGACAGTCCTAACAGTCTAATCGACTAATTTTGTTCTTCCAGAGGTAATCGGGGAAGAAATTGTCTCAAAAAACACAGGAAGTGTCCAGCTGAGTCAAGCAGGAGATTACTGGAAAAATATCAGAAAGTTCCTAGTCTAACTATGCTAAATACACATCTCCTCTGATGCCCCCTGCAGGATATTCGTCATGCAATGCTGAATTGTGCATACTACAGATCTTGCAAATTCCAGCAAACAGAACCTGTGGCACTACGGTTTACTCAGCTGAGTACAGCACTGTGCAACTGGGAGGAAATGGTTTGGACCAATGGAAGAAGAAGGTGGCAAATGGTGCACAGCACAAGGAAGTGATGTCAGGCAAGAGGAAATGATGTAAGGTAAGAGGAAGGCATGTTGGGTGGGAACGGATGAAATGATTGAAGTAATGTTTTATCAGCTTCATTTTAAGGATTTAAATGTTTCACTGTACGAAATTTTCCTCTTTGTTGTAAACCAGGGGTAGTCAACCTGCGGGCCTCCAGATGTCCATGGACTACAATTCCCATGAACCCCTGCCAGCGTTCGCAGGCAGGGGCTCATGGGAATTGTAGTACATGGTCATCTGGAGGCCCGCAGGTTGACTACCCCTGTTGTAAACCACCCCGAGACCTTTTTGGAGAGGGGCGGCCTAGAAATCCAAGAAATAAGATTTAAAATTTGTGGGAGGAAGTGACTTCGTGGGCGCGGGAAGCTCTTGTGGGCTTGACCTTTGACCACAGGAAGTGAAATCTTGTTGGCAATTAGCTCCCTCCATGTCCTCCCCAAGAGTCTGCTAATTTGACAAGCGTCTGTCGTGCTACATAATTGTGCTAATCTCTGTAGCTGAGGAAACCAAGGGCTGAAAGATGCATATTAATTATCTTTCCTGGTTGCTTCTTGCTATAGGGAGACTCTCAACTGCTAAGGTAAAACAGAAGTCTTGGGTTTTGCAGGTGAGCAGATAGACTCCTAGAATCCTAGAGTGGGAAGGGGCCATGGAGGCCATCTAGTCCCACCCCCTGCTCAGTGCAGGATCAGCCTGAAGCATCCAGGAGAAGGATCTGTCCAGCCACTGCTTGAAGACCACAAGTGAGGGGGAGCTCCCCACCTCCTTAGGCAGCCCTTTCCACGGCTGAACTAGACTCCTAGAATCCTAGAGTGGGAAGGGGCCATGCAAACCATCTAGTCCCACCCCCTCATTAAGGCAGGATCAGCCTCAAGCATCCAGGATAAGTCTCCAGAAGTTCTGGATTTAGGGTTGCCCCTTCGGGATGGGGATAAATTGGATACTTTAAGGGTGGAGGCTGCAAGGGGGGTGGTTGAGGAGGGTCTGGGGAGGGGTGGGACTTCAGAGGGATATAACGCCATACAGTACAATTTCTAAACAGCCCTTTTCTCCAGGGGAACTGATCTCTGTCACCTGGAGATGAGCTGTAATTCCAGGGGATCCCCAGGCCCCACCTGAAGGCTGGCATCCCTGCAGGATCAGCCCAATATGTGTGAATAAGCAGACACAGGGAGAAAACAGAATGGAGGACAAAACAGATAAGTCGCTTAGATCAATGCACCAAGATTTATTGACTATTGTCTTGTAGTACACCAGCAGGACATATAGAGCAGGGACGCAGAAAATTCAAGCAAGGCTTTTCCTGTGAATATTATCACCCCTTTTCAACCCTCCCCTCCCTTACTACGGGCAAACCTTTCCTGCATCTCTAGAAACACGTAAGCTGTTTTGCTGTCTCTCTGTTGCTCCAGTTTCGACAGGACCCCTGTTTGTTCTGGTGGAGTTCTCCTTTGCTGGACGGTTTTCGGAAGAGATTGGATGGACCCCTGGCAGGAAGGTGTATTGTTTAAGTCCCAGAGAAGGTGAGGGGCTGGACTAGATGGCCCTCGGGGTTGTCTTCCAGCTCTCATGTGATTCTGATTCTGGTCTTTAACTGGAGATGCCGGGGATTGAACCTGGGACCTTCTGCACGCCAAGCAGGGACTCTACCCTTGAACACAAGATGTTGCCTCAGACTGAATCAGTCCCCTGATCCATCAAGCATTGCCTGCTCTGACTGGCACAGGTCTTTCCCATCACTTCCTGCCTGTTTTTTTCTAACTGGAGATGCCGGGGATTGAACCTGGGACCTTCTGCACGCCAAGCAGAGGCTCTGCCCCTGAGCTACAGCCCCTTGCTTCACACCTGTGATTACATCTTAGTGTCAATGCTAATTAGATAGAGCGAAGAGTTGATTAGAGAAAATGATAAGAAGGGAGGGGGAAAAAGTCCTATAAATCCAGAGAAAGCGACTGGAATTTAGGTTCCTGTGGCTGCACTAAAAGCAGAGGGGATCGTGGCCCTACTCTTCCGCCAATGCAGAGTAAAATTACTTGGCCGCAAAAAGGCTGTTTTAGAGCTGATTAAAGGAACGGATGGAAACGTCCACAGAATGCTAATAGTAAAGTTGGGCTTTTGGGTCACGATCCTCCTCTGCCGTGCCAGCGTGGCTTCTCTTACTTCTTCCGGGCCACGAGGTACTCGTACAGCGGGTTGCTGACAAAGGGCATTTGGGATTCATCTGTCTTCTCTTGCGGGGTGTTGGGCTCTTGCGCACCTGGCTGGCTTTTGCTCTGCCCCCTGCGTGGTGGGTTTTGGGCACCAGCTTGGTTCTCCTCCTCGAGCGTTGGCTGAGGTTCTTGACCCTGCTGGCTGCTTCCACCAGCCCTCGTTGTGACAGACCGACTGCTGCCTTCTCTGCGGGATTGTTCTTGAGCTCCCGTTTTCACGGACCCTTTAACGGCGATCGCCGCTCTGGGATCGGGTTTGGGTTCACCTGATCTGCTTTGCACGGCCTCCGTGGTCTGCGGATCACGTGGCTGGGTCCTAGACCCCAGTTCTTGTGGCTTTGACCGACTAAGATCATTTCTTTGGGATCCTGTCCCCCCTGCCTGTGGCTTCTCAACCCCTCTGGACGGAGGCTCTGAAGATGCTCTTCCGCCTGGTCCCGTCTGAACATTCTGGCTCGGTCCTGATTCACGTGGCTTTTCTGCCCTCTGCTCACCTTCTCTGGAGTCAGTTCCACGGGGAAGTGGTCTGCCCACATCACCCTCTTCTGCTTGAGGCTTACGAAGGCATCGTGGCTGCTGAGCTTGTGTACAGGGTTCAGGACCCGTTGGAGGAGCTCTTCTCCTTTCACCCGTGGTGGGAGTCTCACGCGATGGGGGTCTCCTCTGCTCACTTTCTGTTGGTTTACCCTCATTACGTTGGGCTCTTCTCTGCTCTCCCTCTCTTGATTCAGTCTTGTGTTGCTGGTAGCTCCTCTGTTCAGCCTCTCTTTGTTCAGACCCGGGGTCCCGAGACCTCCTCTGCTCCTCAGCCTCACTTGTGGCTGACGCACGTGACCTTCTCTGCTCATCATCTTTTGGTTCAGACTTGGGGTCCTGAGACCTCCTTTGCTCCTCAGCGTCACTTGGGGCTGACTCACGTGACCTCCTCTGCTCATCATCTTTTGGTTCAGAGTTGGGGTCCTGAGACCTCCTTTGCTCCTCAGCCTCTCTTGTGGCTGAGTCATGTGACCTCCTCTGCTCAACCTCTCTTGTTTCAGACTCAGGGTCCTGAGACCTCCTCTGCTCATCATCTTTTGGTTCAGACTCGGGGTCCTGAGACCTCCTTTGCTCCTCAGCATCTTTTGTGGCTGAGTCACGTGACCTCCTCTGCTCAACCTCTCTTGTTTCAGACTCAGAGTCCTGAGACCTCCTCTGCTTCTCAGCCTCTCTTGGGGCTGACTCACGTGAACTCCTCTGCTCATCATCTTTTGGTTCAGATTCGGGGTCCTGAGACCTCCTCTGCTCCTCAGCCTCTCTTGGAGCTGACTCACGTGACCTCCTCTGCTCAACCTCTCTTGTTTCAGAGTCACCTGGCCGAGACCTCCTCTGCTCATCATCTTTTGGTTCAGACTCGGGGTCCTGAGACCTCCTTTGCTCCTCAGCCTCTCTTGTGGCTGACTCACGTGACCTCCTCTGCTCATCCTCTCTTGCTTGGCCACGTGGCCAAGACCTCCTCTGCTCGATGTCTTTTGGTTCAGACTCACGTTGATGAGACCTTTGCTGTTCAACCTCTCTTTGTTCAGACCCGTGTTCCTGGGACCTCCTCTGCTCATCCTCTTTTGTATCAGAGTCACGTGGCCGAGATCTCCTCTGCTCAACGTCTCTCGGTTCAGACTCATTTGGGTGAGACCGTCTCTGCTCACCCTCTCTTGTCTCATTCTCGTATTGCTGGAATCTCTGTTCATCTGGGACTGCATGGTCAAATGTCTGTTGCCTGGTTCTCCCAGAATCTCTTGCCACTTGTTGACGTGACCGGGAATTTCTCTGCTCGTCCTCTCTGGTTGCTCTTTCTTCTGGTCGTTCCCTGTCTCCACTTTCTTGTAATTCACTCTGATGTGGTTGCCTTCTCCTCTGGTCATCCTCTCTTTGTTGATGGTCATGGGATGGAAGGTTGACGTCATGACCATCTTCTTCCACATACGAATCCAGTCTATTCCTTTCGTCGTCTCTGGATTCTGGCTCACGTTGTTCACGTGTTCTCCTCTCGTCCTGCCTGGATTCTGGCTCACGTGGCTCACGTGTTCTCCTTCTCTCGTCCTGCTGGGATTCTGGCTCACGTGGCTCACGTGTTCTCCTTCTCTCGTCCTGCCTGGATTCTGGCTCACGTGGCTCACGTGTTCTCCTTCTCTCGTCCTGCCTGGATTCTGGCTCACGTGGCTGAGGTTGCCTCCCATTGTAGAGTTCAGAGCCACGGGTCTGTTGCCGACTCCTCTCCCAGTCTCTTGCCTTGGGCTCATGTGTCTGGGTCCTGCTCCTTTCATCCTCTCTCGGTTCACACTCACGATATATGTGCTCGTAATGTATATATTCAGATTCACGTGACACTTGAGTTCTCTCCTCGCTAGCCGTGAATCCAGTCTCATAAGCTGGAGGCCTACTCTGATACCGCTCTCTTGAATTACTCTCAGATGAATAATAATGCTCATTCTGCTCTCTCTCTCTGGGCATGGGGTCATAATAATATTGGCCTCTTAGCTCATATTCCCCTCTTGGGTTGCGTGCTTCAGGCCGGACAATCTCATTTTCTCGAGATTCAGCTTCACGTGACTGGGGCCTCCTCTTTTCATCCCCTCTGGGTTCCGAGTCCCTTGGCTGGCTCTGTCTCCTAACATCTTCTCGGGTTAGGGGCTCCCTTAACTGGGACCTCTCCCTTTCATCATCCCTGGGTCTGACCTGATTTGTTTGGGGCCTTCTTTCTTCTTCATTTCTTAGTTCGTGTTCACTTGGCCGAGGCTTCCTTCCACCTTCACTTGGTTCAGGCTCATATTGACGGGGCCTTCTCCATCTGCTCTCTGCCTCTAGAGGTTCACGTTCATAATATGGTAGCCTTCTCTGGCTACCCTCTCTCAGTCCTTGAAGGCCTCGCCTCTCTCTGTCACTTGAGTCAGCATCATGTGGCCTTCTCCTCTCTCCCTCGCCTGCTTCAGCATCATGAAGCCTTCTCCTCTCTTCCTCTCTTGGTTCAACATCATGAGACCAACTCCAGTCATCATCTGTAGGTTCTTGTTCTCGTGGTTGGGGTATTCGCCTCTCTTCCTTTCTTGGTTCAGCACCATGAGATCTTCTATCTTCCTCACCTGCTTCAGCATCATGAGTTTGACGCCTTCTCCTCTCTTCCTCTCTTGGTTGAGCATCATGAGGCCTACTCAAGTCATCTATTGGTTCTTGTTCTCGTGGTTGGAGTCTTCTCCTCTCTTCCTCTCTTGGTTCAGCACCACGAGGTCTTCTCCTCTCTCCCTCGCCTGCTTCAGCATCATGAGTTTGATGCCTTCTCCTCTCTTCCTCTCTTGGTTCAGCATCATGAGGCCTACTCCAGTTGTCATCTCTTGGTTCTTGTTCTCGTGGTTGGAGTCTTCTCCTCTCTTCCTCTCTTGGTTCAGCACCACGAGGTCTTCTTCTATCTTCCTCACCTGCTTCAGCATCATGAGTTTGACGCCTTCTCCTCTCTTCCTCTCTTGGTTCAGCATCATGAGGCCTACTCCAGTTGTCATCTCTTGGTTCTTGTTCTCGTGGTTGGAGTCTTCTCCTCTCTTCCTCTCTTGGTTCAGCACCACGAGGTCTTCTTCTATCTTCCTCACCTGCTTCAGCATCATGAGTTTGACGCCTTCTCCTCTCTTCCTCTCTTGGTTCAGCATCATGAGACCTACTCCAGTCATCTTCTATTGGTTCCTGTTCTCGTGGTTGGAGTCTTCTCCTCTCTTCCTCTCTTGTTTCAGCACCACGAGGTCTTCTTCTATCTTCCTCACCTGCTTCAGCATCATGAGTTTGACGCCTTCTCCTCTCTTCCTCTCTTGGTTCAACATCATGAGGCCTTCTCCAGTCATCTTCTATTGGTTCTTGTTCTCGTGGTTGGAGTCTTCTCCTCTCTTCCTCTCTTGGTTCAGCACCACGAGGTCTTCTTCTATCTTCCTCACCTGCTTCAGCATCATGAGTTTGACGCCTTCTCCTCTCTTCCTCTCTTGGTTCAGCATCATGAGGCCTACTCCAGTTGTCATCTCTTGGTTCTTGTTCTCGTGGTTGGAGTCTTCTCCTCTCTTCCTCTCTTGGTTCAGCACCACGAGGTCTTCTTCTATCTTCCTCACCTGCTTCAGCATCATGAGTTTGACGCCTTCTCCTCTCTTCCTCTCTTGGTTCAGCATCATGAGACCTACTCCAGTCATCTTCTATTGGTTCCTGTTCTCGTGGTTGGAGTCTTCTCCTCTCTTCCTCTCTTGTTTCAGCACCACGAGGTCTTCTTCTATCTTCCTCACCTGCTTCAGCATCATGAGTTTGACGCCTTCTCCTCTCTTCCTCTCTTGGTTCAGCATCATGAGGCCTTCTCCAGTCATTATCTCTTAGTTCTTCTTCTCGTGGTTGGGGTCTTCGCCTCTCTTCCTCTCTTGGTTCAGCATTGCAAGTATTTCTCCTCTCTCTTTCGCTTGGTGAAGCATCACGATACCTTCTTCTCTCTCCCTCAACCGCTTCAACATCACGTGTTTGAGATTCTCTCCTGTCTTCTTCCCTTGGTTCAGCATCATGCCGCTCAGTCCTTCTCCGGTCAACCCATCGTGGTGCAGGATGAGAATCCTGCTGCCGTCTCCAGACATGCTCTCTTGGTTGATCTCGTGGTTGGGATCTTCCTCTGTTGCTCTCTCTGGGTTCAATAGCTTGTGTTCGGGGCCTGCGCTCCACACTTACTCTTGGTTCTGGTGTATAATAATACTGCTGTTCTCTCTTATCGTCCTCTCGGGTTTCCGGTTCATTTCTGCGACCAGTTCTGGGCAATCGGTGGGGTTCTTCAGAATCGTGTCTTGTCTCAAAGCCACGTGGTTGATAACCATCCCTCTCATCCCCATTGGGATCAAGGTCGTATGACTGATGCCTCTCCTCATCATGTGAGTAATCATCTCTCCTTTCATCTTCCTCTACTTGAGGCTCATGAGACGGGCGGCATCTTCCATAACCATTTCTGACTTCTCCTGGCTCACTCATGTGACATCTGCTCCTTTCGTACACACGGGGCCTTCTCTGGTTGTCCTCCGCCACTCGGGGCTCAGATTCTTGTGGCTGGCGTGGGCTATCTCGTCTTGCTCTTTGGATGGGCTCTTGGGAATGGTGAGCTCTGTCTTCTTCATGTGGCCAAGACTCACGTGATGGACGATGTCTGTCACCCCAGGCTTCTTGTGACTGATGTGGAGGTTCCTCTTCAACAGTTGTCTCCCTTTCTCCTGGTTGATGATACTCAATGTCATGTCTTGGAAGTTCAGGTTTATTGGCCCATTGATGAGCCTCCACATTGGTACGTGGCTGAGAATCATGTGGTAGACCTTCATCATCTTCCTGGCCCCAAAGATCATGGGACGGACGGATCCTCCCTCGATCCCCTCGTGATTCATGGTTTCGTGCCTTGTCTGACCGAACAGGACTGCGGTAGTCTCTCCTCTCCTCTCGACCTGGGAAAGATTCAGCTGGGCGAGAGCATGTCAGGTCAGAACCTCCTCTCTCATGGGCATAAGTTCTTTCTTCTCCGTTATCCCGTGGCTGACGGCGGATCCTTTCTTCTCTCCATGAGTCCCTGTCACGTAGGGCTCCTCTGGCTTCTCTGTGCTGAGGGAGGCTTTCACGGGGCTGCAGGCGGCTGTAGCAAGCCTTAACCACTCTGAACATGATAATGAGGAACTCGTTGAAGTCGACCAAGGAGTCCTGGTTGAGGTCCAAGGGATGCAAAGCGAACTCAACTGCCTGAGGGTCACGAGGGTTCTGAAAGACAGGAAGGCGTGAAGAAAGAGAATTAGCCCCTTGGGCCTGCAAGCGGCTGGGCTGGCTACCCTACAATGCTTTCTATTTACTCTACTGGGATAACTCTTCGGTTGGGTGTGGAATTTGCACTAGAGCTTTGAAGACCAGGGTCCAGCTCTGCAGTCAGCTGTCAACACACATAAAGTTGCTTTGTACTGACCAACCAATAAATCTCAGGGCTCCCTCAGCCTCACCCACCTCACAGGGTGTCTGTTGTGGGGAGAGGAACGGGAAGGCGATTGGAAGCCACTTTGAGACTCCTTCGGGGAGAGAAAAGCGGCATATACTTCTTCTTTAGTAACTAGTGTATCTGTATAAATACTGATTGCATTTCAGATTTCAGGGGCTTCTATAGGGTGATTCAGGCAGAAGTCTCTTATTCCACAGCTTTTGAAAAAAAGATCTTTTCTTCTTATTGGTTTTTAATCAGTCCACTAATTCGTCTGATTATTGAGGGCATTGGAGCACCAAGTCACAAATCGAAAAAGCAATTTGAGAATGGACGCCACCTTATTCCCTGTGCTCCTGTGAGGGAAGTCTTCTAGATGCAATCCTCTACCTGCTAGAAGCGGTGGTAGAAAATTCCATCATCGCCCTTCTCCTCCTTCCCCCTTTCCCCCCTCCCCTCAAGATGGTATTAGGGTTCTGCCAAAATTGGGACGAGATCTTCCGCTGGGTTTTTTTCGACATCTTGCCGGTTTCATGTAGAGGTTGGTTTATGGTTATATGGGGTTTCATGGGGTTTTATTGGGGTTTTAACAAATCTGTAACCTGCCGCTAGCCTTCGGGAGCGGCGGGAAATAAATCGAATGAACAAACAAACAAATATCTCCATCCCAACCCAAGTTCAGCGTAGCTACAGAAGGCCCAGCGGCATCACATTTAGGGGCCTTGACCTAATTTTCCTTGGGCTTGTCACCAAGAAGCCAGCCGGATTCGTACTTCCGGGCGTCCTGCTATTAAACCAAGGTAGCCCCCGCTCACCTCCAGAACCTCCGGAAACTCTTTCCGCATCAGCCTCTTCATCTCCCTCCTGTTGAGGGTGAAGCAGTCCCCGTCCCTCCTGGCATACTTGTGGAAGACCCCGATGATGCTGCAGACGCTCTCCAGAAGCTGAGGCATCTTCTAGAATGTTCCGAGGGCGCTTCGAAGAAAAACAGGGACTATTAGGGGGAGGAGCCTTTCCTGGGCGGGGGGCTATTTTTATGCCCGTCAATTAAAATAAGGGGAAAATGTCTGCGGTGGATCTCTCTGTCTCTCTCTGTGTCTCTGTCTGTGTCTCTGTCTGTGTCTCTGTCTGTGTCTCTGTCTCTCTGTCTGTCTGTGTCTCTCTCTCTCTCTGTCTCTCTCTCTCTCTGTCTCTCTCTCTAGGGACTATTTTTATGCCCGTCAATTAAAATAAGGGGAAAATGCCTGCGGTGGATCTCTCTGTCTTTCTCTGTCTCTCTGTCTCTCTGTGTCTCTCTGACTCTCTCTGTGTCTGTGTCTGTGTCTGTGTCTGTGTCTGTGTCTGTGTCTGTGTCTGTGTCTGTGTCTGTGTCTGTGTCTGTGTCTGTGTCTGTGTCTGTGTCTGTGTCTCTCTTTGTTTCTGTCTCTCTGTCTGTCTCTGTCTCTGTCTCTCTCTGTCTCTCTCTGTCTCTGTCTCTCTGTCTCTCTGTCTCTGTCTCTCTCTGTCTCTCTCTCTCTGTCTCTCCATCCATTCATCCCTCCCCTCTTCAAATTTTCAGGCCGCCACTCCCGGAACAACTGGCTCGTGGCAGTTTGCATAAATCTAAAATCCCATAAAACGGTAAAACAAAAAATCCCATAAAACGGCACACAAAAGCTGCCTTCTAGTACATCTGGCTCTTCAAGGTCAGTATTGTCCACTCAGATGAGCAGCTGTTCTCCGGGGTCTCAGCTGAGGGTCTTTCACATCTCCTGCTTCCTGAGCTTTTAACTGGAGATACCACCACACCTGAATGGCTCGTGGCGGTTCACAATAAAAAAATCTCCCCACAATAAAATCCCCATAAAACAATCATAAAATCCCAGTCATAACATTGGAGCCCGAATTGCAACCACCCACTCTCCCCCTCTCCCACCCTCCAACTCTCCCACCCTCCAGCTCACAGACCTTCTAACCACAAACATCTCGGGGGAGCCATGATCTCACACATCAATGAGGGCCCCGGATCTTCCTTGCCCTGGCCTCAACCGAAAACCTGGCGGTAGAGCTCCGTCTAGCAGGACCTGTGGAACTGAGGAAGTTCCAAGAGGGCCTGCAGCTCTCCCTGGAGCTCATTCTACCAGGTAGGGGCCAGGGCTGAAAAGGCCCTGGCCCTGGTCAAAGCCAGGCAGACCAACCTCTGGCCTGGAATCTACCACATATTCATACCTGCAAAGCGAAGAGACCTGCGGGGAGCATAAGGAGACAGGCAGTCCCACAGATATGAAGGGCCCAGGCTGCGGATGGCCTTAATAAGACCAGAGCTTTGAACTTCATCTGGGCTGCAACCGGTAACCAATGCAGCTGCCTCAGCACTGGCTGGATGTGGGCCCTCCAAGATGACCTAGTGAGGACCCTAGCAGCTGCATTTTGCACCAGTTGCAATGTGTGGACCCCCAAACACCCAGAAGACAGAGCATCCCAGCCCCAGACATAGGAACAGAAGGGAAGCCATTTTTTGACATTTTTAAACAGAGGCTGGAGAGCCATCTGACGGAGAGGCTGAATCTGTGAAGGTTCAAGGGGGTGGCAGGTGACAGTGGATGAGCGATACGGCGGTGAGTGTCCTGCATAGTGCAGGGGGGGTGGACTAGTTGACCCAGGAGGTCCCTTCCAACTCTGTTATTCTATGATTCTATGTTGGATCAAGTCAATGGCCACAAGACCAACATTTCTAACCCACAAACATGGTGGACCAGTGGGTCCTTTCCAAGAACTCTTCAACGGCAGCCCCGGCAGGGCTTGTAGTCCAGCTTGGACAGCCCCAGGGCATGCCCCTGTGTGGTCAGGTCAGGTTTATGCAAGGTTACCTTGGCTCACGGCTCTGTTTCTAGAGCTGGTGTGAACATCCGCCCAAACCGAAATGCTGATCAGTTATTATTTTGGCAGCCATGTTCAGGATCAGCTCAAAGAGCCAAAGCTTTCACTTTGCTAATATCGGGACAAAAACAAAACAAACCCTGAACTTCATCTCCCAGTGGGGAGAACACAGTTCTTGGGAACACAGTTTTTAAAAGAGATTCAAGGTCTGTTTGAAGGACTAATGCAGCCACATGTACCTACCTCTGAGGTTGGAACAGAAGAGAAGCCATGTTGGATCAGGCCAGTGGCCCACCCAGTCCAATGATCTGTGTCACGCAGGGGCCAGAGCCCAGGGGCCATCAGGAGGTCCACCAGTGGGGCCAGAACTCCAGAAGCCCTCCCATTCTTGCCCGCCAAGCACCAAGAAGACACAGCCTCACTGGCCCAAACATAAGAACTTACAAGAAGCCATGTTGAATGAAGCCAGTGACCCACTCAGTCTAACTTGTCACAATGCCCTTCAAGCATCAAGAACCTGAGAGAAGCCATGTTGGATCAGGCCAGTGGCCCCTCCAGTCCAACACTTGGTGTCACATGGCCCAGCCAAAACCCAGGGGCCATCAGGAGGTCCACCAGCAGGGTCAGAACTCCAGAAGGCCTCTCACTGTGGATCCCACCAAGCACAAAGAAGACAGAGCATCACTGCCTTGGATACTGCCCTGTTCATTGGCCCTTCAAGGGAACAGTTCCTGTGTGGGACAGGGAGCTGTTCTTGATGGGCCATTGTATGGCCCACCAGGGCTCTTCTTAGGTTCTTATGTTATTAAGATGGTATTAAAAGAGGCATCCCCTTCAGCCGACGAATTCATTTTATTTAAAAGCTAACCACCCTAGTTGCTTGCCTAGTATAACCAAAATTAAAAATTACCGTTTAGGACTCAAATACATCTTCTGTTCATCTTAATAAAAAAGTAAGAGGGTGCTGGGAGGAGCTGGAACTTGTCACCCACCCACCAATCAGGGAGGCTGTCTCGACTGTCCTATCCCTGATTGGCTGTCCATCCAATGAGTGGCCAATCAGGAGGGATGCCCCACCCCTGGCCATGTCCCCCTCCAACTGCTTCCATATGGAAGAAGTGCCAGCCCCCGGTAAGGTAGGAGGGTGGCTGGAGTTGGGAGGGAGGGTGAAGGGCCAGGGCCTGCAGGTGGGGGTAGGGGGAGGAGGGAGAGAGCCCCTATCAGTGCTCCTGCTGCCCCGAACAGCTCTGGCCACTGCCTTGCCAGGCTTTGGCAGGGCTGCCTGGGGTGGCGCAGGGAGGCCTGCTGAGGCCTGCAGAGATCTTGGCAGGCCTTTTGGGGGTGGGGAGTGGATTGCTCCCCAGTACTCCATGAGCCTTCTGGGGGCAGCAGCAGGGGATAGTGGACCGCCCCCCAGCGCTCTCCCCCACCTGGAAAAAGCCCACTGTGGGCTTTCTGGGTGCAGAATTGGGGGTGGACTGTTCCCCAGGGCTCCCCCCCCCTGCCCTGAAAAGGCCCACGGAGGCCAGTGGAGGCCTTGGCAGGCCTTTTTGGGATGGCAGGGGGGAGAGGCCCTAGGTTGGCCTGCCTGGGGTAAGGTAGGGGGGTCCTAGCGCCTGTTGTATTGCGAGATACAACGGGCTTTGTTGCTAGTTCTTAACACTGCTATAAGTTGCTTGTGAAGAGCCAGGTGCATCTCCATGGGGAGATGGGGCTGCCACTGAATAGGCCCTGTCTCATGTACCCTTCAATGGAGATTCTTTTTTGGGACGAGCAGGGCCTCTTCCCAGTGACCTTAATGAAAGTTACAGAAGCACTTCTCCTAAGCCTTAGTCTACGTCTCACCATCCTGCTTGAATTCATAGAATCCTATAATCATAGAGTTGGAAGGGGCCACAGAGGCCATCTAGTCCAACCCCCTGCTCAACGCAGGATCAGCCCAAAGCATCCTAAAGCAATCCTAATTACAAACCACATGGATGAATACATCTGACAGCTTAATCCATTTTCAGAGCAGTTTTAAGAAAACCATCTTAAGCCCTGTTGAAAGGACTCGGGTACGGATCTAAGCAGACTTGCCTAGGATTCTTCTGGGTAGGATTGTTGCGCTCCTTTGTAAGAGATTTGTAAATTTTACTAACTTGTAGAGGCTTCCGAAAGCTTACCCGAGGCACTGAACACTCTCATTGTGGTCATAAAAGAAGAGAAAGAATAAACTGCTCCAGATAAACCAGTTATGATAATCTGGACACAGTTTATTTCACTAGGATATTTTCTCCAAGAGTAAAAGGTGGTGGTTGGTATGCACCAAAATCTTGAACAAGCAGGACGATATTAATCTGCTCCCTAGAATAGCATTTCCTTCCTTCCTTCCTTCCTTCCTTCCTTCCTTCCTTCCTTCCTTCCTTCCTTCCTTCCTTCCTTCCTTCCTTCCTTCCTTCCTTCCTTCCTTCCTTCCTCTTTCTCTATCTCCTTCCTTCCTTCCTTCCTTCCTCTTTCTCCATCTCCATCTCCATCTCCATCTCCATCTCCATCTCCATCTCCATCTCCATCTCCATCTCCATCTCCATCTCCATCTCCATCTCCATCTCCATCTCCATCTCCTTCCTTCCTTCCTTCCTTCCTTCCTTCCTTCCTTCCTTCCTTCCTTCCTTCCTTCCTTCCTTCCTTCCTTCCTTCCTTCCTTCCTTCCTTGCAATTTCATTAAACTAAAGCCACCTGAATAGCGTCAACATAGATTTCTGTAACTCGCTCCGCGCTGGCCTGCCCCTGGGCTTGCTCCGGAAACTGCAGCTGGTGCAAAATGCAGCTGTTAGGGTCCTCACAGGTACATCGTGGAGGGCCCACATCCAGCCCATGCTGACAGCTGCTTTGGTTGCCAGTTATCCTCCGGATCAGGTTCAAGGTTTTGGTTTTGACCTTTAAGACCATACGCGGTCTGGGCCCAGCATATTTGAGGGACTGCCTTTCGCCCTATGCCCTTTTCAGGGCCTTATGCTCTGCGGGTACTAATCTATTGGTCATTCCCGGCCCCAGGGAGGCTTGTCTGGCCTTGACCAGGGGCAGGGCCTTTTCGGTCCTGGCCCCTACCTGGTGGAATGAGCTCCTGGAGGAGCTGCGGGCTCTGGGAGAGCTTTCAGCGTTCCGCAGGGACTGCAAGACAGAGCTCTTCCGCCAGGTCTATGGTTGAGGCTGGGCAGCAAGGAAGATCATGCCCCCCCTCACTGGAGTGGTGTTAGCGAATGTTATCAGCACCCTCTTTGCCCCTTTCCCCTCTGGAATTAGTATTGGGAGGTCTTGGGTCCGGAAGGAGTTTTTTTTTGGCACCATTGTATATTTGTTGGGGTTGCTTATTGTATTTTGGCTTTTATATTGGCTTTAAGGGGATGTATGGGTTTTTTTTTGGAGCCTCTTGTGGCGTAGAGTGGTAAGGCAGCAGACATGCAGTCTGAAGCTCTGCCCATGAGGCTGGGAGTTCGATTCCAGCTGCCGGCTCAAGGTTGACTCAGCCTTCCATCCTTCCGAGGTCAGTAAAATGAGCACCGAGCTTGCTGGGGGGTAAATGGTAATGACTGGGGAAGGCACTGGCAAACCACCCCGTATTGAGTCTGCCATGAAAACGCTAGAGGGCGTCACCCCAAGGGTCAGACATGACCAGGTGCTTGCACAGGGGATACCTTTACCTTTATGGGGTTTTTATGAATGTTGTAACCTGCCACGAGCCTCTGGGGGGAGGCGGGTAAGAAATTAAACAACAACAACAACGATAATAACAACCACAGTTAAAATATCCCATAGCACCCATCCCAACCCACAGCCTCCCGTCCCCTTCCTCCTCCTGTCAGCCCCGTAACCACATCTACCACCTAACAGCTCTCGGTGAGGTATTTCAGAGGAGGGACCCAGTCCATGTTTTACAGGCCCTGCGGAACTGGTCTCCGAGATCAGCCGCTGGAAAAGCGAACATTTCCTGCTTAGACAATTCACTCTCTTTTCAGCGCTGCAGGCGATCTGGTCACAAATCTTCACTGCTGGAAGTCGAGCGTGTTAGATCGCCCTGTCATGTTGCTGAAGTTTGATAAGAGGAGTTTTTCAGGGAGGGCAGGCCCAGTTTGAGGCCTGTCCTCTGGTTCAAGAGCCCCCTCCTCCTTGCCGGTTCACAGAAAAGTAAAGTTATAGTCGAAATGCAAGTTTTTGGCTGGGGGAGAACGCCCTTCTTTGCATATTTAAACTCTGTCTGCACAGACTTCCTTCCCAGCTTAGTTTACCAGGCCCAGGGTGAAGGAAAAGGCCTAAGTGCGTAATTTGGGGGTGGAACATGCTGCGAATTCAGAGCTGATTTATGGTGACCCTGTAGGTTTTTCAAGGCAAGAGCAGAACGGAGATGGTTTACCATAACCTGCCTCTGCGTAGCAACCCATCTAAATACGAACCAGGGCTGATTCTGCACTTACGTACTTTGTTTTTTTCATTTTATATCCTGCTGAATTTAGATAGATTTGAACTTGGGTGTTCCTGTATCCCCCCCTCAATTGAAACAGAAAGTGTTCTACATTTGATTGGGGAGGGGAGCCAAGCGCAGCAAGAGTCTCTTTCTTTTTTGAACGGGGGAATGGGAGATTGGAGACAGCAGAAGAGGGGGAATAAATCCAAGAGGCAAATCTCTGCTGAGAGAAGTTAGGGCTTCTGGAGCGCAGTCACTTTAAGGGAAGCCTTGCAACCGGGAATCAAGAAGTCTTTGAACTGACGCCCTGGCCAATCAGGGAACATTGCTTTGCTCCGAGGCATGGAGAAGGGAGTTAATTCGCAAAAAACAGAAATCTGCACACATACTGATGGCGATTTTTTCAAATATCGAGGCTTATATCCACTCCAGGATATCATGGGGGAAAGGTAGGGTCACCGCAGATCAATCATGCATGTTGCAGAGGGGAAATTTAAAGTGCCCCAAATCAAAATGGAAACCAAATTCAATGTAGATGGGAGGGCTTCATTTGAACTGGGAGTGGGTAAAAAGCCCCGTGCTAACTACACCCAGGAGTGGCCCTGCTTATGTTCTAAGATTTTATGAGATCAGGTTACCCTGAGCTATCCAGTTCCAGGCCAGAAACATTCAGAGGTGATTTCCCATTGTTTGCCTCTGCATTTGTTTGGTGATCTCCCATCCAAATATTAATCAGGACCCACCCTGCTTAACTTCTAAGATTTGATTAGCTTGGGCTAACCTGGGCCATCCAGGCCTGGACTAACATGGACTATAGAAATTACACTCAATAAAACAGAAATAAGACCAGCGACAAATCAATAAAACAGTGTAAAAAACATAAGCCCATCCACACATCTATCAAGGACCACGCTCTTTTAAAAGCTGACCATGGGTACAGATAATTCTCACAACATTTTGCACACTGTCCTACGAGTGTTTCAAATCAGAGACTGAGTTCTGGCAGGTGGAACCTTCCTCGGAGAACAGCCCCCCCAAATCAAAACTGTAATCAAAGTATTCATGAATAAATAAACCCCAGAGACGTTTCCACTGGACCACACTGCCATGGAATCTCTACTCACCGATGTCAGTCAAAACAGTGCTTGGCAGGCTTCAAAGGAGCAGGTTGGAGAACATCATGGAGAGGTTGCCCTTTATATACTTTCTACATTAAAAAAAATCTACACCCGGAGAAGGTGACACCCTCCTCGGTTGACGGCCTGATTCATCTCCTACCCAACCCTGCCTGTTCCACCTTCCTGTCCTCCCAACTGGTTGTTTTGCTTCTTATCTCTCCTCCGCCCCACAACCAGAGTCCAGGTTTGGAGTCCAGAAATAGTATCAGGTGCAGGGTGATAAATAAAAGTGCAGCGTCCCACCTTCTCTGGTGAGGCGTTGGGTAGTCATAGACCCTTTAAGGATGAGTAGCAAATTCTTGAGCCTCTTGTGGCGCAAAGTGGTAAGGCAGCAGACATGCAGCCTGAAAGCTCTGCCCATTAGGCTGGGAGTTCAATCCCAGCAGCCAGCTCAAGGTTGACTCAGCCTTCCATCCTTCTGAGGTCGGTAAAATGAGTACCCAGCTTTCTGGGGGGCAAACGGTAATGACTGGGGAAGGCACTGGCAAACCACCCCACATTGAGTCTGCCATGAAAACGCATGACCCTAAGGGTCAGACATGACCCAGTGCTTGCACAGGGGACACCTTTACCTTTAGCAAAGTCTTGCGAGCCCCTTGGACCGCAAGGTGAACGAACTGGTCAGTCCTAGAGGAGATCAGTCCTGCCAGCTCCTTAGAAGGCCAGATCCTGAAGATGAAACTCAAATACTTTGGCCACCTCATGAGAAGGAAGGACTCCCTGGAGAAGAGCCTAATGCTGGGAGCGATCGAGGGCAAAAGAAGAAGGGGACGACAGAGAATGAGGGGGCTGGATGGAGTTACTGAAGCAGTCGGTGAGAGATTAAACAGACTCCAGAGAATGGTAGAGGACAGGAAGGCCTGGAGGATCATTGTCCATGGGGTCGCTATGGGTCGGACTTTGCAACTAACAGCAACAACAAGCAAGGTTTTTGTGACCCAGCAAGATGTGCAGAACATTAAAAAAAAGGAGCTCCAGAAAAGCATGAACCATCTGGTCATGTTCTGGTCATGGCTCTCATGGGGGAACTTGGAAAGAACATAGGAAGCGTCACCAGTTTGGGGATGGGGGAAGGAATTGTTTTGAAGGACCCAGCTCCAGTTCCATCTCATCCAACTGGCCAGCTTGGTGTTGTGGTTAAGAGTGGTGGCCTCTGGTCTGGTCTTGACATGCAGCCTCTTTTGGGCAGTAAAAGGTAGGGTACAAACAACAACTCTTCTTCTTCTTCTTCTTCTTCTTCTTCTTCTTCTTCTTCTTCTTCTTCTTCTTCTTCTTCTTCTCCTCCTCCTCCTCCTCCTCCTCCTCGTCCTCCTCCTCCTCCTCCTCCTCCTCCTCCTCTCTCCAATCACATCTTCAAAATCTCACATAATGATGATGATGCCTCTTCCGTATTTCTGGGCCCCATTATCTGACTTTTAGGGGTATCTTTTTGTTTTTATATGTAAGATCTGTAGTGTGCATGATTCGAAAACCATATGTATTCTACAGGGGACATGAGAAAAAGATGTGTATAGATAGTTAGACTAGAAGCTTCCTGGTATCTCCTCCTCCTGATTTGCTCAATGGGAGACTTCCAGCTCCTTTGAGCATACTTTCTCCAAACAGAAAGGATGAAGAAAAACAGTTAAACAAAGTCTTTGCATTCAAGACCAACAAAGTTTAAGACCAACAAAGTTTTATTCAAGATATGAGCTTTTGTGTGCATGCACACTTCCTGAGATACAATGTCACCCACCCACCCACCCATCCATCCACACATCCACTCACCCATCCACCCACCCACCCATCCACCCACCCACCCATCCATCCACCCATCCATCCATCCATCCATCCATCCATCCATCCATCCATCCATCCATCCATCCATCTGCCACTCTTGGTCAGTTATAGGTAAAGTGTGAACAGTAAATTGAACAGTATAATCAAAATATTTGACCAATTCCAGAGATAAACATAAATCACAAGCTATTTGTCTGAATTCAATTTCTTGGCAGAAGAAGAAGAAGAAGAAGAAGAAGAAGAAGAAGAAGAAGAAGAGTTGGTTCTTATATGCCGCTTTTCCCTACCCGAAGGAGGCTCAAAGTGGCTTACAGTCGCCTTCCCATTCCTCTCCCCACAACAGACACCCTGTGAGGGAGGGGAGGCTGAGAGAGCCCTGATATCACTGCTCGGTCAGAACAGTTTTATCAGCGCTGTGGCGAGCCCAAGGTCACCCAGCTGGATGCATGTGGGGGAGCGCAGAATCGAACCTGGCATGCCAGATTAGAAGTCCGCACTCCTAACCACTACACCAAACTAGCATGTGCGAAACAATCTAGGAGTCTTAGTAGACCATACATTGAACATGAGTCAGCAGTGTGACTTGGTGGCTAAAAAGGCAAATGGGATTTTGGGCTATATCAAATGGAATATTGTGTCCAGATCACAGGAGGTGATGGTGCCGCTTTCCTCTGCTCTGGTTCGGCCTCACTTGGAGTCCTGTGTTCAGTTTTGGGAACCCCAGTTGAAGAGGGATGTAGACAAACTGGAGGGTGTCCAGAGGAGGGCAACAAAGATGGGGAGGGGTTTGGAGACCAAGACGTATGAGGAAAGGCTGGGGGAGCTTGGTCTGTTTACCCTGGAGAGGAGACGGCTGAGAGGGGATCTGATAGCCATCTTCAAGTATTTAAAACGCTGCCCTGTAGAGGATGGAGCAGAGTTGTTCTCTCTTGCCCTGGAGGGACGGACCAGAACCAATGGGATGAAATTAATTCAAAAGATATTCCATCTAAACATCTGGAAGAAGTTATTGACAGTTAGAGGGGTTTCTCAGTGGAACAAGCTTCCTCGGGAGGTGGTGGGTTCTCCATCTTTGGAGATTTCTAAACAGAGGCTAGATGGCCATCTGACAGAGAGGCTGATTCTGTGAAGGTTCAAGGGGCTGGCAGGTGACAGTGGATGAGCGAGAGGGTTGTGAGTGTCCTGCATAGTGCAGGGGGTTGGACTAGATCACCCAGGAGGTCCCTTCCAGCTCTATGATTCTAATTCCAAGGAATGGAGTTCCAGAGGAAAACATAATGGGCTCAATGGACTTGTCTAACTGAGAGAGTAATGAGAAGTGATTTAATATATAATCAATCGTTAATGGTGATTAGTCAGCTAGACTCTCTCTCTCTCTTCACACTTTCTAGACAAAGTTTGTTTCTCTCCTTAATACAACCATTTTATTCTTTTAAGCAGCCTGGCAAACTGCCTTCCTTGCATCTTTGAACTCCTCCAACCCCTCTGAGCGCAGACTAATGATGCAGGGAATGACCAGGCATGAGAAATGCAACTTCTCAGATGGGAGTTGAGCTTCCTTGAAATTCTTCAGGGCTTGTCTCTAATTTTTGGCGTTAATGGAAATTCTAATTTTTTCGCGGTTGAAGCTGACAACCGTCATGTCATCCTTGATGATTTTGCCAGGCCTCCACCCAAACTTCGTCAGACCTCATGGGTGCAAGGAGCTACACTCTCCGGAGCAGAGCAATGCAATCAATTGCATCTTTATCCCATTCTCCCTCCAAGGATTTCAAGGAGGCCTATGTGGCTGAACGCTATTGTTCTTTGTCTCACAGGGGCTCCATGAGGAAGGTTAAATTGAGACTGTGGTTCCGGCCTAAGATTACAAATAGCAAGGAGCAAGAATCCAGAAGTACCTTAAAATCTATCAAAATGTGCGTTAGGGCAGTGTTCCCTAACCCCCGGGCTGCGGACTGGTACCGGGTCGTGGAGCCCTCGGTACTGGGCCGATGGGGGGAGGAGGAAAGTGAGACCACCGGTGTGCCAGCAGGTGCATCTCCCTCCCGGTGCAGTGAGTGCCATGCTGCGGGGGAGGTACAGACTCCAGTGCGCGCAAACACGCAGGCTCGGCAGCTCCACACCTGCGGATTTACGCCCACCGGTGCACCGGTGTTGCCGCCGGACTGACATTCAGAAGGACCAATCGGGAGCCACAAAGCGGCTCCTGATTGGCCCCTTCGAGTTTTTCTCCTGGACTTGCCCTACCTTTTTCTCCTCCCACATAGGCCTTACTCTTTAATTCTTACTGCTCCCACGGAGCTGTTTACAGATGGTTATCATATCGCCTCTCGGTCGTCTCCTCTCCAGGCTAAACAGACCAAGCTCCCCCAACCTTTCTTCATATGTCTTGGTCTCCAAACCCCTCCCCATCTTTGTTGCCCTCCTCTGGACACGCTCCAGTTTGTCAACATCCCTCTTCAACTGGGGTGCCCAAAACTGAACACAGGACTCCAAGTGAGGCCGAACCAGAGCAAAGTGTTACCATCACCTCATGTGATCTGGACACGATACTTCTTCATTAGATCTCCTATCCTAACACAAAATTCATTGTTCTTTATGGTGTTCCGAGACTCTTATTCTTTTTGTCTCTTAAAATCAGATCGATCTCCAAGGGACCAAGCCCTATGAAGATAGGTTGAGGGACTTGGGAATGTTCAGCCTGGAGAAAAGGAGGTTGAGAGGGGACACGATAGCCCTCTAAGTATTTGAAAGATTGTCACTTGGAGGAGGGCAGGATGCTGTTTCTGTTGGCTGCAGAGGAAAGGACACGCAGTAATGGGTTTAAACTACAAGTACAACGATATAGGCTAGATATCAGGATAAAAATTTTCACAGTCAGAGTAGTTCAGCAGTGGAATAGGCTGCCTAAGGAGGTGGTGAGCTCCCCCTCACTGGCAGTCTTCAAGCAAAGGTTGGATGCACACTTTTCTTGGATGCTTTAGGATGCTTAGGGCTGATCCTGCGTTGAGCAGGGGGTTGGACTAGATGGCCTGTATGGCCCCTTCCCACTCTATGATTCTATGATTCTATGACGCGCAGTATGGGTTTAAACTACAAGTCAGGAAAAAATGTTCACAGAGTAGTTCAGCAGTGGAATGGGCTGCCTAAGGAGGTGGTGAGCTCCCCCTCACTGGCAGTCTTCAAGCAGTGGCTGGATACACACTTGAGCAGGGGGTTGGACTAGATGGCCTGTGTGGCCCCTTCCAACTCTATGATTCTATGATTCTATGAAATTTGCCATTGTGTGCTCAAAATCCAATCAAGATCCCTAGACCAGGGAAGTCAAATTGGACCCTCAACCAATAAGCTGACCTCCATATGTAAATGACAACCATCCATGCGCCACCTTGTAAAGAACATTGCCGCAATTTACCCCCTCTTTTCCCCACTGGGAGCAGGGGGTGAGCTCCTTTGATTTTAATGGAAATCCGATTCTCGTGTTTAAAATGTTTTGACTCCTGCTTATTATATGATATATCGTGAGCCGTCCTGAGCCCTCAGGGAAGGGCGACATGTAATTTTGCAAAGAAAGATTAAAAAAAAATGTATTTCATGCTGGCCTTGTTGACCGAGTTTTGTTACTGTGATACGCATTTTTCAGGGAAGGGAGGCAAAATCCTGCCCCGGCAAGACGAGTAGCCAAGCCCAAGAATGCCTTGCTACAGTGATCCAAGCAATGGTCATCTCCAGATTTCTGTAACTCGTTCAACACGGGCCTACCCTTCTCCTTGACCTGGAAATCGCAGCTGGTGCAAAATGCAGCTGCTAGGGTCCTTGCTAGGCCTTCCTGGAGGACCCATGTCCAGCCGGTGCTGAGGCAGCTGCATTAGTTGCTGGTTGTATACTGGGTTCAAGTTAAAGGTAAAGGTATCCCCTGTGCAAGCACCGGGTCATGTCTGACCCTTGGGGTGATGCCCTCCAGCGTTTTCATGGCAGACTCAATACGGGGTGGTTTGCCAGTGCCTTCCCCAGTCATTACCATTTACCCCCCAGGAAGCTGGGTCCTCATTTTACCGACCTCGGAAGGATGGAAGGCTGAGTCAACCTTGAGCTGGCTGCTGGGATTGAACTCCCAGCCTCATGGGCAGACCTTCAGACAGCATGTCCTCTGCCTTACCACCGTGCGCCACAAGAGGCTATCTGGTGCCCAGGACAGAGCGTCTTGCTCTGCAACAGTCAACTGACTGAAGGTCCTTGGCCCCCATGAGATTCACCTGTCCATAACCAGAGCCAGGGTATTTTCAGACCTGGCCCCCAACTCGTGGAATGAGCTCCTTGAAGAGCTGCAAGCCCTGATGAAGCTCAATGTGTTTTTCAGGGCCTGCAAGATGGAGCTCTTCTGCCAGGCATTCGGTTGAGACCAGGGAGAGGAAAGGGAAGGCGAATATAAGCCGCTTTGAGGCTTCCCTCCTTCAGGTAGGGAAAAGCGGCATATAAGAACCAACTCTTCTTCTTCTTCTTCTTCTTCTTCTTCTTCGTTTTCTTCTTCTTCTTCTTCTTCTTCTTCTTCTTCTTCTTCTTCTTCTTCTTCTTCTTCTTCTTCTTCTTCTGTTTTACTGTTTTTATTCTGCTTCTATGTTTTATACATTTTATGTTGTTAGCGGTCGCGAGCCAAGAAGCAGAAGTGGGTCCCCAGGTCCCACTTGGAGGCTGGCATCCTTCCCTCATGGGTGCCTTAGAGAGCAAGAGTAGAATGCAGTTGTAATACTTGGACTGCTGTTGTTTTCCCCGTACATTTATCGAACGAGAAAACATGCTTAGATGTTGTGTGGTCTAAACCAGCAGCCCCCAACCTTCTTAAGGCTGGGGACCGCCAGCAGGGGTGGAAGGGAGAGGGCAGCCTGGCGGTGCCGTGCACACATGGCAGCTCCGTGCAAACACACATGTGTGAAGTGGTGCACATGTGCGTTTGCGCCTGCTGGTGGATGCTACCGCGCCTGCGTGGAGCTCCCTGCATGCATGTTTGCGTCTGTCGGCATAGAATCATAGAATCATAGAGTTGGAAGGGGCCACACAGGCCATCTAGTCCAACCCCCTGCTCAACGCAGGATCAGCCCTAAGCATCCTAATGCCAGTGGCCACGCCTCCCTCCATGCAGTGCGACACTTGCCGGGCCTTGAGCAAAGGCCCGGCAAGCGACGAGCTGCATGTGGGAGGGAGGCGCCTCCTTCTCCCCTGCTGCGGCCCGGTGGTGAGGCTTTCGCGGTTCGCCACCGGCCGCGGATCAGGGATTCGACGACCACTGGCCTAAAAAGCTGGGTTCTTTTTGTCAGACATCCCGTCCTGTTGATTGTCCTTGACTTACACAACGTCATCTGCCCTGAGTCTCAGTGAAGACTGTGTACTGTAAATAATCAGAATTAAATGAAAATTAAGACATAAGATGCAACTCTTGCTCTAGAGAACCCAACTCTAGAGAACCCAACTCTAGAGAACCCAGCTTTCTCAACTAGGGTTTTGAGAAACTCTGTGGTTTCTTGATGACCCTGGAAGGGTTTCCCAAATGGTTGACATGTAATTAATTTATATATCTTTTTACAATTATTTTCAAGTGATATTAACATATATGGTTGTGTTGGGACACCCCCCCCCCCTAAATGTCCAATGATGGGCCCAGAACAGGTGGGAAGGGGAGGGGCCCTGGGTGGGCGTGTCCACAGCTTCCCAACCATGTTCTGCTCGATTGTGCCACTTCTGGGGATTTTTGAAGTCTGAAGGATCTTTCAAGGATTTCTCAAAGGATAAGAAAGTTGAGAAAGGTTGCTCTAGAACATTACAACTGGGTGGCTGGAGAAGATCTAAGCATGCTTGACTTGGTCTACTGGAAACTGACCTGAGAGCCATTCATGGACCTCAAATTTACCTACGAACATCAGTGGGCACACAGGAATCCTGTCCTGGAGTCGTTCTTGTAACTGGATGATTTTGAGTGGACAGTCACGTTGGTCTGCAGAAGAAGAGCAAGGTTCAAATCCAGTAGTCCCTTAAAAGTCTAGTAGCACCTTAAAAACCAACAAGCAGCATAGAAGAACCAATTCTTCTTCTTGTTCTTCAGTAATCTCAGGGCTCTCTCAGCCTCGCCCACCTCACAGGGTGTCTGTTGTGGGGAGAGGAAAGGGAAGGGGAACGTAAGCCACTTTGAGACTCCTTCAGGTAGAGAAAAGCGGCATATAAGAACCAACTCTTCTTCTTCTTCAGTTATCTCAGAGCTCTCTCAGCCTCACCCACCCCACAGGGTGTCTGTTGTGGAGAGAGGAAAGGGAAGGTCACTTTGAAACACCTTCGGGTAGAGAAAAGCGGCATCTAAGAACCAACTCTTCTTCTTCTTCTTCTTCTTCTTCTTCTTCTTCAGTAATCTCAGGGCTCTCTCAGCCTCACATCCCTCACAGGGTGTCTGTTGCGGGGAGAGGAAAGAGAAGCTGATTGTAAGCTGCTTTGAGACTCCTTTGGGTGGTAAAAAGCGAGAAACAGCTTTCTTTCTTTCTTTCTTTCTTTCTTTCTTTCTTTCTTTCTTTCTTTCTTTCTTTCTTTCCTCAGAACGGACCTTGAAAGGGTCTCCTCCCCCGGCCCCCATCCAGGCAGCTTAAGGTGGGTCGCAGCTCACAGCTGGATCAAGTGGGGTGGTGAGGGGCTGGACAGGTCGTTAGCAGACCTGGGACAGAGCTCTTTAGCAGGCAGTCAGCAGGCCCGGAGGCCCTCATTAGCAGGCCCTGCAAAGCAATCTGGGAAGCCCTCATTAGCAGGCCCAGCCGAGCAGACCAAGAGGCCCTCGTTAGCAGGCCCTCCACCCCAACCCTTTGCCCAGGGCCCTCTCCCCTAATGTGCTGCTGGCTCCAGGCACTGAAGCACATCTGAGAACAAAGAGGCTAGAGTCCAGGGATGGAGGGCAGGAGTTGCAGAGGCAGGACCAATCAGGGTGCAGGCAGCTTTGCTAGCTACACCCTGATTGGCCCTATTCGAACTTGGACAGCCGGATGCACGCCCACCCCCCAGGCTGTTTCGCAAATATATAGAGGAACCATGTATAAGGATTTATAGACCACCTGTCTTGAGCCAGTCATCTTGTGGAGGTGTACGCCCTTGTAAACACCAAAACCATAAAATACAAAAATACAGTTAAAAATACTAAAAACCTCACGTTGTCATATCATAAGCAGAGTCATTGTCTGATAATCCTCCATAGGAGGGGAGGATGTAGGAGGAGGCCCCTCCATTAGACAACACGGTCCCGAAATAATAATTCTAAAATTTGCAGTTTGGAAAAGAAGCTCCCTCCCTTAATGAGTTTCCTTCCATAAATCATAGCAAGCTTAAACAAGGTGTTAAGAGCCTATGATTAAGGTTCAAGCTCCCCAGCTGGACAGTCTTGCTTCTCTTCTCAGCTTTCCACACATCCTGCACCCTTCTGCAGGCAAACCTTCTTGACCCATTCCATTCCTAGCTAGGGGTTACGTAAACACTCATTAGACCAGTCGCTAATGATACCTTAAGGGATCCGGCGGTTATATTTGGACTGCACTCGTTTGGAAAACTGGAACGTTCTCGTGCTGCCAGAACAAAATTCATTTGCACAGAAAAATAGGAATACGGGCCTGACCGGAACAGGGAAGGGGGGGTTGACAAGGAGCCTGGCTCGAAATAGACCTAAAGGAAGGAATAACAGATCTGTGAGTGGGAGTGAGGGGCAAGATCTCGAGCATTCGGTTATGGTTTTCAAGGCATAAAAGCAAACCGGCTTCCTGGGCAGCTTTGGCCTCCTCCTTCATCACGCCCATCCTTGTAAAAATCATCGCCCTTTGCGTAACAGGCTTAGGGGCTGTCATTTCAGAAGAGCTTGTTTTGATTTCAGATGGGGCTTTGAAATGACTCCTGGCCCCAAAGAAGGTGCTGAGGGAGAGATTTGGGTTGAGTCAGATCCATGAGTCTGCCAGAAGACGGAATGGTAGAGTTCAAAGGAGATGTTGATGAGGAATGAGGGAACCTAAAGCTAGAACACCATTGAGAAATGAAAGATGAAAGATAGAATCATAGAATCATAGAGTTGGAAGGGGCCATAGAGGCCATCTAGTCCAACCCCCTGCTCAATGCAGGATCAGCCCTAAGCATCCTAAAGCATCCAAGAAAAGTGTGTATCCAACCTTTGCTTGAAGACTGCCAGTGAGGGGGAGCTCACCACCTCCTTAGGCAGCCTATTCCACTGCTGAACTACTCTGACTGTGAAAATCTTTTCCTGAGACCTAGCCTATATCGTTGTACTTGAAGTTTAAACCCATTACTGCGTGTCCTCTCCTCTGCAGCCAACAGAAACAGCATCCTGCCCTCCTCCAAGTGACACCCTTTCAAATACTTAAAGAGGGCTATCATGTCCCCTCTCAACCTCCTTTTCTCCAGGCTGAACATTCCCAAGTCCCTCAACCTATCTTCATAGGGCTTGGTCCCTTGGCCCCAGATCATCTTCGTCGCTCTCCTCTGTACCCTTTCAATTTTATCTACGTCCTTCTTGAAGTGAGGCCTCCAGAACTGCACACAGTACTCCAGGTGTGGTCTGACCTCTGAGACCTCTGACAAAGAAGAGCTGACCACCGGTCTAAGCAGTTGGTCCCTTTGGTGGTCTCCTCATTAGGAAGCTTCTCTACAATACACACATGAAGTTGTCTTCTACTAAATCAAACCATTGGCCCATCAAAGCCAGTGTTGTCTATGAAGAAGTTCCTGACAGAGCAGTTTCTCAGTGGAACAGGCTTCCTCAGGAGGTGGTGGGTTCTCCATGTTTGGGGATTTTTAAGCAGAGGCTGGATAGCCATCTGACAGAGAGGCTGATTATCTGAAGGCTCAAGGGGGTGGCAGGTGACAGTGGATGAGCGAGATAGTTGTGAGTGTCCTGCATAGTGCAGGGGGTTGGACTAGATGACCCAGGAAGTCCCTTCCATGAGTCTATGATTCTAGTCTGGTGACAGCTCTCCTGGATCTCAACCTGAGGCCTGTGGCATCACCTACTGCCTGATTCCTTTTGAGCTGAAGATTCCAGGGATTGAACCTGGGACCTTCTGCATGCTGAGCAGAAGCTCTGCCACTGAGCCTTGGTCCTTCCCTGTATC
Source organism: Paroedura picta (assembly GCF_049243985.1). NCBI lineage: Eukaryota > Metazoa > Chordata > Lepidosauria > Squamata > Gekkonidae > Paroedura > Paroedura picta. The sequence continues at coordinate 6,266,431 of NC_135369.1, forward strand.
TGGAGCGTCAACTGAGATCAAGATAAGTCATGAAATAGTATCCCCCATTGCTATGTACGGGCGTGAAAGCTAGACAAGGATGAAAGCTGACAGGAAGACAGTTGTAGACAAGAAGAAAAAGCAACGAAAGCAGAAGTAGAAGTAGCAACAGCAGCAGCAGAAGCTGAAGGAGAAGTGGAAGCAGAAGCAGCAGAAGCAGAAGAAGAAATGCAGCATCATAGAATTGCCTTCATGATTTAGACCATAGATCAGTCACCATTCTCCCTCAATCAATGGTCATTCAGCACTCTAGAGCAGGGGCTCATGGGAATTGTAGTCCATGGACATCTGGAGCACCACAGGTTGACTATCCCTGCTCTAGAGAACCTACAAGCCGGGGTGGGAAGATGATGGCCGTCTCCTATGGTTTGGCATCTGGTATTTGAGGGCCTGCTGACACTGAACCTTGGGGTTCCATTTTTAGCTCTCACGAATAGCTATTTGCAACATGACCCCCTCTGTGGACACGTCAGTCCCTTTAAAAAAAAAGTTGCCAAGCACAACGGAGAACATCGCCCCACATTCCTCCAGAACCACACAGCCCTCGTTCCCCATAACCTGAATCAGGGCAGAATTATACCCTTAGTTGCATAACTCGAAGAACACTGGCCGTTGCTACCTCATCATATTCTTTTTATTCGTTCTAAACCCTGATCTAACATAAAATTACCACCCCAGAAGAGCTATCATTAGCCCAGAGGTGGGGTGTAATTTGCACCTGGTATCATTTATCTAAAAGGGAAGTTTTTTTTTTTTTTTTAAAGAAGAAAAAATGCTTTGTAATCACCATTTGGTCTTACGCGATGCAGGATTCACAAGGAGACAAATGGACAGCAATTCAGCGAGCTCGCCATGAAACAGCCTTCTACCAAGAGAGAATCCTGGTCCTATCTGGGGTGCCGGAGGGTGAATTTGTGAGCTTTATATATTGTTCCTAGTAGGCCAGTTTGGTGTAGTGCTTAGGAGTGCGGACTTCTAATCTGGCATGCCAGGTTCGATTCTGCACTCCCCCCTCATGCAACCAGCTGGGTGACCTTGGGCTCGCCACGGCACTGATAAAGCAGTTCTGATCGAGCAGGAACATCAGGGCTCTCTCAGCCTCACCCACCCCACAGGGTGTCTGTTATGGGGAGAGGAAAGGGAAGGCGACTGTAAGCCACTTTGAGCCTCCTTCGGGTAGGGAAAAGCGGCATATAAGAACCAACTCTTCTTCTTCTTCTTCTTCTTCTTCTTCTTCTTCTTCTTCTTCTTCTAGGACGGAGCTATCACAGTTCTGTAGGGCCTGCAAGATGCAGTTCTTCCGCCAGGCGTTTGGTTGAGTTTGGGACAAGGGAGATCTTTTGGGTCCCTCCTCTGAGCACCCCCTGAAGTGCTGTGACAAAGGGGCCCTTTGAGTCAGATGGGGGGAGGAATGGTTGTGGAGTTTTAGGGGCTTTAGGGGTTAAAAAAGGTAAAGGTAAAGGTATCCCTTGTGCAAGCACCGGGTCATGTCTGACCCTTGGGGTGACGCCCTCTAGCGTTTTCATGGCAGACTCAATACGGGGTGGTTTGCCAGTGCCTTCCCCAGTCATTACCGTTTACCCCCCAGCAAGCTGGGTACTCATTTTACCGACCTCGGAAGGATGGAAGGCTGAGTCAACCTTGAGCCAGCTGCTGGGATTGAACTCCCAGCCTCATGTCTGCTGCCTTACCACTCTGCGCCACAAGAGGCTCTATTGTTGGGGTTATGGTGTCTTTAATCTGTTGTAAACTGCTGCAAGCTGGCTGGTCTGAGAATGGTAGTCAACAAATAGAAGGAAGGAAGGAAGGAAGGAAGGAAGGAAGGAAGGAAGGAAGGAAGGAAGGAAGGAAGGAAGGAAGGAAGGAAGGAAGGAAGCTGTTTTTTTGTATCTCGCTTTTTACCACCCAAAGAAAGAACGGACGGATGGACGGATGGACGAACTACTAGACAGATGACTAAATTTGTTTTAGATTTTAATGTATTTAACTTAATATTATTATTTATAAACCACCCCTTCCTAATAAGCTCAGGGTGATGTACAACATTTTTAAATTCTCCATTCTACTACTCAGGTAAAATAGAATCACAATCAGAAGACCTTTATTGGCATACCAAAAAGATGTCAGTGTTTGTCTCTTGTGGCCCTTCTTGAATACCCAGGGAACTGCTCATTGACATTGTGGGATGGTAGGTGAATTCCCTCCAGGCCAGGCTGGATTCTGAAGATTTTTGGTGGTGGGGATCACTTGGGAAATGAAATTGGGGTCACTGTAGGTGGGCAGGTAGCTGTGAGTGTCCTGCATAGTGCAGCGGGTTGAACTAGATGACCCTGGAGGCCCCCTCCAACTCTAGGATTCTATGTTTCTAAGTTACACATAAATGCTCCAGAACCAAACATCTGAAGATTTCAGGAGACTGACTTTTCATGAGTTTTCAGAGGGGGTATGGTTCTTCCCACAATGGATCAAAGCAGCAAAGCTGGTGATGGGCTTGAGGCTGTGCATTTTTGTATTTTTACCTCAGGGAAACTTTAAATGCACATGCACCAAGTTCAAGTTAGTAGCGCTCCTGGAGGAGAAGGTACGGAAGCTAGAAGAACACCTGTCCACGTTTTATTCCACAAAGGAGGATGAAGAGTTCTTGGAAGGAACTCACAGAACATTTTTTGGAGGGCATTCCAAGAGGTGGGAAAGGTGTCCCACCAATTCGAGGAGAACCCAATACAAGAGGACGGTGGATGGAAGAATGTTACTCAGAGGTGTTGAAAAATGTGTTGAATGTTACACAGAGGTGCTTTAGGATGCTTAGGGCTGATCCTGCGTTGAGCAGGGGCTTGGACTAGATGGCCCGTATGGCCCCTTCCAACTCTATGATTCTATGATTCTATGTTCTGCCCTCTGACTTTCAGAAAGGGTTTCCAGGATCTGCCCGTAGATAGTGACTCTGGACTACAGGAACGAGAGCTATTCCCCCAACTCCCCTGAAGCTCAGAAGATGTTTCACAGACCCTTGCGGATGAAAAGACTAGCTCTTCTGTTCCCCAATGTATTAGAACTAGGAGACGTGAGCTGTTAACTGGGGATTCCCTTTTGAGAGGAGTAGAAGCCAAAGTCAGTTGACTGGACTTCTTGTCTTGGAAGGTCTGCTGTCTACCTGGTGCCAGAATCAAGGATGTCATGGAAAGGGTGGAAAGACTTGTAAAGCCCAAGGACAGATATCGTTTCCTGCTCATTCATGTAGGAACAATTGAGCATGGGTGATGTCTCACCACAGCAACCTTGAATTAACACCCCATCCCTTTGAGCTCTGGCAAGTGTTCTCACCAACGGTTTGACTACCTGGACTTTCTGACATGCCTGACAACTTGTTGAAAATTTACGATCCGTGTCTGTTCCCATCTTGAGTCATGTTCTGGTTCCAGCTGGGATTGGCTTCTGGCCAAGGTTTTCCACAGGTTTTTCCAGACTGCTCATCACCTGCTGTCCAGCTCTGGAGACCGGCTCCACCAACAGGACACCTGAAGAGACAAAGCTGTCTTCGGCTGAGTCATGTGTTTAGCCTACTGAATCCTAGATTCTGGTGGGAAGCAGCAGGACAAAGTCAAAGTCCAGTGACCCCTTTAAGACCGGCCAAGTTTTATTCAAGGGATAAGCATCTGTGTGCATGCGCACGCCATCAGATACATGCATGCCCAGGGCAACTTCTTCAGACTACACTTGAACAAGGAAACTTTGGATGCTCTCAACTGATGGATGGATTGATTCAGATACTTATCTAATATTTATTCAAACACTTGAAAAATCTAAATAAATACATACATAAATAAGTCACGTGCTACATTTCCTTTTGGGGGTATGGAGTGGAGTAATGCAGCCCAATCCCATCAGATCTCAGAAGCTAGACAGGGTTAATATATGGATGGGAGACCACCAAGGAAGGCTCTGCAGAAGATCTTGGAAGGGAGATCACCAAGGAAGGCTCTGCAGGGAAACGCAATGGCCAACCTCCTCTGCTTCTCATCTGCCTTGAAAGTCTCTTGCTGGGATCATCATAACTGTAAGCTAAGCAGAGTTGGTACTTGGAATGGAGACCACCAAGAAAGGCTCTGCAGGGGAAGGCAATGGCCAACCTCCTCTGCTTCTCACCTGCCTTGAAAGCCTTTTACTGGGATCATCATAACTTTAAGTTAAGTAGAGTTGGTACTTGGAAGGGAGACCACCAAGGAAGGCTCTGCAGGGGAAGGCAATGACCAACCTTCTCTGCTTCTCACATGTTTTGAAAGCCTCTTGCTGGGATCATCATAGCTTTAAGCTAAGCAGAGTTGGTACTTGGAATGGAGACCACCAAGGAAGGCTCTGCAGGGGAAGGCAATGTCCAACCTTCTCTGCTTCTCACATGTTTTGAAAGCCTCTTGCTGGGATCATCATAACTGTAAACTAAGCAGAGTTGGTACTGGGATGGGAGACACAGCTGGTCTGACCCAGCAGGGCTCTTCTCTGTTCTTATGAGGAGAAGGCCTTGGCCTCTCTGCCCAGTTGTTGCCCTTCCAGAGGAACTGGTTGGCCACTGTGTGAGGCAGGATGCCAGACTAGATGGACTCCTGGTCTGATCCAGCTGGGCTCTCCTTAGGGGTAGGCCTCGGCCTCTCTGCCCAAAGCTCTGGATGATCTCATTCTGTGGCCTCAGATACTGGAGAGCATTGAGAGCAGTCTGCTAATTCCTATGGCTTAATAAATTGGGATATTGGCTGTTTAACCATATAAGGTAAGGAATGTAAACTTTTGCAGACTTCTGCCAGAAGCACAGATAACAGGACTGGTTCAGCACTGGGTCAAAGGCTTCCTACTGGCCCTTACGTAGCCTTCCATGGCTACATGATGACTCATTCACCTTTTACCCTTTTCCCTTTCAGAATCCGGCGTCATGGCAGTGATAGGATGGGCCAGTCCTGGTGTACTGAACTGATCCGGAGAGCCAGGTTTGGTTCCTCCCTCCTCCTCCCCATGAAGGCTGCTAAGGGGGCTTTGGCCTCTCTTGCTGGACAAGGTGTCTGTTGTGGGGAGAGGAAGGGGAGGTGATTCTAAGCTGCTGTGAGGCACCTGAGGCCTGCTGGGTGACCTGGGACCCAATTTTCTCAGAACTTTCTCCACCTCACCTGACTCACAAAAGTCCCAGTTGGATGGAGTAGAAAGGAAGATGACTGCAAACCATGTTGACATTTCTTAAGGTGCAGAGAAATGGGGCTTAAAATCCAACTGAAGAAGAAGAAGGAGGAGGTTGGTTCTTAGATGCCACTTTTCTTTACCACATGGAGTCTCAAAGAGGCTTACAGTTGCCTTCCCTTTCCTCTCCCCACAACAGACACCCTGTGAGGGAGGGGAGGCTGAAAGAGCCCTGAGATTACTGAAGAACTGGTTCTTATATACTACTTTTCTCTACCCAAAGGAGTCTCAAAGCAGCTTACAGTCATCTTCCCTTTCCTCTCCCCACAACAGACACCCTGTGAGGGAGGTGAGGCTGAGAGAGTCCTGATAAGAAGAAGAGTTGGTTCTTATATGCCACTTTTCTCTAACCGAAAGAGTCTCAAAACGGCTTCCATTCACCTTCCGTTTCCTCTCCCCACAACAGACACCCTGTGAGGGAGGGGAGGCTGAGAGAGCCCTGATATTACTGAAGAAGAAGAAGAGCTGGTTCTTATATGCCGCTTTTCTCTACCCGAAGGAGTCTCAAAGCGGCTTCCAATCGCCTTTCCTTTCCTCTCCCCACAACAGACTCCCTGTGAGGGAGGGGAGGCTGAGAGAGCCCTGAGATTACTGAAGAAGAAGAAGAGAAGAGCTGGTCCTTCAGGTTGGCAGCTTTCTTCAAATGCATTAATTTCAAGTTCCACACTTTGTTTTTTGATTTAAAAAATCAAGACTGTTCCTTTTCAAGATATTTGTATTTGTGAATTTCCTGCATTCTGCAGGGTGCTGGACTATATAACTCTGGTGGTCCCTTCCAACTCTAGGATTCTATTTCCAAAGTCTTTTTTGGTTTCATTCCAGCTGGAGGTTGGCAACCCCACCTAGGGGCATCCCTTTCCAGACACTCTTTCTCCCCCTGGCCTACTGTCAAGCACAGACAAAACTCACAAACAAACTTCTATAGAAAGAAAGCTTTAATTGAAAGTATCTTTGAACACTCTAACATTTGAAGTCAAGACTGTTCGATATCAGAAGAGCAAGCAGTTATCAATACAATCCTCCTGCCTAAACCCAAGCGTTCCCAAGGGGAGGGGTCACCCTTTCTCCCAGGTGCCATCCCAAGGTGTTGAAGTTAGCACGGCCTTGGTCAGGCCGGCGCCTCGGACTAGCAGATAAGATGTTTACAGGAACTGGGCAACAATGTTTCACAGCGAGGAGGCTATGCAGTGTGAAAATTCAAGGATCAAAGAAGGGGGGGAATCAAAGGAAAACTACAGGCATAAACATTCTGGTTACATGAGAATGTTTTAGCACAGTACTCCAAGATGGAGTCTCTTAGGTTCACTGAAACTCAAACATGGCAGAGAGCAGAGACTGATCCTGACACTTACCTCAGAGGGTCGTTTTGATGAGCAAACCGGAATCCTGTACATTGTTTGGAAAAGCAGAATAAAATACGTACTTGATAGATCTTTGCTCTTCTTGATAACACCACAAGAGGGTGCTGGAAACTCACAGAATGGCCTTTAGGTCACCAAGCCCATATTTGATATGTTCATATAGGAAAGAGAACAGATTTAATTCCTTTTGTATTACCATAGTGTAAAAGTTCAACCCTGGAGTCCCTTTAGAACCAACTGAGTTTTATTCAAGGTAAGATTTCAGTTGCATGCACATTTTGTTCGATGTCTCTGAAGATGAGACATGAAAACTTAGACCTAGAATAAAACCTGGTTGGTCTTAAAGGTCCCTTGGACTCAAACTGTTCAGCCTGAAGAAATGTGTAGAAGAGGAGAAGAAATGTGGAAGTGGTGAAAAATACAGAGATGTCAGATATTACCGCCTATATTTAGTTCCCCCCAAAGTAGCAAGATCCGGAATCTCAATCACCCACTTTCAAGAAGTGAGTACGCACTTGTGTGTACGCAAGTGATGTCACTGGGCCACGCCTCCTGCCAGGTCCCCGGAAGTGACATCACTACCCACCATCTTAGCCCTCCTTTTGCTCCCTCCCCTTGTCTTTACTACTAGTATGGTGACACTGCCTCATGTAGAAGCTGAATAGGAAAGGAACTGGGAAGACAGCCCAGATTCCCGTAGACCCCTTTGGAACTCCCACAGAACCCCAAGGATCGACACACCCCTGCTTGGGAATCCCTGATGTAGGGGAAAAACAGTTGTGAACATGGATGTAATAATTTCCTCCTGATATCCGTGACCCAATAAAGACCCATCTGAGGCCTGCAGGATGTCATAGTCCCATTGTATACGGCACTGGTCAGACCACACCTGGAGTACTGTGTGCAGTTCTGGAGGCCTCACTTCAAGAAGGACGTCGATAAAATTGAAAGGGTACAGAGGAGAGCGATGAGGATGATCTGGGGCCAAGGGACCAAGCCCTATGAAGATAGGTTGAGGGACTTGGGAATGTTCAGCCTGGAGAAAAGGAGGTTGAGAGGGGACATGATAGCCCTCTTTAAGTATTCGAAAGGTTGTCACTTGGAGGAGGGCAGGACGCTGTTTCTGCTGGCTGCAGAGGAGAGGACACGCAGTAATGGGTTTAAACTACAAGTACAACGATATAGGCTAGATATCAGGAAAAAGTTTTTCACAGTCAGAGTAGTTCAGCAGTGGAATAGGCTGCCTAAGGAGGTGGTGAGCTCCCCCTCACTGGCAGTCTTCAAGCAATGGTTGGATACACACTTTTCTTGGATGCTTTAGGATGCTTAGGGCTAATCCTGCGTTGAGCAGGGGGTTGGACTAGAGGGCCTGTATGGCCCCTTCCAACTCTATGATTCTATGATTCTATGATTTGACTTGCCAAGAAAAGTATGGCAGACAATTAATAGAATACAAACCAACTTGGGAGGCTGTTCAGGCCTCTTGTTTAAATGGGACAAAATACAAACTCTGTTGCAGGAATGTGAGTATCGTGCTTTCCAGGGAGATGTGATCGAGCTCTTTGTATTCTCCCGATTTGTGAGGGAGTAGATTGAAAACGTAGATATGAGTATTTAGGGGGTTTGTCGAATCGTTCTGCATAACCGTTGTACCTTGTTGTTGTTGTTATGTGCGAAGTCGTGTCCGACCCATCGCGACCCCATGGACAATGATCCTCCAGGCCTTCCTGTCCTCTACCATTCCCCGGAGTCCATTTAAGTTTGCACCGACTGCTTCAGTGACTCCATCCAGCCACCTCATTCTCTGTCGTCCCCTTCTTCTTTTGCCCTCGATCGCTCCCAGCATTAGGCTCTTCTCCAGGGAGTCCTTCCTTCTCATGAGCTGGCCAAAGTATTTGAGTTTCATCTTCAGGATCTGGCCTTCTAAGGAGCAGGCAGGACTGATCTCCTCTAGGACTGACCGGTCTGTTCGCCTTGCAGTCCAAGGGACTCGCAAGAGTCTTCTCCAGCACCGGAGTTCAAAAGCCTCAATTCTTTGACGCTCGGCCTTCCTTATGGTCCAACTTTTGCAGCCATACATTGCAACTGGGAAGACCATAGCCTTGACTTTTGTTGGCAGGGTGATGGTGTTGGCAGGCACTTTTGTTGGCAGGGTGATGTCTCTGCTTTTTAGGATACTATCTAGATTTGCCATAGCTTTCCTCCCCAGGAGCAAGCGTCTTTTAATTTCTTTGCTGCCACCATTTCTGCCACTTTCTGCCACCGTTGTACCTACTTGGCGACATATTTTGATACCATTGCATGCTTCCTGTGTGTAACTCTGCCCTACAATAAATAAAGAACCAGCGTGGTTAAGAGTGGTGGACTCTAATCTGGAGATCTGGGTTTGAGTCACCAGTTTTTCCCAAGCAGCCAGCAGGGTGACCTTGGGCCAGTCACAGTTGTGTTAGAACTGTTCTCACAGGGCAGCTCTCTTAGAGCTCTCTCAGCTCCACCTACTTCACCGTGTGTCTGTTGTGAGGAGAGGAACGGAAAAGGTGTTTGACAGCTGTTTTGGGTCTCCTTCGGGAATTGAAAAGCAGGGCATACCCTCCCCCCAGCTCTTCCTCTTCTCTAAATGACAAAACAACCAAGTCTCCTTGGCTCGGTTGTTATGAGGATCAAGGGTGAGGAGGGGAGATCCATGTACATTGTCCTGAGCTATAGGAAGGGCGGATGGGATAAAAGTACCCTATAAATAAAAAGTGGTCTGAGGAATCTCTGCATATCGAAAAAGGAAGCTGATGTCTCCTTGTCATGGCCCCTACCTTGTGGGAGGAGCTAAGGGCCCTTTCAGGGCTATCGCAGTTCTGCTGGGCCTAGAAGATGGAGCTTTTTCACCAGGGTATAGTCTGCATAGAGCTTTTTGCCCACTGTCAGTGCGAATGAATCCCTCCCATCTACACAGAATTTGATTTCCATTTTGATTTTGGGCACTTTCAATTTTCTCTCCACAACATGCAGGATTGATCCAGGGTGACCCTACCTTCCCCCCGCAATATCCAAAAGTGGATATAACCCTTGATATTTAAAAAACCGCCATCAGGAAGTGTGCAGATTTCTGCTTTTTGTGAATTAACTCCTTTCTCTGTGCCTCAGAGCAAAGCAGTCTTCCCTGATTGGCCAGGGCGTCAGTTCAAAGACCTCCTGGTTCCCGGTTCCAAGGCTTGTCTTAAAGTGATTGCATCCCCGAAGCCCTAACTTCTCTCAGCAGAGATTTGCCTCTTGGATTTATTCCCCCCTCATCTGCTGTCTTCAATCCCCCCCCTCCGTTCAAGAAAAGAAAGAAAGAGATTCCTGCTGCACTTGGCTCTCCTCCCCGCTCTGAGCTTCCCCTGTCAAGTGCAGAACACTGTTTCAATGGGAAGGGGGGATAGAGGAAGACCCAAGTTCTAATCGATCTGAATTCAGCAGGATCCACAACGGAATAAACAAAGTAAGTGCAGAATCAGCCCAGGTCTTTGGTTGAAGGCAGGATAAAGAAGATCAGATGGGTCCCTCCTCCAAGCACTTACCTTGAGGCATGGGGCTGAAGGGATCCATTGAGTCAGTCAGAGGGGCGGGGAGAGGAATTGTTGGTTGAGGGGGATATTTCAGGCACTGTTGGGGTTATATTGTTGTCTATCATAACTTGTCATAAACCACTGTGAGCCAGCTGGACTGAGAGTGGCGGTCAATCAATCAATCAATCAATCAATCAATCAATCAATCAATCAATCAATCAATCAATCAATCAATCAATCAATCAATCAATCAACCAACCAACCAACCAACCAACCAACCAATGTCAACAAAATGGAGGCCAGGCTGTATTCCTTTGAATGCTGTTTTATTGACTCTCACCCAGAAGCAGAATGTGAGGATAAAAGCATCTGTAAACTATTCTATGCAATTGAGACATTTCCATGTGCCGTAGTTTGCCCTCTGGCTATTCCCTTGGTTGGGTTGGGTGGCTTCGTTTTGTATCTCCGATTAGATACCATGGGGCTGGATCTTCCCTTGTACAAACAGAACATCAAACAAAGGTATCCCTGGGCTGACCTTCAATCCTACGAGCCTTCCCACCAACCTAAGAGGAAGGCGAGCTTTCCCATGCCCATGGTGCCTCTAAAGGGGCAGTGCTTCCAAGTTTCACCCTTTCTACTTTGACAGATGCCACCATGAACCCCTTCTCAGGGAAGCCAGACTCCGGGTGGGACCTCTGGAATTACAACTCCAGGCCAAGAAAGCATTTCCCCTGGATAACATGGGGGCTTTGGAGGGTAGATTCTGTACCCCACAGAAGTCCCTGTCTGCTCCAGGCTCCATCCCAAAATCTCCAACATGGAGCTGGTAACTCTACTCTCACATCCCCCCTAGGGATGCAAGCATCTTGGTGAGAGCTGAGGATCCCTCAGAATTACAGCTCATCTCCAGACTGCAGAATCAGTTCTCCAGGAGAAAATGGATGCTTGGGAGGGGGGACTCTAGGACATTGTGGCCCTCTGAGGGGGTCCCTGTCTTCCCCAGACTTCATCCCCAAATCTCCAGGAGTTTTCCAACCTCGATTTGGCAACTCTGCCCCCATCCTCCTAGGGATGCTAGCCTGTAGGTGGGGTCTAGGGATACTCCAGAATACCCCACTCATTTGCCTGTCCTCTTGAGAGTCTATCCCCAAACCTTCAGGTGTTTCCCAACCTGGATCTGCCCCCCATCCCCACTGGTGGCCAGGAGGGGCCTAGTAACCCTATGAAGAAGTGAAGAAGATGAGTTGGTTCTTATATGCTGCTTTTCCCTACCCAAAGGAGGCTCAAAGCGGCTTACAGTCACCTTCCCATTCCTCTCCCTCTATGAGGGATAGATCTTCAGAAGTTCTGTCACCACTTGTGAGAAGACCACCGAATCCTACTTAGGGTTCCTGGGCCTCTGACCACTATCTCCAGGAGCTCTTGGGCAGATGAAGCCTGGGAGAAGGAAGTGTTCCCGTTACTTTGCTTTTACTTCCAGGTGAAGACTCCAAATTGACATTCCCTCCAGGACATTCTAGGAATCTGTCCCATCTCTATGGTAAATCCCCAGATTATGGTCATCACCCAGAAGTAACATCGAAGTGTCGGTGATGTTGCTTCCTCCCATTATCCTCCTGCTTCTCATTAGACAAAGCAGAGGCAACAAAAGGAGGGGGCAGACATTCTACCCCAGCAGGGAACACCTGAAAACCCTAGTTCTAGCACAGGTGTGGGAGAACCATGGACATTATTTCCCTACTTTAATCTTTGCTTATGGAATTGTCTTCAAGCTACAACCAACATATTGCACACCCAAATTCTAAGACTACCTTCTGGCTGCTAAATAAGCCCCTGCACCACACCTGCTCCACTTGAGACCCCACCAAAAAATACCCACAATGCTCTAGGTAGGCATTGTGGTTTCTGGGGTCTTACATCAGGTACGCTTTGCATTTCAGCTTCTTTGGGGACAATTTGGGGGTGTTTTACTGCTTGGATGACCACGGAGTAGGGAACTGTAGTGGTTTCTGGTGAGAGGCTGGCCAAGTTGGCTTCACGGGCTTTCTGGGAGCCGAATCTTTTGGATCTTGAGGGACTTCTGCTGGGTCACAGCTTGGGTTGCTCTCCCTTGCCTGAGACGCACATTGATCTTGTTCTGGACTTAGAGGCTCACATTCGTAATAGCAAAACTCGATCTCCTCGGGTTTCTGAAGGTCACATTGCTGTTGATGGCCTCGTTCTTCTATTGAAGAAGTATATTCTGGATTAATGGATGGGATCTGCTGTGGAACTTGAGGCTCTCGTTCTGGACGGCGTGTCAGAGTCTGGTCTGGAATCTGAGGCCTACGCTTCTGCTGATAGATTTGCTGTTCTGTTGTCCAAGATCCATGTTCCTGACGATGAGATGGAGTCTGCTGTGGAACTTGAGGCTCTCGTTCTAGACGGCACGTTGGAGTCTGGTCAGGATTTTGAGGCCTACACTCCTGTTGATGGGACTGGTCTTCCGGGAGGCACCTTGGGACCTGCTCTTGGTATTGAGGCCTACGCTCCTGTTGGTGGAACTGCTGCTCTGTTGTCCATGATTCATATTCCTGACGACTGGATGAGGTCTGCTGTGAAACTTGAGGCTCTCGTTCCAGGCGGCACGTCGGAGTCTGGTCTGGATTTTGAGGCCTACGTTCCTGTTGACGGAACTGCTGTTCTGTTGCCCAGGAGACACTTTCCTGACGACCAGATGGGATCTGCTGTGGAACTTGAGGATCTCGCTCTGGACAGCAAATCGGTTCTGGATTTTGGTCTGGATTTTGAAGCCTACACTCCTGTTGATGAGGTCGGCCTTCTGGGTGGCATGTTGGGACCTGCTCTTGATTTTGAGGCCTACGCTCCTGTCGTTGACGTTGCTCTTCTGATGTCCAAGATCCACCACATTCCTGACGACCGGAGGTGGTCTGCTCTGGAACTTGTTGTTCTGGAAGGCCTTTAGGGGTCCGGTTGGCCCTTTCAAGCTGATCTGCTCTTTGTTGAGTTGGATGCTCTCTTTGAGTTGGAGATGCCTGTTGCTGGCAGTTCAAGGCCTGTTCTGGGACTCCTACCTGAGGCTTTTGTTCTGCCTGTGTTTGGCCACCTAGTCTCTGCTCCAGGTTTTGAGGCTGCTGTGCTTGCCTACGACTTGGGTTCAGATCCGTTACCTGTGATCCTCGTAGTTTCGTACTGGCCACTTCCTGTTGCCCTCTTTGTGACCTTTGAGTCTCTCTCTGACTTGGACGTTGCTCTTCCTGTTGACCAGCTTTGCAGGTTGGCTGCTGCTGCCCTGGTTTGGGGGGTTCAACTTGCCCTTGGCAAATGCGGGCTTCCCCTTGTCCCTGATGTGGCTGAGACACTTCCTGCTCTGCTCTTTGATCCTGGACCTTGCCCTGGCTTGGGCCTCTGGCTGAAGGCTCCTGTGGACTTTGGCGGGTTGGATCCCGTCCTTGTTTGGAGGTTTGGTATGTCTGTCCCCCTGATGTGTGGGGCTCCTGCGTTTGTTCTTGGGATGTCTTCTGAGACTGTTCCACTGGACGGCAGCCTGAAGCTTCCCTTGGGGCCTGAGGTTCTTGGGTGCGTTGACAGGATGAGCCTTTGCCTAATGTCTCCTCCTCTCGCTTCTCCTGCTGGGAGCATCCTCTTTGCTTGGACTGACCTTCTGATGGCTCCGGACAGTCCTGGCTTTTCTTATGACACGCTCTCGCCACGCGGAAGACAAGAACGGTGAACTCTTCAAAGTCAACTTTCCCATCACAGTCTGTATCCAACAGCTGCAGCACTGACTCAATCGTCTCGGGGTCGTGCGGGTTCTGCAAGAAATACATCAGGTCTATTACTACTCTGGGTAGGGTTTGACAGAGCTACACACGGTCTCTTTCAATTACTTCTTTTCACAACCGGGAAAGTGTCTGCCATTAATCACTAACCTTAACATTTTTATTCCCCCAATGTTTCTGTGAATGACAATTGAACCCAGAGGACTGACATGATTCTAGCAAGGAATGATTGTACTGCATATTTGTCAATGTTGTGATTTGACTCCCAATCTACTAATCTACTACTGATTTACTAATCTACTACTGATTTATTGTCTTCTTATATCAGTATTCTTACTATCCCTGTTCCATTGTCTGAGGAAGTGTGCCTGTACACGAAAGCTCACCCCTGGAATAAACCTTGGTTGGTCTTAAACTCCAATTTTGGACTCCAATTTTGTTCTGCTGCAGAGGGTCCGTTTATCCTGTATGTTAGCGATCCCCAACCTGTGGGCCGCGGACCACATGTGGTCCTTCGACTAATTGGAGGTGGGCCGCGAAGGATGCCTTCTCTCCCCCCCCGGCCCTTTACTTCATCCCCCCCCCCAGCCCTTTACAACACACTTTGGGTGTCCTTGTCTCCCATCACTCCCAGATGGGACTATCTCGTTGCAGAGAAACAAGCTCAGGGTTCCCATCGATTTGTCATTGTCATGAGTTAAAATTTCCATGAAAACAAAATGTTCCTTATGTTCCTTGTTGTGGCGTGTCTGTATCTTATTTTGAAGGGATGCTTAAACATGACCATAGCGATCAGAGAGCGTTAGGGCAGTGGTTGAGAGTAGAGGAGTAAACTACCCCCCCCAACCGGGTCTCAGTAAAATCGTCAAGCGTTGAGTGGTCACCGGTGATAAAAAGGGGGGGGGCCACTGATGTACGTCGCCCTAGGAAAGACCGTGTTTTGAGAAATGCATGTGTTTTGGTGAACTCGAAAGTTCTGGAGAACTTGAAACTGAACTTGAAAGTTCTGGAGAACTTGAAACTGAACTTGAAAGTTCTGGAGAACTTGAAACTGAACTCGAAAGTTCTGGAGAACTTGAAACTGAACTCAAAAGTTCTGGAGAACTTGAAACTGAACTCGAAAGTTCTGGAGAACTTGAAACTGAACTCAAAAGTTCTGGAGAACTTGAAACTGAACTCGAAAGTTCTGGAGAACATGAAACTGAACTCGAAAGCTGGGTTGTGCCATCGTGCTTTGTGTGTGTGTGTGTAAAGTGCTATCAAGTCCCAGCCAACTGATGAAAACCCTGCAGGGGTTTTTCAAGGCAAGAGACGTTCAGAGTTGGAGCGGAAGTGGGCACTCACCACAATGACGTCGGCAAACTCCTGCTGGATGAGCTGCTTGAGCTCGGCCTTGCTGAGTGAACTGCAGTCGCCATCCTTCTGGGCGTACCTTTCAAAGGCGCTGATGATGCTGCACACGTTCCGGAGGAGCTGAGACATCTCTCTGCGAGGTCGGGGGTCCCTGGGAGTCAAAGAAAGGAATGGAATGTTTACAACGCTTTCTTCTGGCTTGTTAAGAATGGACTGCTCATTTCGGTCTTGGAAGAAGAAGAAGAAGGAGAAGAAGGAGAAGAAGAAGAAGAAGAAGAAGAAGGAGAAGAAGGAGAAGAAGAAGAAGAAGAAGAAGGAAAAGAAGAAGGAGAAGAAGAAGGAGAAGAAGAAGAAGGAGGAGGAGAAGAAGAAGAGTTGGTTCTTATATGTTCTTATATCATTTAGGTCTTGGATCCCAGGGGGTTACACCTGCACTTCCTGTTTCTTCTATAGGGCTGCTAGGCAGTACGCAGTAACTAGCAGGAAAACGGGAGCCAATGTGATGTCATGGTTAGGAGTAAAGGTAAAGGTATCCCCTGTGCAAGCACTGAGTCATGTCTGACCCTTGGGGTGACGCCCTCCAGCGTTTTCATGGCAGACTCAATACGGGGTGGTTTGCCAGTGCCTTCCCCAGTCATTACCGTTTACCCCCCAGCAAGCTGGGTACTCATTTTACCGACCTCGGAAGGATGGAAGGCTGAGTCAACCTTGAGCCGGCTGCTGGGATTGAACTCCCAGCCTCATGGGCAGAGTTTCAGACTGCATGTCGCTGCCTTACCACTCTGCGCCACAAGAGGCTCTATGGTTAGGAGTGGCAGACTCTAATCTGAAGAACTGGGTTGGATTCCTTACTCCTCCTCTGCATGCAGCCCGTTGGGTGACCTTGGGACAATCACAGTTCTCTCAGAGCTCTCTCAGACTCACCTCCCTCAAAGGGTGTCTGCTGTGGGGAGAGGAAGGGTGGGCGATTGTAAGCTGGTTGGAGACACACGCAGCCAGCTGGGTGACCTTGGGCCAGTCCCAGTTCTCTCAGAGCTCTCTCAGCCCCACCTACTTCACAGGGTATTTGTCGTGGGGAGAGGAAGGGCGGGCAATTGTAAGCTGCTGTGAGACTCGAGTAGTAAAAAGCATGGCACAAAAATTCAAGCACTTCTGTTTCTCCGTATAAGGGTGTGGGGAACACAGCATTACAGGAAAGAGTTAATAAAAAGACATGTCCTTGTGTACATACTAGAAGTCCTTTGCAGGGGTAGTCAACCTGTGGTCCTCCAGATATTCATGGACTACAATTCCCAGGAGCCCCTGCCAGCAAATGCTGGCAGGGGCTCAGGGGAATTGTAGTCCATGGAAATCTGGAGGACCACAGGTTGACTACCCCTGCAATTTTACAGGAAACGACAAAGTGGCTTGCTGTGTTTCTCTGAAGCAGAAGAACAAAGTTTAATTCACGAGCACTTTAAAACCTGACAAAGTTTCTTAGAAGCGTGCATACACATGAGAGCTCACCCCTTGAACAAAACTTTGTCAGTCTTAAAGGTGCCATTGGACTGAAAGGTAGCTCTAGGAGTTGCAGGGACCTCTATGGCTTATCATAAAGTTTCCAGCCATTCTTGAGGTACTTTTGAATCCAGGGGTACCCTTAAGACCAACAAAGTTTTAAACTCGATGGTTTACCATCGAGTTCCCGGTGATTCCTAGAGCTACTTCTGCCACTTCCTATAAAGAATTTCCCAATTTTTAATTCTACAATTGCCAGTTTACCAGTTTAGACCGTCTGTGACCTCACTTCCGCGTTTTAGCTGGAATTGACAATGAGTTGACCTCTTTGACCCCCCCAATCCTCTGCCCCCCCAAAGTCACCCAGGGACTCTAGGCACGGCCCTGACAATCCTAGTCACAGCTCTCCAAAAACATGTTTTCTTGTTCCAGAATTTGGTGCGCTTTACGAGAGGATCACGCTGCGATTCCAAATGTTTCCACCCAACACAGTTGGATCCTTACGGTTTGAATACTACAATTATTGCAGCCCCACCAGTTGTCACTCATAATAAACCCCCCACAAGTAAAAGGTAAAGGTAAAGGTATCCCCTGTGCAAGCACCGAGTCATGTCTGGCCCTTGGGGGTGACGCCCTCCAGCGTTTTCATGGCTGACTCAATACTGGGTGGTTTGCCAGTGCCTTCCCCAGTCATGACCGTTTACCCCCCAGCAAGCTGGGTCCTCATTTTACCAACCTCGGAAGGATGGAAGGCTGAGTCAAACTTGAGCCGGCTGCTGGGATCGAACTCCCAGCCTCATGGGCAAAGCTTTCAGACGGCTGCCTTACCACTCTGTGCCACAAGAGGCTCTCCCCCACAAGTACAAATTTAAATTACCATGGGCAGCCTGGACTCTGCATATGGAAACTCTGCCAACACGTCTAACTGGAGACCAACAAAGCTACCCACCTGAAATATTCCAGAAACACTGTTCTAGGTGCAAGCACGTTGTCCAACGGCAAGGCTGGGTTGGCCTGTGCTGGAACAAGAGTGTCTAAAACCAGCGAACCTTTGAGGACTTGAGTGGAACAGCCATTTACCCTCTTTATATAGAGGCCTGTTAATCACAGCTCCAAGGCGGGAGACTCCCTTTCTATGTCAGCCTCTGATTCAGGGCCGGCCAAGCCCAAAGTTCCCTTCTTCACCTTTCCTTGTCCTTTGTTTATTGAAGCCAGGCGTGATAGATTGGGGACTCTTGTCAACTCTTTGACAGTTCCCTGCTCTAGTACTCATATTATTTGGAAGCTGTTGTTTTCAAAGGATGCGGACAGACTGGAAGCGGCTGCTAGATTTCTCACATATCTGAGGGACTGCCTTTCACCCTATGAAGAAGAAGAAGAAGAAGAAGAGTTGGTTCTTATATGCCGCTTTTCCCTACCCGAAGGAGGCTCAAACCGGCTTATAGTCACCTTCCCTTTCCTCTCCCTACAACAGACACCCTGTGAGGGAGGGGAGGCTGAGAGAGCCCTGAGATTAATGAAGAAGAAGAAGAAGAAAAAGAAGAAGAAGAAGAAGAAGAAGAGTTGGTTCTTATATGCCGCTTTTCCCTACCCGAAGGAGGCTCAAAGGGGCTTACAGTCGCCTTCCCTTCCTCTCCCCACAACAGACACCCTGTGGGGTGGGTGAGGCTGAGAGAACCCTGATATCACTGCCCAGTCAGAACAGTTTTCAGTGCCGTGGCGAGCCCAAGGTCACCCGGCTGGTTGCATGTGGGGGAGTGCAGAATCGAACCTGGCATGCCAGATTAGAAGTCCGTACTCCTAACCACTACACCAAACTGGCACCAAAGTATGCCCCCTTCAGGGCTTTGCGCTCTGCGAGTACCAATCTATGGGTTGTCCCTGGCCCCAGGGAGGCACGTCTGGCCTCTACCAGGGCCAGGGCCTTTTTGGTCCTGGCTCCCACCTGGTGGAATGAGCTATCTGATGAGTTGCAGGCCCTGCAGGAGTTGTCAGCATTTCGCAGGGCCTGTAAAACAGAGCCCTTCCACCAGGTTTATGGTTGAGGCTGGCGTGGGGAGGAAGATCTGATGCCCCACCCCTCCGGTGCTGAGAGGGCAGCATTCGCTTTGTCATCTTTGCTCCCCCTTTCCCACTCCACTCCTTTTTACCAATTTTTTTTCTTTTGGGGGGGGGGGTTTGGTGGGGTTGAAGACCACCATGATTTTTTAGGAGTCTGTTTTTACTGTATGTATATATGTGTGTCCACATTTGTTTTAATGGGGTTTTACTGGGTTTTTACAGGGGCAGATTGTGACCCGCCACGAGCCAGTTTGGAAGTGGTGGTTAATAAGGTTAAATAATAAAATGAATGAATGAATGAATGAATGAATGAATGAATGAATGAATGAATGAATGAATGAGTGAGTGAGTGAGTTAATGAATGAATGAATGAATGAATGAATGAATGAATGAATGAATGAATGAATGAATGAATGAATGAATAGGACGTGGGAAAAATGGGGAGGGTGCAGAGGAGAGCGATGAGGAGGATCCGGGGTCTGGGAACCAAGCCCTATGAAGAAAGGCTCAGGGACGTGGGAATGTTCAGCCTGGAGAAGAGGAGGTGGAGAGGGGACAGGTTTGCTCTCCTAAAGGTCTGAAAGCTTGGAGGAGGGCAGGGAGTGGTTCCTGTAGGCAGCAGAGGGCAGGACCTGCAGTAATGGGTTTAAACTATGTGGAAAATGGTACCAGCTAAATATCAGGGTGTTTTTTTCCACAGTCAGAGTAGTTCAACAGTGGAAGGGGCTGCCTAAGGAGGTGGGGAGCTCCCCCTCACTGGTGGTCTTCAAGCAGCAGCTGGACAGATCCTTCTCCTGGATGCTTGAGGCTGATCTTGCACTGAGCAGGGGGTGGGACTGGATGGCCTGCATGGCCCCTTCCCACTCTAGGATTCTGGGAGTCTAGTTCAGCAGTGGAAGGGGCTGCCTCAGGAGGTGGGGAGCTCCCCCTCACTGGCCGTCTTCGAGCAGCGGCTGGACAGATCCTTCTCCTGGATGCTTTAGGCAGACCCTGCATTGAGCAGGGGTTGGTCTAGGTGGCCTGTATTGCCCCTTACAACTCTGTGTTTCAGTGATGTCTTGCCCACATTTTAAAATGATTTCTGTTTATTGTTTTGCTCAGTTCTTGTTTTATCAACAAGTGGCCAAAGGTATTGAAACAGGAAGGAAGTTTGAAATAACACATGCACATTCCCCATCTTTGCTCAGCAGGTCTGATCTGAGCTCTTCTTTGGCAGAATCAAAAAACCCCATGAGAAACCCAGCCCTGGACATGTTGAGCTCACCCTGTCCTCCACACCCAAAGGGCTTAACAGAAGTGTTTCTACCCAAATGCTATTTCTGAATTTTTATGATTCCAAGTGGCACCTCATTTGCACCTCATTTGCAAAACCTGTGGGGCAAAGGGTCACAGGAGAGCAGATGGTCTAAGTTGTCTCTGGTTTCTTTATTGGATGGTATTTGCTGTGTAGGCGGAAGTGGTGCCCAGACACCTGGATGTGGGTCTCGGACACCGCTCCGCCCACAGGGGCTCTGCCAAAATATTGGAGCCACTAATGGTTAAAGATAAGGATGGTAGTATTGAAATATCAGAACATGTATTACTTGAATGCCAACTGTATGATCAAATTAGAAGAGAATCGACTTCATCTGCCCCAGAGGGACTGACCAGAACCAATGGGATGAAATTAATTCAAAAGAAATTCCGTCTCAACATCCGGAAGAAGTTCCTGACAGTCAGAGTGGTTCCTCAGTGGAACATGCTTCCTCGGGAGGTGGGTGGGTTCTCCATCTTTGGAGATTTTTTAAGCAGAGGCTGGAGAGCCATCAGACAGAGGCTGATTCTGTGAAGGTTCAAGGGGGTGGCAGGTGACAGTGGATGAGCGAGAGGGTTGTGAGTGTCCTGCATAGTGCAGGGGGTTGGACTAGATGACCCATGAGGTCCCTTCCAACTCTATGATTCTATGATTCTATTTTATGGAAGTGTCAACCCAGCATGCTGCAGCAGTGAAAAAGGCAAGCTTTAAATTATGGATGATTAGGAAAGGGATTAAAAATAGAATGGCCAATATTTCTATTAAATTTTCTATTTCTATTAAAAATAGAATATTTCTATTAAAAATAGAATGGCCAAAAATAGAATGGCCAATTGTAATACCCCTGAATGGTACAGCCTTATGTGGAATGCTTTTCTGGTGGCAAGCAGAGAGAAAGTGCGCAGTACATTTTTTACATATATCTTTTAAATTTTTTTTCTGTAAGAGTATACAGAAAGAAAAGAAATAGATATACATTCAATGCACTGCAGTACGTTTAATTACAGTCTATGTCCGTACTTCCAACGATGTGCTGAACGTTTCAAAACCTCCGGACAGAGCCCAGCCCAAGTTAGGAGGGTTTGGAATGTTCAGAACACAACCCTTCCAACTTTCACAGGCAAAACTTTGCCTGCGAGGGTATGGGTGGGGGCTTTTAAAGGGAATGCACTGTTGCATCACAGCTGATCATGGCAGTCCCGTGTCTGTCATGATTAGCTATTACCCAGCTCACATTCGTAGAATGATAGAATCCCCCTCTACCTTCACAGTCTGGCACACTGCAGATCTCACATATTACAACAGCTCCTGCACTTTGGGGAGATGCCGTAGCTCAGTGGGAGAGCCTCTGCTTGGCATGCAGAAGGTTCCAGGTTCAATCCCTGTCATGTCCAGTTAAAGGATCTGGCAGATTTTGGTTGGGGACAGTGAACTAATAACATTTACTGTCCCTCCCATTCGAACCCCCCTGAGAAGTGCCTAATGAGGATCCCTGCGGAATCAAAGTCAATCATGACCGAACAATTGTTGATGTTGCTGGTTTTCATAGAATCATAGAATCATAGAGTTGGAAGGGGCCATACAGGCCATCTGTAGGGAATTGCAAACTTAAATGGACTCCGGGGAATGGTAAAGGACAGGAAGGCATGGAGGATTATTGTCAATGGGGTCGCGATGGGTCGGACACGACTTCACACCTAACAACAACAACAATACTGGCCATCTAGTCCAACCCCCTGTTCAATGCAGGATCAGCCCAAAGCATCCTAAAGCATCCAAGAAAAGTGTGTATCCAACCTTTGCTTGAAGACTGCCAGTGAGGGGGAGCTCCCCACCTCCTTAGGCAGCCTATTTTAAATGTTTTGATATTATTCTAAAGTGATAATGTTAAATTTAATGTCAATAATTGTGTTTACTGTATTGGTATACTGTTATTGGTATACTGTTCATTGCTATAAGCTGACAGTGAGAGGACAGTATACAAATTAATAATAATAATAATAATAATAATAATAATAATAATAATAATAATAATAATAATAATAAAACCAACAATATGAAAGAAACTGCCTGTGACCCTGGAGAGCTAGCCACCAGTCTGAATAGACAATAATGACTTTGAAGGACCAGGAAAATGATTCAGTATAAGGCAGCTTCAAGTGTTGACATATATACTTCCTGTTCCTGGCTAGTTTAAACTGCCACTAGCCACCCCTCCCTGTAGCATCCCTACCTTGTTAGCCCAAGTGGCAGTCTCCTGTTTAATTAGGGAAATTAGCTTCACAGGAGACAGAACGAGAAAGGATAATGAGGAATCTTCACCAGTGTTTACAGGGATTTCCCCCTAGGGTACTCTCAAAATAAACCACTTGGATGCTTGATCGGAAAGCCTTTTTTTAATTAGAATAAATATAAAGGGCAAGACATACACATGCAGACACACCAGAAAACGCATACAGGGCTAGCTAAAAGGAAAGCATGGAGGAGAGGGGAAAAGCAATTTTGGGGAGGTTATTATTACCGATCTTAGAGAAAATGGCCCATGGAGGCATTAGTGAAATGACCAGCATTTCACAGAAGAAGGAAAAGGCACAATACCTTGGGGTGTATGTCTGAGAGCACACTCACAGCATTTATGGCCTCTTTGATATATGGCAAATGTTCCCCTGGGGCAGTCTGACATATAAGCTCTCAAAACAATAACTTGAGATGGAAAATGGTTTGGGAGAATCTTCCTGGGGTGAATTATAGGTGTAAATGGTTCTTGATGACCCTTTGAGGACCGGATGGGAAAACTATAAGGTTTGGGTGAATAGTGTTAAATACTGCTAAATTGGGGTAAAAGTGTGAAAGGAATGAATTCTGGAATTTGATGAGGTTAATCTGAGGTGAGGTCATGGTTCTTGGGAAACCCATTGTCCTAAATTATGCATCTCCTTAGGGAGTGGAGAAGGTTCCCAGCAGGTCAGCTGCTCTTTGTCACACTATTGAGCTTCATGTCCAGACTTGTCTCTGGCTGACATACATTTTGTGTCATTTTGGGCTGGGCATTGTATTGCTTATGACATTTGAACTCTACAAATTGCCCCTCAATGAGAAGAGGGGTCTGACTTCTAACAACCTGCCTGAGGCTCCCTCCCAATCCAAAAAATTCCTGCTTACCACACTGCAACTTTGGATTTCTTTCTGGGCAATCCATCACTTATCTCCTATGGAAAAAATTAGGTTTGTTGTTGTTATTATTATTATTGGAGGACAACAATGGGAGGGCTTCTGGAGTTCTGGCCCTGCAGGTAGACCTTCTGTTGACACCTCGGCTTTGGCCACTGTATGATGCAGAATGTTGGACTGGATGGGCCATTAGTGTGATCCATCATGGCCTTTCTTCTATTCTTCTGCATGGGTCAATGATGCTCTATCTCCTTGGTGCTTAGGGGACAAGAGTGGGAGGGCTTTTGGACTCCTGGCCGTGCTGGTGGACCTCCTGATGGCTCCTGGGTTTTGGCCACTGTGTGTTGCAGAATGTTGGACTGGATGGGCCATTGTCACGATCCAACAGGGCTTCTTGTATATCCTCTGATATTCTTATGAAAATTTGGCAGTTGCTCTCCAGGGCCTCATCTGGCCCTCTCAATTCCTGGAAAATAGATTGGGAAGAAATGGAGGTAGTGACAGATTTTATTTTCCTGGGCTCCAAGATCACTGCAGATGGGGCCTGCAGCAAAGAAATTAAAAGACGCTTGCTCCTGGGGAGGAAAGCTATGGCAAATCTAGACAGCATCCAAAAAAGCAGAGACATCACCCTGCCAACAAAAGTGCGTTTAGTCAAGGCTATGGTCTTCCCAGTTGCAACGTATGGCTGCGAAAGTTGGACCATAAGGAAGGCCGAGCGTCAAAGAATTGAGGCTTTTGAACTCTGGTGCTGGAGAAGACTCTTGCGAATCCCTTGGACTGCAAGGCAAACAAACCGGTCAGTCCTAGAGGAGAGCAGCCCTGCCTGCTCCTTAGAAGGCCAGATCCTGAAGAAGGAAAGACTCCCTGGAGAAGAGCATAATGCTGGGAGCGATCGAGGGCAAAAGAAGAAGGGGATGACAGAGAATGAGGTGGCTGGATGGAGGCACTGAAGCAATCGGTGAGAGCTTAAATGGACTCTGGGGAATGGTAGAGGACAGGAAGGCCTGGAGGATCATTGTCCATGGGGTCGCGATGGGTCGGACACGACTTTGCACCTAACAACAACAAATATGCAAAGGGATACAGCACCAGCAGCTTAAAGAATAAATTAGTTTTATTAAGAAGAGAAACAGCTTAGTAAGTAAGAGAAGAGAGAGGGAATCCTGTCTAGCTAAGGAGGGGAATGTGACAGGAAGTGGACTCAAAAGAGCAGGAAGTTTCTGACTGAGCCAATGGGGCACGGGAGATTACTTGAAACCATCAGGAACTTCCTAATCTAAATACGCGAACTTAATATCTCTTCTGATGTCCCCCTGTAGGATATTCTCCTTGTGCTGTTAAATCCTGCAAACTGCAGATCTTGAATTTTCCTAATTTGTTCGGGGGGTTAGCCATGGGGGCCTGCAATAGAACAGCTAGATTCGAACCCAATAGCGTCTTGCAGAGACTGACAAAATTTTCAGAGGATAAGCTCTCAAAAGCCAAAGCTCCGTTCATTGGATCCAAGTCAGAATGAGATTTTTTTGAATCTTTATATTAGAAGGTGGGAGGGATGTCGTAAAGAATAGAGTCAAGGCAAAGAGGTATAACACACATGGGACACATGATCACAGAATCACAGAACCACAGAATCATAGAGTGGGAAGGGGCCATACAGGCCATCTAGTCCAACCCCCGACTTCGCACCTAACAACAACAACTCCAGGGCCTCAGGCTACGATCTTTCACATGACCTCCTGCCTAGTTCTTTTAACTAGAAATTCTGGGGATTGAACCTGGGACTTTCGGTATGCCAATCAGAGGTTCCATCGTGGAGCTGTGATCACATCCCCCCAACTTGGTGCCCCCAAGAAGATTGACCAAAAGCTTCAGCTGCCTTTCTGATTCTTGTACCTGGAAGTACCTTAATGCACTCACCTTTGTTCTTTCCCATTTCAGCACCTCTTTGAGGGGAGTTTGGCTGAGATGGGGCAACCAGGCCCATATTAGCCCAGGAATTTCATACCTACTTGGGCATTTGAAGTCAGGTTTTGCCTGAATCCCAGACTAGCACTCCAATTTCCATTTCAGAGAGGGGGCTGTATATGGGCCAAGGACACCCAGCTGGATGAATGTGGAAAGGAGCAGTGTGGAATCGAACCCAGTTCTCCAGATTCGGGGCTTCCACTCTTAACAGCGACACCCATCTGGCTCTCTAGAGGCCTGTGGGCTGCGAGGGCTCAATTAGTAACCCTGCCAAGATGGCGCCAGTTAGACACGATGCCCACCAACCCTTGAGAGGAGGAGTTAGGGCTGTTTTGCCTGATTCTGTGGCACCAGAATTCTCCAGGGATTTCTCAACCAAACGTGGGAGGAAACAGGGCAAGACGAATGAGTGACAAGTATCAATCATCAGTTTTTGTTGGCCTGCTGTTTCTCCCTCTTCCAGCTACTCCGGGGCTTAGCGAGGGACTTGTCATTAAGGGACACGAGCCAAACCAAAATGACAGATTCGTGATTCGTGACCCACAACTCAAACGCTGCCTACGTTCGGTGTCTTTTCAATGTGACGATTCCCAAAGCCTCCAGGGTGACTCAGGGGTTGTTAAAAACACAAGCCTGGCACAGTTTACGGCCCACCCCAATTAGCTCCGCTCTGCGCCCTGCATGAGTGACAAGGTTTAGCGCGCCCATGCCTGTCAACTCATGACTTTGCTAATCATGGCTGGAAGACGGGCTTGTCATGTGCTTAGGTGGTTGTGACCTCTGACTGGAGGCCAGCAGGAATGGGTGCTGCGCAAGAGAGAAAAGTGAAATAGGCAAAGGGGGAGTGCCGCTGAAAGAAGACATAGCTTTTACTGAGAAGAGAAACAGCCATGTAAAGAAGAGAGGAAAGAGATAGTCCTAACTGCCTAACTGACTAGTTTTTTTGGGGGGGAGATAGGATTGACAGTTCTAGGTTGGGAAATACACAGAGACGTTGAGGGGGGATTTTAGATCTGTGGGTTCGAAGGAAGTTAGGACACTGGGAGTTCAACCAGCTCCTTACTGTGACCTCAAAGTGCTGAGAAAAGGAAGTGGGCAATCCCAGTAACACAAACAAGAGAAAAAAAAGAATCTGTCCAGTGGCTTGGTGTAGTGGTTAGGAGTGCGGACTTCTAATCTGGCAAGCTGGGTTTGATTCCCCGCTCCTCCACATACAGCCAGCTGGGTGACCTTGGGTACCTCACAGCGCTGATAAAGCTATTCTGACTGAGCAGGAATATCAGGGCTCTCTCAGCCTCACCCACCTCACAGGGTGTCTGTTGTGGGGAGAGGAAAGGGAAGGCGATTGGAAGCTGCTTTGAGACTCCTCCGGGTAGAGAAAAGCAGCATATAAGAACTGACTCTTTTTCTTCTTCTTCAGTAATCTCAGGGCTCTCTCAGCCTCCCCTCCCTCACAGGGTATCTGTTGTGGGGAGAGGAAAGGGAAGGCGACTGTAAGCTGCTTTGAGACTCCTGCTAGTAGAGAAAAGCGGCATATAAGAACCAACTCTTCTTCTTCTTCTTCTTCTTCAGTAATCTCAGGGCTCTCTCAGCCTCCCCTCCCTCACAGGGTGTCTGTTGTGGGGAGAGGAAAGGGAAGGTGACTGTAAGCTGCTTTGAGACTCCTGCTGGTAGAGAAAAGCGGCATATAAGAAGCAACTCTTCTTCTTAATCAAATAATCGAAATATAAGCATCTCTGTTATCTCTTTATTATAATTTCCACCAGGACGCAGCCGAAACGATGTCTAGATGGTTGTTTCATTTTCAATTCAGTATCTTTCATCAGTGCCAATAATGAGTCCGCCACAAAGGTGGCATTAATAAATTCAAAGCTATCTCAATGTATTCAATCACCTTGCTTATCTTTCTTAAAGTATAATTAGGGCAAAAAATGCTCACACAGTGTGGAGAGCCAAGGTGCAATCCCCAGCATCTCCGGTGAAAAGAGTGAGGAGCAGGTGATGTGAAAGTCTTCCGGCTGAGACCCTGAAAAGCCATTGTCCATCTGACTATAGAAGAAGAAGAAGAGTTGGTTCTTATATGCCGCTTTTCCCTACCCGAAGGAATCTCAAAGCGGCTTCCAGTCGCCTTCCCTTTCCTCTCCCCACAACAGACACCCTGTGAGGGATGTGAGGCTAAGAGAGCCCTGAGATTACTGAAGAAGAAGAAGAGTTGGTTCTTAGATGCCGCTTTTCTCTACCCGAAGGAGGCTCAAAGCGGCTTACAGTCGCCTTCCCTTCCTCTCCCCACAACAGACACCCTGTGGGGTGGGTGAGGCTGAGAGAGCCCTGAGATTACTGAAGAAGAAGAAGAGTTGGTTCTTATATGCCGCTTTTCCCTACCCGAAGGAGGCTCAAAGCGGCTTACAGTCGCCTTCCCTTCCTCTCCCCACAACAGACACCCTGTGGGGTGGGTGAGGCTGAGAGAGCCCTGAGATTACTGAAGAAGAAGAGTTGGTTCTTATATGCCGCTTTTCCCTACCCGAAGGAGGCTCAAAGCGGCTTACAGTCGCCTTCCCTTCCTCTCCCCACAACAGACACCCTGTGGGGTGGGTGAGGCTGAGAGAGCCCTGAGATTACTGAAGAAGAAGAAGAGTTGGTTCTTAGATGCCGCTTTTCCCTACCCAAAGTAGTCTCAAAGCGGCTTACAGTCGCCTTCCCTTTCCTCTTACAGTCGCCTTCCCTTTCCTATACAACACAGACCCCCTTGGACCAAGGATCTCTCTGTCTCTGTCTCTGTCTCTGCCTCTGTCTCTGCCTCTGTCTCTGTCTCTGTCTCTGTCTCTGTCTCTGTCTCTGTCTCTGTCTCTGTCTCTGTCTCTGTCTCTGTCTCTGTCTCTGTCTCTGGCCGTCCGTCCATCTGTCCATTCATCCATCCATCCATCCATTCATAATTGGATTTGTATGACCGCCACTTCCAGAACTGGCTTGTGGAGGTTTACAATTTTTACAATAAGATTAAAAAACCCATAAACCCGTTAAAAAACATTCTCTCAACCGAGGCTATGGCGAAATACAATGTAATTTATATCCCACACAAACCCAGTGGGTGGACCAAAGGTGGCTGATAGAAATTGGGATGTTGCCACTGGGGACATGTCGAGTCAGACCAATGTAGTTCTGGCCCAGACCCTAAGGGGAGTGGGACCCCGATCTTAATCCCCGGGGCTGGTATCTGGCCTCAGACAAATGCCTGGCGGAAGAGCTGCATTTTGCAGGCCCTGCACAGCCCTGGAAGGATTTCTGGAATGGGTGGCGGTATATTTTTTTTAATGTGTTAAACATTTATTGGGTGATGAGGATGATCTGGGGCCAAGGGACCAAGCCCTATGAATATAGGTTGAGGGACTTGGGAATGTTCAGCCTGGAGAAAAGGAGGTTGAGAGGGGACATGATAGCCCTCTTTAAGTATTTGAAAGGTTGTCACTTGGAGGAGGGCAGGATGCTGTTTCCGTTGGCTGCAGAGGAGAGGATGCGCAGTAATGGGTTTAAACTTCAAGTACAACGATATAGGCTAGATATCAGGAAAAAGTTTTCAGTCAGAGTAGTTCAGCAGTGGAATAGGCTGCCTAAGGAGGTGGTGAGCTCCCCCTCACTGGCAGTCTTCAAGCAAAGGTTGGATACACACTTTTCTTGGATGCTTTAGGATGCTCAGGGCTGATCCTGCGTTGAGCAGGGGGTTGGACTAGATGGCCTGTATGGCCCCTTCCAACTCTATGATTCTATGATATGACCATATATGGTCATATATGCCACCCAAAATCTGATTGTCTTCCTCCTGACCTCCGTTCAACCCACTGTGACTGTCTGGGGTCCCCTACAACTTGACCAGCTCACTTTCCCTTTTGCCAGCCCTTATGACTAAAGTCCCCTCCAAGGACGCTAACCTGGTGTTTCCTCTCTCTCCTTCTAGACCAGGGTCTCTCAGCCAGGGTTTTGTGAAACCCTGAGGTTTCTTCCCAGCCCTGGAGGGGTTTCCGGAATGGTTGGCGGTTTATTAATCCTTTGTATATTTTTAAAAATGTGTTAAACGTTTATTGGGTGATATGACCATATACGAAGCAGTCATCGACAGAAACCCATGGCGAAAACTTTCCTATAGAATCGCCAAGGGTCGGACACGACTGAACGGATAACGTCATCATCATGACCATATATGGTCACGTCAACCCACCCATGCCACTCCAAAGGGCCAATGATGGGCCTGGAGGGGGAGGGAAGGGGAGGGGCCCTGGGTGGGCGTGTCCACAGCTCTGCTTCCACAACCCTATTCTGCATGATTGCGCCACTTCTGGGGTTTCTCGAAGCCGGGAGAATGTCTCAGGGGTTTCTCAATGATAAAAAGGTTAAGAAAGGCTGTTCTAGATCTTAGAGGTCTCTTGGTTTAACCGCCTGCCTAATCAAAGTCTATTAGAGTTGCTTTCACAGGTGCTAAACAATTCAGTTGCAAGCCAGTTCAGTGACCATTTGAGAAGGGCTGGGTTTTTGTACCCTGCGTTTCTCTGCCCGAAGGAGTCTCAACGTGGCTTACGATCCCCTGCCCTTCCTCTCCCCACAACAGACACCCTGTGAGGTAGGTGGGACTGAGAGAGCTCTGAGAGAACTGTGACTAGCCCAAGGTCACAGCAGGCTGTAATTCCAGGGGCTCTCCAAGTTCCACTTGTAGGCTAGCGTCGCAAATTTAGGTACTGGGGATCCAGGTTCAAATTCTCACTCTGCGTGAAGACCACTGGGTGACGTTGGACCAGTTGCTTTCCCAGTCTTCCTTGAAATGTCATTGGGTAGGCCAAAAAGTGGGAGCTCTTTTATCCTGCCTGGAGACATGCAGAAGAAGGATGGGGCAAAATGAACCCCAGAATATGAGGTTTTGTAAATATTCCAGACCTTTGTCTGCAATTCCTTTAGTGAGCACTAGAGGTTTCTGCTGGCTTGCTTCAGGAAGAGTCCTCCTGAGAAATATGGACAGGTCAAGAGAGAGAATTTTTTATTTTCATTGCTGTCTTTGCTTCTTTGTTGTTGTTGTTATGTGCGAAGTCGTGTCCGACCCATCGCCACCCCATGAACAATGATCCTCCAGGACTTCCTGTCCTCTACCATTCCCCGGAGTCCATTTAAGTTTGCACCGACGGCTTCAGTGACTCCATCCAGCCACCTCATTCTCTGTCGTCCCCTTCTTCTTTTGCCCTCGATCGCTCCCAGCATTAGGCTCTTCTCCAGGGAGTCCTTCCTTCTCATGAGGTGGCCAAAATATTTGAGTTTCATCTTCAGGATCTGGCCTTCTAAGGAGCAGTCAGGGCTGATCTCCTCTAGGACTGACCGGTTTGTTCGCCTTGCAGTCCAAGGGACTCGCAAGAGTCTTCTCCAGCACCAGAGTTCAAAAGCCTCAATTCTTTGACGCTCGGCCTTCCTTATGGTCCAACTTTCGCAGCCATACATTGCAACTAGGAATACCATAGCCTTGACTAAACGCACTTTTGTTGGCAGGGTGATGTCTCTGCTTTTTAGGATGCTGTCTAGATTTGCCATAGCTTTCCTCCCCAGGAGCAAGCGTCTTTTAATTTCTTTGCTGCAGCCCCCATCTGCAGTGATCTTGGAGCCCAGGAAAATAAAATCTGTCACTACCTCCATTTCTTCCCCATTTATTTTCCAGGAACTGAGAGGGCCGGATGCCACGATCTTTGCTTCTTTACATTGTTGTAAAATGTGTGTGTGAGTGTGTTTGTGTGTGTGTGTGTGTGGGGGGGGGTTGTACAGTTTTCACACGATTTTTTAAAATGGGCAACATTTGAATATGCAAGAATGTGGAGCACCAGCGTGTTTAAAGAACAAAATAGTTTGATTTAGATGAGAAACTACTATGTACAGAAAGAGAGGCCTGCCTAACTGTTCCGGGTGTTCATTCAGTCTGTTCAACAGCTGCCTGCTGTCATGCTTCTGTCCGGGAGGCAAGCAGTGAGGAAGTATATTTTTAAAAAGCGTGACTCTCCGAGATCTGCAGGGCCTGCAAAATGGAGCTCTTCCGCCAGGCATTTGGTTGAGATCGGGTGGGAACCCTGGGGTATGAGCCAGTTTGGTGTAGTGGTTAGGAGTGCGGACTTCTAATCTGGCATGCCGGGTTCGATTCTGCGCTCCCCCACATGCAGCCAGCTGGGTGACCTTGGGCTCGCCACGGCACTGAGAAAACTGTTCTGACCGGGCAGTGATATCAGGGCTCTCTCAGCCTCACCCACCCCACAGGGCGTCTGTTGTGGGGAGAGGAAAGGGAAGGCGACTGTAAGCCGCTTTGAGCCTCCTTTGGGTAGGGAAAAGCGGCATATAAGAACCAACTCTTCTTCTTCAGTAATCTCAGGGCTCTCTCAGCCTCCCCTCCCTCACAGGGTGTCTGTTGTGGGGAGAGGAAAGGCAAGGCAAATGTACACCACTTTGAGACTCCTTCAGGTAGGGAAAAGCGGCATATAAGAACCAACTCTTGTTCTTGTTCTTGTTCTTCTTCTTAGATTTGGTCCTCCTCCCCTTGGCCCCTTGTCTCCTGCCTCCTGCTGTGGTGGTGGATTGTGCCGGGGCCTGTTTTCTTCCCCCAGCCTCTACATACATATAAAGATCGATGCCCGGAATATGGGGAGCAATTTTTAAAATGCCGCCATCTTGTACATGTTTTGTATTTGTATTTTAGATTGTTTTTACTGGTTTTTTTGGGTTGTTTTATTGATATTGTAACTCTGGTGCTGGAGAAGACTCTTGCGAGTCCCTTGGACTGAAAGGCGAACAAACCGGTCAGTCCTAGAGGAGATCAGCCCTGACTGCTGTTTAGAAGGCCAGATCCTGAAGATGAAACTCAAATACTTTGGCCACCTCATGAGAAGGAAGGACTCCCTGGAGAAGAGCCTAATGCTGGGAGCGATTGAGGGCAAAAGAAGAAGGGGACGACAGAGAATGAGGTGGCTTGATGGAGTCCCTGAAGCAGTCGGTGCAAACTTAAATGGACTCCGGGGAATGGTAGAGGGCAGGAAGGCCTGGAGGATCGTTGTCCATGGGGTCGCGATGGGTCGGACACGATTTCACACCTAACAACAATAACAACAACAACAACATAGGAGGCAGGAAGAGACAAGTTGGGGGAAAAAACCAGGAAGTTCCTAATCTAACTATGCTAAACGCACATCTCCTCCGATGCCCCCTGCAGGAGACTCTTTATATTCTGCTCAATGATGCACAGTGCAGATCGTCCGTATTCCAACAAGTTTAAAGCCCTCAGTGCCAAAAGAACTGGAACCATGCGCTGAGTCCAATGGGATTCAAAATCCAGGGCTCAAGAAGGCGGCGAGTTGGTTTTTATACCCCGCTTTTCACTACCTGAAGGAGTCTCAAAGTGGCTTACAATGGCCTTGACTTCCTATCCCCACAACAAGACACCCTGTGAGATAGGTGAGGCTGAGAGAGCTCAGACAGAACTGCTCTGCAAAAACAGCTCTAAGAGAACTGCGACTGGCCCAAGGTCACCCAGCTGGCTGCACGTAGAGGAGCAGGGAATCAAATCTGGTTCTCCAGATTCGAGGCTGCCACTCTTAACCGTTGCACCAAGAATCCCGGTGGGATTATCTGAACAGAAAACAAGGGAGGGCAGGAAAGGCTCACCACAAAAATGAGTTTTTTTGGGAAGGATTTCCCTAGTTTCTGAAAGCTCAAAGCAAAGGGGGGGGGGTACCTCAGGTCAGCATTTATGATGTTAGCAGAATTCAGGCAGAGTTCTAGAATTCTGGCCATGCAAAGATTTAAAGTTTTCAGGCAGGCAAAAAGGAGGTGTTGCCAGTTCATTTCTCCCTCAGGTTATAGGCGGAGAGTTCTGTGTTTGTGTAGCTCCGAGAGGGAATTCCTCCCCCCTTCTTGGAAAGCAAGTGGAATGTGGACGGGGCTTGTCAAAACACAACATCTGTTGCTTGGCTCTGTGCCTACAATTGATGAAATGTTTTTATAGAATTGCCGTAAAGTGGAGAAGAGATGGTTTTTATACCCTGCTTTTCACTACCTGAAGGAGTCTCAAAGCAGCTTCCAATTGCCTTCCCTTCCTCTCCCCACAACAGAAACCTTGTGAGGTGGGGCCGAGAAAGTTCGGAGAGAACTGGGATTGGCCAATGTCCACCAGTAGGTCCCATGTGTCTCAGAGCAGCTTAGAATTACCTTCCTTTCTTCTCCCTAAAACAGATACCTTGTGAGGCTGAGAGAGCTCTGAGAAAACTGGGACTGGCCCAAGGTCCCCCCCAGCAGGCCTCAAGTGGCTTACAATTGCCTTCCTTTCCTCTCTCCACAACACACAGCTTGTGAGGTAGGTGAGGTGGAGAGAGCTCTGACAGAACTGCCCTGTGAGAACAGCTCTAACAGGACTGTGAATAGCCCAAGGTCACCCAGCGGGCTGTATGTGTAGGAGGAATGGGGAATTGAACCTGGCTCTCCAGATCAGAGGCCGGCGTTCTTAACCACGAAACCAAGCTGCCTTTTCGAGGGAGATGGGAAACAAACTTATTCAAGTCCTTTTTTGCTCTGTCCGCAAGGGAAGCAAGGCGACAGAGGCGGAAAATCAAAACTGTACCTGACGGGGAAATGACGGGGTGATCTCAGCTGACAAGTCGAAATGTGGATGGGTCTGCCGGACAAACCAGCTCCTCTGGAAAATGAATGGTGCTAATGTTATTTTTAAAAAAACAACAACATAATCCTCACTTTGAAGTGGCAGAATGTGTCTCTGCTTCTCTCCTTTGATCTGCTAGATCGGGCAATCAGGAAAGGAAATCCGTGACAATTTGAGATGTGAACTTGCAAGAGATGTGGTCAATTTGATGTGCAAAAACAAACAAGGTTTTCAACTGGGGAATTTAAGAACCGATCAGTGGCCACGATCAGGGCTGATCAGAGCTCTTGGTGGGTTCCCCAAAGTGTATCTAAGTCCTGGTTCCCCCCCCCCCCGTCTTTTTTTTGTTGTTTGTTGGTGTTGGATTGAAATCAAGGGCTGTGTTTTCGAAGAACTGCTGCGTCTGTGTTTGTCAAACTCACAGACACATTAAATTGATTGCCAGGTGGAAAAGATTGTGGCGTCTTTTCAATTATCGGCTGAACATCATGGCTCGTCTTGTCCCTGTATAGGCAAAATACAGGGCATGAAACAGATATGTGGCAATCCCAACATCTAATATAACCTCACACAACGTGCATTGGTGTTTTTACTGGTTGCGGCCTAGCTTAAGGTTTGGGTTTTCAGGTTTCCTGCCAATTGCCAGGTTCTGCGCTAGTATGTCACGTCGACACCAACCTGGAAGTCACAGTGGGTCACTCTAGGAACGGCTGAAACCCTCTGTGGTTTACCATAGAGCAAGATTCTCAATCAGGGTTTCGTGAAACCCTGGGGTTTCTTGAGGGTCCTGGAAGGATTTCCCGAATGGGTGGGAGTTTATTTCTTAATATAGATATTAATATATCTATTATATTAATGGTCCATGATGGGCCCTAGGTGGGTGTGTCCACAGCTTGGCTTCCCAAACAGAAACAAACAGTCAAACCATGATTCGATTGAGGGCCAATTCTGCACTTACTTTGTTTTTTCTGTTGTGGATCCTGCTGAATTCAGATCAATTTGAACTCAGGACTTCCCCTATCCCGACCCCCTTTGAAACAGAAAGTGTTCTGCACTTGATTGGGGAAGCTCCAAATGGGGAGGGGAGCATAGCACAGCAGAAGACACTTTCTTTGTTTTCTTGAATGGGGGGGGGGAGGACTGGAGACAGCAGAGGAAGAGGGAATAAATCCAAGAGGCAAATCTCTGATGAGAGAAGTTAGGGCTTCTGGAGCGCAGTCACTTTAAGACACTTTAAGACAAATTTTCCTTTAAGAGGGAAAATTGAAAGGGAAATAGGAAGTCTTTGAACTAACACCCTTGGCCAATCAGGGAAGACTGCTTTGCTACCAGGAGAAGGGAGTTAATTTTCTAAAAGCAGAAATCTGCACATTTACTGATGGTGGTTTTTCAAATATCAAGGGTTATATCCACTCCAGGATATAGCGGGGGAAAGGTAGGGTCACTCCGGATCAATTATGCATGTTGCAGAGGGAAAATTTAAAGCACCCCAAATCAAAATAGAAATCGAATTCAGTGTAGATGGGAGGGAATTATTCGAGCTGGAAGTGGGTAAAAAGCCCCATGCAGACTACACCCAGGGTAACTGCAGTGCATTTTTCGCAGGGCTGTTTTTAGTTCTGTTCCCAGAACCTGATTCAATGCGTTAGTCAAAATGGGCTTTAATGTCCATCGTTTGGAGAGTCAACAACAAGTGCCTCTAAGTGGAAGGAAGACATTCTGGCCTGCAGGCTAAGCAGTGACTCAACCGTGCAAAGAGAGACATTCTTACAGATTAAAATATTAAATCAGCAGGATTCATCAACATTGCCATAGCATGCAGGTGGCACATTTTAAGAGAATGAATCACCTAACAGCATAGACCATAGCCACCATAGACCAATCAGTTCCAGTGTCCTCTTTTCCCACAGTGACCCAGGTATGAAGCTCATACAGCAGGACATGAAGTTCCAAGTCCTGAGGGAGGACTGTTGCTCAGGGGTGGAACATCTGCTTGGCATGCAGAAGGTCCCTGGTTCAATCCCCAGCACCCCCAGTTCTAAGGAGCAAGTAGGAGAAGATGTGAAAGACCTCGGCCTGGCTGGCAGTCAGCCTTAATGGACCTCAATGGTTTCATTCAGAAGAAGGCAGCTTGGTGGGGTTCTCTTCCTGTGGGTGTTTGAAAGTGCCATCCAGGGGCAGGCAACTTCTGGCAATCCTGTAAAGTTATTGAAGTGGGAGATAAACAGAGATGGTTTCCTGCTGCCTCCCTCTGACTTAGGGGCCTTGGACTTCCTTAGTGGCCTCTTCATCCCTGCTTAGCTTCTGAGATGTGGTGAAATCAGGCTAGGCTGGACCATCCAGGTCAAGGCAAGAGACATTCAGAGGAGGTTGGCCATTGCTTGGTGGCCATGACTTCCTTGGTGGTCCCCCATCCAAGGACTAACGAGGACCAATCTTGCTTAGCTTCTGACAACTGATGATCTCAGGGACGACAAATGTACTACAACCGAATAGGGCTTTTCAAGGCAAATAGAAATCGTTGGCCATTGCCATTGTGTAGCAACTCTGGACATTCTTGGTGGTCCCCCATCCAAGGACTAACCAGGGCTGACCCTGCTTAGCTTCTGAGATCGGACAAGATTAGTCTACCCTGGACCATCCAGATCGAGGCTTTCCCACTGATACCCACCAGCAACTGGTATCGCAATGGGTCACTGCTTTGAACATGGAAGCTCTTCAAAGCTCTTCCGAAAATTTATTTAATGGTCCCGTTCCACGCACCCCAATAGATAGATGAATAAATAACCTAGAATAAAAAATATGAGAAGAGGGCCTGTAACAAGGATTGGTAGATGATTGGAGGGAGATATCCAGCCTCAGAATCATTGGTCTAGGAATCCTAGACCTACCTTCTCTCTAGGAGTGATTGACCCTCTCCCAGACCCAGATGGCTAGCTGTCCCAGGGGATGGGTTTGCCATCCATCCATCCATCCATCCATCCATCCATCCATCCATCCATCCATCCATCCATCCATCAATCAATCACCCACCCATTTTGACTACCGATAAGTCTATGCTGGGGATTGCAGGACCTGGGTAGACCAAAAGCTGTGAAGAGAGGGCTGTAATCAAAAGGCGTATTTATGACAAGGGATGAAAACCCTTGGCTGGATCTGCATTCAACTCGAATAGAAGCCACTTTGAGACTCCTTCGGGTAGAGAAAAGCGGCATATAAGAACCAACTCTCTTCTTCTTCTTCTTCTTCTTCTTCTTCTTCTTCTTCTTCTTCTTCTTCTTCTTCTTCTTCTTCTTCTTCTTCTTCTTCTTCTTCTTCTCCTTCTCGAAAGGCCTGGAAGTGACAGGTGTAATTCAGGACAGGCAGCTTCTCTTTTGGCTCCCAGCCAGAAGTTTATTGTAACTTCTAATTCCTCCTCAACAAGTGCTAATTGGAAAGACAGACTGACCTAGCCACCCGTCTCGATCTCTCCCAAATTTGGTTAGTCTTGAAGAGGCTCCTGGTCTCTGGCTCATTTCTTCATAGATCAAGACTACCACAATGACCTATCTCGACGTATCGCTTCTGGACGCTGGCTCTTATCTCCTGCTGCAGACGGACGAATATCTCGATCTCCCACCTCCTATCACCGCCTAACCGTATCTGTCCAAATAATACACTTCCTTTTGT
Source organism: Paroedura picta (assembly GCF_049243985.1). NCBI lineage: Eukaryota > Metazoa > Chordata > Lepidosauria > Squamata > Gekkonidae > Paroedura > Paroedura picta. Next base: position 6,304,059 of record NC_135369.1, read on the forward strand.
TTACTGCCCAAGCTGTCTTTCCCATTTTACTCTTTCATTCTCCCTTCCTCTCACCTGGCAGGAAACACCGGGTTCATTCCGGATTTTCCTTACACAAACACAGAAGCATGTATTCATTGCAACAATGTTATGCGAGGTTCCTCCCCTAAGCGGAAACAGCCCAAACAAACAAGGTTGCACGGCAATAAACATGCAAGACCAACAAAACAGAAGCTTCCTGGGTGGGGCCGTGTTCATTTGGCAAGCTGTTGTAAGCCCTGGGCTTGGCTGACGGCTACCTTACATCACAGTCAAATAAGTAGGGAAATGCAGAGCAGCACAGTATAAATTCACACCATCCTGCATGGTTGGCATATAAATATCAATGTAATAAGTTCTAATATTAAATACTTTGGAGATGTCTTAGTCTTAAGATGTTCCTTTGAGGCTGCGAGTCCTTATTTGGGGGAGAAGCAACCCACCGTAGATAAATGGACATTTGACGAACATCTATGTCAACATACTTGATAGAAAAATAGTCCAAACCCGGTGGGAATTTTGATACCGAGCCAGAATTGCAGCACCATGGAGATACGATAGCATTTTATGGATTGAAGGATAAAAGATTCTGGCAACAGGCCTTTTTGAGAGCCAGTTTGGTGTCGTGGTTAGGAGTGCAGACTTTTAATGTGGTGAGCTGGGTTTGATTCTGCACTCCCCCACATGCAGCCAGCTGGGGGACCTTGGGCTCACCACGGCACTGATAAAACTGTTCTGACTGAGCAGGAATCTCAGGGCTCTCTCAGCCTCACCCACCTCACAGGGTGTCTGTTGTGGGGAGAGGAAAGGGAAGGTGACTGTAAGCTGCTTTGAGACTCCTTCTGGAAGAGAAAAGTGGCATATAAGAACCAACTCTTCTTCTTCCTGAATAATAGCAGGGCTCTCTCAGCCTCCCCTCCCTCACAGGGTGTCTGTGGTTGGGAGAGGAAAGGGAAGGTGATTGGAAGCCGCTTTGAGACTCCTTTTGGGTAGAGAAAAGTGGCATATAAAAGCCAGCTCTTCTTTTTCTTCAGTAATACCAGGGCTCTCGCAGCCCTACCTCCTTCAGACTGTGTGTTGTAGGGAGAGGAAAGGGAAGGAAAAACGTAAGGTGCTATGAGACTCCTACGGATAGAGAAACGTGGCATATAAGAACCAATTCTCTTCTTCTTCTTCTTCTTCTTCTTCTTCTTCTTCTTCTTCTTCTTCTTCTTCTTCTTCTTCTTCTTCTCGAAAGGCCTGTAAGTGACAGGTGGAATTCTGGACAGGCAGCTTCACTTTTGGCTCCCAGCCAGCTTTGAGCTTCCTTTGGGTAGAGAAAAGTGGCCTATAAGAACCAACTCTTATTCTTCTTCTTATCTCAGGGCTCTCTCAGCCTCCCCTCCCTCACAGGATGTCTGTTGTCGGGAGAGGAAAGGGAAGGCAGATGTAAGCCCCTTTGAAACTACTTCCGGTAAAGAAAAAGCGGGGTATAAAAGCCAACTCTTCTTCTTCCATCCCCTGATTACATCTCCCGTCCCTAAAATCTCTCAGTCTCTCATCTATAAAACCGTAGATGGCAAATATTCTTGGCAGAGCTGAGGTCGTTGTTGCTGTTCTGCTGTTGGCTGCACGACAGAGGAGATGTCATTCATCTTTCATGCTGACAGGCTGTGTGGGAGGACAGGAACACGATCTGAATATCACCCTGGGAAATCTCCATGGGTGTGTTCCGCAGAGAGACACTGTCGTGTGACTGTCTATTCTTCGAGATTTCTTTCCAGGAACCCCCAAAATGCTCTCTCCCTGAGTTTCTATGGTCCTGGACTAAAAGATTATCTGCTAAAACTAACGGCAGGCTTGTGTATATCTGGACGATCCTTTGTGTTATTATTTAATTATCTTATTATTATTTTAATCTTTTATCTACCACTCTCTGTAATACAATATTTCAATGTATCGGGCGGTTAACCTCTCAGGCTAAGAAGCTAGGTCTTGGGAGTGGAGTGGGGTGGGGTGGTGGTGAGGACAGGATCGATGCTTGGAGGAGGGCAGGGAACAGTCCCTGTTGGCAGCAGAGGAGGGAGCCCGCAGTCATACTGCGTGTATTAAACTACGTGTAGAAGGGTCCCGGCTAGATATCAGTACATTTTTCCCCACAGGGCATGTAATTCAGCATTGGAATGGGCTGCCCAAGGAGATGGGGAGCTCCCCCTCACTAGCCGTCTTCAAGCAGTGGCTGGATAGAGATGTATCCTAGATGCTTGAGGCTGATCCTGCACTGAGCAGGGTTTGGGACTAGATGGCCTGCATGGCCCCTTCCCACTTTAGGGCTGATTCTGCACTTACTTTGTTTATTCCATTGTCAATCCTGCTGAATTCCGATCAATTTGAACTTGGGTCAGCCTCTTTCTTTCTTTCCTTGAAGGGGAGGGAGGGGAGCCAAGCAGAGCGGGAGCCTCTTTCTTTTCTTGGAGGGGGGGGGGAGAGGATCGAAGAAGGCAGAGGAGGGAGAAAAAAATCCATGACTGACAGGCACTGAGAGAAATTAGGGGCTTCTCCTTTAAGGCAAGCATGTCACATGGGCAGCTTTGGCCAATCAGGAAATCTCTACCATGGAGCAGAGCCCAAAACAGCCTGCTTTCTCAATCTGAAGCTTGAAATATTGAGCATTAAAAGCACACTAAGATATTGCACAATAAAGGTAGGGTCACTCTGGATCAATCCTTCTTGTTGCAGAAGGAAAATTTAAATCCCCCCAAATCAAAATGGAAATCACATTCTGTGTAGATGGCAGGGACTGAATCGACCTGGGATTGGAATAAAAGCTCCGTGCAGTTTACACCCAGGATTCTAGGAGTCTAGTTCAGCAGTGGAAGGGGCTGCCTGAGGAGGTGGTCAGCTCCTCCTCGGTGGCCGTCTTCAAGCAGTGGCTGGACAGTTACATGGATTCTTTAGACCGGCCTTTCTTGACTTTTTAACCATTGAGGAACCCCAGAAGTGCAGGATATGTTTGTGAAGCACAGCTGTGTATATGTCTACCTGGGGCCCCTCCCCTTCCCATCCCCTGCTGGACCTTCATTGGCCATTTTGGGAAGGGGGCGGGTCGATGACCATATATGGTCATATCACCCAATAAATGTTTAACAAGCCTGATTTAGACCTATCTGGCATTGAGCATATTTCTAAACAACTCTCTGTCTTTGTAACCTGTAACCTGCCACCCCCTTGAACCTTCACATAACCAGCTCCTCCATCAGATGGATCTCCAGTCTCTGTTTAAAAATTTCCAAAGATGGAGAACCTACCACCTCCCGAGGAAGCCTGTTCCACTGAGGAACCGCTCTAACTGTCAGGAACTTCTTCCGGATGTTTAGATGGAATTTAGAATCATAGAGTCCTAGAGTTGGGACATCATGTGTTATCCAGTCCAACCCCCTGCACTCCCAACCCTCTCACTCCTCCACTGTCACCTGCCACCCCCTTGAACCATCACAGAATCAGCCTCTCCATCAGATGGCTCTCCAGCCTCTGCTTAGAAATCTCCAAAGATGGAGAACCCACCACCTCCCGAGGAAGCCTGTTCCACTGAGGAACCGCTCTAACTGTCAGGAACTTCTTCCGGATGTTTAGATGGAATTTAGAATCATAGAGTCCTAGAGTTGGGACATCATGTGTTATCTAGTCCAACCCCCTGCACTCCCAACCCTCTCACTCCTCCACTGTCATCTGCCACCCCCTTGAACCTTCACAGAATCACCCTCTCCACCATATGGCTCTCCAGCCATACAGGCAAGGTGCAGGAGCGTGAGGCCAGCTGTGTGAGGCAGAACGGTTCTCCGACTTTTTTTGCAGAGCCCAGACTGAGGCCGCTGTTTATGATTAGCTATTGGTCAGCCTCTTAAAATGAGGTGGGGGGCAGGAGCGCACATTGCTGGCTGCATCTTTCTTACCGAACCGGCCCCTCCAGATACTGCTCTCGGACTTTGTCGACCCTGATTCTGTCCGAATTCCCAGATTTTCTGCCATGATTTGAATTCTGTTATAGATGGGTTTTGTGCCTGCTAAGTGATGCTTTGACCTGTCATGCCTTGATGTAACACAGACGCTCTGGTTTGACACCCCAAGGTTGTTTCCTGTTATTATGGTTTACAACTCCCTATCCACCCCACACATTCCTACCTTGCCCTTTTGTCGTGTCCCTTAGTTCCCAGGTCCGATGTCCCAACTGATTATTTCTGTTTCGTCTCCTTTGAACTGCCCCAATCTTGCATTCCAATGGGGGGGGGGAGAAATGAACCCCTATATCCAGTTCCTCATGTTGTGGTGGCCCCAGACTCCTAAAATTATGCAAGGGTTCTTTCACAGAAATTAAACCAAAACTGACCCATGGCGTGAAGATCCCTTGTTCATGATTGTATATAAATTGTGTTTTTTCCCAGCGTTTCTCAGTTCAGTTCTGCCTCTTGTCCCACCATGCTGATCTCGCTGTTTCCCGCTGCTCCACACAGATGAACGCTCTATCTCGATCGACCCCACAAGACTGTTGTGTGAATGGTACCCCCCGCCCCGGCCAAGCTGCTTGCCCTGCCGAGACCCCTGTGAAAGGGCCATTTGACCGTCAAAAGGGTCCCGATCCCCAGGCTGAGAATCACTGCCCTACATGGTTTGTTCAATGCTTTATTCCTCGGTTTTGACTTTGCCTTCGATGTGGATGCTTTCCTTTTCTTTTAATAAAGAAACTTTTTTTTGCTGCATGAAGTTACTTATTTAGAACATGGAAGTTCTCACAGCTTCCCTTGGGAGAAGGAATAGGGTTGCGAGCTCTAGATTGGGAAATGGCTGAGTATTTGGGCAGGGGGCGGGGAGCCAGAGCAGGGGACTTTTTGGAGAGGGGAGGACTGAAGCTTGGGAGTATTTTGCCTTTCAACCCACCTTCCAAAGAAGCTGTTTCCTCTCCGGCCCAGAGAGTAGTTGTAATCTTGGAGACCCTAAGAAAGAACAACCACGGATCGTACTCTGAGCTTCTTGGAGGCAAGATGGGATAAAGATACAGCAGGTGAACATCTTTACAATAATTTCCCCTTCTTTGATCCACATCATACACCCTGTGAGGTATGTAAGACTCAGTGAGCTCTGAGAGATCTGTGACTGGCCCAAGGTCACCCAGCAGGCCTCAAAGTGGCTTACAATTGCCTTCCCTTTCTCTCCTCACAACAGACACCCTGCAAGGGAGGTGGGGCTGAGAGAGCTCTGACAGAACTGCTCTGCAAAAACAGCTCTGTGACTCTTCCAAGGTTCCCCCAGCTGGCTGCATGTGGAGGAGCAGGGAATGATCAGAGGCTACTGCTCTTCGCCTCTACACCATGCTGACTCATGGGTATGCAGGACTGTCCACGTGACCCTGCAATTGGGGTTAAGCACCGCACAAAACCAGTCTCCTCATGACCACATCGATGTGGCTTTTTCGCCCATTGTTTTGCCATCAGTGACAGAAGGGGAGGAAAGAAAGAGGAGGGGGATGAAAGTGCTGGGGGGGTGCTCTGGAATCAAAAATCACAAACGGAATAATGTATTTATTTCATTTTGGAAATGGGACGAAAGAACGACACCAAAATAGAGGAGGTGGAATCACTAAAGCACCACCAGGGGGTGCTAAAACCCAAAGTTAAATAATAGACCAAGAAGTCCTCAGGAAATGTGTTTTTCTTCCCTAGGCTTATTGAAAGGATTCACTGGCAGTCCTCAAGCAAAGGTTGGATACACACTTTTCTTGGATGCTTTAGGATGCTTAGGGCTGATCCTGCGTTGAGCAGGGGGTTGGACTAGATGGCCTGTATGGCCCCTTCCAACTCTATGATTCTATGATATCCTCAGAATGGTTTAACAGCCCCAAATTTGCTCTAAATTTATCTCTAGTCAAATTTCCAGTGTCTATCTATGCAAAGTGTCAACTTAGGGTGACCCCAGCAGGCGGAGTGAGAAGCAGAGGTGGTTGGCCATGGCCTTCCTTTGCAGAGCCTACCTTGGTGGCCCCTTCCTAGTACTGACCTGAAAAAATTGGAGTCCAGTGGCAACTTTAATACCAAGAAATATTTTTTTCAAGGTGTGAGCTTTCGTGGGCATGCACGCTTTCTCAGATACAATGGAACAAAAATGATAAGAATATAGATAGAATCATAGAATAATAACAGTTGGAAGGGACCTCCTGGGTCATCTAGTCCAACCCCCTGCACTATACAGGACCCTCACATCCCTATCGCTCATCCACTGTCACCTGCCACCCCCTATATAATGTTTTAACCCTTCTGTTGTAGAGGGTGTACTGTGATCTGCTGGTGTATGTGCTGGGATATTATGGCTGATGACAATAACAATAAACCGACACAGAACCTAGTAAAAAAAAAAGATATAAGGAGAGAGTAAATTAATAGCAAATAAGTAAAAGCATCACAACATCCACAACAACAGATATGCAGCATGATGATGAAGATTGGCCAGTTCCTTGCTAGAATAACAACATCTGTCCTTTGGGTTCAGCTGTCATTCACACATGGGGGAATAAAAATGTTAAGGTTAGCAATCAATGGCAGACACTTTCCTGGTTGTGGAAAGAAGTAATTAAAAGAGACTTGTTTTAGTCCCATCCATCCCCACAAGTGAGGGGATGTGTTTGTTCTCCTGTCTGAAGACCAGAGAGTTAGATTCTAAGAAGGTATGTTCCATAGATTCAACCTCCATTAATGGACAGGGAATCAATGAATTAATCAATCAATCACTAAATCAACAAATCAATGAATAAACCAGTAACTCACTCATTCACCCATTCAATGGATTAATCAATCGATCACCAAATCAATGTATCAATCACTCATAGAAATACAATGATAAATAAAAAATAATAACTAAATCAGTCAATAACTCACTTTCACAATGAATCACTCTCTAAATGTATGAATCAATCACTGAATGAATCAATCGATCAGTCAATAACTCCCTTGCTTAATGGCTTCATGAATCACTCACTCAATTAATAATCAATCACTCAGTCAATGAATCAATCTCTCCCCCCAAAAGGAGTGACTTTGGGCATCAATCACTCATTCAATCAATGAATGCATCAATCACTCAGTCAATGAATAAATGAATTGCTCGCTCGCTCGGTCAATGAATGAATGAATGAATGAATGAATGAATGAATGAATGAATGAATGAATGAATCAATCAATCAATCAATCAATCAATCAATCAGTGATTTATTGGTGAAACCAAAGCCCTAAAAACCCAATTAACAAACACATAAAATACACATTACACTACGTAACAAATAACTACAATCTCACTTTGTCGACTGTAGTGATAATGAAATCAGTTAAAAGTTAGCGAACATTGCTAAAAATCAAGGAAGCTTAGCTACTTGGTGCAGATCTAACTAGGCATGCCAGCCATCAGTTGGGTCCTTGAGATCTCCTTTGATTACAGCTCACCTCCAGACAACAAAGATTGATGCCCTTGGAGAATATATCCACTTGGTAAGGTGGTTCTCTGGGATATTGTGCCCCACTGAGGTCCCTGCCTTCCCCAGGCCCCACCCCCAAATCTCCAGGAGTTTTTCCATCTTGCATCTAGCAATCTTATAACCCCCCCATCCCTCCTTGGTGGCCAGAGATCACATGGCAACCGCTAAATCCAACACCCCATCTTGAAATCCTCACAACACTCCTGTAAGGTAGGACCCATTTAAAGCAAAAGGGGACTGAGTTCGTTAGAGACGGCCCTGCCAGACATTCCCTAGGGAGATCAGAGAGGAAGCTGAATAAGGGCAGAGATTCTCTCTCTTGCTCTCTCTCTCAGCTTGATCCCACATACATTTATTCAGTGTGTTCAATCCAGTGGAGCTTCTCCGCTGTGGAGCATTTCCTCTTGTGCAGGAGGCTCGAGCAAGTCCCTGGAGAAGTGGCAAAGACATTTTCTAATTAAATGGATTAATCTTCATGTGAAATCAGTCTCTTCCTGAGGCCATTCCTCTGCCGAGTCCTTGCGGTTAGGTCGGGGTAGGTGGGGATACGGTTTTGGCCTTCTTTCTCTCTTTACTTCATTGATACCTCCCCTTTCTCTGCAGTGGGAACACAGTGATGTGAGTTACAAGGGAACAGTGTGAGTCAGGAACACATGTAATTCCCGGCCGCAGGAAGTGGTGGCAGCTACAAACATAGACAGCTTTAAGAGGGAATCTGTTACCTGAATCACGCTTATATGTACCCTGAGACATGTGTATTAAGCCATGGAGAATTATCTGAGCAGTGTGTGTGTGTGTGTGTGGGGGGGGGGGGGGGTAACTTAGTGTTAAAGGTTTTGCCTGTGTTTATGAGGTAATTAAACCCTGTAAGAACTCAAGGCAGACAATGTTGTTAAATTGTAAAAATAGTAGTCTTTATTATAAAAGAAAATAATAAAAGCATAAATATATCTAACATGCCTATCGAGCAGTCATATAGAGAAGAAATCAGGATGGGAAAAGAAGGTTCAGTTTAATTACCGTTCCTGGAGAGTGGAGAGTCAGAGGCGAGCGACACAAGCCAGCGTGTAGGAAGGTTCTGATAGATCCCGAGTTGGAAGGCACTCAAAGTGGCTGTGTGAAGCCATGATTTATATAGGTGGGGCTGTGAGATTGCTTTAGGTGAGCACATGTTGGTCAGGATGTTGGGTAATGCCCTGGCCAGGTCTGGAGATGGCTGTTGATGGGCTTAGACAAAGGCGTTAATGGGTCTAAGAAAAGGGAGACATCACATTTCCCCTGGCAGAGGGGCCAAGTATGAGTAATGTGCAAGACAAAGAATTTTTCCTAGGAGCTCCTGGGCAAACAGGTTTGAGCCGGTCTACTTGATCAACAATACAATGGAGTGGAGGGGGTTTAGCAGGAGAGCAAGTTTTGAGCCAGGAGGCACCTGGGTCAGGCAGAGGCTGTCATTCTGAACCTGTGACAGAGAGCAAGCTCTCCCAGATGCAGTCTGGCCCGGCTTGGCAGACTCTAACAGTGTCTTGGCTGTGGGTCAAGCCTAGACTATTGAGTGTGTCAATGGTTGTAGAAGACATGCCATTTGGTGAGGCAGGGGTCCTGCCATACTTAACAGATTGGTTGGCTATGGATAGCAGAGGTCCCTCAGTGGCTTTGAACTATAGATGGGACAATCAGTCTGGGATAGTGATGCTCTGTCTTCTCGGTGCTTGGGGGGCAACACTGGGAAGGCTTCTGGAATTCTGGCCCCGCTGGTGATCCTCCTGGTGGTCCCTGGGGTTGGGCCACTGGGGGACACAGAGCATTGTACAGGATGGACTTGATCCAACATGGCTTCTCTTATGTTCTTAAAGGGAGCAGGGCTCCATGAGTGGCTATTAGCACAAGTTATATATGGAACACTCTGCCTGGGCCCATGTTGCTCTGTGTTCATGGCACATGGGAAGCCACAGTGGGAGGGCTTCTGGAGTTCTGGACCTTCTGACGAGTGGACCACTGTGTAACATAGAATGTTGGATTGAACAGGCCAGTGGTCTAATAGTTGCCCCCTTTCCCCCAAATCCACCCCTCCAGGCCCATCATTGGCCACTATGGGAGAGGGCAGATCAACCTGCCCACATGAGAGTAATTTTTAAAAGAAATTAAAAACAACTCTTTTTCTTTCCTCTGTGCTCAGATCGGGCCTCAACAAGGGCCAGGGCCTTTTCAGTCCCAGCCCCCACCTGGTGGAACGAGCTCCCCGAAGAGATCAGGGCCCTGCCGGGACTTCCACAATTCCGCAGGGCCTGCAAAAAGGAGCTCTTCCCCCAGGCATTTGGTGGGGCCAACCGAGCCATAACACCTACAGGTGTCCCCCAGACTGAGGGACCAAACCTATTGAGGGATTGTCAAGTTATTGTTGAAGTGCCGTTCCAATTGTTCCAGTCGATGTGTTGTTGTTATTGTTATACTGTTATATTGATGTTGATAGTGTCCTACGTGAATGTTCAAAAATGTTTTCTGTAAACCGCCCAGAGACGTAGGGAAGAGCGGTATAAAAATATATATATTAAATAAATAAATAAATAAATAAATAAGTAAATAAATAAATAAATAAATAAATAAATAAATAAATAAAATCTGGAAACGGCAGGCACAGGATTGGACGGCTCTGCCCAGCCTCCATTTTGAAAACCTACCACACTGCAGTACTGAAGAGGGGCCTTTGGGGGGTACCACCTATACTGCAGTCCCATGGCTGAAAACACTGCTGTAAATGTTCACCCTGCCCTTCCCGATGAAAGGCGGGCTCATGGCAGCTTACAAGAATTAAAACCATAGTTGAAACATGAATGCAATTATTATTAGAGAGTAGTAAAGCCCATTGTGTGCTGTAATGCAACGGGCACTAGCTCATGGTTTGATGTGGGTTTTGTGCCAGACTTGGAAGCTGGGAGCCCTAAGAGGAGGTCTCTCTGTGCACAGCAGTCCTGATACAAATCAGGTTCAAGCACACCTAGGAAGTGTGGAATTCCAGAACATGAACCTTCACCTATCTGGCAACCTTACCGCCTCCTCTCTGCAATGCTTTCTTGACCTGAAATAGGCTGGGGGCACTATGGGGCTGGTTGGGTGGCTTTGGAGGCATTATACTCTTTTTGAGGCTCTACTTTCATGGAATATTTCCAAACCAGGGGTAGCCAACCTCTATGTGGGGCTTGGAGATCCCCTGGAATTACTGCTCATCTGTAGACTATAAAGATCAGCTCCCCAGGCAGAAATGGCTGTTTAGTGGGTGGACAGTGTGGTTGTGCAAAAGAAACATTTGAGCCTCCCATGCAGGCTGCTGTGGAGATGAAACACTTGAGGCCTACTGCACAGGGTTGTTGTGCAGATGAAACAGGGAGCAAAAGAACCCCCACAATTGTATCTAGTTTATCTGCACAACAACCTTGCACAGTAGCCTCAAATGTTAAGGGAGTGGAGGAGATGAAACCTGCATGGCTTGGCTGTGTCTTCCCTCCAGCAGCAAGGCCAGCCACAGCAGTATTTTAAGTGAGAAGGGGCTTTTCTGTGGCCTCCCTGTCAGCCAGAGGTTAGGCATAAGGGGAAAGCTTTCCCCTCTCAAAAGGAAAGCACGCCCATGCCCTCAGGCTCCCCTGTGTTGCTCTTGGAAATGCCTCCCTCCTCTCAGTCATGGGCTGTTAGAGGCTCCTTCACAGCAGTCCTCAAAGGGGGGGGGGATCCTGAGCAAGAGCAGCAATTGGCCCTGAGTGGGGGAGATTCCACCAATAGGATGCTTCAGAACCTTCAGCTTATGGTCATGGTTTTAGGTATATAGAATGGGGAAGATTCCGCCAATAAGAAGCTTCGGAACCTTCAGCATATGGCCATGATTTTATGTATACAGAGTGCGGGAGATTCTGCCAGTAGGAGGCTTCGGAACCTTCAGCGTATGGTCGTGATTTTATGTATACAGAGTGGGGGAGATTCTGCCAATGGGAGGCTTCGGAACCTTCAGCGTATGGTTGTGATTATATGTATACAGAGTGGGGGAGATTCTGCCAATGGGAGGCTTTGTAACCTTCAGCATATGGTCGTGATTATATGTATACAGAGTGGGGGAGATTCCGCCAATGGGAGGCTTCGGAACCTTCAGCGTATGGTCGTGATTATATGTATATGGGGGAGATTCCGCCAATAGGAGGCTTCGGAACCTTCAGCGTATGGTCGTGATTATATGTATACAGAGTGGGGGAGATTCCGCCAATGGGAGGCTTCGGAACCTTCAGCGTATGGTCGTGATTATACGTGTACAGAGTGGGGGAGATTCCGCCAATTGGAGGCTTTGGAACCTTCAGCATTTTGTCATGTTGTATGGTCACGATTTTTATGTATATACATAACAATAAAAACATTACGATACATTCTCACCAAACCCGCCCAGAATAGCTACCGTCTAAAAGAGTGAAGCTCCTGAGACCACTAATAAGAGTCGAAAACCCAAGAAGAGACAAAGCCTACCAACGTCAGGATTGTTCTCCCTTGAATGTAGGGTTGCCGGGCCCCCACTAGAGCCAGGGGAACCCCCATTTTGGTGGGGCTCACCCCACTTCGGGCTTTCAGAAATTCCCCCCAAAGCAGCCACTTCCCCAGTGATCCTTGACTGCCATCCCTGTACTCACATGAACCAGGAGGTTTATCAAGTGTGCTGGTGTCATCCGGAAGTGACATTGGCATGCCAGGGTTGTTGGGGTGGGGAACTCTCCTGTTTTTGGGCAGAACTCTATGGAAAATTAACTTCATTTTCTCCCAACCTGGAATGTTGCCCCTGAAGTCTCTGGTCTGCTGATGTGGGATATCAGTGTACTGGACACTCCTCTGTGTTTCGGATAAGTGTGCTCTGGTATTTGGGACAAAACTCTAAGGAAGAAGCTGTTTCACAATGTAGATCCTTGTTTGGTTAGGTGTGCAGATTTCTAATCTGGCACACAGGGTTCAATTCTGCAGCCAGTTGGGTGACCTTGGGCTCGCCACGGTCCTGATAAAGCTGTTCTGACCGAGCAGTAATATCAAGGCTCTCTCAGCCTCACCCACCTCACAGGGTTTTTGTTGTTGGGAGAGGAAAGGGAAAGTGACTATAAGCTGCTTTGAGACTCCTTCGGGTAGTGAAGGAGTCTTCTTCTTCTTCTTCTTCTTCTTCTTCTTCTTCTTCTTCTTCTTCTTCTTCTTCTTCTTCTTCTTCTTCTTCTTCTTCTTCTTCTTCTTCTTCTTCTTTTGTGGTGACAGATGCCACCAAAGTGATCGTCAAAGACCGAGCTGCCAAAGGACTCTCCAAGGGCCAGTCAAAAGCCCTGCTGGGCAGAAGCCCACCTGGTTCCACCCACTTTCTAGAAAGACTTGATAGGTGCCGTGGCATCTGAGGACACCACCGTGGGAATCCCTGGCTGAGAATATTTATGACACTGCGGTATCTTCGTTCTCAGCAGTGTGTAAACCAGGACTGGGAGCTTGTGGTCAAAAGATGAAGGTATTTTAAATCCATAAGGAAAAAGAAATGATCCAAGTCTCATTGAGTACTGCATGTGACCCACGGAATCTTTGTGAGAACCTTCTGAGCCACGACTCTGCCCAAGAATCCTGGGAGGGGTGCAGGTCGGGGAATGGATTTGGCAAATTAAGTAATTAACAGCAAAATCTGATCCAAATGATGCCACACTTCCAGGAAATGATGGTCCAGAATTCATATAAAAAGGCTCAGAGAGGTCAACCGGGCTTCAGTTGGCTCTGCTGGAGTTCTTCTTGGCTCGCCTCCTTCTTGCAAATTTGGGTAAGTCCTTTTTTTATGCTGCCTCTTCTGCAGGTAGATATTCCTCATTAATTTCCTCTTTCCTGTTTGTTGTTCTTTGGTGAGGTCAGATATGATCTCCTGCCATGTTGTGGAAACTTTTTTGTCACTTGTGAGGCTCTGGAGAGCAGATCCAAGCATGATGGTGGAATGTAAGAACATCAGAAGAGCCCTGCTGGATCAGCCCTGTGGTCCGTCTAGTCCAGCATCCTGTCTCACACAGTGGCCAGCCAGTTCCTCTGGAGGGCCAGCAAGAGGGCAGGGAGGCCGAGGCCTTCCCCACATAAGATCATGAGATGAGCTTTGCTGGATCAGACCAGTGTTCATCTAGCCTAGCATCCTGCCTCACACAGTGGCCAACCAGTTTCTCTGGAGGGACAACAAAAGGCCTTCCCTTGACAAGAACCTAAGAAGAATCCTGCTGGATTGGACCAATGATTCATCTAGTCCAGCATCCTGTCTCACTCAGTGACCAACTAGTTCTTCTTGAAGGCCAACAACAGGGTATAGAGACCAAGATGTTCATAAAATGAGCCCAAGTAGGTCAGACTAATTCTTGTTTCACGCAGTGGCCAACCAGTTCCTCTGGAGGGCCAGCAAGAGGACATTGAGACTAAGGCCTGAAAAGAACATCAGAAGAGCCCTGTTGGATCAGACCAGTGAGGGTCCATCTAGTCCAATATTCTGCCTCACCCAGGGGCCAGCCAGTTCCTCTGCAGAGCCAGCAACAGGGCAGGGAGGCCGAGGCCGTCCCCTCATAAGACATCAGGAGAGCCCTGCTGAATTAGACCAGTGAGGGTCCATGTAGTGCAGCATTCTGTCTTCCTAAGCTGCCAACTACTGTGATCTGAGATATTCTGAGATATTCTGTAACCAAAGGAAGGAGAAAAATAGCCCGACGCAAGAAGGGTAACTCCAAAATGCTAAGATCCCCCCCACACAAGAAAAAGAAAAATGAGAAAAGAAATTAAAACATAGCTCAGTATGCTGTGCTATTATACAAAATATGAAATATAGCTTAATTATATATTCATACATTTAATTGTACATTCAAAGGTATGGAAATGTCATTTGGTTCTTGTATGTGGAAATAATGTGTACCTTTTAACCTGCATTTATGTATTTAGAGCTCAGTCGATATTAGGCATAGGTATTTACATGCAGAAACTTTAGAATATGGTTGTTAAAATGACATTTAGACAGAGTTGAATGCACAATTAAAATCTATTTCATATTGTGTTTACTAGCACTGCATACTTGGCTATATTTAATTTCATTTTCTGGTCACAGTCCTCCGGTGTATTCCCACAGCTCTCTGTTAACGCAAACTTTGTCCAACGACCCTTCCAGTCCTTGTTTTTGCCATGAGGGGTGAGGGGCCATGAACTCCTAGTACAACATCTCTTCAACTTTAAATAACCTCGATATACTGGTGTTCTGATGAGCCTCTTGTGGTGCAGAGTGATAAGGCAGCAGACATGCAGTCTGAAAGCTCTGCCCATGAGGCTGGGAGTTCAATCCCAGCAGCCGGCTCAAGGTCGACTCAGGCTTCCATCCTTCCAAGGTTGGTAAAATGACTACCCATCTTGCTGGGGGGTAAACGGTAATGACGGGAAGGAAATGGCAAAACCACCCCGTATTGAGTCTGCCATGAAAACGCTAGAGGGCATCACCCCAAGGGTCACACATGACCCAGTGCTTACATGGGGGATACCTTTACCTTTTAATGGTGTTCTACATGGTGGAACGAGCTCCCGGAAGAGCTGAGGGCCCTGACAAAGCTCTCAGAGTTCCATAGGGCCTGCAAGATGGAGCTCTCCCACCAGACATTTGGTTGAGGCTGGGTGGAGGCCCAGGGTGTAAGATCAGGCCCTGCCCCCTGGCTCCTGGGTGCTGTATCCCTGCCGATGCCTTGGTTAGGGGTATGTAGGGAAGAAGTAAATTGTTTATGATCGCCATTTAAGTGTTAATTGCTTAATTGTTAACTTCATGGGGCTTATGGTATGATGCGGATGTTGAGATTTTTAGAAGTTGTGTGATGTTTTGTAGGTTGTGAACTGTCATGAAACAGTTGCTGGGAGTGGCAGTATATCAGTGGAATTCTAAATGAATGAATGAATGAATGAATGAATGAATGAATGAACGGACGGACTAAAGAAAGAACGAATATTAAATAATAAGAATAAGAGAAGAGTTGGTTCAAATTAATGGATGGACTAAAGAAAGAACAAATATTAAATAATAAGAATAAGAGGAGAGTTGGTTCAAATGAATGGACGGACTAAGGAAAGAACGAATATTAAATAATAAGAATAAGAGAAGAGTTGGTTCAAATGAATGGATGGACTAAAGAAAGAATGAATATTAAATTATAAGAATAAGAGAAGAGTTGGTTTAAATGAATGGATGGACTAAGGAAAGAATGAATATTAAATAATAAGAATAAGAGAAGAGTTGGTTCAAATGAATGGATGGTCTAAAGAAAGAATGAATATTAAATAATAAGAATAAGAGAAGAGTTGGTTCAAATGAATGGATGGACTAAGGAAAGAATGAATATTAAATAATAAGAATAAGAGAAGAGTTGGTTCAAATGAATGGATGGACTAAGGAAAGAACGAATATTAAATAATAAGAATAAGAGAAGAGTTGGTTCAAATGAATGGACGGACTAAAGAAAGAACGAATATTAAATAATAAGAATAAGAGAAGAGTTGGTTCAAATGAATGGACGGACTAAAGAAAGAACGAATATTAAATAATAAGAATAAGAGAAGAGTTGGTTCAAATGAATGGACGGACTAAAGAAAGAACGAATATTAAATAATAAGAATAAGAGAAGAGTTGGTTCAAATGAATGGACGGACTAAAGAAAGAACGAATATTAAATAATAAGAATAAGAGAAGAGTTGGTTCAAATGAATGGACGGACTAAGGAAAGAACGAATATTAAGTAATAAGAATAAGAGAAGAGTTGGTTCAAATGAATGGACAGACTAAGGAAAAACGAATATTAAATAATAAGAATAAGAGAAGAGTTGGTTCAAATGAATGGACGGACTAAGGAAAGAACGAATATTAAGTAATAAGAATAAGAGAAGAGTTGGTTCAAATGAATGGATGGACTAAAGAAAGAACGAATATTAAATAATAAGAATAAGAGAAGAGTTGGTTCAAAGGAATGAACGAATGAACGAATGAACGAATGAACGAATGAACGAATGAACGAATGAATGGCAAATAGTTTTTAACCAAGAGGGTTTAGTCTCTGCTGCCATCAGGAGGCCACCTGCATTATCAGCTGTTTGGCAGGCACTCTCCCCCCACTTCTCAGGCAGCACAGATGCTCTCTGCTGCCTGGGAAGGGCATGTAGGATGTGCACAACCCCTCCAATCTCAATGTATCCTGGTCCAACCCTACTTATCCTGGTCCAACTCTATTTGTCCGACCCTACTTAGTCTGGTCCCATCCTACATAGTTTCCAAAATTGAAGAAGATTAGGCTAGCTTGGGCAGTCCGAGTCAGGGCTCTTAGCTTACTCCCGTTGATGTTCCTGCCCCCAAATTATTTCTCCCCTCCCTGAATTAAGCCAATTCCACCCCAGCAATATTGCTAGTCATGATGGTGCTACTGGCCTTGAATTTACTAGTTCTACAGCAGGCCGAAGGAACTACTCTCCAAAACTTGGGTATATGCTACCTATCAAATGTTTTTAATGCCGAAATAGTTTAACATGCAAGGTATGGGACTATGGGAACTCTATCTGGGCAGATGAACAGCACAGCTATGCTTTAGAATCATAGAATCACAGAATCCTAGAGTTGGAAGGGGCCGTACAGGCCATCTAGTCCAACCCCCTGCTCAACGCAGGATCAGCCCTAAGCATCCTAGAATCATAGAATCCTAGAGTTGGAAGGGGCTGTACAGGCCATCTAGTCCAACCCCATGCTCAACGCAGGATCACCCCAAAGCATCCTAGAATCCTAGAATCATAGAGTTGGAAGGGGCCATACAGCCCACCTAGTCCAACCCCCTGCTCAACGGAGGATCAGCCCTAAGCATCCTAGAATCCTAGAATCATAGAGTTGGAAGGGGCCGTACAGGCCTTCTAGTCCAAACCCCTGCTCAACACAGGATCACCCCAAAGCATCCTAAACTCCTTAAAGAGTAATAAAAATGCTTGTGTTAATAAAGATATCATTTCAATCCCAACAGGTCTTTCTATCCCACTTTTGGAAGCATGTCCCAGACGAAGCAGACGCCCAAAGCGCCCCCCAGCTTTGAGCACAGCCACCCAGTCATGGAACCCACCAATGCTCAAGTGAAGGTCCCCGCCCAACCCTTTGAATCCTACCCCCCGGAGGCCACGGTGAAAAGCTCATCGGAACCCAAGCAGCCCTCTAAGTATCATTATGAACTTTCCCAGCCATGACCGGAAATGAAAAACCAGTTCTGCAGACGGCGCATGAAAGATCTCGCTGATATCCCTTAACTGGCCTGTTCTGCTGTGCTCTTTTCTTTATGAGTCATTTTCTTCCCTGGGTTGTTCCTGAGGCCACCTGTTCCAGATGCCCGTGACACTATTTCCCCCCCTGGCGCCATGTGGCGGAACGACATCTCGTTGCCCTGGTGGAGTTCCATCTCGGAACATCGTTCTTGGAAATTCATGACTCCACCGGAGTCACAATGGGACTTCCCGTGTTTTAACTGGTGAATCCTCTCAAGTTCCCACCAGCCCTCATTGGTGGGTATGCAACAATAAACGTATTTACTCCCCAGCCCCAACAGGTTTCCTTTGTGGGTTTTCTGGACTGTCTTCTTTTTAACCTTTATATATATATATATATATAAAATCGGTTGGGTTGGGCTGGGTTCAAATGCAAGAGGGCACACCTGAAGGCAGAGAGAAGGCAGGGAGAACATTTCCCCTGTGTAAAATGAGAACAGTGGTCAACGGGCGAAAGATCTCTGGTACTGCAATTACCTTTGTGTGGGTCCTTGACTGTAATCACCCACCGATCCACCCACCCATCCCTCTGTCCATTTGTCCATCCACTCACCCATCCATACTTCCTCCCTCCCTTCCTCCCACCCATCCCTCCATCTGTAAATCTCTCCCTCCCTATTACCTTCCCACCCACAACTCCATCTATCTGTCCATCCCACCCACTCACATCTCCATCCATAAATCCCTCCCTCCCTATCACCCTCCCACCTGCAACTCCATCTGTCCATCCATCTGTCCATCTCTCTTACCTCCCACCCACCAATCCCTGCACCCATATGTGCCTCCCTCTCTATCACCCTCCCATCCTCAACCTTATCCATCCATCTGTCCTTCCATCTTTCCTCCCAACCTCTCATCTCTCCATCCATAAATCCCTCCCTTGTATCACCCTCCCACCCACAAATCCATCCTTTTGTCTGTCTGTCTGTCTGTCTGTTCGTCCGTCCGTCCGTCCGTCCGTCCGTCCATCCATCCATCCATCCATCCATCCATCATACCTCCCACTCACCCCTCAATCTGTCCATCCATCTGTCCATCTGTCCATTCTCCCTCCCTCCCTCTCACCCACCCACCCATCTATTCTGGTTTTTGGGAAGCGTCATCTGGGCATGAAATTGGGGTCATGGTGGTAGTTGTGAATTTTCTGCGTTCTGCAGAGGGTTGGATAACCCTGGAGGCCCCTTCCATCTCCAGGAGTCTATGATTCTAAGAGTTCCCCAGCCTCCTGACAAAATTGTTTCACCAGTACTTCATGTAGCACCGGCCTAAGAGATCATCCTGCCTTGGGGAATCGTAGGCAAAATGAGATCAATGAGAAACATCATACCCTCTCCCTCCCTCCCCATAGGGACTTCCTACCAGAGTCCTCAGAGCTAACAAACATTCTCTTGCCAGTTATGGTTGCCAACTTTCAGGAAATCTCCTGGAATTTCAACAAGTCTTGAGACAACAGAAATAAGTTCTTCTGGAGAACATGGCTGCTTGGAAGGGCCTACTCTAGCAGGGGTGTCAACTACAAGGCCCAGGGGCCAGAGATGGCCCATCCAGGGCTCTTCTTCAGCCTGCAAGCAACTGGTGTGCAGGAGGGGAGGCAGGAGGCTGGTTGGGAAAGGGAGGGGCAGGTGCACACAGTGAGGGGTGTGTATGGTCAAAGTGGTCAAGAAATAGGGAGTGGCTGTGGGGCAGGACTAGAAGGCTGAGGTGAAAAAGTGTGGGAGGATGGCAATGGAAGTGGAGAGTCATGGCGTCTTTTGCCCACCCACATCTTCCGGATCCAGCTCAGCAAGTATTGGCGAGGCCCCAACATGGAGGGACAGAGGCAAGTAGCTGGCACTGCCATTAGGAGAAGGAGAGTTGGTTTTCATACCCTGATT
This sequence comes from Paroedura picta, assembly GCF_049243985.1. Taxonomy (NCBI): domain Eukaryota; kingdom Metazoa; phylum Chordata; class Lepidosauria; order Squamata; family Gekkonidae; genus Paroedura; species Paroedura picta. The sequence continues at coordinate 6,323,784 of NC_135369.1, forward strand.
TTCACTGCCCGAAGGAGTCTCCAAGCGGCTTACAATCACTTTCCCTTCCCCTCCCCACAACAGACACCCTGTGAGGGAGGTGGGGCAGAGAGAGCTCTGAGAGAACTGGGACTGGCCCAAGGTCGCCCAGCAGGTTGCCCGTGGAAGAAGAGCGGGAAATCAAATCTGGTTCTCCAGATTACAGTCCACCACCCTTAGCCACTCCACAACGCTGGCTCTCAACCACCCATTCTCCTGAGCATGTCTAGGTCACCTGGGGCTGGTGACTCAATCTGGACCCCCTCACAGGATTGGTTTGCATGGAGAGTTGATATAATACCAAATGTTTCATGGTTCATAGTTTGTTATTACTGGAAGTGAGAGATTAAGGTTTTGACTATAACATCTTGTGATTTTGATGTGATGCCCCTGTTGATACAGCCCAAAATGGCATTTGCCTTTTTTACCGCTGCGTCACACTGCCTGCTCATGTTTGGGAGAGAATTGGTTGTAGGCAGAATGGAATGTTTCCTCCAATATTATCTATAATTGTAATTGATTTAATCTGTGACTGCAATTTGTAACTTCGCTAAGTGCTGGTTCCCTCTATGTGCTTTCCTTGCTTTCAGCAACGCTGCCCGGGAATTGCCGATTTTAATTTTCAATCCAATCTAATAGTCCCTAATCAAGAATTCGGTACTTGTGACGCTTATTTTTTTACTGCTAAATTACTATTTCGGCAAGCAGAGACTTGGCAGCCCGCAAGCTAGTGTTTCGTCAACCCATTTCTGGCCAGGTAGATTGACTGACTCACTGCAGAAGATCCTCTGAGAGATCTCTGCATGGCAGCACAATGGAACCTCCATGTTAAAATGCAGTCTACCGTTTTTTTTTTTTTTACGAAGCAAGAGGGTATGGCTTTCGACTTTTTTTGGTCTGCTTGAGGGCTGCTGAGGGATGTTTTGAGAGCCCAGGTTGGGAAATGCCTGGAGCTTTGAGGGAAGATGCCGGGGAGGGAGGAGAAGAATCATAGAATCATAGAGTTGGAAGGGGCCATACAGGCCATCTAGTCCAACCCCCTGCTCAACGCGGGATCAGCCCTAAGCATCCTAAAGCATCCAAGAAAAGTGTGCATCCAACCTTTGCTTGAAGACTGCCAGTGAGGGGGAGCTCACCACCTCCTTAGGCAGCCTATTCCACTGCTGAACTACTCTGACTGTGAACATTTTTTTCCTGATATCTAGCCTATATCGTTGTACTTGAAGTTTAAACCCATTACTGTGAGTCCTCTCCTCTGCAGCCAACAGAAACAGCATCCTGCCCTCCTCCAAGCGACAACCTTTCAAATACTTAAAGAGGGCTATCATGTCCCCTGTCAACCTCCTTTTCTTCAGGCTGAACATTCCCAAGTCCCTCAACCTATCTTCATAGGGCTTTGGTCCTTTAGCCCCAGATCATCTTCGTCGCTCTCCTCTGTACCCTTTCAATTTTATCGACGTCCTTCTTGAGGTGAGGCCTCCAGAACTGCACACAGTACTCCAGGTGTGGTCTGACCAGTGCCGTATACAATGGGACTATGACATCTTGTGATTTTGATGTGATGCCCCTGTTGATACAGCCCAAAATGGCATTCGCCTTTTTTACCGCTGCATCACACTGCCTGCTCATGTTTAGTTTACAATCCACAAGAACCCCAAGGTCTCGTTCACACACAGTGTTACCTAGAAGTGTTACCTATAATACCACCTTTCAAAGTGGCCATTTTCTGCACGTGAACTGATCTCCATCACTTGGTGACTGTTGCAATCCCGGGAGAAGAAGAGAAATATTTTGTATTTTTGTACCCTTAGAGAGCAAAGATTGGAGTCTCCAAACAGTTTACAGTCACCTTTCTCTTCCTCTCTCCAGAACAGACACCCTGTGAGGTAGGTGGGGCTGAGAGAGCTATGAGAGAACTGTGACTGGCCCAAGCTCTCCCAGCAGCCTGGGTCTCAAAGCAGCTTATCACTGACTTTCCCTTCCCCTCCCCACAGCAGACACCCTGTGAGGTAGGTGAGGCCGAGAGAGCTCTGAGTGAACTGTGACAGACCCAAGGCCACTGAGCAGGCCTCACAGAGCTTCTGGTGCTGCTTAGAATGACCCAATGTCACTTCCGGGTTGTAACAGGAAGTGACGAAATGAGGCCAGTGACGTCACTCTGCCCTGTCCCTGCTTCCAGCTGTCCAACCTTAGCCTCGGCCCAAAAGACGCATTCAGAAATATATGGAAAAGATGTCTTCTAAAATTACAACGCTTGGCCGGTCTTGAGGGGCAGCCCTTGAAAGACCGCTCCGTAACAATAGAGTTTATGGTGATTCCTAGACCTCCACAATCGCACTTCTGGCTGAAGCGGCCAAGGTGCACCGAATCATCCAACGCTAGCCTGGAGTTCTCCCAGAATCCCATCTGATCGCTGGCCGACACAGATCAGTAGAAAATGGCAACTTGGGTTGGTGGGCATTATACCCCTCTAGGTCCCTCCCCTCCCCAACCTTCCCAGGCTCCGATCCCAGATCTCCAAGAATTAACCCACCCTGCAGTAGGCACGTGTAAAGATCTGACAAACATCTCCCCCAGTTAGGCAAGAGTTAGGGCACTGAGTTCTTGCATCTGCCCCTGTCCCCACCCTCCAGCCACTCGCAAGCGGTCGGCCTGGCTTTGCCGTTGCCTGGAGAAACTGCAGCAAGAGTGCCTTTGCCTGATGAAAGACACATTTCTTATTGTGCTCTCCACCCCCACACACCCTCTCATTAAGGGATTGTTCACACAGATTGTTGCCGTGATAGGCAGCCAGCCAAGGCTGCTGAATTCGAAACTGCTCTGCAACATCAAAGAGGAGTTTCCCCTTGGCGGAAGTGCAAGCTCTTTGATATTTCTGCAAAGCAAGAGGATGGTCCGCGTGCCGTGCTTGTGGGAAGGCCAACCCCTTGTTGGAACAAGAGCTGTCAAACAGGAGAGCTCTAAGAGGGTTGGACATTTTTTGCCCTGGAAGTTTATATTGTTTAAAAACACCAGAGGAGCCTTGCTGGATCAGACCATCTAGTCCAGCATCCTGGTGGCTAGCCAGTCCCTTTGAATGGCTGACAGAGAGACCGAGGCCTTCATAAGTACTTCAGAAGAGCCCAGCTGGATCGGACCAGCGGTCCATCTAGTTTTGCATCCTGTCTCACATTGAAGTCAACCAGTTCCACTGGAGGGCCAACAAGGGGGCACAGAGGCCAAGGCCTTCCCCTCATAAGAACATCAGGAGAGCCTTGCTGGATCAGACCAGTAAAGAGCCATCTAGTCCAGCCTCCTGCCTCACACTGTGGCCAGCCTGTTCCTCTGGATGGTCAACAACAGGTCATAGAAGCCATGGCCTTCATTAGATTGTAAGATGAGCCCTGCTGGATTGGACCAGTAGTTCATCTAGTCAAGATGGCATTAAAAGACAGTGCTTTATTTCTTCACGCTTGGGTAAGCCAGAGGAGGAGTAAGCCGGGGCAGCCAGAGTAAGCCGGGGGAGGAGCTAAATGCAGCACAAGGCTGCTTCTTTCTCTCTTTTCCTGAATGAGGTGGGGGAGGCAGCAGCAGCCTCACAGAGAATGAGGCAAATCTCTGCTGAGAGAAGTGTGGGATTCTGGAGCGCAGTCACTTTAAAACAGAGCCAAAAAATGGGGCAAAAATAAGTCTTGGGAGGGAACTCTTGCAACCGGGAACCAGGAAGTCTTTAAACTGATGCCCTGGCCAATCAGGGAGCACTGCTTCGCTACGTCGGCATTGGAGGCATGGGGCAGGAAGTTAATCTGGCAAAACGCAGAAAATCTATACTTATACTGGGGGCTCTCAAAGTGTTCCTCAAATATAGCAACTTATATCTGCTCCTGGATATCGTGGGAGAAAGGTAGGGTCACTGTGTCAGACGTTGCAAGGACTCACAACCAACTTCTAAGAAATAGAAAGTTTCAATGCGGATCAATCATGGATGTTGAAGAGGGGAAATTTAAAGCACCCAACATCAAAATGGAAATTGAATACAGTGCAAAACAGAGGGGATTATTTGGTTCTGGTAGAGGATAAAAAGCAAACTGCAGGCTCAGCCTAGGCCTCCAGGAGATGAACAATCAGTACATCTTTTCTCTTCCTGAGCACAAGTCTGTAAATTCTCATGCCGAAACCCGAAGACACACCACACAGGGTTGCCTCTAGATTGGTCACATTCTGTTCTGTTCCCAACACTTGTCTTCCCAATGGGCTTTCAAACCAAACAAACAAAAACATCACAGAATCATAGAATCATAGAGTTGGAAGGGATATCCTGTGTCATCTAGTCCAACCCCCTTCACTGTGCAGTACACTCACAACCCTCTCGCTCATCCACTGTCACCTGCCATCCCCTTGAGCCTTCACAGAATCAGCCTCTCTGTCAGATGGCTATCCAGTTTCTGTGTAAAAATCTCCAAAGATGGAGAACTCACCACCTCCCAAGGAAGCCTGTTCCACTGAGAAACCACTCTGACTGTCAGGAGCTTGTTTAGACAGAATTTCTTTTGCAATAGTTTCATCCCATTCCTTCTGGTCTGTCCCTCTGGGGCAAGAGAGAACAACTCTGCTCCATCCTCTACATGACAGCCTTTTTAAATATTTGAAGATGGTTCTCAGATCCCCTCTCAGTCGTCTCCTCTCCAGGCTAAACAGACCAAGCTCCCACAACCTTTCCTCCTACGTCTTGGTCTCCAAACCCCTCACCATCTTTGTTGCCCTCCTCTGGACACGCTCCAGTTTGTCTACATCCCTCTTCAATTGGAGTGGCCAAAACTGAACACAGAGCTTTAAATAAATAAATAAAAGCAAGAAACGCTCCCCAAAGTGTGTGATAAAGCATAACTTTATTATCTTCCCACAGGTCCAGCTAAGACGACTGATGAAGATTTTGCACAAGACATTTTGTTTGCAAACATGAACGGCAAATTTGTCGATACAGCATCCCAGGCGCTCTTTCCATTTCTGCCGCAACATGCAGCAAAAGTTGAGATGCAGATTTCCAGATGCTGATAAGAAGATTAACAATGGCCTCCAAACAGAACCTTGTAATCATCTCCATGAAACCTTGTAAATTTTCCAGGAAGATGCAGTAGACAGAATAGCAAGGAAGAGAGGAAGAAGAAGAAGAAGAACTGTTTTCTTTTGTGCCCTGTTTGTCACTAGCGAAAGGAGAAGAAGAGGAGTCGTGTTTTTTATTAAATATGTGAAAAATGAAAAAAATTGGGCCTTTTCAGATTTGGCCTGACTCAATTTGGGCCAATTCGGATCCATCCGAATCACCTGATTTCGGTTCGGGGCCAGCCAAATTGATTCGGTCAACTTCGAAGTGATTCGGTGCTTTTAAATATGGGAATATTCCCGTTTCCGTCATCTCTGTAGCTGTGGTGGGGTGGGGGGTTGAGTTAGAGGTTGCCAACTTTCAGTGTCACTGCAAGAACCTTTTCTCAAAAGACACCCCCCCCCTCCAAGTTTCAAGATTAGGCTGGAAGGTCCAATTACAGGGGCACCTAAGGTGGGCACCCACACCTGACCTCCATTATTTCCAATAAGGTCTCAAGGTCACCATACTGGCTGCATGTGAAATCAATCTCAGCTTACCAAATTAGGGGGCCCTGCTCTTAATCACAGCACTGCACTAATTCCAGATAGACTTCTGCCCTGGTTAAGTACATATGTCTCGAACAGTAGCAACACTTCTTATTGTATTAATATAAGATTGTATGATTTTATTATGATTTGAGGCTATCATTTGGACCTCTGTTTTTAATGTTTAATATAATAAATAATGCATGCCTTTCCCTGTATTTGATAACACACTTGTTACATATTGAAACCCAGCACTACATTCTAATTTGGATTTCTTTAGTCTTCTGATTCTTAATTCAATATCTGTTTTAAGTTTATCCTTGCCCTTGTGTCATCCGAGAGAATTCAGACATGCATGCACAGCATTATCAAAAAGAAATTTTGACTTTCCCCCTTATATTTAGAGGCCTATCATTACCGGCAACCCTAAACAGTAGCTTATGCATGCATTTAGCTCTGCAAAGAGGCAATGAAGGTAAAGCAACAAAGAAAGGCAGATTCTTGTGGCATCATAAAGATTAACGTGATTGTGGCCCAAGATTTGATAGATCTAGAATCGACTCAGCCCAAAACATGCTGCTCGGCTGGGATTTATCAATCTCTGCATGCTCCTGGACCCGTACAGAACTGTCATGGTAAGCAAGAGGCCCCAAAGACCAAGAATCAAGAGTTCCTGACCATTTCTATGCCAGTGCTCAGAATATATACAGTCATGTGCTAGATATGAACAAGAGGTTCTCTGAATTCACCAAAAGGCTGTTGGATGACCTAGAATCATAGAATCATAGAATCATAGAGTTGGAAGGGACCTCATGGGTCATCTAGTCCAACCCCCTGCACTATGCAGGACACTCACATCCCTCTCGCTCATCCACTGTCACCTGCCACCCCCTTGAGCCTTCACAAAATCAGCCTCTCCGTCAGATTGGCAGATTGGCCTCTGTTTTAAAATTTCCAAAGATGGAGAACCCACCACCTCCCGAGGAAGCCTGTTCCACTGAGGAACTGCTCTAACTGTCAGGAACTTCTTCCGGATGCTTTGATGGAATTTCTTTTGAATTAATTTCATACCATTCGTTCTGGTCATTCCTTCTGGGGCAAGAGAGAACAACTCTACTCCATCCTCTGTATGGCACCCTTGTAAATACTGGAAGATGGCTATCAGATCCCCTCTCAGTCCTCTCTAGGCTAAACAGACCAAGATCCCCCTTTCTTCACGTGGCCTCCCTCCCTCCCTCCCTCCCTCCCTCCCTCCCTCCCTCCCTCCCTCCCTCCCTCCTTTCTTTCTTTCTTTCTTTCTTTCTTTCTTTCTTTCTTTCTTTCTTTCTTTCTTTCTTTCTTTCCATCGGGAGGGGCCTGTGGTTCAGTGACTGATCATCTATTTGGCATGCAGAAGGTCCCAGGTTCAATCCCCAGCATCTTCAGTCAAAAGATCTAGCAGCTGGTGATGGGAAAGACCTCAGCCCAAGAGACTGGAGAACCACGGTCAGTCTGAGTAGAAAGCACTGACTTTGTTAGACCAATCTGTATAAGGCAATTCCATGTGTTCATGTCTTGTGCAGTATCAATCCGTCCCAACTAGGAAGAAGAGCAATTAAAGAAGAATTCAGGCCAGAGAGGCAGGCTATACTGTACTGGAGAAGACCTATGATGGATCCATTCCTCCAGATGTGGGCCTGTGGCTGGTTATTATGAGAAGTGAGGCATGGAGGCATTCCCAGAAGCATGCGCATCTCCCCCAGGCCCATCTCTCACAGTGATGCTGCCAGATGGATGTAAGCACACAATGGAACCCGGGACCACATATTCCGGTGTCGGCTCTGGACTGGCCTCTGTGTCAACGCAGCTGAAGACGGTCACGCTTGGCTCTACCATTCTAGCTGGGTATGGTTGCGAAAGATCTGGAATAGGGAGGCACGGCTGCTCGACACAAGGGCTACTTGGTGAAGAAGACACCCCTACGCTTACAGTGGGGCCCGGATCTGGCATTGCTGCAAAACACGCGGGGACGTAGGTTGGCCCGGGCACGTTGACGCATTCCATAGCAGAGGGCTGCATGCAGATGGGTGGAGGACAGTTGGGCTGCTTCATCTGGTGGGAGTCTGCACAGGTGGCGCCACAAGTAGATGGCTCCGGAGCTTCAGCGGAGCACTGCGGCGCATAGATGGGTGGGGGAACGGTGGGCTGAACTTGCTGGAAAGCCATGCTGGTGGCAGCCTGGAGGCGATGCTGGTCGGGGAAAGATAAGAGGATGATTAGAACTGGGCATTGTAATAATTATCACAACATACCCCCTGTGAGGTGGGTGAGGCTGAGAGAGCCCTGATATTCCCGCTCGGTCAGAACAGCTTTATCAGTGCTGTGGGGAGCCCAAGGTCACCCAGCTGGCTGCATGTGGGGGAGCGCAGAATCGAACCCGGCATGCCAGATTAGAAGTCCGCACTCCTAACCACTACACCAAACTGGCTCTCAGATTAGAAGTGCGCACTCCTAACCACTACACCAAACTACTACTACTTTACTTTACTACTACTACTATTTACTACTTTACTACTACTACTTTACTACTATGACTACTATTATGATTACTACTACTACTACTACTACTACTCCAACCACCACTACCACCACCACCACCACCACTACCACCACTACCACTACCACCACTACTACTACTGCTACTGCTACTACTCCTACTCCTACTTCTACTACTACTCCTACTCCTACTCCTACTCCTGCTACTGCTGCTACTGCTACTGTTATTGTTATTTTTATTATATATTTATTCCCCACCGCACTTGGAGCCAGCTCATGGCGGGTTACGGAAGTCCCATCAAAACCATTAAAAAACCCCAATAAAGCAACATAAAAACTCAAAATACAATCACAGTAAAAAGTGAGAAACATGGATTCTTTGGATTCCGTTTTAGTAACTGATCGATGGTGGCTCTTCTGCCATTTCAGACTCGTTTTAGCAACCAGCTGCTAGCAGAATTTAGTGCCCTCCTCCTACAAACCTGCTTGCGTCAGGTTAGCACAACCGGTTGAGCTGCTGAAGGGAGACTTTCAGGCGTTATACCCCACTGAAGCCCTTTTCCTCCTGAAACCCCACCCTCCTCAGCCTCCGCCCCCAAATCTCCAGGCATTTCCCAACCCAGAGCGGACGACCCTATTTTCATAGCGGTTTTTGCAGTTAATTTCATTATTTGCAATATGTCCCATTAGGGAGACCGTAGTCTGTTGCTGGGCGGATTAGGACCCTCGATGGCGAAAGAGAAAGCCAAGTGAGAAGGGGAAAGAGCGATGGAAGAGAAAGTAGAGCGAGGGTTATCAGGGGCACGGAGGAAGAAAACCTGACGTTACGCATCCTGCCTTGTCTTTTTGCCTGCATTCAACTACAAGAGCATCTTCCTGATGTTCGTTTAGGCCCTAAGTCAGGGGTGGTCAAATTGTGGCTCTCCAGATGTCCACGGACTACAATTACCATGAGCCCCTGCCGGCATGCCTGCAGGGCCTCATAGTAATTGCAGTCCACGGACACCTGGAAAGCAGCAACGTGGCCTCCCCTGAATGAGGCTAAAACATCCCTAGTCTTTTAATAAAGGGGTTTTAATGCCTTCCAGCTGTCCTATTGTCCTCTTCTGACCCCAGTATGTCATTTCATCTATACCCTTTCAGCTTACTAACCTGGCTTGTTTGTTATGGCTGGGTTTTAATGGCCGTGTCTCGTTCTTTTAATTGGAGGGCGGCTAGAGCCGGTCCCCGGAGAGGCGGCGTATCCGTTTTCTAATTAAATTAATTAATGTGCCAGGGAAATCAAACTCACCTTGAGGCTGATCCTCTGCAGAGTCCTAAAGGTTCGGCCGCGGGAGGGGGGTAGTTTGAGGGGGGTGGGGTCATCACCTCGGGAGTAAAGATTGGGAAGACAAAATGTTTCTCCCCACTCAGGGGTACTGGGAGTCTGCCCTTAACTTGTGACATTGAGCAGACCACCTTGTTCTCTTAGTTGGCAGATGGAGCTATAGAGTTGAAGGGCGGCTCTCCCCATTTTGCTCTAAGCAATTGGTTTTCCCTCCCATAAAGCTGGAAGGGGCCCCCAAGGCCATCTAGTCCAACCCACTGAACAATGCAGGAAATTGACAACGTATCCATCACCACTACCCTAGGGGCACCTGACCCACGCAAGAAAGGTGAAAAACCCTCCAGGATCCCTTGGCCAATCTGGCCTGGGGAAACATTCCTTCCAGATCAGCATTACCCCCAGGGTATGTAAGAAAGTAAAAACACTGGCTCACCCCTTCCGCCCTTCCCTCTTCCCATCTGCCCGAATTCACAGAATCGGCATTGCTGTGAGATTACCATCTCGCCTGTGCTTAAAAACCTCCAGAGAAGGAGGAGGTAGAACCTCCCGTTCTACCACTTGGTCAAGAAGTTCATCCTAAGGTTTAGTCAAAGGTGCCTTTGATTTAATTTCACCCTGATGGTTTTGGTCTGACCTTCTGGGGCAACAGTAAACAACTCTGCTCCATCCTCTCTACGGCAGCCCTCCAGATACTTGAAGAGGACTCTCCTATCCCCTCTCAGTTGTCTCCCAGACAGACCCAGCTCCTTCGACCTTTCCTCAGAGGACTCGGTCTCCAGACCCCTCACCATCTTTGCTGCCTTCCACTGGTCATGTTCCAACTTTTCCACCTCCTTCTTCAGCTGTGGTGTCCCAAAGTTACATCTAACCAGAGCAGAATAAAATGGCACACTCCCTTCACATGATCAGGACACTATATTTCATTGATGCAGGCCAAAAACTTATTTAACTCTTTTGCTGTCGTATCATATGACTGACTCATTTTCACTGTGTGGTCTACTATGGCCCCTTTATCGATCGATCGATCGATCGATCAATCAATCGATCAATCGATCAATCGATCATCAATCGATATCCCACCACTCCCATATCATGACTCGTGTCAGGTGACAATCATAAATTTACATTAAAACCCTTCTAAAACAGTAATAAAACCCCTATAAAAATCCACTTCTCAGACAGTGAAAGTTCCCCTCTGATATAACAGACTGTATGATGGTATAGAGACTCGGAGGCAAATCCAGGGGTGCCCGATGACCTTGCTAGCCAGCGAGAGTCCCAGATCTAACCTACGTTGGCCTCCACCAAAGGTCTGGCAGAAGAGATCTGTCTTGCAGGCCCTGGGGAACTGAGGAAGTTCCTGCAGGGCCCTCAGCTCTCCCAGGAGCTCATGTCACCAGGTCGGGGCCAGAACAGAAGGCCCGGCCCTGGTTAAGGCCAGGTGAACCTCCTTCAGGTCAGGGACCTCCAACAAGTTCATACTAGCAGAGCAAAGAGCCTTGCGGGGGGCATAAGGAATCAGGTGGTCCTGCAGAAATGAGAGTCCCATAATGTGGATGGCCTTAAAGGTTAACACTAAAACCTTGACCCTGATCCAAGCCACACCTAGACCCATTTTGCACGTACAACTGATGAATAGTTCTATATCTTGCTGCCACTTCTGTAACTCTGATTTTTTTGGCCATCAGCTCCTTATTGCTCTTTATGGCCTGTTACTATTTCCACCAGGTTGTCAGGTTCTATCACTGGGCTAAACAGAGCCAGCGTAGTATAGTGGCTAAGAGCAATGGCTTCTAATCTGGCAAGCCAGGTTTGATTCCCCTCTCCTCCAAATGCAGCCAGCTGGGTGGACCTTGGGCTCATCACAGCCGTGATAATGCTGCTCTTGCAGAGCAGTTTTCCCTGAGTTCTCCCAGCCCCAGCTACCTCACAGGTTGTCTGTTGTTGGTAAAGGAAATGGAAGGCGATTGTAAGCCACTTTGAGACTTCTTTGGGCAGTGAGAAGCAGAGTATAAAAAACAACGGTTCTTATTTTGTTTGTTTGTTAGCATAATTTGCAGCATACTTTTCTCACTGGGACTCAAGATGGATTATTATCCCCCCCCCCCAAAAAAAATGTATTAGCAATTTTTTATACAGATTTAAAAAAGGAAAAAAGAAAGGCCCAGAAAAAAGAGAGGAAGGAAAAAGAGAAAAAGAACAAAGATGTATCAGCTTTGTTACAATTTTTGAGCCTCCAGCCAACCAGATCATAAACTATAATCTAGCATTCAAATTTATCAAACCATGTCAAGCTTGCTTCTTCAAATCAAGATTAAAATTAATTCTATGTTTGCTTTCTTTAATCTCCAAAACGATAAGTCATCCAGTAATTTTTCCCCACTTTCTAGCAAGAAGTCAATCAAAAGTTTCCGAGGAACCGCAAAGGGAGTTGTCATCTCTCTAATCAGTGATGTAAAGTTAGCAAAATCTAACATCAACACTCAGCAAATTCTCACATCCTCAACAGCCACTCCTCTGTTGTAGGTAGCTTTGTCATTTTCCAGTTATGAGTGCATAGGAGTTTATTTTTGTATAAGATAATGGTGGTGACTTTAAATAAATGTTTCTGGTCTCATTTGCAAATTAATCTTCAAACCATTTACATGCATGCATGTATTTGGACTCAAATTATATAATTAATTAATTAACTCCTACCATATGGGAAACTCTTCCAGGGCCATCAAGAAACCCCAGGGTTTCATGAAACCTTGGTTAAGAAAGCCTGGAGTAGACAGAGTGAGTCCCTACCATCGACAGATGGGGGGGGGGGGGCTTGGAAAACCATGCAATAGGTTTAAGTTTGTAGAACCAACCAAAAGTCTAAAAATGGTGAAGCAATGCATAACCATATGTGACATCCTGAACAATGCCAAAATCCATAGCAGGTTCCTAGTTTTCATGCTATATACAATAACAGTAGCACAAACCATAGTCCCTAATAATGTTTCCAAGGAACAAAGATTCATTTTGTACTGTGCCATTTTGTTTCCTGTGCTGAGAAGTCCTTTTTGGATCCTTGAATTTTGCACAGTTTGCGGAAAGCTAGGACAATTATACCTCCTTTCTGCCACAAGGTTTCTGATGACAGTGTCGTAAAAACACTCATCTAATGAAGTCAGGTTGTTGAGTTTAGTAGTGTCGACTGGAATGGCCAGAAGCTTCTAGGCAGAGAAAGGTCCTTCCCAGCTAAGCTACCTGAGATGCTATCAGGAGATTCTGGAGCTATGGAACTTCTCTTATTGTTGTTGTTAGGTACGAAGTCCTGTCCAACCCACTGCAACCTCCAGGCCTTCCTGTCCTCTATCATTCCCCGGAGTCCATTTAAGCTCACACCAACTGCTTCAGTGACTCCATCCAGCCACCTCATTCTCCGTTGTCCCCTTCTTCTTTTGCCCTCAATCGCTCCCAGCATTAGGCTCTTCTCCAGGGAGTCCTTCCTTCTCATGAGGTGGCCAAAGTATTTGAGTTTCATCTTCAGGATCTGGCCTTCTAAGGAGCAGGCAGGGCTGATCTCCTCTAGGACTGACCAGTTTGTTCGCCTTGCAGTCCAAGGGACTCGCAAGAGTCTTCTCCAGCACCAGAGTTCAAAAGCCTCAATTCTTTAACGCTCGGCCTTCCTTATGGTCCAACTTTCGCAGCCATACATTGCAACTGGGAATACCATAGCCTTGACTAGATGCACTTTTGTTGGCAGGGCGATGTCTCTGCTTTTTAGGATGCTGTCTAGATTTGCCATAGCTTTCCTCCCCAGGAGCAAGAGTTTTTTATTTTCTTTGCTGCAGTCCCCATCTATCCATTCTCTATCCATGGCTAACTTAAATATATTGGCAGTAGCTATATAAGACCATAGGCAGAAAAGTGTCTTCCTCAATTAACCTGCCTGAGATGTTACCTGGAGAATCTGGGAATTATATGGAAGATCTCCATGGTCTACCACTGAGCTATGGTTCTTCTCTATCCATAGTCCGTTTGTTAAGACTTGCAGTAGCCACAGGCAATTAAGCTGTCTGAGATGTTACCAGTAGAACTCTAAGCTCTACCACTGAGCTATTGGTCGTTCTCTAACTTTAGTCCATTTGCCCAGGATGACAGTAGCTGTCTTCCCCCGTTAAACTACATGAGATGTAACCAGGAGAATCTGATCGTATGGGGGCCCTCCAAACCTTATCACTGAACTGTGGTCCTTCTCTAACCTTAGTCCATTTATTCTGACCAGTGGTAACTGTCTAAGAGGTGGAAAAAGTGTTTCCCCTTGTTAAGCTACCTGAGATGTTATCAGGAGATGTTATAGACCAGGGGTGGCCAAGCTATAGTCTCCAGGTGTCCATGAACGACACTTCCCATGAGCCCCTGACAGCACTGGGAATTGTAGTCCATGGACATCTGGAGAGCCACAGTTTGGCCACCCCTGCTATAGATTGTACGAGAGATGTCCATGCTCTACCACTGAGCTATGGTCCTTCTCTGATGATGATGTTATCTGTTCAGCTGTGTCCGACCCGCGGTGATTCTATAGGAAAGTTTTCGCCTATGTTTCTGTCCTTCTCTAACCATGGCTTATTTGCTCAGACTGACAGGATCTGTCCAAGGCATAGCTACAAAAGGGTCTTCCCCAATAAAGCTGCCTGAGATGTTGCCAGGAGAATCTGGGGGTTGCATGGGGGATCACCATGCTCTTCCACTGATCTATGGTCCTTCTGTGGCCATAGTTTATTTACTCAGACTGGCAGTAGCTGTCCAACATGACAGAGAGAAAGGGGTCTTTCCTGGCTAATGTCCCTTGGAATGTTCTCATTCAGAGATGCCCAGAACTGACCTTGGGAATACTGTGAATGTAAAGAGCTACTGAGCAATCCAGAGCAAGTGACCCTCAGGGGTACTGGATATTCTGAACATATAGATAGGGTTGCCAGGCATGGATCCCATTCTTCTGTTGGGGGTGACAAATCCACCCTCCCACCTGGTTCTGCTGCCCTCCACAGCGGTGACAAATTATTACATTTGCAGACGATATTAAACTGGGAGGGGTAGCAAACACAACAGAAGACAGTCAGAATACAGGATGATCTTGATAGGCTCAAGAAGTGGGCTAAACTGAATAAAATGGAATTCAATAGGGACAAATGTAAAGTTCTGCATTCAGGAAAAACCAAATATACCAATATAGGATGGGGGAGACTTGTCTTGGCAGTAGCAAGTGCGAAAAGGATCTAGGAGTCTTAGTAGACCAGGCATTGAACATGAGTCAGCAGTGTGACTCAGTGGCTAAAAAGGCAAATGGGATTTTGGGCTGTATCAAATGGAGTATCGTGTCCAGATCACGGGAGGTGAGGGTACTGCTATACTCTGCTCTGGTTGGAATAACTCTGTTCAGTTTTGGGCACCCCAGTTGAAGAGGGATGTAGAGGCTGATTCTGTGAAGGCTCAAGGGGGTGGCAGGTTACAGTGGATGAGCGACAGAGTGATGAGTGTCCAGAATAGTGCAAGGGGTTGGACTAGATGACCCTGGAGGTCCCTTCCAACTCTATGATACTATGATTCTAAATTCTGTCTAAACCTCCGGAAGAAGTTCCTGACTGTTAGAACGGTTCCTCAGTGGAACAGGCTTCCTCGGGAGGTGGTGGGTTCTCCATATTTGGAGATTTTTAAGCAGAGGCTGGAGAGCCATCTGACAGAGAGGATGATTCTGTAAAGGATCAAGGGGCTGGCAGGTGACAGTGGATGAGCGAGAGGATTGTGAGTGTCCTGCACAGTGCAGGGGGTTGGACTAGATGACCCAGGATATCCTTCCAACTGTATGATTCTATGATTCTATGAAACAAAGGGGGGGGCAGGGTTATATGTCCTAGGGGGTGACTTCCCTAACAAAGCGCATGTTAAAGAAAACCCAGGCCTTCTAGGACCACAAGTCTCTCCATTGTGTCATGCTGGTTACAGTGATGTACATCTGCAACCCATTTTCATCAAGACCGTTTCCGCACTGGGAACTTCACTGCCCCAGCTCCTGTGCAGGAGCATAAATCGGGGGCGGATGAGGTGCTCCAGGCTGAATGCTCCCCCGTGTGGGTGCAGGAAGAGGTGGGGCAACCTGTCACGACTGAAACTCCAGCCTGCAGCCCAGCATGAAACCTCCATTGCGTAAACTGTCCAACTGACGTGTTTGGAAGGAAGATGCTCCTTTGCAAGATCTCAGCCGTCATTGAGGTACTTTTCAGTCCAGGAGCATGTTAAAAGATCAACAAGTGATTCTTGTGCCCTGAGAATCGACTTGCCTCTCAAAAGGAGGGCTGGGGCTCAGTAGGGAGAACATCTGCTTGGCATGCAGAAGGTCCCAGGTTCCATCCCCAGCATCTCCAGTTAACAGATTTAGCAAGTAGGTGATGGGAAAGACCTCTGTCTGGGACCCTGGAGAGCCAAAGTCATTTTGAGTAAATATTGGCCATGGAATCATAGAGTTGAAGGGGGAAATCCAGAACATCAGTGCAGGATCAGCCTCACATGTCCAGGATAAGCCTCTGTCCATCCACTCCTTGATGACCCAGGGGTCTGATCCAGTTTGAGGCAGTTTCATATGAAGGTCTTGTTTAGGCCAATTCTGCATTGAGCATGGGGTTGGACTAGATGCCCCGTGTGGTCCCTTCCAATTCTAGAGATCCTAGAAGCCTAGAGTTGGAAGGGACCACATCTAGTCCAACCCCTTGCTCAATGCCCCCTGGAGACAAATTTAGCTTCAGAGGGTAGACATTTTGGACTGCAGTAGGACTGGCTGTTGAAGAGGACAGAATGTTTTGAAATGGCTAAATTTATGTCACTGATTAAAGAGATGAGCACAACTGCCTTGGTTATTAATTAGAAACCTCTTATTAACTTCTTGCAGGAAGGATTAAAGGCAACAACAACGAAGTAACATCTTGTGCCTTTAGAGACTAAACAAAAATAGAAGTGGAATTCATTTGAATCTCAATTTAAAGAACTAAGCTTGGTATGAGTGGGTACATCAGATGAATAAATTGCACCCTGTACACCCCCCATAGTAGTAGCAGAAGAAGAGTTGGTTCTTATGTGCCGCTTTTCTTTACCTGGAGAAGTCTCAAAGAAGCATAATCCCCTACCATTTCCTCTCCCCACAACAGACACCCTGTGAAGGAGGTGAGGCTGAGAGAGCCCTGAGATTACTGAAGAAGAAGAAGAAGAGTTGGTTCTTAGATGTCGCTTTTCTCTACCCGAAGGAGTCTCAAAGCGGCTTCCAATCACCTTCCCTTCCTCTCCCCACAACAGACACCCTGTGAGGGAGGGGAGGCTGGGAGAGCCCTGAGATTACTGAAGAAGAAGAAAACTTGGTTCTTATATGTTGCTTTTCTCTACCTGAAGGAGTCTCAAAGTGGCTTCCAATTGCCTTCCCTGACAGACACCCTGTGAGGTGGGTGAGGCTGAGAGAGCCCTGACATTACTGGTCAGTCAGAACAGCTTTATCAGTACTCTGGCGAGCCCAAGGTCACTCAGCTGGTTGCATGTGGGGGAGCATGGAATCAAATCTGGCTCGCCAGAGTAGAAGTCCACATTCCTAACCACTACACCAAGGTGGCTCTACACCACGAAGTACCCTTTGGCCCCCAGAATTAGATACACTGAGATCTGTCAGGATTGTAGAATCTCTGTCATAAATTAGCCTGAGTTCCTCCATGTCAGTTATATTGCTTGATTGGCCTGGCGCCTGCTTGTCCTGGCCTTGTAGTTTGTAAGCTATAAAGTAGAGTAGTGATGTTATGTTAACCTTTATCTTGTTGTGGGCTCACAGGGTTGTTGTCACCTCTCTCAAGGCTGGGAGAATGGAATCCTGTTGTTTTAACACACATGTCTTTTCTCTCCTACCCCCCCTCCTTGGGAACTGTCAAGTTTTGGGCGGGAGAAATGTATTGATAAGCTGGGGCAAATCTGGCCTCTGGTCAGATTTGACTTTCAGTCCAATGCGTATAGTGCTAATCAATAAAACTCTTTTCTTTTGAATAAGTTTTGTTGTGAGTTTCCTGTGCGTCTGACAAGATCGGGCATTGGAATAGAATCTATTATTTATTACTATGGTTCTATAGTTTGACATGTTCATTGTGAAGATTTTATCATTGCTGAAGAAATGAACACCGCCCCGAGCCTGGATGCAAAGAGGTTAATAAACTGAACAAATAAATTGAATACATTGAATAAATAAACAAACTGCATGGAATTTGGGGCCCTGCAGGTGAGTTGGTAGTTGTGCTCCCTGAATTGTGCAGGGGGTTGGACAAGATGACCCAGGAGGTCCCTTCCAACTCCATGATTCTATGATTCTACGGCTGAATAAATTAAACAATACCTCATACGGTTAGCTGGCAGATGGGATTAAAGATGGCAGGGGGAGTGGAAGGGTTTTTAACTGTGTTTTAACAATATTTTGTATCTTTGCTTATTGTTGTAAGAGTCCCCTAGCCTGCTTGAGGGGAGGGGCAGATCAATTAACAAATAAGATTTATTTTTCAAATTTATTTTTCTATTTATACCCTGCCTCTCTCAGTGTTTATGATCTGGTTGGCTGATCTCAAAAATTTATTGGATTGAAGTTGCTATGTCCCGTCTTTCCCTTTTTCTTTCCCTTTCCTTTTCATGTCTTTTTTTCTCACTTCTTGGGATCTGTATCAAAATCTCTAATAAAAATTCTACCGGGGGGGGGCAGGATCTGAATCCGTAGCACCTTTGCGACCAGCAAGATTTGCAGGGTGTAAGGTTTTGTGAATCCACTCTCTTGATATCTGATGAAGGAAGCTTGAATTCTGGAAAACTCTTATACCTCCCCGCCTCCCCCCCCCCCAAATTCTTGCTCTTCTACTGCAGACCTGCTGAGCAACAAAGTATCTCAAACCATCTCCCAGCATTTTTGAATGTCTAGGAATTAAGTCTGAAGCATTGATGTAAAACACACACCCTGCCCCAAAAAAGCCCCCTTCTCTTTTGATAAGTTTCCAGAAACCATCAAAAAGGAACATTGTTTTTTACATCTTTGTAACGGCAGCCAGGTGATTATATGCTCAAAATCTGGCAGACTTCTGGAAGACAGGCAGGTGAAAATAGTAGCATTTACAGAAATGGCTCATTCATTCTTGCTAATTATAACAAATCCCTTGTTATTGACTTCTCTCAGAAGGCTGGAAAGAACAAGGGGACGGCTTGTGCTTCTGCAGAATAAGGAAAAAGCCGTTTACTAGACCGAAGCAATAATATCAAGCTTGTTAGAGAGGTAAAAAGAGAGAGGAAAGATTTCTCTTAGGCATTTGGAAGGGTTTGCAACAACTTGAGAGCCAGGAAGCAATTTCCCCACCAGCATCCTCTTGTTCCCTCCCCTTCTTCTCATCTTTGAACTTTTTCCCGCAAGGTTTGTAACATTTCCATAAGATGTTCTTTCAAAAAGGGCAAACTTACCCCAGTGTACCGGTGCCAGCAAGTGAGGACGCCACCAAGATCAGCTTATGGAAGGTGTGTCGGGGTGAGCGCTTTTTTTTATATGGAAGGCGTAGGAAATTAGGCACGCCGCCTGCGAGAAGCTCTGGAACCGGCCCTGCCCACGCCTCGGTTAATGGATTAAGCCGGCTAATTAGGAGGCATGACAGAGGCAGATTTCCAGCCTGGCTGCTCCGATGAGGTCTCTTGGTCTCTGATGGCAACGATCCAGGCGACTGGTTGTTTCCAAGGCACGCGATTGCCAAACTTCCAATGTCTCACCCGGGCATGGCTTCTGGATAGGCAATGAGAGCCTGGGTGAGGCTCAGCTCAGCGGCAGAGTATGTGCTCAGCATGCACAAGGTCCTGGCCGCAATCCCCGGCATCTCCATCTCAAAGGATGCGAAAGGCCTCCGGGAGATGCGGAAGAGCGGCTGCCGGTCTGAGCGGGCAATGCTGGTCCCAAAGGATCAATCGCCTGACTCGTTATGTAGTGACTTTATGTATGGCAGGTGAGTCAGCTTCCAAAAGGTCTTGGAAGCTGAGCGGGGTTCGAAAAGGTGGCCCCCTTGTGCATCTCTGACTGGTGGTCGTTCGTGGGATGCGCCTAGGCTGAGAACAAAAGAACGTAAGGGAAGACATGTTGGTTCAGACACAGCCTGTCCAACACTCTGTGTCACATAGGGGCCAAAATGGAGGGTCCATCAAGAGGTCCACCAGCAGGGCCGGAACTCCAAAAACCCTCCCGCCCTTGCCCTCCGAGCACCAAGAAGACAAAGTATTACTGACCCAGGCATAAATATGTAAGAGAAGTCATCAGAGATCAGACCAGTGGTCCTTCCAGTCTAATACTCTGCCACACAGGGGCCAAAACCCAGGGGCCATCAGGAGGTCCACCAGCAGGGCCAGAACTCCAAAAGCCCTCCCACTCTTGCCCCCCCAAGTGCCATGAAGACAGGGCAGCACTGTCCCAGACAGAGCTATCTATACCTGTTGGCTAGTAGTTATTCATGGACCTCTGCTCTTAAAAACATAAGAGAAGCCATGTTGGATCAGGCCAATGGCCTACCCAGTCCAGTACTCTAAGAACCAAAGTACATGAGAGAAATTATGTTGGATCAGGGCAACGGCTCATCCAGTCCAACACACTGTTTCACAGTGGCCAAAACCCAGGAGCCACCAGGAGGTCCACCAGCAGGATCAGAACTCCAGAAGCCCTTCCACTCTTGTCCTCCAACCATCAACAAGACAGCACAACACTACCCTAGATATGACATAAGAGAAGCCCTGTTGGAGCAGGCCAGTGGCACATCCAATCTAACATTCTGTGTCCAACAGTGTCCAAAAATCAGGGCCCTCAGGAGGTCCATTGGTTGGGCCAGGACTCCAGAATGAATCCCAAGAATCAGAGAGCTGGATTTAAATCTCTACTCAGCCAAGTCACTCAGTTGGGTGATTATGAGCTCAAGGTGGCTTACAAAGCTATTCCCACTCTTCCATTTGGTCATCAAAGAACCCTGAGAAGTCGGATAGATGGAGAGGTTCAGGTTGGCCAAGTCCCACTTGTAGGAAGACACTCTAATCCTGGCTCCACACTGCCTCACACTGAAGCAACAGTAGGTGGGTGTCATTCCTTTAAGATAGTGGTTCTCAACCTTCCTAATGCCACGACCCTTTAATACAGTTCCTCCTGTTGTGTTGACCCCCAACCATAAAACTATGCAAGTGTTCTTTCTCAGAAGTTAAACCGAAACTCATCAATGGCATGAAGATCCGTTGTTCATGATTGCATATGAATTGTTTCCCCCCCCCAGGGTTTCTCAATTCAGTTCTGCCTCTTGTCCCACCATGCCGATCTCACTCTTTTCCGCTGCTCCAGAGAGACGAACGCTCTATCTCTACCTACCCCGCAAGGCTGTTGTGTGGATGGCGCTCCCCTGGCCAAGCTGCTTGCCCTACCACGACCCCTGTGAAAGGGTCTTTCGACCCCCAAAGGGGTCCCGACCCCCAGGTTGAGAACCACTGCTTTAAGATCCTCATATATTATATGAGGCAGTGTACTGTATTCATTTGACTAAGGCTGGGGAGATGTAGGTTCAAATCCAGCCATCCCTGAAAATCATTGGGTGTCCTTGTGCCACTCACTCGGTTGACTCCCAGAATTTTACACGCTGCCTGTATGTATTATGTTGGTCCTTGCTGCATCGTTTTATTTGTAGTCCCTCGCAAGAAGAAAGGTAGAGTATAAATTAAGCAAACCATCAGAGGAGTTGTTGCAACAATAAAAATATAATGCAGAAGTGGGGAGCTGCTGAGCATTCTTGGAGGAAGGGGGAAAAAGGGGGAAAAAGATGACCGGAAACCCAAGTAGGTCTTCAGATTTCTAGACGTAGTCTGGACAAATAGTTGGGACCAGTTCTTACGTGGCCAATGGCTGCTGTTTGGGAGGACGAACTGTATGGAATGACACCATGCTGAGGTCTCTCTCTTCCCCAAATGATGCCTTTCCTGGAAGCCACTCCTGAATCTCAAGGAATTTCCCAATCTGGACTGGTCAATCCTACAACAACCTCCGATCAAAAGTTCTATGTGTGACCTTTTGGGTCCAGCTTGGTGTCATGGTTAGGAGTGGTGGCTTCTAATCCGGCGAGCCGAGTTTGATTCCCCACTCCACTACATGCAGCTGCCTGGGTGATCTTGGGCTTGTCACAGCCCTGATAGTGCTGTTTACACAGAGTAGCTCTATTAGGGCTCTCTCAGCCCCACCTACCTGTCAGGAAGGGAAGGCGATTGTAAGCCGCGTTGAGACTCCTTCTGGAAGAGAAAAGTGGCATATGAGAACCAACTCCTTCTTCTTCTTCTTCTTCTTCTTCTTCTTCTTCTTCTTCTTCTTCTTCTTCTTCTTCTTCTTCTTCTTCTTCTTCTTGAAAATGGTTTGGGAAACTTGGAGGACCACTTACTCTTATCCTAAACAAAAATCTAATCCTAGTTCCACCTTTTCCCAACTGACCAACATAGCACCCGGAGAGTCTGTCCTCTGTGCAGCAACACAGTTGGAGGCTCAGCAGGTGGCTACATAGACCCACTTCCCAGAAGGGGCTTCTTGGTAGCATCATTTAAAGGATGGACCTCCTTCTCCAACAGGGCTTTTGACTTCATTGATGGTTAAGGCTTTTGGGAGGATTTTCTGTTTTCATTTCATGTCCTGTATCTGCTTCACTTAACTGATTATCTCAGGGCTTCTTATTCGCATGTTTAAATCTTTTGGTCATGTTGTTGTGTTTATAGACCTGCTGAGGACCAAGCTTGAGGTCTGAGGAAATACTGTAAGTCTGCGCTGCAATTAGCCAAAGATGGTGAGGGGGTTGGAGACCAAGACGTATGAAGAAAGGTTGGGGGAGCTTGGTCTGTTCAGCCTGGAGAGGAGACGACTGAGAGGGGATCTGAGAACCATCTTTAAGTATTTAAAAGGGTGCCATATTGAGGATGGAGCAGAGTTGTTCTCTCTTGCCCCAGAGGGACAGACCAGAACGAATGGGATTAAATTAATTCAAAAGAAATTCCGTCTAAACATCCAGAAGAAGCAGAGCAGAGCAGATTCTCAGTGGAACAGGCTTCCTCGGGAGGTGGTGGGTTCTCCGTCTTTGGAGATTTTTAAGCAGAGGCTGGAGAGCCATCTGGCAGAGAGGCTAATTCTGTGAAGGCTCAAGGGGGTGGCAGGTGACAGTGGGTGAGCGAGAGGGTGGTGAGTGTCCTGCATAGTGCAGGGGGTTGGACTAGATGACCCAGGTGGTCCCTTCCAACTCTATGATTCTATGATTCTATGATATAAGTTGGAGAGAGGGTTAGGGGGGATGATTCAGTCTAGTCTCTTCTTGTACCATGCTGTAGTCACCATAAAGATCTCAGATTTCTTCCAGTGCTCGTGTCCACCTCTGAACCCACGGATTTAACACACACCCCTGCTCATTCATAATGTTGGATAATGCGCTTTCAATGTGCTTGCCCAGCTGGATTTTCCTGTGTGAAACTGGAAAATCTACTTCTAAAGTGCCTTATCCAATGTGTTCAGAATGAAGTCGGCCTTGATTTCCTTGGAAGCCATTTCAAGTGTATTTTTACGGAAAAGCCAGGTACTTTTTAATACCATCAAGTTGTGACTTATGGTATCTCAGCAAGGATCTTTCAAAGCTAGTGAGATGGCTTCACACTGCCTTCCTCTAAAAGATGTTTCATTATAGTTTCATTGAATATCAGTTCTGTGGCAAATAAGTATGTGCTGCCAAAGGCACCCCCAAATTTCCACAGCCGAAGCAGAAAGTTTGGCATGATTGTTAGGGATTGGCACGAACCTAAAATTTGCTATGGAGTTGGGCTGGTCCGTGATTTGTCAAGTTCATGGTGGGTCAACTGATGCAAACATTCTGCCAACTTTCGCGCTGTTCATGCTCAGTTGTGCTGGTGTGTGAATGAATCTCAATATTTTCCAAACTTCAAAGCAACAGGGGACAGACCTTGGTGTTGCACCTAGGGGAGGTTCCCTAGGACACTGATGTCTCTGATTTGCACAAAATCCATTCTGTACATGAGCCTCTTGTGGCGCAGGGTGGTAAGGCAGCAGACATGCAATCTGAAAGCTCTGCCCATGAGGCTGGGAGTTCAATCCCAGCGACCAGCTCAAGGTTGACTCAGTCTTCCATCCTTCCGAGGTCGGTCAAATGAGTACCCAGCTTGCTTGCTGGGGGGTAAACGGTAATGACTGGGGAAGGCACTGGCAAACCACCCCGTATTGAGTCTGCCATGAAAACGCTAGAGGGCGTCACCCCAAGGGTCAGACATGACTCGGTGCTTGCACAGGGGATACCTTTACCTTTACCGTTCCCTACACTCCTGAACTAAAAAGGCCCCAGCCCTGGCTTGGTGGAATGCACTCCGGAGTGAGATCAGGGCCCTGTCGGAGCTTCAGCAGCCGTGCAGGGCCTGCAAAATGGTTGAGGCCAGTGCAACTACAAAGCGCATAGCAGAATAGACACCTAATGACCCTCCCCCTACACCCTCTCCTGCCTTCCGTTTCAGCATGGGAAGCTGTTCCATTAACCAACCGCTTGAACTTCCGTTTGTGGCTTCTAGGAGTGAGATTTGGTTGTCCCGTCTATTTAACTGGATGTATTTTAATGTCATCCGAGGTTGTATTTTAATTATGTTGTTAGCCACCTCAAGAAGCCGATGATGATGATGATGATGATGATGAAGGAGAGGGAAGACAGGGAGGGTTTGTTGTGGTGGCCAAAACTCTTTGAGTTGGAACCTGGCCAGGATGAAGAAGAAGAAGAAGAAGAAGAAGAGTTGGTTCTTATATGCCGCTTTTCCCTACCCGAAGGTGGCTCAAAGCGGCTTACAGTCGCCTTCCCTTCCTCTCCCCACAACAGACACCCTGTGAGGTGGGTGAGGCTGAGAGAGCCCTGATATCACTGCCCGGTTAGAACAGTTTTATCAGTGCCGTGGAGAGCCCAAGGTCACCCAGCTGGCTGCATGTGGGGGAGTGCAGAATCGAATCTGGCATGCCAGATTAGAAGTCCGCGCTCCTAACCACTACACCAAACTGGCTCTTAGCCCCCTCCCCTCTCATTCTGAAATGTCTTGCTCCTCTTAAGCAATGACAGAAGGAAGCAAGGCCCCCAAGGGGGAGATGGGGGTCCTGACAATTCTTTTCTATGTGCTCATACACCAAACCCTCATTTCCTGACAACGAGGGCTGTTCATAGATGGAACCTGCTGCATCGGAGGGTAGTGGCATCTCCTTCCTTTGGAAGTTTTTAGGAGGAGATTGGGTGAGCCCCTGTCTCACTCTGGTGTCACTCTGATTCTGCATGCAGGGTGCATGGTCCAACCTTCCTGTATGAAGTTCCCTTGTGCTAAGTTGGACTCTCATTCGTCATTGCCTCTTCTGAGGGATATGGACTTCCGAGGGTCTGAGGCAGAGGATGGTCTTGTCATAGCCCCTGAAATACTCCAACGGCATCCTGTTCGATTCTACAAAGCTGCCTTCTACCAATGGGAAGGGAAAGGCCATTACTCCATGGCAGAACCTCTGCTTTGTCCGAGAGCCAGTGTGGTTATAGGGTGGCAGACTCTAATTGGGAGAACCAGAGAAGCCCCTGAAATAAATGTCCAGGCTTTGAGAACCTTCTGGAAGTGATGTCAGCTGGCCATGCCTTCCGGCCACGCCCCTGGAAGTGACATAAGCACCTTCGCCCTTCCCCCTTCTTTCACTCCCTCCCTCCACCTTTACTGCTACTATGGTGGCTTTGACTCATGGAGGCCAGAAAGAAGAGCAGGAGCTGAGAAGACAGCCTGGACACCCCACCCCATTCCATCCCATCCCTGGGCTGGGAGGTGCAATTATATGTAGCGTTACACCACTCAGCTGGCATAACACTATTTTGAACAATGTGCGGAAATGTTGAGACTCCCCTCCCTTTGATTTTTACACCCAGGGACTACCCACCAAGCCTTCCAAGTAGAGGCAACCAGTAGCTTGTGGTCCAGTCCATTTAGGCAGGAGGAGAAAGGCTGTGGACCCCCTTCTGGAGCACCCACGGACCCCTGGCTGCGAAACCCTGCCTTGAAGGTTCAAACCAGAACTCCGAACCAGACTTGGGCTTCAACCAGGAAGTGACACCGAACCAGGAAGAGACACCGTGACCATAGTAACCTTGCTGCTTTAATCCCTCCCCCTTCCCCCCGGACCACCAGTGGGTAACAGAATATGCCAGTGGTATGCCGGCCATGCTGATGTGAGGAGCCTGGTCTTGAGCCGGATACAACCGTAGGGGAAAAAAAAGAGGAATTCACGATGCAGCAACGCAATGCCTCTGTACTTGTTTTTATTTCTGCACATCTTAAGCGGAAGTCCTTGGAAGGGGAGAAGGTCCACCACCAAGCAACACAGAGAGCCCTTCTTTCTCCGAGATCGACTCAATATCCTGGGAAGACGACAACTCACATTCGAAAGAAAGACTAAAAAAAAAGAAGAGAAATCCGGGTAGCAACCGGAGAGAAGGCAGAGGAAGCCGGCCTAGGGAAGATGCATATTATTTTGATACAGGAGGGTTTTTTTTCATTGATGTGAGATGCACAATCAAGTACAAGACGATCTGTAGGTCTTCGTTTCTCTTTATCTCTGAGCAGTGCTGCAGGCTGTCCTCATTTCTTTAGGACGCAATGATTCAGGGTGATAGTAGGATGGGCTTTCCTACATACTTTATCATTGCCAGGCGGGCTACATGGCTTTGCGCACTTGGCGGCACTGGATTTCACTTCCTCATGGGAGTCACTGCAGACAGAACCCCCTTTGGTGGCACATGTAGAAGAACATGGTGCAGCGCAGGGCTGCTGGCAGGGTTCCTGGCAGGGTTCCTTGCAGGGTTCCTTGCAGGGTTCCTGGCAGGGGGGATCCCCCTTTTTCCCAGCACTGCTGGGAGCGGCGCAGGTAGCAGCGCACGGAGCACTGCTCTGGGTCTTGATTGATCCCACACAGATAGAACCACAAGAGACCGAGCCCTTAGGGGCACACGGATTGCATTTTTGGGGTTGGAGGGATGTTATGCAGATCGGACCGCGAGTGTATTGGCAAACGGAGTCGCATCGGGATTTCAGCGATGTGATACACTCAGAGCCACCGGAGCCTTGGCAAATTGGAGAGCGCGGCCCCTGCATGGGGGTCGCGCATGGACTAGCGCATGGGTCCATGTTTTGTGACTGGAGTGATGTTATACAGATGGGACGATGTTGGCAAGTCGGAGTGCATGGAGCCTGGCCGTTTGGCATGCAGACAGGAGTGGGAGGGCCTGTGCATGCGTTAGCGCATGGACCCATGTTTGTGGGACAGAGTGGGCTCAAGCAGATAGGACCACGTGGGCAAACTGGAGAACTTTGGCTCTGGCCATTAGAGATGCAGATAGGACTGCTAGGCCCTGCGTATGCATTAGTGCACGTGGGGGAGCATGGACTCTTCACTGGAGGAGGGGCCAGATAAGAAGTAGCGCTCGGTCCTGCACTGCGGGTACTCCCAAATTTCATGCTACCCTTCACAGCAGTGGGAGGTGGCATGCAGGCTTGGGTGCACTGGTAAGACATCTTGTCTGGAGCACTTCAAGTTCTGTATGGGGGGGGGGAAAGAAAAAAAGAAATTATGTCTTAGAGCTGTAAACTCTGGACAGAAACGGCTTATCTTAGAAGCACAGGTAGTGTGTGCTACGGGCCCCACAGTTCTAGGGTCCTCACAGAGCTGTACATGGTGATTGCTTATGTGGCTTCATGCTTATGTGGCTTGGGGACCACCAGAACCCCAGAAAGGGTGATATGCATGCTCTGACGTTAACTGAACATGAGCCTCGCCACTGAGATGTGCGTGTGGACCATAAGCTGCATAAGTGTGAAGATTCCTTTATACATTGGGGCATTGTGCTGGTGTGTCTCACCAAGGTTTGAGAGCAAAGTGAAGCTCTCAGTGGCTTCCAAACATCCCCGAGAGCCCCCCCCCCACTGTCCAGAGCACATGTAACAGCGCTGGCTGTGCTCTGCTAAGGCCCTGCAAATCCTTAAACTGACTCTGGTGCCCTGATGAATCCTTAAGCTGGGCCTGAATCCAGACACTATTTTTTTACAATCCTAAAAAAAGAGAACTCCAGTATTGAGTCCTCCAGGCAACAACTCAGTTGAGGACTCAACAATTGTGTCCCCTGACTTTTTCACAGTCAGAGGAGTTCAGCAGTGGAATAGGCTGCCTAAGGAGGTGGTGAGCTCCCCCTCACTGGCAGTCTTCAAGCAGAGGTTGGATACACACTTTTCTTGGATGCTTTAGGATGCTTTGGGCTGATCTTGCGTTGAGCAGGGGGTGGGACTAGATGGCCTGTATGGCCCCTTCCAACTCTATGATTCTATGATTCTGTGATTCTGTGATCATGTGTCCCATGTGTGTTATACCTCTTTGCCTTGACTCTATTCTTTACGACATCCCTCCCACCTTCTAATATAAAGATTCAAAAAAATCTCATTCTGACTTGGATCCAATGAACGGAGCTTTGGCTTTTGAAAGCTTATCCTCTGAAAATTTTGTCAGTCTCTGCAAGACGCTATTGGGTTCGAATCTAGCTGTTTTATTGTAGGCCCACACGGCTAACCCCCTGAACAAATTAGGAAAATTCAAGATCTGCAGTTTGCAGGATTTAAGCACAAGGAGAATATCCTACAGGGGGACATTAGAAGAGATATTAAGTTTGCGTATTTAGATTAGGAAGTTCCTGATGGTTTCAAGTAATCTCCTGTGCCCCATTGCCTCAGTCAGAAACTTCCTGCTCTTTTGAGTCCACTTCCTGTCACATTCCCCTCCTTAGCTAGACAGGATTCCCTCTTTCTTCTCTTACTTACTAAGCTGTTTCTCTTCTTAATAAAACTATTTTATTCTTTAAGCAGCTGGTGCTGTATCCCTTTGCATATTTGTTGTTGTTAGGTGCGAAGTCGTGTCCGACCCATCGCGACCCCATGGACAATGATCCTCCAGGCCTTCCTGTCCTCTACCATTCCCCGGAGTCCATTTAAGTTTGCACCGACTGCTTCAGTGACTCCATCCAGCCACCTCATTCTCTGTCGTCCCCTTCTTCTTTTGCCCTCGATCGCTCCCAGCATCAGGCTCTTCTCCAGGGAGTCCTTCCTTCTCATGAGGTGGCCAAAGTATTTGAGTTTCATCTTCAGGATCTGGCCTTCTAAAGAGCAGTCCGGGCTGATCTCCTCTAGGACTGACCGGTTTGTTCGCCTTGCAGTCCAAGGGACTCGCAAGAGTCTTCTCCAGCACCAGAGTTCAAAGGCCTCAATTCTTTGACGCTCGGCCTTCCTTATGGTCCAACTTTCGCAGCCATACATTGCAACTGGGAATACCATAGCCTTGACTAGATGCACTTATGTTGGCAGGGTGATGTCTCTGCTTTTTAGGATGCTGTCTAGATTTGCCATAGCTTTCCTCCCCAGGAGCAAGCGTCTTTTAATTTCTTTGTTGCAGTCCCCATCTGCAGTGATCTTCTTGCCCATCTATTTGCCTGCTAATATATATATGAGCCGCTTGTGGTGCAGAGTGGTACGGCAGTAGATATGCAGTCTGAAAGCTCTGCCCATGAGGCTGGGAGTTCAATCCCAGCAGACGGCTCAAGGTTGACTCAGCCTTCCATCCTTCCGAGGTCGGTAAAATGAGTACCCAGCTTGCTGGGGGGTAAACGGTAATGACTGGGGAAGGCACTGGCAAACCACCCCGTATTGAGTCTGCCATGAAAACGCTGGAGGGCGTCACCCCAAAGATCAGACATGACCTGATGCTTGCACAGGGGACACCTTTACCTTTAATATGTATACGGGTTAGTAGATGGGTTAGATCAACAGGGTATGGTGCCATGGAGTCCCTCCACCCAAAGAATCCATTTTCTCCAGGGGGAACAGATCTCCGCAGTCTAGGGATGAGCTGTAACTCCATGGGATCCCCAGGTCCCACCTGGAGGCTGGCATCCCTAGCGGAATGGGAGGCAGGGTGGCCAGAGCAGCTTCCTCTGCATAGTGGCCCTGGACTTCTTTAATGGTGGCTCATCTGAGCACTGACCAGAGTCAACCCGGCTTAGGGCATCCAGAATAGGGCTGTCCTTTCTGACTTGTTCTCATTGGTGTTGAGACCATGAGCTTCCCTGGTTGAAAAACAGTCTGTCCATTTCCTCAGAAGGCTTTTCGAGGGCCAGTATGGTATAGAACTTCAAGAGCTGCGGGTTCTAATCTGGCGAACCCTGGTTGATTACCCACCTGGATCCAGAAGAAGAAGAGTTTGATACTTATTCCCCACTTTTCACTATCCAGAAGGAGTCTCAAAGTGGCTTACAGTCACGATCTCTTCCTCTCCCCACAAGAGACAACCTGTGGAATAGGTGGGGCTGAGAGAGCTCTGTGGGAACTGCTCTGTGAGAACAGGACTGTGACTGGCCCTAGGTCACCCAGCTGGCTGACTGCATGTGAAGGAGTGGGGAATTGAACCTGGCTCGCCAGCTCAGAGGTCACCGTGGTTAACCACTACGCCAAGTTGGGTCACCTTGGGCTAGCCACATGCTGCCCCAAGAGACACCAATGAATCCTTCGAGGAAGTGAAATCTGGCCCTAACAAATGCGCAAAGCCATGTGGCTCAGCCAAAGTGTGGAGGAAAGCCCATCCTCCTATGTTCTTGCAGAGCAGTTCTCCTAGAGCTCTCAGCCCAACCGACCTCACAGGGTGTCTGTTGTGGGAAGAGAAAGGTCAGCTGTTTGGGGGTCTCCTTTGGGCGGTGAAAAGCGGGGGACAGAAAAACCCAGCTCTTCTTTTTCTTCCGGCTGCTCTGCCTTACAAGCCCTGCTGGGACGTAAGGTCAGGTCAGCCACAGGCCTCGGGTGGCCGAGAGGAGATGGCAAGAGGCCATTTCGCCAGGAAACCAAATTGCAGCATGCCAGAGTGACTCCTCCGGGGGAGGCTAAGAGCCCCGTGAATAATTGAAGCCTCTCAAATGCAGCACCTGCTTCAAAGGTGTTTTGACAGGTGCTGAATATATTGAAGTTGCTACATAGCTATTAAAGGCTACAGGAGATTGCTTTAGACCATGTGGTCTAGACCTCAGGCCTCGGCTTAGGTACACAAAATGCGGAAGGCTCAGAGAAGCTTAGCAGAATTCAGGACAAGGAGGTTGGGAATGGACTGCTGTAAGAGAAGAAGGAGGAGGTGGAGGAGTTTGTTTTTATATCCTGCATTTCTCTACCCAAAGGAATCTTACAATCGCCTTCCCTTTCCTCTCCCCACATCAAACACCCTATGAGGTGGGTGAGGCTGAGAGAGCCCTAAGATTACTGAAGAAGAAGAAGAGTTGGTTCTTATATGCCGCTTTTCTCTGCCCGAAGGAGGCTCAAAGCAGCTTTCGGTCGCCTTCCCTTTCCTCTCCCCACAACAGACATCTTGTGATGGAGGGGAGGCTGAGAGAGCCCCGAGATTACTGAAGAAGAAGAAGAAGAGTTGGTTCTTCTATGCTGCTTTTCTCTACCCGAAGGAGGCTCAAAGCGGCTTACATTCGCCTTCCCTTTCCTCTCCCCACAACAGACACCCTGTGAGGGAGGGGAGGCTGAGAGAGCCAAGAAGGAGAAGAAGAAGAAGAAGAAGAAGAGAAGAAGAGTTGGTTCTTTTATGCCATTTTTCTATACCCGAAGGAGTCTCAAAGAGGCTTCCATTCGCCTTCCCTTTCCTCTCCCCACAACAGACACCCTGTGAGGGAGGGGAGAGCCCTGATATTCCTGCTTGGTCAGAACAGCTTTATCAGAGCTGTGGCGAGCCCAAGGTCACCCAGCTGGCTGCATGTGGAGGAGGAGCGGGGAATCAAACCCGGCTCACCAGATTAGAAGAAGAATTGGTTCTTATATGCCGCTTTCCTCTACCTGAAGGAGTCTCAAAGCGGCTTACAGTCGCCTTCCCTTTCCTCTCCCCACAACAGACACCCTGTGAGGGAGGTGGGGCTGAGAGAGCCCTGATATTGTTAGAACAGGACTATTAGGACTGTGACTAGTGGGGAATCAAACCTGGCTCTCCACATTAGAAGCTGCTGCTCTTAATCCCTACACCACTCTGTCCCTTGTCATGTGTGGTAGATTTTTTTCAGGTGATATCTAGAGCTACTTTTTGTTGGCCAAGTTTAAATACACAAAGGAGGAGCAAAGCATCAGTGGCTTAAAGCAGGGGTAGTCAACCTGTGCTCCTCCAGATGTTCATGGACTACAATTCCCATGAGCCCCTGCCGGCAGGGGCTCATGGGAATTGTAGTCCATGAACATCTGGAGGAGCACAGATTGACTACCTCTGGCTTAAAGAACAAAAGAGCCAGCGTGGGGCAGTGGTTAAGAGCGTCCGACTCTAGCTTGAAGAACAGGATGTCATTCCCCACTTCTCATTTACGTTCTGTCATCCGGATGACTTTGGACTAGTCACAGCCCTGATAGAACTAGTCTTGCGGAGGAGTTCTAATAGAGGCCTCTCAACCCCACCTATCTTGGGCCAGTCACAGTTCTCTCAGAGCCTCCCCTCCCTCAGAGGTTTTCTGTTGTGGGAAGAGGAAGGACAGGCAACTGCAAGCCACTTTGAGACCCCTTTGGGTAGTGAAAAGCGGGGTATTCAACCCACTCTTCTTCCATTTCACGGGGAATCTGTTAGGGGTGGGGGAGAGAAGGGGAAAAGGCTTTGTAAGCCATTTTGAGACTCTTTCAGGTAGTGAAAAACGGGGTGTAAATAATCAGTGACAGCCTGACTCTTACGAGGTTATGTGGAACACATACCTGCCCTGGGGGCTCCTTGTTCCCCCCTCCCTGTCTCCCAGACACAAATACAACTGTGCCCCCTCCCTTTGACGATTGACTGAGGAAAGGGGATTATGCTGCTTCTTGTATTTTATGTTATTAGGATATTTTGATTGGTTTTATTGGGTGTTTAATTTCATTTGATATGACCTGCTACGAGTCCATGGAGGGATCTAAACTAAAACAAACAACCAAACTCATATAAAAACAAACTCTTTCCCCCCCTGCCCTCGCCCCTTTTAATTCTCACTTGCCTGTCCTCCTCCCTGGTCCCTCCCTCTTTCCCTCCCCAGACTCTCTCACACCTCCCCCACCCAGAATCCTTCCCCCCATACCCAGACTCTCTCTTCTCTCCCACTCACCACCCAGACTCCATCCCCAACCAGATTCCCTCCTCCTTCCAAACTCCCTACCCAGATTCCCTCCTCACTCCCCCTCTCCTTACTCTTGTGGTGGTGCTGGTCCAGCCACTTTCCGCACCTCACGTCCCGAGGTCTCAGGTGGGGTGGAGAAGGCTCAGCCACCTTCCACACTCCATGCGCATCCTGAGGCCTTGGGCAGTCATGGTACTTGCTGGCCTTCTCCTACCCCACCCCGTAGCTGGCCCAGCCTCTTCTGGATTGCTCTCTGAAGTGGGCCTATGAACGTCACATCCGTTCCCATTTCCATCCCAGGGAGTAAGCCAGAAGATGTGTTCCACATCGAAAACAGCTCTTCTTTTCTACCTCACAGGGGGTCTGTTGCGGGGAGAGGAAAGGAAGATGACTGTAAGTCACTTTGAGGATCCTTTTGGTAGTGAAAATCGGGATATTAAAAGCAGTTCTTCTTCTACCGCACAAGTTGTCTCTTGCTGGGAGAGGAAGAAAAGAGATTGTAAGCTGTTTTGATACTCCCTCAGGCAGTGAAAAGCAAGGTATCAAAAAACTGTTATTTTCTTCTTCACTGAGAAGAGAAACGACCTTGTAAAGAGAGAGCAAAGAGACAGGCCTAACTCTCTAATGGATTACACTCCTGTCTTGGAGGCAAGCAGGGAGGAAGTAGACTCAATGGAGCAGGAAGTCTCCAATGGAGCCAATCAGGACATAGGAGGATATTATTTGAAAGATACCCGGAAGTATACACATCTCATCTGATGCCCCCTGCAGGATATTCTTCTCATGCTACTCAATCATGCACACTAAAGGTCTTGCACCCACCAGTATTTTTGTCACTTCTAGCTAGTTCTCAGAACCATTAAGAACTCTATGGTCAGGACTTCCGGTAAGTGGTCAAGGCCTTATTTGCGCCTCCTGCTCCCTTTTGCCCCATTTTCTGAGCTTTGATGGGAAATGTCCTGGAGGTCTCCCCCATAAGTGGAAGAATGAGCACCTTGGGGCAGGCTAACGCACAAGCCAATTGTTCTAGGAGTCCTTAGCTGTCAACGAAACCTTTTCAAGTCCAAATCTGCATACAGAGTTGATTGAGAAGACCTGAGGTCATCTGCTGGATTGGATCCCAGAACTGTGGGCAAAAGAAAAGAGTCGTTAATGGGTGTCCAGTGCTAACAGTTGTCAGTGTGTGTGGAAGAGTTGGTGAAAGTTAGTAGTAGAGATAGACAGCAGGGTGTAGTGGTTAAGAGGGGCAGCTTCTACTCTGGAGAGCTGGGTTCGATTCCCTGCTCCTCTTCCACATGCAGCTGGCTGGGTAAACTTGGGGTAGTCACAGTCTGTTCGAGCGGTTCTCACTGAGCAGTTTTCTCAGAGTTCTCTCAGCCCCACCTACTTCACAGGGTGTCTGTTGTAGGGAGAGAAAGGCAGTTGTAAGCCGCTTAGAGGCTACTTATGATAGTGAAAAGCGTGGTACAAACACCAACTCTTCTTCTACCAAATTTGTGTGAAAGTTTTGACTCTCCTCTCTAACAAATGGAATAACAATGGGATGGGTTCCACAGGTTGTTTCCGCACTAACGATATTGTTCTTGTACACATTTTAAAAAAGTTTTCCATCCATTATTGCATTAAAATCCACCTTTCCATGTGCAGATCCGAATGGTCATCTGACTTACTGCGCTTTATGGAAATTCCCAGTTACAATTATTTCATGGATCAAGGTGGAATTTAATTTGGGGCACCCCAATGCAGAAGTGTGTCCATTCTGGTTGTTTCCCCATGGTCACAATTTTGAGTCATTTATGCACACCCCTTTCCTCATTGCCGTCCTTCCTCCCTTCCTCCTGTTCCCTTTCATCGCCTCTCTCCATCCTGAAACTTCAGCCTTACAAAAACAGCAATGTGGGTTATCACATTACAATGCGGTTTCTAACAATTAAGATACAGTAGCAGTCTTCCATGTTGCACTGCAGCAGCATTGTAACACAATAACCAAGTTAAAATATATCTCATACTAAGAACCAACCCATATTCCAGAATTAAGGATCTCCTAAATATTAACAGACTAGCACTGGTAAGAGAAATTGGAGGTTTGTTGCTTGAGTCAATCCACCTCATGTTGGGATCTTCCTCTTTTCCTGCTATTATGGTCTACAATCATTGAACCATAGAATCACATAGTTGGAAGGAACCTCCAGGGTCATCTAGTCCAACCTCCTGCACTATGCAGGACACTCACAACCCTCTCGCTCATCCACTGCCACCTGCCACCCCCTTGAGCCTTCACAGAATCAGCCTCTCCGTCAGATGGCTCTCCAGCCTCTGTGTAAAAATCTCCAAAGACGGAGAACCCACCACCTCCTGAGGAAGCCTGTTCCACTGAGGAACCGCTCGAACTGTCAGGAACTTCTTCCGGACGTTTAGATGGAATTTCTTTTGCATTAATTTCATCCCATTGGTTCCGGCCCATCCCTTTGGGGCAAGAGAGAACAACTCTGCTCCATCCTCTACATGGCAGCCTTTTAAATATTTGAAGATGGTGATCAGATCCCCTCTCAGTCGCCTTCTCTCCAGGCTAACAGTCTCTGTTCCTTCCGAAAGGCATAGTCCTTTTGAATAAGGAGGGCCCATTTTGGTTCAATCCAGCATTGCTTATTTACCCAAAACTGCTCACCATCACTTTGCACAGTCGCTTCTTTCCTATGATGAAACCAGCCAACGTTGCACAACAGTAAGCATGCCATCAGTTCTTTAAGATCCCTAAATGGCCCAGAAGTCATCGGCAACTAACGTGGCAATTAACGGTCATGAATGGCTGTTTGTCACAAGGATTATTTGCTGTTTATCATATTGTCTGGGTTTAGGATAGGTGATCCAAGGATTGCAAGAGAGTTTGGAGGTTGTTTGGAGGTCATTTCCTGCCTCCATACTGGGACCCCTGGTGTTCCTTGGAGGAACTACAACCTAAATCCTGGGCGGTCTCCCATCCAAATATGAAACAGGGTTGGTCCTGCTTAGCTTCCAAGATTGAAGGGATCAGGATGGCAGCAGCTCTCTAGGATTGCAGGCAGAGGACTTGTACCTCATCCCCTACCTGTTCCTTTTTAATTGGAGATGCTGGAGCTCGAACCTGGGACCTTTGGTATGCCAAGCAGCGGCTCTAACACTGAGTCACAGGCAGAGGAGGCCTTGAGTCAGGTCATTGGTTCATCAGAGTCAGGGCTGATTCTTCACTTACTTTATTTTTTCTGTTGTGTACCCTGCTGAATCCAGATCCATTTGAACTCAGGTCTTCCTCTATCATCCGCACCTCAATTGAAACAGAAAGTGTTCTACACTTGATTGGGGACGCTCAGAGCAGGGAGGGGAGCCCAGCACAGTAGGAGTCTCTTTCTTTTCTTGAATTGGGGGGACAGAGGATTGGAGACAGCAGAGGAGGGGGAATAGATCCAAGAGGCAAATCTCTGCTGAGACAAGTTAGGGCTGCTGGAGCACTGTTAAGACAAGCCTTGCAACTGGGATCCAGGAAGTCTTGGAATTGATACTCTGGCCAATCAGGGAAGACTGCTTTGTTACAAGCCATGGAGCAGGGAGTTAATTCGCAAAAAGGAGACATCTACACACTTACGCATGGCAGTTTTTGAAATCTTGAGGCTTATATCCACTCCAGGATATTGTGGGGGAAAGGTAGGGTCACTGAGGATCAATCATGCATGCTGCAGAGGGAAAATTCAAAGCACCCAAGATCAAAATTGAAATTGAATTTAGTGTAGATGGCAGGGATTTAGTCAATCTGGGAGTGAATAAAAAGCCTACACCCAAGACTGTCTACTCTGACTTGCAGAAGGTTTCCAAGGTCTCAGGCAGAGGTTTTTCCCATCCCCTGCTGCCTGGTCCTTTTTAATTGGAGATGCCAGGGATTGAACCTGGGACCTTCTGCGTGCCAAGCAGAGGCTCTGCCACTGACCACATCTCCTCTTGCAATGTGTGTTCAGCACACACTATCTAGAAAGGGATTTCATAAAAAACCAACATCTGCAACCATTTCTCTGTGGCAAATTGGGCCCTGAAAAGGAAATCGGACCCAGGCATTTAAAATCCAGCTCCTTTCTAGATGGCAAGATTTGGAGCCATTTATTATTATTATTATTATTGTTGTTATTGTTATTGTTATTGTTATTGTTGTTGTTGTTGTTGTTGTTGTTATTATTATATTTATACCCCGCCTCCCCCCGAAGGTTCGAGGCGGCTTACATAACCGCTGTATGTAAGCGGTTTGTTTCAGAGGTTGTAAATTAGGTACAGCTTGAATACAGTTGGCGATTCCCTCCTGTCAGTCTTTGAACAATGGAAAGGAGAAGAGGAAGAGGAAGAGGTAGTAGAAGAAGAAGAAGAAGAAGAAGATGAAGAAGAGGAGGAGGAGGAGGAGGAGGAGGAGGAGGAGGAGATAGGGTTTTGTATCTTGCTTTGCATAACCCAAAAGAATTGCAAATTGACTTGCTTTCCTTTCCCCACAACAGACACCTTGTAAGGTAGGTAGGGTTGAGAGAACTTTGACTGGCCCAAAGTCACCCGGCTGGCTTTACTCTGTGATACCGCTTTACTCTGCTCTGGTTCGGCCTCACTTGGAGTCCTGTGTTCAGTTTCGGGCACCCCAGTTGAAGAGGGATGGAGACAAACTGGAGCATGTCCAGAGGAGGGCAACAAAGATGGTGAGGGGTTTGGAGACCAAGACGTATGAAGAAAGGTTGGGGGAGCTTGGTCTGTTCAGCCTGGAGAAGAGACGACTGAGAGGGGATCTGAGAACCATCTTCAAGTATTTCAAAGGGTTCCATGTAGAAGATGGAGCAGAGTTGTTCTCTCTTGCCCCGGAGGGATGGACCAGAACCATTAGGATGAAATTAATCCAAAAGAAATTCTGTCTGAACCTCCGGAAGAAGTTCCTGACAGTCAGAGCGGTTTCTCAGTGGAACAGGCTTCCTCGGGAGGTGGTGGGTTCTCCATCTTTGGAGATTTTCAAACAGAGGCTGGAGAGCCATCTGATGGAGAGGCTGATTCTGTGAAGGTTCAAGGGGGTGGCAGGTGACAGTGGATGAGCGAGAGGGTTGTGAGTGTCCTGCATAGTTCAGGGGGTTGGACTAGATGACCCATGAGGTCCCACCCAACTCTATGATTCTATTCTTCTATAGGAGGAACGAGGAATCAAACTGGGTTCTCCCAGTTAGAGACCACTGCTCCCAACTACGATGCCAAGCCGAGCCTCCAATGAAATCTTCCACCCACTAGAGATGTCTTCCATTCATAGCAGGACACTTGTATCCTTTGCCCCGGAGGCTTCTATGAGGAGTGAAATGAGGGATGCCAACTGTGGTCTGGGAAACACCTGGAGATTGAGGGGTGGAGCCCAGGGAGGGAAAAGTTTAGGGAGAACTTCAGTGGGATGTCCTCCCTCCAAAGCTGCCATTTTCTCCTGTTGGTCAGATACCTAAGTCTGGAGATCCCTTGGAGAGCTCCAGTTCTCCCCTACAGGCTGGAAACCACAAGTGCAATTCAAGGCAACAGCGGGGAGGATCCTGCAATCTATTTCCTGAGCTGTTATCTTCTCACTCCAGGAAGCAAAACCTTCTCTGCAGCTTAAGGAGAGTCTCGCCACTTTAAGTGGCACTTCTGTAGGAGGAAAGACCACTTAAGTTGGTGGAAGTCCCCTTCGGCTGGAGGAAGTTCATCCTGCCTACAGCATGATATTTCCCAGTATCTTTGGTGTCCTCTCTAGAAAAAGGAACATTTCTTGTGATGCAAGAGGCCTCCTCTAATACCAGGGGCTCTGTCTTTGACAGACCCAACCTGAGGGATCCAACCTGTTTTTGGTGGACCTAAGATGAGGGGTGGAAACCCTAGCGCAACTGTGAGAATGCTCTTCCTGCATAGCACAAAAGCTTCCTCTATTTCCCTGTGCCAGAATCTGTGGAACAATGCCGGCAGTTATATTCCCTTCCGCTCATAATTAGGACCCACCCAGCATTTCAAACAATTACAGCTACTTAGTAAGGACAACAGAGCTTTGCAGGATCAAGCCAGAGTTTCCTGGTGGGCCTGAAGGGCCCTTTGCTATTTGTTCTATGACATCTATGGACCTTCCTTGAAAAATGCAAATTGGCCACAGAGATCCATGTTTCTCTGCATGCATTGAACGCATCGAGGGGCATTCTCTGTGAGCATTGAGGTTCCCCTGTAGACCAAAAGTCAATCCCATCTTCCTTGGATGGGTCCAAGGAAGTGGTCATATTTTGACAAAGAAAGCCATGAAACAGAGGTGGCCAAACTGTGGATCTCCAGGTCTCCATGGACTGCATTTCCCATGAGCCCCTGCATGGTGGCATGGACTCATGGGAATTGTCGTCCATGGACATCTGGAGACTCACAGTTTGACAACCTGAGCCATAAAGGAAGGAGCATTTCAGAGGGGAACCATGTTGATCTTTAGTAGGACTGTGACTGTAGACTTGAGCAAATCTTTTCCTCTCCCAGATACAGCTCGGGAAAGGGTTGTGTATGTGAGTGTGTGATATACTAAAGATTGGAACACCCACCCACCCACCCACCCATCCATTCAGTCGTGTCTGACCCTCGGCAATTCTATAGGAAATTCTCCACCATGCGTCCCTGTCCCTGACTGCTTCTTTTAATTGGTTTATGGTCATCCCTGTATCGACTTTGATCGTGTCGAGCCAGTGGATCCTTTGGCGACCATGTTTCCTTTTGCCGCTGACCATGCTGAGCATTGATTATTCTTCTAGCGAGTTTGATCGCATGATGTGTCCAAAGTAAGTGAGCTTTACCCGTAACCCCTAACCAAAACAAAATCTAGGGCAATCTCATGCCAGGCTGCAGGAGACAGAACCAGTCTAAGAAGCATCCTGTCACTTCGTGCCCCCTGGCTCACAGCAAAAGACTTGTTCCTCTAGCTTTTGACACCTGCGATCAGGAAGGTGACACAGTGACATACACAGTCCTTTGATTCCCCTCCTTTGCTTAAAGGGATAAGGGGAGCATCCCCCCTTCCTTAACTCTTTGATACCCTGCAACTCGCAAAAGCCACTGAAGTCAGGAATGGCTCTTGAAGAATTTGAGAGTCACAAAAAATTTGAGAGTCACAAAAAAGAGCTGTGCTTTTATAACCCCACTTTTCAATCTTCGAAAGAGTCCCAAAGTGGCCTACGATCCCCCTTCTCCTTCTTGTCCCCACCACAGACACCCTGCAGAAGAGGTGGAGAACAGAGAGCTCTGAGAGAGCTGCTCTGCAAGGACGTTGGCTAGCCCACGTGGAGGAGCGGGGAGGGCTGGCTGCACGGGGAGGTGCGGGGACTCCAACCCGGTTCTCCAAATCGGGAGTTCATAGAATCATAGAGATGGAAGGGGCCATGCAGGCCATCTAGTCCAACCCCCTGCTCAACGCAGGATCAGCCCTAAGCATCCTAAAGCATCCAAGAAAAGTGTGTATCCAACCTTTGCTTGAAGACTGCCAGTGAGGGGGAGCTCACCACCTCCTAAGGCAGCCTATTCCACTGCTGAACTACTCTGACTGAGAAAAACTTTTTCCTGATATCTAGCCTATATCGTTGTACTTGAAGTTTAAACCCATTACTGTGTGTCCTTTCCTCTGCAGCCAGCAGAAACAGCATCCTGCCCTCCTCCAAGTGACAACCTTTGAAATACTTAAAGAGGGCTATCATGTCCCCTCTCAACCTCCTTTTCTCCAGGCTGAACATTCCCAAGTCCCTCAACCTATCTTCATAGGGCTTGGTCCCTTGGCCCCAGATCATCCTCATCACCCTCCTCTGTACCCTTTCAATTTTATCTATGTCCACAAATTTCCCCCTCCAACGAAATTCCAGCTGAAATAAGCAGATGATATAGTTTTGGCTTCCATGCCTCCATCCAAATCCATTTCTGCGTTCCTCTTAGATTTCTATCTTGTTTTCTTCCAATTAAATATTTTTTTTTTGGGGGGGGGAAACATTTCCCCCATCCCCGGTGGGGATTAATGCCAAGCGAGCTGCCGATTTCTGCCCCCGTGGAATTCAGAGAATTGCCCGATGGCTGGGCAAGGTTCACGGCTGACCAGAAAGCCCAGCGGAAACAATTCTGCGAGAGCTCGGAGACCTCCAAACCTGATAGATCCCACAATGCAGTGACTTACCAGCGCAGCTGCCAG
The DNA here is from genome assembly GCF_049243985.1 of Paroedura picta. Lineage (NCBI taxonomy): Eukaryota > Metazoa > Chordata > Lepidosauria > Squamata > Gekkonidae > Paroedura > Paroedura picta. Next base: position 6,364,765 of record NC_135369.1, read on the forward strand.
GTGCCCGTCGATGCCACAAGACCGTGATAGCTTTGGAAGACACAACGATAAGCAAATGCTTTTATAGGACTTCCTAAAGGAAAGCTACCGGAATGGAGTGGCCCGAGGGGAACTGTAAGCACTGGTTAAGTGCATCCAGGACTGCTCCGCCTCGTCTTCTCTCGGGACACAGCGAGCCTCATTAGTTTGAATGGAACGATCCTAATTTGAGAGGAAGGCGTGGACATCATGGCCAGTCTGCTGGGCCCTAGGGATGCCAGTCCCAAGGAAGGACCTGGGGATCTCCTGGTTTTTCAGCTCGTCTCCAGGAGACAGTTCCTCTGGAGAATACGGCTGCTTGGGAGGGAGAATCGTAGAATCATAGAGTTGGAAGGGACCTTGTGGGTCATCTAGTCCAACCCCCTGCACTGTGCAGGACACTCACAACCCTCTCACTCACCCACTGTCACCTGCCACCCCCTTGAGCCTTCACAGAATCAGCCTCTCCGTCAGGTGGCTCTCCAGCCTCTGTTTAAAAATCTCCAAAGATGAAGAACCCACCACCTCCTGAGGAAGCCTGTTCCACTGAGGAACCACTCTGACTGTCAGGAACTTCTTCCGGAGGTTTAGACAGAATTTAGAATCATAGAATCACAGAGTTGGAAGGGACCTCCTGGGTCATCTAGTCCAACCCCCTGCACTATGCAGGACACTCATAACCCTCTTGCTCATCCACTGTCACCTGCCACCCCCTTGAGCCTTCCCAGAATCAGCCTCTCTGTCAGATGGGTATCCAGCCTCTGCTTAAAAATCTCCAAGATGGAGAACCCACCACCTCCCGAGGAAGCCTGTTTGACTCAGAAACCACTCTGTCAGGAACTTCTTCCGGATGTTTAGACGGAATTAAGAATCGTAGAGTTGGAAGGGACCTCCCGGGTCATCTAGTCCAACCCCCTGCACTATGCAGGACACTCATAACCCTCTTGCTCATCCACTGTCACCTGCCACCCCCTTGAGCCTTTCCAGAATCAGCCTCTCTGTCAGATGGGTATCCAGCCTCTGTTTAAAAATCTCCAAGATGGAGAACCCACCACCTCCCGAGGAAGCCTGTTTGACTCAGAAACCACTCTGTCAGGAACTTCTTCCGGATGTTTAGACGGAATTAAGAATCGTAGAGTTGGAAGGGATCTCCTGGGTCATCTAGTCCAACCCCCTGCACTATGCAGGACACTCACAACCCTCTCGCTCATCCACTATCACCTGCCACCCCCAAGAACCTTCACAGAATCAACCGCTCCGTAGGCTTATGCTACTCCATAAACTTATACTCTGCTTAGGTGTAGGGGTTAAGCAAGCCAGAGTGGTGTGGTGGTTGAGAGCGGCAACTTCTAATTTGCCAAGCCCGGTTTGATTTCCTGCTCCTCCACATGCAGCCAGCTGGGTGACCTTGGGCCTGCCACAGCCCTGATAGTGCTGTTCTCACACAACAATTCTCTCAGGGCTCTCTCAGCCCCTGCTACCTCACAGGGAGAGGAAGGGAAGGCGATTGTCGGCCGTTTTGAGTGAAAAGCAGGGTATAAGAACCGACTGTTCTTCCTACTCCAAATCCCACCCCCTCCCGGTATTTCTCCAGGTGTTTGCCATCCCAGAGCTGGCAACCGTATCCCGATGCTTCAAATTGAGGGGCCAATGAGTTGCAGCAGCCAGGTTTAAAACAAACCACCAAGAAGGGAAACAAATACCCGACCAGACAAGGCAAGTTAGGAATCTAAAAGTTGAGCTGCCAAGTTTTGTGTGTGTGTGTTTAAAATATTTATTATAGGTCAGATCAGAGCCCTGTGGGACCTGAAACCGTCCTGCAAGGCTGGCATACTGTGTTCCGCCAGGCCTACGGTTGAGGCCCACGGAACGTCAAAGGTTCTGGTCTCATAGAACCATAGAGCTGGAAGGGAACTCCAGAGTCATTTAGTCCAACCCCCTACATGAAGAGTTAGCTATATATCAGTAAACAAGATTATAACATTGTAAGGCACCAAAACATCCTACTGGCACTTTATCATCTTTCCCTCCCAACTCCTGAGAAAGGCATTCAAATCAAATCAAATTTATTTGATACAGCACTGTGGCCAGATAAGAGAAAGGCATTATATCCCTAAGCAAAGGTGAATGAACACGAGGAAGGTAAATTATAAGAAAGGATTTTATCACTGCAGTATGTTTTAATGATGTTAAGAATCGTAGCAAACTGTTTTTAGGATTTTGATTATGTTTTAGGACACTTGGAAACCGCCCCGAGCCCACGAGGGAAGGACGATAAGTACATGCACATAAGTAAAAGTTAAAAACGCTGATAATGATTATTGTAAACCATTTTTGCAGTTCATAGAATCATAGAATCATAGAATCAGCTGAGATTGTATCCCCATTTGGATTTTAGTTGAGGGCATAAATTATGTTTTCAAATTTAACCTTTGTATCTGCCTGAAAAGTGGGCAACTAAGTTGAGTTCTGCATCTGAGCCACAGACATGAGAAGCAGGCCTACTGGATGGGACATAGAATCATAGAATCATAGAGTTGGAAGGGACCATAGAGGCCATCTAGTCGAACCCCCTGCTCAACGCAGGATCAGCCCTAAGCATCCTAAAGCATCCAAGAAAAGTGTGTATCCAACCTTTGCTTGAAGACTTCCAGTGAGGGGGAGCTCACCACCTCCTTAGGCAGCCTATTCCACTGCTGAACTACTCTGACTGTGAAAATGTTTTCCTGATATCTAGCCTATATCTCTGTACTTGTAGTTTAGACCCATTACTGCGTGTCCTCTCCTCTGCAGGAGACATACACTTCTGGGTAGTAGCGTTTGTGAACGTGATCTTGGACTGTAAGCTAAATAGGAGGAGAACAAATTTAGAGTCTAGTGGCACCTTTAAGACCAACATGACTCAATAAAAATTTGAATAAAATTTTTTATTGGTCTTAAAGGTGTTGCTGGACTCTATATCTGTTCTGCTGCTTCAGACCGACACAGCTACCCACTGGAATCTAAAGATGAGCAGACTCTGTGATGAGGTGGTAAAGAATACCGAACACCAAGCTGTTAGCGATCACATAGGGCTACCAGGAAATGACACCCCTGGGCATAGTCCTACAGAGAAGAACGATTACTCTGTCCTTTAATTGGTCAATGAAGAAGAAGAAGAGTTAGTTTTCATAAGAGTTGGTTTTTCTGATGGCTGCCTTGGAGGTAGACTAGAAGAAGAAGAAGAGTTGGTTCTTATATGCCACTTTTCTCTACCAGAAAGAGTCTCAAAGCGGCTTTCAATTGCCTTCCCTTTCCTCTCCCCACAACAGACCCCCTGTGAGGGATGGGAGGCTGAGAGAGCCCTGATATTACTGAAGAAGAAGAGTTGGTACTTTTCTCTACAAGAAGGAGTCTCAAAGTGGCTTCCAATCCCCTTCCCTTCCCTCTCCTCACAACAGACACCCTGTGAGGTGGGTGAGGCTGAGAGAGCCCTGATATTACTGAAGAAGAAGAGTTGGTTCTTATATGCCGCTTTTCTCTACCTGAAGGAGTCTCAAAGCGGCTTCCAATCCCCTTTCCCTTTCTTCTCCCCACAACAGACAACCTATGAGGCAGGTAGGGCTGAGAGAGCCCTGATATTACTGCTCAATCAAAACAGCACTATCAGGACTGTGACTAGACCAAGTTCACCCAGCTGGCTTCATGTGGAGGAGCGGAGGATCAAACCCAGTTTGCCAGATTAGAAGCGGCCACTCTTAACCACTACACTAAACTGGCTGTAAAGCTTGTGATGAATTTTGGATAGCTCATGATTGTGAACTGATGTTCATGGCAGGTCAACCATCATGAACTTTCTATGAACTTTCAAACCGTTTGTGGAGGTTCATTGTTTTTCATTAATATTTCCCGATTGTTTCCTGTCAACCTAAATGTTTACTGAATTTCAAAGCAATGTGGGAAAGACGAATTCTCCAGCCTTGGAAACACCAATAGGGTCTCTTGGAAACACCAAGAGTTCCCCCTCTGCTCTTGTCTGTCTTGTGAGTTTCAAGAGGGTTCTTTTCTGTTTTCTTTCAATTTCCTTACACAGAACTTGCACCCCCCCACACACACATACACCTTGCTTGGATTTGTTGTGACTTTTTTTAAAGCTTGCAGTGTCAGTGCCACTAGGTTCTGCTGAACACTCTGCACATTATAACTGGTTGTGTTGGCCTTGAAAAATGCCCCCCTTCAAGTTTGTATTGCAGGAGTTTTCTGATTTGACATTACTCCTCTTTGACTTGCATTGCTAAAGAGACACTGGGTTCTGCTGGGTAATCTGTACAGTGAACTGGTTGTTTTGAGCTTGCAACCCCCCTCCCCCCCAGCTTGGATTGTGATTTGTACTTAACATTAGTTTGATGAGCTGGCACTGGATTCTTTTGGGCTTGCAAAAATGTTTTCCCACCTTAAATTTCTACTCCAGAGATTCCCTTGGACTTTGATTCAGTTCTGCTGGGCTTCTACTGTCCTCCCCCCTCTTTATGCTATTTTTCCTCCATTGGAAACCATGGAAGATAGGGACACATTTGGGGGGTGGGGTGTAACTCAAACCCCATAGCTTCAATCTTCACCAAAATCTCGGCATGATTGGTGTTCTAGCATGCCAGGGGGCTTTCTACCATGTCACAAACCTCAAGAATCAAATAAGTTTGTTTGTCTCCTAAAAGTTGATGTTTTGTGGTTTGCAAACCATGCGCGCCACAAACGATGAACCAAACCAAACAAAAATTTCCCGGTTTGTGCCTATCCTGGATAGAAAATCACGAACCATTTCACTTTCTTCATTAGCAACCTTACCATTGTGTCATCCCCTGGTAGTCATTGCTTTTGTCTTCATTATGCGACAGTTTTGTATTCCTGCACATGAAAGACCCCTGAAAAATCCACTGATTCTGCCACTGGGGTGCTTTTTGTGCCCTGGCCACTGTAATGTACCGAGATGAAAAAGGTCCTGTTAGTGCAAAGGAAAATCCCATGCAGGGAAGTGAGGTTGATGCAAAGGCTTTCAATTGAGAACAATAGGTAGTTGGCAAGGGGAAGAGTTGGAAAGGTGTAGTATTTAGGGTTGGACTAGGACCCTTGCAGTGTTTATGGGCACCACAGCACCTATTGACACCTGTCCTGGCACCTGTTTTTAGAATACTGGCAGGGACAGGTGAAGTTTCTTCCCAAAAGGGCTTCCGAATAGCCAGTGCTTGGTTGAATATAATTTGAATAAAAATGCCTCTAGCAGTAGCTGCCAGGATTTTTACTGCACGTCTAGACGTATAATCATTTAAAAAAAGGCATCCTGTTCAACAGTCCTGCCTGAAATACTGTCGTGTCACTTTTATATAACCTCACTCCTTGACGTTTGCAGGTAGGCTCCACCTCTTGTGGCAGCCATGATGGGGGAGGCTCCACCCCCTGAAGCAGCCATTTTGTAGTTGCACTCACCAAGACCATTTATGCACTGGGAACTTCACTGCCCCAGCTCCCATGCAGGAGCACAAATCAGGGGCGGTTGAGGCACACTGGGCCAAATGTTCCCCCTTGTGGGTGCAAAAAGAGATGGATGTGGGGCAACCTGCTACGACTAAAACTCCAGCCTGCAGCTCAGAATGAAACCTCCAGTGCATAAACGGTCCAAGTGATAACAAGATTCCAATAATGTCCTTGGATTCCAAAATTTCAGGGACCCCTGAACTAGGATTTAGGCTCATATTCCCATTCAGAACCTGCCATGGAAGATTGCTGTCACCCTCTGTCAGCCTCACCTGCCTCGCAGGGCTGTTGTGAGTCTAAAATGAAGAAAGGGATGGTATTGTACGTTGTCAAGAAAACTGAGAGTACAAATGCAGTAAGTAATTTAGTTTAGTTTCGTTTATTCGATTTTGGATAGTACATAGATGCTTTAGGATGCTTAAGGGCTGATCCTGCGTAGAGCAGGGGGTTGGACTAGATGGCCTGTATGGCCCCTTCCAACTCTATGATTCTATGATTCTATGAAAAGAGTATAGACACACATTGGAAATGCCATGATAAACCAAGATCCTTTTTTTAATATACATGGTGGAGCTATGGTAGAATTGCAAAATATCGGGCAAAATTACATGTGATATTACAGTCAATACTTAATTTTAAGTTTTGCTCCAGAAAATCCATACCTTGCCAAGCAGAGATATTCTTCTTCCATGCTATGACAGCGGCCAGAATGACCCTGGCAACAGATTGGTAGATGCCAACTTTACCTTTAATGCTGGCCTGGCTGGACAAAGTCGCTGACCTTTCAAAAATGGCCAAACTAATCAAGTTAACGGGGGACCAATACAAGAATTTCGGGAACAATCGCATTACTATTCTAATTTCCTTGGCAGCTAGAACTGAAAGAGGGCCAGGAAAAAAAATTAAAATTCTCAAACTCTCACAAGGGTCGTTTGCTGTATCGGTTATACTTGATCTAGCTTTACTTTGTTCAATAAATTTAATAAAAGACGTAAAAAAGGAAAAGAAAAGAACTTGGTACCGGAAACTGGCCATCAAAAGTCATAAAAAGTGAGCTGAAGTACTTTTAGAGTGATTCTACTTGTGATTGTGCTTCATGTGTCAACTCTCTGCTTCAAGAATACCCGCAAGATGCTTTGAGTCATAATGAGCTATAATTTCCAGTGCTCTGAGATTATGTGGGTCACCTCTCCGATTATTATCTCCTTGGAATGCTAAACCTCTCGAAGCGAGGGATAAGGAAACAGCCCACAATCTTTACGATCTCTTGTTGTGTCTTCTAGTGCCTGCTAATGTTTTCTTTCAAATTTCTTATGTCCACCAGACCATGACGGCTCTAATTACTAATATTGGCTCTGGCAAATAATATGCTCTATGCCCATTTTATGTTCAGGGAATTTGTGTGTCAATTACTGTCAACCTTCTGTCAAGTTCCCAAGAAGCACTGTGAACAAGAAATCTCTTTATTGAAGAAAGTGGCGAACAGAAGCCAGGATTGCCCTTGCTAAAACTGATGAATAAAACTAGGTGTGCTTCAGTGCTTCCCTTGCAACCCCTCACCCCAATTTGAATTGTGGCATGCTCACTAACATGCTAAGCTCCCACTTTTCCAGGCCCAGTAACCCCCCCCCCCAAAAAAAAGTACAAGAATAACTTCAAGACACTACAGGCATTCCTAAGAGCACAGATCAGTCCAGCAAGATCAGTCCAACAAGTTTAAAGTGATAAAGCACCTGCCAGCAGCGGAGTTGTGAAAAACCATTACACAATTAAGACACAGGTTGAAGACAGATCAAAGGGAACATTGCTTAGCCAAAGCTTAGGAATATATAACAGTTCAAAAATCAACCACCGGAAGAAGTTCCTGACAGTTAGAGCGGTTTCCCAGTGGAACAGGGAAACCAGTGGTGGGTTCTCCATCTTTGGAGGTTTTTAAACAGAGGCTGGAGAGCCATCTGACAGAGAGGCTGATTCTGTGAGGGTTCAAGGGGGTGGCAGGTGACAGTGGATAAGCGACTGGGATGTGAGTGTCCTGCACAGTGCAGGGGGTTGGACTAGATGACCCAGGAGGTCCCTTCCAACTCTATGATTCTAAATTCCATCTAAACATCCGGAAGAAGTTCCTGACAGTCAGAGCGGTTCCTCAGTGGAACAGGCTTCCTCAGGAAGTGGTGGGTTCTCCATCTTTGGAGGTTTTTAAACAGAGGCTGGAGAGCCATCTGACGGAGAGGCAGCTTCTAATCGGACGAGCTGGGTTTGATTCCATGCTGTTCCACATGCAGCCACATGCAGACCTTGGGCTAGTCACAGTCCTTTTATGGCTGTTCTTACTGAGCAGTAACCTCAGGGCTCTCTCAGCCTCACCTCCCTCACACAGTATCTGTTGTGGAAAGAGGAAGAGAATTGTAGACCCCTCTGTTTGGGCAACGAAAAGCGGGGTACAGAAAAACATGTTCTGTTGAGTTTTTCCAACCTTCAGCAAGCCTACGAAATAATCTTCTCCAACATGTCCTTGGTGTCATGTCACGTTGATGAGCGGCAGCCTCTTATCTGGAAGACTGGCTTTCCTTCCCCTCTCCTTCTCCAGATGCAGCCAGCTGGGTGACCTTGGAGCAGTCACAGTTCTCTCAGAGATTGGTCACCTACCTCACAGGATGTCTGTCGTGGGAAGACGAAGGGTAGGAGATTGGAAGCAGCTTTGAGACTCCTTTGGGCAGTGAAAAGGGGGTTTAAAGCCCAGCTTTTCTTCTTCCCCCTTCCCCAAACAACACCCTCCCAAGGTCCCACTGTAGACTTACCAATGTCCTGGTAAGGCCTAGAAAATTCCAGATGACCTAGATTAGTTCCCCTGGAGAAAAACTTTGCAGTGGGGTTTGGACTTTATGGCTTCACTCCCAGTTGAAGACCCTTCCCTACAAAAACCTGGACTCCACCCACAACGCCTCCAGGCATATCCCAAGGAGATGACAACCGTAACTCCAGAAATTTCTGACTGCGGAGCTGGGAAGAGACCTTTCTCTAAGGCAGGCTTTCACAACCAGGGTTTCTTGATAGCCCTGGAAGGATCTCCTGAATGGGTGGGAGTTAATTCATTTTTTATATCTTTTAAAAATGTATTGGGCAATGTTTCATTCATTCATTCATTCATTCATTCATTCATTCATTCATTCATTCATTCATAATTATATTTATACACCACTGCTCTCAAATGTCTCGCAGTGGTTTTACAATCAATAAAAAACATTAAAACCCTGTAAAGCCCCTTAAATATGATCCTATAAGGTCCTGTTGATCTACTCTCCCCTCCCCAAATGGCCAATGATGGGCCTGGAGGGGGTGGGAAGGGGAGGGGTCCCGAGTGGGCGTGTCCACAGCTCTGCTTCCCAACCATATTCTGTAGGATCACGCCACTCCTGACGTTTCTCGAAGTCTGAAGAATGTTTTTCAGTAGTAAAGAGGTTGAGATGGTCTGCTCTAGGGTTCCCGTATTCCGGTGACCCAAATCTGACCCATAGAATCATTGAATCATAGCATCATAGAGTTGGAAGGGGCCATACAGGCCATCTAGTCCAACCCCCTGCTCAACGCAGGATCAGCCCTAAGCATCCTAAAGCATCCAAGAAAAGTGTGTATCCAACCTTTGCTTGAAGACGGCCAGTGAGGGGGAGATCACCACCTCCTTAGGCAGCCTATTCCCACCCACTTTGCATATTAAATAAATGGTTTTACTAATTTTGCAAACCGAGCAGCTTGATTTCATTCTTTCCCGGTTGCTCTTTAATGCCTCTTGTCAACTCCCATCAATGGAACTCCTGCACACGTACAACTTCCCTTTCCTTAATCCTCGCTCATGGCAGGATCGGCTCTTCCAAAACAAACACAATACTGGTCCGGAACACAGAGATCTGGAGCATGGGTCTCAGCCCTCTGGGCTGCCGTTTTGCATGTGGCATGTTGATGGCTTTGCATCTGTTCCAGTGGCGTGCGAGGAAACGTTTGCAGGAGGAACTTCCTCGTGGAGTCCAGTCATCTCCTCCTCATTGGCTCAAGTGGAGATTTCCGGTGCCTTCATAGAATAGAATCATAGAACCATAGAGTTGGAAGGGGCCATACAGGCCATCTAGTCCAACCCCCTGCTCAACACAGGATCAGCCCTAAGCATCCTAAAGCATCCAAGAAAAGTGTGTATCCAACCTTTGCTTGAAGACTGCCATTGAGGGGGAGCTCACCACCTCCTTAGGCAGCCTGTTCCACTGCTGAACTACTCTGTGAAAATGTTTTTCCTGATATCTAGCCTATATCGTTGTACTTGAAGTTTAAACCCATTACTGCGTGTCCTCTCCTCTGCAGCCAACGGAAACAGCATCCTCAACCTATCTTCATAGGGCTTGGTCCCTCAACCTATCTTCATAGGGCTTGGTCCCTTGGCCCCATATCATCTTCATCGCTCTCCTCTGTACCCTTTCAATTTTATCTACGTCCTTCTTGAAGTGAGGCCTCCAGAACTGCACACAGTACTCCAGGTGTGGTCTGACCAGTGCCGTATACAATGGGACTATGACATCTTGAGATTTTGATGTGAGTCTACTTCCTTTTGCTTTTCCTCCCTTGACAAAGCTAATCAGTTAGACCTCTACATCACCCGGAAATGACATTGCCATATCAATGACATCAGGAGGTGGACACTCTGGTTTAGGGGCGAAATTCTATGGTATGAGGCGAATTCTACCACAGATGTTCTGCCCACAAACCAGTGTCCCCAACGTCCCTGTGTCACTTCTGGGTGTGGTGGCCATGTCACACTTACTTCTGGCTCCCTCTCTCCCTGCTACTTGCAAGTTCAACCCCATCCCCCGCTAATTGGTCTCATGGATCCGGTAACCCTACTCCTGGGTGTAGAATAAGGAAGTGCTTTGGGCCTGGAATGACAGGCCCCAGCTTGGAATGACAGTCGCTGGGAGAAGCAGGTGTGTTGGGGGACTGGAATGTTAATAATAGCGGTGGGCAGATCTTATCTTCCATGCATTTGCCTAATCTTCTTGTAAAGCTGTCTGAGCCAGGGAGTGGATTATGTGCAAAACTGCCGTCAAAGTTGCAACCAGCTCATGACTACCCCCAACAAAGGCCTTGGAAGACCTAGAATCATAGAGTCATAGAGTTGGAAGGGACCTCCTGGGTCATCTAGTCCAACCCCCTGCACTATGCAGGACACTCACAGCCCTCTCGCTCATCCACTGTCACCTACCACCCCCTTGAGCCTTCACAGAATCAGCCTCTCTGTCAGATGGCTCTCCAGCCTCTGTTTAAAAATCTCCAAAGAACCCACCACCTCCCGAGGAAGCCTGTTCTACTGAGAAACCACGCTAACTGTCAGGAACTTCTTCCAGAGGTTTAGACGGAATTTCTTTTGAATTTATTTCATCCCGTTGGATCTGGTCCATCCCTCCAGGGCAAGAGAGAACAACTCTGCTCCATCCTCCATATGACAGCCTTTTAAATACTTGAAGATGGTTATCAGATCCCCTCTCAGCCGTCTCCTCTCCAGGCTAAACAGACCAAGCTCCCCTAACCTTTCTTCATACGTCTTGGTCTCCAAAACCCTCACCATCCTTGTTGCCCTTCTCTAGACGTGCTCCAGTTTGTCTACATCCCTCTTCATCTGTGCTGCCCAAAACTGAACACAGTACTCCAAGTGAGGCCGAACCAGAGCAGAGTAAAGCGGTACCATCACCTCCTGTGATCTGGACACGATACTCTGTTTGATACAGCCCAAAATCCCATTTGCCTTTTTAGCCTCTGAGTCACACTGCTGACTCCTGTTCAATGTCTGGTCTACTAAGACTCCTAGATCCTTTTCGCACATGCTACTGCCAAGACAAGTCTCCCCCATCCTATATTGGTTTCAATGGTTTTTCCTACCCGAATGCAGAACTTTACATTTGTCCCTATTGAACATTTTATTCAGTTTAGCCCATTTCTCGAGCCTATCAAGATCATCCTGTCTTCTGACTGTCTTCTGTTGTGTTTGCGAACCAGAGCAGAGTAAAGCGGTACCATCACCTCCTGTGATCTGGACACAATACTCCTTTTGATACAGCCCAAAATCCCATTTGCCTTTTTAGCCACCGAGTCTCACTGCTGACTCATGTTCAATGTATGGTCCACTAAGACTCCTAGATCCTTTTCACACATGCTACTGCCAAGACAAGTCTCCCCCATCTTATATTGGTGTATTTGGTTATATTGGTGCATTTCGTAGATGAGTGATAGGGATGTGAGTGTCCTGCATAGTGCAGGGGGTTGGACTAGATGACCCATGAGGGTTGGCCATTGCCTTCCTCTGCAGAGCCTTCCTTGGTGGTCTCCCATCCAAGTCCCTACCAACCCAGTTTAACTTCCAGCTTATGGTCAAGGCCAACAACAGGGTATGAAAACATCCTGGTCCAACCCGTGCCTGCTATGAATTTTCCTAGATTGCTTGCAATTTCCACCTGACGCTTCCTCTCTAATTTAGAAGCAGAAGAAGAAGAGTTGGTTCTCATTTAAGCTCTCTAGATGGTTATCTGTGTGCTCCACAATTACACTCCTCCAAGGCCTGGCCTTTTAGGCTGCAGGAAAGTTATTGGACATTGGCAAATTTTGGCCAGCTAAGAAAACCCCCTCCAATTGGTTGTCCAATCGGCCTCTGCATTTCAGCTGTCTCTTTCTCCCTCTCCCTTTCCTCAAAATGTTCCGTTTCCAAGAAGCAGGTTCTTGGGAGCTTCTGTCTGCGATTACTTTGGCAGCAGCCCTTGTTTCAAAAGCACCAAGGCCAACATCTGAAATCACTGCTTATTAACGTGATCTGTGAAATGATCTTTCCCCAGGCCAAAAGGGATTTCCCTTCCCGGCAAGTCTCTTCTAGAAACTGGGCCTGTGGGAAATGACAGCACAGGGCAAGAAATTCCAAATGGTTCTATTCAGATTCATAGAAGCCTAGAGCTGTGAGACACCTCCAGGTCATCTAGTCCAACCCCCTGCACAACGCACAACGCACAGTGCTCCCAATTCCATGTCTCACTGCTTTTAGGGATTCTCGCAAAGCCGGAATGTCCCACACCCGGAAATCACACAGAGTCTTTTAAAAATATATATAATTTAAAATATTATTTTGTCAACTTAAAGAAGTAACGTAGAAAAGAAAGAATAATTACAGTGATTTCCTATAGGACTCCCAGCAGTCTGGAAAGTCTTCTAGTGGTCTTCCGCGAACTAAGTTAGTTAATTTTGCCACGATCACAAGCTCTCTGATCTTACAATTCCGGGAGTTTGTAGCTGGGAATTCTTGTTGGTTCTGCCTCGATGCAATCCAAAGTCTGGCAGCCGTCGTTGCAGGGAAGAAACAAATCTCACTTAGTCTGAGAACTCTATCCAGAGAAATCCAGAGAAATCTGGTCTAGTTTTCACAGTAGTACATATGTACTATTCTATATATGGAATCCTAGAGAGGGAAGAGGCCATACAGGCCACCTAGTCCAACTCCCTGCTGATTGCAGGATCAGCCTCCAGCATCCAGGAGAAGGATCTGTCCAGCCACTGCATGAAGACAGTCAGTGAGGGGCAGCTCCCCACCTCCTCAGGCAGCCCCTTCCCCTGCTGAACTAGACTCCCAGAATCCTAGAGTGGGAAGGGGCCACACAGGCCATCTAGTCCCACCCCCTGCTCAGTGCAGAATCAGCTTTAAGCATCCAGGGTAAGTATCTGTCCTGCCTGAAGACCATCAGTGAAAGGGAGATGACCATCTCTTTGGGAAGTTGATTCCCCTGCTCAGCCACTTAGCCTGTGACAATTTCTCCCCCTGGTTTCTAGCCTATTGTGGAACAGGCTGCCATAGGAGGTGGTGAGCTCCCCCTCACTGGCCGTCTTCAAGCAAAGGTTGGATACACACTTTTCTTGGATGCTTTAGGATGCTTAGGGCTGATCCTGCATTGAGCAGGGGTTTGGACTAGATGGCCTGTATGGCCCCTTCCAACTCTATGATTCTATGATTGTTCTCCACATAGTTTAAGCCCATTACTGTGGGTCCTATCTTCTGTTGCCAACAGGAATCTTTCCCTGCCCTCCTCTAAGTGACAACTTTCAAAACACCTAAAGACAACAATCCTCTATCTGCCTGTCTGCCTGCCTGCCTAATCTTGTCTTTCTCTGACTCTGTTCTGTTATAATCATGTGATTATTACCTAGATAACTGGTTGGTTCATCACTAAACAGGAGATAATCAACACGAGTGCAAACAAGCCAATTGGTATGTGCATATATCTGATATATCAAGATAAGAAGACCCATCTGAGCTCCTTAACCTCAATCAAAACGCAATTACCTGGACTTTTCTTCAACCGCTTTAAGCTGCCTCGAGCGCAAGGAACTTGTCACAAGGTTCACTGTCTGTTGAGAAGCATTTGAACTTTTCCTGAGCTCACAAGCTGAGTGAGAGAAGATAGAGAAGATCGTGTCGGAAGTGACAGAAGAAAGCTTCTGTCCAGGTTCATTTTTTTGACGACCAACGAAGTTTCATTCTGGGTATCAGCTGTTGTGGACATGCACATTCTTTGGGTGCATATATGCTAGGATTCCTAGAATGATAGACTCATAGACTTGGAAGGGACCTCCTAGGTCATCTAGTCCAACCCCCTGCACTGTGCAGGACACTCACAACCCTCTCACTTCTCCACTGTCACCTGCCACCCCCTTGAGCCTTCACAGAATCAGCCTCTCCGTCAGATGGCTCTTCAGCCTCTGCTTAAAAATCTCCAAAGATGGAGAACCCACCACCTCCCAAGGAAGCCTGTTCCACTGAGAAACCTCTCTGACTGTCAGGAACTTCTTCCTGATGTTTAGACGGAATTTCTTTTGAATTAATTTCATCCCATTAGTTCTGGTCCATCCCTCTGGGGCAAGAGAGAACAACTCTACTCCATCCTCTACATGGCACCCTTTTAAATACTTGAAGATGGTTCTCAGATCCCCTCTCAGTCGTCTCCTCTCCAGGCTAAACAGACCAAGCTCCCCCAACCTTTCCTCATATGTTTTGTCTAACTAACTTGTCTGTCTAACTAACTAAGAGAGAGGCCTTAATAGCATTTAGAACGAGGAAAGCATGCAGGCTAAAATTAAAAAAAAAAAAGCATATCAAGGAACTAAAAACAATGATAAGAGTATTTCAGAGAGAGCAACAATTCAGGGCCTTTTAGACCGAGGTGAAGTCACAACTGATAAGAACTCAGCAAGCTTTTCAGCAATTTCAGGGGACTTATCTGCTAGCAGGAAGCTGATCAACGTGTTGTCTGTAATGTTAAAGGAAGGTAAAAGAGGTAAAATCAAACATTGGCATAGCTGGTCATATTGAATACGACCTAAAATGATGTGGTGAATGGAATCGGGCACTTTACAACAATAACTACACATTCTCTCTCCCCCCCCCCCCGTTTTTATTTTGAGTATATAAAGTATACATCAATTCAAGACAGAAAGAGACGAAAAAGCCATCAACTATAGACATTATTACCTCATCCCTGGCCCTCCTTCAGCCTCTGATATCCATAGCTCTTCAGTTATCAAGGTAGTATCTAAGAAGTATCTAAGTAGTATCTAAGTAGTATCTAAGAAGTATCTAAGTAGTATCTAAGTAGTATCACCATTGCTCCTGATATTCTTCTATTGGTCATTTATTGACTATAGAAGATGTAAGCTTCGCCATTCCTGATAGTTCCGTAACTTTATTCTGCCATGTCTCAATAGTCGATACTTCTGAACATTTCCAAATCTTGGCTAAGACTAATCTTGCTCCTCTAGTCGTGTGGAAAAGAAAAGTTCTGAGTAGATAATATATATGGATAGAGACTTAACATCATATATTCAGGAATTCAAGGGAAGTTAGTCTTAAACATCAATGAACATGCTTTCATTGGGTGGAATATCCTCGGATATGCCCACAACCATAACCCTAAGAAACATATTGAATACTGCTAATATAAATGCTCTGCAAAAGGATGGAATTGTTACATTAGAAAAGGAATGAGCCAAAAGATTTGGAGAATAAATAAGGCCAAAAAATGTAAAGAACATGCCCCACCCGCACCAGCATATATTAGCTGAAGTTCAATGTCCCAAATTCTTCTTTGAGTTGTCCGGAGTACTAATTCGTCATCAGAATTAGCCAAAAGGTCCAGATCTATGCCCAAATATTTGATATTAGAA
The DNA here is from genome assembly GCF_049243985.1 of Paroedura picta. Taxonomy (NCBI): domain Eukaryota; kingdom Metazoa; phylum Chordata; class Lepidosauria; order Squamata; family Gekkonidae; genus Paroedura; species Paroedura picta. The sequence goes on from NC_135369.1 coordinate 6,380,530, forward strand.
ACAGCAGATTAGGAATTTCTTACATTCTGCAGGGGGTTGGTCTAGAAGACCTTGGAGGCCCCTTCTAACTCTGATTCTCTGATTCTGCTGGAGCATTTTGAGATGTATGGGTCATCCGGCAGAAGTGCAATCAGGCAATTTGGTGGTGGTAGTGGTGGGGCTAAATTGTACATGGGGCTAATATTTAATAGAAATAATCCATACCCGAGCTTCAATAGGCTATGGAGAAGGGAATGCCCAAAATCCTGCATAAAAAGGAAGCTGCCATACAATAGGTCTCTTTGTTAAGGGACAGAATGCAGAAAGGAATCCCATTTAATAGCCAAGAGATTATGGCAGTCCCCAAGTGGGGGCAAGGGATCTCCCAGTTTGGAACCTCTCCCTGCCATTAATGGGCTCTCATGAATGGGGGGGGGGCGGAATTTGGAGGACAAAGAAAGGTTCCTGTGGGCAGCAAAGGAGAGGACTTGCAGTCTTTGTTTTAAACTAAGTGTAGAACAATATCGACTAGATATCGGGAAAAAAAATTCACAGAGTAGTTCAGCAATGGGCTGCCGAAGGAGGTGGTGAGTTCCCCCTGGCTGGTGGTCTTCAAGCAGTGGCTGGACAGATCTTTTTCATGGCTGCTTTTGGCTGATCTTGCATTGAAAAGGGGGTGGGACTAGATGGCCTGTATGGCTGCTTCCCACTCTAGGATTCTATGATTCTAATAACAGCAGTATTGACTACCATCCGCTACTCTCTGAGTTCTTTGCACATGAGCTACTCCCAGATTGTCATGAACCCCGGTTCATGACCCATGTTTCCCCTGTGTTCTCCCAGTGCCTACCAGGCTGTTGACCATCTGTAAACAGCCCGTGGCGCCACGGGCGCCACGGACTGTATAAAGGAGTAAGGGGTAGTGGGGAGGAGTTAGGGCGGGACCGGTCCGGGATAAAAACTCGGGGGGGGCCAATCAGGAGCCGCGAAGCGGCTCCTGATTGGCCCCTCCGAGTGTCAATCCCGCCCCAGGCAGTCAATGGGGAGCCGCGCGAAGCGCGGCTCCCCATTGCCTGCTTCACTCGCTTGGAAAATGGCGGCCCGCCTGGTGAGAGCCTCGGCTGGGGGGTGGGCCGGGAAGCCTTCTCTTGGCCGGCGGAGCGGCCTCCCAGCGTTGTGGACGCTGCGAGCCTGCTCCGCCGGCCGAGAGAAGGCTCCAGAGAGCCTCGGGGGGGGGGGATGGGTGGGGGGGGGACGGGAAGCCTTCTGCCGCGGGCCGTAGCGGGCTCACAGCGTCGTAGACGCTGTGAGCCCGCTCCGCCCGGCGGCAGAAGGCTCCAGAGAGCCTCGGGAGCGTCGGTGGGTGGGGGGGGGGGCGGGAAGCTTTCTGCCGCCGGGCGGAGCCGCCTCGCAGCGTCGCCGCCCGCCTCACCTCCGCCCGGACTACGGCGTTCAGAAGCCTGCCAGATCAGGAGCCGAAGCTGACAAAAGGTACGCCGCTTCCCCTCCATGTAGCCCCGGCCCTCCCCAACACCTTCTGCGCTCCGCCGTGGGGAAGGGGGGCAAGCCTCCTGCGGCCCTGTGCTGCCCTGTGCTACGCCAGCCAGGCCTACCCTTGCCCCGTGCCAATGCCATCTAGCGCCCATTTTATCTACAGTAAAATGGGCTTAAAATCTAGTAAACCCATAAAGCCATAAATCGCCTGTTGGCTCCTTCCCTCCCTTTTGCATTCCAAAGTGTCCCACTGCCAGAACCCCTTATCGCTTCCTGACCTTGCTAGGAGCTGTGAAGTCTCAACATTTGTAACTCCTTAGATCAAAGTAGGGGCCAGATGGCTCTCTTGAGAACTATGGTATTTTCCCATCTTTGGGAATCCCTCATCCTCCCCCTCCTTTAGCCAACTCCAGGTATAATAATCCCTATGGGGGCCAGTGATCCTTTGTCTCTGCCAAAGAGTTTATTCATCAGACTTTTCCTATTGATGCCTTTCTGTGTTCGTCTTTTGAATAAAGCTTCCTTTTGGATTTCACTACAATAGTGGTCTTGGGGGATTACTTGTTCAAGATACTTTACTTGGGTGTCTCCGATCTGGTTCCTGATACAGATCAACTTTCACTGGAGATGTCAGCGATTGAACCTGGGATATTCCAGATGATGAGTGGACGCTCTACTCCTGACCCACAGTTGCTTCCCATTCCAAACCTTAAACCAGATGGCAATGAAGATTGATTCCCTCCCCTACTGACGTTGATCAATTAATTCCAGTAGCTGTGGGCCGTTGAAGAAAACAGCTGTTAAGGGTGGGAAAGAAGTTGTTTCCTGGACATCAAAACATCTGTGGACTTTATTTCCTGCATTCTGTAGAGCAGGGGTAGTCAACCTGTGGTCCTCCAGATGTCCATGGACTACAATTCCCATGAGCCCCTGCCAGCAAACACTGGCAGGGGCTCATGGGAATTGTAGTCCATGGACATCTGGAGGACCACAGGTTGACTACCCCTGCTGTAGAGGGTTGGACTAGGTGACCCTGGAGGCTCCTTCTGACTCTATGATTCTAGGATTCAGATAGTCTGGATCCAAACAGGGCCACAAATTCCTTGTTTCCTTTCAAACAGGGTCAACGTGATTCGCCAGCTGTGATTTATGGTAGGAAGTCTTTGAGAAGCCCTCATTAGTCAAGATTCCTTAATCCCTTCATATGAGTTCTTGCCAACATGAGACTAGATCAAACACCAGCCGAAAACACATGCACATATTTTTGCATTGCTTTCGGCCAATCCAGCAGCAGAGCTACTCAAGAGGAGAAAGGACTACGACTTCTGTCAGGTGTGCCTCTCCAGTCATCCAACCCATAAATTGAATTTGATGGGATAGGCACGTGCACAGAGAAAGAAACTGGATCGTTTTGGATTCAGACTGGTTCGGTCATTGGTGGAATCGATTCGGCCAGCTCTGAATCATCCCGAATCACCCTTCACTAGGTCAGATTCGGCCAGATTGGTTCATCTGAATCCCAAAAGATCTGAATTCTTTGGGTTGTGTGAATCTGAAATGATCTGAATTCTTTTTCACAGGCCTCTTCCCCACCCTGCATTTCAAGGGTGCGCCAAGCAGTGGATCATGACCGGTCAAGCTGCTTGGCCAGTTTGGTGTAGTGGTTAGGAGTGCGGACTTCTAATCTGGCATGCCGGGTTTGATTCTTCACTCCCCCACATGCAACCAGCTGGGTGACCTTGGGCTTGCCACGGCACTGATAAAACTGTTCTGACCAAGCAGTGATATCAGGGATCTCTCAGCCTCACCCACCCCACAGGGTGTCTGTTGTGGGGAGAGGAACGGGAAGGCGACTGTAAGCCGCTTTGAGCCTCCTTCGGGTAGGGAAAAGCGGCATATAAGAACCAACTCTTCTTCTTCTCTTCTTCTAAACTCTCCTGCCCCCATCTTCTCAGCTGATGCCTGGGATGGTTGTGGGGGAGAGACAGCATGTCAAACAGCTGACCTGTCATGATCAACTACTTGGTGCACTCTCTTCCCCCAAGACTCTTCCTTTAAACTGGCTGGATCGCCATTTTCTTTTTTTGAGTACCACTGATTTGGCAGGTTTAAAGTACAGGGATGGGCAATTTGGCTCAGATAGGTCCAAAAAGTACACGAATCAGCATTGATTCAGATAGTTTTTTGGCTTATCTGAAACAAATCACCTGTTCCTTTTGATCCTGCAGGCACTTTTGAAGTTCTGACAAAAACGTGGTGGGAGCATCCATAAAACAACATCAGGGAGGCCAGTGGCAGGGCCAGAACTCCAGAAGTCCTCTCACTATGGGCACCAAGAAGACTGAGCATCAGTGCCCCAATAAAATCAGAGTCTCGTAGCACTTTTAAGACCAGCAAAGATTCATTCAAGGCGTGAGCATTCAAGTGCAAGCACTCTTCCTCGCTCTTCTTGCACTCAAAAGCTCACGCCCTGAATCATAGAATCATAGAGTTGGAAGGGGCCATAGAGGCCATCTAGTCCAACCCCCTGCTCAACGCAGGATCAGCCCTAAGCATCCTAAAGCATCCAAGAAAAGTGTGTATCCAACCTTTGCTTGAAGACTGCCAGTGAGGGGGAGCTCACCACCTCCTTAGGCAGCCTATTCCACTGCTGAACTACTCTGACTGTGAACAATTTTTTTCCTGATATCTAGCCTATATCGTTGTACTTGAAGTTTAAACCCATTACTGCGTGTCCTCTCCTCTGCAGCCAATGGGAACAGCATCCTGCCCTCCTCCAAGTGACAACCTTTCAAATACTTAAAGAGGGCTATCATGTCCCCTCTCAACCTCCTTTTCTCCAGGCTGAACATTCCCAAGTCCCTCAACCTATCTTCATAGGGCTTGGTCCCTTGGCCCCAGATCATCCTCGTCGCTCTCCTCTGTACCCTTTCAATTTTATCTGCATCCTTCTTGAAGTGAGGCCTCCAGAACCGCACAGAGTACTCCAGGTGTGGTCTGACCAGTGCCGTATACAATAGGACTATGACATCTTGTGATTTTGATGTGATGCCCCTGTTGATACAACCCAAAATGGCATTTGCCTTTTTTACCGTTGCATCACATTGCCTGCTCATGTTTAGTTTATAGTCCACAAGTACCCCAAGGTCTTGTTCACACACAGAATGAATCTTTGTTGGTCTTAAAGGTGCTCCAGGACTCTGATTTCATTGTGCTACTTCAGACCAACACAGCTACTCATATGAATCCATCCGTGCCCCAGACAGGGTACCATCTTTACCTTGTGGCTAATACAACAAAATTTGAATCCAATGGTACCTTTAAGACCAACCAAGATTTATTCAAGGTGTGAGCTTTCATGTCCAGGCACACTTCATCGGACAAAAGCTCCCACCTTGAATAAATCTTTGTTGGTATTAAAGGTTCCATTGGTCTCAGATTTCATTGTGTTACTTCAGACCAACTCAGCTCTCAACTTGAACCAATCTTGTGGCTAACAGACACTCATGGATCTCTGCTCCGTATAAGAGCATGAGATGCCATGCTGGATCAGGCCCATGGGCCATACAGTCCAACAGTCTGTGTCACACAGTGGCCAAAACCCTGGGAACATTAGGTGGTCCACCAGTGTGACCAGATGTCCTTGTACTGTTGCCACAACAGCACCAAGAATGCAGAGCATCTCTGTCCCAGACATAAGAACGTAAGAAAAGCCATGTTGGATCAGGCCAGTGGCCCCTCCAGTCCAAAACCTTGTGTCACACAGTGGCCAAACTCCAAGAGGCATCAGGAGGTCCACCAATGGGACCAGAATTCCAGAAGAGCTCCCACTGCAGCCTCCCCAAGGACCATGAAGATGGAGCATCCCTGCCCCATAAGAACATAAGAGAAGCCATGTTGGATCAGGCCAGTGGCCTCTCCAGTCTAGCACTATACGTCACTCAGTGGCCCAGACCTAAGGCCCACCAGGAGGTCTACCAACAGGGCCAGAACTCCAGAAGTCCACCCACTCTTGCCCTCCAAGCACCATGAAGACAAAATATTACTGACCCAGGCATAAATATGTAAGAGAAGTGATGTTGGGTCAGACCAGTGGTCCTTCCAGTCTAACACAGGGGCCAAAACCCAGGGGCCATCAGGAGGTCCACCAGCAGGGCCAGAACTCCAGAAGCCCTCCCAGTCTTGTCCCCCAAACACCAAGAATGCAGAGCATCCCTGCCCCAGACATAAATAATACATGGCCTATAGAGATGGCCCAAGAGAACAATTGCAGTCATAGCAAAGTATTCACATCTAGCAACTATCCAGCCATCCACACAATAAAAGCCGTAGATTGATGGGTACTCATGATGCCTTTTCCAAAATACCTAATTGCTTTGTTGACTGCAGACTCCAAGGGGAGACTGCAAAGCCGTGTGGGTGTTTTCTGGCTTTCCTGACAGGTGGTAGTTAAGGGATTAAGTGCAGCCTCTTCAATTGCAGAACTCTCCTGCACCGGAGACCTTGTGATTCTGGTTCATGGTGCTCCAGGTCTCTGCTGTCCCCTTTCTGTCCAATGAGCACTTCTTGAGGAGGAATTAGAAGTTACAGTAAACTTCTGGCTGGGAGCCAAACGAGAAGTTGCCTGTCCAGAATTCCGCCTGTCACTTACAGGCCTTTCGAGAAGAGGGCAGGTAGCTAGAAATGTTGCAAGAAGAAGGAAGAGGAGGAGGAGGAGGAGAAGAAGGAGGAGGAGGAGAGGAGGAGGAGGAGGAGGAGGAGGAGAAGGAGTTGGTTCTTAGATGCTGCTTTGCTTTACCCAAAGGAGTCTCCAAGCGGCTTCCAATCCCCTTTCCTGTCCCCACAACAGACACCCTGTGAGGGAGGTGAGGCTGAGGGAGCCCTGAGATTACTGCTCGGTCTGGACAGCTTTATCAGTACATTCAGGTCTAGGCAAGAGATGAACAAAGGTGATTTAACATTGCTTGCCTCTCTGTAGCAATCCCAGACTTTCTCGATGTGTGTGTGTATGCCTTCCCTTCTCCCCCCCCCCCAACAGATACCTTGTGAGGTTGGTAGGGTTGAGAGAACTCTGAAAGAACTGTTATGGGAGAACAGTTCCAAGAGGACAGCCATTGTAAGCCACTGAGACTCCTTTGAATAGTAAAAAGGGGGTGCAAGATACCCCCGCTCTTCTTCTTCAATATGCAGGGGATAGAGCACCAGGTCCTTAAAGAAAAAAAAATAGTTTTATTTAGAAGAGATACAACTTTGCATAGAAAAGTGGAGGAGAGAGAGGGTGTTAGAAGTCTAAGTAACTGTTGCTCATTCCATCTGTTGGTTTTGGTGGCAAGCAGGGAGGAAGTGAGTTCAAAGTAGAAGGAAATCTCCAAACAGCCAAGCAGAAGACTGCAGGAGATCATCTGAAAAAATATCAGGAAGTTCCAACTGGAACAATGCTCATTACATGCCTTCTCCAACGCCCCCTGCAGGATACTTTTCTCCTGCTGCTGACTCATGCACACTGCAGTGCTCGCTTATTCCAGCAGGTGATATCTCGATGCTTTTAAAAATCACTTATATGCCAAAAGAGTTTAGAAAGTGACAATTTTCATGGGGAACGTGTCTGATCATCGGACTTGCTGTGTTCCAGTGTGATGACCATGGCATTCCAATCACCACGCCTGTCCAGTATGCCACCAAGCAGTACTTATGCCCAAAGTTTGCCTTTCCCCCCCAAACTGGGCATCTATTAAAAGAACCATGATCCTAACAGAAGCTTATTCTGACACACATGAAATGCACTCTTGATGCAGAAAAGGACCATAGCGGAGAGTGGTGGTCCTAGGCTGAATCTGCACAAAGCTTTTGTCAAACGTACAGGAAACTCACAACAAACTTCTTAGTAAAAAGAGTTTTATTGAAAAGCACTATACGCAAAGGACTGAGAAGTCAAATCTGCCAGAGGCCAGATTTGCCCCAGCTTATCAATACATTTCTCCCGCCCAAAACTTGACAGTTCCCAAGGGAGGGGGCAGGAGAGAAAAGACATATGTGTTACATAAACAGGATCTTGCTCTCCCAGCCTTGAAGAGGTGACAACAACCCGCGAGCCCACAACAAGATAAGGTTAACATAACATCACTATTCAATTTTATAACTAGCAAACTACAAGGCCTGGGCAAGAAGGCGCCAGGTCCAATTAAGCAATATAACTGACATGGAGGAACTCAGGCTAATTTATGACAGAGATTCTACAATCCTGACATCCCTCCGCATTAAAACAAACTTCCCTCCCCCACCTAGCCTGCATCAACAGGGCGAGGGCAATCAGGGAATGCTCGATGGAAAGCCCGAAGAAGGCGGGGCGCCTTTACATTCCCAGCCTCAACCCACTCTTTGTCTCCTGAGGGGAAATCCTTCCAATCAACCAAATACTGGAGACGACCCTTGTGAATACGAGAGTCTAGGATCTGGTTGACCTCATAATGGGTGTCTTTATCGATGTAAATGGGCACAGGCGTAGCAGGAGGGGGGTGCCATTCGTCTGGATCAGGAGCTCTTCGCAGCAGGCTGGAATGAAAAACCGGATGCACATTCCTGTAAGTCTTTGGCAAGGCTAACTCCACGGTTACAGCATTAATCAATTTTACCACCTTAAATGGCCCCACATATTTTGGGCCAAGCTTCTTGGATTTCTGTTGGCACCGCAGGTTTTTGGTGGACAAATAGGCCAGGTCACCCACTTTCCACACAGGCGCAGGTGCCCGTTTCTTGTCTGCCTGGATCTTATAGGCTTGTTTCGCCTCTCTGAGACTAGTAACTATTACTGGCCAACCTGCACTGATCGTCTCTGCCCACTTGTTGACTTCAGGAGCCTCGGACGAATTAAGCTCCCAGGTGGGCGCTGCTACTAAATCAGTCCCGTACACCACCTTAAAGGGTGATACGCCTGTCGAGGCATGGGCCCCATTATTGTAGGCAAATTCAGCTAGTGGCAATAGGGCAACCCAATCGTCCTGCTGATGGTTGATGAAGCAACGCAAGTATTGTTCCAAGATCTGGTTAACCCTTTCGGTCTGGCCATTCGATTCCGGGTGGTAGCCCGAAGTGAGGGCTTGCTCCACACCCAGCAGTCTCAGGAGCTCCCGCCAGAACTTGGCAACGAACTGGGGGCCCCGATCCGTCAGTACACGTCCCGGGATCCCATGCAGCCGTATCACGTGGGTAACAAATAATGACGCCAATTTAGCTGCTGAGGGCAGGCTTGTGCACGGGATAAAATGAGCCTGCTTTGAAAAGGCGTCTACCACCACCCAAATGACGGTTTTCCCTTGGCTGGGGGGTAAGTCAGTGATAAAGTCCATTGTGACATCCGTCCATGGTCGGGAGGGGGTGGGCTGGGGCTGCAAAAGTCCCTTTTTCTTTCCACCAGCCGGTTTGGAGGCGATACAAATGGGGCACCCCTGCACGTATTTTTCCACATCCTTACGCAGGGTGGGCCACCAATAATGCCTCCTGACCAGGTGCAGGGTTTTCACAAACCCAAAATGTCCAGCGGTTTTCGCATCGTGGCAAAGTTTCAAAACATCCCCGCGCGCCGCTGCTGGGACAAAAAGCCGCTCGCCTTTGAAAAACAACCCCCCTTTCTCCACCAGGTCTGGGAGGAGGGATTGGAATTCAGAGTCCTGTGACACCTCTTTTTGGACCCAACCCCCTGGGATGGACGTTCCAGATTTTGTTTGGCTGCGCGTCACCGCGGTCATTCCCAGTTGGGCGGGGGTAAACACTGTGTCCACCAATGGGTCACGCTTGCTGTTGTACTGGGGCAGGCGCGAAAGGGCATCCGCCAAAAAGTTCATTTTGCCCGGCAGATGCTTGAGGGAAAAGTTGAACCGAGCGAAAAACTCCGCCCACCGCATCTGCTTCGCTGAGAGCGAGCGGGGCTGCTTGAGCGCTTGAAGGTTTTTGTGGTCCGTCCACACTACAAAAGGGACTGCGGACCCCTCCAACCAATGCCTCCAAGTAGACAAAGCTAATTTCACTGCAGCTGCCTCTTTCTCCCAAATTGCCCAGTTCCTCTCAGCCCCTGAGAATTTTTTAGACAAATAGGCCAACGGGTGTAACTTCCCATCCTCCCCCTCTTGTAGGATCACGGCCCCCATTGCCACGTCCGAGGAATCTACTTGCACGGTGAATTGCCTAGTGGGGTCGGCATGGGCCAGCACCGGTTCGGAGGTGAATAATAACTTCAGCCTGTCAAAAGCCTCCTGGCACTGGGCGGTCCACTGGAGTGGCGCCCCAGGGCGACTTGCTGCTTTTCCCCCCTGTTTCGTTTTTAGCAGATCGGTGAGGGGCAAAGCCACTTTGGCAAAACTGGGGATGAACATCCTGTAGAAGTTAGCGAACCCCAGGAAACTTTGCAGTTGCCGTCTAGTACGGGGGGGGTTCCCAAGCTAACAGATCCCGCACTTTGCCTGGGTCCATTTCAATTCCTGCCTGGGAAACACGGAAACCCAGGAACTCCACCGCATCCCGGTGGAATTCACATTTCGAAAGTTTGGCGAACAATTGGTGCTTCCGCAAACGGCGGAGCACTTCACGGACCAAGTTAGCATGACTCTTAACATTTTCAGAATACACCAAAATATCATCAATGTACACCAACACCCCCTGATACAATAAATCATGCATAATCTCATTGATCATATTCATGAACACGCCCGGAGCGCCGGCGAGGCCGAACGGCATCACAGTGTACTCAAATTGCCCCAGGGGGGTGTTAAAAGCAGTTAGATATTCATGTCCCTTCTTTATCCGGACCCGGTAATAGGCCTCTCTCAAGTCCAGTTTCGTGAAAACCCGCGCCTTCTCCAAGTGACCCAATAAGTCCTTTATCAGAGGCAGCGGGTAGGCGTTACAAGTAGAAACAGCATTCAAGCCCCGGTAGTCAGTGCAAAGGCGCAGCGAACCGTCTTTCTTTTTCACAAAAAGAACCGGGGCCGCCAAGGGCGAGGTGGCTGGTCTAATAAAACCCCTCACCAGATTCTTATCCAAGAATTCCCTGAGCTCAGCCATTTCCCTCGGACTCATGGAGTAAAGTTTGGCTTTGGGGAGGGGGTTCCCCTTTTTTTAACTCGATGGCACAGTCAGTCTTACGGTGAGGGGGAAGCTGGTTGCACTCCGCCTCCGCAAACACGTCTGCAAAGTCCCGATATTCCGGAGGAACAGCCCCCCCCCCTATGGTCCCTAGCGCTGCTTTTACCCCCTTGCCCGGGAGACACGGTGGCCGAGCGTGTTGCTCGCAAGCAGGGGAGGTGAATTCCACAGTCCCTTCTTTCCACTTCACCAGGGGTCATGCTCCCTTAGCCAATCCAGCCCCAACACGCACGGGAAAGCAGAGTGAGGCGCTACCAAGGGTTGAATTTGCTCCCAATGTTTTTTAATGTCCAGGTCCATGGGGCGCGTCTTCACTGTGGCTTCCCCACCAGGAGCGCATTTCCCATCTAGTTGGGTGATCGGCAAAGGCTCCCCCAACGGCACCTTCCCCACCCCCAGAGTCTCGGCCAGTGCTGGGCTCACCAGGGATTGGGTACACCCTGAGTCCACGATGCAGCGGACTCCCACCGTTTTCCCCGAACTGGGGTTGGAGAGGTTGGCGGGTAGGAGCAGTAAGGGGGAATCACTCACCGCGCGTTTGCCCCTTTTGGCGGCCTGCTGGCGGGGCGCCTTTACAGCAGACCGTCTTCGTTTCCCGACTGCTCCTCAGCTTGATCCTCGTCATCCTGACCGCTGCCCTCCTCCGAATCATCCACCACCGGAGCGGCACCGACCGGTACCAGGAGAGACTTGGCACTTTTCTTCGGGGTGGGTTTCTTGGCGGGTTGGGCTTTCACCGGGGGGCTGCTGACCGCTCTCGCCCCGGCCACCGCTTTCGATGGGCAATGTGCAAGGAAGTGCCCAGCTTGGCCGCATCCCAAACACAGCCCTTTCTCCATGAGGTGAGTGCGCTCAGTTGGCTCCAACTTCGCTTTCGGCTTGACTTTAGCTGGGGTGGAGGTCTTTGCCCCCGTCTTTCCTGCCAACACCTGGACCATTGAGGCTCTCTCCAGGCGATTCTCCATCTCACCCGCCAGTTGGACCCAACCGTCGACTGTAAGTGGGTCGTCTAACAGGAGGCATTTGTTTGCCAGGTCTGGTGAGAGACCCCCTACGAACGCAAGCACGCGTTGGGGCTCGGTCCAGTCCGGCACCGATGAGGACAGCTCCTTAAATTCTCTGGCGTACTCGACCACTGATAACTTTCCTTGCCGGTGAGCTCTCAGTTTCTTCTCCGCCGTCTCCCTTTCAAACGGTTCCACATACATCTGGCGCATAGAGCGCAGGAAGTGGTTGTAGTTGCGGATGGCTCGTGGGTTGTAACGGTACAAGTCCAGGAACCACTTTGCAGCCTTGCCCTCCAGGGCTTCCCCCACAAACCTCACCCGCTCAGCGTCGTCATGAAAAGTGAACCCCATGTCCATCATGTAGGCCTGGAGGTGCACCAGGAACGTAGGGAAAGCTGCGTGGTCCCCCGAAAATTTAGCCTTGAATTTATAGGTGTTCCGCATTTCCACTCCCCGGAGGTGAGGAGGCAGGCGTCCCTGGCCCCAATCCCCCTGGGCCGGGACTGGGAATCTCGCCCCACGGCCGATACCACGTCCCATTCCTGCTGCCGCTCTCGCGTCCGCTGCCGCCCTCGCTGCCTCCGCCGCTCGCGCGGCCGCCGCCGCCGCCTCTCGTGCTGCCGCCGCCGCTGCTGCCTCGGCTCCCGCAACGTTCGCCGCCGCCGCCGCTGCTGCATCCTCTCCGCCCGCGCCGTCCGCTCCGGCTCCATCGCCCGCGCCATCACCGCCGGCGTCCTCGCGCTCCTCTTCTTCGTTCTCCCTCTGCGCTCTCGCTCGCACCGCAGCTTCGGCCTCGATCTCCCTCTGCGCTCTTGCCCGCGCCGCCGCCTCGGCCTCCGCTTGCATGGCCGCCATCTCACGTTCCCGCAGGGCGAGCAGACCACCCGACCTCCGTCCACTGGTGTCGTGCGCACCACCACCGAGCACCTCCTTCAGGAGGCGTTGGGTTCGGCGTTGCTCCTCCGGATCCAACCGACCCGATAGATCCTGCAACCAGTTGGTCACCCTGTCCAGCTTGTACTGCAGGTCCTGTGTCTCACCGACGGGCTCCAACCCGTAGCTAGGCATTCCAAGATGCTCCGGCCACTGTTCATCCCCAGTGGGGCGGTCATACTTCGACAATCACCTGCGTTCGGTGACGTGCCGCTCCAAAAAATCCTTGGGCCCAGGAGTTGTTCCTGACACGGCCCTGAGCATGCCCGAGCTGTACGGCCCTCCACTAGCACCGTCGCCCTGGGAGAGGTCCCAATCCAGGCCCTCTCCTTGCTCAGTAAAAGTATGTCCTTCGCCCTGCATATTGGCAGGTGAAAGGAGTTGTGAGATTTGACTTAATGTCAAACGTACAGGAAACTCACAACAAACTTCTTAGTAAAAAGAGTTTTATTGAAAAGCACTATACGCAAAGGACTGAGAAGTCAAATCTGCCAGAGGCCAGATTTGCCCCAGCTTATCAATACATTTCTCCCGCCCAAAACTTGACAGTTCCCAAGGGAGGGGGCAGGAGAGAAAAGACATATGTGTTACATAAACAGGATCTTGCTCTCCCAGCCTTGAAGAGGTGACAACAACCCGCGAGCCCACAACAAGATAAGGTTAACATAACATCACTATTCAATTTTATAACTAGCAAACTACAAGACCTGGGCAAGAAGGCGCCAGGTCCAATTAAGCAATATAACTGACATGGAGGAACTCAGGCTAATTTATGACAGAGATTCTACAATCCTGACAGCTTTGATTCCAATCCCAGGTCGATTCAGTCCCTGCCGTATTCACTGAATGCGATTTCCATTTTGATTTTGGGTGATTCAAATTTTCCCTCTGCAACAAGCGTGCTTGATCTGGAGTGACCCTACCTTCCCCCCACGACATCCTGGAGTGGGTATAACCCTCGATATTTGAAAAATCAACATGATTAAAGATGCAGCTGTCCGCTTTTCCTGAAATAACTTGCTGCCGAGCCTCCAACAATGTAGAGAAGCCCTGATTGGCCAGGGTGTCAGTTCAAAGGCTTCCTCATTCCCAGGTTGCAAGGCTTCCCTTCAAGGGGAAGCCCTAACTTCTCTTGGCAGAAGCTCCAGAAGCCCTAACTTCTCTTGGCAAAAGGTCCAGAGGCCCTAACTTCTCTCAGCAGAGATTTGCCTCTTGGATTTATTCCCTTTGTTGTCTCCAATCCTCTCCCCACCCCGTTCAAGAAAATCACAGAATCACAGAATCATAAAGTTGGAAGGGGCCATACAGACCATCTAGTCCAACCCCTGCTCAACGCAGGATCAGCCCAAAGCATCCTAAAGCAAAAGAAAGCTAGTGGGCTAGAAATTGTTGTTGTTGTTAGGTGCGAAGTCGTGTCCGACCCATCGTGACACCATGGACAATGATCCTCCAGGCCTTCCTGTCCTCTACCATTCCCCAGAGTTCATTTAAGTTTGCACCTACTGCTTCAGTTACTCCATCCAGCAACCTTATTCTCTGTCGTCCCCTTCTTCTTTTGCCCTCAATCGCTCCCAGCATTAGGCTCTTCTCCAGGGAGTCCTTCTTTCTCATGAGGTGGCCAAAGTATTTGAGTTTCATCTTTAGGATCTGGCCTTCTAAGGAGCAGGCAGGGCAGATCTCCTCTAGGACTGACTGGTTTGTTCACCTTGCAGTCCAAGGGACTCGCAAGAGTCTTCTCCAGTACCAGAGTTCAAAAGCCTCAATTCTTTGACGCTCGGCCTTCCTTATGGTCCAACTTTCACAGCCATACATTGCAACTGGGAAGACCATAGCCTTGACTAAAAGCACTTTTGTTGGCACACTTTAATAAATATTTGTAATATTTTTAAATATTGTTTTAACATAGTTTTGCAGCTCAGCTTTTGGGTTCCTGACTTTGTCCAGATTGAGTTTTTGTTCCTTTTTTTGGTTTTGCATTATAATTGATTGAAAACATAGTGTATCACAGAAGTGTGCAGGACAAGGAGACCAGAAGGGTGAGAACTCCATCTGGCTGTGCTACTGTGCATATGCACAGAAAGCTTAATTGTGCTGTCCTGACAGAATCATTGCAGCTGTCTAAAACTGGATGTTTCTACGCATGCTAAATAATGCCGTTTTATTGCCCTTCTGAGATCACCCAGTAAAATCCACTTGAAAAGTGCATTGAAAGTGGATCGAAAGTGCATCATATAGTGTGTGTGGCCCATTATGCACGGAATGGAAAGTCCACATTCGGGGTGGAATGCTGGCAGCTAAAATCACCAATTATGCACGCTGCAGGCGGCAAGCAGGCGCAGAGTCAACGTATACTGCCGAAAAAACTGCGTTAGCGAGATGTGGAAGAAAGTGGAGCTTCCGGGACCAGGGTGCAACCAGAAGCGACTCTTGAGTAGCCGCATGCATAATCGCATACCCTGGGTTTTGCCGCCGTTGCGTTCCGTCTCGTGCATAAGCGGTTTGCTTTGTTTCTTCCTCCTCCGCGTTCTCCATGCCGCCGTTTCAGCGGCCGTGCATAATAGGCCTTAGCGATGGGCACGAACTGGGAAAAAAGTGGTTTGGTTCAAAATTTGTGGAGTGCCCCCGTCGAGATTTCAGACTTGTAAATAAACACACCTCTGTGTTTCAAGAAGGTCGTTTTATTCAAGCAGTTCTCTCGGGACTTTCTAAACGAATCTGGCATCTACAGATTAAAAAGGGACATTTATGCCCCCAGCTTCCTGCTCTTTCTAGAATCATTGGGTTCACACAAGCAAGCCCCACTATCAGAGGGTCCAGGTGCAGGTCCGGGAACAGCGCCAAGGGAGATAACTAGGCGGCTAGCAAGAACCTTGAGACGTGCGCCTAAATATAAAAGGAACAAGTTGACTGTGGGAAGACAGACGAGCTACACAGAATCAAAATGGTTACAGGATGGTCAAAGCAAACTGTTACAATCATGGCAGAACCCAGGGGCTTCTGACAGCCCCGTTCACAAACCACAAACTATCGCAAACTTTTAGGGGCCGCACAAGTTAGTTCGGTTTGTGATGTTTGTGACCCAGTAGAATATCCCTCCCTGCAGTATATTAGAGACACCAAATTTGCAGGGGATTTTCAGCTGACTTGCCTCTAATTTTGCTGAGGACTGGATTCATGAGATCCAAGATATAACCCTACCCAAAAAGGTTTCCCCAGAAAGAATTGTCCTGGGGGGAATGTATTTTGGGGCTCAGTAATTTGGGCCCCATAAATCTAATCCTCACTCATTTTGGAGGGGATATAAAGGCCAGTTAGTATGAGAATCCCTGTGAGGTTGGTACATCTACCTTACCCACAAGACTCCTGAAACTGCACCTGTCAAAATGACTGAGAGGAACACATTTAGGAGGCTCAGGAGACTATTGATTGGATCCTGTGAATGCTAGAGGCATCAAAATTGTAGGGGACTTCCCCTGATGATCTTCTATGTGCTCTCCAAGTTCTAACCCACCTGTTTCTTTGAAGTTTTGCAGGCCTTTAGATCAGGCTTTCTAAACCAGGATTTCATGAAACATTGGTGGTCCTGGAAACATTTCCTGGTGGTCCTGGAAGGGTCTCCCAAACGGGTGAGAGTTACAGTTACCAACAAGATAGTTTTGGAGAGGAACAAACCAACTATGTCATTAATAAGATATCATGGCTAAAGCTCACTTACTTTGGACACATCATGCGATCAAACTTGCTAGAAGAATCATTAATGCTTGGCATGGTCAGTGGCAAAAGGAAACGTGGTCGGCAAAGGATCTTCTGGCTCGACACGATCAAAGCTGATATAGGGATGACCATGAACCAACTAAAAGAAGCAGTCAGAGACAGGGGCGCATGGCAAATACTTTCCTATAGAATCGCCAAGGGGCGGACATGACTGAACGGATGACATCATCATCATCATCATCATGACCATATATGGTCATGTTGACCACCTCCCCCCCCACACACACCAAAGTGGCCAGAGATGGGTCAGGAGGGAATGAGAAGGGGAAAATACCTGAGGGGTTATGTACACAGCTATTCTTCCAACAATACAATCATGCCCCTTTGTGGGTTTCTCAAAGCTTGAAAAATGTTTCAGGGATTTCTTAATGGTAAAAAAGTTGAGAAAAGCTGCTTTAGATTGAGCAGAAACAGTCTGTCTGGCTACGTATCCATTCACAAACAGGCACGAACCTCCGCAAACCGCTCGAATGTTTGCACCATGAGCCAACTAAAATTTGTCATGAACTTTCATCCGTGAGCTGGTCTGTGCCCATCCCTAGTCCCTCTGTCTCTTATAACCACTACATACAAAATGGGGATAAAAATCTTTGCATAATGTTGTAACAGAAGATTCCAGCCTCTGGGAATGTACAGAGTGCTTTCCAATGCACACCAAACTTCTCACGGTCTCTCAGGAGCACACCCAAGGTCCAAAAAGTTTTCCAAAATTAATATAGGTTGCCCTGCATTACTTGTCCATTAGGTGGCTGCAGTCACCAAAAAACACCACTTGGCAAACTGAAGACTTCTATAAGTATTGTCTATGACTCTGGGCCATTTCTCCTAACAAGCAATTGAACATGCATGAAGGCTTTAAGGCTATATGTGGCTTGGGTCCTACCTATCTGAGTGGCCGCTTATCTGCTTATGCCCCCTACAGGGCTCTTTGCAGGCATGAATTTGCTGGTTGTCCTGGGCCCCCAGGATATCCGCCTGGCCTTGACCAGGGCCAGGGCCTTCTCTGTCCTGGCCCCAACCTGGAGGAACAAGCTCCCGGAGGAGCTAATGGCCCTGATGGAGCTGTCTAGGTTCCGCAGGGCCTGCATGTTGGAGCTCTTCCACCAGGCGTTCAGTTGAGGCCGGGGTGGTTGACCGGAGTTTTGATCGGGGCGGGGGAGGGGGACCGTATCTGAGCATCCCAGGTTTATAATTAATTAAGATCATAAATAACATTGGTTCTGGCTGGAATCAGCAGAATTCGGTAGGGGAGATTTCCATCCGCCGTCTTATGACTATGGGATTTTGGGTTTTATACTATTGCTGTTTTAAATGGGGTTTTATGGGTTATTTTGTTTTATGCTCTTATTCTGTCTCAAGGCGACACTGTCGTGAGAGGCGGGGTACAAATGTAACAATAAATGAATAAATAAATAAATAATCCATGTGAACCTGTAGGTAGGACCGAGAGAGCTCCGAGAGAACTGTTCTGCAGGAGCAGCTCTAAGAGAACTACGATGGGCACAAGGTCACCCAGCTGGCTGCATGTGGAGGAACGGGAAACCAGACCTGGTTCTCCAGACTAGAGGCTGCCGCTCTCCACCACTACACCAAGCTGGTTCTCAATAGTCAACAGGTGTGGCACCACCCCTCCTATTTGAATGGGAGAAGGGAGATTCCAGAATGACATGAAAATACGCTCTCAGCAGATGGGTAGAATGAATAGGTGGATGAATTTGGTGATTTTTGCATAATCCGCCAGCATGTTATGCCACCAGCACAGCCTTCTATGAAAAATGTGAGGTCTTTAATAATTCAGCTAATATTTAATTCATTCATTCTATATTTCTGATTTGGAATTAGTGAGAACTGTATACTTTGCTAGACGTTTTGACCAAGGATTTATGGGAGTTTGGTCAACTGTTCTTCAAAGATAAACAAAAAGGAATCAGCTGTCAAGTTTTAAGGAAATTTTACTTCCTACATATAAACATTCAAGACATCAAGACAGTAGAAGAAGAACTGGCCTCTTGTAACCCGCTTTTTATTACCCAAAGGAGTCTCAGAGCGGCTTACAATCGCCTTCCCTTCCTCTTCCCACAACAGACACCCCGTGAGGTAGGTGGAACTGAGAGAGATCTGAGAGGACTGCTCTGTGAGAAAAGCTCTATCAGGACTGTGAGTGGCCCAAGGTTGCCCAGCTGACGCCACGTGGAGGAGTGGGGAATCAAACCCAGTTCTCCAGATTAAAGGTTTCTGATCTTAACCACTATGCCAAGCTGGGTCTCAATAGTCAATCTTTTATAACATCTGTAAACCACTCACGGGGCGGTATAAATAAAACAGTTAGTCTAAGGGGGGTGGGCTGAGTCCAGGATAGAAACAGGGGCCAACGATTGGCCCCTTTGCCCCGGACTGACAAGAATTCCAGCCAGTCGGGTGAGGGGCCATTTGAAAGGTGTGAAGGCCAGAGTTCCATCTAGTAGGAAGGTGCAAAGCGCCTCCTGACCCTCCCACCCAGCCTAGCCAGAGGCTATCTGGAGACATCATTGCCAGTCTGCTCCTGACCACTTCAGGCAGAGGAGGTTAATAGGGCTGCCAAGGGGGATGAGAACAGAGGCTTGGACAGACTGCGCCAGCCCATTTTGCCCCAAAGCTGTCCTAACTGTCATTTTCAACTGCAAATTGCCTCAGAACTCTGACAGAGCTGGCAGGAGGCTGGTGAATGCTCTCCCTCCCCCACCCTCCCTTCAGGCCTGCTGGGATGGAGCCTCTGACAGGCTCTGACTGAGGGGAGGGAGGTATTTCCAAGAGCAACGCCGTGGAGCCTGAGAGCCTTCCTTTTGAGGGGGGGGAACTTTCCCCTCCTGCCAAACAGTTGGGTGACAGGGAGGCCACAGAAAAGCCCCTTCTCACTTAAAATACTGCTTTGGCCAGGGGTTAGACACAGCCAAGCCATCTGTATTTCTTCTTTGTAACCCTCTGCAGATTTGAGGCCACTGCACAGCATTATTCTGCAGATGAAACTGGATGCTGTTGCGGAGGTTCTTTTGTCTCCTTTTTCATCTGCACAACAACCCTGTACAGTACTTATTGAATTTGTGGATGATACTAAACTGGGAGGGGTAGCAAACACAACAGAGAACAGAATCAGATCTCAGAGTCTTAGTAGACCAAACATTGAACATGAGTCAGCAGTGTGACTCGGTGACTAAAAACGCAAGTAGTATTTTGGGCTGTATCAAATGAAGTATCATGTCCAGATCATGGGAGGTGATGGTACAACTTTCCTCTGATCTGGTTCAGTCTCACTTGGAGTACTGTATTCAGTTTTGGGTACCATTGTTGAAGAGGGATGTAGACAAACTGGATCATATCCAGAGGAGAGCAACAAAGATGGTGAGGGGTTTGGAGACCAAGATGTATGAGGAAAGGTTGGGGGAGCTTGGTCTGTTTAGGCGGGAGAGGAGGAGATTGAGGGGGGATCTGATAACCATCTTCAAATATTTAAAAGGCTGCCATATAGAGGATGGAGCAGAGCTGTTCTCTCTTGTCCCAGAGGGACAGACCAGCAGTTTCTCACTGGAACAGGCTTCCTCAGGAGTTGGTGGATTGTCCATCTTTGGAAACTTTTAAACAGAGGCTGGAAAGTCATTTGACAGAGAGGCTGATTCTGTGAAGGACCAAGGGACTGGCAGGTTACAGAGGATGAGCGGTAGGGTTGTGAGTGTCCTGCATAGTGCAGGATGTTGGACTAGATGATCTAAGAGATCCTTTCCAATTCTATGATTCTATGATTCTAGGAAAGTACCATAGATGCTAGATTTGAGGACAAGCCTGGTCATAGAGCTTAGAACATGCATAAATAGCAGATGACCCACTGGTCAACTCCTCCAAACCAATTAGATTAATAATTTAGGACAATAGGTTTCCGAGGAACTGGCTACTAGGGCTAAATGCAGATTCCAGATTTTTTTTTCGGGCTCTACTAAATCAAATCACAATTTCCTTTGAAATGTAACCCAAAATCACAGGAACCCCAGACAGTGCCAGTTTAGATTCAGGCGAGTCAGTGGTTTCCCTTTTGCTTCACTCTTTTGGAAGGTGGGGGAGAAAGGAAGCTCTGAAATGGCTGCTGACAATTTAAACTGACCAGCTTGACCAGCCACTAGATGTGACGGTATCCCTTCTGGGTCATGGGAACAGTAACATGGACATGCTGCACATCAGATGGAACCTTTTCAATGTCAGTTTCTCCCCACTAACAGGTGGACCTGTTAGCAGAGGGCCCCTGCCTCCACTACTGCATGTGGCTACCATGCAATGCCAGCCTCCAGGGCACCATCAGAAATCACAATCTCCAGACAACAGAGATAATTTCCCGTAAATCAAATAGCTGCTTTGGAGGGTGAATGCCATGGCATCGCCCCAAATTCTGCCCTTTCTGGGCTCCACCCCCAAAGAGCTGGCAACCCTAATGCCAGTTACTAACTTAGATAGCAAATGTTCATTGAACAAATCAGACTATGGAAGGCAAAATTCCCAAAGTAAGATGGCACTGTGAAACACAGATAGCTTTTATTGAATGCTCATTTATATCTAATAAACAGAGAAGGGATGAGTATCGAATTATATGAGACTTCCACTAGACCAAAGGTCTCCAGTCCCACTCAGCCTATGGGTAATTTGGGAATCTGAGAACAGGGAGTGAGCCCCAATGCAAAATGGCTGACAAGGAAGTTAAGGGCAATCTCAAAATGGCTGCCATGGTGTATTGCAGCCAATCATAAAATGCCGACAGGTTCTAAGTCAAACATTTTCCTAAATTCATGCAGGGGGTGGGGGAGGGATTTAATCCCCCCCAGAAAAGATTAAATAAAGAAATAAGACAAAAATCTACGTATTGAATCAACAAAAGGCTATTAACTATGGGACAAGGTAGAAAAATAATTTTAAAAGGAGTTTAAAAATTCAAGAAAAAGTGAGAAAGCTCTAATTTAGTTTCACAAAAGATCTGGAATGTGTTGTACTCCCCTCCCCTTAAAAAAAAATCCTATGCTTAGGTCTGGTGTTGAGAATTCTTTGCATGAAATGTGTGATTCTTATTTGGAATTCCTAACCCTTCTCCCCAAACTACGTTTCCAAGGATTCTGTGGGAGAAGGAATGACCAGATCAAGGCGGATTGAAGTTGCAATCCTAAACACAATTTACTTCATGCTGTGGCGCTTACAGTGAATTGTCCTTGATTTGCATTATGCAGATGGGGGGGGGGCAGTAGTGCATTATGCTCCAGAGTCATGGCTCATAAGATGCATCTTTCCAAGAAAAATAAGCTTTGGTTGGGCAAGCTGTGTTTGTGTCAGTGTTCCAGATTCCACATTTTGTAGCCCAAATTTTCACTACCTTGGGCACGCAAGTGGCCGTGCCTTTTCCATCCCTGCAGCCATTGTTGTATGTCATGGCGCATGAGATGACACTCGTGACTGTGCATGTCCTGGGAGAAACAGTGTCACGTGAGGTGACGGGGAATGAGAAAAGGGAATCCTGACTTGTGAGATCACATGGGAGCGGACATGGTGATGGAGAGGCAGGATTGTACGCTTTGGTGCATGAATCGGCAGATGGAGTTGTGTGCGGTGCCATGGATACCGATGCGCATGGTTCTTGATGTGAGTTCACACAGTTAGGAGTGCTTTCAGATATATCCGAGGTCGGTTATGAAGTCATCAATGTATATATTCGTTAATCCTTGCGTATAGTAGCACACGAAGTCACACACGTAAGTACAGATGCATTCGGGTTCAGGAAAGGCATCAGACATGATTCCACTGAAGGAGTTGTGCAGGCAATCAGCGTAATTTGCTTCAAGTGCTGGGGGAAGGTGGCGGGGCCTGCAGTTCCATCACATCGTCTCAATCTGGACAAAAACAAAGCAAACCGATTTCAGAAACAGCAAAGGACAGCAAGGTGTATATACGTTTGGCTGTGGTTCTTAGTATCAAATCTGGGGATACTTAAATCCAGAGACTGGGGTCATGAACGGACAAGAACCTGAAAAATGTCCCAGATATGAAGAAAGATGGGAAATCTGAAAAAAAAACCTTGGGCCTTAACTCTTACAAACCAATACTCTTAAGAAATGGATTGTCTCAGTGATAGTTGTAGAAGTAGCTAGGCAACTGCAAAAGTATTGTAAGCATTCAAGCTTTCGTTTCTGTCAGTAGAAGTCAGAGGAAGGAGCTGGGGTCCTTTTCATGGCAGTTTTGGCCTTTGAAGGAGGCCAGATCTGACAGCAACCATCAGGTGATATCACATGGTTTGCGTGACTCACCCAGGAATTAGATCAAGTTGGGTGGCTGTGTTAGTCTCTCTGTAGCAGCAAAAAGGAGCAAGAGAACCAAATTTGGGATAGATCAAGATGGGTGATTGGGTTACTCTGTCTTTGACAGCAGAAAAGAGCCAGAGCCAAGGAGCCCTTTCAATACTAACCCCATTTGGGATAGATCAAGCTGGGTGGCTGGGTCAGTCTATCTCCAGGGGCAGAGAAGAGCCAAAGTCCAGAAGCCCCTTCAAGACCAACCCCATTTGGGCTAGATCAGAGTGGGTGGGTTAGTCTGTCTGCAGCAGCAGAGAAAAGCAAGAGTCCAGGAGCCCCTTCAAGACTAACCCCATTTGGGATAGATCAAGACGGGTGGCCGGGTCAGTCTGTCTGTAGCAGCAGAGAAGAGCCAGAGTCCAGGAGCATCTTCAAGACCAACCAAATTTGCATCAGGGGAAGATCTTTTGTGAGTCACTACTTACTTCTTCAGATATCTGCCCTCCTCTCATATTTTTGAATTTCTTAGCCTCCTCTGTGTATGACTCTATGTGTGAAGTAGAACAGACCAATATAGACTTTAAGAGCCAACAAGTCCAAGATACCTGAAGATATCCTTGGGAACTGGATATAAACAACATAGGAAGGGCAGGAAAGGTGTACTGCAGGTGGGGAGGGATGGCTCTGTATATCAGCCCCCTACAACTGTTATATTCACAATAACTGGGGATCCTGCTAACAGTGCATGTGAAATGTGTGCTATTCCAGCAAAGTACCCAATAAACATTCTGTGGGAATTGGGGAAGGTGTAGGCTTGGAAGGTCAGGTTTAGCAACCAGGAGAAGACTGAGAAGGCAGGACCATGAGAAAGTTCAATCGACAGCTTAAAGATACTTCCGGGTAAACTGACAAATGATGTGATACCTCTCTAGGACCTGGCTGAAACTCTATGGTAAACCATAGAGAGGGAGGGGTTTTTTGCTTATTTCTAGAAGGAGTGAGCTCACTCCCAGATTTACTTGGAAGTGACGTCACATTGTTCCCAGATGGCCCTTTTATTTTTGGAATCAGAGTGGCAGAAGAAGAAGGGTTTTATACCCCACTTTTCACTGTCCAAAGGAGTCTTAAAGAGGCTGACAATTGTCATCCCTACCTCTCCTCAGAACAGACACTCTGTGAAGTAGGTGAGTCCGAGAGAGCTCCTGACAGCACTGCTCTGTGAGAACAGCACTATCAGGCCTGTGATGAGCCCAAGTTCAGCTAGCTGGATGCATATGGAGGAGCAGGGAATCGAACCTGGCTCACTAGATTGGAACTCGTCAGTATTAACCACAACACCATGCTGCCAGTGGGCAACATCAGTTGGGGGGAGTGGCAACTCTCGTAATGCATACATGCTCCATGTGCCATATTTTCTTCAAGTATGCTAGAAGCAGGAAAGTGCCCAGAGAAGCCATGTGGCTCTAGGGCAAACCCTTTATGGAAACTCTATGTACAGAAGCAGAAACAGTCAAGAAATGATGGCTGGGGGTTCAAAAAGAGAAGGAAGCCTAGGCCTATGTGAGTTTTGCAGCCTGTCTGGATTCCTCGGGTTGACTGCTGTGCAAGACAAGATGTTGGATGAGAGGGTTCCTTGACTGGGTCCTGTGCCACTGTTCTTATGGTGAACCAGGAGAAGATTCTCACTCCATACTCTTAGGCCAAATCAGGACTCATGTGATAATGTTTGACGTACCCATCAAATCTTCTGGGCTGGGGTCGATCTCTGAAAGTTCACAGAGCTCGTAGAACAAGAGGAAATTATTCTCAGAACCAGGAGGTAAAGCTAGAAAGAAACAATATCCTTTAGAAGAGTCCTAAAAGAAAGGGTGGGTAACAATTATAGTGCATAAAAATTGCTTAGGAAACCACAGGGGCTTCTCCTATGAAGTTCCTTGTCCCACATTACCCATTACAGGATGGCATGGAGAAGAATTTGGGGTCTAATTGGGGGCTACACAATCAGGGCTACCCAATTTGAATCATTTGGGAACGCCCCTTTCCTTGTCACTGTTCTCCCTCCCTCCCACCCTCTTGTTTGCCTTAATAAAAAAAACAGTAATCATGTTACAATGCAGTCTTCTACAGTAGCATTATAATGTTACAATATTACAACTCAGAGGGTTTTAAAAATATATTCAGTTGGGATTAAGGGGCACAACAAAATGGTGGGATTAAGGGGAATGCTGGGATGAAAGGGTGCAATGAAATCAAAAGTGCAAGTAGGCACCATTTTGCAAACCCCACCCCCCACATTTTTCTAAAAGGGGAAGGGAGCAAAGCATGATGGGAGGCTGCCTCCATCGGACTCAGTGCAGGAAGTATGTTGCGCATTTCGGCTTGAGAAACGAGGGGAGGAAAGCCCAAATGAGGAAAGCCTAGAGTTGAGTCACAGCATCCAAAGGAAATCCAAGGCAAGGCTAAAAAAGGTATGACTCTTAAAGTGGAAATGGTCTGCAAGTGTTCTGACAGGACTGCTCTGCAAGAGCAGCTCTAAGAGGAATGGGCCCAATGCCACCCAAATGGCTTCATGGAGAGGAATGGAGAATCGAACCTGGTAACCACGTGAGAACACCACCCTCAGGTCAGTGGGGGCGGCTGGTTCCCTGCTTTCATGGCAATGCCGAGAATAGATTATTGTTATTGTTATTGTTATTGTTATTGTTATTGTTATTGTTATTGTTATTGTTATTGTTATTGTTATTGTTATTGTTATTGTTATCGTTATCGTTATCGTTATCGTTATCGTTATCGTTATCGTTATCGTCATTATTATTATCATCATCAACATCAACATCAACATCAACATCTATTTATTTATTTATTTATTTGTTTGTTTGTTTGTTTGTGTGACTGCCGCTCTCGGAAACCGGCTCGCGGCGGTTCACAATATTTCAATACAAATGCAGTACATTAAAACCCATTAAATTTCCCCATTAAAACCCCATTAAAACAATGACTCAGTCACAATGATGGCTATTCAGAAAAAGAACTATTCCCATATAGGCCTACCAGATGAGCAGAAGGGAGCGGATGGATAATTGGGCATAGGGTGGAACATTCTGGGGAACCAGGCCAGTCTAATACTGGCCTCCTCCTCCTATGAGCGAGAGGGTTGTAAGTGTCCTGCATAGCGCAGGGGGTTGGACTGCATGACCCAAGAGGGCACTTCCAACTCTATGATTCTATGATTCTATGGAAGGTTATTGGTGAAAGGCTGAGGAACCCCTTGAGAGCTTTCTGGGGTTCCTCAGTTCGGTTCTGCCTCTTGTCCCACCATGCCGATTTCGCTCTATTCCGCTGCTCCAGACAGATGAACGCTCTCTCTCGATCTACCCTGCAAGGCTGTTGTGTGGCACCTGCGGGAGGAGCGATAACAATGGCTCCGTCCCAAGCTGCTCGCCTTGCTGCAACCCCTGTGAAAGGGTCATTTGACCCCCAAAGGGGACCCGACCCACACATTGAGAACGAGTGATCTAAACGATCTACCACAGAAACAGAATTTTAGGACACGAATACCTGAGAGTAGCGATCCCCAACCTGTGGGCTGCGGACCACATGTGGTCCATCGACTAATTGGAGGTGGGCCGCGAAGGACACCTTCTCTCCCCCCCCCCCGGCCCTTTACTTCATCCCCCCCCGGCCCTTTACAACACACTTCGGGTGTCCTTGTCTCCCATCACTCCCAGATGGGACTATCTCGTTGCAGAGAAACAAGCTCAGGGTTCCCATTGATTTGTCATTGTCATGAGTTAAAATTTCCACGAAAATAAAATGTTCCTTATGTCCATGGTTGTGGCGTGTCTGTATCTTATTTTGAAGGGATGCTTAAACATGACCATAGCGATCAGAGAGTGTTAGGGCAGTGGCTGAGAGTAGAGGAGTAAACTACCCCCCCTCCCACCGGGCCTCAGTAAAAGGCGTTGAGTGGTCCCCGGTGATAAAAAGGTTGGGAACCACTGCCTTAGAGACAGAAGGAGTAAGGACTGTTCAGTGACGTATCAATTCATAAACACCAGGGATTTTCAAGACCCTGGGGTTTCTTGAGAGCCCTGGAAGGGTTTCCCAAATGGGTGGGAATTAATTTGCTATGTATTTTAAAAAAATGGTTAAACATTTATTGGGTGATATGACCATACATCAGCGCCCCACTCCCCAATGGCCAATGATGGGCTTGTGGGGTGGGAACAGGAGGAGTCTGGTGTGAGCATGTAAGCTATATTTCCCAGTCATGTTCTGCACAATTGCACCACTTTCAGGGTTTACATAAGCCTGAAAAATGTTCCAGAGGTTTCTCAATGATAAAAAAAAAGTTGAGCAAGGCTGGTCTACACAGTTTTGAACACCAGGTTGAAGATTAAAAAAAAACACACATTGGGACCCTGTAGAATTAAAGGAGACAAGTGGGGGGGGGGGGCTGTGATACTTATGGGAGAACCCTCTTCTTCTTCTTCCCCTGTCCCCATTTCAAAGTGGTTTTTACATGAATTTGCCTTATACTGATTCAGCATCATGGTCAGTATTGTCTACTCAGAATGGAAGAAGCTCTCTAGGGTCTCAAGCAGAGGTCTTTCATAGCACCTTCTACCTGGTCTTTTTTAGCTGGAGATACCAGGGATGGAACCTGGAACCTTCTGCATACCAAGCAGAGGTTCTTGATTTCATGGGTCTCTAGGGCAGGGGTAGTCAAACTGCGGCCCTCCAGATGTCCATGGACTACAATTCCCAGGAGCCATTGCCAGCATTTGCCAGCGAATGCTGGCAAGGGCTCCTGGGAATTGTAGTCCATGGACATCTGGAGGGCTGCAGTTTGACTACCCCTGCTCTAAGGTCTCAAGCAGAAGTCTTTCATAGCACCTTCTACCTGGTCTTTTTAGCTGGAGATACCAGGGATGGAACCTGGAACCTTCTGCATACCAAGCAGAGGTTCTTGATTTCATCGGTCTCCAGGGTCTCAAGCAGAGGTCTTTCATAGCACCTTCTACCTGGTCTTTTTAGCTGGAGATACCAGGGATGGAACCTGGAACCTTCTGCACACCAAGCAGAGGTTCTTGATTTCATGGGTCTCTAGGGTCTCAAGCAGAGATCTTTCATGGCACCTTCTACCTGGTCTTTTTAGCTGGAGATACCAGGGATGGAACCTGGAACCTTCTGCATACCAAGCAGAGGCTCTTGATTTCATGGGTCTCTAGGGTCTCAAGCAGAGGTCTTTCATAGCACCTTCTACCTGGTCTTTTAAACTGGAGATACCAGGGATGGGACCTGGGGCCTTCCCCAAGCCAAGCAGATGCTTTGCCCCCAAGCCACAGCCTCTCCCACATCAAGCACACTTGGGCTACACACATCACCACAATCTGACTTGCCACTTCCCCCCGGCTTTTTTCCATCCCATAATCCAAACCTCGTCCCTGCAATGTTGTGGCTTCTCCCTCCTCCGGCTCACACCCTGTCTGTAGCCTCCTCTTTCCTTGAAAGTCTAATAAACCCCCACTCTCACCTCTAATCCGTATAATTGTTGCTACGCAATTAAAACAAGGATTAAAGAATCGCGTGCGGTAACAACACAGCCAGGTGATGGCATTTTAGGCCACACTGGAAGCATTTCCTCAAGACAGAAAGCGGCTGATTGCCGGCTCTGAAAACAGATGGGCCAGATGAACTTCCCTGGGCCACACCCAGAAGGATGGGCCAACAGCAGAATCAACTTTTGTAAAAGTGAGAAATGGACGAGTCCCAAGCATTCCAAACTTACCCATGTCTTCCAGGGAAACGGTGGCTTCTGACCACAGCAGAACTGAAGAAGATTTACGTGAGATCCTTTTTATAGGGCTGGGTTGTCCAGGACACGGCCAAGTAATGAGGCACCTCGAGGTGAAAGGAAATGCTCAGTTAGGAAGGGAGATGCTTTCCCGGCTACTCATCTCCTTGCGTTCATGTTTGTCAGAGAGAACCTTGCTAATTTGAAGGGACGCACAAGGGACATTCAGCATGCACTGGCTTGAGAAGGGTTCATTTTTGGGTGGCGTGTCTCATTCCCAGAGGGCGTTCGGTGGCCACGGCAAACCAAGAGATTCCTTTCAAAAGGCAAATAAATCCAGGAATAAGAACATAGATTCCCTTCCCCGCCCTTACCATAGTTAAATTGAAATCTTTCCCACTAACCAATTTGGGATCAAGAAGTGAATTTCTTCCAGGACAGACTGACTAAGGAGTCTGGTTCTTTTTTATTGGGGAGGAGGGAATCTGGGCATGGATTTCGGGTCACTGTGGGCAGGAAAGTAGTTGGGAGTTTCCTGCATTCTACAGGGGGTTGGACTAGATGACCCTGGAGGCCCTTCCAACTCCATGATTCTATGATTCTTGACAAGTATCTCATCTGACCCATTGGTTGGGCGTGACACAGAATGTCGTGGTCCTGCTCAAATCGGCCCTGATTCATGTAATTAGAGTTGGTCAACTAGATCCTCCAAATTTAGGAGTTCTGGGTCCCTCAGGCTACGGGCAGGGGATGGGAGGGGTACGGTTGTCAGATACGGGGTAGGGAATGCCTGGAGGTTTGGGGATGGAGCCTGGAGAGGACTGGGACCTCTGTGGGGTTGTATCCTGTAGAATTCATCCTCAAAAGAAGCTATTTTCTCCAAGGGAAGAAGATGATAATGAAGAAGATCTGGTTTTTAGACACCCTGTGAGGGAGGTGAGGCTGAAGAAGAAGAAGAAGAGGAAGAAGAAGAAGAAGAGGAGGAGGAAGAAGAAGAAGAGTAGTTGGTTCTTAAATGCCACTTTTCTCTACCCAGAGTCTGGCTTACATTTGCCTTCCCTTTCCTCTCCCCACAACAGACACCCTGTGGGGTGGGTGAGGCTGAGAGAGCCCGGAGATTACTGAAGAAGAAGAAGAGTTGGTTCTTAGATGCCACTTTTCTCTACCCGAAGGAGTCTCAAAGCGGCCTACTTTCGCCTTCCCTTCCTCTCCCCACAACAGACACCCTGTGAGGGAGGGGAGGCTGAGAGAGCCCTGAGATTACTGAAGAGAAGAAGAAGAGTTGGTTCTTATATGCCACTTTTCCCTACCCGAAGGAGACTCATAGCGGCTTCCAATCGCCTTCCCCTTCCTCTCCCCACAACAGACACCCTGTGGGGTGGGTCAGGCTGAGAGAGCCCTGATATTCCTGCTCGGTCAGAACAGCTTTCTCAGTGCTGTGGCAAGCCCAAGATTGCATGCATTTGTTTTCGGCACGCCACACATCCAACTGGCTACTCACATCTGTTGATTATTAAGGATCCTAACATTGTAACGTAGAGGCATATAGCGTGACCACCTTACCATTCCTGTATTCAGCCAGGGCCTACCGTGGGAAATAAACAGGCCTCTATATTTCCTATCCATCTAGTCCAATCAGCCTGTTCTGTACTGTAGACCATAGATGGCCCTAGAGGGCTGGAAAATACCCCAGTGCATGGGGGGCCAAGCCTTCCTCTCAAATAGCCATCCTTCACATCTGCCCTCCTCTGTCAGCGTTTGGTCATCAGCGTTACATGAAGCGTCTGGCATTTAACTGGCTTCTGTCAGAGGGATTAAGTGTTCCAGTTGAGCTGTCCAACTCCGAAAACTGGAGTGTCTGCTTCATTCAACATTCCTCTGGAACCGTGTCTTAAAAGCCAGGCCTGGAGGGCCGCAGACCTAGTGATTAAGCACCAGGAGTCAGGCGAGGGACACACCTTCTTGCTTTCCCAGTTTCTTCCCATCTGCTGAGTCATTTGCATGAATTAACGTATGCCTGTCACAGTTCTCTAATGCCTGCCAACACCTTCTCCTTTAGATACCCACGCGGCATTGGACTCTATTAATAGACTGGCTATTTTGGGCTGCACCTCCCTAAGACCGCGATGAAGTCAACCAAAAGCCAGGAGTCATTGGTAGGTCCACCAGCAGGACTAGAAGCCCTCCTACGTTTGCCCCCCTGGCACCAAGAAGACAGAGCATCACTGCCCCAGACATAAGAACGTAAGAGAAGCCATGTTGGATCAAGCTAATGGCCGTTCCAGTCCAACATCCTGTGTCACACACAGTGTCCCAAACCCAGGGGCTATCGGGAGGTCCACCAGCAAGACTAGAACTCCTGAAGCCATCCTATTCTTAGCCCCCAAACACCAGGAAGACAGAGTATCACTACCTCAGGCAGAAAAACAGAAAAATACTCTATTGGATCAGAACAATGGCAGACCAACACTCTGTGTCACACAAAACCTAGGGGGGGGCATCAGGAGGTCCACCAGTCGGGCCAGAACTTCAGAAGCCCTCATGCTCTTCCCCTCCAAGCACCAAGAAGACAGAGTGACACTGCCCCACACATAAGAC
Source organism: Paroedura picta (assembly GCF_049243985.1). NCBI lineage: Eukaryota > Metazoa > Chordata > Lepidosauria > Squamata > Gekkonidae > Paroedura > Paroedura picta. Next base: position 6,411,546 of record NC_135369.1, read on the forward strand.
AAGCCATGTTGGATTAGGCTAATGGCCCTTCCAGTCCAACATCCTGTGTCACACACAGTGTCCTAAACTCATGGGCTATCAGGAGGTCCACCAGCAGGGCCAGAACTCCTGAAGCCCTCCCATTCTTGCCCCCCAGGCACCAAGAAGACAAAGCATCATGGCCTCAGGTACAAGAACATGAGAAAAGCCATGTTGGATCAGACCAACGTCCCTTCCAGTCCAATTTTCTGCATCGCACACAGTGTTCCAGACCCATAGGCTATCAAGAGGTCCACCAGCACGGCCAGAGCTCCCAAAGCCCTCCCACTGTGGCTTCTGGACCTCGGGCCCTGCTGACGGACCTCGTGACAGCACCTGGATTGTGACACAGATTGTTGGACTAGACGGGCCATTGGCCAGATCCAAGATGGCTTCCCTCACGTTCTTATGTCCTTCTCATTTCATGGGTTTGGATTGAGGCAAGGCCTAGAAAAACTTGAACCACCTCAGTGTCTTCACCGTCAACCGAATAGTGTGTCATTCCTCAGCAGTCATTACATTCGTTGTCTTGATGTCCCATTAGTCAAGGCTTAATGAACAGAAACTAAGCTAAAGCTTTCCAGGGCATGGAAGGAAATGACAACTCGTCATTATGAAAAAGACCAGGTATTTTGTCTTTAGGCCATCGACACACTGAGCAACTTCATGTCCAATGGAGGGAGAGGCGTTGGAGCTATATTTAAGGAGGCTATATTTAAGAGGGCTACATCTGCATTCGACAGCTGTGCTTGCTATTTCTCCAGTGGGACTGGCAGTCTGGGTTTAGAGGGTCACTCGTTGGGGGATCACGGAAGAAGTTTAGAGATTTTATGTGATTAGTCATGATGGGACTCTTTCTTTGACTGCTCCATAGTTCCACCTCTGGTGGAGGGGCTCTTTTAATTAAACAGGCCTAGCTGGGGAGGGTAACACTAAAAAGATACATGGTACACTTGTGACACACAAAAAAGGAAAACACCATGTAGGGGATTAGAGCGGGGGTGTGGCTCTTCCATGAACTACAATTCCCAGAACTGGCAAGGGGCTCATGGGAATTGTAGTTCCTGGACTTCTGGAGAGCCACCGTTTGGCCACCCCTGGACAAGAGCCAGTATAAACATTTGACTTGCTTCAAAAGAATCTGTGTTCTCCAAGGGAAGAAGAAGAAGAAGAAGAAGAAGTTCCTGACAGAGCAGTTTCTCAGAGGAATAGCCTTCCTCGAGAGGTGGTGGGTTCTCCATCTTTGGAAGTGTTTAAACAGAGGCTGGATAACCATCTGATGGAGAGGCTGATTCTGCGAAGGTTCAAGGGGGTGGCAGGTGACAGTGGATGAACGATAGGGTTGTGAGTGTCCTGCATTGAGCAGGGGGTTGGACTAGATGATCCAGGAGGTCCCTTCCAACTCTATGATTCGAAGAAGAAGAAGAAGAAGAAGAAGAAGAAGAAGAAGAAGAAGAAGAAGAAGAAGAAGAAGAAGAAGAAGAAGAAGAAGAAGAAGAAGAAGAAACTTCAGACATTTGGATCAATTGATCTTAATCAGTGCAATTATTCTTCTCATAACTTTCTGAAACAAAAATAATGCAAGTATAATATATACATACATGCATGCATGTGCACACACACACAATAAATAAAAATAATAAATACAAGTCAATACAATGATGAGGCTTTGACATTGAGTAACTCTTTTGTATTAAGGTTGGAAAAATTATACGAAGATCATTGTATTAATTTATTTTATTTGTATTGTTTTTATTTCAGAATGTTATTTCGTAAGAAGAAGAAGAAGAGATGGTTCTTATATGCCACTTTTCCTCCACCCAAAGGAGCCCTGATAGCCCTGCTTGATCAGAAGAGTTTTATCAGTGCTGTGACTAGCCCAAGGTCACCCAGCTGGTTGCATGTGGGGGAGCGCAGAATCGAACCCGGCATGCCAGATTAGAAGTCCGCACTCCTAACCACTACACCAAACTGGCTCCTTCCAAACTGTCTCTCTCACATTCAAGGATGGTGAGTGTACAACCTGTAAATAATAATGTTGTTACCCATGTGGATTTATTATTTAATATTTGAGGTATGTCTTCATTTTTAGAATGATAATTGCACTGAGCAATATTGGTTGATCTAATCCTCTCCAATTCTTTTCACTATAGAAGCAGGCTTGGCTTTTATTATGAATAATATAGAAGACTCTTCAAGCAAGTCATAACAATTGAAGTTATACTTAGGTTTTATTATATTGACACTGGTTGGGGAGGGGCCATGGCTCAGTGGCAGAGCATATGTTTGGTATGCAAAAGGCCCCAGGTTCAATCCCTGGCATCTCCAGCTAAAAAGACCAGGAAAAAGGTGACGTGAAAGACCTTTACCTGAGACACTGGAGAACTGCTGCCTGTCTTAGTAGACAATAGTGAGATCCCAGAGAACTGCTGCCCGCCTGAGTAGACGATATTGACCTTGATGGACCACTCTAAGACATCTTCTTGTGTTCCTCATCTTGGCCTTTCTCACAGGGTCGGGGTGGATCAAGGATGGGATAAGCATGCACGCCACCGTCTTCTCAGTGGCAGAGCCTCTGGAGGGCATGCAGAAGGTCCCAGGTTCAATCATCACCAGCTAAAAGGACCAGGCAGTAGGTGATTTGAAAGCCTTCTGCCTGAGATGCTGGAGAGCAGCTGTCAGTCTGAGTGGACAATACTGACCATGATGGGCCAAGGGCCTGATTCAGTAGAATGCAGCTTCATGTGTTTCATGGAAGTGCCCCTGCTTAGCATGAAGAAGGTCCCAGGTTCAATCCCCAGCAGCTCCTGCTAAAACAACTGGACAGGAGGTGATGGGAAAGTCCTGAGACCTAGAAGACCTGCTGCCAATCTGAGTAAATACTGACCTTTATCATTCATTCATTCATTCATTCATTCATTCATTCATTCATTCATTCATTCATTCATTCATTCATTCATTCACTTATTTCATTTCATTTCATTTCATTCAATCTATTTTATTTATAGCCTGCCATTCATTGCACGAATTCAAGATAGTTGTGAATTTCCTGCATTAAGCAAGGGATTGGACTAGATGACCCTGCAGGTACCTTCCAACTCTATGATTCTATGATTATAAGATAACACAGAGTGAGTCAATCCAAGCAACAGGATCCAGGTAGTAGACAGAAGAAGAGTTGGTTCTTATATGCCGCTTTTCTCTACCCAAAGGAGTCTCAAAGTGGCTTCCATTCGCCTTCCCTTTCCTCTCTCCACAACAGACACCCTGTGAGGGAGGGGAGGCTGAGAGAGCCCTGATATTACTGAAGAAGAAGAAGAGTTGGTTCCTAAGTCCCTAAGAAGTGGAATTGGTCCTTTTATGCTGCTTTTCTGTACCTGAAGGAGTCTCCAAGTCGCTTACCACCTTCCTTTTCCTCTCCCCACAACAGACACCCTGTGAGGGAGGGGAGGCTGAGAGAGCCCTGAGATTACTGAAAGAGAGTTGGTCCTTAGATGCCACTTTTCTCTACCTGAAGGAGGCTCAAAGCGGCTTACAGTCGCCTTCCCTTTCCTCTCCCCACAACAGACACCCTGTGAGGGAGGGGAGGCTGAGAGAGCCCTGATATTACTGAAGAAGAAGAAGAGTTCTTATATGCCACTTTTCTCTACCCAAAGGAAGGCATACAATTGTCTTCCATTCCTCTCCCCACCACAGGTACCCTGTGGGGTAGGTGGGGCTGAGTGAGCTCTCACAGTACTCCTCTGCAAGAACAGCTGAAAGAGAACTATGACTAGCTCAAGGCCAGCCAGCTGGCTGCATGTGGAGGAACGTGGAATCAAACCCAGCCCTCCAGTTTAGAAGCTGCCAGTCTTAACCGCTATACCACTCTGGATGTTGTGGTGGGAGGAGAGGACTTTTAAATATTGTTGACAATTTAAATAAGCAAAGGAGGGGCAAAGCACTGGCTGCTTAAAGAATACATCATTTTACTCAGAAAGAGAAACAACGGTGGGGAGAGAGAGAGAGAGAGAGAGAGAGAGAGAGAGAGAGAGAGAGAGAGAGAGAGAGAGAGAGAGAGAGGAGAGATGGTCCCAACAGTCTAACTGGCTAACTGTGTTCTTCTGAAGATAGTCAGGGAAGGAAGTGTGTTTAAAGGGCAGGAGCCAATCAGGACACAAGAGGAGATTACTTGATAGACACACACACATACAAACATTTCTTATAAAGTGAACATAAGAATATTCATAGATTCATAGAGTTGGATGGGATCTCCAGGTTCATCTAGTCCAACCCACTGCAGAATGCAGGGAATCCACAACTATCTGCAATTTATTATTCCTGACGTGTTTTCTCCGGTTGTTTTTTTTTCTCTTGTTGTTTTTCACTGTTTGTGTTGTATAGCCTGGAGAAGGGAGGACTTCCTGGCAGCTGGGCAAGGGTTGTTCGGAGGTGGCTTACCATCACCTGCCTCTGAGACATGACCCCTAGTGTTCCTTGGAGGAACTACCACTCAAATCCATGGAGGACTCTCATCCAAATACTAACATGGGTCAGTCCCTATTTAGCTTCCCAGATCTGACAAGACTTGGCCTTGCCTGGGCTATACTTGTGGATGGTAAGCTAAACATGAGCAGGCAGTGTGATGCAGCAGTAAAAAAGGCAAATGCCATTTTGGGCTGTATCAATAGGGGCATCACATCAAAATCACAAGATGTCATACTCCCATTGTATACAGCACCGGTCAGACCACACCTGGAGTACTGTGTGCAGTTCTGGAGGCCTCACTTCAAGAAGGACGTAGATAAAATTGAAAGGGTACAGAGGAGATCTACAAGGATGATCTGGGGCCAAGGGACCAAGCCCTAGGAAGATAGGTTGAGGGACTTGGGAATGTTCAGCCTGGAGAAAAGGAGGTTGAGAGGGGACATGATAGCCCTCTTTAAGTATTTGAAAGGTTGTCACTTGGAGGAGGGCAGGATGCCCTCAACCATATGCCTGGCCGAAGGGCTCTGTCTTACTGGACCTGCAGAAAGCTGACAATTCCGACATGGCCCTTAGCTCTTCCGGGAGCTCATTCCACCCGGTTGGGGCCAGGTATAGCTGAGAAGGTATAGCCAGAAGATCCCAGGATTGTCCAGAAGTCAAACAAGGGACATTCAAAGGGGGGTTGCAGTTACCTGCCTCCATATCATGACCCCCAGTGGTCCTTGGATAAGGTGACCAGAGTTGAAGGGACCGTAAGGCAGGACGTGGCACGGCGGTGGTGGCCTCCCTCCCTCTCTCCGTCCGACTGGGCTCACTGTTGCTTCCCGCATGCCGCTCCCATGAGCGCATCTTGTGCGCCTGTGCGGCTTCTGTTGGCACAGGTCAGGTGGGGGCCGAGGGCGGGCCTCCGCGTGGTGCGCCTGCGCAGGCCAGCCACAGGGCCAACCAGGGCAGAGCGTGATGCTGGCCATCTTGCCGGAGGGCAGGGAGGGAGGGAGGGAGGCAGGGAGGGGGCTCCAGCTGGGCCATGGCCTAGAGCAGTGGTCCCCAACCCCTGGTCCAGGGACCTGTACCGGTCCGTGGATCAGTCGGTACCGGGCCGCGCCTCCTCGTCGTCCTCTTCCCTGGCTGCTGCCTTGGGGGCTGCCCTGCCACTCTGCCGCCAGCTCACCTTTGGTGCTCTCCAGTGGCCACCAGGGCTGGGGCTCCCCCTCGGTATGACACTGCGCAGCTGCTGCTGGCAGCACCCCCCAGTGGGCGGCGGGAAGTCAGGGGCACCGACGGGAAAGCAAGTGGAGCAGGGGCTCAAGCAGCGGCGATGTCCCTCGGCAAAAAACTACCCCCCCAGACCTCAGTAAAATTGTCAAGCATTGACCAGTCCCCTGTGATAAAAAGGTTGGGGACCTCTGCCCTAGAGGAGGCAGAAGCGGGACTTGAAAGGACCCGGACAGGACGCGGGATAAGGTCCTAGAAGGCGTGAGTGTCCCACAGAAGTCGGGACAGATGGCCAGCTTATCCTTGGAGGAACTACCACCCCAATTCCTGGGAGTCTCCCCTCCAGATACTAGCCAAGGTCGTCCCTGATTAGCACCCAACATCTGATGGGGTCCTGTGTTGCCCTAGCTACAATGGTCTGTGTTCTTTCAAGCTAGGCCTCGAAATGGGATGAGTCCCCCAAGCGCCGAAGGATGCAAAAAATTCCCCAGATCCTGCTGCTTATTGGTTGAATTGGCCAGAGGAGTCTGGAGGAAGTTTCCCTTCGTGCTGGGTACATGCATCTGAACTCTGGCTCTGGCACGGCAGGGAAGAAGGGAAACAGGTGAGGCTCCACACCTGCCAGCAGAGAAACACCAGAGGCGATGACAAGGGAGGTTTGGCGGCATCAACTGTACAGGGCGGGGTTGCTTCTGAGCAGTTTATGAGCAGGTTGCCTCTTCGAAGCATCAACTTGCCCTGGGTGGGTCGAGTTCACCTTAGCCGCTCGTGAATCAGTTCTCACAGATCAGTCACTCAACGAAAAAAAGGTTTCATCCAGATCTTATTCTTGGCTCTTACTTCTAGGATGAGGGCAACAGGCAAACTGCCAGGTCACCATTGATGCCCCTGGTCCATCCAGGTCAGTACTGTGTACTCTGACTGGTGATTAAGGCAGGAGCCTGACCTGTTGGACAGTTCGCCAGCGACACCCACCTTGGTCTAGCAGGATCAACATCACAAGCTACTCTGGGAGCACCAGTTGCCATGGCTTGGACAAACTGACCCAAGTCCTGATTCAGCTTTATCGAGAGACCGGCCGGTACCAACACATGTGAAAACCCGGAACAACATTCTGTCATTAAATTTTAACATCCGTCTAAAAATTCCGTCCAAACATCCGGAAGAAGTTCCTGACAGTTAGGGCGGTTCTTCAGTGGAAGAGGCTTCCTCGGGAGGTGCTGGGTTCTCCATCCTTGGAGATTTTTTAACAGAGGCTGGAGAGCCATCTGACGGAGAGGCTGATTCTGTGATGGCTCAAGGGGGTGGCAGGTGACAGTGGATGAGCGATAGAGCTGTGAGTGTCCTGCATAGTGCAGGGGGTTGGACTAGATGACCCTGGAGGTCCATTCCAACTCTAGGATTCTATGATTCTATATTTCTGGTTGTTACAAAATATCGTAAACCAGTAAGTAGTTGTAAAAATCGGGAATTTAAAATAATATCCAATAGGAATAGTTGGACAGGAAAATTATATAAGCCAAATTAACAATGAGTTTCCAGAACTAGCATATGTTTGGCGTAACTTGCAAACTACAGCACGAGATTTAGCTACATCGGTGTTTTTCCCTGAGAGGAGCATTTTGATGTTTGCTTCTTTTGATGCTCCAGGAGAACAAAGCAAAAGGGGAGCAATAATCCAACTGTGGCATAATGCACAGAATCATAGAAGCATACAGTTGGAAGGGACTTCAGGGTCATCTAGTCCAACCCCCTGTACAATTCAGGAACTCACAACAACTTGCCCACCCTCAGTGACCTCATAGAATCATGGCATCATAGAGTTGGAAGGGGCCACACAGGCCATCCAGTCCAACCCCCTGCTCAACGCAGGATCAGCCCAAAGAATCCTAAACCTCAATTCCATGTCCAAGTGACCTCCCCCCAAATATCCAGAATCCAGCCTGGCCTGGAGGGAATCCACCTACCCTCCCACATTGGCGATCAGCAATTCGTTCTTATTTATTTTACTTCTTATTACATTTGTATACCGCCCTCCCCTGAGGCTCAGGGCAGCTCACATGGAACATAAAAGAAAAACCAACAAATTTGGGGCTTGTGTTAAGTAGAAATATAGCAACGGTATCAACAACAACGATAACAACAACAATAGGAACCACTCCCTCTCCTCTTCTAACAACTTTTCAGACCCTTCAAGAGAGCCCTCCTGTCCCCTCTCCACCTGCCCTTCTCCAGGCCGAACATTCCCAAGTCCCTCAGCCTTTCCTCACAGGGCTGGGTCCCCATTCCCCGGATCTTCCTCGTCACTCACCTGTGCCCCCTCTCCATTTTGTCCATGTTCTTTTGAAGTGAGGTCTCTACAACTGCACACAGGGCTCCAGCTGGGGTCTGACCAATGCGGTATATGGCGGGACCATGACATCTTACTCGGTATAAGGCAATTTCATCACAAACAGTGCACGAGCTTTCTTCTTCTTCTTCCCTTCAAACTCCTTTGAGCTATTTAATTGAGTGGCAAATAGGGAACCTCTATTACTTAAAGGAAGAGCCTCTTGTGCTGCAGAGTGGTCAGGCAGCAGACATACAGTCTGAAAGCTCTGCCCATGAGGCTGGGAGTTCGATCCCAGCAGCCGGCTCAAGGTTGACTCAGCCTTCCATCCTTCCGAGGTCGGTAAAATGAGTACCCAGCTTGCTGCTGGGGGGTAAACGGTCATGACTGGGGAAGGGAATGGCAAACCACCCTGTATTGAGTCTGCCATGAAAACGCTGGAGGGCGTCACCCCAAGGGTCAGACATGACTCGGTGCTTGCACAGGGGACACCTTTACCTTTATTACTTAAAGGAGAATGCAGTGGAGAGATACATGGCTACTGCCACTGCAATCCTTGGGGCTCTGTCCACCGACAAGTACAGGAATCTGTTCTCTTTTTATTGCAGTCAAAGGCAATCTTTGTTTGATTGTTCATTTGTTCAATTTTTAACCAATTGCTCTCACCAAGCTGGCTTGCAGTGGGCCATAGCATTAAAACTACCACAGTAAATTATAAAGAAAAACAACAAGAAGAGTTGGTTCTTCTCCCCACAACAGACACCCTGTGAGGGAGGGGAGGCTGAGAGAGCCCTGATATTACTGAAGAAGAAGAAGAAGAATTGGTTCTTATATGCCACTTTTCTCTACCCGAAGGAGTCTCAAAGCGGCTTACAGTCGCCTTCCCTTTCCTCTCCCCACAACAGACAGCCTGTGAGGGAGTCTGAGAGAGCCCTGATATTACTGAAGAAGAAGAAGAAGAGTTGGTTCTTCGATGCCGCTTTTCTCTACCCGAAGGAGTCTCAAAGCGGTTTACAGTCGCCTTCCCTTTCCTCTCCCCACAACAGACACCCTGTGAGAGAGGGAGGCTGAGAGAGCCCTGAGATTCCTGCTCGGTCAGAACAGTTTTATCAGTGCCGTGGCAAGCCCAAGGTCACCTAGCTGGCTGCAAGTGGAGCGGAAGTGTGGAATCAAACCCAGCTTTCTAGATTAGAAGCTGCCTCTCTTAACTACTATAAGAATCTGACTCTTGCCATCCTTCCATTGATGAAAGCACTAATCCTCCTTCCTCCCATCTGTCCCAAAAATTCCACCCTTCCAGCAACCCAGGATATTAAGATATAAGTAGGAGAAAATGCCTGATGACCAGATCAGTCTAAGGAAGGGTCTGTGCTCTTAGCTCTCACCCTGCCTCAACTAAATGCCTAGTGGAAGAGCTCCATCTAGCAGTTAAAATCGGGGCAAACCACCAGTCTTACTCAGGGTTATGGTGAGGGGTAGTCAACCTGTGGTCCTCCAGATGTTCATGGCCTACAACTCCCATGAGCCCCTGCCAGCGTTTGCTGGCAGGGGCTCATGAGAATTGTAGGCCATGAACATCTGGAGGACCACAGGTTGACTACCTCTGCCCTAAGAGATAGGGTGTCCACCTTTTTTCTATTGCATTGGCCAAGCCAATCTGAATTCGGTGGTGTGAATATCTCCTAGACTGCTGGAGGGACAAGGTTTAGGTGTTTGAACATGAGTGCTCTGCCACAGTGTACTATAGGGAAGCTGGTCCTTAGAATGAGGGCCAAGGAGGGTTACATAGTCTATATCTGTTGGTTGCAAACTTGGGGCAGAGAAAGCCGTTCCTCCTTTGGCTAAAAATCACCTCTCTCTGAGGTCCTGACCTGAATAAGCCAGGCGATGTTGATCCCGTTCAGACCTTGGAAGTAAAGCCTAGTATTTGGGTGGTAGACCTTCCAAGATTTGAATGGTAGTTCCACCTAGAAACACTAGGGGTCATGATGCGGAAGCAAACCACCCTGGATTTCCCTTGTTTGGTTGCCAGAAAATCTACAGACCTCCTGGCTGCACTTCATGCCGTATGATAATAATTATTAATAATAATAATATTTTGTTCCTCCTGGAATGATAGCTGTCATTTCTCCCAGCAATCTAAAGCCTGGGAAAAGCCTGGGAAAAGACCGTTTCGCGCTGGGAAATGTGCTGCCCAGCTACCATGTGGGAGCACAAATCTGAAGTGGACAAGTTGCATTGGGTCAAATGCTCCCCCGTGCAGAAACAGGAAGAGGTGGGGGGTAACCTGCCCCAAATCAAACTCCAGCCTGCAGCCTGGCGCAAAGCCTCCAGTGCGGAAATGGATGTCTCCTGAGTTTGTGCCTACCAGATCAAAGACCTTTGTGTGCAAACTGTGTTTCCCTAAGGATAGGGAAATCACCATCCCTTGTCTCTACCAATGCTTCTGTTCCTGTACCAATGCTGTCTGACGCTTGTCTTGGTCCCTTGTCTGTCGCCCCGAATTGCTTCCCTGGACCTCCGGAACTCTGCTCCACCCAGAAGACAGGTAGATATCACTTTCCATCAACCCTTAGTACAGGTTCCTCCCCTATAAGCCTTTTCCTAGTGCGCTAGTGGCTACGAACACATATTTCTATGCCAGAGTGCGCCTGTGTTGTCTTTTGTCTAATTAGTGTGTGTTAATAAAATCCTTCCATGTTTAGATCGTTGTTTGCCTCGGTTCTATCTCAGTGACATAATTACCCAGTAAACTGTGCAATAAAAGGTTTCTTTCTTTCTTTCTTTCTTTCTTTCTTTCTTTCTTTCTTTCTTTCTTTCTTTCTTTCTTTCTTTCTTTCTTTCTTTCTTTCTTTCTTTCTTTCTTTCTTAGGAGGTGGGGAGCTCCTTCCTTCCTTCCTTCCTTCCTTCCTTCCTTCCTTCCTTCCTTCCTTCCTTCCTTCCTTCCTTCCTTCCTTCCTTCCTTCCTTCCTTCCTTCTTTCTTTCTTTCTTTCTTTCTTTCTTTCTTTCTTTCTTTCTTTCTTTCTTTCTTTCTTTCTTTCTTTCCTTCCTTCCTTCCTTCCTTCCTTCCTTCCTTCCTTCCTTCCTTCCTTCCTTCCTTTCTTTCTTTCTTTCTTTCTTTCTTTCTTTCTTTCTTAGGAGGTGGGGAGCTCCCCTTCACTGGCAGACTTCCAGCAGCTACAGGGCAGATCCTTCTCCTGGATGCTTGAGGCTGATCTTGTACTGAGCAGGGGATTGACTAGGCGGCCTGTGTGGCTCCTTCCTAATCTATGACTCTTGGACAAAAAGCCGGCTCTCAAGATATAGCTGTGTAATCTATGGTGGCGTACATTGTATTCCTGTAATGGCTTCTAGGGCATCATCTTCTCTCTCTGTAACCCACTTTCTGCATCAAGATAGGTCGTGCCTTGGGCAAGTTGTTCTTTCTGTTTGTTCACCTGCGTTGTTTCCCAAGTCTTTAATCAAAAATAACTTAAGTCCCTTCCAGGGCGGTCTCTGCCCCCTTTCTTCGGGCAGCTTCTTGCCACCACTGCTAGGAAATTGGGGGAATCCTACTAGGCAGCCAGGCTCATTTCAGGTGGGGCCTTGGGGGTCAAAGATGGAGAACCCACCTCCTCCCGAGGAAGCCTGTTCCACTGAGGAACCGCTCTAACTGTCAGGAACTTCTTCCGGAGGTTGACACGGAATTTCTTTTGCATTAATTTCATCCCATTGGTTCTGGTCCGTCCCTCTGGGATAAAAGAGAAAAACTCTGCACCATCCTCTATATCAGGGATAGTCAGCCTGTGGTCCTCCAGATGTTCAAGGACTACAATTCCCATTAGCCCCTGTCAGCAAATGCTGGCAGGGACTCATGGGAATTGTAGTCCATGGCCATCTGGAGGACCACAGGCACATAAATACAATAAACAAACAAACAAACAAATAAATGAATAAATAAATAAATAAAAGTGGTTTGCGATTACCTGTCTCTGTGTTCCTTGGAGGAAGTCCATCCAAATCCTTTGAGGTCTCCCATTCAAATACTAGCCCTTCTTAGCCTCTGAGAACTGACAGGACTTGGCTATCCTGGTCAAAGCTGCGTTGTGCATTATTGAGAAAAATACCAAGGGTGTCCTGCAGGGGGCATCAGAGGAGATGTGCTTTTAGCATAGCTAGGATAGGAACTTCCTGATGATTTCCAAATACTCCGCTCATGTGTCTTGATGGGCTCAACGGGAGACTTCCTGCTCCTTTGAGTAGACTTCCTGCCTGCTTGAGTCCCAAACAGAACAACAGAAGAATGACTGCCGGCAACAGACAGCGGGTTAGGTCTCTCCTCTGTCTTTCTTTACAGAGTGGTTTGTCTTCACAGTGAAATGATCGTCTTCATTTGAGCAAGCTGGTCCTCTGGTCCCCTTTTCAAATGGAAACCCTGCCAACAGAAAGGACCCAGTAGCACGAGAGGCAAAAGACCCTGGAAAGTTGTGGCCAATCTGAGTGGTGGACCAGTTGTTTTAATGGTATAAGGTAGCATTATATGGCATTTGAGGAAGAATTGTGGCCCAGTGGTGGAGCTCAGAAGGTTGTAGGTTCTATCCCTGGAACCTCCAGTTAATAAACGGACCAGTTAGAAGGTGATATAAAAGAGAAGAGCCGGAGACAATGGAGAATGGCTGCCAGTCTGGGTGGTGGCCATGACACAGTGGAAAAGCTTCTGCTTGGCTTACAGAAGGTCTGGGTTCAGTCCCTGGCATCTCCAGTTGAAAGGACCAGGCAGTAGGTGATAGGAAAGGCCTTCACCTAAGACTTCCAGACAATACTGATAATAGAACCATAGAATAATAGAGTTGGAAGGGACCTCATGGGTCATCTAGTCCAACCCCCTGCACTATGCAGGACACTCACAACCCTCTCGCTCATCCACTGTCACCTGCCACCCCCTTGAGCCTTCACAGACTCAGCCTATCTGTCAGATGGCTCTCCAGCCTTTGCTCCATCCTCTAAATCAGTGGTCCCCAACCCCCGGTCCAGGGACCGGGATCGGTCCGTAAATCAGTCAGTACCGGGCTGCGGCTCCTCCTCGTCCTCCTCCCTGGCTGCTGCCTCGGGGGCTGCCCTGCCACTCTGCTGGCGGCTCACCTTTGGTGCTCTCTGGCGGCCGCCATGGCTGGGGCTCCCCCTCAGCATGGCACTGCACAGCTGCTGCTGCTGGCAGCGCCCCCCCCAGCAGGCGGTGGGAAGTCAGGGGCGCCGGTGGGAAAACAAGTGGATCAGGGGCTCAGGCAGTGGTGACGTCCCTCAGCAAAAGACTACCCCCCCGGCCCTCAGTAAAACTGTCAAGTGTTGACCGGTCCCCGGTGATAAAAAGGATGGGGACCACTACTCTACATGGCAGCCTTTTAAATACTTGAAGATGGTTCTCAGATCCCCTCTCTGTCGTCTCCTCTCCAGGCTGAACAGACCAAGCTCCCCCAGCCTTTCCTCATCCGTCTTGGTCTCCAAACCCCTCACCATCTTTGTTGCCCTCCTCTGGACACGTTCTAGTTTGTCAACATCCCTCTTCAATTGGGGTGACCTTGATGGAACAAGTTAGAGAAACCTCTGCTTGCCCTGCAGTAGGTCCCAGGTTCAATCCTCGGCATCTCCCATGAAAAATATTAGGTAGGAGGGGATGGGAAAGACCTCAGCCTGAGACCCTGGAAAGCAGCTGCCAGTTTGAGTGGGCAATACCCAGGAGAACTGCTACCAGTCTAAGTGGACAAAACGGAACTCGATAGACCTAAGGTCTGATTCAATAGAAGAAGAGAGGTCATGGTTCAGTGGTAGAGCATGCAGAAGGTCCCAGGTTCAATCCTGGGCATCACCAGTTAGAACAATAAGGTGAGCAGTGATATGAAAGAGAGCTGCTGCCAGCCTGAGCAGGCGATTATGATCTTGGCAGCCTGATGGTTTGCTTCGGCGTAAGACAGCTTGATAAGTTCATCATATAAGAAGATCTCAAGAGGATAGCTGGAAGGACCACTGGAGGGGAGAATGACTGATTTGTGCCAAGCGACAAAGGGTCTGCGTACTTCGCGGAAACCAGAACGGAACAACTGGTGTTTCCCCGGAAGTCACCCATGAAATTAGACTCCGGTCGGTTCAAAGCAAAGATGCTTAACAGCAGTTTAAGGTTTAATGCTCCGAGGTGGATTAAGTTCTCTAATAGGAGGTTTCTTTCCCCCTGGGGTACTTCATTTCCGGAGCATGTCACATTGGAATGGTATAAAAGGGTTGGGACACGTTGCTTCCTCAGCTGTCACTTTGACCACGAGACTCCGGTTGGTGATTTGGGGGTAAGTATCCAAAATATTATTAGAAATAATAATTTGAAATGCCCTCCCAGCCTGGTTCCCCAGTTGGTATGTTTGGAAGCAGCAATTTTCTGTCTTGGGGACGTTTTCCAGAATTTAAATGCCAGCAGCAACCCCTAAGCAGAAGATGACATTCCATCTTCCATGGTTTCATGGTTATCTCCAATGGGGGTAAGACCTTGCACAGTGTCTTCACTAGAATCCCATGCTGTTGGGGTTACAAGATTAGCTGATTTCATGTGAAGGATCAGTGGTAGAGCCTCTGCTTGGTGTGCAGAAGGTATCAGGTTCAATCCCCAGCATCTCCAGCTAGAAAAGACCAGGCAGGAGGTCATGGGAAAGGCCTCCATTTGAGACTCTGGAGAGCCATGGAGAGGGACTGTGGCTCAGTGGTAGAGCATCTGCTTGGCATGCAGAAGGTCCCAGGTTCAAACCCCAGCATCTCCAGCTAAAAAAGACCAGGCAGGAGGTCATGGGAAAGGCCTCCATTTGAGACTCTGGAGAGCCATGGAGAGGGTCTGTGGCTCAGTGGTAGAGCATCTGCTTGGCATGCAGAAGGTCCCAGGTTCAATCCCCAGCATCTCCAGTTAACAGGCAGTCAGTGATGTGGAAGACCCCAACCTAAGACCCTAGATAGCAGCTACTAGTCTGAGTAGAGAATACTGACCTTAGTAGACCATACAATGAACGTGAGTCAACAGTGTGCCTCGGTGGCTAAAAAAGGCACGTGGGATTTGGGTCTGTATCAAAAGAATAGAGTCCAGATCACCACAATTGAATAAGGATGTAGACAAACTGGAGCGTGTCCAGAGGAGGGCAACAAAGAGGGTGAGGGGTTTGGAGACCAAGAAGGATGAAGAAAGGTTGGGGGAGCTTGGTCTGTTTCGCCTGGAGAGGAGACGACTGAGAGGGGATCTGATAACCATCTTCAAGTATTTAAAAGGCTGCCAGGTGGAGGATGGAGCAGAGTTGTTCTCTCTTGCCCCAAATGGTCAGACCAATGGGATGAAATTAATTAAAAAGATTTCACATCCAGATGTTTCTGAGAGTTAGAGCGGTTTCTCGGTGGAACAGGCTTCTTCAGGAGGTGGCGGGTTTTCCTTTTTGGAACGGTTTAAGCAGAGGCTAGAGAGCCATCAGACAGAAATGCTGATTCTGTGAATTTAGGCAGACTGTCAGTGGAAGGGAAGAAGGGATTGTGTTTGAACTTGGCTTTTGTGGCCCGGGGAAATGCCAATTGCCATGTTGGGGTTAGGAGACAAATTTCTTCCAGACCAGACTGGCCAGGGATTATGGTGTTTTTTTTTTTGGGGGGGGAGGACATAATCTAGGCATGAGGACAGAACTGTCAGGACTGTGACTGGCCCAAGGCCACCTGGCTGGCTACATGTGGAGGAACGGGGAATCAAAACCGGCTTGCCACTGGTGCAGGAGACATTTGCCACAATGGGACAACTATAAAGGTGTTCATAGCCATATCGGGACTCCGAACTGGATGGAAAGGCGGGCATACAAATATTTTAAATGCAAATTTGTATGTGATTCCCCAGTGAGGGAATCTCTGGGCTCTTTTGGGTTTTGAAAAGAGTGCAGCGGGATAGATTTAAACCCTCCCCCCCATTCTGAGTGCGGATAAAGACCATGTTATCTATGCAAATTTGTCCTGATAACTGAATTTCAAAAATGCTGAGAGCGTTCCCAGTTTTAGACGTTCAGTTATAATTTCAGATCCTGGATTCCCACACACAAAGAGTCACAGCTCAGCACAGCTCAACACATATTATATATATACATAATAAATAAATAAATAAATAAAAATACACCTCCAAAGAAATTCCTTCTCTGAGTCTTGTCTCCATTGGTGACTGGCTGGGAGTGCAGTCTCCCAAAGGATCCAATCGGAAGGGAGAAACGTGATTGCCCGGAAAATCGGGAGAATCAAAGAAATACAAGAGGCCTGTTTTTAAGAACAACAAGAAGAAAAGTGGATTCTTATATGCCACTTTTCCCTACCCGAAGGAGTCACAAAGTGGCTTCCATTCGCCTTCCCTTTCCTCTCCCCACAACAGACACCCTGTGAGGGAGGTGAGGCTGAGAGAGACCTGAGATTACTGAAGAAGAAGAAGATTTGGTTCTTATATGCCGCTCTTCTCTACCCGAAGGAGTCTCAAAGTGGCTTCCAATTGCCTTCCCTTTCCTCTCCCCACAACAGACCCCCTGTGAGGGAAGTGGGGCTGAGAGAGCCCTGATATTACTAAAGAAGAAGAGTAGGTTCTTATATGCCACTTTTTTCTACACAAAGGAGTCTCAAAGTGGCTTACAGTCACCTTCCCTTTCCTCTCCCCACAACAGATCCCCTGTGAGGGAGGGGAGGCTGAGAGAACCCTGGTATTACTGAAGAAGAAAAGTTGGTTTTTATGTGCTGCTTTTCTCTAACCGAAGGAGTCTCAAAACGGCTTACATTTGCCTTCCCTTTCCTCTCCCCACAACAGACACCCTGTGAGGTGGGTGAGGCTGAGAGAGCCCTGATATCACTGCCCTGTCAGAACAGTTTTATCAGTCCTGTAGCGAGCCCAAGGTCACCCAGCTGGTTGTATATGGGGGAGTGCGGAATCTGCCCTGGCTCGCCAGTTTAGAAGTCTGCACTCATAACCACTACACCAAGCTTAGGTTGGCACCTGAGCACAAAAAAATCAACTCTGAATTTTCGGGGGGGGGGGGTGATCTAGGAGAAACCACTCCTTTGTGAGTCTTTTTCAGACAAACAACCCCAATGATGGAGTTCTTGCGGTGAGAACTGGCAAGTGTATTTTTGGTGACTGGCCCAGTTAGAACTCATCCCATGCGGAATTCCTTGAAAGCCGACAGCAACGACTTAAATAGGCCATCCTGGAAAACAAGATTAACAATGGAGCGTAGAATGCTGACGTCTGCCTTTGCTCGCAGGCTTAATAAATTATATTAACTTGTACGGGATTACTGAGTTGGGTTGCTAGAGGGGTCTGGAGGAGGATTGTTGTCCTTGTGTCCCCTTCCTTAGGGAGGGGTGGAAAACCCTCCGGAGGCACAACTGGGTAAGGGCTTCATTTGCTCATGCCAGTCACAGCTTTAATGTTTGGGCAACTACAGTTTGGGCAACTAGTTTGGGGGTTGAATTGCCAGTCAGGGGCGGGTTGGAGGCTGGGAGTCTGGGACCAGGAGAGGAAACCATTGAAGAAGAAGAAGAAGAAGAAGAAGAAGAAGAAGAAGAAGAAGAAGAAGAAGAAGAGTTGGTTCTTATATGCTGTTTTCTCTACCCAAAGGAGGCTCAAAGTGGCTTACAATCGCCTTCCCTTTCTCTCCCCACAACAGACACCCTGTGAGGGAGGCTGAGAGAGCCCTGAGATTACTGAAGAAGAAGAAGAGTTGGTTCTTATATGCCGCTTTTCTCTACCCGAAGGAGGCTCAAAGCGGCTTACAGTCGCCTTCCCATTCCTCTCCCCACAACAGACACCCTGTGAGGTGGGTGAGGCTGAGAGAGCGCTGATATCACTGCCCGGTCAGAACAGTTTTATCAGTGCCGTGGCGAGCCCAAGGTCACCCAGCTGGCTGCATGTGGGGAGCGCAGAATCGAACCTGGCATGCCAGATTAGAAGTCCGCACTCCTAACCACTACACCAAACTGGCTCTGAGTCAACAGCAGTGTTCTAGATTGTTGGAAAGGCAAAACACAAGCTGACGTCCAAGCCAAAACAAGCCCTGTTAAAAAATACTAAATTTTCAATTGGACCTTTGTCAGTGGCTGTGTCTTATCCGTTCCACAATATTTCTGGTAAGGGCTTGGAGGAGGAGCCAGTCTCATGGCTTAAGTGCCACTCAGCACACACTCAGGGCAGCTGTCCGGCCCCTGAGGACCTTTCCCTCCTCCAACTGGCTTGCCTTTCTGCCCAGCAGCCAGCCAATCACCTTCCATCCCCCACCCTTAACCACCCCCTCCTCCTTGCACTTCCCTCCGAGGCTCGGAGGCTGCAGATCCCTGCTGGTGAGAGCTGCCCCTGCCAGTAAATTCCATAACAGCTGCCTGCAGCCTTGCCAAGGCCTGGGGGGGGGGGAGAGGCCATCTGCAGAGTTCTTCCACTCCACCCTTGTAATCTAGCGCCTGTTGTAGTCCTGGATGCAACGGGCTTGGCCCCTATTTTATAAATAAGGATATTAATATGGAGCCATACAAAGAAACTGTTACCATCCATAAGAGCGATACAAAACTTTAAGATTCTATTCTAGCACAATGTCATGTCAATATCTGTTCTAAAAAAATCAGACATACTTGAAATGCAGGAAGGGCCCCTTCGAAAACAAGTATTTCTGACCAGGGCTCATTTGGGCTTGGTTTGTTCTACCTGCTTATAAAAAGGAAAAACTTTCCGTGGACATCGTTATGTGTTTCGTCTTTCTGCTGTTCTTCGGCTGACAGATCTGACTTTTGTATTCTCTACAATTTGTCAGAATTCGAGGAGACCATCGAATCCATAGCAAGATTAGAATAGAATTTGGCACAAGTATTATGGTTCCATTTCTGTTGCAGGACCCCACCCCTCACCCCCACGAAAGGTCAATGAATAAAACTTCATCATATCTTATTGCTATATATCTTTTCGTTATTGTTGGATGTATACAAATCTGTTGTTTCCAGCAGACTGCACATCTGCTGGAAATAAACTGCATCTCTCCACGTCTTTTAATCATGTCTTTTGTTTTATATGAGCCTCTTGTGGCGCAGAGTGGTAAGGCAGCAGAAATGCATTCTGAAGCTGTCTGCCCTTGAGGCTGGGAGTTCAATCCCAGCAGCCGGCTCAAGGTTGACTCAGCCTTCCAGCCTTCCAAGGTCGGTAAAATGAGTATCCAGCTTGCTGGGGGGTAAACGGTAATGACTGGGGAAGGCACTGGCAAACCACCCTGTATTGAGATATGAGGATGGGGAGTATCTTCCTAAATGGTGATAACGACACAACTGTCATGCGACATTCTACAAACTCTCTCGGTCTTTATGGTAAAGACCACAGAGATTAAGGGAACTTCTAGAACATTTCATTCATTCGTTCGTTCATTCGTTTGTTTGTTCATTCATTGATTCGTTTGTTCATTACAGTTCTGTACCCCGCTTTGCTACTGCTCAGGGCAGTTTACAATGAAATTTATGGCTCACATAAATGCTGGCCTAAATGTATTTATTTATTTAATTTATATACCACTTTCCCTAGCAGCTCAGGGCGGTGTGCAGTGGCAGCCCCTTAAACAAGAATAACACATGAATGTTAAAAAAAAAACCTTTCAAAGATTAAACACATCACAATATTAAAAGCTTCATACATCTCAGTGAAGCCATGCAATTTCCTTTGGATGTAAACTGTTAGTCGTAATTCTCTGAGGGTAGTGGTCCGGGGGATGTTACTCAATCACTTCCCCCAAACGAAACCTTGGCGGAAGAGCTCCGTCTTGCAGTAGGTGAATTCTGTAGGGCAGGTATATGCTGGCAGGGGCTCATGGGAATTGTAGTCCACAGATATCTGGAGGACCACAGGTTGACTACCCCTGCTGTAGGGGGTTGGACTAGATAACCATGGATGTACCTTGCAACTCTATGATCCTATGCCTAGCAAAATGCTTCCAGTAATATGCACTACATTCTGTTCAGTCAATTTAGCATCAAGACGTACTTTGTTGGTCTTCAAGGTGCTACTGGCCTCTGATTTTAATGGTGACAGGCATTGACTCCCTTGAGAAGAAACTACATTTCAGTGCAAAAGGTCTCCTTGTGTCACAGGATCCTAGGAACACAGGAAGCTGCCTTATCCTGAATCAGGTCCTTAGTCCACCCAAATCAGCATTGCATGCACTGACTCACAGTGGCTCTCCAGGGTTCCAGGCCAAGTTCTTTCACCTCACCTACTGCTAGTTTCTTTAAGTGGAGAAGCTGGGGATTGAACCTGGGACCTCATGCATGGCGATCAAATGCTCTACCCCTGAGCCACAGCCCTCCTATACAGGATCACATGACTTATACTGAATCAGACCCTTAGTCCATTAAAGTTATAGTCAGACTAGCTGCAGGTCGCCGGGGTTTCAGGCTGAGGTCTTTCACATTAACTGGAGATGCCCAGGATTGAACCTGGGATCTTCTGCATGCCAAGCAGAGGCCCTTCCATTGAGCTATGGCCCCTCTCCATGGCTCTCCAGGGTCTCCAGCTGAGGTCTTTCCCACCCCTTCCTGCCAGGTCCTTTTAACTGGAGATGCTGGGATTGAACCTGGGACCTTCTGCATGCCGAACAGAGGCCCTTCCATTGAGCCATGGCCCCTCTCCATGGCTCTCCAGGGTTTCCAGATGAGGTCTTTCCCACCCCTTCCTCCTAGGTCCTTTTAACTGGAGATGCTGGAGATTGAACCTGGGACCTTCTGCATGCCGAGCAGAGGCCCTTCCATTGAGCCATGGCCCCTCTCCATGGCTCTCCAGGGTTTCCAGATGAGGTCTTTCCCACCCCTTCCTCCTAGGTCCTTTTAACTGGAGATGCTGGAGATTGAACCTGGGACCTTCTGCATGCCAAGTAGAGGCCCTTCCATTGAGCCATGGTCCCTCTCCATGGCACTCCAGGGTCTCGAGCTGAGGTCTTTCCCACCCCTTCCTGCTAGGTCCTTTTAACAGGGGATGCTGGGGACTGAACTTGGGACTTCCTACAAGCCAAGCAGAGGCTTTACCGTTGAGCCACGGAATCTCCAGGTTTGTTCGAATTGTGTTTCTCATTAAAACCGCAAATGCAAATCCCCTCCTTTGTTCTCCACGCAGGCTAACTTGAAATTCCCCAGAAGATGGCTTACCAGTGCAAGCAACCGTGTTTGGGCCCTCCTTCTTTTGTGAAAGGGACCACCATAAACTATGTGGATGCCGACTCTGTGAAGCCCTCAGGCACACCTCCCTGCAAAGAGGCAGCCGCAGATGCATCTAAAGCCGTGGCCATCGAGGAAAAGTCTGCGTTTCCATGTGCAAATCCGTGTTCAACAGCCAGCCAAACGGCGAGCGCTAAATCGAAAGGCAAGGCGTCCGTGAAGGCCGCGGATACGGTGGAGATATGTAGCACAGCGGCCGGAGAATCTATGAAAGTGGTGTGTACTGAGGGATGTGGCGGCTTTCCCATGAAGACCATCAGACCTTCCGCACGGAGCAAATCACCCATTGGTGCAGTTTCTTCCCAATCCTCAACTTGGGTCCCTGTTTGTGAATCACCTGACCAGGGTCCGGCTGGTGTCCCTGTTTGTCCCTCACCCGGCAAAGCTCCAGTCTGTATTCCCATCGGCAAAACTCCCGATCAGGGCCCAACCTACGTCCCTGTGTGCACATCACCGAGCAAACCTCCCATCTATGTCCCCATCTGCCAGCCCTCTGACCAAGGTCCACCTTGTGTCCCTGTCTGTACCTCACCTAGCAAAGCTCCAGCTTATATTCCCATCTGCAAAACTCCTGATCAAGGTCCAGCTTATGTCCCTGTCTGCGTCTCACCTGGCAAAGGTCCAGTTTGTGCCCCTTTCTGCACAAGACCTGGCCAGGGGCCGATGTACATCCCTGTTTGCGTCACACCCGGCCAGGCGCCAACTTACGTCCCCATCTGCACAACACCAGGCCAAGCTCCAACATATGTCCCCTTCTGCACTCTGGGTCAAGTTTCAACGTGTGTCCCTGTCTGCACTACTCCGGGCCAGGATCCAACCTGTGTCCCTGTCTGCACTACTCCGGGCCAGGCTCCAACCTACGTCCCCATCTGTGCAACTCCGGGTCAGGCTCCAACCTGTGTTCCCATCTGCACTACTCCGGGCCAGGCTCCAACCTACGTCCCTGTCTGTGCAACTCCGGGTCAGGCTCCAACCTGTGTCCCCGTCTGCACTACTCCGGGCCAGGCTCCAACTTGTGTCCCCGTCTGCACTACTCCGGGTCAGGCTCCAACCTACGTCCCCGTCTGTGCAACTCCGGGTCAGGCTCCAACCTGTGTCCCCGTCTGCTCTACTCCGGGCCAGGCTCCAACCTGTGTCCCCGTCTGCACTACTCCGGGTCAGGCTCCAACCTACGTCCCCGTCTGTGCAACTCCGGGTCAGGCTCCAACCTGTGTCCCTGTATGTGCCACCCCAGGCCAATCTCCCACCTGTGTCCCTGTGTGTGGCACCCAGGGCCAAGATCCCACCTGTGTCCCTGTCTGTGGCACCCAGGGCCAAGCTCCCACCTGTGTCCCTGTATGTGCCACCCCAGGCCAAGCTCCCACCTGTGTCCCTGTGTGTGCCACCCCAGGCCAAACTCCCACTTGTGTCCCTGTCTGCAAATCACCTCCCCGGGTTCCTTATAAATCTCCCCGCTCTGCTCCAGTCATGTATGCGCAACGTTGTCGTGGACGATGTGGCTGCATGTTCTTTTTGGCATACCCAGCCCCAAATCTCAAATCTTGCCCGTGCAGCTCATGCTCCTCCAGTAACAAATCAGAAGGTTAATGCTTTTGGGGTGAGCTCATTAGCTTTGAGATGAAGAAATGAATGAGCAACAGAGGTCTTGGCGCGACCCACCTCGGCTTCCCCTTGCGCATCCAAGGGTGCACCTGTGCGCAGCTTCATGCTTGGACTCTTTCATCTCCTGCTCATTAAAACATGCAGAATGCTATGCGTCCTCTAAGAGGGTAAACAGAAAAGAGCTACCTCCCTTCAAAGTATCCCATGTGCATTGGAGAGAGCATCACTATGGATTGGGTTCAGGGTTTGATTTCAGTTGCTTTAAAATACGACTTTTAAATTTAGATGGCGAATAGGCCATCTCAGTTTTTGTGGTCAGAGTACTTAATGGCATCTCTTGACAGCACTGATTTTGGAAAAGGTTGGAGGCAGATCCCCGTAGACTGTGACCTTTTGAAGCTTATCAAATATTTTGTGGCTAGCATGGGAACAAAGGAGCTGTTGGCGTCATCCCACTCGACACAGTCAAATGCTAAATCCTTCTATGTCAGCCCCCACGTTAAATATCAGCGTTACCGCTTGCAGACTTCCAAAGGGAATTCCTGCATGGAAGTGCCATTCAGTTCAGCTTTGCTTGGAACGCATATTTGGCTTCATGCTTTCCCCTTTTCACTCACCTATACAACGTTGCAGCTACATATGTCAAATAAAAGCTTTTTTTCACCTATAACATGATCTGATTCTTGTTTTGCTGCATTTACCTTGATTCAAACTAAGGAATAAAAGAGGTTACGATAAGATTAGGAAATATCCAAAGAATGGTGGCTTACCCATGCCTAGGTTGTGATAGAAATCATGTTTGATACTTTCACCCGGAATCTGATTTCTACAGTCCGATTACATTGTTTATGAGATAGCTCCTCATCCTATTGATTGTGGATGGCGAACGTGTCATCAAGTCACAACTGATTTGGGGTGACTGCCATTTCTTGGCTGGAAGTAGAAGCACTGGACTTCCTTGGTGATCTAACCAGCATCTAAGAACAAACCAGGACAGACCTTGCAAATCCAAATCTCTCATCCATACACACAGTGTCAGCTTTCATGTGGATGCACATTTCCTCAGACAATGGAACAAGAATCATAAGAGTACAGATATAAGGAGAGTAGTAAATTAGTAAGCTTCACAAAGGCAACCCACAAATATGCAGCCTGACAGTGACGTGGATAATTCCTTGCTAGAAGAACCGAATCAGTCCTTAAGGTTAAATTGCCATTCGCAAAAATAGGACTCAACAGGGATATTGGTTTCTACATATGCTAACCTCATTCAACTCTTATATCTATATTCCTTACAATCCGCTCTTCATTTCATTTCACTGGGACAATGCAACTGTAATGTGATATAGGTATGTATGTAATGTAATTTAAAATCTAACTCTCTGGTCTTTGGACAGGAGAACAAATACAGTCATTTGTGGATTGATTATGCACTTGACCGGGAGCAATGGGCTGCTGCTGGTTCCTAGCGGTGGGGCAACGTTTCATAGAATCATAGAATCATAGAGTTGGATGGGACCTCCTGGGTCATCTAGTCCAACCCCCTGCGCTATGCAGGACCTTCACATCCCTATCGCTCATCCACTGTAACTTGCCACCCCCTGCCACTTCATGTGTATGCATGGGGGATGAACTGTCAGGAACTCTAACTGTCAGGAACTTCTTCCAGAGGAATAGACAGAATTTAGAACCATGGAGTTGGAAGGGACCTCCTGGTTCATCTAGTCCAACCCCCTGCAATATGCAGGACACCCACAACCCTCTCACTCCTCCACTGTCACTTGCCACTCCCTCAAACTGCATCTCTGTCAGATGGCTCTCTTGAGGAAGCCTGATCCACTGAGGAACCGCTCTGACTGTCAGGAACTTCTTCCGGATGTTTAGACGGAATTTCACCCCATTGGTTCTGGTCAGACCCTCCAGGACAAGAGAGAACAACTCTGCTTAAATATGTTTGCTTAGAGATCAGGGTGTCATAGAATGAAACGCATTTACCAGGTAGGAGGGATTATGGAGAAATATAACATCTTAAAAATTTAGCCAATCATTCCACAAGAAAACAGACCGATCTTTGGCTCACTTATCAAAGTCACTGCAAAGATCTCAAACACTCACTAAATTCCTAATGGTGAAAGAATATCCTTGAACACACACATTATCCAAGAAGAACAGTTGGTTTTTATACCCTGTTTTCTCTCCCCGAAGGAGTCTCAAAGCAGCTTCCATTCACCTTCCCTTTCCTCTCCCCACAACAGACACTGTGCAAAGTAGATGGGGCTGAGAGAGCTCGTGAGAACAGCATTATAAGGGCTGTGACTCACCCAAGGTCACCCAGCTGGCTGCATGTGGAAGAGCAGTGAATCGGCTCAACAGACGCTGCTCCTAACCACTACCCCAATATATCAGCATTTGGGTGAACTCCTCTCATCATATAGCTGTTCATAATTTTGGGGGAATGCTCTGTGTAGTCACCTGCTCCCT
Source organism: Paroedura picta (assembly GCF_049243985.1). NCBI lineage: Eukaryota > Metazoa > Chordata > Lepidosauria > Squamata > Gekkonidae > Paroedura > Paroedura picta. The sequence continues at coordinate 6,436,916 of NC_135369.1, forward strand.
ACTGTCGCAGATGCCCCCTAGTGGCCAACTGCCTTATTCCCAAGCAATGACATTAGGCAATCATAGAATCATAGAGTTGGAAGGGTCCACACAGGCCATCTAGTCCAACCCCCTGCTCAACGCAGGATCAGCCCTAAGCATCCTAGAATCATAGAATCATCGAATCATAGAGTTGGAAGGGGCCATACAGGCCATCTAGTCCAACCCCCTGCTCAATGCAGGATCAGCCCTAAGCATCCTAGAATCATAGAATCATCGAATCATAGAGTTGGAAGGGGCCATACAGGCCATCTAGTCCAATCATATGGATCCTCTTCATTTATGAGGGCTTTTCAGTGGAAGGAGAAGGAGGAATTTTGGGTTGCCATGGAAGGAGTGAGGAGATAAGACCGCTCTGTGGTTGGGGTACTGGCTCAGCTCATGCCGTACAAAACCAAAAAGGGAAACCAAAACCTAACCTAACCAGAAAAGTTAGGAACCCAGCGGTTGAACTGCAAAAGTAATTTAAAAAAATTGCAAACATCTGTAAACCGCTCCTGCGGGAGCAGTGAAAATAAAACAGTCAGTGGTAAGTGAGAAAGGGGCAGGGTGAGTCCAGGATGCGGCTCCCAATTGGCCCCTCCAAGTATCAGTCTGGGGCCAAGGAGCCAATCAGGCGTTGCCCAGTGGGCGGCTCCCGATTGGCCCCTTGGCCCGTCCCAGACGTCATTGGCCAAACCGTGTGAGCAGGCCCATCGCGTGAGGCTTCGGAGCGGGGAAAGGAGCTGGGCCTCCACGTCTGCTACAGAATGGACTGGGCAGGGTCCAGCTCATTAAACAATTAAATTAAACAATTTAATTGTTTAATTGTTTGTTTGACTGGCCGTGAAACAACTTGTTAATGAAGAGCAATTTTACCTCTTATTCCCTTTGCAATGGTGATTAACTCCCAACACCTGTGAAACCAGATATAATTTTCTTTGTGTAACTTGACGTTTAGACAGCGTTTGTGCATTTGCCTTTCTACAGCTCGATGGACGTGGCTATGAACATGTTTGTATTAAGCTATGAACATTTTTGTATTTAGTTCTTTGTATTTCAAGATGAGGGTATAGCTCTTTTTTTTGTATGTACTGTACCTTATAGATAATTTTTAAAATTGTCAATCAATTGAGTCCAGGACTCAATATGTTTGCTTAGAGATCAGGGTGTCATAGAATGAAACACATTTACCAATGAATTTTTAAATTTATCAGTCAATCAATCAATTGATTGATAAATTAAAAAATTCATTGGTTGATGATTTTTAAAAAAATAATCAATTAAAATTACTTAATTAATTAACTGGACTAGTTCCCCACCCTCACTGGCAGTCTTCAAACAAAGGTTGGATACACACTTTTCTTGGATGATTTAGGATGCTTTGGGCTGATCCTGCGTTGAGCAGGGGGTTGGACTAGATGGCCTGTGTGGCCCCTTCCAACTCTAGGATTCTATGATTCTATGATTCAAGCCAGATCATGGTGGGTGACAGAATAAAACCCCATAATTCTATAAAACCCCCATCAGAAACCCAATTAACATTAACAATACACAACCATGGCAGTAAAAAACAAACCTTCCCCCACTATGGAAAGACCCCCCAACTGGGGCAACCGGGCAACAGAAGTGTGGTGGAGTAACTTCCTTAGGGCAGTGGTCCCCAGCCTTTTTATCACCGGGGACCACTCAACGCTTGACAATTTTACTGAGGCCCGGTGGGGGGGGTAGTTTACTCCTCTACTCTCAGCCACTGCCCTAACACTCTCTGATCGCTATGGTAATGTTTAAACATCCCTTCAAAATAAGATACAGACACGCCACAACAATGAACATAAGGAACATTTCATTTTCAGGGAAATTTTAACTCATGACAATGACAAATCAATGGGAACCCTGAGCTTGTTTCTCTGCAACGAGATAGTCCCATCTGGGAGTGATGGGAGACAAGAACACCCAAAGTGTGTTGTAAAGGGCCGGGGGGGATGAAGGAAAGGGCTGGGGGGGGGGGGGAGAAGGCGTCCTTCGGGGCTCACCTCCAATTAGTTTACGGACCACATGTGGTCCACGGCCCACAGGTTGGGGATAGCTACCTTAGGGGGCCCATCAGATCTTCTCCCAGCCCTGGCCTCAGCCATAGTCCTGGCAGAAGAGCTCCATCTTTCAGGCCCTGCGGAATGCCGGAAGCTCTCACCGGTCCCACAGCTCTTCCAGGAGCTCAATCCACCATGTAGTGGCCAGGCCTGAGAAGGCCCTGGCCCTGGTTGATGCCAGGCAATCTTCTCTGGGGCCGAGAATGACCAGTGAGTTGGTAGCTGCAGAGCACAAAGCCCTGCAGGGGGCACAGGGCAACAGGCGGTCCCTCAAAATAGTCCTCCAGACAAAATTTTATGAAAACAATATTTAGTAGAAATTGTTTGAGAACAGAGACATAAGGTAAAGGTAAAGGTATCCCCTGTGCAAGCACTGGGTCATGTCTGACCCTTGGGGTGACGCCCTCTAGCGTTTTTATGGCAGACTCAATACGGGGTGGTTTGCCAGTGCCTTCCCCAGTCATTACTGTTTACCCCCCAGCAAGCTGGGTACTCATTTTACCGACCTCGGAAGGATGGAAGGCTGAGTCAACCTTGAGCCGGCTGCTGGGATTGAACTCCCAGCCTCATGGGCAGACAGCTTCAGACAGCATATCGCTGCCTTACCACTCTGCGCCACAAGAGGCTCATAACAGAGACATAAGGAGGGTTTATTCCCTCGATGTCAACATGCTTTGTTTGCATGGAAGGAGAAGCTATTTGATTACCCTAGTAAAAAAAAATTTTTTGCCTCATATGGACTCACCTTTTGGGTTTTGCATCAGGAACTAAAAAATGCAGCGTCCGCGTGGTCCTCTTAATGGCCGCTCCATAAATTAGGCTGAGCAGCCTGCCCGGAAGTCATCCTGCAATCATTCACTGTCGAGATCCTTTGCAGCCCGGCAGCTCAGTAAACATGCCGAGCATCTCCTCTTGGGTAATGTGACTCTGAGTCTTTGCCAACAGAGTCTGGCTGCTTGGGGAGAGCCTGAACGGCTGCTTGCTTCAGAGGCTGTAGCTTTAACAGGAATGCCAATCAAGGACCCTGGCTGGGGCTGTGCTTCCACTGGCTGAGCCTGCATTCCTTCACCTGCCGAACAGCTCATATGATGAATGGTCCCCACTGGCTATAGTGGCAGGGGCATGACAACATGGTCCCCGTGAGGCAAAGCACTTGCCGACCTCCCCAAGGGCTAATGTGTGTGGTAACAGCTCCATTTCATCTTGCGGGCGTTACTAATTGGGCCTTTCGCCCCACAAGGCCCTTTTTTCTGCAAGGACAAAATAAGGCAGGAGATAATTGGCTCACCTATGGAATTGGCAAGCCACAGGTGGGGAAGGGAGCGACTGAGGAGAGTTGAGGTGATTTTCTAGAAGGTTCCGTGTCCTAATTGGTTGGTCACCAAGGCCAGATCTTGGTTGGCCTAAAAATGACAACCAGGCCAAGAACTGGGAAGAGGTAACCTAGGATTTGGATGGACAACAGGCCTACGCCCATGACCTCCTGACCTTCAAAGAGTTAGTAAGCCAGAAACTGCTTGAGCAGAGGATGCATCATTTCATCACTGGAAGATTGTGTGCCAGCTAAGACAACACCTGAATGTGTTATGCTCAAGCTAGTATTTCCTATTTTCTGAGCGGCTGGCTTTTCGAGACTCGCGTTGCTGATGGATAAATTTATATTCAGAAAAATTGTTTTAATAAACTATGTGTGTGGGTGAGTTTCTTGTGCACACTGCCCCTAGGAACCCATAGGGTTTGGGTCTGAGAGCCAACGAGAACCAAGCAGCCATTTCCTCCTGGGGAAGAGACCTCTGTGGTCTGGAGATTAGCTGTAATTACAGGAGATCCACAGTTCTCACCGGGAGGTTGACATCCTTAAGGGAAGGGGGTGGGTTGGGGTTGCCAAACCCGGGTTAGGGAACTCCTGGAGAAGGAGCCAGTTTGGTGTAGTGGTCAGTAGTGCGGGCTTCTAATCTGGCAAGCTGGCTTTGATTCCCCACTCCTCCTCCACATGCAGCCAACTGGATGACCTAGGGCTAGTCACAGCACTGATAAAGCTGTCCTGACTGAGCAGTAATCTCAGGGCTCACTCAGCCTCACCCACCTTGCAGGGTGTCTGTGGTGGGGAGAAGAAAGGGAAGGTGAATGTAAGCCACTTTGAGACTCCTTCGGGTAGAGAAAAATGGCATATAATTCTTCTTCTTCTTCTTCTTCTTCTTCTTCTTCTTCTTCTTCTTCTTCTTCTTCTTCTTCTTCTTCTTCTTCTTCTTCTTCATTCGTCTTCGTCTTCGTCTTCGTTCTTCTTCTTCTTCTTCTTCTTCTTCTTCTTCTTCTTCTTCTTCTTCTTCTTCTTCCCGGGGAAGACATGAACCTCAGTGGAATCCAATGCCACTTTGTCCCCCCTCCAAAAACACCCTTTTCTCCAGGGGAATTGATCTCTGTAGTCTGGAGATGAGCTGGAATTCCAGGGGAACCCCAGGTCCCACCTGGAGGCTGCCATCCCTAACCGTTACTCTTGTCTTCGCACAACATGACCAAAGTACAATAGCCTCATTGGGGTCATATCAGCTTCCAGGAAGCATTCAGGCTCGATTTGATCCCAAACTCTCTGATTTTTCCCCCTCTTTTGGTGGCCCCCACTATCCCAAACAGCACCCTATTTCAAACCAATTAACGTCTTGCCTGCCTGTTGTCTTTGTCATCAACTTTCACAACCGTACATAATAACAGGGACCCTTACGGCATGAATGATCCTGTCCTTGGCCACCAGAGACCCATCCTCACCCTTAAGCAGAAGGGGGGAAAGGGTCCGGAACGTAGCCTCCACCATGATACTGTCGGACAGTGGTTCTCAACCTGGGGGTCGGGACCCTTTGGGGGTTGAATGACCCTTTCTCAGGGGTTGTGGCAGGGCAAGCAGCTTGGCCAGGGGGTTAGAGTGCCATCCACACAACAGCCTTGCGGGGTAGATCGAGATAGAGCCTTCGTCTGTCTGGAGCAGCGGGAAAGAGCGAGATCAGCATGGTGGGACAAGAGGCAGAACTGAACTGAGGAACCCCGGGGGGGAAAAGCCAATTCATATACAATCATGAACAATGGATCTTCACGCCATGGGTCAGTTTCGGTTTAATTTCTGTGAAAGAACACTGGCATAATTCTATGGTTGGGGGTCCCCACAACATGAGGAACTGAATTAAAGGGTCGCGGCATTAGGAAGGTTGAGAACCATTGCTGTCCACTTCCACTCCCCCCCCGATTGGCCTCCCTGCCCCTCCCCTAACTGGGGCAACAGCCTCCAAATCTCTGGGCAATGGGCAAGACTGTCCTGCCTGCTTTTCCAAGTAGCAATACGACATTCCATCACATTGCCCAAGCTCAGGATTCAATCTAATTTATGGAACACATGATTTAGCACAGGGGTAGTCAACCTGTGGTCCTCCAGATGTCCATGGACTACAATTCCCATGAGCCCCTGCCAGCAAACGCTGGCAGGGGCTCATGGGAATTGTAGTCCATGGACATCTGGAGGACCACAGGTTGACCACCCCTGATTTAGCAGGTTGAGATCAGAATCACACAGAGCTGAAAGAGATCCCCGAGGGATTTATCGAAAAAGGAAAAAGGATTTTCAAAAGCCTTTGAGGGGAACAAAAGGGATGGCATTAGCCCCCCCCCCCCCGATAATATATTCTCTATCTGAGCTAGAAAAATTGACACGTTGATTCTGCAGTTTGTTCTACTCCCTACAGGGTTCTATGAAAACAATCACAGAACACATTCATTGAATGCCACTTAAATTTAAGGTTTAAAACGGCTTAACAAATTAAGGTTTACAAATTCAGATCGCAAGGGTAAAGGCATTGATCTTTTTGGTAGCCAGTTTTGGGGGTATAGAATCATAGAATCATAGAGCTGGAAGGGGCCACACAGGCCATCTAGTCCAACCCCCTGCTCAACGCAGGATCAGCCCAAAGCAACCTAAAGCTTCTTACTCCCTCTCAAAATTACAGAAATTATCAGGAGGGGGGGTAGGATCCCTGTTCCAGCCACTGCACTATGTCTTCCAAAGATTCTTGAACAGGTGAGCATTCTAGAAAAATCTCCAGCCAGGTGACCTCTAGCTGAATGTATCTATTTTCCTGTCCCCCTTCCGTTCATCATTTCGTTCTTCCAGTCGAGATGGATGATGCATAGGAACAAGGTACGTGTAATTTCCTGTTAATTGCTCATGTTAAATTTAGTTTTCAAGCATCATACCGCACTTTTTAAATGAGCATGACGTTCGGGTGACTGGCCCTGTGGACCTCGACCTTTGCAGAAGGAAAGAAAGCACCGAGTTAAATCTGGGCTATTAGATCTCCAGCTGGTTGGACCAGAGTCATGGGAGTTTGCCTTCCATCCGTTTTACAAGGTCCCCATTTGGCTTTACGAGCATAAGGCGTGAATGTGTTTACGGCATGCTATGGGTTCCAGGTCTCTTAACACAAGCCATGAGTAATCCTGTGAAGAATTAGTTGGTTGGTTATCCCAGGCTTGCCCGACCCCATCAGATCTCAGAAGCTAAGCAGGGTTGATTGATATTTGGAAGGGGCACTTCTAAGGACAAATCCTTAGAAGTTCCTCCAAGGAACATTAGGGGTCATGACGCAGAGGCACCTCTGAACATTGGATGCTTTAGGATGCTTTGGGCTGATCCTGCGTTGAGCAGAGGGTTGGACTAGATGGCCTCTATGGACCCTTCCAACTCTAGGATTCTATGATTCTATGATTCTATCCATTACCTGGTCTTGTGGATCATTCTTGCATGCCCAGGGGAGTGTTGATTGCCACTACGGGGTCAGAAGGTGAATTTCCTCTAGACCAGATTCTCCAGGGATTCTGGGTTGATTTTTTTTTTTGGAGAGGGCATCATCTGGACATGGGATTGGGGCCATTGTGGCTGGGCAGGTAGTTGTGAGTGTCCTGCATTCTGCAGGGGGTTGGACTAGATGACCCTGGAGGCCCCTTCCCACTCTATGGTTGTATGATTCTAATTTTTGGCTACACTTCCTCCACCATATGATAAATAAATAATAAACAGTTGGTTGGTTTGATGCTGGTCTCTGTTTGATATGGCATTCTTTTCAGGATTCTAAATGAGAATCTTGAGATTCTCAGGATAGAGAGGAGAACTTGCTGGGCAGGGGTAGAGTTCCCCGGTGCACAGAAGACATGGACACAAATTATTCCATTTTGGCATGTAAAGGCCACAGATATATTGTCATGTAAATGAACTATAGATGTGAAAGCTGGACCCTGAAGAAAGAAGACAGGAGGAGAATAGATGCTTTTGAATACACCAAGAGCCAGCTTGGTGTCGTGGTTAGGAGTGCGGACTTCTAATCTGGCATGCCAGGTTCGATTCTGCACTCCCCCACATGCAGCCAGCTGGGTGACCTTGGGCTCGCCACGGCACTGATAAAACTGTTCTGACCGAGCAGTAATATCAGAGCTCTCTCAGCCTCACCCACCTCACAGGGTGTCTGTTGTGGGGAGAAGAAAGGGAAGGCGACTGTAAGCCACTTTGAACCTCCTTCGGGTAGAGAAAAGGGGCATATAAGAACCAACTCTTCTTCTTCTTCAGTAATCTCAGGGCTCTCTCAGTCTCCCCTCCCTCACAGGGTGTCTGTTGTGGGGAGAGGAAAGGGAAGGTGACTGTAAGCCCCTTTGAGACTCCTTCGGGTAGGGAAAGGCAGCATATAAGAACCAATTCCTCTTCTTCTTCTTCTTCTTCTTCTTCTTCTTCTTCTTCTTCTTCTTCTTCTTCTTCTTCTTGAATTATGGTGTTGGAGATGAATGCTGTGAATACCACGGACAGCCAACAAGATAGTTTTAGAGAGGAGCAAACCAACTATGTCATTAGAAGGGAAGATATTACAGCTAAAGCTCACTTACTTTGGACACATCATGCGATCAAACTCGCTAGAAAAATCATTAATGCTCGACGTGGTCAGCGGCATAAGGAAACGTGGTCACCAAAAGATCCACTGGCTCGACATGATCAAAGATGATACAGGGATGACCATGAACCAACTAAAAGAAGCAGTTAGAGACAGGGACGCATGGTGGAGACTTTCCTATAGAATCGCCAAGGGTTGGACACGACTGAATGGATAGCATCATCATCATCATCAAATGAGCAGAGGGACAGAGACGGGAAGATCCTAACAACTCCTCCCCATCCTGCAGCCTCCTGACCGCAGGGAATGAGGGGTGAAACTGCCAGCAGGCCCATACATAGGGACCGAGTGACACCCAGGTCAAGCTCCCCCTACCCAGGGACGTGACACACAGGAGAAGCACCATGGGTGTCAGCCTCTATTGGAGCGCCCCATGGCCACCTGCCATTCAAATAACTGTCCCCCAAGATGGGGAGATGCGACTGTTGTGTATGTGCAGCCTCTCATGGAGGCCCCTAATCTGGAGAACTTGCATAAAGTCTTCTCCAGGACTTATATGAAGTTGACAACTGGAGAACTGGTTTTGATTTCCCTCTACTCTTCCACTTGGGCCAGTCCCAGTTCTCTTAGAGCTGTTCTCACAGAAAAGTTCTGTTAGAGCTCTCTCAACCCCACCTATCCCCCAGGGTGTGGGGAGAGGAAGGGAAAGGTGTTTGTAAGCTGCTTTGGGACTCGTTTGAGGAGTGAAAAGCAGGGTATAAAAAAACCTGTTCCTCTTCTTCAGTCTCCTCCTCCTCTTCTATCCCGTGCTGAATTTTGGAGATATGTTTAGACTGAAGCTTCCAAGATGCAGGGATATGTCCCCCTTGCCATGCAGATCTGCTGTGGTTAGCAGGTGAGTAGACCAACGGGTTGAAGATGTTTTGGGAGAACCCGTCAAAACGATCCTACCATTCCCCCACAATATCCTGGAGTGGATATAACTCTCGATATTTGAAAAATCGGCATGAGTATAGGTGCAACTCCCTGCTTTTCCTGAACTAATTTGCTGCCGTGAGCTTCCAATGCTGTAGAAAAGCCCTGATTGGTCAGGGCATCAGTTCAAAGGCTTCCCACTTTGCAAGGCTTCCCTTAAAAGGTGAAGCCCCAACTTCTCTTGGCAGAGATTTTCCTCTTGGATTTATTCTTCCTTCTCTGCTGTCTCCAATTCCCCCCCCCCTTCAAGAAAAGGAAGAAAGAGGCTCCTGATGCATTTGGCTCCCCTCCCCTTCTGAGCTTCCCTAATCACATGCAGAACACTTTTCTGTTTCAATGGGGGGGGGGAGATAGAGGAAGACTCGAGTTCAAATCGATCTGAATTCAGCAGGATCCACAACGGAATAAACAAAGTAAATGCAGAATCAGCCCTGGTGTACCTCAGGTTCATCCAAACCGTCTCCAAAAACTGATGGGCTATGCATAGCACTTCCGTGTCTGTATACTTGATTTTCATGCTCAAACATTGGTAACAAGAAGTTATGATTATAACCAGCATCAGCATCAGCATCTCTCCCTCTTGAAGTCATCACGCAGCAGTGAATTCAAAGGTTCTCACCAAATCTCCCTGAAAGTCAAACAAAGGACATGGGCACAGATTAGACCTACCTTCAGCAAAATTAAACAATTAGAGCAGGCTTTCTCAGCCAGGGTTTCATGAAACTCTGAAGTTTCTTGATGGCCCTGGAAGGGTTTCCCAAATGGCTGGGAGTTTATTATTTTTAAAATATATTTCTAAAATTGGTTAAACATTTATCAGGGGACATGACCAAATACTAGGCTCAGAATTCCGTTACAGCATAAGGCGTCCTCAACGGACCAAATATGGCCACCCCAATCTTGTATAGCCTGTTGGGGTATTCTAGAGAAGCAACCTCTTCAGGATGCAGTTTCCATACTGCAATGTTAATGAAAGTTCACTTCTAGAAACAGAGAATCATAGAACCAGAGAGGGCATCTAGTCCCACCCCCTGCTCAGTGCAGGATCAGCCTCAAGCATCCAAGAGAAGAATACGTCCAGCGGCTGATTGAAGACTACAAGGAGCTCACTTTCCATGGCTAAAACTAGACTCCTAGAATCCTAGAGTGGGAAGGGGCCATGCAGGCCATCTAGTCCCACCCCCTCCTCAATGCAAGATCAGCCTCAAACACCCAAGAGAAGGATCTGTCCAGCTGCTGCTTGAAGACCACCAGTGAGGGGGAGCTCCCCACCTCCATAGGCAGCCCCTTCCATGGCTGAACTAGACTCCTAGAATCCTAGAGTGGGAAGGGGCCATGCAGACCATCTAGTCCCACCCCCTCCTCAATGCAAGATCAGCCTCAAGCAACCAAGAGAAGGATCTGTCCAGCTGCTGCTTGAAGACCACCAGTGAGGGGGAGCTCCCCACCTCCATAGGCAGCCCCTTCCATGGCTGAACTAGACTCCTAGAATCCTAGAGTGGGAAGGAGCCATGCAGGCCATCTAGTCCCACCCCCTCCTCAATGCAAGATCAGCATCAAGCATCCAGGTAAAGGACCTGTCCAGCTGCTGATTGAAGACCACCAGTGAGGGGGAGCTCCCCACCTCTTGAGGCAGCCCATTCCACTGCTGAACTAGACTCCTAGAATTCTAGAGTGGGAAGGGGCCATCCAGGCCATTTAGTCCACCCCCTCCTCAATGCAAGATCAGCCTCAAGCATCCAGGTGAAGGACCTGTCCAGCCGCTGATTGAAGACGGCCAGTGAGGGGGAGCTCCCCACCTCCTTAGGCAGCCCCTTCCACTGCTGAACTAGACTCCTAGAATCCTAGAGTGGGAAGGGGCCATCCAGGCCATTTAGTCCACCCCCTTCTCAGTGCAGGATTAGCCTCAAACATCCAGGAGAAGGATCTGTCCAGCCGCTGCTTGAAGACCACCAGTGAGGGGGAGCTCCCCACCTCTTGAGGCAGCCCATTCCACTGCTGAAATACTCAGATTGTATCCCATCCCCATATCTAGCCAGTATTATTCTGCATGTAGTTTAAACCCATTACTTTGGGTCCTCTTCTCTGCTGCCAATGGGAACCTTTCTGTGCCCTCCACTAAGTAACAACCTTTCAGATCTTTCAAGAGAGCCCTCCTGTCCCCTCTCAAACTCTTCTTCTCCAGGCTGAACACTCCCAAGTCCCTCAGCCCTTCCTCAGAGGAGTTGTTCATTCTCCTCACCTCCTCTGCACCCTCTCCATTTTGTCCATGACCCTTTCTTGAAAAGAGGCCATCAGAACCTCGTCAAGATGTAAATAATTGGTCCCCCTAGCTCTGCCTGGCATCAGTCCTCTAGCTGAGGAAGTTCTCCTTCCCATAGTTCCTTGAACCTGAAGAAGTCAGGGACCGAGGATGGAAACTCTGACATGCAAAGTTAGTGATTTAGAGCTGAGTCACAAACCCTGCTGATCATTCAACCTACTAAACATTATGAGAGGGACTATTTTTTTCCCCTTTCCTGTGAGGGGCGGGACACGCTCGAGATACGTCCCTGGAATGTGCTAAAAACCTGTCCCCAAATGAGGGCAGATGATTCCAAGCGGCAATTGTTACGAGCCGTTCGTGGCCGTGATGATGGATAAGTCATCGGCTTGAATGCTTTACACACCGCTTTGTCATGTCCCAGGAAACGTCAGCAGCATATAAAAGTCCTGACCTGCCTCGTCTTCAGAACATCCTTCTGCTTTGACCGTGGAAAGTTGGGTAAGTCCATTGCTGATGGCTTCGGGAGTCTACCTTGGTCCATGGTTAAGTCTGCTCTGTGCCTCTGAAATTGGGGTTAGCATCTTTGGAAATTTGGGATAGCATCTTTGGGATGTCTTCTGTGGCTTTCAAATGACTCCAAGAAAGCTTCTCCTTCCCTTGTTCTGTTAGGGGGAAATTCTGACAAGAGACTCTTGGGAAGAACTTCTGGGGTTTTTTAAATGGCTTTTATTTTTCTTTAGAGAGCCAGCTTGGTGTAACGGTAAGGAACGGGAGCCTCTAAACTATAGAGCTGGGTTTCATTTCCCACTCCTCCTCCACAGGCAGCCAGTTGGGTGACCTTGGCTTACTCACAGTTCTCTTAGGGCTGTTCTCACAGAGCAGTTCTCTTAGAGCTCTCTCAATCCAACCTATCTCAGGGTGTCGGTTGTGAGGAGAAGAAGGGAAGGCAGCTTTAAGCTGCTTTGAGCCGTTTTGAGTGGCATATGAAAACCAACTCTTCTTTTAGTTTTGTCACATTGTGTTATTGATTTTTTGGATGTGAAATGTTATATTTGGGGACTAGCTTGGTGGAGAGCTTCTTGTGGCGCAGAGTGGTAAGTGGCAGAAATGCTATCTGAAGCTGTCTGTCCATGAGGCTGGGAGTTCGATCCCAGCAGCCGGCTCAAGGTTGACTCAGCCTTCCATCCTTCCGAGGTTGGTGAAATGAGTACCCAGCTTGCTTGCTTGGGGGTAAACGGTAATGACTGGGGAAGGCACTGGCAAACTACCCCGTATTGAGTCTGCCATGAAAATGCTGGAGGCGTCACCCTGAGGGTCAGACATGACCCGGTGCTTGCACAGGGGATACCTTTACCTTTAGCTTGGTGGAGTGGCTAACAGTGGTGGCCTCTAATCTGGCGAGCCACGTTTGATTCCCTGCTCCTCCACATGCAGCCAGCTGGGTGACCTTGGGCTTGTCACAGTCCTGACATTGCAGTATTCACAGAATGATTCTCTCAGAGCTCTCTCAGCCTCACCTACCTCACAGGTTGTCTGTTGTGGGGGGAGGAAGAGATCCTGGGGAGGGGGGAACGGGGACCTTAGTTGAGTACAATTGTCCTGCCTGGAATGTTAAGGCATGTTGCACTGCAGCACAATGATAGACTCCTAGAAACCTAGAGTGGGAAGGGGCCATGCAGGACATCCAGTCCCACCCCCTGCTCAGTGCAGGATCAGCCTCCAGCATCCAGGAGAAGGATCTGTCCAGCCGCTGCTTGAAGACCACTAGTGAGGGGAGCTCCCCACCTCCTTAGGCAGCCCCTTTCACAGCTGAACTAGACTCCTAGAATCCTAGAGTGGGAAGGGGCCATGCAGGCCATCTAGTCCCACCCCCTGCTCAGTGCAGGATCAGCCTCCAGCATCCAGGAGAAGGATCTGTCCAGCCGCTGCTTGAAGACGGCCAGTGAGGGGGAGCTCCCCACCTCCTTAGGCAGCCCCTTCCCCTGCTGAACTAGACTCCTAGAATCCTAGAGTGGGAAGGGGCCACACAGGCCATCTAGTCCCACCCCCTGCTCATTGCAGGATCAGCCTCCAGCATCCAGGAGAAGGATCTGTCCAGCCGCTGCCTGAAGACGGCCAGTGAGGGGGAGCTCCCCACCTCCTGAGGCAGCCCATTCCACGGCTGAACTAGACTCATAGACTCCTAAAGTGGGAAGGGGCCATGCAGGCCATCTAGTCTGACCCCCTCCTCAAGGCAGGATCAGCCTCAAGCATCTAGGTGAAGGATCTGAACTACTCGGCCTGAGGGAAAACATTTCCTGATAACTGGACGTTACTGTTCTAAATTTAACCCCATTTCTGCGGGTCCTCTCCTCTGCTGCCCACAGGAACCTTTCCCTGGCCTCCTCCAAGGGACAGCCTTTCAGATCCTTCAAGAGAGCCCTCCTGTCTCCTCCCAACCTCCCCTTCTCCAGGCTGAACATTCCCAAGTCCCTCAGCCTTTCCTCACAGGGCTTGGTCCTCTGCTGAGCTCGAACGTAAACCTTGAGTAAGAACATCTGTTGGGTTCAGGCCTGACTGAAGCCAGAGCTTCTTGCTATCAAGGGAGCAGAGATATGAGGACTAAGCCTTCTTTTCTTGAATCCGTGTCTCCCGAAGCTGATCTTTTTGAGTCCAAAAGTTTTCTTCAAGGTGTAAGCTTTTCATCTGAAGATGCACACACAAAACCTTCTTAAATCATGAAGGGAACTTTGTTGCTCTTAAAGTCGCCGCTTCTTTGCTGCTTCAGACCAACGTGCTGTTAAAGGGGCCAGACAGCGGGACTGGAAATAATCAAAGAATTAAGCACCTTTGGGGCAAAAAAACCCAAATAACCTTTAATTTACGATCATATAGAGCACCATCTTCTCCCTTTTCTGGCCAACTCATTTCAAGCACTTCACGTAGAAAATTGTTTCCGAAATATTAAGTCGGAAATTATTATTATTATTATTATTATTATTATTATTATTATTATTATTATTATTATTATTATTATTATTATTATTATTATTATTATTATTATTATTATTATCATTATTATCATCATCATTATTATCATTATTATCATCATCATCATCATCATCATCATCATCATTAATATATTTATATTTATATTCACATTCTTATTTATATTTATATTTATATTTATATTTATATTTATATTTATATTTATATTTATATTTATATTTATATTTATATTTATATTTATATTTATATTTATATTTATTGCCCACCACTCCCAGAATCGGCTCGTGGCGGGTTACAAATATCCAGTAAAACCCCAATAAGATCCCATTAAAACGGAGAGCAAAAAGTACAATAAATACAGAACAACATGGCAGTGAAACTTCCCCAACCTTCCCGCCCTTAAAACTCTCTGGGGAAATAAAGAGGGTCACAATGACAATTGACTGCAGAATCATAGAATCATAGAACCATAGAGTTGGAAGGGGCCATACAGGCCATCATAGAGTTGGAAGGGCCATACGGAGTACACCAGGGGGCCCCTGCAGATCTTCCTCACTACCTGGCTAAGACAGGTCTTTAGGAGAGAAGCAATATTTCCCAAATATTACCAAAAATCCTATTGAGCGATTTTCACCTGCGTCTTCATAACGAACATTTAACGTTTCTTTTTTGCATCTGTGCTTACCAATGGCTAATCCCCCAGATCTATCTTCAGATGAGGAGGTAAAAGGACTAGGTGATAGGAACGGAGGAGCAGAATGCCGGCCTCGCTACATGCTATCCTTTCAGGATTCTTTAAACGCCAAGCATATTGAATATAGTAACTTCTTCCCCTAATTTGACCCTCCCCCCCAACAGCCTGGCCTTGTTGTTGTTACGTTAATCCACGGCTTCTGTTGCAGATTAAGAGCTGCAGTTTGGGAATGGGTAGAGCGCTAAACGGCAGTTCTTTTTGTGGTCCCTGCTTAACTTTTCGTTTGCATCCCAGCAGGCTTCGTCATCCAGGAAAACGGAAAGATGTCTTGCTATCAACACCAGTGCAAGCAGCCCTGCATGCCTCCTCCGTGCGTGAAGACATGCTCTCCATGTGTCAAGACATGCGGCCCCAAATGCGTGGATTCCTGCAACCCGTGCGCTCCCCAGTGCATGCAGCCCTGCAACCCTTGTGCTCCGAAGTGTGTGCAACCCTGCAACCCGTGCGCTCCCAAGTGTGTGGGGCCCTGCCACCCATGTGCTCCCCAGTGCGTCCAGCCCTGCAACCCATGTGCCCCCAAGTGCGTGGGGCCTTGCAATCCATGTGTGAAGGTTTGCCCACCCCCGTGTCCTCAGACCTGCGTGCCAGCTTG
This sequence comes from Paroedura picta, assembly GCF_049243985.1. Classification (NCBI taxonomy): domain Eukaryota; kingdom Metazoa; phylum Chordata; class Lepidosauria; order Squamata; family Gekkonidae; genus Paroedura; species Paroedura picta. The sequence continues at coordinate 6,452,523 of NC_135369.1, forward strand.
CGCTCCAACATGCACACCATGCGCTCCGCCCTGTCCAGCTCCCTGTGCTCCTCAGTGTGTGAAAAAGTGCACCACCACATGTGTGGAGCCCTGCGTCCCCAAATGTAAATAGTTGCCACCACACAGAGGTCTCCAGAAAGCCACGAATGGCTGAATACAGGACCGACAAGGGAAGCGCAAGGCCATGTGCGTTTTCTTCCGAGAAACGAAATTGTGTAACGATTGTCGATTCCTACAAATAATTAAACCATTCAGCCATAAGTATTGATCATGTGATTTAAGGTCTTTCTTTGTGTGCATTATGTCACCTTCCTTTCCTGCATTGAAAGTTTTGTTTGTCTCCTGGCATTTAGGGGTGCAGGTAGGGCACCTTGAACATTCGGTCTCATGATTCCTGTGGTTTTTGAAATATTATTTAGCATTGCTCACAAATAATCGTAGAATCATAGAGTTGGAAGGGACTTCCTGGGTCATCTAGTCTAACCCCCTGCACTCTGCACGACACTCACAACCCTCTCGCTCATCCACTGTCACCTGCCACCCCCTTGAGCTTTCACAGGATCCAGCCTCTGTTTAAAAATCTCCAAAGATGGAGAAGCCACCACCTCCCGAGGAAGCCTGTTCCACTGAGGAACCACTCTTACTGTAAGGAACTTCTTCCGGAGGTTTAGACGGAATTTCTTTTGAATTAATTTCATTCCATTGGTTCTGGTCCGTCCCTTCGGGGCAAGAGAGAACAACTCTGCTCCATCCTCTATATGGCAGACTTTTAAATGCTTGAAGATGGTTCTCAGATCCCCTCTCAGTCGTCTCCTCTCCAGGAGGACAGACCAAGCTCCCCCAACCTTTCTTCCTACGTCTCCAAACCCCTCACCATCTTTGTTGCCCTCCTCTGGACACGTTCCAGTTAGTACATATGCCTCTTCAACTATGGTGCCCCAAAGTGAACACAGGACTCCAAGTGGGGCCGAACCTTTGTATGAAATATGGCAACTTTATTGATAACTTTATGGTGGGAGAAAAGATATTACTGTTTTGAAGGATCTATTAATTACCTTCATAGACCGCCCCAACGTATCAGCTCACGGTGGTTAACAACATTATACAATCATACAAATTTAAAATGAAAAACCCACCTCTTAGAATTGAATTACCTATAGGTCCCTCAGAGTCTGGAGGACTCTCCACTGGTGGATATTTCATGTGGGGCCAGTATTTCCTGGTGTTATTTCCTGGCCTCAACCATTGGCCTGGCAGAACAGCTCGGTTTTGTAGACCCTCCAAAATTGCTCCAGGATTGAAAAGGCCCTGGCCCTGGTTGAAGCCAGGTTTATTTCCCTGGGGCCAGGGAGCTTGAGCCTCTCCTCCCTCTAGTAGATGAATAGGGAGGAGGGGGGGGGGTTTGAGGGTTCCGTCATCTTTACTTGCTGTTGACTGTTGCTGTTATAGCTCTTTTAATGGGGTTTTCATGGGATTTAATGGGGGTTTTATGAGCCTCTTGTGGTGCAGAGTGGTAAGGCAGCAGTCATGCAATCTGAAAGCTCTGCCCATGAGGCTGGGAGTTCGATCCCAGCAGCCGGCTCAAGGTTGACTCATCCTTCCATCCTTCCGAGGTCAGTAAAATGAGCACCCAGCTTGCTGGGGGGTAAACGGTCATGACTGGGGAAGGCACTGGCAAACCACCCCGTATTGAGTCTGCCAGGAAAACGCTGGAGGGCGTCACCCCAAGGGTCAGACATGACCTGGTGCTTGCACAGGGGATACCTTTACCTTTACCTTTTTAATGGGTTTTTTAGTGGGACATATGTAAACGATCCTTTGGGAGTGGCGATCAATGAATTGAATAAACAAACAAACAAACAAATAGCAGGACTATATAATCATATGTGGTCATATCACCTGATAAATGTTTAACACATTTAAAAAATATATAGAGAAGAAATTAACTTCCCCCCCCATTCAGCAAACCTTTCTAGGGCCGTCAAGTAACCCTGATTGAGCAAGCCTGCTTCAGGTTACAGTAGGCAAGGGAATGCTACTAGAGAATCTCTGCTTCCATTCCATTAAGGCGTTGCTGCAGTGTCCTTAAGGCTGACTAAGCCCACGAACCATTATGCCATCCATCACTGTTACACAGATCATTAAAGGTGAGCAATTATGTGGGAGCGGGAAGTGCTGTCAAGTTATGGGCCTGAGGGCTTTCAAGGAGAGGGATTAAGTAGAAGTGGTTCTCCACTGCATTCACCCGCCAACTCTTCCTTGGTGGTCTCCTGTTCAGGTACTGGCCCTGTTTAGGTTAGACTTATGGTGACCCCGTTTTCAAGGAAAGTGAAAAGCAGAGGAAGTACCAACTCTGCTTAGCTTAGAACAGGGGTAGTCAAACTGCAGCCCTCCAGATGTCCATGGACCACAATTCCCAAAAGCCTTCTGGGCTTCTGGGAATTGTAGTCCATGGCCATCTGGAGGGCCGCAGTTTGACTACCCCTGGCTTAGACTTATGATGACCCCAGCAAGGGGCTTTCAAGGCAAGGGAGGAACAGAGGGGGCTTGCCCTTTCCTTCCTCTGCAGACCCTTCCTTGGTGGTCTCCCATCCAAGCATAGACTCTGCTTAGCTTAGACTTATGGTGATGTTCTGATGGATAAATTGAAGGACTGCAATCTGGATTTTCAGATAGTTAGGTGGATAGGGCATTGGTTAGAGAACCGCACTCAAAGAGTTGTTGTCAATGGTGTTTCATCAGACTGGAGAGAGGTGAGTAGCGGGGTACCTCAGGGCTCGGTGCTCAGCCCGGTACTTTTTAACATATTTATTAATGATCTAGATGAGGGGGTGGAGGGACTACTCATCAAGTTTGCAGATGACACCAAATTGGGAGGACTGGCAAATACTCCGGAAGATAGAGACAGAGTTCAACGAGATCTGAACACAATGGAAAAATGGGCAAATGAGAACAAGATGCAATTTAATAAAGATAAGTGTAAAGTTCTGCATCTGGGTCAGAAAAATGAAAAGCATGCCTACTGGATGGGGGATCCGCTTCTAGGTAACACTGTGTGTGAATGAGACCTTGGGGTACTTGTGGATTGTAAACTAAACATGAGCAGGCAGTGTGATGCAGCGGTAAAAAAGGCGAATGCCATTTTGGGCTGTATCAACAGGGGCATCACAACAAAATCACAAGATGTCATAGTCCCATTGTATACGGCACTGGTCAGACCACACCTGGAGTACTGTGTGCAGTTCTGGAGGCCTCACTTCAAGAAGGACGTAGATAAAACTGAAAGGGTACAGAGGAGAGCGACGAGGATGATCTGGGGCCAAGGGACCAAGCCCTATGAAGATAGGTTGAGGGACTTGGGAATGTTCAGCCTGGAGAAAAGGAGGTGGAGAGGGGACATGATAGCCCTCTTTAAGTATTTGAAAGGTTGTGACTTGGAGGAGGGCAGGATGCTGTTTCTGTTGGCTGCAGAGGAGAGGACGCACAGTAATGGGTTTAAACTACAAGTACAACGATATAGGCTAGATATCAGGAAAAAAATTTTCACAGTCAGAGTAGTTCAGCAGTGGAATAGGCTGCCTAAGGAGGTGGTGAGCTCCCCCTCACTGGCAGTCTTCAAGCAAAGGTTGGATACACACTTTTCTTGGATGCTTTAGGATGCTTAGGGCTGATCCAGCGTTGAGCAGGGGGTTGGACTAGATGGCCTGTATGGCCCCTTCCAACTCTATGATTCTGTGATTCTGTGATCTAAGGGGCTTTCAAGACAAGGGAAGAACAGAGTGGGTTGGCCATGGCCTTACTCTGCGGAGCCTTCCTTGGTGGTTTCCCATCCAAGCTCAGACTCTGCATAGTTTAGACTTATGTTGATCCCAACAAGGGGCTTTCAAGACAAGGGAGGATACATATATATATCCGTATCCATGGTTCCTCTATATATTTGTGAAATAGCCTGGGAGGAGGAATGTGTCCATCTGTCCAAGTTGGAATAGGGCCAATCATGGTGCAGCAGCCAGCAAAGCTGTTTGCACCCTGATTGGCCCTGCCCCTGCAGATCCAGCCCTCTTCCCCTGGACTCTAGCCTCTTTGTTCTCAGATGCACCTCAGTGCCTGAAGCCAGCAGCAGGTAATGGAAGAGGGCCCTGGTCAAAGGGTCATGGTGAAGGGCCTGTTAACGAGGGCCTCTTGGCCTGCTTCCTGCCTGCTAAGGAGCTCTGTCCCACGCCTTCCCCTGCCTGCCCCACTTGATCTGGCTGTGAGCTGCGGCCCAAAGCCACCTTAGGCTCCCTGGCCAGAGGCCAGGGGGACACTCAAATACTTTGGCCACCTCATGAGAAGAAAAGACTCACTGGAGAAGAGCCTAATGCTGGGAGCGATTGAGGGCAAAAGAAGAAGGGGACGACAGAGAATGAGGTGGCTGGATGGAGTCACTGAAGCAGTCGGTGCAAACTTAAATGGACTCCGGGGAATGGTAGAGGATAGGAAGGCCTGGAGGAGCATTGTCCATGGGGTTGCGATGGGTCGGACACGACTTCGCACCTAACAACGACAACCCCCTCACTGAGCCTGGGGCATGCGCAGGAGTTGCTGTTCTGTCATCCGGTTCAGGGCGCATACCCAACCCTGTGAAAGTTGGACCATAAGGAAGGCCGAGCGTCAAAGAATTGAGGCTTTTGAACTCTGGTGCTGGAGAAGACTCTTGCGAGTCCCTTGGACTGCAAGGCGAACAAACCGGTCAGTCCTAGAGGAGATCAGCCCTGACTGCTCTTTAGAAGGCCAGATCCTGAAGATGAGACTCAAATACTTTGGCCACCTCATGAGAAGGAAGGACTCCCTGGAGAAGAGCCTAATGCTGGGAGCGACCGAGGGCAAAAGAAGAAGGGGGCGACAGAGAATGAGGTGGCTGGATGGAGTCACTGAAGCAGTCGGTGCAAACTTAAATGGACTCCGGGGAATGGCAGAGGACAGGAAGGCCTGGAGGAGCATTGTCCATGGGGTCGCGATGGGTCGTACATGACTTTGCACCTAACAACAACAATCTTAGGATCCATCCAGCCACCTCATTCTCTGTCGTCCCCTTCTTCGTCGTGCAAAATGCCAAAAATATGGCATCTTCCTAATGTAGAAAAATATAGATGCACTGGGAAACCAATATGGCAATAAAATATCCAAACTGGACTTATATTGAGTCTTCTCTCTTCATTTTTTCTTCATTCTTATTATTTCACACAAGTCCCGACATGTTTCGCCCTACAGCTTTTTCTAGGGACAATGGTTTTGATATTTAAGGATCAACTTCAACTTATTAAGGAATCTCTTGATAGAGTATAAGATCATGCTAACAATAGCTAAACTTAGATTCTGGCACTCCAGACTTTTGTGAAATAATAAGAATAAAGAAAAGCTGAAGAGAGAAGGCTCTATAAAAGTCCAATTTGGATATTTTATTTCCATATTGTTTTCCCAGTGCATCTATATTTTTCTATATTTGTTCTTCACAGGGACCCACCCCTCCCAGGTCATTATTTTTTATCTTCCTAATGTAAGCATTTCACTACATTTATTAGGTGCGGAATTGCCCAGAATCATGGAGCTGGAAGTAATATCTAGGGTCATCTATTCCAGCCCCCTGCAGAATGCAGGAAATTTACAACTACATGATGATAATGCTAGTACAACAACAACAATAATATTTATTTATCTCCCACTCTGTCCTGAGGTCTCAGGACAGTAACAACAAGCCCAATGCACAATAAAATCATACAATACACAATAAAATAATTTTATGACCATAGTATTAAAATCATAAGTTAATTCACATTCCAAATCCTTTCTTAATTTAACAATTTGGTAATCATCTATCAGAAATTATTTTAAAAAGCTATGCTACAAAGTGATCTCAAAAGTTAAGAGAGGAAGGAGCAGCCTTCTTAAAGTCTTTTGACAGTCCTTTCCAAAGCTTATTTATTAAATCGGAACAGAAGAAGCGGAGCTGTTGTATTTATACCTTGCATTTCACTACCCAAAGAAACTTTAAAGTGGCTAACATTCATGTTCCCTTTCCTCTCCCCACAACAGACACCCTGTGAGGGAGGGGAAGCTGAGAGAGCCCTGAGATTACTGAAGAAGAAGAAGAGTTGGTTCTTATATGCCGCTTTTCTCTACCTGAAGGAGTCTGAAAGCGGCTTACATTCGCCTTCCCTTTCCTGTTGGTTCTTATTGACCAACAGGCAAGAGTTGGTGGATGAGGTGAAGGAGGTTGGGGACCCTAGGGGGAAGTGACCATGTCCTCATAGAATTCCTTTTGAGATGGGGAGCCAAGGAAGCTTGTAGCCAGACGCGGATGTTGGATTTTCGTAAGGCAAACTTTAATAAACTCAGAGACATGATGAGTGTCATACCATGGATGAGAATGCTGGAAGGGAAGGGAGCATGTGAAGGGTGGACGCTACTCAAACAAGAGCTATTGCATGCTCAATCAATGACTATCCCAGAAAGACGAAAACACTGCAGGAGCTCTAAGAAGCCTATTTGGATGAACAGAGAACTTCAAGAGGAACTAAGAAAGAAAAGGAAAATGTTTAGGAAATGGAGGGAAGGACAGAGCTCTAAAGAAGAGTACCTACAGGTTACTAGGCACTGTAGATCAATCATCAGAAAGGCCAAAGCTAAGAGTGAGCTAAGATTGGCCAGGGAAGCCCATTGTAACAAGAAAAGCTTTTTCAGTTATGTGAGGAGCAAACGTAAAGTAAAGGAGGCAATAGGCCCACTGTTGGGTGCAGATGGACAAACTCAGTGCCTATTTTACATCTGTTTTTCCCCACAGGTCAAAGGGTTTAGTCACATCTAGAGATGGCAAAGAACTTTCCAGAGAACTTGCACAGCCCTTGTCCATCATCTTCGGGACCTCTTTAAGGACTGGAGATGTCCCAGAGGACTGGAAGAGAGCAAACGTTATTCCGATCTTCAAAAAAGGGAGGAAGGATGATCCGGGAAACTACAGACCAGTGAGTCTGTATTCTCTTCAAGTTTCTCAGACATGACCACCTGGTGCGTAAAAGAGGCAAGCTGCTGATTTGTCCATCAACACGGCCACAAACAGCTTCTAAGCATGACCGCTAGTGTACATCTGCCTTCTCTCTGGGACCTGTTCCAGCACGTGTTCTGTATGAGCCTCGTTTTTCTTCCCACTCTCTCCTGGGGTGGGGGGAGATAATGACAGGCTGCGCATTTGCCCTTCCATCGACATATGGCTGCCGTTCACGCTTGAATGCTGGACAAAGGATGTGTCCATCAGCTCCCCAACCAGCCCTCATTCCTGAGGGACTCACGTCAACAGCGTTTGTAGAGATGTCCATGGAATCTCCCTGAGAGTCAAAATGCAGAGAACAGTTCAAGCGCAAGAAGATTCAGGTTTCCCCCTTTTAAAAGTGAATGATCACAGAAAAAGGCGCTCACGTAGATGATACATTCTTTTTTGTTTTTAATAAAATCTTTTTAAAATATAAGAATAAACAAAAATATATGGGTTAAGATTCCATATATGAGGTGGCCAAAGTATTTGATACTTTGGCCCCCTCATGAGAAGGAAGGACTCCCTGGAGAAGAGCCTAATGCTGGGAGCGATCGAGGGCAAAAGAAGAAGGGGACGACAGAGAATGAGGTGGCTGGATGGAGTCACTGAAGCAGTCGGTGCAAACTTAAATGGACTCCGGGGAATGGTAGAGGACAGGAAGGCCTGGAGGATCATTGTCCATTGGGTTGCGAGGGATCGGACATGACTTCGCACCTAACAACAAAACAAAATTAACAGAAAAGACCTCATCAAGTTACAATATAGCCCTGTTCTACAGCTTCCAGCCTCCCACGTGTCTCCCATTATTTTTCATTTGGTTAGATATTCCAAGGAGAAATGCCACCCTTCTTGAAATTCTTCCATCGGTTTTCTATAAACGATAGAAGTAATTATGACTATTTTCGACAAATTAGCCACCTTGTCGAGCCAAAGCGAAATAGCTGGTATTTTCGGTACTTTCCAGTTCTTGGCCAAAACCAACCTCGCAGGTGTGGTAGCATAAAAGCAAGAGCTTTTTGCTTGCGGTGGTAATATATCTGGACACATGCTTAACAACATATATTCAGGTTTCATAAAGATTTCTTCTAATTACAGCATGTACTTTTTATCCAAAATTTCCTTACTTTCCCACATCACCACATATGAAAAAAGTGCCCACTTTCTCACTACAATCCCAGCAGGTGTTGTTGTATCCCCTTAGCCAGTTTTCCAATTGCTTTATGTGTAATATACCGTCTGTAGAACATCTCATACCAGTTTTCTCTTAAGATTTGACCATTTGTAAGTTTAGGAATCTTAACTCATATACATTCCCAGTCTTCCACAATATTAGACTCAATATTTTGCATCCATATAATCATACATTTCTTAACCTGTTCTGTTTCAGTTTCATATCTCAGCTGCAATGTATATACCTGAACTTGTAGGTGCCGTTTACCTTGGAGTAAGATATTTTCAAATTCTGAAAGCAGAGATCTAGTCTCCACCTTTTTTGCAAATTCTGACATGAACTTGGAAGAGAGTTGGGTGATCCATTCTTGTTTCCTCTTGGTGGTAACCTTCTCAGTGTGCATTTCCAACTCTGCAGGAGGCATCAGAATGTCATTTCTCCTTGAAATGAACATAATAACATCTATGACACCCCCCCCCCTAAAACATCCCCATTGAGACCCTCACACTGGAAAAGACCTACTGGTAGTGGACAATTTCTGGTTCATAAGACAACAATTGATTCTGCTAATTAGATGCTGCTGACTGGTTAATAGGTTTTAAATTGTCTGTACTGTGATTAGTTATTGGTTTAATCACTTGTTATTGATAAACTGTGCATATACAATGCCCTGAACTGGTCTTGGGAGGAGTGGTTTAGAAATCATATAGATAGATAGATAGATAGATAGATAGATAGATAGATAGATAGATAGATAGATAGATGGATGGATGGATGGATGGATGGATGGATGGATGGATGGATGGATGGATGGATGGATGGATGGATGGATGGATGGATGGATGGATGGATGGATGGATGGATGGATGGATGGATGGATGGATGGATGGAAAAAATAGAAGAGTTCTATTTTTAGAAGAGTTCTATAGAAGAGTTCTATGGAGGCTTGGATATGGGATTTTTTCTTTTAAAATGAACTGCCTGGAGCAATGAATAGGCATACAAGCCCAAAATAATTTCCCCCAAAGTTGTCACACAAAGCATGCCTCTCTAAAGTCCCTCTCCCCCCAAATTAGGAACAAGATTAATTTTTTAAAGATTCAAGACTCGTGATTCCATAAGGGGTGGTGTTATAAAAAGCACTCTACATCTATGATTAGGTGCATAGGCATTTAAACAGAGAATTATTAATTTTAAAAAATTGGCCGGCATCATGGGACCTTTAAGAAAAGGAGAAAGGGGATTGGCTGCCTAGCTTGATGGTGGAAGAGAGTCACGGATTGGTTGAATTGCCAAACCACAATTTGGGTAGAAGAAAAAAGTCTCAAGCTGGCGTTGGCAAAGTGATTTAATGTTCAAACCAAATTCCCAATATTCAAAACAATTTCAGAATGGATTCCCAGGTATATGTCCGTCTTTGATTTCTTCATCAGTGAATTCTAAATGGTGTCATCTGCAAACTTGATGAGTAGTCCCTCCACCCCCTCATCTAGATCATTAATAAATATGTTAAAAAGTACCGGGCTGAGCACTGAGCCCTGAGGTACCCAGCTACTCACCTCCCTCCAGTCTGATGAAACACTATTGACAACAACTCTTTGAGTGCGGTTCTCTAACCAATTCCCTATCCACCTAACGATCTGAAAATCCATATTGCAGTCCTTCAACTTATCCATCAGAACATCATGGGGAACCTTGTCAAAAGCTTTACTAAAATCCAAGTAAATGACATCAACTGAATTTCCCCGATCCAGCAAACCTGTTACTTGGTCAAAAAAGGAAACCAGGTTGGTCTGGCAGGGCCTGTTGAAGACAAAAAAGTCCATGCTGACTTTTTACCGGTACTTTTTAACATATTTATTATTGATCTAGATGAGGGGGTGGAGGGACTACTCATTAAGTTTGGATCACCAAATTGTCCTCCAGATGTTTGCAGATCGCTCCCTTTAATATCTGCTCCATTATCTTCCCCACAACAGAGGTCAGACTCACTGGTCTGTAGTTTCCCGGATCATCCTTCCTCCCTTTTTTGAAGATCGGAATAACGTTTGCTCTCTTCCAGTCCTCCGGGAATCTCCAGTCCTTAAAGAGGTCCTGAAGATGATGGACAAGGGCTGTGCAAGTTCTCTGGAAAGTTCTTTGAGCACTCTCGGGTGCATTTCATCCAGCCCAGGGGATTTGAACTCATCCAGTGCAGCTAAATGCCTCTCAACAACCTCTCTGTCCATGTCAACCTGCCACCTAGACACTATCTCTTGGCTACTGCCATCTCTAGATGTGCCTAAACCCTTTGACCTGTGGGGAAAAAACAGATGTAAAATAGGCACTAAGCCTTTCTGCTTTCTCTGCATCTTCCATTAGAGTTTGTCCATCCGCACCCAATAGTGGGCCTATTGCCTCCTTTACTTCACGTTTGCTCCTCACATAACTGAAAAAGCTTTTCTTGTTACAGTGGGCTTCCCTGGCCAATCTTAGCTCACTCTCAGCTTTGGCCTTTTTGATGATTGATCTACAGTGCCTACTAACCTGTAGGTACTCTTCTTTAGAGCTCTGTCCTTCCCTCCATTTCCTGAACATTTCCATTTTCTTTCTTAGTTCCTTCCAGCATTCTCATCCATGGTATGACACTCATCATGTCTCTGACTTTATTAAAGTTTACCCTACGAAAATCCAACATCCGTGTCTGGCTACAAGCTTCCTTGGCCCCCCATCTCAAAAGGAATTCTATGAGGACATGGTCACTTCCCCCTAGGGTCCCCACCTCCTTCACCTCATGATTCACCTATGATTCTAAACAATTCTACAATCTAAGTTCAAAGCACAGCAAAGCACAGGGAGTCTGTGGGGAGGGGAGATAACTGAGTGAAGCTTTGGTGTGAGAACGGAACAGAACTACAGACTAAGGAATTCAGCCTTTAGATGCAAAGCAGAAACAAGAGCTGGGAAGCATCACAGGCCTGGCAAAAACAGACAGCTCTAATAATCAATCGAAATCAGTATGACAGAATTCCCGGGATTCTGACAGCCGGGGGTTTGAGATAGAGACGCCAAATTCACAGAGTAGCTGTGGACATATCTCCTCAGACGAACCACCAAGTGTCAAATAGATTGAGCCAGCGGGTGCAGTTTTACAAGCACTGAAAGAGGATGCCCCCATCCAACCTCCATTGTTTCCAATGGTCATATAGGAACAGGAAATCTTTATTTCCTCACCATTGGAAACTATGAGGGTTGGATGGGGGCACACTCTTTGGGCACCCGTAGAATTAGACTCCCTGTTTCAAACTTTTTGAGACTTGGGGGTTCCTTTGAGGAGAGGCTCCCGCAGTTGTGCTGCAAATTTGGCACCTCTACCACAAACTTCCCCCCCCCAGACCACGGAATAACCAGGACGCAAAAATTTCTCATTAACTTGAATGGCATCATTGAACTACGACGAATCGCTTCCGATTCAGCTGAATTCATCTGCTGATTTTAAGCCGGGGAATGGGGCTTCAGGTGCTTCAGTTTCAGCCTGTATAATTTGGCCTATATCCCAAACGGTCCAAATGGATTTAGGTCTGATCCAAAACGGTTCAATTTTATTATGGCACATGCCTACTTTGTACCCCCCTGCCCCAAAAATTCACTGTTGTGGGCACAGTAAGATAGGAGTAATGGCGCAACCAGTTTGCAAGTGGCCACACCCTAGTGTTCCTAAAGTAATAAACTACTACACCCTTGGTAACCAGACGATGGGTAGCGGAATTTGCAAGCATAATATGAGGACTTAGAATAGGAAGGTAGGGAAACGAGGTTGTCAGCATTGGTCCTTTCGGTGTAGGAATTGTATCCTGTGTAGAATCTCTTGACTCAGCGAGCAGCAGGTGAAGATTCCTTACCATAGAGTGAAATAGATAGGAACACTGACCTGTCTCTTCTCTGATCTTTCTATCACTATCCCATGAAGGCTAGACAGAGTCTTTTACAGACATCTTCCTGTTCCCTGCATCTTCTTCAGAAACCTCTATTTCTCTCTCCATCTTGCCTGCCTGCAGACTGATGTGTGTAGAGAGGTGTCACCCAAATTGCATGGACACGTGTCCTAAAACACGTATCTTTGAGCTTGAGGGGAAGGTTAGCCCAAATGCAGTAAGAGGGGGGTAACTTAGCGCAGTGGTCCCCAACCTGTGGGACGCGAAGACCATGGCGCCGGGCCGCGGCTCCCTCTCCCCACCCCCCCCGCAGTAAAAAACTTCCCAGGCCGCAAGCTTTCGGCCCAGGAAGCTTCTTACTACGGGAGGGTGGGGGAGGGAATCAGGGCCGCGCCCGTGCATCACGCATGTGCGGGTCATGCCCGTGCATCGTGCATGTGTGAATGCGCCATGTGCGACCGGAATCGCGCATGTGCGGCGTTTTGAGCATGCGCACATGCGCGAACGTGCTGCGCGTGTGCGATTTCGGCCGCGCCTGCGCGCTGTGCAGGCGCGGGCCACACATGCGCGGGCCACAGGGCGGCCCGCTGCCCTGCCGGTCCCCAGCCTCAGAAAGGTTGGGGACCACTGACGTAGCGTTTATGAGTCAAAATGCCTATATATACCAGGGTTGATTACACCCGTAGGAACTCAAGGCAAACACAGATGTAAATGGTAAAATAGTAATATAAGCTTCATTGAAAAGAAAATCACAACCCCCCCACACACAAATAGCTAACACAGCTACATAGAGAAGGGGGAGGAAGAGTGGAAGGCTTGATAGTTACCTGTCTGAGGAATGGAGGGTCAGAGGAAGAAGCACGAACCAGCGTGGGAGGTCTCCAAAGGTCCTGGGTTGGAAGACACTCAGAGTGGCTGTGTGAAGCCACAGTTTTTATGGGGTTTTGGGAAGGGGGCTACGTGACAAGGCTCAGGTAAGACTGTGCTGGAAGTTTTCCAGGGTCCCTGGAGATTAGGACAATACCTGGCCAAGTGGGGGTGATGGCCGTAAATGGATTTGGATAAAGGTATTAATGGCTATGAGGAAGAGAGCCATCAGGTCTAGCTGGCAGGATGTGGGGAGGAGATTTCCTATAGCAGAGGGACCAAGTGTGAAAAATGTTGCAAGACAAAGGATTTTCCTAAGAGCCCCTAGGCAAACAGGAGGAAGCCAGTCCACTCGCTTAGAAATACAATGGGGGGGGGGGGTAGCTGATGCAAGCTTGAGTCCAGAGGCACCTCTGGGTCAGGCAAAGGCCTCTGGGTCATTCCAAGCCTAAGGCAGAGATGGAGTCTGGCCTGGCTTGGCCGACCCTAGCAGTGTCGTCTTGGCTTTAGTTTAAGCTTAGACTATTGTGGGGTGCCATTGGTTACAGGAGACAGTGTGCCTGTCAATGAGGCCCCCGGTATAAACTATTCAATATCCACCAATCCTTACAAAGCTATGGCAAAGCTATGGCAAATCTAGACAGCATCCTAAAAAGCAGAGACATCACCCTGCCAACAAAAGTGCGTTTAGTCAAGGCTATGGTCTTCCCAGTTGCGATGTATGGCTGCGAAAGTTGGACCATAAGGAAGGCCGAGCATCAAAGAATTGAGGCTTTTGAACTCTGGTGCTGGAGAAGACTCTTGCGAGTCCCTTGGACTGCAAGGCGAACAAACCGGTCAGTCCTAGAGGAGATCAGCCCTGACTGCTCCTTAGAAGGCCAGATCCTGAAGATGAAACTCAAATACTTTGGCCACCTCATGAGAAGGAAGGACTCCCTGGAGAAGAGCCTAATGCTGGGAGCGATTGAGGGCAAAAGAAGAAGGGGACGACAGAGAATGAGGTGGCTGGATGGAGTCACTGAAGCAGTAGGTGCAAACTTAAATGGACTCCGGGGAATGGTGGAGGACAGGAAGGCCTGGAGGATCATTGTCCATGGGGTCGCGATGGGTCGGACACGACTTCGCACATAACAACAACAACAACAAAATCCTTACAAAGACTATGTGGGTGACAGTGATTGGAGAGAGAGGAAGAAGAAGAAGAAGAAGAAGAAGGAGAAGGAGGAGGAGGAGGAGGAGGAGGAGTTGGTTCCTATGTGTGACTTTTCTCTACCTGAAGGAGTCTCAAAGCTGCTTATAGTTGCCTTCCCTTTCCTCTCCCCACAACAGACACCCTGTGAGGTGGGTGAGGCTGAGAGAGCCCTGTTATCACTGCTCGGTCAGAACATCTTTCTCAGTGCTGTGACTGGCCCAAGGTCACCCAGCTGGCTGCATGTGGGGGAAGCGTGGAATCAAACCTGGCTCACCAGATTAGAAGTCCACACATCTGACCACTACACCAAGCTGGCTCTCACCACTGAGAGAGAGAGAAGGAGAGAGAGGAAGAGAGAGAGAGACCCTTCTGGATGTTGGGAAAGCACATGCCAAACAGATACTTTGGTCAGACCCTGGCACTCGGATACCGTAGGGGTAGTCAACCTGTGGTCCTCCAGATGTTCATAGACTACAATTCCCATAAGCCCCTGCCAGCAAACGCTGGCAGGGGCTCATAGGAATTGCAGTCCATGAATATCGGGAGGACCACAGGTTGACTACCCCTGCCTTAGAGGGCTGGGCAGAACAGGACCTGGAGGTCAGAGCGGGGTTGTTCCACCACACAGGGATTGAACCCGGAAATCTTACGCGCAAAGCAAAATGCTACCATTGAGTCACAGCCCCTCCTGATCGTGATAGATCATTTAATCCAACTTTACATTATGGAATGGGCTTTTCCCCTCTGATAGGGTTGGGACAAACCTGAAGAACATCTCAAGCATGTGCTGGAACAGGTCCTCAAATGAGGGCAGATGTTCCAAAGTGGCAATTGTTGGCAAGCTTTTGTGGTGCTGTTGACGGACAAATTATCAGCTTGACTGTCTTACGCACCACACAGTCAGATTCAGGAGGTTTGGGAAGCATATAAAAAGTCCTCGATTCCCCCATGTTCCGAACAGCTTACTCCTTTCTTCTTGGCGACTTGGGTAAGTCAATTTCTGATGGCTACAAAGCTCAACCTTTGTCTATTCTTAAATCAGCTGACTATGTTTGACAGTAGGGTTGGCATGTCAGAATTGGCTGGCTTTAGTCCTCAGACTGCCCTCCATGGCTGCTCCTTCTCTTCAGAATGGGCTATCAAAATGACTTGAGGAAGGTCGTTCCTTCCCATCTTCAATTGATACAAAAGTTGACAGCAGAACTTTTCAGAAGAACTTCTGGGGTGGTTTTTAGCATGGTGTTTTAATGAAAGATGTCTTTGAATTATGAACATTAATGTGTCTATGAAGAAAAAGTGTATTGTTTCAATTAGGAACTACTTTAGATATTTAGGTAAAGTGGCATTACAATCTATATAATAATTTTGCATTTGATTTGCTTCTGTTGGAGGCCATCACTTAAAAGTCAGCCTACTAGCTAATATAACAAAGTTTGAGTCCTTGAAAATCAACAAAAAATTTTATTCAAGACCTCAGCTTCCTTGTGCATCTGAAGATGTATGAATACACACAAAAGCTTGTACCTTGAATAAAACTTTGTTGGTCTTCAAGGTGACCCTGAACTCAACATTTCTTCTGCTGCTTCAGGCCAACAAATCTACTTGCCTGAACCTACCACCTTGCAGACTTCTTTCAGTAGACAAGGGTAAGAATCCAGTAGCACATAAAGACTCCCCAAAATTTATGGCTGGGGATGAGCTTTCATGATTGGTGCCAGAAATCATGTTAGTCCTTAAGGTGCTCCTGGACTTTTGCTCTTTTTAATTGCTATGAACAGTCTAACATGGCTCCTCATTTTGATCAGATTCCTTTCATTGAAGGCCTCCTAAGAAGATAGCAAGTCCATCATAATAGTTTCTGCCCTGCATGGAGACATTCCTAAATTCAAGCCAAGGGACCTGATAGTGGATGACGTTAGACATCTCTACTGAGGACCCTCAAGATCCTCTGCCAATCAGAGGAGACTTTGATAGATCAATAGGCTACTTCAGAATTAAGACTACTTCATTATTAATTTAGAAAATTAATATGAAGGAGGAGAAGAAGAAAAGTTGGTTTTTTATATCCTTTTTCACTACCCAAAGGAGCTTCCAGTCAGCTTCCTCTCCCCACAACAGACACCCTGTGAGGTAGGTGGGGCCAAGAGAGCCCTGACAGGACTGCTCTGTGAGAACAGCTCTATCAGGACTGTGATTGGCCCACGGTCACCCAGCTGGCTGCACATGGAGGAAGAGTGGGGAATCAAACCCGGCTTGCCAGATTAGAAACCACTGTTCTTAACCCTGACACCAATCTGGCTCTCAGCTTGACCGGGATCTGCTTGAGGTAAAACCATAAAAAATAATGTGAGGCCTGCTGAATATGTCCGAATCAATTCTGGACCGAAGAGTTCTATCATTGTTGCCTCAGGTAGTCACTGTGATGGTCTGAAGAAGCAGAACTCACATTGCGTCCACTGGCTCCTTTAAGAATTTGTTGCCTGTTCAGGATTTAAAGATTAAATAGTCTTCCCCTCTCTTTTTTTCTACTCCCTGACTAGTCCCCCCCCCTTTTTCTGGTAGGCTGGTAATCTGGCTGATGGTTACTGAATTCTTTTAGTTTAGGAGCTAAGAGTACCAAGCAACAGAGATTCAAGACTTTACACCTGTTGCTTTTGGAGGGAAAGTGGCCCAAATTTATTTCCTCTCCACATGCCTCTCTCCCTGACCCCCACCTTCCCAGGAAGTGGAGAGTGTCTCTGTTGTATGAGAAGCTAGTGGGAAGCATTTAAAGGGCACACCAAGTAGTTGATGTGCCATCATCAGCTGCTTGGCAGACCCTTTAAATGCCCCCAGCCTTTTCTGACAGCAGAAGCAGTGAAGGGGTGGCATTTAAAAGTCCTGCCAAACAGCTGATGATGGCAGTCTCTCCCCCACTTCTCAGGCACTGAGAAAGCTGGGGGGAGCATGTCCAAAATGTGGCCAAATCGCTGAATTGTGATTCAGCCACTGCTGATCTGGCCCGTTTAAAATGCAGGGATAAACAATACAGCTTGGATAGATCTGAAAAGGAACCAAATTCAGTTACTTTTTGGCTTATCCAGACTCACCTATCCCTAAACCTAACCTCAGCAGGCTGGCTGCTCTTTTATTATAATGACTAGTAAAAAAAGCCCATTTTATCCTTCAATAAAATGGGCGCTAGCGAGCGCTGGACGGGGAAGCCTTTGGAGGGCGAAGGCTTCCCGGGGCCGGGCTCTGCGCAGGCAGGCATTGCCAATGTGGGGCATTGTCGTGGCCTCTCTTGGGGGCGGGGAGAAGGCCGCAGGGCAGGCGGGCAGCCACGCGGGATGTTGAACGTCCTCCCGGGGCGTGGAAGAGGCTCGGCGCTGCCGCGGCTCGGGAAGGCTGGTATGGGGGTGGGAGAAGGGCGGGCGGTCATCCGGCCAGCTTACCATAGCTGCTGGCAAGGTGCACCATGTTGGAGACGCCGCAGTGGGGACGCAGGCCGGCTGGGGCTGGTGGGCGAGGGTCGGGGCGACGGCGAGTGCAAGCAGGCATGCGCAGGAGTCTGCGCATGGGCATCTCAATCCGGCGCCATGGTGGAGGTGGCGCAGGGCATGCTGGGTGGGCGAGGCGCGGCCTAGGCAAGGCGCAGCATGGCCTAGGCGAGGCGCGGCGCCACGGCAAGGGGAGAAAAGGGCCAGGGAAGGGGAGGACGGCATCAAAGTGAGTTGGGTCGTGGCCACGGACCTGGGAAAGGGACGGTGGGGGTGGGGCTGGCGGACATCGTGGCGGCTGGCGGGCATCGTGTTATCGTGGGGGGAGGGGGGTTGCGGGAAGAGGTCAGCCGATCGAGCAGACGGAGGGACAGGGCAGCGCGTGAGAATTAAGGGCACCTTATTCTGGAGGCGTCGTCGAGGGCGGGCGGCGGCGGCGGGGCGTCCTCGGGTCGTCGTGAGGTCCTGTCCGGCCATGTTGGATCGCGGGAGAGTCTGTGGGCACTCCAGCGTCGCTGCGCGCGGCTGGCGGGGGCTCCCTGTCCGGCGGCCTGACGCGGCGAGAGGCGCTTTGCACCTCTCGCCGCGTCAGGCTGCCGGACAGCGAGCCCCCGCCAGGCTCAGTTCCTCTTTATTTAGCCAGGAGGTGGGTAGGGAGGGCCCGGCAGGGTCCCTTGGGCGGCGGCCTGACATGGCGAGAGGTGCTTTGCGCCTCTCA
The DNA here is from genome assembly GCF_049243985.1 of Paroedura picta. Taxonomy (NCBI): domain Eukaryota; kingdom Metazoa; phylum Chordata; class Lepidosauria; order Squamata; family Gekkonidae; genus Paroedura; species Paroedura picta. The sequence continues at coordinate 6,470,936 of NC_135369.1, forward strand.
CTGCATCAGGCCAGGAGCAACTGCGAGCCGCGCTGCGCGTGGCTCGCAGTTGCTGGGGCTGGGAATCAGAGGGACCAATCGGCAGGCGCTTCGCGCCTGCCGATTGGTCCCTCCGATTGTCTGTCCTGAGGAAGGGTCCAATCCGGACCCTTCCTCATCCCGGACTCATCCCGCCCCAGAAGGGCTTACTGTTTTATTTAGTCCGTGGCGCCCATGGCGCCATGGGCGGTGTACAGATGATGACGCCAAGTTACAGCTATGAATTAAGAACTGCAGGCTACAGCAATTCAGTAATGTGATGCTTGCTGTAGAAAAGAAGAGAGGAGGTGGCTATTTATACTATGCTTTTCACTATCCAAAGAAATCCCAAAGCAGCTTACATACAATTTTTTCTTCCTCTTCCTGCTACAGAAAACCTGAGAGGTAAGTGGGGCCATGAGAACTCTGAGAGAACTGCTATGTGAGAATAGCTCTAACAGGTCTGTGACTAGCCTAAGATCCTCCCAGCTGGCTGCATGTGTAGGAGTGGGGAATTAAACCCGGTTCTCCAGGTGAGAGTCTGCTGCTCTTAACCACCACACCATACTAGCACTCTGTATCTAAGTGAGCAGTGATTCACGAAAGCTCCTCTCCTCAAATTTTGTTAGTCTTTAAGGGTCCCCCAGACTCTTGCTCTTTTTTCCTTCCTCTGCCTGGTTGCCTTTTCTACAGCGAGCATGTGGTAAAGCTGATCCCTTACCTAAGTCGATGATATAATCATCCATTTCCCCCGGGTTATATTCAAGTGCTCCTCTTCAGTTTTCGACGTGGAATGGGGGTGTGGCTTAGTAAAGCATGTCTATAAAAATAACTTCTTTCTCTTAACGCGATTCCCGCAGACTAAGTGCTCTTTTGGTTTATAAAAATAACTTCTTTCTCTTAACGCGATTCCCGCAGACTAAGTGCTCTTTTGGTTTTTTTGGGTTTTTTGCTGATGGCTCGCTTCTGTGGTAAATGGGGAGCTGCAGGCTGCAGTGAGTCAAGCATTCAGCAATGTTTGTTTTCATCATTTAGCTTTACCCAGCAGATCTCCAAGTTGCGGTTTGGTTCATGGCTCCCGAGACATGTGCATCTTCCTTGTGCACCTGAAGGAGGCGTGATTAATCTTCCTCTTGCATTTCAGGCTCCATCATCCAGGAAAAAAAGAAAGATGTCTTACCATCAGCATCAGTATAAGCAGCCTTGCCTGCCTCCTCCTTGCTTGAAGCCATGCTCTCCATGTGTTCAGGCATGCTCGCCTCAATGCGTGGACTCCTGCAACCCATGCGCTCCCAAGTGTGTGCAGCCCTGCAACCCATGTGCTCCCAAGTGTGTGGATCCCTGCAATCCATGTGCTCCCAAGTGTGTGCAGCCCTGCAACCCATGCGCTCCCAAGTGTGTGCAGCCCTGCAACCCATGTGCTCCCAAGTGTGTGCAGCCCTGCCACCCATGTCCTCCGCGGCAGTGTGTCGAGGTCTGCCAGCCCCAGTGTCCTCAACGCTGCACTCCAGCCTATGTATCTTATGGTCCAGCTTGCCAACCATGTGCTCCAACCTGTTCAGCTCCATGTGCTCCTCAGTGTGTGGAAACCTGCACTACCACCTGCCTGGAGCCCTATGTTTACAAGTGTGCATAGAGGAAACAACTAAAGCATCACCGGTGAACCATGAATGGCTGAACGAGGAACGGAGTACGAGGGAGCAAGGCAGTGCGTATTGTGTGCTGGAACATATTTCTGCAACCCAGTCTGCTGCTACAAACCACTAATCATTCTGCAGTGTGTATAAATCATGTTCTTTAAGGTCTTTTCTTTGGAATTATTTTCCCCACTACCCTTTCCACTTTGTAAGTTTCATTCAACTGGCTGTGATGGGGACTGGTAAGGCACCCGGAAGACCTTGTCCTACAATTCTTGCAGTTCTTGAAATCTTACTAGCTGTTGCTCACATAATTCCAAGCATAGGCTTGCAGCTGTGATAGCTGAAAGTCTGCTTGCTTGTCTGAATGCTCAGAGATATAAGAACTTGCATTCTGCAGCTGTTAGCCTTTCCCCATTGAATTGCAGCCACTCACACACAGCCGTGGCTCTATCCCTCCTGGTCTTCTTTAATTCTGTCCCTGCTTCTTCTTGGTGATGTTTCCTGCTCTTCCCCTTGTAGCTATGGATTCTTTTCATGAAGAATTAAGCATAAATTCCAGACACATCTCCATGTGTGATTCTAGCTCTATCGGAAGACGTGAGCAGTGACTCAGGCATACCCTGCCACAGATGGTGTTGGTCTTTAAGGTGATCCGGGACTTTGGCTATTTTTTGCTTTCTCCTTCTACTGAGAGCTTATTGCAAAACTGACCCTTTGCCAAAACTGATGATGTTGATGTGCACTCTGGGACAGGTATGGGCGATTCGGTTCAGATAAGCCAAAAAAGACGATTCGGTTCAGATAAATCAAAAAAGACCCAAATAAGGGTTGCTTTGGGCACTTTTTGGACCTATCAGAGTCAAACTAACCATCCCCTGCATTTCAATGGTTCGAATCAGCAGTGGCCAAATCACGATTCGGCAAATCGGCATGATTCGGCCAGCTTAAATGCATCCCCTTCACTTTCTCAGGCAGCAAATCGATTCGGCTGAAAAAAAAAGTGAAGGTATATTTGTTAAAGTGAGCAGGGAGTGTTCTGTCATTGCCAGCTGTTTTGTGGGGGCTCTCTCCCCTTCTCAGGCAGTGGAGATGCTCTCTACTACCTGGAAAGGGGGGGGGAAGCATGTGTACATTCCCCTTCCCTGAAACTTTTCAGATTTGGCCACATTGTTTTGGATTGAATCCAAAACGTGGGTATTTTTTACGTGCACATGCCTACTCCAGAAGGATAGCAAATCATGTGTACAAAAATGGAGACTCATTCCAAACACATAGTGTGTATTAATAATGACATCAACAGCTGCCAGTCATGACTCCCCCAAATCCTTTGACTCCCCCAGTAAGTCCACTCACCACTCCAAAAGACTCCATTAGATTCTTTCGTAGTGGGTTATCTTGTCTTGCCTAATCGAAATTTTCCATGGTGCCACTCGAGGGTCAAAGGATTTGGAGGGTTATTAATATAAGTAATTTATTAATACATGTGTCATGTTTTGAAGGACAGTCCCCCCTTTTGTACTCAATAAGTTGATGAGGTGGTATCTGTCGTCCTGACAATCGGTCCCCCCGGGCAATATCTGAGTGCTTCCCCTTTGATTTTCTACATGGAAATGTGGGTTGTGGTTTGGCTTTCCTGTCCATTAAGCATCTGGAGAAGGCATCCTTTCCTGCCAAGGACAGCGTGACATCTGGAAGTCGACATCCCTGTCCACAATGGAATGTCCACCGTGAAGAAGACCGTAGACTGTAGAACTGAGGGCTGAGGTCACTTGCCCAACCGGGATAGCTGCGGCAAGCCAGCTCCCTTCAGATTTCCAAAGCTAAGTAGGGTCAGCCCTGGCTAGCACTTGGAAGGGCGACTTCTAAGGAATACCAGCATCATGATGGGGCAGGCAGTGACGAATCACCTCCAAGCATCTCTTGCCTGGCTGCCGGGCAATCTTGGAATCCCCTGGCTACATAGCACACAGGATATATGACAAATAAATGCATTTGCAGTGAGACGTGAGCCATCGTGTCATCGCAATGAACATCGTGTCGACCATGTGACACATTTGGGTGGAAACAATGCATGGAAGTGAAAAATGAAGTTTGGTTCATGCCTGTTGATGCATCGCAAGATTCAACACTCCAGCACATCTTGATGTTCCAGAGGACAAACACACCACATCGGGATTGGACATTCCACCTCAAAAGTGCCATTTTATGAGGCTGACCATTAGAACTGCATTGGAATCGTTCCAGCTTGTACCCAGATTTCCACGCTCTCTTGCACTAAAGCTTTTTTTATCATTAAATCTTTCTCTGCATGTCAGTTCTTTTGTGGCGTATCTTTTCTCCGTGGGGAGGTCCTCGTGGGATGTGAGAAGGCTTTGCCATTTGAAACTAACTAACAGACGCAGCATCTCGAATCTGGAATTTGCAAGATGTGCAGTATGAGTGACTGGGTGGAATATAAAGAGTGTCCTGCAGGGGACATTGGAGATGAATATTTAGCATAGTTAGTCCAGGAGCTTCCTGATAGGTTTCAGTTTATCTCCTCCTTTGTCCTGATTGGCTCAGTCGGAGACTTCCTGATCTTTGAGCACACTTCCTCCCTGCTTGCCTCCAGAACCAATATAGAATCATAGAATCATAGAATCATAGAGTTGGAAGGACCATACAGGCCATCTAGTCCAACCCCCTGCTCAACGCAGGATCATCCCTAAGCATCCTAAACAGAATGACTGCAGGCAACAGTTAGAACAGTTAGGACTCCATCCATCCATCCATCCATCCATCCATCCATCCATCCATCCATCCATCCAACCATCCATCCATCCATCCATCCATCCATCCATCCATCCATCCATCCAACCATCCATCCATCCATCCATCCATCCATCCATCCATCCATCCATCCATCCATCCATCCATCCATCCATCCATCCATTATGTGACTTCACCACTCCCATTTCAGTGGCTCATGGCGGGTCCGAAAAGTCCTCAATAAAAACCCATTAACCCTCATTAAAAAGACATTCCAAATACAATTACATGGTAAAAACACAGCAAACAAAGTGATAAAACAACTTGATGCCCACTCCCAGAAATCTAATAACCCACTATAGGCCAGTGAGAGGGAGACCCTAGCTGACAACAACCCAGGTGCTAGCACTAGCCCCGGAGGGTGGGGGTGGGGGAGCACGACCTCTTCACCACTTTTTATACATCATTGTTTCTCTTCATAGTACTAACTCCATTCTTTTAAGCGGTCCTTTGCTCTCTCTCTGGATGTAAACTCTGCCAATACTCGGTACGTCCAAAGTTTAAGGCAACAAGGTGGTTGCAATTGTGTCTCTATATGCTCTTAGCAACTTGAAGGACGCTTTGCACAGAATGCTCCATCCTGCCCTGGGGAGCTTACAGTAAGTTTTCATGTCACGGAGTTGAATGTGGAAATTCCCCGAGAATCCATTCAGCTGACTATTCTAGCCACACACAATTTAATCGCCTCTCAGGAAGATTTAAATTGTACGGAGTTGGCAGCTTTTAATAATGTTAAAACCTAATTTAAAGCATCCAGCTGGCTGCATGTGGAGGAGAAGAGGGAGAATAAAACCCAGACCCCCCAGTTTGAATTTGGTGCTCTAACCCAGAGGTAGTCAACCTGTGGTCCTCCAGATGTCCATGGACTACAATTTCCATGAGCCCCTGCCATCAGGGGCTCATGGACCAAGCCCTATGAAGATAGGTTGAGGGACTTGGGAATGTTCAGCCTGGAGAAAAGGAGGTTGAGAGGGGACATGATAGCCCTCTTTAAGTATTTGAAAGGTTGTCACGTGGAGGAGGGCAGGATGCTGTTTCTGTTGGCTGCAGAGGAGAGGACACGCAGTAATGGGTTTAAACTTCAAGTACAATGATATAGGCTAGATATCAGGAAAAAAAATTCACAGTCAGAGTAGTTCAGCAGTGGAATAGGCTGCCTAAGGAGGTGGTGAGCTCCCCCTCACTGGTCGTCTTCAAGCAAAGGTTGGATACACACTTTTCTTGGATGCTTTAGGATGCTTAGGGCTGATCCTGCGTTGAGCAGGGGGTTGGACTAGATGGCCTGTATGGCCCCTTCCAACTCTACGATTCTGTGATTCTGTGATTCTGTGATCTGGAGGACTACCCCTGCTCTAACCACAACACCGTGCTGGCTCACACGTGCTGTCCTTTACACAAGGCATTCCTCTTCTTACCAATGACATGATGCTCCCTCTCATCTATCAGTGTACATAATGAAATTGCCAAACTTAAGCCATGCTTGGAATGGGCTGCTTTGTGTCCACACAGTGATATCCCAGATTACATTAATACAAATACAGGATTGGCGGTATATTGAAACTCCTTCCCCAAAACTATCACCTTTGGATACAAGCTACAGACAGCTGTTATTCTCCCTTGCTCTTTTCTTCTTGAGAGATGGAGACCTTGTTCTTTGCAAGCTCCGTGACTTTGGGGCAGAGGGGCTGGGGCACCTTGTTCAGGCTTCCATAGAACTCAACCTCTTGTGTCAATTTGGGAGTTCTTTAGTAAACAGGAAACACCCACTCCACAGCAATTTTGGTGGCATTTGGTTGACAAGCAACTATTCCGCACCCTGAAATCTCCGACACAGAAAATTACAGAGTTGTAATTTAGTTGGTGGGGGAAATTTGCTCGAGGGCCTGTGGAGCTCGTGGTCTAATTTCTACTGAAACTCAGGACAGGCATCCTGCATCATGCAGCAATTTCGGTGTTATTGGCTTGAAAAGCAACAAGTCCAACTTCCCCCGAAATCCTCCCCAGGAGATCATTCCAGACCCAACAGGAAGGGTTGGTTGTTTTGGAGGGTGGACTTCATGACACTATATTTCAGCCCTTTTCAACTGTGTTATTTTATTATTGATTTATAGTAGCATTGATTGACCGCCACTCCCGGACCCTGCCGGTTCGTGGTGGTTTATTGAAGATTAAAACCACGTAAAATACAATTGCAAGATATGCAACCCTCTACAACCTGGTGGCAAGTCCCCTCTAAAAACTTCCCCTCCCCTTCTACCCACAACCAGTCTCAGCCACACACAACACCCCCCCCCCCATGCTCTTGGGTGGTAACTCTTGCCCAGATGACTGGCACATGGCTTATACAGGGAGGGATCCAATCTTCATAGACTGTCCTCAGCCAGATGTCATAGTCCCATTGTATACGGCAGGGGTAGTCAACCTGGAGTCCTCCAGATGTTCATGGACTACAATTCCCATGAGCCCCTTCCAGCATTTCCTGGAAGGGGCTCAAGGAAATTGTAGTCCATGAACATCTAGAGGACCACAGGTTGACTACCTCTGGTATCCAGCACTGGTCAGACCACACCTGGAGTACTGTGTGCAGTTCTGGAGGCCTCACTTCAAGAAAGACGTCGATAAAATTGAAAGGGTACAGAGGAGAGCGACGAGGATGATCTGGGGCCAAGGGACCAAGCCCTATGAAGATAGGTTGAGGGACTTGGGAATGTTCAGCCTGGAGAAAAGGAGGTTGAGAGGGGACATGATAGCCCTCTTTAAGTATTTGAAAGGTTGTCACTTGGAGGAGGGCAGGATGCTGTTTCTGCTGGCTGCAGAGGAAAAGACACGCAGTAATGGGTTTAAACTACAACAATATAGGCTAGATATCAGGGGAAAAAATTCACAGTCAGAGTAGTTCAGCAGGAATAGGCTGCCTAAGGAGGTGGCGTTTGCTGGCAGGGGCTCATGAGAATTGTAGTCCATGGGTATCTGGAGGACCACAGGTTGACCCCTGCTATAGAGCACTTCCCCTATCACAAGCAATCAGCTTGGCTTGTATTATGTGTAATAAAATCAGAGTCCAGTAGCACCTTTTAAGACCAACAAAGATTTATTCAGGGCGTGAACTTTCAAGTGCACTTCCTTAGACTTCCTGAGTCTTAAAGTTGCTGCTGGACTCTGATTTTATTGTGCTACTTCAGACCAACACGGCAACTCACTGGTATTATGTGTGTAGGAGTACGGTGGAATTTTTTCTACAGGAGAGACCTGCCGAGATGTTGGTTTCCATGGATGGCCACATGGAGAAAGAGGACAGAGAGAGAGATGGAGTCCCATTCAAGGAGCTAAAACTTATACCCACTTAGAGTCCATTGTCCAGGCATGCTGAGATGTTCACTTCCATATTTATACCTCCCCAGACCTGGGTGTAAACTGCACGGAGCTTTTATTGCAACCCCAGATCGATTCAGTCCCTGCCCTCTACACAGAATGCGATTTCCGTTTGGATTTGGGATGATTTAAATTTTCCTTCTGCAGCAAGAAGGATTGATCCGGAGTGACCCTACCTTTATTGTGCGATATCTTAGAGTGCTTTTAATCCTCAATATGGTATCAAATCGCATTGTTTGTGACGAATTTGCCTTAAAGGAGAAGCCCCTAATTTCTCTCAACTTCTGTGGGTCCTGGATTTTTCCTCCCTCCTCTGGCTTTTTCGATCCTCTCCCCCTCCCCTCCAAGAAAAGAAAGAGGCTCCCTGCTTGGCTCCTCCCCCCTTCTGAACTACCCTAACCACGTGCAGAAGACTTTCCTGTTTCAATGGGGAGGGGGGGAAGAGGAAGATCCAAGTTCAAAGTGATCTGAATTCAACAGGATTGACAATGGAATAAAGAAAGTAAGTGCAGACTCTGCCCTGGATATCTTAGCCCAGATTGATCCTGCCAGATCTCAGAATGTATGCAAGGTCAAACTTGGCTAGTATTTGGACCTTCCAAGGTTTTGAGTAGTAGTTCATTGAAAGAACACTAGGGGTCATGACATAGAGGCAGAAGTCCCTTCCCTGGCTGCCAGATCTCCTGGCTACTTTACACACACAGCATCGTAGGATTAATAATAAGGATCGTGATGTTAGCCATTCTGTCAAGTCTGGCTCTGTCAAGTCTGGCTCTGTATCCTGTGGATCAAGTGTCACCACGATTTTCAATCTCACATCACTTTTTTTCGTTTTGCAATGCTCAGGCCAGTGTCTATTTGGATTGCATCTAAGCTCCACGCTCTTTGTCGGCTTGATTTCCTTTAGAATCATAGAATCATAGAATCATAGAGTTGGAAGGGGCCATACAGGCCATCTAGTCCAACCCCCTGCTCAACGCAGGATCATAGAATCATAGAATCACAGAATCATAGACTTGGAAGGGGCCATACAGGCCATCTAGTCCAACCCCCTGCTCAACGCAGGATCATAGAATCATAGAATCACAGAATCATAGACTTGGAAGGGGCCATACAGGCCATCTAGTCCAACCCCCTGCTCAACGCAGGATCATAGAATCATAGAATCACAGAATCATAGACTTGGAAGGGGCCATACAGGCCATCTAGTCCAACCCCCTGCTCAACGCAGGATCATAGAATCATAGAATCATAGAATCATAGAGTTGGAAGGGGCCATACAGGCCATCTAGTCCAACCCCCTGCTCAACGCAGGATCATAGAATCATAGAATCATAGAGTTGGAAGGGGCCATACAGGCCATCTAGTCCAACCCCCTGCTCAACGCAGGATCATAGAATCATAGAATCACAGAATCATAGACTTGGAAGGGGCCATACAGGCCATCTAGTCCAACCCCCTGCTCAACGCAGGATCAGCCCTAAGCATCCTAAAGCATCCAAGAAAAGTGTGTGTCCAACCTTTGCTTGAAGACTGCCAGTGAGGGGGAGGTCACCAACTTTCTCCACCAACCAGTTGGATCATATGATCTGGCCACAGTAAGTGATTTTTCCTGCAAGTGATAGATCAGGCTATACGCGCTGTAGCATTTCTGTGTACATAACTTTTGCTTTCCATGGAAGCCACAAGAATATTTATTATTAATAATAACTGTTATTAATAATTAGTAATCATTAGTAATTATTGACAATAATTATTGATAATAATTATTAATATTAGCCGAACCTCTTGTGGCGCAGAGTGGTAAGGCAGCAGACATGCAGTCTGAAAGCTCTGCCCATGAGAAAAACAAGAAAAATTACGGGGCTCACTACCTCTGTCTAATGGTTCTAACTGTTGTTCATTTATGTTGTTTAATGATTTTAATTGTCCTGTCTTTTAACAATAGTCGTAAATCGCCCTGAGATGGCGGTGCCTGTAATGACGGCCTACAAATCCACTAATAAACAAACGTTTTCTTATGTCTGGGGCAATGATGCTCTGTCTTCTTGGTGCCTGTGGGCTAAGAGTGGAAGGGCTTCTAGATTCTGGCACCACTAGTAGACCTCCTGATGACCCCTGGGTTTGGGTTACTGTTTAACACAGGGTGCTGAACTGGAGGGGCCGCTGACCTGATCCAATATGGTTTCCATTATGTTCTCAAGTCTGGGGCCGGGATGATTTGTCTTCTTGATGCTTGGGGGGAGCAAGAGTGGGAGGGCTTCTGGAGTTCTGGCTCCACTGGTGGACCTCCTGATGGCCCCTAGGTTTGACCACTGTGTGACACAGAGTGTTGGATGGGCCATTGGATTGACCCAATATGGCTTCTCTTAAGTCCTAATGTCCTGACCTCAAAAGCCCAGGCAAGTCCAATCCTACAATAGCTTGGAAGCTAAGCAGGATAGACCCTGGTTAGTATTTGGATGGAAGATCTCAAAGGATTTGGGTGGCAGTTCCTCCAAGGAACACTATGGCAAATGACTTCTGAATGTCCCTTGCTTGGTTGCCAGACAATCCTTGGCTCTCCTGGTTTCATAATACCCTGGCTCTTCTCCCAGGGTTTTGGATAAGACCAATGATGAGGACTCAAATCCAACCCAACCACCAGGAAACTTCAACACCAATGGCTAAATGTCCCCCATCTGTTAGGCCATTCACTGTGAACTGTTCTTTGTTATCTCTTCCACTTAATATTTCTGGTAAGGGCTAGGAGGGGGGGGGGCAGTCTCATGGCTTAAGAGCCACTCAGTGTTTAACACCTACTCAGGGTGGCTGTCCCGCCCCTGAATCCCTCCTCCTCCAACCGGCTTGCCTGTCTGTCCAGTGACCAGCCAATCGCCTTCCGTCCCCCACCCCTGATCACCCCTCCTCCTTCCACTTTCTACTGAGGCTCGGAGGCTGCAGATCCCTGTCCCGCACCTGAGTGTCCCGCCCCTGAGTGTCTCCTCCTCCAACCAGCTTGCCTGTCTGTCCAGCAGCCAGCCAATCACCTTCCATCCCCTACCCTTCCCACTTTCTACTGAGGCTCAGAGGCTGCAGATCCCCGCCATGTGAGAGCTGCCTCTGCCAGTGACTTCCCCAACAGCTGTCTGCAGCCTTTGCAGGTCTTGGGGGGCGGGGGAGGCCATCCACAGAGTTCTTCCACCCCCCACCCAATATAGCCCCCATTGTATTCCTGAATGCAACGGACCTGGCTCCTTGTACCAGTTATATTTCCTTGTTTCGATTGATTACAAATATTACGAAATGTTACAATGCATTTTTTCTAGTTCTATGTTCCATGTACGCCGCCTGGTGATGCCAACTAAGGGGCAGTATAGAAGTCGAAAGAATTAATAAAGAAGATAAATAATAAATTCTTCCAAGAGGCTAAGGAATCAAAGGGAAACAAGCCAACAAAACAAACCAACCCAAGTGAATTGAAGTGAAATTTTTTTTAATGCTGAATAGCCATTGGGCATGACAGTTTGGGCATCTTGGTACAATCCGATATTATTCCAATGCAATTATATTTGGTCTAGACACGACAGATGCAAGGATATGCTTGGAAAGTTGTAATAAGAGTAAATTAAATTACAAGGATCACAGGAACTGTTAGAAACGGTAATCAGGGTGCTTTGCCTGTACCCATAAATGCCAGAAAAGCAGCAAATCTTTCTGAGCATGAAAGGAAGGTAGAAAGAGTCATGCTAACGAGGAGGTGTTAATGTGCATGCTTTATGCACACTGCAGAATGTTGCTTGAAGTCACAGAATTTTGATTCGGCATCCATTCTTCGCTTGGCCGTTCATGGTTCACCCGTGATCTCCTTTCAGCTATTTACACTGGGAGACACAAGGCTCCATGCATGTGGTAGTGCATGTTTTCACGCACTGAGGAGCACATGGAACTGCACAGGCTGGAGCGCAAGGTGGGGCGCACGCCGGCTCACAAGGTTGGCAACATTGGGGCTGGCATACCTCCACGCACTGTCGAGGAGGGCATGGGTGGCAGGGCTCCACACACTTGGGAGCGCATGGCTGGCAGGGCTCCACGCATGGAGGGGAGCAGGTCTTCCCGCATGGGGAGCATGTCTTCACACAAGGAGGAGGCAGGCAAGGCTGCTTACACTGATGGCAAGACATCTCTTTTCTCTTTTCTTCGTCTGGATGGGAAAGCCTGGAATGCAATGGAAAGGTTAAGCATCCATTCCGCACAGATTGGATAATGCGCTTTCAATGCACTTTCGAAGCAGATTTTCCAGGATAGCCGTCTTGGTCTGTCCATAGCTATAGAAAAGAGCAAAAATCCAGAGGCCACTTAAAGACTAGATTTGTGGCATGACTCGTAAAAATTCATCTCGTGCTTCAAGGTATTGGTGTTAACCTTTAAGGCCATACGTGGTTAGGGGCCTGGAGTACCCGAAGGACCGCTTGGCTGACTACATCCCCTAAGGACTCTAAGATTGTACAATAAGAAGAAGAGTTGGTTCTTATATGCTGCTTTTCCCTACCCGAAGGAGGCTCAAAGCGGCTTCCATTCACCTTCCCTTTCCTCTCCCCACAACAGACACCCTGTGAGGGAGGTGAGGCTGAGAGAGCCCTGATATCACTGCCCGGTCAGAACAGCTTTATCAGTGCCGTGGCGAGCCCAAGGTCACCCAGCTGGCTGCATGTGGAGGAGTGCAGAATCGAACCTGGCATGCCAGATTAGAAGTCCGCACTCCTAGCCACTACACCAAACTGGCTCAAGAATAAGAATAAGAATAAGAATAAGAATAAGAATAAGAATAAGAATAAGAATAAGAATAAGAATAAGAATAAGAATAAGAATAAGAATAAGAATAAGAATAAGAATAAGAATAAGAATAAGAATAAGAATAAGAATAAGAATAAGAATAAGAATAAGAATAAGAATAAGAATAAGAATAAGAATAAGAATAAGAATAAGAATAAGAAGAGACAGTTTGGTGTAGTGGTCAGCAGCTCTCCAGGCTGTCAGCAGCTCTCCAAGCTGTCAGCAGCTCTCCACATTGTCAGACACTCTCCAAGCTGTCAGCAGCTCTCCAGGTTTTCAAACACATCCCAAGCTGTCAGCAGCTCTCCACGTTGTCAGACACTCTCCAGGCTGTCAGCAGCTCTCCAGGTTGTCAGACACTCTCCAAGCTGTCAGCAGCTCTCTATCATATCACTTATTACTTGGACCTCTTACTGGAGGGAATTAACCTTCTGCATGCCTAGCAGATACTCTGCCACTGACGCACAGCCCCTCCCTACCCTTAGTCCTTCAAGGTCAATATTGCCTACTCAGACAGGCAGCAGATTTCCAGGGTTCCAGGGTTCCTGGTCGTTTTAACTAGGGAAGCCGGGGATTGAATCTGTGATCTTCTGCATGCCAAGCAGAGGCTCTTCCACTGAGTCACTCTCCTTCCCTCAAACCTTCTACAATAAATCAACACTTCACACTAAGCCAGACTGTAAGCCGCTTTGAGCCTCCTTCCTGTAGAGAAAAGTGGCATATAAGAACCGACTCTTCTTCTTCTTCAATAAACTCAGGGCTCTCTCAGCCTCCCCTCCCTCACAGGGTGTCCGTTGTGGGGAGAGGAAAGGGAAGGTGACTGTAACCCGCTTTGAGACTCCTTTGAGTAGAGAAAAGCGGCATATAAGAACCAACTCTTCTTTTCCTTCTTCTAAATCCCCTCCCCCAAATCCTTGCTTTCGTCTTTTCTCTAAACCAGGGATTCCCAACCAGAGTTCCGGAAATCCTGAGATTATCTGAGAGCTCCCCAGGGAATATGGAGTCTTTCATAGAATCATAGAATCATAGAGTTGGAAGGGGCCACACAGGCCATCTAGTCCAACCCCCTGCTCAACGCAGGATCAGCCCTAAGCTTTCCCCGAAGTTCGGATGGTTGCCAACATCACTGGACATCACTAGAGCCCACTTCCCCCGTTATTCTACAGGCCTACTCTCCTCCTCCACAATGGAAACAGCAAATGATCAATTGGTGGATTGATTGTCTGACTCCCATATCTTCCTTCTGCGCCCACTTCTCTGATGGGCATGTCACCTGGGGTTCTTGGAAGCCCAAAAATTATTTCAGGGGTTCCTCCATGGTCAAAAAAGTTGAAAAAGGCTGGTCTTAAACTGAAGAGGGGAAATAATATCCATCTTAAAATCATTAACACATTCTAAAGAAGAAGAAGAAGAAGAAGAAGAAGAAGACCTGTTTTCTTATGCCCTGCTTTTATCTCCCCGAATGAGCTCTGAAGCATCTGACAAATCCCATTCCCTTCCTCTCCACCCAACAGACTCCCTGCGAAGTAGGTTGAAGAATGAAAAAATGAACAACGATCAGTTTTTGTAGCCATCAGAAATGGACTTACCCAACTGGACAACAGAATCAAAGGAGGAAGCTGTACAGGAGATGTGGAAAGGAAGGCCTTTTATATTGTTTCCAAGTGTCTTGAATCTGACGGCCTGGTGCGTAAGACCGTCAACCCAATAATTTTTCCATCAACGTTCCCATTTGCCCTCATTCGGGGACGTGTTTTAGCACATGCTTTGGAGGTATCTCAGGTTGGTTCCAGCCCTCTCGGAAAACAAAGGAACTGGTAGGTTGGGCATTGCCCTTGAATTGACATGTCTCAGCCTTTCATGCTTGAGCCCTGGAGACAAGATGTATCCATCACCATCAGGATCATTGCTCATTATAGTGACAATGCTTTCAAGGATCCCCACCAAAATCTCCATCGAAGGTGAAACATGGCCAGGGGTTTAAGTGCCGGTAAGTGAAGTCTTTCCGTAACAGTTGGAGAACTGAGGCAGATTCAGGTGGGCATTCAATTTAGAGATGTGCCCAGGGAAAAAGATTAAGTACTTTTTGGATTTGGGGTATCCTAATTTGGTACAACTTGAATCAGCCAAATCACTGATTTGGCTGACTAATTCATAGAATCATAGAGTTGGAAGGGTCCTCATGGGTCATCTAGTCTAACCCCCTGCACTATTCAGGACACTCACAACCCTCTCTCTCATCCACTGTCACCTGCCACCCCCTTAAGCCTTCTCAGAATCAGCCTCTCCATCAGATGGCTATCCAGCCTCTGATTAAAAATCTCCAAAGATGGAGAACCCACCACCTCTCGAGGAAGCCTCTTCCATTGAGGAACTGCTCTAACTGT
Organism: Paroedura picta; assembly: GCF_049243985.1. NCBI lineage: Eukaryota > Metazoa > Chordata > Lepidosauria > Squamata > Gekkonidae > Paroedura > Paroedura picta. Next base: position 6,485,976 of record NC_135369.1, read on the forward strand.
CAGGAACTTCTTCCAGATGTTTAGATGGAATTTCTTTTGCACTAATTTCATCCCACTGGTTCTGGTCTTCTGGGGCAAGAGAGAACAACTCTTCTCCATCCTCTACATCAGGGGTAGTCAACCTGTGGTCCCCCAGATGTTCATGGACTACAATTCCATGAGCCCCTGCTGGCAAACCCTGACAGCCTGGAGAGCAAACACTGACAGGGGCTCATGGGAATTGTAGTCCATGAACATCTGGAGGACCACAGGTTGACTACCCCTGCTCTACATGGCAGCCTTTTAAATACTTGAAGATGGTTATCAGATCTCGTCGCAGTCGTCTCCTCTCCAGGCTAAACAGACCAAGCTCCCCCAACCTTTCCTCATACGTCTTGGTCTCCAAACCCCTCACCATCTTTGTTGCCCTCCTCTGGACATGTTCTAGTTTGTCTACATTCCTCTTCAACTGGGGTGCCCAAAACTGACCACAGGACTCTTTTTCATTTGATTCGAAAACCCCAACTGACTTTGCTGAATCAGCTGCTAAGCAGTTGTTCCTGCAGCAGACAGAATCTTTGCTCAGGTCTCTTCTGGAGGCCAATTTTGCCATATATCAGACTCCAGCTCTTAGCAGAGGTTCCAAGCCATTTAGAACCACGGGACCATTTTTTTAAAACAAGTAATGAAAGAAGCAGACATGCAGTCTGAAGCTCTGCCCATGAGGCTTGGAGTTCGATCCCAGCAGCTGGCTCATAGAATCATAGAGTTGGAAGGGGCCATAGAGGCCATCTAGTCCAACCCCCTGCTCAACGCAGGATCAGCCCTAAGCATCCTAAAGCATCCAAGAAAAGTGTGCATCCAACCTTTGCTTGAAGACTGCCAGTGAGGGTGAGCTCACCACCTCCTTAGGCAGCCTATTACACTGCTGAACTACTCTGTGAAATTTTTTATCCTGATATCTAGCCTATATCGTTGTACTTGAAGTTTAAACTCATTACTGCGTGTCCTCTCTTCTGCAGCCAATGGGAACAGCATCCTGCCCTCCTCCAAGTGACAACCTTTCAAATACTTAAAGAGGGCTATCATGTCCCCTCTCAACCTCCTTTTCTCCAGGCTGAACATTCCCAAGTCCCTCAACCTAGGTTCAAGGTTGACTCAGCCTTCCATCCTTCCGAGGTTGGTAAAATGAGTACCCAGCTTGCTGGGAGGTAAACGGTAATGACTGGGGAAGGCACTGGCAAACCACCCCGTATTGAGTCTGCCAGACATGACCCGGTGCTTGCACAGGGGATACCTTTACCTTTACCTTTTTATTTTTATTAAGGCATCAGATATACAGAAAGTAGAAAGAATCACTTGGTTGCTGTATTTCCCCATCCCTCGTCCTCCCGCAGTCACAATGATCTTCCCTGTTTTTCATTTAGCGAGATAATGCCATTGTTCTTGGAATTCTTCCCCCCTTAGATGAACATCCACTGGGGTATGCCGAAAGGGAGGGACAAAGGAATTCCAGTCTGCATTTTTCTTTTTTGGATACCATGCTCAGTCAGTTGCTGTGCTGAGACAGCGTGTGGGCAGAAATCACCTTTTAAAGAGATGCTTGGCACGTTTTAATGTGCTCGGTGGTGGAAACCACAGGCCCAAAGTGAGGCCTTACGTTGGTAAGGAAGGAAGCGGAGGCCATGAGCCCTGATCTCCTCTGTGGGTGACTCCTACAAAGGCCCGATGGTGGCATTTTTGAGTTGAAAGCGAAAGCAAGAGAGAAGCCCCTTTGTGTGTTAAAAAAGCCACAGGGGGAGCAGAGCCATATGCCTGAAATCTAGGGTTGCCAGCTCTGAGTTGAGAGACTTTGATGGTGGAGACAGGAATGGGTGGAATTCGGGGCAAAGGGGACCTCGGGGGAGTATCATGCTATGGAGTCCCCCCTCCAAAGCAGCCATTTTCTCCTGGGGAACTGATCCCCATCACCTGGAGATGAGCTATAATTCCAGGAGTTCCCCAGGTACCACATGGAGGATTGCATCCCTAGAACTCTAGGTGGAATAGGGCGTACAGGTCAGAGTGGGGCTCTTCTGTCACACCAGAGTTGACTTGGGGAAATGAAACACTCCAAACAAGCGCTGAATCACAACCCCTCCTGATCACACTAGATCATTTCAACCAACTTTGCATTCTGTAATGGACCTCCCTCCCCCCTCTGATAGGGCAGGGACAAGGCTGAGGTACCTCTGAAGCATCTGCTCGAACAGGTCCCCAAATGTGGGCAGAGGTTCCCAATCGGTAACAGCTAGAAGACATTAGTGCTAGTGTTGATGGACAAATCACCGGCTTGGCTGTCTTACGCACCCAGCTGTCATGTCCAAGGCAACCGGAAAGCGTATAAATGCCCTCCCTTCCCTCCTCTCCAGAACAGCTTAATCCCTCTGACCTCCTTGGCAAGGTGGGTAAGTCGATTCCGGGTGCTTAGAAACCTCTAATTTTGTGAGTTCTGAAATCTGTTGCGTGACTCTGAAAATAGGTTTAATGGTGGAGACTAAGGGAAGCCAAAAGAGCCGGCTGTATAAAGCAGGGGTAGTCAACCTGTGGTCCTCCAGATGTTCATGGACTACAATCCCCATGAGCCCCTGCCAGCAAACGCTGGCAGGGGCTCATGGGAATTGTAGTCCATGGACATCTGGAGGACCACAGGTTGACTACGCCTGGTATAAAGCACCAAGCTTAAGCAGAGTACACAATGCCACGTCTGCCTCTGATGTTTCTTTGTCAAGGTTGCGGACCCTCAGAAGACGCTAGCTCATGCTCCTGTTCTTCTACTATGACCGGCGAGCATCACCCGTGCATCAAAGAAATGCTAAAAAGAACTTAAACGTTAGAAACGCAATCTTAAGCAACGATTTTAACTGGTTTGAATTGTTTTAATCGATATTGCAGAACAAAGAAGGAAAAAAAGAGACCTATCCTTATGGCATTAAACAAGAATAAAGAATTTATTCAAGCAGTTTCCTTTCTTGAGTTGACTTTAAGTTTATTTCATCCCAAGGACGTCAGCCAGAACGGTATCCCAGATAAACTCCGTTTTCGAATGGTTTCATCTGGAATACCGTTTCTGGCTGACCTCCTTGGAATGAAATAAACTAAAAGTAAACTCTAGAAAGGAGATGGTTTGAAAACATTTTGTATTCTTGTTTAATGCCATAACGATAGGTCTCTTTTTCTTCTTGTTCTGCGATATCAATTAAAACAATTCTTGTTCTTGTACTGTTATCTGAGACCGTCCTGTGTTTATCCTATTGTCACTTAATTCATAATGCAAATATGCTAATGTTTTTAGTAATTAATATTATGTTGCTAACTGCCCTGAGCCAGCTTGCCAGGAGGGGTGGCATATAAATCTAAATAAATATGGGGAAAAAACCTAAATGAATGTATTTGTGATCTGGGATTTATTTCTCAACCAAATTTATTCTTGGGGAATTCTTCAGACCCTTTGGAGATTAACACACTTCCCACGTTCTTCCTCGAGGAAGCGGAAGGCGAAATGTCAGGAATAGATGTGACGTCGTGTTCAGAAGAATCATCTTGAGCTTAATATTCATTAATTATTTAATTTGTATGCCGTCCACCCATGCAGCTCTGTAATAAGAAAAAGAACCTTTGTATGAATACTGAATAGCGTGTCTGGATAGTTGGTTAAAGTCAGCGAGTTTCTTATTATAGAATCAGAGAATAATAGAGTTGGAAGGGACCTCATGGGTCATCTAGTCCAACCCCCTGCATTATGCAGGACACTCAAACAAAGTATTTTTAAATGTAGTGCTGCTTACTCTTTCTGAAGTACTATGCACAGACTGAGTTGGTTTTAGTTTTATGAATGTTTTCCATGGGAAAGGACTATCAAATGGGTTAATGCCGGCTCCTCCTTCCCCTTCAGTTGCATGAAGCAAGGTTAAGCATGAAAAAGAAGGTAGAAAAACTTCACAGGGAATTTTTTAAAAAATGGGATTTTGTGTATATTGAATGCTATGCTTAGGAGCTTCTTTGGGCTTTTAGGGAGAGTAGTATATGAATGGGTCAAATCGATAAAAAAGATTTTGCTTTGCTTAAATGGGGGCTACCACTATGAAATGAGCCTCTTGTGGCACAGAGTGGTAAGGCAGCAGACATGCTGTCTGAAGCTCTGCCCATAAGGCTGGGAGTTCAATCCCAGCAGCCGGCTCAAGGTTGACTCAGCCTTCCATCCTTCTGAGGTCGGTAAAATTGCTGGGGGGGAAACGGTAATGACTGGGGAAGGCACTGGCAAACCACCCCGTATTGAGTCTGCCATGAAAATGCTAGAGGGTGTCACTCCAAGGGTCAGACATGACCCGGTGCTTGCACCTTTACCTTTAGCTTTTACCACTATGAAGGCCTTCCGTTCCCTTCCAACTCACATTGATTCCTTCAGCAAAGGTACTCTAAAAGGTAGACTGACTCAGTAATAAGAATTTCTGTCTTGCATGCAGTTTTCCAGGTTCATTCTCTAGTGTATCTGGTGTAGTGGTTAAGAGCGGCAGCCTGTAATCTGAAAAACCAGGGTTGATTCCCTGCTCTTCCAGATGCAGCCAGCTGGATAACCTTGGACTAGTCACAGTTCAGCTGTTCTTGCAGAGGAGATATGCCAGATTTATCTCAGCCCCACCTACTTCACAGGGTGTCTGTTGTGGGGAGAGGAAGGGAAGATGATTGTAAGCAGCTTTGAGACTCCTTTGGGTAGAGAAAAGTGGAGTATGAAAACCAACTCTTCACCAGATAAGTAGGTAATGTGAAAGACCTTCACCAAGAAGAAGAAGAAGAAGAAGAAGAAGAGTTGGTTCTTATATGCCGCTTTTCTCTGGAAAGGTGGGAGTCAATTTATAAATTTTATATATTTAAAAACTGGTTAAACATTAGCCTGGAGAGGAGACGACTGAGAGGGAATCTGATCACCATCTTCAAGTATTTAAAAGGCTGTCACGTAGAGTGGTGCTCCTCAACCACCATGGAGTCCTCAGTACCAGGCCACGGTGGGAGGGGGGAGGGAGGCATCATCGCTGGTGCACTAGCAGGCTCACCTCCCTACCCCCCGCAGCATGTGCTTGCTGTGCCGGGAGCGATCGGCCGCCTCCTGGCGCAGCGAATGCTGCTCTGCAGTAGGGGGAGGTGCGGTCGCCGGTGGGCCGGTGGGAATTTGTGGGTGCCAGCATGCCACCCATGCCTCCTTCCTGCAGTGTGCTCCCGGGGCAGCCAGTGCAGCCAGCGCTGTGCCTCTGGGGGAGAGGGGTGTGTGCCTGCTGTGGCGACACCCGCACCTCCCTCTTCCCCTGGTCCCTGGGCCTCCCTCTCTCCCCCCCCGATCCCCAGTCTGAAAATGGTTGGGGGACCACTGATGTAGAGGATGGAGCAGAGTTGTTCTCTCTCACCCTGGAGGGACAGACCAGAACCAATGGGAGGAAATTAATGCAAAAGAAATTCCATCTAAACCTCCAGAAGAAGTTTGTGACAGTCAGAGCGGTTCCTCAGTGGAACAGGCTTCCTCGGGAGGTGGTGGGTTCTCCATCTTTGGAGATTTCTAAGCAGAGGCTGGAGAGCCATCGGACAGAGAGGCTGATTCTGTGAAGGCTCAAGGGGGTGGCAGGTAACAGTGGATGAGCAAGAGGGTTGGGAGTCTTCTGCACAGTGCAGAGAGTTGGACTGGAGGACCTCTGAAGTTTCTTCCAACTCTGTTATTCTATGATTCTATGACTTTTCAGGTCATATGACAAAATATGGTCATGTTGTCCCCCCAAAAAATGACCTGGCAAAGGTGGGAAGGGGAGGGGCCCTAGGTGGTCATGTCCTCAGATCTGCTTCCCAATGATATTCTGCAGGATCACATCACTTCTGGGGTTTCTCAAAGCCTGAAGAAAGTTTCGGGGGATATTCATTAGTCCATTGTTTGATTTCCTGAGGTGTGGATTCCTCTTAATGTTTCTGATTTGTTCCAGGGTTTCACCGGACGAAGCAACACAATGTCTTGCCATCTGTATCAGTGTAAGCAGCCTTGCCTGCCTCCTCCTTGTGTGAAGCCATGCTCTCCAGGAAGACCTGCATGACAAAATGTTTGGAGCCTTGCCCCCCATGTGCTCCCAAGTGCATGGAGCCCTGCCCCCCATGTGCTCCCAGGTGTGTGGAGCCCTGTAACCCATGTGCTCCCAAGTGTGTGGAACCCTGTAACCCATGTGCTCTCAAGTGCATGGAGCCCTGCCCCCCATGTGCTCTGAAGTGTGTGGAGCCCTGTAATCCATATGCTCCCAATTGCATGGAGCTCTGCCACACATGTACTCCCAAGTGTATGGATCCCTGCCACACATGTCGTCCTCAACAGTGTGTAGAGCTTTGCCAGCCCCAGTGTTATCGACCCAGTGAACCAACATGCCCCCCACTGTGTGCTCCAGTCTATGTACCACATCCCCCGGCCTGTGCATCTCCCTCTGTTCTTCAGTGCGTGAAAACGTGCACTCCCACCTGTGTGGACCCCTGCGTTTCCAAGTGCAAATAACTGAAAGGATACAGATATCACCTGAGAACCATGAACAGTCAAGAGAAGAATGGAATGAGGAAAAGCACCCGGCTGTGTGTATTCTGGACTGTGCCCGCACTCTCCACCAATTCTGTAATGTGTATAAATCCTGCAATGTGAAGCCTATTCATTCATCCAACCTGGCTAGCCCTTGCAAGCCCGATCCCATCAGATTGTGGAAGCTAAGCAGGATCGGCCCTGGCTAGCTCTCAGAACGACAACCTCTGAGGAATACCAAGGCCGTTACCCAGGGGAAGGCAATGGCAGATCACCAATAGACATCTCTTGCCTGGCAGCCAGACAATCTTAGCATCTCCTGACTACAGAACACACACAGTGAACAATTCTGCAAAACACCTTGCAGGAAGCCGCAAAAGCCAGAACCCATGTTGGCTCAATGCTTCAAATGTGAAATAAAATGCATGCAAGAAAACTGGTGGAAAAGCCTCTTTTTTTACTCGAGTTAGATCTTTAAAAAGGCAGGGGTGACAATATCTGGACTCTGCTTTGTGCCCTTCATCAAATAAGGTCTTGCATGATCAGTTGTTCCATGTAGGGAATCAGTTCCAAGAAAACGCAACCTGACTAATCCTAAATTGGGTTAACCTGAACCCAACCCCAGAGAATGGCTTTTTCAATATAAAATTGAGCTAGTGGGGCGGGGGGGGGGGGTGCGTGATCCTTCCTTCATAAGGTTTCAGGAGGTGGTTTTAATGCTAAATTTGAAATTAAATATAGTAATTGTTTTAACCGTGCAAACTGCACTATTTTTATGTTTTCTGTTGTTACTCACCCTGAGTCAACTGGGAAAGGTGGGCTACAACAATAAAGTTGTTGCTGTTGCTGTTGTTATAGTTTCCCTGTTTTACTGTCCTCTGCAGACTATTCTTTGAATCCAGACCTTGAACGTGTAGTGTGGCTCAAAGTAGGAATTGAATCCAGACCCTGAATATTTATTGTGGCTCAAAGTAGGAACTGAATCCAGACCATCTGACGGAGAGGCTGATTCTGCGATGGTTCACGGGGGTGGCAAGTGACAGTGAATGGGCGATAGGGTTGTGAGTGTCCCGCATAATGCAGGGGGTTGGACTAGATGACGCAGGAGGTCCCTTCCAACTCTATGATTCTATGACCCTGAATATATATTGTGGCTCAAAGTAGGAATTGAATCCAGACCCTGAACATGTACTGTGGCTCAAAGTGTTGATGTTGAGGAGAGACTGGCCTTGAAGACCTCCATGGTCTTGACCTCCCGTTGACCTCTCCAGTTGTGATGTTTGTTTGTTTATATTTCAATTTGCATCCCATCACTCCCAAGCAAGCCTCTCCCAAGCAAGCCTGGTGGGTAACAATAGTTGGTCCAACATTCAAAGCCCTTAAAACAATATAAAATCCCTATATAAAACCCTCCTTTAGCTGCACAAATTCCCATCTCCCCTGGCTCAACTTTAATAAACAGTGCTTCAGAGGCCATGGGGGGAGGGACCAACTATGTAGCAGGAGCCCCTCTGAATATTGCCACCTTCACATGATCTATGTACAGGGCTGCCTACTGAAAGAATCAGGACACCCATCTTACCTTTCCCATACTGGGGATTCAGCTCTGTGCCTCCCACAGCCTGGCACATGGTCACTGTGGGGACAATTTACTGCTGAGTCCTCCCCTGGTGAGATAGCTGCTTGTCAACTTCCCTCCTTTTCCAGAGGTTCCCCTTTGGAGTAGTGTTTCTGAGCTGGTGAGGGTCTATGTGGGACAGAGAACTGATGCCATCATTCAAAAGTATAAAAATTTTATTGAATGAAAAAAAATGTTTACAAAAATAACCTTAAGCACTGCACAGATTTAAAGCAAGAGAATTCAAAAGAAATCATGGGAAAGCCATAAATTGTATGTCCCTCTGCTAAACATGCCCTACCAAATGTTAAAATGGAGGGCAGGTTCCTAATTCTTAAGCGGTTACAAAGTGCTATTGCATATCTAAGGTAAGACAGGCTCCGAATTCTTAAGCGATTACAAAGTTGTGTGGTATATCTATTACCTCCAGGTCTGGGGTAGCTTTCTCAGCCAACCTCATGGTCCAAGATGGCTGCCACCTTGTTGGCCATGAGATCTGCGGAAGTGAGACTAAGACATCAAAAGGGAACAAAAGCTACTGCATAAAGAATGCTAGGAGGTGAACATTTTAGTGCTAGTCAAGGGGAAAGACACACATAATGACGAGATGGTTCAGCCATCCCCTTTTCACTGCTAAGATGGTCTCATCATTCTGCAGCCTTCTCCACGGATTCCAGGCCATGGGTGACGGGTGCTTTATCTTCCAGAGGCTCAGTCTTGGGTCCATGTGGTTTTCCGGGTTCTTCACGCTTGGGTCTACGTGGGTCGGAGGGCTCCTCACTCTTGGGACCACGTGGGATGGAGGGCTTCTCATTCTTCTGCCCACGAGAGGTGACAGGCTTCTCAGACTTGGGAGCATGGGGGTCGCAGGGCTCCTTACTCTTGGGAGCATGGTGGTTGCAGGGCTCACTCTTGGGAGCATGGTGGTCGCAGGGCTCCTCGGGAGCACATGGGTCGCAGGGCTTCTCACTCTTGGAAGTACATGGGTTGCAGGGCTCCTCACTCTTGGAAGTACATGGGTTGCAGGACTCCTCAGTCTTGGAGGTACATGGGTCGCAAGGCCCCTTACAATTTGGAGCACATGGGTCACAGGGCTCCTCACACTTGGGAGCACATGAGTGGCAGGGCTTCCCACACTGGTGACCATATCGGTGGCAAGGCTGCTCATACTTGGGACCATGTTGGTGGCAGGGCTTTCCACACTTCGGACCATGTGAGCGGCAGGGCTTCTCATGCTCAGGACCATGTCGGTAGCAGGGCTTCTCATGCTCAGGACCATGTTGGTGGCAGGGCTTCTCATGCTCAGGACCGTGTGAGTGGCAGGGTTTCTCATGCTCAGGACCGTGTGAGTGGCAGGGCTTCTCATGCTCAGGACCATGTTGGTGGCAGGGCTTCTCATGCTCAAGACCATGTTGGTGGCAGGGCTTCTCATGCTCAGGACCGTGTGAGTGGCAGGGCTTCTCATGCTCAGAACCATGTGGGTAGCAAGGCTTTTCACATTTAGGAGCACATGGGTGGCAAGGCTGCACACCCTTGGGAGAGCATGGGTGGCAGGATTGCTCACACTTGGAAGTGCTTGGGTAGCTGTGCTCAATCACGTTGACATGATGTGGGTTGCAGGGATACTCACACCTGGGAGTACATGGGAAGCAGGGTTGCTCACACTTAGAAGCACATGGGTAGCATGTTTGCTCATACTTGGAAGCATGTGGGTAGCAGTGTTGCCCATATTTGGGAGCACATGGGTAGCGGGGTTGCTCGCACCTGGGAGCACATGGGTGGCAGGGCTGCTCATACTTGGAAGTGCTTGGCTTGCAGTGTTCCATCCATGTAATGCCATGTGGGTTGCAGTGTTGCCCATACTTGGGAGTACATGGGTGGCAGGGTTGCCCATACTTGGGAGTACATGGGTGGCAGGGTTGCTCATACTGGGGAGCACATGGGTGGCAGGGTTGCTCACATTCGGAGGTGCTTGGGTTGCAGAGCTCCATCCATGGAACAACATGTGGGTTGCAGTGTTGCCCATACTTGGGAGAACATGGGTGGCAGGACTGCTCAGACTTGGGAGCACATGGGTAGCGGGATTGCTCGCACCTGGGAGCACCTGAATGGCAAAGTTGCTCATACTTGGGAGCACATGAGTTGCCATGTTGCCCCTCGTGGGGAGCACATGGGTAGCAGGGTTGCTCGAACTTGGAAGAGCTTGGGTTGCAGTGGTCCATCAATTTTACCCCATGTGGGTTGCAGTGTTGCCCATACTTTGGGGCACATGGTTGGCATGATTGCTCATACTTGGGAGCACATGGGTAGTGGGGTTGCTCACACCTGGGAGCACGGGAATGGCAAAGTTGCTCATACTGGGGAGCACATGGGTAGCTGGGTTGCTCATACCTGGGAGCACCTGAATGGCAACATTGCTCATACTGGGGAGCACATGGGTTGCAGTGTTGCCCATACTGGGGAGCACATGGGTTGCAGGGCTGCTCGCACTTCGAAGTGCTTGGGTTGCAGTGCTCCATCGATTTTACACTATGTGGGTTGTAGTGTTGCCCATAGTTTGGGCCACATGGTTGGCATAATTGCTCATACTTGGGAGCACGTGGGTAGTGGGGTTGGTCACACCTGGGAGCACCTGAATGGCAAAGTTGCTCATACTGGGGAGCACATGGGTTGCAGTGTTGCCCATACTGGGGAGCACGTGAGTTGTAGGGCTGCTCGCACTTGGAAGAGCTTGGGTTGCAGTGGGCCATCAATTTTACCCCATGTGGGTTGCAGTGTTGCCCATACTTGGGAGCACATGCGTGGCAGGATTGCTCATACTTGGGAGCACATGGGTGGCAGGGTTGCTCATACTGGGGAGTACATGGGTGGCAGGATTGCTCGCACCTGGGAGCACCTGGGTGGCAGGGCTGCTCATACTTGGAAGTGCTTGGCTTGCAGTGTTCCATCCATGTAATGCCATGTGGGTTGCAGTGTTGCCCATACTTGGGAGCACATGGGTGGCAGGATTGCTCATACTTGGGAGCACATGGGTGGCAGGGTCGCTCATACTGGGGAGCACATGGGTGGCAGGGTTGCTCACATTCGGAAGTGCTTGGGTTGCAGAGCTCCATCCATGGAACAACATGTGGGTTGCAGTGTTGCCCATACTTGGGAGAACATGGGTGGCAGGACTGCTCAGACTTGGGAGCACATGGGTAGCGGGATTGCTCGCACCTGGGAGCACCTGAATGGCAAAGTTGCTCATACTTGGGAGCACATGAGTTGCCGTGTTGCCCCTCCTGGGGAGCACATGGGTAGCAGGGTTGCTCGAACTTGGAAGAGCTTGGGTTGCAGTGGTCCATCAATTTTACCCCATGTGGGTTGCAGTGTTGCCCATACTTTGGGGCACATGGTTGGCATGATTGCTCATACTTGGGAGCACATGGGTAGTGGGGTTGCTCACACCTGGGAGCACGGGAATGGCAAAGTTGCTCATACTGGGGAGCACATGGGTAGCTGGGTTGCTCATACCTGGGAGCACCTGAATGGCAACATTGCTCATACTGGGGAGCACATGGGTTGCAGTGAGGCCCATACTGGGGAGCACATGGGTTGCAGGGCTGCTCGCACTTCGAAGTGCTTGGGTTGCAGTGCTCCATCGATTTTACACTATGTGGGTTGTAGTGTTGCCCATACTTTGGGCCACATGGTTGGCATAATTGCTCATACTTGGGAGCACATGGGTAGTGGGGTTGGTCACACCTGGGAGCACGTGAATGGCAAAGTTGCTCATACTTGGGAGCACATGGGTAGTGGGGTTGGTCACACCTGGGAGCACCTGAATGGCAAAGTTGCTCATACTGGGGAGCACATGGGTTGCAGTGTTGCCCATACTGGGGAGCACATGAGTTGTAGGGCTGCTCGCACTTGGAAGAGCTTGGGTTGCAGTGGTCCATCAATTTTACACCATGTGTGTTGTAGTGTTGCCCATACTTTGGGGCACATGGTTGGCATGTTTGCTCATACTTGGGAGCACATGGGTAGTGGGGTTGGTCACATCTGGGAGCACATGGGTGGCAGATTTGCTCATACTTGGGAGCACATGGGGAGCAGGGTTGCTCACACTTGGAAGAGCTTGGATTGCAGTGCTCCATCCACATAACGCCATGTGGGTTGCAATCTTCCCCATATTTGGGAGGACATGGGTGGCAGGATTGCTCATACTTGGGAGCACATGAATAGAGGGGTTGCTTGCACATGGGAGCACCTGGGTGGCAAAGTTGCTCATATCTGAGAGCACGTGCGGAGCAGGGTTGCTCATACTGGGGAGCACATGGGTAGCAGGGTTGATCACACTTGGAAGTGCTTGCATTGCACTCCTCCATCCTTGTTACACCATGTGGGTTGCCATGTTGCCCATACATGGGAGGACATGGGTGGCAGGATTGATCGTACTGGGGAGCACATGGGTGGCAGGGTTGCTCGCACCTGGATGCGCTTGGTTTGCAGTGCTTCATCCATGTGACAGCTTGTGGGTTGCAAGGTTGTTCACACCTGGGAGCATGTGGGGAGCAGGGTTGCCCATGCTTGGAAGCACCTGGGTGACAGGATTGCTCATGCCTGGTAGCACCAGTGTGGCAAAATTTTTCAACCTTGGGAGCATATGGGAGGAAGGATTGTTCATACTTGGGAGCACATGGGTAGCATGGTTGCTCACGTATGGGAGCGCATGGGTAACAGGGTTGCTCATACTTGGAAACGTTGGGTTTGCAGTGCTCCATCAGTGTGACAGCATTTTCATTGCAGGTTTGCTCATACCTGGGAGAACATGGATGGCAGGTCTCATCCCAGTTGGGAGAGCATGGGTGGCAGGCCTTGATGCCAGTGGGACCACAGAAGTTGTGGAGCTGCTCACCCTTAGGAGCACATAGGTTCCAAGGCTCCCGACAGATGGAATGATATATACTGCAGGGTTGCTCGGACCTGGGGCCACATGGCTGGTAGCACTCTGCGCCCTTGGGAGAACCTGTGAGGCACATCTTCAACCCCTGATGTGGAGGACATGGGTAGCAGGGCCCCGCACTCTTGGGAACAGATGGGTGGTGGGGTTCCATACAGTTGGGAGCATATGGGTAGCAGGACTCAGCATACCTGGGCACACACCGTTGGCTAACCACACCCTGGTGAGGATAAGATGTGTAGCAGGGCTCCACAGATGTGTTGTACACCATCTCAGGATGGGATGAAGGACTTTGGTAGAAGCAAGGATCCTCGCCCACGGGACCACAAGGGTTGCACGACTCCAGCCACTTAGGAGAGCATTTCTTACCCCACGGAGAACACGTTGGCATTGAAGGGGGTAAGCAAGGCTGCTCACAACGGTGTTGATAGCAAGACATCTTGGTTTTCTTCGTGAAGGACACCTGCAATGCGTCAGAAGGATCAAACATGCATCAGGTTCTACGAACCTCCCTAGTGGGGTGGTGGTGGGGGAGGTCTTTTAAATTTTTGTTCAGTAAAGAGAAACACGGTGTCTCCAACCGTTTGGTAATCAGAAGGCCCAGCTTGTTTTTGGCTATGTCTTGAAATATTGCCAATGTCAAACTGTTCTCAAGGCCAGAGGGAAATGTTTGTATTATGCAATGGTTTATATTAACCAATAGAGGCTGGCCGGGAGGGAGAAGAAATGAAAGTCGCATGTAACAGTATTGTTCTTTGCACAGATTTGGGGATCTCCCTCTGTGTCTATATTTCTTCTGCAGTAAAAACATAAGGAAGGTTTTCTCTCCTTGTGATTCATTGGGATGATGAAGAAGAAGAAGAAGAGTTGGTTCTTATATGCCGCTTTTCCCTACCCAAAGGAGGCTCAAAGCGGCTTACAGTCGCCTTCCCTTTCCTCTCCCCACAACAGAAACCCTGTGGGGTGGGTGAGGCTGAGAGAGCCCTGAGAGTACTGAAGAAGAAGAAGAGTTGGTTCTTATATGCCGCTTTTCTCTACCCGAAGGAGTCTCAAAGCAGCTTACATTCACCTTCCCTTTCCTCTCCTCACAACAGACACCCTGTGGGGTGGGTGAGGCTGAGAGAGCCCTGATATCACTGCCCGGTCAGAACACTTTTATCAGCGTTGTGGAGAGCCCAAGGTCACCCAGCTGGTTGCATGTGGGGGAGCGCAGAATCGAACCTGGCATGCCAGATTAGAAGTCCGCACTCCTAACCACTACACCAAACTGGATGGGCAAAAGGAACCCTAATTTGGCTGCTTAGCCTAGAGAGCAGATGAGTGAGAGGGGATCTGATAACCATCTTCAAGTATTTAAAAGGCTGCCATGGAGAGGATGGAGCAGAGTTGTTCTCTCTTGCCCTGGAGGGACAGACCAGAACGAATGGGATGAAACGAATGTGAAAGAAATTCCGTCTAAACATCCAGAAGGATTTCCTGGCAGTTAGAGCGGTTCCTCAGGCTTGTTCTCAGCTACAGGTTTGGAAATCCAGGTGCCTCCATGCCCTACTCTCAACCCCCCCCCCCCCATTGTATTTCTAAGTGAGTGGACTGGCTTCCTCCTGTTTGTCTAAGGGCTCCTAGGAAAATCCTTTGTCTTGCAACATTTTTCACACTTGGCCCCTCTGCCAGGGGATATCTCCTCCCCATATCCTGCCAGCTAGACCTGATGGCTCTCTTCCTCAGAGCCATTAATACCTTTATCCAAATCCATTTACGGCCATCACCCCCCCACTTGGCCAGGTATTGTCCTAATCTCTGGGGACCCTGGAAACTTCCAGCACATGCTTACCTGAGCCTTGTCACGTAGCCCCCTTCCCAAAATCCTATAAAAACTGTGGCTTCACACAGCCACTCGGAGTGTCTTCCAACCCGGGACCTCCCACGCTGGTTCGTGCTTCTTCCTCTGACCCACCACTCCTCGGACAGGTAACTATCAAGCCTTCCACTCTTCCTCCCCCTTCTCTATATGACTGCTTGTATGTGTGTTAGCTATTTGTGTGTCTTTTTGTTATTTTCCTTTCAATAAAAGCTTATGTTAATATTTTACCATTTACATCTGTGTTTGCCTTGAGTTCCTACGGGTGGAATCGACCCTCGTATACATAGGTAACGATCCGATAACGCTAAGTTACCCCCCTCTCGCAGCATTTGAGCTAATATTCCCCACAAGCTCAAAGATACGTGTTTTCGGACACGTGTTCAGCAATTTGGGTAACACAGGCTTCCTCGGGAGGTGGTCGGTTCTCCATCTTTGGAGGTTTTTAAACAGAGGCTGGAGAGCCATCTGACTGATTCTGTGAAGGTTCAAGGCGGTGGCAGGTGACAGTGGATGAGCGAGAGGGTTGTGAGTGTCCTGCATAGTGCAGGGGGTTGGACTAGATGACCCAGGAGATACCTTCCCACACTATAATTCTATGATTCTATTTGGCCATTACCACTTCTACCAATGAAACCAAACAGGTCCAAAGCACTGGATTCCTCTTGGAATCATAAAGTCATAGACACATGGAGTCGGAAGCCACCTCCAGGGTCATGTAGCCCAACCCCTTGGAGAATGCAGGAAATTCACAACTACCTGCCCACCCACAGTGACCCCAATTCCATGCCCAGATGATGCCCCTTCTCCCTCAAAATCCAGAATCCCATTGATTGGCATTTCCCTGGTCTACAAGAAAGGGCCACAAGAGCCAAGCACCGACAATCCCTTCTGCCCACCAATTTAAAAACTGCCTTAAGTAATTGTAATCATAATTTACAACAGAAATTAATCTTAACTCATCTTAATTAATTGTAATTAATTAATATCAGTCTTAATTTACAACAGAAGCAACTGATCAGGAGAGCCAGTTTGGTGTAGTGGTTAGGAGTGCGGACTTCTAATCTGGCATGCCGGGTTCGATTCTGCGCTCCCCCACATGCAGCCAGCTGGGTGACCTTGGGCTCGCCACGGCACTGAGAAAACTGTTCTGACCAAGCAGGAACCTCAGGGCTCTCTCAGCCTCACCTCCCTCACAGGGTGTCTGTTGTGGGGAGAGGAAAGGGAAGGCGACTGTAAGCCACTTTGAGCCTCCCTTGCGTAAAGAAAAGTAGCATATAAGAACCAACTCTTCTTCTTCTTCAGTAATCTCAGGGCTCTCTTGGCCTCCCCTCCCTCACAGGGTGTCTGTTGTGGGGAGAGGAAAGGGAAGGCGACTGTAAGCTGCTTTGAGCCTCCTTCGGGTAGAGAAAAATGGGCTATAAAAGCCAATACTTCTTTTCATTCTTCTTGTATGGATGAACCTTTATGTCAACAGTTAATCGGAACATAACACTCAGAGCTTCCATTAATGGTTTTCCTCAAGTAGAAGAGCTCTCCAAGTCAAAGGACGCAATTATTAACAGCTACATCAAGCTGATCTCTGGCGAGATGGCAGATATGTTTCTGAACAAAAAACGAAGTCCACCTTGAGTCTATTGGCTTACCAAAGTCAGCCTTGTTTCCTCTGACCGATCCCTCCAGGGTCCTTGGTCACGTCAGCTACCGTCCGTTCAGGTTTTGAAAACGAAACTGTCCGTGCTGGAGACGGAGCCTGCAAACAGAAATACATTGTGCAAATGGGTAAAATTAGAAGATATGCTTACAATTTTTTTAAAAAGGCATTCAATGGTCACTCAGAACCATTGGGAGATAGTAGATAGAGTCTGGGTGAAATTGGTGTCCAGAGGAGGGCAACAAAGATGGTGAGGGGTTTGGAGACCAAGACGTAGGAGGAAAGGTTGGGGGAGCTTGGTCTGTTTAGCCTGGAGAGGAGACGACTGAGAGGGGATCTGAGAACCATCTTCAAGTATTTAAAAGGCTGCCATATAGAGGATGGAGCAGAGTTGTTCTTTCTTGCCCCGGAGGGACAGACCAGAACCAATGGGATGAAATTAATTCAAGAGGGATTCCATCTAAACATCCGGAAGAAGTTCCTGACAGTTAGAGCGGTTCCTCGGTGGAACAGGCTTCCTCGGGAGGTGGTGAGTTCTCCATCTTTGGATATTTCGAAACAGAGGCTGGAGAGCCATCTGATGGAGAGGCTGATTCTGTGAAGGTTCAAGGGGGTGTCAGGTGACAGTAGATGAGCGATTGGGATGTGAGTGTCCGGCATAGTGCAGGGGGTTGGACTAGATGACCCAGGAGGTCCCTTCCAAGTTCCAACTCTATGCAATACCTTTGTATATTTCTGTCTTGATTGCCGATTGAACCTGAGCACATCTATGAGCAGGGTAAAGACCCTTTTGTTTGATCAACAGCGGGCTGCTTTTGGGGGGCTTAGAATCATGGAGTTGGAAGGGTCCTCCTAGGTCTTCTAGTCCAATGCCCTGCAGAATTCAAGAAACTCACAACTACATGCCCACCCACAGTGAGCCGAATTCCATACTCCCCCCCCCCCCAAGAAACCCCAGAATCCCTGGCCAGTCTTTTCTGGGAGAAAGTGGTCTTCAGACGCTAGGTGGTAATTAGCATTTCCCTGAGCATGCAAGAAAGGGCATGCACTGACACAATAACTTCTGCCCACCCACCAACCAACACTGCCAGATGACTATCTAGCCTCTCCTTAGAAACTTCCGAAGATGGAGAACCCACCACCTCCCGAGGAAGCCTGTTCCACTGAGGAACCGCTCTGACTGTCAGGAACTTCTTCCGGAGGTTGAGACGGAATTTCTTTTGCTTTAATTTCATCCCATTGGTTCTGATCCATCCCTTGGGGACAGCTGGCCTAGGAGCACCTGGGCAAACAGATTTTAGCCAGGCCACTGAATCAGCAATACAGTGGGATGGTAGAGAAGGAGGGGAGCAATAGGTGTGTCAGGAAGAGGCTGTCATAGAATCATAGAATCATAGGATAAGAGTTGGAAGGGACCTTATGGGTCATCTAGTCCAACCTCCTGCACAATGCAGGACACTCACATCTCAATTGCTCATCCACTGTCACCTGCCACCCCCTTAAGCCTTTACAGAATCAGCCTCTCCGTCAGATGGCTCTCCAGCCTATGCTTAAAAGTTTCCATAGATGGAATTTCTTTTGAATTAATTTCATCCCATTGGTTCTGGTCCTTCCCTTCAGGGCAAGAGAGAACAACTGTGCTCCATCCTCTACATGGCAGCCTTTTAAATACTTGAAGATGGTGATCAGATCCCCTCTCAGTCGTCTCCTCTCCCGGCTAAACAGACCAAGCTCCCCCAACCTTTCCTCCTACGTCTTGGTCTCCAAACCCCTCCCCATCGTTGTTGCCCTTCTCTGGACACGCTCCAGTTTGTCTACATCCCTCTTCAACTGGGGTGCCCAAAACTGAACACAGGACTCCCAAGTGAGGCCGAACCAGAGCAGAGTAAAGCCGTACCATCACCTCCCATGATCTGGACACGATACTCCGTTTGATACAGCCCCAAATCCCCTTTGCCTTTTTAGCCACCGAGTCACACTGCTGACTCATGTTCAATGTAAGACTCCTAGATCCTTTTCGCACATGCTACTGCCAAGACCAGTCTCCCCCATCCTATAGTGATGCATGGTTGCGGCCAGGCTAGGAAGATCGGGTCCCATAATTGTAAAGGCCTTATGCACTGGTTATCTGGGAAGGAGTAACCCCCTGAGATGGTGGTGTGGGGTGGAGTGGGGCTGTGGTCATGTGCAGGTAGGAAGTTTGGGGAAGATTAGATTAGGTTTTGCTACCAATTTTGTTTAGGGTTGTACATTTTCTTGTATTGTATTTTACATACCATATTTGCCGGCGTATAAGACGACTGGGCATATAAGACGACCCCCCAACATTTCCACTCAAAATACAGTACTATGGGCCACTATGGGCAGCCATGTCTATACCAACTGAAGTGCACCCGGCATATAGGACGACCCCCCACTTGGAGGCATGTTTTTCAGGGGGGGAAAGTAGTCTTATAAGCCAGCAAATACTGTAGTTTTATGATCTCACTGTAAACTGCCACAAGCCAGCAGGGGCCGGGAGTGGTGGTCAATAAATGTAATTATAAATAACAATAATAAATAAATCTGATTTTTCTCCTACCTAATTGGCAGCACTTGACATTCTGCATTACTGAAATTCATTTTATCCCACTTTCCCAGGGTGTGAAGACCATCCTGTACCCTGATTCTGTCTTCTGCTACCTTTGCTACCCCTCCCAATTGAGTATCGTCTGCAGATTTGATAAGCACCCCCTCTTATTCCTTCATCCAAATCATTTATAAATATGTCGAACAACACAGGCACCAGGACAGATCAATGAGGCATTCATCACTCCTCTCCAAGAAGATGACGGATTTGGGTTCAATGGGTCAACAAATCATCTTAAGCAGTGGTCCCCAACCTTTTTATCACCGGGGACCTGTCAATGCTTGACAATTTTACTGAGGCCCAGGAGGGGTAGTCTTTTGCCGAGGGATGTTGCCGCCGCTGCCTGAGTCCCTGATCCACTTGCTTTCCCGTCGGCACCCCTGACTTCCCGCCGCCCACTGGGGGGTGTTGCCAGCAGCAGATGTGCAATGCCATGCCGAGGGGGAGCCCCGGTCATGGCAGCCCCTGGAGAGCACCAAAGGTGAGCCGGCGGCAGAGTGGCAGGGCAGCCCCCAAGGGAGCAGCTGGGGAGGAGGATGAGGAGGCAACGCAGACTGGCACCAACTGATCCACAGACCGGTCCCGGTCTCCAGACCGGGGGTTGGGGACTACTGATCTTAAGGATACTATGCTAGCTGACAAGTAAAGTACAACATTTTCAGTGGTGGCAAGTCAATTGAAAAAAAATTATTTGATATTTTGCCATTCTACTTTTCACAAGACACAAGCAAAATGTGGTCTGTGTACAGAATCACAGAATCCTAGAGTTGGAAGGGGCCATACAGGCCATCTAGTTCAACCCCCTGCTCAACGCAGGATCAGCCCAAAGCATCCTAAAGCATCCTTTAGCCTGGAGACGATTAAGAGATGATAAGATATTCATCTTCAAGTACTTGAAGGGCTGTCATAGAGAAGATGGAGCAGAGTTTTTTTTCTGCTGCCCCACAGGGGCGGACCAGAACCAATGGGATGAAATTAATTCAAAAGAAATTCCATCTAAACATCAGGAAGAGGTTCCTGACAGTCACAGTGGTGGAACAGGCTTCCTCGGGAGGTGGTGGGTTCTCCTCCTTTGGAAGCTTTTAAGCAGAGCCTAGATAGCCATCTGACGGAGAGGCTGATTTTATGAACTTAAGCAGATTGTGATTGGGTTGGATCTTGTGGACCTACACCATACTAGTCTGGCCAGGGATTCTGGGCTTTTGCGGGGGGGGGCATCATCTGTACATGGTATTGGGGTCATTGTGGGTGGGCAGGTAATTGTGAGTTTCCTGCATTCTGCAGGGGGTTGGACTAGATGACCCAGGAGACCCCTTCCAACTCTATATTTCTACGATTTAGTGCCCAAACATATAATTCCACACAAAATAAATCCTGTATTAACAGCAACGCATCAGGCCCAACAAAAAAACAATCCCCCAATATTCTTTTTAAAAGCTCTGTAATGAATTTCGTCCTCATCTGAACAGAAGGAATATCCTTCTTTGAAAGCAAACAATTGACTGCCAACACAAAGTAACAGAATAACACACTTTTTACTACCTAAAGAAGTCCCAAAGCAGCTTACCTTACACCTTTCCCTTCCTCTCCTCACAACAGACACCCTGCGAGGTAGGTGGGGCTGAGAGAGCCCTGAGAGAACTGAACTATGCAAACAGCTCTAAGACAACTGTGACTAGCCTGAGGACACTTTGCCGGCTGCAGGTGGAGGATTTCTCCAGATTAGAGCCCTGCTGCTCTTTAACCCCTACAACACGCCGTAGCAGTGACGGCAAACATTCTTAGTACTTAAATCTATAGCTTGTTTGCATGCCAGACCTAAGAACGGACAAAGGTTGACTCTAGCAGCCCTTTAGACACCGACTTACCAGAATCGCAGAGGAGCCCAGAGGAGTCCTGAAACTGCTCCTGAAACGAGGGAACGGAAGGCTTTTATAGGCCCTCTTGGAGCCTTGAACACAGCAAATTGCTGAGTCAGGCTGACAAGCTGAGGATTTGTCAATCAACACGGCCACAAACACATTGTAACAATGGCCACAGGTGAACCTGTGCCCTTTTTCTTGGACTTGTCCTGGCCCGTGCTTGGCAGGTGCCTCTGGTTTCTTTCAACTCTCTTTCAACGAAATCCCCGCCACCAGAGAAAGTGGCTTTCTACCACCTGGCACGATCAGGAGGGCTGGTGATTCAGATCTTTTCTGAACTACAGGCACGTTTTTTTTAATCCTCATTTCGGAGCGCCTCGGGACGCCGCGGGTCGGCGCCAGGCATTCTGCAGCAGAGCGTTTCTCAGCCAGAGGGCATGGGGAATGAAACAGCGGGGAGCTAGGGGGACAGATGGCCTGCTCCGTGATGAGGGGGCTTCATTCTATTCTGTGGGTCTTGCGCAGCCTGGAGATTCTAACCCTCAGCTTAGAAACTTCAAAAAGAGGTGACCCCTCCACCTCCTGAGAGCCAGCTTGGTGTAGTGGTTAGGACTGCTGATTTCTAATCTGGTGACCGGGTTTTGATTCTGCACTCTCCCACATGCAGCCAGCTGGGTGACCTTGGGCTAGTTACAGCACTAATAAAGCTGTGCTCACTAAGTGGTAATCTCAGGGCTCTCTCAGCTTCACCTACCCCACAGGGTGTCTGTAGTGGGGAGAGGAAAGGGAAGGTGAATGGAAGCTGCTTTGAGACTCCTTTGGTAAGAAAAAAGTGGCATATAGGAACCAACTCTTCTCCTTCTCCTTCTCCTTCTCCTTCTCCTTCTCCTTCTCCTTCTCCTCCTCCTCCTCCTCCTCCTCCTCCTGGCAAATGTAAGCTGCTTTGAGACTCCTTCAGGAAGAGAAAAGCGGCATATAAGAACCATCTCTTCTCCTTCTTCCCGGGAAGCCTGTTCCCCTGAGGAACCACTCTAACTGTAAGGAATTTCTTCTGTATATTTAGCTCAAAATTCTTTTGAATTAATTTCAGTGCAGTGTTTCTGGTCCGACCCGCTGGGGCAACAGAAAACAACTCTGCTCCATCTGAACAACTTCTGCCTCATCTGAAACATTTGACAGCCAATACAAAGCAGTAGAAGAAGAGGAGTTGTTTTCTTATTACCCACTATTCACTGCCCGAAGGAGTCTCAAAGTGGCTTGCAATACTCTTCCCTCCTTCTCCCTGCAACAGACACCCTGTGAGGGAGGTGAGGTTAAGAGAGCTCTGAGGGGCTTTCCGCACTTGTCCAAAATAGCACAATGGTTACTAATTGAAATCGCTACAGTTTTGCCAGTATGCACGTCGTTGACAATCTGCAACACTCCTGAAACCGATCAGCAAAAAGCGCTTCGTTGTAGCGCTTTCAGGGAAATCCCAAAAAGTGGATTCACCCTCCGGAAAGCGCTACACTCCTGCAACCAATCTGCAACACTAGCGGGAAAGTTCTGTGCGTTACCATTGTTGCGGTTTCTGCAAAGTCCCTCCCCCTGGCTCTCTCCTCTGATCTTCCGGCGAAGTGATCGCCATTTTTTTTCCTCCGAGCGAGCGGAGATCAACGCACTGGCAAGCCTTCGTTTACCCAGTGAGGCTTCCCGGCTGCAGTCACTCTGTTTAAAGTCACCAAGCACAAGCCCGTTTGCTGGTTTATTTTCACTTTATTTTCACTTTATTTTCACACTGTTTTCGGCCGAAAATCGTGCCCGTGAGGGGGGGGGGATTTTTTTTTTCACTTGGGGGAAGCGCGGCAACGATGAAACGGCAGCTCAAACATCACCTGCTAGCTGGATGGGTCTCTCCGTTGCAACGAATCAACGCATATTCGTTGCAACGGGTGTGTGCTAGCTTCCTGGCTAGCGATTTTTGCCGAGACCGGAACCCTGTGGGAAACGATAGAAATGCAACTGGATTCCACTACAAAGGCAGGTATGCACAACGACGAATTCCACTATTTAAAATGGCGATTTTTCGTTCAGCAAACAATTTGCTACATGGATCCCGGTGCGGAATGGCCCTGAGTTAAACTGCTCTGTGAAAACAGCTTCTAACAGGACTGTGTCTAGCCCAGGGTTGCCCAGCTGGCTGCATGTGAAGGCGCGGGGAATTCAACCCGACATGCCAGAATAGAAGCCGCTGCTTTTAACCACTGTTACCAAGCTGGCTTACTGTTATCTGCGTGCACCAGGAGGAGGCGAACTAGAACTGCACCCTGGCTATGCAATTGTGTAGACCTGTTTTTTAAGTGAGGCAAAATCCCTGGTCCCTGTTAAGTATGTCAGGACCCCTGCCTCTCAGACTGGCATACTGTCTCCCATAATCAGTGGTACCCCTCAATTGTCTAAGCTTGGGACAAAGCCAGATACTGTTAAAGTCTGCCACGCCAGGTCAGATTCCATCTTAAGAGCTTGCTTTCAGCCACAGGTCCAGAATTTCTCATGTGAGGGAAAAAGTGATCAATGTGGCAAAAACGTAACACAACAGGCGAGATGGGAACGTTGGCCTAGGATCACTTGGAGCAGTCCACAAACACCTAGTTTCTTTAAATGAAACAAAGTCTTCTGGGAGAGATGAACTGCATCCAAGGGTACTAAAAGAACTTGCAGATGTCATCTCTGGACCTCTGTCCATTATTTTTGATGCTTCTGCTCTGGTTCGGCCTCATTTGGAGTCCTGTGTTCAGTTTTGGGCACCCCAGTTGAAGAGGGATGTTGACAAACTGGAGCGTGTCCAGAGGAGGGCAACAAAGATGGTGAGGGGTTTGGAGACCAAGACGTAGGAGGAAAGGCTGTGGGAGCTTGGTCTGTTTAGCCAGGAGAGGACTGAGAGGGGATCTGAGAACCATCTTCAAGTATTTAAAAGGCTGCCATGTAGAGTAGCGATCCCCAACCTGTGGGCTGCGGACCACATGTGGTCCTTCGACTAATTGGAGGTGGGCCCCGAAGGACGCCTTCCCCCCCCCCCGTCCTTTTACTTCATCCCCCCCAGCCCTTTACAACACACTTCATTGTTGTGGCATGTCTGTATTTTATTTTGAAGGGATGTTTAAACATTACCATAGTGATCAGAGGGCGTTAGGGCAGTGGTTGAGAGTAGAGGAGTAAACTACCCTCCCCCCACCGGGCCTCAGTAAAAGGTGTTGAGTGGTCCCCGGTGTTGAGTGGTCCTCGGTGATAAAAAAGTTGGTGACCACTGAGGAGGACCAGCAACAGGGCACAGAGGCTGAGACCTTCCCCTGATAAGAAGAGCCCGGCAGGATCAGACCAGTGGTCCATCTAGTCCAGCCTCCTGTCTCACACTGAAGCTAGACAGTTCCTCTGGGGGTCAACAAAAGGGTACTGAAGCCGAGGCCTTCCTCAGTGATGTCTCCTGACTCTGGAATTCAGAGGCTTAGTTCCTCTAAATGTGGAAGTTCCACTCAGTCATCATGGCTAGTAGTAATTGACTGACCTATCCTCCATATCTCTTTCTAAACATCTTTTAAAGCTGTTTATTCTTGTAGCCATCTTCTTCACAGAGACCAAGGGATCAAAGGGGAAAAAATCAAGCCAAAAAAGTGATTTGAAGTGAAAGCTTTAATGATGAATAGTCATAGGCAAGACAGTTTGAAAATCTGGCTACAAGATGAAACGATCCCAGTACACTTATGATTGGTGGCATAATATGGTGGAACTCAAGACCTATGGAGCACATGGGTTGCAGGGCATCACACACTTGGGAGCACATGGGTTGCAGGACACCACATACTTGGGAGCACATGGGTTGCAGATATCCACACACTTGGGAGCACATGGGTTGCAGGGCATCACACACTTGGGAGCACATGGGTTGCAGATATCCACACACTTGGGAGCACATGGGTTGCAGGGCATCACACACTTGGGAGCACATGGGTTGCAGGACACCACATACTTGGGAGCACATGGGTTGCAGATATCCACACACTTGGGAGCACATGGGTTGCAGGGCATCACACACTTGGGAGCACATGGGTTGCAGGGCATCACACATTTGGGAGCACATGGGTTGCAGATATCCACACACTTGGGAGCACATGGGTTGCAGGGCATCACACACTTGGGAGCACATGGGTTGCAGGTATCCACACACTTGGGAGCACATGGGTAGCAGGGCATCACACACTTGGGAGCACATGGGTTGCAGAGATCCACACACTTGGGAGCACATGGGTTGCAGATATCCACACACTTGGGAGCACATGGGTTGCAGAGATCCACACACTTGGGAGCACATGGGTTGCAGATATCCACACACTTGGGAGCACATGGGTTGCAGATATCCACACACTTGGGAGCACATGGGTTGCAGAGATCCACACATTTGGGAGAGCACATCTTCACACAAGGAGGAGGCAGGCAAGACTGTTGACACTGATAGCAAGACATCTTTCTGCTCAGGGATGATGAGGCCTGAAATGCATTAGAAAGATTAAGCATGTATCCACATCTCCAGATCCCCAGAACTGTGAACCCAACCATGGTTTTGATTTCTACCAAAAATCCATGAAAACGATCAAATAACAAAATGGAAAATCACTGTGGCTCAGTCTTTAAAAAGGAATCCTTATGTTCTTACTAGAGGTGACATTAAGCATGGAAAGAGGTCCTTGCCTTCAGTATTCTTAATATCACCAGACTAGGTGATCTCTGGAGTTCAAGGTCTCTTGAAAACAGTAGAGATTGTTAAGAACGACAGCATCTAATCTCTAAAATACGACCTCTATTCTGTTTTCCTCGTGCTCTGTTTGTATTTTTTGGTCCTGTGCAGTTATTACAAAGCTGAAGAAGTTTCACAATGAAACTAGAGTTTAACTGAGAATCTCATCTGACGAGGTTGAAGGATCTGAAGACAAGACCTTCTCTTCATGCTTAATGTTTACCTCTGGTATATGAAGTTTTCTGTAAGATGTATTGAACCATACAGTTTTCTTCCCTGCCTGTTTCCACCTTGCTATCTTGGAATTGCTGCAGCCAACAGAAATCCGGTGTTACCCTGCTGGGCTCAGAGGAGGTTGACCCTAGTAGCACATGCAGCATGTGATATGGGTCCCATGGTTACTAGAGCCCTGTACTGGTGCTGTACTGTTAGGGGGCTTCACACTGTAAAGTAATACTAATGCAACTTGTGGACTACAGGTCCAAAAAGGGACTGCAAATCCTTAAATTGCAACTGGCTGGGGTCCTGAGAAGAAATATACTTATGTATCTACATAGAATCATAGAGTTGGCAGGGACATCCATGGTCATCTAGTCCAACCCTCTGCACAATGCAGGAACTCACAACTACCTGCTGACCCACAGTAACCCCAATTTCATGCCTAAGAGGTCCCTCCACCAAAAATCTCGAGAATCCAGCCTGGCCAGGAGAAAATTCACCTACCATCGCACAAGGGCAATCAGCAATTCCCTGGGTATGCAAGGAAGGGCCACAAGAGACGTAACAGATAATTGAAAAAGAGTTGGATCTTATATGACACTTTTCTCTACCTGAATTCTCAAGTGCCTTACAATCGCCTTCCCTTTCCTCTCCCTATAACAGACATCCTGGAAGAAGAAGAAGAAGAAGAAGAAGAAGAAGAAGAAGAAGAAGAAGAAGAAGAAGAAGAAGAAGAAGAAGAAGAAGAAGAAGAGTTGGTTCTTATATGCCACTTTTCTCTACCTAAAGGAGTCTCAAAGCGGCTTACAATTACCTTCCTTTTCCTCTCCCCACAACAGATACCCTGCATGGGAGGTGAGGCTGAGAGAGCCCTGAGATTACTGAAGAAGAAGAATAGTTGGTTTTTATATGCTGCTTTTCTCTACCCAAAGCTGTCTCAAAGCAGTTTACATCTGCCTTCCCTTTCCTCTCCCCACAACAGACACCTTGTGAGGTAGGGAAGGCTGAGAGACACATTCAGAACACTCTTCCAGCATTCTCAAGAAATTCCAGAGTTTCACAAAACCCTGGAAGAGAAAGCCCGGTTTAGGATTTTGAGGGTGAGAACCTAAACTTCGAATCTGATTTGCTCCTCAATCTGGAGCCACTGCCACTGGGAGAGCACAGGTCATAGGGGGCCTCTCCACTGTGTCCCATTAAGGACCCACACTGCCATATTCTGGACCAGTTGGATCAGCAGCAGAGTACAGTGTCCCCAGGTGATCCTAAGATTGTTTAGCTGTTAGGGATGAGATGTGGTTTGCCGTTGGCTGATTTTCCTAGATGGTCACCCTTCACTGATCCCGCTTAGCTTCTGTGATGTGCCAGGATCAAATTGCCTGGGCTATCCAGGGCTGAATCTGCACTTGCATTGTTAATTCCATTGTGGATCCTGCTGAAATCAGATTGCTTTGAACTCGGGTCTTCCTGTATTCCCGCCCCCCCCCCCCACTGAAACATAAAGTGTTCTGCACATGATTAGGGAAGCTCAGAAAGGGGGGAGCCAAGCACAGCAGGAACCTCTTTCTTCTTTTTCTTGAACAGGAGGGGGGAGAGGACTGGAGACAGCAGAGGAGGGGGAATAAAACCAAGAGGCAAATCTCTGCTGAGAGAAGTTAGGGCTTCCCCATTAAGGGAAGCCTTGCAACCTGGGAACTGATGCCCTGCCCAATCAGGGCTTTTCTATAGTGTGGCAGCAAGTTAGTTAGGGAGAAGCAAAAAGCTGCACGTTTTCTCATGCCAATTTTTCAAATATCGAGGGTTATATCCACTCCAGGATATTGCGGGGCAAAGGTAGGGTCACTCCTGCTTGTTGCAGAAGGAAAATGTAAAGGTAAGGTAAAGGTATCCCCTGTGCAAGCACCGGGTCATGTCTGACCCTTGGGGTGACGCCCTCTAGCATTTTCTTGGCAGACTCAATACGGGGCGGTTTGCCAGTGCCTTCCCCAGTCATTACCGTTTACCCCGCAGCAAGCTGGGTACTCATTTTACC
This sequence comes from Paroedura picta, assembly GCF_049243985.1. Classification (NCBI taxonomy): domain Eukaryota; kingdom Metazoa; phylum Chordata; class Lepidosauria; order Squamata; family Gekkonidae; genus Paroedura; species Paroedura picta. The sequence goes on from NC_135369.1 coordinate 6,514,117, forward strand.
GACCTTGGAAGGATGGAAGGCTGAGTCAACCTTGAGCCGGCTGCTGGGATTGAACTCCCAGCCTCATGGGCAAAGCTTTCAGACGGCTGCCTTACCACTCTGCGCCACAAGAGGCTCTTTAGGGAAAATTTAAATCAACCCAAATCAAAACTGGAAATCACATTCAGTGTAGACGGCAGGGACTGAGTTGACCTGGGACTGGAATAAAAGCTCCATGCAGATTCAGCCCAGGCTGGCTATTTCCAGAGTACTTTCCTGAAAAGCCCAAAGAAGCTCCCAAGCATAACATTCACTCTACAGTTGATTAATAAACCTAGAATAAATAGCATCAGTCCCCACAATGCTTTTCCAAAATGATCTGCTGGGAACTTTTGCTTCGGGCTTAACCCTGCTTCCACAGAAAACATTCTTAAGGCCAACACCACACCAGTCTATGCCTGCCAACCCAGTCTCCAGACCAGACCCCTGAAGCAGACGAAAGAATGGACAAGGCAGAGGTTTCTAAGCATCAGAAATTGACTTACCCACTTCGCCAACCAAGTCAGAGGAGTAAGCTATTCTGGCAGGGAGAGGAGAGAGGGCATTTATACGGTTCCCCTTTGCCCTGACCATGACAGCTTGGTGCGTAAGACAGCCAAGCCGGTGATTTGTCCATCAGCGCTCTTACTAATGGCTTCAGAAACAGCCACTTGTGAACATCTGCCCTGATTTGGGGACCTGTTCTAACACATGCTCTGAATGTGTCTTAGGTTTGTCCAAGTCCTACTTTTAAAAAATTAAGTTGGTTTAAATCATCTCTCATGATCAAGAGGGGGTTATGATTCACCGGCAGCACTTGTTTCGCATCTGGCACAATCTTTCATCCTTCCCTTCCCCTGGTCCCGGGATTGGCATCATCTGGGCATGGAATTGGGGTCACCATGGGTAGTGGTGCATTGCCTGCATTCTGTAGGGGGTGGGACTAGATGACCTTGGAGCTCCCTTCCATCTCTAGGATGCTTAGTAACTACTCTTTCCTTTCAAACAGATAATCTCCCAATCTGTTCTCTTCCTCCTAACTCACGTCTAATTCTTCTGCCAGTCTGATGGTAGGGCTAGTGGAACACAGCATCTCCTGCCCCCATCTAAAGATACCCCCTGGCCCTAGAAGATCTGATGACCCAACCCAGAACTGCTGATCCTGTTGCTGACATTAAAGGGTGCCCTCAACTCAAATTTAAATTTAATTTTAAATGTCAATTTTTAAAGAAATGGCCGGATAGAAATATAATAAGTGTACAAACAAACAAATAAATTTAGTGGAAAACCTAGCTGGAGAACGGGGTTTGGTTCCCCACTCCTTCTCCACATTAATCCAGCTCTTAATCAAGGGGGGTAGGGGACAGGAGAGACTTCCTTCCCCTTCCTTCCTTCCTTCCTTCCTTCCTTCCTTCCTTCCTTCCTTCCTTCCTTCCTTCCTTCCTTACTTCCAGTGGTTTTCTCCAGTGGGTAACAGAGATTTGTTGGTCACAGACAGTGGCAAATTGCTGCCGGGCATTCATTCATTCATTCATTCATTCATTCATTCATTCATTCATTCATTCATTCATTCATTCATTCATTCATTCATTCATTCATTTCTTAGATTTGTATCCCACCATTCTCCAGGGACTTGTGGCAGGTAACACAGAGCAGAAATAAACCCCAATAAAATAAATCACATCCCTCATGCTAAAAAAAATCAATAAAAGCCACATAAAACCCACCCACCCCCCCTAAAATGGTGGCATAATCCCCAAATCTTCCTCAGTCAAGCCACCACAGGTACAAGATACGCAGTACGTAATAGCGCTAACCAGAGGAGGGGTGTCAGGAACCAAGAGGCTGAGATCCGGCAGACTCATTCAACAGAAATCAATCTCAGGCTTCATGGTGAAGCTTTAAGCAAAAGCCTTTATTTGGACAATCAGGATCAGCCCATTGCAAAAGCTCGAAGACAGGTATCTTGACAGAGACACTGAGCCAGGGGGCTGCAAGGCATATATATCTGGGCTGCGCATATGGGGCATTGAGGCAGCATTTGGTGGGAACCTTGATTCACACAGAAAGAGCAATACAGTCCTCTCTGATCTATATGGTGCCAAAACAGCCTCAGCAGCCATATGGTATTTAGACTGAGTGGCCGGTAAGAATAGAAAATGGGAACCAGATGAGCCTTTGAAAGGATGAACCTTGGAAATACAAGCGGAGATGGGAGATGGGAGATGGGAGGGGTGCTTTCGAGCAAGGCCTGGGAAGGTCGCACAGCACAATGGGATCCTAAAGGAATACACTCAAAGGCGGAAACCTCGGGTCAGGTCCTAGGGATTCATGACAAGGGCCCCCCGTTGTTCCCTGAAGAACTAGGTGATTGAACTAGGTGGTCTGATGATCTACTTCAGTATTTATTTTATTTATTTATTTTCACATCTATACACCACTCTCCCTGAAGGCTCAGGACGGTTCACAGAGAACGTAGAACTGTACAAGGAACATCCACACATATTAATAACTATGACGTTAATATTACTAACTGATAATAACAGTATGAGACATCTTCACCATGTTCTCAAGAGAAATCACACTTCACGAATATTGCAAAGCTGAAAAAAAAAAGGTTATTGCAGGTTATGGCAGAAACAAACCCTTTGCAGAAACAAACACTTCCTCCCCCCGAAAAAACAAACAAACCCTTCTCCTGTGCACAATGTAAGAATGCGTCAGACATATTAGCACCTGTTATAATGACCAATGCTCAAATTATGCAGTTTTGATAGAGGGAGGCGTAATCTTTGGACACTTTAATGATTGCCTATATTGAGTTTACAGAGACTTTGTGGATATCTGTAATAATAACAACAAAAAAAGTGTTGATCTGAGTTCGTCAGGAAGAAGGGATGAATGGGATGGTGAGGGACGTATCTTGTTCTTCTGCATTGAATGAGTAGCCGTCCGTTTCCTTCCGAGAGTGATGGAACACCCGTGAAGTCACCCAAAGCATGTGCTGAAACCGGTCCCAAAATGAGGGCAGAGGTTCACATCATGGTGGTGCTGATGGAGAAATCGCCAGCTTGACTCCCTTAGGCACTGACTTGTCGTGTCCAGGAGACCTGGGAGACATATAAAAGGCCTCCCTCTCCTCGTCTCCTGAACAGCGCATGACGTTGACCTTCTCAGCGAGTTGGGTAAGTGAACCTCAGAGGGCTTAAAAAAAAAACCTGTGTCTGTTCTTAAATTTGATCCATACGTCCAAATATTAGGCTGGCATGCCGAGAACAGGTGGGTTCTAAAAACTGTTGGTTCTTAGCCACTTGAAGACTGTTTTCCATGGCCCCATGTTGGGGAGAAGAGTTATTTCTTATATGCCACTTTTCGCTACCTGAAGGAGGCTCAAAGTGGCTTACAGTCGCCTTCCCTTTCCTCTCCCCACAACAGACCCCCTGTGAGGTGGGTGAGGCTGAGAGAGCCCTGAGATTACTGAAGAGGAAGAAGAGTTGGTTCTTATATGCCGCTTTTCCCTACCCGAAGGAGGCTCAAAGTGGCTTACAGCCGCCTTCCCTTTCCTCTCCCCACAACAGACACCCTGTGAGGGAGGGGAGGCTGAGAGAGCCCTGATATTCCTGCTCAGAACAGCTTTATTAGTGCTGTGGCGAGCCCAAGGTTAGCTAGGTTACCTGCAAGGTTACCTGCATGTGGAGGAGTGTGGAATCAAACCAGGCTCCCCAGATTCGAAGTCTGCACTCCTAACCACTACACCAAACTTGCTCTCAGCATTAAGTAACCCATTAAAGAAGGGAAGGCAAATGGAAGCCCCTTTGAGACTCCTTCGGGTAGAGAAAAGTGGCATCCAAGAACCAACTCTTCTTCCTCAGTAATATCAGGGCTCTCTCAGCCTCAGCCACCTCACAGGGTGTCTGTTGTGGGGAGAGGAAAGGGAAGATGACTGTAAGCCACTTTGAGCCTCCTTCGGGTAGGGAAAAGTGGCATATAAGAACCAACTCTTCATCTTCTTCAGTAATCTCAGGGCTCTCTCAGCCTCCCCTCCCTCACAGGGTGTCTGTTGTGGGGAGAGGAATGGGAAGGTGAATAGAAGCCACTTTGAGACTCTTTCGGCTAGAGAAAGAGTCTACATATGACAACCAACTCTTCTTCACTTTCTTCTGCACTCTTTTTGCTCTATTGGGGAGGGATTTGAAGGAAGCGGGTGGGTCGCCTGTCAGCTGCTCTTTTTCCCCTTCTTTTTTGGCTGCTGCCTAGAAGGGGGGAGAGGGTGACAGAAGCATGCCAACAAAAAAACCCCCAAACCTTTTGGATTCAGCCGAATCTGAAAAGGCCAATGGTCTTTTGTGCCTTTCATATCTGTCTGAGTCATTTCCGGATGAATCCATAGTGGTACGAATCATTTTCTTTGTGTGCATGCTTCCTCTCCTCTATTCTTTGAGGTTTCTTAGCCAAGCGTGTGGCTAAAAATCAACTCCCCTGCTCCTAACTCGATCATTTATAAGATAGTTTATAAGATAGTTACCTTTATGGGCCTTTGATACTAGTAGACCCAAATTATATGACTTAAAATATAAAATGTAAGGTGTATAAATTATAAGAACTAGATAGTGGGTTGAAGACCGTGTTTGTATCCCTGAAAAAAAAACAACACAATTCAGAAATAAGTTTATTGAGGAAGTAAAATGCGAAAATGAGGTTTTATACCTAGGAACTCGTTCTGAATAAAGCTTTTTGCCATCGCCAGCTTGGAATTTCTTTCTGTTTATTCCTTTTTGGCTGACGGGTCGTCTCCGCTTGCCCTAACCTGGTCACAGCAGGCTGGCTACTATTTTCTTGTGTTGAGGGATAACTGTATATGAAGAGCTGCACGTGACAGTGGGTTGGAAACATTTTTGTGGCTTCGTTGTTAGATTGCAAAGCTGTGGTCACGCTCGTGGTTCATGAAACGTGGATGCATGATTGATCTATCTATTGCATTCCAGGGATCCATCGGGCACCAAAAAGGAAGATGTCCTGCCATCAACATCAGGTGAAGCAGCCTTGCCTGCCTCCTCCTTGCCTGAAGGTGTGCTCTCCCAAGTGCGTGGAACCCTGTAACCCATGTGCTCACAAATGTGTGGATCCTTGCAACCCATGCGCTACCAAGTGCGTGGAGCCCTGTCACCCATGTGCTCCCAAATGTGTGGATCCTTGCAACCCATGCGCTACCAAGTGCGTGGAGCCCTGTCACCCATGTGCTCCCAAATGTGTGGATCCCTGCAATCCATGTGCTCCCAAGTGCGTGGAGCCCTGTAACCCATGTGCTCCCAAATGTGTGGATCCCTGCAGTCCATGCGCTCCCAAGTGCGTGGAGCCCTGTAACCCATGCGCTCCCAAGTGCGTGGAGCCCTGTAACCCATGTGCTCCCAAATGTGTGTATCCTTGCAACCCATGCTCTCCCAAGTGCGTGGAGCCCTGTAACCCATGCGCTCCCAAGTGCATGGAGCCCTGTAACCCATGTGCTCACAAATGTGTGTATCCTTGCAACCCATGCACTCCCAAGTGCGTGGAGCCCTGTAACCCATGCACTCCCAAGTGCGTGGAGCCCTGTAACCCATGTGCTCCCAAATGTGTGGATCCCTGCAATCCATGCGCTCCCAAGTGTGCGGATCCCTGTAACCCATGTCCTCCTCGCCAATGCGTTGAGGTTTGCCAGCCCCAGTGTCTTCAGCCCTGTGCTCCAGCTTGCTCGCCCTGTGAAGCTCCATGCGCTCCTCTATGCGTGAAAATGTGCACTGAGACATGTACCAAGACTTGCATTTCCAAGTGTTAATAGCCCAAAAGATGACGGCCAGGTGAAAAACGGGTGACGCATGCACAAGTGCTGTGAGAATCCAGCGTTGAATCAAAACCCCGCAACACATTCTTCATTGTTTATAATGCATATAAAAGAAGACCTGCCTTGAGCAGGGGGTTGGACTAGATGAGCCCAGAGTACCAACTCCATGATTCTGCAATTCTATGACTCTTTATCTGGACCACCGTCGCCACCTTCCTTTCCTGCTTTGATGGTTTCCCTCTGGCCAGTTGTGGGGACCTTCGGGATACTTTGAACCCCGCATCTACCAATTCCTGAGAGGTCTGAAATGCTTCCTGTTCTTCTCTGGAAGTTTCCGTGGGTATCTGTGCAGCCGTGTTGAGTTGGTCAAAGTTTCTGTTCATTCCACTGTAAAATTTGGACTCCATCTTATAATGCTGCCAATCGCTCGCATTCAGGCATCGTTCCAATTTGTACCCACATGTCCAAATTGTCTTGCCTCATGACTATTCATCATTAAAACTTTCACTTCATGACAATTTCTTTGTGGTGCATCTTTATTTTCCCTTTGATCTCTTTCTCTGTCTCTGTCTGTCTGTCTGTCTGTCTGTTTGTCTCTGTCTCTTTCTCTGTCTGTCTGTCTGTCTGTCTGTCTGTCTGTTTGTCTCTGTCTCTTTCTCTGTCTGTCTGTCTGTCTGTCTGTTTGTCTGTCTATCTCTTTCTCTGTCTCTGTCTATCTCTGTCTCTGTCTCTGTCTCTGTCGCTGTCTCTGTCTCTGTCTCTGTCTCTGTCTCTCTCTCTGTCTCTGTCTCTGTCTCTCTTTCTCTCTCTGTCTCTCTGTTTCTGTCTCTGTCTGTCTGTCTGTCTCTGTCTCTGTCTCTGTCTCTGTCTCTGTCTCTGTCTCTGTCTCTGTCTCTGTCTCTGTCTCTCTTTGCGAGGAAGTCCTTGTGGGATATCAGAAGGCTTTGCAACTTAAGAAACCGACAAACATGGCACATCTCAGCACCTCCAGGACTGAACAGTGACAAGGCTGTCGTGGTGGCTGATTTATGCAGTGTTTGCAACTCAAACAGTGTTTTGCATAGCCATAGAGAACACCACCCTGCCCTGGAGAGCCTGCAGTTTAAGTTTTTGTACAAGAGGCGTAAATGTGGAGTTTCCCAAAATTAAAACTGCATTAGGGGCAGGGATGTTTCCTTTGGCTTAGTTTCCATAGAAAGTTGGAAGATGCAAGATCTGCAGTGTGCATGATTGAAATATGAAGAGTGCCTTGCAGGGGCAATGTGCGTCAGGGAAGATGTGCATTTAGCATAGTTAGAGCAATAACTTTTCCTTCCTTCCTTCCTTCCTTCCTTCCTTCCTTCCTTCCTTCCTTCCTTCCTTCCTTCCTTCCTTCCTTCCTCTTTCTCTCTCTCTCCTTCCTTCCTTCCTTCCTTCCTTCCTTCCTTCCTTCCTTCCTTCCTTCCTTCCTTTCTTTCTTTCTTTCTTTCTTTCTTTCTTTCTTTCTTTCTTTCTTTCTTTCTTTCTTTCTTTCTTTCCCTCCCGGCAAGCTGACTCAGGGTCGTGTACATATAAAGCACTTAAAACATCACATTGGACCAGCTGCAACAGCCATTGTAGACATTATTTCTTACAGACTATATTATAGTAGTTATTTTCCAGATTAGGCTGTTTTCATGGAAGTGAGGGAGGGGAGGGAGGAAGAGAGCGAGGAAGGATGGAGTGAGGGAGGAGGAAGGAGGGAGGGAGAGAGGGAGGGAGGGAGGAGTGGAAAGTGGTAAAGGAAGGAATGAAAGAGAAAGGAAGGAAGGAGGGAGGGAAGGAAGGGAGGGAGGGAGGGAGGAAGGAAGGAAGGAGGGGGGAGGGAAGGGGAGGGGGAAGGAAAGAGGAAGGAAGGGGAGGGAGGAAGGAGGAAGGAAGGAGGGAGGGTGCACTTGTAGGTTGCACTTGTACTTGTAAGATTGCACTTGTAGGTTAATTGTGAAAACCTTCCACCTAGCTGCAATTCCCTATGGTCTCGCGGTTGGAAAGTTTGCCCTCCCGCAATCCCTTAAACCTTTCTTTTCTCACCTTTGTTTCACTGAGAACCCCCGAAACATTTCCTGACATTTCAAGAAACCTCCAAAGTGGAGTGATGGAGCAGAACATGGTTGGGAAGCATCAATGTATACATGCTAATCTGGGGCCCTTCCCCTTCTCATGCTTTCTAGACTCATCATTAGCCATTTTGGGAATGGGGGAGAAAGATCCAGGTGAACATATATGGTCATATTACTCAATACATGTTCAAGACATTTTAAAGATATATGAATGACCTCCCACCCATTTGGGAAGCCCTTCCAGAGCTGTCAAGAATCCCAGGGTCTCATGAACCCCTGGTTGAGGTAGCGTGCTTTATCTGGATGATGTCACGGATTGAACATGGAATTTTCTTCCTGCCAAGCAAACGCCATCCCTGACTCACAGCCCTTTTTGATAATTATGGATTCTTTCAACCTGCTTTTCTGTTGTGGGACAACCTTTTTTCTGGGAGGGCTGGAACACATTTGGCTGCTATGTCCAAAGCATGCAAGAAAACAGGTCCCCAAATGAGCTTAGATAGTCGCAGTCGGCAATGGTTGGAAGGCATTTTTCACAGTGTTGATAGACAAGTCATCAAGCTGTCACGTTTGGGATATTTGGAGAACATATAAGAGTTCTTGCTTCCCTCTGATTTTCAAGAGTTTCCTCCTCTGGGTCTTGAGTTGGGTAAGTCAAATTTTGAAGGTTAGAAAACTCTATTTTTCTCCATTTGTTACTGTGCACAGCTGAAGATTGTGTTGGCCTGTGTGGAAGGGGTGGGTTTTATTGCTAAGAATATGCCTCCTCCCCCTTCATCTGTATGGAACTGGATTTCAAGTGGTTAGAAGAAGGGTGGTCCTTCATCTCCTGACATTAGGCTGAAGTTGAAAGGTGAACTTTTTAGAAGAAGAAGAAGAAGAAGAATTGAGTTTTATGCCCCACTTTTCACTACCTGAAGGAGTCTCTAAGATGCTTACCATTGCCTTCCCTTTCCTCCCCCTGCAACACATACCCTGTAAAGTAGGTGGGGCTGAGAGGGCTCTGACAGAACTGTTTCGTCAGAACAGCACGACTAGATGATCTATTGTATCTGGTATGCTTTGTTTGGAAGTTACTTTGGGACTGTAGAAAAAGTAGTATAGGAATGTATCAAACAGATTAATTAATATGTCGCTTGTTTAAACGGGTGGTCAGCGGTGAAATAGCCTTATTCTGTCTTCCTTTAATGAAAGTCCCCCGAAGAAGCAGACTTTGGTTGAAGGTAAGAATTCTGCCTTGCATGCATCCCCAAATTCCATCTCAGGCATCTAGAAAAGGTGATGCTAAAGATGTCCCCCTGGGATCTAGAAATTGGCAGCCAATCTGAGAAGACCAGACTGGGAAGATTTTCATATTACCATTCTACACTGGATGCTATTTGTCCTTGGCCCGGTTTTTCATAAAATGATACAGGGACAGGGTATTCATACAGTGAATCTCCTTCCTTTAATGAGCCATCTCTTATGTGCTAAGGTTATTTCACAGAGTGCCGCTTTGCCCTTACCCCTCTTCATCATGTGATTTTCCTCAAAGTTTCTTCTTTCAAATAAAAATTCTAAATTGAGCAGCCTGGTGTTGTGGTTAAGAGCGGTGACTTCCTCATCTGGGTGACCTTGGGCTAGCCTCAGTCCCGATAGTGCTGTTCTTACGGATCATTAATATGAGGGCTTTCTCAGCATCACCTCCCTCACGGAATGTCTGTTGGGGGGTAAAGAAGGGAAGGAGCTCTTCCTCCAGGTCTATGGATGAGGTCAGTGCAGGGCATAGATCAGATGAGCCCCCCACAGAAGAAATGCGCTACCATTTTGTAATATCACTTGTGACAGCCAGCTAATACACCACAGGTACAATTCTGGACTTCCAGGTAATGTCTAGTTTCACTGTGAGACTTCTTCAGCTCTGTAATCGTGATTTAGAGCTCTTGTCTTCAGAGTCTTGAATACCATCAAAACAGTCTAGACTCCCAAGTAATGTCTAGTTTCGGTGTGAGACGTCTTCGGCTTTGTAATAATGATTTAGAGCTCTTGTCTTCAGAGTCTTGAATGTCTTGAAAGTAATGTCTACTTTCGGTGTGAGACTTCTACAGCTTTGTAGTAATGATTTCACGCGACCCAAAAATTCAAATAGAACATGAGGTCTGCTGGGAACAGAACACAGATTTATCGGGCTACATGTCCCCCGCCCCCCAGTTTGTGTATATTCTCCTGTGGTTATTTCCACTTTGTTATCTTGCTTGAAAATTAAGGCAACCACATTATTAATTTAGAAAATGTATATACCTCTTCTTCAGAGATGTGCTTGAAGTAAGCTGTAAGAATAATTTGGGGCAGGTCAAACGTGCTCAAAGTAAAATCTTGATTAAAAGGTAAACCAGTATTCCCTGTTGTTCAGGATTTTGGGATAAATTTTTTTCCTAATGTGCATCTTTCCTGATTGATTTTTTTTTTTGAGGTGGGCATGGTATGTTAACCAGAAGTGGTTTAAGGATTCACGGGGCCCTAGCAGAGTACAATTTTGGTGGGAACAGCTAGACCGGGGCCACAGAAGAAAAGGGTGTCACTCTGAGTATAAAGAGGAAAAAGGGGGGAGGAGAAAGGCTATGGCCCTTATCCAGGGGGAATTGTGTGAGGCCCCTGGAAGCAAGAGTGCCCTAGTGCATGGAAAAACCGGCCCTGATGTTAGTTTCTGAGCCGAAATTCACTAACTTAGATAAGGAGATAAAAGCGCCAGGCTCCAGGGATTTGAAATTTTGCCATTGTTGCTTACAGTTTGTAACTATTTGTAACCGGCCATGAGCCTGTTCCAGGAAAGGTGGGAAATGAAAATCTAAACAGCAACAACAATAACAAAAACAAAGAAAAGCTCTGTGCACTTCTATTGTGATTTTCTGCCTTCTGGACCATTTGTTGTCCTATATGCCAGCCTCTATATTCTGTTAAGGAGCCTCTTGTGGCGCAGAGTGGTAAGGCAGCAGACATGCAGTCTGAAAGCTCTGCCCGTGAGGCTGGGAGTTCGATCCCAGCAGCCGGCTCAAGGTTGACTCAGCCTTCCATCCTTCCGAGGTCAGTACAATGAGTACCCAGCTTGCTGCTAGGGGGTAAATGGTAATGACTGGGGAAGGCACTGGCAAACCACCCCGTATTGAGTCTGCCATGAAAACACTAGAGGGCGTCACCCCAAGGGTCAGATATGACCCGGTGCTTGCACAGGGGATACCTTTACCTGTACCTTTATATTCTGTTATTTTAACCAAATCTGAGACCACAGGTGGCCCATTTTCGTAGATTTATTTATTATGCTAGCTTCAAATCCCAATCCTAAGAATGAGCATTGAAAGTGTCCCCTCTCCTGCCCCCTGGCCAGGCAGCTTAAGGTAGCTTTGGGCTGCAGCTCACAGCCAGATCAAGTGGGGCAGCTGGGGACTGGCCAGCTTGTTAGCAGGGCCGGGACAGAGCTCCTTAGCAGGTAATCAGCAGACCGGGAGGCCCTCGTTAGCAAGCCCTCCACCATGATCCTTTGCCCAGGGCCCACTCCCGTTACCTGCTGCTGGCTCCAGTCACTGAGGCATGTCTGAGAGCAAAGAGGCTAGAGTCCAGGGACAGAGGGCGGGAGCTGCGGGGGCAGGGCCAATTTCAACTTGGACCTATTCCAACTTGGACAGCTGGACACGTTTCACCCCCCAGCCTGTTTCACAAATATATAGAGGAACAATGGATAAGGAGTTATATACCACCCTCCCCGAAGGCTCATGGTGGTAAACATAAAACAGAAACAATACAGGTAACTTATTTTTACAATAATAAAGTGATAACAACAAGCAACACAGAACAGCAGAAAAATATTGAGAACATTAAATTAACGCATCCTGATAGCCTGGAGGGTTGGGCGGAATTGTAGTGGGTGCCATAGGAGGGAGGCTCAGGGCGAGGGCCTGTGGGAAGTGGTGGTTCAGGTCGTCCTTCACCAAATGCCTGAAGCTCCCTTTTGCATGCCCTGCAGAACTGCTCAAGTTCCGTCAGGGCCCTGATCTCCTCTGGGAGCTTGTTCCACCAGGTGGGGGCCAGGATAGATGCCTTGGATAATGATCATTTCAGTTTCTTCAAACAGTATGCTATATTTTAATTGTGTTTGTTAGCCGCCCCCAAATGCTGAGTGAGGGGAAGGATATAAATCAAATAATTATAACGATAATAATGATAACAACAACAAAGCACATAGTTAATAAGTAATGCTTTCCTAATCTGACTCCAGCAGGCTGGCCGGGCCTTTGTTACTCTGATAACGAACCTCTTCTGTCAATTAAGATCTGCAGGCTGTTACAATTCAGAACTCTGGAGATGTTCGGTTTCTTAGCTTCACTGGTGAGTCTCAAAACCACGGTTGGGTTCATGGTTGTTAAACATGGATATCTGATTAATTTTTCTAATGCATTTCAGGCTTCATCAGCCAAGAAAACGGAGATGTCTAGCTACCAGCAGCAGTATAAGCAGCCGGGCCTTCCTCCTCCGGATGTGAAGGCATGCTCTACTTGTGGGAGGATGTGTTCCCCTATATGTGCGGATCCCAAGGGTGTGGAGCCCTCTCATCCATGTTCTCCCAAGTGTGTGGATCACTACCACACGTATGCTCCCAAGAGCACTGAGCCCTCTCATCCATGTGCTCCCAAGATTGTAGATCATTACCACACATATGCTCCCGAGAGCATTGAGCCCTCTCATCCATGTGCTCCCAAGATTGTAGATCATTACCACAGATATGCTCCCGAGAGCATTGAGCCCTCTCATCCATGTGCTCCCAAGATTGTAGATCATTACCACACATATGCTCCCGAGAGCATTGAGCCCTCTCATCCATGTGCTCCCAAGATTGTAGATCATTACCACAGATATGCTCCCAAGAGCATTGAGCCCTCTCATCCATGTGCTCCCAAGATTGTAGATCATTACCACAGACATGCTCCCAAGAGCATTGAGCCCTCTCATCCATGTGCTCCCAAGATTGTAGATCATTACCACAGACATGCTCCCAAGAGCATTGAGCCCTCTCATCCATGTGCTCCCAAGATTGTAGATCATTACCACAGATATGCTCCCAAGAGCATTGAGCCCTCTCATCCATGTGCTCCCAAGAGTGTAGATCATTACCACAGATATGGTCCCAAGAGCATTGAGCCCTCTCATCCATGTGCTCCCAAGTGTGTGGATCACTACCACTCATGTGCTCCCAAGAGAATGGAGACCTCTCATCCATGTGCTCCAAGGTATATGGATCGCTGTCACCCACATATTCCCAAGACTGTAGATCACTACAAGTCATATGCACCCAAGGGCACTGAGCCCTCCCCCCCAGGTGCTCCCAAGTATGTGGATGATTACGACTCATATGCTCCCAAGTGTGTGAAGCACTCCCACCCATGGGCTCCCAAGAGTGTGGATCACAACTACACGCATGCTTCCAAGGGTATGGAGCCCTCTCAGCCACGTGCTCCCAAGTGCATGGAATCCTCCCACCCATGTCCTGCTTACCACTATGAGAAGGTTTCCCAGCGTTCTCAACCCTGTGAGCCAGTCCGTGTACCATCTTGTGCTCCAGCTGGCCCACCTTGCGGCCCAGCCTATGCATCTCCATATGCTACTCGGCGTGCGAAAAAATATCCCACCGCAGGTATGGAGGCTCTTGGCTCCAAGTATAAACAATGGTAATGAAGCAGGCTTCACTGACGGGGAGGTCACCAGCGAACCCCGAATGCCAAGTGACAAACGGATGATGAAGCCACAAGGCTGCGAATATTCTCTGCCGAATCAAAATTCTGTTCCGAATTCTGCAATCACGAACCAGGAACCGTTCTGCAATGTGCTCAAATTGTATAAGTTATGGCTGTGTTCATTTGCACTGTTTATTGCAGCCTCCTTTCCGCTTTGAAGGATGGGTTCGCATACCGGCAGCTATTTAATTTATTTATAATTCAATTTATAAGACTGCCCTGCTTGGCTCAGTCATCTTGGGACCTTGTACCTCAAATAAAACATAATAGAACCTTCTAAAACAATATCCATGTTCGTAGAGGCTTCTCCCCACTACCCTCCCATGATGGAGGTCAGAATCTGGTGTTACAGGAAGAATGTTACTGGGGGGGGGGGTGGGTTCTTAGATGTTCCTGGTGGCTCAGCCTCAATCCAGTGTCGGACAGAAGAGCTCCACTTTGCAGTCCCTGCAGAAGTGGGTAAGTTCTGATAGGGCCCATATCTCCTCCAGGAGCCCATTCCACCAGGTAGGTGGAATGGCCAGGAATTCTGGTTTGGGGGGGGGGCATCATCTGGGCCTGGAATTGGGGTCATTGTGGGTGGGCAGGTGGTTATGAATTTTTTCCATGTTTTCCATGGCCCCATGTTAGGAAGAAGAGTTGGTTCTTATATGCCACTTTTCACTACCTGAAGGAGCCACAAAGTGGCTTACAGTCACCTTCCATTTCTTCTCCCCACAGTGGACACCCTGTGAGGTGGGTGAGGCTGAGAGAGCTCTGATATCACTGCTTGGTCAGAACAGTTTTATCAGTGCCATGGCGAGCCAAAGGTCACCCATCTGGCAGCATGTGGGGGTGTGCAGAATCGAACCTAGCTCTCCTGATTAGAAGTCCGCACTCCTAACCACTACACCAAACTGGCTCTCAAGGCCACAAGGGGTTGGAGTGAGTGACTCACCATGGCTGGACATTTTTTTGGGGGGGGGGGGAAGTGCTACATTGCTCTGTGTAGAGGTATTCTCTTCTTGAATGGGACACCTCTCTTTGTCTTAAACTAGGTCTTACCCTCTGATCCATTCTCCTCTCTCCCTTTGTCTTCTCTGTCACTTAACATGGCCTTCCATGGAGACACAAGTCTCTGCAGGTCTTTTATCTGGAGGTCCAGTTCTTCTGGAGGTTGAACAACAGGGTCTAGAGGCTAATGCTTTTATAAGAACCTTAGAAGAGCCCTGCTGGATGAGACCAGTGAGAGTCCACCTAGTCCAGCATCCTGCCTCACACAGAGGCCAGCCAGTTACCCTGGAGGATCAACAACAGGGCAGGGAAGCTGAGGCCTTCCCCTTATATAAACATCAGAAGAGCCCTGCTAGATCAGACTAGAAGTCCATCCAGTCCAGCCTCCTGCCTCAAACAGTGGCCAGCCAGTTTCTCTGGAGGGCCAGCAACTGGGCAGGGAGGCTGAGGCCTTCCCCTCATAAGAACATCAAGTGAACCCTGCTGGGTCAGACCAGGGAGGGTCCATCTAGTCCAGCATCCTGCCTCACACAGTAGGCAGCCAGATCCTCTAGAGCAGGGGTAGTCAACCTGTGGTCCTCCAGATGTTCATGGACTACAATTCCCATGACTGCCTGCCAGTAAGCAGTGGCAGGGGCTCGTGGGAATTGTACTCCATGAACATCTGGAGGACCACAGGTTGACTACCCCTGCTCTAGAGAGCATAGAGGCCGAAGAACTTCATAAGAGTCCTGGTGGATCAGGCCAGTGGTCTATCTAGACTAACATCTTTTCTTGGCAGTGGCCAACCAGTTCCTCTGGAGGGCCAGCTCCAGGGCAGAGAGGCCGAAGCCTTCCCCTCATATTATTATTATTATTATTATTATTATTATTATTATTATTATTATTATTATTATTATTATTATTATTATTATTATTATTATTATTATTATTATTATTACTATTACTATTACTATTATTATTACTATTATTATTACTATTATTATTATTACTATCATCATCATCATCATCATCATCATCATCCTTTAATTTATATCCCGCCTCCCCCTGGAGGCTAGAGGCGGGTCACATAAAAGAACTCAGAAGAGCCCTGCTGGGTCAGACTAAGGAGGGTTCGTCCGGCCCAGCCTCCCGTCTCACCCAGGGGCCAGCCAGTTCCTCTGCAGGGCCAGCCACAGGGCAGAGAGGCCGAGGCCTTCCCCTGAGAAGACCCTCAGAAGAGCCCTGCTGGGTCAGGCCAGGGAGGGTCCCTCCAGTCCAGCCTCCCGTCTCCCCCAGGGGCCAGCCACAGGGCAGAGAGGCCGAGGCCTCCCCCTGAGAAGACCCTCAGAAGAGCCCTGCTGGGTCAGGTCAGGGAGGGTCCCTCCAGTCCAGCCTCCCGTCTCACCCAGGGGCCAGCCAGTTCCTCTGCAGGGCCAGCCACAGGGCAGAGAGGCCGAGGCCTTCCCCTGAGAAGACCCTCAGAAGAGCCCTGCTGGGTCAGGCCAGGGAGGGTCCCTCCAGTCCAGCCTCCCGTCTCACCCAGGGGCCAGCCAGCTCCTCTGCAGGGCCAGCCACAGGGCAGAGAGGCCGAGGCCTTCCCCTGAGAAGACCCTCAGAAGAGCCCTGCTGGGTCAGGCCAGGGAGGGTCCCTTCAGTCCAGCCTCCCATCTCACCCAGGGGCCAGCCAGCTCCTCTGCAGGGCCAGCCACAGGGCAGAGAGGCCGAGGCCTTCCCCTGATAAGATGCTCAGAGATGCCATAGTTGATGGTGTTAGGTCCAGCCATTTAGTTGTCTGGGTGTATACGGCAGGAAAGTAGGAACTGGGTTTTTTTGCAAGCTCTGGTACCAGCGTCCAAGTTCACATTAGATGTTGTCTTATTCTGGGTGAGCAGTTATTTATGACGGAGGCGGGCTACCTATGGGCAAGAAAACGGTCATAATTCAGTAGGGGCCACAAACCATTGATGGCGTATTGACCCCCTTTTTTGTATATAGCTGTACCTGACTACTAGTAGTGTTCAGTTATTGTCTCTTGGGGGCCTGTCTTGTAAGGGGCCCAGCAGCACATAGTATTCCAAGTGAGGCCATGCTATAGATCTTCTCTGAAACCATGTGGCCATCCTGCCTAACCTTGTGGAAAAAGAGCTCAATGCCCCACAGATGTGATGTCTGGAGATGCAAATGTCTTCAGCTCCCTTCGGATCATCAGGGTTCCAGAATCAGAACCACACAGAGCTGGATGATGAGCCATCGAGTACAGCCCTTCACCTTCCGGGGGTCTCAAAAATCACACCCTCCTGACAGGGACTCACCCAAATTCCTCCTAAAAACTTCCAGCAAAGGAGACTCCACTGCCCTCTGAGGCAGCAGATTCCATCAACAAACAGGCCTCACCATCAGAAAACGCTTTCTAATATTTCGGTGGAACCTTCTTTCCCGTCATTTGAACTCATCGCTCCAAGTCCTTGTGTCTAAAGTGGGAATAAGCAGGTTGCCCCCCTCTTTGACATGTCTGCTTTTTACATAACAAAGCACAGGTATTCTGTCATCCCTTGCCCTCGTCTCTAAGCTACACAGAATCCACTCTCTCAGCCTCTCCTAGTAAGGCACAGATTCCGATCCCTCAACCATCCTTGTTGTCCTTCTCTGAACCAGTTCAGCTCAGCTGTATCCTTCTTGAACTGTATAATCCAGAAATGGAATCCATAGTCTTTGTCCTACAGCAGAGTTAGAGAAAATACTGCCTCCTGGTGGCCATAAAAGAAATACCATTCAGTGTTTCTTGGTGATACCGAGGGCCATTCCGCACTGGGATCCATGTAGCAAATTGTTTGCTGAACGAAAAATCGCCATTTTAAATAGTGGAATTCGTCGTTATGCATACCTGCCTTTGTAGTGGAATCCAGTTGCATTTCTATCGTTTTCCACAGGGTTCCGGTCTTGGTAAAAATCGCTAGAAAGGAAGCGCTATTGCTGAGCTGTGTCCCGCCCCTGGCCGTCAAGCAGCCAATGGGTGGCCGTTAGCATGCTCCCAAACAGCCCCTTTCCCTTTAAGGAAGGTTTTTTTTTTTAAAAAAAACAGACACACACGTTGCAACGACTATGCGTTGATTCGTTGCAACGGAGAGACCCATCCAGCTAGCAGGTGATGTTTGAGCTGCCATTTCATCGTTGCCACGCTCCCCCCGAGTGGAAAAAAAAATCCCCCCTCCCTCACGGGCACGATTTTCGGCTGAAAACAGTGTGAAAAATAAAGTGAAAATAAACCAGCAAACGGGCCTCTGCGATGCTTGTGCTTGGTGACTTTAAACAGAGGGACTGCAGCCGGGGAAGCCTCACTGGGTAAACGAAGGCATGCCAGTGCGTTGATCTCCGCTTGCTCGGAGAAAAAAAATGGCGATCGCTTTGCCGGAAGATCAGAGGAGAGAGCCAGGGGGAGGGACTTTGCAGAAACCACAACAATGGTAACGCACAGAACTTTCCCGCTAGTGTTGCAGATTGGTTGCAGGAGTGTAGCGCTTTCCGGAGGGTGAATCCACTTTTTGGGATTTCCCTGAAAGCGCTACAACGAAGTGCTTTTTGCGGATCGGTTTCAGGAGTGTTGCAGATTGTCAGTGACATTGTGCATAATGGCAAAACTGTAGCGATTTCAATTAGTAACCATTGTGCTATTTTGGACGAATGCGGAACGGCCCTGAGTGGCACTGCTTATTGGGGAGTTGCTATAGGAAGTTTGGTGTAGTGGTTAGCCACTTTGGTGTAGTGGTTAGGTGTACGGTCTTCTAATCTGGCATGCCAGGTTCGATTCTGCACTCCCCCACATGCAGCCAGCTGGGTGACCTTGGGCTCGCCACGTCACTGATAAAACTGTTCTGACCGAGCAGTGATATCAGCGCTCTCTCAGCCTCACCCACCCCACAGGGTGTCTGCTGTGGGGAGAGGAAAGGGAAGGCGACTGTAAGCCGCCTTGAGCCTCCTTCGGGTAGGGAAAAGCGGCATATAAGAACCAACTCTTCTTCTTCTTCTTCAAGAGAAAAGTTGGAAAAACAACCACTGATATCAACCACCGATGACAATACCTTTGAAAACGGTTTAAATCCGGAGGCCGTTTTGTTTGTTCTATTAAAAGAAGAGATAAGACATTTCTATTTACATTTATTGTCAAATTGTTTAAATGTTTATTATAGCCTAGGATTCCATCTTCAGAAGACCTGTTCCATTCATCGCTGCTTCCTGGGAAGGATAGCAACTATAACCGATTTCTAATAATAGTACGATCAATTAGAATAGTGGTCCCCAACCACCGGCACCTCTAACTTCCCGCCATTCATTGGAGGGCGCAGCCAGGAGCAGCTGCGCAGTGTCACGCGGAGGGGAAGCCCCAGTGTCAGGGCAGCCCCCAAGGCTGCAGCCGGGAGGAGGATGAGGAGGAGCTGCGGCCCGGTACAGATTGATCCACAGATCGGTCCCGATCCCCAGACCAGGGGTTGGAGACTGTTGAATTAAAAGATCGTAATCATTTCCTTCATCACTGTGCCGTCAAATGTTGTTTTCCTGCTACAGGAGGGTGATTGACTTGAATAAAACAATGCTTTTCCTTTTAAAAGAAATCAATGTTAGAATGAAAAGTAGGCAGGCCGTAATGAAAAATCTCTAATGCGGAAGGCCCACAACGTGGGTGCCTGATATACTGATAAGGTTCTGCTCTTTTTAACCTTTTGGCTGATCTCTTTCACGTTGCCAACCTCTAGGTGGGGAATGCAAAGAAAAAGTGATATTTCAGAGGCTGCAGAGCAAAGAAGCAGAGAAAAATGACAGAGTGGCCAAGGTGAAAGAAGAAGTAGTAGACTTTGACTCACATTAGTATCAGAGAGCCAGCATGGTGTAGGAGTAGCTTCTAATCTGGCGAGCCGAGTTTGATCCCCCACTCCTCTATGTGCAGCCAGCTGGGTGACCTTGGGCTCATCACACCCTGATAGAGCTGTTCTCACAGAACGGTAATATTAGGGCTCTCTCACCTCCCTTATAGGGTGTCTGTTGTGGAAAGAGAGAAAAGGTGACTCTAAGCCGTTTTTAGGCTCCGTCTGGTAGAGAAAAGCAGCATAGAAGAACCAACTCTTCTTCTTCTTCTTCTTCTTCTTCTTCTTCTTCCGTACATAATGCCAAAACAAGGACCAGTTAAAAGACAACTTTCTTCAGTGACTTAGTAAAAATAATGACCAGTTTTACAGGCGACTTGGATGCTCATAGGCAAGATGATTCAAACCGTCAATCTACGTTGAATCAGAACAATGCTAACAAGCAGAAACCTACTTGCAGGCACTTCCCCATAGGGATGGGCATGAACCAGGAAAGTGTGATTCGGTCTGACAGTAGGCCTGGCTCGCAAACTACGAATTTTCACAAGCTTTTCGCTGCCAAGCTGTTTTGCTTTGTGAGGCTTGTGATATGGTAGGATGGTCACACCAGTGTGCTGGAGGCACCAAACTTGGTGACCCTCCTCTACCTGCCCTCCATGTTTGGTGAGGATTGGATTCTTGGGATCTTATACCATCCCCCCTGTAGGTTTCCCCAGGAAAGTGGTTTCTGGGGAAATGATAGGGACAGGTTCAGGAAGTCCAGGAACATATAGAATGGATCTCTTATAATCTACAGCCTTCAAACTTGTCTCCCTGGGATTCTCCTCTACATACCCTCCAGGTTCCATCCCCTCCCCCCCCCATTGCTTTGAAGTTTGTTAAACTTGAGCGAAGACAGTCTGTTTGGAAAAGTATCAGTTCATGAACCGTAACAGATGGTCCCGGACTGTTTGAAAGTTCATGGGATGTCTGTGACTCACCACAAACTAGAGTTTGTAAACCATGAACTGGCCAAAATTCATTGCAAACTTTATTTCAGGATCAGAATCACGTAGAGCTGGAAGAGACCACTAAGGGTCATCTAGTCCAGCCCCTTTTGAATCACTTCAGAGGTTTAAAAATCACAGCATCCTCTCAAGGGCTCATCTAGTCTTCTCCTAAAAGCTTCCAATGAAGGAGAACTTACTGCCCTCCTAAGCAGTACATTCCATCAATGAATGGACTTTGCTGTCCGAGAATGCTTTGTCATATTTCAGAGGAACCTCCAGACCTGTAATTTGTGAGTTGGTTCGTGTTCATCCCTGGTCCCCAACCTTGCTTAGCCTGTGGTCACCTCTGGAATTCTGTCACAAAATGGCTCCCACAAAATGGCTGCTGTAGGAGGCACACCCAATCACAAAATGTCTGCCACTGGTTACCTTCAGTCCCACAGGGAAGATTGCTGTGGCGCTGTCAAAGAAACATTAAAAAAAAAATCTGCACAACCAATCAAATTTCCAGTAGCCGATCAGAAGCCTTGGTGATAAAAGGGCCTTTTTTGTCCCCACCTCTGTCTAAAAACACTTGGAAAGTGCCAGAATTTGTTTCAGTAGGTGTCTGGAGGGCCAACAACAGGGCTTAAGAGCTCGAGGCCTTCCCCTGAGAAGAACCTCAAAAGAGCCCTGCTGGGTCATACTAGGGAGGGTCCATCCAGTCCAGCCTCCTGCCTCACCCAGGGGCCAACCAGTTCCTCTGCAGGGCCAGCCACAGGGCAGAGAGGCCGAGGCCTTCCCCTGAGAAGACCCTCAGAAGAGCCCTGCTGGGTCAGGCCAGGGAGGGTCCATCCAGTCCAGCCTCCTGCCTCACCCAAGGGCCAACCAGTTCCTCTGCAGGGCCAGCCACAGGGCAGAGAGGCCGAGGCCTTCCCCTGAGAAGACCCTCAGAAGAGCCCTGCTGGGTCAGGCCAGGGAGGGTCCCTCCAGTCCAGCCTCCTGTCTCACCCAGGGGCCAGCCAGTTCCTCTGCAGGGCCAGCCACAGGGCAGAGAGGCCGAGGCCTTCCCCTGAGAAGACCCTCAGAAGAGCCCTGCTGGGTCAGGCCAGGGAGGGTCCCTCCAGTCCAGCCTCCCGTCTCACCCAGGGGCCAGCCAGTTCCTCTGCAGGGCCAGCCACAAGGCAGAGAGGCCGAGGCCTTCCCCTGAGAAGACCCTCAGAAGAGCCCTGCTGGGTCAGGCCAGGGAGGGTCCCTCCAGTCCAGCCTCCCGTCTCACCCAGGGGCCAGCCAGTTCCTCTGCAGGGCCAGCCACAGGGCAGAGAGGCCGAGGCCTTCCCCTGAGAAGACCCTCAGAAGAGCCCTGCTGGGTCAGGCCAGGGAGGGTCCCTCCAGTCCAGCCTCCCGTCTCACCCAGGGGCCAGCCAGTTCCTCTGCAGGGCCAGCCACAGGGCAGAGAGGCCGAGGCCTTCCCCTGAGAAAACCCTCAGAAGAGCCCTGCTGGGTCAGGCCAGGGAGGGAACCTCCAGTCCAGCCTCCCATCTCATCCAGCAGCCAGCCAGTTCCCCTGGAATGCCAGCCACAGGGCAGAGATGCCAAGGCCTTCCCCTCATAAGAACATCAGGAGAGCCCTGCTGGGTCAGACCAGGGGAGGGTCCCTCCAGTCCAGCCTCCTGCCTCACACAGGTGCCAGCCAGTCCCTCTGGAGGGCCAGCAACAGGGCAGGGAGGCCGAGGCCTTCCCCTTATATGAACATCAGCAGAGCCCTGCTGGGTCAGACCAGGGAGGGTCCATCCATTCCAGCATCCTGCCTCACATTGGCCAACCAGAAAGTATGTGAAAAATTCCAGGAAGTTCCTGCTCTATGCTAAATGCACATTTCCTCTCATGTCCCCTGCAGGATATTCTGCAGAAGCTGTTGAGTCATGAACATGCCAGAACTTGCATAATTCAGCAGGTTTTAAATTCTGTAACCTGCTCTGGTCCTGACCTGGATGCCCAGGTTAGCTTGATTTCCTCAACATGATTGGTCCCAGTTAGGACTTGGATGGGAGACCACCAAGGCAATTCTTATGCGGAGGTAGGCAGTAGAAAACCACCTCTGCATGTCTCTTGCCTAGACCAGGGCTGAATTTGCAAGGAGTTTTCATTCCAATCCCAGGTCAATTCAGTCCCTGCTGTTAACACTGAATGCGATTTCCATTTTGATTTGGGGCAATTTAAATTCTCCCTCTGTGACAAGCGGAGTTAATCTGGAGTGACCCTACCTTTCCCCCACGATGTCCTGGAGTGGATGTAATCCTTGATATTTGAAAAATTGCCTTCAGTAAGCGTGCAGGTCTCTGCTTTTCCTGACCCAACTTGGTGCCCCAAGCCTCCAATGCTGTAGAAAAGCCCTGATTGGCCAGGGCATCAGTTCAAAAGCTTCTTCATTTCCAGGTTGCAAGGCTTCCCTTAAAGGGGAAGCCCTAACTTCTCTTGGCAGAAGCTCCAGAAGCCCTAAATTCTCTCGGTAGAGATTTGCCTCTTGGATTTATTCCCCCTCCTCTGCTGTCTTCAATCCTCCCCTCCCCCCCCCACCCGTTTACAAAAAGGAAGAAAGAGGCTCCTGCTGCGCTTGGCTCCCCCCTTTTGAGCTTCCCTAATCACATGCAGACCCGAGTTCAAATCGATGTGAATTCAGCAGGATCCACAACGGAATAAACAAAGAAAGTGCAGAATCAGCCCTGGCTAGCCCAGGTTAGTCTGATGTCACCACATCTCAGAAGTTCAGCAAGATTGATCTTGGATGATCAAGCCGGGAGAATGGCGGGGGTGGTTGGGAGAGGCTTCTGCTGGGCCCGGGCACTCCTTCGCAGCAGCCGGGAGAACGCCAGGAGAACGGCGGCGGTGGGCGGGAGAGGCTAGGCTTCGCGCGGCTCCCCATTGGCGGCTTGGCCCTGGATGGTCCCTCCGAGTTTTTATCCTGGACAGGGCCTGCCCTAACTCCTCCCCGACAGGGCTTACTCTTTTAGGGCGACACGGGATGTTTAAAGATTTGTTGTTATTTCATTGTGAAGGCCTTTGGCCAATAAGATACAATTTATTTATCTACAGCTCATCTCAAGACTACAGAGACTAGCTCTCCTAGGAGAAATGGCTGGTTTGGAGGGTGGACTTGTAGCACCATTGAAGTTCCTGTCCTCCCCAGGCTCCATCGCCAAACTTACAGGTGTTTCCCTCCATGACTCTGGGGAACACGGGGTACCTGGCCACAGGGGGCATGGTACCCTGGAGCAAACCACACACTCACATTACAGACTTGGTATGAGGATAGAATCATAGAATCATAGAGTTGGAAGGGACTTTCTGGGTCATCTGGTCTAACCTCCTGCACTATGCAGGACACTCACAACCCTCTCGCTCATCCACTGTCACCTGCCACCCCCTTGAGCCTTCACAGAATCAGCTTCTCCGTCAGATGGCTCTCCAGCCTCCGTTTAAAAATTTCCAAAGATGGAGAACCCACCACCTCTCGAGGAAGCCTGTTCCACTGAGAAACCGCTCTGTCAGGAACTTCTTCCGGATGTTTAGATGGAATTTCTTTTGAATTAATTTCATCCCATTCATTCTGGTCCGTCCCTCTGGGGCAAGAGAGAACAATTCTGCTCCATCCTCCATATGGCACCCTTTTAAATACTTGAAGATGGTTCTCAGATCCCCTCTCAGTCGCCTCCTCTCCAGGCTAAACAGACCAAGCTCCCCCAACCTTTCCTCCTACGTCTTGGTCTCCAAACCCATCACCATCTTTGTTGCCCTCCTCTGGACATGCTCTGGTTTGTCTACATTCCTCTCCAACTGTGCTGTCCGAAACTGTACCAGGAAGCCACAAATACTCCTCAGCATTCTTGGAGGGAACAGAAGGATAAATATGGAACACCTGGCAGGTGGATGGGAGGTTGCTGAGGAGAACATTCAGATCAGCTTCAGCACCTTTGAAAGCTGAGGCTGGCCCATAAAGATGGGGAGAAATGATGAGTTGAATCCTTGATCAGTGGCCATTTTCATAATCTGGGCGGGAAGCAAATCCGTTTGCCTCATGGATGTCAGTGATGTCAACTGGCTTCGTGCCTCCTTTGCTTGCCTTTTGGGCTGCTGAGAAGCAGGAGGTGGCACAAATGTCACAGGGAGTGTCGAGCTGGGAAAGGTTGTGGGCCAGAAATGTGACGGATTTGCTTTGCAAATCAGAGAAGGAATTCTTATCTAAGCCCATTTTCAAGTGGGACATCTCAGCTGGGTTGCGCCCTGGGCCTGGCCTCGTTTTATTCGTGAAGCGGGGGCAAAAACAAGAAGGCGTTTTTAATGGGAACAGAGTGAACTGTGTTGTCAGAATGCATAAACAGTTCTAAGTACAGCCAATGCATTTTGTTCATGGGGAAGCTGGCATATTAGAGACTTCCGTTTTTATTGTGGTGTGATGGGTGTGACGCTGAGGAGGTAGTTGTCCGTGGGTTGTGTTTGGCCCGAGAGCGTGCCTCAGTTCTTCTCCGGGGGCTCAGAACATCCAATTAAAGTGTTCACCCCATCCAAATGTAATGTTTCTGGGTAGAGAATACAGAATACCTTTATTGACATAACAATGATTTTAAAAAAAGATTAAATAGTACAGCCAAAACAGCATGAGCAAGCGACATACACAACCCCCCAACAACATACAAATGTTACAAGATGGCCATACCATGATGCACAGTCCACAGTGGCCTCACAGAGGTCTGCTCTTAGCTGGTACAGGGTTCAGATACGAGCAATTCACCCTTTGTATTTTTAACAATACCTTGGCTACTTCTCAGATAATATCTAGATAACTTACACCTAGGATTTTATGATTGTGTCCTTCTCGTCTACACAAGGCCTCTTGTGGCGCAGAGTGGTAAGGCAGCCGTCTGAAAGCTTTGCCCATGAGGCTGGGAGTTCAATCCCAGCAGCCGGCTCAAGGTTGACTCAGTCTTCCATCCTTCCGAGGTCGGTAAAATGAGTACCCAGCTTGCTGCTGGGGGGTAAACGGTAATGACTGGGGAAGGCACTGGCAAACCACCCCGTATTGAGTCTGCCATGAAAACGCTGGAGGGCATCACCCCAAAGGTCAGACATGACCCGGTGCTTGCACAGGGGATACCTTTACCTTTACGTCTACACTAGTAGATTTCAATTTTCTCGAATATTTAACTAGTGATTTTTGCAAGTGGCAAAAATCTAGGGCACTCCATGAGTAGGTGATATAAAGGTTCAGGTACACCACAGCCATGAAGACACAACCTTTCCGCAAAGAGAATGTCCAAAAGGTGGCCTCTGGATACACTGGAGGGAAAGATATTTAGCCGCACCAAAATAAATGCTCTTTTAGGAGAACTATCATGCAATATTCCTAAATATGCAGAGGAAGATCTATATACGGGGTGGATTCCCCAGTGTTGAGAGATTGGGGTGAGGAGTAGGGTTGCTAGATTCGGGTTGCGAAACTTCTGGAGATTTGGAGACAATGCCTGGGGATGACACGGACCTCCTTGGGGTACAATGCCACTGATCCTACCCTCCAAAGCCACCATTCTTCTCAAGGGGAAGTGATCTTCATAGTCTGGAGATGAGCTATAATTTCAGGAGTCCCACATGGAGTCCGGCATCCCTACGGGAGGGAGGGGGCACAGTTGCCATCTCCAGGTTGGGAATCTCTTGGAGATTTGGAGATGGAGTCGTGGGAGGACAGGGACCTCAGTGGGGTGCAATGACACAGAGTCCTCCTAGATTTTCCAGGTCCTTTAGAGCTTTTGTGTGCAGTTACCTGGAGTAGAGAGGAATGCCTACACAACCTGGAAGTGCCACGGGCAAGTCAGGGATGTTAGAGGGTAGTGCTCTGCCTTTGGGCAAAACCCTATGGTAGAAATAACTTCTAATCATAGAGTTTTGCCTCAAAACTCACCACCAATGTCCCTATGTCACTTTTGGGTCATGTAGTGTTAATTTCTGGCAGTCTTCCTTGGGGGGCAGTGGAGAGGTGTTGCCCTAAAGCAAGGGACCCCCATCCCAGCTAAGGGGGCTGGAAATCCTAGTCCTCCCCTCCAAAGCATCCATGATCTCCTAGGGAACTGATCTCTGTGGTCTGGAGATGAACTGTAATTCTGATCTTCCGGCGAAGCGATCGCCATTTTTTTTTCTCAGAGCGAGCGGGGATAAACGCACCAGCGAGCCTCTGTTTAGAGGCTTCCCCGGCTTCAGTCCCTCCCCTTCAGTCACTAAGCACAAACAAGAGAAGCCCGTTTGCTGATGTATTTTCCCTTTATTTTTTACACATTCATTCAGCCGAAAATCGGGCCCGTGAGAGGGGGGGGGGGTTCACTCGGAGGGAGCGTGGCAATGAATAAATGACAGCTCAAACACACCAGGCAGCTGGACGGGTCTCTCCGTTGCAACGAATCAACACAGATTCGTTGCAATGGGTCTGGTTTTTTTAAAAAAAAAAACTTTCTAAAAGGGAAAGGGGCTGTTTGGGAGCATGCTAATGGCTGCCCATTGGCTGCTTGACGGCCAGGGGCAGGACGAGCTTGGCAAGAGCGCTTCCTTTCTAGCGATTTTTGCCGAGACCGGAAGCCTGTGGGAAACCCTACAAAACGCAACTGGATTCCACTACAAAGGCAGGTATGCATAACGACGAATTCCACTATTTTAAATGGTGATTTTTCATTCAGCAACCAATTTGCTACAAAGATCCCGGTGCGAAAAGCCCCAGGAGATCCCCAGGCCCCACCTGAAAGCTGATAGATCCAGGTTGGGAAATTCCTGGAGGTTTGGAGGTGAAGCCTGGGGAGAATAAGGACCATAGTGAAGTATAATACCACACAGTCCATCCTCCTAAGTAGCCATTTTCCCCAGGGGAACTGATCTTGGTAGTCTGGAGAAGAGCTGGAAGTCTAGTAATGTTGCTGACATTGCTACATCACTTCTGGGTAAAACGTGGATGTGACAGATGGTTACTCTAGGACTTGTGAGAAACTCTATGGCTGTACCTAGAAGTGACATAACAAACTATTTTAATTTTTGGCGAATGTATGTATTTTAGCGTGTTTTCCTATGATGAAACTGCTTTTATGAATTAAATGTTGATCAGTTCCTCTAGACCAGGGGTAGTCAAACTGCGGCCCTCCAGATGTCCATGGACTACAATTCCCAGGAGCCCCCGTCTTATTACAAAGATGAGTGGCCACTGCAAAATAACAGAAATGGCCATCCTTTCCCAGGATCAGGTCTTCCAAAGATGGAATGGCCTGATCTCTTGCTATAGCAACTCCCCAAACCGCAGTGCCACTCAACAGGCAGGTAGGGGGAGGAAATTGTCATTATGCCATTCTAGGATTCAGTGGAAGCTCTATGACAAAACCATAGAGTTACCCCCCTATCCTGCTGGGTGCCAGCCAATAGCTGATGGCCCTATCCGACAAAGTAATTTACTCAATAATTGATTGACAATGACATTTAGCGTTTGTTTATTGAGGCTGTTTCAATGGGCAAAAATTAGACACCAGTAAATTTTGAATTCTTTGGAATATTATTCAGTTCTGTATCGCTGGTGGGCTTTCTGTCATCTCTCTCCATATTTTTTCTAAACAGGAAGTCATAATAAAAGTCGCAATCAAACAGTAATCTTTCCATATCCCTATCCAAAGGGAATATAAAATGGGCACTCCATTGCCAACAGATGTCAACAGGCCGGAAAAATCAGGTCTTTGTTATTTCTTTTGTTGTTTTTTTTTACGTCCAAGAATGCCGTTCATAATAAAAAGAATTAATTGAATGACTCTTGAGGCTCATGACTTTCTAAAAGCTGTCTAAGAAGGAAATACGTTGTCCTCCTCCATATTTATGCTCATCTAGTGGGTGGCCTATTTATAAATAAATTATGTAAAGGTGGAGATGGAGAAGATGGCTCAGGATACTCACCAGCTCTCATCTACATCACCTGGCATGTAATCCTAAGAGTCAACTCCTCAGATCCTCTATAAAAGAGCTTCTCTTCTCCATGGTCCTCAGACAGTTTCCCTTCTCCTCCTACAACCGTGGTTACTTCGGAGTAGGTAAGTCCTATGCCTGACTGTAGGAAAGCTAAGCCTGATGCTGAAGTTGTATATTATTTGTTAGTATTTATTAATTCGCAGACTTACTTGACTTGCATTTCTTTTGTTTGCTGGTTCTTTCCTCGGAGATGGGGAATCTCACGCGTCTGTTCATCTCCGACTCTGCAGCTCTATCAGTTCTTTCCTGTCATTACTACAAGGACTTTAATCGTCTTGCCAAATAATCAGGACAGGACAGTTGACATCATTCCCGGCCTCAAAGAAACACGCCTGGCCTCGACCAGGCCCAGGGCCTTTTTGTTCCTGGCCCCCACCTGATGGAATTGAGCTACCAGGTGAACTGCGGGCCCTGTGGGACCTTTCAGTGTTCCACAGGTCCTGCAAAACTCTTCCACCAGGTCTATGGTTCAGGCTGGGGCAGTGGGAGGAAGATTGATGGGCCCCTCTGGTGTCTAGCTAGAACTTTGGGGTATCTTGTTTCCCCTGCCTCCTCCCTCTGGAGGTAAAGGTAGGAATTTGGGATGGGGGGGGGGAAGGTTCCGCCATATTGCTGGGTTGTTGGTTTATGTATCGGTAGTCCTTGACCATTTTAATGAGTTTTTAATGGGAGTTTTAACTGGACACCTGTAACCCGCCACGAGCCTGCTTGGGAGTGCCGGGTAACAAATTAAATAATAATAAATAAATAATAATAGGATCAGTGAAGGAACAGGGCATCCATGATGCCCTAGTCTTTACAACTAACCATTTCTGGGTGGTTACTCTCTTTTTGGGGTTTTGCCCAACCCAGCGTGAAATATGTGCAGTCTTTTGGCCAGGTAGTTGGCATAAACATGAGAGCTCCATCTGCCAGTTTGGTGTAGTGGTTAGGAGTGCGGACTTCTAATCTGGCATGCCGGGTTCGATTCTGTGCTCCCCCACATGCAGCCAGCTGGGTGACCTTGGGCTCGCCACGGCACTGATAAAACTGTTCTGACTGAGCAGGAATATCAGGGCTCTCTCAGCCTCACCCACCCCACAGGGTGTCTGTTGTGGGGAGAGGAAATGGAAGGTGACTGTAAGCTGCTTTGAGCCTCCTTCGGGTAGGGAAAAGCGGCATATAAGAACCAACTCTTCTTCTCCTGCTGAAGCAACATGAATGGACTATTCTCCCATCTCCTCCCCACCCCTCAAGAAAATACTTATTGCGGCATGCCAGAAATGAAATTCATGGCATACAAGTAGTCCTTGGAGGATCCCCCACATATATGGTCCCATGTTTAAGAAAACAGAAGAATCAGTTAGGAATCATGAATGACCTTGACTTTCCTAACATCCAATGGCTTGGATCTCCATTAATGGAAAGCATCTCAGTCAATGGTATGGGACAATCCATTGTTGGACTGGATGGGCCTTTGGCCTGAACCAACATGGCTTCTTTTAGGATATAATGTCTGGGGCAGTGATGCTTTGTATTTTGGGGGGTTGGGGAGCCACAGTGGGAGGGCCCTCCTGGATGACAGCTCAGGACAGTTTACAGCATAATAAATACATGACCAGTAAAGCAATGAACAATTGCTTTGGGCTACTGTGTGACACAGAGTGCTGGACTGGATGGGCCATTGGCTTAAACCAACATGGCTTCTCTTATCTTCAGAGCAGAGGTCTTTGAGTGGCTATTAGCCACATGGTATAGATAGAACCCCCTGTCTGAGGCAGTTCTGCTCTTCTTATTGGTGCTTGGGGGGCCACAGAGGGAGGGCTTCTAGGGCAGTGGTCCCCAACTCCCGGTCCAGGGACCGGTACCGATCCATAGATCAGTTGATACTGGGCCGCGGCTCCTCCTCGTCCTCCTCCCCGCCTGCTGCCTCAGGGGCTGCCCTGCCACTCTGCCACTGGCTCACCTTTGCTGCTCTCCAGCGGCCGCCATGTCTCCCCCTCGGCATGGCACTGCACAGCTGCTGCTGGCAGCGCCCCCCAGCGGGTGGCAGGAAGTCAGGGGCGCCGGTGGAAAATCAAGTGGAGCAGGGGCTCAGGCGGTGGCAACATCCCTCAGCAAAAGACTACACCCCCCCCCCCCGGGCCTCAGTAAAATTGTCAAACGTTGACAGATCCCCGTTGATAAAAAGGTTGGGGACCACTGCTCTAGAGTACTGGCTTCAATATTGGGGTTCCTGGTGGCACTTGAGGATTGGGCCACTGTGTTCTTAGAAATGATTGCTGCAGTTCCCCCATAAAGGGAAGATTCACAGTTCTCAGGAGCCCGGCTCTTCCAGATGGGGAAGAATGCAGGGATGGAGAGCTGTAGCTTACTGGCAAAGCATCCTCTGTGCATGTAGAAGACCCCAGGTTCGATCCTGGGACTCTCCAGTGAAAGGATTTAGCAGTGGTGTTTTAAAAGTCCTCTTCCTGAGAGTCTAGTCTGCTGTCAGTTGGTACGGGCCAAGGGGCTGATTCAGTATAAGGCAGATCTTTATGTGTTCATATCTGCATTCGTTCCATAGTCCTCCCGAGTGGGGAAGTATAGACAATTCTTGGGTTCTGACAGCTGGTAGAGGGAATTTGTTTTCTAGTGCTCACCTAGGGACACCAGGCCCCCACTGGGGGCAGGGGTAGCCCCCCTGCTTGGGGGTTTGAGAAAATGGGGGAACCCCCCCCCCGAAAACAGCCACTTTCATGGTGATTCTTACGCTCTGGATTCCCCCCCCCTCCCCAGAACCAGGAAGAATGTCCAGACACCAGGAAGTGACATCAGCATGACAGAGTTATTGGCGGGGAGGTGGGGCAAAATTCTACGGTTCAAGGCTGATTTTTGACCATAGAGTTTTCCCAAAAGCTCTCCCACTTTAACCAAAATAATATCCCTCTAGCCCAGATACATAAGAACCAAAGAGAAGCCGCCATGTTGGATCAGGCCAATGGCACGCCTGCACCCAGCTTAAACCACATCCTGCCTCACTCTTCCTCAGTCCTCCTTGAGCATGTCTGTGAATGTGGGGTGTGAGGTCATTTCCAGTGACATGTCACTTCTGGGGGGCGTGACTGGGGGGCGTGACCAGGTGACCACCTCTGGGGCTCCTCGAAGCCTGGAAAAATATCTCAGAGGCTCCTCAATGGTCAAAAGGTTGAAAAAGGCCACATACAGGATATCTTTTGCCTATATAGGGTTTCAACCTGTGCCTATGGATCTGTATTTTGGTCAATTCCTGTGCATTCCAACAGCCCAGCATATCTGTACCTGTGGGTACCTTGAAGCTGAGGGCCTTACCAATCATGTCCTAACAGGTTCTCTTTTAGAGGAACCAATGAATGCACAATGGAAGGGAAACTGGCCTCAGCTAGGGCCAGGGCGTTTTTGGCCTTGACCTTAGCCCA
Source organism: Paroedura picta (assembly GCF_049243985.1). Taxonomy (NCBI): domain Eukaryota; kingdom Metazoa; phylum Chordata; class Lepidosauria; order Squamata; family Gekkonidae; genus Paroedura; species Paroedura picta. The sequence continues at coordinate 6,546,060 of NC_135369.1, forward strand.
GTAGATCATGGGTAGACCATGGGTAGTCAACCTGTGGTCTTCCAGATGTTCATGGACTACAATTCCCATGAGCCCCTGCTATCGATCCATCAATCCATCGATCCATCCATCCAACCAACTAACCATCCAACCATCATCTGTCTGTCTCTCTGTCTATCATCAGTAGAAGGTAGCTTCATATGTTTTCCCTTCTCCCCCTACAGCATTCTCTAAATCCTATAAGAATGGAGAAGGAACAGCAGAAGAAGAAGGCCCCCAGCCAACCTCCTGCCCAGCAGAAGCAGGCCAGCCAGCAGAGTCCTCCCAAAGATACGGAGAAGGAGAAGGAAAAGGAAAAGGAAGGAGACAAAGAAGAGAAGCCTTCAAACTCATAAGGAGAAGGAGCAACATTAGAACCTGTGCAGGTGTCGGCTTCTGTAGAACAAAGACCCAGGAACAGATCTCTGTCAATCAAATACGCTGCTTGAGGGAATCTCCAAAACTATGACTCTTGTTCTCTTGCTTCTCCTGCCTTTCTCCAGAGGCCCTTTGGCCTGTCTCGGACCTCTCTCGAAACCGAAACAGCAGAGCCAATGGGAAGAAAGGGATCTTGATGACAAGACAGCTCAGACAGACTCTGTCTGAAGGTTTATTGGCCCTACCAAGGATGCTTCCCCGCCAGCTATGTGCTCTGTTTATGCTTCAGCAATTCACGGCTGGTCCCACCAAGAGATTCCCCGCGGTGACCCAGAGAAAAGTTAGCTCAAGGAACCTCATCTGATTTCTTTTGCCTTTGCTTGCTTGAAATAAACCTTTGCCCTTCATGTCGTTGCTGTTTCTTGAGTCTCTGTGTCCATGGGTGGTTTCTGGGTGGTAATGTAGACAGAAGACTGGACAGGGAAAGAACTCTTGGTCCTCAAGAATCTGGAAAGCCACCACCTATAGTGTTCTAGAAGAGCCAGTCATCTTCCTCTGTGTAAGACAGATGCATAGGCACCTATTCAGAAGAAGGCGTATGTAGCTCTATGTGAAGGAGCTTCTGCTTGGCATGCAAATGTCCCAGGTTCAATCCCTGGTATCTCCAGTTAAATAGGACCAGGCAGTAGGTGATGTGAAAGACATCCGCCTGAGACCCTGGAGAGCAGCTGCCAGTCGGAGTTGACGATACTGACCATGACGGAACCACACTCTGATTTATACAAGGCAGCTTCATGTGTACAGCCCAGGCAAGCCCAATCCCAGTAGAACTCGGGAGTTAAGCTATGATTTGGGAGGGAATGCTTCAAGGATTCGGGTGGTAGTTCCTCCAAGGACCACTAGGGGTCATGACTTGGAGGCAGGCAATGGTGAACCACCTCCTCACGTCTCTTGCCTGGTGGCTGGACAGTCCTCAGATCTCCTGGCTACACCATACAAATGCTATAGGATAAATAATAACATTGTGTTTTTATGTTGGGGCAGTATTGCTCTGTCTTCATGGAGCTTGGTGGGCTGCAGTGGGAGGGCTTCCAGAGTTCTGGCCCTGCTGGTGGACCACAGGAGAACACCTGGGTTTGGGCCACTGTGTGACACAGGGTATTGTACTGAATGGGCCATTGTTCTGATCCAACATGGTTTCTCTTAGGCTCTTAGGCCCTGATCCTGTCAGATCTCGGAAGCTAAGCAGGGCTGACTCCGTTTACTAGTTGGATGGGAGACCTCCATGATTTGGATGGGAATTCCTCCAAGGAACATGAGGGGTCATGACCCAGCGGCAGAAAATGGCCAACCACCTCCCAACGTCCCATGACTGGCGGCCGGATGATCCTTGCACCACTGAAACGCCATATGATAACTTTCTTAGTCTTCACAAAAATGGACGCCATTTTGGGGATATTTCAGCAGTATCTTTGGCATTCAGTGGACCAGGAGTGGTTGTATTTAGGTGCCAGGTTGGAGTGCGTAAGTTTTATGAACAAATGTTAACAATAAGGCATTATGGAGGTCCTTAATTCATAAGCAGGAAGCAACTTTGTTGCTGAACACACACACGTTTTCTCTCACCACGTACACAATTGTAGGAATGTGCAAGACCTCTAGTATGCATGAATTAACAGCATAAGAAGAATATCCTGCAGGGGGCATCAGAGGAGACACAAAGCCAGCTTGGTGCAGTGGTTGGGAGTGCAGACTTCTAATCTGGCGAGGCGGGTTTGATTCTGCACTCCCCCACATGCAGCCAGCTGGGTGACCTTGGGCTAGTCACAGCACTGATAGAGCTGTTCTGACCTAGCAGTACTATCAGGACTCTCTCAGCCTCACCTGCCTCACAGGGTGTCTGTTGTGGGGAGAGGGAAGGGAAGGCAAATGGAAGCCGCTTTGAGACTCCTGCGGGTAGAGAAAAGAGATCTATAAGAACCAACTCTTCTTCTTCTTCAGTAATCTCAGGGCTCTCTCAGGCTAATCTCCTTCTCAGGGTATCTGTTGTGGGGAGAGGAAAGGGAAGGAAATTGTAAGCCGCTTTGAGCCTCCTTTGGGTAAAGAAAAGCAGCATATAAGAACCAACTCTTCTTCTTCAGTAATCTCAGGGCTCTCTCAGCCTCCCCTTCCTCACAGGGTGTCTGTTGTGGGGAGAGGAAAAGGAAGGTGGTAAGCGACTTGGAGACTCCTTCAGGTACAGAAAAGCAGCATATAAGGACCAATTCCTCTTCTTAGGGACTTGCTGATATTTTCTTAATAACCTCCACCAGTCTCTTGATTGTCTTGGCTGGAGATTTCCTGCTTACTTTTCCTCCATAACATTAATCAGTTAGACAGTTGGGATTCTCTCTCTCTCCCCTCTCTTATTCACCAAGATTATTTCTTTTTCCTACAAAACCCCAAAACATTTTATGGCCCTCAGCCTGGAGAACCATGTTTGATTCCTGCACTCCTCCACCTACACCCAGTTGGGTGCCTTTGGGCAGGTCACAATTCTGCCAGGGCTCTCTCAGCCTCACCTCCCTCCCAGGGTGTCTGTTGTGAGAAGGGAAAGCGATTGTACTGCCTTCGGGCAGTAAAAAGCAGGGTACACAAAAAAGTTCCACTTCTTCTTTAATCTAGCTGCATTCCGGTTCGTTGCATATTGAAGCCCTGCCAACAAAAAACAAGAAGAGTTATTCTAGAGAACAAAGAAGCAGAGGGCAAAATCCGAACCTTTCTAGGGTTCAGTTCAAAATACCTTTAGGGTTTCGTGGGAAGAAGGAGTACGGCAGCGTCATATTGGCGATTCTATGTGGGCCGCCACAAAGGAGATTTGCTTCAGGCGATTTGTTTGTACCAAGCTTCATTCACTCCTTTTGGAAGGAATGTGCAGAGGGTGCTGAAATCATAGCACCCGTAACAATCACAACATGTTCTGACAGCAACATGCTCCCAATTGCGGTCATGTCATCCCCTGGTAAGCAACTAGTTTTTACCTGGCTCATGGTTTGGTCCCTTGGCCCCAGATAATCCTTGTTGTTCTTCTCTGTACTCTTTCAATTTTATCTACGTCCTTCTTGAAGTGAGGCCTCCAGAACTGCACACAGTACTCCAGGTGTGGTCTGATCAGTGCCGTATACAATGGGACTATGACATCTTGTGATTTTGAGGTGATGCCCCTGTTGATACAGCCCAAAATGGCATTTGCCTTTTTTGCCGCTGCATCACACTGCCTGCTCAAGCCCTAGGAAGATAGGTTGAGGGACTTGGGAATGTTCAGCCTGGAGAAAAGGAGGTTGAGAGGGGACATGATAGCCCTCTTTAAGTATTTGAAAGGTTGTCACTTGGAGGAGGGCAGGATGCTGTTCCCATTGGCTGCAGAGGAGAGGACACGCAGTAATGGGTTTACACTACAAGTACAACGATATAGGCTAGATATTTTTCACAGTCAGAGTAGTTCAGCAGTGGAATAGGCTGCCTAAGGTGGTGGTGAGCTCCCCCTCACTGGCAGTCTTCAAGCAAAGGTTGGATACACACTTTTCTTGGATGCTTTAGGATGCTTTGGGCTGATACTGCGTTGAGCAGGGGGTTGGACTAGATGGCCTGTATGGTCCCTTCCAACTCTTTGATTCTATGATTGAAGTAGAAATGTAGTTCAGATATTTAGATTAGGAATTTCCTGGCATTTTTCAAATACACTCTCCTGTTCCTTGATTAATTTGGAGATTTCCTGCTCCACTGAGTACCTTTCCTCTGTGATTGCCTCCAGAATGGAACGACAGAAGAATGACAGCCTGCAGGCCAGGCTGTTTTCTGGAGATTTTTGGTGGTGGTGGTGGTGGTGGTGGGGATCACGTGGACATTTGGGGCACTGTAGCTGGGCAAGTAGTTGTGAGTTCCTGCATTGTGCAGGGGCTTGGATGAGATGTCCTTAGAGGTCCCCTTCAACTCTAGGATTCTCTGATTTGAGGGCAGTCAGTTAGACTGCTATGACTCTCTCTCTCTCCCCTCGCTCTTCACAAAGTTGTTTCTCTTCCCAATCAAGCTACTTGTTCTTCAAGCAGATGGCATTTTGCCCCTCCTTGGCATAGCTAAACTTAGCTAACAATTATGCCAGAGCCTCCTCAAGGAAAGCCTGAGATGAGATTATACAGATTAAAAGGAGGCATTATCAAAGGGCAAATCTGCACCATCATCAGGCGGTGAATTCAACATTGACGTGTGGGCGGTAACATACTGGCGAACAGCATTTTGCGTGTCTCCACCCTTGGCTAAGCCAGCATTAGCTTTGTTTATTCAAGCGTGCACAGAAAAAGGGCCAAGCAATGTTAATTCTCCTCTCCTTTCCCTTACGTGCCTTTCTCACAACGCAGGCATTAATTGATGCAGCATGTTCACCTGGAGATGTCCCTTCCCCAAATAAGTTTCCCAGGCTGCAGGTGAGTTTGAGAGATCTCCTGAAATGACAACGGATCAGGGTACTATGCTGATTGAGAAAATGGCTGCTTGGGAAGGTATCCAGTCTCACACAGTGGCCAACCAGTTTCGCTGGAGAGTCAACAAGAGGCCATAGAGACTGGGAGCCTCCTCACTTGTTGGCAGGGCCTCACGGGAATTGTATTCCATGGCTATCTGGTGAGCTACAGTTTGGCTAGCTGTGATTTAGGCAAATAGAATGTGCTGACATACAAACACCTGGCTTGGTAGGTGATATGCCTCACCTGCCTGACTCATCTTAGTTCCTTCCCTCAGGCTGACCCTGGTCTCTCCCATCTAAGCAGAGAGTTGGACCCTCAAGGCTTCAGGCTCAAGCCATGCCGGATCAGCCAGTCAGGTCCTGCCCCAAGCTGGCACTCCCTTTCTTTTCCCACCTTCCCTCGTCAACTGGATGGTGGAAGAGTCTAAACATGCAATGGATCTGAGCACCAGCTAGGTAAAGAATAAATCGCTTTGCTGAGGACAGAAACCATTTGGGAAAGAGAGAGGAGAGAGATAGTCTTAACAGTCTAACTGATTAACATTGTTCTGGAGGCAATCAAGTGAGGAAGTGTGCTCAGAGGAGGGAGACGTCTCCAACTGAGCCAACTGAGAGACAAGGTGGGGCCTGAGAATCCCCTGCAATTACAGCTCATCTCCAGTTACCCTGGAGAAAGTGGATTTTGGAGGGTGTACTCTGTGGCATAGTACTCCACTGAAGTCCTGTTCCTCCGAGACCCCATCCCCAAATCTCCAGGAGTTTCACAATGCAGAACTGCCAAACTTTCTATCAAGGTGATCCCCTGTCCCTGCTTCTATAAAGCCCCTGCTTCTCAAGGCACTGAGAGAACTGTCATTTAAACCCATCGATCCTGGTGACCATCCGTGGACGGAGCTGGTGCATTCCTTCACTGTGATGCACATGGCCCACATTTTCTTCAAGCTGTCCACCGTGACCCCAAGACTTCTCCCCCTCTCAGTCACCTCCAGTTGACATCCTTCAGAGAGCCAACTTGGTGCTGTGGTTCAGAGCAACGGTAAGGATGCAAGTCCCCAGGTGGGACCAGGATATTCCCTGGAATTACAGCTTATCTTCAGACTACAGAGATCAGATCCCCTGGAGAAAATGGCAGCTTTGGAAGCTGGACTCCATATCATTATATTCCACTGAAGTCCCCCTCTGCCCCAAATCTCACCCGTTCCTGGCTCCACCTCCAGAGTCTCAAGAGCTGGCAACCCTACGTGATGTCTCCAGTTTGGAGAATCTGTCTTGATTCCCCATTACTCCTCCACATGCAGCCAGGTGGGTGACCTTGGGCCAGGCCCAGTTCTCTTAGAGCTCTCTTTCCTACCTCAAAGGGTGCCTGTTCTGGGCAGAGGAAGGGCAGTCCATTGGAAGCTTCTTTGAGACTCCTTCAGGCAATAAACCCCGGGGCAAGATCAGCAGAAGACAGAACAGCAAAAGATCAGCTCTTCTCTCTTCTTCTTCATTTCCAGTGTGCTCCCATACTTACCCCCAAACTGAACTTCACCAGGTAGATGTCCATTCCCATTTGTTTGGAGAGATACGCCTGGAGCTCTTCCCCCGTCTGCCTTGTTATTCATCCTCCTGAGTCCTCTGCCAACTTGGCTGCTGTCCTGCTCACCTGATTCCAGGTCATCTTCAGATAGCACCAGTTCTTATAAGACTCCACTGCATCATCCCCACCCAGGGTGAGACCAGTTCTCCTCTCCGCTTCCTGTTGTTCCGCCAATTCTTAATCGATAGGAGTGCCACTCCTCTCATGTAACGATGGCTATGTTTATGAGGAAGTTGTCAGGTGAGGAATCTCGGTCAAAAGGCTTGGGGGCAGACTGTGATCCCCATTCATCCTCAGAGCAGGGGGTCCCCAACGGGGTGCCCTGGGCGCAATGTGCTACCTACCAATGCTTTCCCCATGCCTGCCAGGTGCTTGAAGAGCCAGCTTGGAGTAGTGGTTGAGAACAGAATCCTCTCATCTAACCAGCAAAATGTCCCCAGGTGCAGTTATGTCATCCCCTATTAAATGTTTTTTTATTTTTATTATTATTATTATTATTATTATTATTATTATTATTATTATTATTATTATTATTATTATTATTATTATTATTATTATTATTATTATTATTATTATTATTATTTAATTTTTAGACCACCCTTCTCCAAATAGGTCTCAGGGCGGTTTACAACAGTTAAAACACAATGAAATCCACATAAAGACCCCAATTTACATCAACAAAGAGCCTCTTGTGGCGCAGAGTGGTAAGGCAGCCGTCTGAAAGCTTTGCCCATGAGGCTGGGAGTTCAATCCCAGCAGCCAGCTCAAGGTCGACTCAGCCTTCCATCCTTCCGAGGTCGGTAAAATGAGTACCCAGCTTGCTGGGGGGTAAATGGTAATGACTGGGGAAGGCACTGGCAAACCACCCCGTATTGAGTCTGCCATGAAAACGCTAGAGGGCGTCACCCCAAGGGTCAGACATGACTCGGTGCTAGCACAGGGGATACCTTTACCTTACATCAACAAGTCACATATTGGTCCAAGGGACCAAGCCCTACGAAGATCGGTTGAGGGACTTGGGAATGTTCAGCCTGGAGAAAAGGAGGTTGAGAGGGGACATGATAGCCCTCTTTAAGTATTTGAAAGGTTGTCACTTGGAGGAGGGCAGGAGGCTGTTTCCGTTGGCTGCAGAGGAAAGGACACGCAGTAACGGGTTTAAACTTCAAGTACAACGATATAGGCTAGATATCAGGAAAAAAATTTCACAGTCAGAGTAGTCCAGCAGTGGAATGGGCTGCCTAAGGAGGTGGTGAGCTCCCCCTCACTGGCAGTCTTCAAGCAAAGGTTGGATACTCACTTTTCTTGGATGCTTTAGGATGCTTAGGGCTGACCCTGCGTTGAGCAGGGGGTTGGACTAGATGGCCTCTATGACCCCTTCCAACTCTTTGATTCTTTGATTCTATGATATTTATTATTATTATTATTATTATTATTATTATTATTATTATTATTATTATTATTATTAATTCAGTTCATATACTTCTCTCCCAGCAAGCTGACTCGGGGCGGTATACAACAATCTCCTGGTTGTAGTTTTGAATAGGGGGGGAAGGCGGAAAGGCAGGGGTCCAGCTTGGTGTCGTTTGAGATTTTGAGTCTCCACCCCTTCTCCATATGGAGCCAGCTGGGGGACCTTGGGCCAGTCCCAGCTCTCCCCCAGCTCTCTCAGCCTTGACTGTCTCACAGGGTGCCGGTCGTGGGGAGAGGAAGGAGATTGTAATCTGCTTTGAGACTCCTTCGGGTAGCAAAAAGTAAGGCATAAAAAAACCAGCTCTTCTACTTCTTTAAAAACATGGGTGGGGCTCGCTGATGTCTTCTGTGCCTATTAAGAGGACGGTAGCCTGCACTGAGTTGGGAAATACCCAGTAATTTCAGAGAGGAATTTGGGGAGAGTGGGATATGAAGAAGGGAGAGTAAGAGGTATGCTGTCACAGAATTTGCCTTCATGGTGTAGTGGTTAAGAGCAGCAGCTTCTAATCTGGCAGACTGGGTTTGATTCCCCGTTCCTCCACATGGAGCCAGTGGGGTGACCTTGGGCTAGTCACACTCCTGATAGTGCTGTTCTCACAGAGCAGTAATCTCAGGTCTCTCTCAGCCTCCCCTCCCTCACAGGGTGTCTGTTGTGGGGAGAGGAACGGGAAGGCAACTAAGCCACTTTGAGACTTCTTTGGGTAGAGAAAAGAGGCATACAAGAACCAATACTTCTTCCTCTTCTTCTTCTTCCCTAGCAGCCATTTTCTCCAGGTAAACGGGACTCTGTCACCTGGCAACCGTCCTCAAAAGTCATCCTACGTGAAATCTTGTTCCCTCATGTGGCAGCCATTTTATGATCATGCACATCTCCCTGTGCCAGAATTTCAAAGTTGCCTGCAGGCTCAAAAACGTTAGGGAACCCTGCCTTCAAATGTCTTCTCTGATCACCCCTGCTTTGGGAAGAATTATGGGGTATGAATGAAGTTAATATATAACTTCAGACATGCCCGGTAAATGGCAGCTCTAGGGTTGAGGGTTAAGTGCTGCTGTCCTGCCACTTTGGACTTATGGCGACCCTCGTGCTTTCACAGGAGCTAGATAAAACCCTTCTGATCCACTTCAGCAGCCATAGAATTATGGAAGCATAGAACCATAGAGTTAGAAGAGGCCATTCAGGCTATCTAGTCCCGCCCCCCTGACCTGAAGCATCCAGGATAAGAACCTGTCCAGCCACTGCTTGAAGATGGCCAGTGAGGGGAAGCTCACCGCCTTCTGAGGCAGCCCATCCCACTGCTGAACTAGACTCACAGAATCCTAGAGGGGGAAGGGGCCATGCAGGCCATCTAGTCCCACCCCCTGCTCAGTGCAGGATCAGCCTCAGGCATCCAGGAGAAGGATCTGTCCAGCTCCTGCTTGAAGACCACCAGTGTGGGGTAGTTCCCCACCTCCTTAGGCAGCCCATCCCACTGCTGAACTAGACTCACAGAATCCTAGAGGGGGAAGGGGCCATGCAGGCCATCTAGTCCTACCCCCTGCTCAGTGCAGGATCAGCCTCAGGCATCCAGGAGAAGGATCTGTACAGCTCCTGCTTGAAGACCACCAGTGTGGGGTAGCTCCCCACCTCCTGAGGCAGCCCATTCCACTGCAGAACTTCTCAGATGGTGAAATCCCCCCTCTTGATATCCAGATTGTACCATTCTACACGTACTTTAAACCCATTTTTGCAGGTCCTGTCTTCTGCTGCCAACAGAAACCTTTCCCATCCCTCCTCCAAGTGACAACCTTTCAGATCCTTCAAGAGAGCCATCCTTTCCCCTCTCAAACTCCACTTCTCCAGGCAGAACATTAGCAAGTCTCTCATAGGGCTTGGTCTTCAGGCCATGGATCATCCTCATCACTCTCCTCTGCTCCCTCTCCATTTTGTCCACTTTCTATTAGAAGTGAGGCCTCCAGAACTGCACACAGGACTCCAGCTGGGGTCTGACCAATGCAGCATACAGCAGCACTAAGACATTTGGCAAATTTTGATACCATTCCTCTGTTGATATAACCCAAGACTGTATCAGTATTCGAGCCAATCAGCCATTCCTTATATCTAACCTCGTCCTGTCTTCCTTACAGAATTACAGAGTTGGAAAGGAGCTCCAGGGTCATCTAGTCCAACCCTCCATAACAGTTCTCTATTAGATTTATGATTCTTGGTCTTAGCTCTTATTCCACCTCTCGTGCAGTTGGATGAGTTGGGGAAGGGCAAGACCAGGGCAGTGAGGAAGATCACTGGAAGCTCATACCCCTCCTCCCAGGGCTGGTGTTAGCACCTGAGCATTGCTACCTAGGCCCCCTCTCCTCCCGAATAGCGGGCATTAGTCTTGGGCTCAGGGCTTGTGTTATTTTAGAAGAAGAAGAAGAAGAATTGGTTCTTCTATGCTGCTTTTCTCTACCCAAAGGAGTCTCAAAGCGGTTTACAGTCGCCTTCCCTTTCCTCTCCCCACAACAGACACCCTGTGAGGTGGGTGAGGCTGAGGGAGCCCTGAGATTACTGAAGAAGAAGAAGAGTTGGTTCTTATATGCCGCTTTTCTCTCCCTGAAGGAGTCTCAAAGGGGCTTCCATTCGCCTTCCCTTTCCTCTCCCCACAACAGAGACCCTGTGAGGTAGGTGGGGCTGAGAGAGCCCTGAGATTACTGAATGAGAAGAAGAGTTGATTCTTATATGCCACTTTTCTCTACCCGAAGGAGTCTCAAAGCGGCTTCCAGTTGCCTTCCCTTTCCTCTCCCCACAACAGACACCTTGTGAGGGAGGGGAGGCTGAGAGAGCCCTGAGATTACTGCTTGATCAGAACAGCTTGATCAGTGCTGTGGAGAGCCCAAAGTCACCCAACTGGCTGCATGTGTATTTTGTCTGTTCACTGTGTGTGTTTTTTTAATATATATATATATTGTATCGGTATGCACTTTAATGGGGGGTTTAATGGAATTTTAATGAGGGCTTTGTGACCCTCAATGAGCCATATTATGGGAGTGGCGGGATATAAATCAATGAATGAATGAATGAATGAATCAATGAATGAATCAATGAATCAGTGAATGAACGAACGAACGAACGAATGAATTTAAAAGATAAAAAGTCAACAGTCCTGAGGCACTCGAGGCAGGCAATGCAAGCAGAAGGAGATTTATTGATATACACAGATTGAAGCATAGATTCCGGCTGTCACTTTACCAATTCATTCAGTAGTGTCACAAGCAGGAACCTCTTGGAAAGCAGCGATCCATCACCAGCGAACAGAAAGTCAGGCGGGAGATGTTCTTCCTCACCGAATGTTCAACAGAGTTCACGAACAATTTCTTCTGTTTTTTCTGGGTCGAAAAAAGAGTCCTACCACCGGCAAAGCAACGCGTCCAGTTCAAGACCGCAAGGGAACGCAACACATCCCATGTGCAGCGATGCGAACAAGACGCCGATAAGAGAAGCTGAACCTTTGAAGCGTCGGATCCATCACCAGCTCAGAATACGAAAGAAATCAAAACGAGGCCCAATTCGCAGCATTTCGGATGTGAATTTTGCGATGAAGCCGCCTGGAAGTTGACGGTTTCCGGAGATCTTGCGATACCAAGGCCCTTCTTGTGAAAGACTTGAACTTGTACGGAAAGTTCAGGCCACTGCATTCTGCACGGATCGTCCCAAGAAGGGTCGATCTGAGAGAAGGCAAATGGTGATCCCGATTCTCAAGTTCTTTTTCCCCACAAGCACCCGGACGACGATCCCCTGTTTACGGTGACTTCATCTCAGGACCGTCACGGGAAAAGAGCTGTGCGAATTTGACCGCTGTGCTCAAATTAAACATTGGCTGACATCTCAGAGTTTTAACACATCCATATAATTTCAATCCGTTTCCCATTTCTCATGAGAGTTTCAAATTTTACATACTTCAGCTCTTAACATTTAGCCAATTATTTTCACGACCATTCCTAATGCCATACATTTTTGAATGCAATATAAACCCCCCCGCTCCCAAATCCAGCAGTCTATGAAGTCAGGAATACTGGAAAAAATGACTATATGAAAAATTTTGCTACCATCTTTAAGAAAGAGGGAGAAAGGATGTTGATATATCCTTCTCCCCCCCCCCTCTAAATAATTTCTTTGAATATTAGCTGAATTTGAAAACGCCTTTCGTGCTTCCTGGCCACTGGTGTCGAAAGAGATTTTTGTGCAAATTGGGTTGTCCGTTATGCACAACCCAGAGATGGGTCACATTAAATTAAAATGGGGCTTTCGTTTCGGCACAACAGCAGGCCAGGTTAACACGCTGTCGGTTCGTGGCTTCATGATACCTTCATATGAACATGTGAAAGGTCTCCCCCTCTAGATTGATCCCCGGAGATTGGCGTTTCCAGTTGCCTGATCTTTCTTCCACAGCGGCTCAGACGTATCAGCGGTCTGCAACTCTGCCAAGATTGCTCTTCAGATGTTGTTCAGATTTCTGAGCATGCCCAGTTTGCGGTGCAGTGTTCAGATCCTGTCTTTGGTTGGCTTTTGCAGATCACTGACACTCTCTGACACGGGTCACCGGCTGATATCTCCATGCAAAAAGGGATCCTAATGACATCGAGATTCCCACTCCTCCTTTTTGCACCGAGACTGAGCACATCGGTCACGTGTACGGGACTTTCAAAAGAGACTTGATCTGAAAAGTGCCCCAAATGAGGGGCTCCTTCCAGGAGTTACTGGTTTTCAGTGGAAGGTAGGCAGATCACAGCGCCAGTTCGAGTGAACCCGGGGAATGACGGCAGGATGGAGTGGGGAGGGGCTGTCTGTCTTCTCACCCTAGTAGTCGTAGTAGTCGTCCAGATCCACGTAATCCAGGTCCAGGAAATCGCAAGGACACGGCTGCCCGCATGGCGAGCACGGACTCACGCATATCGGAGAGGTGGGGATCGGGCAACATGGACGATAACACGGCTGGGCGCAAATAGGCCTAGGGTACACACACTGAGGGCGAGGCATTATGCACTGGGGTGGGCATGGACTCACACAGTACGGGCGGCATGGACTCAAGCACCGAGGCCGGCATGGACTTGGGCAGTAGGGGCGGCAGGGGATCACACACTGAGGTGGGCAAGGGGGTGGGCAGTAGGGGCGGCAGGGGATCACACATTGAGGTGGGCAAGGGGGTGGGCAGTAAGGCCGGCAGGGCACCACGCACGAAGGGGGACACGGACGTGGACAGTACGGGCGGCAGGGCACCATACACGGAGGCGGACATGGAGGTGGGCATGGACGTGGGCAGTAAGGGCGGCAGGGCACCACGCACGAAGGGGGGCACGGACGCGGACAGTAAGGGCGGCAGGGCACCACACACGAAGGGGGGCATGGACGTTGGCAGTAAGGGCGGCAGGGCACCACGCACCGAGGCGGGCATGGACGTGGACAGTACGGGCGGCACGGCGAGACGCACTGAGGCCTCACGCAGTACGGCCTGCAGGGATCCATGCATCTGGGGCGGTAGACGGGAGGACAGTGATGGCACAATTAATTCGAAGGGTGCACGGGGGACTTGTCGAGGGATGGTTGCTCAGCGAGGGAATCGTCAGGTGGTAGACAATCTGGGCTCTGCCGGATCAAGAGGCTGATGCCGCTGTCCTCGAAGAAGAGGTGGTCCACGTCCACGAGGTCGGGATTCAGTGAATGGTAAAACATCTTGGCTGGTCCTGAGAAACCCAAGGGAAAGTCAACCAGAAAGGGGCTTAGATCTAGAGGCCACCATCAGCGTTGCCATACAAAAGAATGCCAGCTTTAACCAAAAGGGGGTTTGTGAAAGAGAACTGGACTGTGTACACGTAGGGGTAGCCAAAGTGGGGCTCTTCAGATGTCCATGGACTATGATTCCCATGAGCTGCTCTGGTTTGTGGGACAAACCTCTATGGTAGAATTACCCTTCAACCATAGAGGTTTGCCTTAAAACCAGTGTGACGCCCCCTGATATCTTCAATATGCCTGAATTACGTCTGAATGAACATAGACTCATAGAATCATAGAGTTGGAAGGGAACTCCTGGGTCATCTAGTCCAACCCCCTGCACTAGGCAGGACACTAAAGCCCTCTCACTCATCTACTGTCACCTGCCACCCCCTTCAACCTTCACAGAATCAGCCTCTCCGTCAGATGGCTCTCCAGCCTCTGCTTAAAAATGTCCAGGTAGGTAGGCAGGTTGCATTTATTTCTGGCTTCTTGCCTGCTTTGGAGCAGGAGACAATTTCCCCTGCTACCTGATAGCCCTGAACTGGGGGTGGGGGGGTAGCACCAAAACAGGGCCTGCCTGACCTCCGCCGGGAGACAGGAAGTCCTATATGTATGCTATCTCTGTATATGCATTATCTTTCTCTCTCTGCATTATTTTCTACTTACATCATACCATTTCAGCATTGTTTAACGTATCACCTCCAATACAAGCCTCTGGGGAAGGGTGGGGTATCTTTATCCATGGTTCCTCTATATATTTGTGAAACAGCCTCGGGGGTGGAATGTGTCTGGCTGTCCAAGTTGGAATAGGGCTAATCAGGGAGCAGCCAGCAAAACTTTGCTGGCTACACCCTGATTGGCCCCATCCTTCCAGCTTCCGCCCTGCATCCCTGGACTCTAGCCTCTTTGTTCCCAGATGCGCCTCAGTGGCTGAAGCCAGCAGCAGGTAATGGGAGAGGCCCTGGGCAAATAATCTTGGTGGAGGGCCTGCTAATGAGGGCCTCTTGGCCTGCTAGGCTGGGCCTGCTAATGAGGACCTCCCGGCCTGCTAACTGCTTGCTAAGGAGCTCTGTCCTGGGCCTGCTCACAAGCTGCCAGGCCCCCACCCTCCCCACTTGACCTGGCTGTGGCCCAAAGCCACTTTAAGCTGCCTGGCTGGGGCCAGGGGAGGGGACCCTTTCAAGGCCTGTTTTTAGGAACAGGCTTTACAGCTAGTAAATGCAATAAATAAATAAATACATGTATGCCTTGTTTCAGATGTCTATAATCTTTGTCCCATGCCCTTGCTTATTATATGCATCATCCTGCTGACTTATAGAGCGTAACCAGCCTGGAGTCTTGAAGGGAAAAATGAATGCGTTTCTCAACTCTCCACTCCTCTGCCCACACACAGGAAAACAATTTTGGTTTCCCTTTTGGCAGAGGAATGGGAGAAAGAAAAAAAATCTGGAGGATACACAGAGTCCCAGCAGAGGAAGAGAAAGGATTTCAAAGCCAATAGGTTGCATGGTTGTTCACCTTTCCCCCCCTGCAGAATGGTTGGACTAGATGACCCAGGAGGTCCCATTCAGCTCCATGATTCTATGAGAATGCATACAAGGAACCCTCTATTTTCCCCTACCCACAATAATATTATATTTGTGTCCAACAATTCATTATTTTAAGATTGTTTTACAATCTTAATATTTCATGTAGCAATACTCTTGTATTTTTCATGACATCATATTTATTAACTTCTATTATTATTTGTTATAGTTTTCTGCAGATGTATCATCAGTTGACCGAATAAACATGCTACTACGTACAAGTAAAGAGAAACATGCCTACCCATTTTTTAAACAAAGGTTTGTGTGGCACACAAAAGGCACAGAGGATAAGTGAGTGAGAACCAAATCTAGCCTGTGACAAAATCATTGAATGTACCAATTGATCCCTATCACAAGTTATAGTGACCTCAAGGTTCATACAGATAATTAAACACCGAATAACCTTGTACAATGACACCTTCCTTCTGACAACTTAAAAGACTCCAGAGGACAGCATTCAAATGGGTAGAAATGCCTACCAACATGATTACATGTTTTCTTCAAAATACAGTTCGGTATGCCTCACCTGCCTGACTCATCTTAGTTCCTTCCCTCAGGCTGACCCTGGTCTCTCCCATCTAAGCAGAGAGTTGGACCCTCAAGGCTTCAGGCTCAAGCCATGCCGGATCAGCCAGTCAGGTCCTGCCCCAAGCTGGCACTCCCATTCTTTTCCCACCTTCCCTCGTCAACTGGATGGTGCAAGAGTCTAAACACGCAATGGATCCGAGCACCAGCTATGTAAAGAATAAATTGCTTTGCTGAGAACAGAAACCATTTGGGAAAGAGAGAGGAGAGAGATAGTCTTAACAGTCTAACTGACTAACATTGTTCTGGAGGCAATCACGTGAGGAACTGTGCTCAGAGGAGGGAGACGTCTCCAACTGAGCCGACTGAGACACAAGGTGGGGCCTGAGAATCCCCTGCAAATACAGCTCATCTCCAGTTACCCAGGAGAAAGTGGATTTTGGAGGGTGGACTCTGTGGCATAGTACTCCACTGAAGTCCTTTTCTTCCCAGACCCCATCTCCAAATCTCCAGGAGTTTCACAATGCAGAATTGCCAAACTTTTTATCAAGGTGATCCCCTGTCCCTGCTTCTATAAAGTCCCTGCTTCTCAAGGCACTGAGAGAACTGTCATTTAAACCCATCGATCCTGGTGACCATCCGTGGATGGAGCTGGTGCATTCCTTCACTGTGATGCACATGGCCCACATTTTCTTCAAGCTGTCCACCGTGACCCCAAGACTTCTCCCCCTCTCAGTCACCTCCAGTTGACATCCTTCAGAGAGCCAACTTGGTGCTGTGGTTCAGAGCAACGGTAAGGATGCAAGTCCCCAGGTGGGACCAGGATATTCCCTGGAATTACAGCTTATCTTCAGACTACAGAGATCAGATCCCCTGGAGAAAATGGCAGCTTTGGAAGCTGGACTCCATATCATTATATTCCACTGAAGTCCCCCTCTGCCCCAAATCTCACCCGTTCCTGGCTCCACCTCCAGAGTCTCAAGAGCTGGCAACCCTACGTGATGTCTCCAGTTTGGAGAATCTGTCTTGATTCCCCATTACTCCTCCACATGCAGCCAGGTGGGTGACCTTGGGCCAGGCCCAGTTCTCTTAGAGCTCTCTTTCCTACCTCAAAGGGTGCCTGTTCTGGGCAGAGGAAGGGCAGTCCATTGGAAGCTTCTTTGAGACTCCTTCAGGCAATAAACCCCGGGGCAAGATCAGCAGAAGACAGAACAGCAAAAGATCAGCTCTTCTCTCTTCTTCTTCATTTCCAGTGTGCTCCCATACTTACCCCCAAACTGAACTTCACCAGGTAGATGTCCATTCCCATTTGTTTGGAGAGATACGCCTGGAGCTCTTCCCCCGTCTGCCTTGTTATTCATCCTCCTGAGTCCTCTGCCAACTTGGCTGCTGTCCTGCTCACCTGATTCCAGGTCATCTTCAGATAGCACCAGTTCTTATAAGACTCCACTGCATCATCCCCACCCAGGGTGAGACCAGTTCTCCTCTCCGCTTCCTGTTGTTCCGCCAATTCTTAATCGATAGGAGTGCCACTCCTCTCATGTAACGATGGCTATGTTTATGAGGAAGTTGTCAGGTGAGGAATCTCGGTCAAAAGGCTTGGGGGCAGACTGTGATCCCCATTCATCCTCAGAGCAGGGGGTCCCCAACGGGGTGCCCTGGGCGCAATGTGCTACCTACCAATGCTTTCCCCATGCCTGCCAGGTGCTTGAAGAGCCAGCTTGGAGTAGTGGTTGAGAACAGAATCCTCTCATCTAACCAGCAAAATGTCCCCAGGTGCAGTTATGTCATCCCCTATTAAATGTTTTTTTATTTTTATTATTATTATTATTATTATTATTATTATTATTATTATTATTATTATTATTATTATTATTATTATTATTATTTAATTTTTAGACCACCCTTCTCCAAATAGGTCTCAGGGCGGTTTACAACAGTTAAAACACAATGAAATCCACATAAAGACCCCAATTTACATCAACAAAGAGCCTCTTGTGGCGCAGAGTGGTAAGGCAGCCGTCTGAAAGCTTTGCCCATGAGGCTGGGAGTTCAATCCCAGCAGCCAGCTCAAGGTCGACTCAGCCTTCCATCCTTCCGAGGTCGGTAAAATGAGTACCCAGCTTGCTGGGGGGTAAATGGTAATGACTGGGGAAGGCACTGGCAAACCACCCCGTATTGAGTCTGCCATGAAAACGCTAGAGGGCGTCACCCCAAGGGTCAGACATGACTCGGTGCTAGCACAGGGGATACCTTTACCTTACATCAACAAGTCACATATTGGTCCAAGGGACCAAGCCCTACGAAGATCGGTTGAGGGACTTGGGAATGTTCAGCCTGGAGAAAAGGAGGTTGAGAGGGGACATGATAGCCCTCTTTAAGTATTTGAAAGGTTGTCACTTGGAGGAGGGCAGGAGGCTGTTTCCGTTGGCTGCAGAGGAAAGGACACGCAGTAACGGGTTTAAACTTCAAGTACAACGATATAGGCTAGATATCAGGAAAAAAATTTCACAGTCAGAGTAGTCCAGCAGTGGAATGGGCTGCCTAAGGAGGTGGTGAGCTCCCCCTCACTGGCAGTCTTCAAGCAAAGGTTGGATACTCACTTTTCTTGGATGCTTTAGGATGCTTAGGGCTGACCCTGCGTTGAGCAGGGGGTTGGACTAGATGGCCTCTATGACCCCTTCCAACTCTTTGATTCTTTGATTCTATGATATTTATTATTATTATTATTATTATTATTATTATTATTATTATTATTATTATTATTATTATTAATTCAGTTCATATACTTCTCTCCCAGCAAGCTGACTCGGGGCGGTATACAACAATCTCCTGGTTGTAGTTTTGAATAGGGGGGGAAGGCGGAAAGGCAGGGGTCCAGCTTGGTGTCGTTTGAGATTTTGAGTCTCCACCCCTTCTCCATATGGAGCCAGCTGGGGGACCTTGGGCCAGTCCCAGCTCTCCCCCAGCTCTCTCAGCCTTGACTGTCTCACAGGGTGCCGGTCGTGGGGAGAGGAAGGAGATTGTAATCTGCTTTGAGACTCCTTCGGGTAGCAAAAAGTAAGGCATAAAAAAACCAGCTCTTCTACTTCTTTAAAAACATGGGTGGGGCTCGCTGATGTCTTCTGTGCCTATTAAGAGGACGGTAGCCTGCACTGAGTTGGGAAATACCCAGTAATTTCAGAGAGGAATTTGGGGAGAGTGGGATATGAAGAAGGGAGAGTAAGAGGTATGCTGTCACAGAATTTGCCTTCATGGTGTAGTGGTTAAGAGCAGCAGCTTCTAATCTGGCAGACTGGGTTTGATTCCCCGTTCCTCCACATGGAGCCAGTGGGGTGACCTTGGGCTAGTCACACTCCTGATAGTGCTGTTCTCACAGAGCAGTAATCTCAGGTCTCTCTCAGCCTCCCCTCCCTCACAGGGTGTCTGTTGTGGGGAGAGGAACGGGAAGGCAACTAAGCCACTTTGAGACTTCTTTGGGTAGAGAAAAGAGGCATACAAGAACCAATACTTCTTCCTCTTCTTCTTCTTCCCTAGCAGCCATTTTCTCCAGGTAAACGGGACTCTGTCACCTGGCAACCGTCCTCAAAAGTCATCCTACGTGAAATCTTGTTCCCTCATGTGGCAGCCATTTTATGATCATGCACATCTCCCTGTGCCAGAATTTCAAAGTTGCCTGCAGGCTCAAAAAGGTTAGGGAACCCTGCCTTCAAATGTCTTCTCTGATCACCCCTGCTTTGGGAAGAATTATGGGGTATGAATGAAGTTAATATATAACTTCAGACATGCCCGGTAAATGGCAGCTCTAGGGTTGAGGGTTAAGTGCTGCTGTCCTGCCACTTTGGACTTATGGCGACCCTCGTGCTTTCACAGGAGCTAGATAAAACCCTTCTGATCCACTTCAGCAGCCATAGAATTATGGAAGCATAGAACCATAGAGTTAGAAGAGGCCATTCAGGCTATCTAGTCCCGCCCCCCTGACCTGAAGCATCCAGGATAAGAACCTGTCCAGCCACTGCTTGAAGATGGCCAGTGAGGGGAAGCTCACCGCCTTCTGAGGCAGCCCATCCCACTGCTGAACTAGACTCACAGAATCCTAGAGGGGGAAGGGGCCATGCAGGCCATCTAGTCCCACCCCCTGCTCAGTGCAGGATCAGCCTCAGGCATCCAGGAGAAGGATCTGTCCAGCTCCTGCTTGAAGACCACCAGTGTGGGGTAGTTCCCCACCTCCTTAGGCAGCCCATCCCACTGCTGAACTAGACTCACAGAATCCTAGAGGGGGAAGGGGCCATGCAGGCCATCTAGTCCTACCCCCTGCTCAGTGCAGGATCAGCCTCAGGCATCCAGGAGAAGGATCTGTACAGCTCCTGCTTGAAGACCACCAGTGTGGGGTAGCTCCCCACCTCCTGAGGCAGCCCATTCCACTGCAGAACTTCTCAGATGGTGAAATCCCCCCTCTTGATATCCAGATTGTACCATTCTACACGTACTTTAAACCCATTTTTGCAGGTCCTGTCTTCTGCTGCCAACAGAAACCTTTCCCATCCCTCCTCCAAGTGACAACCTTTCAGATCCTTCAAGAGAGCCATCCTTTCCCCTCTCAAACTCCACTTCTCCAGGCAGAACATTAGCAAGTCTCTCATAGGGCTTGGTCTTCAGGCCATGGATCATCCTCATCACTCTCCTCTGCTCCCTCTCCATTTTGTCCACTTTCTATTAGAAGTGAGGCCTCCAGAACTGCACACAGGACTCCAGCTGGGGTCTGACCAATGCAGCATACAGCAGCACTAAGACATTTGGCAAATTTTGATACCATTCCTCTGTTGATATAACCCAAGACTGTATCAGTATTCGAGCCAATCAGCCATTCCTTATATCTAACCTCGTCCTGTCTTCCTTACAGAATTACAGAGTTGGAAAGGAGCTCCAGGGTCATCTAGTCCAACCCTCCATAACAGTTCTCTATTAGATTTATGATTCTTGGTCTTAGCTCTTATTCCACCTCTCGTGCAGTTGGATGAGTTGGGGAAGGGCAAGACCAGGGCAGTGAGGAAGATCACTGGAAGCTCATACCCCTCCTCCCAGGGCTGGTGTTAGCACCTGAGCATTGCTACCTAGGCCCCCTCTCCTCCCGAATAGCGGGCATTAGTCTTGGGCTCAGGGCTTGTGTTATTTTAGAAGAAGAAGAAGAAGAATTGGTTCTTCTATGCTGCTTTTCTCTACCCAAAGGAGTCTCAAAGCGGTTTACAGTCGCCTTCCCTTTCCTCTCCCCACAACAGACACCCTGTGAGGTGGGTGAGGCTGAGGGAGCCCTGAGATTACTGAAGAAGAAGAAGAGTTGGTTCTTATATGCCGCTTTTCTCTCCCTGAAGGAGTCTCAAAGGGGCTTCCATTCGCCTTCCCTTTCCTCTCCCCACAACAGAGACCCTGTGAGGTAGGTGGGGCTGAGAGAGCCCTGAGATTACTGAATGAGAAGAAGAGTTGATTCTTATATGCCACTTTTCTCTACCCGAAGGAGTCTCAAAGCGGCTTCCAGTTGCCTTCCCTTTCCTCTCCCCACAACAGACACCTTGTGAGGGAGGGGAGGCTGAGAGAGCCCTGAGATTACTGCTTGATCAGAACAGCTTGATCAGTGCTGTGGAGAGCCCAAAGTCACCCAACTGGCTGCATGTGTATTTTGTCTGTTCACTGTGTGTGTTTTTTTAATATATATATATATATTGTATCGGTATGCACTTTAATGGGGGGTTTAATGGAATTTTAATGAGGGCTTTGTGACCCTCAATGAGCCATATTATGGGAGTGGCGGGATATAAATCAATGAATGAATGAATGAATGAATCAATGAATGAATCAATGAATCAGTGAATGAACGAACGAACGAACGAATGAATTTAAAAGATAAAAAGTCAACAGTCCTGAGGCACTCGAGGCAGGCAATGCAAGCAGAAGGAGATTTATTGATATACACAGATTGAAGCATAGATTCCGGCTGTCACTTTACCAATTCATTCAGTAGTGTCACAAGCAGGAACCTCTTGGAAAGCAGCGATCCATCACCAGCGAACAGAAAGTCAGGCGGGAGATGTTCTTCCTCACCGAATGTTCAACAGAGTTCACGAACAATTTCTTCTGTTTTTTCTGGGTCGAAAAAAGAGTCCTACCACCGGCAAAGCAACGCGTCCAGTTCAAGACCGCAAGGGAACGCAACACATCCCATGTGCAGCGATGCGAACAAGACGCCGATAAGAGAAGCTGAACCTTTGAAGCGTCGGATCCATCACCAGCTCAGAATACGAAAGAAATCAAAACGAGGCCCAATTCGCAGCATTTCGGATGTGAATTTTGCGATGAAGCCGCCTGGAAGTTGACGGTTTCCGGAGATCTTGGGATACCAAGGCCCTTCTTGTGAAAGACTTGAACTTGTACGGAAAGTTCAGGCCACTGCATTCTGCACGGATCGTCCCAAGAAGGGTCGATCTGAGAGAAGGCAAATGGTGATCCCGATTCTCAAGTTCTTTTTCCCCACAAGCACCCGGACGACGATCCCCTGTTTACGGTGACTTCATCTCAGGACCGTCACGGGAAAAGAGCTGTGCGAATTTGACCGCTGTGCTCAAATTAAACATTGGCTGACATCTCAGAGTTTTAACACATCCATATAATTTCAATCCGTTTCCCATTTCTCATGAGAGTTTCAAATTTTACATACTTCATCTCTTAACATTTAGCCAATTATTTTCACGACCATTCCTAATGCCATACATTTTTGAATGCAATATAAACCCCCCCGCTCCCAAATCCAGCAGTCTATGAAGTCAGGAATACTGGAAAAAATGACTATATGAAAAATTTTGCTACCATCTTTAAGAAAGAGGGAGAAAGGATGTTGATATATCCTTCTCCCCCCCCCCCTCTAAATAATTTCTTTGAATATTAGCTGAATTTGAAAACGCCTTTCGTGCTTCCTGGCCACTGGTGTCGAAAGAGATTTTTGTGCAAATTGGGTTGTCCGTTATGCACAACCCAGAGATGGGTCACATTAAATTAAAATGGGGCTTTCGTTTCGGCACAACAGCAGGCCAGGTTAACACGCTGTCGGTTCGTGGCTTCATGATACCTTCATATGAACATGTGAAAGTTCTCCCCCTCTAGATTGATCCCCGGAGACTGGCGTTTCCAGTTGCCTGATCTTTCTTCCACAGCGGCTCAGACGTATCAGCGGTCTGCAACTCTGCCAAGATTGCTCTTCGGATGTTGTTCAGATTTCTGAGCGTGCCCAGTTTGCGGTGCAGTGTTCAGATCCTGTCTTTGGTTGGCTTTTGCAGATCACTGACACTCTCTGACACGGGTAACCGGCTGATATCTCCATGCAAAAAGGGATCCTAATGACATCGAGATTCCCACTCCTCCTTTTTGCACCGAGACTGAGCACATCGGTCACGTGTACGGGACTTTCAAAAGAGACTTGATCTAAAAAGTGCCCCAAATGAGGGGCTCCTTCCAGGAGTTACTGGTTTTCAGTGGAAGGTAGGCAGATCACAGCGCCAGTTCGAGTGAACCCGGGGAATGACGGCAGGATGGAGTGGGGAGGGGCTGTCTGTCTTCTCACCCTAGTAGTCGTAGTAGTCGTCCAGATCCACGTAATCCAGGTCCAGGAAATCGCAAGGACACGGCTGCCCGCAGGGCGAGCACGGACTCACGCATATCGGAGAGGTGGGGATCGGGCAACATGGACGATAACATGGCTGGGCGCAAATAGGCCTAGGGTACACACACTGTGGGCGAGGCATTATGCACTGAGGTGGGCATGGACTCACACAGTACGGGCGGCATGGACTCAAGCACCGAGGCCGGCATGGACTTGGGCAGTAGGGGCGGTAGGGGATCACACACTGAGGTGGGCAAGGGGGTGGGCAGTAGGGGCGGCAGGGGATCACACATTGAGGTGGGCAAGGGGGTGGGCAGTAAGGGCGGCAGGGCACCACGCACGAAGGGGGACACGGACGCGGACAGTACGGGCGGCAGGGCACCATACACGGAGGCGGACATGGAGGTGGGCATGGACGTGGGCAGTAAGGGCGGCAGGGCACCACGCACGAAGGGGGACACGGACGCGGACAGTAAGGGCGGCAGGGCACCACACATGAAGGGGGGCACGGACGTGGACAGTAAGGGCGGCAGGGCACCACGCACCGAGGCGGGCATGGACGCGGACAGTACGGGCGGCACGGCGAGACGCACTGAGGCCTCACGCAGTACGGCCTGCAGGGATCCATGCATCTGGGGCGGCAGACGGGAGGACAGTGATGGCACAAATAATTCGAAGGGTGCACGGGGGACTTGTCGAGGGATGGTTGCTCAGCGAGGGAATCGTCAGGTGGTAGACAATCTGGGCTCTGCCGGACCAAGAGGCTGATGCCGCTGTCCTCGAAGAAGAGGTGGTCCACGTCCACGAGGTCGGGATTCAGTGAATGGTAAGGCATCTTGGCTGGTCCTGAGAAACCCAAGGGAAAGTCAACCAGAAAGGGGCTTAGATCAGCGTTGCAATACAAAATAATGCCAGCTTTAACCAAAAGGTGGCTTGTGAAAGGGAACTGGACTGTGTACACTGAGGGGTAGCCAAAGTGGGGCTCTTCAGATGTCCATGGACTATGATTCCCGTGAGCTGCTCTGGTTTGTGGGCCAAACCTCTATGGTAGAATTAGCCTTCAACCATAGATGTTTGCCTTAAAACCAGTGTGACGCCCCCTGATATCTTCAATATGCCTGAATTACGTCTGAATGAACATAGAATCATAGAATCATAGAGTTGGAAGGGTCCTTGTGGGTCAATTAGTCCAACCCCCTGCACTAGGCAGGACACTAAAACCCTATCACTCATCTACTGTCATCTGCCACCCCCTTGAACCTTCACAGAATCAGCCTCTCTGTCAGATGGCTCTCCAGACTCTGCTTAAAAATGTCCAGGTAGGTAGGCAGGTTGCATTTATTTCTGGCTTCTTGCCTGCTTTGGAGCAGGAGACAATTTCCCCTGCTACCTGATAGCCCTGAACTGGGGGTGGGGGGGGGTAGCACCAAAACAGGGCCTGCCTGACCTCCGCCTGGAGACAGGAAGTCCTATATGTATGCTATCTCTGTATATGCATTATCTTTCTCTCTCTGCATTATTTTCTACTTGCATCATACCATTTCAGAATTGTTTAACGCATCACCTCCAATACAAGCCTCTGGGGAAGGGTGGGGTATCTTTATCCATGGTTCCTCTATATATTTGTGAAACAGCCTCGGGGGTGGAATGTGTCCGGCTGTCCAAGTTGGAATAGGGCTAATCAGGGAGCAGCAAAATTTTGCTGGCTGCACCCTGATTGGCCCCATCCTTCCAGCTTCCGCCCTGCATCCCTGGACTCTAGCCTCTTTGTTCCCAGATGCGCCTCAGTGGCTGAAGCCAGCAGCAGGTAATGGGAGAGGCCCTGGGCAAATAATCTTGGTGGAGGGCCTACTAATGAGGGCCTCTTGGCCTGCTAGGCTGGGCCTGCTAATGAGGGCCACTTGGCCTGATAAGCAGGGCCTGCTAATGAGGACCTCCCGGCCTGCTAACTGCTTGCTAAGGAGCTCTGTGCTGGGCCTGCTCATGAGCTGCCCAGCCCCCACCCTCCCCACTTGACCTGTCTGTGAGCTGTGGCCCAAAGCCACTTTAAGCTGCCTGGCTGGGGCCAGGGGAGGGGACTCTTTCAAGGCCTGTTTTTAGGAACAGGCTTTACAGCTAGTAAATGCAATAAATAAATAAATACATGTATGCCTTGTTTCAGATGTCTATAATCTTTGTCCCATGCCCTTGCTTATTATATGCATCATCCTGCTGACATATGGAGCGTAACCAGCCTGGAGTCTTGAAGAAAAAATGAATGCGTTTCTCAACTCTCCACTCCCCTGCCCACACACAGGAAAACAATTTTGGTTTCCCTTTTGGCAGAGAAATGGGAGAAAGAAAAAAAATCTGGAGGATACACAGAGTCTCAGCAGAGGAAGAGAAAGGATTTCAAAGCCAATAGGTTGCATGGTTGTTCACCTTTCCCCCCCTGCAGAATGGTTGGACTAGATGACCCAGGAGGTCCCATTCAGCTCAATGATTCTATGAGAATGCATACAAGTAACCCTCTATTTTCCCCTACCCACAATAACATTATATTTGTGTCCAACAATTCATTGTTTTAAGACTGTTTTACAATCTTAATATTTTATGTAGCAATACTCTTGTATTTTTCATGACATCGTATTTATTAGCTTCTATTATTAATTTTTATAGTTTTCTGCAGATGTATCTTTTATATGGGTCAATTGACCGAATAAACATGCTACTACCGCATACAAGTAAAAAGAAACATTTGTCAAACAAAGGTTTGTGTGGCACACGAAAGGCACAGAGGATAAGTGAGTGAGAACCAAATCTAGCCTGTGACAAAGTCAATGAATGTACCAATTGATCCCTATCACAAGTTATAGCGACCTCAAGGTTCATACAGATATTTAAACACCGAATAACCTTGTACAATGACACCTTCCTTCTTACAACTTAAAAGAATCCAGAGGACAACATTCAAATGGGGAGAAATGTCCACAGAGAAGTTGCCTACCGACATGATTACATGTTTTCTTCAAAATACAATTCGGTAGTGTATATTAATTGTCCCTATAAATCTTAGGGTTGCGATAACTTGTGTCATGTTTTAAATTATTTATTAAAGGAATAGACCACTCCTTTCTGTAAGGAGACTTGGAGCGGTTTACAACATGTTAACATTCCGGATAAAGTATAATAAAACAGTAAAAACCCACAATGCTCTGCTTTCCCACCACTCATCCATATGTCCTGCCTGTAGCATCATTGGCTGCTAGTCAGTGGCAGGATGTTCCAAAGAGTGAATTTCTGGAGAAGAAGGAAGGGAAGCCCATTCGATTTTCTTTGCTTGGTCTTGCCTCAACTATAAGCCTGGTGAGATAGCACCATTTTATGAGCCCAGTGGGACTTGAAGAAGAAGAAGAAGAAGAAGAAGAACAAGAAGAAGAACAAGAAGAAGAACAAGAAGAAGAAGAAGAAGAAGAAGAAGAAGAAGAAGAACAAGAACAAGAACAAGAACAAGAACAAGAACAAGAACAAGAACAAGAACAAGAACAAGAAGAGTTGGTTCTTAGATGGCTCCTTTCTCTACCAGAAGGAAAGTTGTTCCATCTGGGCCTAGATCTTGACTGGATCTTGGATTCCCCCAGGCTTGGGCCAAGACCAAGAAGGTCCTAGCTTTGATTAAGGCCAGACATACTCCTTTTTGGCCAGGGTCCACCAACAAGTTGACATTACAAGATGATAGCATTTTCAGGAGGGGTATTGGGAAAGGCGGTCCCTGAGATAGGCACTTTGTATATTCTTTGGCTTCTCTTCCTATACATTTGGTTTTTATCCAGCAAACAACCTAAGACTACCTTAAGAAAACGATGCTTTGTGGAAGAGCCAGATTTGAGTCCTGTAGCCCCTTAAAGACCAACAAGAGGTAAAAGCTTTCATGAGTCAAAGATATCTGACAAATGGAATGTGGACCCATAAAAGCTTATGTTGTGGAAATCTTCTCTTTAAGTATTTAAGGTACTACTGGATTTGATCCAGCTCTTCTATTGGAGACCCCACCCATTGCACTATGGCAGGAGTGGCCAACATGGGGCTCTCCAGATGTCCATGGGCTTATGGTAATTGTAGTCCATGGACATTTATTTCTCAATATATATGCTGCTGCTCTTCCTAAGGACCTGTGGCGGTTTACAGAATAAAATGTTAAAATACAATAAAACCCACATAAAACCCCCAGATTACAATAAAGCAGCAAGCAGCCAGATGTTCTTCTGATTAGCCAATCCCATCCCAACTTGTTCAGCTAGAGGCCAAGTCATCTTCCACGGGGAGTGGCTGAAGGTCTAATAGACCATGGGAAGGGATCCTTGGTTGGAATGTCGAGATTTTGTCCTGGCCTCAACCATATGCCTGGTGGAAGAACTCTGTCTTGAAGGTCCTGGGGAAAGCTGACAACTCAGGAAGGGCCCTTAGCTCTTCCGGCAGCTCATTCCACCAGGAGAGCCCCATCTGGAGACCTCCACTTTGGCCACCCTGAGCTATGAGATGCGCATATGAGCATAAGACCCCTGTTGGTTTGGCCCAACGGATCATCTCCTCCAGTGTCCTGCTTCTCAAAGGGATGTCCCAGAAGGCCCCCAAGCAGCAACTGGTATCCAGAGGTCTATTGCTTCCAAATATGGAGGTTCTACTTAGCCATCGTGACTAATTTGGGAGGAAAAAATGTTGGAAACATTCCTCAAGCAAAACTGGCTGAGGAATTAGAGTCACCCTACTGACGTGTACTACATAACCAGCATTGAGTCTCAGTGAGAAAAATGAATGAATTTTTCATTTCCCCCCCCCATCCCCATTTCTTTCCCCCTTCTGGTAGAGGAACTACAGAAAGAACAAGCCTGTTCTTCTTTTGTTACAGGGACTACGACACTGCCTTCTAAAAGCATCCCATTAACACAGCGGGTCTCAACCTTCCTGATGTCACAACCCCCTTTTGGGTCACCGAGGCCGGTGGTGGCAGTGGCGTGGTGGCAGCGCGGTGACAGCAGCAGCGGCCTCTGCGACCCAAGGGGTCCAGCTGAGATCAGCCTCAGGGGGAGCTTTCAAAATGGGTCAGGCATTTAGTCTCCTGCAAAAAAACTCCACAGTGGGGACATGGCAGCACCCTTGGCGACCCCTGAGAGAAGGGTCAATTGACCTCCATGGGGTCATGACCCCCCAGGTTGAGAACCACTGTGTTAATACATGTACTTCTCCCCCATCCAACCCCAATGATAAATACATACCACTCCTCATTCTGGGCTGGTTTTCCCTTCTCCTCTCAGCTAAGTATGGGTCCTTCTTCTGGAGCAGGAAACCTGCTTTGGGCCCTGAACTTAGCTGAGCGAAGCAGCCAGACACAACTGAAACAAGATGAGAGCAAGACTGACATTCACCTCAAACCACTACGGCGAAGCTTACCGTGTGCTTGTTCCCCGGAGTAGATGACTTAGTATGATGGTTTGTCATGGACTGGGGAAGGAGGCCTTATATACCAGGTGCCTGGGCCTTACGGCAGTGCCCTACTGCAGGGGGAAAAACCATAATAACATCTAATTCAGGCCCGACCCAGAGATGCTTCCTGCAGTTCGTTCCACAACTGATCATTAAAAAAATATCTTCTCCGCCATGGTGCTAGCTTCTGGCAAGTTAGGAAATTCACCGCGCTGACTCCCAAGTGGAAAAAACAGTTTATCTTGCAATTTATTAATTTGTTATTACGTTTGCTCAGTGAAGAAGACTGGACTTTCAGGAATGTGAGGAGTGAAGTGCTTTCCCTCACGACCCGGGACACCAAGTTCCCTCAGATTTCCCTCTCCCCACTCATATCCGGAGCAGAATAGAACTGTTCTAATTTTCAAAAGGGACGTGGGCAGCACAAGGCCCTCCGTGGCTCCAGATTGCTGCTGAAGCGGACGGCCAGTTCATGAGTGGCCACTCAGGCACACAGCTTAGAGCTGACTTTCTCAACTGTTTTTTAACCTCTGAGAAACCCCTGAAACATTCTTCAGGCTTTGAGAAATCCCAGCAGTGGTGCGATCATGCAGAATATGGTTGGGAAGCAGAGCTGTGGAAGTAGGCTTTCCAGACCCTTGCAGGGGGCAGAGGATACATCATTTTGTCAAGCGGTGAGAGACGTACCAGCAGCAAACTGAGGCCAGAGATACAGCGATGCCAGTTTTGGCATGCACCAGAAATGATGCCACCACCGCTGGTATTTCATCCTGGTGTTTGGGGAAAACTCCATGGTGAAAACAGCTTCCGCGATCGAGTCCGAGAATCCCGTCTGATTCCCTGCTCTATATAAGAAACCCAAAGGTGGAGAAGTCTTGAAAGACGCTGTTTGAAAGATACTGCCCAGACGCTGTTTGAAAACTTGAAGGGAGCATTCCCTAATCCCATAATTCTTTCCGTTGGAGAACCACTATCACTGTTTTGAAGTTTCTCTAACGAAAACCTACTCTCTCTCATCTCAAGCCTTTGCAATCTAGTCTTGCCCTCTGGGACTGGAGGAAATGAGTTTCTGCCTTCTTTCCCAGGAGAAGTCATTTGGGCATTTGATGAGCACAAATGTATCTCCCCTTTGTTTTCTCTTATCTAAGCTGAATGTCTCCAACCTTTCCTTCTAGAGCTTATTTGCCAGATGTTTACTTGACCAGTCCGGATAGAAGAAGAAGAAGAAGAAGAAGAAGAAGAAGAAGAAGAAGAAGAAGAAGAAGAAGAAGAAGAAGAAGAAGAAGAAGAAGAAGAAGAAGAAGAAGAAGAAGAAGAAGAAGAAGAAGAAGAATTGGTTTCTCTGCCCTACATTTCACTGCCTGAAAGAGTCTCAATGTGGTTGACAATCGCCTTCCTTTTCTCTCCCTACAACAGGCACCTGATGAGGTAGGTAGGGCTGAGAGAGCTCTGGAAGAACTGCTCTGTGCGAACAGGTCTAACAGGAATGTGACTGGTCCAAGGTCTCAAGTGTGGGGGAGCAAACCCATCTCTCTATATTAGAGGCCACCTCTCTTAACCACTCCACCAAGGTAGCTCTCTTGCAGGACGATCTAACAATGCCTACTGAGGGCATTTCTTTGTTAAATCTACAAGTGCTTCTTCCATAATTTTGGAAGGGTTTAGCCCTTGGAGCATGTGTGTTTTAGGCTGCATAGTTTATCTGCAAACCTGGGCCTTTTTTTAAAGGTTTGTTAAAGAAAAGAATCTATCTTGTTTGGTCATGGCCCCAGGCTCTGGATTTAAATATCTACCAATTTGACCATGTTAAGAATCAAACCTATTGATTGGTTTATCTTGTTTCTATTCCATCCATCCGTCCATCTGTCTGTCCTTCCAATTTGTCCATCTGTCCAGCCATCCTTCTGTCCTTCCATTTGTTTCTGTCTGTCTGTCTATCTATCCATTCTTCTGTCCTTCCATTTGTCAGTCTCTCCGTCCATCCATCTGTCCTTCCTTTTGCCTGCCTGCCTGCCTGCCTGCCTGCCTGCCTGCCTCTCTCTCTCTCTCTCTCTCTCTCTCTCTCTCTCTCTCTCTCTAGTCTCTTTCTCTCTCATCTGCCTGCCTGTCTCTCTGCCTTTTTTACCCCAACTGTCCCTTATACCCCATTTTATCTGACCTGTCCAAGAAACCCAGTTCTTCCCATTCAGCATTGTCAAAAGGAACCAGCCTTTCTCAATCTTTTTATCATTGAGAAAACCCCTGAAACATTCTTCAGCCTTCTGGAAACCCCAGAAGTGTCACAATTGTGCAGAATATGATTGGGAAGCATATGGTCGGGAATTTGGTCAGGAATTGTGCAGAATATGGTCAAGAGGGAGGTGAGGCTAAGAGATATTAATGAAGAAGAAGAAAAGTTGGCTCTTATATGCTGTTTTTTCTGCTCCCTGAAAGTGGGGACCCCCACTCCAACTGTAGGGTCTTGCAAGCCTATTGGGAGACCACCTAGACCAGGGGTAGTCAAACTGCGGCCTTCCAGATGTCCATGGACTGCAATTCCCAGGAGCCCCTGCCAGCGAATGCTGGCAGGGGCTCCTGGGAATTGTAGTCCATGGACATCTGGAGGGCCGCAGTTTGACTACCCCTGACCTAGACCATAGCAGGTTGCTCTGCAGAGTAAGGCAATGTCAAACAACCTCTGTATTAGCCTTATCCAGACCAGGCGCCCCTAGCCGGTGGCCATAAATTCTCTGTGATTTGACACTATCTTGCACACACACAGAATCGATGGTTAGGTCGTCTTCCTTTCCTTGCGACGTGTTTTGGTGTTGTGTCCGAGGAGATGCAGCCGGATAGAAGCACAAAAAGGAAATGAAATCACGCCTGCCTTCCACACATCAATAATGAATACATGCATGTCATCAATAAATAATACATACGTCAGCAAAGGTCTGTTTACGCCTCCCTTCCATTTTCCACGGACAATTTATTTGGCCTTCGGAATGACCAACACCTTGTAATTGTGACGATTCATTTCACCACAAAGAGCAGGTGAGGTGGTAAACCTGCTGGTATGTCAAATGACAAAGAAGAAGAAGAAAAAGAAGAGTTGGTTCTTATATGCCACTATTTTTGTATCCGTCGTGCCCCTTTCTTATATGATTCTTATATGCTGCTTTGCTCTACCCAAAGGAGTCTCAAAGCAGCTTACAGTCTCCTTCCCTTTCCTCTCCCCACAACAGACACCCTGTGAGGGAGGGGAGGTTGAGAGAGCACTGAGATTACTGAAGAAGAAGAAGAGTTGGTTCTTATATGCTGCTTTTCTCTACCCGAAGGAGCCTCAAAGCGGCTTCCAGTCGCCTTCCCTTTCCTCTCCCCACAATGGACACCCTGTGAGGGAGGGGAGGCTGAGAGAGCCCTGAGATTACTGAAGAAGAAGAAGAGTTGGTTCTTAGATGCTGCATTTCTCTACCCAAAAGGAGTCTCAAAGTGGCTTACAGTCCCCTTTCCTTTCCTCTCCCCACAACAGACACCCTGTGGGGTGGGTGAGGCTGAGAGAGCCCTGATATTCCTGCTTGGTCAGAACAGCTTTATCAGTGCCGTGGCGAGCCCAAGGTCACCCAGCTGGCTGCATGTGGAGGAAGAGCGGGGAGTCAAACCCGGCTTGCCAGATTAGAAGTCCGCGCTCCTAACCACTACACCAAGCTGGCTCCCAAGTCAAGCTGACTTCAAAGTAAAGATGGGGGAGGGGAATGGGTCTTCCCCTATTTTTTAAAAAAAATCCACTGCATTGCACCAGGAAGCTAGAGTCAGCTTGGTGTCGCGGTTAAGAGCATTGACCCCTAATCTGGAGTACTAGGTTTGATTCCCCACTCCTCCACATGCAACCAGCTGGGTGAATCTGGCCAGTCCCAGTTCTCTTAGGGCCCTTCTCACAGAGCAGTTCTCTCAGAGCTCTCAACCTTCTACATAGGGTGTCTGTTGCGGGGAGATGAAGGGAAGGTGATCGGAAGCCACTCTGAGACTTTTACGATATATATAAAAAAAACAACTTTGCTTCCTCATCTGAAGTGTCAAAGAGTTTATTAATTTAAAGTATCCTTGTGCCATTTCCCGCCCACCTTGGCATCCTTAAGGCAGGTCACACATATTCCTAATATGCAACTTTTCGGTGTTAAAGGAACTTTCCCCCTCCGCAGGGGAAGCCCTTGAGCCATGGAAGTTCTTAACCGCAGTTTGAAGTTGTCCGACTCCTAAAACAGGTTTCCCACCTCCTCTGTTGTTTGTCAGAATCTGGCCGAAGGGACCATTCCCTGTGTTGAAACTAAGGTTTTAATTTCTTGAGGGTTTTTGCCAATCCACCCTGTCCTTGCAGGCAAAGTAACATGTAAACAAAACGTTTATTTAATTTTTTAAAAAAAAGAAACATATACTAAAAAGGGCTTTTGGTCATTTCTGGAATGCCGAAAGATTGAATATGAATAAATACATGTTAGCATTTAGGTAATGCCACCTGTATTCTGAAAGGTTTCCCACACATAACAATGCATTCTACAGTTCGATTGGAATCACTTACCTCCCATTTACACTTACTTACCCCCTCACTGGGGAAGGAATGGAGGCAGTGACAGATTTTATTTTCCTGGGCTCCAAGATCACTGCAGATGGGGACTGCAGCAAAGAAATTAAAAGACGCTTGCTCCTGGGGAGGAAAGCTATGGCAAATCTAGACAGCATCCTAAAAATCAGAGACATCACCCTGCCAACAAAAGTGCATTCAGTCAAGGCTATGTTATTCCCAGTTGCAATGTATGGCTGCGAAAGTTGGACCATAAGGAAGGCCGAGCGTCAAAGAATTGAGGCTTTTGAACTCTGGTGCTGGAGAAGACTCTTGCGAGTCCCTTGGACTGCAAGGCGAACAAACCGGTCAGTCCTAGAGGAGATCAGCCCTGACTGCTCCTTAGAAGGCCAGATCCTGAAGATGAAACTCAAATACTTTGGCCACCTCATGAGAAGGAAGGACTCCCTGGAGAAGAGCCTAATGCTGGGAGCGATCGAGGGCAAAAGAAGAAGGGGATGACAGAGAATGAGGTGGATGGATGGAGTCACTGAAGCAGTCGGTGCAAACTTAAATGGACTCCAGGAATGGTAGAGGACAGGAAGGCCTGGAGGATCATTGTCCATGGGGTCGTGATGGGTTGGACACGACTTCGCACCTAACAACGACAACCCCCTCACTGAGCCTGGAGGACTAAGACTATACTCTTTTATTTTATGTACAGTCACCCATGCAGCATGGACTCAGTTTGCTGACAGGTGGAACAAAAGTTGAGTCCAGGAAAGGTTAGCAATGTTCTAACCTTTAAGATAATACATGGTCTGGGCCCTGCATATCTAAGGGACCGCCTTTCCCAGTCTGCCCCCAGAAGGATGCTAAGGTGGTCAAACACCAACATGTTGGTGGTCCCCAGCCCGAAAGAAATGTGGCTGGCCCCAACCAGGGTCTGAGCCTTTTTGGCCATGGCCCCAACCTGGTATAACAAGCTGTCAATTGAGACCCAGGCCCTGATGGAGTTACCAGCAGTGTTTGTTCACGGGGCGTTTGGTTGAGGCCAGAACCAGCTAATATCCAGCATGGCCAACTAAAAATTATGAAGAAGGACACTTGGTTTTTATATGCCGCTTTTCACTGCATGAAGGAGTCTCAAAGCAGCTTACTATTGCATTCCCTTCCTCTCCCCACAGTAGACATCCTGTGAGGTGGGTGGGGCTGAGAGTGCTCTCTGAGAACTGCTCTGTTAGAACAGCTCTAAAAGATCTGCGACTAGCCCAAGGTCCCCCAGCTGGCTGCAAATGGAAGAATGGGGAAGTAAACCCATTCCTACAGATTAGAATCCGCCACACTTAACAAGGGAGGGGTAATTTGCATCGGATAAACCCGGATATCCTTGAATCAATGCTGATTGAATACTTTTCTGGCTTATCTGAGCCAAATCAATCATCCCATGAGTTTTAAAACAGCTGATTCAGAGATACCTGTATCGATTCGTTCTTGATTTGGACATCCATCCAGCTGCACATGAAAGAGAACTAGGGAATCAAATGTGAGGGTTGGCCTGATTTGCTCTTTGCTCGTGCCAGGCCAACCCTCAGATTTTGGTTGGCATTCAGTAAAGCTGTGGCCTTTTTACTGCCAAAAAAGAAACCGAGTCGCGTCCTGATTGGCCCTGTGCCACCCTGCCCGTCAACCGGGTTTGATTCCCTAGTCAGCTTTCATGTGCAGCCGGATGGATGGCCAAAGCAAGAAAGAACTGAATTTCTCTGATTCAGCTGGGCACCCACCGCATCCAACCATCTCATCTGCCTGGTTCCAGGCCCCTGGCCTTTCCAGCAGGGTAAGGCCACGCCCAATGTCTAGCCGGTCTCTTACTGAGACCTCCCGTAGCACAGGGCCCCAGGACACAAAGTGGTCCCTGGACCAAAGCTCTTACACGTGCCCCAATTTTACGTAGCTGTGACAATAAATAATGATAACAGGGTGGGCGGGAAGTTCTCCTGGTGGCGATCCTTGGCAGAGAGGATGGCCGGCTGCATGTGATGCCTTAAACAGGCACCCTTATGCTGCCACCACGTGAGCTCACCCTGATGCTGCCACCATGCATGCTAGCCGGTGCGCATGCTCCCAGGCTAGACGCAGCCGCATCTTTCTTGCCCCGCCATCCTGCAGCATCAACACCTGGTTTTCTGGGAATCACAGCCGGTCTCCAGAACTAAACCAAGCTGGCTCTCCCCCCATTCACCTCCAGGTTATTCCCACCGTGCCAACCTGAATACCAAGATGCCGTGAGGAAGCAGGCAGATGGATTGACAATAGACAATAGACAGTTTCAGCCAGAATAATCACGAGCTTCATATTGTTACCTCAATAAACTGGGATTATATTGATCTTTGCATTGCCTGACAAATCAGTTTCAGCAAGAATAATCACGAGCTTCAATAGACAAGAAGCAGAGCCTTATCAAGTTTTAGGATGGTTTTATGATGGTTTTAATTGTGATTTTAAACTATGTGGAATACATGATGTGAGCCAACCCCTGGCCTGCTCGCAGGGAGAGGGGGTCTAGAAAACAAATAAATAAATAAACGTTGAGGGCCAACATTGCCTCCCAGGGATTAAATTCATTCATTCATTCATTCATTCATTCATTCATTCATTCATTCATTCATTCATTCATTCATTTATATTTTTATACCGCCCTTCCCTACGGCTCTGGGTGGTTTTCTGAGCCAAACTTTTCTTCTTCAAATAAGGGAGTCGAACAGTTAGGCAGAGTCGAACAGTTAGGCAGAGCTAAAAGAGGTGCCTAATGCAGGAAATTAGGGGTGTGAAATAAAGTATTTTTCAGGTTTGGATATATTGAACATGAAACAGACTGGGATTTCCCAATATTCCTAAATCCCAATGTCGGTATGCTTTCACATTTTTAAAGATTTGAGAATGCCGAAATGTTTTGGCTGCACAATAACCTGTGCGGGCCATGAAAGTCAAAAGGCGTTTAAACTTTAATGAGAATGTGGTCCAAAATTGAAATGCCTTTCACAAGCTGTGGTGTGAATGAACTCGGGAGGTATTTACAGGGCTCGCAACACCTTTAAACACTCTTCAACTTCAGCTATCTGGTGGTCCTGAATAATCTTGAAGGTGGTTGTGGATTTCCCAAGCTGCGTGTCCATTTTCTGGTAGTTTTAGCCCTTACTGTTTTGCCAGAAACTGTGGCTGGCATCCCTCCTTTTCAAACTGGAATTGGTTGTGCAACTACATCTAGGTTGCTTTAAACTTAGATTTGATATTTTTAAAGGCTGTCTTTGAATGCTGTTTCAAATCCTGATAATGGACACTTAGTCATAAATAGTTGCAATTTGTTGTAGACTAGCAGTAAAGCCCGTTGCATCCTGTAATGCAGCAGGCACTAGATCATGGTTTAGTGTGGGTTTAGTGCCTCACTTGGAAGCTCGGAACCTTAAGATGTCTCTTTGTGCACAGCAGTCTTGACTCTAGTCAGGTTTATGCACACCTAGGTAATGTGGAATTCCAGAACATGAACCTACACCAATCTGGCAACCTTACTTCCTCTCTGCAATGTTTTCTTGACCTGAAATAGGTCAGGAGGTGCTAGGTGGCTGGTTAGACCAAGACAGTCAATCTCCAGGTGAAACCTGGGGATCTCCTGGAATTACTGCATTGCATAAGTACTTATCCTGGATACTATAAGCTGATTCTCCATTGAACGGGGGGTTGGACTAGTTGGTCTGTATGGACTCTTCCAACCCTGTGATTCTATGTTTGTAACTTAGAATCATAGGATCATGTGAAAGTAAAAGTAAATGCTAAGTTTGTAATTTTGTAAGTTTGTAAGTTTGTAGTCCCATTGTATACGGCACTGGTCAGACCACACCTGGAGTACTGTGTGCAGTTCTGGAGGCCTCACTTCAAGAAGGACGTCGATAAAATTGAAAGGGTACAGAGGAGAGCGACGAGGATGATCTGGGGCCAAGGGACCAAGCCCTATGAAGATCGGTTGAGGGACTTGGGAATGCTCAGCCTGGAGAAAAGGAGGTTGAGAGGGGACATGATAGCCCTCTTTAAGTATTTGAAAGGTTGTCACTTGGAGGAGGGCAGGATGCTGTTTCTGCTGGCTGCAGAGGAGAGGACACGCAGTAATGGGTTTAAACTTCAAGTACAACGATATAGGCTAGATATCAGGAAAAAGTTTTTCACAGTCAGAGTAGTTCAGCAGTGGAATAGGCTGCCTGAGGAGGTGGTGAGCTCCCCCTCACTGGCAGTCTTCAAGCAAAGGTTGGATACACACTTTTCTTGGATGCTTTAGGATGCTTAGGGCTGATCCTGCATTGAGCAGGGGGTTGGACTAGATGGCCTGTATGGCCCCTTCCAACTCTATGATTCTATGATTCTATGATTCTATGATTCTATGATTCTATGATTCTATGATTCTAATTTTACATATATTTGCCATAGAGAGAACTCCCTTCCTTATATTTCTTTTCTATTTTTCACTGTTCTTGATTTTCTGTTTTTTCCTTTGTTGTTAGTGTTCCTTTTTATTATTATTTTTTAACTAAAAGGACCTTTAATCATTAAAAAAAAATAAGAACAGCATTTTCGAGGGCAAATTCCCAGTATGAAAGAATTCGGAAGCAAATACACATCACCACTGCAGAGGGAAATTAATTCCACAAGAGAAGGATAGGGTTGGGTGAATGCCTCAGGTTTCATTCGATATCTAAGCATCAAGGCTTATCTTTCATTCTCTTCTGATGAGCAATCGGGGAATATCTATGCACCTTGTTTGCGTGCATGTGCCATTAACGCATGCGTTTGATGTAACTTATTTGCAATGCTTTAGGTATGTCAGCCTTTTGTGGCGCAGAGTGGTAAGGCAGCAGACATGCAGTCTGAAAGCTCTGCCCATGAGGCTGGGAGTTCGATCCTGTTTTGCATACTGTCATCTGTCAGTGGGGAGTGGGGAAGATTGCAACTCTTTTTGATTCTTTGCATTGCTTGCTTGTTTATGTAGTCTAATGGCCATTTTTTCTAGGGGAGATGGAACTGTGGGAGACGAGAGCTGGGACATTAATGTTGAGGCTGGCCTTGAGTCAGCCATGCAAGAACGTTGTGATGGGCACCTGGGCGCAGGTCTAGTTCACGTGATTTTTCCTGGGAACAGTAGAATCCCGCCCCTTGTCAGTTGGAGGGGATTATATTGATCTTTGCATTGCCTGACAAATCAGTTTCAGCAAGAATAATCACGAGCTTCATATTGTTACCTCAATAAACTGGGATTATATTGATCTTTGCATTGCCTGTCAACTCAGTTCCAACAAGAATAATCATGAACTTCTTATTGTTACCTCAATAAACTGCTTTTCCTGATAATACTGGGTGAGTTCACTGAGAATTTCCACAGGGGTCTGACATGGTACATTTTGCAACATGTGCTCTTGCTCTGACCTTTTCTGCACCAGGAATCTGGCTTGGTGCAGCACTCGTCCAGATGCAGGGCTAATCCCCAGATTCCTGGTGTGAAAAAGGCATACCCTCTGACAACATGTGAGGGAACACCAATGGAAACCCGTGGGGGAATATGAACATGCCTCCATTCCATGACTGTCATTGAGGACTGGAATGCCAAATTCCAGACAAATTCCAGTTGGGAAGGCTTTCGGAAACATCTTGATAAACTAAGATATCCTGTCCTTCAGGATATCTCTCAGGATGTCCTCTTAGGCCTCTGTGCAGAAATTTCTGCTTTATGCCATAGCGTGTGAACATTTTTTGAAGGTGAAGAGAAAGGCATTTGGTGAGATGTGTGTGTGAGAATGAGATGAGAGAGAATGCCTGGAGTCTTCCCAAGTTATGAACTTGATTGTATATATTTCTGCTGGCTAGGACTTATGGGGTTCCAGATAGTTATTAAGATATCACTGTTGTGCGGTCAAATAACCACAACAAATGGGAAAGGGTGGAAGCAATCTCTTAATTAAATGGTTTCACCTAGGTTCTTCCTCTTCCTGATACACCAGCACTAAGGTACATGACTTCAAATCCTCTGGCATAAGAAAAGGTGAATTCCTACAGAGATGTTTCTGTGGACTCCACTGGTCTTTTATGCCCTGTTGGTCTTCCTTGCCAAAAGAGTTAGATGGCCTTAATACCACAAAATCCATCATGCATTATGGGTTTGCTTGGCTCAGAAATGTCCAGTACTTGCAATGGAAATAATGGGAAGTGAACAGAGAATTTCTTCCAGTCAGAATCCCCAATGTACTTAGAATCATAAAATCATAGAATGGGAAGGGACCTCCTGGGTCATCTAGTCCAACCCCCTGCACTATGCAGGACACTCACATCCCTATCGCTCATCCACTGTCACCTGCCACCCCCTTGAGCCTTCACAGAATCAGCCTCTCCGTCAAATGGTTATCTAGCCTCTGTTTAAAAATCTCCAAAGATGGAGAACCCACCACCTCCCGGGGACTCCTGTTCCACTCAGAAACCGCTCTGACTGTCAGGAACTTCTTCCGGATGTTTAGACAGAATTTCTTTTGCATTAATTTCATCCCTTTGGTTCTGGTCTGTCCCTCCGGGGCAAGAGAGAACAACTCTGCTCCATCCTCTACATGGCACTCTTTTAAATACTGGTGATCAGATCCCCTCTCAGTCGTCTCCTCTCCAGGCTAAACAGACCAAGCTCCAGGTATGGAGCTTCTGCCACGTTTGGTGATGTTCTTCTGTGATGTTCCCCAGATGCTTGTCTAGACACCTCAAGGTTGCATCTTGCTATTTAGATTATGACTGCTAGCTATTCCCCCACCTCCTTTCCTCTTCTCCCTAAAGGTAAAAGTAAAGGTATCCCCTGTGCAAGTCATGTCTGACCCTTGGGTTGACGCCCTCTATCGTTTTCATGGCAGATTCAATACAGGGTTGTTTCCCAGTGCCTTCCCCAGTCATTACCGTTTACCCCCCAGCAAGCTGGGTACTCATTTTACCAACCTCGGAAGGATGGAAGGCTGAGTCAACCTTGAGCCGGCTGCTGGGATTGAACTCTCAGCCTCATGGGCAGAGATTTCAGACTGCATGTCTGCTGCCTTACCACTCTGCGCCACAAGAAGCCTCCCTACCTCCTCCCAAATCTCTGGTTCTCCCTTTTGTAGTTTAGGTTATCGGGGATGTTGAGTTTAGGTGTGAAATGCATTTAGCTACATTCCCGGAGGGGGGGGGGATCAAAATGAGTGTCACTGGGTTATATACTCTGTCCATGGACAAAGGACCTAAGTTCTGTCTATGCATGTGTTATGGATGTGAATAAAGAAACTTTCTTATACAGAAGTTTGCCTTATTGGGAAATTGAGCACTCTGACATTTATGGAAATCTGGGTCCAGCATGTAATGATATTCCAGAATTCTAGCTAAGCTACTATCCTGTTTGCCACAGTATCCAGTCAGATGTCCCCAGAAGGACCACAGAGTCTTGACCTGGATATTCCAGGCAAGCCGGTCTATTAGCTGT
Organism: Paroedura picta; assembly: GCF_049243985.1. Classification (NCBI taxonomy): domain Eukaryota; kingdom Metazoa; phylum Chordata; class Lepidosauria; order Squamata; family Gekkonidae; genus Paroedura; species Paroedura picta. The sequence continues at coordinate 6,587,045 of NC_135369.1, forward strand.
GATAACTAAAAAACCCTCTATGTTCATAGGCTACCAGGAGACAACATTGGGGAACACCTCAGCCTCCATGCTGTCTTGATGGTCCTGCAGCGGACTGGTTGGCTACTGTGCAAGGGATGCTGGGCTATATGGATCACTAGTTTGATCCAACAGATCTCTTCTGATATTCTTGTCAGGGGAAGGTCTTGGCCTCTCTGCCCTTTTGCTGGACCTCCAGCGGAACTGGTTGGCCACTGTGTGAGGCAGGATACTGGACTGGGCGCTTCTTACATTCTTATTTGTTTATGAAAATAAATTTATTAAATGTCTTAGTCAGAAAGTGCCCTGAGCAACCCAGAGGACTGTTTTCAGCTGAGAGGAAAATACTTTACCCCTGAATGCTAATAGCAGAATGGGTGTGTGCCATATTTTGAGGATGACAAATAAGACAGGTGCCGATGATGTTCATCCCTAAATCTCAATTTTCAAAAAAGCTGACAGAGAAGACTTGTAACTTGGCTTCCTTATTAATATTTATACATTTCATTTCATTTGTGATCGGCAGTGCCTTAGGAAATACACTGTTGGATATTTTTTTATCTATTTGTCCTGATAGGGCAACAAAATATTCAGGGACTTCCGTTGCTTTAAGGTTATTGGAATATGGTTTCCGTGTGAACTAGGAGTACCCAACAGCATTCGTGTCCTAAACTCATTTTAGGTGACAAGATCTAGGGATGTGCATGTGGATCTTCCTGAGCAGAAAATAGACATGAAAAAGACGTCATTAGTTTCTTTTCGAGTATAATTCAGTATCCCAAAAGTACTTGAGATTTTTCAAGGAAACTGAAAAAAATCTCAGAAAAGCCTTGGATATTTTCAGAAACTAGGAAGATTGGAGAACACAGCTGAGAGGGAGTCTTTCATTAATTGAACTTAAACGGGTTACAACATACACAAAGTACACCGAAAATACACATAACAAGAATGAACAGAGAGGAAAGGGGAGAAAGTATTTTGGAAAAGGTTACCTTACCAGTCCACAGAAACAGGAAAATGATTAATATTTCATGGAAGGAGAAGAGAGGTAAAATGCACTGGGGTGTATATATGGGTTTAAGAACACACACACAATGGAACAGGATGTGCCTTGTCACAGGACAAAATGCTTCTCAGGGCAGTCTGATATTCTACCCCCCCCCAAAAAAAAAAACACACCCCACAATAAACTGATGTGCTTTTCTTGGTTGAACAATGATTCCGGAGAAGTGCAATGGGTTTTCCAGGAGTTGAACTATAAAGTGCAAATGATTCTTGATGACCCTTTAATTACCAGACAGGAAAACGACAAGGTTTGGAGAACAGTGTTAAGTATTGTCTAATTAGGATAAATGGATGTGGGGAAGTGAGGATGGGCGTTGGGAGAGATTAATTCAAAGGTGAAGCAATAGGTTCTTGAGAAGCCCATTGTCCTAAATTATGTGTCTCCCTGGGGTGGGGAGGAGGTTGTTAGCAGGTCAGGCATTCCTTCCCACACATTCTAAACTACATTGTTCAGACTTGTCCTTGGCTGATACCCATATTATGTCACTTTGGGCCAGGCAGTGCATTGCTTTATGATATTTGAAATGTTATTATAGGTTTTCTATCTACAAACTGCCTCTCAATGAGAGGAGGGGTCTTACTACTTGGCTCCTTGCTTTGCAACATGTTTGTTGTCTTTAAGTAATTGTTAGGGGTATGATTGCTGTTTTTTAAGTACTTGAGTGTCACTTAGAAGAGGGCAGGGAAAGGTTTCTGTTGGCAGCAGAGGATAGAATCCATAATCATGGGTTTAAAGTGTAAAATGATATCTGCTAGATATCAGAGGGAAATTTCACTGTCATAGTATTTCAGCTATGGAATGGCCTGCCTAAGGAGGTGGGGAGCTTCCTCTCACTGGTGGTCTTCAAGCAGAGGCTGGACAGATACTCATCCTTGATGTTTTAGGCTGAACCTGCATTGAGCAAGGAGTGGGACCAGATGTCTTCAATGGCCCCTTCCCACTCTAGGATTCAATTAGTCTAGTTCAGCAGTGGAATGGGCTGCATAAGGAGGTAGAGAGCTGCCCCTCACTGGCGGTCTTCAAGCAGTGGGTGGACAGATCCTTCTCCTGGATGCTTGAGGCTGATCCTGCCCTGAGCAGGGGGTGGGACTAGATGGCCTGCATGGTCCTTCCCACTGTATGATTCTATGATTCTATAATTCTTCTCCTTCTGCCCTCAGACTGGGATATAAGAACACAGAGGCCTCTATTCTGACCCATATCTGATGGAGATTATAATCTGGAAAGTGCATACCCCTATTCTTAGTTTCTAAGCGGCTTCCAGACTCAAAATCTAACCACTGAATGGCACAAAAATCCATAACATTCTATTTTGAAAAAAATGTTTATTACCCATTTGGTTCTATTTGTACGGTTGCAGTTTTCTGCAGGATTCGTGTACTTGTTTGTTGACTTCATTTCTTTCTCTCTAATGGAAACGCCAAGCTATTTATATCATTGTCCTTTGGGAGGAAGGTTAGGCCACTGGCCCAGGACCTCGTGACAAATTTTTGTGCCACATCCAGGATTCCAAACTGTGTCTCTCAGGCCCGCATCTGTGAGTTTCCTGAATTCTGCATGGAGTTGCGCTATATGACCTTGGAGGTCACTTCCAGTATGACCTGATTTGAAGCAATGCTGTGGAACATCGACATATTGTGAGGTCCACTATAGCCTAAGACTCTCCCAAGCTGTTCCATTTCTGTAATTGTTTGCAGATTTTCAATACGCAGAAGAGGGGTGGCGCACTGACTGCTTAAAAAATAAATAACTTTATTGAGAAAAATAAACAAATGTGTAAGAGAGAGAGATAGTCCTAACAGTTTAACTGACTAAATATTGTCCCAGAAGGAATCAGAGAGGAAGTGTGTTCAAAGGAGCAGGTAATCTCCAGTTGAGGCAATTGGGACACAGGAGGAGAGTTTTTTTTTTAAACCACACCAGGAAGTTCCTAATCTAAATATGCTAATGACACATCTCTGTTGACCCTTGAAGGATATTCTTCATGTGCTTTTTAATTGTCCACACTACAGATCTTGCGTATTCCTAATAACACTGAGCTGTTTCCAAGGTTCTGAAAGCTGATGTCACACATTCTTCTCATGAGATCTTTGGACTGCAACTTTGAACGAACATGACTTCATGGAAAACATCCCCCATACTGTGTCTCTAGACCTGTGGAGGACCGAGCTTGTGACTGAGGCAGGATTGTCACTTACAATATAATTGGCCAGTATGCAGCTAGATCCCTTTTTTGTCAGATCCATTCAGTATAAACCGAAACTGACCTATAGCCCTCACTGGAAGGAAGATCCATTGTTTGCTTGTGTATATATTGGGTTTTTTTCGGGCGGGCATGGGTTGAGTTTCAGTTCCTCTCATACCATGCTGGTATGAGATCAATTCCAGTGTCTGTGTCCACCTCTGAATCCTTGGATTTAATACCCAGGATAACGTATCGCATGCACAAAGAAAATAGGAACACCGTAGAATCATAGAATCATAGAAGAACAGAGTTGGAAGGAACCTCCTGGGTCATCTAGTCCAACCCCCTGCACTATGAAATTTCTGCTTTATGCCATAGCGTGTGAACATTTTTTGAAGGTGAAGAGAAAGGCATTTGGTGAGATGTGTGTGTGAGAACGAGATGAGAGAGAATGCCTGGAGTCTTCCCAAGTTATGAACTTGATTGTATATATTTCTGCTGGCTAGGACTTATGGGGTTCCAGATAGTTATTAAGATATCACTGTTGTGCGGTCAAATAACCACAACAAATGGGAAAGGGTGGAAGCAATCTCTTAATTAAATGGTTTCACCTAGGTTCTTCCTCTTCCTGATACACCAGCACTAAGGTACATGACTTCAAATCCTCTGGCATAAGAAAAGATGAATTCCTACAGAGATGTTTCTGTGGACTCCACTGGTCTTTTATGCCCTGTTGGTCTTCCTTGCCAAAAGAGTTAGATGGCCTTAATTCTACAAAATCCATCATGCAGTATGGGTTTGCATGGCTCAGAAATGTCCAGTACTTGCAATGGAAATAATGGGAATTTCAGTGAATTTCTTCCAGTCACAATCCCCAATGTACTTAGAATCATAAAATCATAGAATGGGAAGGGAACTCCTGGGTCATCTAGTCCAGCCCCCTGCACTGTGCAGGACACTCACAACCCTCTAGCTCATCCACTGTCACCTGCCACCCCCTTGAGCCTTCCCAGGATCAGCCTCTCTGCCAGATGGCTCTCCAGCCTCTGTTTAAAAATCTCCAAAGATGGAGAACCCACGACCTTCCGAGGAAGCCTGTTCCACTGAGGAACCTCTCTGACTGTCAGGAACTTCTTCCGGATGTTTAGACGGAATTTCTTTTGCATTAATTTCATCCCTTTGGTTCTGGTCTGTCCCTCTGTGGCAAGAGAGAACAACTCTGCTCCATCCTCTACATGCAGCCTTTTAAATACTTGAAGATGGTGATCAGATCCCCTCTCAGTCGTCTCGACTCCAGGTTAAACAGACCAAGCTCCAGGTATGGAGCTTCTGCCACGTTTGGTGATGTTCTTCTGTGATGTTCCCCAGATGCCTGTCTAGACACCTCAAGGTTGCATCTTGCTATTTAGATTATGACTGCTAGCTTTCTTATAGCTATTCCCCCTCTCCCTTTCCTCTTCTCCCTAAAGGGTATCCCCTGTGCAAGCACCGGATCATGTCTGACCCTTGGGTTGATGCCCTCTATAGTTTTCATGGCAGATTCAATACAGGGTTGTTTGCCAGTGCCTTCCCCAGTCATTACCGTTTACCCCCCAGCAAGCTGAGTACTCATTTTAGCAACCTCGGAAGGATGGAAGGCTGAGTCAACCTTGAGCCGGCTGCTGGGATCGAACTCTCAGCCTCATGGGCAGAGATTTCAGACTGCATGTCTGCTGCCTTACCACTCTGCACCACAAGAAGCCTCTTCTCCCTACCTCCTCCCAAATCTCTGGTTCTCCCTTTTGTAGTTTAGGTTATCGGGGATGTTGAGTTTAGGTGTGAAATGCATTTAGCTACATTCCCGGAGGGGGGGGGGATCAAAATGAGTGTCACTGGGTTATATACTCTGTCCATGGACAAAGGACCTAAGTTCTGTCTATGCATGTGTTATGGATCTCTCCATTCTGAATAAAGAAACTTTCTTATACAGAAGTTTGCCTTATTGGGAAATTGAGCACTCTGACATTTATGGAAATCTGGGTCCAGCATGTAATGATATTCCAGAATTCTAGCTAAGCTACTATCCTGTTTGCCACAGTATCCAGTCAGATGTCCCCAGAAGGTCCACAGAGTCTTGACCTGGATATTCCAGGCAAGCCAGTCTATCAGCAGATACTAGCTGTGATAACTAAAAAACCCTCTATGTTCATAGGCTACCAGGAGACAATATTGGGGAACACCTCAGCCTCCATGCTGTCTTGATGGTCCTGCAGCAGACTGGTTGGCTACTGTGCAAGGGATGCTGGGCTATATGGATCACTAGTTTGATCCAACAGATCTCTTCTGATATTCTTGTCAGGGGAAGGTCTTGGCCTCTCTGCCCTTTTGCTGGACCTCCAGCGGAACTGGTTGGCCACTGTGTGAGACAGGATACTGGACTGGGTGCTTCTTACATTCTTATTTGTTTATGAAAATAAATTTATTAAATGTCTTAGTCAGAAAGTGCCCTGAGCAACCCAGAGGACTGTTTTCAGCTGAGAGGAAAATACTTTACCCCTGAATGCTAATAGCAGAATGGTTGTGTGCCATATTTTGAGGATGACAAATAAGACAGGTGCCGATGATGTTCATCCCTAAATCTCAATTTTTAAAAAAGCTGACAGAGAAGACTTGTAACTTGGCTTCCTCATTAATATTTATACATTTCATTTCATTTGTGATCGGCAGTGCCTTAGGAAATACACTGTTGGATATTTTTTTATCTATTTGTCCTGATAGGGCAACAAAATATTCAGGGACTTCCGTTGCTTTAAGGTTATTGGAATATGGTTTCCGTGTGAACTAGGAGTACCCAACAGCATTCGTGTCCTAAACTCATTTTAGGTGACAAGATCTAGGGATGTGCATGTGGATCTTCCTGAGCAGAAAATAGACATGAAAAAGACGTCATTAGTTTCTTTTCGAGTATAATTCAGTATCCCAAAAGTACTTGAGATTTTTCAAGGAAACTGAAAAAAATCTCAGAAAAGCCTTGGATATTTTCAGAAACTAGGAAGATTGGAGAACACAGCTGAGAGGGAGTCTTTCATTAATTGAACTTAAACGGGTTACAACATACACAAAGTACACCGAAAATACACATAACAAGAATGAACAGAGAGGAAAGGGGAGAAAGTATTTTGGAAAAGGTTACCTTACCAGTCCACAGAAACAGGAAAATGATTAATATTTCATGGAAGGAGAAGAGAGGTAAAATGCACTGGGGTGTATATATGGGTTTAAGAACACACACACACACACAATGGAACAGGATGTGCCTTGTCACAGGACAAAATGCTTCTCAGGGCAGTCTGATATTCTACCCCCCCCAAAAAAAAAAAAACACACCCCACAATAAACTGATGTGCTTTTCTTGGTTGAACAATGATTCCGGAGAAGTGCAATGGGTTTTCCAGGAGTTGAACTATAAAGTGCAAATGATTCTTGATGACCCTTTAATTACCAGACAGGAAAACGACAAGGTTTGGAGAACAGTGTTAAGTATTGTCTAATTAGGATAAATGGATGTGGGGAAGTGAGGATGGGCGTTGGGAGAGATTAATTCAAAGGTGAAGCAATAGGTTCTTGAGAAGCCCATTGTCCTAAATTATGTGTCTCCCTGGGGTGGGGAGGAGGTTGTTAGCAGGTCAGGCATTCCTTCCCACACATTCTAAACTACATTGTTCAGACTTGTCCTTGGCTGATACCCATATTATGTCACTTTGGGCCAGGCAGTGCATTGCTTTATGATATTTGAAATGTTATTATAGGTTTTCTATCTACAAACTGCCTCTCAATGAGAGGAGGGGTCTTACTACTTGGCTCCTTGCTTTGCAACATGTTTGTTGTCTTTAAGTAATTGTTAGGGGTATGATTGCTGTTTTTTAAGTACTTGAGTGTCACTTAGAAGAGGGCAGGGAAAGGTTTCTGTTGGCAGCAGAGGATAGAATCCATAATCATGGGTTTAAAGTGTAAAATGATATCTGCTAGATATCAGAGGGAAATTTCACTGTCATAGTATTTCAGCTATGGAATGGCCTGCCTAAGGAGGTGGGGAGCTTCCTCTCACTGGTGGTCTTCAAGCAGAGGCTGGACAGATACTCATCCTTGATGTTTTAGGCTGAACCTGCATTGAGCAAGGAGTGGGACCAGATGTCTTCAATGGCCCCTTCCCACTCTAGGATTCAATTAGTCTAGTTCAGCAGTGGAATGGGCTGCATAAGGAGGTAGAGAGCTGCCCCTCACTGGCGGTCTTCAAGCAGTGGGTGGACAGATCCTTCTCCTGGATGCTTGAGGCTGATCCTGCCCTGAGCAGGGGGTGGGACTAGATGGCCTGCATGGTCCTTCCCACTGTATGATTCTATGATTCTATAATTCTTCTCCTTCTGCCCTCAGACTGGGATATAAGAACACAGAGGTCTCTATTCTGACCCATATCAGATGGAGATTATAATCTGGAAAGTGCATACCCCTATTCTTAGTTTCTAAGCGGCTTCCAGACTCAAAATCTAACCACTGAATGGCACAAAAATCCATAACATTCTATTTTGAAAAAAATGTTTATTACCCATTTGGTTCTATTTGTACGGTTGCAGTTTTCTGCAGGATTCGTGTACTTGTTTGTTGACTTCATTTCTTTCTCTCTAATGGAAACGCCAAGCTATTTATATCATTGTCCTTTGGGAGGAAGGTTAGGCCACTGGCCCAGGACCTCGTGACAAATTTTTGTGCCACATCCAGGATTCCAAACTGTGTCTCTCAGGCCCGCATCTGTGAGTTTCCTGAATTCTGCATGGAGTTGCGCTATATGACCTTGGAGGTCACTTCCAGTATGACCTGATTTGAAGCAATGCTGTGGAACATCGACATATTGTGAGGTCCACTATAGCCTAAGACTCTCCCAAGCTGTTCCATTTCTGTAATTGTTTGCAGATTTTCAATACGCAGAAGAGGGGTGGCGCACTGACTGCTTAAAAAATAAATAACTTTATTGAGAAAAATAAACAAATGTGTAAGAGAGAGAGATAGTCCTAACAGTTTAACTGACTAAATATTGTCCCAGAAGGAATCAGAGAGGAAGTGTGTTCAAAGGAGCAGGTAATCTCCAGTTGAGGCAATTGGGACACAGGAGGAGAGTTTTTTTTTTAAACCACACCAGGAAGTTCCTAATCTAAATATGCTAATGACACATCTCTGTTGACCCTTGAAGGATATTCTTCATGTGCTTTTTAATTGTCCACACTACAGATCTTGCGTATTCCTAATAACACTGAGCTGTTTCCAAGGTTCTGAAAGCTGATGTCACACATTCTTCTCATGAGATCTTTGGACTGCAACTTTGAACGAACATGACTTCATGGAAAACATCCCCCATACTGTGTCTCTAGACCTGTGGAGGACCGAGCTTGTGACTGAGGCAGGATTGTCACTTACAATATAATTGGCCAGTATGCAGCTAGATCCCTTTTTTGTCAGATCCATTCAGTATAAACCGAAACTGACCTATAGCCCTCACTGGAAGGAAGATCCATTGTTTGCTTGTGTATATATTGGGTTTTTTTCGGGCGGGCATGGGTTGAGTTTCAGTTCCTCTCATACCATGCTGGTATGAGATCAATTCCAGTGTCTGTGTCCACCTCTGAATCCTTGGATTTAATACCCAGGATAACGTATCGCATGCACAAAGAAAATAGGAACACCGTAGAATCATAGAATCATAGAAGAACAGAGTTGGAAGGAACCTCCTGGGTCATCTAGTCCAACCCCCTGCACTATGAAATTTCTGCTTTATGCCATAGCGTGTGAACATTTTTTGAAGGTGAAGAGAAAGGCATTTGGTGAGATGTGTGTGTGAGAACGAGATGAGAGAGAATGCCTGGAGTCTTCCCAAGTTATGAACTTGATTGTATATATTTCTGCTGGCTAGGACTTATGGGGTTCCAGATAGTTATTAAGATATCACTGTTGTGCGGTCAAATAACCACAACAAATGGGAAAGGGTGGAAGCAATCTCTTAATTAAATGGTTTCACCTAGGTTCTTCCTCTTCCTGATACACCAGCACTAAGGTACATGACTTCAAATCCTCTGGCATAAGAAAAGATGAATTCCTACAGAGATGTTTCTGTGGACTCCACTGGTCTTTTATGCCCTGTTGGTCTTCCTTGCCAAAAGAGTTAGATGGCCTTAATTCTACAAAATCCATCATGCAGTATGGGTTTGCATGGCTCAGAAATGTCCAGTACTTGCAATGGAAATAATGGGAATTTCAGTGAATTTCTTCCAGTCACAATCCCCAATGTACTTAGAATCATAAAATCATAGAATGGGAAGGGAACTCCTGGGTCATCTAGTCCAGCCCCCTGCACTGTGCAGGACACTCACAACCCTCTAGCTCATCCACTGTCACCTGCCACCCCCTTGAGCCTTCCCAGGATCAGCCTCTCTGCCAGATGGCTCTCCAGCCTCTGTTTAAAAATCTCCAAAGATGGAGAACCCACGACCTTCCGAGGAAGCCTGTTCCACTGAGGAACCTCTCTGACTGTCAGGAACTTCTTCCGGATGTTTAGACGGAATTTCTTTTGCATTAATTTCATCCCTTTGGTTCTGGTCTGTCCCTCTGTGGCAAGAGAGAACAACTCTGCTCCATCCTCTACATGCAGCCTTTTAAATACTTGAAGATGGTGATCAGATCCCCTCTCAGTCGTCTCGACTCCAGGTTAAACAGACCAAGCTCCAGGTATGGAGCTTCTGCCACGTTTGGTGATGTTCTTCTGTGATGTTCCCCAGATGCCTGTCTAGACACCTCAAGGTTGCATCTTGCTATTTAGATTATGACTGCTAGCTTTCTTATAGCTATTCCCCCTCTCCCTTTCCTCTTCTCCCTAAAGGGTATCCCCTGTGCAAGCACCGGATCATGTCTGACCCTTGGGTTGATGCCCTCTATAGTTTTCATGGCAGATTCAATACAGGGTTGTTTGCCAGTGCCTTCCCCAGTCATTACCGTTTACCCCCCAGCAAGCTGAGTACTCATTTTAGCAACCTCGGAAGGATGGAAGGCTGAGTCAACCTTGAGCCGGCTGCTGGGATCGAACTCTCAGCCTCATGGGCAGAGATTTCAGACTGCATGTCTGCTGCCTTACCACTCTGCACCACAAGAAGCCTCTTCTCCCTACCTCCTCCCAAATCTCTGGTTCTCCCTTTTGTAGTTTAGGTTATCGGGGATGTTGAGTTTAGGTGTGAAATGCATTTAGCTACATTCCCGGAGGGGGGGGGATCAAAATGAGTGTCACTGGGTTATATACTCTGTCCATGGACAAAGGACCTAAGTTCTGTCTATGCATGTGTTATGGATCTCTCCATTCTGAATAAAGAAACTTTCTTATACAGAAGTTTGCCTTATTGGGAAATTGAGCACTCTGACATTTATGGAAATCTGGGTCCAGCATGTAATGATATTCCAGAATTCTAGCTAAGCTACTATCCTGTTTGCCACAGTATCCAGTCAGATGTCCCCAGAAGGTCCACAGAGTCTTGACCTGGATATTCCAGGCAAGCCAGTCTATCAGCAGATACTAGCTGTGATAACTAAAAAACCCTCTATGTTCATAGGCTACCAGGAGACAATATTGGGGAACACCTCAGCCTCCATGCTGTCTTGATGGTCCTGCAGCAGACTGGTTGGCTACTGTGCAAGGGATGCTGGGCTATATGGATCACTAGTTTGATCCAACAGATCTCTTCTGATATTCTTGTCAGGGGAAGGTCTTGGCCTCTCTGCCCTTTTGCTGGACCTCCAGCGGAACTGGTTGGCCACTGTGTGAGACAGGATACTGGACTGGGTGCTTCTTACATTCTTATTTGTTTATGAAAATAAATTTATTAAATGTCTTAGTCAGAAAGTGCCCTGAGCAACCCAGAGGACTGTTTTCAGCTGAGAGGAAAATACTTTACCCCTGAATGCTAATAGCAGAATGGTTGTGTGCCATATTTTGAGGATGACAAATAAGACAGGTGCCGATGATGTTCATCCCTAAATCTCAATTTTTAAAAAAGCTGACAGAGAAGACTTGTAACTTGGCTTCCTCATTAATATTTATACATTTCATTTCATTTGTGATCGGCAGTGCCTTAGGAAATACACTGTTGGATATTTTTTTATCTATTTGTCCTGATAGGGCAACAAAATATTCAGGGACTTCCGTTGCTTTAAGGTTATTGGAATATGGTTTCCGTGTGAACTAGGAGTACCCAACAGCATTCGTGTCCTAAACTCATTTTAGGTGACAAGATCTAGGGATGTGCATGTGGATCTTCCTGAGCAGAAAATAGACATGAAAAAGACGTCATTAGTTTCTTTTCGAGTATAATTCAGTATCCCAAAAGTACTTGAGATTTTTCAAGGAAACTGAAAAAAATCTCAGAAAAGCCTTGGATATTTTCAGAAACTAGGAAGATTGGAGAACACAGCTGAGAGGGAGTCTTTCATTAATTGAACTTAAACGGGTTACAACATACACAAAGTACACCGAAAATACACATAACAAGAATGAACAGAGAGGAAAGGGGAGAAAGTATTTTGGAAAAGGTTACCTTACCAGTCCACAGAAACAGGAAAATGATTAATATTTCATGGAAGGAGAAGAGAGGTAAAATGCACTGGGGTGTATATATGGGTTTAAGAACACACACACACACACAATGGAACAGGATGTGCCTTGTCACAGGACAAAATGCTTCTCAGGGCAGTCTGATATTCTACCCCCCCCCCAAAAAAAAAAAAAACACACCCCACAATAAACTGATGTGCTTTTCTTGGTTGAACAATGATTCCGGAGAAGTGCAATGGGTTTTCCAGGAGTTGAACTATAAAGTGCAAATGATTCTTGATGACCCTTTAATTACCAGACAGGAAAACGACAAGGTTTGGAGAACAGTGTTAAGTATTGTCTAATTAGGATAAATGGATGTGGGGAAGTGAGGATGGGCGTTGGGAGAGATTAATTCAAAGGTGAAGAGATTAATTCAAAGGTGAAGCAATAGGTTCTTGAGAAGCCCATTATAGCCTAAGACTCTCCCAAGCTGTTCCATTTCTGTAATTGTTTGCAGATTTTCAATACGCAGAAGAGGGGTGGCGCACTGACTGCTTAAAGAATAAATAACTTTATTGAGAAAAATAAACAAATGTGTAAGAGAGAGAGATAGTCCTAACAGTTTAACTGACTAAATATTGTCCCAGAAGGAATCAGAGAGGAAGTGTGTTCAAAGGAGCAGGTAATCTCCAGTTGAGGCAATTGGGACACAGGAGGAGAGTTTTTTTTTTAAACCACACCAGGAAGTTCCTAATCTAAATATGCTAATGACACATCTCTGTTGACCCTTGAAGGATATTCTTCATGTGCTTTTTAATTGTCCACACTACAGATCTTGCGTATTCCTAATAACACTGAGCTGTTTCCAAGGTTCTGAAAGCTGATGTCACACATTCTTCTCATGAGATCTTTGGACTGCAACTTTGAACGAACATGACTTCATGGAAAACATCCCCCATACTGTGTCTCTAGACCTGTGGAGGACCGAGCTTGTGACTGAGGCAGGATTGTCACTTATAATATAATTGTAATACTGCCAGTATGCAGCTAGATCCCTTTTTTGTCAGATCCATTCAGTATAAACCGAAACTGACCTATAGCCCTCACTGGAAGGAAGATCCATTGTTTGCTTGTGTATATATTGGGTTTTTTTCGGGCGGGCATGGGTTGAGTTTCAGTTCTTCTCATACCATGCTGGTATGAGATCAATTCCAGTGTCTGTGTCCACCTCTGAATCCTTGGATTTAATACCCAGGATAACGTATCGCATGCACAAAGAAAATAGGAACACCGTAGAATCATAGAATCATAGAAGAACAGAGTTGGAAGGAACCTCCTGGGTCATCTAGTCCAACCCCCTGCACTATGAAGGACACTCACAACCCTCTCGCTCATCCACTGTCACCTGCCACCCCCCTTGAGCCTTCCCAGAATCAGCCTCTCCGTCAGATGGCTCTCCAGCCTCTGCTTAAAAATCTCCAAAGATGGAGAACCCACCACCTCCCTAGGCAGCCTGTTCCACTGAGAAAGGCTCTGACTGTCATGAACGTCTTCCAAGTATTTAGACGGAATTTCTTTTGAATTAATTTCATACCCTTGGTTCTGGTCCATCTCTCCGCGGCAAGAGAGAACAACTCTGCTCCATCCTCTACATGGCAGCCTTATAAATACTTGAAGATGGTTATCTGATCCCCTCTCAGTCGTCTCCTCTCTAGGCTAAATAGACCAAGCTCCCCCAACCTTTCCCCATATATCTTGGTCTCCAGATCCCTCACCATCTTTGTTGCCCTCCTCTGGACACGCTCCAGTTTGTCAACATCCCTCTTCAATTGGGGTGCCCAAAACTGAACACAGGACTCCAAGTGAACTCACTCAGTACACAACCTTCTTTATTCTCATAATAGGTTGTATAAGAACTTATGAGGGGTGGGGGAGAGAGAACACTGTCAGACAGTAGCACTATGTAGAAGATTTATGGTTGAGCATTCATATTTAAGCCATGAGAGGGAGCTCTGGCTAATTGGATTGATTACATGACAAAAATGTGTTTTCTAATATGTAACCAGCTGGAAAAATCTGCAAGGCATCGTCAGCATCTTGGAGAGGAAATACTCTCAGCCTCACCCACCCCACAGGGTGTCTGTTGTGGGGAGAGGAAAGGGAAGGCGAATGGAAGCCGCTTTGAGCCTCCTTCGGGTAGGGAAAAACAGTATATAAGAACCAACTCTTCTTCTTCTTCTTCTTCTTCTTCTTCTTCTTCTTCTTCTTCTTCTTCTTCTTCTTCTCCTTCTCCTTCTCCTTCTTCTTCTTGTCCGTCATTAAACATTCCAGCATTTGTTTGTTTGTCTGTTTGTTAGATTTTTATCTCGCCACTCCCCGAAGGCTCGTGGCGGGTTACAGAATATAATAGATGAAAACCCCAATAAAACTACCCCTAAAAATTTATAAAATACATCACAAAAATTAAACCCCAAGATGGTTAAACCCCAGTACATGATGTCCATCGGGTTGGGAGCCCAAATAAAGGTGTTGGTGGGGGAAGCCTGGGGAAAGAAAGGGGAAAAATTTGGGAGAGTTTGCTGCAAATGGAAAAAAAGGAAAACAATAAGGGGGTATGCAATTGAGGAAGGTTTGTGGTTCAATATTGTGCTGAAGTGTTCTGCTGCCACTCATCCATTGTGGATACCCTGGTTGGGGTGCCATTAAGGCTCCCCACTACAGATTGGGAAATATCTTGAGATTTGGGGGTTGAGACTAGGAGGGCTGGGTTTGGGGAGAGGAAGATGGTGAGGATACACAACCAAAATCTACTGGCACTGATCCTTGTGCCCAGGCATATCCCTTGACTAGGGTTTGGCATGACCCGACTCCTTGTCAGGAATTTTGCCCAGTTAGTGGTTTGCAAAGGGAGCATTTGAGCAGTGGGGAGCAGAAAGCAGGGGGTTAAACGTCTCAGAGATATTAAACCCTTGCTTTCTGCTCCCCGCTACACAGCTGTTTGCTTTAAATGGCTTGGAGTTATTTAAATCACTCCCTGTTGTCTCCCTGTTAATAGCAGAAGGGAATAGAAAGCAAAGTGTTAAATGGCTGGTTTGATTCACAAACTGGTATATTAGTTCTCGGTTCGGTCTATGGTTCATATCAAGCACTGAAGTAGACTATAAAAGTACATCTTGTGCCCATCCTAACTTTTTACTATTGGGATACATTTCTTTCTTTCTTTCTTTCTTTCTTTCTTTCTTTCTTTCTTTCTTTCTTTCTTTCTTTCTTTCTTTCTTTCTTTCTTTCTTTCTTTCTTTCACCAAACCGTTTCAAGATCCAACTGATTTGTAATATAAAATAAAAACTTCCAATCTGGAAAAAAAAAAAGCAAAAAGACAGCCTTTTTCTTGGTGAAATTATAGTGGTAAGTTTGCAATTTTACTTGTCGCAGAGAAACTGGAAGCCTCTTCGTATTTCTTTATATTTTTCTCATTTCTTTTTCCCTTTTAGCTCTGCATATATTCTCTCTCTTTATTTCCAATTAGCTTTTGCTGGCTTTTATTACTCCCCCCACAATCTGATAAAAATGGAAATGGGGCAGGAAGGAATTAGAATGGAAGACAATCCTAAATCCCAGATGATACACACTTTTCTTGGATGCATTAGGATGCTTAGGGCTAATCCTGCGTTGAGCAGGGGGTTGGACTAGATGGCCTGTATGGCCCCTTCCAACTCTAGGATTCTATGTTTTGTGACCTTATAGCAGTCTTTCTCAAACAGGGCTTTGTGAAACCCTGAGGTTTCTTGATGGCCTTGGAAGGGTTTCCCGAATAGATGGGAGTTAATTTTTTTCTATATATATTTTAAATTTGTTAAACATTTACCATGAGATATGACAACATATGATCATGTTGACCTGCTCTCCCCTCCCAAATTGGCCAGTGATAGGCCTGGAGGGGGTAGGAAGGGAGGGGCCCATTCATTTTATTTCATTTATAATTGGATTTATATCCCGCCACTCCCGGTAACTGGCTCATGGCAGGCAACAATCGATAAAACACTGTAACAATAAAATTCCATTAAGATACCAATAAAACATTCAAAAAACAATTCCTTAAAAACATAAAAATCTCAACCTACTCCTGGGTAGCTGGGGGCTATGTCAATGAAACACATCCTAAGGGTGGGGTAGCCTGTTAGATCTACCAGCACTGGCCTCAACCATAAACCTGGCTGAAGAGCTTTTGTTCCCAACCCTATTCTGCACGATTGCACCACTTCTGGGGTTTCTCAAAGCCTGACGAATGTTTCAGGGGTTTCTCAACTGTAAAAAAAAAAGGTTGAGAAAGGCTACCTTATGGTGCGTTCCCCATATGGAAGTGATCCAGTGGATTCCAAGAGGGGAGGAACCAAGCAGCTACTGCTCTCCTGTGAGCCGAAGGAGGAGGTCTTACTCCCTCTGGTGTAGTTTGGTGGAAGAGCCGCTGCATAAAATAATTGTTTTGGTCAGGGGAGGAGTCAGAGTCAGACCTGTCAAGGGCTTCAGCTACAGCAAATTGAAGAGGCCCTGAGGGATGATCCTCAAAGGTTCCTTCGTCATTGTTAGGAATTGTTGTCATATTTAGAGCCCTTCCGTAATCTGAGGCCCAAAATGGTTATCGACGTTGCTTATGCACAAATCCAATTCTGGATGGCCTGGTACTTTCTAATGAAGCCAGCCAACTCCCACTCCTGTGGCTGGATAATGTGGCAAGACCACCCCCCCCCAATCTACTTGTGATCTACTGCAAACAGCCAGGGATGAAAAGAACCAAATCCACTTCTCACGTGAAAGGCTAGATGCTCCCAGGGAAATTGGCTCAGTGGAAGAAGGTTGGAAAAAAGAAGAAGCTGTTTTTTTTAATTCTGTTTTTTACTACCCAAGGGCATTCCAAAGCGGCTTACAAATGCCTTTCCTTTCCTCTGCCCACAACAAAGGTCCTAGGAGGTAGGAGGGGCTGAGAATGCTCTGAGGGGACTGGGACTGGTCCAAGGTCACCAGCTGGCTATATGTGGAGGAGTGGGGAACCAAATTAGGTTCTCCAGGTTAGAGGTTCCCTGCTCTTTACCAATACAGCTTGAAAGCCAGCTTGGTATAGTGGTGAGGTGTGGACTTCTAATCTGGTGAGCCAGGTTTGATTCCCCGCCCCCGCCCACCCCCACTTGCAGCCAGCTGGGTGTCCTTGGGATCACCATGGTTCTCTCAGCCTTATCTTCCTCAGAGGGTGTCTGTTGTAGGGAGAGGAAAGGGAAGGCAATTATAAGCCGCTTTGACACTACTTTGGGCATATAAGAACCAACTCTTCTTCTTCTTCAGTAATCTCAGGGCTCCCTCAGCCTCACCTCCCTCACAGGGGGTCTGTTGTGGGGAGAGGAAAGGGAAGGCAATTATAAGCCACTTTGACACTCCTTTGGGTAGAGAAAAGTGGCGTATAAGAACCAACTCTTCTTCTTCAGTAATTTCAGGGCTCCCTCAGCCCCACCTCCCTCACAAGGTGTCTGTTGTGGGGAGAGGAAAGGGAAGGCAATTATAAGCCGCTTTGAGACTCCTTTGGGTAGAGCAAAGTAGCATATAAGAACCAATTCTTCTTTTTCTTCTCCACCACACTGGGAGGGCTGCTCACAGCTAACCAATCAATTTCCTGTGTTTGTTCCAGCTGACTTTGGGGGTAGATGGTGGCAGGATTGAATCTTCTAAAGACACGGGCGAAAGAGCTCATGGAAAAAGTCTGGAGAGATGGGAGGCATAAGAGAAGCTGTGTTGGGAGCAAGTTGTGACTTATGAAAGTTCATCCTCTGCCACAAATGTCATCAGTTTTTAAGGTGCTCCTGGACTCTTGCTCTATTCTCCTGTCTTGCATTTCTAACAGTTTTGCAGTCCTGGTGTCTGCAGTTGTTTTACATGCTATTTAGTATTTTAAGTCTGTAAGACCCACCAGTAAATGCTCATAAACTCATTGAGGGTCATGTCTTAGTAAACATGGCTAGGATTCCATGGCTAGGACATGATAGCCCTCTTTAAGTATTTGAAAGGTTGTCACTTGGAGGAGGGCAGGATGCTGTTTCCGTTGGCTGCAGAGGAGAGGACACGCAGTAATGGGTTTAAACTTCAAGTACAACGATATAGGCTAGATATCAGGAAAAAAATGTTCACAGTCAGAGTAGTTCAGCAGTGGAATAGGCTGCCTAAGGAGGTGGTGAGCTCCCCCTCACTGGCAGTCTTCAAGCAAAGGTTGGATGCACACTTTTCTTGGATGCTTTAGGATGCTTTGGGCTGATCCTGCGTTGAGCAGGGGGTTGGACTAGATGGCCTCTATGGACCCTTCCAACTCTATGATTCTATGATTCTATTCCATGGCCATTCTTCCATATGCTCTTTCCCTTTAAGGAGGCAGGGGCTTTCAAAATGCTTAGCTTTTAAAATTCTTCACTTTGGGTGGGCTGCATCTCTCATTATGCCCCTTTATACTGTACGAAATATAATTTGTTAAGACTACTGGCTTTGTAATCCTACACAGATTGACTCTTTTCTAAGAATTTCAGTGATTTGTGTGGACTTAGACTGAAAATGACTGCATAGAATGGATGTGTATATTATGAACCATGATCTTAGAAATGTGAGGTTTAAATATATTCAGATTCGGGTGATTCAAGTACAAACGAATCAATTCAGCCACAGCTGAAGGAACTGCTGGTATGCAGAGATAAGCTGAATCAGCTGTTTGGATCCATTTCAATGCCTCCCCCTCCCCAGTGTAGAAATGGCAATCAGCTGAAGATCAGTTGTTTGGCAGAGTCTATTCCCCCAGGAGTCTCCATCTGAAACTGTGCAGAGACCAACCTTTGCAGATCAAAGGGGTCTGCTGGGGTGACATGAAAAGTCCACACCAAACAGCTGGTCCTTAAGATCAGCTGGTTGGTGAGATCTTTCTCAATAAGTTAAATCAAGTTCGAATTCATTCAGGCCTCTGATTTGGCACATTTATTCTAATGGGATGCGTGACTCAGCTCAACTAGGCCTGAAAAATACCCAAATCCTCATTGATTCAAATGTTTTCACTCTTATCCAAGCCCAATCACACCTCCCTCCTCTCTACCCGAAGCGGAATGAAGTGGGCAAAGATAGTCAGTCAGTCAAATTGATTGCGTATAGCCAAAGGCCTTTGTAAGAGCCTCTTGTGGCGCAGAGTGGTAAGGCAGCAGACATGCAGTCTGAAAGCTCTGCCCATGAGGCTGGGGGTTCAATCCCAGCAGCCAGCTCAAGGTTGACACAGCCAGTTTGGTGTAGTGGTTAGGAGTGCGGACTTGTAATCTGGCATGCCAGGTTCGATTCTGGGCTCCCCCAAATGCAACCAGCTGGGTGACCTTGGGCTCGTCACGGCACTGATAAAACTGTTCTGACCGGGCAGTGATATCAGGGCTCTCTCAGCCTCACCCACCCCACAGGGTGTCTGTTGTGGGGAGAGGAAAGGGAAGGCGAATGTAAGCCGCTTTGAGCCTACTTCAGGTAGGGAAAAGCGGCATATAAGAACCAACTCTTCTTCTTCTTCTTCCATCCTTCCGTGGTCGGGAAAATTGAGTACCCAGCTTGCTGCGGGGTAAACGGTACTGACTGGGGAAGGCACTGGCAAACCACCCCGTATTGAGTCTGCCATGAAAACGCTGGAGGGCGTCACCCCAAGGGTCAGACATGACTCGGTGCTTGCACAGGGGATACCTTTACCTTTACCTTTAAAGGCCTTTGCAAAGTATTATTGATCAAGCTGAATTGATCAACAACAAGCAATCGATCATCTGAACAACAAAGCAACTGAGCAACTCAACAGCTGAACAACAGCTTCAAGACACAATATAAAATCACTATTGTTATCAGTTACCAAACAATGTAATCAAATCAAGTCTTGCAAATCTATTCCTGATTTTGATTGCAGCTATGGGGAATACAGCCATACTGTGAGTTATACAAGAGTCCCAGTCTGACAATGGAAAGCAAAATATCTCAGTCTCCGTGTCTCCTTTGTACTTAACAAGAAGCTTTCCCAGAAATTTGAATCTCGGCTCTGAATAAAGGGGGCAGTGAATTGCGTAATGAATTACATCTGCAGTTGGTTCTCCTCAAATGCAGGTCCTTGTCTCAACCTGTACCTGTGAATATCTACCTTCCAAGTTGGCTGTCGGCATACTCTGGAAACATAGGGCTGTAAAAGCCTTTTTAAACTTAGGGTTATTGATGTTTCTTCAGTATGATGAAGAATGGAAATCTGTTTTAATTTTCCCACACCAAGGAGATTCAGGATAGTTCTATCTTTTATGGCGTATCGGTTAAGAAGAAGAAGAAGAAGAAGAAGAAGAAGAAGAAGAAGAAGAAGAAGAAGAAGAAGAAGAAGAAGAAGAAGAAGAAGAAGAGTTGGTTCTTATATGCCGCTTTTCCCTACCCGAAGGAGGCTCAAAGCAGCTTACAGTCGCCTTCCCATTCCTCTCCCCACAACAGACACCCTGTGGGGTGGGTGAGGCTGAGAGAGCACTGATATCACTGCCCGGTCAGAACAGTTTTATCAGTGCCGTGGCGAGCCCAAGGTCACCCAGCTGGCTGCATGGGGGGGAGTGCAGAATCGAACCCGGCATGCCAGATTAGAAGTCCGCACTCCTAACCACTACACCAAACTGGCTCTGAGCAAGGTGGATCCCATCCTTGGGGTTAGAGTGGACCTCCCGAATTGAGGAGGAGGTCATGCTTTCTCTGACTCTTCAAACAGTGGGAAAGACACGCAGGAGCCGAAGCATGACCTCTAATTGACTCCTGAAGCCTGGCACCACGTTGGGTGTGCCCTGTGCCCATCATCCTCCTTTCAGTTATTGTGTTTTCACCCCAAGTAGGAGCTTTTCAGGTTGCATTATGTCCCTTTCATCATGCAGTCTGAAGTTCAAATTCAATTTTGAAAAAGATCAGTTTTCGTTCCATTGTCAACGGAGCTCCGTTTAGCGAAAAGGACCAGCTACACCCACCCCCAAGAGATTAATTTAAAAAACAAACAATCCCAAAACCAAGAGATTAGTGGAGAGGACTTAATGCAAACACTGCTTGACAGCTGACAAACACACACAATGGATTTTTGCTAACTCAATGAGAAGATCGTGACAATTAGGATATTGAATGGCTTCTCGGTTGACTGATTTGGCCAACTGTTTCTCTTCGGCCTATTTTCTGAAGGACTAGCAAACCTTCCTTGGCCAGAAAGACCTTTTATTTGAAAGCCACATTTCTTAACAACAAAAACGACTTTTTCAGAGATTTCAAGTGTTTGGCATGGTGGTTGTCCATAAAACAATGCATACTGGGACAAAAACACACACACACAAACAAAACAATGTCAAGAATAGGCTAATGAGATCTGAACTTGCTGAGACCAAGAGGGGAAAAGATCTTGGGATTATGGTAAAAACATAACCAAGAGTTTTGTTTAAAAAAAAACACCAAGAGATTAGCTGTTCTGAGCTATAATGTCAGGGCTCTCTCAGCCTCACCTCCCTCACAGGGTGTCTCTTCAAAGAATCACAGAATCACAGAGTTGGAAGGGGCCATACAGGGCATCTAGTCTCAATGCAGGATCAGCCCAAAGCATCCTAAAGCAGTTGTGGGGAGAGAAAAGGGAAGGTGATTGTAAGCCGCTTTGAGACTCCTTTGGGTAGAGAAAAGCGGCATATAAGAACCAACTCTTCTTCTTCTTCAGTAATCTCAGGGCTCTCTCAGCCTCCCCTCCCTCACAGGGTGTCTGTTGTGGGGAGAGGAAAGGGAAGGCAAATGTAAGCCGCTTTGAGACTCCTTTGGGTAGAGAAAAGCGGCATATAAGAACCAACTCTTCTTCTTCTTCAGTAATCTCAGGGCTCTCTCAGCCTCCCCTCCCTCACAGGGTTGTGGGGAGAGGAAGGGAAGGCAAATGTAAGCCGCTTTGAGCCTCCTTCGGGTAGAGAAAAGTGGCATCTAAGAACCAACTCTTCTTCTTCTTCTTCTTCTTCTTCTTCTTCTTCTTCTTCTTCTTCTTCTTCTTCTTCTTCTTCTTCTTCTTCTTCTTCTTCAGTAATTTCAGGGCTCCCTCAGCCTCACCTCCCTCACAGGGTGCCTGTTGTGGGGAGAGGAAAGGGAAGGCAAATATAAGCCCCTTGGAGACACTTTCAGGGAGAGAAGAGTGGCATATAAGACCCAACTCTTCGTCTTCTTCTTCTTCACGGGTGCAACACATGCGTTCCCTGCCCGATTCCACAGATCCTCAAGGTTCAGGTTCACAACAGTGAAGCTTTGCCTAACTGACTCCTGGTTCCTCACTTCGGCCTGACTTCCGACTACATTCCTGGTTCCTGACTTCGGCTTGGCTTGACTCCACTCCTGGCTCCTGACTCCATTCCGGCTTTTAGCTCTGCTCCCGGCTACTTCACCACGGTACGGCACCCTCCCTGGCACATGACCCCAGCTTGGCTCTGACTACGCTCCCAACCCACCCTCCTTGGCAAACTGTCTCCCTCGTCTCCGGACACTTGGACTGGACTCTGACTCTGAACTTGTCTACTGATCCGGTCTTGGCTTCCCAACCGAGGCTATAATTAGCCGGTACTCGGTGTTCTACCCATCAGGGCATCCCAGCACATAATTGAGCAGAAGTGGTTTGCCACTGCATTCCTCTCCAAAGTCCCCTATAGCAGGGGTAGTCAACCTGTGGTCCTCCAAATGTCCAGAGACTACAATTCCCATGAGCCCCTGCCAGCAAATGCTGGCAGGGGCTCATGGAAATTGTAGTCCATAGACATCTGGAGGACCACAGGTTGACTATCCCTGCTCTATAGTGATCTTCCTTCAATGTACCTCCCCTAATTTGCTCCTGAGAACTGATGGTACCATTTCATTTCCCATCCTTATCCATTGTTCCTCTTAATATTTGTGAAACAGCCTTTTGGGTGGAATGAGTCTGGGGTGTCCGAGTTGAAATACAGCCAATCAATGTGCTGCCTGCTACGAACACGCCCTGATTAAGAGAGAGAGAGAGAGAGAGAGAGAGAGAGAGAGAGAGAGAGAGAGAGAGAGAGAGAGAGAGAGAGAGATCTGCGCCTGCCGGTGTCCCCTGGGTCCTAGCGCCCATTGGATTCCTGGTTGCGATGGGCTTTATTGCTAGTTATTATATAATACAAAGCTTATTATGAGACTCTGACTTGTGAACTGCACATCATCATTCAAAACCCCGAAAAAGCGGCTGGGAGGCAGAATCCCATGAAATCCTCCATTCCTCATCAGCTTCTGATTCATTCTATGAATGACTAGAAATGTCTCTTTTGTTATCTCCTGGAATCCTCTCCTTCCTGTCATTATTGGACATTCTTGTCGACCGGCGAGGAATTTAGTCTCTTTTTTTCCGAGAAAGAGATACGATCTTATAATTGGTCAATTTGGGAAGTATGCCAGAAACCGCACCTAAAAAAACTGCATTTCCAAAATGTTTTCGTGATGAACTTAGGGACTAGTTAGCTCGGGCATGCAGGCTGATAGCATCTCAGGAATGACATGGTTAGCAGAGGGCCCTTGTTGGACGCACCCTCTGTAAAGGCTTTTATTTCTCTCGTAAAAATGTGTTTCGCCATCCCCCCTTCCCCATTCCTACAGGTCACTTGACGAAGCATGCCTTAATTTCCTGGCAATGAGTTGATACCCAGTGACTCAAGAACCACACGTGGCCCTTGGAAGCCCTTGGAACTTCCCTGAGTTCTGTTCCTCAATGTGGCACTTGCTTCACCTCTCCACTAAGCGGCCAAGGCCCTAGGCTGAAGAAGCATGTGTCTGACAGGTAGTTCCTACCTGGGAACAGCCTCTGACAGAGGCACAGGTAAGCTTGCATGGCTCACAAAGGAAGCTGCCGTATCCTAATCAGACCCAGTCAACCAAGGTCAGCATTGTGTGCTCAGACTGGAAGCTGCTTTCAAGGCTATAAGGCAGAGGTCTTGACCATTGTCTCCATTAACTGGAGATCCTGGGGATTGAACCTGGGACCTTCTGCATGCTAGGCATAGACCTTAACACTGAACACATGAAGATGCCTTCTGCTGAATCAGACCCTTGATCCATCAAGGCCCGTGTTGTCTTCTCAGACTGGTAGCAGTAGCTCTCCAGGGTCTCAGACTGAGGTCTTTCACATCCTCTGCTGCCTGGTCCTTTTAACTGATGATGCTGGGGATTGAACCTGGGACCTTCTGCATGCCAAGGAGAGGCCCTACCACTGAACACATGAAGATGCCTTTTACTGAATTGGACTCTTGGCCATCTAGGAGATGGCCTGGGGAGGAGACGACTGAGAGGGAATCTGATAACCATCTTAAAAGGCTGCCATGTAGAGGATAGAGCAGAGTTGTTCTCTCTTGCCCCGGAGGGACGGACCAGAACCAATGGGATGTAATTAGTGCAAAAGAAATTCCATCTAAACTTCCGGAAGAAGTTCCTGACTGTTAGAGCGGTTTCTCAGTGGAACAGGCTTCCTCGAGAGGTGGTGGGTTCTCCATCTTTGGAGATTTTTAAGCAGAGGCTGGAGAGCCATCTGACGGAGAGGCTGATTCTGTGAAGGTTCAAGGGGGTGGCAGGTGACAGTGGATGAGCGAGAGGGTTGTGAGTGTCCTGCATAGTGCAGGGGGTTGGACTAGATGACCCAGGAGGTCCCTTCCAACTCTATGATTCTATGAGTCTAAGACCAATAAGAGGGCAGAGATGCTGAGGCCTTCCCCTGACAGTATAGCGTTCTCAGACTGACAGCAGCAGCAGCCCTCCAGGGTATCAGGCAGAGGTCTTTCATATCATCTGCTACCTAGATTTTTAAGTGGAGATGCTGGGGATTGAACCTGGGATCTTCTACATGTGCAATGGTTTCTCTGCCACTGAGCCACGGCCCCTCCCCTTCATTCATTCATTCATTCATTCATTCATTCATTCATTCATTCATTCATTCATTCATTCATTCATTCATTCAATTTATATACTTCCCATCACTATAGTGTGCTGCCTTTTACTAAATCACACTATTAGGATAGCATGAGTTCTAATACCGAGAACCACCCACTTGCTAATAAAATACAAGAAATAAGCTGTATCAAAAGGAGTATCGTGTCCCGATTGTGGGAGGTGATGGTACCGCTTTACTCTGCCCTGGTTCGGCCTCACTTGGAATCCTGTGTTCAGTTTTGGGCACCCCAGTTGAAGAGGGATGTTGACAAACTGGAGCGTGTCCAGAGGAGGGCAACAAAGATGGTGAGGGGTTTGGAGACCAAGACGTAGGAGGAAAGGTTGGGGGAGCTTGGTCTGTTGAGCCTGGAGACAAGGCAACTAAGAGGTGATCATATTCCAGTGGGTAGCCATGTTGGTCTGAAGTAGCACAACAAAAATAAAGACCAATAAAGATTTATTCAAAGCGTGAGCTTTCGAGTGCAGGCACTCTTCCTCAGACTTAATGAACAACCATCATAACTGTGGAGATATAAGGCAAAAGCAAATTGTGGCAAATTAATAAACTGTGTCATAAGATCCAAATTAAGTCGTTTGATAACATATGATAATTCTTTGCCAAAACACCTCATCAGTCCTTTGGAGTTCAGTTGTAGTTCACAAAAACATTGGAAAAATAAAACTGTCCACGTTAGTAATTAATGGCTCACACTTTCCCAGTTGTGAAAAAGAAATAATTAAAAGAGATTAGTTGTCAATCCGTCTCCACCCAAGCATGGAAGCATCCCTACAAGTGACAAGCTGCATTGGCAGCTATCTTGACCTGAGACCAGTGAGTTAAATTCAAGATGACATTACGTATTACTAACATCACAATACAATCACCTTGTCCCAATTAAAATAAATAAAAAATAAGAGAGGATAGCAAGGAATGTGGATATAAGAGTTGAATGAAGTTAGCATGCATAGTGAGATAAAGAAAACCTAGGTCCTTGTTGAGTCCAGGGTATGCCATTGTTTTGAGTGTTATAATAACATTTCGGCAATCGTTTCTATCCTGTTCTTGGAGTTCCTTTGCAATAAATCAGCTACTTTGGGGTCCCTGACTGAATGTCCTGGAAGGATGAACTGTCCCCCTACAGGTTTTTCAGTCGTGTGATTTTTGATGTCAGACTTGTGTCCATTCATTCTTTGACGTATGGCGTGACCTGTTTACCCCATGTAGAGAACAGAGGGGCGTTGTTGTCATTTGATGGCATACACAGTGTTAGAAGATGAGCAAGTGAATATGCCTGGCAGCAAACTTGTCATCTGAGATGCTATCAGCCTGCATGCCCGAGACAATTAGTCCCTAAGTTCATCACGAAAACATTTTGGAAATGCAGTTTTTTAGGTGCGGTTTCTGGCACGCTAGTACTAAGACTCTAGAAACAGTGGCCATGTTCAGAGTGGTTCTAGAGCTTGCAACAAACCCAGATGCCAACTTTGGGGTTCTCTTCCCCTGAAAGTTTGTAAGTAGAGGCTGGATAGCCATCTGACAGACCATCTGAGGCTGGATAGCCATCTGACAGACCATCTGAGGCTAGATAGCCATCTGACAGACCATCTGAGGCTAGATAGCCATCTGAAGGTAGCCCGGATGGCTTTTTTCCATCTGCGCCAAGCACGGCTACTAGCGTCCTACCTATCCCCAGACCACTTGGCTACAGTCATCCATGGAACGGTCACTTCCAGATTATTTGATTGTTTGTTCATATTTATATACCGCCCACCCCTGAGGCTCAAGGTGGTTTACATAAAGCAGTGCCCCCCAACCTTTTTATCACCGGGGACCGGTTAACACTTGACAGTTTTACTGAGGCCCAGGGGGTGGGGCTAGTCTTTTGCCTGGGGATGTTGCCGCTGCCGCCTGAGCCCCTGCTCCACTTGCTTTCCCGCTGGGGGCCTCTAGGGGCCGCTGTCAGCAGCAGCTGCGCAGTGCCATGCCAAGGGGGAGCCCCAGCCATGGCGGCCGCTGGAGAGCACCAAAGGTGAGCCGGCAGCAGAGTGGCAGGGCAGCCCCCAAGGAGGAGGACGAGGAGGAGCCGCGGCCCCGTACCAACTGATCGACGGACCGGTCCCGGGCCCCGGACGGGGGGTTGGGGACCAGTGCCATGAAGCATAGAACGGTACATAGAACTTTAACATAACAACTTTACATAACAGCTTATATACAACAGTAATAATGTTAACATTAAACTGTAACACAGGTGCAAAATAAAACAATGCGAACAAGTCCGGAGCAGAACACATGGGTGGATTTTTTAGGAGGGAGGGAACAGGGGTCCTGTGGATATTATTGGTTGCTCGGTCTCAACCAAATGCCTGGTGGAAGACTACAGTAGACTACTAGACTACTGTAACTCTCTACACGGGCCTACCCTTGTCCCTGACCCGGAAATTGCAGCTGTTACAGAATGCGGTTGTGAGGATCCTCACTAAGACACCTTGGAGGACCCATATCCAGCCTGCATTGAAACAACTGCGCTGGTTACCATTTTGTTTCTGGATCAAGTTTAAAGTTTTGGTTTTGACTTTTAAGGCCTTACGTGGCTTGGGGACCACCTGTCTGCCTATGCCTCCCGTAGAGCAGGGGTAGTCAACCTGTGGTCCTCCAGATGTCCACGGACTACAATTTCCATGAGCCCCTGCCATCAAACGTTGGCAGGGACTCATGGGAATTGTAGTCCATGAACATCTGGAGGACCACAAGTTGACTGCCCCTGCTGTAGAGCATTCCGCTCTGTGGGTATGAACCTACTAGTTGTCCTGGGCCCCCAGGAAATCCACCTGGCCTCGACCAGGGTCAGGGCCTTTTCAGCCTTGGGCCCAACCTGGTGGAATGAGCTCCCAGGAGAGCTAAGGGCCCTGATGGAGCTGTGAAGTTTCCACAAGGCCTGCAAGAAGGTGCTCTTCCACCAGGCAGTTGGTTGAGGCCGGGGAAAGGGTGCCTTGAATCACAATTATGGGGTTCCACCATATTATAGACTATGCTGTGGAAGATCTCTCCACATGAGAACTGTGGTAAGCAACGAGGGAAGGAGCAGCTGAACTATGGGGATTCCTTTTTGTACCATTTTGTACCATGACAATGATGATGTCATCCGTTCAGTCGTGTCCGACCCTTGGTGATTCTGTAGGAAAGTCCTCGCCATGCGCTTCTGTCTCTGCTTCTTTTAGTTGGCACTTGGTCATCTTTGTATTGCTTTGATCGTATCGAGCTAGCGGATCCTTTGGCGATCACATTTCCTTTTGCCGCTGACCATACTGAGCAATAATGACTTTTCTAATGAGTTTGTTCGCATGATGTGTCCAAAGTAGCTTTAGCTGTAACATCTTGCCTTCTAATGACATAGTTGGTTTGCTCCTCTCTAAATCTGTCTTGTTGGTAACTTTGGCTGTCCATGGTATTCGCAGCATTCGTCTCCAACACCATAATTTGAAAGCATCTATTCTCCTGTCTTCCTTCTTCAGGGTTTAACATTAGATATTAAAGGTAAAGGTAAAGGTATCCCCTGTGCAAGCACCGGGTCATGCCTGACCCTTGGGGTGACGCCCTCCAGCGTTTTCATGGCAGACTCAATACGGGGTGGTTTGCCAGTGACTTCCCCAGTCATTACCGTTTCCCCCCCAGCAAGCTGGGTACTCATTTTACCAACCTCGGAAGGATAGAAGGCTGAGTCAACCTCGAGCCGGCTGCTGGGATCGAACTCCCAGCCTCATGGGCAGAGCTTTCAGACTGCATGTCTGCTGCCTTACCACTCTGGGCCATAATATTAGATTGTTTTAATTGTGGTTGGGGATGTTTTAATTGTTGATAAATTCGGATTGTTGTTTTTACTGTTTTATTGTGACCTGCATTGGGCCAGCAGGTTGAGAGAGGAGGAATACAGATAGATAGATAGATGATAGATAGATAGATAGATAGATAGATAGATAGATAGATAGATAGATAGATAGATAGATAGATAGATAGATAGATGGATGGATGGATGGATGGATGGATGGATGGATGGATGGATGGATGGATGGATGGATGGATGGATGGATGGATGGATGGATGCTGATTCTGTAAAGGTTAATTTATTTCAGAACAGACTGTCCAGGGATTCTTTTTTGGGGGGGAGGGGCATCATCTGGGCATGGAATTGGGGTCACTGTGGGTGGGCAGGTAGTTGTGAATTTCCTGCATTCTGCAGGGGTTTGGACTAGATGACCCTGGAGATACCTTCCGACTCTATGACTCTATGATGCTACATTCCAGCGAGCCTATGAAACAGTCATCCAAAGTCAGCTTGTTCATCCATCTGGCTTCATACGGTTGCCAGGAGTTCTCCAAAACTGTAGGTGGAAAAAAGTGATTTTCTTTTTGAAGTGGAGATGCCAGGAACTGAACCTGGGACTTTCTGCGTGCCAAACGGATGCCTTGTCTCACTGAGACAGAGCCCCGCCCAATCGTAAGGCCTGGAGTGCAGCCATCACACCCCAAACGGAAACACTTGTGGCTTTTCGAGGTTGATGGTAATCCCTCATGTGGCTGCCCACAAGCCTCAGAGTAAGCACCACTATTTTTTTTCCCACGGCCTGTCATTGAGTGCAGTTTTATCAAGTTGCAGATTACTTATGAAGGTTCTCTCCATGGAGTTTAAGGACTAGCGACTTCAGAGGTGGTTGGTCATTGCCTTCCTCTGCATACCAACCTTGGACTTCCTTGCTGGTCTCCAAACCAAGCATCAGCCAGGGCTGACCCTGCTTAGCTTCAGAGATCTGTTGAGGTAATATTAGACTGGGCCATCCAGGCCAAGGCTAGAGACTTCAGCATTGGTTGGTCATTGCCTGCCTCTGCATAGCAACCTTGGACTTCCTTGCTGTTCTCTTCACCAAGCACTAGCCAGGGCTGACCCTGGTTACCCTCTGAGAAGTTGATGAGGTAATATTAGACTGGGTCATCCAGGGCGAGGCTAGAGTCTTTAGAGGTGATTGGTCATTGCCTGCCTCTGCATAGCAACCATGGGCTTTATTGCTAGGCTCTAATCCAAACACTAGGCAGGGCTGACCTTGCATAGCCTCTGAGATATGAGGAGATAATGTTAGATTGGGCCATCCAGGCCAAGTCTAAAGACATCAGATGGGGTTGGTCATTGCCTGCCTCTGCATAGCAACCCTGGACTTTCCCTGTTGGTCTCCAATACAACGACCAGCCAGGGCTGACTGTTCTTACCCTATGAGATGGGCTAAGGTAATGTTAGACTGGGCCATCCAGGTCGAGGCTAGAGACTTCAGAGGTGGTTGGTCATTGGCTACCTCTGCATAGCAACCTTGGACTTCCTTGCTCATCTCCCCACCAAGCATTAGCCTGGGCTGACCATGCTTACCCTCTGAGATCAGTTGAGGAAATATTAGACGGGGCCATCCAAGTCGAGGCTAGGGACTTCAGCATTGGTTGGCCATTGACTTCCTCTGCATAGCAACCCTGGACTTTATTGCTAGGCTCCAATCCAAGAACTAGGCAGGGCTGACCTTGCATAGCCTCTGAGATCTGATGAGGTAATGTTAGACTGGGCCAACAAGGTCAAGGCTAGAGACTTCAGAGGTGGTTGGTCATTGCCTGCCTCTGCATAGCAACCCTGGAATTTATTGCTAGGCTCCAATCCAAGCACTAGGCGTAAGACCTTGCTTATCCTCTGAGATCTGATGAGGTAATGTTAGACTGGGCCAACAAGGTCAATGCTAGGGACTTGAGAGGTTGTTGTTAATTGACTGCCTCTGCATAGCAACCCTGGACTTTATTGCTAGGCTCCAATCCAAGAACTAGCCACGACTGACCCTGCTTAGCTTCCAAGATGTGACGTGGTTACGTTAGCCTGAGACATCAAAGTCAGGTCTTCTTTTCATCTAAAACCTGAGCCAGGATTAAATGAACGGGCTTGTCACAAACACCACAGAAGCTATTTCAACCATTATCTCTTTCTCTCTTTTTTTGTAATTTTATTATTTATTATTATATGAAGCATTTACAGAAAAGTAAAGAGAAAAAAGCGACCAGCTGACATGGTTTGCCATCCTCTTTTAACATACATATTCAGTTCCCATCACATATTAATCCTAATCTAGTTTTTACCATCTTTCTTAGCAAAATGATTGTTAATACATATGAGAGTATGATCTGTTATGAGAATATATTCTATTATTATCTTAAGTGATATAAGGTCAGTCCCCTTCATAAATTGGCCCTGACCTAAGAGTTACTGCTGCTGTCTTGTTAATACATATGAAGTATAGTTTGCCATCCTCTTTTAGCATACATATTGGCATACATATTCAGTTCCCATCACATATTGATCCTGATCTAGAAGTTATTACCATCTTTCTTAGCAGAGTAATTGTTGATACATATGAGAGTATGATCTATTATAATAATATATTCTATTATTGTCTTAGATGATATAAAGTCAGTTCCCTTCATATATTGGTCCTGTCCTAAAAGTTACTGCTGCTGTCTTCCCCACAGGAAACCAGGAGAATGCTCCACTGTTCATCACATCCTTCAGGTGGTCGCACAGTGGAGCATTCTCCTGGTTTCCTGTGGGAAAGACAGCAGCAGTAACTTCTAGGTCAGGGCCAATATATGAAGGGAATGGACTTTATATCATTATCTCTTTCTCTTGATGCTTCCATGGCAGCGTCATGCAGTGTATTTCTGAGTATCATCTCCTGGGGAAGCAGGCAACCCTATGAGAAGAATGCCACAGACTCCACAGGCTGGCAGTGGATATACAGTCTCTTGGGTGCCAGCTTATCCTGCCCCTGGAGGGTTTTCAAACTGCCTTTGTATTCCATTTTAATAAATGGTTGCTAATGGATTCTTTCTGTCATCCCAGAGACACCCATTTTGATAACCGAAGAAGTCCCGTCAGCCAAGTAACAGAAGAAGTCAAGTTGATGATGGCAAAACACGCTATTCAACCAAGACAAAAGGAGCCTCTTGGCAGATTGCTTGCTTACGGAAAAAATCTTCCTCTGTGATTCTGTATAAACCTATCTGTGGGTCTGCCTATCTCCTTATGCCCCCGGCAGGGCTTTGTGCTCTGTGGGTGTGATTCAGTTGGAGGTTCCTGGCCCGAGGGAAGTTTGACTGACCTCGACCAGGCCCAGGGCCTTTTAGGTCCTGTCCCTGACCTGGTGACTCTGTAGCTAAAAAAGGAAAATGGGATTTGGGGTTGTATTAAAAGAAGTATAACGTTCAGATCGCTCGAGGTGATGTTACCACTTTACTCCACTTTGGTAAGTCCTTGCTTAGAATACTGGGTTCAGTTTTGGGCACCACAACTGAAGAAAGATGTAGAGATACTGGAGCGTGTCCAGAAGAGGGCTACGAAGATGGTGAGGGGTTTGGAGACCAAGTCATATGAGGAAAGGTTGGGGGAACTTGGTCTGTTTAGCCCGGATAGGAGGCAACTGAGAGGTGACATGATAACCATCCCCAAATACTTGAAGGGCTGTCATATAGAAGGTGGAGTAGAGTTGTTTTCTGTTGCCCAAGGCGGTCGGACCAGAACCAATGGGTTTATATTAATTCAAAAGAATTTCCGGCTAAACATCTGGAAGAAATTCCTGACAGAATGGTTCCTCAGGTTTCCTTGGGAGGTGATGGGCTCCCCTTCTTTAGAAGTTTTTAAGCAGGTCAATTCCCAGGTCAATTCGGTCCCTGCCATCTGTACCAAATTCAATTTCTACTTTGATTTGGGGTGATTTAAATTTTCCCTTTGCAACAAACATGCTTGATCCAGAGTAACCCTATCTTTCCTCCACAATATCCTGGAGTGGATATAGCCTTTGATATTTGAAAAATCAGCATGAGTAATGGTATAGCTCTCTGCTTTCCCCGAGCTAACTTGCTGCCTTGAGCCTCCAACACTGAGGAAAAGCCCTTATTGGCCAGAACATCAGTTCAATGGCTTCCTGGTTCCCAGGTTGGAAGCTTGCCTTAAAAGGGAAGCCCTAACTTCTCTCGGCAGAAGCTCCAGAAGCCTTCTTCTCTCAGCAGAGATTTTCCTCTTGTTTTCTTTCTCCCTCCGCTTCTGTCTCTGATCCTCTCCCCCCCTTCAAGAAAAGAAAGAAAGAAGCTCCTGCTGCACTTGGTCGTCCCCCCCCCCCCGCCCTCTGAACTTCCCTAATCTGTTTCAATGGGGAAGGGGGGGATAGAGGAAGACCCGAGTTCAAATCAATCTGAATTCAGCAGGATCCACAATGGAATAAACAAAGTAAGTGCAGAATCAGTCCTTGTCAAAATCATGCGTATTCACTTTCCCCGTCTCTCAGTTGGCTTATACATTCCATCATGTGTCTGACCTCTGGGTTCATCTAGACTGACCCCTTGCAGAATGCAGGGAAATCACAACTACCTACCCACCTACAGTGACCCCAATTTTATGCCCGGATGATGCCACTCCCTGGAATGTTAATAGGTGGCTTTAGGGTTAGGTTGCCAACTTTGAGATGGCGCATGAAGCTTTGTTATCATGACTGGGATATCCCTGGAGAAATGGTTGATTTTCATTATGGCTTCAATTACATCCGACCCTTCTGAGGTCTCTCCTCTCCCGGGGTCAACCCCAAAATCTCCAGA
This sequence comes from Paroedura picta, assembly GCF_049243985.1. NCBI lineage: Eukaryota > Metazoa > Chordata > Lepidosauria > Squamata > Gekkonidae > Paroedura > Paroedura picta. Next base: position 6,620,584 of record NC_135369.1, read on the forward strand.
ACTTTCTCATCCTGGATCTGGCAACCCTGCTTTAGCACCAAAGGTCCTTTTGTGCCAATTCAAATCATGAGATCCTATCTACAGGGGTGGATGAGATTCCAACTTACGCAGAGGTTGGTTGAGAAACCTTCAAAGAGGCATCTGCCTTTCTGGTTCAGGTATGTGCCACATCCTGCTCACCTACCAGGCAGCCAGATCACCTGAGGTTGCCTGTGGGGCCATGCAAGACGTTGGTCACCTGCAGAGCCATGCAGGAAGTTTTGGCTCTCCTGTGACTACGTCACAAATGGGTCCTTTTGGCCTTCTTCAACAGAGTTGGAGTGTGGGGACTTGAGAGCACGGGGGTACGCACCATGATGTTATTTCTGGGGGGAAAAATGGAAGCGACGTCATGCCGCTGTACCCACCACCATGTTATTATTGACACCTCATTGATGCCTTACAAATGACGATCCCAAATGACTGTGTCAGGAGGCTGACAAAATTCTGGCAATAATTACACATGGGCGGTTCAGTTCCGATAAGCCGAAAAGTACCCAAATTGGTGCTGATTTGGGGTACTGTTTGGATGTATCCAGGCTAAATCGCCCACCCCCGTACTTTAAGTGGGTCAAATCAGTGGTTCTGGAATTGTGATTCTGCCACAATTCAGCAAGTGTAAAATTCCTTCCCCCCGCACCCTCCAGGGAATCTTGACAACATAGGAAGGGTTGGGGGGGGGGGTGAGTGACATCAGACAGCTGATCTATCAGGATCAGCTGCTTGGTGGCCTCTTGAAATGCCTTCCCCACCTTCTCAGGCAGAGGAGGCAGAGAGCTGGTTTTCCATTACCTGGGAAGACTTTAGGATGTTTAGGGCTGATCCTGCGTTGAGCAGGGGGTTGGACTAGATGGCCTGTATGGCCCCTTCCAACTCTATGATTCTATGATTCTATGAGATTGTCAAACAGCTGATCCCCCGAGATCAGCTGCCTGACGACTGTTTCAGCCCAATTGGTTTGGGCATCAGATTGAATCGGCCGAGCCAGAATCAACCAAATCCAAGGCCACCCAGCTGGCTGCACGTTGTTACGCATGGCAGGATCCCTGCCTTATGTCTTGGCACACTGTCTTCTATAACCAATGGCACCCCACAATAGTCTAGGCTTAAGCCAAAGCCATGACACTGCTAGGGTCAGCCAAGCCAGGCCAGACTCCATCTTAGAAATCTTGCTCTTTGCCTTAGGTTTGGAATGACAGCCTTTGCCTGACCCTGAGGTGCCTCTGGACTCAAGCTTGCATCAGCTCACCCCCCCCCCCATTGTATTTCTAAGTGAGTGGACTGGCTTCCTCCTGTTTGCCTAAGGGCTCCTAGGAAAATCCTTTGTCTTGCAACATTTTTCACACTTGGCCCCTCTGCCAGGGGAAATCTCCTCCCCACATCCTGCCAGCTAGACCTGATGGCTCTCTTCCCCAGAGCCATTAATACCTTTATCCAAATCCATTTACGGCCATCACCCCCACTTGGCCAGGTATTGTCCTAATCTCTGGGGACCCTGGAAACTTCCAGCACATGCTTACCTGAGCCTTGTCACATAGCCCCCTTCCCAAAATCCTATAAAAACTGTGGCTTCACACAGCCACTCTGAGTGTCTTCCAACCCGGGACCTCCCACACTGGTTCGTGCTCCTTCCTCTGACCCACCACTCCTTGGACAGGTAACTATCAAGCCTTCCACTCTTCCTCCCCCTTCTCTATATGACTGCTTGTATGTGTGTTAGCTATTTGTGTTTTTTTGTTATTTTCCTTTCAATAAAAGCTTATATTAATATTTTACCATTTAAATCTGTGTTTGCCTTGAGTTCCTACGGGTTCAATCGACCCTCGTATACAAAGGTAACGATCCGATAACGCTAAGTTACCCCCCTCTCGCAGCATTTGAGCTAATATTCCCCACAAGCTCAAAGATACGTGTTTGTAGGACACGTGTCCAAGCAATTTGGGTAACAACGTGGGGGAGCAGGGAATCAAACCTGGCTTGCCAGATTAAAAGCCGTCTCTCTTAACCAGTACACAAGCTTCAGATAGTCCAAAGGGGACCTGAAGCAATATTGATTTGGACAATTTTTGAAATAATCTGGCATAAATCAAGCCTCCGCTGTAGTTAAGATGGCTGAATCAGCCTCGTCCGAATCACCAAACACAATTCAGGCATGTTTCAGCCATGTGGAGATCGGGCTGTTTAAAGTGATCAAAATTTTTCTGTTTCTGTCTATTCTATGATCTGGGGGAGGGATCTGGGGTATGACATAGGGACACCAAATCTGCAGCATAGCTCCAGGAACCTCTGCTGAAAAAACCCCAGGGTTCCATATAGATTGGACCAGGGGGTCCAATGCTATGAGCACCCAGAGAGGGTACCCCCATCTGACCTCCATGCTTTCCAGTGGAGGGGGAAAAAAAAGATCCATGTGTTGTCTTCCCAATGAATGATGGGTGGGGCACCCTCTTTGGGTGCTTGGAGCAATGGACCCCTTGGCCCAATCTTTTTGAAGCTTGGGGGTTCTTGTGTTCTCTCATGACCCAGAGGGACAGACCAGAACCAATGGGATGGAATTAATTCAAAAGTTTACAGTGGAGGAGCGAGAAGGTTGTGAGTGTCCTGCATAGTGCAGGGGGTTGGACTAGATGACCCAGGAGGTCCCTTCCAACCCTATTCTATAATTCTTTTGGGCCAAGTACCACGAAATGTTGGTATGTGAATCCTAGAATCATCTAATCCAACCCCCAGCTGAATGCAGGAAACTCATCCACAGTTCTTGCCAATATGACCCCCTAAACAAACAAACAAACAAACAAACAAACAAACAAACCAGAAACTCTAGCCAGTCCGGCCTGGAGGAAATTCACCTTCTGACCTCAAACTGGTGAACGGCATTTCCCTGGGCATGCAAGAAAGGGCCACAGGAGCCAAACACTGACACAACCCTACTGGCCCACTAGTGGCCCACCCTAGTGGCCCACCTAGTGGCCCACTCATGATATGCCTAAATTCACAGAATCTACATTAATGTCAGCTGGCTATCCAGCCTCTGCTTAGAAATCTCCAAAGATGGAGAACCCACCACCTCCTGAGGAAGCCTGTTCCACTGAGGAACCGCTCTAACTGTCAGGAACTTCTTCCGGATGTTAAATTGAATTTTTAAAACTTAATTTCATCCCATTGGGCCAACCCTTTTGGGCAACAGAAAACGACTCTGCTTCATATTCTCTATGGCAGCCCTTCAAATATTTGAAGATGACTATCATCTCATCACTTAGTCATCTTCTCTCCAGGCTAAACAGACCAAGCTCCCTCAGCCTTTCCTCAAACGACTTGGTCTCTTCATACAACTTGGACTTGTTCTGTGTGGCCCAGACCATGTACCTCTTTAAAGGTTAGAACCAAGACCTTAAGTTTGACCAGTATTCTATTGGCAAGCAATGCAACTCATGGAGCGCAGGTTAGATGTCGTCCCTCCATGGTGTTCTCGTAAGCAACCATGCTGCTGCATTTTGTACCAGATGCAGTTTCCAGATCAAAGTTAAAGGCAGAGCTACATAGAGCAAGGCTAACAGATCATACCCAAAGGGTACTTGTTAACGGTTCAGAAGAGAGAATCAGAGGACAGGATGATCTTGATAGGCTCAAGACGTGGGCTAAACTGAATAAAATGAAATTCAGTAGGGACAAATGTAAAGTTCTGCATTTAGTTAGGAAAAACCATCTACACCAATTTAGGATGGGGGAAATTAATGCAAAATAAATTCCGTCTAAACCTCCGGAAGAAGTTCCTGACAGTCGGAGAGGTTCCTCAGTGGAACAGGCTTCCTCGGAAGGTGGTGGGTTCTCCATCTTTGGAGATTTTTAAACAGAGGCTGGAGAGCCACCTGACGGAGAGGCTGATTCTGTGAAGGTTCAAGGGGGTGGCAGGTGACAGTGGATGAGTGATAGGGTTGTGAGTGTCCTTCATAGTGCAAGGGGTTGGACTAGATGACCCAGGAGGTCCCTTCCAACTCTATGAGTCTATGATAGACGCTGAAGCAGTGTTCTGCCTTCAAAATTGTTCTGCGGAGTGGATCCTGCACACATGACAGGATCTGTGCTTCAGTTGTCTCACATGGTAATTTCAGGCATGCCTGCATCCCTAAGGGACATACTTGAAGCAGTCATGCTTGAAAACAAACTCTAGAATTATCAACACTGATGTGACGACCATCCTACAGAGGAAGATCAGTAACACTTTGCCATTTTCATCAGTCAATGTAATTGTAACCACATTTCCCAAATGTTGTGTCCGACCCATCGCGACCCCATGGACAATGATCCTCCAGGCCTTCCTGTCCTCTACCATTCCCCGGAGTCCATTTAAGTTTGCACCGACTGCTTCAGGGTCTCCATCCAGCCACCTCATTCTCTGTCGTCCCCTTCTTCTTTGGCCCTCGATCGCTCCCAGCATTAGGCTCTTCTCCAGGGAGTCCTTCCTTCTCATGAGGTGGCCAAAGTATTGGAGTTTCATCTGCAGGATCTGGCCTTCTAAGGAGCAGTCAGGGCTGATCTCCTCTAGGACTGACCGGTTTGTTCGCCTTGCAGTCCAAGGGACTCGCAAGAGTCTTCTCCAGCACCAGAGTTCAAAAGCCTCAATTCTTTGACGCTCGGCCTTCCTTATGGTCCAACTTTCGCAGCCATACATTGCAACTGGGAAGACCATAGCCTTGACTAGACGCACTTTTGTTGGCAGGGTTGTACCAGCACCAGGTAGCTAACCACAAATTTTAAGTCCAGCAGGAACATGAAGCCCAACAATTTTTTTCCAATGTCCATGAGAAGGTAATTGTAACCTGCCTCGAGCCCTCGGGGAGAGGCAGGCAATACATTAAAATATAAATAACTAAATAACTGTGAATAGGTTTATAACCCCCCCCCCCCAAAGGACAATTTGGAATTCAGTCTTAATTGATTTAGGCTGAATCTTGCCCAATTCGAATACAATGGAATCCATTCTACCCAATCTAAATGAAATGAGCCCCGTTAAAGTCAATGGGAAATTTCGCCTTTCTATCAATTCCATGGTCTGGAGGGGGCAGGAAGAATCAAAAGAAGAGTTGGTTCTTATATGCCACTTTTCCCTACGCGAAGGAGTCCAAGTGGCTTCCAATCACCTTCCCTTTCCTCTCCCCACAACAGACACCCTGTGAGGTGGGTGAGGCTGAGAGAGTGCTGATATCACTGCCTGGTCAGAACAGTTTTATCAGTGCTGTGGGGAGCCCAAGGTCACCCAGCTGGTTGCATGTGGGGGAGTGCAGAATCGAACCCGGCATGCCAGATTAGAAGTCCGCACTCCTAACCACTACATGAAACTGGGAGTTTGAGGGAGAGGCACCAAAATTGCCTCTCCTCGCTGTCAAGAGTGCTCAATTTCCCAAGAAGCCAATTTCTTATCCAGAAATTTCTTTAATCAGGAATGAAGACACCTGTTAAAAAAGACATAGACAGAACTGAGCATCTTAGGCTTGAGGCAGGTATAATAAACAGGAAGAATACATCTTCCCCCTACCCTTGGGAATGTAGTGAAATACATTTCAGAGAAAGAGGAAACACAGCCAATAACTTAACTACAAAGCGGGGAGCCAAAGTGTTAAGTGGGCTGGAGAAGGAGGTGAGGAATAGCTAAGAGAAGCTCCTGCTCATAAACCAAACAACAAAGAAATAAGCTTGAGGTCCCAGAAAAGGGCAGCTGGGAACCATCACAGGGCAAGCATCAATCCTGGGGCAACAGTAAATCATGGCAGAAGAACCAGGGGGATTCTGACACTCATAGAATCCTAGAATCCTAGAGTTGGAAGGTACCTCATGGGTCATCTAGTCCAGTGGTCCCCAACCTTTATTAGGCTGGGGACCGGCAGGGCATCGGGCCGCGCCCGCAGGGACCGCGCGGGCCACGCCCACTAGCCGCGCCCGGCCGCGCCCGCGAGCCGCACCCGCGAATCGGGCCGCGCCCGCGAGCCGCACCCGGCCGCGCCCGCGGGCCGCACCCGCGGATCGGGCCGCGCCCGCGGGCCGCACCCGCGAATCGGGTCGCGCCCGCGAGCCGCGCCCGGCCGCGCCCGCGGGCCGCACCCGCGAATCGGGCCGCGCCCGCGAGCCGCGCCCGGCCGCGCCCGCGGGCCGCACCCGTGGATCGGGCCGCGCGTGCGCGGCCCGGCCCGGCCCGGCCCGGCCCGGCCCGGCCCTGGTTCCCTCTCCCCGCCCTCCCCGCAGTAAGAAGCTTCCCGGGCCGCAAGCTTGCGGCCTGGGAAGTTTTTTACTGCGGGGGGGGGGGGGCGGGGAGAGGGAGCCGCGGCCCGGCGCCATGGCCTTTGCGGCCCGGCGCCGGGCCGCGGCCCGCAGGTTGGGGACCACTGATCTAGTCCAACCCCCTTTACTGGGCAGGACACTCACAACCCTCTCGCTCATCCACTGTCACCTGCCACCCCCCTTGAGCCTTCCCAGAATCAGCCTCTCTGTCAGATGGCTCTCCAGCCTCTGTTTAAAAATCTCCAAAGATGGAGAACCCTCCACCTCCCGGGGAAGCCTGTTCCACTGAGGAACCGCTCTGACTGTCAGGAACATCTTCCGGATGTTTAGACGGAATGTAGAATCATAGAATCACAGAGTCGGGACTTCCTGGATCATCTAGTCCAACCCCCCGCACTATGCAGGACACTCACAGCCCTCTTGCTCATCCACTGTCACCTGCCACCCCCTTGAGCCTTCATAGAACCAGCCTCTCTGTTAGATGGCTTTTGAGTGTCTTTTCTCAACCTGAGCCAGGTGGATAGCTGTACTGGTCTGAAGCAGCTGTACAAAGTTTGAGCCCAGTGGCACTTTTACAACAAACAAAGTTTTATTTGGGGTATAAGGGGTGAGGGGTGGAAGGGAAGGGGGAATTGGGGAAGGGATTAAAGGCATCACCCTGGACCTTATTGAGGGGAGATTAAAAGAAAAAATAATACATCTTTCTTTGCTGGCATAATATATAAATCATGGAAGACGCCATTCCTGTCTTTTTGTGTTTCAGACCTGACCGGAATAGCTCAGGGAAGCAGGATTCTGTCCGAATTCCTAAGCTAAGCAGGGACGACCCTGGCTAGTATTTGGATGGGAGGCCTTAATGAATTGGGTGGTGGGCTCTCCAAAGATCACGAGGGGTCATGCCCCAGAGGGACGAACCAGCACGAATGGGATGAAATTAATCCAAAAGAAATTACGTCAAAATATCCGGAAGAAGTTCCTGACAGTTAGAGCAGTTCCTCAGTGGAACAGGCTTCCTCAGGAGGTGGTGGGTTCTCCATCTTTGGAGATTTTTATACAGAGGCTGGAGAGCCATCTGACGGAGAGGCTGATTCTGTGAAGGTTCAAGGGGGTGGCAGGTTACAGCAGATGAGTGATAGGGTTGTGAGTGTCCTGCATAATGCAGGGGGTTGGACTAGATGACCCAGGAGGTCCCTTCCAACTCTAGAATTCTATGATAGTTCTATGATTCTGTGGTGCCGAGCCAGTCAATTACAAACTACCCCCAAATGCCCCTTGCCTGGCTGCCAGACAATCCCCAATCTGCAGGCTGCACTGCACGCGTGCCGTATGATGAAGAAATTATGCATTTCAGATAAGTGGAGATTAATTTGGCGGTTTTCTTCTTACAGCCCTCGAAGAGGTGGAAGAGGACCTAGGGCACTACAAGGCACATTTGGAAACAGATCCCGTGTCGGGCGCAGCTCTCGAGCGTGGGAGGTTTCCGTAAAAAGAAAAAAAAAAGGAAAGAAAACAAGCCATTGAGACACGTGTGGGTGTAAAGAGGCATTTAACAAGGCAGATACGGCTTTGTGCCCCTGGGGTGCCTCACATCCGGAACCCTGTTGCGTGAACCATATAAAAAGAGAGCACCTTTCGCTCTCCCAGATCTTCTGGCTTTTTTTTTTGCAGTTGGTTCCTGCAGGTGACTCAGGTGAGTCTTGTTACGTCGTGATCTGTATCTGCATCTCTTGTTGCATCCTTGTGGAATACAAGGTGGTGTTCAGGAAGCAGCTATTCTGGTTCCTTTGGCTAGACGTCGTTTCTAGGAGAGGCAATATCATTTCAGGCGGCTGATGGAGAATCGGGACGTAGTCTGGTAACTGCTTGAGAACTCTTTGACAAAATGTTCTACGTTGTGCTGGGCTCTGCGGGCTAGAGTGACCTTCTTGGGACATTTCTTATAGAAGTTATTGGAGGATGGGTCTATTAGAGAGTAGTTATGGTCACAGATTTGGAAAACTCAGGTTCAGTTTCCCATTGATCCTTCCAGGGTCTTGGGTGACTTTGGACAGTTCCTTTGGGGAAGGGCTGGGGCTCAGTGGTAGAACATCTGCTTGGCATGCAGAAGGTTTAATTTCTAGTAACGCCACTCAAAGGGACCAGGCAGAAGGTGACATAAAGACCTCTGCCTGAGTTTCTCATTGACCCTTTCAGGATCTTGGGTGACTTTGTGCAGTTCCTTTGGGGAAGAGGTGGGGCTCAGTGGTAGAACATCTGCTTGGCATGCAGAAGGTTCAATTCCTGGTCACTCCAGTCAAAAGGACCAGGCAAGAAGTGACAATAGAGACCTCTGCCTGAATTTCCCATTGACCCTTTCAGGGTCTTATTATTATTATTATTATTATTATTATTATTATTATTATTATTATTATTATTATTATTATTATTATTATTATTATTATTATTATTAGATTCTTGGGTGACTTTGGACACCTTTGGGGAAGTGCTGGAGCTCAGTGGTAGAATACCTGCTTGGCATGCAGAAGGTCCCAGGTTCAATCCCTGGTAACTCTAGTCACAAAGACCAAGGTGACAATAAAGACTGATGCCTAAGTTTTCCATTGACCCTTTCAGAGTCTTTGGTGACTTTGAACAGATCCTTTGGTAGAATATCTGCTTGGCATTCAGAAAGTCATCTGCTTGGTATGAAGAAGGTTTAATCCCTGGTAGCTCCAGTCAAAAGGACTAAGCAGAAGGTGAAAATAAAGACCTCTGCCTGAGTCTCTGAAGGGCTGATGCTGGTCTGAGTAGACAATTCTGATCCTGAGGGACCAAAGGTGAGTAGGGATTGTGGCTTGGTTTTACAGCATCTGCTTGGTATGTGGAAGGTCCCACATTCATTCTCCAGAATCATCTCCAGTTCAAAGGACCAGGTAGGAGGGGGGAGGAGATCTGCTTGAGAATTGCTGCCAGTCAGAGTAAACAATACTGATTTTGATGAACCAAGGATCTGGCTCATGACTTCCTTCAGGGAGGGGCTGTGGTTCAGTGTTAGAGCATCTGCTTGCCATGCAGAAAGCCCCAGGTTCAATCCCTGAAATCTCCGGTTAAAAATAACCAGGTTAGGCAATATGAGAGGCCTCCACCAGAGTCCTTGCTGCCGCCGATCTGAGTAGACAATATTGACCTAGCTGAACTGAGGGCCTTATTCAGTGTAAGGAAGATTCTTGTTTTGGTAAGGGGGTGATGGCTTTGTGATAGAACATCTGATTGGCCTGCAGAAGGTCCCAGGTCCAATCCCTGGCATCTCCAGTTGAAAGGGTCAGGGAACAGGTGATATGGAAAACCTCAGGCTGAGATCCTGGAGCACTGCAACTTTTCCCAGTAGTGGCAGTGGCTCAGCAGTAGAACATCTGCTTGGCATGCAGAAGGTCCCAGGTTCAATCCCCAGCATCTCCAGTAAAAAGGGTCACGTAATACATGATATGAAAGACGTATTATATCCTAGAGAGCCACTGTCAATCTGACTAGACAATATTGACTCAGAAGGACCGATGATCTGATCCATTAGAAGTCAACTTCATGTGTTCATGCTCTCTCTCGGCCTAAGAGAGAGGGAAGAATGATGTAAGCTACCATCAGCTTAAAGTTGAGAGGTCCATGGGACCAACTGGTGAGGGATGAGGGGGGAACCTACCCGGAGCAGGGAGGAAGAACCAGGAAGCTAATGCGACATCTCTGAATCACCTGGAAATGATATAGCATGTTGCGGACATTGTGGGGTGACACTCTGGTTTCTGGGCAAAATCTCTATGGAAGAATCATAGAATCATAGAATCATAGAGTTGGAAGGGGCCATACAGGCCAAGAATTAGCTGTGGTTTGTGTACAAAACTCGATGGTAGGAAGCTAATTCTACCATAGAGATTTTGCTCAAAAAAAACAGAATATTGTCCCCCAACATTACCAACGTCCCTGTATTGTTAGCTTTCTGGTTCTTCTCTCCCCACAGCTGGTAAATTTCCCTGGTTTCTGAGAACCCTAAAATGGGGGAGAGGCTCCAAACTGGAGGATCCCTAGGCCCTAACTGAGGTTGGCCAACCCAACATCAGCTTCATGGAGGAAGAGAGGGATAGAAAGGAACTAAAAAGTATAACCCATAGAGCTACATGCAATGTTACCTCAGAGGAACCGGATCCCATCATGTCAACAATGGGAAAAGGTTTCCATTTTAATTCTATCTTTGAGAACATCCCTGGCTCTCCTACCTTCTTCATAGAATTCGTGGGAGGATTGTAGAATTTCTGGCTCTCACAGACCTGTACTTCCGTATGGCTCACCAATCTTTCTCCTTTGCCTCCTTTGGAGCAGGAAGTGATGTCCTGACATTGTAGGAATTTCAAAAAACATCCCATCGTGACGTCATCATTTTCTATTTCGACGACATCATGATTCTGGGAATTTCAAAACCTCACGTTTCAAACCAACGGCTAAACAAATAGGCGCGTGGTTTTCGGAAATTAAAATGAAAAATAGTGCATACCTTATGTGTAAAGGCATTGATTCTTTCAGGATAGCTGCAACCAGGGGACTAGGGCTGCCAGTTCCCTCTTGGGCCTGGGGATCCCAATATTTGAAATGTCTCCCCCCATTTTAGTATTCACAGAAACTGGGAGAAATGACCAGGCACGGGGAAGGAAGAACCAGGAAGTAGTTTCGATGTTACCACATCACCCAGAAGTGATCATAGAATCATAGAATCATAGAGTTGGAAGGGGCCATACAGGCCATCTAGTCCAACCCCCTGCTCAACGCAGGATTAGCCCTAAGCATCCTAAAGCATCCAAGAAAAGTGTGTATCCAACCTTTGCTTGAAGACTGCCAGTGAGGGGGATGTAGGGACATCAGTAGGGACATCAGTGACATCGGGGGTGATGCTCTGGTTTATGGGCAAAACTCTATGGTGAGAAGCTAATTCTACCATAAAGGTGTCACCCACAAACCAGAGCATTGCCTCTTACATCCAGAATGTGCTATATCTCCTCCAGGTGATGCAGAGATGTCAGGTTCACTTCCTGGTTCTCCCTCATCCTCCGCAGGCTGGTCCCATGGAACCGACAACCCTGGGCCGCCTCTTCCTTGGATGTAGATAAACCCTTTCTTACTTATTCTTGCAGATTTGCCTGGAGCTTCATGAAAAATGGCTGACCAGTTCCAACAGTGCAAGCAGCCCTGTCTCCCGCCTCCCATTTGTGGGGCCACTAAGAAAAGCGCCCCGGTGTGCCTGCCTCCGTGTCCGGAACCCTGTTCTCCAGGATCTGTCAAGAAAATCCCTGTGGCCATTTGTCCAGAGCCCTGTGCCAAAGTGGAACTAAGTCTTCCAAAGTGCACTGAGGAGTGTGCCGCCAAGTCCTTGCTACCGTGTGCCTCTGAGATCTGTGAGAAGCAATGTCCTGCAAAGACCGTAAAGGTGTGCTCTCCCAAGACGGTGGAGCCATGTCCCGCTCCTGTCTGTGAGAAGCCATGTTCTCCCAAGCTCCCAGAGGTGTGCCCTCCTACTGTCTGTGAGCAGAAATGTCCTCCTAAGTGTGTACAAGAGTGCACACCTAAGTCCGTCCCATGCCCCCTTCCTGTCTGCGAGCCACCTCCTACATGTGTACAGGTGAGCTCTGCCAAGTCTGTGTTGCCCTGTGCTCCTACTGTAAAGGTGTGCTCTCCCAAGTCCGTGGAACCATGTCCTCCTCCAGTCTGTGAGCCTCCATGTCCTCCTAAATGTGTACAGGTGAGCTCTGCCAAGTCTGTACTGCCATGTGCTCCTACTGTAAAGGTGTGCTCTCCCAAGTCTGTGGAGCCATGTCCCCCTCCTGTCTGTGAGCAGCCGTGTTCTCCTAAGATCCCAGTAGTCTGCTCTCCCAAGTCTGTGGAGCTATGTCCCCCTACTGTCTGTGAGCAGAAATGTCCTCCCAAGTGCGCACAAGTGTGCGCTCCAAAGTTGGTTCCATGTCCCCCTCCTGCCTGTAAGGAGCCTCCGAAGTGTGCATTGCCACTCTGTGAGAAGCCATGTCCTCCTAAATGCGAAGAGGTGTGTCCCCCCAAAGGATTGGCTCAGGTTAAATTGTGCCAGTGCAAATGCCCTCCACAGTTTCCACCTCAATGTATCCCAGGTGCTTCCAAGTAAACACCTGTGGATCCATACTGCAAGGAACTCCCCCTCCTCCCGGCCAATGCTATGGAAAGCTCAAAGCTACAGAACCGACACATGAGTTGTAGATTTGTGCTGTGTATTTTTAAAGCTCTCGCTGACCTTCCTGGAAATATTTTGCTGAGGGGATTCGAGAGATTCGGTCCTTGCACTTCATCCTTTACCTGCTGAACAGAAATATCCACGCCCTCTTGAAGTATTAACCTCACAAATTGTTCCTGCATGCATTTGGTGGAAATATTTATATATTTATGTACCGTGTCCTCTTTTTATCTTATGCAACTGTCTTGCCGTAAATCAAAGTTACGCCTTGTAGCATTTCCTTGTTTTAAGAATCATTTTGGCTTGTCCTCTCTGGCACATTTAGGTAAAAAAGGTAAAAGAAAGTAATTCACGGAAAGCATAATTCTAATCTGTGATTCTTGACTTTGGTAATTTGGACGGGCTGGGGTATGGGATTCTGGGCAAGTTGACATTGATGGATCTGCCACTAGGGGGGTAAGCAGATCCCCCACCCCATGCTATCCCCCCACACTACTGATCATCTGGCTAGCAGGTGGAGCTATCAGCAACATAGAGATACCTAGCCTGCTATGGAAGTGATCCTGGCAAGAACATTGTGACATCACTTCCAGGGTGCAGCAGAAGTGCCATCCTCTTGTCATCCATGACATGGGATACTCTGATATTTGGCTAAACCTCTATAGTAAAAAGGGCTTCTACCTTGCCGTTTTGTTTCCAACAATAGAGTGTCCTGTGTCACTGTTGATGCAACGATATTGCTGGATCCAAAGTTAGGCTTGGCCTTCCATCTTCCATCTACCCCCAGTTGCCAGAGGGGACATAACAATCATACTCGCAATTCTCATGTTATACTTAATATATGTTCTGTTAAGACGGCCAAGCTACATTTGATGAAATAAAACAAATTAAGTATTATTACTATTATTGTTGTTATTTTTTGTTATTATTATTTATTCAGTTTGTGTACCAGCCTTCTCCACGAACAGGCTCAGGGCTGTTCACAGCAATAAGATAAACAATCAACACAACAATTAAAACAACATACAAATTAAAATCAACACTTAACTATCAGCAACTAACAAAGGTCTCCCTCCCCCCAGCCATCTTCCATCTGGTGTGCAAATTTGGTAGCATATGCCAGCAGAGGAAGGAGAGTAAGGATACAGAGAAGAGGAAGGGAAGGGTTATATGGTGTTAAATTGGCCTAGCTTTAGCCATAGGCCTGGTGGAAGAGAGCAGTCTTACAGGTCCTGCTGAACTGTGACAGCTCCATCAGAGCACTGATCTCAGATGGCAACTCATTCTACCCAACTGGAGTCATGGCCAAAAAGGCCCTTGTCCTGATAGAGGCCAGGTGAATATTTTTATTTATTCTATGTTGTAAAGGTAAAGGTATCCCCTCCTGTGCAAGCACCGAGTCATGTCTGACCCTTGGGGTGATGCCCTCTAGCGTTTTCATGGCAGACTCAATACGGGGTGGTTTGCCAGTGCCTTCCCCAGTCATTACCGTTTACCCTCCAGCAAGCTGGGTACTCATTTTACCGACCTCAGAAGGATGGAAGGCTGAGTCCACCTTGAGCCGGCTGCTGGGATTGAACTCCCAGCCTCATGGGCAAAGCTTTCAGACGGCTGCCTTACCACTCTGCGCCACAAGAGGCTCTTTTCTATGTTGTACACGTTGACAATTTTTTTAAAAAGCCTCTCAATGTCAGACCATAAACTTTATGTAAGCTGTAAACATTTCCTATACTAAGTTGATGAACTTGTCAAATGACGAAGATAAGATGAGATGGTTTTTGCCCTCCAAGGCCTTCCTCGGTGGTCAAAAATACATTCAGAAAAATACACATTCAGATAATATTACATATAATTCTGTATGATATTACATATTATTACTGTATTACATATTAATCCCTACCAGGCATTGCTTTCTCATATATTGAGTGGTTTGAGATAAATTTATAAAACAGCCCATGGGTTTCTCCAAAGGGTATCTACCTGCACTCACTCCAACATCTTCATTGGTGTCATAATCCAGTTTTTAAAAATTCCAGGACTTCTGGATATGTGTGTCGTAAAGCAGTAATTACAATCAAAACAGGCAATATTTGTACAACTGAGGATGGGATATGATAGAGTCAGCCAGGTACTGGTCTCTGGTTTCAGTTGCAAATTGGTTTATAGTACACACAAGGATGCACACTCTGGATTGAATCTTGACTACTTTGAATTTTGCTTGGGAGCTCCAGATCTGATATTATCATTATATATTTTGGGAAACTTCATGTTTTATGGCTCTTATGCCACACACTGGGTCTCATTATAATACTGTACAATTATATATGTGCACATTTGATTTATTTTATTTTAATTTATTTTATTATATTTATATGCTGCTCCCCCTTGCGGTTCAGGGCGGTTTACATTTGGAAACTTTTATTAAAACAGTGCGGTACAATAAACACCTTGATTGGAATATATAACATTTTTAACAATAGGAACTTTCATCAAAGTAAAACGGTTTCCAGTTTAACATTCAACAGTGGAACAATTAACTCAGTTCTACTGCACTGTGGTTCTGTTGTTCTTCAGTGGGTACAGTTGATGGTAGGCGGGGACATTGGGCTCTGGTTGGTTCACTTGTCTTGACCGAAATCCTGATGGAAGAGCTCTATATGATCTGCCACCACCAACCGGCTAATGGTCCCTGGCCCTAAAGAAGTTTGCCTGGCCTTGACCAGGGCCAGAGCCTTCTCTGTCCTGGCCATGACCTGGTGGAATGAGCTCCTAGATGAGATCAGGTTGATGCTTTCGCAGTTATGAACAATGTAACTCTCTGGTCTTAGGGCAGGGGACCAAACTCAACACAGCTTGTCATTTGTGGGGATGCTTCCATGCTTGGGCGGAGATGGATGGGGCTAGCAATAAGTCTCGTCGAATTACTCCTGTTCACAACTGGCAAAGCCTCCGACATTAATCACTAACCTTAACATCTTAATTCCCCTTATGTTTTTGTGAATGGGCATTGACCCCAAAGGACTGGTGAACTTTGTTATTCTAGCAAGGTGTAATTTGATTGGGACAAACATCTTCATTACTCTGCATGTTCATTGGGCAGCTTCACGATGCTGTTTAGCCATCTGCTGCTAATTTTCTCTCTCCTTCTATTTGCACCCTGATGATTCCTATTCCAGTGTCCAAGGACCTGGGATAAATCTTTGTTGGACTGAAAGGAGCCCTTGGACTCAAATTTTTGTTTGGGCTCTATGAGGGAAAGGACAACCCTAATAATTTTCCTAATCTGAACAAGGTGGGCGTTCAATAGGGAGCCAGTAGAGGGCAGCCATGAGCTATTGAAGTGACCTGGATGTGTTGTGTGGAGATGTGGCGCCATCTCCTGGACTCCTGGTGAGTTTTTTGTGACTTGCTCATTGCCGAATCGATCCAGATGGAAGAAAGACAATCAAGAAGCAAAGTGCCCCAAGGAATCTTGGGAAATTTTCCTGACAATGTTGACTCTTCCCTCCAGAGTCTGATATTTGGCAGGGTAAAATAGACATTTCAATACTCAATATACAGCAGTGGCGATTACACACAAAGCCCTTCTTGACCTTGGACCCTGAAATAGTAGAACTTGAGGGCATCCATTAAAGCCGATGGGCAGTAGATCCAGGATGAACCCCCCTACACTTCCTTACATAGACAAAAATGTGGGATGTGCTGTCACGGATTGTTGTGATGGCCACAGGAATAAGGAGCAAGAGGGGAATACATTCAGGGAGGATAGATCTATCAATGTCTAGGAGCCATGGTGACTGAGTGGAACCTCCCCATGCAGAGGCAGTCAATCCCAGAATCCTAGTGCCAGGAGGCAACATCAGGGGAAGGCCTCATCTTCTCTGCCCTCTTGTTGATCTTAGACTCATAGAATCATAGAGTTGGAAGGGACCTCCTGGGTCATCTAGTCCAACCGTCTGCACTATGCAGGACACTCACAACCCTATCACTCATCCACTGACACCCCCTTGAGCCTTCATAGAATCAGCCTCTCTGTCAGATTCGAGCCTTGTTTAGAAATTTCCAAAGATGGAGAACCCACCACCTCCCGAGGAAGCCTGTTCCACTGAGGAACTGCCCTAACGGTCAGGAACTTCTTCCGGAGATTGAGACGGAATTTCTTTTGAATTAATTTCATCCCACTAGTTCTGGTCCGTCCCTCCGTGGCAAGACAGAACAACTCTGCTCCATCCTCTACATGGCACCCTTTTAAATACTTGAAGATGGTTATCAGATCCCCTCTCAGTCGTCTCCTCTCCAGGTTAAACAGACTAATAGGGGTTGGACTAGATGACCCATAAGACCCCTATATGATTCTATGATTCTATGGAAGGGCTGATCGGAGGGGCTGATCGGAGGAGGGAAACAGGAAATAGAGAGGGGAACGGGGGAGTGAATTACAACATGGACATCTTTGTGGATTCCCCACCATGCGACAGTGCCCAGGGGGCAGCACTGCATGACAGCTATGATTTTCCTGGGAAGAGGGTGCCAGGGGGAAGGAAGGTGAAGATATGTGGAGAACAAAGATAGGTTATTTGGTAGGTGGGAAGGAGAGAAGTAGGCAGGAAGGGGGCTAGGCTATGGTGGCTGCCAGGGAAAGGAAAGAGGTAAATTTGTGGACGAGGAGGTGAGATGCCCCTGACAAGTCAGTTCCCTTCTTGTTACAGCTGATCTCCAGATCATGGGAGTTAGACTGGTGGAAATACAAGCCCCTCATTCCCTTGGTTCTACCCCAATTCTTCAGGAATGTCCCAACACATAGGTGGCAATCACACACCTTGGTTCTTGACATTTTATGACTGTCATAATCCCCCAGATTTTCTGTGCATAAGAACCTAAGAAGAGCCCTGCTGGATCAGACCAGTGGTCCACCCAATCCAGCATCGTGTCTCACACAGGGGTCAGCCAGTTCCTCTCGAGGGCCAGCAATAGGGCAGAGAGGCCGAGGCCTTCATAGAACATCAGAAGAGCCCCGTTGGATCAGACCTGTGGTCCATCCAGTCCAGCATCCCATCTCACAGAATGGCCAAGCAGTTCCTCTGAAGGGTCAACAACAGGGCAGAGAGCCTGAGGCATTCTCCTCATAAGGACACAGGAGAGCCCTGCTGGGGTCAGGCCAGGGAGGGTCCCTCCAGTCCAGCCTCCCGTCTCACCCAGGGGCCAGCCAGTCCCTCTGCAGGGCCAGCCACAGGGCAGAGAGGCCGAGGCCTTCCCCTGAGAAGAGCCTCAGAAGAGCCCTGCTGGGTCAGGCCAGGGAGGGTCCCTCCAGTCCAGCCTCCCGTCTCACCCAGGGGCCAGCCAGTTCCTCTGCAGGGCCAACCACAGGGCAGGGAGGCCAAGGCCTTCCCCTGAGAAGACCCTCAGAAGAGCCCTGCTGGGTCAGGCCAGGGAGGGTCCCTCCCGTCCAGCCTCCCGTCTCACCCAGGGGCCAGCCAGTTCCTCTGCAGGGCCAGCCACAGGGCAGAGAGGCCGAGGCCTTCCCCTGAGAAGACCCTCAGGAGAGCCCTGCTGGGTCAGGCCAGGGAGGGTCCCTCCAGTCCAGCCTCCCGTCTCACCCAGGGGCCAGCCAGTTCCTCTGCAGGGCAAACAGCAGGACAGAGAGGCTGAGGCCTTCTCCTGATATTTCCTCCTGACACTGGTATTCAGAGGTTAACTGCCTCCGAATGTGGCATTTCCCTGCAGTCACCATAGCTAGTAGCCGCTGAGAGTGAGCATGAAGAGCCGTGTGTTAGGGAAAAATTCAGCAGGTGAAGAAACTTTTGGGCCTGCAGAAATCGCAACAGGAAAGATGTCCACAGTTAATTTACAGAGTTGCACAAAACTCCCAGGTCAGCGCTGTGTTCCCAGAGCAGGGTGGCAACGAACCTGAAGGAGAAGGAGTTCATAATTAGGTGTGCCCAGACATCATTGCCCAATGCCTTTCTCTTTGGTGCTCTGATCCAGGTTAGAATAAACCAAGAAGGGATTTTGATCCACCTTGGGGATCAGCCCCGTTCCTGCATGCTGGGACAGCCACCGTCAACCGAGACTGGCAGAAGAGTCAGAAAGCTTGCAGCTTTCTGGAAAAGAGAAATAACCATCGAACCATCACACCAAGAAGGCCCCACCCTACTACTCAGGTCGCTTTTATTGACGCGAGGGAAGGGCAAGGATTGCTCTACGGACCGACTGAATAGCAAATGCCGGGAGGGTGCCGCAAGAGAGGCTCACGCCCTGGTTTGGGATTTGTGAAGTAGGAGGAGCAACCCGATGGCTAAGTCCGGTGATACACAAATGTTGTGATACACAATGCGATACACAAACGAAAGCAAAGGGTTTCCAGGCCCCTCCCGGCAACTGGAGGGGAGTGGAAGGAACTTAGCAAGAGCATCAGGGAGGTTCAGCTGCCGTACGGTGACATGTCTACATCAACGCCCCACATGACCGGGGATGCATGTCACAACTTCTGGGACATTGGGGGTGACAATATTATTTGGGCCAAAGCTGTCTAGTAGATTTGGCTTCTACTATAGAGTTTCCTCCACAAGGACCAGAGTGTCACCCCCCTGAGTCCTGGAAGTGATGTCACCACTCCCAGGTCACATGGGTGACGGCATGAGATTTTCCTCTTTTTCTGAGTGAGTCCCCCTTCTGCTAGACAGCTGGTGGGGACAGGGGGCCTGAGAGCAGGAGATCCCGGTCTTCACCAGGGGATCTGGCAATCCTATCTAGACACAATCCTAGAAATTGTGGTTTCTAGGTCATGTACTTCGTTCTGTTTATATATAGCATTCAAGGTGATGGTATTAAGCTCTGTCTCCCCATGCTGTAGGGTTGCCATTAGGGGTATTCATTCAGCTGCATGTGAGCTGAAAACATACCTAGCCAGTGTTTTCTTTGGGGGGGGGGGTCCAGCCAGTTTGGTGTAATGGTTAGGAGTGCGGACTTCTAATCTGGCATGCCAGGTTCGATTCTGCGCTCCCCCACATGCAGCCAGCTGGGTGACCTTGGGCTCGCCATGGCACTGATAAAACTGTTCTGACCGGGCAGTGATATCAGGGCTCTCTCAGCCTCACCTACCTCACAGGGGGTCTGTTGTGGGGAGAGGAATGGGAAGGCAACTGTAAGCCGCTTTGAGCCTCCTTCAGGTAGGGAAAAGTGGCATATAAGAATCAACTCTTCCTCTTCTTCTTCTTCTTCTTCTTCTTCTTCTTAAAAGCCAGATACAAATCAGAGAATCTGACCAGCTACTCATATAGCTGACCCCAAACGATGCCACATTTTCAGCTTTCTCAGGTATGTTCAGCTATACAGAATTGCTGGTGGTGTACAGGTTTAAAGTTAATTTTTAGCTCCCCTCTAGTAGGTCTTTTTTCCGACCTTTTGTTCTGGGGAAGAGAGGTCTCTGCAGCCCTGTGGCAAAAGCACCGTAGGGGGAGCTGTGGTGCCTTAGAGCAGTGGTCCCCAACCCCTGGTCCGGGGACCGGAACCGGTCCGTGTATCATTTGGTACCGGGCCGTGGCTCATCCTCCTCCCCGACTGCTGCCTCAGGGGCTGCCCTGCCACTCTGCTGCTGGCTCACCTTTGGTGCTCTCCAGCGGCCACCATGGCTGGGGCTCCCCCTCAGCGTGGTACTGCGCAACTGCTGCTGGCAGCGCCCCCCAGTGGGCAGCGGGAAGTCAGGGGCACTGGCAAGAAAGCAAGTGGAGCAGGGGCTCAGCCGGCAAAAGACTAACCCCCCCCCCGGGCCTCAGTAAAATTGTCAAGCGTTGACCGGTCTCTGGTGATAAAAAGGTTGGGGACCACTGCCTTAGAGTTTGCAAATGGCACTGCATAGCAGCTTTGCAAGTTGCAAGGTTGCTGGCTTCAAACGTGAAGTCCAACTAGCCTAGACCATCCGGATCAGAGAAAAGACAAAGAGAGATGGTTGGCCATTGCCTGCCTCTGTCTAGCAACCCTGAGCTTCCATGGTAGTCTCCCATCCAAGTGATAACCAGGGTTGACCCTGCTTAGCTTTTGAGATACAATGAGATCAAGCTAGCTTCAGCCATCCAGGTCAGAGGAGAGTCAAGCAGAGGTGGTTGGTCATGGCCTACCTCTGCACAGCAACCCTGGACTTTCTGGTGGTCTCCCATTGAAGTACTGATGAGAGCTGACCCTGCGTAGCTTCTGAAATCTGGCTTGCCCCAGCCATCCAGATGGAACTAGCTTGGGCAATCTAGGGCTAGATCCATGGAACTGAAGTTAGCAATACTGAAGTCCTGACCGGGATAGCTAAGACTAGCCCGATCTTGTGAAATGTCATTTTCCAGCACCAAGAACTGTTGTATTACCATCTCAATATAAAGAGTAGCCATTTCTTATTGGTCTTCACCAAGAAGCTCCTAATTAAAAGGAAGGATAATAGAGTTCACTTACCCAGAACAAGATATCGGTACTGATGGATGAAGAAGAATGGCTTGGGGGGAGGAGGAGGAGGAGGAGGAGGAGGAGGAGGAGAAGAGGAAGAGGAAGAGGAAGAGGAAGAGGAGAAGAAGGAGAAGGAGAAGGATGAAGAGGAAGAGGAGAAGGAGAAGGAGAAGGAGAAGGAGAAGGAGAAGGAGAAGGAGAAGGAGAAGGAGAAGGAGAAGGAGAAGGAGAAGGGGAAGGAGAAGGAGAAGGAGAAGAAGGTGAAGGAGAAGGAGAAGGAGAAGGAGAAGGAGAAAAAGGAGGAGAAGGGGAAGGAGAAGGAGAAGGAGAAGGAGAAGGAGAAGGAGAAGGAGAAGGAGAAGGAGAAGGAGAAGGAGAAGGAGAAGGAGGAGAAGAAGGGGAAGGAGAAGGAGAAGAAGGAGAAGGAGAAGGAGAAGGAGAAGGAGAAGGAGAAAAAGGAGGAGAAGGGGAAGGAGAAGGAGAAGGAGAAGGAGAAGGAGAAGGAGAAGGAGAAGGAGAAGAAGGAGAAGGAGAAGGAGAAGGAGAAGGAGAAGGAGAAGGAGAAGGAGAAAAAGGAGGAGAAGGGGAAGGAGAAGGAGAAGGAGAAGGAGAAGGAGAAGGAGAAGGAGAAGGAGAAGGAGAAGGAGAAGGAGAAGGAGAAGGAGAAGGAGAAAAAGGAGGAGAAGGAGAAGAGCTGTTGTTTTTTTTGTTTGCACCCTGCTTACAATCGCCTACCCTTCTTCTTCTCATTACCCTCTGAGGTAGGTGAGGCTGAGAGAGCCCTGAGAGAACTGGGACTAGCCCAAGGTCACCTAGCTGGCTGCATGTGGAGGAATGGGAAATCAAACCTGGTTCTCCAGATTAGAGGCCACCGTTCTTACCCACGACGCCAAACTGGGGAGGAAAGGCCTTTTATAGGTATGCCAGCATCTGACTTTCAACCCATTCAAGAAAGAGAGGTGAGTCAACAATGAGTTAAGGACGACATGTTTGGAATCCACCCTGCTATCACTGATATCCCTCTTGGAATGGCATGTGCTATATATTTTAGGAGGAAACCGCCCTTTTCTGGAACGATATGTCCGACTGAGTCAGAGAGCAAATCCTGCATGCCAAAAGTCAGAGGAAATGGATGGGGGGTCCCGAGATTGATGGACTGTTAATGACGGGGTAGTCACACCAGTAGACTGCCAGACATAGAGGTGAACCCAGGAACTCTTTCATCTCACAGGTGACATCAGAAGGAACCAGGATCTCACCTGTCCTGGTCCAAGAAACATGGAAAACTGGTTGTTGTGTTTTTCTGGCTGTGCGGACAGGGTCTGGTGATTATAGAAGTCCCCCAGAGAATGGACTGGAACTAGTAAGCACCTTTTCTATGACTGGGTATAGTTCATTAGAAAGTCCATTATGAAGTATTTCCCTGAGTCTGGGTGGAGTTCATTAGAACGTTCGTTAGGAAGTGGTGGAGAATAGACTCCTGAGAACTATCCCCTCTCCAAATCCTGCCCTTCTTCAGGCTGCACCCCCAAACCTCCAGGAAATTTCCACCCAACATTGGAAAGAAGACAGGTTGTTTTTAAATATCCCCACCTTTCCCTACCCGAAGCAGCTTACAAATAATTTTCTTTTCCTCTCCTCACAACAGACATCCTGTGAGGCAGGTGGGACTGAGAGAGTTCTGACAGGATTGTTCTCTGAGAACAGCTGTAAGAGAACTGTGACTGGCCCAAGATCATCCAGCTACCTGCCCATGAAGGAACAGGGAAGCAGTTGCACCTTTAAGGCCATAAAGTTTGATTCAAGGTATAAACGTTTGTGTTCAGGCAACCTCCTTCAAATTCAGGGTCAACTTTAAGACCCACACTGTTTGGTTCATGATATAAGCTTTCATGTGTAGGCACACTGCATCAAGTCATAGAATCATAGAATCATAGATAAGTACAAGGAAACAAAAATTTCTCAACCTTTACATATAAACTGGCTTTCTCAACTAGGGTTTCATGAAACCCTGGGGTTTCTTGAAGGCCCTGGAAGGGTTCCCCAAATGAGAAATTAATGGCTTATATATTTTTAAAATTTGTTTATCGGCTGAGATGCCCCCAGCTCCTGTAGCTTGGAGTTTTTGGAATATGCAAGATCCGTAGTGTGCATAATCCAGCAGTATAATAAGAATCACCTGCAGGGGGCATCATAGGAGAGGTGAATTTAGCATAATTTGATGAGGAACATCTTGATATTTTTTAAAATATTCTCCTCCAGTGCCCTGATTGGCTCAATTGCAGACTTCCTGCTGCTTTGAACACACTCCCTTCTTGTCTGCCTTCCGATGAAGAACACTTAGTCAGTTAGACTGCTAGGATTTTCTCTCTCTCCTCTCTCCTACAATGTTGTTTCAATTAATAATTATTATTATTAGGATAATAATATTTTTATATACCGCCCTTCTAGGTTGTTCAAGGGTGGGGAACATCAGATAGAATAATACAAATGTAATACAGACACAGCAAATTTAATATTTAGGTTTTAAAGTCATTAAAATTATACTAAAACCATCTATTTTGTAGTTTCAGCTCTTCTGAGGGTTGGATGATGTTAGTCTGTGGGTGGTTAGGTGGATTCTTGAGCAGGGAGGCCAGTGTTTTCATGATGTTATTCCTGGCCTTAATAAAGTTATTTATTCTTTAAGCAGCCAGTGCTTTGTCCTTTCTATATTGAAATTCTGCCAACAGAAGTCACAGTAGGGGAATTGGGGGTGAAAGCACATAGAATTTCAGGCATGTTCTGGAGCTACCCTATGTCACTTTCAGGATTTTATCAGAGGTGATATTGAGTTGCAGATGTTTTGCACCCCTCATGTCTCCACCTAAGATGCTACTTCGGGTTGCCATTCACCACCTGGAAATTCTGGCCATGGACTCTTTTGATTGTTTCACCATAAGTGTGAGCTTCCTGTTCCCAATACAACATTTCCAGGTTTTTGGAGGACCTTGGAGCCCCTTCCCCACCTCTGCCCACCACCAAGCCCCCATGCTCTCCTTCCTTCCCATCTACCTGCATGCCTCCCACCAGATTGTACGGTCTTCTTTGGTCTACTCACAAGGGCCATGCGTGCAGTTGGGAGCATCATAGAATCCTAGAGTTGGAAGGGCTCTCCAAGGTCATCTAGTCCAACACCCTGTAGAATGCAAGGAAGTCACAACTACCTGCCCACCATAGTGACCCCCAGTTCCATTCCCAGATGATTTGTTGTTGTTATGTGCGAAGTCGTGTCCGACCCATCGCGACCCCATGGACAATGATCCTCCAGGCCTTCCTGTCCTCTACCATTCCCCGGAGTCCATTTAAGTTTGCACCTACTGCTTCAGTGACTCCATCCAGCCACCTCATTCTCTGTCGTCCCCTTCTTCTTTTGCCCTCGATCGCTCCCAGCATTAGGCTCTTCTCCAGGGAGTCCTTCCTTCTCATGAGGTGGCCAAAGTATTTGAGTTTCATCTTCAGGATCTGGCCTTCTAAAGAGCAGTCAGGGTTGATCTCCTCTAGGACTGACCGGTTTGTTCGCCTTGCAGTCCAAGGGACTCGCAAGAGTCTTCTCCAGCACCAGAGTTCAAAAGCCTCAATTCTTTGACGCTCGGCCTTCCTTATGGTCCAACTTTCGCAGCCATACATTGCAACTGGGAATACCATAGCCTTGACTAAACGCACTTTTGTTGGCAGGGTGATGTCTCTGCTTTTTAGGATGCTGTCTAGATTTGCCATAGCTTTCCTCCCCAGGAGCAAGCGTCTTTTAATTTCTTTGCTGCAGTCCCCATCTGCAGTGATCTTGGAGCCTAGGAAAATAAAATCTGTCACTATCTCCATTTCTTCCCCATCTATTTGCCATGAATTGAGAGGGCCGGATGCCATGATCTTCGTTTTCTTGATGTTGAGTTTCAAGCCAACTTTTGCACTCTCCTCCTTCACCCGCATCAACAGGCTCTTTAGTTCCTCTTCACTTTCTGCCATTAGAGTGGTATCATCTGCATATCTGAGGTTGTTGATATTTCTCCCTGCAATCTTGATCCCTCCCAGATGATGCCCACCCCCAAAAAACCAGAATCCATGGCCAGTATGGCACTTGCGGTACAGTGACAGAAAGTAACACCAGGTCACAACAGATTCATGGTGACCCCATATGGTTTTCAAGGTAGAGACAAACCAAGGTGGTCCACCATTGCCTGCCTCTGCATTGCAACCCTGGTCTTCATGGTGGTCTTCCATCCAAGTACTAACCAGATCTGATCATATTTAGCTGCCACCATCCAACGCTGTAGGTTGGCATTGCAACCCTGGCCTTCTCTCAAGGTCTCCCATCCACCTGATCCCCATGGCTGACCCTGCCTACCTCCTGAGCTCTAATCAGCTCAGATTAGCCTGGGTTACCGAGATTTGGGCATAGGTGGTAGAACAGTAGCAAGTGAGTGGTCGGGAGGTGGTGGCAGCATCGGGCATTGCCACAAACCTTTGGTCTGGAGGGCGGGGGGTGCTGCTGCATTATAGGATATGTTGATTCCAATCCTGACCTGAAGCAAGCTTAAATATTGGGGTCATTGGGGGGGAATCTAGCCTTTAGAAGAGTTTATTCTGAAAACATCTATCTGGGAATGCTACTTTCAGTGGGTAGCCCTGTGTGTCTCAAGTAGAATGATTAGATTCAAGTCTGGTAGCCTCTTACAGATCAGCAAGATTTTGGGGGGTGTAAGCTTTTGAGGGTCCTATTGTCAGACACAGGCTTTCTCAACCAGGGTTTCTGAAACCCTGGGGTTTCTTGAGGGCCCTGGAAGGCATTCCTGAATGGGTGGGAGTTAATTAGTTTGGTGTAATGGTTAGGAGTGCGGACTTCTAATCTGGCATGCTGGGTTCGATTCTGCACTCCCCCACATAAAGCCAGCTGGGTGACCTTGGGCTCCCCACGGCACTGATAAAGCTGTTCTGACCGAGCAGTGATATCAGGGCTCTCTCAGCCTCACCCACCCCACAGGGTGTCTGTTGTGGGGAGAGGAATGGGAAGGCGACTGTAAGCCGCTTTGAGCCTCCTTCGGGTAGAGAAAAGCGGCATATAAGAACCAACTCTTCTTCTTCTTCTTCTTCTTCTAATTATGGGAGAGCCTTCCTTCTTGCCAGAGTCAACTCCTTGACCTCAATCATGTCCTGGGGTAGATTCCATCAGATCAGCCTTCAAAAGAAGGTTGTAAAAGAAGGTTGTCTACATGGTTGTAAAGTCTGGGATACACTACCACATATTGTTTTGTAGTGTCCAGTCTTCTCCCCCACCAACAAGCTTCTATGCAATCACATTTGAGGGATTTAAATTCCAAATTCAATTCTAAATCCCTCATCGTCAAATGAATGCTTTCAGAAAAGGATCCCATTAAACTTGCCCAGGTAGCCGACGCCCTTGGGAGCATATTTGCTAGTGTGGGAACGCAGTTTTGTCGAATTTATTTTGTTTCCTTGAATTGTGATTGCATATGCCAATAAAGGTTTTCTGAGTCTGAGTCCATATAAAAATCTGTTTAACATTTATCAGGTGATCTGACCATATATGGTCATGTGGACCTGCTCCCCCAATGGCCTGTGATGGGCCTGGAGAGGGTGGGAAGGGTCCCTAGGTAGGTGAGTCCCCAATCATATTCTGTACAATCGCACCACTTCTGGGGTTTCTTGTAGCCTGAAGAAGGTTTCAGGGGTTTATCAGCGGTTGAAAAGTTGAGAAAGCCTGGTCTGATATTTGATGAACATAACTTTGACCCTCAGCAACTTCTACAATGATGCTGGACTCCACTCTAGCTATCTGGAGAAAATCTCACTGCATCTACCTGAATTTACAATAGTGGTGAGCTAAGTCCCAAAACTCCTGAGTTAATTTCCGAAACATGTGCCAAGCTAGATGACTGGTTTGTTAGAACTGCATCGGCCCATTGTGTGACCGCCTGTCAAGACTCCAATTAAATTGGATATGTTGTTCTTGGAGAGGGTGTTTTCTCCGAAAAAGAAAATCCCAAGAAGATACACAAAAGCCTATCCGAGATGGAGGGTGTATTTGCCTTGTGTCAGTCTTAATTCATGGTGGATTCATCATCATCTTTATTTCCTGGATGAGCTGGTGTTCGGAAGGCCTATAAAAGGCCTTCCCTCGGCCCATTCGACAAACCATTCCTTTCCTTCTCTAGGCATCCGTGTTGACGTTTTGAGTTGGGTGAGTTGACTCTTGGTTATATTTCTTTGTTGTGGTCTGCTTTTTTGGGAAGTTTCTTTGTCCTCACAGTCACAGCTGAGCTTCCAAGACAGGAGATATTCAGAGCTGGTTTCTCATTGCCTCTCTCTTTCTTGCAACCATAGCCTTTCTTGGTGGTCTCCCCTTTTAGAACTAGTTTGTGAGATCTGTTAAGACCAGGTCAAGACAAGAGATATTCAGAGCTGGTTTCTCATTGCCTCTCTCTTTCTTGCAATCATAACCTTTCTTGGTGGTCTCCCCTTTTAGAACTAGCTTGTGAGATCTGTTAAGACCAGGTCAAGACAAGAGATATTCAGAGCTGGTTTCTCATTGCCTCTCTCTTTCTTGCAGCCATAGCCTTTCTTGGTGGTCTCCCCTTTTAGAACTAGCTTGTGAGATCTGTTAAGACCAGGTCAAGACAAGAGATATTCAGAAGAGGTTTCCCCTTGCCTGCCCCTGTGTAGCAACCCTGGGCTTTCTTGGTGGTCTCCCATCCACGTACTGCCCAGGGCAAACCAGATTTAGCTTCTGAGATCTGATGAGATCAAACTAGCCTGGGCCATCAAAGTCAAGGCAAGGCATTCATTGTTGGCTTGATATTGCCCAACATTTAACAGTGATTCTGAACTTCCTTGGTGGTCTCCCATCCATGAACTGCCCAAGAAAAACTTGGTTTAGCTTCTGAAATATGATGAGATCAGGCTAGTCTGGGTCATTCAGGTCAAGACAAGAGACATCCAGAGGAGGGTTGCCATTGCCTGCCTCTGTGTAGCAATCTCAAATGTCCTTGGTGTTCTCCCATCCAACTACTAATTAGGACCCATCCTTTTTGGTTTCTGAGATCTGATGAAATCTGGCTAGCCTGGGCCATTCAGGTCAACACAAGAGGCATCTGGAAGTGGCTTGATATTGCCTTAACACTTTATAGTGATTCTGAACTTCATTGGTGGTCTCCCATCCAGGTACTAGCCAGGACGAACCCAACTTAGCTTCCAAGATCTTATGAGATCAGGATTTCATGGGCCATCCAGGTCAAGGCAAGATACATTCAGGAGTAGTTTTCCATTGCCTAACTGTATGTAGTGTCCCTGGATTGCCTGGTGGACTCTTATTCAAGAACTAGCCAGGAGCAACTCAGTTTAGCTCCAGAGATCTGCTTAAATAGGGCTAGCCTGGCCTATCACGGTTATGGTTATGGTGAGGCAATGTCACATTAGAGGTGAAGCTCTAGCTTTTATGGGGAAAGTCTCTTGTTTAACCATTGCGTCCTGACTCAATGTTAGAGCGTTGCCACTTGTGGTTGCGCAAGCAGTGACATAATCACATTACAGTGCTGCTGATCATGGCCCCACATCAAATTTCTCCCCCCTTTTTCCATAGAGGCTCAGCTGAGTAGTGGAAGTTCTGGGAAGTTCTGGGAAGGCTGGTGGAAGTTCTGGGAAGTCTTCTACTAAAACAGGAGACAGATAATGTCATGGACCCTACCACTATTCTTCTCCTTTGAGCACAGTTTAAAGCTTTCTTCCAGCCAAAGGAAACTTCTACTAACGGAAGAGCCACTTAAGCTGAAAAAAAGGGTCTTTAGGCTGTAGGATGTTCCACCAGCCAAGGATTGGATCCACCCAGTTTACAATGGGTATGATCCAGCAGAAGCTTAATGAAAGTGAAGGCCAACTGTATATGGGATTTAATTACAGCTAATTTAAATGGTAGCTTCAGTGGTGCTTAGGATTCATTGCTGCATTCCTGGACTGGGTCTCCAGGAGTTAACATCACCATTCCATCCAGGTTCGATGACTCCTGAAATGTTCTACATAATGTGAAGCTGAATAAGTTTCTAATGTTCTGACTGTACTCAGAGTCAATTGCACTTCCAGAGCTCCTGGATGGCCACTGCACGAGACAGGATACTGGAATAGTGGACCACTGGTCTGGTCCAGCAGGATTCTTCTTAGGTTCTTATGAAGGCCTCACCCTCTCTGCCCAGTTGTTGGCCATCCAGGGGAAGTGGCTGGCCACTGTGTGAGACAGGATGCTAGACTAGATGGACCACTGGTCTGATCCAGCAGGGCTCTTCTGATGTTCTTCTCAGGGGAAGGCCTTGGTATCCATGTCCTGTTGCTGGACCTCCAGAGGAACTGGTGGCCACTGTGGTAGACAGGATGCTGGGCGAAATAGATCACTGGTCTGATCCAGCTGAAGTTCTTCAGGGACGGACAAAAAGGAAATACTTCTTTATACAATGGGAATCATTGTCAATGGAGGACCAGTAGGGTAGGTCCATTTAGAAGGGGAGTAGATAGAAGATTAGAATAGGTTCATTGGTGTCCGCTAGCCATGATGACTGGAGGATACCTTCAAATGACTCCCTGAAGAAGCATCAGCCTTGGTCTCTTTGCCTTGTACTTGGGTCCTCCAAGTCCATTGAGTGAAAAGGGACAATGTGCTTGACCGACCACTGAACTGACCCACCAGGACTCACCTTATGTTTCCCTTTCAGGTTCCCTCCAAAGCCATAGAAAATGTCTTACCAGCAGACACAGCAATGCAAGCAACCTCAGGTTTGCCCACCTCGCGAGACTCCATGCAAGCCTACGGATTGCTCTAAGCCATGCCCTCCTCCAGCATGCCAAGGCTCCGGCGGCAGCACGTACCAAGTCTCCGGCGAGGTCGAATGCCAAGGATCTGGTGGCAGCTCTTGCCAGACAGCAAAGCCATGCCAAGGATCCACTGGAAACGCATCCCAGTGCCAATCAGGCCATGGGGATGGTCATCACCACCACCATGACTCCCAGCATCCCAAGCACTGCTAACTTCCTTGAAAGAGTCAGCTGTCCACTGGTGGACCTCCTGATGGCACCTGGGCTTTAGCTGCTGCATGACGCAGAGTGTTGGACTGGAGGGGCCACCGACCTGACCTGACCTGACATGGCTTCTCTTGTGTGCTTACACTTGAATAAATGCTCCTGAAGCTTTCTGCATTCCCAGACTCTTTCTCTTGACTTCTTCTTGGCATGACACACAAATGCGGGGTTGGGAGGAGGAAATGGGAGAGAAGGGGAATTAGGTATGGTGTTTTGGGGAGGAAGGGGGAGGGTTTTTCCCCCTCTTTGGTCCTGGTAACTCTGCGCTCATCCTCTGAGGCCTGGTCTGATGGACCCGGGGAACCATACTGGACCCTAAGGTACTATGGGACTCCATTCAAGCTATCCCAGCTGGTGTCTGAAAAGCCAGAAACAATTCAGATGCTGGAAAACAATGGGGCTTTCAGAAGAAGGTGGTAGTTTAAGAAGAAGAGATGGGTTTTTTTATGTTCAGTACTTCGTGGCCTGGGGGCCTACCACTCCATAGTTGGCGTGCTTTCCATAGAATTTTCTTGGCAAGAAAAACGGGGTGGTTTGCCAGTTCCTTCCCCGTGCCTCTGCAGTTGGCCTGTGGGCTGTAAGCTCTGCAGTTCACCCCCTTACCATGCTGAGGAATGCAGTAGGACTTCAAGGGTTTTTTTTTTTCTTTTATACCCCCACTTTTTACTACTTGAAGTAGTCTCAAAGCCTTCCTTTCCTCTCCCCTCTAAAGACACCCGCTGAGGTAGGTGGGGCTAAGAGAGTCCTGAGATTGGCCCAAGGTCACTCAGCTGACTACAAGTGGAGAAGGAGCTGGAACTCAAACCTGGCTCTCCAGATTAAAGGCCACGACACCAAGCTAGTTAGCCAATAATCCATCTTAAAGTCACCTCATTAAGAATAAAACTTCCCCCTTAGGGATGAGAAGAATCTACTTGCAAAACAGAGCTCAGATGGTATGCTCTATCCAATTCTGTGGCATTCTTCCCTGCACCAAGAGGCAGCTTGGGGCAGTGGTTAGGACTTCTAATCCAGCAACCCGGGTTTGATTCCCTGCTCCTCCTCCACATGCAGCCAGCTGGGTGACCTTGGGCCAGTTACAGCACTGATAGAGCTGTTCTGACCAAACAGAAATATCAGGGCTCTCTCAGCCTCACCTCCCTCACAGGGTGTCTGTTGTGGGGAGAGGAAAGGGCCACTGTAAGCCGCTTAGAGACTCCTTTGGGTAGAGAAAGTGGCATATAAGTACCAACTCCTCCTCCTCTTCCTCCTCCTCAGTTTGACAGTTCCTCACTGTTGCTGAACATTCATGCTTGCACACCTAAATGTAGCCTCTTCGATGGTCTTACACGGGATATAGTCTAACTGGATAAGCTTTGCCAATGGGATTTGAAAAAGGTTGATCGTATATCTCAAGGGTGACCAAACTATGGCTCCGGAAAGGAAATCAGACCAATTCAGATTTAGCCTGAATCAGTTTAGACTGAATCCGAAGGACTTGAAGCATCCGTCTTCAGCTTGGAAGGAGCCAAATTGATTAATTCAAATCCAAAAGGATTCGGCACCATTAAAGTTAATGGGGCATGTTAGCTGCTGCAGCCTCTTCTTAAAAGCACCCCCAACTTTTGAAAAGATTACATCAGGGGATGCTATTTTACAGACACACAAAAAGGTTGCCCCCATCCATCCTCAACGAATGGAGTTCGGATGTGGGTACCCTCTTTGGATACCCATAGAATTAGACCCCGTGGTCCATTTTTTTTAAAACTTGGGGGTGCTTTTGAGGAGAGACTAAGCTGAAAATATGGTGCCCCTACCTCAAACCCCCGTACTCCCACCTCAGACCATGGAATAGATGGGACCAAGGGACCAAGCCCTATGAAGATAGGTTGAGGGACTTGGGAATGTTCAGCCTGGAGAAAAGGAGGTTGAGAGGGGACATGATAGCCCTCTTTAAGTATTTGAAAGGTTGTCACTTGGAGGAGGGCAGGAGGCTGTTTCCGTTGGCTGCAGAGGAGAGGACACGCAGTAATGGATTTAAACTACAAGTACAACGATATAGGCTAGATATCAGGAAAAAAAAATTCACAGTCAGAGTAGTTCAGCAGTGGAATAGGCTGCCTAAGGAGGTGGTGAGCTCCCCCTCACTGGCAGTCTTCAAGCAAAGGTTGGATACACACTTTTCCTGGATGCTTTAGGATGCTTACGGCTAATCCTGCATTGAGCAGGGGGTTGGACTAGATGGCCTCTATGGCTCCTTCCAACTCTATGATTCTATGATTCTATGATGGAGGGGGGACATTTTGGTCCCTTTAAACAAATTGTTCCCAAATCGTGGTTCAGCGGTTCGGCCAAAGCTGATTCGAGCTGTTTAACTTCAAGGGAAGGCCGATTCGAACCAAGAAGTGTCCAAATTGACAATCCGAACCGAATCGCACATGCCAAACACGACTCACAGATTACCTGTATTTTAATTCAATTCCCATCTCCCACAAGAAAAGACAGCAGAGGCCCCTGTTTCTTGGTGGATAGAGACCCGAGGACGATGTTCCTTTTCTGCTGCTCAAGACTGCTAGATCAACGGAACTCGAAGGAATGAAGAACCCAACAGAGACCACCAAGGAGGTCCAGGGCGATGGCAAACCACCTCTGATAGTCTCTGGCCTAAAAAATCCCATGCAGTCGCCGTAAGGGTGCTGCAACTCGATAGCTCTTTTCACCACCAGAAGGGCTGGGAATGCAAGCAGGGTGCGGTCGGTCGGTGCCCTGGCTTGCCCAAAGCGCCGTTGCACTCCCATGAAGTGAAAGAGGCGTGGAGACAATGCTCCAGGTCACAATGTACCTGCAGAAGCTTTTCCGCCTAATCCTTGGCATTTTCCAATCACACCTGCCATTCAAGGACATTGTATTCCTGCCGTCCAGCCAAAGTAGATCATTCTCAGTGCAATTGACCCAGGGGTCTGAAACAGCATAAGAAGCAAACGGAGCTCTTCCGCCAGGTCTATGGTTGCGGCCGGCGTGGCGAGGAAGATCTGATGGGCCCCCCAGTGTTAAGAGTGTAGGCACCCTCCATGTGATCCGCGTTCCCTCCTCCCACTCCTCTATTAGATTTTTTTTTTTGGAGGAGGGGTTAGTGCAGTAGTCCCCAACCTTTTTGAGGCTGGGGACTAGCAGGGCAACTGCCCGCCCGCACATACCGTGCATGCGCGATTTTGGCCACTCATGCGCAATGCGCGGGCGCGGCCCTGATTCCCTCTCTCCCCCTCCCACAGTAAGAAGCTTCCCAGGCCGCAAGTTTGTGGCCTGGGAAGTTTTTTACTGCGGGGGGGAGGGGAGAGGGAGCCGCGGCCCGGCGCCAAGGCCTTCGCGGCTCGGCACCGGGCCGCGGCCTGCGGGTTGGGGACCACTGGGTTAGTGGATTGATGACCGACATGGTTTTGAAATGTTTTAGGAGTCTGTGTGGTCCTCCAGATGTCCATGGATTACAATTCCCATGAGCCCCTGCCAGCAAACGCTGGTAGGGGCTCATGGGAATTGTAGTCCATGAACATATGGAGGACCACAAGTTGACTACCCCTGCTGTAGTGGATGAATGTCTGGTAGGGTTTCAATGGGGTTTCAATGGGGCTTTTAACCCAGACTGTTGTAACCCGCAGCAAGCCAGTTATGAGAGCGGGGCTGTGTTGTGCTTGGTGACTTAGGGGAACTTTAAAGCACTTCTGTGGAGGGAATGCAGCCAGAGAAGCCTCGCTGGGTGAATGAAGCCTCCCTGGTTCGTTTCTTTCCCCTCGCTCCGAGGAAAAAAAATAGCGATTGCTTCGCCGGAAGTTTGGAGGAGAGAGCCGGGGGGGGGGGACTTTGTTGGAATCGCAACAATGGGAACGCACAGGTCTTTTTTGCTAGTGTTGCAGATTGTTTGCAAGAGTGTAGCGCTTTTCGGAGGCTGAATCCACTTTTCCCGATTTTCCTTTAAGCGCTACAACGAATCGCTTTTTGTGGGACTGTTTCAGGAGTGTGGCCGATTGTGTGCGACATCATGCGTAACTGCAAATTAGTAGCGTTTACAATTTGCAAACCTTTGGCAACATTGAAGTCGTGCGGAATGGACCCTAGATTTTATATCCCATATTTCACTAACTGAAGCAGTCCCAAAGCAGCTTACAGACACTTTCCTCCTTCAGCAGCAGGCTGAGAGAGCTCTAAGACAACTAGTCTGCAAGAATGCCTCTAAGAGAACTGGGCCTGTGCCAAAGACATCCTGTTGGAATCACACAAAGCTGGGAAAGGTCACCAAGGTCCATCTAGTCCAGCCCTGCTCCTTCTGGGGAGTTTATAAATCACACCCTCCTGCCATGGGCTCATCCAATCTTCCCCTAAAGCAGTGGTTCTCAGCCTTTGGGGGTTGAACTACCCTTTCACAGGGGTTGTAGCAGGGCAAGCAACTTGGCCAGGGGGCACCACCACTGTTTCCGCTCCTACTCCTGGACTCAATTTTTGCTCTTCCAAATCATTGTTTTTTGTTACTCGGTTACTCGGCCCCGCCCTTCTCTCCAAGGGGGTCCCAAAGTGGCCGACATCGCTCTTCTTCCATTTCATCCACACAACAGCCTTGCAGGGTAGATCAAAATAGAGCGTTCATCTGTCTGGAGCAGTGGAAAAGAGCGAGATCGTCATGGTGGGACAAGAGGCGGAACTGAGAAACCCCAGAAAGAAACCAATTGATATACAATCATGAACAATGGATCTTCATTGTTTCAGATTAGTTTTGGTTTACTTTCTGTGAAAGAACCCTTGCATAATTTTATGGCTGGGGGTCACCACAACATGAAGAACTGTATTAAAGGGTCGCGGCATAAGGAAGGTTGAGAACTACTGCCCTAAAGACTTCCAACGAAGGAGACTTCATGAAACTCTGAGGCAGACTCTACAAACAGCCCTCACCTTCAGAAAAGTCTTTCTAATATTTCAGACCCATTGCTCCAGGTCCTTGTCTCTGAAGCTGCAAGTTGGCCCCCTCTTCAACTTGTCTCCCCTATATGTATTAAACACAGCTCTCCTATCCCCCTCCTCTTCTCCAAGCTGCATATACCCAATTCTTTTCAGCCTCTCCTCATAATGCATGGATTCCATCCTCTTGACCATCCCAGTCACCCTTCGATGAAACTGTTCCAACTTGTCCATGGGACCTAAAATGGTCCACAGCATTCCAAATGAGATCGAGCCAATGTGTACTGGAATGGTATTAGAACTTCCCTTGCTCTAGATTCTATGCTCCTAGCGATATAGCCGAATAGCACATTTGTCTTCTTAGGGGATCTGATAGCCATCTTCGAATATTTAAATGGCTGCCATATGGAGGATGGAGCAGAGTTGTTCTCTCTTGCCCCAGAGAGACGGACCAGAACGAATGGGATGAAATTAATTCCAAAGAAATTCCATCTAAATATCCGGAAGAAGTTCCTGACAATTAGAGCGGTTTCTCAGTGGAACAGGCTTCCTCGGGAGGTGGTGGGTTCTCCATCTTTGGAGATTTTTAAGCAGAGGCTGGATAGCCATCTGATGGAGAGACTGATTCTGTGAAGGATCAAGCTGGGGGGGGGGGCAGGTGACAGTTTGTGAGCAAAAGGTTTGGGAGTGTCCTGCATAGTGCAGGGGGTTGGACTAGATGAACCAGGAGGTCCTTTCCAACTCTATGATTCTACGATTCTATGATTCTATGATTCTATGATTCTTAGATTATTAGGAGGGAATTACTTGAAAAACATCTGCAAGTTCCTATTCCAATGATGGTATATACATATCTCTCCCAATGTCTCTTGCATGATATTCCTCATATGCTTTTGAATCATGCACATTACAGATCTTTGCATATTCCAACACAATGGACAGGTGTCATATCCCAGTATGTCCCCCAGAGGGCGCTACACTCCATGAACACCAATTCGCCTGGTCTCCACCAGAGGTCATTGTGGCCCTGGCTCCAACCTGGGTGAAGGAGCTGCCAGCTGAGGTCCACACCCTGATGGAGCTATCAAAGTTGTGCAGAGCCTGTAAAACAGCAGTCCTCCACCAGGCCTGTGTCTGAGACCAGCATCCTACCTGCCCTCACTGCTTAAATTTAATTCTTGCCCCATTGAATGAGAATCCCTTAATCCACATCCTGATCGCATCTGTTCCTGCTCTTATTTCTTGAATCTCCTCCTCCAAATTGCAAAGATAAATCTGCACACCAGACTGTGCAGACTTTGGTTTGACCTGTGGATTGGGCTCTGCTGATTGGTTGGTTTCCAGCAGGAGCAGCTTCTGGGGGGTCCCGTTTTGATGCTTCCTTCATGTTTTGCTGCTTTATCAGCACTCTAAGTGATGCGATAAGCATTAATATCAGAAGAAGACGAGCCGTCCTCGCCTCGAGCAGGTTCTTCAAAGGGGGAGGGGAGGGAGGGACGGAGGGAGGGAGGAACGCTCCCCAGGGGTACCCTCCTTTTGCTCTTTTAAAAAAAGGGGGCCATCTTACACTGGTATTTCTTCTTTGGGGAAATGTTTGGACAGAGGCAGAAGATTTCAGTCTTGAACCTCGTAGTGAACATTATGAATGTCATTCACATATAATGAGCTTCAACGCAGCTGTGGTGGCTCATTTAGTAAGGTGCTTGCTTTGCAGGAGAGACGGGCCCTGCGGGAGCTTCCGGCATTCCGCAAGGCCTGCAATACGGAGCTCTTCCACCAGGTCTATGGTTGAGGCCGGTGCGCCAAGGAAGATCAGTATGACCCCCCTTCATGATACAGTGTCGGGAACCCGCTTGCTAACTGAAAAAACAGGGTGCCCCTTTGAAGAAAACGTCACGCCAGGCCTGGTGAACGATACAACAGGAACAAGCTTTATTTCAGCAACGTGGAGTCCGCTGGTATGGAGTAAGAGCTTCCACCGAACTCCAGGTGGAAGCTCCCTTTTATACAAAACCCACCTCCTTAGGCTGTATTGCCCCACCCAGTACTTGCGGAGGGAACATGCTGATACAATCATGACTCATGCACATATGCGAGGTTTTCCGGGGTTCCTGATGGCCCATTTTCCTGGAACAAAGGGCCATCTCCGGGCCCTTGTCAAAAGGTGGAGGGGGACATTGAGGTTCTTTAGCGGCCATTGCCACCTCAACGATCGGGTGGGGCGCCCAGCTGCCGGCTTGCCTATGATCACCATGCCCTACCTCCGTGATCGCGGGCGCCTCTGATGGCGGGGTTCGGTCCGGTTCCCAAGCCACCAAGGACCGAACCACGACATTCTGCCCCCCCAAAGGTCCATTCTCCAACCCCCCGGGACGGCCAGGATACCGCTTGTGGAAACGTTCAGTGAGTCGGGGCGCAAGGACGTCCGCTGCCCAGACCCATTCCCGGTCCCCCAAAGCGAAGTCCTTCCATTCCACGAGGTACTGCAACTTCCCCCTGTGGAGTCTAGAGTCCAGGATATCCGCCACCTCGTGGTGCTCCCCCCCCGGCAGGACCTCGGGCGCTGGCGGGGAAAACACGGGGTGCCAAACGTCACCGTCCGGAGTTTTTTTTAGAAGGCTCACGTGAAAGACGGGATGGATGTGCCGGAGGTTCTTGGGGAGCTTGAGCTTGACCGAAACTTCGTTGATCGGGGCCAAGACCTCGAAAGGCCCCAAAAACCGAGGGCCTAGCTTCTTGCTGGGCAAATTCAACCGTAGGTTCCGGGTGGAAAGGTAAACTCGATCTCCCGGTCGGATCTCCTCAGCTGGTCGTCTCTTCCGGTCGGCGTCCTCTTTCTGCGCTGCCTTGACTTTGTGGAGCTGCTCCTGCAGCGACTTCCAGCAGCTCCCGGCACGCTTCCCCCACTCGCGAAGGTCGGCCGATTCCCGGGCGGGGACCTCTCCAAGCTCCGGGAAGTGTCTCAGGTCTGTCCCGTAGACGACGGCAAAAGGCGACATCTCCGTGCTGCTGTGGTCTGCGTTGTTGTACGCGAACTCGGCCAGGGGGAGCAGGGGCACCCAGGTGTCTTGATGATAGGAACCGAAACACCGCAAGTACTGCTCCAGAACTTGATTAACCCGCTC
This sequence comes from Paroedura picta, assembly GCF_049243985.1. Lineage (NCBI taxonomy): Eukaryota > Metazoa > Chordata > Lepidosauria > Squamata > Gekkonidae > Paroedura > Paroedura picta. The sequence goes on from NC_135369.1 coordinate 6,658,723, forward strand.
GGTCTGCCCGTCCGTCTGGGGGTGGTAAGCGGAGCTCAGCCCTTGCTCGATGTCTAACAGGCGCAGGAAAGCTTGCCAGAACCGGGACACGAATTGTGAGCCCCGATCGGAAATCACCTTGTCCGGCAGCCCGTGCAGTCGGAACACGTGATCCAGGAACATCCGAGCCAACTGTGAAGCACTGGGGACACTGGCGCAAGGAATGAAATGGGCCTGTTTGGAAAATAGATCTACCACCACCCAGATCACCGTTTTCCCCTTGCTGGGAGGCAAGTCTGTTATAAAGTCCATGGAGATCACTGACCACGGCCGGGTCGGGACCTCGAGCGGGTGCAGCAGACCTTTCGGCTTGCCAACCCCCGGCTTGCAGGTCAGGCAGACAGGACAACCACTGACGTAAGCTTTTGTGTCCCGCCGCAGACTGGGCCACCAAAACCGCCGCCGGGCCAACTTCCAGGATTTTACGAAACCGAAGTGCCCGGCGGTCTTAGCATCGTGGCAGAGGCTGAGGGCTTCCCGTCGTAGCCCTTCCGGGACGTAGACAGCCTCCCCCCTCCGCCAGAGACCGGAGTCCAAAATCAAAGAGTCCCGGAGCTCAGCCAGCTCCTCGTCTGTCCCGTAGGCTGCCACTAGGCGGTCTCGGAGCGGGGCGGTCGCCGGGTCGGGCTCCCACTCCTCCCTGGCCCGACGCCTAGTGACGACCCCCCGTCCCAGCTGCTCCTCACCAAACACGGACCTGGTGCAGGGAGCGTACCCCTCCCCATAATGCGGCAGACGGGAGAGGGCGTCCGCGAGGAAATTCTCTTTGCCGGGGATGTGACCAAGCTTGAAATTGTACCGCGAAAAGAACTCCGCCCACCTCATCTGCTTGGCGTTCAGGGATCGTGGTTGCCGGAGCGCCTCCAGATTCTTGTGATCTGTCCAGACCTCGAACGGCTCCTCTGTTTCCTCCAGCCAATGCCGCCATTCGGTGAGGGCGAACTTAATCGCAAACGCCTCCTTCTCCCAGGTAGACCAGTTCCGCTCCGTTTCGGCGAATTTTCGTGAGAGGTAGGCCGCCGGCCTCAGCTGTCCCGCCTTGTCTCGCTGCAGGAGAACCGCCCCGGCTGCTGCGTCGCTGGCGTCGTACCACCATCGGCTGGGTTGGGTCGACGTGCAGTAGCGTGGGCTCAGACGCGAAAGCTTGCTTGAGGGCCAGGAACGCTGCCTCCGATTTCTCATTCCAGCCGAGCGCTGCGCTGGGCCGCGTGGCGCGAGGACCTCTCCCCTTGGTACCTAGCAAGTCCGTGAGGGGAGCCACTACGGAGGAGTATCTGGGGATGAAGCCTCTAAAAAAGTTAGCAAACCCCAGGAAGCTTTGTAGCTGTTTCCGGGTGCGGGGCCTTTCCCAGGCCAGCACCGCCTGCACCTTCTCGGGGTCCATAGCTATGCCCTGGGCTGAGATGCGGTAGCCCAAATAGTCCAGGGAGGGACGGTGGAATTCGCACTTAGCCAGCTTCACGTATAGGTGGTTTGCCAGCAGGCGCTTTAACACCTCCCTCACCAGGGTCACGTGCTCTTGGGGATCTTGGCTGTAGATCAGGACGTCATCCAAATAAACAACCACCCCCTGAAACAGAAGGTCCTGCAACACCTCATTAATTAGACTCATGAAAACCCCAGGTGCCCCGCTTAAACCAAACGGCATCACTTTAAATTCGAATTGTCCCAATTGACAGTTAAACGCTGTTTTCCACTCATCCCCCTCCCGGATGCGTACCCGGTAGTACGCCTCCCTTAGGTCCAGCTTAGTGAACAGAGTCCCTTTGCCCAGCCGGGCCAGCAAATCCGGGATCAGCGGGAGGGGGTAAGCGTTCCCCGCTGCGATGGCGTTGAGGCCCCGGTAGTCCTGGCACAGCCGTCGGGACCCATCCTTTTTCCGGACGAACAAGACTGGAGCTCCCATGGGACTGGAAGCGGGCCGGATGAAACCTCGGGCCAGATTTTTACCCAAAAACTCCCGGAGGTCCTTGAGCTCACCCTCACTCATCTTGTAGATGCGCCCTTTGGGTAGTACCGCCCCCTCTGGGATGTTGATAGCGCAGTCCGTGCGGCGGTGTGGGGGTAGCTCGTCCGCTTCCCGCTCGCTGAAAACGGCTGCGAGGTCTCGGTACTCTGGCGGGACCTCGGGCTCTGGTATCTCCTGCTGCGCCGCCGCCGCTCCCCTGGGACGCGCCGCCGTCCTCTTGTGGCTGGAATTCTCGTGGGGGACCCGATGCCGTGCACCCACCGTCAAGTCGAACTTCAGGGTCCCCGCCCGCCAGTCCACCACGGGGTTGTGTTCCTTCAGCCAATCCAGGCCCAACACCGCCCGATATCCCGCTACGGGGACCTGGATCAGCCACCGCAGCTCTTGGTGGTCCCCTATGTGGATGGCGATAGGACCCACCTCCTCCCCGAAAGGTCCCCCCTGAATCGGGCTGCCGTCCATCTGGACGAAAACCAGGGGAACCTTCCGAATGCGCTTCGGTAGCCCCAAAGCCCGGGCTATCTGGGGGTGGACCATGCTGTGGTCGCATCCAGAGTCCAAAAGAGCCTCCCCCACCCAACTTAGTCCGTTCTCCGGGTTCCGGAGCTCTAAAATTACCACGTTCGGAGGTCGCGCCTCATGCTGTAGGGGTTTTCCCTCGCACCGCGGGACCTGCTGCCCGGCGCCGTCTACAGCAGGTCCTGGCCGTTTCCCGTCGCCTGGGCGCTTCCCGGTTCGTTGCGGAGGTCCTCCGCCCGGCGTGCCTGCTGGGGGCGTGTCGCACCTCCCCCCTGGGAGAGCCCGCGGTCCTCCCCCCCTTGCCGTTGGCACGCTGCTGCGAAATGTCCTGACCCCCCGCATTTCAGGCACAGACCTTCCCGGCGTCTCCTTTCCCGCTCGGGGTTCGGGGGTCGTTTGGGGCGAGAGTTGTCGGGGCCCGGTCTCGGCGCCTCGGCTGACCCGCCTTTGGCCTCCCGGGGGGGTGCGGCGGCCCAACCCAGGCTGGCTTCCAGCTTGGCGACCACAAAACACCACCCCTCCAGTGTAGACAGATCTTCTTCCGTCCCCTTGATCACGGCCCATTCCCTGAGCTTCGGGTTAAGGCCCTCCCGGAAGTACTCGATTTGGGTCTCCTCGTTCCAGGAGAACACCTTGCCTGCTTCCCTCCGGAAAATGTCTATATAGTCCATAACCCCCCTAGTACCCTGTCGAAGTCCCTTGATCCGACTCTTTGCCTTGTCCTCAGCCTGGGGGTCCTGGAATCGTCGGCGGAGCGCGACCACGAAGTCCTGCAGGTCCCGAGTTGCCGGGTCGCCGCGCTCGGCCAACCCTAGGTACCACTGACCCGCCTTGCCCTGGAGACACGAGGCCACCCCCCAGACCAAGTCCTCGGAGTCCTCATACCGGTCTCCATACCTCCGGGCATGCGTCAGCGCGTGGAGGAGGAACTGCGGGAGGTCGTCCGGCGTCCCGTCGAAACGCGCCTTAAGCTCTGGGGGGGAACGTTTTGGAGAGTAGTCCGACCCCCTCCGGATCCGGGATTCTCGGCGTCCGCCGTCTCGTCCTGCTCCGCTCCACCGGCTACCAACTTGCCCAACGACGCCGTGCCGCTCCCTGCCTTGCACGTCGCTCCTGCGTTGGTCCGGCTCTCGCCGCCCCGTCGGCTCACCCGCTCCCCCGAGATCCTCTGCTGTCTCGCCTCTCCGCTGGCCGTCTCGCCTACTCGGGACTGAAAACTGCTCCGGGTCGGGGTCCGGGGCCCGCTCACCAGTGCCGGGCTCGTCCTCGTCGCTGGAGACGTCCTCACTCGACGCGATCCCCTCCGCCGTTGTATTACCAGTCCCTCCGGGCCCGGCCCGAGCTTGCTCACGGGCTTCAGCTGCCTGCAGGCGCCTGGCCAAGTCCGCCATGGCCCGCCGCAGGTCCTCTAGGGATTCCTCAGGTCCTACCGGGCGAAGCGCCTGCCTCAGCTGGGTGTCCCAGGTTGGGGCCAACCCCCCAGACCTCGGCGCGCTCCCCGCCGTGCTTGGGAACCCCATGGCCCGGCGCCTTCCCTTGGCCGCCGCTGCCGAGGGTCTCGGGGTCCCGGACAGCTGCTCCTGGCCCCCCGATTTTCGGAGGAAATCTCCCGGGGACATTAAACTCATGTTCCCGGGGTTCGTGGGGGTCGAGACCGCCCCGTTGCTTGAAAACGCCATCTCTGGATCCGTCCCGATAAGCGCTTGGATGCGATGCCGACCCTGGAGTTCGGTGGGAAGCTCTTACGATGTCGGGAACCCGCTTGCTAACTGAAAAAACAGGGTGCCCCTTTGAAGAAAACGTCACGCCAGGCCTGGTGAACGATACAACAGGAACAAGCTTTATTTCAGCAACGTGGAGTCCGCTGGTATGGAGTAAGAGCTTCCACCGAACTCCAGGTGGAAGCTCCCTTTTATACAAAACCCACCTCCTTAGGCTGTATTGCCCCACCCAGTACTTGCGGAGGGAACATGCTGATACAATCATGACTCATGCACATATGCGAGGTTTTCCGGGGTTCCTGATGGCCCATTTTCCTGGAACAAAGGGCCATCTCCGGGCCCTTTCAAAAGGTGGAGGGGGACATTGAGGTTCTTTAGCGGCCATTGCCACCTCAACGATCGGGTGGGGCGCCCAGCTGCCGGCTTGCCTATGATCACCATGCCCTACCTCCGTGATCGCGGGCGCCTCTGATGGCGGGGTTCGGTCCGGTTCCCAAGCCACCAAGGACCGAACCACGACATACAGCTATGTGTTTGGTGGCCATGGATTCCATCTGCCCCCTCTTCCCTCCTCCCTCTAGGTCACTGGTTCTCACCCTTCCTAATGCCGCAATCCTTTAATGCAGTTCCTCATGTTGTGGTGACCACCACAACATTTGTGGTGACCCCCAACCGTAAAATTAGGCAAGTGTTCTTTCACAGAAATTAAACCGAAACGGACCAATGGCATGAAGATCCATTGTTCATGACTTTATATGAACAATGACTGCTGGAGAGCCATCTGATGGAGAGGCTGATTCTGTGAAGGTTCGAGGGGGTGGCAAATTACCGTGGATGAGCGAGAGGGTTGTGAGTGTCCAGCATGGTGCAGGGGGTTGGACTAGATGACCCAGGTGGTCCCTTCCAACTCTAGGATTCTATTATTCTATGCCCACCACCATCACAATTGCTGTGGCCCAGCCCAGGGGGCTTCTTACAATAAACAAAGGTTCATAAGTTTAATTTTTTAAAAACTGTGAAGGCTGAGAATGCCTCCCTTCTAAGGAAAGGGTCAGGAGGATGAATCCCTTCAGGCTGGAGTTGGGCTATATGCTGGAGGTCTGAAAACAAATCTGCATGGGGTACTGAAAGGAGGAAGAGGGAGGGAAGGAGGGAGGGATGCAGAAAAGGGGAGAGAGGGGGAGAGAGGGAGGGGAGTGGAGGCAAGAGAGAAAGGCAGAGAGGGAGCAAAGGAAAAAGACAGGAGGAGAGAGGGAGGGAGGGAGGGAGGGAGGGAAGGAGGAAAAAAGGGGAGAGATAAAGAAAGAAATGGAGGGAGAGGGAGAAGGAGGGACAGAGGAACAGAGACAAAGGAAGAGAGGAAGGGAGAGGGATATATTTATATATATATTCCTTTCCCACACTATTATATCTGGGGAGCTCAAAAATAAACTGATGGATGACATTCCTTCGGAGAATGAATAATTAACTTATGCTAATTAACTGTTAATTATTACCTAACAGGGGAGGTCCCACGGCTCAGCGGTAGAGCCTCTGCTTGGAATGCAGAAGGTCCCGGGTTCAACCTCTGACATCTCCCAGTGAAAAGATCCGGTGGTGTTCTGGATCTATACACTTTTTCTTCTGTTCACAGTTACAGAGAAGGTGTGCGCGATCCATTTACAGGGTATGTTTAAGTAGTCATGCTGGATCAGGACGGGGGCCCATCCAAGAAGAAGAAGAGTTTGTTTATATGCCCTGCATTTCGCTACTCAAAGGAGTCTCAAAGCCGCTTCCAATCACCTTCCCTTCCACTCCGTGCAACAGACACCCGGTGAGGGAGGCGTGGCTGAAAGAGCTCTGAAAGAACTGCTCTGCAAGAACAGTTCTAAGTAAGGCTAGCCCAAGGGTTACCCATCTGCTACTGCTTCGAATTGTCCCCCTCCCCTCAAGATGCTGCATCATTGCTGACGGACCTTCCTGCATGTTAGTCTCCCCCGACAACAAAAATTAGCAATAATTTTTGGCGCCAAACTTTTTACATCTTTTGACACAAAAGCCTTCCGATCTCCAAATGAATTCATAGAATCATAGAATCACAGAATCACAGAATCAAAGAATTGGAAGGGGCCATAGAGGCCATCTAGTCCAACCCCCTGCTCAACGCAGGATCAGCCCTAAGCATCCTAAAGCATCCAATAAAAGTGAGCATCCAACCTTTGCTTGAAGACTGCCAGTGAGGGGGAGCTCACCACCTCCTTAGGCAGCCTATTCCACTGCTGAACTACTCTGACTGTGAACAATTTTTTTCCTGATATCTAGCCTATATCGTTGTACTTGTAGTTTAAACTCATTACTGCGTGTAATGGGTTTAAACTACAAGTACAAGTATTCCAAATCAGCAGCTGCATGCTGGAGTCTCCCTTTGAAGCATTTTATTCATGAATGCTAATGACTTAGGAGTCTGTTGCTGGATATAAAGGTGGTTTAAATAGAGGCAGCATTACGGAGCCACCAGTCTCCAGGCAAGACCAAGGAATCCCTGGGAATTACAGCTTATTTCATTACTCCAGAGGTCAATTCTGAGCGGGGGGGGGGATGAATGCTCCTGAGCTTTTTTCAATCTTCTAACCATGGAGGAGCCCCTGAAATAAATTTTCAGGCTTCAAGGACCGCCGGAAGTATCAACTGGCCACGCCTCCCTGCCACACGCTCTAGAAGTGTCCTGTCACAGGAAGTGACATCATCCCTTGAACCCCTTTCCCTTCTTCTCTCTCCCCCTCCTTCCCTCTATGGCGTTGCCACCTAACAGAGCCTGTGGCTGTGTTCGCCACAAGTCTGGGCGACATGGGTCTGGGCGACATACAGAACGCCAGGGGGGAAGGGGCAACATGGGTGTCATAGGCCAGCCTCATTCCGAGGGGCACGGCCTCTTTCTCTCTCTATCACTCCCTCGGTTGATACCCCCACCTGAGCCCAGCCCATCCTTCCTTCATTTCCCACCTGTGGGAACTCAGCAACTTTTACATCAAGAAAGGAACGGGCCCCCAGGAGGGTCAGTGTTAACCAGCAGGCTGGCGGAGGACTCATGGATAGGGGAGAGAAAGGAGGTGGCCTAAGGTGGGATTAGATGTATAGGCTCCGCCCCCTTCCTCCCGGGTGCAAAAATCAGAACTCACTCGTGTGCGGAAGGGGGAGACAGGAAACAGTGGAAGCGAATGGTTTCCTAGCTTGTGGCCGTCCATTACGGTGGGAGAGGACCTGGGGGGGCTGGGAATCCCAGCTTTGGAGTGTGGACTCTCTGGCATTGTACCCCATGGAGGTGCCTGTTTTTCCAGTTTGGTGTAGTGGTTAACAGTGCGGACTTCTAATCTGGCATGTTGGGTTCGATTCTGCGCTCCCCCACATGCAGCCAGCTGGGTGACCTTTGGGCTCGCCACGGCACTGATAAAACTGTTCTGACCGAGCAGTGATATCAGCGCTCTCTCAGCCTCACCCACCCCACAGGTTGTCTGATGTGGGGAGAGGAATGGGAAGGTGATCGGAATTCGCTTTGAGCCTCCTTCGGGTAGGGAAAAGCGGCATATAAGAACCAACTCTTCTTCTTCTTCTTCTTCTTCTTCTTCTTCTTCTTCTTCTTCTTCTTCTTCTTCTTCTTCTTCTTCTTCTTCTTCTTCTTCTTCTTCTTCCTCTTCTTCTTCTTCTTCTTCTTCTTCTTCTTCTTCCTAGGCTTTACCACCAAATCTCCGGGAGTTTATCAGCCTGTGCCCCCTCCCCTCCCCTGGGAAGGCCCAATCCTGAGGTAGAATCATAGAGTTGGAAGGGATGTCCAGGGTCATCTACTCCAACCCCCTTGCTCATTGCAGGACACTGGCTACTCAGGATGTAGGAAGTTCACTACCTGCTAGACACGGAGATACGTTTTTTTCCCACACAGGAACGGAATTAGTCCTGGGTAAGCAGCAGCGCACCGAAAGTAATAAACTGCGGGCAAGCTTTTGTGCATGCAAACAAGGTTCTCAGGGCTGGTTTCATTTTCTTCACATGGTGTTCTTGCCTAAGCTGCACTTGGGAAGTCAAAGCCAAGAGCTGTTCCAACATGACCAAGCCAGTTCCCAGTGGCCGTAACTCAAGAAGAGAAATGCATACGGCTGGCGTACATTAGAGCAGCCTGTACTGGTGAGAAATCCCTGGAAAATTCTTTGGGCTTGGAGAAACCCCAGAAATGGTATGATTGTGCCGAATGTGGTTGGGAAGCAGAGCTATGGACATCAAGGATAGTCAACCTGTGGTCCTCCAGATGTCCATGGACTACAATTCCCATGAGCCCCTGCCAGTGTTTGCTGGCACCCCAGAAATGGTATGATTGTGCCGAATGTGGTTGGGAAGCAGAGCTATGGACATCAAGGGTAGTCAACCTGTGGTCCTCCAGATGTCCATGGGATACAATTCCCATGAGCCCCTGCCAGTGTTTGCTGGCACCCCAGAAATGGTATGATTGTGCCGAATGTGGTTGGGAAGCAGAGCTATGGACATCAAGGGTCCTCCAACCTGTGGTCCTCCAGATGTCCATGGACTACAATTCCCATGAGCCCCTGCCAGTGTTTGCTGGCACCCCAGAAATGGTATGATTGTGCCGAATGTGGTTGGGAAGCAGAGCTATGGACATCGAGGGTAGTCAACCTGTGGTCCTCCAGATGTCCATGGACTACAATTCCCATGAGCCCCTGCCAGTGTTTGCTGGCACCCCAGAAATGGTATGATTGTGCCAAATGTGGTTGGGAAGCAGAGCTATGGACATCAGGGGTAGTCAACCTGTGGTCCTCCAGATGTCCATGGACTACAATTCCCATGAGCCCCTGCCAGTGTTTGCTGGCACCCCAGAAATGGTATGATTGTGCCGAATGTGGTTGGGAAGCAGAGCTATGGACATCAAGGGTAGTCAACCTGTGGTCCTCCAGATGTCCATGGACTACAATTCCCATGAGCCCCTGCCAGTGTTTGCTGGCACCCCAGAAATGGTATGATTGTGCCGAATGTGATTGGGAAGCAGAGCTATGGACATCAAGGGTAGTCAACCTGTGGTCCTCCAGATGTCCATGGACTACAATTCCCATGAGCCCCTGGGAATTGTAGTCCATGGACATCTGGAGGACCACAGGTTGACTACCCCTGGACATGAGGACCTTGAACCCCTTCCCTACTGACCCCCTCCAGGCCCATCATTGGCTATTTGGGGAGGGTGAGGCAGGGTGACATGACCATATACAGTCACCTCACTCGATATAGGTTTAACAAATTTTAAAAATACATTACAATTCATTTTAAAAATCAATTTGGGAACTCCTTCTAGGGTTTCATGACACCCAGATTGAGAAAGCCTGCATTAGACTGCTGTATTCAGATATTCACCTGACCTAAACTCTCCCTAAAGGCTAAAATGACCAAAAGGAGACTATCATTCTTGGTCATGTTATGAGAAGACAAGAAGATCAGGGTCACAGAGAAAGGCAATAAGGACTGGAAAGAGGTTTCGCTCCCCTCTATTTTCTAGCTGAAGGAGACTCAACGCAGCTTCTATTCGCCTTCCCTTTCCTCTCCCCACAACAGACACCCTGCGAGGGAGGGGAGGCTGAGAGAGCCCTGAGATTACTGAAGAAGAAGAAGAGTTGGTTCTTAGATGCCGCTTTTCTCTACCCAAAAGAGTGTCTCAAAGCAGCTTACAGTCGCCTTCCCTTTCCTCTCCCCACAACAGACACCCTGTGAGGGAGGGGGGAGGCTGGGAGAGCCCTGATATGACTGAAGAAGAAGAAGAGTTGGTTCTTATATGCCTCTTTTCTCTACCCGAAGGAGTCTCAAAGCGGCTTACATTTGCCTTCCCTATCCTTTCCCCACAACAGACACCCTTTGAGGGAGGGGAGGCTGAGAGAGCCCTGAGATTACTGAAGAAGAAGAAGAGTTGGTTCTTATATGTCGCTTTTCTCTATCTGAAGCAATCTCAAAGCGGCTTCCAATCACCTTCCCTTTCCTCTCCCCACAACAGACACCCTGTGAGGTGGGTGAGGCTGAGAGAGCCCTAAGATTCCTGCTCGGTCAGAACAGTTTGATCAGTGCTGTGGCAAGTCCAAGGTCACCCAGCTGGCTGCACGTGGGGGAGAACGGAATCAAACCCGGTTAACCAGATCAGAAGTCCCCACTCCTAACCACTACACCAAGCTGGTTACCCTTCTAAGTGCTAGGCAGGGTCAACCCTGCTTAGCTTCCCAGCTCTGACGAGATGGGGCTTATGTTTCAGATGGTAGTAGTTGCCTCTGTGGGCCCCATAAGTCAATGACGGCCAACTTCATTCTGTGGCAAGAAAAGGAATCCAAAAGCAGTGAGCGTAAATGAGATCATGGGGTACACGTGAGCTGTAAGCTAAATATGAGTAGACAGAACGAAGCCTTTAAAAAAAAGCCAAATGCAGTCTTAGGGTGTATCAAGAGAGACATCACATCAAAACTGCAAGATGTCATATACCGCATTGGTCATCTGGAGTCCTGTGTGCAGTTCTGGAGGCCTCCCTTCAGAAAGGACATGGACAAAATGGAGAGGGGGCTGAGGAGAGTGACGAGGAGGATACAGAACCTGGGGATGAAGCCCTAGGAGGGAGGGCTGAGGGACATAGGAATGTTCAGCCTGTAGAAGAGGAGGTGGAGAGAGAACAGGATGGTACTCTCTACGTATCTGAAGTCACCGAAGAGGACAAGGAACAGTTCCTGTGGGCAGCAGAGGATAGGACCCACAGTAACAGCTTCAAACTACAGGTAGAATGGTACTGGTTGGATATCAGGAGGAAAATGTCATAGTCTGAGTAGTTCAGCAAGGAATTTGCTGCCTGAGGAGATTGTGAGCTCCATGTCACAGGCGGCCTTCAAGCAATGACTGGACAGATCCTTCTCTTGGATGCTTGAGGCTGATCCTGCATTGAACAGGGGGTAGACTAGACGGCCTGTGTGGCCCATTTCAAGGATTCTATGAGCCATGGCAAGTCTAGTGAAGCTCTAGAGCAGAAGGTCCAGTAACAGATGCTGGAGAGGCAGAGATTCATTCTGGGCCTAGTGGGAAAGTGCAGTAGTGTTGCCTGCTCTCCGTTGGGAAATCTCTGGAAATTTTGGGGGTGGAGACTGATGAGAGTGGGGGTATGAGAAGGGGAGGGACTTCAATGGGGGTCTAATGCCATAGAGTCCCCTGGCCAAAGCAGCCATATTCTCCTGGGGATCTAATATCTGTCACCTGGAGGTTGTGAATTCCTGCCTAAAGAGATGGGGAGCTCCCCCTCACTGGCAGTCTCCAAGCAGTAGATGGACAGATACTGATCAGGGAAGGTTGAGGCTGATCCTGTATTGAGTATTGACTAGGTGGCCCGGATGGCCCCTTCCCACTCTAGGATTCTATGAGTCTAGTTCAGTACTGGAATGGGCTGCCTAAGAAGGTGGGGAGCTCCCTCTCACTGGCGGTCTTCAAGCAGCGGCTGGACAGAGACTTATCGGGTGCTGCATTGAGCAGGGGGTGGGACTAGATGGTCTGCATGGCCCCTTCCCACTCTAGGATTCTAGGAGTCTAGTTCAGCAGGGGAATGGGCTGCCTAAGGAGGTGGGGAGCTCCCCCTTACTGGCAGCCTTCGATGCTTGAGGCTGATGCTGCATTGAGCAGGGTGTTGGACTAGATGGCCTATAGGCCCCCTTCCCACTCTATGGTTCTTTGATTCCCTTCCTTAGGGCAATGTTGGAGAAATCCATGGAGCTGATGAGTAAGTAACAGTGGGCAGGCAGACAGTAGAGAACACCCCTACCAGATCACGGGAATCCAAGCTGCTGTCTTGGGTGTGCGGAATTTAAGCTTCGGAGCACAGAATATACAGAAGACAATCTTGCCTGCATACCTTGGAACTGATAAAAAGTGTGACACTCTGTGGGATCCTAGTTGTAGCTCTGATGGCTGTTGGGCCTGTAAAGGCCTTACTGTATTTAATAACCTCATCCTTGTTGGATCCGCAGTTTTGCATGATTTAACAGCATTAAAAGACTATCCCACAGCAGTTGTGAATTTCCTGCATTCTGAAGAGGGTTGGGCAAAATGACCCTGGAAGTCCCTTCCAACTCTATGGTTCCATAGAAGGCTTTGGAGGAGATAAGTGGTTAGCATATTTAGATTAGGAAATTCCTGGTGTTTTTGAAATCTCCTCCTCCTGTATCCTGATTGGCTATATGGGAGACTTCCTGTTCCATTGAACACACTTCCTGCCTGGTTTCCTTCCGGAGAATTACGGTTAGTGATACAGAGAGTTAGGACTATCTGTCTCCTTTCTGTTTTACAAAGTAGTCAATAAAACTATTTATTCTTTAAGCAGCTGGTGCTACACCCTTTCTTAGCATTTTAAATCTCTGCCAGCAATTGTGTGGTTCTACTTTTCCATCCCCCAGTTTTGCTGGTGTTTCTCCATATGCCCATGTTGACCACCTAGACAAGGAGATGACCCAACTCCCTAGGTGAAGACCTCCAGGAGTGGGGACATACAGGTGATTATCTTCCCCATGAAGTCACTTCCAGGTTTTCCTGGGAGTCAGGGAACTCTAGGAATGGTCAGAAACTCTGTGGCAAAACCATAGAGTCTTCCAGGATTCCTTGAGCTATGTCACGTGACTTCTTGGTTTCCCTCCAGAAGAGACATTGTAGTACAGAGGATGCACCCCCTTCCCATGCCCTGAGGCTCCCACTGGATGCTGCTGGTGGAACTCTTCCCACAGTAGCCCTACCTCCATCACAGATATCACACATCAAACAGTCATTAGTAGCTTTAGCTTTCTTGTTTATTTCTGAAACTCAGAATGAGAGCAAGACGAGCCAACAATTCAGCTCCGGAAAAAACGTACATAGATGGATGAAATTCATTTAAGGCTACATCAACCCGCATCTCCGTGGTTCAGTGTTACAGATGATACCTTTCAATATTCTGTGGGGCCAAGCATATGGGATGAACGTTCTCCAGCAAAATCAGCTCTGCTTCCAGAAACACAATTCACCTTGACTTGGGAAGCAACCGCATTCCGAAGCCTTCACCTGTTTTGGAAGTTCAGATAAAATCTCCGGCCGACCTTGTTCATGGGGGAAAGGAAATGGCCATTTTCTCTCCACCATTTCTGCAAGAGCTCTTGAGGCCAGACAAACCTGACTTGTGAGAAAGGGGAAGGTTGAGGGGAGAACGCTATGGGTGGGGCATGCTGGCCGTTGCGGGGACGTGGGAGGAAATAGCCAGAAGGGGCTGTGGAAACCCCCCTACCCTACCTGCACCCCCCTGCATCAGCCGCCTTCTTGGCTTTCTAGAAATTCTGGCATTTCCAGACATTTGAAAACCTGTTTTTTGTCAAAAGAAAACCATTGCCAATTGGCCATCCACCGCGATCGGTAGATCGGTAGATAACATTCACCCTTTTCAATGAAACCTGTGGAAATCAGAACACCGAATAGGCTACACATTTCAGTGAGTTTCAAGCTGTCATTTTATTACAGGACTTTAGGGGAAAATGGGGGGGGGGAGAGAAGTCAGGAAATTCATTGAACCTCGTTGCTTGTTCTCTTTCCCTGTTACACAGTAGTCTGTTTTAAGAAGCGATGCGGGAGAGAATATAGCCGTTCACTTACAATAAATATCACCCTGTAAGGGATGCAAGGAAGGAAAGGAAGAGATCGCGGACGCGGATGGGCGGTTCGGTTCGGATACGCCAAGAAAAACCCAGATCGATGCTGATCTGGGTGCTTTTCGGACCTCTCCGAGCCCGATCGCCCATCCCTGCTTAAGTTGCGCCTTCTCTTAAAACCATGTAAGGAGGCTAGCCCAGAATGACCTCTTCTGGGAAGAGGGTAGCACCAATGCAAAACTCCTTCATGGGAATTAAATTATCTAGTACGTTTGGCATACAGTACAGTCATGCGATATTCAGACAAGGGTTTGAATGAATAAATGGATGAGGTGCATTGAGAAATATAGCTGCAAGCAGAATACGCGGAACGTGCTGTTTTTCTCCTTCCGGGATCGTTTTCGACCTTACTTGTTCTGCAGAGGCCAGGGAGATGAGTGCTTCTTCTGGTGCAGGTCGGCGGAAGGTGGGCCTTTGGCGTCGGCTGCTTCCTTGGCTGGAGCCTTCTTCTCTGCCTCCTTGCTCGGTTCAGCGGCTTGGGGCTCCTTGCTTGCTCCCTTCTCTTGAGCAGCTGCCGGGGCCTCCTTGCTTGGTTCTGGGGCCGGTGGCTCCTTGCACGGCTGCCTCTCCTGACCAGTTGATAGGGAGTGCTTGCTTGGGGCCTTCCCTTGATCGCATGGGGCACATGGAGCTGGGGAATCCACTGCAGGTGGCGCTTTATGTGGGGCCCTCTCCTGAGCAGCTTGAGTTGCCTTGTGCTCTTGAGCAGCTTGAGTTGTTTTGTGTTCTCCCCTCTCCTGAGCAGCTTGAGATGCCTTGTGCTCTTGAGCAGCTTGAGTTGTCTTGTGCTCTTGAGCAGCTTGAGATGCCTTGTGCTCTTGAGCAGCTTGAGATGCCTTGTGCTCTTGAGCAGCTTGAGTTGTCTTGTGTTCTCCCCTCTCCTGAGCAGCTTGAGATGCCTTGTGCTCTTGAGCAGCTTGAGTTGTCTTGTGCTCTTGAGCAGCTTGAGATGCCTTGTGCTCTTGAGCAGCTTGAGTTGTCTTGTGTTCTCCCCTCTCCTGAGCAGCTTGAGTTGTCTTGTGTTCTCCCCTCTCCTGAGTTGCCTTGTGTTCTCCCCTCTCTTGAGCAGCTTGACTTGCCTTGTGTTCTCCCCTCTCCTGAGCAGCTTGACTTGCCTTGTGTTCTCCCCTCTCTTGAGTTGCCTTGTGTGCTCCCCTCTCCTGAGCAGCTTGAGTGTCCTTGTGTTCTCCTCTCTCTTGAGCAACTTGAGGTTCCTTGTGTGGGACCCTCTGCTGAGCAGCTTGAGGTTCCTGGGGTGGAACCGCTTGATGTTCCTTGGGTGGAGCCCTCTCCTGAGCAACTGGAGTTTCCTTGTGTGCTCCCCTCTCTTGAGTTGCCTTGTGTTCTCCCCTCTCCTGAGCAACTTGAGGTTCCTTGGATGGAGCAGCTTGATGTTCTTTGTGTGTTCCCCTCTCCTGAGTAGCTTTAGCTTCCTTCTGTGGGACCCTCTCCTGAGTGGTTTCCTTGTGTCCTGCTTGCTCTGGAGACTTCTCTGGAACAGCACAAGCAGGGGGCAGCTTGCTTGCCTGTCTCTCTTGGGTATGTGGTGGTGTTTTGTGGGCTGGCAATGGAGTGACCTCCACTGGTATCTCTTTGACGGGTGCCTTCTCCTTGCTAGGCTCTGATTGGTGGGCCGGAACTTGGGGCTCCTTGGCTGGTTGCTTCTCCTGGGGAGCTGGCTCAGCAGCCACCTGTGGCTCTTGGGCTGGGTGCTTCTCCTGAGAAGCTGGCTCAGCTACTGCTTGTGGCTCCTTGCCATGTTTGGTGCCCATCTCAGGTGGTGAGGCGGCAGCTTGCTTGATCTGGTGCTGGTTTTTGGAAGCCATCTTTACTGGCCTTTACTGAATTCAGCCTGGAAGTATCAGAGAAAAGTGTTATGGATCAGTGTCCAATGTACATGTCAACTGTTCACATATGAAGAATCCAAACCTCAACACCAAGCACTCAATGTGTGTTTATAAGTATAAGTGACTATTTCCATATTAGAACATCTGCTCCTTCTTCTCCCCCAATCCTTATGGGTCCATCTATCCCATTTTTGTCCATCAAGCCTTTCATCCAGTGAGCTCGAGATAGTGTACATGGTACTCCCATGACATCTTTACAGCAGCCTTGTGAGATAAAGAGAAGGCCAATGGCCCATCAAGTCCAAAACCCATTGGAGAAAAGCTAGAGCCCATCAGGAGATCCACCAGTGAGGACAGAACTCCAGAAGCCCCCCCCACTCTTGCCCCTCAAGCACCAAGAAGACAGAGCATCACTGCTCCATACATAAGAGAAGCCATGTTGGATCAGGCCAGTGCCCCATCCCGTCCCACTCTCTGTGTCACACAGTGGCCAAAACCTAGGTGCCATCAGGAGGACCATCAGTGGGGACAGAACTCCAGAAGCCTTTCCAATCTTGCCCCTTCAGCACCAAGAAGACATAGCATCAGTGTTCCAGACATCTCCACCTTGTGACTAATAGCCCTTCATGGAACTCTGCTCTTTAGAGTACAGGAGAAGGCAGATTGGATCAGCCCAATGGCTCATCCAGTCCAACACTCTGTGTCATGCAGTAGCCCCAAACCAGGTTTTATCAGGAGAGCCACCACCAGGACTAGAATTCCAGAAGCCCTCCCACTGTGCCCTCTCGCAAGCACCAAGAATACAGATCATCACTGCCTCAGACAGAGTGTTCCATCTATACTTTGGGGCTAATACCCAGTAATGCACCTTTCCTCCATATGTTTACCCAATCCACTCTATGTTTATAGCTGCTACTTCTTCTTTTTGTCCAAGCTCAAGTTTACCTATACAGTACATCTAACGAAGCATGCATGATGACAAAAGCTTCTACCCAGAGTAAAACTTTGTCAGTCTTAAAGTTGCCCCTGCACTTTGTTCTGCCACTTCAGACTAACATGATAACCTACCCTGAATATATTCTTGAAAGCAAAGTTACATCAAGAAGGATAATGAACAGTGTTAGGACAGACAAATAAACTGTGCTAGGCTTGTGACCTAAAGAATTTTTAAAAATTTATTTAAGAAATCTCAAGAAATAATGGAAGAAATCCAACGAGAAATCCAGTTGTCTACAATTCCAATGCCTGCTTCTACGAGTACTACAGATATCCTTACTATTGATATTACTACTGTTAGTATCATTGGTCTTTCTATAGGTCGCACCACCGCTACACATTGGAACCCGCAGAAGCACGCTTACTCAAATCACCTGCCCCGTTACTATAAGACCAACCTCACTCCTACTACACAGTGCGATTACTCCGTAGAGCAAAGCCAAGTAGACTTACCCAATGAATCGCTCTACTGGATTAGCTTCAGTTGTGGCTCCAAGAATGGCAGGTCCTTTTTATACCATGCCAAAACCCAACCCTCCAAACCATCTGTGTAAGCTGAATGCCTCTTACCTTTGCCAACCACGTAGTCATCATCCCTTTCCTCATTGCATTTGGAAGGCAACTCCCTTCCCTCCGATTTGGCCCCCACAATGGCTGCAGGTGATTTATGCCGAATCTTCTCCTCGACTAATCTGCATGGTAATGTTCCACAAATAGAAACGAAATATATTATCCACTGGTCCACTGGCACAGCTGCACGGGCACCCAAAGCTGGAATTACTATTCATCTGCATGCCCTACCGGTTGGCAAGCCAGTCAAACAGAGGCCTTGCATTATTGTAATGGACTTCCCAATGTGGAAGGCATGCAATTACTTCTCCCTTTGTTCCCTTGTTCCTTTAATGGATTTAGATGATGTCACTCGACACAAGGTTCCTGAGACTGTTTAGAAAAAAAATGCAGGGAGTCGATAAAACGATTGCAATAAGATCCAAAGCACTGGTTCCAACTGGGAGGGGGTGGATTTGGCTCAT
Source organism: Paroedura picta (assembly GCF_049243985.1). Taxonomy (NCBI): domain Eukaryota; kingdom Metazoa; phylum Chordata; class Lepidosauria; order Squamata; family Gekkonidae; genus Paroedura; species Paroedura picta. Next base: position 6,676,567 of record NC_135369.1, read on the forward strand.
CCAAATAGAATGGTCCTGATAGGCAGGAATGGAGGTGAAAAATTCTGCTTTCCTGGATATTTACCGAATATTCGGCATCATTGCGAAACGCCGATATTTTTCAAATTCAATGTACCTGAACCTGAAAAATGCCACACACACACTCCTAGTGACAACCTCAGAGAAAAATGGTAAATAAAAATGGGAGGAGTCAAAAAACTGCAAGGCGTAATAAAACAATAGGGAGAAGTGGGTTTTCGGGAGTTCTCCAGTTCTGGCAATGCACAGATTGAGGCTTCCCATTTATCCAGTGGTATCAGCCAATCCCATGGCTTCCACTCTCATTCTACAACCTTGACCAGTCAAAGAGAGGGAGGGGGGAAACTGGGTCAGGAATGTAGGCACCGATTTTGTTGGGTGAGCTGATGTTTTTGCGGATGGTATATTTGCTTTTTTTTTTTTGTGGGTCGGAAGGCCAGCATTTTCTTGGTGTTAATTACCTGGACTTAGCTGTAGACTCTTGTGGAGCAGAGTGGTAAAGCAGCAGACATGCAGTCTGAAAGCTCTGCCAATGAGGCTGGGAGTTCAATCCCAGCAGCTGGCTCAAGATTGACTCAGCCTTCCATCCTTCTGAGGTCGGTAAAATGAGTACCCAGCTTGCTGAGGGGTAAATGGTAATGACTGTGGAAGGCACTGGCAAACCACCCCATACTGAGTCTGCCATGAAAATGCTAGAGGGCGTCACCCCAAGGGTCAGACATGACCCGGTGCTTGCACAGGGTATACCTTTACCTTTACCTTTTAGCTGTAGGCTCTGTCTTGCAGGTCTTCCCAAACTATTGAAGTTCTTGCAGGGCTGTCATCTCATCAGGGGGAATATTCCACCAGCCCTGGCTCTGGCTGAGTCCAGTTGTACTTCTCTGGGGCTGAGGATCCTGAGGAACTGCTGTTTGCTGGGTCTCAGTGTCCTTTGGGGGGGGGTATAGCAGAAGAAGTGGTCCCTCAAGTACCTGGTGTATCTGAATGCATACCCCTAGTGTTAATGATGGCAGTCTGTGAATTTCTCCCAATCTTTATATTAAAGACCATAGAAATTGTTCCTAGAACATGCCACAGACGTATCACCATGTGTTTCATGCTTCTCTAGGAATTTCCCCAGTCTCTATGGTAAAGGCCATAGAAATTGGAGAAATTACTGTGACAGCACCTGGTAATGATGTCACATCAGTTCACTGGGGACATTGGGGGGGGGCTAGCTCTAGTTTGGGGGCAAGGCTCTGTGGTAGAAGCGAATTCTACCATAGTGTTTTCATTCCAAAGTCAGAACATCATCCCCTGACATGCCTGTCATGCCTATGTCACTTCTGGGTCATGTAGGCACATCACATTAATTTCCGGTGTTCCTCCTCATTCCCAGCAAGTATATCCGCTCATCCCCTGCCAGAAACGCTCAAGGGACATGGCGACTCCATCCAAGGCCCACCTAGAATCATAGAATCATAGAGTTGGAAGAGGCCATACAGGCCATCTCGTCTAACCCCCTGCACTATGCAGGACACTCACAACCCTATCACTCATCCACTGTCACCTGCCACTCCCTTGAGCCTTCACAGAATCAGCCACTCCATCAGATGGCTCTCCAGCCCCTATTAAAACATTTCCAAAGATGGAGAACCCACCACCACCTGGAACTTAGCAGATCTAAGGCATGGCAGCACAGACTCATACAAACATGGAAGCAGCAACATTGGGTTGGGGTTGTGTTTTTCGAATGATTGGGTTCTCATCTAAGTAGCTGAAAGGTTGTCACTTGGAGGAGGGCAGGATGCTGCTTCTGCTGGCTGCAGAGGAAAGGACACGCAGTAATGGGTTTGAACTACAAGTACAACGATATAGGCTAGATATCAGGAAAATATTTTCAGAGTAGTTCAGCAGTGGAATAGTCTGCCTAAGGAGGTGGTGAGCTCCCCCTCACTGGAAGTCTTCAAGCAAAGGTTGGATACACACTTTTCTTGGATGCTTTAGGATGCTTAGGCTGATCCTGCGTAGAGCAGGACTAGATGGCCCCTTCCAACTCTATGATTCTATGATTCTATGATCCTCCAGTGCCTTCCTTTCTCTGTCTGCCCCGTTACAGACATTGGGAAATCTTGAGCTTAGTGAATTCGACAATTTCACAAGCCAGCTGTGTTGCCTCACCACCCAAAGGCCCTGTTCGGGCATTGTGGAAGTCAACCTCGAGGCCTTCTTATGTCAATTTCCAGTCCTGGTGTGCTTCTTAGAAGCCATCTCTAGCCCCAGGCCGAGTGAGGTTTTCCACCATACCACTTGTGCTAATTGGAACATTCAGTTTGGTTCAAAGCCAGGCAATTAATGAAAAGCATTTAATTGGTGGCTGCCCTGGAGATCTTCTGTGGTGGCTTTAATGCACAAAAGAACCTACTTTCTTTTTGGCACTCCTTTGAAGCATTTCCCAAGGAATAGTAAACTTAGGTGTCAATTAAACTGGTGGAGAGCCAGTTTGGTGTAGTGGTTAGGAATGCGGACTTCTAATCTGGCATGCCGGGTTCAATTCTGCACTCCTCCACATGCAGCCAGCTGGGTGACCTTGGGCTCGCCACGGCTCTGATAAAGCTGTCCTGACTGAGCAGTAATATCAGGGCTCTCTCAGCCTCACCCACCCCACAGGGTGTCTGTTATGGGGAGAGGAATGGGAAGGTGATTGTAAGCCGCTTTGAGCCTCCTTCGGGTAGGGAAAGGCGGCATATAAGAACCAACTCTTCTTCTTCAGCAATCTCAGGGCTCTCTCAGCCTCACCTCCCTCGCAGGGTGTCTGTTGTGGGGAGAGGAAAGGGAAGGCGATTGTAAGCCGCTTTGAGCCTCCTTCGGGTAGGGAAAGGCAGCATATAAGAACCAACTCTTCTTCTTCTTCTTCTTCTTCTTCTTCTTCTTCTTCTTCAGCATAATTGGAAACTTGCCTTAAAACCCAGTTGGCCAAGAAATCACAGATGTCTGCTTCACCAACTTTAGGGAATGTAATAAGTATTCAAAAATGTTTAGTGAAGGTGAGGGAAGAGAAGATTTGTTGTTCTTTCACATGAACACAACACCTTAGAATTCAGGGTCACCTCATGAGTGCGATTGGAGCAGGGAGGCCTATCTGATGGGCAGCAATGTATATATCCACGATACCTGGAAGTGACATCATTATAACATGTTGGAGTGACACACTGGAATTTAGGCAAAAACTCTATGGTAAATTCTTATGATATACCACTTCCTGCCAATCATCCAATATTCTGGTCCCAGCTTCCTGAACCACTTAGAGCTTCTGGACAGTCTTCAAGGGCAGCCCCATGAAGAGCATATTGGCATAATCTAAACTAATTGTTACCAGGATCTTTTCTACCCAGGAAAGGATCAAAGCTGGTAAAAGCTGCTAGAATCAAAGAATCATAGAATTATAGAATAATAGAATTGGAAGGGACCTCCTAGGTAATCTAGTCCAACCCCCTGCACTATGCAGGACACTCACCACCCTATCGCTCACGGTCAGCTGCCACCCCCTTGAACCTTCATACAATCAGGCTCTCCATCAGATGGCTCTCCAGCTTCTGCTTAAAAATGTCCAAAGATGGAGAACCCACCACCACAGATCCAGAAGCACCCATAGGTTATGGACCTCCTCCTTCAAGAGGAGGACAACCTCATCCAAAATAAGTCATGGGTTCTACTAATAAAAGTTAGACAGATAACACATGTATGCATGTAAGATACCATTAGGTCACAGTTGGCTTCTGTAGAGTTTTCAAGACGAAACAGGAACAGAGGTGGGTTGGCCATTGTCGTCCTCTGCATAGCAATCCCAGAATTGGGAGGCCTCACTTCAAGAAGGACATAGATAAAATTGAAAGGGTACAGAGGAGAGCGACGAAGATGATCTGGGGCCAAGGGACCAAGCCCTATGAAGATAGGTTGAGGGACTTGGGAATGTTCAGCCTGGAGAAAAGGAGGTTGAGAGGGGACATGATAGCCCTCTTTAAGTATTTGAAAGGTTGTCACTTGGAGGAGGGCAGGATGCTGTTTCTGTTGGCTGCAGAGGAGAGGACACGCTGGAATTCTGTTTTTTTGGGGGGTGGGTGACGTCATCTGGGCATGTAGGAGGGGACACGCTGGGTCTGCAGGCAGTTGTGAATTTCCTCCATTCTGCAGGGGGTTGGACTAGATGACCTGGAAGTCCCTTCCAACTCTGATTCAATGATTCTATGATGCTGTACTAGTTGGGACATTGGTCTGCTTCAGCATGTCTCTTCTGTTGCTCTTGTCAGGGGAAGGCCTGACTCTCTGCAGAGGAGAGGACACGCAGTAATGGGTTTAAACTTCAAGTACAACGATATAGGCTGGATATCAGGAAAAACATTTTCACAGTCAGAGTAGTTCAGCAGTGGAATAGGCTGCCTAAGGAGGTGGTGAGCTCCCCCCCACTGGCAGTCATCAAGCAAAGGTTGGATACACACTTTTCTTGGATGCTTTAGGATGCTCTGGGCTGATCCTGCGTTGAGCAGGGGGTTGGACTAGATGGCCTGTATGGCCCCTTCCAATTCTATGATTCTATGATTCTTTGGTGGTCTCCCATCCAAATACCAACCAGGGATGACCATGCTTAGCTTCTGAGACTTGATGAAATTGGACTAATCAGGGCCATCCACGCCAGAGCTGTGCAGAGGTGGGTATTATTTACTTATTGGTCGATTTATATACTGCCCTTCTCGAATTCACCAAGAATAACACATTCAACAAAAGCGTAATAAAAATGATATACTTGATTAACAGTAAAAAACAAAACAAAACACCAAATACATTTCAAAATGGAACAATAAAACCACAACCAGCAGGACAGTGGCTACTAAGGTGAATTAGCCAGCTGTGGTGTTTTTTAAGCAGAGGCTGGATAGTCATCTTATAGAAATGCTGATTTTATGAACATGGGCAGATGGTGAGTGGGTGGGCAGGAAGGGATGTGCCAGTGTTTGTCTCTTCCTTGCATAACCAAGGAATTGATGATCACCAATGTGGGATGGCAGGTGAAGTTCCTCCAGACCAGGCTGGATTCTGGAGACCTTTGGTGGAGGAATCACTTGGGCATGAAACTGGGGTCACACTGGGTGGGCAGGTAGTTGTGAATGTCCTGCATTCTGCAGGGGGTTGGACTAGACGACCCTGGAGATCCCTTCCAACTCTGTGATTCTAAGGTGGGATCTCGAGATGGGAAGGATGTTCAGCAGGATAAAGACCAGAGCAGCCATTTTCTCCAGGGGAACTGATCTCTGTTTTCTGGAGACCAGTTGGAATTCAGGGAGATCGCCAGGCCCCACCTGGAGGCTGGCAACCCTGCCCATCACTACCCAGTCCTGCTGAAATCAAGGGCGGCTCTTGCAACCGCCCACCCCCACCACCCCACAGGTGTCTCCAGACGACCACAACCTAGGCTGTCCTCATGAGGGCCCATCAAGCCCGTACTGGATAATTAATGATGTTCTCAGGGGATTATGGATTCCAGAAGTGATAGGTCCTTGACTTAAGAGTCAAAACACGCCATCCTTATCCAGGTTCACTTCTTCCACACAAAAGGCTTCCAAATATATTCATTGTTCACTCAACAATACATTCCGCCCCTGGCAAAATTTCATACAAAGGCCTTCAACAATGCCAGAGCCATCACGGATGCATTAATTCAGCATGAAGAGTCTTTCGAATGGGATGATGTTATCCGCCAAAGCATTTCCAACCAGGATGTTTACCATGCCCAGGCACCAAATTCCCAGACACCATCTGCCAATCAATGGTTTCGGCCAACATGAGAACGCAGGACGAAGGGGAGTGACAGACAGAACGCAGACCAAGCTGAGAATGTTCGTTGTCGGTCACTGCGACCGGCTTCCTTTTGGAATCTTTGACTGACTGCGGTGCCCCCAAAACAGCACGGAAAGCAATATTTAAAAATCTTTTAGGGTTGCGGGAGAATTCTTCGGGTCTTAGCCTGACGGAGTCAGCAGGGCCGAAAACGTGACGCCTGTTTCGAAAACTTTACTGCTGTGTCATTCCTGAGAAGTTGTCCTTCTTGGTGTGTGGTATGGAATGTCCCTGCCATCCCCTGCTTGAGTGTCTTCCCTCAAGGGCACGTTCCTTCAGGTTCTGTGGTAGGATTTTTTACAAATGTCACGTCTTAGCTGACCAATATCTTGTTGCTGTTCAGATGAAAGGCTGGGACATAGATGGTCCATCCTGACACAGTTTTATCTATTATTTTCAGGTGGGTCTCCTTGTTGGTCTGAGAGCCAGCAAGGTGTAACGGTTCAGAGCGGCAGCCTCTAACCTTGGAACCATGCAGCCAACTGGGTGACTTTGGCCCTGCCACAGTTTTCTCAGAGCTCTCTCAGCCTCGCTTACATTATGGGGTGTCTATTGTGGGAAGAGGAAGAGAGCTAACTTGGTGTAGTGGTTAGGAGTGCAGACTTCTGATTTGGCGAGCTAGGTTTGATTCCCTGCTCCCCCACATGCAGCCAGCTGGGTGACCTTGGGCTCGCCACAGCATTGATATAGCTGTTCTGACCAAACAGTAATACCAGGGCTCTCTCAGCCTCACCCACCTCACAGGGTGTCTGTTGTGGGGAGAGGAAAGGGAAGGCGAATGTAAGCCGCTTTGAGCCTCCTCCGGGTAGAGAAAAGCGGCATATAAGAACCAGCTCTTCTTCTTCTTCAGTAATACCAGGGCTCTCTCAGCCTCACCCACCTCACAGGGTGTCTGTTGTGGGGAGAGGAAAGGGAAGGCGAATGTAAGCCGCTTTGAGCCTCCTCCGGGTAGAGAAAAGCGGCATATAAGAACCAGCTCTTCTTCTTCTTCAGTAATACCAGGGCTCTCTCAGCCTCACCCACCTCACAGGGTGTCTGTTGTGGGGAGAGGAAAGGGAAAGCGACTGTAAGCCGCTTTGAGCCTCCTTCGGGTAGGGAAAAGTGGCATATAAGAACCAACTCTTCTTCTTCAGTAATCTCAGGGCTCTCTCAGCCTCCCCTCCCTCACAGGGTGTCTGTTGTAGGGAGAAGAAAGGGAAGGCGATTGGAAGCCGCTTTGAGATTCCTTCAGATAGAGAAAAGTGGCATATAAGAACCAACTCTTCTTCAGTAATCTCAGGGCTCTCTCAGCCGCATCTCCCTCCCATGGTGTCTGTTGTGGGGAGAGAAAAGGGAAGGTGATTGGAAGCTGCTTTGAGACTCCTTAGGGTAGAGAAAAGAGGCATATAAGAACCAACTCTTCTTCTTCTTCTAGGCCAGTGGTCACCAACCTTTTTATCACCGGGGACCACTCAACGTTTGACAATTTTACTGAGGCCTGGTGGGGGGGGGGTAGTTTACTCCTCTACTGTCAACCACTGCCCTAATGCTCTCTAATCGCTATGGTAATGTCTAAACATCCCTTCAAAATAAGATACAGACACGCCACAACAATGAACATAAGGAACATTTTATTTTCATGGAAATTTTAACTCATGACAATGACAAATCAATGGGAACCCTGAGCTTGTTTCTCTGCAACGAGATAGTCCCATCTGGGAGTGATGGGAGACAAGGACACCCAAAGTGTGTTGTAAAGGGCGGGGGGGGGGGAGAAGGCATCCTTCGCGGCCCACCTCCAATTAGTTGAAGGACCACATGTGGTCCGCCGCCCACAGGTTGGGGATCGCTATTCTAGGCTATTGTAAGCCCCTTTGGGACTCTTTTGGGTAGCAAATGTAGGTTATTTAAAAAAAAAACAGCTTCTCTGAAGCAGCAGAACAAAATTTGAATCCAGTGACACCTTTAAGAGCCAGTTTGGTGTAGTGGTTAGGAGTGCAGACTTCTAATCTGGCATGCCAGATTCAATTCTGCACTCCCCCACATGCAGCCAGCTGGGTGACCTTGGACTCCCCATGGCACTGCTAAAGCTGTTCTGACTGAGCAGTGATATCAGGGCTCTCTCAGCCTCACCCACCACACAGGGTGTCTGTTGTGGGGAGAGGAGAGGGAAGGCGACTGGAAGCCACTTAGAGACTCCTTCGGGTAGGGAAAAGCGGCATATAAGAGCCAACTCTTCTCCTTCTTCTCCTTCTTCTCCTTCTTCTCCTTCTTCTCCTTCTTCTCCTTCTTCTTCTCCTTCTTCTTTCTTCTTCTTCTCCTTCTTCTTCTCCTTCTTCTTTCTTCTTCTTCTTCTTCTTCTTCTTCTTTTTCTTCTTCTTCTTCTTCTTCTTCTTCTTCTTCTTCTTCTTCTTCTTCTTTAAGACCATGTTGGCACGGGTAATTACCATGTTGGTAATTGTAGTTCATGGACATCTGGAAAGCCACAGTTTGCTCCACCCTGCATGGGGTCACCATAAATTGGTCCTGACTTGGGGGCACTTTACGTACACACACACACAACAATAGGTGGGACCCCCCCCCCAAGAACACTAATTGTACTAAGTTAGCTCTCTTACGTATTCCTAAGAGGATCTGGCACCTCTCAGCAGAAAGAGTGACACATGTCAGTTTATGCCAAAAAAGCAGTTTTGAATTTCCTCTAAACTATGCTTATCTCATTGTTTGCCATGTGTGTCATTTTACAACGTAGACAAACCAAAGAAGTTTTGCAAGTCAAAGGGAGTTTGTGACATTGGTCACTGCTGAGGCAACTAAAGTTAAATCGGGCCTGTTGATCATTAAAAAACCTTGAGATGGTAGATTTTTTTTAAAAAATTGTTAAGATGGACACCTTCTCATTGGCCATAGCGATGGAATCCAGATGCTACAGGGTAAAGTCCGTCAACTCACATCTTTAGGAATCAGGAAGGATGTTTTGGAACGCTTCACCGAAAAGTGGCATTTTAATTGTTTAAAGAAGCAGGCAACTGAGAACAGGCAGCGCAAACAGGCTTCAGGGTTTTTAAAAAAATAAAAAGCAACAACAACATTTAATTGATTTCTTTAAATTATGTTTTTTAGGCCACCCCTCTGTAACCGTAGTCACCGGGCGGCTAGCAACAACAAAGCCAGTATGTAAAATGTAAAACTAACTGCATTTAAAACAGTCAGCTGAAAGAAGAACGTGCTGGGGGAAGAGATGGAATCAGAGAAATATAAAACTCATGTTTGATTGGGGAGGGAGGGGATTAGCCTAGAAGTATCACCCAAATTTGGGCTATTTTGGGGGGAAAATAACTCAAAGTGTACCTGAGAGATCGTCTCCCTGCCTATACCCCCCAAAGAGCCCTACGCTCCTCCACCGCCAACTGGCTAGTGATCCTTGGCCCCAAAGAGGCGAGTTGGACCTCAACAAGGTCCAGAGCCTTCTGTACTGGCCCCCACCTGGTGGAATGAGCTCCCTGAAGGGATAAGAGCCCTGTCCAAACTCTCACAATTATGCTGGGCCTGCAAATGGGAGCTCCTCCACCAGGCATTCCACTGAGGCTCACCCCACCCATCAACATCCGTGGGTTCCCTTTCACCCTCCATAATCTGAATGATTCCGAGCTCCCTAGGAGTTCCCTTAAAATTGTTCCTATTGATATTGTTCAATTGAACCAGTGGCAGAAATTGTTAAGTTACATCCTTGTTGAAGCTGTTTGTGTTATGTCATGTTATAACAGTTGTTTATACCTCTGATGTTTATTGTACTTCATAATGTTCCATGTAAACTGCACAGAGCAATGTGGGAAGGTGGTATAAAAATCAAAGCTATAAATAGATAAACAAACAAACAGAAAGAAAGAAAGAAAGAAAGAAAGAAAGAAAGAAAGAAAGAAAGAAAGAAAGAAAGGAAGGAAGGAAGGAAGGAAGGAAGGAAGGAAGGAAGGAAGGAAGGAAGGAAGGAAGGAAGGAAGGAAGGAAGGAAGGAAGGAAGCAGTGGTCTTTAAACAATATGCAGTTTAGGGATGTCGATCCCATTTTAGGGGCAGTGGAACTCCGAAACTGGGCCCTGTGGAGAAAACAATAAGGCCTCATTTATTACAGGAGGTTCTTACCATAGAGTTCCTAGCGATTCCTAGACCTACCTTGAAGTGACACGGGGTAGCTCAAGGGATTCCTGGCAAGTGCGTGGGAAGAACTTCTGGTTTTACGGTAGATTTTCTAGCAATGACAAGGGCCTTCTAGGTTATGGCACCACGGCTATGGCACTCTTTCTATCCCCTTTGGTCACCATTTTCCACCAGCGAGTGAAAACGTTTCCGTTTGTCAGTACAGTTTGTCATTACATCGGTAATGTCACCTTCCTGACCAATGTTTTAATTGATTTTTTAAATGTCTTTGTTTGCATTTCACTTTGTTTGTATTTTAATGCTGAGGGAGGGGGAGTTGCTTTTAATGTTTTCAAAATGGGATTTCGACTAGAATTTGAATTTCCCCCTTCCTGGCCATTTAAGACTTTTGGTTATCTTGCTGTTTACTTGGCAAACTCCAAATATGGAACTTCATAACTGCCAGGTGTCACATCCAAAAAAACCTACCCATCAAAGTAGCATTGATGCTACCAAGTTCCTGCTGTTTTGCAGCTACAAGAATACTGTTTGATCTGCTAGTGTAACTATTATAATATTCTAATTGATATGTGCATACAGCTCCCTCATGGTGTCTTTTGTGGGGAGAGAAAAGGGAAGGTGACTGTAAGATGCTTTGAGACTCCTTCTGGTAGAGAAAAGTGGCATATAAGAGCCAACTCTTCTTCTTCAGTAATCTCAGGCCTCTCTCAGCCTCCCCTCCCTCACAGAGTGTCAGTTGTGGGGAGAGGAAAGGGAAGGCTATTGTAACCCATGTTGAGACTCCTTCTGGTAGAGAAAAGCGGCATATAAGAACCACTCTTCCTTTCAACTGGGGTTGTATCGGCTGTGTTTTGTAATCCAGCTAACTTAGATTTTGAACTGTCCACATTCGATTATTGATGTAATTCTTCAGTTTTTAAAAGAAGAAATTACATTACAGTCTTTTGCACCTGTCTCTGTTGTGACATTTGATGTACAAAGCGAAGAACTATTTTTTAAGTTCAATCCATCAATACAAGAACATGCCAGCCATAGTACAGTGTCAAATCCTAAATCCCACTTCATGCCACATATCCACCATTTCCTATGATAGGTATGTCAGGTCTCAAATATTTGGAAATTTCTAAACAGAGGCTGGAGCAGGGGTAGTCAAACTGCGGCCCTCCAGATGTCCATGGACTACAATTCCCAAGAGCCCCCTGCCAGCATTCGCTGGCAGGGGGCTCTTGGGAATTGTAGTCCATGGACATCTGGAGGGCCGCAGTTTGACTACCCCTGGGCTGGAGAGCCATCTGACGGAGAGGCTAATTTTGTGAAGGCTCAAGGGGGTGGCTGGTGACAGTGGATGAGCGAGAGGGTTGTGAGTATCCTGCATAGTGCAGGGGGTTGGACTAGAAGACCCATGAGGTCCCTTCCAACTCTATGATTGTATGATTGTATGATTCTATATGCCTCTATGGGGTGCACCTTCCTTTCTCTAAGGTGACCCCTGGGAAAAGGGTCAATCTACCCCCCTAGGGGTCACAACCCCTAGGTTGAGAACCACTGCTATAAGGCAGTGTGAGATCCTTCGTTCACTCCTTCTTTAGAAAAGTTTCTTTATTAGGGCAAAGCAAGTATCTACACATGAAGCATAGTTAGAACTAACATACAGAGTACATAAAAGAAGAGGGGGGGTTGCCCCCTTCCTGGGAACATAAAACAGACACTATGTCAAGGAAGTCACAATATCTTGATAACAACTATAGGTGAGGAAGCAACAGGGGAAGTAGGGAGACCAAAGGGACGTGGGAAGGAGGAGGGAGATGAGGTATGTTATTATTATTATTATTATTATTATTATTATTATTATTATTATTATTATTTAATTTTTAGACCGCCCTTCTCCCAATAGGTCTCAGGGCGGTTTACAACATAAATAGTTAAAACACAATAAAATCCCCATAAAAACCCCAATTAAAAGTTACATATAACATATCACATAACATATAGCGGCGGTGGTCACAATTCTGATCTTAGTTCAGCCTGGTGGAGAGAATAATGTTCAGAAGAGGGTGGCACCAATACAATACATCTAACCATGATCTCGGTGTTAGAGATCTCAATATTGGAGGGGATCCTCTGATGGATTAGTGGGAGAGCTGCCCTGGCCTCAACCATATGCCTGGCGGAAGAGCTCCGTCTTACAGGCCCTGCGGAAAGCTGGTAGATCCTGCAGGGCCCTTAGCTCTTCTGGGAGCTCGTTCCACCAGGTTGGGGCCAGGACTGAAAAGGCCCTGGCCCGGGTCGAGGCCAGGCGAGCATCCCGTGGGCCCGGGACAACCAGTAAATTCATACCCGCAGAGCGGAGTGCCCTGCGGGGGGCATAAGCAACCAAGCGGTCCCGCAGGTAGACGGGACCCAGGCCGCGTATAGCCTTAAAGGTCAATACCAATACCTTGAATCTGATTCGGAAACAGACTGGTAACCAGTGCAGATGACGAAGCACCGGCTGAATGTGGGCCCTCAAAGGTGTTCTAGTGAGGACCCTGGCAGCCGCATTTTGGACCAGCTGTAACTTCCGAGTCAAAGACAAGGGAAGGCCCGCGTAGAGCGAGTTACAGAAGTCTAATCTGGAAGTGACCGTTGCATGGATCACTGTGGCCAGGTGTTCCGAGGACAGGTAGGGCGCTAGTAGCCGGGCTTGGCGAAGATGGAAAAATGCCGTCCGAGCTACATTGGTGACCTGAGCCTCCATAGAGAGGGAGGCATCAAATGTCACTCCCAAATTCCTGGCAACTGGTGCAGGTGTTAATTGCACCCCGTTCAGGCATGGGAGGCGCGCATCCTGGTCCTGCCCTCTTCTGCCCAGCCACAGGACCTCCGTCTTGGAGGGGTTGAGTTTCAGGCGACTCTGCCTGAGCCATCCAGCTACCGCTTCCAAACAGCTGGCAAATGTATCCGGGGTGGAGTCCGGCTGGCCGTCCATTAGGAAGTAGAGCTGGGTGTCATCCGCATATTGGTGGCAACCCAGCCCATAGCCCCGGACCAGCTGGGCTAGAGGGCGCATATAGATGTTAAAAAGTGTGGGAGAGAGTATCGCCCCCTGCGGAACCCCACAAGGGAGCTCACAAGGGCTCGACATACTCTCCCCCATCGCAACCCTCTGCGTCCGGTTCTGGAGGAAGGAGACCAGCCATTGAAGCGCAGTCCCCCTTATTCCAGCTCCGGCGAGGCGGTGTACCAATAACTCGTGGTCAACCACATCAAATGCGGCCGACAGGTCTAGAAGCACGAGAATGGCGGAGCCGCCCCGATCCAGCTGGCGCCGGATATCATCCGTGAGGGCGACCAGCATGGTCTCCACCCCGTGGCCAGGGCGGAAGCCAGACTGGTATGGGTCGAGGGCCGAAGTTTCATCCAAGAAACCTAGGAGTTGGTCCGCTGCGGCCCGCTCTATCACCTTACCCAGAAACGCCAAATGCGAAACTGGGCGGTAACTGGCGGGGTTCCGCGGGTCCAATGATGGCTTTTTCAGTAAGGGGCGTACCACTGCTTCCTTGAGCCCCTTGGGAAACTCTCCAGATGTTAAGGAGAGGTTGACAATCTCCCTCAAGGGGCCTCCTATCCGCTGGTCGCCCGATTTGAGCAACCAGGACGGACAGGGATCCAAGGGGCAAGTGGTCGCCCTCACTGAACCCAGTAACTTGTCCACTTCGGTTGGGGCCTATGGTGTGCTTGGAAAACTACAAAGACAATTCATCCTTGGATATCAATTGGGCTTGGGCATGGCAAAGCACTAAATCAGAATGGAACTACTGCCTACTAAATCATGGCAGCAATACATGGGGGTTTCTGACAGGTAGGCTTTCTCAACAAGGGTTTCATGAGAGCCAACCCCCCAAGTTCTCATTGGCCTCTATAAAGCTACTGGCCTCATATTGGAATATCCCATGAAGTTTGCTTGAATGCTAGAATTTGAATGCACAAGGATAATTTGATTGCTAGGGTTTGGCCGTTTATTAAACATTGAAAACAAGCATGTCGCAACAGGAATTGATAGCGAAGAGATGGAATGTGTTCTAGAATTCATTTTTCTTGGATCACAGATGGATCAGAGCTGCATGGACATCAAACCTTGAATTGCTCTGAATTGCTCAGTGGTGATAAGCTTGAACCAAAAATGGAAAAACAAGGACATACACCATATTGCCAAATGTAGATTATTTCGATGTTTCAGATTTCCAGTAGCCACTTACAGCTGTGGAAGTTGGAAAATGAAGAAATCAAGCAGGAGGAGAGCTGATTCATAGAATCATAGATGGCTATCTAGCCTCTGTTTAAAAATTTCCAAAGATGGAGAACCCACGACCTCCCGAGGAAGCCTGTTCCACTGAGGAACCGCTCTAACTGGCAGGAACTTCTTCCAGATGTTTAGATGGAATTTCTTTTGAATTAATTTCATCCCATTCATTCTGGTCTGTCCCTCTCTGGTAAGAGAGAACAATTCTGCTCCATCCTCTATATGGCACCCTTTTAAATACTTGAAGATGGTTCTCAGATCCCCTCTCAGTCGTCTCCTCTCCAGGCTAAACAGACCAAGCTCCCGCAACCTTTCCTCCTACGTCTTGGTCTCCAAACCCCTCACCATCTTTGTTGCCCTCTTCTGGACATGCTCCAGTTTCTCTACATCCCTCTTCAACTGGGGTGCCCAAAACTGAACATAGTACTCCAAGTCAGGCCGAACCAGAGCAGAGGAAAGCGGTACCATCACCTCCCGTGATTTGGACATGATACTCCGTTTGATACAGCCCAAAATCCCATTTGCCTTTTTAGCCACTGAGCCACACTGCTGACTCATGTTCAATGCATGGTCTACTAAGACTCCTAGATCCTTTTCACACATCCTACTGCCAAGACAAGTCTCCCCCATCTTATATTGGTGTATTTGGTTTTTCCTACCTAAATGCAGAACTTTACATTTGTCTCTATTGAACTTCATTTTATTCAGTTTAGCCCACTTCTCGAGCCTATCAAGATCATCCTGTATTCTGTTGCTGTTTTCAGTTGTGTTTGCTGCTCCTCCCAGTTTAGTATCATCTGCAAATTTAATAAGTATCCCCTCTAATCCCTCATCCAAATCATTTATAACTATGTTGAACAACACAGACCCCAGGACAGATCCTTGGGGTACTCCAGTTGTCACTCTTTTCCAAGAAGATGCTGAACCATTAACAAGTACCCTCTGGGTACGATTTGCCAACCAGTAATTGATCCACCTGACAGAATTAGAATCCGTACCGCATTTTACCAAGTTGTCAACAAGACTATCTTTTGGAACTCTGGTGCTGAAGGAGACTTCTGCAGATTCCATGGACATCAAAAGTCACAAACAAGGAAATACTAGAGTGCATAAAGCCTTATCTATCACTGGAAGGCATAATCACAAAACTCTGACTCACTGACTTTGGCCATACCATATGATCCAAGTCAGTGGGAGGTCAATTATGCTTGGATGGGCCAGTAGTAAAATGAAACCAGGCCAACAAAGAGCATGGTGGGTAAATACGATCAGAGCACCATACAAGGAAAAGAAATGGTGCAGGATCGAAAAACATGGTGACAATCGACCCATAGGATCGCCAACATTTGGAGACGATTGAATGCCTGTCTTTATCATTGTCATCTGTTGTTCATTCGGGAATCTTATGTTGGGTGACACGACAAATGTTTTCCGTAAATCGGCAAATGCCTCATCTGCCAAGGACTCAGTGTCCTGGGGGATCTTGAGCCAGACAGTTTCGTTCAACCTAACCTACCTCACAGGGATGTGGTTCCGAGGGGGAAAAAAACGGAGGGGGTTTTGTCATTAAGGAATCCAAGGCTTCCCAGGGCAAGCTGTTGCACAAGCAATGGACTTGAGAAAGAGAAGTCTATCAATAGGCAACACAGATCTCCAAGCAACTAGAAAAACAAGACATGCTAGCTTAACTATCTAACACATTGCATCATATGGCATGAACTTACTACCACGAAAATGCAGGGCTCAGCTCAAGCATTCTTTAACATTGCTGACAGCAGTTCATAGATACAGATAAGGGCCCTGAAGGAACAATGCAAGTTGCACAGGGCCTATGAAGTGCCACTATGGCTGAGGCCGGGAGAAGCAAATAAAAATAATTTGGGCCTCCTTCATTCTCCAGAATAAAATCCCACTACTGAATACTGAATACATGAAGAACTATTATTATTATTATTATTATTATTATTATTATTATTATTATTATAATCATAGAATCATAGAATCGTAGAGTTGGAAGGGGCCATACAGGCCATCTAGTCCAGCCCCCTGCTCAACGCAGGATCAGCCCAAAGCATCCTATTATTATTATTATTATTATTATTATTATTATTATTATTATTATTATTATTATTATTATTATTATTATTAGAATCATAGAATCATAGAATCCTAGAGTTGGAAGGGGCCATACAGGCCATCTAGTCCAACCCCCTGCTCAACGCAGGATCAGCCCTAAGCATCCTATTATTATTATTATTATTACTATTACTATTATTATTATTATTATTATTATTATTATTATTATTATTATTATTAACCATCTCTGGAAGCTTATGTCACCCCCCTATATCTACCCCGTAGTTAGGGGGATCTCTTTTAATTGGTTTTGTCGCGTCCATCTTGGGGTTTAATCTATGTGATGTAACTTAAAACAATTTAGGGGTAGTTTCATTGGGAGTTTTATGTATCTTTTTCTGTAACCCGCCACGAGCCTTTGGGGTGTGGTGGGATAAAAAAATCTAATAAACAAACAAAACAAACAAACAAACAAACAAACAACAATTTCAATTCCCCCCCCAACTCTCCCAAACTGGCTTGTGGCAGGGTACAATTATCCACAATAAACCCCCCAATCAAACCCCATTAAAACCGATCAGGACATTAAAAGACATACAACAAAACACCAATCCCAAAGACACGGCAGTGTAACTCAACCTCCTACAACCCCCCCCCCTAATATCTAATGGAGGAAGTGGGAAGAGGGGGCACAGATGACACATAGGCAACCACTGCTGAACATCACTTAACACCGCTTAACACCGGGGGGCCCCAATCCGATCTTCCGCCTCAACCATAGACCTGGCGGAAGAGCTATATTTTGCAGGCCCTGCGGAATGCCGAAAGCTGGGCCCGCTGCTCTTCTGGGAACACAGTCTACCAGGTGGGAGCCCAGACCGAAAAGGCAAGCCATCTCGTGGTGGGCTGCATAATAAGCCCACATAAAATACAATTCCCCCTTAAAACCATCATCCATACAGATTACAATTCATGTTGGTAACAGACATCCTCTCTCCCAACTGGTGCAGCTACTCAGGGTGCCAGGGGGATACTTAATCCAACTACCACCAGCTGATGAACTAAGAACGTGGTCGCAGTGTCTCCCTTGGGGGCCATCCGATCTTTCATGCCCTGACCTCAACCATATACCCGGCGGAAGGGCTCCATCTTACAGGCCCTGTGGGAACTCATTCCACCGGGTCAGGACCGGGGCAAAAAGGTCCTGGCCTTGTTTGAAGCCAGGTGAGCTTCCCTGGAGCCAGGAATGACTAATAAGTTGGTACCCACAGAGTGTAAGGCCCTGCAGGGGTTGTAGACCAACAGGCGGTCCTTCAGATATCTGGGTCCCAGAACACAAGGGGCCTTAAAGGTCAAAACCAAAATCTTGAGACTGATTTGGGCCACAGCCGGTAACCGATGTAGGTAAATCAGAGCATTCATCGTATTTATGGTTTTATTGTGTTTTAAACTGATTTTAATGTGTTGTAAAGTGTCCCAAGCCTGTCCCACAGAGGGGCGCAGTATTGTTATGTATGATGAAACCTCTCATCGCTGGACTGGCACAAACTGCACGACTCTCACGAGCCATTCCTCACAAACATGGGTCATATGACACACATTTCAGGTAACAGAATATAAACTTCATAATTAATTAATTAACAAATAATATAAAACCAGGGGCAGTATGGTGCCAGCACTGGAGAGCCATGTTTGATTCCCAGTTCCCCCTCCACATGCAGCCAGCTGGGTGAGCTTGGGCAGTCACAGTTCTCTCAGAGCTGTTCTCTCTGTACAGTTCTCTTAGAGCTCTCTCAGCTCCACATAACTCACAGGGTGTCTGTTATGGGGAGAGGAAGGGAAAGGGCTTTCTGAGCTGCTTTGGGACTTCTTCAAGTAGTAAAAAGTGGGGTATAAAAACTCTTCTTCATTTTCTGAATATTCAGGATTTGGACACTCTTCCAACCTTGATTCTAGTTTCAACTTCTGAATGTCATTATCAGATAGGCCCACTGGGCATGGGATTGGAGTCACTGTGGGTAGGGAGATAGTTGTGAGTTACCTGCATTGTGCAGGGGGTTGGACTAGATGACCTTGGGGAATCCAGGGGAAGATTTGGTGTTCGTTGTGGAGAGAGAAAGGGTACGGTGTTTGCAAGTCTCTTTGGGACTCTTTTGGGTAGTGAAAACTGGGGTATTTAAAAAAAAGCTCTTCTTCTTTAGTCCTTCAAAATCCACACTTGCCTGTTGTCTCCAGATTCTAAGACCGGTTATAGTATTTGGAAACAAAACAAAAACCCAACCTGAAATACAGGTAAGAGGCCAAACCCCCAATCAATTTTAGAAAAATATGAACAGTTTATTATAATGTTTTAAATGTTTAAATGTCAAATGTTTTAAACCCATAAAAGAATATCTTTTTGGCACACATATCTTAAGATACAAAGATTATAGAATCATAGAATCATAGAGTTGGAAGGGGCCATAGAGGCCATCTAGTCCAACCCCCTGCTCAACGCAGGATCAGCCCAAAGCATCCTAAAGCATCCAAGAAAAGTGTGTATCCAACCTTTGCTGGAAGACTGCCAGTGAGGGGGAGCTAACCACCTCCTTAGGCAGCTCATTCCACTGCTGAACTACTCTGACTGTGAACATTTTTTTCTTGATATCTAGCCTATATCGTTGTACTTGAAGTTTAAACCCATTACTGCGTGTCCTCTCCTCTGCAGCCAGCAGAAACAGCATCCAGCCCTCCTCCACGTGACAACCTTTCAAATACTTAAAGAGGGCTATCATGTCCCCTCTCAACCTCCTTTTCTCCAGGCTGAACATTCCCAAGTCCCTCGACCTATCTTCATAGGGCTTGGTCCCTTGGAAGGATATATCCTTTTGGTTCTTGATAGCATTTGGTCCGCCTGAGTCAGGTGATGTTAATGAACCAATCACGGCATGTTCCAGACAGAACCCCCTACGTCACCAACCAGGACTCTTCCCATTCCAACCTGCCGCTCTCCAGTTCTCACCTAGATCCGATTAGCCCATTAGCAACACCTGCAAAATGGAACCAGCTAAACATGATATTCAATAACCCTTGGATAAACTGCAGAATAAACTTCAAAAGACACACAACAACATTAAGCCAATATAAAATTGAAAAGAACAAGTGTCCCCATGGCTAAACACTTTATTGATAAAAATTATGGTCCCTCTGATTTTAGTTTTGGGCTGTGCAGAAATTGGTCTGAGGACACGCAAGGTTACTGCTAAAGAAAGAAGCAGATTAGATTGTCGGATTGTAAACACTGACGCCTAAAGGGTTACAGGTGTCTTCGGAATTGCATCAGCTTTTGTAAAAATAAATCAGGAGAGATTACATCAGCTGTATTTCGAGGTACAGTAAACTATTCAGGTATACTGGCCAACCCTTTGCAATTTTTCCCCCTTGATGAATCACTGGAAGACAAACCGGTTGGTAAGTTTATTCAGACACACACAAAAGATTTGAATTAAAACAATTCTGGGTTGCAGCTTGCCAAGTTTTGGAAACTTTTTATCTTTTTTGTTTGGTTTTGTCCTTTGTTTTTGGCAACGAGTTTTCTTACATGCAATCTCAAGACCGCAACAATCTCAAGAAGTTTTGTGTATTTTGGGGTGTGGTTTTTAAACTTTTAATGTAACACACATTGTGTGATTTTCGCCAGGATCGAGTTACACATTACAGATTCCTAAAGAGAAGCCATTTCTGGGGCGGAACATATTGGGAATTTTGGGGGGAATTTTTTTTAATGGAATAATAAAATGAAATAATGTACCTATTTTGCACCATCTCCCTTGGCCTAGCTTTCCCAAACTTAAATGGCTCCCAGACATTTAAACCTAACAGCCGGCAGGTGGACTGCATTGTTCAACTTCTCTGTTAGATCTGTGGATTCATAGACCGGGATGCTGGGAGTTTATTTCAGCTCTTTATTGTGACCCCAATAGGATGGTACAAAGAGGCAAGAATTGAACCAAAATAAACCCACAACCAACCCCAGCTGAACCAAATAAACCCACAACCAACCCCAACTTATATACAAAAGCCCCATGCTATTGGTCAATTTCGCTTTAAACTGACTAGACCTAGCAGATGGGATCCAGTTTGGTGTAGTGGTTAGGAGTGCGGAATTCTAATCTGGCATGCCCGGTTCGATTCTGTGCTCCCCCACATGCAGCCAGCTGGATGACCTTGGGCTCACCATGGCACTGATAAAGCTGTTCTATCCGAGCAGGAATATCAGGGCCCTCTCAGCCTCCCATCCCTCACAGGGGGTCTGTTATGGGGAGAGGAAAGGGAAGGCGACTGTAAGCCACTTTGAGCCTCCTTTGTGTAGAGAAAAGTGACATATGAGAACCAACTCTTCTTCTTCTAGCCACACGTTGGTCTGTCACAATGCAGGCTTAAAATCCTGTTTTGGACCTCAAGCATGGTCCTTGGAAGGATTACAGACACAACACCCTGAACCAAACCAGGTAGAAGTCTTGGTAATATTTGGGGGGGGGCACCTCCTCTGAGCTGCCATTCGGATGGCACAAACCAAATTCATAATGAATTTGGGCTTGTAAACCAATTAATGCCCATCCCTACTCTGAAGCTCTTCCCTTGATTTTGGACATCCCCAAGTACCAATCCATCAGCAATTCTTCATTGGTCTCATTCCCCACTCGCTTTCCAAAGGACTAAACAGAAGACTGGATACATGTGTGCAACTGTAACCTTAATACTAGACTACTGTAATATGCTTTACGTGGGACTGCCCTTTAAGGTAATGTGGAACTAGTTAAGAATGTGGTAGCTAGATTGTTCACAGCAGAAAACAAGAGGATATACAGAAATATTACAAAATTCCAACTAAAGAGTAAATAACCAATTTGTGTTCATGGACCTGGGTTTTCTCAATCAGGGTTTGTGTGAAGGCCCTGAAGGCTTTCCTGAATGGGAGAGTGTCACAACCCTGGGGTACAGTCCCAAAAGCCCCTCAGGATGAACACACAGGAGTTCCAGGTACTGGGATAACAAAAGACAGTCTTTATAGAGCAAGGCAGCATCTGAAGGAAATCAGTGTTAACAGATCAACATTGTCGAAGACACAGGGCTGGTTATACGCTCATACCCTGCACCCTCCTGACCCCAAATTCCACATTCCCACAGTAACCATGCTTGATCTAACAGGGTGACAGCAAAAAGGGAAGTCGGTCCACAAGAATGCCAAAATGAAGAAAACCAACCTGCAGTGGAGTCAAAATAAATTTCGAAACTTGAATATATTTGGGGTCCAATTATTATTGGGTTCTTAAAAATTGGTATCAATATGTCAAGGTCAAGCCTGAATGGGAATCAGATCTTAATCCCAGAAGCTACTGAAGAGAAATGTGTGCTTAGAAAATGGGAATTAATATCTGGATCCTCTTCTGGGGTGACCTTGACACATGGAAACCAATAAGAATGGGACACCAAATATATACAAGCGTCAACATTGATTTTGATGCCACTTCAAGTCACTTTTGATCTAACAGGGTGCCAAAACTGGAGACAGTCTGCCTATCCGGCACCCAGGCGCCAGCTCTGCTAGAAGATTGTGTTGCATACCAAAGGGGAACACAGATAAGAACACACAAAGTGTCTTTGTCATGTAAAGCGAAGAGATAGGGCTGCTTCCAAGGGCCGAGGGAAAGCCAAACCAACTTCAGGATGGGAGAAACAACCAAGCTGGATGGATGGATGGATGGATGGATGGATGGATGGATGGATGGATGGATGGATGGATGGATGGATGGATGGATGGATGGATGGATGGATGGATAGATAGATAGATAGATAGATAGATAGATAGATAGATAGATAGATAGATAGATAGATAGATAGATAGATAGATAGATAGATAGATAGATAGATAGATAGATAGATAGATAGATAGATAGATAGAGATGGATGGATGGATAAACATTTGTTAAACATGTATTGGTTGATATAACCATATATCTTCATGTTGACCTCCCCCCCCTCTGAAAATGGCCAATGATGGACCTGGAGAGGGTAGGAAGAGGAGGTGCCCCAGGTGGGCATGTCCATGACTATGCTTCCCAACCATATTTTGCATGGTCACACCTCTTCTGGAGTTTGTTGAAGCAAGTATGTTTCAGGGGTTTCTCAATAGCGGGGGGGGAATGAGAAAGGTTGATATAGACAGTTCCAAGTGGATAGGCATTTTGGTCTGAAGTAGTGCAACAAAATTGGAGTCCAATGGCATCTTAAGGACAACAAAGATGTATTCAAGGCATGAACTTTCATGTCCATGCACGCTTCTTCCAACAATGGAACAGGGATCCAATGGAACAGCACATCAAAGCTCATGCCTCAAATACATCTTTGTTGGTCTTAAAGGTGCCATTGGACTCCAATTTTGTTTAAATAGTGCAATAGTGTAATACTATGGCTGCTTTTGATGAAGACTTAAAGGTTGAAGCAGATTCAGTTCTATCTTTATTTCCAATTCTCCATGTTCTGGTGGGTTATCTGAATAGTAGTCCTTGCTTCGAATTAGCCAGCTTGGAGCAATGTTAAGAAATATTTGAGGCTCTATTAGTGGGTGGTTAGGAAACCCAGTGTTATATATTTGAGTATTACCACTGGAATCCCAAGAAGAATGTTGTCATTCACACCCACCCAGGGCCCCTCCCCTCCCCACAACCTCCAGGCCCGTCCATGACCATATATGGTCATATCACCCAATGTTTAAGAAATTTAAAATGTGTATGTGTGTGTATATGTATACAATTATTAACTCCCAGCCTTTCAGGGAAAAGCTTTCAGGGAACCCTTCCAGGGCCACCAGAAAATTCCAGGGTTTCACAAAATCCTGGTTGAGAAAGCCTGATATACCCAGATTGGTTGTTTTGTCTTTATTTGCTATTTTGTAGCTAGATTGATGGAACAGGATTAAGCATTTTGGATGCGATACCTCAACTTTAAGATCATTACTTGGGCTGCTGATTTGCACCCATGCTCCATCCAAGGTTCTGCAATTAATCTTTAATGTCTTTCATGAGCTCTTTGATCTGCGTGAGCCCCCCCCTTCTATTAGTGGTTGATTGTTTCACAAAATTAGCATGTACCTTTCTGCTCAACAATGGCCCCCCAGGCTGCTAACAGTTAAAGCATTATAAAAAACACATTGTACAAATCAATTGGAAAGTAAACTGTATGGCTATTAAAAGCACATCGATGACACATTACAACATTGGGCTAGAAAGTGGCCTCACTGAGGATATGCCAGGTGAAACAAATGAGCCTTCACCCACTGGTGGGATGTGGGGTCAAAAAGAGTTCCTCAGTTCTGGGGCCATGGTAGAGAAGGCCCTGGTGGAATTGCTGTGGAAGGTTATATGGTGTGTGAATGTGTTTGAGTGACCGTTTATGCACTGGAGGTTTCATGCTGGGCTGCAGGCTGGAGTTTTAGCTGTGGCAGATTGCCCAACCTGTTTCTGCACATGGGGAAGAATTTGGCCTAGTGTGCCTCATCTGCCCCCAATTTATGCTCCTTCATGGGAGCTGGTGCAGTGAAATTCCCAGTGCATAAACGGTCAGTGTGGTGCTGGCTGTGAAGTCATGTCATCTCAATTTTAAAAAAAAGTAGAAGTGACGCAGCTAGTTCTAGGAATCACTAGAAATTCTATGGTAAAACCATAGAGTTTCTGGCAATTCTTAGATCTACCATGGAAATGACAAAAGACATCTCTAGAAATCTAGAAAAAAATTGGAAGGATCATAGTGTTTCCAGGGACACTTAGAGCTACCATTTGTCACTTTTTCTTAGCTGGTGTGAAGAAGAAGAAGAAGAAGAAGAAGAAGAAGAAGAAGAAGAAGAAGAAGAAGAAGAAGAAGAAGAGACTCAAAGGAGTCTCAAAATGGCTTACAGTTGCCTTCCCTTTCCTCTCCCCACAACAGACACCCTGTGAGGGAGGTGAGGCTGAGAGAGCCCTGTGATTACTGAAGAAGAAGAAGAGCTGGTTCTTATATGCCACTTTTCTCTGTCCAAAGGAGTCTCAAAGCGGCTTACATTCACCTTCCCTTTCCTCTCCCTCGCTTTCATATCAACCTCCCACCCACAGTTTTTCCTCGTTAAAAATTCAGCTCCAGAGAAATCAGTTTCTTTTTGAATTTTTCAAATTTTATATTTTTACATTTTGTACATTTTAAATTTGTATGTTTTTAATTGTTGCAATATGCCCCAAGCCTCCAAGCAAGATCTGACTAGAATTGTTATTTATTTATTTATTTATTATATTTATATACCACCCTCCCCGTAATGAATGAACGAATGAAGAAATGAATGAATGAACAAGTAAGTATATAAATAAAATTTCTTGAGCATGTCTCCTTTCCCACAGAAAAGGTTTACTGAGGATACAATGAAGGTATCAGGCTGAGATAATTCAGGTGTCTCCCCCCAAAAAACACCCCCTCTTTTGGTCACTTATACATGGAGGACAGTTCTTACAATATGGTCAAAAAAGCTTGCTCAGTGTTATCTTTGTGAAATGAGGTTCTAACTAGTTTGAATAGGATAAGTCACTTTAAGCCCCACTGATTAGGGGAAATGCAATATTTTAAATATTTCAAAGAAACAGAAGTCTCTTGAACATAGGAAGCTGCTTTTATATTGAATGAGAACTTTCATCTGTCACAGACAGCATTGGTGTCATGCAGCCCCACACTATGTAATGTGGTTCTTAGGAAAAATGAGCTAAAGTCCCAGGAGTCACCAGGCTCTACTCCTGTTTCCTTGTTTTTCCTCCCCCCTTTCCCCTCCCCTGTCTCTCAGCACACATACACCCAAATACACACACACACACACACACACACACACACACACAACCTGTCTGTTCCCAGGCAGTTGAAAGTGTCCTTCACAATGCTATCTCCTATTTTGCATGTTATGGCTCCAAGGAGTAGTACTGGCTGCCTTTTGGCCACTAGGTGTGAAAATGTAGATTTTGCTTGGTTCTAGATGTGCTCTGAAGATAAAAGCCCCTCTCCCATGGAAATACCTAATGGTAGAAAGAAGGTCCATTAATGGAGGAGGGGGGTTGACTATATGTACCCTAAGACTGGTCAAGTCAGTCATTTTTAGCAATAATATCGTTCATGATGATCCATATGTACCCTCTTGGATATAATAACGAACTCTGAACTCTTTTCTATGAAGAATGTCTCTGTTGGCTTGGCTCCTTCAAGAGAGTTGCCTTGGATTGTGACAACAGGGAACATCTTTCCAAGGTCTCATGAAAAAGGTTTCCGTATCATTTCTTGCCTAGTCCCTTTAATTGGAAATGCTGGGGATTCAACTGGAGAAGCAGATGTCAAACAGAAGCTCTGCCACTGAGCCAATCGGATTCAACCGGAGAAGCAGATGTCAAATAGAAGCTCTGCCACTGAGCCAATCACACCAGGTTCACCTTAGTCAGAACTGTATTCATGCCCATGTGTGCAGTGGACATGCAAAAGGGGGAAGTGCAGATGAATTGGGCAGTGGGGCTTTGGACATAAATGTATAGGGATGGTTACAAACCACAAAAATGTGGCTTGCGTCAGTTTGTGGTTTGTGGCTAAACCAGGGGCCATTTCGCACGGCTTCAAAGTAGCAGAATGGTTGCTATTTGGAAACGCTACTAATTTGCCATAACCCACGACGTCGTAGACAGTCTGCAACAATCCTGAAACCAATCAGCAAAAAGCGCTTCGTTGTGGCGCTTTCAGGGGAATCCAGAAAAGTGGATTCACCCTCCGGATAGCGATACACTCCTGCAACCAATCTGCAACAGTAGCGCTAAAGACCTGTGCGTTACCATTGTTGCTGGTTCTTCAAAGTCCCTCCCCCTGGCTCTCTCCTCCAAACTTCCGGTGAAGCGATCGCCATTTTTTTTTCTCCGAGCGACCGGGGATAAACGCACCGGCGAGCCTCTTTCTGTTTAGAGGCTTCCCTGGCTTCAGTCCTTCACCTTTAGTCACTAAGCACAAACCACTGAAAAGCCCGTTTGCTGAAATAAAGTCCCTTTATTTTTTACAAATAAATTCAGCCGAAAATCGGGCCCGTGAGAGGGGGGGGGATTTTTTTTTTATCACTCGAGGCAGCGTGCAAACGATCATACAATCAAACGACAGCTCACATTAGGCAGCTGGATGGGTCTCTCCGTAGCAACGAATCTACCTAGATTCGTTGCTATGGGTCGTTTTTTTTTTTTAAAACCTTTCTTAAAGGGAAAGGGGCTGTTTGGGAGCATGCTAACGGCTGCCCATTGGCTGCTTGACGGCCAGGGGTGGGACGAGCTTGGCAATAGCGCTTCCTTTCTAGCGATTTCTGCCGAGACCGGAAGCCTGTGGGAAACGCTAAAAAACGCAACTGATTCCACTACAAAGGCAGGTATGCATAACGACGAATTCCACTATTTTAAATGGCGATTTTTCATTCCGCAAACAATTTGCAACAAAGATCCCTGTGCGAAAAGGCCCCAGGAATTGAACCACAAACTGAACTGAACTGGGAGCTTCGTTTGAGAACCAAACTGGTTGGTGGTTTAAGGCCCCGCAAATCCAGTTGAAAGGGTCTGCAATCATTTTAAATGAGGTTCGCAGAGAACTGGGAAAACAGGATGCAGTGGTTTAAAGGGACTTGGATTCCCTTTAAACCTCTGCTTCCAGGTCTCTCCATGAACCACCCCGAACTGTCACAAACTCCTTCAAAAAATCGTGGAAATCCATGACGGTAGACCCATCGCAAACTCCTTTGCGTAAGCTGTTCGTCCAAAATGCAATGGATTTAAGGAGAGGCAACAGCCAGTGCAGAGAGAAAAACCTGACGCACTACAAGGAGGAGAGGAGTCTGTGGATCATTTGCATGGGGTATGAAAATAGGTGGGTCTTTCTGAACGAGGTCTCAGCGACATCATGAGCTCTGCCGTGCTACTCAGCACTTCGGCAAAGGGAGAGAGAAAAAAAAAATAAATCCACCCACGAAAGCTGGTCAGCACTTTGAGCGGAATGAGAAGCAAAAGGAAACTGATCAGCCCTTCTGCCAGGAACACTGATAAGGACCCAAGCTGGAGCCTGGAGCTGTAGACACTCCGTCAGCATTCGGAACAATTGCTTGCAATGCAAATGAATGATCTTAAGGCGTGTCCCTCCACAACTCTGCCATTTAATCAGTTTCATTGCCAGCTCTAGCTACCTCCTTGGAGAGGTACCTTCTCTGATTCTAACCGTGGGCCAGTCTGGCTCCTACAAGTTGGAAAGGGTGTCTCGGAGGCACGCCAGGCCTGGATTCCAGACGTGTTGACAGGACCACCTGCCCACATCTGTGGGATGTCTAACAGGAGCTATCAGAAAGCACATGAACAAACAATGAGCCTTATCCTGAATCAGACCCTGGGTCCATCAAGACCAGCTCTGTCTACTCAGGCTGGCAGCATCTCTCTAGGGTCATAGGCTGAGGTCTTCTCCTTTAAGGTCATACATGGTCTGGGTCCAGTGTACCTAAGGGATCACCTCTCTGCCTACATTCCTCAAAGAGCCTTACACTCCACCAGTTCCAGCTTCCTGGTGATCCCTGGCCCCAAGGAAGCCCGCTTGACCTCAACCAGGGCCAGAGCTTTCTCCATCCTGGCCCGCACCTGGTGGAACGAACTCCCAGAGGAGATCAGGGCCCTGACGGAGCTCAAACAGTTCCACAGGGCCTGCAAAAAGGAGCTCCTCCGCCAGGCATTCGGTTGAGGTCGATCAGTACCACCGCTTCCAATCGGCCTTCCTCTGCCTCCGTCCTACAACCATCATTACAGATTCGCCCACCCACCAGGCCATCAGTAAGCGTTGATTTATTGTTCTCCCCGAGGTTTTATGGTTCATAATGTTTTGGTTATTATTGTATTATTATATACTGAGTCATTTGTGTTGTTTCTGTTTGACGTAAACTTCCCTGAGCCTTCGGGGAGGGTGGTATACAAATATACTATACTATACTATACTATACTATACTATACTATACTATACTATACTATACTATACTATACTATAATTGAATATAATATAATATAATATAATATAATATAATATAATATAATATAATATAATATAATATAATATAATATAATATAATATAATATAATATAATATAATATAATATAATATAATATAATATAATATAATATAATATAATATAATATAACTTACTACTTGTAGATGCTGGGGATTGAATTTGGGACCTCCTACATGGAATAGAGGCTCTAGCACTGAAAATGTGAAGCTGCCTAATCCTGAATCAGACCATTGGTCCAGCATTGTCTACTCATGTTGGCAGTAGCTCTCAAGGGTCTCGGGCTTAGGTCTTTCATATCAGCCAAAACTTGATCCTGTTAACTGGAGGTGCCAGGGATTGAACATGACCTTCTGCATGCCAAGCAGATGCTCTACCACTGGGACTGGCAGTCTTCAAGCAAAGGTTGGATACACACTCTTCTTGGATGCTTTAGGATGCTTTGGGCTGATCCTGCGTTGAGCAGGGGGTTGGACTAGATGGCCTGTATGGCCCCTTCCAACTCTATGGTTCTATGATTCTATGATCTCCTATCAGCCATCAATATTTATGAGCCTTCAAGGACACACCATTCCAATGGGGTTCCATCGTTGCACAGTTTTGAACCTGCCATCAGCGAAGGAAGCTTTGAGCTCCCCGTCACTGGCCGTCTTCAAACAATAACCAATACAGGATGCTGGCCGATGTGAAAAATGTTCACGGGCTCAGCAAGGTCAACTGACCCTTGCTGTCCTCTATAGACTTGCCTTTCTTGACTTTTTCTTACCATGGAGAGACCCCTGAAACGTTCCTCAGGATTTGAGGAACCTCCGAAGTGGAATAACCCTGCAGAATACGGTTGGGAAGCAGAGCTGTGGACACGCCCACCCAGGACCCCTCCCCTTCCTACCCCCTCCAGGCCCATCATTGGCCATATATGGTCATATCACCCAAGAAATGTTTAACACCTTTTCAATATATGTGCAAAACCCCGTTTGAGAAAGCCTGCCAGAGATGCTATAGCATCCTGTCCGCATGGGATTAAATCTTGGTTTACATTATTCCCCTTAACTGCTTTTAACATCGAGCAGTAAAAAAAAAAAAAAAGCACATTAACGTGTCATTTATATGACAGCCAACGTTTCCCATGCTGAGAGAAGAACCAGAACTCATGAATTAATTGACAATGAATTACATTAGGAAGCAGGAGACCTAGATTCAAATCGCCATCCAGCCATGACGTTTATTGGATTCGCTTGGGCCAATTATTCCCCGCGTAGAATTGCGACGGACATAAAATGGAGGAGAGAAAGACCATAATGTTTGGTCTTCAGGTTGACTGGTATATGACGGAATTTTCTAACCTTTTCCGCTTGAATTCTGTACATTTTACTAGTAAAGGGCAACATTGCTTGAGCTATCGATAGTTACGGCAGCGCGTCTAACACAGAGGTTACACTTTCTGAAGAATCCTGGTCGTCAGTCTTCGGTCCTTTTTGTACAGTAATCTAGAAGAATGGGAAGGCGACTGTAAGCCGCTTTGAGCCTCCTTCGGGTAGGGAAAAGCGGCATATAAGAACCAACTCTTCTTCTTCTTCTTCTATCTATTTATCTATCTATCTATCTATCTATCTATCTGTCTGTCTGTCTGTCTGTCTGTCTGTCTGTCTGTCCGTCCGTCCGTCCGTCCGTCCTTCTCCCTCCCTCCCTCCCTCCCTCCCTCCCTCCCTCCCTCCCTCCCTCCTTCCTTCCTTCCTTCCTTCCTTCCTTCCTTCCTTCCTTCCTTCCTTCCTTCCTTCCTTCCTTCCTTCCTTCCTTCCTTCCTCTTTCTCTCTCTCTCTCCTTCCTTCCTTCCTCTTTCTCTCTCCTTCCTTCCTTCCTTCCTTCCTTCCTTCCTTCCTTCCTTCCTTCCTTCCTTCCTTCCTTCCTTCCTTCCTTCCTTCCTTCCTTCCTTCCAATTTCTATGCCACCCCTCTCCAAACAGGACTATGGGTGGTTTACGACGAGGAGGATATTCTCCCACAATGAGAGAATTCTTCTTCTTCTTCTTCTTCTTCTTCTTCTTCTTCTTCTTCTTCTTCTTCTTCTTCTTCTTCTTCTTCTTCTTCTTCTTCTTCTATTCCACAGGTTGTTCATTCCTTCACTGAGATAATATCTGCTTTCGACACCTTCGGCCTGAAGCGACTTAATGCAGGGAAGGCTCCGGTGAGGTCTTGAGATGATTGGAACTTTGGGCTGTAGCACATCCGCCTGGTTCAACAAGAACGACAACTTCAGACAGGGCGTGTGCCTTTCTCAGTCATCTTGTGCCGGGCGCTAGCTTGCCAAAGTTCCTCACGAGTGACATCAGTTTAGAGATGGAAAACGGGGCACTGAAATAGGGAACTATCCCCACCCAGCTAAAATTGGAAGGTGTTTGGTTTCTCGCTCCTGTGCTGCTGGGATATCTGCTGAATTGATGCTTTGTATTAAGATGATTCTCAAACACAACTTCATGGAGGGGAAGGAGAAGGAGGCAATGGAAACACAGGATCATAGGGTCTTAGGGTTGGCAGGTACCTCCAGGGTCATATAGTCTAACCCCCTGCACAATGCAAGAAATGCACAACTACCTGTTCATTCACAGTGACCCCAATTTTGTGCCCACATGATTAGCTCCCCCCACCAAAAATCTCTAGAATTCAGTCTGGCCTGGAGGGAATTTACCTACCATCCCACACTGGCGATCAGCAATTCCCCTGGGTCTGCAAGGAAGGTCACAAGAGACAAACAGTGGCCCATCCCTTCCTGCCCATCTACTCACAATCTGCCTACGTTCATAACATCAGCATTTCTGTGAGATGGCTATCTAGCCTCTGCTGAAAAATTATTTTCAATTAATTTCAACCCATTAGTTCTGGTTCAACCCTCTGAGACAACAGAAAACAACTCTGTTCTATATCACAGCCCCTCAAGTATTTGAAGATGATGATCGTATCACCTCTTAGTCAGCTTCCCTCCAGGCTAAACAGACCAAGCTCCCACAACGTTTCCTCATATGACTTGGAGGTATTTTGTATGGAACCAAATAAAACAGTTTAAAAAGCAACCAGTTTAGATCGCTTTATTATACTACAATCGTTGTTCTGCATTGAATATAGTCTGTTGAAAACCAACGTTGCAATGCTCTCTGCATGGAACAGTTCATAGCCTTGACCCCTGTAGTTTTGCCAACTCCGCTTTGTTCTCTAATGCAGTAACTAATCTGCATAACCAAAGGGGCTTCTCTGCATGACTAATAGAGCGTCTCAGGCAGGCAGGAGAGAAATGAATCAGTGAAAAGCATGTTTCAGAAACAACACTTAAAAGATGCTTAAAGCACCGAAGAGGCAGTTCACCATGCAGAGCAAAATCAGTTTTGCGGAGTAAATTCACTCTTCTGTGCAGAGATCAGAAAAATGATGTATTTGGTGAGTTTTCATCTTTCTTCAGTTGTGGTACCCAAAACTGAACATGGTACTCCAAGTGAGGTCTCAACAGAGCAGAGAAATTGGTAACATTACCTCACGTGATCTAGACACTATACTTCTTGTAAGGAGAAGAAGAAAAGACCAAAGAGGAGAAAGAGAAGAACAGCTGTTTTTAATACTCCACTTTTCACTATCCAGTTTGTCTACATCCCTCTTCCAATGGGGTGCCCAAAACTGAACACAGGACTCCAAGTGAGGCCAAACCAGATCAGATCTTGTATATGCATAAGGTTAGGAATGCTTTGAAGTGTTGAGGTTCAAGAACTTAGAATCATAGAATCATAGAGTTGGAAGGGGCCATACAGGCCATCTAATCCAACCCCCTGTTCAACACAGGATCAGCCCAACTTACTTTGCATGAGAAACCTTGGCTGAGAAACTTTGACACCTGGGCTTGGTCTCCACCTCCTGATTCTCCTCACAGGGCTATTCGCTCAGAGAGTTTGAACAGATTGGTGATTCCTGGCCAATGTGAGGCAGGCCTGGCCTCGACCAAGGACACGGCCTTTTCGTTCCTGGCCCCTAACTGGTGGAATGAGCTCCCAGAAGAGCTACAAGCCCTATCACAGTTCCACATGGCCTGTAAGACAGAGCTCTTCTGTCAGGCATTGGGTTGAGTCCAGGTCAAGGAAGATCTGTAGAGTCCCTCCTCCAATCTATCATGGTGGCTTATGAATTAGGAGGAGGTTTTGAAAAACAAAAGAAAGTTCAGATTGCTCCCCTCCTACCAATTTAGGAGAAAGTTAATCCATCCCCTGCATCTTTCTTCAGCAATTACATGACAAAGGGATGTTTCTCAATCTACTTCCAGTGAGATGTAGTGGTTAAGTTTGGCAGCCTCTAATCTGGAGAATGGGGTTTGATTCCCTAGTCTTCTTCTACATGCAGCCAGTTGGGTGGCCTTGGGCCATTCACAGTTTTCTCAGAGCTCTCTCAGCCCCACTTTCCTCACAGTGTGGCCTTATATGAGGAGAGGAAGGGAAGGTGATTGTAAACCACTTTGAGTCTCCTTGACCGTTTATGCACTGGGCACTTCACTGCCCCAGCTCTCATGCAGGAGCACAAATCGGGGGAAGATGAGGCACACTGGGCCAAATGCTCCCCCGTGTGGGTGCAGGAAGAGGTGGGGCAACCTGCCACGACTAAAACTCCAGCCTGCAGCCTGGCATGAAACCTCCAGTGCATAAACGGTCCTTCTGGTAATAAAAAGTTGGGTCTGAAACACATTTCTTCTTCTTCTGCCTTGGTAAATTCCATGTCAGGTGAGGAAGTAGGTGTAATATGGAGCCAATGTTATTGTACACACATTTTCCTTTATTTGATGAGACATTTGTTATTGATACACAGCATTACCGTACTTATTAAATTTGCAGACGATACTAAACTGGGAGGGGTAGCAAACACAACAGAAGACAGAATCAGAATACCAGATGATCTTGATAGGCTCGAGAAGTGGGATAAACTGAATAAAATGAAATTCAATAGGGATAAATGCAAAGTTCGGAATTTAGGTAGGAAAACAATATCATGCTAATAAAGAAAGACTGTTTGTTTGTAAGAAGCACCATAGACACCCATACAAGATGGGCAGCAGTATGTCTTGGCAGCAGTATGTTCAAAAAGAATCTAGGAGTCTTAGTAGACCATACATTGAACACGAGTCAGCAGTGAGACTGAGTGGTTGAAAAGGCAAATGGGATTTTGGCCTGTATCAGAGTATCGTGTCCAGATCATGGGAGGTGATGGTACCTCTTTACTCTGCTCTGGTTCGGCCTCACTTGGAGTCCTGTGTTCAGTTTTGGGCACCCCAATTGAAGGGCGATGTTGACAAACTGGAGAGCGTCCAGAGGTGGGCAACAAAGATGGTGAGGAGTTTGGAGACCAAGACGTATGAAGAAAGGTTGGGCGAGCTTGGTCTGTTTAGCCTGGAGAGGAGATGACTGAGAGGGGATCTGAGAACCATCTTCAAGTATTTAAAAGGTTGACATATGGAGGATGGAGCAGAATTGTTCTCTCTTGCCCTGGAAGGACAGACCAGAACCAATGGGATGAAATTAATGCAAATGAAATTCCATCTAAACATCTGGAAGAAGTTCCTGACAGAGCAGTTCCTCAGTGGAACAGGCTTCCTCAGGAGGTGGTTGGTTCTCCATATTTAGAGATTTTTAAGAAGAGGCTGGATAGCCATCTGATGGAGAGGCTGATTCAGTGAGGTTTCAGGTGGGTGGCAGGTCACAGTGGATGAGTGATAGGGTTGTGAGTGTCCTGTACAGTGCAGGGGGCTGGACTAGATGACCCTGGAGGTCCCTTCCAACTCTTTTATTTTAAGATTTGAAATTTTGTCTAAATATTCGGAAGAAGTTCCTGAAAGCTAGAGCGGTTTCTCAGTGGAACAGGCTTCCTCGGGAGGTGGTGGGTTCTCCATCTATGGACTAGATGACCCAGGAGGTCCCTTCTAACTTGTGAAGCAGTCGGCGCGAGCTTAAATGGACTCTGGGGAATGGTAGAGGACAGGAAGGCCTGGAGGATCATTGTCCATGGGGTCACGATGGGTCGGACACGACTTCGCACCTAACAACAGCATCTATCTATCTATCTATCTATCTATCTATCTATCTATCTATCTATCTATCTATCTATCTATCTATCTATCTATCTATCTATCTATCTATCTATCTATCTATCTATCTATCTATCTATCTATCTATCTATCCATCTATCCATCTATCCATCTATCCATCCATCCATCCATCCATCCATCCATCCATCCATCCATCCATCCATCCATCCATCCATCCATCCTTCCTTCCTTCCTTCCTTCCTTCCTTCCTTCCTTCCTTCCTTCCTTCCTTCCTTCCTTCCTTCCAATTTCTATGCCACCCCTCTCCAAACAGGACTTTGGGTGGTTTACGATGAGGAGGATATTCTCCCACAATGAACTGTTTAAAACTTTAAAATTGAGCTGATAAAACATTACTTTGTTTGCTCCGTCAGTTACAAATGTCCTGGGCCTGATGTTATAGTCCTTACTAAATCAAGATATACTCTACTGTATTTCCTGCATCTGCTAAAC
Source organism: Paroedura picta (assembly GCF_049243985.1). Taxonomy (NCBI): domain Eukaryota; kingdom Metazoa; phylum Chordata; class Lepidosauria; order Squamata; family Gekkonidae; genus Paroedura; species Paroedura picta. Next base: position 6,711,620 of record NC_135369.1, read on the forward strand.
TAATCTGAGTAGTGTAACATTTCTATGGATCTCTGTCCTCTCCTCTGCTCCCCCACCAGGGTTAATTTTAATTTAGGAACAACAGAAGAAGAAGAAGAAGAAGAAGAAGAAGAAGAAGAAGAAGAAGAAGAAGAAGAAGAAGAAGAAGAAGAAGAAGAAGAAGAAGAAGAAGAAGAAGAAGAAGAGTCTCCCGGTCCAGCTTGGTGTAATAGTTAACAGCAACAGCTTCTAATCAGATGAATCAGGTTTGATTCCCCACTCCCCATGCAGCCATCTGGGTGACCTGGGGCTATTCACAGCCCTGATAATGCTATTCTCATACAGCTGTGAAATCAGGGCTCTCTCAGCCCCCACCTACCTTACAGGGGGTCTGTTGTGGGGAGAGGAAGGCGATTGTAAGCTCTTTGAGCCTCCTTCTGGTAACAAAAAGCAGGGTATAAAAAACAAGTCTTCTTCATCTGGGCATGGAATTGGGGTCACCATGGGTGGGCAGGTAGTTGTGAGTTTCCTGCATTATGCGGGGGGTTGAACTAAAGGACCTTGGAGGTCCCACTAAAATGATTCTATGAATAAATTAAATAGTGTGGCCCCCAAATACTGATCCCCCTGGTTTCTTCCCTCCGTCTTGAGAACTGTCCATGGATTCCTACTCTTTCAGGAATGGGAAGGCGACTGTAAGCCGCTTTGAGCCTCCTTCGGGTAGGGAAAAGTGGCATCTAAGAAACAACTCTTCTTCTTCTTCTTCAGTAATCTCAGGGCTCTCTCAGCCTCCCCTCCCTCACAGGGTGTCTGTTGTGCGGAGAGGAAAGGGAAGGCCATTGTAAGCCACTTTGAGCCTCCTTCGGGTAGGGAAAAGCGGCATATAAGAACCAACTCTTCTTCTTCTTCTTCTTCTTCTTCTTCTTCTTCTTCTTCTTCTTCTTCTTCTTCTTCTTCTTCTTCTTCTTCTTCTTCTTCTTCTTCTTCTTTGCTTCTGGTCATTTGACTGTTTTTTAACCCATAAATATTTTATGATCACTTGACAGGAGACTGGGAGCGGAGGCGAAGGTATTTTGTTCTGAGTTAGAGTCGAAGACAAGTGCTCCCTCTGGTTTTAAGATTCCAGTACTGTCTTGAATTAAGAAAAGTCAGCCAAGATGTTTAAGCTCAGGAGGGATTCCAGTCTCAATAGGAATCCTTAAGGGCATTAGCATTCATCTGGGGGTCAGAGGAAAGGTTTGGGACCAGGATACCCTTTTGTTGACATTATTTAAATATGCAAAGGAGGAATCAAACATAGGCTACTCCAAGAATAAACAGTTCGATGGAGAAGAGAAACAACTGCAGGAAGGGAAGAGAAAGTCCTGTCTGGCGACAGTGATCGGACCATGACGAAGATGATCTGGGGCCAAGGGACCAAGCCCTATGAAGATAGGTTGAGGGACTTGGGAATGTTCAGCCTGGAGAAAAGGAGGCTGAGAGGGGACATGATAGCCCTCTTTAAGTATTTGAAAGGTTGTCACTTGGAGGAGGGCAGGATGCTGTTTCTGTTGGCTGCAGAGGAGAGGACACACGGTAATGGGTTTAAACTTCAAGTACAATGATATAGGCTAGATATCATGGAAAAAAATTCTCACATTCAGAGTAGTTCAGCAGTGGAATAGGCTGCCTAAGGAGGTGGTGAGCTCCCCCTCACTGGCAGTCTTCAAGCAAAGGTTGGATACACACTTTTCTTGGATGCTTTAGGATGCTTAGGGCTAATCCTGCGTTGAGCAGGGGGTTGGACTAGATGGCCGGTATGGCCCCTTCCAACTCTATGATTCTGTGATTCTATGATTTCTAAACAGAGGCTGGAGAGCCATCTGACGGAGAGGCTGATTCTGTGAAGGTTCAAGGGGGTGGCAGGTTACACTGGATGAGCAAGAGGGCTGTGAGTGTCCTGCATAGTGCAGGGGGTTGGACTAGATCAGTGGTCCCCAACCTGCGGGCCGTGGCTCCCTCTCCCCGCCCCCCCCGCAGTAAAAAACTTCCCAGGCCGCAAGGTTGCGACCCGGGAAACTACTTACTGCGGGAGGGCGGGGAGAGGGAATCAGGGCGCGACCCGATCTGCGGGCGCGGCCTGCGGGCGCGGTTGGGCGCGGCCCGATCCACGGGTGTGGCCCGCGGGCACGGCCAGGCACGGCCCGATCCGCGGGTGGTCCCCGCGGGCGCGGCCCAATGCCCTGCCAGTCCCCAGCCTAATAAAGGTTGGGGACCACTGGACTAGATGATCCTGGTGGTCCCTTCCAACTCTATAATTCTATGATTCTATGTTTCTATCCTCACTTTTCTTGGATGCTTTAGGATGGTTAGGGCTGATCCCGCGTTGAGTAGGGGGTTGGACTAGATGGCCTGTATGGCCCCTTCCAACTCTATGATTCTGTGATTCTATGATCCATTCAACGGTCACTTCCAGACTAGACTTCCGTAAGTTGATCTACGTGGGCCTGCCCTTGACTCTGATCCGGAAGTTACAGCTAGGACACCTGGGAGGACCCATATTCAGCCGGTTACCAGTCTGTTTCCGGATCAAGTTTAAGGTATCGGTATTAACCTTTAAGGTCATACGTGGCCTGGATCCTACCTACCTGCGGGACTGCTTGGTTGCTTGTGCCCCCGCAGAGCTCTTCACTCTGCAGGTATGAATTTCCTGGTTGTCCTAGGCCCCTGGTTTCGACCCTGGCCAGGGCCTTTTCAATCCCGGCCCCAACCTGATGGAATAAGCTCATGGAAGAGTTGAGGGCCCTGCTGGAGTTACCAGATTTCCTCATGGCCTGCAAGATGGAGCTCTTCCACCAGGGGTACGGTTGAGGCCAGGACAGAGTCCTGGTATTCCATCAGAGCAGCTCCCACTCTCAACAGGAAGAGGACGTGGCCTCCTGCTGTAAAGCAATGGGGGGCTAGCTTATGGTTTTGCTTGGGTTTTGCGCCTCACTTGGCAGCTGGCAACCCTAAGAGGAGGTCTATTTGTGCACAGTAGTCCTGACCCAAGGCAAGTTCAAGCACAGCCAGGAAGTGCGGAATTACAGCTCATCTTCAGACTATACGGGCAGAAATGGCTGCTTTGGTGGGTGGACAGCGTGGTTGTGCAAAAGAAACATTTCAGCTTCCCATGCAGGCTGTTGTGGAGATGAAATGCTTGAGGCCTACTGCACAGGGTTGTTGTGCAGACGAAACAGGAGGCAAAAGAACTCCTGCATTGCTTGGCTGTGTCTTCCTCTAGGAGTGAGGCCAGCCACAGCAGTATTTTAAGTGAGAAGGGGCTTTTCTGTGGCCTCCCTGTCAACTAACAGTTAGGCGGAAGGGGTACGTTTTCCCAGCTCCAAAGGAAAACATGTGCATGCCCGCAGGCTCCCCTGCTTTGCTCTTGGAATCGCCTCCCTCCCCTCAGTCAGGGGCTGTTAGAGGCTCCTTCACAGCAGGCCTGAAGGGAGGGGGGGCGGAATCCTGAGCAAGAGCAATCGTTGGCCCTGAGTGGGGGAGATTCCACCAATAGGAGGCTTTGGAACCTTCAGCACTTTGTCAGGGTGCAAGGTCACGATTTTATATATATTGATATGCTTACTCTGATTATATAGATCATACATTGATATAGATGATATGCAGATGTGTAGATAGGATGAAGAAGAATTAGTTTTTATACACTACTTTTCACTATTCAAAGGAGTCTCAGAATGGCTGACAATTGCATTCCCTTCCTCTCCCTACAACTGACACCCTCCAAGGTGGGTGGGGCTGAGACCTCTCTGAAAGAAATTCCCCGTGAATAAAACCCGGCGTGCCAGATTAGAAGTCCACACTCCTAACCACTACACCAAATTGGGAAATCTCTCATTCTTTGGAGCTTGGCCATATTCCCTCCATCGCCCTCTCTTGAGCAGTTCAGGACTCACAGAACTGCACCCCGCCTTTTACTCAGGTGATGACGTAGTGCAGGGGTAGTCAAACTGCGGCCCTCCAGATGTCCATGGACTACAATTCCCAGGAGCCCTTGCCAGCATTCGCTGGCAGGGGCTCCTGGGAATTGTAGTCCATGGACATCTGGAGGGCCGCAGTTTGACTACCCCTGACGTAGTGCCTATTTCCTGCCGAGGTTCTTCTTGCCCCTTTTCTGCATTTGGCAGGAGGCCATTCCTTTCCCTCCAGGAGGCATCCGAGGACAAAAGAAGTGATCTGCCACATTTTCGACAAGTTTCTTTCTGAGTCTCCAGGCACAAGCCACGGAACCAGATCTTCAAGGACCCAGCGGATGGCTCAATTAGGGGTTGTTCTCTTCCTGCCCCCCCCCGCACCCCTCCTTGTCCTCATTTGTTCATAATTAGTTCAAAGGGCACACCTGCATTCCACCTGCCATGCTTCCTGCCTTGATCGGGTGCCATTGTTCTGGCGTTTCATGCGCCCAGCAAAACCAGTCCAGACCAGTTGCACTAATATCCTATGCAAAAAAAAAAAAAGAAGAGAGATTGAACATCAGATATACAACGGACCACGAGTGTACGTTACTAAGCGTAGTAGCAGATAATATCATAATGTATAGCCAAGGCTACATAGATGGTAACAGCTGCCAGGATTTTACATGCATCGAAATGGGGGAAAAAAGAATCTTTGCCAGCTCTTACAGAACGGTCGAATAAAATAATAAAATGTGGGTCACTGACATTTTTGATGCAAAACAGAGCAATCTATTTTTAAACTTCATTCTGTTACCGCCCTCCCTAGTGGCTCCAGGCGGTGAACGACAGGGGTTAATTAGCAACAATAAAACATAAACATTAATAAAAGAACATTAATAAAACATATCATAAAATTAAGATTGCAACATCTGGGCGCAGCCATGCAATTGCTTTCCGATGTAAATTGTCAAACATATTTCTCCTTCGGGGGTTATGCAGGAGAGGCCCCAGTATCCAATTTCAACAGAAAATTGAGTTCAATTTTGCAATATATCTATTGACAAAATGGGATAATTCTCAGCAGCCCGGTACAGAAGATAGAGACATCACTGGGACACGTGCAATCCCCATGTTTGTGCATGAGCACCATGTGCTCCTAGAATCATAGAATCACAGAGTTGGAAGGGACCTCCTGGGTCATCTAGTCCAACCCCCTGCACTATGCGGGACACTCACATCCCTATTGCTCATCCACTGTCACCTGCCACCCCCTTGAGCCTTCACAGAATCAGCCTCTGTGTCAGATGGCTCTCCAGCCTTTGTTTAAAAATCTCCAAAGGTGGAGAACCCACCACCTCCCAAGGAAGCCTGATCCACTGAGAAACTGCTCTGACTGTCAGGAACTTCTTCCGGAGGTTTAGACAGAATTTCTTTTGTATTAATTTCATCCCATTGGTCCTGGTCCGTCCCTCCGGGGCAGGGTATTTTCTCCCACATCACCCCCTGCAGCTGCCAAGGTGTTACTCAGAACATAGATTGAGGATTGGTAGGAAGAGTTTTCACAGCTATGATGCTGATTTCCATTGAAGGGGACGGAAGGCCCTCCCTAAAGGTTGCATTGCCAACTCAGACTGGCAGCCGCTCTCCAGGGTCCCAGGCCGAGGTCTTTCCCATCACCTATTTATATGATATATTTAATGGGAAATGCCAGAGATTGAATCTGGTACCTTCTCCTGCCCTTTTCCAAATTGTCTGATGTAGGAAATTTGGCACCAAAAAACTTATACCCCCCTTCAAATTTTGTTGTTCTGTAATGGGCTATAGAATTTAAATCTTGCTGTTCTCCCAAACATGAAGCTGTCAAATATCGAATCTCACCCAGTGGCATACGGTAGGTGAGGCGGAGGGTGACCCAGACAGGAGGCTACAAAGTGGTCCCTGTGAGTGTGATGTGCCTGCTGACACCTCTTTTTGGAATTGCAATCAGCAAGAAATGTGGTGGTGTCATCCTTGAAAGGCTGTTGTTAAACTGTCTGGGCTGCTAAACTGTGCTCACTAGGGGCATCAGGTGGTCACTGGTGAGGTTGCAGTGGGAAAACCTCGAGCACATGCTCTGGGGATTCTTTTAAATTGGGTTCCCACCCTCTTTCTGATGGAAGAGAAATGTGCAGCCACCATTAGGCTAAACTCTCTCCATCTGCTGATGTCTGGGCATGTAGTCTGCTTGCAGCCCAGCCACAGAAGCTTGCAATTTGTTGCTTTTTAAACTACTCTTTAAGCTTTTGTACTCCGTTTCAATAATGAGACTGAAGCAGATGGATATGAATATTATTTGCAAATAATCTTTCCAGTAAAGATTACTCTCTTTTAAACCTCTAAGTGCTGTGAGTATGGATCTGTGTCTCATCCACAAAGGAAACTAATAACTGCATGCTTTCAAAACATTCTGTTACTGTATTTTCTGGAGGAACTCAGGACCAAGATGAGTCCAAAAGTCCTGTTGTCCACCAAGTGTTTTTAGAAATGGGTGAGGCCTAGTGCGGTTTTTGCCCAGCAAGGCTTCTGATTGGCTGATGAAGATTTGGTTGGCCATGAAGATATATATATATATATATATATATATATATATATATATATATATATATATATATATATATATATATAAACCTGAAGACTTTGTGGGTGGAGTCAGGAGTGGGTGGAATTTGGGGCAGGGAGGCACCTGGATGGAGTGTAATGCTATGGAGTCCACCCTCTGAAGCAGTCATTTCCTCCAGGGGAACTGACCCCTGGTACCTGGAGATGAGCTATAATCCCAGAGGAACCCCAAGTTCTACCTAGAATCATAGAATCATAGAATCCTAGAGTTGGAAGGGGCCACAGAGGCCATCTAGTCCAACCCCCTGCTCAACGCAGGATCAGCCCTAAGCATCCTAAAGCATCCAAGAAAAGTGTGTATCCAACCTTTGCTTGAAGACTGCCAGTGAGGAGGACCACCATCCCTACTAATTATGGACTTAACCCTGGAAGAATCAACTAGACACTATTCCACCCCGGTTCTAGGGTAGGATTGTCAACACCAAGGAAGGTCCTGGAGATCTTCTGGGGTTAGAGCTGTTCTCCAGACTCCAGAGATCAGTCCCCCTGGAGAACAGGGCAGCCATGTTCCTGGATGATTGACCTTATGGAATTATATCCCTACTGGTATTCCTTACCCCCCAACCCAAGGTCTGCCTTTCCAGTTTCCACCACTCAAACAACAGACATGTCCCAAGCGGAGTCGGTAGCCCTCTTCTCCAGACACTGGTAAAGGCAACCAAGAAATAATTGGGGACATTCAAGAGGCCAATTACTGTATTTATGACATTAAGACATCATTTATTTGGGATATGGCAGGTTCCCCTACACCTAGGCTTGGTCACAAAGCATTCTGTGTTCTAATTGTGCCATTCTTTGCCTCTTTTCCAGTGAACAGGTGAGCAAGATTTGTGTTTTGCAAGAATCCTGACAGGTGAAGGTTGGGCGGGGCAAGGCAGGGCTGAGGAAGGGGCGAGTCGGGTGTCCGTAGAGATATAATTTGATCTATTTTTAAGGGGACAGCATTGCGATCTGAGCTAGTAAGAGGGGACTCATGGGGAAGGTTGGCAGGGATCCAAACTTTGTGACTATAAAGGAGGACTTCCACACACACCTCCGCAGAACCGAACAGACGGTATTGTGGGAAAGGCGTCCCCTGCAGCTTGAAAATTTGGGTAAGTGACAATGCTGGAAGGAGGGCAGGAGGCTGTTCCCGTTGGCTGCAGAAGAGAGGACACGCAGTAATGGGTTTAAACTTCAAGTACAACGATATAGGCTAGATATCAGGAAAAAGTTTTTCACAGTCAGAGTAGTTCAGCAGTGGAATAGGCTGCCTAAGGAGGTGGTGAGCTCCCCCTCACTGGCAGTCTTCAAGCAAAGGTTGGATACACACTTTTCTTGGATGCTTTAGGATGCTTAGGGCTGATCCTGCGTTGAGCAGGGGGTTGGACTAGATGGCCTCTATGGCCCCTTCCAACTCTATGATGCCTATGATTCTAAGTTGGTGAAATTTAAAGGGAGGTGATGGGGCTGTGAGATCTCCCAGTGTTACAGTCGGTCTCTGGATTGTAGAAATTAACTCTCCAGGAAGAATTGGCTGCTTCAGACAGTGGATGCTCTGATGTTGTATCCTACCGAAGTCTCACCTTTCGCCAAAAGAAGAAGAGTGGTCTTTTTCTACCCAATTTTTGCTACATGAAGGAGTTCAGAGTAGATCTGTCCACAACTTCCTCTCTCCACAACAGACATTCTGTGTGAGGTAGGGGTGGCAGGGAGAGCTCTCAGAGAACTGCTCTGCGAGAACAGATCCAAGAGAACTGTAACCGGGCCAAGGTCACCCAGCTGGATTCATGTGTTGAAGAGCAGCTCCTGACAAACCTCCCCTGTTCAGGATTCTAGTCAGGGGTATGAGTTATAAAGACATGGAAATGTTTTAAAATTTTTAATCTTTGTATATGCTTTAATAGTGTTACTCGCCCTGAGCATTTGGAAGGGTGGGAAACAATTGTTGTTTTTGTTGTTGTTGTTGTTGTCATTATACTTTAATGTTCTATTGTTTTGCATTTATTGTCCCTTTGTTCCTTGATTAATGATTAATTACTTCTCTTCTCTATTATTCCTGTTCTTATATTCCATGTAAATCACCCTGAGCCTCCAAGGAGGGTGGCATATAAATGAATGAATCAATGAATCAATGAATCAGGAATCAATGAATGAATCAATGAATCAATGAATGAATCAATGAATCACAGACCCTAAGAGGTAGGCAGGGCTGAAAGAGCACTGGGAAGACCTGAGACTGGCCCAAAGTCACCCAGCTGGCCTCCTGTCTCAAAGCACCTTGTAATCACCTACTCGTCCTCTCCCCACAACAGATACTCTGTGAGGTAGGTGGGGCTGAGAGAGCTCTGAGAGAACTGAGACTGGCCCAAGGTCACCCAGCTGGCTTTGTGTCACAAAGCACCTTGTAATCAACTACCCTTTATCTCCCCACAACAGACACTCTGCTTTTCTCTCTACCCGAAGGAGTCTCAAAGCGGCTTACAGTCACCTTCTCTTTCCTCTCCCCACAACAGACACCCTGTGAGGATGGGGAGGCTGAGAGAGCCCAAGGTCACCCAGCTGGCTACATGTGGAGGAGCACGGAATAAAGCAAAGCTCACCAGATTAGAAGCCCGTGCTCCTAACCACTACACCAAGCTGGGCTGTAATTCCAGGGACTCCTTAGGTCCTTCCTAGAGGTTGGCATCTCAAATACCATGCATTGGGATTGTTCCTATTCCAACTCTAACTCTAATCACCCCGAGGTTGCCTAAGGAGGTGGTGAGCTCCCCCTCACTGGCAGTCTTCAAGCAAAGGTTGGATACACACTTTTCTTGGATGCTTTAGGATGCTCTGGGCTGATCCTGCACAGAGCAGGGGGTTGGACTAGATGGCCTTTATGTCCCCTTCCAACTCTATGATTCTATGATTCTATGAGGTCCCACGTACAGCCCAGAAATTCAATCCAGCAAAATGATTCTCATCCTGTTAGAACAGGCAGGGTGCTTAAAACGAAGTTACCCAAAATCTTTCCTTCCGCCCAATGAGCTGATGGTGCGATTAAGGTGGAAATTGTAGTCCTGGTTTGTCTTTAAGAATGGCGTAAACCACCTGGCGTAATGGATGGAGGCTAAAACAATCCCCTGCTAATTTCTGTAAAGAATTCCCGGGCCTGGCTCATTGCGGATTGTGTGTGACTCCTTTGTGACGATCAACCCGTGCATCTGTCAATGGCCCCAAATGCTTCGAGCCCTGATCTGTGCATATATCAGTAGATGATGCCAGAATCAGGCATGAGTCTGCTGGTATGTGCCTGCTGGCTGTTATCATCCTTCCCTTCCGCTGAGGAGGACAGAGTGACATTTTTGCATCTGGTCTGTTGTCGCAGTTTAAATACGCAAAGGGTCGAAGCACCAGTTGCTTCAAGAATCAGAATCAGACCCACACAGAGCTGGAAGAGGCCACCAGGGGCCATCCAGTCCACCCCACCCCACCCACATTCTTGGGGACTTAACAATCACACCTTCCTGATAGGTGCTCATCCAACCTCCTCCTAAACATTTCCAATGACTTCAACATCTCTGAGGTAGCAGATTCCATCCCATTGACAGAGAACGCTTTCTGATATTTCAGTGGAACTTCTTTTCCCGTAATATGAAGCCGTTGCCCCCAGTCGTTGTCTCTAAAGCTCATTCCTCCCTGATTCCTTCTTCAACAGTCAGTAAGACTGTTAGGACTATCTCTTTCCTCTCTCTTTACAAAGTTGTTTATTTTCTCAATAAAGCTCTTTATTCTTTAAACAGCCTGTGCTTTGTCCTGTTTTGCATATTTAAACTCTGCCAACAATACCTGCTCTTCTGAGCACACTTCCTTCCTGATTCCTTCCACAACAGTCAATAAGACTGTTAGGGCTATCTCTCTGCTCTCTCTTTACAAAGTTGTTCCTCTTCTCATTAAAGCTATTTATTCTTTAAGCAGCTGGTGGTTCAATCTCCTTTGTGTATTTCGATGCTCTCAACAATATCTGCCCCTTTGAGCACAATCTTCCAGTGATTGACTTGATAACAGTCAGACCCTCTTCTTGGAGCACACTTCCTCCATGATTGTCTCCACAACAGTCAGTTAGACTGTTAGGACTATCTCTCTCCTCTCTTTTTGCAAAGTTGTTTCTCTCCTCCATAAAGCTACTTACTCCTTAAGTAGCTGGTGCTTTATACTCCTTTGAATATTTAAACTCTACCAATATAGTGTAGTCACAGTTAGAGAGTCAAGGTAGGAACTGGAATATGCAGGTTGGACAACCTCTGTGAAGAACTTGTTAGGTGATATAGGCCAAACTCTCAGTACATCCTCTCAGATTATCATTGCAAGGATAAAGTGGAAGAAAGGAGAACATTGTAAGTTGCTTTGGTTCCCCATTAGGACTGTTAGACTCCAGGTGGAACTTGGAGTTCTTTAGGAATTACAATTTATCTGTCACTTACAAAGATCAGTGACTCTATAGACAGTAACAGGTTCAGAAAGCAGATGCCATAGTAGTAAAAAGTGGGGAATAATAATAATTGGTTTCTATATTGGTGGTGGTTCCTCTTCCTCTTCCTCCTCTTCCTCCTCTTCCTCTTCTTCTTCCTCTTCCCTTTCCCCTCTTTCTTCTTCTTCTTCTTCCTCCTCTTCCCTTTTCCCTCTTTCTTCTTCTTCTTCTTCCTCCTCCTCCTCCTCCTCTTCCCTTTTCCCTCTTCTTCTTCTTCTTCTTCTTCCTCCTCCTCTTCCCTTTTCCCTCTTTCTTCTTCTTCTTCTTCTTCTTCTTCTTCTTCTTCTTCTTCTTCTTCTTCCTCCTCTTCCCTCTTCCCTCTTCCCTTTTCCCTCTTTCTTCTTCTTCTTCTTCTTCTTCTTCTTCTTCTTCTTCTTCCTCCTCCGCCTTCTCCTCTTCCCTTTTCCCTCTTTCGTCTTCTTCCTCTTCTTCTTCTTCTTCTTCCTCCTCCTCTTCCCTTTTCCCTCTTTCTTCTTCTTCTTCCTCCTCTTCCCTTTTTCCTCTTTCTTCTTCTTCTTCTTCTTCTTCTTCTTCTTCTTCTTCTTCTTCTTCTTCTTCTTCTTCTTCTTCTTCTTCTTCTTCTTCTTCTATACCATGCATCATCACAGGGGCAATTTTCCCCCTAGTCTTCTCTTTACAGACACTACCCCCAAATTGCCATCAACTTTCATAGTTGGTGCTCACAATCCTAGCTTCACTGAGGGAGAAAGGCAAGGGAATGAACGAATCAATTAATGGATATTAAAACTCTTCACGATCTCTTCCAGGTTGATAAAGGAGGGAGAAGATGTCTGGAAAGATGGTCTATCAGCAACAAAAGAAGAACACCAGTTTCCCCCCAGTGCTGACCCAGTCGGCTCCTGAACCAGTCTCCGAACCGGAATCCCCAGAACCGGATCAGCCGTCGAAAGAGCACCCAACTGTGAGAAAAGAACCAGAAAAGTTACTCCAAGAAGAGAATGGCTCTCATGCCAAAAAGGAAGCCCTCAACTCTCCCCCTGAATCTGGCAGTGAAGGCGAGGAGGAGGAGGAGCCGGAGCCGGAACCAGAACTCCCGATAGAAAAGGAGAAAGAGCATCCGCACCCAGCTGAGAATATAAATCGACGTTCACACCGGGTTGAACAGCAAGATAAAGATCCTGCACCTTTGCCTCCAGCCCTGAGAAAAGAGACCGTCAAGTCAGATCATCCCCCAGCCAAGGAAGCTGAGGCTCACCTTCGCTCCCAACTGCCTCCCCCTGTGCAAGAGCATCAGCAACAGAAGAAGCAGGCAGCTCAACGGCCTCCTAAGTAGGCCCCTAGGCCCCTAGGCCCCTAAGTAACCCCCTAGGTTAATGGGAAGCCAATATGGAAGTTATAGGTTCAGCCCCGGGGTGAGGGTCCTTCATGAGGTCTCCTTTGATTTGATTTTGATTTTAAGGTGACGGTGGGGGAGTGAAGTCATTAAAAAATGGTGATGGTAATAAAAAATCAAGCAAACGAGCAGCAGGGCTGAGCCATTCAGGGTATGTCACAGAAAACATTGCCTCAATAGCTAGATTTGAGTCCAGTAGCGTCTTAGAGATCAGCAAGGTTTTGAGGAGATACAAGCTTTCAATAATCAACACTCACTTCATCAGATAAAGGCCATTTCAAAACACATTTGTATCGCATTTTAGTAATTGATTGCAGTATAGTGTAATGGTGCAATGGTTAAGAGTGGCAGATTCTGACATGGAAAATCAGGTTCCATTCTGCACTACTATACAAGCTGGGTGAATTTGGCCCAGTCACAGTTCTCTCAGAGCTCTCTTAGCCCCACCTACCTCAAAGGGTGTCTGTTGTGGGGAGAGGAAGGGAGGCCCATTTTAGTAACAGGTTGCTAGTGGAATTTATTTACCTGTTCATTAAAAAAAATGTGTTGGGTTAGCAAAAACCAATAGAGTTGAGTGCTATTGGGCCACCACTGAGATGGATTTCAATGGTGCCACTTTATTGGTTTAGCACGATAGCGCTCAAATTAGAATGTTTTTTTTTTAAAAAACCCTCTAAATTAGATTTCTCACCAAATAAGGGCAGGAAAAAAGTTAAGTTGATGCCAGCATTTCTCAACGTTATTTTTGTTGTTGTTTTTTTTTACGCCAGAGAAACCACTGAAACACTCTTCAGGTTTTGAGAAACCCCAGAAGTGGCTCAGTTGTGCGGAATATTTTTTTGGGAGCAGAGCTGTGCAGATGCCAATCCAGGTCCCTCCTATCCACACCCTCAAGGCCTATCACAGACCATTTTGAGAGGGTTGGGTGGGTTGACATGACCATATATGTGAGACCACCTGATAAATGCTTGAAAACAGTCTTAAAAATTATATAAAATTCACTCTTACCCATTCAGGAAACCGTTCCAGGGCCATCAAGAAACCCTGTTCTTTGCCCAGAGTACACTGGAGACATAGAAACTTGTCAAATGCAACAAGTGTAAGAAATAAAAAGACCAGCTTTCAAAACAGTCCCTGATTCTCAATCTAGTCTCCCAACTAAAGCTAGAAAATAGTCAAATGTATTCCGGCCCAGTCTTTCAGCAGCACAGGAGAACACATGACTCTGTTCATTCTATGTGGAGAACAATATCGGCTAGAGTAGCGGTCCCCAACCTTTTTAAGGTTGAAGACCGCCTCCGGGGGTGGTGAAGAGCCGGCGGCCTGAGCGCTGCGCATGCGCATTAGTGCCCCCTGGTGGTGAAAACGTGCATGTGCAGCAGCTCCACGCATGGGCATTTTCACCACCAGGGGGTGCTAACGCACATGCGCAGGAGCTCCGCGCATGTGTGTTTGTGCCTGCTGACGTGCCGGCGGCCGCGCCTGCATCTTCCCCCCCCCCCCAGCTCTCACAGCAGAAAACTAGCCCCAAGCTAGAGCTCAGGAAAAATTTTTTTCACAGTCCAAGTAGTTCCGCAGTGGAATTGACTGTCTAAGCTCCTACTCACTGTGGTCTTCAAGCAGCAGCTTGGGTCAGAGCCTTTTTCAGTCCTGGCTCTGACCTGTTGGAATGAGCTCTCAGGAGGGATGAGGGCCCTGAAAGAGTCGGTAAAGTTCCACGGGGCCCGTAAAATGGAGCTCTTCCGCCAGGCATTTGGTTGAGGCCAGGTTAGCAACATCAATGGGCCCCCTTCAAGTCCTGCTAAAAAATCTTTCTCGCTCTTGTGAGCTGACCGCCGGAGGTCGAAGGGATTTTGTCATCTTAGGCATACATTGAATCTGTGTTGTTTTTAGGATAGGGTTTTATGAGGATTTAAAAATATGCGACTCGCCTTCAGTCCAAGGAGGAAAGCAGGCTAGAAATTTAATACATAAATATCAATCAATCTTTATTTTACAGTCATTCAGAATAAAATTCAAATACCCATAATTAAAAACCGAAGCGATTCGAAAAAGAGAGAAAATAATCGAGAGAAAACAATAATATTATGAAAGATTAAAAAGTCTGACTTCACGGGAACTTTTAAGGTGCTAAAAATCAAGATTAAAACATACTTTAAAATACCGAATGACACTCGGCCTTATACTTTTTGACTTTAGATCAAACAGAAACTTTCTGATCCGCATATGTTGTACACAGTTCCATGATGGCAGTGCAGAATTTAGCTGTGCAAAGAGTTATTTGCCTATTTTCATCTTGAAGCAGCAACTAGATTTTGTCCTTTGGGGAAGTTCTTGGGTAGGTGTTCAAAATGGGCTAGATAAAGTCACATCTGATGGCATCATCAAGGGGGCAGAAGAGAAGAACGTGTTCATCTGTCTCTATCCATCTGCTGGCACAAGGACAATATCTCTGAGAAAGGTTTTTATTTTTGGTAATGTGCTAAATCAATCATAGAATCATAGAATCACAGAATCATAGAGTTGGAAGGGGCCATAAAGGCCATCTAGTCCAACCCTCTGCTCAACTCAGGATCAGCCCAAAGCATCCTAAAGCATCCAAGAAAAGTGTGTATCCAACCTTTGCTTGAAGACTGCCAGTGAGGGGGAGCTCACCACCTCCTTCAATCAATCAACCAATCAATCAATCAACCAATCAATCAATCAATCAATCAACATAATGAATGAGATACTACCCTTCTACACAGAAAACCCCTTATTACTGCTGACCAATGGACCGGCTAGGTGGCTAATTGTACCATCAGGGAACATGATGAAATAGCAGGCCAATGAGTATAAGAGTCAATTCAATAAAGAGAAGTGCAGAATTCTATCTCTGAGTCACAAAAGTGAGAAGCAGGCATACCAGATGGGAGATACACTTCTGAGTAGCAGCGTGTTGTGGACAAGATCTTGGGGTGCTTGTGGACTGTAAGCAAATTGGAGCAGATAGTGTGATGCGGTGGTAAAGAAGGCAAATGCAGTCTTAGGGTGTATCGACAGAGGCATCCCATCAAAATCTCAATATGTCCTAGTCCCGCTGTATACCACATCGGTCAGACCCCACCTGGAGTCCTGTGTGCAGTTCTGGAGGCCTCACTTCAAAAAGGATGTGGACAAAATTGAGAGGCTGCAGTCCTGGGGACCGAGTATTATAAGGAAAGGCTGAGGGGATTGGGAAAATTCAGCCTGGAGAAGAGGAAGTTGAGAAGGGGCAGGATGTCTTGTGAAATTTCTGAAAGGTTCTCGGAGGAGGACAGGAAGTAATTCCTGTTGGCAACAGAGAAGAAAACCCATAGTAATGGGTTCAAATTACATGTAGAAAATTACCCGCTAGATATCAGTAACATTTTTTTCACAGTCTGAGTAGTTCAGTCATTGAATTGGCTGCCAAAGGAGGTGGGGAGCTCCCCCTCACTGGCAGTCTTCATGCAGCAGCTGAATAGACATTGATCCTGAATGCTTGAAGCTGATCCTGTCTTGAGCAGGGGGTGGGACTAGATGGCCTGCATGGCCCCTTCCCACTCTAGAATCCAAGGAGTCTAGTTCAGCAGTGGAATGGGCTACCAGTCTGAGTAGATGATACTGACCTTGACAGAATGACGGTCAGATTCAGTAGGAAGCAGCTTTGTGTGTTTCACTTGTTACTGCTCTCCATTTCACTCCAGCTCGAATGAGATCTGATAGCACCTTAGGCACCAATAAGAGTTTCCCAGTACGAGTTCTGGAGAGTCAAAAATTCCCTTTTGCCATCTACTTATGGTCTTTGGGCGCCCTCTGGTGCTCAGACTTTAGCATTGAGGCCAAACTTGGAGATCTGGGCTGATTCTGCACTGACTTTGTTTTTCTCATTGTGGATCTTGCTGAATTCAGATTGATTTGAACTCGGGTCTTCCTCTATTCCACCCCTCCCCCCCAAATTGAAACAGAATGTGTTCTGCACTTGATTGGGGAAGCTTAGAGTGGGGAGGGGAGCCAAGCGCAGCAGGAGTTTCTTTGTTTTCTTGTATGGGGTTGGGGTGGGGAGGTTTGGAGACAGCAAAATTCTGCTGAGAGAAGTTAGGGCTTCTGGAGGGAAGTCACTTTATGGGAAGCCTTGCAACCGGGAACCAGGAAGTCTTTGAATTGATGCCCTGGCCAATCAGGGAAGACTGCTTTGCTGTGAGGCACGGAAAAGGGAGTAAATTCACAAAAAGCAAAAAATCAGTGCACTTCCAGATGCCAGTTTTTGAAATATCAAGACTTATATCCACTCCAGGATATCGTGGGGAAAAGGTAGGGTCACTGAGGCTCAATCATGCATGTTGCAGAGGGAAAATTTAAAGTGCCCAAAATAAAAATGGAAATCGAATTCAATGTAGATTGCAGGGATTTAGTTGATCTGGGAGTGGGTAAAAAGCCACATGCAGACTACACCCTGGATTCTCAGGACTTAGGTTTCAATCTGTCTGTCCGTCCCCTGTCATTGAAGGGAGGCAGTTGGATTTCTCAGGAATGGGTGGAGGTCTCACCATCTTCCAGGGTTAAAAATAATCCACAGGAGAGTAGCTGGACAGTAGAACTGGACGCCTCAGGAGGTGGTGAGCTCCCCCTCACTAGCAGTCTTCAGGCAGAAAATAATAATACAAAAAAACCCTCTGTGATTTGGAAATACAGTAATGCTTGTGACCTACATGTCAAAAAATATTTTAATAGTCATCCAAGAAAGGATTAAGCATACCTCACATAATACAAAACCACCCATAATATGAAAATTACGTATTCTGGAATGCAATGTCATAATATGTTTCTTATTCAAATAAACACACTTTGAACAAGCAGCATTACAACACACACATCTACAGGTTTGATACAAAGATAACAAACAGCAGTTTGGTGTCGTGGTTAGGAGTGCAGACTTCTAATCTGGCATGCCAGGTTCGATTCTGCGCTCCCCCACATGCAGCCAGCTGGGTGACCTTGGGCTCGCCACGGCACTGATAAAGCTGTTCTGACCGGGCAGGAATCTCAGGGCTCTCTCAGCCTCACCCACCCCACAGGGTGTCTGTTATGGGGAGAGGAATGGGAAGGCGCTTGTAAGCCGCTTTGAGCCTCCTTCAGGTAGGGAAAAGCGGCGTATAAGAACCAACTCTTCTTCTTCTTCTTCTAATAACCAATAAATTCAGGCAGATCCTTAACAGGGATGCATGAGGCTGATTCTACCCTAAGCAGAGGGTTGGACTAGAAGGCCTCTAAGTCCCCTTTGCACAGAGCTCTTCTTGCGGAATTATCACACTTCAGAAGCATGGTTGAACTCTGGCCAGACTGTATAGCAGGGGTAGTCACTGGCAGGGGCTCATGGGAATTCTAGTCCATGGGCATACGGAGGGCCGCAGTTTGACTACCCCTGGTGGATGGCCTTGAAGGTGATTACTAGTACTTTATGCTCGATTCGGTAGTTAACTGGTAGCCAGTGCAGCTATTGGAATGTGGGCTGGATGCGGGCCCTCCAAGATGTTCCTGTAAGAACTCTGGGTGCTGCATTCTGCACTAGTTGGAGTTTCCAGATCAGGGATAAGGATAGGCCCAAGCTCTATAGCATGCATGATTGAACAGCACATGAAGACTATCCTACAGGGAGCATCGGAGGAGATTAGCAGTTAGTGTATTCAGATTAGGGACTTTCTGGTATTTTTCAAGTCATGGGGAGGTGGGACTGTGTGGGACTCTCCCTTATTTGAGGAGTGTGTTGCCTGTGTGATACAATGAGGATATAAAATATTTTGTTTCACCCTATCTATAAAAACATCAATCTTGGTCCAGAAAAACTGGAAGGAGAACCATCAAGAAAGGAATTTCTCTGAAACTACGGTATGAACCCAGGTGCCCGTTCTGGTGACGCAGTAAGAAGTTTGCTAACCGGCTTTAAGGTACTGATTTGAAGACCTATTTTGAGTAATAAACTACTTTGTTGAACAACCGTGGTCGGTTCTTCTCTCGGTTTGCACTTTCTTCAGACCGATGGTCTCTTTCCAGTTCCCCTGGTAGGGGCCTGACACTCCATGCTGTTGGGCCCCTGGGATTTTCTCTGGTGGCCTCAACATACATCCCTACAGCAGAACTTGTTTACAAATCCAACAAATGTTTATTGGGGATGTGATGTAGGTTTCTAGGTTCTCTCACCCCCTACTTTCAAGGGATTGGATGAGGTTTACTGTTACAATGTTTGGCCTGAGCTTACCAGTTCACCACTCGGTTTACAAAGCCCTATATGGTTTGTTGCTAAACTACGTGAAAGACCCAGAGAGCTGACAAACTGGAACGTGTCCAGAGGAGGGCAGCAAAGATGGTGAGGGGTTTGGAGACCAAGACGTATGGAGAAAGGTTGGGGGAGCTTGGTCTGTTTAGCCTGGAGAGGAGACAACTGAGAGGGGATCTGAGAGCCATCTTCAAGTATTTAAAAGGCTGCCATATAGAGGATGGAGCAGAATTGTTCTCTCTTGCCCCAGAGGGACGGACCAGAATGAATGGGATGAAATTAATACAAAAGAAATTCCATCTCAACCTCCGGAAGAAGTTCCTGTCAGTCAGAGCGGTTCCTCAGTGGAACAGGCTTCCTTGGGAAGTGGTGGGTTCTCCATCTTTGGAGGTTTTTAAACAGAGGTTGGAGAGCCATCTGATGGAGAGACTGATTCTGTGAAGGCTCAAGGGGGTGGCAAGTGACAGTGGATGAGCGATAGGTTTGTGAGTGTCCTGCATAGTGCAGGGGGTTGGACTAGATGACCCATGAGGTTCCTTCCAACTCTATGATTCTATGATTGTGATTCTATGACCTCAAGATGGTTATGAGTACTGGGATGATGCAGCAATGGCTGGAGGTGGTCAGCAGACGTTAAACGGTGTTTGATATAGCAAGCCAGTTTTTATTTTGGATGGCAGCAAAATCTGAGGTGATTTTAGAGAATGTGGCATTTCTGTTCTTCTTCCAAACCCATGTTCCCTAAGAGGGTTGTCTCTGAGACATCAGCAAGTCCTCAATCTGTTCTAGACCCATGAGGTTCCTCGCTCAAACTCATTAGCCAATGGCCTCCCCAAGTTGTCTCAAGTGAAATGCCTTATGTTTCTTGCAAAAGGCTTTATATTCAGCGTTGCCGCCTAACCTAATGCCATCTAATGGTTTGTTTTTCCTCGCCTCGAGATAGAAATCAGGGCAGGAGATAAGGCTTGCTTCCTCCCCAGACTGCCTCCTCATTAGCAACATTCCAGGACACCAAGGAATGTACCTACAGGGAAGTGGCCACCACGTCCCTCAGGTGCTTTAAGAAGCGGCCCGGAGAGAAGAAAGGAGAAAGCAGAAAAGGGTCTAAAGGGAGCCTGCCAGGAGGTGACAGCAGAAGAAGGCCTTGGCCTCTGTGCCCTGTGGTTGGCTGTCCAGAGGAACTCCTTGGCCACTGTGTGAGACAGGATGCTGGCCTGGATGGACCCCTGGTCTGATCCAGCAGTTCTTTTCTCATGTACTTCTCAGGGGAAGGTCTTTGTCTCTGTGTCCTGTTGCTGACCATCCGGAGGAACTGGTTGGCTGCTATGTGTGAGGATGCTGGACTAGATGGACCATTAGTCCGATCCAGCAGGGATTTTCTGAGATTCTCATGGAGGCCTTGGTCTTTATGCCCAGTTGCTGGTTCTCCAAGAGAACCACTGGCCACTGTGTGAAAAAGTATGCTGGACTAGATAGACCACTGGTCTGACCCAGCAGGGCTCTTCTGATGTTCTTATGCAGGCCTTTGCTTCTCTGCCCTGTTGTTGGTCCTCCAGAAGTTCTTATTGGCCACTGTGTGAGACAGGATGCTGGACTGGATGGACTATTGGCCTGATCTAGCAGGGCTTTTCTGAGATACTTATGAAGGGAAGGCCTCAGCCTCTCTGCCCTCTTATTGGCCCTCTAGAGGAACTGGTTGACCACTGCATGAAGCAGGATGAGACATCCTGTTGTTGGCCCTCCAGTGGAACCCGTTGGTGTCTGTGTGATATGGGATGCTGGACCAGATGGAGAATTGGTCTGATCCCGCATGGCTCTTCTGATGTTCTTATGAGGGGAAGGCCTCCCCCTCACTGCCCTGTTATTGGCCCTCCAGAGGAACTGGTTGGCCACTCCATGAGACAGGATGGTGAATATGGTGGACCATTGCTCTGAACCAGAGGGACTCTTCTGATAGTCTAACATGTCAGGCAGTTGCCACCAGATTGCCAGGAAATGACATCACCACGACTCTGTAAGTCTCCACTTCCCCCATCACGGTGGGGTTGTTAGGCATGGACTGTCAGAACCATTGGACAATCCAAAGCATTTGGATTCTTTCCCATAGCTTACAAGCAGCAGCCCTGTTGGCTTTTAGAATCATAGAATCATAGAATCATAGAGTTGGAAGGGGCCATAGAGGCCATCTAGTCCAACCCCCTGCTCTACGAAGGATCAGCCCTAAGCATCCTAAAGCATCCAAGAAAAGTGTGTCTCCAAGCTTTGCTTGAAGACTGCCAGTGAGGGGGAGCTCACCACCTCCTTAGGCAGCCTATTCCACTGCTAAACTACTCTGACTGTGAAAAACTTTTTCCTGATATCTAGCCTATATCATTGTAGTTTAAACCCATTACCCATTTTGGTAGTCAAGGAACAATTTACAGATGTCCCCCCTCCTGGAAAAAAAAAAGAGCAATTGAGTTTTTTCTAGGCTCTGTTTATTATATCTGATAGCTTTTGCTTTGCAAGACACACTTGCTTCAATGACTTCCCATAGTCATCTGTGATGATCAAGTTTATAGATGCCATGAAACAGAGTCACCAGATGTTCCAGAAAAGCAGAATTCATGGAGAACAACAGTTTAGCCAGCTAGGACTCTCCTTCTTCTCTTTCTTTGCAAAATTTGTTTCTATTCGCCACACGGCTATTTATTTTTTGAGCCACCGGTGCTTCGCTTCATTGTGTATTTCAAGAAGAAGAAGAAGAAGAAGAAGAAGAAGAAGAGTTGGTTCTTATATGCCACTTTTCTCTACCCAAAGGAGGCTCAAAGCGGCTTACAGTTGCCTTCCCTTTCCTCTCCCCACAACAGACACTCTGTGAGGTGGGTGAGGCTGAGAGAGCCCTGATATTACTGAAGAAGAAGAAGAGTTGGTTCTTATATGCCACTTTTCTCTACCCAAAGGAGGCTCAAAGCGGCTTACAGTTGCCTTCCCTTTCCTCTCCCCACAACAGACACTCTGTGAGGTGGGTGAGTCTGAGAGAGCCCTGATATCCCTGCTCAGTCAGAACAATTTTATCAGTGCCATGGGGAGCCCAAGGTCACCCAGCTGGCTGCATGTGGGGGAGTGCAGAATCGAACCCAGCTTGCCAGATTAAAAGTCCGCACTCCTAACCACTACACCAAACTGGCTCTCCAACTCTCAACTCCACAGATGCTCTGTGCTGCTTGCCATCCTTTCCTCCCCTACCTGAGCGAGGCCAGCAGGGATCCGGCCCTCTAATTCCGTGCAGCAGAGAGACCATGGCTGACACAACACCCTCCCTTCCCTGGGTTTCGCCCTCTCATCAGTTTTATAATGTCCCTTCGGTTTTCAAAACAGCGTGGAATTCATTGTCGACAATCGCTTGGCTGCATCTCTTGGGCCTCTTGTTTTGCAACAATCCGCTGGGTGCGAACCAATTCGTCTGACAGATTGATTTGCCATTCTTCTGCCATCCATTCAGTCTCCAGGTCCAACCAGGGAGTGGTGGAATCAGGAAGACTGGCTCCTCGTGGAAATGCAAATGATTATTCTTAATAATTACTCCTAATAATAGCAACCCTGAAACTTGAATCCACAATGCATGAAGGCTTTTTTGCATCTGTGATCTTATCCAGCTTCTGAAGAGCCTGGTGAGTTTGTCTGGCTTCTTTTACAGAATGGGAACCGGTGAAATGCGCTCCCAGAAGAGCTAAGTGTCCTGTCAGAGCTATTGGAGTTCTGCAGGGTCTGTAAGATGGAGCTCTTCTGCCAGGCATTTGTTTGAGGCATGGATAGAAAAGATCTGTTGGGTCCCTCCTTTAAGCACCTCCCTGATGATTTGGGCAGGAGGGGTCCACTGAGTCTGGCGGGAAGGAATGGTTAGGGGTTTAGGGGGGTTGTGAGTATTGTCGGGCTACCCTATTTTAACCTCTTGTAAACCTCTTGTAAGGAATAGGCTGCCTAAGGAGGTGGTGAGCTCCCCCCCACTGGCAGTCTTCAAGCAAAGGTTGGAGACACACTTTTCTTGGATGCTTTAGGATGCTTAGGGCTGATCCTGCGTTGAGCAGGGGGTTGGACTAGATGGCCTGTGTGGCCCCTTCCAACTCTATGGTTCTATGATTCTATGATTCTATGATTCTATGATTCTATGATTCTATGATTCTATGATATTGGCAGTCTTCAAGCAGAGGTTGGATACACTTTTTTTGGATGCGTTAGGATGCTTAGGGCTGATCCTGCGTGGAGCAGGGGGTTGGACTAGATGGCCTGTATGGCCCCTTCCAACTCTATGATTCCATGATTCTATGATTCTATGAAACCGTGTGGACCAAGAATGGTGGTTAACAAACATAATAAACAAACAGACAGACAGACAGATAGACAAACAAATGTTGAGGATTCCTTGAACCTAGAATAAATTGATAGATTCCTTAGTATTGCAAGATATACAGCCCATAAGCTCCTCTTTTAATTGGGCAAAGTTCGTCTGGAAGATCTTGGGTTCAGATTGTGGTCTCTGACTGCAGGGCTGGTCCCTGGGGTGCCATGGAGGTATATCATCCTGTCACTTCTACAACGACTCCTTCTAATGCCTTACTTCCAGCCCACCAAAAAGTAATAAAAACATGGGTTTCTCTGTTGCAGGAAGTGGTGGTGGCCACAAGCATACACAGCTTCAAGAATGGATTGGATGAACATCTGGAGCAGAGGTCCATCGATGGCTCTTAGCCTCAAGGTATAGAAGGAACACCCTGTCTGGGGTAGTGAGGCTCTGTCTTCTTGGTGCTTGGGGGTCCACAGTGGGAGGGCTTCTGGAATTCTGCCCCCACTGGAGGATCTCCAGATGACCCCTGAGTTTTGGCCACTATATGACAAAAATTGTTCAAGTAGACAGGCCATTGGCCTGCTGCAATATGACCTCTTATATCTTGGACAGTGATGCTCTGTCTTCTTGATACTTGGGTGGCCACAGTGGTAGGGCTTCTGGAGTTCTGGCCTGGTACCTGAGTTTTGACCACCATAGGACACAAAGGGCTGGACTAGATGGACTATTTTCCTGATCCAACATGGCTTCTCTTATGCAGAGGTTCATCAACATCTATTAGGCTCTAGATACAGGTGGAAAGTTTTGTCTGGGGCAGGGATGCTCTGTCTTCCTGGTGCATGTGGGGCAATAGTGTGAGAGCTTTTGAAGTTCTGGCCTTACTGATGGACCTTCTTCTTCTTCTACAAGAGAGGATGGCGATAGGGAAAGGGACATGCCCAAACTACTCAAAATGGCGGGCACAGGGAAAAGCCTGATGGCATGCATTTCCATATTGGACAGCCCCAAATTTGATCCCCTTGCTGCAGGGAAATTGAGGGCGCCATTTGGGTGGGCCCGAAGAGGCAAATTTCAGTGCGGAAATGGAGAACAAACTCGACCTTTTCAAAATGCAAAGCTGAACAATATCCCTAGTGGCCCAAACCCAGGGGCCATCAAGAGGTCCACCAGTGGGCCTGGAGATCCAGAGGTCCTCCCACTGTGCCCCCCCCCAAGCATCAAGAAGAGAGAGCATCCCTGCCCCAGGCAGAGTGTCCCATCAATACCTTGTGGCTGAGATCATAGGTACTTAAAAATTCCTTGGTGGTCTCCCCTCCAAGTTCTCACCTCTCTGCTTGTCTTCCAAGACCTTGCTTAGCAAAAAAACAAAACAAAAACAAACAAATTCTCCAATTTTAAGTTGTATTTCTATTGAGTTTGGTCAGGCTAAATGGCAGGTTTGGTCCAACGGGGAAGAACCATCATCAGAAACTGGGTCTTCTTATGTGAAACAAGAGGGAAAAGAAGCAGGTCTTGAGCTGGAAACTGAAAACGCTTGGTCCCCGATCGATTCTGCTGGGCGGGGTGCTCCATATAAGCCATAATCAAAACGCCAGCCTAGAAAAATACCCATGGCCACCCACCTTGTTTCAGCTCTTGGTGGCACATAGAGGAGTGTTTTTCAGATGGCGCCAGCAAGATCGAAGCCTCCCTCTATCAGAAGTGAGAGCTAGACCTTCAAATGCCCTGATTCTGTGTAGGGAAGGGGTGCCAGCCTCCAGGTAGGACCTGGGGGGGGGGGGTCTTCCTGAATTAAAGCACGTCTCCAGGCTGCAGAGATCAGTCCCCCTGGTAAAAATGGATGCTTTGGAGTGGGGACTGTATGACACTATATTCCACTGGGGTCTCCATCCTTCCCTCTAGGTTTTGGAGGGGGGACTGTTTGACGCTATATCCCATCCTTCCCAGGTTCTATCCCCAATCTCCAGAATTCCCCAAGATGGATGGGGCAACTCTGCCTTGGGATGCCAATCTCCAGGTGGGATCGGGGAATTTTCCAGAATTAAAGCAGGTATCAGTTCTCCCTGGAGAAAATGGATGCTTTGCAGGGTGGTCTCTGTAGCGCTGGATCCTGGCCCATGGTCAGAAGATTTTTTGTTGGGGGACAACTTTTTTGTTAAGCGGGCAGTGGAGGCACCAATCTCCACTGGAGAGGTTGGAAGTAGGAAGGTGGTCCAAGGCAAGGAGGGTATGGTAGGGGAGGGGGGGAGGAGGGAAGGGGAGGGTAGGCTGACGGGCTACAGGAGAGGCAAACAGTGGAAGCTGTGCAGAAGGCTGTCCAAGTATCAGAACTCTTTAGGACAGAACCCCACACAAGGGGACTCCATTGTGCGGAAGAGGCATCATCCAGCCCGCCAATGCACTGTGGCAGAGAAAGCCTTCCCATATGGAAGAGGACACAGGTCTAGGCTCCTCCAATAGCAAAGGGAAAGCACATTGGGGGCATGTTCTGATGGGGCATCTCTTCCGTCAGCCCACCTGCAGCTATGAGCCTGATTGGACCCCCTGGAATCATAGAACCATAGAGGAGGAAGGGACCTCCGGGGTCAGCTAGTCCAAACCCCTGCAGAATGCAAGGGATTCACAACGACCTGACCCCCAATTCCATGTCCAGATAATCCCCCCCCCCCAAAAAAAAACACACCCCAGAATTCCTGGCACGTCTGGCCTGGAGGAAATTCACCTCCTGATCTCAAAGTGGCCACCGGCATTTCCCTGGGCCTGCAAGAAAGGGCCACAAAAGCCAAGCACAGGCACAAACCCTTCTGCCCAGCCACTCACCATCTGCCTAAGTTCACAGAATCAGCCTCTCCGTCAGATGGCTCTCCAGCCTCTGCTTAAAAACTGCCAAAGAAGGAGAACCCACCACCTCCCGAGGAAGCCTCTTCCACTGAGGAACCACTGTAATTGTACTCTGGAGTCCCCGTCCTCCACAGGATCTGTCCCCAATCTCCAGGAGGTCCCGGACCCGGATCCAGCAAGCACATCCCCAAAGCGAACGCCATGAAGGACCCAGCAACCATCATGGAGGGCTGTAACATTCAGGCCAAGAGCTTTCCATGGATGCTGGAAGCAAGCAATTATACAGTGTAAATCCTGCAGCTCAAGTGACATCTATACCTTTAACTCACATCGGATCGGAGTCATTTTTAGGCAGTGATTCATGGTTTTGATTTGAGGCTTGGTTTCCTAATATCTTACTTGGTCTACTCGCTCCAGTTGTATTTCCTCAGACAGCCTTCTCCCTCTAGTGTCCTGGCTTCAGACTGTATGGATGTAGGGGTTCCAGCCTCCAGGTGGGAACTGGGGATCCCCAGGGATTACAGCTCATCTCCAGACAACAGAGGTCAGTTCCAGTTGGAGAGCGGTATGGAAGTCCTCTAATTTGAACAGATGTTTAGTCCAGTGGCCTCTAATCTGGAGAGCCAGGTTTGATTCCTTACGTCTCCTCCACATGCAGCCAGATGGGTGACCCTGGCCTAGTCACGGTCCTGTTAGAGTTGTTCTCAGAGAGCAGTTCATCCAGAGCCCACTGGAGGTGTATGCTGACGCTGCCGGAGGGGAGGGAGTATAGAAACATAGAATCATTGAGAGCCAGTTTGGTGTAGTGGTTAGGAGTGCGGACTTGTACTCTGGCATGTCAGGTTCGATTCTGCACTCCCCCACATGCAACCAGCTGGGTGACCTTGGGCTCGCCACGACACTGATAAAACTGTTCTGACTGAGCAGTGATATCAGGGCTCTCTCAGCCTCACCCACCCCACAGGGTGTCTGTTGTGGGGAGAGGAAAGAGAAGGCGACTGTAAGTCTCTTTGAAAAGCAGCATATAAGAACCAACTTTTCTTCTTCTTCTAATAGAGTTGGAAGGGTCTCCTGGGTCATCTATTCCAACCCCCTGCACTTTGCAGGACACCCACAACCCTCTCGCTCACCCACTCTAACCTGCCACCCTCTTGAACCTTGACAGAATCAGCCACTCCGTCAGATGGCTCTCCAGCCTCTGCTTAAAAACTGCCAAAGAAGGAGAACCCACCACCACCCGAGGAAGCCTGTTCCACTGAGAAACCACTGTAATTGTACTCTGGAGTCCCCGTCCTCCACAGGATCTGTCCCCAATCTCCAGGAGGTCCCGGACCCGGATCCAGCAAGCACATCCCCAACGCGAACGCCATGAAGGACCCAGCAACCGTCATGGAGGGCTGTAACATTCAGGCCAAGAGCTTTCCATGGATGCTGGAAGCAAGCAATTATACAGTGTAAATCCTGCAGCTCAAGTGACATCTATACCTTTAACTCACATCGGATCGGAGTCATTTTTAGGCAGTGATTCATGCTTTTGATTTGAGGCTTGGTTTCCTAATATCTTACTTGGTCTACTCGCACCTGCGCTACAGACAGCCTTCTCCCTCTAGTGTCCTGGCTTCAGACTGTATGGATGTAGGGGTGCCAGCCTCCAGGTGGGAACTGGGGATCCCCAGGGATTACAGCTCATCTCCAGGCAACAGAGGTCAGTTCCAGTTGGAGAGCGGTATGGAAGTCCTCTAATTTGAACAGAGTTTTAGTCCAGTGGCCTCTAATCTGGAGAGCCAGGTTTGATTCCTTACATGCAGCCAGCTGGGTAACCCTGGCCTAGTCACGGTCCTGTTAGAGTTGTTCTCAGAGAGCAGTTCATCCAGAGCTCACAGGAGGTGTATGCTGAGGCTGGGGGGTGGGGGGTGGGAGGGAGTATAGAAACATAGAATCATTGAGAGCCAGTTTGGTGTATGCATATGTTCACAGACTCCCATGTTTGGTGTAGTGGTTAGGAGCCAGTTTGGTGTAGTGGTTAGGAGTGAGGACTTCTAATCTGGCATGCCAGGTTCGATTCTGTGCTCCCCCACAGGGAGCCAGCTGGGTGACCTTGGGCTCACCATGGCACTGATAAAACTGTTCTGTCCGGGCAGTGATATCTGGGCTCTCTTAGCCTCACCCACCTCACAGGGTGTCTGTTGTGGGGAGAGGAAAGGGAAGGTGAACGTAAGCTGCTTTGAGACTCCTTCGGATTGAGAAAAGCGGCATCTAAGAACCAACTCTTCTTCTTCTTCAGTAATCTCAGGGCTCTCTCAGCCTCCCCTCCCTCACAGGGTGTCTGTTGTGGGGAGAGAAAAGGGAAGGCGACTGTAAGGCGCTTTGAAAAGCGGCATATAAGAACCAACTTTTCTTCTTCTTCTAATAGAGTTGGAAGGGTCTCCTGGGTCATCTATTCCAACCCCCTGCACTTTGCAGGACACCCACAACCATCTCACTCACCCACTCTAACCTGCCACCCCCTTGAACCTTGACAGAATCAGCCTCTCCGTCAGATGGCTCTCCAGCCTCTGTTTAAAAATCTCCAAAGATGGAGAACCCACCACCTCCCGAGAAAGCCTGTTCCACTGAGAAACCGCTCTGACTGTCAGGAACTTCTTCCGGATGTTGAGACGGAATTTCTGTTGGATTAATTTCATCCCATTCGTTCTGGTCTGTCCCTCCAGGGCAAGAAAGAACAACTCTGCTCCATCCTCTACATGGCAGCCTTTTAAATACTTGAAGATGGTTATCAGATCCCCTCTCAGTCATCTCCTCTCCAGGCTAAACAGACCAAGCTCCCCCAACCTTTCCTCCTACGTCTTGGTCTCCAAACCCCTCACCATCTTTGTTGCCCTCCTCTGGACACGCTCCAGTTTGTCTCCATCCCTCTTCAACCGGGGTGCCCCAAACTGAACACAGGACTCCAAGTGAGGCCAAATCAGAGCAGCGTAAAGTGGTACCATCACCTCCCTCAATCTGGACAAGATACTTGATGGAGCCCTCTTTCTATTTAGCAATCAATCTTGCCGCCTCCCTGCCAAAGATGGCTGGTTATATAGGGCTTGCATCCATCTGTCCGAATCTATAGGGGAGCGCTCTGTTTTCTATGCCTTTTGATTATTTCCTGCCTTTCTCAAACATGGAACGTACTATCGGCCTTCTGGGCTTTCCTGTTTTCCTTTCGCTGTCTCTCTTTACAGCCAAGATTCCCATTTGAGAAAGGTGAAATAATAGCTTCTTTTCTGCCCGGGCTCCTCAGGGGGACAAGAAGGGAAAACCAGTTGGAAAGAAACAGAGGCTGAAAATTGTGGGGAAATTGCTGGCTTTGGAAGCAGGAAGGCCCCACAGCCTTACGGTGTGGTCGATTGACCCAGTTTATTCAAACTGGGAACTGGCCCTTGAGGGAATGACTCTTAGGTCAGCCCATTCACAAACAGGAAGTTGTTCCAAAAAGAAGAAGTTTAGGACATCCCAGGCAGTCATTAAGCGAGGCTTTCTCACCCGGCATTTCATGAAACCCTGGGGTTCCTTGACAGCCCTGGGAGGGTTTCCAGAATGGGTGGGAGTGCATTCATTTTTAATATATTTAAAAAATGTGTTCCACATTTATCGGGCGATATGATCATATATGGTCGTCTCAACCCAGTTCCCTTTTGTACCAAAATGGCCAATGACGGCCTCCTGGAAGGAGCAGGAAGGGGAGGGGACACAATTCAGCTTCCCAACCCTATTCTGCACCAATCTGGGGTTTCTCAAAGCCTGAAGAAAGTTTCAGGGGTTTCTCAATGGTAAATAAAGTGGAGAAAGGGTGCACTAAGGTTTGCTGATGGGGGAGGAAAGGGGAGGAACGCTGAAATATGTTGACATCACCCAGAAGTCACTCACGATGTGCTGATGTTGTCCTTTGGTCATAGCTTGATTTGTCAGATCAATGTCTGCTGGGAATTCTGATTGGGGCCAGGACTGAGAAGGCCCTGGGGGAGATGCTTTAGGAAGCTTAGGGCTGATCCTGCGTTGAGCAGGGGGTTGGACTAGATGGCCTGCATGGCCCCTTCCAACTCTATGATTCTATGATTCTATGAGATAAGGGATCCCTTCCCCCAGCTTCCATTGCTGACTGACGCTCCATTACTGGCTATGGGACTGCCTCTTCCCTTACATCACCCCAAAGAGCGTTAAGATCTGTACAAGATCTGCTCTGGATCCCCGGCCCAATGTAGGTGAGATTAGCCTCGACCAGGGCCTTAATGCTAACCCCGCCCCCCTTCTCTGGGGGAAATTAGAACATTATGTTTTTAACCTAGTAATGGTGTTTATGATGTTGCTTGCCCACCGTGAGCCTGGAAAGGTGGGCTAGAAAAATATTTATTTGTTAAAAAAATCTGGAAATGCCTTAGGGTAGCAAAGTAAGCTGTGTACCGAAGGACATGGACAAAACGGAGAGGGTCAGAGGACAGCAAGGAGAATGATCCGGGGCCGAGGAGGAAAGGCTGAGGGACTTGGGAATGTTCAGCCTGGAGAAGAGGAGGCTGAGAGGGGACATGATGGCTCTCTTGAAGGATCTGAAAGGTTGTCACTTGGAGGAGGGCAGGGAAAGGTTCCTGTTGGCAACAGAGGAGAGGACTCAAAGTAAGAGGTTTAAACGACATGTAGAATGGTACTGGATAGATATCAGGAAAATAAAAACTGTTCAGAGTCAGAGTAGTTCAGGAGTGGAAGGGGCTGGCTAAGGAGGTAGGGGACCCCCACTGGGGGTCTTCAAGCAGCAGCTGGATGCTTTAGGCTGATCCCGCATTGAGCAGGGGGTGGGACTAGATGGCCTTTAGTGTCATTTCCCACACTAGGATTTCAGCAGGGGAATGGACTTCCTAAGGAGGTGGGGAGCTCCCCTCACTGGCCATCTTAGGATGCTTAGGGCTGATCCTGCGTTGAGCAGGGGGTTGGACTAGATGGCCTGCATGGCCCCTTCCAACTCTATGATTCTATGTATGTATCACCAGAATCCATGAAGGAAGGCCACTAACAGTGTGGTGTCATGGTTTTGAACAGCGGCTTCTGATCTGGCGAGCTGGGTTTGATTTCCCGCTCTTCCACATGCAGCCAGGGGTTTGGACTAGGTGGCCTGCACGTCCTCTGCCATCTCTATGCTTCTATGGTTGTTTTTTTATAGAATCATAGAGTTGGAAGGGACCTCCTGGGTCATCTAGTCCAACCCCCTGCACTATGCAGCACATCCCAATCACTCATCTACTGTCACCTGCCACCCCCTTGAACCTTCCCAGACTCAGCCTCTCCGTCAGATGGCTCTCCAGCCTCTGTTTAAAAATCTCCAAAGATGTTCAATAGAACACAGCATTCTTTGGGGGAACATAATGTCGGTAACAGCAGGAGAGATGTGTTTCCCCAAACATCTGACCCCGTTTGGGACTCTCATCCAGGTGGTGTCACTGCCTCCTTTCCCCCACGGCCCCTAATTCTAACAACAAGGGAAACGTGCGACACAAATAGAACACAAGGTTGATGCTGAAGGAGCAAGAGAAGAAAAACCAGTCACTAAGCCAGCCTAAATACAGAGCCGGCTACACCCCTGTGCTGAATTACTCATGCCTTCAATGTACTGCTGGCTGTTTTCGTGCCGGCTTCAAAAGAGAGGGTTGGGCCGGGCCATTTGAGAATTACGTCTGGGACGCGTCGACTTTGATCCAGATTTCCATCAAGAGGAAATCAGTCTGCCATGCTTCATTCTGCGTTTTCATTAAAAAGGGAGGAGGAACCCGCATTGTCAGGCACCGGCTGTTGTCCCCGGGGTTGTCGTGTCTTCGGATTTAATTTATGCCTTCCGCGGGGAGGAGCGAAGAAGAAGCATCCCTTGAGAATGGCCATGGGGCTGCCAGTTCTTGGGATGGCAATGCAGCTTTGAGATCAGAGAGATTGGGCATTGTTTTGGGTGAAACGGAGAAGCCAGCACGGATGTCCTGCCAGGACGGTGTAGGGGTTAAGAGCGGTGGTTTCTAATCAGATGAGCCGGGTTTGATTCCCCCGCTCCTCCACATGCAGCCAGCTGGGTGACCTTGGGCTGGTCATAGCCCTGATAGTGCTGTTCTCGCAGTGCTTCGTATCCGGGGTCTCTCTCAGCCTCGCCCACCTCACAGGGTGTCTGTTGTGAGGAGAGGAAGGAAAGGGGATTGCAAGCCGCTTTGAGCCTCCTTTGGATAGAGAAAAGTGGCATATAAGAACCAACTCTTCTTCTTCTTCAGTAATCTCAGGGCTCTCTCAGCCTCACCCACCTCACAGGGTGTCTGTTGTGGGGAGAGGAAGGGAAGGGGATTGCAAGCCGCTTTGAGCCTCCTTTGGATAGAGAAAAGTGGCATATAAGAACCAACTCTTCTTCTTCAGTAATCTCAGGGCTCTCTCGGCCTCACCAACCTCACAGGGTGTCTGTTGTGGGGAGAGGAAAGGGAAGGCGATTGTTAGCCGCTTTGAGATTCCTTCAAGCAGTGAAAAGCAGGGTACAAAAGCTAACTCTTCTTCTTCATCTTCTTCTTCTAAACTGCAATGTGAAAATGAAGGCGATCGGTTACACATCTGAGGTCTGGAACATGAAGCAAAAGAGCCATTATAACAGTGTTCACTGCATTTTTAGTTTCATTCTTCTTCTTTTTTTATTTTTGTATTGTAAACCGCTGCGAGTCTTTGAGAGCAGCGGTATATAAGTCAAAATTTAAACAAAAAAACAAGCAAACATAGAAATTTCCAGTGCATTATTAATTAATTAATTAAGCTTATATCCCACCATTTTGTGAAGACTTGCGGCAGCTTACAGCATTAACACCACCCACAAAAATCTCCATGTGAAACCCATTGAACCCATGGGCCCTAAGACCCCCTGCAACCACAAAGATGGGTGGCCAAAAAAAATCCCATATCCCCAGAGCAGACCTCCCTAGAGTTGGGGTTGTAGATGTAATACAACAAAACCAGTGGAGGGCCCATGATATTTGTATCACCAGCACTGGCCTCAACCAAAGACATGGTGGAAGAGCTCCATTTTGCAGGCCCTGTGGAACAGTGACAGCTCCCTCATGGTCCTCAGTTCTCCTGGGAGTTCATTCCACCAGTTGGGGCCAGGACTGAAAAGGCCAAGAATTCTCCCTTAGGGCCAGTGGAAGAAACACTGTAGCCCTTCCCCATCATTACAATAGCAAGATCCTACCAAATTGATGGAAAGTTCTCCAGAACTCTGGTGCTGGAGAAGACTCTTGCGAGTCCCTTGGACTGCAAGGCGAACAAACCGGTCAGTCCTGGAGGAGATCAGCCCGGACTGCTCTTTAGAAGGCCAGATCCTGAAGATGAAACTCAAATATTTTGGCCACCTCATGAGAAGGAAGGACTCCCTGGAGAAGAGCCTAATGCCGGGAGAGATTGAGGGCAAAAGAAGAAGGGGACGACAGAGAATGAGGTGGCTGGATGGAGTCACTGAAGCAGTCGGTGCAAACTTAAATGGACTCCGGGGAATGGTAGAGGACAGGAAGGCCTGGAGAATCGTTGTCCATAGGGTTGCAAGGGTTCGGACATGACCGCAACTAACAATAATAACAACAACCAATTGATGCATATCAGGAGCACAGCCTGCTACCTGCAGTCCTCCAGATGTGCACGGTCACAGAAGGGGAGTACATGTGAACCCTGAAAAAGTAATTGGAGATAAATTTTCAATCCTCAAACAACGTCGGGTAGTGGCTTAAGAGCGATGGGCTATAATCTGGAGATCAGGGGTTGTTTCCCCACTTCCTTCACATGAAGCCAGCTGGGTGGCCTTGGGATAGTCACAGTCCTGATAATGCTGTTCTCCCAAAGCAGTCCTGACAGGGGCCTCTCAGCCCCACCTGCCTCACAGGGTGTCTGCTGTGCGGAAAGGAAGGGAAAGGTGTTTCTAAGTTGCTTTGGGAAAGTGAAAAGCAAGATAGAGAAAACCAGTTCCTATTCTCTTCTTTGAATGAGCAAATTGAACACTACATTTTTCAGGGTTCACATCTGTGTCTGCCACACTCAAGGTGAACAGGTGAAAATTTTGTTTATTAGGGGTTGGCCAAAGCTGCCTTCATGACCATTTTACCTACTTGGCGACCTATTCACTGTTACCATAAGCTTCCTTTGTGCAAGTCTGACACCTGATAAATACAATAACAATTCCTTTGTGACGCTGCGCGAACATGGTAAACACATGTGTTGCCACGTGTTGTCATCTTCTGCAATGGGTACTTCCTGTGGCTGAAAAGGTCTGTCATTAACCGTTCATTTCTTTGACTCTGCTTTTTCTCCCCTGTGGGCTTAATTTAAATGGGGCGTTGTTTCTCATTCGAACTCGTGTTCTGAATTTGGGAGAGGAAACCCAACAGTGTTGCAGGAAGGATACACAGACATCGTTTGGCATCTGGGGTGGATTCCTGACTTTTCCCTATCGGATCTTTCATTTCCTACCTTGATCAAACCACTAGAAAGAAGTAGAAGTAGAAGTAGAAGTAGAAGGAGAAGGAGAAGGAGAAGGAGAAGGAGAAGGAGAAGGAGGAGGAGGAGGAGGAGGAGGAGGAGGAGGAGGAGGAGAAGGAGGAGAAGAAGAAGAAGAAGAAGAAGAAGAAGAAGAAGAGTTGGTTCTTAGATGCTGCTTTTCTGCACCCAATGGAGACTCAAAGTGGCTTCCATTCACCTTCCCTTTCCTCTCCCCACAACAGACACCCTGTGAGGGAGGGGAGGCTGAGAGCCCTGAGATTACTGAAGAAGTAGAAGAGTTGGTTCTTATATGCCGCTTTTCTCTACTCGAAGGAGTCTCAAAGCAGCTTACATTTCCCTTCCCTTTCCTCTCTCCACAAAAGACACCCTGTGAGGTGGGTGAGGCTGAGAGAGCCCTGAGATTACTGAAAGAGAAGAAGAGTTGGTTCTTATATGGTTTTTCTCTACATGAAGGAGTCTCAAAATGGCTTCCAATCGCCTTCCCTTTCCTCTCCCCACAACAGACACCCTGTGAGGGAGGTGAGGCTGAGAGAGCCCTCATATTACTGCTGGGACCGAACAGCTATATCTGTGCCATGGCAATCCCAAGGTCACCCAGCTGGCTACATGTGGAAGAGGAACGGGGAATCAAAACTGGCTCGCCACATTAGAGGTTCACACTCCCAAACACTACACCAAGATAGCTCTGAGTGGCTCGCCGCCTAGTTCATAAGACGAGCAAGTGGAATCTGGACAAGGTTACCTCAGACGAACGGCACGCCCCAGGCATTCCACTTTTTAATTAAAACCGTTTGAACGACAAAAGCCGTAGATTAGCATCGACATTAACATAATTTTGGTTTGGGGAGCCACACACGGAGTGCGAAGGTTTCCTGTAGAAGGTAGAGGGCTCCTCTCCCAAGTTCTTTCCGTGATGAGCCTAAACTGGATCTTTGTCACTGTTTTCAAGGTCATTGAGTGTCACAGAGAATGAGTCGTCCCTTCCTGGAGGAGGTTTGGGGCAATCACCTTCTGCAAAAAGAATGTGTGCCAAATGGGAACAGCAAAGGTCAAATGGGGTTACCAGAACTGGTCCCCCTTAGTCCGATATTTTTGAAACTTGAGGGTACTTTAGAAGACAGGCTCTGACAGCCACGCTGCAAATTTGGAGCTTCTACCTCAGCCTCTTTCAACCCTTTTTCAATTGAGAATCCCCTGAAACCTTCTTCGGGCTTCAAGAAACCCCAGAAATAGTGTGGGCTTTTCTACATGCCATAAATCTAGCATCATGCTTACCCTCTGAAGACGCTATACACAGGCTGCTCTGCATGATGTCCACAACCTCCCGCATCTGGCCAGGTAGCTGCTCACAATAGCCACCACTTTAAAGCATGAGTTGGTGAGAGCCAATTTGGTGCAGTGGTTAGGAAGAAGAAGAGTTGGTTCTTATATGCCGCTTTTCCCTACCCAAAGGAGGCTCAAAGGGGCTTATAGTTGCCTTCCCATTCCTCTCCCCACAACAGACACCCTGTGGGGTGGGTGAGGCTGAGAGAGCCCTGATATCACTGCTCGGTCAGAACAGTTTTATCAGTGTCATGGTGAGCCCAAGGTCACCCAGCTGGCTGCATGTGGGGGAGTGCAGAATCGAACCCGGCATGCCAGATTAGAAGTCCGCACTCCTAACCACTACACGAAACGGGCTCTCGACACTGCGGATGTCTAATCTGGCGAGCTGGGTTTGATTCCCCACTCCCCCACATGCAGCCAGCTGGGTGACATTGGGCTTGCCACGGCACTGATAAAGCTGTTCTGACTGAGCAGTGATATCAGGGCTCTCTCATCCTCACCCACCCCACAGGGTGTCTATTGAGGGGAGAGGAAAGGGAAGGCAATTGGAAGCTGCTTTGAGACTCCTTTGGGTAGACAATAGCGGCATATAAGAACCAGCTCTTCTTCAGTAATCTCAGGACTCTCCCAGCCTCCCCTCCCTAAAGGGGTTCTGTTGTGGGGAGAGGAAAGGGAAGGCGACTGTAAGCCACTTTGAGACTCCTTCGGGTAGAGAAAAGCGGCATATAAGAACCAACTCTGCTTCTTCTTCAGTAATCTCAGGGCTCTCTTAGCCTCCCCTCCCTCACAGGGTGTCTGTTGTGGGGAGAGGAAAGGGAAGGCGACTGTAAGCCGCTTTGAGACTCATATGGTTAGAGAAAAGGGGCATATAAGAACCAACTCTTCTTCTTCTTCTTCTTCAGTAATCTCAGGGCTCTCCCAGCTTCACCTTCTTCTAAAGCTGTTGGAGTCAATCATCCTGGAAGGGGGTAATTCCACGGTATCACCATTCCCACAGCCCTTTCTGTTTACTTGAGAATTCGACTGGGACTGGGACAGATTATGGGACAACTCTCTGTTTCCAGCCTTATTAATCCCCCCCCCCCCCCCCCGTCATGGATAGCACCCGTCATGGATGTTTCATATGGGGAAGCCAATAGTTCGTGGTGTCATTGCCTGGCCTCACGCATAGACCTGATGAAGAGCTCTGTTTGCATGTCCTCTGGAATTGTGTGAGATCCCTGATGTCCTCAGGCAGAATGTTCCACCAGTCCGGGGCCAGGACTGAAAAGGCCCTGGTCGAGGCTAGTTTTATCTCCC
Source organism: Paroedura picta (assembly GCF_049243985.1). NCBI lineage: Eukaryota > Metazoa > Chordata > Lepidosauria > Squamata > Gekkonidae > Paroedura > Paroedura picta. The sequence goes on from NC_135369.1 coordinate 6,748,643, forward strand.
TGGGGCCGGGCAACCTGAACAGATTTACACTGGCTGAACTTAATACTCTTGGGCAGGGAGGTATAAGGAAGGAGGCAGTAAAGATCTTTTCAAATGATACGCAAGTCTGGCCATGCTGTCCGGGAGCCTAAGTCTGGACTGCAAACTTTCTCACAAGACACCTGATGGCCACACCTTAGGCTGGCATTTTCTTTGAATTTATTGCATGTAGGAGTCCATAAAAGCTCGTGGTTGTATTCATCATAGAACTTTCCCTAGGGACACCTTTGCCCCTGGGCTTCTGGGGCGCTGTGGTATAGTTCCCCCTATAGATACTTAAAATCTGAAGAAGAAGAAGAAGAAGAAGAAGAAGAAGAAGAAGAAGAAGAAGAAGAAGAAGAAGAAGAAGAAGAAGAAGAAGAGTTGGCTGTTATACCCTGGTTTTCACAACCCAAAGGGCTCTCAAAGTGGCTTACAAACATTTTCCCTTTCTCTTCCTATGATAGACACCTTGTGAGTTATGTCTGTGTGTGTGTGGGGGGGGGGGAATGAGAGAGATCTGAAAGAAATGCAAAATTATTTATTTATTGTATTTATTCTTTAGATTAGTATCCCGCCGGTTTCTGAGGACTTGGGTCAGCTTGCAGATCCTTATCACTTAGTGGCTCTAATATTTCAGCAGAGCCACAGTGAGAGGAGCGTTTCCGGGGTCCGTTTCCGGCTGTCCGGATTCCACTTCCGGCTGGACATGCTCCACAGGCCAATCTGGATTAGGTTGGCACCCTAGAGTGCCCACCCCCACAAGGCGTCTGTGATGCGCTCAGAAAGCCTTGCAACCAGACACAGCCTGGCTGATGACGGAAGCACACCTACCACGGCTCATCCCAGCCGCCAGCATTCCCAGTAGGCTGGGCAGCTGTGGAAGCATTGGGGGAGCCATGCCACAGGACTGGCAGCCTTCCATGTCAACTGGTCCACCCAGTGCATGCGCGGCGAGAAGGTAGGGCAACGGTATTGGTATTAGGGGCCTCACCACTAGCGCATTCCTGAGTGCAACAGCCTTTCTGCCTAGTAAAATAATAAAAAAACACAATAAAACCACAATAAAACTAATCAACCTCTTAAAAGCTTAAACACAAAACAGCAGCATAGTCCTCAATTCTTCTATGGTTGGTTCTTCTATGCCGCTTTTCCCTACCTGAAGGAGGCTCAAAGCGGCTTACAGTCGCCTTCCCATTCCTCTCCCCACAACAGTCACCCTGTGGGGTGGGTGAGGCTGAGAGAGCCCTGATATCACTGCCTGGTCAGTAAAGTTTTCTCAGATCACCCAGCTGGCTGCATGTGGGGGAGTGCAGAATCGAACCTGGCATCACTCCTAACCACTACACCAAACTGGCTCCTAACCACTACACCAAACACGTGAGTCTGTGAATTTATGCATGATGGAAAATCTTGAATCACTGTGAATATCGTAATAAGAAGCATCCATTTGACCACATTGAAGGTCAAACTAAGAAGGGTCCATTGAACCATATTGAAATTTGGATAATAATATTGTGGGGAAGAAGGTCTAGAAGCTTCTTGGTGTGTGACCTGGTAGTGATCATTGGCCATTTTGGGAGGGGGAGGCAGGGTGACATGACCATATATGGTCGTATCACCCAATAAATGTTTAACATTTTTTAAAAAAAATACATAAAAATTAATTTAAAAATTCTTCTACATCTGTCAAGAAACCCAGAGATAGATGCAGAATATGGGGATGTATTGTACCATGTAGAAGTCAAAGTAGCAGAGTCAAAGTCCTCAAAATTTTTTTGAGTTCCATCATGAAACGGATGTCTTTCTGAAGGAGAAAGGAAAAGGTCAAGGTGCGCAATCTGAACCTGAATGGATTTTTGATTTGACTTTCTTAACAAATATCACCATAAGGAAGGCCGCGCGTCAAAGAATTATGGCTTTTGAATTCTGGTGCTGGAGAAGACTTGTGAGTCCCTTGGACTGCAAGGCAAATAAACCGGTCAGTCCTAGAGGAGATCAGCCCTGACTGCTCCTTAGAAGGCCAGATCCTGAAGATGAAACTCAAATACTTTGGCCCCCCTCATGAGAAGGAAAGACTCCCTGGAGAAGAGCCTAATGCTGGAAGCGATTGAGGGCAAAAGAAGGGGATGACAGAGAATGAGGTGGCTGGATGGAGTCACTGAAGCAGTCGGTGCAAACTTAAATGGACTCCAGGGAATGGTAAAGGACAGGAAGTCCTGGAGGATCATTGTCCATGGGGTGGCGATGGACTCTGGGGAATGGTAAAGGACAGGAAGTCCTGGAGGATCATTGTCCATGGGGTGGCGATGGGTCGGACACGACTTTGCACCTAACAACAACAAATATCACAGACCCTCTGAACACATTGTGTCTAAGATTCCAGAGGAAAGGAAAGCTTGTTTGTGACATTTATACTGAATCGAAAGCTTTTGAAGCAAAACTGAACATTTGTGTGAAGCAAGTTAATAAAGGTAACTTTTCAAACTTCTCATTCTGCAATGGACTAAAATTTTAAATGGACTGGACCATACAATTCAATGTCGAAAGACACATCAATGTACTGAACCTATTGCAGGTGGAATTTCAGAACAGATTCACTGATTACTATAAGCTTGGTAAGGAAATAAGAATTTTTCAGAATCCCTTTGAAGTCGCACCAGAAGATGCAAGTAACTTTTTTCAGATGGAAATAACTTTTTGCAAGCCAGTGATAATCTCAGACCCATTTACAAAGAAAATAGTCTGTTAGAGAAATTTGCAGCAGGCCTGTTATTTATTTATTTATAATTATATTTATATACTGTCCCTCCCAGCAAGCTGGCTTGCGGTTGTTCACATCATATAAAACATCCCATAAAATCCCAACATCTCAACATTCATAATAATTATAAAATCCCCATAAAATCATGCAATAATCTCTATAAACAGCAGTTACAATAACAATACAGTTAACATTTAACAATTGAGCGATCAAGCTGGCAGTAATAACAACCCTATTCTTCTCAGGCAACTGTTCACAGTCTTTGGCACCACATACATCTGTGAAGAACCTTTTTCAAGATGAGAACTGTGAAATTGAAGTGTCGGTCAAAGCTTACAGATGAAATATAGCTCAACATAGTTATAAATGATTTGGATGAGGGTTTAGAGGGGATAATTATTAAATTTGCAGACGATACCAAACTGGGAGGAGTAGCAAACACAACCGAAGACAGAATCAGAATACAGGATGATCTTGATAGGCTCGAGAAGTGGGATAAACTGAATAAAATGAAGTTCAATAGGGACAAAAGTAAAGTTGTGCACTTAGGTAGGAAGAACCAAATACACCAATATAAGATGGGGAAGACTTGTCTTGGCAGTAGCATGTGCGAAAATGATCTGGGAGTCTTAGTAGACCAGACATTGAACATGAGTCAGCAGTGTGACTCAGTGGCTAAAAAGGCAAATGGGATTTTGGGCTGTATCAAACGGAGTATCATGTCCAGATCGCGGGAGGTGATGGTACCGCTTTACTCTGCTCCGGTTTGGCCTCACTTGGAGTCCTGTGTTCAGTTTTGGGCACCCCAGTTGAAGACGGATGTTGACAAACTGGAGCGTGTCCTGAGGAGGGCAACAAAGAGGGTGTCATCACACTCCGTGGCTTTCACCGCCCTCTCATACTCCCACTTCGTTGTGGGACTTCCGCCATGTTGCTTTCGCTTTCTAAGCTCCCTCTTCCTCTCAAAGGTTTACCACGGAGCCCATTTGACGAGAGGGCAAAGAGGGCACTCAGGAGCAATTTTGTCGATAGCAGCCCACAGGTGGGACTGCCAGGCACCCCCCAAGGGCAGGTAAAGAGGCACTGGGATACCAATATGGCAAATCAAATTTACAGAGTAGACTTTTATGGAGTCTTCAAACTTCCATTGTTCTTTATTCTTTTATATTGAACAAATCCCAATGCATTTCGCTTTTCGGCTTTTTCAAGGACTTCAGTTTCAATGTTTTGAATGCCAACTTCGATACTGAGAAATAATCTCCTAACAGTGAGTAAGATTGTTTTACCAATTGCCACACGTAGCGAAAGGCATTCTAGATGCATCCACCAAGGCATCCGAGTCACCGGAGGGCATCGCGTCCTGCAGAGCTTTCAGGAATCTTTCAGATTCCATAAGTCTCCATGGGCGGACTAAAATGTGTCCGTCACCCAAACAGGGAGCGGGCGGCATCCTCCTCAAATGGGCCTTCAGGGTATGGTGGTCTGACCATGGAACGGCATTGTTAGCCAACAGATCCATCTCCACCCCAGCACCAAAGATCAAATCCAGGGTATGACCAGCCTGATGAGTGGGTCTGGCAACAAATAACGAGAACCCCATCGTCGCCATGGCTAAGAATCATAGAATCACGGAATCATAGAGTTGGAATGGGCCATACAGGCCATCTAGTCCAACCCCCTGCTCAATGCAGGATCAGCCCTAAGCATCCTAAAGCATCCAAGAAAAGTGTGCATCCAACCTTTGCTTGAAGACTGCCAGTGAGGGGGAGCTCACCACCTCCTTAGGCAGCCTATTCCACTGCTGAACTAGAATCATAGAATCACAGAGTTGGAAGGGGCCATACAGGCCATCTAGTCCAACCCCCTGCTCAATGCAGGATCAGCCCTAAGCATCCTAAAGCATCCAAGAAAAGTGTGCATCCAACCTTTGCTTGAAGACTGCCAGTGAGGGGGAGCTCACCACCTCCTTAGGCAGCCTATTCCACTGCTGAACTACTCTGACTGTGAACATTTTTTCCTGATATCTAGACTATATCGTTGTACTTGAAGTTTAAACCCATTACTGTGTGTCCTCTTCTCTGCAGCCAACAGAAATAGCATCCTGCCCTCCTCCAAGTGACACCCTTTCAAATAAAGAGGGCTATTATGTCCCCTCTCAACCTCCTTTTCTCCAGGCTGAATATTCCCAAGTCCCTCAACCTAACTTCATAGGGCTTGATCTGGGCCAGGTCCTGGAGCTGACACATCCCCATGGACGTTGAAGTCCCCCAGAACTAACAGCCTGGAGAACTGCAACATCCGGGTGGCTGCCGCATCCAGCAGGCCTGGCAGGGCATCCGATGGAACAATGGGTGAACGGTACACCAACCAGTTTGCTACATTCTTGACTGATTCCCATGTCAGGCCAAGACATTCCACTCCTACGATCAATCGTGCTGGCCAAGTTTTGGTTTAAGAAGTGGTCCTTTTTAAGGACTGGGCATGCTAATGCGGCCCCCATGTGCCAAAAGGTTGGGGAACCCAGTTGTGAAGCTTCTGTGCTTCCAAGACACTTTTTTTTATATACTTTTTTTTTTTTTACAATTAACTCAATATGATCAATATTCCGTTTGGTCTGCAGAACTCTTAGAATTTATTTCTAACATCAAGAGTCAACTAAAAAGAAGTGATCCCAAATGTAAAATGTTTGTTAGTTCAGAGACCTCAAAAGCTTCTTTACACTATATATTAGGTGTCTCTAACTTTTTCGAGCCCACAGGCAAATTTGGAACTCTGACATAGTGCAGAGGGTTGTCTGTGCACAGTGCACAGATGGTTGTCACATAATGGCTGCTGCAGGAGGCGGAGACAGCCACAAAATGGCTGCCACAGCTGACCTTCCATCTCATGGAAGAGTTTGTTTTTATAACCCACTTCATACTACCCAAGGAAATAGCAAAACATCTTGCAATTGCCTTTTCTTCCTCGCTCCACAACAGACACCCTGTGAGGTAGGTGGGGATGAGAGAGCTCTGACAGAACTGTTCTATTAGAACAGCTCTAACACAGCAAAACTAATCTGCAGTGTCCGATCATGTCATTCCAAGCAAAAACCCTTTTGAGGGCCTCTCACTTTCTAAAAATCCTTAGCAAACACCAGAAATCTAAAAATTGTTAGCAGGCACCAGGGAATGGGTTGACAGGTGGCATGTTGCCCATAAACTAGGCTTACAAGAACCCCCAGTGGACGTGGGGTTCCCCTGCTGCCAGGCCTCATCACCAAACTTCTGATCAGTTGGCTGGAGTGGGAACTTTCCTCATAACAGAGAGTTCTGACAGAACTGCTCTGTGAGAACAGTTCTATCAGGACTGTGAGTGGCCCAAGATCACCCAGCTGGCTGCAATTGGAGTAGGAAATTAGCTCTCCAGAGTAAAAGCTGCCGCTCTTACACGACCCCACGCTGTCTCTCTGGACATAAGAGGATGTCAGGGCTTCCATGCTACCCAAATCTTTGCTCCCTGGCTCTGCATCCCTAGAAACCAGAAGGTATGCGTCAGAAGGTATGCGCAGCTCCATGTCAGGCACGTACAGGCAAGAGCATCCAGCTTGGGATGTCCTTGGAGCTGACTTTTTGGGCGTGGGTGTTTTTTTTCATGTCCCGGTCTGCTCAGCTGTCGGACAGCCCACAATTTTCTTCCCGAAGAGGCGGCTTTAATTGAAGGCGAAAACACTCAAAGGAAAGGAGGAGGGGAAAGGCAGTTCTTTTCGGGAGCTGAAGAGGTACCCTGGCTTGCCATTTGCAGGCTTCTGAGTGACGCTGGCCCAACGTCCCTCGGGGGAAGTTGAAGAGCACATAAAGGCCCTTCCTGTCTCAAGCTTTTGCACGCGCTCTTCCACCTGGACTGGTTTGCACTGGGGAACTGGGTAAGTTGGATTTTATTATTGCCAAGTGCCCTTGGGACAGCTTTTGCTGCTTTGGAGAAGAAGAGTTGGTTTTTCTCCCCCACTTTTTGGCATCCAAAGGAGTCTCAAAGTGGCTGACGGTCACCTCCCCTATCTGTCCCCACTTCAGACAACTTTTGCAGTAGGTAGTGGGGAGAAAGCTCTGAGAGAACTGTGTTGTGAGAACAGCACTATCAGGACTGTGACTTGCCCAAGGTCACCCAGCTGGCTCCCTGTGGAAAGGTGGCCGATTCCTTCTGACGCTCTTCTTGAGACCACCCGAGTGAATGAGCTGGGGGCTCCAAATGCCGAGGACCTTTGCCCAAATTGGAGCTGCAGCCAGATTTCCAGCTGCAATGAAATTCCAAGGGTGTGATGGTCATAACAGACAGAGAGTTCTGATAGAATTGCTCTGTAAGAACAGTTCTATCAGGACTGTGAGGGAACCAAGGCCACCCAGCTGGCTGCAATTGGAGGAGTGGGGAATTAAACTCAGCCCTCTAGAGCAGGGGCAGTCAACCTGTGGTCCTCCAGATGTTCATGGACTACAATTCCCATGAGCCCCTGCCAGCAAACGCTGGCAGGGGCTCAAGGGAATTGTAGTCCATGAACATCTGGAGGACCACAGGTGGACTACCCCTGCACTAGAGCACTCTTGTCCTATTTCTGGCAAAGAAACGCATCTGAGCAAGCTTCCTGGACAAGCCACACCTTGTGCTTGGAGGGTGTGAGTGTGGCCTTCAGACCCCAGTCAAGTCCTTCTGCTAGAGCGGCTTCAGTGGAAGCGCCTCTTCTGGGCACGCAGACCGTCCCAGGTTCGATCCCCGGCATCTCCACTTAAAAGGACCATGTCGCGGATGACGGGAACGAACTCTGAGACCCTGGAGAATCCGTCTGAGTATGCAATACTGACTTTATTTCTTCATTTGTTTGTTTGTTATTTTGATTTATTTACCGCCGCATTTCCTAGGGACCCGCGGCGGCTCACAGAATAAAACGTTAAAATACAATAACACCCCGTAAAACCCCAATTTACGATAAAACAAGCAAGTGGTCAAAGCAAATAATCTAGCCCATCCCACCTCATTCAGACGGTTCAGACAGAGGCTGAGTCTTCTTCTGCTAAGAGGAAGCAGGTGCAAGTCTAGTAGACTCTTTGATAGACTTTGGTAGACTTTAGGAAGGGGTCTTTGATGGAAACACCAGGGGTCTACCCTGGCCTACCCTACTTTGAGGCCAGCTGGGGGTAGTGCTTAAGAGTGAAGGCCCCTAATCTGGAAAACTGGATTTGATGCTCCACTTCTTCACCTGCTGCCAGAACGGTGACCTTGGGCCAGACACAGTCTCATAGAGCAGGGGTAGCCAACCTGTGGTCCTCCAGATGTCCATGGACTACAATTCCCATGATCCCCTGCCAGCAAGGACCACAGGTTGACTACCCCTGTCATAGAGTAGTACCACCTCCCTCAGAGAATGTCCGTTGTGGGGCGAGGAAGGGAAAGGAATTTGTAAGCCGCTTTGTAAGGAGTTTGTAAGACGCTTCGGGCAGGGAAAAGCAAGGGATAAGAGCCAGCTCTTCTTCTTCCATGTGTCCTTCCCAGACTCTTCCACCAGAGACTGCGTCCAGAGGAGCTCAGGGGAATCTTCTGCAGAATTTCAGGGAAACCCCACCCCCAAATTTTTTTCCCCATTACTAGACCTTCAAAAGCTGAACTTTCAAAATGCAGGAGTCCTGCCAAACGCTGGGTGAGAAAAATGTAACTTCCTCCTGCTCCTGAATGCCTTCTTTCTCCCAATTCTGTGAAGGCTCAAAGGGGTGGCAGGTGACAGTGGATGAGTGAGAGGGTTGGGAGTGTCCTGCATAGTGCAGGGGGTTGGACTAGATGACCCAGGAGGTCCCTTCCTACTCTATGATTCTATGAATGGATCTTTCCTCAAGCTTTTCATTGACAATTTGCCTCCAGCTTGAAAGGCAATATATTTGAAATTGCATCTGCATAAGGGAATGTAGTAAGAAGGGCAGCCAGAGCTTAGAACGGCAGATGTGTTCAGAGCTTTGAGGATCAATGGGATTTATGTGAAGGGTAGCTTTCCAGGTCTTTTGAGAGTCGCTGTAGTATACTGATTAAGATTGGTGGGCTCTAACCTGGAGAACTGGGCTTGATTCCCCGCTCTTCCTCCACATGCAGCCAGCTGGTTGGCCTTGGGCTAGTCACAGCTCTCTTAGAGCTGTTAGAATCATAGAATCATAGAATCATAGAGAATCATAGAGTGCCGTATACAATGGGACTATGACATCTCTGTTCTCATAGACAGTTCTCTCAGGGCTTTCTCAGCCACACCTACCACACAGGACATCTGCTGCGGGGAGAGGAAGGGAAAGGTGTTTGTAAGGAGCTTTGGGTCTCTGTCAGGTAGTCAAAAGCAGGGTATAAAAAATCAGTTATTCTTTCTTCTTTCTTTTATTTTCTTCTTTCATCTTCTTTCAATTTCTTTCTTTCTTCTTTCTTCTTTCTTCATCTTCTTTCAACTACTTTCTTTCTTTTTTCTTCTTTCTTCTTCTTCTTCTTCTTCTTCTTCTTCTTCTTCTTCTTCTTCTTCTTCTTCTTCTTCTTCTTCTTCTTCTTCTTCGTTGTTTCTGCAACAACTAAATGGCCAGGGAAGGGTTGAACTTGGTAAGGCTGATGAAAGACATCTCAGTGAATGTGTATGTATATGCATGCAGCTGTTGTGAGTGTAAATAAAGGGGGAGGGGGGGCTCAGCCAAAAATATACCAATACTGTATATTTATTATATGGTGCACACAACGGCGACAGTTAAAAATGCATGATCTGAATACCAGAACATCATTTTTTAAAATGTTTTCTGTAATACGATGTTCCAAACGTATGTTGCGTACTCCGTATCATAAGTAGAACACAAGGGTAATATTTGATTTGTGGCATGTTTATTTATATTGATTTATTCATGATTGGATCTATATACTGCTCTTCTTGGGCTGTCCGTCTCGGGGCGGTGAACAAGGGGTATGACCTTTCCAGAATAAAATATACAAATTATACCAATTAAATTGTTTGGCCTGCTGATCTTAGTAGCTTCTCTAATGAGGAGGGAACCAGGCTGGAGGGGTTAGGACCAAAGGGGAGATGAGAGGACAGAGCTATGGTAAGTGTGGTTCCGATTTCAGTTGGCCTCAACCATAGGCCTCATGGAAGAGCTCCATCTTTAGGATGCTTTGGGCTGATCCTGCGTTGAGCAGGGGGTTGGACTAGATGGCCTGTATGGCCCCTTCCAACTCTATGATTCTATGATTCTATGATCTTACAGGCCCTGCAGAACTCGGGAATCTCTGTCAGGGCCCTGATGGTGTCATGGAGCTCGTTCCACCAGACAAGAGCTTGTTGAGGCCCAACTTGTCTCCTTAGGGCCAGGGATCCGCAGTTGGTTAGTCCAATTTGACTCTCACGGTCTCTGGGGAACCTATTCAGAAAGGCAGTCCCTCAGATACACAGGGCCCGGTACACGTAAGGCCTTGAAGGCAAATCCCAAAACTTTGAACCAGATCCAGAACTCAACTGGATGTTTTAATATGACTACACCATCCTGAACTGGCTTGCTGTAAGGGCAGTATAGAAATGGAAGGAAGGAAGGAAGGAAGGAAGGAAGGAAGGAAGGAAGGAAGGAAGGAAGGAAGGAGGAAGGAAGGAAGGAAGGAAGGAAGGAAGGAAGGAAGGAGTCACTGGCAGTCTTCAAGCAAAAGTTGGATACACACTTTTCTTAGATGCTTTAGGATGCTTTGGGCTGATCCTGCGTTGAGCAGGGGGTTGGACTAGATGGCCTGTATGGCCCCTTCCAACTCTATGATTCTAAGATTCTAAGAAAGAAAGAAAGAAAGAAAGAAAGAAAGAAAGAAAGAAAGAAAGAAAGAAAGAAAGAAAGAAAGAAAGAAAGAAAGAAAGAAAGAAAGAAAGAAAGAAAGAAAGACAATGCAGCTGCTACAGGACTGGTCTTATATGAGATCTCCATGGTGTTCAAGTGAGAATCTGTTATGAAATGTCCATGATTCAACTCTCGAAACAAAATTGAAAGAGCCTTCAGGGAGGGTGGTATATAAATATAATAAATAAACAAACAAACAAACCAATAAAATCGAGCTTCTGAAAGTGCCTTTTTTGGCATTTGTCTCAACTTGGGAACACTTGATGATAACAACAACAACAACAACAACAATAATAATTATTATATTACAACTATTGCTGTTGTTTTCTACATAACAGAGTGAGGGCAACAGCCCTGCAACCGTAGCTCCACCCTCTCCCCAAGGTAGTGTATCAACCAAAACAAAAGCAACCAACCAACAAAACAAGTCTGAGTTGCGTAGAGCAAGGGGAATACTATGATATACTTGCTGGCTCTTTCTCTCCCCTGAAGCCATTTCTAATCCCTGTAAAGTTGATTGCCAGGATTCTGGGCTCTGTTTGGGCGAATATTCCTGTGGGTTGTGCGGAGGAATGCTCGTTCCCAGTGGGATCTGGGGATCCCCTGGAAGTGTAGCTCATCCCCAGGCTAAAGAGGTCCATTCTGCAAGCCCAGGAATACATGTTCCTGGAATAAAAAATGACTGCTAAGGCAAAGGGGAGACGGAGACGGTCACAGATCCTTCCAGATCGCCAGATCCCACCCAGTAACAAGAGTGCTCTTACTAGCTGGAAAGGAATTGCATTTGCATACAATCCTACATTGCTTTCTTGGAGACACAATGCATATTTATTTAGGCGTCAACCTCATTGAGTGTCAATGTTTTCCCTGGTGAAGGATCTTCAGCTTCACTTTGGATTTCACTGTAGCCAGCATCCAGGAGGAATGTGGACATTTGTAGATGGTCTCATGGTTCGCACCCAAGAAATGTTGCTAGTCATAGACAGCTTCAAGAGGGGATGGGATAAACACATGGGATAGAGGTCAACCAGTAGCTAGTAGCCACGTCTAGATCAGGGGTAGTCAAACTGCGGCCCTCCAGATGTCCATGGACTACAATTCCCAGAAGCCCCTGCCAGCATTCGCTGGCAGGGGCTTCTGGGAATTGTGGTCCATGGACATCTGGAGGGCTGCAGTTTGACTACCCCTGGTCTAGATGGCTTATACCAATAAAGGTATCTGAATCTGAAGGTCTAGATGGAACATTGTTTGTGGCTTTGGGAGTTCTGGCCCTGCTGGTGGACTTCCTGGTGGCCCCATGGTTTTGGCCACTTTGTGACAGAGCGCAATCCAACATGGCTTCTCTTGTGTTCTTAAAAGCAGAGGTCCATGAATGTCTATTAGAGTAGCGATCCCCAACCTGTGGGCCGCGGACCACATGTGGTCCGTCGACTAATTGGAGGTGGGCCGCCAAGCACGTCTTCTCCCCCCCCCGGCCCTTTACTTCATCCCCCCCGGCCCTTTACAACACACTTCGGGTGTCATTGTCTCCCATCACTCCCAGATGGGACTATCTCGTTGCAGAGAAACAAGCTCAGGGTTCCCATTGATTTGTCATTGTCATGAGTTAAAATTTCCATGAAAATAAAATGTTCCTTATGTTCATTGTTGTGGCGTGTCTGTATCTTATTTTGAAGGGATGTTTAAACATTACCATAGCAATCAGAGAGCATTAGGGCAGTGGATGAGAGTAGAGGAGTAAACTACCCCCCCCCCCACCCCCACTGGGCCTCAGTAAAATTGTCAAGCGTTGAGTGGTCCCCGGTGATAAAAAGGTTGGGGACCACTGTGTTAGAGCACTATATAGAAGAAATATACTACAGCTTCTTGGTGTTTGGGGAGGGAAGAGTAGGAGGGATCCTGGAGTTCTGGCCTTGCTGGTGGACCTCCTGATGGCCCCTGGGTTTTGGCCACTGAGTGATACAGAGTGCTGGACTGGAGGGGCCATTGGTCTGTTCCAACATGGCTTCTCTTGTGTTCTCATCTCTGGGGCAGTGATGCTCTATATTCTTGGTGCTTGGAGGGCAAGAGGGGGAGGGCTTTTTATGTTCTGGGCCCCACTGGTGGACTTTTTTATCGTATCTGTTTATTGGCCACATTCAGTGTAGAATCATTGGGCCATTGGCCTGATCCAACATGGCTTTCCTTAAGTTCTTCTCAATCCTAAACCTCAGCATATACCAGATCTTCCTCCTAAGGAAAAATGTCTCAATGTCATCATGTAACATAACTCTGCTTAATAGTGGATCTATGACAGTAGAAAACTGGATGATTACATCAGCATTTTGTTTCTTCTCCTAGGTATCTCCAGGCCACCCAAAAAGATGTCTTATTATAGACAACGGAATCCAATGTCACTGCCGTTTGTGAAGAAAGGGCCGACGTATTATGGACCACGATACATTCCACTCTATGGGTCCAAATATCCTCTGTCCATAAGCATCCCTACACATGAGGAACTCCGCTGTGCACCACCTCGTGCTCTACCATATGTGACCACCAAGTACCAACCTCGACGGGTATCTGTGTGCCCAGAACCAACAACACCCAAATACCCAGAAGTAAATTTAACCCGGAAATTAGCACGAGCATCGCTCAGAAGTCCACGATCTTTTTTGAGGTATAACATGATGACCAAGGGTCGACATAATACCATTGCCAAAGGGCCAGAAACCCATGGAAACAGGATCCCTCTACCCCGTATGACTAAAGGCCCAGTAATGTATTCAATCAAGACTCCAGAAACCTACACAACCAATGACCCACTACCACGGTTGACCAAGGGTCCAGTACCTTATTTGGCCAACAGGCCAAAGGCAAACGAACATAAAGTCCCTCTCCCACGAATGACCAAGGGCCCTGTCATATATGCAACAAATGGACCACAACCACATGCTACAAATAGCTCACAAGTTCACGGGGCCAAGGGGATTCTGTCCCGGGCAGCAAAACACGCGCTGTCACAGGTGAAAAAGAGCACATTGTCGCGGACGACCAAAGGTCCGCGGCTAATCTCAACCAAAGTCCCGCGCTTAGGCATGATAAAACCTTCACGACTCTGGCTGAATAAGATGTCGCAGTCACAACCGAACTTGAACAAGGGCTCCCAATCAAACCTGGAAAAGGATTCGCGGGGAAGCCTGACAAAGGGTTCGCAACCATCCCTGATTCATACGGGCCCGTTCTCTTCCCTGAAGAAACCCCCTAAAAATGTAAAGATCTCTAGCTCGGGCAAAAAATATTCTTCCGCAACCAAATGGTTCTAAAGGACATAAAAACTGACTCCCCCCCCCCAATGAAGACTTTGGCGCAGATCAGTGAGAGCTGCTCTTTGTTTTTTCTGTGCAGTTCCCGGAAGATTTAAGCCACGGGTTTATAAGTGATTCTCGTCTTGTTAATTTATTATTGTTATTATTTAAATCAAGAGGTGTTGCCCTTAAATAGTTGCCTTTGTTGTGACTATGCGAGTGAATGCAGTATAGTATCTGAGCACGGTCGTTGACCTGCTTTAAGCAATGTTCTCCGAACTGTTCTGTTTCTACACATAGGTTTTGACATCTTCTGTAATTAAATAATTGTATACACTTCACAGCCGTTATGTGTCTATTACTCCAGGAGAACGATCTTCCTACACCTGTAACCACGGGGTAACTGAGGGAGTTCACTCCCCAAGGGATACTCTAGTTGCAAGTAAAGGTAAAGGTATCCCCTGTGCAAGCACCGAGTCATGTCTGACCCTTGGGGTGACGCCCTCTAGCGTTTTCATGGCAGACTCAATACGGGGTGGTTTGCCAGTGCCTTCCCCAGTCATGACCGTTTACCCCCCAGCAAGCTGGGTACTCATTTTACCGACCTCGGAAGGATGGAAGGCTAAGTCAACCTTGAGCCGGCTGCTGGGATTGAACTCCCAGCCTCATGGGCAGAGCTTTCAGACGGCTGCCTTACCACTCTGCGCCACAAGAGGTCCTACACCTGACCACCCCATTAATGTTGGGATTTTGTTTCTGGCTTGTTTTCTATGTATTTATTTTTAAGCTGGGGATGATATCTATTTCATTGTGGGGGTTTTAATGTTGGCAATCACATAAATTAATAATAAACAAAATTTATCTATTTCTTTTTTATTTATAATTTGATTTCTAGAACACCGCTCCCAGCAAAGTTGCTCATGGGGTTTTACAACATATATGGAAAACATCGTATATGAAATCTTGTAACAATGAAATCCCCAATTTTTACCCCAATAAAAATAAAGATAACAATAAAATACAATAAAACACAATAAGACAAGATGGCATGGCGATATAATTTGATTTTCATACTACTATACTGGGGCACTCTACAATAAAGAAATAAATTAACAAAACGGTCTCTCCCCTACCTCCATCTCTTTAGACAACCCCACCCTCTCAAACACCCACCTCTGGTGACTCAAGTTGGAGGTAATATAAAATAAGCTAAAGGTAAAGGTATCCCCTGTGCAAGCACGTCTGACCCTTGGGGTGACGCCTTCCAGAGTTTTCATGGCAGACTCAATATGCGGTGGTTTGCCAGTGCATTCCCCAGTCATTACCATTTACCCCCCAGCAAGCTGGGTACTCATTTTATCGACCTTGGAAGGATGGAAGGCTGAGTCAACCTTGAGCCGGCTGCTGGGATTGAATTCCCAGCCTCATGGGCAGAGCTTCAAACAGCATGTGGCTGCCTTAACACTCTGCGCCACAAGAGGTTCTAAGAGGATGGTCTAAAACGGGAAAGGGGAGACCAAGGAGATGGAGGGAGGCCCATATCATTTAGACAGTCCAGGAAAAGTGCTGTTATACAGCCCTGCAGAATGTAGACAGCATTGTCAGGGCCCGAATTACAACTGGTAACTGATTCCACTAGATTGGAGACAGGGCTGAAAATATCTGCATGTTTTACCCCTTGGCTTTAACTATGGTGTAATGGTTTTTATGTTCTTTATTAGAAGATTTCTGTTGATCCCCTCCATCTGAACCTGGGATTGTGATTTCCTTTGGATCTATTGATCTATTCCAGCTCTATTGACCCCAGGTTCTAGGTGAATTTCTGTGCCTCACCTTGTTAGGATTTTTAAGTAATTTGTAATGGGTTTATATATGTTCAGCAATATTTGAATTTGATTTTAATGATGTCAGCCACCCTGAGACCATTGTTGGAGAGGGCCGGGCTAAAATTCCCATGAACGAACGAATGAACGAATGAATGAATGATCCTAATATAACCTCCCTCCCCCTTTTCCTGAGACCTATCTAGGAGCAAAAAAGATTCACTGAAGTCTTCAGTATATCAGAGTTTTATGCAGCGTTAATATCATAACGGATGGACATAAGCAAGGGAGATCAAGCTGGCATTCTGAATGAGAGTCCAAGTTCTTTTTTAGCATTGCGATGAGAAACAGCACCCTCTGGTGGCTCCAGCAAGTCTATACACCTATTGGGATTCTGGAATGGTCCTTCCCACACATTTATTTCAATTTGGGCTCAAGGGAATTAACATCTTGTGTGAACTGCCACAAGACGAACTGTCTACCATGTAGAGCAGGGGTGGCCAAACGGTGGCTCTCCAGATGTCATAGAATCATAGAGTTGGAAGGGAACTCCAGGGTCATCTAGTCCAACCCCTGCCAAACACAGGAAATGCAGGGGCTCATGGGAATTGTAGTCCATGGACATTTGGAGAGCCACAGTTGGGATACCCCTGCTCTGTCATGCCACCAGTTTAACCTTTCTTCATAAGAAGAACATCTACCAACCTCTCAAGCAATGCAGCTGTGAATTTTTGCACCTTTTCCAGTACTTTAATATCCTTGCTGAGGTGCACAGTATTCCGGATGAGGCCACACAGGGGTGTTAGGAGACCAGGTGATTTCACAGAATCATAGAACCAATCCCTTTCCTAATTATCGTAATCGTAGGATTTGCATTTTTTTTATTACTGTCAGTCACTGAGATGACATTTTCAGTGAGTTCTCTACCATGAATCCCAGGTCTCTCTCTCTTGGTCTGTCATTGCCAATTAAGGCCCTATCAACCTATAGCTGGAGTTTTTGACTTCAATGCGCATTACTTTACCCATATGCACATTGATGCCCACTCACAGGTCCTTTTGGAGTACCTCGAAGTCCTCCCTGGTTTCCTCTGACCTGAACAACTTAGTGGTAGTGAGCTCCCCCTCACTGGTAAACTTCAAGCAGTGGCTGGACACATACATCTCATAGAACAATAGAATCACAGAGTTGGAAGGGACCTCATGGGTCATCCAGTCCAACCCCCTGCACAATGCAGGACTCTCACAACCCTAACAACTTCCAAAGATGGGGTACCCACTACCTCCCAAGGAGGCCTGTTCCACTGAGAAACCGCTCTGACTGTCATGAATGCTTAGGCTGATCCTGCATTGAGCAGGAGGTTGGGCTCCATGGTCTGTGTGGCAGAATGGCCCTACTGTTATTCCAAAGACACAGTCCCCCCCCCCCGTCTAGATTGGGGAGAGCAGGGAGGGGCCTCTAAGCCCATGTTCTCCTTCCCTTTTGAACATTAATTGGTCTGGCCAGAAAGCAGGTGCTTGGAATGGGACTGTGGGAGACCACAGAGGCAAGGCCTCAGGAAAGAAAGGGGTGGCTAAGAGTCCTGGTTATTCCATGACCTGGTTATTCCAGCTCATAACCAGGTGATGAGGGTAGTTACCCAGAGAGTCCCTTTTGCCACCCGCCTGGAGTTGGCAAGCAGCCAGAATAGGGGACAGGCCTGCAAGGCAGAGGCAAGCTGGTTCCATCACAGCCTTTATGGCCCCTTCTAACTCTAGGATGCTAGGATTATCCTGGATGCTTCAGGCAGATCCTGCATTGAACAGGGGGCTGGACTAGACGACCTGTATGGCCCCTTCCAACTCTATAGTCCTTGGATTCTATGAATGCCTTTTCCTCCAGCTTAGCAGCACTTTCCACTGCTAGAGATACTCTATTTATTTTCCAGTATCCTGGCACCTACAAGCATGCACAGAGTGTCTTATCTGTAAGCAGTCTATATGTCTTTTTTAAGTAAAGCCGAAGTCCACTCATCTGCATCCACGGGGAAGGGGAGGAAATATAAGTGCATAGAAGAGAAATTCTTGAAAGCTTCTATCCAACACTCTATGGAATATATGGCCCTGTGCCATGGAACAGAGTGGGTTTTGTGCATTCATTTTGCCCATATGAGCAGTGGGTGCAATTCTTAATGGGAATGCACGATAGAAATATAGTCTACAACATGCAATGAATATGAAGTGTGTTTGAAACATTCATATTTGTCCCTTGATAAAGCCAACAGGTGAAACGCGTTAAAAAAACAACTGAAACTGAAGAGAGATGACTTTTCTTTGATTTATTATTGCCATTGTTGTCCCAGTGCATCTTTAAAAGGTAAAGGTAAAGGTATCCCCTGTGCAAGCACCAGGTCATGTCTGACCCTTGGAGTGACGCCCTCCAGCGTTTTCATGGCAGACTCAATACGGGGTGGTTTGCCAGTGCCTTCCCCAATCATTACCGTTTACCCCCCAGCAAGCTGGGTACTCTGCGCCACAAGAAGAAGAAGAAGAAGAAGAAGAAGAAGAAGAAGAAGAAGAAGAAGAAGAAGAAGAAGAAGAAGAAGAAGAAGAAGAAGAGTTGGTTCTTATATGCCGATTTTCCCTACCCGAAGGAGGCTCAAAGCGGCTTACAGTCGCCTTCCCATTCCTCTCCCCACAACAGACACCCTGTGGGGTGGGTGAGGCTGAGAGAGCCCTGAGATTCCTGCTCTGTCAGAACAGTTTTATCAGTGCTGTGGCGAGCCCAAGGTCACCCAGCTGGCTGCATGTGGGGGAGTGCAGAGGCTCATGCATCTTTACTGTTTCACAATTGAATTTTTCACTGGAACCTACCCCTCCTAGTTATATTTAGCATGAATATGAATAAAGCATGCAAAATGCCAAACCGCAGGAACTTTGGTGAATGGCCATCAAGAGGCAATGCAGGAAGAGTCACACAAAAACTTACCACTTGAGTACAACTTGGTTGGTCTTAAAGGTACCTGACTCAAAATTCATTTTGTGGCTTCAGACCAACACGGCAACCTACTTGCAATTCGGATGATTCGGTTACTGCTGTGGTGCTGTTGCAGCAACTTGACAGAAGAGGGCGATGTTGGCCTCTTTAGTAGTCTTATGTGTAGCTCTTACGGCTAGATGATGTTTGCTGCTACAACCTCTGGACCAGCATTTCCCAGTTTCTGTTTTCCTTCCTGCACATCAATGAGACACTGGTCAATAAGGAGGGCAATATCTAGAAAGGAGCCCCTAAGAAAGAAAGAGAAGCCATGTTGGATTAGGCCAATGGCCCATCCAGCCCAACACTCTGTGTCTCACAGTGGTCAAAATTCAGGGGCCATCAGGAGGCCCACCAGTGGACCAGAACTCCAGAAGCCCTCCCACTGTGGCCCCCTTCAGGCGCCAAGAAGATAGAACCCCACTGCCCCAGACATAAGGGAAGCCATGTTGGATCAGACCATTGTCTCAAGAAGTCCAAAACTCTGCGTGGCCAAAACCCAGGTGCCATCAGGAAGTCCACCAGCAGGGCCAGGACTCCAGAAGCCCTCCCACTTTTTCTCCCCGCCCGGCTTTTATTAAGTTCCTATCTCTGGGGCAGTGATGCTCTGTCTTCTTGGTGCTTGAGGGGGGCAAGAGTGGGAGGGCTTCTGAAGTCCTGGCCTGGCTGGGTGACCTCCTAAATTCACCTGGTTGTTGGTCACTGTGTGTTACAGACTGTTGGACTAGATGCACCACTGGCCAGATCTAGCATAGCTTCTGTTTTGTTCTTATGAACCATTCGTTCGATCTGGTGGGATCTGTTTATGTTCTTGTTGCCTCATGTTCTTAAGCACATATGTTCAATCCCCTGCACTTCCAGTTCAGAGAATCAGATAGTGTGTGTGATATGGAAGACCTGAACTCAGGACCCTGGAGAATGGCAGCCAGTCTCAGCAGATGTACCCAACAATTGACTGTACATTGGCTTTGTTGTCCCCAAACAAACCACTAGATGGCAAGCAAGTTCTGTCTCCACATTTGTTCTTCCTTGTAGAGATAAAACTGACATAGACCGGGGTGTAGTTTGCACACAACTTTTTACCCACCCCCATTCCAAATAAATCCCTCCTGTCTACACTGAATTTGATTTCCATTTTGATTTTCGGCATTTTAAAGTTTCCCTATGCGACATGTGAGATTGATCCAGAGAGACCTTACCTTCCCCCATGATATCCAGAAGTGGATATAATCCTCAATATTTGAAAAATTGGCATCAGTAAATGTGCAGTAAATCTGCTTTTTGTGAATTAACTTCCTGCCTTGTGCCTCCAATGCTGTAGCAAAGCAGTCTTCCCTGATTGGCCAGGGCATCAGTTCAAAGACATCCTGGTTCCTGATTGCAAGGCTTGTCTTAAAGTGACTGCGCTCCAGAAGCCATAACTTCTCTCAGCAGGGATTTGCCTCTTGGATTTATTCCCTCTCCTCTTCTGTCTCCAATCCTCCCCCCCCCCCCATTCAAGAAAAGAAAGAGGCTCCTGCTGCACTTGGCTCCCCTCCCCACTCTGAGCTTCCCATATCAAGTGCAGAACACTTTCTTTTTCAATGGGGGGGGGGGAATAGAGCAAGACCCAAGTTCAAATCGATCTGAATTCAGCAGGATCCACAACAGAAAAAACAAAGTAAGCACAGAATCAACCCCAGATATCATTGTGACATATATAGCTCAGTCATACTCTGTCATTCTACCCTCCCAGGCACATTCTCTCCAGTGGAAGCTGCACGAATCTCACTAAGTGTGTGGAGCCAGGTGAAGTTGTTTCCCAGCACAGCTTCTGATAGGCTATTGAACATCTGATTGGCTGTGCAGGTTAAAATAATGCTGCTTCAGCCACAGGGACCCCCAGTTTGATTCTCTTATAGAATCATAGAGTTGGAAGGAACATCTAGGGCAGGGGTAGTCAAACTGCGGTCCTCCAGATGTCCATGAACTACAATTCCCAGAAGCCCCTGCCAGCATTCACTGTCAGGGGCTCCTGGGAATTGTAGTCCATGGACATCTGGAGGGCCGCAGTTTGACTACCCCTGGTCTAGGGTCATCTGTCCAAGGCCCCTTCACACAATTGAATATGACAAATTTTCAATTTTCAATTAAGGTGGGGGGACACTTCTTTATTCTGATATAGTTTGTTCTGGTCCTGCAAAGTATTTGTATTGGCAGAATCCTCTGGCAGCAAACATTTCCTCTTCCTCTCCTGGGTACTGGAGAATCCTGCTGGGGGGGGGGGGGCTGTCATCTGCCCTCCATTGGTCCCTAGCAGAATTGGTCATCATCTTCCTTGTCGTCCTTGAGGCCCTTCAAGCGCAGGCGGGCAAAATCCTCAAAAACAATGTCGCCGTCCTGCCCGTAGTTGGTTTCAAATTCAATAAGGTTTGTGTCAATGGGGGCGTCTGTTTCTTGGACAGCTGTCTGGGGCTGCGAAGGGGAGGTCTGGTCTGGAGGCTTGGGGTGCATGAGGGCAAAGGGAAGCTCCACAGCCACGTCTCCGCCTCGGGACACCACCAGCTTCACCTTGTCTCTGTAGGAAACCAGAATGCCGAGGACTTCCTTGCTGGCCCCCTCCTTCACGATGGTGGAGGAGGCTAGGTTGAAAAGTTCCAAAATGTATCTGGAAAACATCCTCATCATCCTGTGTACTAATCCATGACTGACTTTCATAGAATAGAATCATAGAGTCGGAAGGGACCTGCAGGGTCATCTAGTCCAGCCCCTTGCACAATGCAGGAACTCACAACTACCTGCTTACCCACAGTGACCCCAATTTCATGTCCGATGATGACGATGAAGAAGAATAGTTGGTTCTTATATGCCGGTTTTCTCTAGCCAAAGCAGCTTACAATCACCTTCCCTTCATTTTTCTACACCTTGTGAGAGAGGTGGGGCTGAGAGAGCCCTGATACTACTGCTTGGTCAGAACAGCTTTATCTGTGCTGCGTGAGCCCGAGGTCACCCAGATGGCTGAATTTGGGGGAGTGGGGGAGCCATCAGTGGGGCCAGAACTCCAGGAGCCCTCCCACCCTTGCCCCCCAAGCACCAAGAAGACAGAGTGTCAGTGTCCCAAACAGAAAAACATAAGAGAAGCCATGCTGGATCAGGCTACTGGCACATCTAGTCCAACACTCTGTGTCACACAGACCGTTTATGCACTGGAGGTTTCATGCCAGGCTGCAGGCTGGAGTTTTAGTTGCCCCACCTCTTCCTGCACCCACACGGGGGTGCATTTGGCCTAGTGCACCTCATCCACCCCCAATATGTACTCCTGCATGAGAGCTGGGGCAGTGAAGTTCTCAGTGCATAAATGATCAGTGGCCCAAACCCAGGGGCCATCTGGAGGTCCACCAGTGGGTGTAGAGTTCCCACTGTTTCCTCCAAAGTACCAAGAATACAGAGACAGCATGTTGGATCAGGCCATTGGTCCATCCAGCCCAACATTCGGCATCACAAGAGGACAGCACCCAAGTACCATTACTGGACAATTTGGGGGTTGAAATATGAAAGCTAGGCATGTATCTCTAAACCTGATCAAAATTATTTATCGGTGAAAACATTTACACCCTGCCTTTCTATGCCATTTGTGGTAGCATTGTAGTATTCTCTGAAACTCTGGAGGAGACCATTGCATCCAATCCCCTTCCGATCTTGACTAGATGTGAAGAAAGGCAGTACTTGAACATTTTAATAAAGACAATTTTGTAACCTGGATTGCGAAGGAGACTGTTGGGATGGCAGAAAATCCAGATCGCCAAGGCATACAAATCAAGATGGGATGCCGATTGACGGGAGAAAGTGGAACCATAAACAGAAAACTACAAGATGCTGGAACAGGCCAAGACCACTTGAGCAAAGGTCTTGACAGATACAAAGGCACAATAGACGTCCCAAGATTATTATAGGGTACATCCGATAGGGGAGGGGGGGACCAGGAATTTAGATGGAAGAGCACAGGGCACAAGAGGTGCAAGTTTTCCCAAGCCAGGCCAGATGGCTCGGCTTTTGATCCTAACAGTAACATTTCTGTTGAGTCTCTACTGTCTACGCAAGGTCATAAGAACGGTCTGATAAGGAGGGGAGATAGTGGCACCCCACTGGGAATGCAGAGGAGGCTTGGAGCCTGAAGGGAGATTTACAGTTTTATGATGCCTGGCCTTGCTAGGGTGCAGGAAGGGAGGAAGGCATGAATCAGGGTTCATGACACCCATAGGCTATTGCAAACCAACATGCTATGCATTATGCGAACCAACAGACCGATGCGTTTCGGACCTTGTAAGGCCTTCTTCTATGGTCTGGTTTTAACCCACAACAGTTCTTAAGACATATAAAATATGTCCAGCAACCAATAAAAGCTCCAAATTAAAAGCTGTAAAGAGTCCCTTAATGAAAGAAGATGTCTAGTTTTCAGTCATTATCACTCTTCTGAAGGCAGGCCAAAATTTTCAGGGGTGTGTCCCCGTATTAGGGTAATCATTTGGAGTTACCCAATCATTTACCAGCCAACTTCACGTGGTCGTAATTGTCACCTGTACCTGGTCCCTCTGATACCACAAGCAAAAAAGAAATATCCCCAGAGAAGAACTATTAATGTTAACATTCTGTTACAAGCACTCTCTTTGGACACGTGGGGTTACCTTCTCTCAAGGGTGTTTTTTTAATAGTTTGCAAGTGAAGAGTGATCGCTCAGCAGCTTGAGGCAATTTGCTGTCGAACACACCCTGGTTTGTGTGGGCAGCTGTGGGGAAGTCTGCCAATGTGTGGTGGAAGCGATGAAGGAAGACAGAAGTTCAAATTCTGCCTCTAGATAATTGGGAATGGTTTGTGGAGGTGGGCTGGAATCACGGGCAAACAGCATTCATGGACAATTCTGTTTTTCCCCCAACTGTGATGTGAATACATTTACCATATGTGGCTATCTGCACCAGTGGACATTATTGATCCTGATCTGGCTTACAGAGAAATGTGGGCCATGAAGAACTCTAAAGATCTGGGCCACTTCTGCATGATGGAAAAGCTGATGAAAACTCACCAAATACCTCGTTGTTTTTCTGATCTCTGCACAGAAGAGTTAATTTACTCTGCAAAACTGATTTTGCTCTGCATGGTGAACTGCCTCTTCGGTGTTTTAAGCATCTTTTAAGCGTTGTTTCTGAAAGAGGCTTTTCACCCATTCATTTCTCTCCTGCCTATCTCAGGCGCTATATTAGTCACGCAGAGAAGCTCCTTGGTTATGCAGATGAGTGACTGGATTAGAGAACAAAGTGGAGTTGACAAAAATACAGGGGGCAGGGCTATGAATTGTTCCATGCACAGAGCATTGCAACGTGGTTTTTCAACAGACTATATTCAATGAAGAACGATTGTAATATAATAAAGTGGTCTAAACTGGTTGTTTTTTAAACTGTTTTATTTGGCTCTGTGCAGAATACCTCCTGGAAAGTTATTTCTGATGACTCTAATGACTTATAACAACAAAGAGGGATATCCATTCCATGTAGAAGTTTACGGTCGGTGATCCTCAATGCTTTGTTCAGGAAGAAGAAGAGGAAGAGGAAGAAGAAGAAGAAGAAGAAGAGTTGGTTCTTATATGCCACTTTTCCCTGCCTGAAGGAGGCTCAAAGTGGCTTACAGTCGCCTTCCCATTCCTCTCCCCACAACAGACACACTCAAAAGTTGAGTTGTAAAACAATATTAAAAAATTATAATGAATATTTATTAAACTACACCAATATAATGTTAAAAACAAAGTAAAAACTATACAGATCTAAGTGCACATGAAGAGACCAAACATGTTTCGACCCTCACAGGTCTTCTTCAGTGGTCAATGTTCAAGTGGGTCACCATGTGGTCTGAAGCGGCACAACAAAACAAAATCAGAATCCAGTGGCATCTTTAAGACCAGCAAAGATTAATTCAAGGCGTGAACTTTCGAGTGCAAGCACTCTTCCTCAGACTATGACCTGACCATAATAAGAGTGGGAATATATAAGCAAAAGTTAATCCTGTTAAATTAGTAAACTTTGTCAAAAAATCCAAAGACAGCCACATACTAATTTAACAGGATTAACTTTTGCTTATATGAGAGTATATAAAGAATAAGAGACAGAAAAACATAACACTAATTATCTAAACAAAACACAACAATTCCCCCTTGCCCCCCTGATGACTCTTCTTTCTCTCCTTTGTCTCAATTGGCACGATAGTTCAAATAAAAAGATTACTGTTCACAATAGTCCAGTCTTCTGTTTGAGCTATTTTGTCCAGTTTGATCCAGCTGTTTAGTCCTCCCATTTTCCATTGAATTTAAATGATTGTGAGCTATTAGAATCAAAGAATAATAGAATTGGAAGTGATCAAGGGCATCTAGTCTACCCCTCTGCACAATGCTTTGGACATGTCTATTTCTCTTACCCAGGTTTTTCCCCCAAGCAATGGTAAAAAATAAGGGGTTCTGAACTGACCAATTCAAGGCATTTTGTTCAGTTTGGGGCATGGCTTGGGGCTGCCCTGAACCTTGAACTCCTCTGGAATTTTCAGGTTCATGCCCCTCCCTAATCCAAAATTTCTCTCTTTTCTTTTCTTTCTTTTCACTTCAGTTTAAGGACCTGGCAGATTCAGGTATGGAACTTGCTCGAAAAAAAGTGAATCTGGACCAAAAAGTTCAGCAAAATAAGTATTGGTGCGCCGATTCTAAAATTAATTTCAGAAAGTCTCTGAGTGAAACTTGAGCACAATTCGACGGAGAACAAAAAGAAGGGGGGAAAGCCACTAACCCCCAAAGCATTAACCATAGGCTCATGGTCACTGGAAGGTGCTTGATATAGACTAGCGATCCCCAACCTGTGGGCCGTGGACCACATGTGGTCCTTTGACTAATTGGAGGTGGGCCCCGAAGGACGCCTTCTCCCCCCCCGGCCCTTTACTTCATCCCCCCAGCCCATTACAACACACTTCATTGTTGTGGCATGTCTGTATCTTATTTTGAAGGGATGTTTAAACATGACCATAGCGATCAGAGAGTGTTAGGGCAGTGGTTGAGAGTAGAGGAGTAAACTACCCTCCCCACCAGGCCTCAGTAAAAGGCGTTGAGTGGTCCCCAGTGAGTGGTCCCCAGCGTTGAGTGGTCCCCGATGATAAAAAGGTTGGGGACCACTGATATAGACCACTTGGCAGTTGAGGGCTGCAGAGTGAAGGAGATTATTCTTGCCAATATTTAAAGGTGAAAATCCAGGCCTTAGTTTCGAGAAGATTGTGTCCAGTTTCAAGACATAAAGAGGAGTAAGGGATGCAATTTGGAGTTCTCAAAATCTGCCGGAGGAAGGCAGACTGTAACCTCTCTATGTTATTGTTAAAACCTGAAATCCACAGAGGGATACCATATAAAATTTGGGGATGAATTTTAGAGTCAAACACACAACAGACAGCTGGGACAAACTGATTGCCTTTAAGGAAGAAAAAACGGTTTAGATGGGTAATGGAACAGTTAGCCTGCAAAGTAATCCTATTTCTGTGTTTGGTCCAGTGCAAATTATGTTGGGAGGTGATTCCTAGGTATTTGAAACATTTGACCTGCTCGATTTTATGACCACCAACGCACCAGTTTGAGGGAGACCACTTCTGTGCAAAGACCATCACTTTGGTTTTTTAAAAGTTTATCGATAGGTCATTGAGTTGGCAATATTCGTGGAAAGCATTCAGATATCTATTCAGACCAATTCTGGAATGGGAAAGCAAAACGGTGTCATCAGCATACAGAAGAAGTGGGATTGGCAGTTTATCTAGTTTGGGTGGATGATTATTCTTATGAAGTAGATTATTCTCAACTAGGGCCAGGGCGTTTTCGGTCCTGGCCCCTACCTGGTGGAATGAGCTCCCGGAGGAGCTGTGGGCCATCTGGGAGCTTTCAACATTCCGCAAGGCCTGAAAAACATTCGACATTCGACATTCCGCAGGGACTATGGTTGAGGCCGGTGTGGCAAAAAAGATCTATATGGCCCCCCTTCCAAGATAATGCAATGTATATGGAAGCTACAGGTTCCATCTGCCTTCTCTACCACCCTCCCTCTTGGGAGTTTTAATGGGGGAAATAGATTGTAGTTGCATTTTTTTTCTGCTGTATCTTTCAAAATTGTATTTATGGATCTGTGTTTTTGTCTGGGGGTTTAATAGGAGTTTTGCTGGGGATTTTATTCAGACCTTGTAACCCGCCATGAGCCTTTTGGGAGTGGCGGGTAATAAATTAAAACAACAACAACGACAACAATAAATTCAGGGGCTTTTAATTGGGAAGGAAGTGTCCTCGGCATCCCCGGATGAGGGCACATTTTCTGCTGACGTGTAAATGTCGACGAGAGAACAATGAACGTGCCAATCTCATTCTTGATGCATATTAAAGATTAACAAACGTTTGCGAAGCTTTGTTTTAAAAGCCTCCCTCCTTCATAAGCTGTATAACTCTGTTAGTCCACGGGGGTTATTATCCTTGATTAAGGCATGAACACAACAATTGCATTGGTTACCTTCACTTAGGGACATGACCCAAAACAGTGCCCCAAAGATTCTTTCCCTCTTCTCTCTTCCTCATTTGACCTGAGAATCCATTGCTTTATGGCAATGCTCATAAAGAGCGTGTACTCCGGCTTAGTTCCAGAGCAAGTAGCACGCCTGGCCTCAATCAAGGCAAGGGCCTTTTTGGTCCTGGCCTCCACCTGGTGGAATGAGCTTTCAGAGGAGCTGCGGACTCTGCGGGACCTTTCATCATTCCGCAGGACCTGCAAGATGGAGCTCTTCCGCCAGGTCTACGGTTGAGGCTGGGACAGTGGAGGTAGATCAATGGGGTCCCCCTAATCATAGAATCACGGAAGGGGTCATACAGGCCATCTAGTCCAACTCCCTGCTCAACGCAGGATCAGCCCAAAGCATCCTAAAGCAAATGTGAAATGTGAAACCGTAACTTTGATTACCGTGTCTCTCCTCCCTCCTCCCTGTAGAGGTAGGGGAAGGGGTTGGGGATAGGGAGGTTTTCTCCGCCATGTTGTTGGGTTCTTGGTCTATGGTATTGGTCAATACAATATTGGGGTTTTAATGTTGGGGGATTAACTGGACATCTGTAACCCACCACGAGCCTGCTGGGAGAGGCAGGTAATAAATTAAATAATAATAATATTTATTATTAATGTAGGCATTATTTGATTTGTATCCTGCCACTCCCACAAGTGGC
Organism: Paroedura picta; assembly: GCF_049243985.1. NCBI lineage: Eukaryota > Metazoa > Chordata > Lepidosauria > Squamata > Gekkonidae > Paroedura > Paroedura picta. Next base: position 6,776,662 of record NC_135369.1, read on the forward strand.
TTGTGGTGGGTAACAGGAGGGGGTTCTGTGGCCTTTCCCTCTTGACTTAATGGACTCGGCCATGAGCTATGGACTTGGCCACTTCTGTTGCCCCCCCCCCCCGCCGAATGCCACTGACTTCTCTTATGTTTTCTGTACCTGGGAGGGGGCGGAGCCTGCATGCTTACTCCTACCTCAAAACATCTCCTTACTCTCCATCCCAGCCCCCAGTTCTCCCCCCAGTTCTGCTTGAGCCTGTTAATGTGGGTGATGATGTCATTTCCTGAGACATGTCACTTCCTGTGAGAATATCAGGGAGACATGGCCAGCTGACCTCACTTCTGGTGCTCCACGAAGCCTGAAATCTTTTTTTCAGGGGCTCCTCCATGGCCGAAATGTTGAAAAAGGCTGCTTTATACACACATACCCCTTCTCATAAGAACTGGCCAGAAATGGACTTGAACTGAATAACGTGGGGAAAAAACATTTTATAAGGACATACAAATCACCATGCTGGATCAGACAAAGGGTGCCTCTAGTCCAGCTTCCACCTCCCCTCCCAACAGAGGCCACAGGGAAGCCTGTAACCCTTCCTCATTGTCTGGTATCCCAAAATAATTTGGCCTTGGAATCTCTCACAGAATCATACACTTTGAGTGAACCTCCAGGGTCATCTAGTCCAACCCGTGCAGAATGCAGGAAATTCACAACTACCTGCCCACCCACCCATGGTGACCCATGCCCAAATTTTTGCTCTTCCCCTGCAAAACAACAACAACAAAACAAAACAGAACCCCTGGCCAGTCTGACCTGGAAGAAATTAGTTTCCCAACCCCAAAATGGCGATCGAAATGTCACCGGGCATGCAAGAAAGGGCCACAAAAGCCAAGCACTGACACTACCCTTCCCTACCCACCCACTCACAATCAGCCTGTGTTCACAGAATTAGCATTTCTCTCAGAGGGCTATCTAGACTCTGCTTCAACACTTCCAAAGAAGAAGAACCCACCACCTCATGAGCAAGTCTGTTCCACCGAGGAATCGCTCTGTCAGTAATTTCTTCTAGATGTTTAAACGACCATTCTTTTAAATTAATATCATCCCATTAGTTCTTGTCCGACCCTCTAGCGCCACAGAAAACAACTCTACTCCATCCTCTACATGGCAGCCCTTCAAGTACTTGATAGCTATCATATCATCTCCTAGTTGCCTTCTCTGCAAGCTAAATAGACCAAGCTCCCTCAACCTTTCCTCTTGGTCTCCAAACTTCTCATCATCTTCTTTGCCCTCCTCTGGACACTCCAGTTTCGCTACATCCCTCTTCAATTGTGGTGCCCAAACGCAGTACTCTGAGTGATGTCTAAACAAAGGGGAGTAAAGTGGTAACATCACCTCATAATTGTCTTGTGACTTGGCTCTTGTGGTCCTTTATAGAATCATAGAATCACAGAATCATAGAGTTGGAAGGGGCCATACAGGCCATCTAGTCCAACCCCCTGCTCAATGCAGGATTAGCCCTAAGCATCCTAAAGCAGCACAATGAGCTAGGCTTAAAAAAGGCATCCTCAGGGAAATGCCAATCACTACTTTAGGGTCAGGAGGCGAATTTCCTCCAGGCCAGACTGGCAAGGGATTCTGTTTTTTTTTTTTTGTGGGGGTCATAATCTGGTAATAGAATTGGGGTCACTGGGGGATGGGTAGTTTTCTGGGGGGTGCAAAGCTTTCTGCATTCTGCAGGGCATTAGACTTGATGACCCTGGAGTTCCCCCAACTCTACAATTCCAGGATTCCACCTATATTCATCTGCATCAGATGATGTGTGCCCACAAAACCTTGAATAACACTTTATATCGACATACGTCATCAACACTATCCTGATTTCCCAATATTGGACATGCATCCACGTTTCGCTTCATTTTCAGGGTTTCTTCTCTTTTGTCGTGCTTGGGTAGATGTCCACCTTTCTGGACATTTCACATCATGGTACATCTCCCAACGTTTAATGCTCTAAAGAATTTTAATGGCCCCTAATATCGCAGTGTCAACAATTACAGCCGTTTGGGTGTGATATCCACAACTCCTGCAGGCGGGTCATTAATTAGAACATGGGCACGCTCCAGAGATGTGTCACAACCCCCCAGGGTACACAAAGACCAGTATAAAAGAGCTGGCCATGGAGGAGTCTCCCAACAGCTTTGGAAGACTCGAAAGAGCATCTTTTGAAACCTTCTCCTTGAAGAACACAGTAAGTTCCTCTTGACCTGATACAGTTTCCTTAAGGGGAGGCAGCATAGAGCTCCATGTAAACTAGGACTGGAAGAAACCAAAAGGTGAGGTAAAGATAAGGTAGCAAATTAACTGAACTGGTAATCTGAGGAAGTGGAATCCTCTGTCACTGGTGGTCACCTCTTTCTATGGTTTCTAAGAGTGTGCAGACAAGTTACAAGGACCACTATGGTTTCCTAAAGATGCCACCATCTCGATGTGGCCAAAACTGAGAGGCTGCAGAGGAGAGCGAAGAGGATGATCTGGAACTCAGGGACCAAGTTCTGAGAGGAAAGGCTGAGGGACTTGGGCATGTTCAGATTGGAGAAGAGGAGGTTGAGAAAGGACAGGATGGCCCTCTTGAAGAATCTGAAAGGTTGTCACTTGGAGGAGGGCGGTTCCTTTTCAGAGGAAAGGACCTGGAGTAATGGGTTTAAACTATGCATATAGAGCCAGCATGGTGTAGTGCATAAGAGTGGTGGATTGTAATCTGGAGCACCAGATTTGATTCCCCACTCCTCCACATGCAGCCAGCTGGGTGATCTTGGGTTAGGCATAGGCTCTCAGAGCTCTCTCAGCCCCATCTCTCAGTCTTTGAGACTCCTTTTGGTTGTGAAAAGTAGGGCATGAAAACCAACTCTTCTTCTGGAACAGTACCAGCTAGATATCAAGGGGATGGGAGAAATTCACAGAGTACATCAGGAGTGGAATGGGCTGCCTAAGGAGGTGGGGAACTCCGCCTCATTGGTGGCCTTCAATCAGCAGCTGGACAGATCCTTATCCTGGATGCTTGAGGATGATCCTGCCCTGATCCGGGGGTTGGACTAGATGGCCTGGATGGCCCCTTCCCATTCTATGAACCTATGACTAAAATGGCTCTGCCTTGTGCAATACCATAAAACTAGAAACTGCAGGATTAGAATCAGGAGCCAATACTGAGTCCTTCACATTAGACCAATATTTCTAGGGAGAGCACAGAGTCAACTTTGCTGTTCTATGATATGAAGTCTTTTAACTATAGAGGGACCAGGTCTAAACGCATCCAATACATGGTGCTTCGGATTCTTCATAGAACAGAATCACAGAATCCTATAGCCGGAAGGGTCCTGGGTCATCTAGTCCAACCTCCTGAACTATGCAGGACACTCACATCCCTATTGCTCATCCACTCTCCAGCCATCTCCTTGAGCCTTCCCAGAATCAGCCTCTCCATCAGATGGCTATCCAGCCTCTGTTTAAAAATCTCCAAAGATGGAGAACCCACCACCTCCCGAGGAAGCCTGTTCCACTGAGGAACCGCTCTGAATGTCAGGAGCTTCTTCCGGAGGTTTAGATGGAATTTCTTAGCAGAGAGACATAGAGCAGGGGCAGTTCTTGTGGATATGGGGGCATCTGGCTAGGGAACAGGATGATTTGGGGGTAAATGCAAAGTGAGAAATGTTGAGAAAGGGAAGGAATTGATACAGAGTTCCCGACACTTTCATCTCAGTCAAAAGGAAGGTAAGGTAAGGCCACACCTGTGGCGACCTTTCGAAATTGTTAGACCCTGCCTAGTATTTGGCTGGACGGCTTCTGAGGATTTGGATGAAGTTCCTCCAAGGAACAGTAGGGGTCATGACATGGAGGCAGCCAATGGCAAATCACCACCCAACATCCCTTCCTTGGCAGCCAGACAATCCTAGGATCTCCTGGATTTACTACAAATCCCATATGATGAATTACCACGTGGTCGTGCTCCAAAGATGTCACTACTATCAAATGGATGAGAGGATGTTCCTCAAGAGATGGCCCTTAAAGATATAGGTCGTATCAAATCGATTGAAATCAAAAGGGTCCTTTTCCTAAACATCTTCGAGAGCGGCCTCATTAGTCTCCAGAAGTGATCCTCAAAGTAGATTTGAGGGGGTCTCCCGGAAAGATTCAGCCACTAAAATTTCTAGTTCTACCAAGGTTCTTCGGTTTTTCAGGAAGCCTTCTTGAGGTGGACTTCCAGATAGGACCTTCAGGTCTCTGGCCCATTTGATATTTCCTGCAAGTTGGTAACCGTATTCCCAACCTTCTTTTGTTTCCCCAGATTCCTTTTCACGGCGGAAACATGACTTGGGGTTGTGGACCATGTGGCTTCACCTGCGAATCGCAGTGCCCCCCGCACCAGATGTGCATCCAGCCACCTCCCTTCTACATCACAGTCCCGGGACCCATGCTGAGCTGCTCCAATGACACTTTGGCCGTGGACTGCAATGCCCCCTGCGGCTACGGCTGCGGTGGTGGCTGGGGAGGCTACGGAGGACTCCGGGGATGGGGCGGCTGTGGTTACGGCCGAGGTTTCGGTTCCTGGGGGGGCTGTAATGGCTGCTACGGAGGATGGGGAAGACCTTTCTGTGGAGGCTATGGGTGGTAAAGCCAGAGGAAGCATCCATGGAAACAAGCATAGCCCGGCAATGAACATCTGACATAGATCAATGGCTGAGATTTTGGGCTGGTTTTCAGAAACAATGAATGCCCAAAATCTCTTTTTCTTCTGTGCCTTCTCTCTCTGACACTTCTTCCAAGGAGCACTTGGGAAATCTGGTCTTCCTTCATGCCTCTTTTCCTTCCTGCTCAGTCTCTAGTCAGGAGAAGAGAAACTTCACAGGTTCCTGACTATCCAGGAGCCTCAAGTATTTCTGCCTACACTATAGGACATGGTGTATGGAGCCGTTCCTCAGTTCCTTTCGTGGTTATTTGTCCTCTTGGACACTAGACACAAATGGACAGATGATGAGACATGGATTGGCTCCACATCTGCATCCAATGGGAAGGGGAACATCCGCCATCTTGGAGCAGCTGGTCATCTGCCCATTTGGCTTTGGGACACAATCCAGAATGTTATATGAAATGTTCTTTCTTGTCTCTCCAATTATTCTGTATGCCAGTTTTCCATATAATAAAAATAAGCATCATAGTACTTGTGTTATAACTGTGTTCTCACTGGGTTCAGGGGCATACAAAACAATTAGCCTAGCAACTCCAGTTATGGTAGGCAGATATTTACATATGATGGTATATGATTCTACATATATAAAAATACAAGGGAAGGATCAGCAAGGTGCTTTCACAGAATTATAGATCGTAGCATAAGAGATGGAAGGGACATCTATGCAGGACACTCACAACCTTCTCGCTCACACACTGTCACCTGCCACCCCCTTGAACTTTCACAGAATCAGCCTCTCCGTCAGATGGCTCTCCAGCCTCTGTTTAAAAATTTCCAAAGATGGAGAACCCACCATCTGTTCCACTGAGAAACCGCTCTCACTGTCAAGAACTCCTTCCAGAGGTTTAGACAGAATTTCTATTGAATTAATTTCATCCCACTGGTTCTGGTCTGTCCCTCCAGGGCAAGAGAAAACAACTCTGCTCCATCCTCTGTATGGCATCTTTTTAAATACTTGATGGTTATCAAATACCTTCTCAGTCCTCTCTAGACTAAACAGACCAAGCTCCCCCAACCTTTCTTCATACATCTTGGTCTCCAAACCCCTTACCATCTTTGTTGGCCTCCTCTGAACATGCTCCAGTTTGTCTACATCCGTCTTCAACTGGGGTGCCCAAAACTGAACACAGGACTCCAAGTGAGGTTGATCCAGAGCAAAGTGGTATCATCACCTCCCGTGATCTGGACACGATACACCGTTTGATACAGCCCAAATTTCCATTTACCTTTTTAGCCACTGAGTCACACTGCTGATTCATGTCCAATGTATGGTCTACTAAGTCTCCTAGATCCTTTTCGCACTTGCTACTGCCAAGACAAGTCTCCCCCACCTTATATTGGTGTATTTGGTTTTTCCTACCTAAATGCAGAACTTTACATTTGTCCCTACTGAATTTTATTTTATTCAGTTTAGTCCGTTCTTTCTTCCTCCTCCACTTACTCCCCACCAGCCAACCTATATTTACCACCCTCCCCATCTTCATTGCTCACTCCTTCCCTTCCCTAGTGGCCTCTTTAGGGGCAACCTACACTGCCCCATCCATCACACTGGCCCCAGTTAGCATCATAGAATCATCTTTAACCGCTCCTGCAGTATTAAATAAAAGGGTAAGGCCACCTGGGGAGGAGTTAGGGCAGGCCCTGTCCAGGATAAAAACTCAAAGGGCCCAATCAGGAGCCGCTTTGCAGCTCCTGATCTGGCCCTCTGAGTGTCCATCCAGGGCCAAGCAGCCAATGGGGAGGCACGCAAAGTGCCTTCCTATTGGCCCCTCACCGGGACAGACCAAAATTCCATTCACCCAGTCCAGTCTGGCTGCCAGTCTGCTCCTGACCACCAAAGGGAGAGGAGGTCAGCAGGGCTACCAAGGGGGATGAGAACGGAGCCTTGGACAGGATACGCCAGCCCTTTTCTCCCCAAGACTGTCCTAACTGTCATGTCCAACTGTAAATTGCCTCAGAACCCTGACAGAGCTGGCCGGAGGCTGCAGAATTCTCTCCCCCCCTCCCTCCCTTCAGGCCTGCTGTGGAGCCTCTGACAGGCCCTGACTGAGGGGAGGGAGGCCTTTCCAAGAGCAACACAGGGGAGTCTGAGGGCATTCCTTTTGAAGGGAGGATTTTCCCCTTCTGCCAAACAGTTGCCTGACAGGGAGGCCACAGAAAAGCCCCTTCTCACTTAAAATACTGCTCTGCTCGGAGGTTAGACACAGCCAAGCCATGTGTCTTTCTTCTTTGCAACTCTCTGCAGATTTGAGGCCACTGCACAGCGTTATTCTACAGAGGAAACTGGCTCTTTTGTCTCCTGTTTCATCTACACAACAACCCTGTGCAGTAGGCCTCAAGTCTTTCAATTCAACAACAACCTGTGTGGGAAGCCTTAAATGTTTCTTCTCTACCACAACCCTGTACAAAGTAGCTCTTTCTGCCTGGGAGCTGATCGTTACACTCTGCAGGTGAGCTGTAATTCCAGGAGCTCTCCAAGCCACAACTGTAGCTACCCCTGGGTTGGAAATATTCCTGGAGGTTTGGAGGTGGGACTTCAAAATCATGCAATGCCTCAGAGTCCAGCCTTCAAATGAGCCTTTTTTGCCTGCAGTTGGTAGGGAGTGGTGCAGGAGTGTCCCTCCTGGCCTATGGGTTATGGCCAGCCCTTACCAGCAACTGTTTGTATTCTGGGGCGCAGACAGGCAGATCAGCATCAGTCCTGTGAGTCTGGAAAGTGCAGGAAGATCTGAAACTGTAAATAGAGAACAAGTAAATGTCTGGAGACACATAGTAACTGAAATGACTTATTGGCCTGGCAAATAACTTTGGCCTGGCAAATAAAAAAAAAACAGTATAAAAAACCTTACTAAGGTGCACAGAGAGTCTTCCTCTTAGGGTTGCCAGCTTCCCTGTGAGGCTCGCTACCCCACCTCCCTCATGGGGAGTCTGCTATGGGGAGAGAAGGGAAAGATGATTGGAAAATGCTTTGAGACACCTGAGGCCTGCTGGGTTACTGTGGCCCATTCCCAGTTCTCTCAGATCTCTCACAACCCCACATACCTCACAGGTTGACTATTGTGGAGAGACAAATGGAAAAGGTGTTTGTAAACCGCTTTGAGACTCCTTTGGGTAGTAAGCAATCAAAAAATCCATTCTTCTAAGGAGCAACCATGAAAGAAGCATGTGGGCACATAACATTTTACAAACAGTGAAAACATGGGAGACAGAAGGAACAGGGTGGATACCTGTGTACTGTGACTACTCCATGTGTATTAGGGCAGAGGGGCATTTCGGTGAATGTGGCCTAATTCACACAAGAAGGGAAATAACGCAGAACTGGGAGGAACTGGTTGCCATGTCATCTTCCCCTAAGAAGAGTCTCCAGTCTGATTTTCCCTTCACATATCTGAGGACATGGCTTTGTTAAGCTCATCTGTAACCACTATGCCAAAATTCCCAAAGATCAGTCCTCTCCCACACTCAACGAACAGTCCACACCACAGGTTCTTGACACCCATATCTCCACACCCATGGCCTCATTTGCCACCATGCCACCACAACCTCCCACACAACACACACATTCAACCCCATGCCCTTACAGACTGGACAACTCCTCCCCTTCCTCTTCCCACTGCCAAGCTCTAGCGCCCGTTGTATTGTTGGAGACAACGGGCTTTGCCCCTAGTAGAATCATAGAGTTGGAAGGGGCCATACAGGCCATCTAGTCCAACTCCCTGCTCTACGCAGGATCCGCCCAAAGAATCCTAAAGCATCCAAGAAAAGCGTGCATCCAACCTTTGCTTGAAGACTGCCAGTGAGGGGGAGCTCACCACCTCCTTAGGGAGCCTGTTCCACTGCTGAACTACTCTGACTGTGAATTTTCCCCCCTGATATCTAGTCTATATCATTGTACTTGAAGTTTAAACCCATTACTGCATGTCCTCTCCTCTGCAGCCAGCAGAAACAGCATCCTGCCCTCCTCCAAATGACAACCTTTCAAATACTTAAAGAGGGCTATCATGTCCCCTCTCAACCTCCTTTTCTCCAGGCTGAACATTCCCAAGTCCCTCAACCAATCTTCATAGGGCTTGGTCCCTTGGTCCAGTTGTGTGTTGCCTGCCCCAGGCCAGGTCCAATTAGGCAGTTCAAATGTGATCAGTTGCAGAAAGAGCAACGTGCAAGGACTTGGGGGGGGGGGGGTATCTGAATTTTGTTTGTTTCTACCTTCCCTTATGCCATTCTCCTCTGCTCCATTTTGGTCCTGAACCCTAAAACAGCCAGAGTCTGTGGAATACCTTTCGCTGTATCGTGAGCAGCACCACTGGCACAGAGAACATGTAATGATGGAAGTGGATATCTGGGCTTCATTGCAACAAAAATAGAGTCCGATAGCACCTTTAAGACCAACAAAGATTGATTCAAGGTGTGAGCTTTCGAGTGCATGAAATAAAGGAAGCTCATGCCAGGAATAAATCTTTGTTGGTCTTAAACGTGCGATTGGATTCTCTTTTTGTAGTGTTACTTCAGACCAACACAGTACCCACTTGAATTTATGGCGTTGGTTCAACAACTAGTGTGTGATCAACACCCCCAGGCATGCCAAACCATAGCTAGACTTTGTTTAAGCATGCCAATAATCTATGGTAGATTTGAGTTTTCGCTTGCATGATTTCAGCACATTTTATCAGAGATCACGATATATCTCAGTTTGTTTGGTACCAATAAAGGTTAGAATCATAGAATAATAGAATTATGGAATCATAAAGTTGGAACCTCCTGGGTCATCTAGTCCAACCCCCTGTACTATGCAGGACAGTCACAACCCAACTGCTAATCCACTGTCACCTCCCACCCCCTTGAACCTTCACAGAATGAGCCTCTCCGTCAGGTGGCTTTCCAGCCTCTGTGTAAAAATCTCCAAAGACGGAGAACCCACCACCTCCCAAGGAAGCCTGTTCCACTGAGAAACTGCTCTGACTGTCAGGAACTTCTTCCGGATGTTTAGAACGGTATCAGCTAGAGATCTGGGGGAAAATTTCACAGTCAGAGTAGTTCAGCTGTGGAAGGGGCTGCCTAAGGAGGTGGGGAGCTCCCCCTCACTGGTGGTCTTCAAGCAGCAGCTGCACAGATCCTTCTCCTGGATGCTTGAGGCTGATCCTGCATTGAGCAGGGGGTGGGACTAGATGGCCTCCATGGCCCCTTCCCACTCTAGGATTCTATGAGTCCAGTTCAGCCGTGGAAGGGGCTGCCTAAGGGGGTTGGGAGCTCCCCCTCACTGGCCGTCTTCAAGCAGCAGCTGGACAGATCCTTCTCCTGGATGCTTGAGGCTGATCCTGCACTGAGCAGGGGGTGGGACTGGATGGCCTGCATGGCCCCTTCCCACTCTAGGATTCTAGGAGTCTAGTTCAGCAGTGGAAGGGGCTGCCTAAGGAGGTGGGGAGCTCCCCCTCACTGGCTGTCTTCAAGCAGCGGCTGGACAGATCCTTCTCCTTGATGCTTGAGGCTGATCCTGCACTGAGCAGGGGGTGGGACTGGATGGCCTGCATGGCCCCTTCCCACTCTAGGATTCTAGGAGTCTAGTTCAGCAGTGGAAGGGCCTGCCTAAGGAGGTGGGGAGCTCCCCCTCACTGGCCGTCTTCAAGCAGCGGCTGGACAGATCCTTCTCCTGGATGCTTGAGGCTGATCCTGCACTGAGCAGGGGGTGGGACTAGATGGCCTCCATGGCCCCTTCCCACTCTAGGATTCTAGGAGTCTAGTACAGCAGGGGAAGGGGCTGCCTAAGGAGGTGGGGAGCTCCCCCTCACTGGCCGTCTTCAAGCAGCGGCTGGACAGATCCTTAAACTGGATGCTGGAGGCGGATCCTGCACTGAGCAGGGGGTGGGACTGGATGGCCTCTATGGCCCCTTCCCACTCTAGGATTCTATGATTCTCAACTTTTTTTCAGCTGAAACATTCTTCAGGCTTTGAGAATCTCTGGAAGTGCTGCTATTGGGCCGAATATGGTTGGGAAACATAGCTGTATACAGGCCTACCTGGGGCCCCATATATGGTCTTATTACTCCAGAAATGTTTAATACATACAGGATATACATACAGGATAGATTCAAATGGATAGCCGTGTTGGTCTGAACTAGCACAATAAAATCAGAGTCCAGTAGCATCTTTAAGACCAACAAAGATTTATTCAAGGCGTGAGGTTTTGAGTGCAGGCACTCTTTGCCTGACTAAGAACTAACCATCACGACAGTGGAAATATAAAGTACTTTATATTTATATTTCTTAGTCTGAGGTGCTACTGGACTGCTTTTAAATATGCATACATGCATACATGCATACATGCATACATACATACATACATACATACATAGGTAAAGGTAAAGGTATCCCCTGTGCAAGCACCAAGTCATGTCTGACCCTTGGGGTAACGCCCTCTAGCGTTTTCATGGCAGACTCAATACGGGGTGGTTTGCCAGTGCCTTCCCCAGTCATTACCGTTTACCCCCCAGCAAGCAAGCTGTTTACTCATTTGACCGACCTCGGAAGGATGGAAGGCTTAGTCAACCTTGAGCCGGCTGCTGGGATTGAACTCCCAACCTCATGGGCAGACAGATTCAGACAGCATATCGCTGCCTTACCACTCTGTGCCACAAGAGGCTCTACATACATACATACATACATACATACATACATACATACATACAAATTCAGTAACTCCCACCCATTCAAGAAACCCTTCCAGGACCCTCAAGAAACTCCATGAAACCCTGTTTGAGAAAGCCAGCAAAGGGGCCTCATAGTAGCTTACAAAATTCTCCCCTTCTTTTCATCCTCACAACAACCCTTCAAGGCAGGTTAAACTGTAAGCTTCCCTGGCAGACAGGCACTGAATCAGACCCTTGGTCCCTCAAAGTCATTCTTATCTACTCAGACCACCATGGACCTTCCAGGGTCTCAGACAGAGGTCTTTCACATCACCCTCTAATTTGTCCACAGAGCAGAAGATGCTTGGGATTGAACTTGGGACCTTCTGCCTGCTAAGCAGATACTCTAGTACTGACCCTCAATTCTTGCCATTTTAGGTCTCTGTGGCTGGCCTGCACAAGCGCAATCCCAATATGCATCTTCAATAAATCACAGTTAGAGGTAAGCACAACCGTGTTTTCCTAATGGAAAGTGGGCCGAGATGGATCTTGGTATAGACCTAGGATTGGCAGTCAGGCAAAAGATGTTCAGAGGAGTTTCCGCATTGTCTACCTCCCTTGGTTAGCACAATGGCAGTTTTGCCAATGAAGACTCGACTCACTCTTTGGCATAAATCTGGCCACTTTATTATTGTGCCGTCCTCAGAAACAGTGGTCCCCAACCTTTTTATCACCGGGGACCACTCAACGCTTGACAATTTTACTGAGGCCCGGTGGGCGGGGGGTAGTTTACTCCTCTACTCTCAGCCACTGCCCTGACGCTCTCTGATCGCTATGGTAATGTTTAAACATCCCTTCAAAATAAGATACAGACACGCCACAACAATGAACCTAAGGAACATGTTATTTTCATGGGAATTTTAACTCACGACAATGACAAATCAATGGGAACCCTGAGCTTGTTTCTCTGCAACAAGATAGTCCCATCTGGGAGTGATGGGAGACAATGACACCCGAAGTGTGTTGTAAAGGGCCGGGGGGATGAAGTAAAGGGCCGGGGGGGAGAAGGCGTCCTTCGCGGCCCACCTCCAATTAGTCGACGGACCACATGTGGTCCGTGGCCCACAGGTTGGGGATCACTACTCAGCCGGGCAGGCTGCGTTCTTGTGTCTGCCAACAGGCCCCTGCCATGCCTAAACCAGCTGCGACAAATGAACAGAACTCGCAACAAACTAAACCACACAAAACTTTGGAACATTGGGGTGGGAGGGAGGGGAGCGGTTCGACTGCAAGGCGTGAGAGAGGGCGAGGTGTACACACGTGGCACCTTTAAAGGCACCCAAGCCGCCGCCCCTTGTGCACGCCAGGTGCAGAATGAGTGCTTGAGCCTGGAATTGTTGCTGTCTTCTCAGCCACCCCCCCCCCCACATTACCAATGGCAGCCGTGGTAAGTCATGGCTGCTAAATGCCGTGTTCCTTGAAAGTTTTCCATCCAAATCATAGACTCATAGAATCATAGAGTTGGAAGGGGCCATACAGCCCATCTAGCCCAACCCCCTGCTCAACGCAGGATCAGCCCTAAGCATCCTAAAGCATCCAAATGCTCACCTGGGTCATCCCTGCTTAGCTTCCGATTTCTGAGAAGATCAGGTTTGCCCAGGCTGTCCAGGTCATGTATTTGGGGTCATGTCCCTAAATGAAGGCAGCCTGGAAAGCTTAGCCAACACACTGTTTATACTCACATCTCAATCAAGGATAATAACGCCCGTGGAGTAACAGAGTTAAAAGGCTAATGAAGAACGAAGGGTTATTAAAAAAAGCTTTGCAAACATTTGTTGAACTTTAATATGCATCAGGAATTAGATTAGTGCGCACATTGCTCTCCAGTTTGGTATCATGGTTAAAGAGTGATGGTCTCTGATCTGGAGAACCAGGTTCACAGAATCCTACAACAGATCATAGGATCATAGAATCATAGAGTTGGAAGGGGCCACACAGGCCATCTAGTCCAACCCCCTGCTCTATGCAGGATCAGCCCTAAGCATCCTAAAGCATCCAAGAAAAGTGTGTATCCAACCTTTGCTTGAAGACTGCCAGTGAGGGGGAGCTCACCACCTCCTTAGGCAGCCTATTCCACTGCTGAACTACTCTGACTGTGAAAGTTTTTCCTGATATGTAGCCTATATCGTTGTATTTGTAGTTTAAACCCATGCTTTTCATTTTTGTGACCCAGATGCAGAACTTTACACTTATCTTTATTAAATTGCATCTTGTTCTCATTTGCCCATTTTTCCATTGTGTTTAGGTTCAACTCCTTGCTCCTTCGCCACATGTAGCCAGTTGGGTGACTTTGGCCAAGTACCGGTTCTCTCAGAGCTCTCCCAGCTGCACCTACCTCACAGGGTTTCTGTTTTGAGGAGAGGAAGGGAAGGTGATTGACAGTGGCCTGCTTACAATAAGAATAATAGCACTGGTCCAGAAGGAGGTATAGCTGGCAGAACTCCCCAGATATAAGAAGATAAGACAATGCACGTTGGATCAGGCCAATGGCCCATCCACTCCAACACTCCATGTCACACATGTTCCAAAACTCAGGGGCCAACTGGAGGTCCACCAGTGGGATCAAAACAGCCACCGACATACTTCTTTTCCATATAAGAAGGTAAATCACATTGGATCAGGCCTATGACCCATCTGGACCAACTCTCTGTGTCACATGATGGCCAAAACCCAGGAGGTCCACCACTGGGGCCAGAACTTTAGAAGCCCTACCACTGTTGCCTCTCCTCCCAAAAAAGCAAGCAGACAGAGCATCCCTGCCCCAGACTTAAGAATATAAGAGAAGCCATGTTGGATCAGACCATGTTGGATTCAGTCCAACACTCTTTGTTGTGCAATGGCCATCAGAAAGTCCACCAGTGGGGCCAAAACTCCCACAGTTGGATAGATTAGCCAAGGTTTGACCTTGGACCTTGAGTGTAGCGCTACACCTTCTATAGCTTGAAGCACCAAAAGAATTCTAATTGGCATCAATATTACAGTGTCAACAATGAGAGTGATTGGGTGCGATATCTAGAACTGTAGGCTGGTCATTAATTAGAACATGGGAAAGCTCCTGAGATGTGTCATATACCTCAGGGTGCTCAGAGAAGAGTATAAAAGAGCTGCCTGTTGAGGATTCTACCAACAGCTTCTGAGAACTTCAAAGAGCATCTCATAGCACTTTCTCCTGGAACACGGTAAGTTCTTTCTGCTCTGATTGAATTGTGTTATTGGGAGACAGAATATAGTCCTCTGCCAGTTTGGCAGTCCCCTCTTTCTAACTCCTCTTTCATTGGCAAAGGTTTTCCAAGAGGGTGCTGAGAAACTACAAGGGCCAGTCTGGTTTCCTTAAATGGGCACCATCTTGACTGCAGGATCAAAGAGGAACCTCGTCTTACTGCATCCAATGCATGGGTCAATGGTCATGAGGGGTGTACCAGACACCTTCATCCAATGTTCTAGTGTTTGCAGAAGACGTGGTATGGACACGTCTTCTGGCAGCTATTTGGGGAACAGGAAGGATAGAGGCAAGGCCAAAGTGAGAAATTGTGGGAAGGAGGAGGAGGTTAGGAGGATGGAGTTCCAGGCTCAATAAGTGAGAAGATAATGCTGAACTTGTGGTGACCCATAGAAGTTTTCAAATGGCTGACAGGATTGTCCTTGATAGATGGTCCCTAAGTGTGTGCATCCATCCATCCATCCATCCATCCATCCATCCATCCATCCATCCATCCATCCGTCCATCCATCCATCCAAATACATGCTAATAGTTCTAGCACAGTCCTTAGCTTCTATACAAATGGATTTACCTTCTAAAGGAGTAGCAGTCAAGACAGGTTGTTACTTGCTGGAGCTGTTGGGGGAAAATAGTTAATATTTATATAAAATCTACATCTTACATTTTTATCATCATCTGTATCTTATATATCTACTAGGAGCAATGCCCATTGCATTCAGGAATACAATGGGTGCTAGAATGCAGGGGTGGGGTGGAAATACTCTGCAGAAGGCCTCCCCCTCCCCCCAGGACCTGGAAAGGATGCTGTTAGGGAGCTCACCAGCAGAGGCAGCTCTCACGCAGCAGGGTTCTGCAGCCTTCGAGCCTCGGAGGGAAATGGAAGGAGGAGGGGGTGATCAGGGGTGGGGGACAGAAGGCAATTGGATGGCCGCTGGACAGACAGGCAAGCCAGTTGAATGAGGAGGCACTCAGGGGTGGGACAGCCGCTCTGAGTGGGTGTTAGTGGCACTTAAGCCATGAGATCAGCTCCTCCTCCAGAAATATTAAGTGGAACAGAAAATCTAGCTATGTATTTGCCTGTCTATCTACCCATCTATCCATCCATTTATCCATTTAGCTAACAATCTATGCATCTATCCATCCTCCATCTATCCACCCATCATCCATCTCTCTCTCTTTGTGTCTGTCTTATATTAGTCATCTATGTTTTATCTCTATCATCATCTGTATCTTATCATTGATCTTGTCTCTCCCTCCGTCCCTCCCTCCGTCCCTCCCTCCCTCCGTCCTTCCTTCCTTCCTTCCTTCCATCCATCCATCCATCCATCCATCCATCCATCCATCCATCCATCCATCCATCCATCCATCCATCCATTTTTAGTCACAGTTGAGAACAAATTTCCCCTAAACCAGAAGGGCCCCTCTCAAGTAACAACTGTGAGCAAAAACATTCCTTTAAGATCCTCCCAACATGTCCCCCTGATCCACCTGAAGTGCACCCCTAAGCAGGTATGGAAGAGACACCTGGAATTATTCAACCAAGGTCATTTGTGGTTAATATCATGTCAAGCCTCTGCAGTTTGATATCAGTCTTGTCTGAGGCATGTGTCCAAATGGAATTGTGTCTTGCCCAGTTATCTAGTCCCTTTGATGTTTTGTACCCAGCGCTTACAGTATTCTCAACCTGTTTTTCCCCCCCAGATTCAATTTTGCTGCTGAAGAATGACTTGGGGTTACGGACCTTGTGGCTTCACCTGCGAATCGCAGTGCCCCCCACACCAGATGTGCATCCAGCCACCCTGCTTCTGGGTCACGGTCCCGGGACCCATGCTGAGCTGCTCCAATGACACTTTGGCCGTGGACTGCAATGCCCCCTGCGGCTATGGCTGCAGAGGTGGATGGGGAGGTTGCGGAGGGTTCGGAGGCTACGGAGGCTACGGATGGGGAGGCTGGGGGAACAACGGAGGGCCCTGGGGATGGGGCGGCTGTGGTTACGGCCGAGGTTTCGGTTCCTGGGGGGGCTGTAATGGCTGCTACGGAGGATGGGGAAGACCTTTCTGTGGAGGGTATGGATGGTAAAGCCAGAGGAAGCATCCATGGAAAAAAGCATAGCCCGGCAATGAACGTCTGACATAGATCAATGGCTGAGATTTTGGGCTGGTTTTCAGAAACAATCTCAGAATGACGTTGATGGTTGTCACGTGATAATGATTCTGAAATTCAAGCCCACTTGTTTTTTACCCTCCTTTTCTTCTGTGCCTTCTCTCTCTGACACGTCTTCCAAGGAGCACTTGGGAGTTCATGTCTGATTTCCTTCCTGCTCAGTCCCTGGTCAGGAGAAGAGAAACTTCTCGGGTTCCCAGCTTTCCAGGAGCCTCAAGTATTTCTGCCTACACTATAGGACATGGTGTATGAAGCCGTTCCTCGGTTCCTTTCGTGGTTATTTGTCCTCTTGGACACTAGACCCAAATGGACAGATGATGAGACATGGATTGGCTCCACATCTGCATCCAATGGGAAGGGGAACGTCCGCCATCTTGGAGCAGGTGGTCATCCGCTCATTTGGCTTTGGGACACAATCCGGAATGTTGGATGAAATGTTCTTTCTTGTCTCTCCACTTATTCTGTATGCCAATGTTCAATTTAATAAAATAAGCATCAAAGTACTTGTGTTATACTTTTTACTGGAGTCAAAGGGGTACACACATGAAGCTGCTTTATACTGAATCCATCAAGCTCAGAAGTATCTACTCAGACTGGCAGTGGCACTCCCGGGTCTCCCGCATCTGTTGCCTGATCTTTGAAACCTGGATATGCCAGTGGTTGAATCTGGGGCCTTCTACATGCAAAGCAGAGGCTCTTCCACTAAGCCACATCCCTTCCCTAAGGAAAGAAAAAAAATCTTCACGGTCTTAGGCAGAGGACTTTTCCATCACTTTGTGCCTCATCGCTTAACTGGAGATGTCAAGGATTGAACCTGGGACCTTTTGCATGCTGAGCAGACGTTGTACCATTGAGCCACCATCACTCTTAAGCAATTAGCCAAACAGCTTATATACATGTACAAACACAGTATTGGGTTCTCCTTCTTTGGAAGTTTTGAAACAGAGGCTAGATAGCCATCTAAGCGAAATGCTGATTCTGTCAATTTAGGAAGATTGTGAGTGGGCAGTCAGGAAGGGATTGTGGGTCTGTCTTGCATGTCCAGGGAAATACCGATTGTCACTTTGGGGTCAGAAGGCAAATTTTTTCCAGGCTGGACTGGCCAGTGATTCTGTATTTTTTTTTGGGGGGGGGACATCTTCAAGCATTGAAAAGACTGCCATGTAGAGGATGGAGCAGAGTTGAAGAAGAAGAAGAAGAAGAAGAGTTGGTTCTTATATGCCGCTTTTCCCTACCCGAAGGAGGCTCAAAGCGGCTTACAGTCGCCTTCCCTTTCCTCTCCCCACAACAGACACCCTGTGAGGTGGGTGAGGCTGAGAGAGCCCTGATATCACTGCCCGGTCAGAACAGTTTTATCAGTGCCGTGGCGAGCCCAAGGTCACCCAGCTGGTTGCATGTGGGGGAGCGCAGAATCCCTTGCCCCAGAGGGGCCCATTATGCACGGCCGCCGAAACGGCAATTTCGGGTCACATGGAAAACGCGGAGGGGGAAGACGCGACGCATACCGGTTATGCACGGGGCGGGGCGTGACGGCGGCAAAACCCAGAGTAACCGATTATGCACGTGGCAATCCGGGCGCCGCTTCTGGTTGCGCCCCGGTCACCCGGAAGCTGCGCTTTCTTCCGCGTTCCGTAAACGCGGCTTTTTCGGCGGCATGCACCGAAGCTGCGGCCGGTTGCAGCCGGCACCGTGCGTTATCGGTGATTTTAGTCGCCGCCATTCCACCCCGAATGTGCGCTAAAACCCCCGTGCATAATGGGTCAGGGACAGACCAGATCCAATGGGATGAATTTAATTCAAAAGAAATTCCATCTAAACCTCCGGAAGAAGTTCCTGACAGTTAGAGTGGTTCCTCAGTGGAACAGGCTTCCTCGGGAGGTGGTAGGTTCTCCATCTTTGGGGATTTTTAAACAAAGGCTGGAGATCCATCTGACAAAGAGGCTGATTCTGTGAAGGCTCAAGGGGGTGGCAGGTGACAGTGAGTGAGCGAGAGGGTTGTGAGTGTCCTGCACATTGTAGGGGGTTGGACTAGGTGACCGAGGAGGTCCCTTCCAACTCTGAAAGGCTATTGTGTAGATACTGGAGTGGAGTCGTTTTTTTCTGTTGAAAGTTGAAAGATGTTTCTGTTCCTGCCAAATGCTTCCTTTTCTTTCCTCTTTGACATGTCCATCTTTGCCAAATGATCGTTTTTAAAAGGATATTCAGAAAAGAATCTGTTCCACTATATATTTATGGTAAGGGCTTGGATGAGGAGCTGGTCTCATGGATTAAGTGTCATTCAGTGCTTAACACCCATTCAGGGTGGCTGTCCCGCCCCTGAATGCCTCCTCCTCCAACCGGCTTGCCTGTCTGTCCTGCGGCCAGCCAATTGCCTTCTATCTACCACCCCTGACCACCTCCTCCTCCTTCCACTTCCCTCCGAGGCTTGGAGGCTACAGATCCCTGCTGGGGAGGAGGGAGGCCATCTGCAAAGTTCTTGGTAAAATGTCAGGGACTAAATCGGCCAGAACATGGCCAGAGTTCAGAAAAAAAAAATCACCACAACCAAGAGAAATAAACTTTGCATAGAAAGAGGAGAGGAGAATCCTACAAGCTAAACTGTCTCTGACTAACATTGTCTGTTCTGTCCTCCCAAGCAGGGAGGAAGTGTGGCCAAATAAGCTAATGAGTCGATCAGGATACTGGAGAGTATTTGGGGGGGGGGGGGAATATCAGGAAACTCCTAATCTAACTATGCTCAATTCACATCTCCTACAATGCCCCTGTAGGATATTATTCATAGTCTGTTCAATCATGCTCACTACAGATCTTGCATATTCCAACATATAGCAACCCCTCCAGCCCCTGTTACTAGAGAATAAGTTGTAGGATCCATCCTGTTAAAGTTTAATCCAGACTGAGAAGAGAAATAAAAAAAAAACCAGTCTGCTCAAACTGTCATGAAGTTTAAGGTATTTAATCCAAAATCCAGGCAGTAGTGGCAGAGCAAGGCTAAATTCAAAGCAGACACCCCAGCGATGCCTCATGAAGGAAACCCCAGAAACAAAAGACCTCCAATTTCACCTCTTTCTGGGAACCATTTGTTGGTCTGTTTTAGTCTCAAGAAAGCCCCCTGAGATCCAACCATGGCCCTCATCAGTCACGGCTGACAGAAGAAAAGGGCCAAGACTAAACATGGATAGCCTATGGAAGGGTTGGCCAAACTGTGGCTCTCCAGATGTCCACATGCTGCCTGGGGCTTATGGGAACTGTAGTCCATGAAAGTCTGGAGAGTCACAGTTTGGCCACCCTTGCCTATGGCATTTATAGAGGGCTCCAGTCAACCCACATTTTCTCCTTTCAAGGACCCTCCCCATAAACGACCCCATAAAAAAAGTTGTGTAACATAATGATAAGCATAGGGCAGTAAGATAGCGAGTTATCTAACACCAACAGTTTTAACACAGAGAAGTTGGACTTCGTCTGCATCTTCTCGGCGCCCCCCCTCCCCAGTTTGCACATGGAATCTTCTCTGCACTATGCTTTATCTTAGTGAAGCAAAGTCAACAGGCCAAATCTGTGGATGTATAATGCTACTGAATTTGGAGTGAGACAGGAAACAGAAAGAAAGGGACAGCTAGGTTTCGGTGGAAGTGACAATGTCGGAAAGGTGATTTGCCGAGGAGCTGAACAGCTACAACTTTGTAAGGCATGGCGGCTCCTTAGTTCTTCTGAGAACCAGATCTGGCCACACGTGTACTCTTCTTCACGTTTGACCTGTTAACCTCTGACACCACGGCCTGTTCCACATCTTGCACTCCGTCCACAGTTGCCCAAGCTACCGTAGCCTCTGCGGACTTCATAGCCTCGTTGCCCCCCACAGCGACTCCTGGGGGCATTGCATCCCACGGCCAAGTTCTCATTGTGGCAGTTCAGGATGGGTCCTGGGACTGCGGTGCGGAAAGAGGCGGCTGGACGGACACTTGGCAGGGGAGGACGGCACCGGGATGCACAGGGGAAGTCACGTTGTCCACCGTAACTTCCAGTCATCTTTCTGTAGGTCTGAAAAGATCAATCCAGAAAGACAGTAAATAAATCCCTTCACAACCATTCGAATGACTTCCGCACAAATGAAAATATGAGTAGAAAGCAACCATACAGGGGCAGGAACTGCAAGGACAGAACTGAAGAGTAGCTGCCACAGTGCAACTCATTCTAGCATAAGGTGCCCATCTGTCCCGCAAATGGAGGGACCTCCCCAGAATCCCCCCAAATCTCATGCATCCCTCCTGCAGTCTCCAAATGACCTGCTGGTCGACCCCCTATCCTATCTCCACAGCGGGGGCTGTCCGATTGATTTGGGGCCGAGTGCGGTGAAGGGAGGGCTGGCAGAGGGCTGCCTCGCCTCCCCTCCCTGCACGATCCTTCCCTCTGTCCCTCCCTCCTTCCTTCCCGGGGGTGGGGAACCAGCCTGCTATGGGCAGAGCAGCCATCGAAGGGCACCCAGAAACCAGGCTAGAGCGGCCACTTCAAGGCGCAGCGGGAATGGGAGGTGGATCGCGACCCCCCACCAGGGACGGAGTCCTCTATCCTTTCTTTTCCCAAGACATGGCCCTGCACAGAGCTCCGGCCAGGTCTTGCCCGCACCCAAAGCATGCCACCGGGTGGCACGTTGCAGATCGCCCCGCCCTTCCTGGGCAGCATTGCCTGACCGCTGGTGAGCGCGTCCAGTCTGGTCACAGCATGGGGCTGGCCAAGAGGAGATCTGGCCAGAGCTCTGTGCAGGGCCATGCCTGGGGGAAAGAATCATAGAATCATAGAGTTGGAAGGGGCCATACAGGCCATCTAGTCCAACCCCCTGCTCAACGCAGGATCAGCCCAAAGCATCCTAAAGCATCCAAGAAAAGTGTGTATCCAACCTTTGCTTGAAGACTGCCAGTGAGGGGGAGCTCCCCACCTCCTTAGGCAGCCTATTCCACTGCTGAACTACAGTCCTAGAGTGGGAAGGGGCCATACAGGCCATCTAGTCCAACCCCCTGCTCAACGCAGGATCAGCCCAAAGCATCCTAAAGCATCCAAGAAAAGTGTGTATCCAACCTTTGCTTGAAGACTGCCAGTGAGGGGGAGCTCACCACCTCCTTGATATAATCTATGTTTTTACTACCTGCCTTCCTCAGATCCCTTCAATTACCAACAGAAGCCATATTTCAGATTTTGGTACACACCTATCATAGAATCACAGAATAATAAGAGTTGGAAGGGACCTCATGGGTCATCAACCCCATGCACATCCCTATGCTCATGAACTCTGGAAACCTAAATGATGCAATGATTAGGGCATATCACTGTTTCACAAATCCCCCCATGGTGTTTCAGTCAATGGTAAACCTAAAACATCTGGAAATATCTCATACAGCCTGCCACATTGTTATCTTTTCTTAATCCAAAGTTTTGCATTTTCACTTCACTTTAGATACAAACAGTATTGTTTATTTCATCACTCATAGTCTATTCCAGTGGTCCCCTACCCCCGGTTTGCGGCCCGGTGCCAGACCACGGGAGCCTCGGCAGCGGGCTGCAGCTCCCTCTCCCTGCCCCCTCACAGCGAGAAGCTCACCAGGCTGCGAGCAAATCGACAAGCTTCTTGCTGCGGGAGGGGGGAGGGCAGCGTGGCTGCTGGCACGCTGGCAGCACAAATGTGCATGCGCAGACCTGCAGCACATGCACATTTGGTCCCGATGGGGGTGCATGAATGTGCTGAGCCCTGCGCATGCGCGTCTGCGCCCCCGTTGGGAGCATGCACTTTTGCGCCCTGCATGCCCGTTTGCGCGGGCCCCGGGTCGCCGTCTCCCCCCACCCCTTGGCAGAGGTTAGCAACCAGAAAAAGGTTACGGACCGCTGGACTATTCAAACAATAAGCCTGTGAAATACACCAATATATTAAATTTTACGTTTATTCAAAATATTTATATCCAGTCCATATATATTTAAACTAATTCAGTTGTTTGACTTTGTTTTCATAATGCATAAGAGTTAATTTTGGAATAATAGAGAACAGAGAAGAGGAAGTTTTTTTGTACCCTTCTTTTTACTACCCAAAGAAGTCTGAAAGCGCTTGTCACCCCTTGGAATCTCCAGTCCCTACTTGGAGGTTGGCAACCCCCCTGTCAATGCTGTCCCTTTATTAATCTTAATTAATCTTTATTCATCTTAAAATCTGGTCACCTTAGTCTAGCACACTGCCCTCACTAAGCCTCAAAGCAAATGAATACTTACCTTTTCAAACACGGATTTGAAAGCATCGTATATCTCATTCCAAACCAGGCTGTTAGTATGTGTATTAATATCATCAGTAAGCAGATGACACCCAGCTCTATCTCCTCAGGGATGGCTGTCCCCAGAACATCTGGTCGCAATGATCCATGCAATGGTCACCTCCAAGATTGACTTCTATAACTCACTCTACGGGGGCCTACCCTTGTCCTATACCCCAAAACTGCAATTGGTGGAAAATGTGGCAGCTAGGATCCTCATTTTAGAAGGCCCATATCCAGCCGGTGCTGAGGCAGCTGCATTGGTTGCCAGTTTCAGGCTGGATCAAGTTTAAGGTCCTGGTTCTAACCTTTATGAGCCTCTTGTGGCACAGAGTGGTAAGGCAGCCGTCTGAAAGCTCTGCCCATGAGGCTGGGAGTTCGATCCCAGCAGCCGGCTCAAGGTTGACTCAGCCTTCCATCCTTCCGAGGTCGGTCAAATGAGTACCCAGCTTGCTGGGGGGTAAACGGTAATGACTGGGGAAGGCACTGGCAAACCACCCCGTATTGAGTCTGCCATGAAAACGCTAGAGGGCGTCACCCCAAGGGTCAGACATGACTCGGTTCCTGCACAGGGGATACCTTTACCTTTACCTTTACCTCTAACCTTTAAGGCCCAATATAGCTGAGAGCCTCTTGTGGCGCAGAGTGGTAAGGCAGCCGTCTGAAAGCTCTGCCCATGAGGCTGGGAGTTCCATCCCAGCAGCCGGTTCAAGGTTGACTGAGGTGCTAATGGGGGTGGGATACAGGAAGTAGAAGAGGGGGGTTATTTTTATTTTTCTCATTGATGCAGCAGGTTGTTTTTCGGGTTTTATGGCTTTTAACTTTTTAAAGTATTGGGGTTTTATTCTTGATTGTAACCCGCCGCGAGTCAACTCTGAGAGCAGCGGGTAAAACATCCAATAAATAAAAAATAAATAAAATAAATAAATCTGCCAAATGAAATTGGGGACAGAAAGGAGATGGATTTTTCTAGAAGCCTATGTAAGCTGAAGGTTTCTCTCTGGCCAAGGTTGAGCTGAATAGTTCAGTGGTTCCCCAAAATAACAGAAACAACAATAGAATTAAGAAAACAACGCTCACGCAGCTCCCAGTTACTATTTTGGAGGTGGATAGGTAACAAGGGAACGATAGGGATAGGGAACAAACTCCCAGCCTCATGGGCAGAGCTTTCAGACTGCATGTCTGCTGCCTTACCACTCTGCGCCACAAGAGGCTCTAAGTTATCTGATTGTATTGTTAATTTTGATGTTACCTGTCTTAAGCCTATAGGGAAGGTCGGATGATAAGATTAAAGTTGTTGTTAATAATAATAATGATGATGATGATGACTGATTCCAAACACATTGGATAATGCACTTCCAATGCAATTCAGGACCAGATTTTCTTGTTCTGCACAGGAAAATCCAGCTGCAAAAGTACATTGAAAGTATATTAACCAATATGTGCTGAATGGATCAACAACAACTACTACAGCAAGAACAACAATGGTGCCCACAAACTCAAAAAGAAACTTGATATGAACTATCTCAGGTTCTCTTGGCAGCTCCCTTGAAAAGCTCTTTCCTTCTTGGAAGCTGGAAGAAGAAGAAGAAGAAGAAGAAGAAGAAGAAGAAGAAGAAGAAGAAGAAGAAGAAGAAGAAGAAGAAGAAGAAGAAGAAGAAGAGTTGGTTCTTATATGCCGCTTTTCCCTACCCAAAGGATGCTCAAAGCGTCTTTCATTCGCCTTCCCTTTCCTCTCCCCACAACAGACACCCTGTGGGGTGGGTGAGGCTGAGAGAGCCCTGATATCACTGCCCGGTCAGAACAGTTTTATCAGTGCCGTGGGGAGCCCAAGGTCACCCAGCTGGCTGCATGTGGGGGAGCGCAGAATCGAACCTGGCTTGCCAGATTAGAAGTCCGCACTCCTAACCACTCCACCAAACTGGAAGAAGAACTGTCAATTAAAAGTGCTACCCTGATGGATCAATGGTGTTGTTATTGTTGTTAGGTGCAAAGATGTGTCCGACCCATCGCGACCCCATGGACAATGATCCTCCAGGCCTTCCTGTCCTCTACCATTCCCTGGAGTCCATTTAAGTTTGCACCTACTGCTTCAGTGACCCCATCCAGCCACCTCATTCTCTGTCGTCCCCTTCTTCTTTTGCCCTCGATCGCTCCCAGCATCAGGCTCTTCTCCAGGGAGTCCTTCCTTCTCACGAGGTGGCCAAACTATGGATCAGTATTTGCACGCAATGCGGGTTCAGACTGACCCAAATGTGAAAAGAAACCAAAACGAAGGCATACATACCAGATGGCGTGAGGAGCTAAGTCTCTAGAAGAATTAGCAGTAAGGAGAGGAGATATCCGAAAAGCTTCCCATTTCGCCGCCCTTTATATCATTTCACGGATATAGGTGTGGGGGGGGGGCACAATTATTGGTTGGGAGAAAACAATTATTATTGACCACTCACTCACTTTTGTGAGCGTTGTATACCCTGTACTATAATCGGTGCTTCACTGTTTGTAATAATTAGTCCCTCTCTACATGTTTCCTTTTGGTGTCAAGCTCAAGGAGACAATTGAAGGCCTTCCACAAAAGCATTGGTAGGTCTTTAGAAGAAGTGGTTGATGCTATTTCGCATTGTGTCACCACGCAGGGGCAAGCGGAAGCCTAGTAAAAAATGGTTGAAAAAGACCTTGAAAGTGGTAATTAATGACCGTGACATAGTTGTGTCTGCCAGTTTGAACTTCACTGCATTTCTGGATCAATACATGAAGATCATTGGAGCCATGCTGGATCAGGTTTGCGGTTCTTCTAGTTCAGCATCCCTTCTCACGCAGAGGATAAGTAGTTTCTCTGGAGGGCCAGGGAGTAGAGGCAGAGGACTTTCTCTGTTAACAACTACAAAGAGCCCTGCTGGATCAGATAAATGTTGTCTGGCATCATGTCACACACAGGCCAATTCCTCCAACAACAGGGCATAGAATCATAGAATCATAGAATCATAGAGTTGGAAGGGGCCATACAGGCCATCTAGTCCAACCCCCTGCTCAATGTAGGATCAGCCCAGAGCATCCTAAAGCATCCAAGAAAAGTGTGTATCCAACCTTTGCTTGAAGACTGCCAGTGAGGGGGAGCTCACCACCTCCTTAGGCAGCCTATTCCACTGCTGAACTACTCTGACTGTGAATTTTTTTTCCTGATATCTAGCCTATATCGTTGTACTTGAAGTTTAAACCCATTACTGAGTGTCCTCTCCTCTGCAGAGGGTCAGGCCTTCCCCTGACAAGAGCAACAGAAGAGACATGCTGAAGCAGACCAATGTCCCAACTAGTCCAGCATCATAGAATCATTGAATCAGAGTTGGAAGGGACTTCCAGGTCATCTAGTCCAACCTCCTGCAGAATGGAGGAAATTCACAACTGCCTGCAGACCCAGTGTGTCCCCTCCTACATGCCCAGATGACGTCACCCACCCAAAAAAACAGAATTCCTGGCCAGTGTGGCCTGGACGGAATTGACCTCTGAACCCCAAAGTGGTGATTGGTATTTCCCTGGGAATGTAAGAAAGGGCCCCAATAGCCAAGCATCAACACAGTCCCTTCTGCCCACCCACTTACAAGCTGACTAAGTTCACAGCATCGACATTTCTGTCGGATGGCTATCTAGCCCTTGCTCAAAATCGCCCAAAGTAGGAGAATCCACCACCTCTTGAGGGAGCTTTTTCCACTGAGGAACTTCTCTGTCAGGAACATCATCTGGATGTTTATCTGAACATTATTTTGTATTAATTTAATCCCATTGATTCTGTTCTGACCTTATGAAATCAACTCTATTCCATCCACTATGTGACAGCCCTTCATAGAATCAAGTATCATAGAATCATCTTTAACCGCTCCTAGAGGAGCGGATTAAATAAAGAAGAAAGGACCCTGAGGGCGGGCCCTGTCTGGGATGAGGAAGGGTGCTGATAGGCACCTTCCCCCGGACTGACAATTGAAGGGGACAATTGGCAGGCGCTTTGCGCCTTCCGATTGGGTCCTTCGAGTGTCAGTCCGGCGCCAAGGGACCAATTGCGAGCCGCACGCAGTGCGGCTCACAAATGGTTGCTTGCCGACGGACTGACCAATCAGGAGGCGCTTTGCGCCTCCCAATCCATCCCTCCCACTCTCACCATATTCGCCCACCCGCCGCCATTGCTTGCTTCGCCTTTCCGACGATGGTGGGGGAGCCAGCCGTGGCGGTAGCCGTGGCGGCGAAGCAGCCGGCAGCCGCAGCCGGCAGCCGCAGCCGCAGCCGCAGCCGCAGCCGCAGCCGCAGTGGAGCCAGCAGCGGCACCAGCAATGGCGGAAGAGCCACCAGCGCCGGCAGTGCCGGCCCTAGAAGCACCGCCATTGGCCACGGTGGCGGGGCTGCGATTGCCGGCGCCGGGAGGACTGCGATCGGCCGCAGTGGCAGGGCGGGGAGCAGACGCGGGGCCGCGGCTGCGAGTGGCAGCGTGGCCGCGAGCGGCGGCGGGGCCACCATTGGCGGCAGCAGAGCTGCGAGCGGCCGCGGTGGTGGGGCCCTGATCGCCAGCGCCTGCCGCCCCCCACCCCGCCCGCACACAGGATTCCGATGGCACAGGTAGGACTCCGATGGGTCAGGTAGGCCACAGCGCAGTTGAGGGGGGCAGAAATAACACCTAGCGCCCGCTGTATTTAAACTACAGCGGGCTTATTTTCTAGTAGAATAATAGAATCCTAGAGTTGGAAGGGGCCGTACAGGCCATCTAGTCCAACCCCCTGCTCAACGCAGGATCAGCCCTAAGCATCCTAAAGCATCCAAGAAAAGTGTGTATCCAACCTTTGCTTGAAGACTGCCAGTGAGGGGGAGCTCCCCACCTCCTTAGGCAGCCTATTCCACTGCTGAACTACTCTGACTGTGAAAAACCTTTTCCTGATATCTAGCCTATATCGTTGTACTTTAAGTTTAAACCCATTACTGTGTGTCCTCTCCTCTGCAGCCAATGGGAACAGCATCCTGCCCTCCTCCAAATGATAATCTTTCAAATACTTAAAGAGGGCTATCATGTCCCCTCTCAGCCTCCTTTTCATGTACTTGAAGATACTATCCATTTATAGCTTCAGAAACTTGAAACAGAGATTTTTCTGGATGCCGGGAAAGGTGCGATATAATATTTTCAACAAAGAAATGAATAAACTAATCCATAGAGAAAGCAAAAAAAAAATGTTGATTACTCTGGAGAACTGGGGGATCTTTCAGGCGCTACTCAAATGCCAGCATTTTTAAAAGACAACAAACAAACACAGGGAAGCAGGGAAGCAACCCGTAAAGACTTGAAAGGATCAATACCGGGTGGAATCTGTTTGCCTTAGTCACAGTAAGCCATGAGCTAATTATAACAAACATGGGGGTAACAATTTCCAATCTTTGATGTATTGTGCTTGCAGCCTCTGAATGGATAAACCGCAGCATGTTTCCTGACCACCTGGCTGGTGAGAAAACAGAATAAAAGGCCCCCATGGAGCACATTTCCCCAACAGCTCCTGCGAGTAACAACCTGTCTTGACTGCTGCTCTTGAGAAGGTAAGTCCATCTATATAGAAGCTAAGGACTGGGCTAGATCTATTTGCATGTATTTCGATGGATGGATGGATGGATGGATGGATGGATGGATGGATGGATGGATGGATGGATGGATGGATGGATGGATGGATGGGTGGGTGGGTGGGTGGGTAGATGGATGGATGGATGGGTAGATGGATGGATGGATGGATGGATTAGTGGGTGGGTGGGTGGGTGGATGGAAGGATGGAAGATAGATAGATAGATAGATAGATAGATAGATAGATAGATAGATAGATAGATAGATAGATAGATAGATAGATAGATAGATAGATAGATAGATAGATAGATAGATAGATAGATAGATAGATAGATGGATGAGCTATGTTGAGAGTACAAATTCTAGAAGGTAGATACATTGTCCAAAGTCATATGGTGTCTCCTCCGAGCAGATGTTCAACAGCAAATGTAGTATTAGTAGTAGTAGTAGTAGTAGTAGTAGTAGTAGTAGTAGTGATAGTAATAGTAGTAGTAGAAGAGTTGGTTTTTATACTCCACTTTCTACTGCCGTAAGGAGTCCCAAAGCAGTTTACAATCAACTTCTTTCCCTCTCCACACAACGGACACCCTGTGAGGTGGGTGAGGCTGACAGAGCCCTGACAGGACTGCTCTGTGAGAACAGCATTACCAGGGCTGTGGTGGGCTCAAGTTCACCCAGCTGACTGCATGGGGAGGAATGGGGAATCAAATCCAGCTTGTCAGACTAAAAGCTGCCGCTTTTCACCACTACTCCATGCAAGTACACAATGGTCTACTCTTAGTGCAGGTTTCTATCCGATTCAGAATTCCATCCGCATACCACTCTCTCATTTGGGACAACTCTCTCATTTGCTGCTGACTAAGAGCCTCTTGTGGTGCAGAGTGGTAAGGCAGCCATCTGAAAGCTCTGCCCATAAGGCTGGGAGTTCGATCCCAGCAGCCGGCTCAAGGTCAACTCAGCCTTCCATCCTTCCGAGGTCGGTAAAATGAGTACCCAGCTTGCTGGGGGGTAAACGGTAATGACTGGGGAAGGCACTGGCAAACCACCCCGTATTGAGTCTGCCATGAAAACGCTGGAGGGCGTCACCCCAAGGGTCAGACAGGACCCGGTGCTTGCACAGGGGATACCTTTACCTAGTTTGTTCATTCTGAAATGATGGTGAATAGCCAAAAGAGTCTTCACATCTCAGGCTAAGGTCCAAGTTTTCAGGCCCTAGAATTTTTCAGTCTAGAAATTAAGTATGGGGTTGTATCATATTTGGAGGGGGACGACAGGGAATTATAACCCAGTTTGCAAAGACATCCAACACTGTTGGAATAGATTCAAAAATATCTGAGGGACACTCACAGGAAATCACTCAGATGATCAATTGCTGTTCATCCCTGACCCTGAGAAGCCGTGTGTCTGGCCTCAACCAAGGCCAGGGCTTTTCCAGCTCCGGTTCCAACATGGTGGGTGGTTTGTTGGTTGGTTTATCAATTTGTAGGCCACCCCTCTCCTCACGATCTTGGGGTGGTTTATACCAGGGGTCATCAACCCCTGGTCCGCGGCCCCGTATTGAGTCTGCCATGAAAACGCTAGAGGGCGACACCCCAAGGGTCAGGCATGACTCAGTGCTTGCACAGGGGATACCTTTACCTTTTTTAATCAGAGTGCTTGGAGCCAGCTTGGTGTCGTGGTTAAGAGCAGCTGCCTCTAATCTGGAGAACTGGGCTTGATTCCCCACTCCTCCTCCGCATGCAGCTAGATAGGTGACTTTTCGCCAGTCGTAGTTCCCTCAGCCTGACCTACCTCACAGGGTGTTTGTTGTGGGGAGAGGAAAGGGAAAATTTAAGCCACTTTGGGGCTCTTTCAGCTACTGAAAAGTGGGGTATATTAAATAATAAAGCTCTTTATTCAAAGTATTCTTAGATTTGCACATGACAGTCCCCTGATTTGCCTTTTGATAAATCTTCCCTGTTTTGATTCTTGGAACTTTTTAATACTCTAAAAGTTCGCTCATGAAATTGCACTTGGAAAGATGTGTATAGAATACCCAATAAGTCAGGCATGTAGATGAATTTTGAGGCATTTGTTACAACAATAAAATAAGCCCATATTTTTAAACTTCCACCTTCTCCAAAAACAAAACAAAAGCCCACAGCTAGCTACGATGTACAACTGTGGATTCTGTAGGAAGAAGAATTCATATCAAAAGAGTTCTTGGTTTGTAGCCACATAGATATGTTGTAGAAGAGGTGAACAGGGCTTCAGGAGAGCCTTAAAAACCAATAACATTTCCAGGATATAAACGTTTGAGTGTTTTTAAGATGCTATTGAATCTGAACCTTAATCAAGTTTCAAGAGTAAATAAATTCACATTTAGACATGTAATTTTGCTTACATCCCTCCCCCTTGAGATTTCTTTAATTGGCTAGGAGGAAATTGAGATTACATGCTTCATCAGGTCAATGGCCTAGTCCTATACTCTGTGACACAAAGTGACCCAAACCATTGTGCCTCCAGGAGGTACACCTTAAACAAATAAGAGAAGCCATGTTGGATTAGGCCAATGGTCTATAAAGTCCAACATTCGTTGTCATAGTCTCCCAAACCCAGTTCCCATCAGGAGATGCACCATAACATTATAAGTGAAGCCATGTTGAATCAGGCCAATGGCCCATGCAGTCCAAGATTCGGTGTCACACAATAGCCCAAACCTGGTGGCATCAGGAGGTCCACCCATGGGGCCAGAACACCAGACATCCTCCCACTCTGACTCCCCAATCACCAAGAAAACAGAGCATCACTGCCCCAGACATAAGAACATGAGAGAAGCCATATTGGATCAGGTCATCAAATTCTACACTCTGTGTCTACCATGAGAGTTGCTGGTGAATTCTGCTGACCATGTTCCCAAATGTATCATTTCAGAGCTTCCTGCCTTGTGGAAAGATGGCTTGGGGTTACGGCGGACATTGTGGCTTCACCTGCGAATCGCAGTGCCCCCCGCAGCAGGTGTGCGTCCAGCCGGGTGCCTTCGCCGTCACAATGCCAGGACCCGTCATGAGTTGTTACACCGATCCTTTGGATGTTTGCTGTTACACCCCCTGTTGTAACACTGGCTGTGGTTATGGATGCGGTCGAGGGGGTTGGGGTGGTCCCTTGGGTCGATGGTAGGACACCCAGCCATTCTTCAACCGTTTCGGCCAAGGTTTATGAATACTCATGCAATGTTTGATTTTTCTGTATCCTTCTCTTTCCCTATCCCTCCCCCTGATACTTTTTCCAAAGCCAAATAATGCTGTAAACAAGAGTCCCTCCTTGCCATTAAAAGTATACCCATGACTTTTGGAAGCCCACCAGTTTTGCCTTCCCCAAATCTGCTCCGGGAAGTTAGAATCATAGAATCCTAGAGTTGGAAGGGGCCATACAGGCCATCTAGTCCAACCCCCTGCTCAACGCAGGATCAGCCCTAAGCATCCTAATGTTCCATGACAATTTCCTGTCATGAGGGTGAGATGGGAAGGGTGGATGGGGAGGACATCTGGTGGGAACCACTTCAGCTATCTAGCCGATTCATCTGCAGTGATGCATTTGTGATGGTCTTTGGATATAACCTTAGCTGTGGTTCTGTGCGTCTTTTGGAACGTTCTGCCTTTGTAAGCCGATCTTCTTCTTTCACATTAAAAAATGGCATCTTAGTTTCTGGGTCCTGTTTTTTTTTATTCCCCCCCCCATTTATTTTTAATCATAGAGTCCTAGCATTGGAAGGGGTCCTACAGACCATCTAATCCAATCCCCAGCACAAGGCAAGATCAGCATCAAGCATCTGTGAGAAGTCTATGTCTTGCATATAGTTTTTCACGTAGAACATGAAAGTATGAAGAACAACAAGCTTCCCAAAAGGGTTTGGAAGACACCCCCATGGACTGGTGCTTCTCTGGCCAATTGAGAATATTCTCAAGTCTGCACTGCAAGGGGGGGAAGAAGATGAAGAGTTGGTACTTATATGCCGCTTTTCTCTACCCGAAGGAGGCTCAAAGCGGCTTACAGCCGCTTTCCCTTTCCTCTCCCCACAACAGATACCCTGTAAGGGAAAGGAGGCTGTGAGAACCCTGAGATTACTGAAGAATTAGAAGAGTTGGTTCTTAGATGCCGCTTTTCTCTACCCAAAGGAGGCTCAAAGCAGCTTACATTGGCCTTCCCTTTCCTCTCCCCACAACAGACACCCTGTGAGGGAGGTGAGGCTGAGAGAGCCCTGAGATTCCTGCTCGGTCAAAACAGCTCTGTGAGTGCTGTGGCAAACCGAAGGTCACTCAGCTGGTTACATGTGGAAGAGCGTGGAATCAAACCCGGCATGCGCTCCTAACCACTACACCAAAAACTGTTCTTTTTGCAACCCACAAATCAAAACAAAAAAACAGCGGTTTCTCAATGGAACAGGCTTCCTCGGGAGGTGGTGGGATCTCCATCTTTGAACATTTTTAAACAGAGGTGGGATGGCCATCTGACAAAGAGGCTGATTCTGTGAAGGTTCAAGGGGGTGGCAGGTGATAGTGGGTGAGCGAGAGGGTTGTGAGTGTCCTGCATAGTGCAGGGAGTTGGACTAGATCAGGGGTAGTCAACCTGTGGTCCTCCAGATGTCAATGGACTACAATTCACATGAGCTCCTGCCAGCATTTCCTGCAGGGGCTCATGGGAATTGTAGTCCATGAATATCTGGAGGACCACAGGTTGACGACCCCTGGACTAGATGACCCAGGAGTCCCTTCCAACTCTATGATTCTAAATTCCGTCTAAACCTCCGGAATAAGTTCCTGACAGTTAGAGTAGTTTCTCAGTGCAACAGGCTTCCTCGGGAGGTGGTGGGTTCTCCATCTTTGGAGATTTTTAAGCAGAGGCTGGAGAGCCATCTGACGGAGAGGCTAATTCTGTGAAGGTTCAAGGGGGTGGCAGGTGACAGTGGATGAGTGAGAGGGTTGTGAGTGTCCTGCATTGTGCAGAGGGTTGGACTAGATGACCCAGGAGATCCCTTGCAAGTCTATCTCTGGAGGGGGGAGGGGACCCAACTTTGAATAAAAAGGTTGAGAATACGACAAGTTTATAGGATATAAACGTTTTTCATTTGAATTTCATATATGGAGCTCAAATATATAAAGGCATTCAAAACAATACAAACCACAGGGAGTGACACATTTCGTGTAGGTCAAATATATGACTTATTTGTATCCTAACATCCAAAGATCTAATGCGTTTTAACCTCCGAGGTCAATACACACACATATACGTAAAATACATTTTTAATATCATTTTTCAATCTCCAGGTTGGTAAACCAGCATCTTGTTCCAAAAATGTTCCAGGGCTAGTACAAGACTTATGATGTAAAAATACTCAAATAGTTAAATAATAGTGGCTATTTACTGTATTCAAGTTCATGGGGGATTGCACATGCTCCTGGATTCCTGAATCAACCTCTTCAGGTAGACCTTGGAACCGATTGCTGAGCATCAGTGGGTCAGACCTTCTCCTTATTCTTCTACTCCTATGTGTAACATTCTTCCAATTATTACCCTCCTGTATTAGGTGCTCCTGATTTTGTTTTGATAGATTTCCCCCCTTCTGCAGTGTAATCAATCATTTCTCTAATCCCCGTACCTTCTCCTCCAGCAGAGCCACTAATTTGCACTTGCTGCATTTGTAAAAATTGTCCCTCTGAGAAACATTCTGCATGTCGCTACGCAACCTTCTTCAGTCTTCATTCCACTTTGGTGCATCTGAACTGCTCCATAAACAGTCCTCAGCTGAAAAGCAAACAGCCAAGAGTCCTTTAGCTCTTGCTCTTGGCTCCTCACAGAGTATTACGGCTTAATCCAGACCCCAAGAGTCTTTTGGGTTTTGTTTGTATTGCACACGCCAAAGGCGCGCACCTCTGGCAAGCAAGAGCCTTTTGTAGCACAAAGGCCTACTCAGCAGAGGGCGGAGCTAGCAGTCAGCTCTTGAGAAATGTTCTCCTCCCACCTCCTCCAAAGCACTGGCTTCCTCTGGCAAGCTAGAGCCTTTTATAGCACAAAGGCCTACTCAGCAGAGGGCGGAGCTAGCAGTCAGCTCCTGAGTCAGCTCCTGAGTTAATGTTCTCCCAGCTCCTCCAAAGCACTCCAAAGTATTGTCAAGTATATTACATGCATGTAGCTTAGCTTTATGGGAATCATGGATCTCCTCATAGCATTCAATTACATGAGTGGATCATTCAAGATGGGGGAGCGGAATAGATTCCATTGTATGCACAGAGGCAGAAGCACTGGCGACACAGAAGAAAATGAAATCCCTTCAACATGGCTTCTGTGGGCATCCACAAAACTATTCGGCAATCATAGAATCATAGAGTTGGAAGGGGCCATACAGGCCATCTAGTCTGCTCAGTGGAGGATCAGCCCTAAGCATCCTAAAGCATCCAAGAAAAGTGTGTATCCAACCTTTGCTTGAAGACTTCCAGTGAGGGGGAGCTCACCACCTCCTTAGGCAGCCTATTCCACTGCTGAACTACTCTGACAGTGAAAAACTTTTTCCTGATATCTAGCCTATATCGTTGTACTTGAAGTTTAAACCCATTACTGTCAGGATTGTAGAATCTCTGTCATAAATTAGCCTGGAAAGTAGGTGACCTTGCCTACCTGTCTACAAAAAACCTACGCTGTCAGCAACAATCTAAGAAACTGGGTCCCAAATTTGTGGGGCCCTTTCCCATCGTGAAGCTGATCAATGCTGTGACTGTGGAATTGCGTTTGCCACAAACTTACAGGAATTTGCATCCGGTTTTTCATTCCAGCCTGCTGCGCCGAGCCCCTGCGCCGGATGTGTGGCACCCTCCGCTCTCAACACCAGTGCCTGTCTATATTGATAAAGACACCCACTACGAAGTCAACCAGATCTTGGACTCTCGTGTACACAAGGGTCGCCTCCAATATTTGGTGGATTGGAAAGAGTTCCCTTCGGGGGAGAGGGAGTGGGAAGAGGCTGCGAATGTAAAAGCTCTGCGCCTCCTGCGGGCGTTCCACCGTGCATTTCCAGATTGCCCTCGTCCAGTGGATGCGGGCTAGGGTGGGAGGGGGTCCTTTTTAGAGTGGAAGGATGTCAGGATTGTAGAATCTCTGTCATAAATTAGCCTGAGTTCTTCCATGACAGTTTTATTGCTTGGTGCCTGGTTGCCACAGGTCCTATATTCTTGCTAACAATTATAAGTGAATTATGTTGTTGTAACTCTTATCACCTGTTGAGGCCTCTCGGCTGGGTCTGGTTTCGCTATCACCCAGTCAAGGCCATGAGAATGTATCACTGTTTTAATTGCCTGTGCCTCTTCCCTCCTTCTCCCCTCCCTTGGGAACTTTCAAGTTTTGAGCGGGAGAATTGTATTGATAAGCAGAAGCAAATCTGTACTCTAGTCAGATTTGACTTTGCAGTCCTAGAGCATGTAGTACTTTTCAATAAAGCTTTCTTTAATTAAGAAGCCTGTTATGAGTTCTCTTCACGTTTGACATTAAGTCAAATCTCACAACCCCTTTCGCCTGCCAACATGCAGGACGAAGGCAATATCTATACTGAACAGGAAGAGGGCCTGGATTGGGACCTCTCTCAGGGCGACGGGGCCGGTGCGGGTCCGTATAGCTCAGGCATGATCAGAGCCTTGGGAGGGGCGACTCCGGGTCATGCAGAGTTCCTGGAAAAGCACATCACCGAACGCAGGCGTCTGTCAAAGTACGACCACCTGACGGGGGATGAGCAGTGGCCAGATCAACTGGGGATGCCTAGCTACGGGAGGGAGCCCACCTTGGAGGTACGTGAATTGCAGCATAAACTGGACAAGGTGACCAATTGGCTGCAGGATGTCTCGGGCCGGTTTGATCCGGAAGAGCCGCGCGAAGCGCGGCGCCTGCTGCGCGAGTTGCACGGAGACTTTCGCGAACCCAGCGGTCGGAGGCTGGGGGATCTTCCCACCCTGCAGGAGCGCGAGGAGGTGGTGATGCAGGCTGCCGCCGAGGCCGAAGCCGCCGCCTTGGCAGCGGCGAGGGCGGCAGCGCAGTTGCAGGAGGAAGAAGAAGCCGGCCTTGGTGGGGCCGGGGCTGGTGGTGGAGCGGGAGCTGCCGAAGGTGCCGGGGCGGCGGACGGAGCGGCGGCTGATGCTGACAGAGCGGATGCGGCGGCGGTGCGAGCGGCGGCGGCGGCGCGAGCCGCGGCAGGAGCAGGTCGTGGCGTGGGCCGAGGAGCGCGGGCTCCGATGGATTGGGGACCGGGACGGCTGCCTCCCCATCTCAGAGGAGTGGAACCTACAAGTTTAAAGCTAAATTCTCGGGGGACCCATCAACCTTCCCTTCATTCCTGGTGCATCTCCAAGCCTACATGATGGACATGGGTTTCACTTTTAACGATGATGCCGAGCGCGTTCGTTTTGTGGGAGAATGCCTGGAAGGGAAGGCAGCGAAATGGTTCATGGACCTCTATCGTTACAACCCGAGAGCCGTCCGTAATTACAATCACTTCCTGAGAACCATGCGCCTGATGTACGTGGAACCTTTCGAGAAGGAGACGGCGGAAAAGAAACTCAAGTCCCTGAAGCAAGGGAAAATGACGGTGGCCGAATATGCCAGAGA
Source organism: Paroedura picta (assembly GCF_049243985.1). Lineage (NCBI taxonomy): Eukaryota > Metazoa > Chordata > Lepidosauria > Squamata > Gekkonidae > Paroedura > Paroedura picta. The sequence continues at coordinate 6,813,956 of NC_135369.1, forward strand.
ATTCAAGGAGCTTTCATCAACGGTCCCGGGTTGGACTGAACCCCAGAGAGTGCACGCATTCGTGGGGGGGCTCTCCGGAGATTTGTCCAGCAAGTGCCTCCTCCTGGAAGACCCACTGACGGTGGCGGGATGGGTGCAGTTGGCAGGAGAGATGGCGAGCCGCCTGGAAAGGGCGGCCGAATATCAAGGAGTTGCGGGCAAGACAGGGACGAAGACTTCTACCCCCAAGAAAGTCAAGCCGAAGGCGAAACTGGAGCCAAGTGAGCGCACTTGGCGCATGGAAAAGGGATTGTGTCTGGGTTGTGGTCAGGCTGGCCACTTCCTTGCACAATGCCCAACCAAGACGTCACCCAGCGCCAAGTCAACGGGAGGAACCCCAGCCAAAGCGCCCACTACTAAGAAAACGGCCCCGAAGAAAAATGCCAAGTCCTTGCTTGCTCCAGCTGGGGCCGCAACTGTGGTGGAGGAATCGGAGGACAGCAACGGCCAGGACGAAGAAGTTCAATCGGAGGAGCAGTCGGGAAACGAAGACGGTCTGCTGTAAAGGCGCCCCGCCAGCAGGCCTCCGGCAGGGGCAGACGCGTGGTGAGTGACTCCCCCCTGGTTCTTTTGCCCTGCGACCCTCACAGAGCCCAACTCTGGACGAAAAGTGGGGGTTCGTTGCATTGTGGACTCTGGGTGTACCAAAACCCTAGTAAGCCCAGCGCTAGCCGAGACTTTGGGGGTGGGGAAGGTGCCTTTGGGGGAGCCCCTACCCATTACCCAACTGGATGGGAAATGTGCCCCAGGGGGGGAGGCTATGGTGAAAACGCTCCCGATGGAATTGGACGTTGAGAAACATTGGGAGCAAATTCAACCCCTAGTAGCGCCCCACTCCGCTTTCCCATGCGTGCTAGGTTTGGACTGGTTAAGGGAGCATGACCCCACGGTGAAGTGGAAAAAGGGAACTGTGAAGTTTTCCTCGCCTAGTTGCAAGCACCATGTGCGGCCCCAACTCGCTCAAAACTGCAGAGCCGTGGCCGCAGTAGGGACTGCCGGGGGGGCGGCCATCCCTCGGGAGTATCGAGACTTTGCTGATGTGTTCGCAGAGGCCGAATGCGACCAACTTCCTCCCCACCGTAAAACAGACTGTGCCATTGAGTTAAAGAAAGGGGAGCCCCTTCCCAAAGCCAAACTTTACTCTATGAGCCCTAGAGAAATGAAAGAACTTAGGGAGTTTTTGGACAAAAACTTAGCCCGGGGATTTATCAGACCTGCGACTTCTCCCTTGGCTGCCCCGGTGCTCTTTGTGAAAAAGAAAGACGGGTCCTTGCGCCTCTCCACGGACTACAGAGGGCTGAACGCTGTTTCCACCTGCAATGCTTACCCGCTGCCTTTGATTAAGGACTTGCTGGGACATTTGGGGAGGGCTCGGATTTTTACAAAACTGGACTTGAGAGAAGCCTATTACCGGGTCCGAATAAAGAAGGGGCATGAGTATTTGACTGCTTTTAACACCCCCTTGGGCCAATTTGAGTACACTGTCATGCCGTTCGGCCTCGCCGGCGCTCCGGGCGTGTTCATGAACATGATAAATGAAATTATGCATGATTTCTTGTATCAAGGGGTGTTGGTTTTCATTGATGATATTTTAGTGTATTCAGAAGACGTGGGCAAGCACGCCAAATTAGTCCGCGAAGTGCTCCGCCAACTGCGGAAGCACCATTTGTTTGCTAAACTTTCAAAGTGTGAATTCCACCGGGATGCGGTGGAATTTTTAGGTTTCCGGGTCTCTCAAGCGGGGATCGAAATGGATCCGGGCAAGGTGCGTGACTTGCTGGCCTGGGAACCTCCCCGGACGCGGAGGCAGCTCCAGAGTTTCTTAGGATTTGCAAACTTTTATAGAACGTTTATCCCTAGTTTTGCCAAGGTGGCATTGCCGCTCACTGACTTGTTGAAAACAAAAGAAGGGGGAAAAGCGGCAAATCGACCGGGCGCCCCACTCCAGTGGACCCCCCGGTGTCAGGAAGCTTTTGAGAATTTGAAGCTCCTGTTTACATCTGAGCCCGTGTTGGCCCATGCTGACCCAGCTAAGCAATTCACCGTGCAAGTAGATTCCTCGGATGTGGCAATGGGGGCCGTGATCCTACAAGAGGGGGAGGATGGGAAGCTACACCCTTTAGCCTATCTGTCAAAAAAGTTTTCTGGGGCAGAACGCAACTGGGCAATTTGGGAAAAAGAGGCAGCTGCAGTAAAGTTGGCGCTTGCCACATGGAGACATTGGTTGGAAGGGTCCGCCGTCCCGTTTGTAGTTTGGACAGACCATAAAAATCTCCAAGCACTTAAGCAGCCCCGCTCACTCTCTGCCAAGCAAATGCGGTGGGCGGAGTTTTTCTCTCGTTTCAACTTTACTCTTAAGCATCTGCCAGGCAAAATGAACTTTTTGGCGGACGCTCTCTCCCGCTTGCCCCAGTACAACAGTAAGCGCGACCCATTGGTGGACACAGTCTTCACCCCCGCCCAACTGGGGATGGCCGCAGTGACGCGCAGTCAAACAAAGAAGGGGAACTCGATTCCTGGTGGGTGGGTTCAGAAGGAGGTGTTACAGGACTCTGAGTTTGCTTCCCTCCGCCCTGACCTAGCCGACAAGGAGGGCCTGTTTTTCAAGGGGGAGCGCCTTTACGTTCCAGCGGCAGCGCGCGGGGACGTTTTAAAACTTTGCCACGATGCAAAAACCGCAGGTCATTTTGGTTTTGTGAAAACTTTGCACCTGGTCAGAAGACATTATTGGTGGCCAACGTTGCGGAGCGATGTGGAAAAATACGTGCAAGGCTGCCCCACCTGCCTGGTTTCCAAGCCCCCGGGAGGAAAGAAAAGGGGGCTGCTGCAGCCTCTGCCCACCCCTGCCTGTCCCTGGTCCGATGTTACCATGGATTTTATTACGGACCTGCCTCCCAGCCAGGGCAAGACTGTAGTTTGGGTGGTGGTGGATGCATTTTCAAAGCAAGCCCATTTTATTCCCTGTACGGGCTTGCCCTCAGCGGCCAAACTGGCTTCTATGTTTGTGACCCACATAATCCGCCTACATGGAATTCCTAGGCGTTTGCTCATGGATCGGGGCCCCCAGTTCGTTGCCAAGTTCTGGCGGGAGCTTTTGAAGTTGCTGGGAATAGAGCAAGCCCTGACCTCGGGCTACCACCCGGAGTCCAACGGTCAAACTGAGTGGGTGAACCAAATACTTGAACAGTATCTGCGCTGTTTTATTAACCACCAACAAAATGATTGGGTCGCCCTCTTGCCACTGGCTGAATTCGCCTACAACAACGGGGTGCATGCATCGACAGGAGTATCTCCCTTTAAGGTGGTGTACAGGACTGACCTTGTGGCTGCACCTACCTGGGAGTTAGTGTCTGCTGAAGCCCCTGAAGTCACAAAATGGGCGACAACTATTAGTGCGGGATGGCCTGACATTGTCTCTAGCCTTGAGGAGGCTAAACAAGCTTATAAATCCCAGGCAGACAAAAAACGTGCACCTGCACCAGCCTGGAAAGTAGGTGACCTTGCCTACCTGTCTACAAAAAACCTACGCTGTCAGCAACAATCTAAGAAACTGGGTCCCAAATTTGTGGGACCCTTTCCCATCGTGAAGTTGATCAATGCTGTGACTGTGGAATTGCGATTGCCTAAAACTTACAGGAATGTGCATCCGGTTTTTCATTCCAGCCTGCTGCGCCGAGCCCCGGTGCCGGATGTGTGGCACCCTCCGCTCTCAACGCCTGTGCCTGTCTACGTTGATAAGGACACCCATTACGAAGTCAATCAGATCTTGGACTCTCGTGTACACAAGGGTCGCCTCCAATATTTGGTGGATTGGAAAGAGTTCCCTTCGGGGGAGAGGGAGTGGGTAGAGGCTGCGAATGTAAAAGCTCTGCGCCTCCTGCGGGCGTTCCACCGTGCATTTCCAGATTGCCCTCGTCCAGTGGATGCGGGCTAGGGTGGGAGGGGGTCCTTTTTAGAGTGGAAGGATGTCAGGATTGTAGAATCTCTGTCATAAATTAGCCTGAGTTCTTCCATGACAGTTTTATTGCTTGGTGCCTGGTTGCCACAGGTCCTATATTCTTGCTAACAATTATAAGTGAATTATGTTGTTGTAAATCTTATCACCTGTTGAGGCCTCTTGGCTGGGTCTGGTTTCGCTATCACCCAGTCAAGGCCATGATAATGTATCACTGTTTTAATTGCCTGTGCCTCTTCCCTCCTTCTCCCCTCCCTTGGGAACTTTCAAGTTTTGAGCGGGAGAATTGTATTGATAAGCAGAAGCAAATCTGTACTCTAGTCAGATTTGACTTTGCAGTCCTAGAGCGTGTAGTACTTTTCAATAAAGCTTTCTTTAATTAAGAAGCCTGTTGTGAGTTCTCTTCACGTTTGACAATTACTGCGTGTCCTCTCCTCTGCAGCCAGCAGAAACAGCATCCTGCCCTCCTCCAAGTGACAACCTTTCAAATACTTAAAGAGGGCTATCATGTCCCCTCTCAACCTCCTTTTCTCCAGGCTGAACATTCCCAAGTCCCTCAACCTATCTTCATATGGCTTGGTCCCTTGGCCCCAGATCATCTTCGTCGCTCTCCTCTGTACCCTTTCAATTTTATCGATGTCCTTCTTGAAGTGAGGCCTCCAGAACTGCACACAGTACTCCAGGTGTGGTCTGACCAGTGCTGTATACAATGGGACTATGACATCTTGTGATTTTGATGTGATGCCTCTGTTAATACAGCCCAAAATGGCATTTGCCTTTTTTACCGCTGCATCACACTGCCTGCTCATGTTTAGTTTACAATCCACAAGTACCCCAAGGTCTCGTTCACACACAGTGTTACCTAGAAGCGTATCCCCCATCCAGTAGGCATGCTTTTCATTTTTCTGACCCAGGTGCAGAACTTTACACTTATCTTTATTGAATTGCATCTTGTTCTCATTTGCCCATTTTTCCATTGTGTTCAGATCTCGTTGAACTCTGTCTCTATCTTCCGGAGTATTTGCCAGTCCTCCCAATTTGGTGTCATCTGCAAACTTGATGAGTAGTCCCTCCACCCCCTCATCTAGATCATTAATAAATATGTTAAAAAGTAACATATCACTCTAAATGGACGGTGGTGGCATGAGATCAAGGGATCACCTCATGAGTAATCGTGGCAGTCATAAGCAGCACAGTATTTTCTCTACAACATTCGCAGCTTCCCTAAACGTGTTACGAATTCCACTGGACCACAAAAGTTCTGGATAAATGTCCTCTATACTTATTAATAGTACTTGCGCGCCCCCAGGTTTTGTCACTCAGCAGGGTAAGTGGGTGGGAGCTCTGTGGGACTTCAAGAAAGGAATAAAATATAGATAGTTCCTCACAGCCCATACAAATGCCAAGATTCCATCACCAATCCCATCTATCTTGGAATCACTAGCCCAAAATCCACTTACTTTCTCCTTAGAAGAAGAAGTAGAGGTGATCTGCAAACATCTGGAGGACAATTTGGTGATCCAGGAAAGTCAGCATGGATTTGTCTCCAACAGGTCCTGTCAGTCCAACTTGGTTTCCTTCTTTGACCAAGTAACAGGTTTGCTGGATCGGGGAAATTCGGTTAATGTCATTTACTTGGATTTTAGTAAAGCTTTTGACAAGGTTCCCCATGATGTTCTGATGGATAAGTTGAAGGACTGCAATCTGAATTTTCAGATAGTTAGGTGGATAGGGAATTGGTTGGAGAACCGCACTCAAAGAGTTGTTGTCAATGGTGTTTCATCAGACTGGAGAGAGGTGAGTAGCAGGGTACCTCAGGGCTCGGTGCTCGGCCCGGTACTTTTTAACATATTTATTAATGATCTAAAGGGGGTGGAGGGACTACACATCAAGTTTGCAGATGACACCAAATTGGGAGGACTGGCAAATACTCCGGAACATAGAGACAGAGTTCAACGAGATCTGAACACAATGGAAAAATGGGCAAATGAGAACAAGATGCAATTTAATAAAGATAAGTGTAAAGTTCTGCATCTGGGTCAGAAAAATGAAAAGCATGCCTACTGGATGGGGGATACGCTTCTAGGTAACACTGTGTGTGAACGAGACCTTGGGGTACTTGTGGATTGTAAACTAAACATGAGCAGGCAGTGTGATGCAGCGGTAAAAAAGGCAAATGCCATTTTGGGCTGTATCAACAGAGGCATCACATCAAAATCACAAGATGTCATAGTCCCATTGTATACGGCGCTGGTCAGACCACACCTGGAGTACTGTGTGCAGTTCTGGAGGCCTCACTTCAAGAATGGCAGTTTTTCCTGCCATTCAGAGGGGTGCCAAAAAGAATTCTTATAAGCGTATTGCTCATGGCAAATGAAATAGGTCACCTGGCTCTATGACATACCAATAAGAAGCAAAAACACAACCCCCCCCAACCCCAAATTACAGTCTGTCCCAAACTGGAGCCAATAAACAATGACCCATTTAGTGGACACCTATTCCATGTATTTGTTTGCTATTATTATTTAATAATAGCAAACAAATAAACGACGCTGCTGAGCATCCAGTGGAGCATTCCATAAATGATTTTTGCTGCAATAGAAGCATTCAGGCCCTCTCAGTGATGCCTGACTGTGTTTGTGAAGCCTTTTGAACAAAGCCATTTCAAAGCATCCTGACCCAGCTTCAGCCTCGGCTTTCCTCTCTCCTCCCTCCCCAACCATCACTTATGTTGATCTTCTGAGCAAAAATCTCCAAATGAGTCCCTTTTTTACAGGGTTGCCCATGCTAGGCCCCAGAAGGTTGTGTGACCTAATCTCTGCCCACCTTGATGGAGTGGCCACTTTGGTCTTCCTTTGTATAGTGCTTTTCTGTGACCTTCAGTTCTCCCACCACTAAGAATGTGGAGCTAGTTTCAGGCTGGCTTCTGTACAGGGTAAAATGTCTGGAGACCTTGAGCCATTCACAGTTCTCTCAGAGCTCTCTCAGCCTCATCTGCCTCACAAAGTCTCCAGTTTGACCAGGGGAAAAGCAGGTGATGTTAAGCTGACTCCTTTGGGTAGTAAAAGGGGGGGGGGGGTAGGAAAATAGAGCCATTTGCTCTTCTTCTCCCCCCTCTGGTAGACCCAGCTTAGTGTACCGGTTGTTGTTGTTGTTAGGTGCGAAGTCGTGTCCGACCCAACGCGACCCCATGGACAATGATCCTCCAGGCCTTCCTGTCCTCTCCCATTCCCCGGAGTCCATTTAAGTTTGCACCGACTGCTTCAGTGACTCCATCCAGCCACCTTGTTCTCTGTCGTCCCCTTCTTCTTTTGTCCTCCGCTCCCAGAATTAGGCTCTTCTCCAGGGAGTCCTTCCTTCTCATGAGGTGGCCAAAGTATTGGAGTTTCATCTGGCAAACTGGGTTAGATTATGCGCTTCCCCCACACAAAGCCAGCGGGGTCACTTTGCCCTGACAATGTTCTGACTGAGCAGTAATCTCGGAGCTCTCTCAGCCTCACCTACATCACAGGGTGTCTGTTGTGGGGAGAGGAAAGGGAAAGCGAATGTAATCCACTTTGAGACTCCTTTGGGTAGAGAAAAAGCGGCATATAAAAGCAAACTCATCTTCTTTTTCAGTAATCTCAGGGCTTTCTCAGCCTCACCCACCTCACAAGATGCTGTTGTGGGGAGAGGAAAGGGAAGGTGATTGTAAGCTGCTTTGAGACTCCTTCAGGTAGAGAAAAGTGGCATATAAGAAGCAACTCTTCTTCAGTAATCTCGGGGCTCTCTCAGCCTCTCACAGGTTATTTATTGTGGGAAAAGGAAAGGGAGGGCAAATGTAGGCAGCCTTGAGACTCCTTCAAGTAGAGAAAAACGGCATATAGAATCATAGAATCATAGAGTTGGAAGGGGCCATACAAGCCATCTAGTCCAACCCCCTGCTCAAAGCAGGATGAGCCCAAAGCATCTTAAAGCATCCAAGAAAAGTGTGTATCCAACCTTTGCTTGAAGACTGCCAGTGAAGGGGAGCTCACCACCTCCTTAGGCAGCCTATTCCACTGCTGAACTACTCTGACTGTGAAATTTTTTTCCCTGATATCTAGCCTATATCGTTGTGCTTGTATTTTAAACCCATTACTGTGTGTCCTTTCCTCTGCAGCCAATGGGAACAGCATCCTGCCCTCCTCCAAGTGACAACCTTTCAAATACTTAAAGAGGGCTATCATGTCCCCTCTCAACCTCCTTTTCTCCAGGCTGAACATTCCCAAGTCCCTCAACCTATCTTCATAGGGCTTGGTCCCTTGGCCCCAGATCGTCCTCGTCGCTCTCCTCTGTACCCTTTCAATTTTATCCACATCCTTCATGAATGGAGACAGAAGGAGCAGGGCAGACACCTGTGTACTGTAACTACCCCATGTGGATTAGGGCAGGGGGACATTTTGGTGTTTGTTGCCTAATTCACACAAGAAGGGAAATGAGGTTGAACGTGGAAGTTGTTGCCATGTAATTTCCCCCTAAGAAGAGTCTCCAGTCTGATTTTCCCTTCACATATCTGAAGACATGGCTCTGGAAATCTCATCTGTAACTGCTATGCCAGAATTCCCTAAAGTCAGTCTTCTCCCACACTCAACATTCCAAACCACAGGTTCTTGACAACCATCTCTCCACACCCATACCCTCATTTGCCACCACACCACTACAACCCCCCACACAACACACAAATTCAACCTCATGACCTTAAAGACTGGACAACCCCTCTCCTTATTCTTCCCAATGCCAAGCTCTCTCTATCTTAATCACTCTCTTCCTTTCTACCTCCCTCTCTCTTTGCTATTTCTCCCCCTCCCCCCTGCTAGCGCTTGTTGTATTAGCTACAACGGGCTTTTATTCTAGTACATAAATAAAAACATGCATATATAATGCATGCATACATAGTTATACCCGCAATGCAAAACTGAGCAACAAGTATAGTTCCGTTTGCTTTAGGGCAGTTGGTAAGTCCTGTGGATAGAATCAAATTAGAGCATCAGAGGTGAGAATCAAATTTGAGTCCACTGGCATCTATAAGACGAAAGCAGCTTAATGCTGGGTACAAGAGAGAATGGTGTGACTTAGCACATGTGGATTCATCAGACTGGAGAGAGGTGAGTAGTGGGGTACCTCAGGGCTCGGTGCTCGGCCCGGTACTTTTTGACATATTTATTAATGATCTAGAGGAGGGGGTAGCAACAATAAAGCTAGTGGTGGTGACAGCATTCCAGTTGAACTATTCAAAATCTTAAAGGACGACGCAGTAAAAGTGCTACACTCAATATACCAGTAAATTTGGAAAACTCAACAATGGCCACAGGATTGGAAAAGGTCAGTTTACATTCCAATCCCAAAGAAGGGCAATGCCAAAGAATGTTCAAACTACCGCACCATTGCACTAATTTCTCATGCTAGCAAAGTTATGCTCAAAATCCTACAAGCTAGGCTCCAGCAATATGTGGACCGAGAACTTCCAGAAGTACAGGCAGGATTTCGAAGAGGCAGAGGAACTAGAGATCAAATTGCCAACATACGCTGGATCATGGAGAAAGCTAGGGAGTACCAGAAGAACGTCTACTTCTGCTTCATTGACTATGCTAAAGCCTTTGATTGTGTGGAGCACAAAAAATTGTGGCAAGTTCTTAAAGAGATGGGAATACCAGAGCATCTTATTTGTCTCTTGAGAAATGTATATGCAGGTCAAGAAGCAACAGTGAGAACTGAACATGGAATCACTGACTGGTTCAAAATTGAGAAAGGATTTCGGCAAGGCTGTATACTGTCGCCTTGCCTATTTAACTTGTATGCAGAGCACATCATGAGAAATGCGGGATTAGAGGAGTCACAAATTGGGATCAAGATTGCAGGGAGAAATATCAACAACCTCAGATATGCAGATGATACCACTCTAATGGCAGAAAGTGAAGAGGAACTAAAGAGCCTGTTGATGCGGGTGAAGGAGGAGAGTGCAAAAGTTGGCCTGAAACTCAACATCAAGAAAACAAAGATCATGGCATCTGGCCCTCTCAATTCCTGGCAAATAGATGGGGAAGAAATGGAGGTAGTGACAGATTTTATTTTCCTGGGCTCCAAGATCACTGCAGATGGGGACTGCAGCAAAGAAATTAAAAGACGCTTGCTCCTGGGGAGGAAAGCTATGGCAAATCTAGACAGCATCCTAAAAAGCAGAGACATCACCCTGCCAACAAAAGTGCGTTTAGTCAAGGCTATGGTCTTCCCAGTTGCAATGTATGGCTGCGAAAGTTGGACCATAAGGAAGGCCGAGCGTCAAAGAATTGAGGCTTTTGAACTCTGGTGCTGGAGAAGACTCTTGCGAGTCCCTTGGTCTGCAAGGCGAACAAACCTGTCAGTCCTAGAGGAGATCAACCCTGACTGCTCTTTAGAAGGCCAGATCCTGAAGATGAAACTCAAATACTTTGGCCACCTCATGAGAAGGAAAGACTCCCTGGAGAAGAGTCTAATGCTGGGAGCAATCGAGGGCAAAAGAAGAAGGGGACGACAGAGAATGAGGTGGCTGGATGGAGTCACTGAAGCAGTAGGTGCAAACTTAAATGGACTCCGGGGAATGGTAGAGGACAGGAAGGCCTGGAGGATCATTGTCCATGGGGTCGCGATGGGTCGGACACGACTTCGCACATAACAACAACAAAGATGAGGGGATGGAGGGACTACTCATCAAGTTTGCAGATGACACCAAATTGGGAGGACTGGCAAATACTCCGGAAGATAGAGACAGAGTTCAACGAGATCTGAACACAATGGAAAAATGGGCAAATGAGAACAAGATACAATTTAATAAAGTTAAGTGTAAAGTTCTGCATCTGGGTCAGAAAAATGAAAAGCATGTCTACTGGATGGGGGATACGCTTCTAGGTAACACTGTGTGTGAACGAGACCTTGGGGTACTTGTGGATTGTAAACTAAACATGAGCAGGCAGTGTGATGCAGCGGTAAAAAAGGCAGATGCCATTTTGGGCTGTATCAATAGGGGCATCACATCAAAATCACAAGATGTCGTAGTCCCGTTGTATACGGCACTGGTCAGACCACACCTGGAGTACTGTGTACAGTTCTGGAGGCCTCACTTCAAGAAGGACGTAGATAAAATTGAAGGGGTACAGAGGAGAGCGACAAAGATGATCTGGGGCCAAGGGACCAAGCCCTATGAGGATAGGTTGAGGGACTTGGGAATGTTCAGCCTGGAGAAAAGGAGGTTGAGAGGGGACATGATAGCCCTCTTTAAGTATTTGAAAGATTGTCACTTGGAGGAGGGCAGGATGCTGTTTCCGTTGGCTGCAGAGGAAAGGACACGCAGTAACGGGTTTAAACTTCAAGTACAACGATATAGGCTAGATATCAGGAAAACCATTTCACAGTCAGAGTAGTTCAACAGTGGAATAGGCTACCTAAGGAGGAGGGGAGCTCCCCCTCACTGGCAGTCTTCAAGCAAAGGTTGGATACACACTTTTCTGGGATGCTTTAGGATGCTTAGGGCTGATCCTGCATTGAACAGGGGGTTGGACTAGATGGCCTGTGTGGCCCATTCCAACTCTATGTTTCTATGATTCTATTATTCTACTTTCCTATGGAATACCTTGTTTATAGACGTCCAGAAGGCACAACCTCTACCAGTTTTTCCAGTTCTAGGAGCTTTAGAGGGCTATTTCATGATGTCTTAGCCTGGCCAGGGACGCATGATATACAATATTTTGAACAAAGAAATGAACCAATACATCCATCGAGAAAACACAGACCTGTTCAAACCACTGGATAATCTCAGGTTACCCCAAGTCAATGTATGTGTGGGGAGGTGTCTTCGGAGGCCTGTTCCAATTAAAGGAAGGATAAACTATGACATTTTTTATTTACCAAAAACAAACAACTAGAGGAAAGCAGCCCGTAAAGGCTTTCAAATGGAATGATCAATACAGGGCGTAACCTGCCTGCCTTACTCATAGAAAGATAGCAGCTAATTATAACAAACACTGGGGTAACAATGACCAATGTTTGTCCTGCTTGCAGCCTCTGAATGGCTAAACCGCAGCGCGTTTCCTGACCACCAGGCTGGCTCAAAAACAGAATAAAAGGCCCCCATGGAGCACAGTTCCCCAACAGCTCCTGCAAGTAACAACCTGTCTTGACTGCTGCTCCTTTAGAAGGTAAGTCCATTTGCAAGGAAGCTAAGGACTTGGCTGGAACTATATGAATGGCCCACAGTGGGGGATAGGCTTCCACTATGGAGGAGGCATCTCCCCCCCCCTCACTGTGAGCCAACCGTGAGGCTTCCCAACCCCTCCAACTTACCCTCCCCCTACTTACGGCCACTTCCGGGCTGTGAGCAGGACTGAAGAAGACTCACTGGCAGTCTTCAAGCAAAGTTTGGATACACACTATTCTTGGATGCTTAGGGACGATCCTGCGTTGAGCAGGGGGGGTTGGACTAGATGGCCTGTGTGGCCCCTTCCAACTCTGATTCTATGATTCTAAGAATCCGCCAATGGTGGGTCTTTCTAGCCAGAGTGGCAGCAGGGCTGCTTTCCCAGTTAGGCATCTGGTCAGATGCCTACAGACAGGGGCAGAGGGAGAGAGAGCCAGGTCTGCTTAGCTACAATGCAGCTTAAGGGACTGCCACCATGGCAATTCTTGACCTGCTGGCTGACTGGTCTTTCCTACCCTCCTTGCCTACAGAGACCAGTAAGGTGGGGGGAGGAGAGAGGGGCCTACTCAAACTTGGTGGGGTATGATTACCTGCCATGGTGTCACTCCTTGCCCGACTGGATGAGTGCTCTCCAGAGAGCAGTCGGATAGGGGGAAGGAGGAATTGGCCTTATTGGAGGAGGGCAGGATGCTGTTTCTGTTGGCTGCAGAGGAAAGGACACCCAGTAATGGGTTTAAACTTCAAGTACAACGATATAGGCTAGATATTAGGGGGGGGAAATTTCACAGTCAGAGTAGTTCAGCAGTGGAATAGGCTGCCTAAGGAGGTGGTGAGCTCCCCCTCACTGGCAGTCTTCAAGCAAAGGTTGGAGACACACTTTTCTTGGATGCTTTAGGATGCTTAGGGCTGATCCTGCGTTGAGCAGGGGGTTGGACTAGATGGCCTGCATGGCCCCTTCCAGCTCTATGATTCTATGATCCTATGATTCTTATTGGCCACTGTGTGGCTCGATGACCTGCCACTGTGGTCCCCCTTGCCCAGCTGAGTGAGTGGTCTTTCCCATCCTCCCTGCCTTCACAGAGTGCCAGGGTGAAAGGGGTAAGATTTGGGCTGATGCTGCGTTGAGCAGGGGGTTGGACTAGATGGTTTGTATGGCTCCCTCCAACTCTATGATTTTAGGTGGGGCTGAGACAGCTGTAAGAGAACAGTTCTAAAGAAAAACAGCTCTAAGAGTACTGTGACTAGCCCAGGGCCACCCAGTTGACTGCATATAGAAGAACGTGGAATCAAATCAGGGTCTCCAGATCAGAACATACCACACTTAATCACAACCCCAGGGGTGGCCAAACGGAGTCTCTCCAGCAAGCTGGCAGGGGCTCATGGTAATTGTAGCCCATGGACATCTGGAGAGACACAGTTTAACCAATTCTGCACTACACCAAAAGAGCTCTTAGAACCCTATAGCTGGACAGAGGGAGAGTGTGTGGGGGGGTTAGAACTCTGTATTCACCATCTTTTTAAAGTCCATTGTTTAATGTTATTTTTTCAATGGTTTTCAGTGGGTTTATACCGGTTTTTATCATTTTATTGTAAACCGCCCCGACTCCGTAGGGACTGCAGCGGTATATAAATGCAAAAATAAATAAATAAACACGGCCCCGGCAACATCAGTAGGTCTACCAGCAGAGCCGCAGACCCTGGAAAACTGCTGCCGGTTGAGTAGACAATACAGACCTTGATGGACCAGTGGTCTGATTCGGTCCCCTGCGCATGTGTCCGTGTGCTCATTTTGCAGTCGTCCCCAGAGAGCTCCCGTTGCCCTTCAACCATCTCTCTTGACGACGCTGGTGAATTCTGCTGACTATGTTCTCAAATTGATCTTATTTAGAGCTCCCTCTCTCGTGGAAAGATGACTTGGGGTTACGGCGGACCTTGTGGCTTCACCTGCGAATCGCAGTGCCCCCCTCAGCAGGTGTACGTCCAGCCGGGCAGCTTCTGCATCTCAGTGCCAGGACCCGTCCTGAGTTGTTACACCGATCCTTTGGATGTTTGCTGTTACACCCCCTGTTGTAACACTGGCTGTGGTTATGGATGGGGTCGAGGGGGTTGCGGTGGTTGGTGAGATCTCCAGGCCTTCTCCAACCAGGCAGCCATTCTTGGAAACAGTCTAAAACCTTTAGGTCAAGGTGTATGAGCGTTCGCATGGTTATTTCATGTTTTGCTTTGTTCTTTCCTTTCCCGACTTTTCTATCGTTGTTCGACTGCTTTCTGTAGTTCTTCTTAAGTGTCTTTCCTGTTTCCCAAGCCAGCCAGTGGCAAGGAGAGTCTGAATTCTTTCCTTGCCAGTTTAAGGCATTTCTACGATGTTTGGAAGCCCCAAATCTGTCTCCAAATCTGTCTCCAGAAAGTTGCTTGTTGATTCCCTGGAAAGAGAGTGAGATGGGAAGGCTGGGTGGGAATGGTGAGAAGTTCGGCGTCATCAGCAGCTCCACCTTCCTCAAGAAGAACGTTTGGTAGGAGCCACAACTGCTATTGAGTAGATTCGTCTACAGTGATGTGTTTGTGGTGCTTTAGGATGTAATCTTGGCTACAGTTCTGTACATCCTTTGAAATGTTCTGTCTTCCTAGACCTATATTTTCACATTAAAAAAAATTGCATCCTACTTTCTGTGTCCTGTTTTTGCCTTTATTTCTTAACCTTCATGTCTTGCGCACAACTATTCATGTAGCACGTCAAGTCTGAAGGGTGCCAAGGAAAACTGTCCTGGATTAGAGCAAAAGTCACAAGAACAGGAGAAGATCCATAATGAATCCTATCAGTGGTCCCTCTAGTCCAGCATCCTGTCTCACACAGTGGCCAACCAGTTCCTCTGGATGGCCAATGAACAGAGCATGGAGGCCAAGGCCTTCTCCTGATAAAAACATAAGACAAGCCCTGCTGGATCTGACCAGTGGTCCATCTAGTCCAGCATCCTGTCTCATACAGTGGCCAATCAGTTCTTCTGGATGACCAACCACAGGGCAGAGAACTTGAGGCCTTCCCATCAGAAGAGCACTGCTGGATCAGATCAGTGGTCCATCCTGTCTAGAATCTTTTCTCACACAGTGGGCAACCAGTTAATCTGGAGGGCCAACAACAGGGCTCGGAGGCTGAGGCCTTCACAAGAGCATCAGACCACTGAGGGTCCCTATAGCCCAGCATCCTGTCTCACACTGTGGCTAGCCAGTTTCTCTGGAGGTCCAACAAAAAGGCAGAGAGGTCAAGGGCTCTTCCCCCCCCCCATAGAAATGTAATAAAAGAGTCATGCTGAATGAAACTGGTGAGAGTCCATCTACTCCAGCATCCTGTCTCACACAGTACCCACCAGTTTTTCAGTAGATCTAACACAGAATATAGAAGCTGAGGACTTCCTCTTATAATAAGAGTCCTGCAGGATGAGATCAGTGGCCCCTCTTGTTCAGTACTGTGTGTCACACAGTGGACAATTAGTTACTCTGGATGAACAATAACAGAAGTTGAGGCCTTCTCCTGAGAAGAACATCAGAATAGCCCTGCTGGATGAGACTAGTGGTCCCTCTGGTCCAGCACCCTGTTTCACACAGGACCCAACCAGTTCCTCTGGACAACCAAGTAGAGGATACAGAGGCCAAAGCCTTCCCCTGACAAGAACAGAAGAAGAATCCTGCTGGATCTATATAATCCAGCATCCTGTCTCACACAGTGGCCAACTAGATCATCTGAGTCAACAACAGGGCATAGAGGCCAAGGCCTTTCTCTTAGGAGACCATCAGAAGAACCCTTCTGGATCAGTCCAGTGGTCCATCTCATCCAGCATCCAGGCTCACACAGTGGCCAGGCTGTCTCTCTGAATGTCCAACAACAGGTCACAGACACCAAGGCTTGCCTCTACCACAGCCTCCTAACATTGGTGTTCAGAGTTCTCTTGACTCCTATTGGGACAGAAGTCAAAGATGGAGGAAGCAAGGCACTGGGTAGAGACTCACTCAAAAGATATCCAATGCTATTGCGATGGATATATGTTTGTGGTGGGCCCTGCATATCTGAGGGACCGCCTCTCCGAATATGTGCCCCAGAGAGCACTACGGTCTAGCAATTTCAACCAGTTAAGGATTCCTGGCCCCAAAGAAATACGTTTTGCCTCGACCAGAGCCAGGGACTTGTTGAATGAGCTCCCTGGGGAGATCAGGGCCCTGATTGAACTTGCACTCTTCCACCAAGAATGTGGTTGAGATCACCCAAGAAGGTAGACCTTCCCATGGCTATTAGCATATCAGGGGGGAAAAATTCACAGTCAGAGTAGTTCAGCAGTGGAATAGGCTGCCTAAGGAGGTGGTGAGCTCCCCCTCACTGGCAGTCTTCAAGCAAAGGTTGGATACACACTTTTCTTGGATGCTTTAGGATGCTCTGGGCTGATCCTGCGTTGAGCAGGGGGTTGGGACTAGATGGCCTGTATGGCCCCTTCCAACTCTATGATTCTATGATTCTAACATTACAAAT
The DNA here is from genome assembly GCF_049243985.1 of Paroedura picta. Classification (NCBI taxonomy): domain Eukaryota; kingdom Metazoa; phylum Chordata; class Lepidosauria; order Squamata; family Gekkonidae; genus Paroedura; species Paroedura picta. The sequence continues at coordinate 6,830,660 of NC_135369.1, forward strand.
GGTCAGCAGCATTGCCCATCTCAGAGACAGTCACTGGTGCTGAGAACACATTGAGCAGAGTTTCTAAAATGCATTGATTGCATCTGATTTCATTGTTATTTTTCTTATGCTAGAATTAATTTTTGTTAAGAGCAGCAGCTTCCTATACGGTACACCTGGTTTGATTCCCCGTTCCCCCACATGCAGCCAGCTGGGTGACCTGGGGCTCATCATAGCATTGATAAAGCTGTTCTGACCAAGCAGTAATATCACAGGGCTCTCTCAGCCTCACCTACCTCACAGGTTGTCTGTTGTGGGGAGAGGAAAGGGAAGGCGAATATAAGCCGCTTTGAGACTCCTTCGGGGAGAGAAAAGCGGCATATAAGAACCAACTCTTCCAATTCTAGCCCAGGACTCTCCTGCCAACAATGCCTTTGGAAATATAGAAACAGGATGAAAAGAACCTTCAATGCTTTTTCTTCCTAGTGGCATAGTAAATATAGAGAGTCGTGTTCAGTTCCTGGTCTGGCCCCCATGCCCTGTAGGTGCTGGCAACATGAGTAATTCAAATAACCTGGGCCATAGACAACCACCCATTTCAGGCTCATGGAGGCAGGAGAAGTGGATTTCATGAAGTTCTATTTGTCCAGATCTTCTCCCAGGAAGGGCAGTTCCTCTCACACCCCTCTCCCAAATGGCTTCAGTTGCTTGCTTCCCACACTCTTATTCCACCCTTCCATGGAACTGAGTTGAACATAAGAATACAAGAGAACCCATGTTGGATCAGCCCATCCATTCCAACACTGTGTTGGATCAGGTCATGTTGGATCAGGCCAATGGCCCTTCTGGAACAATAGTCTGTGTGACATAGGGGCCAAAAGCCAATTGTCTTGACCCCGGGATGCACACCCAAGCAGACACAGGCTCCAAAAAGTAGCTTTATTGGAGTTAAAGGGGAACAACAGCAGGAACTCGCCATTGGAAAAGAACATTGCTGAAGACACCTCCCAGAGTATTCAAAGAACATATATATCCTCAGTCCCAGCTCCCCTTCTAGATGACTTGCGAGCCAAAAGGTACACCCATGGAAAGGCTGCTTTATCTAAACTACAAAGTGAAATCCTTCTTCAAACGTCTTTGCACACAGGTGAAATGAGCTAGGCAAGGTTGTTGGCATGCCTTTCAACATTAAACGGTGCCAACTATATAAGATAACAGTGGCAACCTCGGAGGGCGGAGAGAACAAGGGTGTGGAGAAGGGAGGCTGGAAAAATTCCCCTGGAAAAAGCCAGCCCCCTCACTGGCCTCCTTGGGTGAAGGCATGTACCCACACTATGGGTCAATGATACTACGTGCCTTCAGGAAGTCCAACAGTGGGACCAGATGACCCTGGAGGTCCCTTCCAACTCTCTGATTTTATGAATCTATAATTCACTGTTGCCCTCCATGTAAGAAGTATGCAGAGCATCACTACCACAGACATATCCCAGTGGGGGAAGATCAATGGGTCCCCCCTGGTATCAAAATGCAACTTTGGTTACCTCGTCTCTCCTCCCTCTAGAAGTAGGGGTAGGGGTAGGGGTTGGGAGGGGGGTTCTCCATCATGTCTTTGGGTTATTGGTCTACTGTAACTGGAAATCTGTAACTCGGCATGAGCCTGCTTGGGAGTGCCAGGTAACAAATTATTATTATTATTATTATTATTATTATTATTATTATTATTATTATTATTATTATTATTATTATTATTATTATTATTATTATTAATAATGTTTCATCTAGACCTTATGGCTATTAGCCACTGATGGATCACTGTTCTATATGTTTCTCCAATCATCTCTTGAAGCTGTTTCTCCAATCATCTCTCGAAGTAGATGCCACCACTTTTCTGCAGGTACTTGGCTCTGTTCTAAGCCAACTGCACATTAATTTTATTGAGTACCTGTGAGTTCTTGTACTGTGAGAAAGGGAGAAACACGCTTCTTTCCCTGCCTTCTGTATCCCAGGCATGATTTTGTAAACCTCTGTCCTGTCACCCCTCAAATCTTCATATCTCCAAGCTAAAGAGTCTCAGTCTTTATTGTCTCTTTATAGGGAAGGTGTCCCATCCCCTTAATCATTTTAGTTATGTTTTTTTTTCTGCCCCTTTTCTAATTCTGTAATAGCTTTGTTGAGATGTGGTGACCCAAACAGTACACAATACTCCAAATGAGGGCATACCATAGATTTGCATAGGAGCATTATGGTACTATCTGATTTGCTTTCGATCCCCTTTCTAATAATCTCCAGCATAGCAATTTTTTTTATTGCAGTCCAGCACCGAGTCAACATCTTCAGTGAGCTATCTACCATGACTCCAAGATCTCTCTCCTGGCTGTTCCCACCAGTTTTGGGTCAACTGACATATATTTATAGTTAGGATTTTTTGCTTCAGTGTACATTACTTCGTAATTGTCCACATAGATCCTCATTTGCTACACTGACACCCACTTGGTCAGCCTCAACTTATCCCTCAGGTGCTTTTCACACAAAGTGGTGTCCTCCAGAAACAATGCCAGTTCACTATTTACTCCCCACTCGAAGTCATCCATGAATATGGGATAGAGAAAGTTGGGGAAGAAGTTCATTTCTTCCAATACAAGAATTCATGGGCACTCGAAATTAATGAGCAGGAAGCTTGGAACAGAACTGTTGATATTGTAAATAGCAAGTAATTTGGTGAATTCAGCCTTAAGTAGTTTAAACAGCTGAGCTGTACCTTTGTGCTTAGTAGTGAATCAAGTGGTCACAGGTGAGGTTGCAATTGATAAACCCCAGAACATGTACTTGGGATTCCTTTGTTTAAGATGGGCTCCCACCCACTTCTTCCTTCAGGAAGAGAAAGAGCAGATCTGAGTGTGCTTTGAACAAGCAAGGAGGAGCTGCAGCCATTAAGGCTCTTTTTGATGTGTAGTCATGTAGTCTGCCTGCAGCCTAATCACAAGAGGCTTGCAATGTGTTTCTTTGTAATTATCTTTTAAGCTTTTGTTCTCTACTTCAGTAAGGAACAGGCAGGAGGGAGGAAGTTAATTCAATTACTTTCTAGCCTCAGCCATTCTTTTAGAAATGCTAATTGAGTAAGCTAGAAACAATTAGATGACCCAGCCCCTCCCCACAGCTAGACTGGTGATATCAAGAAGGAACAGATTTAAAGGAATAAATTGCTGGAGAGACTTTAGGAAAAATCTCCTGGAGACTACAAGGAAAAAAATATTATTTGACACATCCTGACATGGTTTATAAGACAACTGAGCTGAGAGGGGCAGTCTTATAAGGCAAAGCAGATCAAGAGGAGAAAGAGAGAGATGATAAAATTCCTAGAAGGAAGGAGGAGGGGATTTTTTAATGCTCATTCCATTACGGCAGACAGAACTCTTTAACAGAGGACTGTAGGAGGCAGCCACTGCTGTCTGCAGTCCTAAAGAAGTTCTAAGCCACTGGTTCTCAACCTTTTGGGGGTCAAACGTCCCTTTCACAGGGGTTGCAGCAGGGCAAGCAGTTCAGCCGGGGGGGGGGCACCATCCACACAACAGCCTTGCCGGGTAGATCGAGATAGAGCGTTCTTCTGTCTGGAGCAGCAGAAAAAAGCGAGATTGGCATGGGACAAGAGGCAGAATTCAACTGAGAAACCCTGGGAAAAAAACAATTTATATACATTCAAGAACAATGGATCTTCATGCCATTGGTCAGTTTCAGTTTAATGTCTATGAAAGTATACTTGCATAATTTGCATAATTTTATGGTTGGGGGTCACCACAACACGAGGAACTGTATTAAAGGGTCATGGCATTGGGAAGATTGAGAACCACTGCTCTAAGGTAACTGAAACCCAGAAAATTTGTAACTTTCTAAGTTAAGAATCCTGCTTATATTTAACATCTATGACATCTAAAGAGGATATTACATAAAGAGGAGGTCTCTGAGTTGGGGGAATTAGCTTTAAGGAGGCAAAGTGAAAGGGGGTAACAGATCTCTACCTATGTTCATGGGGATTTCCCCCATAACACATGAAATAAACCCCAGTTTTCCCTTTTTAAGCAGCCAGACCCTTCCTCTTGCTGAGGGACAGTTTATTTCTAGAAGAACCATAAACACCCTTCTTAAAATATCACATCAAAAATCATAAGTGAATTACACTGCCTGGCCTAAAATGACGCATGTTGGATGCCCTTCAGAAATAAGTTTGGACCTGTATCTTACAAGTGTGAGTAAGAACAGCTGACTACTGATTGTCTCCTCCATGCTGTGTAGAGATGCATAATTTAGGACAATGGGTCTCCTGAGAACCTTTTGATTAATCATTGGACATCCCACCAACACCCAGCCTCAGTTCCTTGCACCCATTTACCTTAAACAAAAAACACATAATTCTATTTCCTAAACCAGTTCGGTAGCCATCTGAAAAAGCCAGGGTAGATCCTGATTCAATGTAGCTAAGCAAGTAAACTGGGCAGAGATTAGATCATGCAACCATCCTGAGGTATAAACCTTGCCAACATGGTGGGGTGGCAGATTCTAATGTGTAAATTTAAGTTTAATTCAAAACCCCACCAAAGCTGGGTAACCTTGGGCCTGTCACAGATTTTTTAGAGCTGTTACCACAGAGCAGTTCTCTTAGAGCTCTCTGAACCCTACCTACTTTACAGGGTGTCGGTTGTGGGGAGAAGGAGGGGAAAGTGTTTGTACCCCACTTTGGAATTGCTTTGAGTAGTGAAAAGTGGGGGATAAAAAAAAAAAACAACTCTGTCTTTCCCGTGTCCTAAAAATGCTTTTAGTTCCTTTATTTCATTGTGAGATCTGTACGGTGCCTCTCCAGAGTCCTGATCTTTAAAACTGACCTGTTGCACCACAAATTTGCACTTTGCACTTGTGTGAGCAACTTTCTGGGTGAAAAGTACCAGAAACCCAAGCCATCCCATTAGGGTTTTCAAGGGAAGAAGCAAACAATAGGGGATAAGGAACTTTCATAGGTAGATGGGGGGGGGGGTAGCAGGCGGGGGGGGGGACCAGTGTTCTGGGTTGGACAATACACCAATTAGCTTCATCCTCTCCATGACTGTTGCTCCCCATGAGACAATGCAACCCATTTGCGGTGGCAAAGTATATCTGGGCTCCTTCTGCATGATGGAAAAACTGATGAAAACTCACTAAATATATCGTGGTTTTTCTGATATCTGTGCAGGAGAGTGAATTTACTCAACAAAACTGATTTCGCTCTGCATGGTGAACTGCCTCTACAGTGCTTTAAGCATCTTTTAAGCGTTGTTTCTGAAAGAAGCTTTTCACCGATTCATTTCTCTTCTGCCTTCCTGAGACGCAATATTAGCCATACAGAGAAGCTCCTTGATTATGCAGATTAGTGACTGCAATAGAGAACAAAGCATATCACTGGCAAAACTACAGGGGGCAGGGTCATGAATTGTTCCATGCAGAAAGCATTGCAGCATAGTTTTTCAACAGACTATATTCAATGCAGAACAACAATTGTAATATAATACAGCGGTCTAAACTGGGTGTTTTTTAAACTGTTTCATTTGGCTCCGTGAAAAATACTCCCTGATGTTGGCTGAAAAGTCTGGGAATTCATGTGATGTTTAGGAGTTACACCCAGAATCACAAATGACCTTTAGTCTCAATAGACACTGTGGTTTGGGGCCTGGATACAAAACCCTCTGAGGAAAGGCTGAGAGACTTGGGAATGTTCAGCCTGGAGGAGAAGGGGAGATGATGGCTGTCTTATTAGAGTTGGTTCATATATGCCGCTTTCCCCATTAAAAACCCCATTAAAAGCCTAGACATAAAACATCACAATCCAATGAACATAATATAAAAGGGAAGAACGGCAAAAAAAACCTACCCCTTCTCCCAATACTAACATTGCTTTAGGATGCTTAGGGCTGACCCTGCATTGAGCAGGGGGTTGGACTAGATGGCCTGTATGGCCCCTTTCAACTGTATGATTCTGTGATTCTATGAGGTGGGGAAAGGGGTTAGATGGAACCATAGCCACTATAAACACACTATTCCTGGTTGGAGGGGGCAAACAGATTTTTCTTGTTTTGACAGCCTCAACCATAGATCTGGTGGAAGAGTGACATGTAGAATAGTATAGGCTAGATACCAGGGGAAAAAAATATCACAGTCAGAGTATTTCAGCAGTGGAATAGAGGTGGTGAACTCTCCCTCTGCCCTGGAAGTGTGAATTTTTGTAGTCTTTCCCTGCACATTTGAAATGGTAAACTTTGGCCACCTGAGCTATTTCATAGAATCATAGAACCATAGAATCATAGAGTTGGAAGGGGCCATACAGGCCATCTAGGCCAACCCCCTGCTCAACGCAGGATCAGCCCAAAGCATCCTAAAGCATCCAAGAAAAGTGTGTATCCAACCTTTGCTTGAAGACTGCCAGTGAGGGGGAGCTCACCACCTCCTTAGGCAGCCTATGCAACTGCTGAATACTTATCTGACTGTGAATTTTTTCCCCTGATATCTAGCCTATATCGTTGTACTTGTAGTTTAAACCCATTACTGCGTGTCCTCTCCTCTGCAGCCAACGCAAACAACATCCTGCCCTCCTCCAAATGACAACCTTTCAAATACTTAAAGAGGGCTATCATGTCCCCTCTCAACCTCCTTTTCTCCAGGCTGAACATTCCCAAGTCCCTCAACCTATCTTCATAGGGCTTGGTCCCTTGGCCCCAGATCATCCTCATCACTTAAAGTGTTACCTAGAAGTGTTACCTAGGAGCTCACCACCTCCTTAGGCAGCCTATTGCACTGCTGAACCACTCTGGCTATGAAATTTTTTTTCCTGATATCTAGCCTATATTGTTGTACTTGTAGTTTAAACCCATTACTGCGTGTCCTCTCCTCTGCAGCCAACAGAAACAGCATCCTGCCCTCCTGTGTAGCTCAGATGTGGCCATTTGGCCAAACTTCTCCAGCTTGCCTCTGGTGGTCTTCAAGCAGCAGATGGACAGATAATTATCCTGGATGCTTGGGGCTGTTTCTGCATTGAGCAGCGGGTTGGACTAGATGGCCTCCCTGGGCCCTTCCCACTCAGATTCTAGGATATCGTTTGGTCTGGAGGCAATGATAGCTTTGAAGGACCAATGAACTTCCTCTATTCTCTGAACACTGTTCTCCTCAGGCTCTGCCCCAGCTCTCCAGGAATTTTCCAGCTGAGAATTGGTACCCTGTAAGGACACAACTTCTTTGCAGAGAAGAGCAATAAAAGTGGTGCTCGGGAAGGAGAGGGGAGGAAAGCAGGATCAGAGCCACATCAGGTCGCTTCCCCATGAAAGCTTTCAACAGCTGTTAAGTGTTTATAAGAGCCGAATGCTTCTGTTGTTACCCTAATTGTGCAGGGAGGGTCACGCTGGCTGTTCAGGAGTGTATCCAAGCCTATAATAATCCCAAAATTAACAAATACCCATGATATGCGTCCACTTAATTGGGTCATGGTTTATGGGCTCCAGTTCAGGACATATTGTATTTTCATGTTTTCTTTGTAAGAAGGGAGTTTCTAGGGCACCTCTTTGGTGTTTGCGCTCGCTGACGTGCCTCAAAGTCGGGTGGCCAGTGGCCTGCCACATGTGAACTGCACATGAGAATTTTTTTGAGCTCCCCTGTAAGAGGCAGAAAGAGCCACAGTGGAATCTGGGATGAACAAACAAGGAAGGAACCCCCCCACCCCGAGCCTCTATGGAAGTGCAAGTTATAAATGAAAATAAATAAATAAATAAATATAAGAGTTGGTTCTTATGCCCCCACTTTTCACTACCCATAGGAGTCTCAAAGCAGCTTCCGGTCACCATCCGTTTCCTCTCCCCACAACAGACACCCTGTGAGGGAGGGGAGGCCGAGAGAGCCCTGAGATTACTGAAGAAGAAGAGTTGGTTCTTATATGCCACTTTTCTCTACCCGAAGGAGGCTCAAAGCGGCTTCCAATCGCCTTCCCTTTCCTCTCCCCACAACAGGCACCCTGTGAGGGAGGGGAGGCTGAGAGAGCCCTGAGATTCCTGAAGAAGAAGAGTTGGTTCTTATATGCCACTTTTCTCTACCCGAAGGAGGCTCAAAGCGGCTTCCAATCGCCTTCCCTTTCCTCTCCCCACAACAGGCACCCTGTGAGGGAGGGGAGGCTGAGAGAGCCCTGAGATTCCTGAAGAAGAAGAGTTGGTTCTTATATGCCACTTTTCTCTACCCGAAGGAGGCTCAAAGCGGCTTACAGTCGCCTTCCCTTTCCTCTCCCCACAACAAACACCCTGTGAGGGAGGGGAGGCTGAGTGAGCCCTGATATTGCTGCTTAGCCAGAACAGTTTTATCAGTGCTGTGGCAAGCCCAAGGTCACCCAGCTGGCTGCATGTGGGGAAGCACAGATTCAAACCCGGCTCGCCAGATTAGAAGTCCGCACTCCTAACCATGACACAAAGCTGGCTGAAGAAGAAGAGTTGGTTCTTTTATGCCACTTTTCTCTACTGAAGTAGTCTCAAAGCAGCTTCCATTCGCCTTCCCTTCCTCTCCCCACAACAGACACCCTGGTAAGTTGGGCTGAGAGACCTCTGACAGATGACCCTGGAAGTCCCTTCCACCTCTGTGATTCTATGATTATATATGAGCTATGTTTGCAGTCATAATTCCCGAGGGAAGCTGCCTTAACCCGTTTCTGCATCATCCAACCTTGTTAATATTTATGACTGCTACTGTGCTACTATTTTATGAGCCAAGTAATAGCCATGTGGAAGAGGGTTACAAAACTCTGGGTGGGGCTTGGAGATCTCCCAAAATCACAACTGAAAGTGGTGCCTTTGGAGGGCAGACTTTATAATATCACACCCCTCCCCACTTTTCCTCCAACTCTGCACTTCCCAGGTACCACTTGCCAAATCTCTAGAAATTTCCCAACCTGCCATTGCCAACCTAATGAAGGAACCACTCTGGTTGAGTTCTGAGAAGTATTTTCTTTCTCTACCACGACAGGGATGTTTGAGGCTGATCCTGCATTGAGCACGGGGTTGGGCTGGATGGCCTCTATGAACACTTCCATCTCTATGATGTTATGGCTTTCTGATTCCTAGGAGTATGCCCCATAACTGACCTAAGCAGGGATATGAACAGACCTGCTTAATACTACACCCGTTAGGAGATTAGAATCATAGAATGAGAGTTGGAAGGGACCCCACAGGCCATCTAGTCCAACCCCCTGCTCAACGAAGGATCAGCCCAGAACATCCTAAAACATCCAAGAAAAGTCTGTATCCAACCTTTGCTTGAAGACTGCCAGTGAGGGGGAGCTCACCACCTCCTTAGGCAGCCTATTCCACTGCTGAATACTTATCTGACTGTGAATTTTTCCCCCTGATATCTAGCCTATATTGTTGTACTTGTAGTTTAAACCCATTACTGCGCGTCCTTTCCTCTGCAGCCAACAGAAACCGCATCCTGCCCTCCTCCAAATGACAACCTTTCATGTCCCCTCTCAACCTCCTTTTCTCCAGGCTGAACATTCCCAAGTCCCTCAACCTATCTTCATAGGGCTTGGTCCCTTGGCCCCAGATCATCTTCGTCGCTCTCCTCTGTACCCTTTCAATTTTATCTATGTCCTTCTTGAAGTGAGGCCTCCAGAACTGCACACAGTACTCCAGGTGTGGTCTGACCAGTGCCGTATACTATGGGACTATGACATCTTGTGATTTTGATGTGATGCCTCTGTTGATACAGCCCAAAATGGCATTTGCCTTTTTTACCGCTGCATCACACGGCCTGCTCATGTTTAGTTTACATTCCACAAGTACCCCAAGGTCTCGTTCACACACAGTGCTACCTAGAAGCGTATCCCCCATCCAGTAGGCATGCTTTTCATTTTTCTGACCCAGATGCAGAACTTTACACTTATCTTTATTAAATTGCATCTTGTTCTCATTTGCCCATTTTTCCATTGTGTTCAGATCTCGTTGAACTCTGTCTCTATCTTCCGGAGTATTTGCCAGTCCTCCCAATTTGGTGTCATCTGCAAACTTGATGAGTAGTCCCTCCACCCCCTCATCTAGATCATTAATAAATATGTTAAAAAGTACCGGGCCGAGCACCGAGCCCTGAGGTACCCCGCTACTCACCTCTCTCCAGATAAAACACCATTGACAACAACTCTTTGAGTGCGGTTCTCTAACCAATTCCCTATTTATTTATTTATTTATTTATTTATTTATCATACTTCTATACTGCCCTCCCCGGAGGCTCAGGGCGGTTTACATTATAACAGAGAACCATACATAAAACAGTCTGTAGAACATGTACATCGATAACCAACAATTGCAACCAAACACAACACAGTATAACAATAAACAATCGTAATACAAACAGGTCCAGGGCTTGTTGATGGGATTCTGAGGGGGGTGGCTTATGGATTGAATTCTGGGGTGGGGGATGGGGGGGAGCAGGGGCCCTTGGTCACTGTAGATTACATCTGGTCTCGGCCAAATGCCTGGTGGAGGAGCTCCTTTTTGCAGGCCCTGCGGAGCTGTTTATCCACCTGACTATCTGAAAATCCAGATCGCAGTCCTTCAATTTATCCATCAGAACATCATGGGGAACCTTGTCGAAAGCTTTACTAAAATCCAAGTAGTTCTGTGTGTGTGTGTGAGAGTGAGTGAGTGAGTTTGCCCCGGCTTCACAATACTCGAGTCTGAATACCACTGTGTTAAATGCAGACACAGTTGATAAGCCAATTTTCCTTTCAAAAACCCTTTAATGTGTAGTTTTACTGTAAGTAACATCAGGACATAGAGAAGTAAGAACTTAAGGGAAGCCATGTTGGATCAAGCCAATGGCCCATCCAGTCCAACACTCTGTGGCCAAAACCCATATTCTATCAGGAGATCCACCAGTGAGTCCATAACCCCAGAAGTATTCTCACTGCTGCCTTCATTCCAAGCTCGAAGAATACAGATCATCAATACCCCAGACATAAGAACAGAAGGGAAGCCATGTTGGATCAAGCCAATGGCCCATCCAGTCCAACACTTGTCACACAGTGGCCAGGTGCCCTCAGGAGGTCCCCAGGCAGGGCCGGATACTCACAAACCATTCTGTGGTGCTGCCTAGATATCAGGACATGCAATCAAAATTTATGTATTTATTTATTAGATTTTTATACCACCCTCCCATACAGCTCAGGGTGGGTCACAGCAAACATTGCAGGAGTAATACATAGAACAGTCTAAACGCATAACATGGTCATAAATAACATAACAATAAATTAACAGTGGCTTCAAATAGAATAACAACTCAAATTGAACGACAGCCCCCAAGGGAAGTCAGGCTTCTTCAGAACATGGATGGGGTGGCTGAGGGGGGGGGGGGACCAGCAGATGCTGTTGGTTTGGTCAGTGTCAAGAGAATGCCTGGTGGAGGAGCTCCCTTTTGCAGGCCCTGCAAAATTGTGGGACTCCAGGCAGGACTCCAATCTCTTCAGGGAGCTCATTCCACCAGTTGTGGGCCAGGACAGAAAAAGCTCTGGCCCTCGTTGAGGACCAACATGCTTCTTTGGGGCCAGGAATCACTAGCTGGTTGGTGTTGGTGGACTGTAGTGCTCTTTTGGGAGCGTAGACAGAGAGATGGTATCTCAGGTACACTAGGCCCAGACCATGTATGACATTGAAGGTGAGAACCAAAACCTTAAGCCTGATCCAGAATTCAATTGAGAGCCAGTGGAGTTGTCTACCCCTGTGCCAAGGGGGAGGCATGAGAGGAATAGAGGAAAGGAAGACAAAAGGGGTGGGTATGCACAGGTGGGGTTATATATGCTCCAGTTTAATGTCATGGCTGGATTAATGTGCATTTTCCTGTGTGTATTGAGTTGACCAAAATAGTTTCCAAAAGCAGCCGTGATGGTCTTCAGTAAACCCGGTAGTTTCAAGCCTAATAGCAACTTAAAGACCAACAACATTTGGAGATAGATGCCGTTAAGCATCAATAGTCTATTGAAAAGTTTTTCATCCAGGGTTTGCTGCCTTAGCTGGGCACATGGAGGAGCAGTCCAAATAATTAAACTCTTGGCTGGTAAGCCAAGCCCAAATTGAATACTGAGTAGCAGAGTCAGAGTCCAGTCCAAGTCTTAGCACTACCTGTGGCAGACAAAGTCCAAGGGAGAGCCTAACGGGAAATCAAGAAGCAAGCCGAGGTCAGGAACCTGAGGAGCAGAGTCAGAGCCAAACAAAGTTTGAATACCTAAATCTCAATCCAGTAGGCCATATCAGAGGTCATAAACCTGGGAAGCAGTTGGACAGAGCTTTGCTGGAGCAGAGGCAGGTCAAGAACTGGAATCAAGGCAATGGTGAGCTTGTGCATAGCTTGCATCCATGCTGAGAGCCTTCTCTGTCTTCCTTAAGTACAGCCTGAGCTAACGAGTTAAGTGGCTGCACCTGGGAGCTCAATCATTGTCCCTTGAGGCAGCCCCAGCTGAGCTCCATCTGGCTTGACAGCATGCTCTGAGCTGGGTGCTTCTACACTGTCTCCTGTGCTCTGGCAAACTGTCTGGGCTGGGGAGGGGTGTTGCCTCTGGCTGAGGTGATGCTGGCGCAGGTATCCATCTTCCTGCTTTGTCCCAGCTCCTCCTCATCCTCGTGCTCCAAGAGGAGTGGCAGCAAAGCTTCTGGTGCAGGTACAGATGCAACCTCTGGCAACAGAAGCATGGCACCCTGGGGTCTCTTGGTGGGCCTAGAAAGATTTCCCGAATGGGTGGGAGCTAATTAATTTTAAGATATATATATATTTCAAAGCTGTTAAACATTTTTAATGTGCTATGACCATATATGGTCATGTTGACCTGCTCCCCCCCCCCTCTCGAAATGGCCACTGATTGGCTTGGAGGGGGTAGGAAGGGAAGGGGCCCCAGGTGGGCATGTACATGCCTCTTCACCATATTTTGCACGATTGCACCACTTCTGGGGTGTCTCGAAGCCTGAAGAATATTTCAGGGGTTTCACAACAATAAAAAATTCAAGAAATGCTGTCATATCGAAAGGAGCCTTGACGCACAAATTCTTACTTCCTGGAAAATCTTGTTGGTGTCTATTTTGAAAAATATTCAGGGTGAGTGTCTAGCAAAGCAATCCTCGCCCCACCTCCCAAGGGTTGACGTGTGTCAGGTCAAAGTGGTTCCATCTTGCAAGTGTTTCTAACAGGGTCTTTACAACCCACAGGCTTCTTAGCATCTTCAACACCAGTGTGGAATGGGCTAATGGTCTCCATCTGTGAACTGGGGAGCTACAAGAGGAGAGTGGGAGAATCAGAGCGGTAAGGTAATAAAAGGATTGTAACTGGGATGTGTTCTGATTGCTTTGTCATCATCACCTGACTAGGGAAGGCTGAAAATTATAACTGACCTAACCTTTGAGTGGGAGAGATGCCCTGCTAGCTACTTTGGATTTTGGGCCTAAACTCATTTTAGGGGGGGGAATGCCCTGCTAGCTATTTTGGATTTTGGACCTACACCTATGAACTGCTGACAGCCACACAGAAAGATATTGGAGCTGAGGCCTGCAATTGCAGGAAAGTAAAATTGTGCTGTCTGATGCAATATCCATTTCATTAGGTAGTTTAGCTAGCATTTATTACCTTCTGAGCTAACTGTGCTGTCTGTCGATAAACCGATATCTCTATATACTTTTCTGAATGCTTTAGGATGCTTTGGGCTGATCCTGCGTAGAGCAGGGGGTTGGACTAGATGGCCTGTATGGCCCCTTCCAACTCTATGATTCTAGGATTCTAAGTTTGCTGACCTGAATTTTCCTTCTTTATATTGGACCTTTCCTGTTTTGAGCATCAAACTCCTTGAATTTTTCCTCTCCAGGCACTTTCTAGTTCCTCACCATTGAGGTCTAGCCCTGAAAATAACTATGTTCTTTATTTGAATGAATTTAGAGATATTTAGAGATATTTAGAGATATTTAGAGATATTTAGAGATATTTAGAGATATTTAGAGATATCGGTTTATTGACAGACAGCACAGTTAGCTCACAGTGAGCTAACTGTGCTGTCTGTTGATAAACTGATATCTCTAAATTCATTCAAATAAAGAACATAGAATTGGATAATAGGTTACTTGAGAACCAGATTGCATAGCAGGGGGAGGCTATTTTCTAGATGGTTCTAATAGTGACATATGTTACCACGGAGGTAGGCTTTTAACTAAACCACATCTGCTTCTTGCATGATGATATAATTTGTACCTTTTAACTTGTCCTTTATAAAAAAAATACTGCATTCTGAGCCATATTCTCTTTTGTTTCAACCTTTTTGGTTACCTACCTGTCTCTAACGGAAATATATCCTGAATGGGTTCATTGACAACATCTGACCCATGTAGGCCGAAAACTATAATTGGCCTAAGAATCAGAAACAGAGAGGCTACCCTGGATTTTTAGAGGCCTACATCTATAGACTCCTGCTGCAATGCAGTGAGAATGCTTGAATCGAGGCCGGCATTTGCAAGATAGCACAATTGTGCTGCCGAACACAATCATCAATGTGTTAGGTCGTAAGTTAGCAGTTCCTTGTTTCCTCTGTTGCTTGTTTTAGATTTTTGAGCTGTACTTAATATATTTTGCTCAATTAAGAGTTTTTAACATCAAAATCATATATTATTTTACAAGTTGTTTGGTTATGTGTACATCCTTTCCCTGGGAACCCACAGGGTCAGAGCAGGAACTTCTTGAAAGGGGGGATGAATAAAACGGATAATTAGAGGCAGCAAGAGGCAAATGGTGTATTTTCATACTTTGTTTATAAGCATCCAAGACTGCTGTGGGAAGCACAAAATTACTAATTAGTCCTTTGGTCTGAACTTCAAGGATTCTTCCTGCAATCTCAGCCCTCTTTAAATATTTGAAAGGTTGTCATTTGGAGGAGGGCAGGATGCTGTTCCCGTTGGCTGCAGAGGAAAGGACACGCAGTAATGGGTTTAAACTACAAGTACAACGATATAGGCTAGATATCAGGAAAAACATTTTCACAGTCAGAGTAGTTCAGCAGTGGAATAGGCTGCCTAAGGAGGTGGGGAGCTCCCCCTCACTGGCCGTCTTCAAGCAAAGGTTGGATACACACTTTTCTTGGATGCTTTAGGATGCTTAGGGCTGATCCTGCATTGAGCAGGGGGTTGGACTAGATAGCCTGTATGGCCCCTTCCAACTCTATGATTCTATGATAATTGACAGGAGAGGTTTTTTTTGAGAAATTATTTGAAGCAAAAAGAGAAAGGTGGTGTCAATAAGGATGCCAGCCTCCAATAATGGTGGTGGTGATGAAGATCCCCCGACATTACAATTAATCTCTGGTCTTGCAGAAATCAGTCCCGTTGGAGAACATGGATGCATTGGAGGGTGAACTCTATGGCCCTGTACCCCACTGAGGTCCCTGTCCTCCCCTGACTCTATCCCCAAATCTCTTGGAGTTATAAAGGAATAGATTCATAAAGTTGGAAGGGGTTGTACAAAACATCTAGTCCAACCTCCTGCTCAACATTCCCAATCGGTACCTAGTTGTCATGTAGGAATGAGCCAGTATGTAGCTTTTTGAATGTTCAAAAAAACACCAGAGAGACTTAGGTTCAAATCTTGCACTGAAATTATTGTTGAGATGTCCAAAGAATGGGACCATTGAATAAGGTGTGATTTGTATGTTTGTCCACTGAAGAAGGCCATTTGGCCAAAATGCTTATGAACACATTGCATATAGTCCTCATTGGAGAATACTGTATTCTGTCTTAAGGCTATCATTATGGCCAATAAATTTGTAATAAATATATATAGAATTATAGAATCATACAGCTGGAAAGGGACCTCCTGGGTCATCTAGTCCAACCCCCTGCACTATGCAGGACACTCACAACCCTATCGCTCATCCACTGTCACCTGCCACCCCCTTGAACCTTCACAGAATCAGCCTCTCCATCAGATGGCTCTCCAGCCTCTGCTTAAAAATCTCCATAGATGGAGAACCCACCACCTCCTGAGGAAGCCTGTTCCACTGAGAGTTGTAGATCCCAGCTGAAGATTAGCCACCCCAACTCATTGGCAATGGAATGGGATACCAATAATTCACCCTGGGAAAAAGAGTCAAGGGGATCAAATGATCAGAGAGTTTTGTATATGTATCTTGTCCTAGGGCTTATCAGGGAAGCAACGATAGTTGATAACCATTTCAAATATATTTTATTGTGTTACAAATTCTTCTCAAGAGACCACAGTGCCATTGCTTGTTCACAACATAATAAAACATGGTGATTACAGACATTTACCCTATTGGGGGACGATGCCGTTGCTCATGATGACAAAAGAGACCTGGACATGAATGAGCGTTTGATTTTCATTTCAATGAACCGGTCAACAAGCAGGGACCTCTGTTGGCCAGATTCAGTTTCCCCAACTAGACCCCCACTGAGGAGAAGAGTAAGGTCTTGGACTACACCAGTTAACATATCCTCCAGGGCCACCAGGGGCACCAGGGCCTCCAGGGCCACCGTAGCCACCATATGCACTGAGACCACCAGAGGTGCTCCGGCAACCCATCCTGCCATAGCTACTGGAGCCACCACAACTTCCGTAACCGCCGCCGGCACTGTGACCCCCACAATTGACATAGACGGTTGGTTCGTAGGATCGGGGCTGGGAGGTTGCCGAACCATACCAGTGTCCGGCTCCAAAGCCTTGACCAGAGGA
This sequence comes from Paroedura picta, assembly GCF_049243985.1. NCBI lineage: Eukaryota > Metazoa > Chordata > Lepidosauria > Squamata > Gekkonidae > Paroedura > Paroedura picta. The sequence goes on from NC_135369.1 coordinate 6,847,397, forward strand.
TTCATGGCCTGGCTGTCTGTTGCTAGGTGACATGCTGGTCATTCCATAGCTTGCCATCTTTCAAAGCCTGGGATAGATCAGGAACTACAGGCAGATGAGATCTGTAAGAGGAGAAAGTGCATTGGTTAAGCAACAGGACAGAACAAGACCTGACACGGTGGTGGTAAATGCTGTCCAGGTGTTGGCCCTGTAGGAGTTCAAGGCAAGAGGCATTCAGAGGTGGTTTGCCATTGCCTCTGCATGGCAACCCTGGACTTCCTTGGTGGCCTCCTATCACAAGCACCAACCTTGGCCAACTTTGCTTAAGTTCTGAGAGCTGATGAGGTCAGGCCCAAGTGGATCATCATAGGAATAATTAATCACCAACAAGTCACAGAACTTATGGTGACCCCATAGTGTTTCCAAGGCAAGAGAAGAACAGAAGTGCTTTGCCATCGCTTGCCTCTGCGTAGAAACCCTGGTCTTCCGTGGTGGTCTCCCATCCAAGTATGAACTGGTTTGGCTTCCAACATGTGATAAGAATGGGCTAGCCTGGGACATTCAGTTCAAGGGGAAGAATGAACAGAGATGGTTTGCCTGCCTCTGTAGAGCAACCCTGGTCGTCCTCTGTGGTCTCCCACCCAACTACTGAACAGGACTGACCTTGCTTTGCTTCCAATATGTGATGAGATCACGATGGCCTGGGCCATCCAGGTCAAGGCAAGCAATGTGGAGAGATGGCTGGCTGTAGCCTGCCTCTGCTTAACAACCCTGGTCTTCCTCAGTAGTCTCCCATCCAGCTACTAAGGAGGGGTGACCTTCTTAGTTTCCAAGATCTACCAAAACTGGGCTAACCTGAGACATCTAAAACAAGACAAGAGATGAGCAGAGGTGGTTGGCCATGGCCTGCCTCTACATAGCAACCTTGGACTTCCTTGGTGGTCTCCCATATGAGGAATAGCCAGGCTTAACTTCCAAGATCTAACATGATCAGGTTAGACTCGGCCATCCTGGCAGGACAAGCAATGATGCAGGTTATTTAGGGGAAAGGGCAATGAGGTGCTCAGGGCCCATGGGATCCTCCCCATTTACTCCAATAATTTTCTCAAAATTTACTTTTTTGGAACATATTTCTTAAAATACAAACAAACCGGACAGCAATACAAAAGGGACACAGAGAAAGAAGGAGAAGCTACAGAGCAAATCATATATATCCGGATGCAAACACCTTAAACTAGGAACGCCTTAAGCTAGGAGTAGCAGTTGTTATTACAGTCTTACTCTCTGTTAAGAGATTGTTTCTCTAAATTGAAGTTTCCTGTTGGGGAAAAAAATTAAAATTAATGTCCCTTGAAAAAGCCACATAGCGAAACACATTGGGATTTGTTTAATATGCTGGAGAACCACTGAAGTTTGAAGACTCCTTAGAAATTTATTATATTGTAACATTTTTCTTGGATGCACACTTTTCTTGGATGCTTTAGGATGCTCTGGGCTGATCCTGCGTTGAGCAGGGGTTGGACTAGATGGCCTGTGTGGCCCCTTCCAACTCTATGATTCAATGATTCTATGATTCTAACATTTGATACGCCATACTGGTATCCCAGTGCCCTATTGCTTGCTTTGTATCTGGTCCTTTGCTGGGTCCTACCTCTCCTGTTTCATTTTTTGCTTACATGTTTCAGAGCATGTTGGTGGGCAGATCCCCCATTACTATGTGGCTGCCATTATGAGCAACAGCCATGACTCTACCTTTGAGTGCAATATGAAAAGATTTCATACAAGGCAAATCGATATCAAAAGTGTCCCTGGGTCTTAGAAAATTTGAAAAAATTCCCCAGGCCCAAAGAAACCTGAAAGCTGTTTGGTTTCTTTACATAAAGGTAAAGGTATGCCCTGTGCAAGCACCAAGTCATGTCTGACCCTTGGGGTGATGCCCTCTAGCGTTTTCATGGCAGACTCAATACGGGGTGGTTTGCCAGTGCCTTCCCCAGTCATTACCGTTTACCCCCTAGCAAGCTGGGTACTCATTTTACCGACCTCGGAAGGATGGAAGGCTGAGTCAACCTTGAGCCAGCTGCTGGGATCAAACTCCCAGCCTCATGGGCAGAGCTTTCAGACTGCATGTCTGCTGCCTTACCACCCTGCGCCACAAGAGGCTCTTTCTTTACATACTTTCCCTTTATTGCTAGGTTTTTTGGGGGTAAGAAAGAGCCATGAATGATGCTGACTTGTTCTTAGTCTAAACAGGGGCTTCTCAATGTGGGCAGTATGTCCTCCAGGAGGCAGTGGAAGGATTCAGAGGGGCTGTGAGATATTTGGGTGCAGTAGAGGGGCAGAAGTCTGAGTCTTCCTGCTGAGGCTGCATTTTCCTAGTGAGAGGCATTCCAAAGTAGCTTGCCATTGCCTGCCTCTGGGTAGCAGCAACCCTGGACTTCCTTGGCCTCCCATCCCAGTGCTGACCAGGGCCCACCCTGCTTAGCTTCCTGAAGAAAATGACAGCTGGATGGGATCGTTTTCCTGGGCCCATTCCGCACACATGGGATAATGCACTTTCACTACGCTTTGGCAGCTGGATTTTCCTGTGCAGAATAGGAAAATCTACTTCTAAAGTGCATTGGAAGTACATTATCTATTGTGTGCGGAATATGCTCTGCTGAGCTCTTTCCCCTCCTCAGACTCTGTCCTTCCCAGGCTCCACATCAGATCTCCAGGAATGTCTTAATTCCCACAGGGTGTCTGTTGTGGGGAGATGAATGGGAAGGCGACTGTAAGCCGCTTGAGCCTCCTTCGGATAGGGAAAAGCGGCATATAAGAACCAACTCTTCTTCTTCTTCTTCTTCTTAACCCAGGGTTGGCAACCCTTCTGCAAAAGTCTTCATTTTTGGAGGCTGGAAATGCCTTCTCCTGCTGGGATTTCCCATTGCTTGCCCCCCTCCTTTGCTTTCTAATGGGGACCCAAGTAGGCATTTCCAATTACTTTTCTAAAGGACATGTATTTTTCCAGGGTAAAATATGGCTGCCTTACAATATCCCAAAAAAGAAGTGTAGGGAATATAGCGTGTTTAGAATTTGCCATAGAGAATTCAGGAAAAGGCATGTGCTCATACCTGTATGGAGCATCGGGATGTGGCCTGGGAACCAAGAGAGTGGGCAGCCCCCAAACTTTTGGGAACCACTGATCTAAAGCAATGTCTTTCTCACTCTCCCATAAATATATACAGAGAGAGAGAGAGAGAGAACTAAGTAGGGAGTATTAAGAAGTCGGCATCATTCATGGCTCTTCCTTAGTCCCCATAACTAGCCATCTACCCAATCTGCCTAGTTTTGGTGAACACTTTAATTTCATCCTCCTTCCTCCAGTGAAATGTCTTCTTGGTATGGTGGTAGAAAGTACAGTGAAGTCACAGCCAATGGATGGCAAGCCCAAAGGATTTTCCAAGCAAGAGAAGTTCTTCCTTGGAGATGTCCAAACCAAGAAGTCCCCAGGACCAGCTATGAATTCCAAGAGCTGCTTGTTAACACAAGGACATAACACCCAGTTTTTCTACCACTTTCCATTTCCAGATCCTCCACCCTTAACCAATGGCAGGCAGCAAATTTATGAACAGCTGGATTTGAGTTTGTTCCTCTCAAAATCTGGCTGATCCACTGGAGACCTTCTGAATTTGGCTTCAAATGGGTGAAATAATCTGGACCATGAAAGCTGTTGCACAAAGGTGAGTATGGGAAGGATGAAGGCTCAATCATCAAACAGTTTACCCCATAAGACCATAAGAAGAGCACTACTGGATCAGACTAATGGTCCATCTTGTTCAGCATCCTGTTTCACATACTGGCCAACCAGTCCCTCTGGATGGCCAACTAAAGGGCACAGAGGGCAAGGCCTTCATAATAATTTGAGAAGAACTGTGCTGGATCAGATCAGTGGTCCCTCTAGTCCAGCATCCTGTCCCACACAGTGGCAAACCAGTTCCTCTGGACTGCCAACTAGAGGACACAGAGGCCTTCCCCTGATGCTGCCTCCTAGTTCTGGGACTCAGAGGTTGACTGTCTCTGAACCTTGAGTAGCTACTGATAGACTTATCCTCCATGACTCTGTCTAATTAACTTTTCGAGCTTTCTATCCTTGATGCAATCACTACATCCTCTAGGAGCCAGCGTGGTGACCTTGGGCGTGGTGACCTTGGGTTAAGAGTGGCAGCTTCTAATCTGGTGAGCCAGTTTATATTTCCCATTCCTCCACATGTAGCCAGCTGGGTGACCTTGGGCTAGTCGCTGCCTTGATAGTGCTGTTCTGATCGAGCAGCCCTGTCAGAGCTCTCTCAGCCTCACCTGTTGTGAGGAGAGGAAGGGAAGGCGATTGTCAGCCGCGTTCAGACTCCTTTGGACATTGAAAAGAGGGGTATAAAAAAACAACTCTTCCTCTCCTCCTCCTAGTAGCAAATTCCATGTTTTAATCACACTCTGTGACTGCAGCATGCTTAAAGCTAAAGAGAAATGATCTAACAGATTATGAAATCAAATTGGACTTACCCAAGTCTTTCCGAGGCTGTCGAATCACTGACAGGAGTCCTTCGAAAATGTCTCAACTTGAGAATGCTTTTATACTCTGTTGGAACCGGCTGATGTGAAAAAACAAAACAACCGCTCTGAGCAATTTGGGATATAATTACAGGCACAAGTCCCTTGCAGGCGTCACACCTGGAAAGCATTTTCACTCTCTCTCTTTTCCCCCATTGATGCTGAAAGTTGTTTGTGCTTATTAACTTTCACCCTTGTTGTAACAGGTGACTACCATAGCAGATCTGATCCTGGTCTCTCTCTTTTTGGGGTGGGGAGTAGGGTAGGAATCACCCCTTTAAAGTAGGCTTTCTCAACCAGGCTTTTGTGAAACCCTAGGGTTTCCTGACAGCCCTGGAAGGGTTTCCCAAATGGGTGGGAGTTAATTAATTTTCAGTATATTTCTTAGTTATGTTAAACATTGATCAGGTGATATGACCCTATATGTCCTAGAAGAGACCAGTCAGTCCTAGAGGAGATCAGCCCTGACTGCTCCTTAGAAGGCCAGATCCTGAAGATGAAACTCAAATACTTTGGCCACCTCATGAGAAGGAAGGACTCCCTGGAGAAGAGCCTAATGCTGGGAGTGATCGAGGGCAAAAGAAGAAGGGGACGATAGAGAATGAGGTGGCTGGATGGAGTCACTGAAGCAGTCGGTGCAAACATAAATGGACTCCGGGGAATGGTAGAGGACAGGAAGGCCTGGAGGATCATTGTCCATGGGGTCGCGATGGGTCGGACACGTCTTCGCACCTAACAACAACAACAACAACATGACCCTATATGGGCATGCCAATATGCTCCACCCTTCCAAAATGGCAGGTGATGGGCCTGGAGGGGATGGGAAAAGGAGGAACTTCCCAACCCTATTTTGCATGATTGCACCACTTCTGGGGGTTCTCAAAGGCTGAAGAATGTTTCAGGGGATTCTCAATGGCAAAAGAAGTTGAGAAAGGCTGCCATATATGGTCATGTCGATCCAAATGGACAATGATGGGCCTGGAGGGGAGGGGCCCCAGGTGGGCATGCACAGTTATATTTCCCATATTCTGCATGATCATACCACTTTCAGCACTTGCATTTGCATACTTCCAGACTCACAAGAATCTACACGTCTGTTCTCACCAATTGTTGTCGATGGAGTGCAATGAATGCAGATAGCACCCATGCATGGTGGACCCTTGGCATACGGTAACAATCGTGTTAACAAAAGGTCACTTGAGTTGGCAGCGGTCTCTTCTCCAGAACCATTAGCTGAATATCATCTCAAGAACTTTTTGGACAACTGCACAATACGTTATTCTGGCTACTCCCTCTCTTCCTACTTTTTTCACCAGCATGACACTCAGCTCTACCTCCTAATGGATGGACGGCCAGACTACCCCCACCCGCCGGATACATTTGCCAGCTGTTTGGAAGCAGTGCCTGGATGGCTCAGGCAGAGTCGTCTGAAACTCAAACCCTCAAAGATGGAGGTCCTGTGGCTGGGTGGAAGAGGGCAGGATTAGGAAGCACACCTCCCATGCCTGGATGGGGTACAATTAACACCTGCACCAGTTGCCAGGAATTTGGGCGTGATCTTTGATGTCTCCCTTTCTATGGAGGCTCAGGTCACGAAGGTAGCCCGAATGGCATTTTTTCATCTGCACCAAGCACGGCTGTCCTCAGAATACTTGGCTACAGTGATCCATGCAATGGTCACTTCTGGGTCAGAGTTCTTTAGCTCACTCTACGTGGGCCATTCTTGGCTTTGATCCGGAAACTGCAGCTGGTACAAAATCCGGCTGCAAGGGTCCTCACTAGAATATCCTGGAGGGCCCATATTCAGCTGATGCTTCAACCAGTCTGCTTCCAGATCAAGTTCAAGGTATCGGTTTTAACCTTTAAGACCATAGAATCATAGAGTTGGAAGGGGCCATGCAGGCCATCTAGTCCAACCCCCTGCTCAATGCAGGATCAGCCCAAAGCATCCTAAAGCATCCAAGAAAAGTGTGTATCCAACCTTTGCTTGAAGACTGCCAGTGAGGGCCTTATGACCTTGGTCCGTCTTATCTGTGGGACCGCTTATCTGATCTTCATTCTGCAGGTATAAACCTACTGGTTGTCCCAGGCTTCCAGGACATCCACCTAGCCTTGACCTGGTGGCTCCTGGAAGAGCTAGAGGCCTGGCTGCAGTTGTCAGCTTTCTGCAGGGCCTGTAAGTTGGAGCTCTTCCACCCGGCTTGTGGTTGAGGCCAGGGAGGGGTCTTGGAGTCACCATCAGAGGATCCCTTGATGATGTGTGCTAGAGCAGAACCCTCGATTCCACTGGAAGAGCTTTTTGATTCATTTGCTGAACAGTGAGGGGGGGGGAGAGATTAGAATCCTTATTGATTGCTATCCAGTTAATATGTTAAAGGGTGTTCAAGAGGTTTTTACTGTGATTTTATTTTCAGGTAGAGAAAAGCGGCATATAAGAACCAACTCTTCTTCTTCTTCAGTAATCTCAGGGCTCTCTCAGCCTCCCCTCCCTCACAGGGTGTCTGTGGTGGGGAGAGGAAAGGGAAGGCGAATGTAAGCCGCTTTGAGACTCCTTTGGGGAGAGAAAAGCGGCATATAAGAACCAACTCTTCTTCTTCTTCAGTAATCTCAGGGCTCTCTCAGCCTCCCCTCCCTCACAGGGTGTCTGTGGTGGGGAGAGGAAAGGGAAGGCGAATGTAAGCCGCTTTGAGACTCCTTTGGGGAGAGAAAAGCGGCATATAAGAACCAACTCTTCTTCTTCTTCAGTAATCTCAGGGCTCTCTCAGCCTCCCCTCCCTCACAGGGTGTCTGTTGTGGGGAGAGGAAAGGGAAGGTGACTGTAAGCCGCTTTGAGACTCCTTCGGGTAGAGAGAAGCAGCATATAAGAACCAACTCTTCTTCTTCTTCTTCAGTAATCTCAGGGCTCTCTCAGCCTCACCCACCCCACAGGGTGTCTGTTGTGCGGAGAGGAAAGGGAAGGCGAATGTAAGCCACTTTGAGACTCCTTTGGGGAGAGAAAAGCGGCATATAAGAACCAACTCTACTTTTTCTTCTGAAGTGAATTAATAACCATCAGGATCTGTCATTAAATTCCTGGCATGGTCTCTGTTTATCATTTTGCTGTCATATGTTCATGAAGGAGAAGGGAAGGATTGGTCAGGAGAAAGTGATCTGGGAAATTGAGAATTATTCTTGGCCATGTGTCTTTGATATGTTAAGTGTTGTAACTTTTGTGTAATTGTCTAATTGTTCCCCAGGGGGAAGAAGCTTTGGATCGTTATCTGTTACAGAGGACTCTGTAATTTACATCTGGGAAAACCTTGTTCTGGGAAGCGAGGAAGACTGCTTCATCTCATCAGGTGGTTCTGTGGGTAGTTGGGCATGGGTGGGACTCGGGGCATATTGATGATGAAGATGAATAAGAATACCCCCCCCCCCATTCCTCCAACTTAATATCTAACTGGCCACAGGTCACTACTGTTGCTGAAGTGACAATAGTCATTGTGCTTTTACATTGTTTTAAACAGTTTAATATAGAGCCTCTTGTGGCGCAGAGTGGTAAGGCAGCAGACATGCAGTCCAAAAGCTCTGCCCATGAGGCTGGGAGTTCAATCCCAGCAGCCGGCTCAAGGTCGACTCAGCCTTCCATCCTTCCGAGGTCGGTAAAATGAGTACCCAGCTTGCTGGGAGGTAAACGGTAATGACTGGGGAAGGCACTGGCAAACCACCCCGTATTGAGTCTGCCAAGAAAACGCTAGAGGGCGTCACCCCGAGGGTCAGACATGACCCGGTGCTTGCACAGGGGATACCTTTACCTTTGAACTGCTTAATACCCGGCTGAGACTTCTCCCGGCTTAACATTGATGTGGCGGAGGGCTTGCTGGGAGGGAGAGGTGACCACCCAGACCCCCTGTAGTGTGCACACTGATGGAATGCAATGCACACAATGTCAGGGCAGGACCCATGGTGACTATTTAAGTTGCCACGTGCGTGAGTCTTGCCCTCTTCGCCAGGGACGCCGCGGGAGCTGCTTTACTCCCACCCACCCTATGTATTTGTATACGGCATTGTTCAGGGTTTTGAGGTGATGTTTTGTTACCTGCCTTTGTGCTCCCTTCCTTCCTGCTTGCTCCAGAACAAACAGACTGAATGAACAACAACAACAACAACAACAACAACAACAACAACAAAACAGTTTGACAATCTCTCTCCTCTCTTTTAATACAAAGTTGTTTCTCTTCTCAATAAAACTTCTTTCTTCTTTTAAGCAGCTCAGCGCTTCGCCCCTCTTTGCAAATTCAAACGTGGCCAGCAATACAGCGTTAGAAAAATGCTTTGCAACATTGGCTTGGTGACACTATTAAAAGTTTTAGAAAGGGTAAAAGATCCCACGGGGCCCTGGCAGACTCTTCGATGTGCATCACAAAGCCCCTTGGATCCCAGCCATTGGGCAAACACACATATATTTATCTACCTATTAAATCCCCTTGGGAAGTGGGAGTGAGAGTGCTTCAGTCTGTGACTCAAAGAGATTCCAAGCGTCAATAATTAAGGCCTTAGGTGCAGCTTGTCTTGTGAACTGTGGAGGACGCTACCAAAATATAATACGCTTGGGACACAAAGCATTATTTGTTCAATGATACAAGCTCGGCAGTGAAGTGATCCTCACTTTTACAACTCAAGCGTCATCAAGTGGTGGACTTGTCACAGTTGAGTTTTCACACGGGGAAGGAGCCCAAGCCTTTGAGGAGCTGTGCAGATTGGGAAAAGACAGCGGTACCTGCGTGGTGCAGAGAGTTGAACTAGATGACCTTGGAGAACCCTTCAAATTCTATAGAATCATAGAGTTGGAAGGGGCCATACAGGCCATCTAGTCCAACCCCCTGCTCAACGCAGGATCAGCCCAAAGCATCCAAGAAAAGTGTGTATCCAACCTTTGCTTGAAGACTGCCAGTGAGGGGGAGCTCACCACCTCCTTAGGCAGCCTATTCCACTGCTGAACTACTCTGACTGTGAATTTTTTTTTCCTGATATCTAGCCTATATCCTTGTACTTGAAGTTTAAACCCATTACTGCGTGTCCTCTGCAGCCCACGGAACCAGCATCCTGCCCTCCTCCAAGTGACAACCTTTCAAATACTTAAAGAGGGCTATCATGTCCCCTCTCCTATGATTCTAGGATAGTACACCAATGCAGACGACCGGGGTGGTATGGTTTCCAACCTCTATGAAGGAATCAGAACAACAAACACACAATAGTAGGAATGTGAACTCCAGAAATATACAAAATGTTGTGTACAAAAAATGGAGACTCTCATTCGAAACACCTAACATGTATTAACAAATAGCGGCCGTGACTCGGCACGGCATCTGTTGACCTATGGCCAACCCTACGTTGGGGTTGTTTGATAATAAACGGCTGCGGCCAAAAAAGCTGGAGTCATGTCATTGCTGGGTTAGTCGCCACCTGCCAGTCAAAGAACTTTACATAAATGGCCATCAGTAAGAACACCAGAAATCCTTAGTTCATACACTGCACGAAAAACCTCCATTAGTTTCTTTCTTTGCAGGTTATCTTTGCACGCCTGGTGGAAATGGCCCATGCTTTCTGCCATCACTGGCTGCTGAAACAAATACTCCCAAAGATAAAAGTCCTCCTAGAAACAAATGAAGACCAATAGAACTCCCGGGTATGTATATTTATAAAGCTGTCACTAAATAAACATAAAAGGCTAAGGCCTAAGTGGGCGGAGATTGCGCGGGGTCAGTCTGGGTGAGGGCACAAATGGAAGGCGTGATGCGCCTTCCGATTGGTCGCTCACCTGGACAGACCAGAGTTCCAGCCAGTTGGGGAGCACCAGCCAAAGTTCTGACAAGGCCCGTCCAGGCCAGCCAAGGGCAATCTTGAGACATATCTGGCAGTCTGCCCCTGACCACCTCAAAGAGAGGAGTTAAGTAGGGCTGCCAAGGGGGATGAGAACGGAGGCTTGGACAGGCTGTGCCAGCCCTTTTCTCCCCAAGGCTGTCCTAACTGTCATGTCCAACTGCAAATTGCCTCAGAACCCTGACAGAGCTGGCAGGAGGCTGGTGAGTGTGATCCTTCCCCCCTCCCTTCAGGCCTGCTTTAACAACCCCTGACTGAGGGGAGGCAGGTAATTCCAAGAGCAACACAGGTGAGTCTGAAGCCATGGGGGGGTGGGCCTTCCTTTTGAGGGGGGGGGATTTCTCCTTCTCCCAAATAGTTGGCTGACAGGGAGGCCACAAAAAAGCCCCTTCTCAAAACACTGCTCTGGCCAGAGATTAGATACAGCCAAGCCATGTGTATTTCTTCTTTGCAACTCTATGCAGATTTGAGGCCACTGCACAGCATTATTCTGCAGAGGAAACTGGCTCTTTTGTCTCCTGTTTCATCTATGCAACAACCCTGTGCAGTAGGCCTCAAGTCTTTCAATTCAACAACAACCTTTGTGGGAGGCCTTAAATATTTCTTCTCTGCCACAACCCTATCCAAAGTAGCCCCTTCTGCCTGGGAAGCTGATCTTTATACTCTGCAGATGAGCTGTAATTCCAGGTGCTCTCCAGGTCCCACCTGGGGGTTGGCTACCCCTGGGTTGGAAATTTTCCTGGATGTTTGGAGGTGGGACTTCAAAATTGTACAATGCCTCAGAGTCCAGCCTTCAAAGGAGCCATTTTTGCCTGTACCAGCCACCATTTGTATTCTGGGGCACAGACAGACAGACCAGCATCAGTCCTGTGAGTCTGGAAAGTGCAGAAAGATCTAAATAAATATTTACAGCTTGAAATTGTAAATAGTGGGAAAGTAAATGGCTGGAGAGACATGGGAATTGCAGTGCCTTTTTTCCACCATGGAAATAAATAAAAAAAAACAGTATAAAAAACCTTACTAAGGTCAAGCCAGGGTTGCCAGGTTCCATGTGAGGCTCTCTACCCCACCTTCCTCATGGGGAGTCTGCTATGGGGAGAGGAAACGAAGATGATTGGAAAATGCTTTGAGACACCTGAGGCCTGCTGGGTCACTGCGACCCATTCCCAGTTCTCTCATACCTCTCACAGCCCCACATCCCTCACAGGTTGTCTATTGTGGGCAAATGAAGGGAAAAGGTTTTTGTAAACCGCTTTGAGAATCCTTTGGGTAGTAAACAACAGGGTACAAAAATCCAGTTCTTCTAAGGAGCAACCATGAAAGAAGCATGTGGGCACATAACATTTTATCAACAGTGAAAAAATGGAGACAGAAGGAACAGGGTGGACACCTGTGTACTGTGACTACCCTATGTGTATTAGGGCAGGGGGACATTTTAGTGTCTGTGGCCTAATTCACACAAGAAGGGAAATGACGCAGAACTCGGAGGAATTGGTTGCCATGTAATCTTCCCCTAAGAAGAGTCTGCAGTCTGATTTTCCCTTCACATATCTGAGGACATGGCTCTGGAAAGCTCATCTGTAACCACTATGCCACAATTCCCAAAGGTCAGTCGTCTCCCACACTCAACGAACATTCCACACCACAGGTTCTTGACACCCATATCTCCACACCCATACCCTCATTTGACACCATGCCACCACAACCTCCCACACAACACACACATTCAACCCCATGCCCTTACAGACTGGACAACTCCTCCCCTTCCTCTTCCCACTGCCAAGCTCTAGCGCCCGTTGTATTCTTGGAGACAACGGGCTTTGCCCCTAGTCAGATTTATTCTTCCGGGGTCAATGAGAACTCAAAAAGAAAGAAAGAATAGAGAGGGGGGGCAGGAGGAAGGAAGGAAGGAAGGAAGGAAGGAAGGAAGGAAGGAAGGAAGGAAGGAAGGAAGGAAGGAAGGAAGGAAGGAAGGAAGGAAGGAAGGAAGGAAGGAAGGAAGGAAGGAAGGATCCTCGTTGCTCTCCTCTGCATCCTCTCAATTTTGTCCATGACCATTTTATCCACTGAAGTCCCTCCCCACCCCAAATCCCACCCATTCCTGGCCCCACCCCCAAAATATCCAGGTATTTCCCAACCTGGAGGTGGCACCCCTGCTCTGTCCACTGTGATGCCATCCCTCATGCTACCTTGTAATGTTTGGGGAGGAGGTTTCACCTGGCTTGCAAGTGCTGTAGCTTCACCTAGTGGACAATGCTTGCAATAGCCACATGCTGGCTTCTCTGTATAATTTTCTCTTGCTGCTCCAGTTTTATTTCAGTCACAAGACAATGGTTTTGCATAGAGCACAGGCCATGATTCTGCCAGAAGAACCATGAACTGTGCCGATACATATAGCTAAATCAGTACATTGGGTGGGTGTCAGCTGTCAAGAGACAGCTGTCAAGAGCCCAGCACTATCAAGAGACCAACAAGGGGGTGGCAGGTGACAGTGGATGAGCTATAGGGTTGTGAGTGTCCTGCATAGTGCAGGGGGTTGGACTAGATGACCCAGGAGGTCCCTTTCAACTCTTTGATTCTGTGATTCTAAATTCTGTCTAAACCTCCGGAAGAAGTTCCTGACAGTTAGAGCGGTTTCTCAGTGGAACAGGCTTCCTCGGGAGGTGGAGGGTTCTCCATCTTGGGAGATTTTTAAGCAGAGGCTATACCGCTATCTGACGGAGAGGCTGATTCTGAGAAGGCTCAAGGGGGTGGCAGATGACAGTGGATGAGCAAGAGGGTTATGGGTGTCCTGCATGGTGCAGAGGGTTGGACTAGATGACCCAGGAGGTCCCTTCCAACTCTAGGATTCTAGGATTCTAGCACAGAAATGGTCTCTTGTATGGATCGAATATGACTGGCGATGCTGATCATTGCAGTCTTGGTCACCAGGCAACTGTTGGCAGAGTTTAAATATGCAAACCAGCAGAACACTGGCAGGTTAAATAATTAAGAATAAAATTGAAAGGGTACAGAGGAGAGCGACGAAGATGATCTGGGGCTAAGGGACCAAGCCCTATGAAGATAGGTTGAGGGACTTGGGAATGTTCAGCCTGGAGAAAAGGAGGTTGAGAGGGGACATGATAGCCCTCTTTAAGTATTTGAAAGGTTGTCACTTGGAGGAGGGCAGGATGCTGTTTCTGCTGGCTGCAGAGGAGAGGACACGCAGTAATGGGTTTAAACTTCAAGTACAACGATATAGGCTAGATATCAGGAAAAAGTTTTTCACAGTCAGAGTAGTTCAGCAGTGGAATAGGCTGCCTAAGGAGGTGGTGAGCTCCCCCTCACTGGAAGTCTTCAAGCAAAGGTTGGATACACACTTTTCTTGGATGCTTTAGGATGCTTAGGGCTAATCCTGCGTTGAGCAGGGGGTTGGACTAGATGGCCTGTATGGCCCAACTCTATGATTCTATGATTCTATGATTCTAAGAAGGGTTTTCTTTTTTTAATTCTCCATTTTCACTATCAGGAGTCACAAGACAGCTTCCTTTCCTCTCCCTACAATTGACACCTTGTGACATACGTGGGGCTGAGAGAACTCTGAACGGACTGCTCTGTTAGAACAGTACTATCAGCACTGGGACTGGTCCAAGGTCACCCAGCTGGCTGCACGTGGAGGAGGAGTGGGGAAATTAACCCAGATCGTCAGGTTAGAGGCCAATGCTCTTAGCCACTACACCCAGCTCGCTCTTTGCCCTCCTCCAAGTGTCACCCTTTCAAAGACTTCCAATAGCTTTATTGATAAGAGAAACAACTATGTAAACAGAGTGAGAGAGGAGCAAGAGAAAGTTCTAACAGTCTAACTGACTCTGTTCTTCTCCTCTGGTAGCAATCAGGTAGAAAGTATATGCAAAGGAGCAGGAACTGAGCTATCAGGAGACAGGAGGTGATGATTTCAAAATATCAGGAAGTTTTAAAATTATTATTATTTAGTTAATGTTGTGTCTATGCCGTCATTCCCTGAAGGCTCAGGGCAGATTACAACATCAATAAATCATTAAAATACTAATAGCAATAAAACCCCCAGTGATTCAGCACCTTCCTTCCAGTGGGAGAGAGGAAGGATAAAGTGCTAAGGTGGAATTTAGGATGTGGATTCCAGACATTATCTATATAGGAATGCCATTATTGCTGATATTTTCAAAGGCCTTGACCATCAGCCTGGTGGAGCAGCTCCATCTTACAGGCCACACGAAATGGGAGAGCATTCCATCAGGCCAGTGTCAGGGCAGAGAAGGCCCTGGCTCTGGGTGAGGCTAGTTTATTTTATTTATTATTATATTTATATACCGCTCTCCCTGGAGGCTGAGGGTAGTTTACATGGAGTTTCACCTCCACGGAGAGCCAGTTTGGTGTAGTGGTTAGGAGTGGGGACTTCTAATCTGGCATGCCGGGTTCGATTCTGCACTCCCCCACATGCAGCCAGCTGGGTGACCTTGGGCTCGCCAGGGCACTGAGAAAACTGTTCTGACCGAGCAGGAATATCAGGGTTCTCTCCGCCTCAACCACCTCACAAGGGTGTCTGTTGTGGGGAGAGGAAGGGGAAGGTGACTGTAAGCTGCTTTGAGCCTCCTTCAGGTAGAGAAAAGCGGTATATAAGAACCAACTCATCTTCTTCAAAGTCAAGGATCTTGAGAAGATTTTGTGTGCTGGGGTGTAAGCTCCTCTGAGGAGCTTAGGAGAGGAGACAGTCCTGCAGGCACGATCGTCCCAGACTGTTTCGGACCTTACAGGTCAATATGAACATTTCAAACCTGATTCGGTTTCCCGGAGACAGTGCTTGAAATGCAGGTTGGATGTGCTCTCTCCACCCGGTTCCTGTAAGGATCTTGGCCACAGCATTTTGGACCAGTTGAAGTTTCTGGATCAGATACAAGGGTGGCCCTGCATAGAACGAATTGCAGTAGTCTAGTCCAGACTTTCTTAGTCAGAGTTTTGTGAAACCCTGGGTTTCCTTGATAGCTCTGGGTTTCCTGAGTGGGTGGGAGTTAATTTTTAAATATATTTTTAAGATTAGTTAAATGTTTAACGGGTGATATGACCATATATGGTCATGTCAAAGGCTGTGAAAGTTGGACCATAAGGGAGGCCACGCGTCAAAGAATTGAGGCTTTTGAACTCTGGTGCTGGAGAAGACTCTTGCGAGTCCCTTGGACTGCAAGGCGAACAAACCGGTCAGTCCTAGAGGAGAACAGCCCTGACTGCTCCTTAGAAGGCCAGATCCTGAAGATGAAACTCAAATACTTTGGCCACCTCATGAGAAGGAAGGACTCCCTGGAGAAGAGTCTAATACTGGGAGCGATTGAGGGCAAAGGAAGAAGGGGACGACAGAGAATGAGGTGGCTGGATGGAGTCACTGAAGCAGTTGGTGGGAGCTTAAATAGACTCCGGGGAATGGTAGAGGGCAGGAAGGCCTGGAGGATCATTGTCCATGGGGTCACGGTGGGTCGGACACGACTTCGCACCTAACAACAACAACAACCCGTCCAACTTCTCAAAAATAACCAATAATGTGCTGGGGGGTAGAAAGTGGAGGGTGGGCGTGTCCACAGCAATGCTTCCCAAGTGCATTCTACTGATTGTGTCACTTCCAGAGTTTCTTGAAGCCTGAAGAATGTTTCAGGGGTTTTTCAAAGGTAAAAATGTTGAAAAAAGGCTGGTCTAGTCAGTATTCTGAACGTGCAAATCATAGATCTCCTTTCTGGCTTTCAACATAAACACTGCTTTGTTCAATAGAAAGACGAATATGAAATGTGTTTCATAAGGTTATAACGGAGAAGATATTCCGGTAGAACTTTGGAAAAGTGGTGATTTAGGAAGTAGATTATACCATGATAGATGTTAAGAAGATATCGGTGTTGAGGAGGGGTACGCAAACCCCACCTCACCTTTCTACCCAGGAAGTTCTTGGGGCCGTCTCCAATCCTTTAGGGAGTATATCTCCCTGGATTATAGGCTGTCAGTGTTCCAGGTCCAGAGGATGACTGCCATTTTCTATCTCGGACTTTCTTTTCTCTTTAATCTTAAAGTATCTGCTTCAACCCTACACGACGATTTACTGCAAATGAACATTGTGAACTGAGGGGAGGACATCGGCTGAGTTCCAAAATTTACTGCAAGTATCTCTCGTTTTTTTTTCTCTGTCTCTCTTCCTGCATCAAAGCCCTTTGTTTCCCCCCTCCTCTTACTCTGCTCTGCCCGAAGCCACCTCGTTATGAGGCAGGCTAATTCTCCTAACTAAGCAGAAGAAGGACTCAAATCAACTCAAATTAATTGGCAAAAGCTCTTATTGTAATTGTTTTGGTTTTCGGAGATAAGAGATAAGAGCTGTGAATGGGAAGATCTCACGAGAACTCTGTTCCAGCACGAGAATATTTGCCTTACTGACTTTAATGCGTCACATGCCAGAGGATAAAACAGAGGACCTCTACTGGCCACTTGTAAAATTGTTTGAGGCCGGCTATTGTTTTTTTAGTCAAAAACAGGTCTATGTTAAAAAGATTGGCTCATCTAATAGAGAAACAAACCCAAGATTTCAAAGTATTTACAGAAGGATTGGTCAAAAATATCTTCAAGGAGATCCAAGATGGCAAGGAAGAAGTCTCCAACAGGAATGATGGATCAACAACAGTGGCTGATGACATCTTTAAACAAGGTGGAAAACCAACAGTAAAAGAGAAATCTGAAATTCATATCTTCAAGGAGATCCAAGATGGCAAGGAAGAAGTCTCCAACAGGAATGATGGATCAACAACAGTGGCTGATGACATCTTTAAACAAGGTGGAAAACCAACAGTAGAAGAGAAATCTGAAATTCATATCTTCAAGGAGATCCAAGATGGCAAGGAAGAAGTCTCCAACAGGAATGATGGATCAATAACAGTGGCTGATGACAGCTCTGAACAAGGTGGAAAACCAACAGTAGAAGAGAAATCTGAAATTCTGGAGACGGAAAAGGGGATGCCGGAGTTCTGCAGCCCAGATAAGGACACCCTTTTTAAAAAGACACACAGCCATCTCAAAGCAACAGTGTACAAAAATCAATCAAAAGAAATATGGATCTGCAGTGAAAGTAACCGATTTAAAGGAGCTCTTTGGGGAAAAAATTGTATTGATACTGGAGTCCAGGAGGTGCAACGGGCTCAAGATTTATCGATGCATATTCTGCGGGAAAGAGTACAACTGCACTTTCTACGCCAAAGGCCAATGGGACAGAATATAAGTCTACGGGAACGACAAGATGTAGCAAGCCTCGAGATGAGACCCCCTTAAGAAGACCGAAAGCTCATATTGTTTTATGTTTAATGTTATACTGTATTCTATATTTCTATTTTTATGAAAAAGGGGAAGCAGTGTCTCTTTCTCTCTTGTTTCTTTTCCTTTGTAGGCATCTAGGTAATATAATCATTAGTGTTGGAAATATAAAATGGGGTTCTCCCCCCTTATTTTTTCTTTTTTCTATTAGTGTATTGTTCTAGGGCCAAAGCCCACACTGACCTGTAGAAAACGTTTAATGTTAAGCTTTCAACTTAAATCTGAAAATATACCTGTCAGGATGGCTCTTAGAATGGGTCAAGTATAAATTGTTCTGTAGATGTATCTGAATTAAGGATAAGGAGAAGCTATAGAAGACTGAAAGCTTATATTGTTCTATGTTTAATGTTAAGCATTTAATCTAAACCTGGAAACTTTACTATTCTCTGTATTAACAACATATACTGTATCCTACATTGCTATTTTTATGAAAAAGGGGAAGCAGTGTTTTTTTTTCTCTCTTGTTTCTTTTCCTTTGTAGGCATATAGGTAATATAATCGTTAGTGTTGGAAATATAAAACGGGGTTTCCCCCCCCTTATTTTTTCTTTATTAGTGTATTGTTATAGGGCCAAAGCTCACACTGATCTGTAGAAAATGTAAAGCTCTCAACTTATACCTGTCAGGATGGCCCTTAGAATGGGTCAAGTACAAATTGTTTTGTAGATGTATCTGTATTAAGGATAAGGAGAAGTTATGAAATCCTCTTGTAATTTTTTTTTTTGTACATCTTTAAGGCAAAGCCCTACTTTCCTTTCCCTTCATTACGGTATTGATACAGGGCCAAAACTCATACTGTTCTACAAGAAATGTTTAATGTTAAGCATCTAACTTAAACCTAGAAATATCTGTCAGGATAGCTCTTAGATTGTATCAAGCAGTTAACGTGAGGTCTACGATCTCTCAAGTAAGTTGATTAATAACAACTTTTCTTATGTATATCTAAATAGGCCTTTTTTAATGTAGTGGAAATGTGGATGGCTCTTAGCCTCAGTTTTGGGCAAAAGTTTATATCACTGTGTAGTTAATGTGGGGTCGTATATTTTCAAACAATGATTATATTTTAATTACTGTTTTTTGAATTAATAACTCCCATTGCATCCTATATTTCTATCTTTATGAAAATAAAAAAAACTTGTATATATAAAAAAAGAAGAAGATATCGGTGTTGTGGTTAAGAGTGGCGAATTTAATCTGGTGATCTGGGTTTAATTTCCCGCTCCTCCACATGTTGCCAACTGGGTGACCTTGGGTTAGTCACAGTCCTGATAGAACTGATCTCAAAGAGCAGTCCCCCACCTCCCACAGAGGGTGTCAGTTGTGCGAGAGGAAGGGAAAGTGATCTTAAGCCGCTCTGAAACTCCTTCAGGTAGAGAAAAGCGGTATATAAGAATCAACTCTTCTTCTTCTTCTTCAGTAATATCAGGGCTCTCTCAGCCTCACCTCCCTCACAGGGTGTCTGTTGTGGGGAGAGGAAAGGGAAGGCGATTGGAAGCCACTTTGAGACTCCTTCAGGTAGAGAAAAGTGGCATATAAGAATCAACTCTTCTTCTTCTTCAGTAATATCAGGGCTCTCTCAGCCTCACCTCCCTCACAGGGTGCCTGTTGTGGGGAGAGGAAAGGGAAAGCGACTGTAAGCCCCTTTGAGACTCCTTCAGGTAGGGAAAAGCGGCATATAAGAACCAACTCTTCTTCTTCTTCAGTAATCTCAGGGCTCTCTCAGCCTCACCTCCCTCACAGGGTGTCTGTTATGGGGAGAGGAAAGGAAAGCGATTTTAAGCCACTTTGAGCAGCAGGGGAGAGCCAGGGTCCAGGAGCCCCTTCAAGACTAACTGAATTTCTGGCAGGGGATGAGTTTCTGAGATATCTCTGTCTAGCTAAATGACAAAGAACACTTCATATTCCCATAACATTTTCTGGCTGAGACTGACTGCATCTCCCTCAAATTAAGAAATCTGTCTTTATAACAATGGAGAGGCTGCAATCTAGAAACTTCTTTCAGTGCTTGCTAATTTTTTTTCAAGGTTTTTTTTTGGGGAACGGAAAAGTGTCTCCCATTTCCCTTTCATTGAAAACAAATATAGCTACAACTAAGTGGCTGCCATATTTGGGAACTGACCCAAGAAGCACTTGCTGGTTCTTTAGTTTCCAAAATGATGCTGTTATTAAAAGTTAAATTGCAGGGGAAATGTTGAACGTGGTCTATGAATGCAAACACCATTTGATGCGATCTACTAATTATTGTTTTGCTAAACGTATAGAAAGCTCTGTCTTTGAAAATCCCTCATAAAACTCTCCACGTTGTTGATTCAGTTGGCATTGCTTTTGACATGTGCAGAGTAGAAATGGGTGTGTATTAAAAAAAAAAAAAAGACTTCTGCAACATTATTGTATACATAAGTCCCAAGAGTCACAACTGATTTATAGTGACTCCAGCAAGGGGCTTTCAAGGGAAGAGAGAAACCAAGGGGGTTGGCCATGGCCTTCCCCTTCAAACCTTCCTTGGTGGTCTTCCATCCAAGCACAGACTCTGCTTAGCTTAGACTTATGGTGATCCCGGTAAGGGGGTTTCAAGGCAAGGGAGAAGCAGAGGTGATTTGCCATGGCCTTCCTCTTCAGAACCTTCCTTGGTAGTCTCCCTTCCAAGTACCAATCACGGTTAGTTTAGACTTTCATAAAGGGATGGGTTGTCTCCCATCCACATATTAACCCAGGTAGTTTGCCACTTTGAGACTCTAAATACCCACCCTCATCCTCTTCATCCTCCTCCTCCTTGTCCTCCTCCTCCATCTCATGCTGAAGTCCTCTTCCTGCTTGGGATGGGAGCAAGTGTCATCAAGACCAGGTTGACTTATGGTAGCTCTGTAAGGTGGGTTTCCTGAATCTACATGGCAACTCTGAACACCATGGGTGGTCTCCCATCCACATATTAACCAGGGTAAGTTGCCACTTTGAGACTCTATCTGGTAGTGAAAAGCAGATAGACCCAAAACCCAACTCTCCTCCTCTTCTTCTTCTTCTTCCTCCTCCCCCTCCTCCCCCTCCTCCTCCTCCTCCTCCTCCTCTTTTTCTTGACTTTCCAGGCAAAAGCAAAAGATGAATAGTTTGCAATTGCATGTCTCTACAGAGCAAGCTGGGGCCAGCAATATTAGAATCATAGAATCATAGAGTTGGAAGGGGCCATATAGGCCATCTAGTCCAACCCCCTGCTCAACGCAGGATCAGCCCTAAGCATCCTAAAGCATCCAAGAAAAGTATGTATCCAACCTTTGCTTGAAAACTGCCAGTGAGGGGGAGCTCACCACGTCCTTAGGCATCCTATACCATTGATATTGGGTTTAAACTACACGTATAAT
This sequence comes from Paroedura picta, assembly GCF_049243985.1. Taxonomy (NCBI): domain Eukaryota; kingdom Metazoa; phylum Chordata; class Lepidosauria; order Squamata; family Gekkonidae; genus Paroedura; species Paroedura picta. The sequence goes on from NC_135369.1 coordinate 6,868,530, forward strand.
GAGCTGTCACAAACCAAGGATTCTGGTGCACAGAAGAGACCCTCTCTCAGACGAAAGTCCAACAAACAGTCTTTATTGAGAGGATCTACATAGCAGCAGAGCAACACACGCAGAGATAGGGACAAGAGTCATTGACATAGACCCGATAGGGACAAGAGTCATTGACATAGATCCCTGTAGTCTTATATAAGTCCAGAGGATTATAGATTTATAAGGAGATGTGGAGCTCCCCCTCACTGACTGTCTTTAAGCAGTGGCTGGACAGGTGCTCATCAGGCTGATCCTGCCTTGATCCGGGGATGGACTAGGTGGCTCCTCTGTCCTCTTCCAACTCTAGGATTCTATGAAATGCAGTACGTATGATGCTAGCATATTTTATCGGGTAGAAGAGAGTGGAAGCAAAGCTACGTGGGTCAAGCACCGTACATGTTCTCTATGTGTCTGAGAGGGTGCGCGCCAATAGGCAAGGGATGCCAATTCCTCGTGACTTTATTTAGGCTTCCAAACACCAACCCAAACAATCATTAACTCTTTATTTGTTTGCAGCGCAATTGTTAGGTCAATGGCTGTGCCTTGAATTATCATAGGGTGGTTTATTTTTGTAGAGCAGCCTCAGTTTTTTTGTTAGAGCAGTTAGTAAATCATGTGAATTCCTCATTAAGGTGTGATGTACAGCTTTGAAATGGGGTGGGGAGATAGGGGTATGCTCTAATGGCCCTACTTTACCAAGAATGTCCCAGTTTATCTGGGATTTAGCCCTGGGCATTTTCTTTATGTGTTGGGTGTGCCATTGGCAGGGGGACATGTGCCTGTGGGAGCCAGTTTGGTGTAGTGGTTAGGAGAGAGGACTTCTATTCTGGCAAGCCATGGCACTGATAAAACTTTTCTGACCGAGCAGTGATATCAGTGCTCTCTCAGCCTCACCCACCCCACAGGGTGTCTGTTGTGGGGAGTGGAATGGGAAGGCGACTGGAAGCCGCTTTGAGCCTCCTTCGGGTAGGGAAAAGTGGCATATAAGAACCAACTCTTCTTCTTCTTCTTCTTCTTCTTCTTCTTCTTCTTCTTCTTCTTCTTCTTCTTCTTCTTCTTAGTGCCATGCTGCCTTATTGGCACCAATGCCATTAGCAGCGGAACCCCGTCCTCTGAGGGGTCTCTCAGTATCTTCCATGCTGTGGCTATTTATTCTCACCCTACTCTGGGCTCTTGGGATTTTTATCTTAAGGAGGTCTGTGTAGTGTCTGAAAGGGAGTCATAAGGTCTTGAGGAATATTCTGCAATTCAGGTGTCAAATCCTGAGTTGCTTTCACTTTACTAAATGAATGGGCTTTTCTGTGGGAATACCTTTTGGAGCAAAAAAATGCCTATTTTGTTCTTTTGAGCTGGCTGACACTTCTCTTTGCAAATTTAACAGGTTTAAATAAAATGAAAATAGAGGAGGAAGAAGAATATTTGGCTTCCAATCACCTTCCCTTCCTCTCCCCATAACAATCACCCATTATTATTATTATTATTATTATTATTATTATTATTATTATTATTATTATTATTATTTGAGGTAGGTGGGGCTGAGAGCTCTGAGGGAACTGTGACACCAATATGGCTTTGATAGGGAAGACACTGTGTATAAATCCCTCAATTGATGTCTCACACTGTCTATATTTCTAGTCAATGCCCTGATCTGGAAAACCCAGGCTAGCTGTATACCGAAAGGTCTTGGAAGCTAACCAGGTTCTACCTTGGCTAATATTGAATGGGAGACCACTACAGATTTGGATGGAGCCCCTCCAAGGGGCACCAGGGGTCATGACACAGAGACAGGCGATGGTGAACCACCTCCAAACATCTCTTGCCTGGATGCTAGACAGTCCTCAGATCTACTGGCTACACTACGTGCTCCATGTGTTAAATAAATCAACTCTAGTCAATGAATTATTGTTGTGTGTCTTCAAATATGTTTAATCAAACCCATTAGCACAGTGATTCTCAGCCTCGGAGTTGGGATCTGTTTGGGAGTCAAAAGACCCTTTCACGGGGGTTGCGGCAGGGCAAGCAGTTTGGGGGGGGGGCGCCATCCACAAAACAGCCTTGCAGGGTAGATTGAGATAGAGCATTCATCTATCTGGAGCATTGGAAAAGAGCGAGATCACCATGGTGGGCAAACAGGCAGAACTGAACTGAGAAATCCTGGGAAAGCACCCAATTTACATACAATCATGAGTAGTAAAGGGGTACACATATTATAATCTCAAAATCACAGAATCATAGAGTTGGAAGGGGCCATACAGGCCATCTAGTCCAACCCCCTTCTCAACGCAGGATCAGCCCAAAGCATCCTAAAGCATCCAAGAATTCTGTGTATCCAACGATTGCTTGAAGACTGCCAGTTAGGCGGTCTTAACCACGCCCACCACCTTTCATACTCATTAAATTATTTGCATAACCACGTCCCCTGACGTCACTGGAAGTGGCGTCATAATGCTCCACGCTGTGCCCCATGCCCTGGAAGTGCCGCCATGTCACCTTGATGTCTGAAAGTGTCATCATCATGCCACACCCATGCATCCCCTGACCTGGATATGCCACCATTATGCCATACACCCCCGACAACACTGGAAGTAGCATCATCTTGCCCTCTGTCCCATGTCCCCTGCCCCCTGCCCCGGAAGTGCTGCCATTATGCCACATCCACCCCCTCCCTGGAAGTGATGGTGTCATGCCCCCACCTTCTGCCCCGTTTGCCCCTGGAAACCATTTCCACAGACCATGCTCTCACCGGAAACGCAGCCATATTTTTACACCCCTTGTGACAGCATTGGAAGTGACATGCAGCATAGGCCAACCCTCCCTACTGCATCACAGCCAATGGGAATGACCAGGTACGGCCATGTGTTCCCTCTAGCAAAGCGCACTGTCGGCTCTGACCAATAGAAAAGAGACTGGGACAGCCCCCTAAAGAACTGATTTTAGGAAAGAAGCCACTTGTGCTAGCAGACACTCACCATGGCTCTTGCAGAAAACATGGAAACTCCTAGCAGGCCCCTAATACTTGCCACCCTACCACCCATGCTGACACCTAATGCTGCCATGAGGTGTCTGGCATTTAGCCTCCCTAAAGCAACTACAGGTAGCTTTGATGGGGATGTTCCCACTCATTTTGTTTACTGGCCCCTCAGTGGCTGAGGTGTTTACTGGATGAGATGGCCAAATGCCCTACAACTGCAGAAGTAAATGGCCTTGCAAACATAGAAAGTACAATACTACCATCTTGGGGAACCCATCATGTTACAGGCCATCTTGCAGATGAGGCGGACTTGTGGATACCCAATCCTCTGTGTTGCATGCACTGGAATCCTGTGCAGGAATCTGAAGATGAGGAAACTCGAAAGGACACAGAAAATGTCCATGGAAATGGAAGACAAAGCATTCACTCAAAAGGACACAGAAAATGATGAGGCTTTTAATGAATCCATGGAAATGAATCCATGGACAAAGCATTCAATGCCCTGATAAACAGGTAAAAAAAGTGTTTTTGTTTGTGGGTGTATAATGAAACCAGAGAGTCCATTGAGGAGTTCTATTACACTTACCAGTTGTTTATTCTTTTGTTTGGACAGCTTGATGTGCACTTTATCCAGGCTTTTGGCTATCTGCACATTAGTAACCCTGTTAATGTGAACCTCTCTTGGACATCTTGTTTTTGTACCAGTGTGACCCCATGTGAGAAGAAAAAGAAGAAAAAGACAAAAAAAGACAAAAAAGGGGAAATGGAAGAGGAAGATATATTTTTTTACAATAAAAGTGTTTGCTTTTTAACCTTGTGTGGTCATTCTGTTGCTAAGAGGGGACAATGATGGAGATGCATGACGAAGAGGGAGTCTTAAGGCATATATATTATGCACCTGGAGAAGTAGGGAGCTTTGGTGGCGTGAGCCCACTATTCCAGGAAGCCAAAATGCATTGCAAAACACTTACTTGAAAAAATGTTACTACCTGGATTTCAGAGCAAGATGCTTACACTTTGCATAAGCAGGCCAGGGTCTGCTTTAAGAGAAACAAGACCATAGTTTCTGGCCTGGATGCACAGTGGCTGGCTGATTTAGTGGACATGCAACAGTTTTCTAAATATAATGATGGCTATAAGTACATTTTAACAGTGGTTGACATACTATCAAAATTTGCATGGGGCATTTCCTTAAAAGACAAGACAGGGGAGCAGGTTGCCAAAGCTTTTAAGGATATATCTAAGAAGAATAATTGAATTCCTGACAAGCTCCAGACAGATAGAGGGAAAGAGTTTTTAAACCAGGCTGTAAGCAGGTTGCTAAAGCAGCATGGAGTTCACCACTTTTTCACCCATAATGAAGTCAAAGCTGCCATTGTAGAACGCTTCAGTCGGACCTTTAAAATAAAAATGTGGCAATATTTTACTGCCAACAATACGTTCAGATACATTGATGTGCTGTCATACTCATACAAAGTTACAACCACAGTATTCACAGGACAATCAGGGCCCGCCCTGTGGATGTAATGGCCTTTCTTTTAAAAATGGGACCATGTTCGAGTGTCTAAAAGCAAAGGACTTTTTGCAAAGGGATATGAGCAGAGTTACACGGGTGAAATATTCATAGTGGAATCCCTAGAGGCCACAGACCTGTGTACCAGTTAAAAGATTATGCTGGAGATCCTGTCCTAGGATCATTCTGTCCTAGGATCATTCTGAAGCATGAGAAATGAGTGCAATAGTGCGGTAGTTTGAACATTCTTTGGCATTACCCTTCTTTGGGATTGGAATGTAAACTGAACTTTTCCAATCCTGTGGCCATTGTTGAGTTTTCCAAATTTGATGGCATATTGAGTGTAGCATTTTTACTGCATTGTCTTTTAAGATTTTGAATAGCCTGAATGCTGTCACCACCACTAGCTTTATTGTTGCTCAGACTTCCTAAGGCCCATTTGACTTCACTGTTTGTCAGAGGCTCCTTCACAGCAGGCCTGAAGGGGGGAGCACACTCTCCAGCCTCCTGCCAGCTCTGTCAAGGTTCTGAGGCAATTTGCAGTTGGACAGTTAGGACAGCCTTGGGGCGAAAAGGACTGGTGCAGCCTCTGTTCTCATCCCCCTTGGCAGCCCTGCTGACCTCCTCTCCCTGTGGTGGTCAGGAGTAGACTGGCAGCCATTTCTCCAGATTGCCCTGGAACTCTGGTCTGTTCTGGTGAGGGCCCAATCGGAAAGCACAAAGTGCCTTCCAGTTGGCTCCTCCACTTGTCAGTCTGGGGCAAGGAGCCAATCCGGGAGTTTTGATCATGGACACAGCCCACCCCAACACCCCTTACTGTTTTATTAAGAGGTAACAGATTGTCATAACCTTTTGTATTGTGGACTAGAAAAGTATAACCCCTGAATTGTTTGGTAATGAACCTTTTTAATAAAATCAGAAACGCAGTCAGTTCCTTTGAATTCCCAGGTATCACACTCCTCTAGACCTATGCATAAATATAATTTGTTATGTGTATGTGGGTTTCTTGCATACATTCAAAATCATAAAATTTGTATTTCTCTGTTATTTCAGAATGCTTGATAGGGGGCATGAAGCAGTAGTGCCTGTTTATATCTCCAACAACATCCTTACATTGTTTACAACAACGAACTCTGCAGACATGTTTCTTTGGGGCATAGGCTAGGCAAGATTTGCAATAGATTTTAGTTTTACGTATGTTTGACAAAGGCATGTGCCTTTCTAAGTAGACTCTGGATTTGCAATATACTTTACAATTAGGGCACATTTCCTCCTGCTGGTCCTGCTGCAGCTGCTGCTGCTGACTGCATCGGGGGTCCAAACACAAGTGACATCTATACTTACAGCTGTGTGAGTGGCTATAAGCATTGCCACAGACAGCACAATAATATCTCTGCCCCCAAAACCCTTAATATTTTGCACCCCATAATAGTGATCATCATATAGCAGCAGGAAGTATGTTTGGGGGTATGCAGGGGGCATGATCTAAAAATTTCCCAGCCTTTTCAGCTATGTAGCACAACACCTATATTCACATTTAAATGACTTTCAAATGCAGTCACATCAGAGAGTAATATTTTCTGTTCATCAGGAAAACGAAGATCTCTATACAACTGGCGGGCACTTTGGGCTAATTCTGGAATGTTGACCAGTTTTTCTTCCATAACACCCAAAAGACTTATACCAAAGCACAAGTTACCATTTACCCACTCTTCACTCAACATCCCCACTTACTCCAGCAATGTGTTCCAAGTACCGCATGGCTTGCATTTGGATTTTGGTAAGCATTTATATTTATAATTATTATTGCTGTAAATGGGGCTTATATAATTTTTGGGTATCCCTGCCTCCCTCCAATACTCTGTTGTTTGCATAAGAGCCCCCCCCCCAATTGGGGTAAACAGGATTTTACTAACTTCCCTTGCAAATTGAAAAGCTATGGTAAAAGTTACACCACCACCCCCTCTTTCCACTGGGGCATGCCCAGGCAAGAAAAACAGGCCTGTGTTTTAAACAAAATGGTTTCTTTATTTACAGATTTATTTACAGTCAGTAAAAGAAGATGTAATGTCTTTCTCATGAATTAAAACAGTGTCGCACTGTTTTATTTTGAGTTACAAAACTCTTGTAGTGTTTATCCTTAATATAATTTTAGCAAACTGTAACCTTCTCTAATCAGTTTTTTCCCCAAAATTCTTTCAAGGGCTTTTCTTGAGTCTCCAATACAATGTTTTAAAACACTGGTCCCCAACCCCCAGTAACTGGACCGGTACTGGGCCATAGATCAGTCCATACCGGGCCACAGCGCCTCCTCGTCCTCCTCCCCTGCTGTTGCCTCGGGAGCTGCCCTGCCATTCTGCCATTGGTGCTCTCCAGCAGCTGCCATGGTAAGGACTCCCCCTCGGCATGTCATTGCACAGCTGCTGCTGGCAGCGCCCCCCCAGCGGACAGCAGGAAGTCAGGGGCTCTGGCGGGAAAGCAAGTGGAGCAGGGGTTCTGGCAGTGGTGGCCCTCAGCAAAAGACTACCCCTCCCCAAGGCCTCAGTAAAATTTTCAAGTGTTGACCGGTTCCCGGTGATAAAAAGGTTGGGGACCACTGTTTTAAAATAACATAGATAGAGGCCCTCACAAGACTCCATATGGTGGACTTATGTCTCTTTGGGGGGATAAAGTCCAAAACCTCATCAATATCCATTTTTAGAGCTTCCCTCATAGCGCCAATTCTCTTGCTGGGCCTCATACAGATAGGCAATGTGGTAGTTGGCGGCTGTTCCTGTTAAAAAGGATTTCAAACACATTTTAAATTTTTTCCTGCTTGGTAAATACTAGGCATATCCCCTCCCCTCACCCCCCACAGACTTTTTAAATGACTTTTTTCTCTCCAAAATTACCTGTTCTAGAGAGTTCTCTGTTAAAGACATCATTTGTGAATCAGAAATATCTCCCCCAAACAAGCCATGTGCTGGTTTTGCGGAACTTGATTAAGGAAATTCTGATGGTGGGGGCCTAGAAAAATAAAGAGAATATTTACTTTAAAAGTTCTAAACTGTTCCTTTGGGTTTCTTCCCCCACCATCCCGCCCACTTCCACCTCTAGTGTCCATTTTTGAATTTACCTGTGCTGAGGAATCCTCTGCTGAAATCAATGGTTGTGTATCTGGATAATCATCCAGCAGCTTCTGCCACATTTCCTCACTTCCAGACAACATGTCTGCTTTGCCAAAATCCATGCAGCTTTGAGTCTCGTGGTCAACAACTGGTGATGGAAAATGGAGCTTTGCAGGAACAAGTTCTTCCTCATCCTCACTATCACTTATATATTGCCTTTTTGGCCTCAACGCCGGTGGTGGGGTGGTGAGGATCAGGGGTCTGCTAGGAGTCTCCATGTTCAAGTCTGTCTCATTTGCAGGATGGCCGGAAACAGGATGGCTTTCTGAAGGTGGACAGTTAAATATCCGGCACCAATCAGGCTTGACCCTCGGTGCTTCCGTAGTGAGCATCTGGGGCCTGCTAGGAGTCTCCATGTTTTCAGCAAGAGCCATGGTGTGTATATTTTCAGCAAGAGCCATGGTGAGTGTCTGCTAGCACAAGTGGCTTCTTTCCTAAAATCACTTCCTTGGGGGGCTGTCCCAGCCTCTTTGCTATTGATCAGAGGTGACAGGGTGTGTTGCTAGAGGGAACACATGGCTGTACCTGGTCATTCCCATTGGTTGTGACACAGTAGGAAAGGTTGGTCTATTTTGCACGTCACTTCCAGCGCTGTCACGAGGGGTGTAAAAAGATGGCTGCGTTTCCGGTGGAATCATGGTCTGTGGAAATTGTTTCTAGGGGCAAAGGGGGCAGAAGGTGGGGGCATGACACCATCACTTCCAGGGAGGGGGGTTTATGTGGCATAATGGCAGCACTTCTGGGGCAGGGGGAAGGGGCCGGATGCCAGATGCCAGAGGCTAGAGGGCATGGAGACGCAGCTTCCAGTGACATCAGGGATGTGTGGCATAATGGTGGCACTTCTGGGTCAGGGGGCGCATGGGTATGGCATGATGATGACACTTCTGGTAATGTCAGGGGGGCATGGTTATGGTGATATGGTGGCACTTCCGGGGCATGGGGCACAGGGTTGGGCATGATGACGCCACGTCTGGTGACATCAGGGGGCATGGCCTTTGAGTTTGCAAGACAGCAAGATATGGCAATTTGCCATTGCTGTTCTGATTTATGATTTATCGCTGTGGTTCCCTTCAATCAAACCCATCAACAATGAAAAGGAAGTATAGGCAGATATTCTTGATGCCAGAGTTTATGCCAGGTACTGGAGTTGCCCAGCACGTGCCTGGCCCAAACATATTTGTCTAACTGGGCGATGATAAAGAAGTTTTTAAATGGTCAGAAACCAGTGTGACCACATTCATTCCTGATGGGAGTCCCATGGACTAAGTGGATTACAGGGGAAGTAAGTTGACCCATAAAGATCTGAAGTAGCCAGAACCATGAGGAGTGAGTGGTGATGTCCTACATTTAAGAGCTGTTGTTCCAAAACAAGAGGGGTGTCCCATGATTCCATTTGACTTATGATGCATACAAGAAGTATGAATGAGTTACTAACAACCACAGTTACTAACTGCCCCCATTCTGACGGGGCAGCCCGAGAAGCTGTATAAAAGGACTCAAGTCTTCGGTGTACTCTATCCACTTCTTCTGACCTTCTGCTCCTTGGAGTTACAGGTAAGCTCGTCTCATTTAGAGTTCTTCTTTGGAAAAAATGGGAAGTCTGCTGTTAGAGCTAGAGCTAATGGCAGGTGCATATGCATTTTTTAATGTGTTGGTTAACATTTTCCATGGAAAGACTGAGACTTTTGAAGGGTAATGCCAAGAATACCTAAACTGTCTTGGTGGACCAGACTAAGGGTGCATCTCACCAACGATCCTATGTCAAGTAAGATCCTACAAAATTTTGCTAGGAAGCTCCCAAACCCAAGCTCCCAAGAAGACCACTTCCCTTCCCTTTTATTTTAGCAGAGATCCCAGAAGACGAATCGAGAAATACATCGATGAATGTAGTGATGGCCGAAGGAATAGATGGATTTTTAAGGGGGATTAGATAGGGTAGTGTTTCTTAGTATTTATTAACATTGAGAAAGCTCTGGAACATTCTTCAGCCTTTCTTCCTCCTCCAGGTCCATCACTGGCCATTTTGGGAGGGTGTCAGCCACAAACTCAGTCATTTCAGAGTCCTGCTCACATCCCTGGTGAAACGAACTCCCAGAGTAGCTGTGAGCCCTACAGGAACTCTCTCCGTTCTGAAGGGCCTACAAAATGGAGTCTTACACCAGTCTTTGGTTTGGGTCCATAAAAGAAATCGTCTAAATGGACCCTCCCTAAAAACAACCCATTCCTGGGGGGTGGGGGGAGGGATGCATGACTTTTAGCCATTGTGGGCTTGATGTAATTTTAACTGTTTTAGCTTATGGATTATTGTCCTATTTTTAAACGATGCAAAATGCCCCAGATCGGTAATCCTGGGAGGGGTGGCATGGAAATTAATTAATCAATTAACGTAGAGGGTAGTCATACTGATCTATAGCATAAAACCTAGATTTGTGCCCACTCATACCTTGGACACCAACAAAATGTTCAGGTTATGAGGTTTCAAGAGGGAAATTGTCCTTCATCTGACAAGGTCTCTGATCATCCTTGTCACTTTTTCTTACAACCGTTCCATTCTGCTAACAGCCTTTTTGGAAGAAGGCCTCTTTGTGAGGCTTTTGGACCTGTCCATCTCTGTCATCCCTGCTCCAAAATATCTCTCGTTAACTGGAGAACCATAAGGTTTGCCAATGGCTGTCGAGGATGGTCTTATTTCACTTCACGACCTGAACTCGGCCTCCTCATAAAACAGAATTAATGGGAAGTTACCCGTGATCGTCTCTAGTTATGTATATAAAGATGAAAAGCTAAACTGGTCCTTAAAGACCTGCTGGGATTTTCTTTAAAGGGTTGTGAGAAGATCCCTCAGGGGAGGAGAAGATCCTTCAGAGGTCCGCCAGTGACATCTTGTGGATGTTGCAATCCATTGTAAACATGGAATGGTCAGTCCCATTTCCTTGCCTCTGAGGAAGTGGTAGTGCACATGGAAGCTTATAACTTGAATAAAACTTTGTCAGTCTTACAGGTGCATGACATAAATCTCATGCAGATGGTCCCAGGTTCAGTCCTCAGTGTCTTCAATTGAAAGAACCAGGCAGGAGGTGTTAGGAAAGACCTCTACCTGAAACCCCTGAGAGCCATGGAGAGAGGCCATACCTCAGTGGCAGAGCCTCTGATTGACATGCAGAAGGTCCCAGGTTCAATCCCTGGCATCTCCAGTTGAAAGAACCAGGCAGGAGGTGTTAGGAAAGACCTCCACCTGAGACCCCAGAGAGCCATGGAGAGGGGCCATAGTTCAGTGCACAGCCTCAGCTTGACATGCAAAAGGTCCAAGGTTCAATCCCTGTCATCTCCAGCTGAATGAACCAGGTAGGAGTTGATGGAGAAAACCTCTGTCTGAGACCTTGGGGATCCTCTGCCCGTCTGTAATGGGTAGGAGTTAATGTTTTATATATATATACATACGTTTTGAGGTTTTCTCAACCATAAAAAGGTAGAGAAAGGCTGATATAGACAATAGTGACCTTGATGAACCAATGATCTGGACCAGTATAAAGTGGTTCTATGTATAGGTCTTGATCTTTCTCTGTTCCCCTTCACCCAATCAGCTTTCCTTTGTTTTCCAGTGCGTCATCGCAGATCCACGACCGACACTTAACCATGTCATACGGCTACGGAGGCAATTGTGGCTACTCTTCCTGCTGTAGCCCCTGCAGCTTTGGCGGATGGGGTAGACAAGGCTGCGGCTGGGGCGGCTGCGGCGGTTTCGGTGGTTGGGGCTACGGTGGTTGGGACGGTTGCGGCTGGGGCAACCGCTGTGGCTACTCATCATGTTGTAGCCCTTGCTATGGCGGCTGGGGCTGGGGTTACTAAAGCGTTCCCCAACTCAGAAGCTGCAAGCACGGAAAGTCCTGGATGTCCGAGATGAATGCTTGAGACAGGAATCTCGACGTCTTCCCTCCGCTATTCCGTATTCTGGTTTCCTCATTTATTCCCTGCTGTTATTTCAATTTTCCTATATTTGCATTGGGTTTTCATGCTATCCCATATTGCCCTCTGCCATGTCCCTTGTTACCCCTTTCCCTTCTTGACCTGCAATAAAAAGCATACCTCATAGAACAAAATGGCTGCTGATGTTTTGTCTCCGGTTGAATCTGCTACGTTTTCACGCTGCTCACAGACAGCGGGTGGCGGTGAGGTTTCTGCCATTTTTCTGAGCCAGGACTTTCTGATATCCTTTGAGTTTGGCACGGCTATTCTCAGAAGTATCCTGAAGTTGGTAACCAATATATAGGGCCTTAGCTTTATTCCTGCATGCTACGCCTGGCCACAAACAGGTCCCACAGATAATGGCAGATGTGGATTTCTACAGATTACCCATGCCATGATCTACCAGTTTGCTTCATGGGAAAAAAACCCATTTCATCAGCAGCTTGAACTGGGTTGCCTGTATTTAAAACTCCAGGTTTATTTTTAGGGTGTCCCTGCTAGTAGACCTCTCACTGGCCCCTGGGCTTTAACCACTGTGTGACACAGAGTGTTGGACTGGATGGGCCATTGGCCTGATCCAACATGGCTTCTCTGTTGTTCTTCGGAGCAGAGGTTCATGAGTGGCTATTAGGTATTGAGGGCATTGACACTCTGTCCAGGGCATTGAAACTCTGCCTTCTTGGTGCTTGATGGCAACAGTGGGAGGACTTCTGATATCCTGGCCCCACTGGTGGACCTCCTGATAAACACTTGGGATGTGGCCACTGTGTGACAAAGACTGTTGGACTTGATGGGTCATTGGCCTGATCTAACATGGCTTCTCTTGTGTTCTTATGCCTGGGTGAATGATTCTCTGTATTCTTGGTGATTGGGGAGTGAGGACAAGAGAGGCAGGGCTTCTGGCTTTATCGCCTTGCTGGTGGACCTCCTGATGACTGCTGAGCTTTGGCCATTGTGTGACACAAAGTCCTACTCAGTAGAGGGCAAAGCCAGCAGTCAGCTCATGAGTCAGCTCCTGAGTAAATGTTCTCCCAGCTCCTCTTCCAACAGATATCTGGATAATTGAAGTCACCCATGACCACTGCTCCCCCCCTTTTTTAAATTGTGTAATTTGGTCTAGCAGTATCTCATTCAAGTCCTCTGACTGGCTTGGTGGTCTATAGCAGACACCCACAATAATACCACTCTCATTTCCTACTCCATTTATATATACCCAAATACACTCAACTGAACTTTCATGCTCGGGAGAACAACAGAGAAGCCATGTTGGATCAGGCCAATGGCCCATCCAGTCCAACACTCTGTGTCACACAGTGGTTAAAGCCCAGGGGCCAGTCCAGGGCACTCTGTCCAGGGGATTGAAACTCTGCCTTCTTGGTGCTTGATGGCAACAGTGGGAGGACATTTGAAATTCTGGCCCCACTGGTGGACCTCCTGATAAACACTTGAGATGTGGCCACTGTGTGACAAAGATTGTTGGACTTGATGGGTCATTGGCCTGATCTAACATGGCTTCTCTTGTGTTCTTATGCCTGGGTCAATGATTCTCTGTATTCTTGGTGATTGGGGAGTGAGGACAAGAGAGGCAGGGCTTCTGGCTTTATGGCCTTGCTGGTGGACCTCCTGATGACTCCTGAGCTTTGGCCATTGTGTGACACAAAGTCCTACTCAGCAGAGGGCGAAGCTAGCATTTAGCTTCTGAGTCAATTCCTGAGTCAATGTTCTCCCATCTCCTCCAAAGTACAGCCTTTCTCTGGCAAGCAAGAGCCTTTTATAGCACAAAGGCCTACTCAGTAGAGGGCGGAGCTAGCAGTCAACTCCTGAGTCAGCTCCTGTGTCAATGTTCTCCCAGCTCCTCTTCCAACAGATATCTAGGTAATTGAAGTCACCCATGACCACTGCTCCCCCCCCCCTTTTTTTTTAAATTGTGTAATTTAGTCTAGCAGTATCTCATTCAAGTCCTCTGACTGGCTTGGTGGTCTATAGCAGACACCCACAATAATACCACTCTCATTTCCTACTCCATTTATATTTACCCAAATACACTCAACTGAACTTTCATGCTCGGGAACTTGTATTTCTTCACAAGGATAAACATTCCTAACATATATTGCTACACCTTCCCCCTTCTTTTCTTGTCTAACCCTTCTAAATGGATTGTACGCCTCTTAATATTCCAATTGTGAGTATTCATAGAATCATAGAATCATAGAATCATAGAATCATAGAATCATAGAGTTGGAAGGGGCCATACAGGCCATCTAGGCCAACCCCCTGCTCTACGCAGGATCAGCCCTAAGCATCCTAAAGCATCCAAGAAAAGTGTGTATCCAGCCTTTGCTTGAAGACTGCCAGTGAGGGGGAGCTCACCACCTCCTTAGGCAGCCTATTCCACTGCTGAACTACTCTGACTGTGAAATTTTCCCCCTGATATCTAGCCTATATCATTGTAGTCTAAACCCATTACTGCGTAAAAAGTACCGGACCGAGCACAGAGCCCTGACGTACCCCGCTACAGACCTCCCTCAAGTCTGATGAAACACCATTGACAACAACTCTTTGAGTGCGGTTCTCTAACCAATTCCCTATCCACCTAACTATCTTAAAATCCAGGTTGCAGTCCTTCAATTTATCTATCAGAACATCATGGGGAACCTTATCAAAAGCTTTACTAAAATTCAAGTAAATAACATCAACTGAATTTCCATGATCCAGCAAACCTGTCACTTGGTCAAAAAAGGAAACCAGGTTGGTCTGACAGGACCTGTTGGAGACAAATCCATACTGACTTCCTTGGATCACCAAATTGTCCTCCAGGTGTTTGCAGATCACTCCCTTTAATATCTGCTCCATTATCTTACCCACAACAGAGGTCAGACTCACTGGTCTGTAGTTTCCTGGGTCATTCTTCCTCCCTTTTTTTAAGATCGAATAACGTTTGCTCTCTTCCAGTCCTCCAGGACATCTCCAGTCCTTAAAGAGATCCCAAAGATGATGGACAAGGGTTGTGCAAGTTCTCTGGAAAGTTCTTTGAGCACGTTCGGGTGCATTTCATCCAGCCCAGGGATTTTGAACTCATCCAGTGCAGCTAAATGCCTTTCAACAACCTCTCTTTCCATGTCAACCTACCACCCAGACACTATCTCTTGGCTACTGCCATCTCTAGATGTGCCTACACCCTTTGACCTGTGGGAAAAAACAGATGTAAAATAGGCGCTGAGCCTTTCTGCTCTCTCTGCATCCTCCATTAGAATTTGTCCATCCGCACACAACAGTGGGCCTATTGCCTCCTTTACTTTACGTTTGCTCCTCATATAACTGAAAAATCTTTTCTTCTTATGGTAGGCTTCCCTGGCCAATCTTAGATCACTCTCAGCTTTGGCCTTTCTGATGATTAATCTACAGTGCCTAGTAACCTGTAGGTACTCTTCTTTAGAGCTCTGTTCTTCCCTCCATTTCCTGAACATTTCCCTTTTCTTTCTTAGTTCTTCTTGAAGTTCTCTGTTCATCCAAATCGGCTTCTTAGAACTCCTGCGGTGTTTTCGTCTTTCAGGGATAGTCATTGATTGAGCATGCAATAGCTCCTGTTTGAGTAGCGCCCACCCTTCACATGCTCCCTTCCCTTCCAGCATTCTTGTCCATGGTATGACCCTCATCATGTCTCTGAGTTTATTAAAATTTGCCCTATGAAAATTCAACATCCGCATCTGGCTACAAGCTTCCTTGCCTCCCCATCTCAAAAGGAATTCTATGAGTATTATCCTACCAAGTTTCTGTGATTCGTATTAGATCATCGACCCCCTTCCTCTATTATGACTGCTAGTTCCTCCTGCTTGTTTCTCATACTCTGTGCATTACTGCAGAGACATCGTAGTCCATCCTTTGTGTGCCTCATGGTTTGGGTTTTTGAATTTCCTTGTAAGCTAGTAGTTCCCTGCTTATGTAACATTCCCTGTAGATTTGAGATCTTCTCATCTTGAGTTCTTGCCATCACACCAAGTTCTGAATTTACGTCTCGCTCCCCCCTTTGTGTCTAGTTTAAAGCCCTCTTCACCAGGGTTCTCCCCAAAATACTTTTTCCGTCCCTTGTAAGGTGCACACCGTCTCCTGATAATAACCCCTCATACCGACATCGTTGACCATGATCCAGAAATCCAAATTGTTCCCGTCGAGACCATTGACGTAGCCAGTCATTTACTTGCATGATTTTTCTCTCTCTTCCTCTGCCTCGGCCACTTACAGGTGTCAAGCGTTGCAAGAACTCACAACAAGCTTCTTTAAAAGAAAGCGTTTATTGAGAAGTTACTTCAGACACCTAAGCTGGAAAAGTCAATTCTGCCTGAAATCACACTTGCCACCCCTTTTCAATAGTATTCTCCTGCCCAAAGCTTGAAGGTTCCCAAGGGAAGTGGGGGGAGAGGGTCACCAGGTGCCATAAACCAAAGTGTTACTTCTTACACGTCCTTGGGCATCTCCGGACGAGATAGATGTTTTGGTTACAAAAGGCAGGCCCGGCTGGCCGGTTCAAAAGACAAACAATTCAATAATTCTTTGAGATAACAGGCTACAGCAGAATAGTTTCGATTTCAGGCATGCAAGCATAATATATGGGGCTTGGGTTATAAAGAGGCCCCAGTAGGAAAGGTAAAATGCAAATCAGCCAAATGGGGAAACCCAGGTCAACCCATGGCAGGACCAGGCACTGATCCTGACAACAGGAAGGAGTGATGAACACACAACCTGAGCTCCCAGGTCCTTTACCTTTTCCCCCAGATCCACAAAGTCTTTTTCATATGTTCCATGTTTTGCTGCACATTGTTATTTGTTCCTACATGGATGAGAAGGAAGGGGGTAATGATCTGTAGGCTTGATGAGCCTGTCCAGCCATTCTGTCACATCCTTAATGCGTGCACCAGGTAGGCAGCAGACCTCCCGAGACAAGAAGTCTGGTCTACACAGCTCCTGATAGAACTGTCCTCACAGTGCTGTCCCCCACCTCCCTCACAGAATGTCTGCTGTGGGGAGAGGAAAGGAAGGCAATTTTTAGCCTCTTTGAGACTCCTTCAAATACAGAAATTGACATATAAGAAAGAACTCTTCTTCTTCTTCAGTAATCTCAGGGCTCTCTCAGCCTCACCTCCCTCACAGGGTGTCTGTTGTGGGGAGAGGAAAGGGAAGACGACTGTAAGCCACTTTGAGACTCCTTCGGATAGAGAAAAGCGGTATATAAGAATCAACTCTTCTTCTTCTTCAGTAATATCAGGGCTCTCTCAGCCTCACCTCCCTCACAGGGTGTCTGTTATGGGAAGAGGAAGGGAAAGCGATTTTAAGCCGCTTAGAGCAGCAGGGGAGAGCCAGGGTCCAGGAGCCCCTTCAAGACTAACCGAATTTGTGGCAGGGGATGAGCTTCTGAGATATCTCTGTCTAGTTAAATGACAAAGAACAATTCATATTCCCATAAAATGTTCTGGCTGAGACTGACTGTATCTCCCTCAAATTAAGAAATCTGTCTTCATAACCATGGAGAGGCTGCCATCTAGGGACTTCTTTCAGTGCTTGCTAAGTTTTTTTCAAGGTTTGTTTTGGGAACAGAAAATGTCTCACATTTCCCTTTCATTAACACAAATAGGTACAACTAAGTGTCTGCCATATTTTGGAACTGACCCACGAAGCAATTGCCGGTTCTTTAGTTTCCAAAACGATGCTGTTATTAAAGGTTAAATTGCAGGGTCAAATGTTGAATGTGGTCTATGAATGCAAACACCATTCTTCATGGCATGCGATCTACTAATTATTGTTTTGCTAAATGTATGGAAAGCTCTGTCTTTGAAAAACCCTCATAAAACTCTCCACCTTGTTGATTCAGTTGGCATTGCTTTTGACATGTGCAGAATCCCATGCGACAGAGTAGAAATGGGTGTGTATTAAAAAAGCAAACTTCTACAACATCAAGTGACTTACAGTGACCCCAGCAAGAGGGTTGGCCATGGCCTTTCCCTTCAAACCTTCCTTGGTGGTCTCCCATCCAAGCACAGAGTCTGCTTAGCTTTGGCTTATGGTGATCCCAACAAGGGGCTTTCAAGGCAAGGGAGAAGCAGTGGTGACTTGCCATGGCCTTCCTCTGCAGAACCTTCCTTCTAAGGACTGATCACACTTAGCTTAGACTTTCATAAAGGGGCTTTCAAGGGAAGGGAGAAGCTAAGGGGGTTGGCCATGGCCTTTCTCTTCAGAATCTTCCTTGGGGCTTTCAAGGCAAGGGAAGAGAAGAGGCGATTGGCCATGGCCTTCTTCTGCAGAGTTCTCCTTGTGGTCTCCCATCCGAGTACCAACTCTGCTTAGCTTAGACTTATGGTGATCCCAACAAAGGGCTTTCAAGGCAAGGGAGGAACAGAGGTGATTTGCCATGGCCTTCCTCTTCAGAAACTTCCTTGTTGGTCTCCTTTCCAAGTACTGATCACACTTAGCTTAGACTTTCATAAAAGGGCTTTCAAGGGACGGGAGAGGCAGAAGCGGTTGGTCATTGCCTGACTTTGCAGAGCCATCTCATGCTGAAGTCCTCTTCCTGCTTGATATGGGAACAAGTGTCATCAAGACCAGGGTGACTTATGGTAGCTCTGTAAGGTGGGTTTCATGAATCTACATGGCAACTCTGGTAGGTGGGTTTCATGAATCTACATGGCAACTCTGAACACCATGGGTTGTCTCCCATCCACATATTAACCCAGGTAGGTTGCCACTTTGAGACTATCTGGTAGTGAAAAGCAGGGTCTAAATACCCACTCTCCTCCTCCTCTTCCTCCTCTTCCTCCTCCTCCTCCTCCTCTTTTTCTTGATTCTCCAGGCAAAAGCAAAAGATGAATAGTTTGCAATTGCATGTCTCTACAAAGCAAGCTGGAGCCCGCAGTATTGGGTTTAAACTACATGTATAATGATGCCAGCTGTCACAAACCAAGGATTCTGGTACACAGAAGAAACCCTCAGACAAAAGTCCAACACGACTCCATGGAGTATAAAGGAAAAACAGTCTTTATTGAAAGGATCCACATAGAAGAGTAAAACATGCAGATATAGGAACAAGAGTCATTGACAGAGACAATGATCCCCACAGTCTTATATAGGTCTAGAAGATTAGGTGGGAACAGTGGTTCACACAGCAGAGGCCTTTGATCTTTTAGATGCGAACTCTCAAGACATCTAGGCCTATTCTGCATACAATAGATAATGCACTTTCAATGCACTTTAGAAGTAGATTTTCCTGTTCCGCACAGGAAAATCTAGCTGCCAAAGCACATTGAAAGTGCATTATCCCTACGGTGCGGAATGGGCCCTAGTCTCCTTCCTTGGATGGTGGATAGTCAATGTCTGGCTGTTTTGTCACCCCTTTCTGAACCAAGGACACCAAGTTCCCAGTGGGGGGGGGAATGGGCATATTTGTTCGTTTGTTATAAATTATAGATTTATAAGGAGGTGTGGATCTCCCCCTCACTGACTGTCTTTAAGCAGTGACTGGACAGGTGCTCATCAGGCTGATCCTGCCTTGATCCGGGGATGGACTAGGTGGCTCCTCTGTCCTCTTCCAACTCTAGGATTCTATGAAATGCAGTACGTATGATGCTAGCATATTTTATCGGGTAGAAGAGAGTGGGAGCAAAGCTATGTGGGTCAAGCACCGTACATGTTCTCTATGTGTCTGAGAGGGTGCACGCCAATAGGCAAGGGATGCCCATTCCTCGTGACTTTATTTAGGCTTCCAAACACCATCCCAAACAATCATTAACTCTTTATTTGTTTGCAGCGCTATTGTTAGGTCAATGGCTGTGCCTTAAATTACCATAGGGTGGTTTATTTTTGTAGAACAGCCCCAGTTTTTTTGTTAGAGCAGTTAGTAAGTCATGTGAATTCCTCATTAAGGTGTGATGCACAGCTTTGAAATGGGGTAGGGAGATGGGGGTGTGCTCTAATGGCCCTACTTTACCAAGAATGTCCCAGTTTATCTGGGATTTAGCCCTGGGCATTTTCTTTATGTGTTGGGTGTGCCATTGGCAGGGGGACATGTGCCCGTGTTTCTTAGTGTCATGCCGCCTTATTGGCACCAATTCCATCAGCAGGGGGACCCCATCCCCTGAGGGGTCTCTCAGTATTTTTCCATACTGTGCCTATTTATTCTCACTCTACTCTGGGCTCTTGGGATTTTTATTGCTGTTATCTTGAGGGGTGTCTGTAAAGCAGTCAGAGGGTCTTGAGAAATATTCTGCAATTCAGGTGTCAAATCCTGAGTTGCTTTCACTTTAGTAAATGAATGGGCTTTTCCGTGGGAATACCTTTTGGAGCGAAAAATTTTGTTCTTTTAACCAAATTCTTTGCAAATTCATCAGGTTTAAATAAAATGAAAATAGAGGAGGAAGAAGATTTGGCTTTTACACCCTACTTTTCACTACCTGAAGGAGTCTCCAAGTGGCTTCCAATCACCTTCCCTTCCTCTCCCCACAACAATCATAGAATCATAGAATCCTAGAGTTGGAAGGGGCCACACAGGCCATCTAGTCCAACCTCCTACTCAACGCAGGATCAGCCCTAAGCATCCTAAAGCATCCAAGAAAAGTGTGTATCCAACCTTTGCTTGAAGACTGCCTTTGAAGTAGGTGGGGCTGAGAGCTCTGAGGAAACTGTGACACCAATATGGCTCTGATAGGGAAGACACTGTGTATAAATCCCTCAATAGATGTCTCACACTGTCTATATTTCTAGTCAATGCCCTGATCTGGAAAACTCAGGCTAGCTGTATCCCGAAAGGTCTTGGAAGCTAACCAGGGTCTACCTTGGCTAATATTGAATGGGAGACCACCACAGATCTGGATGGAGCCCCTCCAAGGGGCACCAGGGGTCATGACACAGAGACAGGCGATGGTGAACCACCTCCAAACATCTCTTGCCTGGATGCTAGACAGTCCTCAGATCTACTGGCTACACTACGTGCTCCATGTGTTAAATATATCAACTCTAGTCAATGAATTATCGTCGTGTGTCTTCAAATATGGTTAATCAAACCCATTAGCACAGTGATTCTCTGCCTGGGAGTTGGGATCCGTTTGGGAGTCAAAAGACCCTTTCACGGGGGTTGCAGCAGGGCAAGCAGCTTGGCCAGGAAGGGGGGGGGGCTCCATCCACAAAACAGCCTTGTGGGGTAGATTGAGATAGAGCGTTCATCTGTCTGGAGCATTGGAAAAGAGCGAGATCGACATGGTGGGCAAAGAGGCAGAACTGAACTGAGAAATCCCGGGGAAAAAACTATTTATATACAATATGAGCAATGGATCTTCATGCCATTGGTCCATTTCAGTTCAATTTCTCAGAAAGAACACTTGCATAATTTTATGGTGGGGGGGGGGTCATGGCAACATGAGGAACTGTATTTTTTTATCCCGCCACTCCAAGAAAAGGTGGCTCGTGGCAGCTCACAGCATAATAAAATGCATAAAGGTAAAGGTAAAGGTATCCCCTGTGCAAGCACCGAGTCATGTCTGACCCTTGGGGTGACGCCCTCCAGCGTTTTCATGGCAGACTCAATACGGGGTGGTTTGCCAGTGCCTTCCCCAGTCATTACCGTTTACCCCCCAGCAAGCTGGGTACTCATTTTACCAACCTCAGAAGGATGGAAGGCTGAGTCAACCTTGAGCCGGCTGCTGGGACTGAACTCCCAGCCTCATGGGCAAAGCTTTCAGACGGCTGCCTTACCACTCTGCGCCACAAGAGGCTCTTAAATAAAATGCATAAACTCCATAAATACAATATAAACAGATAAAACAGCATAGATGGCACTCATAGCAATTCCTCCTAAGGCCCATTATTCCTCAATTCATCCATTCCCAGATAGATGTAGATCTTGGGGTTATGATAAGCCCCCTGGATGAGGAACCAAACTTATCATAGAACCATAGAATCATAGAGTTGGAAGGGGCCATACAGGCCATCTAGTCCAACCCCCTGCTCAATAAAGGATCACCTGATATTCAGCCCAGTCTCAATCAAAAGCTCCATCTTGCAGGCCCTGTGGAACCCAGAGAGCTTCGACAGGTCCCTCAGCTCATCTGGGAGCTCATTCCACCAGGTAGGGGCCAGGACTGAGAAGGCCCTGGCCCTGGTTGAGGCCAGGCATGCTTCCCAGGGCTCTGGGACCCTCAACAGATTCATACCCACAGAGCAAAGTGTCCTGTGGGAGGCATGAGGAGATAAGCAGTCCCACAGATAGGTAGGACCCAGACCACGTATAGGCTTAAAGGTCAAAAACAGTACATTGAATTAGATTCGGAAGCAGACTGGCAACCAGTGACTTAACTTTGTGACTTATTGAAAATTTTGAGATTAAGAAAGTTGGAAACAGACAAATCAAACCTGGGAGATCTTCCGCATCCTCCAAATCCAATGTTTTTACATCGCTACGTTTCCGCCATTGAGTTTGCAAGACGGCAAGATACGGCAATTTGCTGTTGGTGTTCTGATTTGGTGGCACTTCCGGGGCATGGGGCACAGGGTTGGGCATGATGACGCCACGTCTGGTGACATCAGGGGGCATGGCCTTTGAGTTTGCAAGACAGCAAGATACGGCAATTTGCCGTTGCTGTTCTGATTTATGATTTATCGCTGTGGTTCCCTTTAATCAAACCCATCAACAATGAAAAGGAAGTATAGGCAGATATTCTTGATGCCAGAGTTTATGCCAGGTACTGGAGTTGCCCAGCACGTGCCTGGCCCAAACATATTTGTCTAACTGGGCGATGATAAATAAGTTTTTAAATGGTCAGAAACCAGTGTGACCACATTCATTCCTGATGGGAGTCCCATGGACTAAGTGGATTACAGGAGAAGGAATTTGACCCATAAAGTTCCGAAGTGGCCAGAACCATGAGGACGGAGTGGCGACGTCCTACATTTAAGAGCTGTTGTTCCAAAACAAGAGGGGTGTCCCATGCACCAATTTGACTTATGATGCATACAAGAAGTATGAATGAGTTACTAACAACCACAACGTCATACTGACGGGGCAGCCCGAGAAGCTGTATAAAAGGACACAAGTCTTCGGTGTACTCTATCCACTTCTTCTGACCTTCTGCTCCTTGGAGTTACAGGTAAGCTCGTCTCATTTAGAGTTCTTCTTTGGAAAAAATGGGAAGTCTGCTGTTAGAGCTAGAGCTAATGGCAGGCGCATATGCATTTTTTAATGTGTTGGTTAACATTTTCCATGGGAAGATTAATACTTTTGAAGGGTAATGCCAAGAATAACCAAACTGTCCTGGTGGACCAGACTAAGGGTGCATCTCACTAACCATCCTGTATCAAGTAGGGTCCAACCAGATTTTGCTAGGATGCTTCCAAACCGTGCAGGAAGACCGGTTCCCTTCCCTTTTATTTTAGCAGAGCCTCCAGAAGATGAATCAACAAATATGCCAATGAATGTAGTGATGGCCCAAGGAATAGATGGATTTTTAAGGGGGAATTGATAGGGCAATGCTAGGGCATTGAGAAACTTCTGGAAAATTCTTCACCCTTTCTTCCCCCTCCTGGCCCATCACTGGCCATTTTCGGAGGGCATCAGTCATTTCAGAGTCCTGCTCCCATCCCTGCTGAAATGAACTCCCAGAAGAGCTGTGAGCCCTACAGGAACTCTCTCAGTTCTGAAGGGCCTACAAAATGGAGTCTTCTACCAGTCTTTGGTTGGGGTCCATAAATGACTGAAAGAAGTCCTCTAAATGGACCCTCCCTAAAAACAACCCACTCCTGGGGGGTGGGGGGAGGGACGCAAGACTTTTAGCCATTGTGGACTTGGTGTAATTTTAACTGTTTGAGTCTGTTTTAGTTTATGGATTATTGTCTTATTTTTAAACGATGCAAATTGCTCCAAATCGGTAATTCTGGGAGGGGTGGCACAGAAATTCATTAATCAATTAACGTAGAGGGTAGTCATACTGATCTATAGCATAAAACCTAGATTTGTGCCCACTCATACCTTGGACACCAACAAAATGTTTCAAGAGAGAAATTGTCCTTCATCTGACAAGGTCTCCGATCATCCTTGTCCCTTTTTCTTACAACCGTTCCATTCTGCTAACAGCCTTTTTGGTAGAAGGCCTCTTTGTGAGGCTTTTGGACCTGTCCATCTCTGTCATCCCTCCTCCATAATATCTCTTGTAAACTGGAGAACCACTCCAGTTTATGGAAGTATAAGGTTTGCCAGTGCCTGTCGAGGATGGTCTGATTTCACTTCACAACCTGAACTTGGCCTCCCCATAAAACAGAATTAATGGCAAGTTAGCCCTGATCGTCTCTAGTTATGTATATAAAGATGAAAAGCTAAACTGGTCCTTAAAGACCTGCTGGGATTTTCATTAGAGGGTAGGAGAAGGTCCCTCAGGGGAGGAGAAGATACTTCAGAGGTCCGCCAGTGACATCTTGTGGATGTTGCAATCCATTGTATGCATGGGATGGTCATTCCCATTTCCTTGTAGTGCACATGGAAGCTTATAACTTGAATAAAACTTTGATACCCTGGACATAAACCTCATGCAGATGGTCCCATGGTTCAATCATGGTTCAATCCTCAGTGTCTCCAGTTTAAAGAACCAGGCAGGAGGTGTTAGGAAAGACCTCCGCCTGAAACCCCTGAGAGCCATGGAGAGGGGCCATACCTCAGTGGCAGAGCCTCTGATCGACATGCAGAAGGTCCCAGCTTCAATCCTTGGCATCTCCGTTGAAACAACCAGGCAGGAGGTGTTAGGAAAGACCTCCACCTGAGACCCCAGAGAGCCATGGAGAGGGGCCATAGTTCAGCGCACAGCCTCAGCTTGACATGCAAAAGGTCCAGGGTTCAATCCCTGTCATCTCCAGCTGAATGAACCAGGTAGGAGTTGATGGAGAAAACCTCTGTCTGAGACCTTGGGGATCCTCTGCCCATCTGTAATGGGTAGGAGTTAATGTTTTATATATATACATACGTTTTGAGGTTTTCTCAACCATAAAAAGGTAGAGAAAGGCTGATATAGACAATAGTGACCTTGATGAACCAATGATCTGGACCAGTATAAAGTGGTTCTATGTATATGTATAGGTCTTGATCTTTCTCTGTTCCCCTTCACCCAATCAGCTTTCCTTTGTTTTCCAGTGCGTCATCGCAGATCCACAACCGACACTTAACCATGTCTTACGGCTACGGAGGCAATTGTGGCTACTCTTCCTGCTGTAGCCCCTGCAGCTTTGGCGGATGGGGTAGACAAGGCTGCGGCTGGGGCGGCTGCGGCGGTTACGGTGGTTACGGTGGTTACGGTGGTTGTGGCTACGGTGGTTGCGGCGGTTGCAGAAGCTGGGGCAACCGCTGCGGCTACTCATCATGTTGTAGCCCTTGCTACGGCGGCTGGGGCTGGGGTTACTAAAGCCTTCCCCAACTGAGTAGCTGCAAACTTGGAAAGTCCTGGATGTCCGAGATGAATGCTTGAGACAGGAATCTCGACGTCTTCCCCCCGCTATTCTGTATTCTGGTTTCCTCAGTTCTTTCAGTCTTCCCTATATTTGCATTGGGTTTTCATGCTATCCCATATTGCCCTCTGCCATGCCCCTTGTTACCCCTATCCCTTCTTGACCTGCAATAAAAAGCATACCGCATAGAACAAAATGGCTGCTGATGTTTTCTCTCTGGTTGAATCTGCTACGTTTTCGAGCTGCTCACAGACAGCGGGTGGCGGTGAGGTTTCTGCCAATATTCTGAGCCAGGACTTTCTGATTTCCTTTGTGTTTGGCACGGCAATTCCCAGAAGCGTCCTGAAGTTGGTAACCAAGGTACGGGGCCCTAGCTTTATTCCTGGATGCTACGCCTTGCCACAAACACTCTCAGGTCCCACAGATAATGGCAGACGTGGATATCTACAGATAACCCATGCCATCATCTCCCAGTTTGCTTCACGGGAAAAAACCCATTTCATCAGCAGCTTGAACTGGGTTGCCTGTATTTAAAACTCTAGGTTTATTTTCAGGGGTCCCTGCTAGTGGACCTCTCACTGGCCCCTGGGCTTTAACCACTGTGTGACACAGAGTGTTGGACTGGATGGGCCATTGGCCTGATCCAACATGGCTTCTCTGTTGTTCCTCGGAACAGAAGTTCTTGAGTGGCTATTAGGTATTGAGGGCATTGACACTCTGTCCAGGGCACTGAAATTCTGCCTTCTTGGTGCTTGATGGCAACAGTGGGAGGACATCTGCAATTCTGGCCCCACTGGTGGACCTCCTGATAAACACTTGGGATGTGGCCACTGTGTGACAAAAAATGTTGGCCTGATCTAACATGGCTTCTCTTGTGTTCTTATGCCTGGGACAAGAGAGGCAGGGCTTCTGGCTTTATGGCCTTGCTGGTGGACCTCCTGGGCTTTGGCCATTGTGTGACACAGAGTTAACCTGAACAGGCCATTGACCTGATCCAGTATGGCTCCACTTATGTTCTTGTGAGTTGGACCTTCCATAGAGAACAATTACGTCCAAAGCAGAAAATCAATAGGATGAGGCCTCCTCCCACTAACCCATTCCAGTCCCTTCCTGTTGTTTTCCTTTCTGCCACTCCAATTTCCATGGTCATCCTGAAGCTGGTGGCATTTCTGAGCTTCCAACTTTGTTTTCTGATGAAGTGCCACAGTTCAGTAAATCATTCAATACAAAACGGGTCAGTTCTTTGTGAACACTAAAGAAATCAGGTAACTGAGACGCTATTCCCAATTTGGACAAGGGTTAGGAGCCATGAACCTTTCTTGAGCCTGTGGGCACATTTGGAATTCTGATATGGCATAGTGGATACAATAACATTATGCTCGCCAGAAAATGGCTACCACAGCAAGGGGGGGCAGCCACATAATGGCTGCCACAGTTTAGCTTTGATAATGCAGTTAAGATCTTTGTGTTGCTTAAAGAAATCTGCATTGCCAATCAAATCTCCAATAGTCAATTGGACATCTTGCTGGACAAAAGACCTACCCAGGCCCAGCCCCCTGGGGAAAACAATTCTGCTCCATCTTTTATATGACAGCCCATCAAGTATTTGAAGATGGTGCTCATATCACCTCTTAGTCACCTTCTTTCCAGGCTAACTAGACCAAGCTCCCTCAGCCTTTCCTGATACAACTTGGTCTCCAAACTCCTCACCATCTTTGTAGCCCTCTTCTGTACATACTCTAGTTTCTCTACTCTCATAAGAGAAGTCATGTTGGATCAGGATAATGGCCTATCCATTCCAATACTCTGTGTTATGCAGTGGCCAATACACAGGGGCTATGAGGAGGTCCATCAGTGGGGCCAGAACTCCAGGTGCCCTCCCATTGTTGCCCCCCACCCCAAGCACTGAGAAGACAGACCATCACTGCCCTTGACAATGTTCCATCTACAACTTGTGGCTTATAGCCACTGATGGTCCTCTGCTCCATGTGTGGATTTCCATCTGCGTTGTACGTAACAATTGCAACAGCATTGTGACAGCATCCCACATAAGACCTATGGAGGCACCCCACCTACACACACTACCAGCACCACATTCTAAGCTTGTGTATCTAATGGTGGGCTTTTGACATTTTAAAAAAAGAAAGACAGTTATCCTCCTTGGATGTTCCCAGAACAACTTATGAAAAGATTCCAAATTACCAATTTAATTTACTCTGCTCTGGTTCGGCCTCATTTGGTGTCCTGTGTTCAGTTTTGGGCACCACAGTTGAAGAGGGATGTAGACAAACTCGAGCATGTCCAGAGCAGGGCAGCCAAGGTGATGAGGGGTTTGGAGACCAAGACATCACATAAAAATCGTAAGATGTCATAGTCCCATTGTATACGGCACTGGTCAGACCACACCTGGAGTACTGTGTGCAGTTCTGGAGGCCAAACTTCAAGAAGGGCGTAGATAAAATTGAAAGGGTACAGAGGAGAGCTACGAAGATGATCTGGGGCCTAGGGACCAAGCCCTATGAAGATAGGTTGAGGGACTTGGGAATGTTCAGCCTGGAGAAAAGGAGGTTGAGAGGGGACATGATAGCCCTCTTTAAGTATTTGAAAGGTTGTCACTTGGAGGAGGGCAGGATGCTGTTTCTGCTGGCTGCAGAGGAGAGGACACGCAGTAATGGGTTTAAACTTCAAGTACAACGATATAGGCTAGATATCAGGAAAAAAATTTTTCACAGTCAGAGTAGTTCAGCAGTGGAATAGGCTGCCTAAGGAGGTGGTGAGCTCCCCCTCACTGGCAGTCTTCAAGCAAAGGTTGGATACACACTTTTCTTGGATGCTTTAGGATGCTTTGGGTTGATCCTGCATTGAGCAGGGGGTTGGACTAGATGATCTGTATGGCTCCTTCCAACTCTATGATCTTATGATTCTATGATTCTATAGGAGGAAATGTTGGGTTAGGTCTGTTTAGCCTAGAGAGGAGACGACTGAGAGGGGATCTGATAACCGTCTTCAAGTATTTAAAAGGATAGAAAAAGATAAAAGTATAAAAAATTGAGGATGGAGCAGAGTTGTTCTCTCTTACCCTGGAGGGACGGATCAGAATTAATGGGATGAAATTAATTCAAAAGAAATTCCGCCTAAACCTTCGAAAGAAGTTCCTGACAGTTAGAGCGGTTCCTCAGTGGAACAGGCTTCCTCGGGAGGTGGTGGGTTCTCCGTCTTTGGAGACTTTTAAACAGAGGCTGGAGAGCCATCTGATGGAGAGGCGGATTCTGTGAAGGTTCAAGGTGGTGGCAAATGACAGTGCATGAGTGAGAGGGTTATGGGTGTCCTGCACAGTGCAGGGGGTTGGACTGGGACATGGAAGTCCCTTCCAACTCTGTGATTCTAGGATTCTATTAAAACCAGAAACAAGAGCAGAACAAAATCAAAATAATCTGTCTGGTTGTAAGAAGCTGATTTTCACAGTATGCAGATTGGAAATCTTGAGCTAACAGGCCAGATTCATTGCTTTGACATGCTCAGAATGTCTCCTGTCTCTTGTACTCTTCTCATTTGCTTGATTGATTGATGTATGCTATCAGGGTTGCAATCGGATTCTCAGTCAATGTTGTTTTATCATATTTGTTATCTAATGCGTCTCAGAGAGCCCCAGGCAAATCCTGAAGGAAAGACTAGCAGCCAAGAGCCATTATTCTTTTGGCTCTTCAGCTGGTTTCTGATGACTGACTCCACATAGGTGAAATACCTGTCCTCTCTCTCGCTTCACATAGCCTTCCATGGAGACACCAGTCTCTGTAGGTCTCCCCTGCAGATACAATGTTCTCAAACTCCCATACACATGATTCTGGACTAGCTAGGGAATATATGTTTAGATTAGGCTTCTCACTTCCTCCTTTCAAGAGAGACCAGAATGTGAACTGGATTGACTTGAATAAATAAAAGTTTACTTTTTGATGTGGAAACACATCTTTTGACATGCCCGGCTGGGTGAACAGCAATGGAAATGATTATGGAAATGATACATCCCCCGCTCCCATAATTGAGCAGCAGATCGAAAAGCACAAGGAGGCTGCTTTCAGTCTTGGTCAGTGGGTGGCCATTTAGGGGGGGGCCTACCCACCCCAAAAATGCTGTCCTGCCTCAGTTTGGAGGGAAAGGAAGGAAGGGAAAGAGAGAGAGGATGCACCATACAACAAGTGGAAGGGCTGTGGTCTGAGAGTGGCAGTGCCAGCCATGGGGGGCAGCCCCAAAGACCTTCTCATCTTCATCAATTGCAGAGGGTTGAGTGCTTGCACACTCTTATTCATTCTGGGTGCAGCAGTGACCTCTGGTCCCAACACCTTCCTGTTACTGCCACTTCCTTTGTTATCCTCATGGAGCAACCCGCTGCTTTTAGGGCTGGAAAGCCACTGCCTTAGCCCCAAGGCCGGGCCCAGGCAGCTGAGAGAGGAGAATGGAGGAGGCAGAGGTGGGGTGGGACTCGCAGTTTATGGAAAAGCTGGCTGGGGTCTGCCCAAAAGGGCAGGAGGCAGCATGGCCAGTCAATGTAGTCACCATACCCACCACTTCCCTGCCACTCTGGCCAAGTAATGGAGCTCATATCATGGCTGGTGGTCTACTGGGCTGGTGGGCTGCGGGGAGGGAAATACAAAGAGTACCCCAACCTCAGGAAGCAACCATCTACATATCTTACTTTGCCCCCTCTCTCTCTGTCTCTCTGTCTCTGTCTCTATCTCTGTCTCTGTCTCTGTCTCTGTCTCTGTCTCTGTCTCTGTCTCTGTCTCTGTCTCTGTCTCTGTCTCTGTCTCTGTCTCTGTCTCTCTGTCTCTCTCTCTCTCTCCACATGGCTTTCCATGGAAATAAGTGTTTCTGTAGGTCTCTCCGATCTAGACAATGCCCTCATATTCCCACATACATGATACCAGACAAGCTGGCATTTGAGATAGGGAATGTATTCTTCAGATTAATTGTGTCTTACTTTGTCCTGGTCCTCTCTTCACATGGCCTTCTATAGAGAGAGTAACTACTCATACTCATATACGTTGGGAGATTTATTGAGTGTCCCCAGACTCATATTTCTATGACTGGGCAAACGTCCCAATGTAGACAATATTATTTGATGGACCAATTGTCTGATTTGGTATAAGCCACCTTTCCAACTAAGGATCCTTTAGGATGCTTAGGGCTGATCCTGCATTGAGCAGGGGGTTGGACTAGATGGCATGTATGGCCCCTTCCAACTCTATGATTCTAGGATTCTAGGATTCTATGATAAGGAAAATCCCATTAGATCAGATCGACAGTCCACCTAGTCTGTCATTCTGGTTACTGCAAAGAACAACCAAAAGTCCTTAGAAGGCCCATAATCAAAGGCATAGACCCCACTTCCATGTAGTTACCATCCAGCAACTAGCACTGGTGTCAAGAACCAAGCAGCTGAGAACTAGCAAACTCACTCCATAGACATCACCATCCAGCTTCAGTAGAAAGCTTTAAGTGAAAAGTCTTTATTTGGAAGAGACAGCAAAGTAAAGGCCACATGTTGCATCTGCTCACAGACAGCAAGTTTTGACAGAAACACCATAGTAGGGGGTGGCAGGATGTATCTACCTGGGCAAGGAAAAGGGGCAAGGCAAGAATCCAACTTAGGTGTGAATCGGGCAATCACACGGGAAAGTCGGATCACAGCGTCCTTTGCTTTGGGCTGATCCTGCGTTGAGCAGGGGGTTGGACTAGATGGCCTGTATGGCTCCTTCCAACTCTAGGATTCTGTGATTCTATGATTCTATGATTCTATGATTCTATGTTTCTATGTTTCTATGTTTCTATGTTTCTATGATTCTATGTTTCTATGATTCTATGATTCTATGATTCTATGATTCTATGATTCTATGATTCTATGTTTCTATGATTCTATGATTCTATGATTCTATGATTCTATGTTTCTATGATTCTATGTTTCTATGATTCTATGATTCTATGATTCTATGATTCTATGATTCTATGATTCTATGTTTCTATGATTCTATGATTCTATGATTCTATGATTCTATGTTTCTATGATTCTATGTTTCTATGATTCTATGTTTCTATGATTCTATGATTCTATGATTCTATGATTCTATGATTCTATGATATGGAGTGGTGCAAAAGCAATTTCCCCCTCTGTTGTTCTGGGCTCCGGAGAAGCTCCGGAGAAGCTCCGTGGCCTTGAGGATGGGAGATAGGGAGGGGCCATGGAAACCAGGGGGAGGCTTTGAAATGCAAGCTGAGAACAAGGGGAGTAAAATATATGGAAACCTGGGCAGGAACCTGAGGTTCATGACAACTGGGAGATATGCTGCCTCTCAATATGAAAGCTCCTTGTGGCCAAAAGTCTATCAAAATGAAAACCAGAACACTTGAGCTGTGATGAAGTCTAAGATTTTAATAAGAAGGTAAGGCAAGGGACACCACAGAAGGGACATGGCAACACTGGCATCAAAATATACAACAGGACTGAAACACAAGAACACCTGTGTGATTTCTCATCAGGTGACGCACCGGCAATGAGCTCCAATTTCTTCATTCTCCTCCAGTCTCAGGAAAGCCCCTGGACATCAATCCAGTTTCCACTGTGACGATCATCAGTCATAGTCAGCAGGAGAAGAGAATCAGTGTCAACCATGAAGACCACTTGGTGTGTGCGGTTCTGCTCTTCTTATCTTTGGAAATTTTTGGAAATTTTTAAACAGAGGCTAGGTAGCCATCTGATGGAGAGGCTGATTCTGTGAAGGCAAAGGGGTGGCAGGCTACAGTTGGATGAGCGATTGGGATATAGTGCAGGGGGTTGGACTAGATGAAACATGAGGTCCCTTCCAACTCTAGGATTCTATGATCTATGAGCTCCATGTTCCAGCTAATGAGCAAAGAGAGAAGGGCTTGGTGAAGATCATAGTTCTGACTCGTTCACACTTGACATCCTCTGAAGGCACCTTGGTGGATACATGGCGACATCTAAGGACCCTTCTTTGCCTTGACTAAGTAGAGGCAACAGGCCAAAGCCAGACATGGTTTTGCATCAGAGCAAGATGGCAAGCAGGAGAAAGCTGATTTGTTGTAGGTTTCAGGAGACAGGAAACATAAAGGAATAAATTCCGGGCCTGATTGACAGAGGAGCTCAAGAACCATAACTTCACCTGGGATTGAAGTTCTCGAGTTCTTCTGAACGTCAGACCCAGTCATCTGCCGCTCTTTGGAAGACACACAATTCGGCCATGTTTCACTATCCACTGATTCCGTAGCCTGTTCCACACCTCACACCACAGCCCAATCCGCCTCGCCCATAACCACAGCCTCCCCATCCGTAGCCGCCGTAGCCTCCGAACCCTCCGCAACCTCCCCATCCACCACCGCAGCCGTAGCCGCAGGGGGCGTTGCAGTCCACGGCCAAAGGCTCATTGGAGCAGCTCAGCATGGGTCCCGGGACCGTGATGCAGAAGGGGGGTGGCTGGATGCACATCTGGTGCGGGGGGCACTGCGATTCGCAGGTGAAGCCACAGCTGCTTCCGTAAACCATCTTGAAGGCAATGGAGAGGAATCTGAAACCAATTGGTGGAGAAAGAACTAAGTAAGGCCCAAGATCTGATAGGATAAGATGCACAATCCAGCTGTGCACTTGTGAGATTGGAATAGCGTAACCAGGTCCCCCCTGGCCACTTGCAGGAGTTGGGTAGGGGTAGGGTTGCTAGGTCCAATTTGAGAAATTCCTGGAGATTTGGGGATGGAGCCTGGGGGAAACAAGGGGTACAATGCCCTAGAATCCACTCCTTGTAGCATTTCTTTTCTCCAGGGCAACTGATCTCTTTAGTCTCAAATTGAGCTGTAATTCTGGGGAATCCCTAGATCTTACCTGGAAACTGACCTACCTAGGGGGATGGGGGTGAGGTAAGGTTGCCGAATCAAGGTTGGAAAACACCTGGAGATTTGGGAATGGGTTCAGGGGATTCTGGAGAGGACAAAGACCTCAGCGGGGTATAATGCAATACAATCGCTTACTGTACAATCCCTCATAATTCTAAAATTGAGCCCTGACCTTTTGTGGCAGTGTTCCACCAGGCTGGGGCCAGGGCTGAGAAACTTTGGCTCTGTTTGAGGCCAATTTGACCTCCCTAGGGCCAGGGATCCTAAACAAATCCCGATCACTAGATCTCAACATACTGAGAGAGGTGGTGGGGATTGAACCTGGGACCTTCTGCATATAAAGCACATGTTCTACCACTAACCTACAACCCTTCTGATTTGTCAGAATACAGTCGCTTTCTGGGTTCATCTGTGAACCATCAATCATCTCCAGCTCCAGCACCGGAAGGGTTTTCTGCACCTAAACAATTTCTGGTCCCCCTCTGTTAAACCTTGTTTTTAAAACCTTATTCCTGAACTGCAAAGAACAGCCCTTGAATCTGTATTTTGTCCTTCTGCTAACACTTTCCTAGCACAGCCATGAAGACTTACTTGGTTGTCTGAGGAAGGTGAGAGATCCTGTTCCAGATCGGGAAAAGCTGATAGGAGAAGACCTGGAGTGGTTGCCTTTTTATACCATTTGGGGAGGTGGATCTGAGGCACGCTTCCTCCCCAGAAGTACTAATTTGGAACCAAGCACAATTTGATATGGGATGCGCCAAGCTACTTTACTAGTTCACTTCAAAGCTTGTGCCAAAGCGCTGATCACTTCATTATCGCATCTACTCATTACACCCCAATTAAGGGGTGATGGGTCAGCAATTCCAGTCCAGGTGCCCAATGGCTGCTTCCCTCCCAACCCTTGACCTCCAAAGGACATTCTACAAGTTCTCTTATTTCCTCCTCTTCCCCCAGTTGAAGAACTTCTGTTAAGGTTAAGGAACTTATCCTAAAAGGCAAATGACACCTATACTTCCTGACCATGGCCCCCTTCCCCGTCTTTCTTATAGGGTGTCCAAATGTATGCCTTGTAGCTCCAAAAGATGATTGGGGTAGGGAATGCGGGAAAGATGTTGAGCATCAGGAGGACATCTTTTTTGGGGGAAATCCTGGAAGTGAGGTCAACATCTAGGACAGAGATTCCCAACCAGGGGTCCATGGACTTCAGGTTGGTGAGAGGTCTGGAAGGGTTCTGCAGCATTTCCTCATCTGTCTTGATGGACTTGGTCACCAGTTAGGGAATCGGTCACTTATATTACATACTTGCCCCCCTCCCAAGCATGAGTGAGTTTACTCATGGTTTCTGTGCCAGGGAGGGGGCGGAGCCTGTGCATCTCCTCCCACCTTAACTGCCTCCTGTCCGCCCCGTCCCCTGTCCTCCTTGAGCCTCCCTGTTAACATCGGTGGTGATGTCACTTCCAGGATGTGTGTGTGACATCCTTGCTAAGGCTCCTCGAAGCCTGAGAGATTATTTCAGTGGTTCCTCTATGGTCAAAAGGTCGGAAACGGCTGCTCTAGCCATTTTGCAGATCTCACTTCATCGGAAAAAGCGTGCACCTATCTAAGACAAACTGAATTTTCAATACCTTTCCCGTCTCCTTATGAATCATAACCCGATCTTTCCTTGCTTTTCTGACAAGGACTTTGTATTAGATTCACAATGCATGCTGCTCAGTACGGCACCGCGTAATATGGAATTCTGCAGGGAGCAACTGCCAGGATTTTGGATGCATCACAATGGGAGGGAGACAAACAATTACTAAGGACTGGTCCAACAAAATGTGGACTGGTCCATGTCAAAATTGACATACTCGTGACATGACAGGCTAACATCAGATTTGAGAAGAAAATGGAGTCAAATGTTAGACTATGTTGATATGCAAAAGTGAGATGGAAAGAAATGAGTGATTTATAAATGAGTGATTTGAGTGATTTATAAATTGCATAAGATTTCGGAAAAGAGCCTCTTGTGGCGCAGAGTGGTAAGGCAGCTGTCTGAAAGCTTTGCCCATGAGGCTGGGAGTTCGATCCCAGCAGCCGGCTCAAGGTTGACTCAGCCTTCCATCCTTCCGAGGTCGGTAAAATGAGTACCCAGCTTGCTTGCTGGGGGGGGGGTAAACGGTAATGACTGGGGAAGGCACTGGCAAACCACCCCGTATTGAGTCTGCCATGAAAATGATAGAGGGCGTCACCCCAAGGGTCAGACATGACTCGGTGCTTACACAGGGGATACCTTTTAAGATTTTGGAAAATATAAGGAATACTAGCAAAATAGCCCATTGTACTTTAAAATACAATGGGCGCTAACCTTCCCTCCCCCCATGCAGGCCCACCAAGGCCTGCAGAGGCCAAAGTGGGCCTTTTCATGCCAGAAGGGACCACTGGTGGGCACTCCCCTCCTTTCTCCCCCCTTCCAAAAAGGCCCAACATGGCCTCTCCAGGCCTCGGAGGGCCTTTTGGGGGCAGGGGGGAGTGCTGGAGTGAACTCCATTCCTCCCCCCTCCCCGTAAACCCCAGGCAGGTCTGCCAAGACCTGGAGAGACCACAGCATGCATTTTCAAGCCGGGGGGGGGGAGGTTGGTGGGGACTGAATTCCACCCCCCTCCCAGCGCCCATGCCCCAGGCAGGCCTCACACAGTGTCCTGATTGGCCTGTAACGTTCCAGGGGGCCGGAAGCAGAGGCTGGACCGGCTCTGTCCAAGAGGGCTCTGCACAAATATTAAGGCAGCTAAGTGGAGACCCGGATTGGCATAGAGGTTAATAGCAGAGGCTGTTTTGAGACTCCCGCAGGGAGTGAAAAGCAGGGTATAAAAACCCACTCTTCTTCTTCTTCTTCTTCTTCTTCTTCTTCTTCTAAAAGAAGATAGTGAGAAGGAAATCGACATACATAGCAATAAAGACGTTTGGCTTACAGTCCACAAGTCCCCCTAGATCTTGTTTGCACACACTTCTGCATCTCCCCTCCACTATGCATGCTTCTCATGTTTGCAGTTCTCCATGTGGAATTGCATGGGCCTCTTGTGGCGCAGAGTGGTAAGGCAGCAGGCTGGGAGTTCAATCCCAGCAGCCGGCTCAAGGTTGACTCAGCCTTCCCTCCTTCCGAGGTCGGTAAAATGAGTACCCAGCTTGCTGGGGGTAAACGGTGATGACTGGGGAAAGCACTGGCAAACCACCCCATATTGAGTGTGCCATGAAAACGCTAGAGGGCGTCACCCCAAGGGTCAGACATAACCCGGTGCTTGCACAGGGCCCACTTTCCCAGCTTGTTCAGACATCACTGAATATCTCTTCTGAGGTGTTTGCTACTCCTTCCAAATTGGGGTCACTGGCAAATTTAACAAGGTGTTCCTCCACCAACTGCCCACTTTGAGTTTTAGCCAGATAGCTTGGGAGCAGCCCAAGAGCTTTAGAGTAGGGATGGGCAAACTGTGGCTCTCCAGATGTCCATTCCCATGGGCACATTTTGGCCTCTAGTGCTTTAGCTTTGTCTCCTTCTGATTTGAAAGCTGCTTTTGCATCTGTCGGGATCCCCCAAAGGACAAAGTTCAAGTCCAGGGGCCCACTTAAGACCTACAAAGTCTTATTCATAGAAGCATGGGAGGTACCTCCAGGGTCATTTAGTCCAACCCCCTGCAGATTGCAGGGAATTCACAACTACAGCCCACCCACAATGAGCTCTATTCCATGTCCAAGTGATGCCCCCCCCCAAAAAAAAAACAGAAGCCCTGGTCAGTCTGGCCTGGAAAAAGATCACCTCCTGTCCCCAATGTGGCAACGAATGAATGAATGAATGAATGAATGAATGAAGGAAGGAAGGAAGGAACGAACGAACGAACGAACGAACGAACGAACGAACAAACGAACGAACGAACAAACAAACATTTGATGGTGTCCATAAACCCACCTTCTCTGCAAGGTTTTCATTCTTGGGTTTTTCTTTTTCTCCCATGTAGAAATTAATTAAACATAAATGAAGAAAAAACCTAGGCCTCATCAAGAACTTATCAAAGAAGACTCTGGATTAATTAATGCAGGTTTAAAGATGCCAAAAGGCTTGAAGGAAAAACAATCCTTCCTGTTTTATGGAGACTTTGATGTTTAATAGATATCACTTTTAATAGCATTTGAACTGGGCAGCTACCACTTTATTTGAGATGGAAGTGAATAATGTCACCTGGTGGATAATATCCCATTAAGTCTCCATGAAAGAAGCAGGACATGAGCTCTGGAATAGGAGGAAGTAACTGTATGATAATATTTGGCAATCATTACTACTACTACTACTACTACTACTACTACTACTACTACTACTACTACTACTAAATATTTTCATTTATATGCCTCCCTTTTCTACTACCCACAACAGCTCACAGAGTTTAAAATACACATATACCCTCTTGGTAGTGACGTTCAGCAGCCGAATCGGCCGAATCGATGCCGATTCGGCCATTTCTGAGGCCGAATTGCCCATCCCTAGACTGTTGGGCTGAATGGCCCATTGGTCTGATGCCACATGGCTTCTCAGATGTTATTAAGTCTGGGGCAGTGATGCTCTGTCTTCTTGGTGCTTAGAGGGCAACAATGAGAGGGCTTCTGGAGTTCTGGCTCCACTGATGGACCTCTTGATGGCCACAGTGTTTTGGCCCCTTTGTGACACAGAATGTTGGATTGTATGGGCCATTGACCTCATCCAGCTTGGCTTCTCCTATGTTCTAATGTTCATAATGGAGGGTGTTGCATAAGGCAGGGTGCATGAGTTCATTTGAGAGGTCGTGCTGAAGAAAAAGATGGACAAGCGCTGAGATGGAAATATTTAGGGCTAAATCCCTTCCAGTTCAGTGAGGAAAAGAGTGGACTAATTACAGACTGATAATCTCAAGCACTGCAATGAGCGTTGAAGCCAACAATTAAAAAGGCTTGAAGCATCAAACATCCAATTTGGGCTGGCCCCAAATGAGTCCTTTTTTGGTAGATTGCTTCATATCACCTTTCCCATATGGTATAAAAGGGCAGCTACACCAGATGTTCTCTCACCGGTTACTTCTGATCAACTCGTCACTTTCTTCTCCTCTGAAAACCAGGTAGGACTGCTGGATTATGATGAGAAGGGGTTGAAGGATGAACTGTAGGATACTTTCTGGGGAATTAAGCAGGTCTGGGAGCATTAGATGGGTGGATTTATGGGATTTGTAGTCCATGGACATCTGGAGAGCCACAGTTTGGCCACCCCTAGAGGAAATGGAAGATGAAACAAATACTTTGGCCACCTCATGAGAAGGAAGGACTCCCTGGAGAAGAGCCTAATGCTGGGAGCGGTTGAGGGCAAAAGAAGAAGGGGACAACAGAGAATGAGGTGGCTGGATGGAGTCACTGGAGCAGTCGGTGCAAACTTAAATGGACTCCGGGGAATGGTAGAGGACAGGAAGGCCTGGAGGATCATTGTCCATGGGGTCGCGATGGGTCGGACACGACTTCACAACTAACAACAAGAGGAAATGTTTTTTTGTGAAGAAAACCTACCCTGTATTTAGAGACAGGTGGGTAGGCATGTTGATCTGAAGCAGCAGAACCAAGTTGGAATCCAGCAGCACCTTTGAGACCAACAAAGTGTGATTCAAGGCTGGAGCTCTCATGTGTATGCACATTTCATCACTGTATCTGATGGTATCCAGGCATAAAACTTTGTGGGTCTTAAAGGTGCCGATTGAAAAGGCAAAATTTCGTTTTGACTTCAATGGTGCCATATGTTAAAATGGCATCGAATCAATTTGACCAAACATGAATCTCTGAATCCAAATCTCCAAATCTAAACCAAGGATTCCTGAATCTGAAAAGTTTCCTTGTATGCATCTGTAGTTTTTTAATGGTGCCCCTTTTATTTTAAGGAAGGGATAAATTAGTGATGGGATTGACAAACCAAAGCGCTTGTATGTATATTGCCCAAGTTCTGATGAACTTGCCAATGAACCCAATTAGGGGTTCTGTTCAGGCTGTGTTTTGGTTCTCTTTTTGGTTTTTCAAAGTTCCTGTGTGCTTCATGATGCAGGAATGCTCTGGGCTGATCCTGCGTTGAGCAGGGGGTTGGACTAGATGGCCTGTATGGCCCCTTCCAACTCTAGGATTCTATGATTCTAGGAAAGACACTATTGATAATTTTTGCAAATGAACCAAAAGCACTCAAGATGAACATTAATAAAAAGTTCATGTTTTAAAAAAGCCAGAGAATTAAAAAAGGAAGGAACGGAGTTTGAATCCAGTGGCACGTTCACAACCAAACCCAAAAGCTTCAACCTCGAATCAAAGTTTGTTGGCCTTAATGGTGCTCCTGGACTCAGCTATATTGGGCTGCTTCGGATCGAAAAGGAGAACACCTGCATTCAAAAACTCAGCAGGACTCTCTTCCTCCTGCCCCGGTTTCCTGTTGGATTGTGCACCTTCTCTGATCAGAACTTGCATCTCACTTGCTTCTTTCTCCACCTATTGGTTTCAGATTCTTCTCCATTGCCTTCAAGATGGTTTACGGAAGCAGCTGTGGCTTCACCTGCGAATCGCAGTGCCCCCCGCACCAGATGTGCATCCAGCCACCCCCCTTCTGCGTCATGGTCCCGGGACCCATGCTGAGCTGCTCCAATGAACCTTTGGCCGTGGACTGCAACGCCCCCTGCGGCTACGGCTGCGGTGGTGGATGGGGAGGTTACAGAGGGTTCGGAAGCTACGGAGGCTATGGAAACTGCGGATGGGGAGGCTGTGGTTACAGCCCAGTTGGATATGGTGGTGTGAGGTGTGGGACAGGTTACGGAATGCGAGGATAGTGATCATGGCTGCAGTAGTGACGCATGGCTGGGCCTGATTTGCAGAAGAACTCAAGACCCTCAGTTCCAAGGGAAGTTGCAGGCGTCCAGCTCCTCTGTAAATCAGGCCCTGAATATATAGTTCTTCTATTTAATGTCTTCTGAAAGCTGCAGCAAATCACTCCCCTCCCACTGGCTGTCTCGCTCCAATGCAAAAATGGTGTTAGATATCAAGGCCGTTGACCTGGTGGCTCTACTTAGCCGAGATGAAGAACGGTACTGAGATGCCTCCATGTACCAGTCAAGGTGCCTTCAGAGGATGCCTGGTGTCAATGAGTCAGGTTTGTGGGTCTTGAACAAGCTCTTTTCTCTTTCTGTCCTCTAGCTGTGATATAGGGGTCATAATAACAGGGTTACCCCAGAAGCCTTTTATGCCTAGCCAGTATTCTTAATTGTTAATATTGGCTCTTTTCTCCAAACGTCCCTGACGATGGTCAGGGATGGATCTCCAGAGGACTTTCATGAGACCAAAGGCGATTCAAGGATTGTCCCAAAGCGGAGAAGAAATGGGACGTCCTTGCTTATGCATCACTTAACAAGAGATGGGGAGGTGCGGGGGAGGGGAACGGTGTTTTGGATGTATGCTTTGATACGAACCTTGTCATATCCTTTCTGTGGTGTATCTTGCCTTGCCTTCAGCATTAAAATCTCAGACTTCATCACAGCTCAAGCCTTCTGGTTTTGATTTCTCTTCCCACCCTCATAAATGAGCATTACCACTGCAATTTGACCCAAAGCCTTTAGAATCATAGAATCACAGAATCATAGAATCATAGAGTTGGAAGGGACCTCCTGGTCATCTAGTCCAGCCCCCTGCACTATGCAGGACACTCGCAACCCTCTCGCTCATCCACTGTCACCTGCCACCCCCTTGAGCCTTCCCAGAATCAGCCTCTCCATCAGATGGCTCTCCAGCCTCTACTTAAAAATCTCCAAAGATGGAGAACCCAACACCTCCCGAGGAAGCCTGTTCCATGGAGAAACATTTGGTGTTCCATTTGTGACCAGTATATATGAATACAAAGTTGGGGATGGGGTTTGGGGTTCAGACGCTGAAATCATTGCGTGCTCGACCAAGTTAGCTGTTTCCATTTAATTTTATTTATTTATAATTCAATTTGTACCCCAACACTCTTGACTAAGTCGTCGTGAGGCAGCTTACAACGATAAATCAGTAAGGTAAAGGTAAAGGTACCCCCTGCGCAAGCACCGGGTCATGTCTGACCCTTGGGGTGACGCCCTCTAGCGTTTTCATGGCAGACTCAATACGGGGTGGTTTGCCAGTGCCTTCCCCAGTCGTTACCGTTTACCCCCAGCCTCATGGGCAGAGCTTTCAGACTGCATGTCTGCTGCCTTACCACTCAAGAGGCTCATAATAAATCAGTATATACCATAAAATTCATAAAAAATATTAAAATTTACAATTACATACAGCAACATTTATCAAAACCATAAATCCCCAGATGGTGTTAAAAACCAGTGGTTACCTCTATCCCGGTCAGCTATTACAATCTTCCAATGAATCTACTTACTTTAAAAACTCAAATCTACCATGCCAGGTATGCTAAACTCCAGCATTGTTTGGGATCCCCGTTAATAATTTCAGGCACTCCCCCGGCCTCAACCAAACACCGGTCGCTTACCTCAACCAATGAGGTTAAGTATTAAGAGTTCCATCTTACAGGCCCTGCCTGTGTTTCCACCAGTGGGTAGCCAAATGAAGAAGAAGAAGAAGAAGAGTTGGTTCTTATATGCTGCTTTTCCCTACCCAAAGGAGGCTCAAAGCGGCTTACAGTCGCCTTCCCTTTCCTCTCCCCACAACAGACACCCTGTGAGGTGGGTGAGGCTAAGAGAGCGCTGATATCACTGCTCGGTCAGAACAGTTTTATCAGTGCTGTGGCGAGCCCAAGGTCACCCAGCTGGCTGCATGTGGGGGAGTGCTGAATTGAACCCGGCATGCCAGATTAGAAGTCCACACTCCTAACCACTACACCAAACAGGCTCTCTAGGGATGCTTCTAGGGATCTTCCAAAGAGTGCCCAATATTATTCCCTTGTCCCATATGTTGGAATATACAAGATCTATTTTTGTTGTTAGGTGCAAAGTCGTGTCTGACCCATCGCGTCCCCTTGTACAATGATCCTCCAGGCCTTCCTGTCCTCTACCATTCCCCGGAGTCCATTTAAGTTTGCACCGACTGCTTCAGTGACTCCATCCAGCCACCTCATTCTCTGTCGTCCCCTTCTTCTTTTGCCCTCGATCGCTCCCAGCATTAGGCTCTTCTCCAGGGAGTCCTTCCTATAGTGTGCATGATTAAACAACATATGAAGTATGTTGATTCAACAACATATTATTCAACGACATATGAAGAATGTCCTATAGGTCATGGGCATGTCCATGGACTACAATTCCCATGAGCCCCTGCCAGCGTTTGCTGGCAGGGACTCATGGGAATTGTAGTCCATGAACATCTGGAGGACCACAGGTTGACTACCCCTGCTATAGGGGGCATCAGAGAATGTGTATAATTAGCACATTTAAATCAGGCACTTCCCAATATTTTTTTTCAAACCATCTCCTCCTGCGTCCTGATTGGCTCAGTTGGAGACTTCCTGATCCTTTCAGCGTGCTTCCTCCCCGATTGCTTCCAGAACAACAGTTAGTCAGTTAAACCGTTAGGACTCTCTC
Source organism: Paroedura picta (assembly GCF_049243985.1). NCBI lineage: Eukaryota > Metazoa > Chordata > Lepidosauria > Squamata > Gekkonidae > Paroedura > Paroedura picta. The sequence continues at coordinate 6,911,124 of NC_135369.1, forward strand.
TCTCTCTCTCCTTCTTTACAAAATTGTCCCTTGAACGCTTGGCCACTGTGATCCATGCAACGGTCACTTCCAGATTAGACTTCTGTAAAGTCTAATTACCATCTGGAAATCACAGCTGGTGCATAATTTGGCTGCAAGGGTCCTCTCTAGGTCATCTTGGAGGGCCCATATCCAGCCGGTGGTGCGACAACTGCACTGGTTACCAGTTCAGTTCTGGATCAAGTTTAAGGCATGGGTTTAACCTTTAAGGCTATATGCAGCTTAGGTCTTACCTATCTCTGGGACCCCCGCAGGACTCTGCATTCTATGGGTATGAATTTGCTGGTTGTCCCAGGCCCCTGAGATTTTTGCCTTAGCCTGGTGGAATGAGCTCCTGGAAGAGCTAAGGGCCCTGACGGAACTCTCTGGGTTCTGCAAAGCCTGCAAGATGGAACTCTTCCACCAGGAATTTGGTTGAGGCTGGGCTGGTCATTTGGAGTTACCACCCGTGGATCCTACCCGTCTTGCATTTACATTCTGCTTTAAGATCAGGCTCTTGGCTCCATCTTTTGGATGCCAGCATAGGCCCTGGGGGCCGACCAATGAGGTTGAGTATTAAGAGTTTTTTTAGGAGGCCAGAGACTCTGACTATGACACCGTCTGTTTGTTTGTTTCTATGGGGATTTTGTATTTTTACGGTTGTCTTGCAAACCGCTGCAAGATGGTAAATAAATAAATGAATAATATGAACTATTGTATTCTCTTAAGAACCCTGGTGCTTCAGTACTCTGCGTGTTTAACCTCTGGCCACAATGATCGGTTCATTGTCTTCTGCTGATGAGTCAAGGTGCCTCAGGATACGTTAGAGAACCATTTGGGTGTAATGGCTAAGAATGGTAGCCCCTCGTCTGGAGAGCAGAGTTTGGTTCCCCACTCCTTCACAGGAAGCCAGCTGGGTGATCTTGGGCTACTCACAGTCTTGTTAGAACTGTTCTCATGGAACAGTTCTGTCAGAGCTCTCCCAGCTTCACTTACCTCAAAGGATGTCTATTCTGGGGAGAAGGAGGGAAGATGATCATAGGTCACTTTGAGACTCCTTTGGATAATGAAATGAGGGATATAAAAACGATTCTTCTATGTTTAGTTCTAAAATGGGTCACCCTGCTGCTCCCGCAATGAGTGTGTATCTTCTTGGAGTCCCCCCACTCCCACCCCCCATTTGCATATAGGTTTCCTCTCTTACTTCTGGAAACATTGGCCATTTCCCTCTTTGATTTGCTGCTTCCACAGACCTCTTCAAGACTGGAAAATACCCCTCATCCCTATAATGCTTTCCCCTTTCCTCCCTGCTTTTCCCCAATTAGCTCTTGTATATGTTTGCTGTGGGCAGCCTTGTTTTATCCTCCTTTCTTTTAGTTCCAATAAAAAAACATCCATAAATAATTGCCTGGTTATTTTTGAGAGTTCTCATAGGGATTATTCCCATATACACAGGTGGAGAGCCAAGATATCTGCTTCTCACTCCATCTCCAAGCTAATTTCCCCAAACTAAGTGGAAACTACCTACTGTGGGTACCAAAATCTGATCTTTGACCTGATCTCTAAGCAACAATAAGAGCCTCTTGTGGCGCAGAGTGGTAAGGCAGCCATCTGAAAGCTTTGCCCATGAGGCTGGGAGTTCAATCCCAGCAGCCGGCTCAGGGTCGACTCAGCCTTCCATCCTTCCGAGGTCGGTCAAATGAGTACCCAGCTTGCTGGATGGTAAAACGGTAATGACTGGGGAAGGCACTGGCAAACCACCCCGTATTGAGTCTGCCATGAAAACGCTAGAGGGCGTCACCCCAAGGGTCAGACATGATTCGGTGCTCGCACAGGGGATACCTTTACCTTTACCTAAGCAATAATATTTCAAGTGTCGATGCAATCCTTATGTTTCATGGAAAGTGTCAAAATCATGCTCTGCATATTTGGGGCAAGAGTGGAAGGGCTTCTAGGGTCCCAGCCCAACTGGTGGACTTCTTGATGGCCCCTGGGTTTTTGGTCACCATGTAACACAGAGCGTTGGACTGGATGGGCCACTGGCCTGGTCCAACATGGCTTCTCTTATGTTCTTATGTCTGGGGGAGCAATGCTCTGTATTCCTGATGATTGGGGGAGAGGGGCAAGAGTGGGGTGGGGGGCTTCTGGAGTTCTGGCCCCAATGGTGGACCTCCTGATAGCCCTGGATTTTGGCCACTGAGTGACAGAGTGTTAGACTGGATGGGACCTTGGTCTTATCCAACACGGCTTCTCTTATGTTCTTATGCCTGGGGTAGGGATGCTCCGTCTTCTTGGTGCTTGAGGGGCATGAGTGGGAGGACTCCTGGAGTTCTGGCCCCACTCGTGGACTTTCTGATGGCACCAGGGTTTTTCATCATGTGTTACAGTGTTGGACTGGGTGGCCAACTGGCCTGATACAACATGGCTCCTCTTATGATTTCATGTCTTGGCCAATAAGTTACACCATGCCCACTTTTGAGCCTCTGAGGATGAGAGGCAAGTTAAGAAGTGAAGACACTTCAGGTTGGCTTTCTGATATTCACAGATCCATAGAATTGTAAAGTGGGAAGGGGACCTAGAGGCCATATAGTCCCACCCTCTGCTTAACGCAGGATCAGCTTCAAGCATCCAGGATAAGAATCTGCCCAGTTGCTGCTTGAAGAGCACCAATGAGGGGAAGAACTAGAACGTCACGTTCTTAGGCAGCCCACTCCACTGCTGAGCTACTCTGAAGGTGGATATTTTTTTCCTGATATCTAGCTGGTATCATTCTATACATTGTTTAAACCCATAACTGTGGGTCCTCTCCTCTGCAACCAACAGGACCCTTTTCCCTGCCCTCCTTCAATGGACAACCCTCCATTGCAATCAAGGCAGCAATCATGTCCTTCTCAACCTCCTCTTCTCCAGGCTGAACATTCCCAAGTCCCTCAGCCTTTCCTCCTAGGGTTTGGTCCTCAGGCCCTGGAACCCTCTCAGTTTTGTCCAAATTCTTTTATCCGTAAAGGAGGAGCAATTAAACTGAGAACACTTGACCAGTGATGAATTGTAAGATTTTAATGCAGGAGATGAAGCAGGAAACACCACAGAAGGAGAAAACCAATGCTAAGCACAGAACACGCAACAGAAACATAAGACTACCTTCACAATTTCTCTAAAGAAGGCAAGGAGATCTCATTTCTTCTCTCTCCGCAGCAACCCCTTGTCCTCCTTGGCTGTCGAAGTGGATGGGGGTGGGGTGGGAGACAAACATTAAATATTAACACTTGACATTTGCAAAGAGATGTAGGGGGTAAGCCACTTTTATGATGACCTTCTTGCAATGGGAGGGGAGAGAAAGTGTCTTGCCTAAGGCCTATGGGGTCACATATGGGGTGACGTTGCTTCTTCTGAAGGCACCTTGAATGGTACCTGGAAACATCTGAGTACCACTCTTCACATTGGCCAAACAAAGGCAACGGGGTTGTTGCACGACCCCATTTGGTGTTGGAGATGGCAGGCAGGAGGGACCTGGTTTGCAATAGATCTCAGGAAATGAAACAAAATACATTAAAATGGAAATCTGTTCCAGAGGAATCGAGCCAACCATGACTTCTCCTGGAGTTGTGGCTTCCTTAGTTCCTCTGAAACCCAGACCCAGGTTGATTGGCAGACGTGATCACCTATTCACCCTCGATAACCGTATCCTCGGCCAAAACCCCAGCCACCCAAACCTCCATTGTTCCCAAATCCTCCCCAGCCAACACTGTAGGTATAGCCGCAGGGCGTATTGCAGGACACAGCCAAAGGTTCATTGGAGCAACTCAGGCTGGGTCCCGGGACCGTGACGTAGAAGGGGGGTGGTTGGATGCACGCCTGGTGTGGGGGGCACTGGGATTCGCAGGTGAAGCCGCAGCTGCCTCTGTAGACCATCTTGAGAGAAGGAGCTGAAATGGGCGGAGACAGAAGGGGAAACTTGGTTGTGATATAACAAGGTGCAGAATCCTTCTCTAAACTTGTGTTCTTGGAAACAGGTCCCATGGGGTTCAGTGGGACTTGCTCTCAACTAATATATACTCCTCATTCATTCATTCGTTCATTCATTCGTTCATTCGTTCATTCATTCATTCATTCATTCATTCATTCATCCACTCACTCACTTACTCACTCACTCACTTATTCATGTTTTGATTTTTGTACCATGTCCTCTCAACCAAGTCATCTCAGGGCGGTGTGCAACAATGATCGACAATCACAATTCAATCATAAATAACCATTTGTTCCACTTAATATTTCTGGTAAGGGCTAGGAGGAGGAGCTGATCTCATGGCTTAAGTGCCACTCAGTGGTTAACACTCATTCAGTGTGGCTGTCTCACCCCTGAGTGCCTCCTCCTCCAACCGGCTTGCCTGTCTGTCCAGTGGCCAGCCAATCGCCTTCTGTCCCCCACCCCTGACCATCCCCTCCTCCTTCCACTTCCCTCCGAGGCTCGGAGGCTGCAGATCCCTGCTGCGTGATAGCTGCCCCTGCCGGTAAGTTCCCTAACAGCTGCCTGCAGCCTTTCCAGGTCCTGGGGGGAGGGGGAGGCCATCTGCAGAGTTCTTCCACCCCCACCCCCCAAATCTAGCACCCATTGTATTCCTGAATGCAACACGCTTTGTCTGTAATAAAATCACATTTAAAATATTAAAAACTTAGCATTGAGGACTATCCAGTTCCAGATAATCAGATCCTAATGTGGGTTGGAGGAGGAGATTCCCCCCTGCCTCCTTCCCCAAGTGAAAAAGAGGAATGATAAACTTATTCAAATGACCTTCCATTGGATGGATTGTAGACAAGGGAGGCTATTAAATCAATGGGTTCAGCAAGACATGGACACTCCGCCCCAAACGACCCAATACTTTATTGGAACAAGAGAATGCCGAACTCCGACAACCAGAGCTGTTAAGTACATTCTCGAGCTTCCTGCTGTTATCAGAGGCCCGTGATTGGCCCATGAAGTCTGTCCAGTGATTGGCTAAAACCTCAAGACTGGTGAGTCCCTAGCAAGCATCCAGGATCCCAGTCTCAGCTCCCAAGTGTAAGGTCTCTTTACGCCCACAGACGAAACAGAGGACAGCAACCTAAGTTATTTCTAGGCCTCAACCAAGCAGATCACCTCTGTCTTGAGGACCCTGTAGAACTGCTTAAGGTCCTGAAGGGCCCAGATCTTATTTGGTAGCACTTTCTGCCAGGCTGAACAAAGAGGAAAATGCACAAGCCATTGCCCCAATCTTGATTTTATCCTTGCATGAAACTTCCCTGGCAAAATCAAGGAGACTTACCTGGTTCTCTGAGAAGAGAAAGAGGAGAGTTTCTGCTCCAGATCGGGAAAAGCTGATAGGAAACAACTCTGAGCGACCGGCTTTTATACCATTTGGGGAGGTGGATCGAAAGCATGCTTTCTCCCAAGGAGTGCTAATTTAGGGTCCAGTGACATGTGAGATGTGAAGCTTCAAGCGGTTTTAATAGTTCCCTTCAAAGCGTGTGTCAACGCCCCTATCACTTCCCTATCGCATCTAACAATTACGCCCCACTGAAGGAATCCAGTGGGTCGGCCAAGCCATTTCATCTGTTTTACTGCTGGACAGATCCTTGACAGTATCCAGCATGTGGAGAATATTCCACAGGGGACATGGGGGGGGGGGAAGAAATGTCATTAGCATGGAGAGATTCCCATTCTGCCCTGTCTTCTCTCTGAAGATGTCAAGCATAGTTGTTGTCCAAACGTTAATTGACTAAAGCTACCAGGCGCAGAGTGGTAAGGCAGCAGACATGCAGTCTGAAAGCTCTGCCCATGAGGCTGGGAGTTCAATCCCAGCAGCCGGCTCAAGGTTGACTCAGCCTTCCATCCTTCCGAGGTCGGTAAAAGGAGTACCCAGCTTGCTGGGGGGTAAACGGTAATGACTGGGGAAGGCACTGGCAAACCACCCCGTATTGAGTCTGCCACAAAAACGCTAGAAGGCATCACCCCAAGGGTCAGATATGACCTGGTGCTTGCACAGGGGATACCTTTACCTTTACCTTTACCAGGCCATAGCCACCCAGTCTGGAATTCCCACAATACCCAGTAGCCTTCAAAGCCTTTGATAATTCATTGAGCTTCCTTATAGTTTAAAATAATGCCCTCCTCATTGGCTCAGTTGCTGATTTTCTGCTCCTTTGAATACACTTCTTTCTTATTGTATTTATTTATTTGATTTCTATCTTGCTGCTCACGAAAAGTCTTGCGGTGGTTTACAAGTATATAACAATAAATTCCATAACCCCCCATAAAAATCAGCCTGTAGCAGAAACCAAACAGATGGCAATCACTACCCTAAGATTCTTAACACTCCACCCCCTATCCCCCAGCCTGAGGACCGAGTTCTCTGCGAATGGGTATGGGGAACCAGATCTAACCTATCTGGGGGAGCCTCTGATGGTCATGACAGATCAGCTGTTTGGTCCATGCTCCCATCTTCAGCCTTCTCAAGCATCACAGACACTTTCCACTGCCTGAGAAGTCTGGGGGCGGGGGGCGGGGGGGGGAGAAGTTTAAACTTGCTGAATAGTGGCCAAATTGCTGAATTGCAATTTGGTCACCGCTAATTCAGCAGGCTTAAAAAAACAGAGATTGGCCATTCGAATTGGCTATGTCTGAAAAGTAGTCGAATCAGCATTCTTCTTCTTTTTATCCTCTAGCTGGTGATTGGATGGACCAGGTTGTCCTCTCAGCCAATACGCTGCTGTAGTTGCCACTGGATTTTATTTTATTTTTCGCCTTTTATATATATATATAATGGTACCAGTCTTGACAATTGGTAGCAGTACTTTTGGCCATATGGATAGTCAATCGCTGGTTTCAAAGGTCTTCCTCGATCAGTTTAAGCCATGTTTTCTTTGGCACCAATTTGTTGGATCTTCCATTCGGCTACTTGTCAGCTTTCCTGAAACAGGCAGCTCATTCCTACTCCTGATCCTCCTGATAAAGTAATCAAGGGTACCACAAAGTTCTGCACATTTCTTCTGCAGCATGGCCAATGGCTTTTGGGATAATTTGAATGGTTTTTGTTTGGTTTCATCTGATAGAAAACTGAGGCTAACAGATTGGATGGGGCCTTACAGGTCATCTCATCTGATTTCATGATGAGCGGAGGAGGTCCGAAGGCATTGCTACTCTAACCAGCTTCTCATTCATATCCTGCTAGCTGCCAGCTGGTGGCAGCAGAGAAGGAATCCCAATTGTGAAAGGGAATGAACTAGAGGGAACTGGAAGTGGCCAATACCTCTTGATGGACTAATACAGGCATTCTCAACCAGGGTTTCATGAAAGAAGAAGAAGAAGAAGAAGAAGAAGAAGAAGAAGAAGAAGAAGAAGAAGAAGAAGAAGAAGAAGAAGAAGAAGAAGAAGAAGAAGAAGAGTTGGTTCTTAGATGCCGCTTTTTTCTACCAAAGGAGTCTCAAAGCAGATTACATTTGCTTTCCCTTTCCTTTCCCCACAACAGACACCCTGTGAAGGAGGGGAGGCTGAGAGAGCCCTGATATTACTGAAGAAGAAGAAGAGTTGGCTCTTATATGCCACTCTTTTTTAACCGAAGGAGTCTCAAAGCAGCTCAGTCACCTTCCCTTTCTTCTCACCACAACAGATACCCTGTGAGGGAGCTCCTTGCTGAGGTCAACATAAGTCTAAGCTAAACAGGATTGGTACTTGGAAGGGAGACCACCAAGGAAGGCTCTGCAGAGGAAGGCCATGGCCAACCACCTCTGTATCTCCTTTGCTTAGAGAGCCCCTCTTTAGGATCACAATTTGGCTAACCTAAGCATGGTTGGTACTTGGAAAGGAGACCACCAAGGAATACTTTGCAGAGGAAGGCCACGGTCAACCCCTCTCTGCTTCTCCCTTACTTTGAAAGCCACTTTCTTGGATCACCATCAGTCTAAGCTATGAAGGATAGGTACTTGGATGGGAGGGCAGCAAAGAAGAGTCCACAGAGGAGGGCATTTGTGACATGAGACCTTCAAGGCTTTGCTACTAAGGCATAGAATTTGAAGCTCTGGGAATCCATCCATGTTGTAAGAACGCAGGAGGGACCCCTTATGAGGAAACAGGTGGGTGATTCATCATTCCCGCATGTTTCCATAGCTGAAGCATCAAAGGAGATGTTCCATCACCTTGATGAGCTGTTTAGTAACTTAAACATCAAACAGATGTTAATAAGGAGACCGTATCTCAGAGCCCTCTTTATAGGGACGCTATTATTTCATGGGGAAACAGAATTCCAGATGACAACAATGGTAGTCATACAGGCATGTCCAATGTTAATTGCTGCTAATACAGAGGAAAAGCCGTAGGTGCCTTCTCTCCCTATTTGAGACCATCGTTGTCTTTGGTTTGAGGTGAATCTAATAATAGAATCATAGAATCATAGAGTTGGAAGTGGCCATACGGACCATTCTAGTCCAACCCTCTGCTCAACGCAGGATCAGTCCTAAGCATCCAAGAAAAGTATGTATCCAACCTTTGCTTGAAGACTGCCAGTGAGGGGGAGCTCACCACCTCCTTAGGCAGCCTATTCCACTGCTGAACTACTCTGACTATGAAAAATTTTTTCCTGATATCTAGCCTATATCTGCGACGTACCTCGCAGAGTGTCTGTTGTGGGGTGAGGATGTGCAGGTGATTATAGGCAGGAACTCAAAAGTTGAACTATAAAACAATATAATATTTTAACAATGATTTATTCAAGTGCACCAATATTAGGTTAAAAACCAAGTCAAAACTATATAAAAACTGTACAGCTCTAACTGCACATGAACAGACCAAATGTGGTTCAACCCTACCGGGTCTTCCTCAGCGGTCAATAATATTAAACAATGCACTGTTATCTAAAACCAATTATGAAGTACAGCTGGGTGGTCAACGGAAATCTGTGAGGTGTAGCCCCAACAAAGACTGCTGTCGTGTTTCTTTTTGGTGCCCCACCTTGTTTTCTGACACACAGGAGATGCACCCTCTATGCCAGAGGTTCTCAACATCCCTAATGCTGCGACCCTTTAATACAGTTCCTCTTGTTGCGGTGACCCCCAACCATAAAATTATGCAAGGGTTCTTTCACAGAAATTAAACCGAAATGGACCAATGCCATGAAGATCCATTGTTCATGATTGTAGATAAATTGTCCCCCCCCCCCCAGGGTTTCTCAGTTCAGTTCTGCCTCTTGTCCCACCATGCCGACCTCTCTCTTTCCCACTGCTCCAGACTGACAAATGCTTTATCTCGATCTACCCATCAAGACTGTTGTGTGTATGATGCCCCCCTCCTCCCCGGCCAAGCTGCTCGTCCTGCCGCGACCCCTGTGAAAGGGTCGTTTGACCCCCAAAGGGGTCCCAATCCTCAGGTTGAGAACCACTGTTCTATGCAGAGCAAAACAATAGCTGAAAGTGGTATTCCTCGATATTACATATCTTAGAAGGTGGGACTTTACTTTCTCTGCGTAATCAAACTCTTCCAACAAGGTTTGCTGGAGATGTAAACTTTCTGAAAAGTGAAATATCCAGGAGGAGAAGAGAAGAACATTTCATGTTCATGACGAAATCTGAAGCATCCCAAGCTAGTGCGCCCTAGATAATGTCTCACCCCTTCTTCAGATCCTTTGTGTGCCTATAAAACAGGGCTGGCAGCATGGAAGTGGATAATTGTGCCTAGCTGGTTCAGAAGCAGAGATTTCAAAAGCACTTAAGAAACATCCCCTTGCATTTCTACCTGTGTGTGCTGCATTGCTTAATCCAGTCACCTGTTTGGATTGCATTATGGGATGTGACACCTGAAAGCTTAGAGTGGGGAACTCTTGCATAAATTATTTTTTATTCATCTTTTAAGGTGACAGGACGGAAGCATCCCTCAATCTGATTATGCAGCCCAGCATCGGATTTTACAGACATTAAAGAACTAACTTAATATCACTCACATAAAATCAATTTCTGAAAGATAAAGGTAAAGTTATCCCCTGTGCAAGAACCGGGTCATGTCTGACCCTTTGGGTGACGCCCTCTAGCGTTTTCATGGCAGACTCAATACGGGGTGGTTTGCCAGTGCCTTCCCCAGTCATTACCGTTTACCCCCCAGCAAGCTGGGTACTCATTTTACCGACCTCAGAAAGAGGGAAGGCTGAGTCAACCTTGAGCCGGCTGCTGGGATCGAACTCCCAGACTCATGGGCAGAGCTTCAGACAGCATGTTGGCTGCCTTATCACTCTGTGCCACAAGAGGCTTTGATACATAAGATCCTCCAATTTAAGAAAAAGAAGAAGTTGCGTTTTATACCCCAAGGAGTCTCAAAGCAGCTTACAATCGCAAATGTGGTGCAGTTGTTAAGAACGGCGTCTTCTTATCTGGTGAGCCGGGTTTGATTTGTCCACACGCAGCCAGCTGGGTGATGTTTGGCTCGTCACAGTCCTGAGTGTGCTGTTCTCACAGAGCAGTCCTGTCAGAGCTTTCTCAGCCCCACCTCCCTCACAGGGTGTCTGTTGTGTGCGAGGAAGGGAAGGCAGTGAAAAGCAGGGTATAAAAAACACTTCTTTTTCTTCTTCTGCAGAGGAGTGAGGAATCCAACCCGGTTTGCCAGATTAGAAACCACCTCTCCTACTACTAAACCAAGCTGAAAAAGGGAATTAGACAGGTCCATGGAGATAAGTTTATCAGTGGCTAGGAGCCATGGTGACAAAAGGGCACTTTTTCATCCAGAGGCAGGAAATTTCTGAACAGCAATTTCAGGAGGTTGGCTTTTTAGAGGAGCCCCTACATGAGACAATATGCTGGATTAGATGATCAAATATTGATCTCATCTAGAAGGGCTCTTCTTATGTTCGTATGAATGCCTTGGCCTCTATTCCCGGTTGCTGGCCATCCAGAGGAATTGGCTGGACACCTGGAGTGATGGTTGCTGGACTAGATCGTCCACTGCTCTGATCCAGCAGAGCTCTTCTGGTGTTCTTAAGAAGGCCTCGGACACTATGCCCTGTGTATGGCCCTTTAGAAGAACTGGTTGGTCAATGTATGAGCCAGAATGCTTGGCTAGATGGACCACTGGTTTGATCCTACAGGGCTTTTCTTATTAAGGCCTCAGTCTCTGTGCCCTGTTGTTGGCCTTCCAGAGGAAATGGTTGGCCACTGTGTGAGACAGGAAGCTGAACTAGATGGACCACTGGTCTGATTCAACAGGGCTCTTCTTACGTTGCATTGAACCCAAATGTCACATAAATTGCACTGGGCATTGTAGTCCATGGACATCTGGAGAGTCACAGTTTCACCACCTCTGCAATAAATGGAAATCTCCATAAATAACAATAGCTGGAATATCCCACCATAGCACAGCTTCATCAAAGCTTTAGAGTTAAGCAGGACTGATCATGGCTAGCAGTTGGGTGGGATTTGATTGCAATGCAGAGGAAAGCAATGACAAATCACACCTCTTCTCTTGCTTTGAACACTCCATGGCTTGGTCTCCACAAGTTGGTTGCAACTCATAGAACCATAGAACCATAGAATCATAGAGTTGGAAGGGGCCATACAGGCCATCTAGTCCAACCCTCTGCTCAACGCAGGATCAGCCCTGAGCATCCTAAAGCATCCAAGAAAAATGTGTATCCAACCTTTGCTTGAAGACTGCCAGTGAGGGGGAGCTCACCACCTCCTTAGGCAGCCTATTCCACTGCAGAACTACTCTGACTGTGAACAATTTTTACCTGATATCTAGCCTATATCGTTGTACTTAAAGTTTAAACCCATTACTGCATGTCCTCTCCTCTGCAGCCAACGGGAACAGCATCCTGCCCTCCTCCAAGTGACAACCTTTCAAATACTTAAAGAGGGCTATCATGTCCCCTCTCAACCTCCTTTTCTCCAGTCTGAACATTCCCAAGTCCCTCAATCTATCTTCATATGGCTTGGCCCCTTGGTCCCTACTCAACATAACATGATCCATTCAACATTGAGGGGGAAAGAGGGAAGGAGACCAAAGCAGTTGATAAAATAGCGCATTTGTGCATTTCTGCATGGTGACTGATTGGCCGTTGTGAGAAAGTAAGCTGTGAGCTGGTCGACAGACAGATCTAGTCTATAAAAGGAATTGTGCAAATTGAAGGCTTCAATGAAGAAAAGCCACCCATTGTGGTTTTGAGGGTGGTGATCGAATAATGAGTATAAAATGTCTGAGGTAACAATTAGAAGCATGTAAATAGGACTAAAAAGTGTTGGTAATCAAGACCACAAACATCCATCCTCAAAGGTAGCCAGACACCTTCAAGCCTTCTAAGACGGTCTATAAAGCCCTTTTTGGTGAGAGCCAGTTTGGTGTCGTGGTTAGGAGTGCGGACTACTAATCTGGCATGCCGGGTTCGATTCTGCGCTCCCCCACGTGCAACCAGCTGGGTGACCTTGGGCTCGCCACGGCACTGATAAAACTGTTCTGACCGGGCAGTGATATCAGGGCTCTCTCAGCTTCACCCACCTCACGGGGTGTCTGTTGTGGGGAGAAGAAAGGGAAGGTGAATGGAAGCCGCTTTGAGACTCCTTCAGGTAGAGAAAAGCGGCATATAAGAACCAACTCTTCTTCTTCTTCTTCTTCTTCTTCTTCTTCTTCTTCTTCTTCTTCTTCTTCTTCTTCTTGACTCCGGATTCCTCCAACAACTTCACGGGACGTCCAACTGAAGTTCCTCTCCCAATTTGCTCTTCTCCAGAGACACAGGTAAATGGGGTCTTTAGACTGCTTATGATGGTAGGGCTGATCTAAAAAGAAAAACATTTAGGGGGCTTCTTATCCAAAGAATGGTCACGTTTTCTAAGAATGTGTTAATCAGTTGTTTGACTAACTTCAATCTTTAGAGGCTTGTGGTGGATGGATGTTTTCACAAATTGTAACCATTTGTTGTGAATTTCTTGCATTATGCAGGAGGTTGGACTAGATGACCATGAAGGTCCCTTCCAACTCTATGATTCTATGAAATTAATCAAATACTAAAGCTACAGGTCTACAACTACCATTTTTAATTTTTTAATTTTTTGAAGCCATTCTGTTTTGGGCAAGTTATTCAATAGGGAATAAAATATTTGATTTGATCTTTCCCTCTATCAATAATAGCACATCTGTCTGTCTATGTATACGTTTCTTCAGTGTTTTTATTTATTTATTTATTTTATAAGATTTTTATACCACCCTTCCAAAGTAGGGATGGGCACAAACCCGCACATGAAATATAGTTTGTGCTGACTTTTAGCTGATTCATAGTTTGCAAACTGAAATTCTATTGTAACAAATTTTCATGAATTTTGAGCAGTTTGTGTCTAACAGCCAAATATAAAGGAGCACCAGACCTCAGCAATAAGCAAGGAAACAGGAAATCTGAGTCGAGGAAGCTACCAAGTGAATTAACAAAAAACTCTCCATACTTTTTCTTTTCTTTGGAGTCCAGCCAGAATGACCTCCAGATTTATTTTGTCTTCAAGCTGCATTTCCAATTTATACAAGACTAGGGATAAAGCCCGTCGCATTCAGGAATACATGGGGCACTAGATTTGGGGAAGGGATGGAAGAACTCTGTGGATGCCCTCCCCCTACCTGCAGGACCTGGAAAGGCTGCAGGCAGATGTTACAGAACTCACTGGCAGGGGCAGCTCTCACACAACAGGCATCTGCAGCCTCCAAGCCTTGGAGGGAAGTGGAAAGAGGAGGGGTGGTCAGGGGTGGGGGAACAGAAGGTGACTGGCTAGCCACTGGACAAACAAGCAAGCCAGTTGGAGGAGGAGGCACTCAAGGGTGGGACAGTTGCCCTTAGTGGGTGTTAAGCACTGAGTGGCACTTAAGCCATGAGACCAGTTCCTCTTCCAGTCCCTTACCAGTCCCTCATACAGACAAGCCAAAGCCTCAGTTTCTTGAGCTGCATCAAGTGCCTTCATAGTCTTTAGACACATCTATTAGGTAAGGAGAAACCTTCTCCCTCCCCTTCTCTCTGAGGACCCAGCCTAATGTCTACAAGGAAACTTTGGGATGAGAGAGGATGCTGAGATGACCCACAAGTCTGATTCAACAGGGTTCTTCTTATGTGGCTTTGAAACAAATTCGTGCAATACACATATATGCTAAATAATCTACCCAAGTCACAACAGCCTAAATAACCTGCCTTAACTCAAACTCGTCAGATTGGTTAGTATTGGATGGAAGACCACTTGTCTGATCCAGCAAGGCTCTGTTTAAGTTTTCCTGGGTTTTTTCCCCATTGTCTTCATATGTATTTTAGCTTTATTTTTAATTGTTCTAAGGATAGAATCATAGAATCATAGAATCATAGAGTTGAAAGAGGCCATACAGGCCGTCTAGTCCAACCCCCTGCTCAACGAAGGATCAGCCCAAAGCATCCTAAAGCATCCCAAAGCACCCTAAAGCAGGGGTAGTCAACCTGTGGTCCTCCAGATGTTCTTGGACTACAATTCCCATGAGCCCCTGCCAGAATTTGCTGGCAGGGGCTCATGGGAGTTGTAGTCCATGAACATCTGGAGGACCACAGGTTGACTACCCCTGCCCTAAAGCATCCTAAAGGATGTGTGTGCTGGGTTTTTGTAATGGCTTTATTTATTTGAATGTGATGCTTTTATGCGTATTTTAATTTGCTAGCCATCTCTCTGATCTTTGCAACAGCTTGAGGGTAAGAAACCAATTTCATTAAACAAATTAAGTTTATAAGACTTCTAAGGTTCAAGGGGGTGGCCAGTTACAGTGGATGAGTGATAGGGTTGTGAGTGTCCTGCATGGTGCAGGGGGTTGGACTAGATGACCCAAGAGGTCCCTTTCTACTTTATGATTCTATGATTCTAAGAGTTGAATAAAAGATCTGCTCTCCTCAGTGTGCTCTCTTTTTCCAGTGACTTAAGAACACTGGTGGTCTTGTTGATTGCATTCACCCTGGAACTTTTGTTCCTGCAGGTCAACCTTCACTGCCAAAAGATGGTTTATGGAACTTTTTGTGGCTTCACCCGTGTCTCTCAGTGTCCACCTTCATCCAGCCTCCCCCTTTCTGCATCATGATCCCAGGGCCAATTATGAACTGTGCCGATGAGCCATGTGCCATGGAGTGCACCTCACCGTGTGCCCCTAACTGTGGTTACCAAGGACTGGGTAGAGACCTGTACCCATACTCTCGTTTTGGGCATTGGTACTGAAAAAATGGGGAAAAGATGGGAAAAGATGGGAAAAGATGGGGAAGAAATGGAGATAGTGACAGATTTTATTTTCCTGGGCTCCAAGATCACTGCAGAGGGGGACTGCAGCAAAGAAATTAAAAGACGCTTGCTCCTGGGGAGGAAAGCTATGGCAAATCTAGACAGCATCCTAAAAAGCAGAGACATCACCCTGCCAACAAAAGTGCGTTTAGTCAAGGCTATGGTTTTCCCGGTTGCAATGTATGGCTGCGAAAGTTGGACCATAAGGAAGGCCGAGCGTCAAAGAATTGAGGCTTTTGAACTCTGGTGCTGGAGAAGACTCTTGCGAGTCCCTTGGACTGCAAGGCGAACAAACCGGTCAGTCCTAGAGGAGATCAGCCCTGACTGCTCTTTAGAAGGCCAGATCCTGCAGATGAAACTCAAATACTTTGGCCACCTCATGAGAAGGAAGGACTCCCTGGAGAAGAGCCTGATGCTGGGAGCGATCGAGGGCAAAAGAAGAAGGGGACGACAGAGAATGAGGTGGCTGGATGGAGTCACTGAAGCAGTCGGTGCAAACTTAAATGGACTCCAGGGAATGGTAGAGGACAGGAAGGCCTGGAGGATCATTGTTCATGGGGTCGCGATGGGTCGGACACGACTTCGCACATAACAACAACAACACTGAAAAAACAGGATGAGTTCCAAACAACTGTGATATGGAACGAGAGTTAGAGATGGATGGCTGAGGTTTTGAGGAACTGAGTCAGGGATGCTTATTACTAGCCAACCCTGACGGAAAAGTTTGGAGCAAAAGATACACTAGACTCAATGGAATGTAGTGCCAGGATATTTTGAGAGGGTAGCTGCATTGGTCTGCAGTGGAACAGTTAGAAGGGAGTCTAGTAGCACCCTGAAACACATGTTGGTCTCTAAATCGCTACTGAATTCAAATCTAACTAGCCTGTATGTCTCTCCTGGGATGCCATGGGACCTGGGTATTTACTGTGTCCATCAGAGGTCCATGAACTCAAGAAAATTATCATTTCTGCCAGTTCTGTTCAGTTGATGTCAAGATTTTTCTTCCCTCCATCAAGAAATGAAATCCTTACTTCTGAAAGCAGGTGTTAGCTGTCTGCTTTTTGTCCCAAACGTGTATAGCTAACATATAATATCTATGAATCATAGAATCATAGAGTTGGAAGGGGCCATACAGGCCATCTAGTCCAACACCCTGCTCAACACAGGATCAGCCCAAAGCATCCTAAAGCAATCCTAAAGATGGATGGATGGATGGGTGGGTGGGTGGGTGGGTGGGTGGATGGATGGATGGATGGATGGATGGGTAGATGGGTAGATGGGTAGATGGGTAGATGGGTAGATGGGTAGATGGGTAGATGGATAGATGGATAGATGGATAGATGGATAGATGGATAGATGGATAGATGGATAGATAGATAGATGATAGATAGATAGATAGATAGATAGATAGATAGATAGATAGATAGATAGATAGATAGATAGATAGATAGATAGATAGATAGATAGATAGATAGATAGATAGTTCATGTAGCAAGTGACCTGGAAAAGAAATGGAAATGGGGATTGGAAAGTTAGATGGATGCAAAACTGAATGGGGCATTCACAAGTCGAGATTCCATGCCAATTTCACTTTCTGTAGCAAAAAGAGAGAAAAAAGAGAGACACTTGAATCTACCTTGAGCTTGGTGCCACCCCATATTCTTCAACAGGAGTGAAATACACGTTTAAATGCACATTTGGCATCCATGAAGTCAAGTAGTCAACTCTGATGAGGCTTCTGGAAATCTCAACCATCCTTTTGTAGCATTATCCTCTGGCAACGAGATGTATCGAATTGGACACCTTCTTGAGAACTTTGAGCTGCTGGGCTGTCCTAACAAAGACAAGGTGGAAGATGGGACATGGGAACTTTATTTTAACCCCATAATTGCTTCAAAACGAATGTGTGGAATGCTGAATGAAGACAGGTAAACATCAGCTGCCTTTACTGTCTCTTTGCATGTGCACATCCGTCTTTCTTTAACATTAAAACTTCATGCTGCAGTAAATAATGTCTGCTGTTATTTTTATTAATGCACTCACATGATCGTTCTCAAAATGTGTTACTGGATTTATTTTATTTCCTTATTTTACTACATTTGCATAATGCCCTCCCCTGAGGCCCAGGGCGGTTCACATGGGACGTGAAGTAACTGAACATCAAACTCATGTTTTACATATTGAATAGAACAGAACAAGAACAGTGGGAGTGATAAGAATAACAACGATAGAACAATTTAACTGAATGATCATCAAACAGGTCCATGGTTGTCCAGGTGAGGTGCATGGATTACTGGGAGAGAGGTTCAGGGGCCCAAGGGGTGTTGCTGGTTCCAGTCAACCTCAACCAAATGCCTGGTGGAAGAGCTCCATTTTGATATAGCCCCAAATCCCCTTTTCCTTTTTAGCCACTGAGTCATACTGCCGACTCCTGTTCAATGTATGGTCTAGATACACTAGACTCAATGCTAGTGTATTGTAGTAGTATGTGCAATCCTATTTGCACATAATACTTATCAATATAGAAATAATGTAGGCTATAGTAGAAGAGGTAGTGACAGATTTTATTTTCCTGGGCTCCAAGATCACTGCAGATGGGGACTGCAGCAAAGAAATTAAAAGACGCTTGCTCCTGGGGAGGAAGCTATGGCAAATCTAGACAGCATCCTAAAAAGCAGAGACATCACCCTGCCAATGAAAGTGTGTCTAGCCAAGGCTATGGTCTTCCCAGTTGCAATGTATGGCTGTGAAAGTTGGACCATAAGGAAGGCCGAGCATCAAAGAATTGAAGCTTTTGAACTGCTGGAAAAGACTCTTGCAAGTCCCTTGGACTGCAAGGCGAACAAACCGGTCAGTCCTAGAGGAGATCAGCCCAGACTGCTCCTTAGAAGGCCAGATCCTGAAGATGAAACTCAAATACTTTGGCCACCTCATGAGAAGGAAGGACTCCCTGGAGAAGAGCCTAATGCTGGGAGCGACTGACAGCAAAAGAAGAAGGGGACGACAGAGAATGAGGTGGCTGGATGGAGTCACTGAAGCAGTCGGTGCAAATTTAAATGGACTCCGGGGAATGGTAGAGGACAGGAAGGCCTGGAGGGTCATTGTCCATCGGGCCGTGATGGGTCAGACACGACTTCGCACTTAACAACAACAACATAGTAGAAGAGACCTGTATTTTCTTTTTTTTGGGGGGGGGTGCGGGAAGTTGTGCTTCACTCTGTTAGTAGAAGTCTCAAAGTAGCTTTCAATCGACTATCCACAACAGACACACTGTAGTTAGGTGAGGCTGAGATATCTCTAACAGAACTGGGAATGGTCCAAAGTCACCCAGCAGGCTGCATGTGGAGGAATGGGGGATCACGATTAGAAGCCACCACTCTTAATCACCACACCCAGTCACCACACTCACTGGATACCCATCAGGTCTGTGTACAGGAAGGATTTTGGAATGATATGTTTATTGCATAATGGCTAATGAGATCATTAATACTGCCCACCATTGCATTGTGACCGACCTGAATAGCCCAGGCAAGCCTGACCCCATCAGCCTGGAGAAGAGGAAGTTGAGAGGGAATGTGATTGCCCTCTTTAAGTATCTGAAATGCTGTCAGAGGAGGGCAGGGAGACATTCCTATTGGTAGCAGAGGAGGGAACCCACAGTAATGGGTTGAAACTACTGGTAGAACTTCAATGACTAGATATCAGGGGGAGAAATTCATAGTTCAGCAGTGGAATGGGCTGCCTAAGGAGGTGTGGAGCTCCACCTCACTGGCAGTCTTCAAGCAGCGGCTGGATAGATCCTTCTCCTGGATGCTTGAGGCTGATCCTGCACTGAGCAGGGGGTGGGACTAGATGGCCTTGATGCCCCCTTCCCACTCTAGGATTCTATGAGTCCAGTTCAGCAGTGGAATGGGCTGCCTAAGGAGGTGTGGAGCTCCACCTCACTGGCAGTCTTCAAGCAGCGGCTGGATAGATCCTTCTCCTGGATGCTTGAGGCTGATCCTGCACTGAGCAGGGGAGGATTCTTTTATTGATCTCGGAAGCTAAGCAAAGTTGGCCCTGGCTAGCATTTGGAAGGGCAACCTCCAAGGAAAACCCGGGTCATGATGCAGGGACAGGCAAGGGTAGACCACCTCTGAAAGTCTCTTTCCTGGCAGTCAGACCATCTTAAGATCTCCTCACTACATTACACACATGCTATATGAGACATAAATAACATTGCATTGACACCACGCTGAATTTCAAGGATGGGATAATAAGAAAAACCAGCAGTCAACAGCTAAGATGCAAGGACTTTATTATGACCATGATTGGGAAAACATTTGCAGGGAAAGGGCAGGTTTCAAAAACAGAGCAAAGAGTAAAGCGACAGAACAGTTACAGAAATGTAATTGCTACATATGCTCAGTTGAAGGTCCAGAGATTTTCTTGTTTTGCTTCTGTAGATGTTCCTTGTGCTCAGTTCTTTCTCAATAGCCGCATCCCCACTGTCCATATGGGTAGCAGTATCTTGGACCACACCATCCCCCGTAGCCACCACAGCTTCCGTAGCCCCCGTAGCCCCCGTAACCATAACCGCATGGCTCATAACATCGGGGGCTGCAATATCTTGATCCATACCCGCTGCCATAAGCATAGCCATAACCACAGGGGTCACTGCATTTCTGGTGTTTCCATGGTCCGCAGGCACTTTTGTAGCTGTGACACATTTTTGGTGCAAAGAGAGGAGAATCTGGAATGAAAGACAGAGTCTATCAATTTTGCTGGCTATTTTGAATCAAACTGAGGGATCCTAGAAGAAGAAGAAGAAGAAGACAAAGAAGACAAAGAAGACGAAGACAAAGACGAAGAAGACGAAGACGAAGACAAAGACAAAGACGAAGACGAAGACGAAGAAGACGAAGAAGACGAAGAAGACGAAGAGAGAAGAAGAAGAAGAAGAAGAAGAAGAAGAAGAAGAAGAAGAAGAAGAAGAAGAGCTGGGGATTTTTGGACCTTACTTTTTACTACCCAATGGAGTCTCAAAGCAACTTACAAAGTAACAGAGACCCTGTGGGGTAGGTGGGGCTATGAGAGCTCTGAGAGACCTGTGACTGACCCAAGGGCACCCAGTTGGCTGCATGTGGAGGAGAAGTGGGGAATCGAACTGGATTCTCCAGATTAGAGACTGCCACTCTTAACCACTACAACACACTGGCTCCTAAGTGGCCCTCTCCTCTTTGTCTGACATCTTGGGCTCTCCTATCCAGCCTTTTTTCTCTCTTCTTCTCTGTTGTTGTTGTTAGGTGCAAAGTCATGTCTGACCCATCGTGACCCCATGGACAATGATCCTCCAGGCCTTCCTGTCCTCTACCATTCCCCGGAGTCCATTTAAGTTTGCACCGACTGCTTCAGTGACTCCATCCAGCCACCTCATTCTCTGTCGCCCCCTTCTTCTTTTGCCCTCGATCACTCCCAGCATTAGGCTCTTCTCCAGGGAGTCCTTCCTTCTCATGAGGTGGCCAAAGTATTTGAGTTTCATCTTCAGGATCTGGCCTTCTAAAGAGCAGTCAGGGCTGATCTCCTCTAGGACTGACCGGTTTGTTCGCCTTGCAGTCCAAGGGACTCACAAGAGTCTTCTCCAGCACCAGAGTTCAAAAGCCTCAATTCTTTGACACTCGGCCTTCTTCCTCCATGTCTCATCTATTTCAAAGCCTCCCATTTCTCATAAGCTCTATGACTTCAATACCCTAATCACCTGGTTTGTGAAGCTCATAATTGCTTTACTTATCCTCTCTAAAGTCATTTAGTGGACAGACCTCTGCCAACTACATTATTTCTGCCTGCCCATTCCTTCCCTGATGGTTGGTAGGAACCGTTAATATTGTGCCAAGCTTGTGAGATCTCTTGAAGAAATCTTGGCCACTGGAGAAAATAAACTTCTAGAAAATAAACAACGATATAGGCTAGATATCAGGAAAAAAAATTTCACAGTCAGAGTAGTTCAGCAGTGGAATGGGCTGCCTAAGGAGGTGGTGAGCTCCCCCTCACTGGCAATCTTCAAGCAAAGCTTGGATACACACTTTTCTTGGGTGCTTTAGGATGCTTAAGGCTTCCTAAGGGGTTGGACTAGATGGCCTGTATGGCCCTTCCAACTCTATGGTTCTATGTTTCTATGATTCTATGATTAGATTAGCCTCTGGTCTCATCTAAAAAGGCAAGTCCATGAATTCTATGATTCCAAGTTCTGGATCTCCTTTTGATGCCACCAGCTCCTTATACCTTCCCCTAGAAAGAACTCCCATACTCAGCACTTCTGAAAAGAAGAGAACCTGCTAAGATCCCATGAAGAATTAATTAAATGATCTTGGCATTTCATTAAGAGGGTGAATGATCTTGGACTTACCTGCTTCTCAGAAGATCAGGAGAAGTTAGGGTAAGTTGTTAGAAGAAGCTTGTGAAGGGAGTCCTTTTATACTCTGATCACAGGAAGCCTGGTGGGTGGGGGCCATCCTTGGAATTCACAGTCCTAATTGGTAGATGCCTAATTAGTGCTTGATGTTTTATGTAACCCCCTGCAATTCATCCTTAAACTCTGGAGCTTTGCACTGATTGGTATATGGAACGCCCATGTTGACATGGCTTGGTTGTTGATTGTTTGAGAATCATTTTCAGCTGAATTGTTATATGGGACATGTTGCATGGGTATTTTTCTCTTGGTTCCTGATTCTTGGTGAGTTATTTCTTGAGTTCATTTTGGAACATCTCACCAATGGCGGGTGAAGGTGGACTGAATATTATATGGTCGCTTCTGCCTTTCATATTGGCCATATCAATGGAAATCAGGTTTTGTTGTTGCTCCTTGTAGGGGAGATTGTAAAGATGGGTTGGACCCAAAGATTCATTAGAGTGAATTCATTAGGTGGGCTTCCCTGTGAAAAATGTTTTCTCTATGTAAAACACACACACACAGAGCATTCTGCAGGGCCTGCAAAATGGAGCTCTTCCACCAGGTCTATGGTTGAGGCTGGCATGGTGAGGAAGAACTGATGGGCCCCTAGTGTTAAGAGCGTAAACACCCCCCATGTGATCCACGCTCCCTCCTCTAATTCCTCTATTAGATTTTTGGGGGGTTAGTGGATTGTTGACCACTATGGTTTTAAAAAATGTTTTAGGAGTCTGTTCTGTCTTGGATGAATGTCCGTAATTGTTTTAATGGGGTTTTAATGGGTCCTTTAACACAGTGGTCCCTAACCTTTTTATCACCGGGGACCACTCAACGCTGGGGACCACTCACCGGGGACCACTCGACACCTTTTAATGAGGCCCGGTGGGGGGATAGTTTACTCCTCTACTCTCAACCACTGCCTAGCGCTCTCTGATCGCTATGGTAATGTTTGAACATCCCTTCAAAATAAGATACAGACACACCACAACAATGAAGTGTGCTGTAAAGGGCTGGGGGGGATGAAGTAAAGGGCCGGGGGGGGGGGGAGAGAGAGGCGTCCTTCGGGGCCCACCTCCAATTAGTCGAAGGACCACATGTGGTCCGCTGCCCACAGGTTGGGGATCGCTACTTTAACATGACTGCTGTAACCCACCACAAGCCAGTTATGGGAATGGTGGTCAATAAGTCGAACCAAACATGAGGATTTGGGGGCTAAGGTGCTTCCATGAAGCACTGACCTACATCAGGGGTAGTTAACTTGTGGTCCTCCAGATGTCCATGAACTACACTTCCCATGAGCCCCTGCCTGTATCTGCTGGCAGGGGCTCATGGGAATTGTAGTTCATGAACATCTGGAGGACCACAGGTTGACTACCCCTGACCTACATGGTTCAGGAAAGACCAATCCCATCAGATCTCCAAAGATTTGGGTGGTAGTTCCTCCAAGGAACACTGGGGGTCATGACGTGGAGGCGGCCAATGGCAACCCAACGTCCTTTGCTTGGCAGCCAGACAATCAGATCTTCTGGCTGCACCATATATGCCATACATTAAATAAAATAAATGACCAATGCTTCCTTGAATCCTTCAGGAAAGGAGAAATCATGTGGTCTCGTGTGACTTGCCAATTGTAGTTGTCATCTCTTATGCCTGACCTCAGGCAGACTGTGACTGGGTGGGCAGGGAGGGTTGTGTCAGTTCTTGACTCTTGTGGCCCTTTCTTACACGCCAGGGAAATGCTGATCACCACTTTGGGAACGGGAAGTGAATTTCCTCCAGGCCAAACTGACTAGGGATTCTGTGGGGTTTTTTTGAGGGAGGAGGCATCATCTGGGCATTGAATTGGGGTCATTGTGGGCGGGCAGGTAGTTGTGAGTCTCCTGCATTGTGCAAGGGGTTGATGACCCTGGAGGTACCGTTCAAATCCATGGCTCTAGGATTGGAGAAATCAGGTTTTTTGAGATCAACCCCTATGACATACCATAGTTTCTAAGGGAAAACCCTCTCCAAATTTTACCTTCCACAGGCATCCCCCCATAAAAAATCCCCAGGAATTTTCCAGAAGGAAGTTAGCAAGCACAATTATAATTCTGTCAATATAAGAACCTTCAAACTTTTGAACCTTTGGAACTTTAGAGTTATCACATTGGTTGTTGAGTGCAACCACAAAATGGCTGCCACAGAGATGGAACCTACCCCAAAATGGCTCTTGCAGTAGGCAAATTTCACGGAGAGGAGAGGGGAGGGGAGGGGAGGGGAGGGGGAGGAGAGGGGAGGGGAGGGGAGGAGAGGAGAGGAGAGGGGAGGGGAGGGGAGGGGAGGGGGGGAGGGGGAGGGGAGGGGAGGGGAGGGGGAGGAGAGTGGAGTGGAGTGGAGTGGAGTGGAGTGGAGGGGAGGGGAGGAGAGGAGAGGGGAGGGGAGGGGAGGGGAGGGGGGGAGGGGGAGGGGGAGGGGGAGGAGAGGAGAGGAGAGGAGAGGAGAGGAGAGGAGAGGAGAGGAGAGGAGAGGAGAGGAGAGGAGAGGAGAGGAGAGGAGAGGAGAGGAGAATACGGGAGAATATTTCACCACTCCAGTGGCAGCTTCCATTGAAACAATGCTATTTCAACCAGCACAGTCAAATGTCCAATAGCCAATGTCCAAGCTGTTGGGCAGGATGCCCACTTGATCCTAAACCCTGTCTAAAACCACTTAGTTAACACCAGGAAAGTGTCAATGAGTACATTTGCTCCCACAGGCCCCACATTGTGTGTTAATAAATACAAGGTCCACAGTTTGAAATGGGCGATTCGTGGAATGGTTTGGAGGCAAATGCGAAAGCTTGTGTGTTGTTCAAATCTTTCTTTCCACCACAAAAACGTGCCCATTTGGATTGTTGCAAATGGAAATTTCTACATCCTGGAGGGGAAAAAGAGTTGGATGGGCAGCAACGCATGTCCTTCATTCCTGTTTCTTAATTGCCGTGCCTTGGATGCTCGGAGTGAGGATTTTATGACTTGTGCGTGTCCTAGAATCCTGATGAGCATGCACTTTGCTGGCTTGTTTGGATCATGTCCTGCCCCGGCGTCAGTGTGATTAAGTTCAAGTGACCGATTATTTAATCCGTCCACATGCTTGGTGCAACGGCTTTGCCCATTGGCATGTCTCTTGTTTGTGGATCCTTTGGAATCTCGCACTCAACCTGCCCTTCCCATTTGGCAGTGTGAGATTGTAATCCACTTTAACTCACGGTTGCAATCAGGACACTTCCCTGTGGAGGGAATCCAGCGGCAAGGGGACCCGCATTCCTGGCGGGGGAACGGGGTGGGCCTCAGGGTGCTGCTGGCTCTTCCCATGGGTGGAATCCCAGCAGCAAGGAAACCTGAGTTCCCAGCAGGGATCCGGGTGGGCACCAGGGCACTGCTGGGGTCCAGGTCGTTGTGGTCTTCTGACTGCAAGTCAGGCTCCTTCTCCCATGCCGTGCCAACACTCCTGGGGAGTAGGAATATATCTGTGGCCTTGTTTAAGCCAGTTTGGTGTAGTGGTTAGGAGTGTGGACTTCTAATCTGGCATGCCAGGTTCGATTCTGCGCTCCCCCACATGCAGCCAGCTGGGTGACCTTGGGCTCGCCACGGCACTGATAAAACTGTTCTGACCGAGCAGGAATCTCAGGGCTCTCTCAGCCTCACCCACCCCACAGGGTGTCTGTTGTGGGGGGAGGAATGGGAAGGTGACTGTAAGCTGCTCTGAGTCTCCTTCGGGTAGGGAAAAGCGGCATATAAGAACCAACTCTTCTTCTTCTTCTTCTAAGCCAACAGAAATGTGTGTGTCTCTTCCTTGATCCCAAACGCCCTCCTGCAAGTCAAATGATATAGAATCATAGAATCATAGAGTTGGAAGGGTCCATGCAGGCCATCTAGTCCAACCCCCTGCTCAACGCAGGATCAGCCCTAAGCATCCTAAAGCATCCAAGAAAAGTGTGTATCCAACCTTTGCTTGAAGACTGCCAGTGAGGGGGAGCTCACCACCTCCTTAGGCAGCCTATTCCACTGCTGAACTACTCTGACTGTGAAATGTTTTTTCCTGATATCTAGCCTATATCGTTGTACTTGAAGTTTAAACCCATTACTGCGTGTCCTCTCCTCTGCAGCCAACAGAAACAGCATCCTGCCCTCCTCCAAGTGACAACCTTTCAAATACTTAAAGAGGGCTATCATGTCCCCTCTCAACCTCCTTTTCTCCAGGCTGAACATTCCCAAGTCCCTCAACCTGAGCTGACTGAGCCATAACACCTACAGGTGCCCCCCAGACTGAGGGAATGAACCGACTGAGGGATTGCCAAGTTATTGTTGAAGTGCCGTTCTAATTGTTCCAGTTAATATTTTGTTGTTATTGTTATATTGTTTTATTGATTTTTGATATTGATTTTGATAGTGTTCTATGTGAATGTTCAAAAATGTTTTATGTAAACCGCCCAGAGCCGTAGGGAAGGGGGGTATAAATAAATAAATAAATAAATAAATAAATAAATAAATGAATGAATGAATGAATAAATAAATAAATAAATGAATGAATGAATGAATGAATGAATGAATGAATGAATGAATGAATGAATGAATGAACAAACCTATCTGCATAGGGCTTGGTCCCTTGGACAAGAGCGGTTGTAGAAACACATGTTAAAGTGACACCAGCAACAAAAAGACAGGGAATATTTGAAAGGTTGGGGATTCCCAACCAGGATTCCAGGAAACCTTGGGGTTAGGGGAGAGCTCCACAGGGGTTATATGGCCTTTCCCAGAAGTTCAGGTGGGGGCTGACATCCCCAGATGTCACTGGTGCTCTACAGGCCTAGCCCCTTTCTCCACAATGGATTGATTGATTGGATTCCATATCTAACTTCCATGCCTAATTCTCTGAAGGGATGTGTCACACTTCTGGGGTTCCTCAAAGCCTGGAAACAAATTTCAGGGGTCCTTCCATGGTCAAAAAGCTGCTACGTAGCAATAGAGAATGTATTCATGGATCCCTGTTCTACTTGTGTTGTTGTCACGTTCTGACTTTAGAAGGAAAATTCGGGTGCAGATGTTAATTCCTTTCCTTCTTCCACAACTTATGCAGTGATCCATGTGCATTTCAATGAACTGCAGTCATTTGAAAGCATTTTAATGATGTGGAAACGTTGAGCTGGGAGAAACTAATTGTTGTCTAAGCCGACTTTCTTGAGACATCTGTTGCTTATTACAGCTCTTTTATTTTATTTAATGGAAGGAGCAAGGGGTATCCCAGATCCTCAGAAGTCAACAGTTGGGTCAATCAAGGACATACAGAGGAGGAGCTCCAATTAGAACCCACCCATCAACAGTTAAGTTGAAGAACTGCAGTCATCTGAAGGCATTTTAATGATATGGAAATGCTGAACAAAGAGAAACCAGTTTGTCCCTATGCTGACTTTCTTGAGACATCCATTGCTTATTACAGCTCTTATTTTTGTCACAGAAGGAGCAAGCGGTACCTCAAATCCTTGCAATGCAAGAGTTGGGTCAACCAAGGACATGTAGAAGAGGAGCTCTAAATAGAACCCTCCAATGTTTTGCCTTTTGATCCTTGATGGACATCTAAAAAAAAGTAGGTTCAACTTTATTTTCCAGAGCTTGAAGTATCATATGCTCTTTTATATCCCATACATTTGGAAGATGCAAGTAGCTGGGCTCCATCTGTTTCAGCAAATCAATCAACGGAGAAGGAATCTCAAAGCGGCTTACAATCGCCTTCCCTTTCCTCTCCCCACATCAGACACCCTGTGAGGGAGGGGAGGCTGGGAGAGCCCTGAGATTACTGAAGAAGAAGA
Organism: Paroedura picta; assembly: GCF_049243985.1. NCBI lineage: Eukaryota > Metazoa > Chordata > Lepidosauria > Squamata > Gekkonidae > Paroedura > Paroedura picta. Next base: position 6,938,669 of record NC_135369.1, read on the forward strand.
AGAGTTGGTTCTTATATGCCGCTTTTCTCTACCCAGAGGAGTCTCAAAGCGGCTTCCATTCGCCTTCCCTTTCCTCTCCCCACAACAGACCCCCTGTGAGGGAGGGGAGGCTGAGAGAGCCCTGAGATTACTGAAGAAGAAGAAGAGTTGGTTCTTATATGCCGCTTTTCTCTACCCAGAGGAGTCTCAAAGCGGCTTCCAGTCGCCTTCCCTTTCCTCTCCCCACAACAGACCCCCTGTGAGGGAGAGGAGGCTGAGAGAGCCCTGAGATTACTGCTAGGTCAGAAGAGCTTTATCGGTGCTGTGACTAGCCCAAGGCCATCCAGCTGGTTCCATATGGGGGAGCATGGAATCAAACCCGGCTCACCTCATTAGATGACCACACTCCTAACCACAAAGCTGGCTTTTGAGTTCTTATGTGGTGGGACAACCTACTGTAGTTGGTGCCCAGGGACATAAGGAATAGAATCATAGAATCATAGAGTTGGAAGGGGCCATACAAGCCATCTAGTCCAACCCCCTAAAGCTTTGGCCTGATCCTGCATTGAGCAGGGGATTGGACTAGTTGGCCTTTATGGCCCCTTCCAACTCTATGATTCTATGAGTCTATGAAAAGAGGAAGCTGAAAGGGGATAGGATTGCTGTCTTGAAATATTGGAAAGGTTGCCACTTTGGTGAGGGCAGGGAAAGATTTCTGTTGGCAGCAGAGGAGAGGACTCACTGTAATTGGTTTAAACTACATGTAGAATAAGAGCCTCTTGTGGCGCAGAGTGGTAAGGCAGCAGTCATGCAGTCTGAAAGCTTTGCCCATGAGCCTGGGAGTTCGATCCCAGCAGCCGGCTCAAGGTCGACTCAGCCTTCCATCCTTCCGAGGTCGGTAAAATGAGTACCCAGCTTGCTGGGGGGTAAACGGTAATGACTGGGGAAGGCACTGGCAAACCACCCCGTATTGAGTCTGCCATGAAAACGCTGGAGGGCGTCACCCCAAGGGTCAGACATGACTCGGTGCTTGCACAGGGGATACCTTTAGCTTTACCTTTACATGTAGAATGATGTGAGCTAGATATCAGGAAAACATTTTCACAGTTCAAGTTGTTCAGCAGAGGAATGGGCTAACTAAGGAAGCGGGGAGCTTCCCCTCACTTGCCGTCTTCAAGCAGCAGGGAGTGGGACTAGATGTCCTTTAGGGTACCTTTCCTATCTAGGATTCTATATGTCTAAGTTCTACAGTGGGATTTCTGTCCTCACGTTCTTCGATTGTCACTCCATTTGGCCTACAATGAAATGTCACACCTTTTGGTATTTCCTCCATAAGACAAGCTTCTGCACAATTCCAAGAAAAGCCCTGAGAATATTCATTTATCATATGGCATGTATGTAATATAGCCAGGAATACCCAAGATTGACGGGCTGCCAACATGAGACAACCGGAGGTAATTTTGCTATTGCTTGTCCCTGTATCATAACCCTGGTATTCCTCAGAGGTCGCCTTTCCAAGTGCTAGCCTGGGTCGGACTGCTTAACTTCCGAGATCTGATGAAACTGGACTTGCTGGGGCTATCCAGAATCCTATCACAGAATCCTAGAGTTGACAGAAAGTATTTTTGTCAATACCTTTAAGAATATCCAGAGATGGAGAACCCACCACCTCCCAAGACATCCGAGGAACCTCTCTAACTGTGAGAAACTTCTTCCGGAGGTTGAGGTGGAATTTAGTATCACAGAATCCTAGAGTTGGAAGGGACCTCCTGGGTCATCTAGTCCAACCCCCTGCACTATGCAGGACACTCACAACCCTCTCGCTCCTCCACTGATACCTGCCACCCCCTTGAACCTTCACAGAATCAGCCTCTCCATCAGATGAATTCTCAGAGCATTACAACTGTTTGTCTTGTGGTTTGTTTGCTTTTAAATATATTCAGGTGGATCGCCATGTTGGTCTGAAGTAGCACAATGAAATTTAAGACCAACAATTATTAATTCAAGGCATGAGCTTTCAAGTGCATGCAAGAGCCCTAACAAGGGCCTTGCTGGCTCCAACCCATCATCCATTTAGTCCAGCACAGATGCTAACCAGTTCCTTTGGAGGGCCAGCAACAGGGCAGAGAGACCAAGGACTTCTGCTAAGAAGAACATCAGGAGAGCCCTGCTGGGTCAGACCAGTGTTGGTCCATCCAGTCCAGCATTCTATCTCACACAGATAACAAGTTCCTCTACCAGTTGAAAGCAGGCCATAGAATAAGAACAATGGGATAATCCTGCTAGATCAGACCAATGGTCCACCTCGTCCAGTATTTCAGACAATGGCCAATCAGTTTCTCTGGAGGTGACTATAAAAAGGAGGAGGAGGAGATATGCTTTCCCAACCAAGACCAGCCAGGTTATATGGGAAGGCTTTCAAAAGCCTTTCCGCTTGCTCACCCCAGTGGCCAAAATGGGAACTTCCATTCCATCCTTACCCATAGCTGGAATCCTTTTCCCCTCAAAAATGACAACATCAAAGTCACAGCTCTCTTCCAGAGGAAACTGTCATTCTTCTTTCCAAACATTTCTGCTCTGACTTTTCCTCTGAGCTCAGGGTGGAATTTCCCCTTTCCAAAACCAGAACCCAGAGGCCGTTTAGGCTGGGTGACAAGCAGTAAACCAGCAGTGTATGTAGACAACTCTGTGTGTTCATTTGTTGACAGTACTGTCAACATGAGACTAAAGTATCACTCTACACTCAGCACAGTTTAGCAACTCAGAGGCATTAGATTTCTGCATACAGATAGCGGCAAAGATCTCCGTCAAGGTATGTGAAGATTGCTTCCAACTCTGGTTGGTACATTTGTTTCTGGATAACTAAGATTTGGCCATGATCCACAGCGAATTCCAGCAACACAAGCTGGAGCGAGAATATCCCCAGGGAGATTTCTCTCTTTCCTTTTGCCTGCAGATGAAGACTTGTTTTGTTTTCCTTGGCATACACCCAGTAAATGGTTATACCTGGGCCCTCTTCCCTATTTCTGGTGTTGATGTGCTTTTTCATTGAATCATTTAATGGTTTGACATGTCTTTAATTGCGCAAATGTTTTAAACTTTTCACAATCACTGACAGGCATTGACTGATATGATGAGAAGACTTTTTTTTTCCAGCCTCAAGAGGACTGGGATGGTTGCCTGTGGGACATTCCACTTCCTAGCCACTGCCTAGGACCTCAAGATGGTGGAATGCATAAGGGGTTACTGACATGACGTCACTCTGTAGTTGTCAGAATGTGTAAGATCTGTAGTATGCATGATTCAGCATCTTATGAAGAATGTCCTGCAGGGTCATCAGAATAATTTCATCCCATTGGATTTGGTCCATCCCTCTCTTGCCCTGGAGGAACGGACCAGAACCAATAGGATGAAATTAATTCAAAAGAAATTCCGTCTCAACATCTGGAAGAAGTTCCTGACAGTTAGAGAGGTTCCTCAGTGGCTTCCTCGGGAGGTAGTGGGTTCTCCATCTTTGGAGATTTTTAAATAGAGGCTGGAGAGCCATCTGACGGAGAGGCTGATTCTGTGAAGGCTCAAGGGGGCGGCAGGTGACAGTAGATGAGCGATAGGGTTGTGAGTGCCCTGCATAGTGCAGGGGGTTGGACTAGATGACCCAAGAGGTACCTACCAATGCTATGATTCTATGATTCTAAGAGATATGTAGTTAGCAAATTTGAATTAGGAACTCCCTGGTCACTTACAAATAACCCTGTGTCCTGATTAGCTCCACTGGAGAATCATGGAGTCAGAAGGGGCCTCCAGGGTCATCTAGTCCAACCCCTGGAGAATACAATAAATGCAAAAATGCCTGTCCACCCATGGTGACCCCAATTCCATTTCCAGATGATCCTCCCCCCCCCAAAAAAAAACAGAATCTCTGTCCAGTCTGGCATAGAGGAAATTCACCTCCTGACCCCAAAATGGTATTTAGCGCTTCCCTGGACATGCAAGAAAGGGAAACACAATCCCTTCTGTCTAACCACTTACAATCTTCTTGCTCCTTTGAGTGCACTTCCTCCCTGCTTGCCTCCAGAACAACAGTTAACCAGTTCGACCGTTAGGACTATCTCTCTCCTCTCTCCTTTACAAAGCTGTTTCTTTTCCCAATAAATCTATTTATCCTTCAAGGAGCTGGTGCTGTGCACAATCTTTGCATATTTAAACTCTGCCAACAGCCCATAAGTCTGGCCCATACCTTAAGTGGGCACAATCAAGTATTTTTAGAAAACGGGCTGGGCCAGACAAGGCTACAGACCATTAGAAGTTTCTTTGGTTGCACAGACTTTTAGAAACGCTACTTTAGCAGTAGCTTCAACCATAACTCAAGAATCTTCATGGCATGATTGAAAGTAAAGCTACAGCAGTTATTTTTCACAGTCAGAGTGTTTCAGGCTGCCTAAGGAGGTGGGGACCTTCCCCTCACTGGCCGTCTTCAGAAAGTGGCTGGACAGATCCTTCTCCTGGATGCTTCAGGTTGATCTTGCACAGAGCAGGGTGCTGGACTAGATGACCTGCATGGGCCCTTCCCCCTCTAGGATTCTATGAGATTCTAAGCTGAGAGATGTCTTGGGAGCACAAAATGATTGGCTCATGAATCCAGGTGCCTCTTCTTTCAACTTCTCATCACCTGGCAATTGTAGGCACTGAGAAATGTGTGACATTTTTACGAGACTGTAAATGCTGCACAAGCACCACCTCCTTATGCTCTTGGCAAACTCTCTGCAGGCAGAAGGTGCTTATTATGCCTCTTTTATGGAAGGAGCTAAATGGGATCGTGTTGCCAGCGCAGCAAATGACTGAACCAAAGACCTGCAGAAGGATTGGCACTCACCGCCTGCCAGGTTTCTAAACGGCTGGCAATATTAATCTTCCTTGCTTGACAGAAAGTATTTTTGCCAATCCCTTAAATGGCTGGCAGTCATAAAATAAAAACAGGCTTTGGCAGTTGTTTGTAGAACTTTTGCCTAAATGGGGCAAGATGTCAGGCCCTGAATGCAACTGTGCTGCAGCCTGCCAAATTGTTTTCCATCGGTCCCAGGAATGTGAATGTTTTGCTTTCCATGGGAGATGTGATGGAGCAATTTGGACTCTCCCCAGCGGAGATTGAGTGAATTTGAAACTTAAATATAGGTATTTAGGGGGACTGCCCATTCAGTTTGCAAAACTGTTGTACCTCCCTGGCTTCATATTTTATTATTATATGCTTCCTATGTTTAACTCTGCCATCTGTTCCACTTAAGAGTTTTGGTAAGGCCTTGGAGGAAGAGCGTGACTCATGGCTTAAGTGCCACTCAGCGCTTAATACACACAGGGCAGTTGTCTCGCCCCTGAGTGCCTCCTCCTCCAACCGGCTTGCCTGTCTGTCCAGAGGCCAGCCAATCACCTTCTGTCTCCCACCCCTGACCACCCCCTCCTCCTTCCACTTCCCTCCGAGGCTCGGAGGCTGCAGATCCCTGCCAGATGAAAGCTGCCCTTACCAGTGAGTTCCCTAACAGCTGCCTGCAGCCTTTCCAGGTCCTAGAGGGATGGGGAGGCCATCCACAGAGTTCTTCCACCCCATCCCCCTAATCTAGCACTCGCTGTCTTCCTGAATGCTATGGGCTTGGTCCCTAGTATGATAAATAAATACTGTTAGAAAAAAAAATGAGAGTTTGTTTGTTTCTCTTAATCATTATGTTCAGCCAAGACTATTATTTTCATCCTACCTTTGTCTTCGATATACTTTTCTCACACCCACCCTGTTTCTCTCTCTGTTTTATGGCATTTTAGTGCCATTATCATCATCATTAGCATTATTATTAATAGACAGTCTCTCTTTGCTAGCACTATTAGCATAGAACAAAATTAACAACGTCTATTTTAATTCTAACATTTCTACTGATTATGGCTGAGGGGGAAGATGGCTGCCATTTTGCGACACATATGAAGAATTCACAAAAGTCACATTGAGGTCACACTACGGTCTCTTGGCTGGTTGAGTTGCAAGCCCACCACAACCAGTTCAGGATACAGAATGTCCAGAAGAACCTGGTGCCACTGGCATTGCAAGCTTAAAAGTCTCAAAGTATAGAATCACAATGAATCCAAGAAAGGATGTTTGTATGTGTAAACTCTGTGCAATAAAATGGAAAGGGAACACAAAGGAACAAAAGTCAGAGTAGTTCAGCAGTGGAATAGGCTGCCAAAGGAGGTGGTGAGCTCCCCCTCACTGGCAGTCTTCAAGCAAAGGTTGGATACACACTTTTCTTGGATGCTTTAGGATGCTTAGGGCTGATCCTGCGCTGAGCAGGCGGTTGGACTAGATGGCCTGTATGGCCCCTTCCAACTCTATGATTCTATGATTCTAAAAGACCCTCTTGAAACTGACAAGTCTAGTTTGAAACCGACAAGTGTGAGATTTTGAGTTGAACTGGATTTCTCACAGAATTCAATTACAAATCTGGGTTTGGCCAGAGACCTTCCAATATAACTCACCTTGCATTCCATGATGGAGAAAATAGTTGAGGTATAAAAACACAAACGCTTCAATACTTTTTTCTACAGTTAAATCCTTACTTTTCATACCCTCCTTCCGAAGAGTCATTCACGCATGATATTCACTGGGCCTTCTGATGAGCTCTGGGTTTTGGACTCTGTGTGGCACAGAGTGTTGGCCTGGATGGGCCATTGGCCTGATCCAATATGGCTTCTCCTGTCCTTATGTCTGGGGCAGTGATACTCTGTCTTCTTGGTGCTTGGAAGACAACAGTGGGAGGGCTTCTGGAATTCTGGTCCTGCTGGTGGACCTCCTAGTGACACCTGGATTTTTGGTCACTGTGTGATATTGACTGTGGAACTGGGAGGGTCACTGACCTGATCCAACATGGCTTCTCTTATGTTATTAAGTCTTGAGTGGAAAGCAAAGTACCAACAGGATCATTATTGCACACCCTATTCCTCTACCAAATAGTGCTGGGCAACTTGGTACATGGGTGGCTGAGCCCTTCTAGCAAACCAATGTCAGGGGAGGCGTGTGGGTGGGGTCCATCAGCAGTAGTCCCCCACCAGAAGGCCTGGGCCATGGCAGCTGCCCAACCTCAAAGAATGCTTCCCCTAGTCTTGTTGATGATGATGTTATTCGATCAGTTGTATCCGACCCTCAGCAATTCTATAGGACAGTGTTCGCCATTAATTTCTGTCGATGACTGCCTCTTTTAGTTGGTTCATGGTCATCCCTGTATCGGCTTTGACCATGTCGAGCCAGTCATGTTACCTAGTGACCAAGACTACACCTGCCTTAAAGTTGCCAAGGAAGTGATATGCCCCAGGTAAGCCCTTCAATGTGCAAGGAGGAGAAGTGGCTGCTGTCCTCTGCTATTTCTGCTTTATTATAAGCAACACAAGTCAGGCCAGGCACATGGCTAAACACAATGGTTTGCGTGACAGAAATAGGTCAACTAGCAGACTCGAAATGAAGTCAGGATCCTCAGCCAGAGGTCTCCTGGCTGTCCCAGGAGTAATGCAATCATTTGCACAGAATCATAGAATCATCGAGTTGGAAGGGGCCATACAGGCCATCTAGTCCAACCCCCTGCTCAATGCAGGATCAGCCCAAAGCATCCTAAAGCATCCAAGAAAAGTGTGTATCCAATCTTTGCTTGAAGACTGCCAGTGAGGGGGAGCTCACCACCTCCTTAGGCAGCCTATTCCACTGCTGAATGACTCTGACTGTGAAACGGAAGGGCAGGATGTCCATCTCCACCCGAGCAGGACTGTAACAAAAGATGGGACCGTACCTTGACCGGTGATAGGTCTAATTAACTATTCTGTATTGTTTCCCTTTTATTTCTCTTGCTGGCACTTCGAGCAGCTTCCTTCTGTGTTTAGTAACTGGCATATCCAACTACCCATTAACTGGGAGTCCTCTACACCTAGATAACCCCTCCCACCCAAGTTCCTTGACACAAATGTGCAAATCCCATCATCAAAGTTGGAGGTCAATTCAGGAAGCAATTTGATCCCAAAATCACCAAAATTCCAGGTCTTTTCATTCAAGATCTTTAATTTCATTAACTATTGTTTTTTGCAGTCTTTTTTTGAGGGAGGGGGGTATAAAAATATGGCACCAACCCATTCTCTGCGTGCATCATTCCCAATACTAAACAGCTCGCCCAGACTGTAAGCTGATCTTGTTGTCTCCCCCTCTACTCCAAAGAATAAGGAAATCAGCCTTGAATGACTGTTGTTAAGCTGTTTAAGCAGTAAAGACTATAAAAGTCAATCAGGGGACTGCCTTTCTGCCCTTCCTTGGACTGTCACTCAGTTTTGCGTAGGATGGCACATCACAGCTAATTTGGTATTGTGTAGCACAGACCCAATTCCCAAAAGAAGACGTCAAAGGATTGTCAACAAGGTCAACAAATTATCTTGGCATACTTCTGTATTTCGTACTTCTTTCCAGTAAATTTAGGGTGTGTTGGCTTTCCAAGTATTAGTATAACTGCATAGTGGTAATAAAAATGGCGGGGCCATAATTGTGGCCTATAAAGGACCAAAATTACAGGAACAGATGAGGCAAGGAATATAATACCTACTTTGTTGGAGACCGCAATGAAATTAAGAAGACCTCATGTTACAACAATGGCTGTGAAGTGCATTCTCAGGACTCTGCATTTTTCTTTGTTAAATATTGTGAAAGAAAGACTTCTGATACTCTCAAAGTAGACTTTCCGACTGGTATAAAAGACTAAGTGAACCTGAACGTCTTCCATCTACATTTACTGAATCAGAACGGCACAGTCTTGCATCTCCGTGGATCAGGTACGTCAGATTTGATTCCCCTTCTTGAGTGATGATTGTAGGTTTATTTTTGAACAGACTCACGAGAGGAGAGAAGAATAACTGGTTTTGATGCCCCCACTTTACACTATCCGAAGGAGTCTCAAAGCAGCTTACCAGCACCTTCCCTTTCTGTCCCCACAACAGATGCCCCGTGAGGTAGATGAGGCTGACAGAGCCTTGACAGAACTGTGAGAACAGCTCTAACAGGACTCTGACTAGGCCTTGGTCACCCAGCTGGTTGCATGTGATGGAGGAGTGGAGAAATAAACCTGAGCTGGTTCTACACTTCCTTTTTTTTTTCTGCTGTCATTCCTGCTGAATTCAGATAAATTTGAACCAAGTCTTCTTCCTTTTTCCCAAATTGAAACAGACTGTGTTCTACACTTGTGCGGCTCCTCTCTCCTTCCTTCTTGACTGGGGAAGCTCAGAGGGGAGAGGGGAATGGTGGTTGCAAAGTTCCAGCCAGCATTGAAAGAGCACAAGGCAGAAGAGAGGTTTATTTCCTGCCTTTCTAAGGCCAGAGCAAGTTGAGGGTGGGGAGTGGGGTGGGATGGAGCATGAGCCTGCTTGTTTATTTTGGTTTTCTTGAACAAGTGAGGGGGCGGGAATAAGCAAGGAGGCAAGAACAGAGGGGGAAATGACAATCCAAAGGCAAATCTCAGCACATAGAAGTGCGGGATTGGAGCAGAGTCGCTTTAGAAATGAGGACAGAAGGCAATAGGAAACCAGGTGGTCTTTGAACTGACACCTTGACCAATCAGCGGCAGACTCCTTCGCTACATCAGCATTGGAGGCGTGAGGGAGGGGGAGGAAGTTAATCCTGCAAAACAGAACATCTACACTTAATAATGGCGCTATCGGAGCGGTTTTCTCAAATGTAGCAAGTTATACCTTCTGGGGTTCAGGTTATTGTGGGGGCCCTGCAGTGAGGGTGTGATGCCAGTGAATCTGGGAGCTCTCAGAGAACTCCTAGAGTCCACCCTCGTCCATCGCCAGCATCGCCAACCTAAATATTGCATGCCCAAGACCTTAGTCTCTTTCTGTGGGACACAGTTTGCGGAATCAGCGAGTAGGGAAAATCCCCTACCTACAGCTGTGGGAGGGATAGGGTCTAGGTTCAGATTTAAGGAATCCAGGTTGCCTGGATTGTCATCTTTCTCTTCTTAGGTCTTGCTCCGGTGCTCCAAGATGGCCCTCTGCGACTACGGCTGCAACTCACCGTGCGGCATCAACACAGCTTGCGTCTCGCAGGTCCCGTCTTCTGAAGTTGTCATCCAGCCTCCTCCTTTCCGCATTTGCATCCCGGGACCCATCTTGACCGCCAGCTCTGAACCGGTGGCTGTAGAAGCCTACAACCCCTGTGCCACCCCGGGCTGTGAGCCTTGGGGTTATGGCTATGGCTACGGCGCATGCCGCGGCTCTGGGTACGGATCCAGAAGATGGGGCTGCGACTCTGGGTGCTCCTATCCTTCTGGCCGTTATGGCTGCAAAGATGGCCGTTAAGCGGCCGACACAGAAACATGGACAGTTTTCAGAAATGCTTGGGCCATGCCTGTTCCTGTCGATGTCAGAAAGAATCTCTGGTGATCTGGAGTTCCTGGAAGAATGCTTTATCCTAATGGCTTTTTAAAATCTTTCTGTTTCCTGTTTCTTTGCCCATTTTTTCCTGGCCTCCTTGCCTCACTGCAAGGATCCAATTCGTTTTGGTTGCTTTCCCATTTTGAATTGCCTGATCACATAAAGAAGAAAAAGTGTCGGGTCTTATATGCTGCTTTTCTCTACCTGAAGGAGTCTCCAACCAGCTTACATTCACCTTCCTTTATCTCTCCCCGCAACAGACATCCTGTGAGGTAGGCTGAGAGAGCCCTGACATTACTGCTTGGTCATCATAGAATCATTACTGCTCAGTTAGAACAGCTCTATCAGTGCTGTGACTAGCCCAAGGTCACCCAGCTGGCTGCCTGTGGGGGAGTGCAGAATCAAACCCAGCTCGCCAGATTAGAAGTCCACACTCCTAACCACTACACCAAGCTGGCTCTCATGGTATAGTTGTCTTGTATGTTGTAGAAAGGCATAGTCTTTCAATTCTGGAACCACTAGCTGAAATATTTTTAAGTATGGTAGACCTGATTCTAGGTCTGCCTCGACATTGAATCAGCCAATGAAATGCTATGGAATATCAAAAAACATTCCAACTGCTCTGTCCTAACTGGAATGTTTAAATCTCATAGCCAAGGGACAGCCCCCATGTGGGCAAGAGCCATCTGCACAATAAGCAAACCCATCGGTTGCCGTGTAGTCACAGAGGCACCTCAAGAGTTAGAATTCTTCTAACTCAGCCTTTCTCAACTTTTGTATGCTTGAGAAACCACCAAAACATTTGTCAGGCGATGAGAATGCCCAGAAGTGGCATAATCATGCAGAATATGGTTGGGAAGAATACCTGTGTACATGCTCACCTGGGAGCCCTCCCCTTCCCCACCCCATCATTGACCCTTTTGGGAGGGGTGGGTGGGTTGAGATGACCATACATGGTCATACCACTTCAAAAAACATCTTTAAAATATATATATTGAACATTAACTTTCACGTATTTGAGAAACTCTTCCTGGACTGTCAAGAAACCCCAGGGTTTCACAGAACTTCGGTTGAGAAAGCTAACCCAAAATTGACACTTTCAGTTTTGCAGATCTTTTAAAAACCCAACAACAACCTGGGAGTAATAGAAGGTAACTGCTCAAACAATATGGATGATTTCTAAACATGTTCAGAGATGGGGAAAACAGAGTTTTTGCTATTGCTCAACATGCCACCCAGAGAAGAAAGGAAGGGGAAGGACATTGGGGGCAATATTTGGGTGGAAAAGGAACCAGTGTGAGAGACTGGGGGACATGTGTTAATAGAACTTGGTCAGTGAAGGGTGGAGGAGACAGGAATACCACAAGTTTTTTGGGGGGTGAGGAAATGTGTGTTTATAGGGAATGGTATGTCCTTATTGACCCCATTCATGAGTTTACTAATATTTCCAGGAAATAGGAAACTTCTGCAAAGCAATGCGTAGATCCAGACCTTCAGTTCAGCAAATGTGAAGGTTTCATCCAGCCTACGCAGCCTTTCTCCAAATTAACAGGCCCCCACTTAAGTTGGAGGAAACCTTCTTAGGATGAAGAAGGCTTCAAACTTTGCTGAACCAAGAGGCACTTCCTAGGAAGGAAGGGATCGTGTTTTCTTATTGACCCTTCCACTCTCTTTGAAGCAACTCTGGTAACTTGTCATGCTCTACAACTTCTCTGGTAGGCATCGAGAAGAGCAAAAGTCCAACATCATTTTAAAGGCTAAGCTTTGGAGCAGGGCATGAACTTTGATGGGTTCAATCCCTGTAGAATTTTCCATATGCCACTCGAATTCAAGAGGTTTAGCAGAACAGAGGATCATAGGTCAAAGAGAGCAGAGGTTTTCTGTTTCTTCCATTGTGGCACAGGGAGGAAATGTTAAATATCTTATTAAATTAATATTGTTGATACTTACGCGTTTATGTATTTTGAAGGGGCTTTTGGACTGTCCAGCACTTGCTTTTGCCAATAAACTTGACTTCTTAGAGCATCGTAATGTTTATGTTCCATTTATTATGTCCACGTTTCTGTAATTCCCCAGGTAGAGCCCTCTTTATGCCTCTGTTGGAGTGTTCCAAGCTCTGCAAAAGCTCTTCCTTAAGCTAATTATGTTGGGATGTTTGGTTTATATAGCCTAGTTTTGCCCAGTCCTAGAAGTCTGTTATGGAGTGCAGGAAATAAATCCCCCAAGAAGTATATTATAAAAAGGGAAACTTCCATTTATTCAACTAGATCCAGGTCACATTCAGACTGGTGTCGAACAGAGTGAGAGAAGCCTAATCTAATGAGTCATTTCTCTACGGCAAATGGCCAGCTTGTCCAGCATCCATGTCTATGAGAGTATGAGGGGATTGTCTCAATGGGATAGAGCTGGAGAACTATGTGTTTCCATGCGTTGGGATTATGATTAACAAGTGATTCCATTAAGCAGCCGACCTGTCCCTGTGGGCTCTCTAGTGACATCAAGTGGTCAGTGGAGAGGTTGCAATGAAAGAAACCTGAGCGCATGTCCTGAGGATTCCTTTGTTTATGCTGGGCTCCCCCTGCCCCAATTTCGGATTCTTCATAGAATCATAGAGTTGGAAGGTCCTCCAGGGTCATCGAGTCCAACCCCCTGCAGAATGCAGGAAATTCACAACTACCTGCCCACCCTCAGGATCCCCAATTCCATGCCTAGCTGATGCCTCCTCCCAAGATCATAATCACTGGAAGAAGTGTTTACAGAAGAAATCAAGTAGGGGAAAGGAAGATGATCCCTTAAAATATGATCCTAGGACATGATCCCATTCCTCACTATCCACCCAGCCCTTCAGTGTGAATTTGACAGCAGAGTGAGCAAAAAGGGAAGGCTTGACCCTGGGAAGATGGTGGCAATGATGAAGAGGAAGACCCACCAGCCAGTCCTAGGGGAAAGGTCGGTCAACCAGCAATAAGTCCCCATGACAACATTGCAAGCAAAACCTGATGGCCATGGAACACTCCTCACACATACACACACACACAAACACCAACAGAACTGTATCTTCTGTCCTGCTCAAAAACAAGGCCCTTATTTCATGCCTGGCCCAGCAAGCTGCACCCTTGTAGCAGAGAGAGAGATGGCTGGAGAACAATGGACATTGACCATGTTGGTGGTGACCTGGAACAGAGGATGTGCTCCATTTGGGCAAGGGTCAGTCAGCCATTGGAGCTGCTGTTGAGCTCCTCTTCCCTGTGCAGGATGGTCATGGAGGAGAGGACATCTCTTCTGCTCTTCTGCTCTACCAGATGCACCATCATGGCATAGGTGGAGTTCCACTGGGTGACCACATCCTGGATGAGACAGTGATCATGTTTACGCCCCTCCCTCTATCGCTCTCATAGCAGAAGCACAGCCTTGCTGTTGAATAAGAAGTGACTGGCCAGGTACCAGCAGTTCTCTAGCAGGGCTCTAATCTAGCAGGGTGGCATGTTCCAGCCCAACCTACCAGTGCTCTCCAGCCCCAGGGCATGCCTCACTACCAGGAGCAGCCTGTGCTCCAGGGAAATGATGTTCCTGAGGCATCCACACCTCTCTGCAAGGATAGCAGCAGCATCCGTGACCAGGTAGCCATGGGTGAGGGTGAATTGTCTGCCACCCAAAGACTCCTTCAGGCTGTTCTATATCATTGTGGGAATGTTTGCCACCATGTGGTCCACACCCACCCTCTGTGCTTTGGAGGAGAAGCATCATTTAGCCAAGAAGCAGCAGGCTTCTCTGCTCCCGGAGCGTGGCCATGGTCCGGTTCTACAACCAGCCTGGCCTGAATAGCCAAACAAGCCCAACCTTGTCAGATCTTGGAAAGTAAGCGGGGTCTTTTAGGCCATAGAATCATAGAATCATAGAGTTGGAAGGGACTTCCAGGATCATCTGGTCCAACCCCTTAAAGAATGCAGGAAATTCACAACTACCTGCTCACCCACAGTGAACCCAATTTCATGCACAGATGATGGATGGATGGATGGATGGATGGATGGATGGATGGATGGATGGATGGATGCATGGATGAATGGATGCATGCATGGATGGATGAGAGAGAGAATGAATAATCGAATGAATGAGCAAATGAATGAACAAACAAATGTATGAATATTGAGCATCTCATCTGATATGTAATCCCCTGTATGTAATCCACCTCCAGTCCGGGTGAGAAATGAGGCCTATAAATAGTGTCAAGACCCCCTTAAACAATTTCAGACAAGCACCCGTGGAGGTATAAAGCACAAGAACCGGGAGTTATGATGCAGCGTAAGCTTTATTCAGAAAACAACACAAAACAGGAATACATAACCAAAGCTCCCTAGTTGGAACCCAATCTAGCAGACCGACCTCATGCACGACAATTCAGCCCCAAGGTGATTGAAATGTCTCCACACAGCCACTGGCAAAGCAAACCTACATCTCAGAAATAAGTAAGTAGTAGAAAAAAATAAACCGCACGCCCAAACTCTGTATTCTCAGAGGTACTAAGAAGGTGCTGCAGTTACAGATGCGCAGTGTTCCTTGAAAACTGAGCCCAAATGCTCAGCTATGGAATCTGTGTCGGAGGGGAGTTATCAATTTCCTTACTGCTCCTGTCTACTGGGTTTAGCAGGGATAGCCGCAAGTGCTGTACCGACGTCTCGGCCGACAGATCCCTCGGAGACCCCCGGACCCCGATCCTGAAGCGCACGGTGTGTAGCCTCCCACAGCCACAGGTTCACAGCTGGCCGAGAGGATGGGGCCTGGGATGGTCACCACATAGGAAGGAGGCTGAATCACCACTTCTGATGAGGGGATCTGGTTGACACAGGCGACGCTGGCCCCAGGGGCGATGCCAAGACTGCTGGAGGACACTGGCATGCCGCCGCCATAGCCGAGCATGCCTGATCCGGCTCCGCATGGCCCGAGTCCAAGCATCGGAGTGGAGGCGCAGGATGGAATGGCACACGATGGGGGGTAGCAACAAGCCATGTCTGTGAAAGAGATGTGGGATCTGAAAAGGCAAAGAAGAACACCCGTTAATCTCTGGTAGGCTTTTGCTAACTCTTTCCCTCTATCTGAAGTTAGATCTACAGAAGTGCTACCATGTATTCTTTCAGCTAGGCTGCCTCAGAGGCCATCGCCTAGATTGTCCATGCTAGCCTCATCTGATCAGCCCTTGGAAGGTCAGTTTGGTCAACCCTGGTCAGTGCTTGGGTGGGAGACCACCAACAAAGCCCATGGTTGATATGAAGATGCAAACAGCAGCCAACCACCTGTATTTATAACTCTTGTCTTGAGAACTCTATGGTGTTACCATTAATCAGCTGTGACGTGATGGCACTTTCTACCACCACCTGCCCCATAGTGGTCCAGGGCAATAAAGAGCCGTCTGGTTCAGGATATATATAAAGAAGAATTGGTTTTTATACCCCGTTTTTCACTACTCAAAGGAGTCTCAAAACAGCTTTGAAATACCTTCTTTTCCTCTGCCCACAACAGACACCCTGTGAGGTAGGTGGGGCTGAGAGAGCCCCGAGAGAACTGGGATTGGCCCAAGGTCACCCAGCAATTTCAGGGATCTCAGAGTGGCAGACAATTGCCTGACCTTCCTACAACAGGCACCCTGTGAGGCAGGTGGGGCTGAGAGAGCTCTGAGAGAATTGAGACAGGCCTCAGGTCACCCAGCTGGCTCCATGTGGAGGAGTGGGAAATCAAACCCGGTTCTCCAGATTTGAGGCCGCCTCTTTTTACCCCTACACCACACTGATGTCCATGCTCAAACCGAACAAGGCTATAGTTCCACCTACTTTTTTTTCTACTGATGATCTTGAAACTAGTTTTCACACAATATCATTGGAGGCAATGAATTAACAAATACAAAACAGAAACAGACAATGAACTTTGAGCTTTAACTCCAGCATTGAAAACGTTATAGTGCATTATGTGAATAATTCTTTTAAAAAGGACAAGAGAAGTGAATGGCGTTATACAAAATTCTTTTTTTGTGTGGCAAATTTATGCATGAAGCTGCCTTCTACTGAATCTGACCATCAAGCTAAGTATTCTGCTCGGCCTGCCAGTGAATCTACAGGGTCTGAGGAAGTGGTTCTTTCCATCTTCTATGACCTTTTAATTGGAGATGTCAGGACTTGAACCCAGGACCTTCTGCATGCCAGGCAGATGCCCTTCCCATAAGCCATGGCTCCTCCTGGTCCAGAGGATTTTAAAAAAATCCCCAACATACAGATTATGCTTTTCCAAAAAGCTATCAGAATTGCTAATACAATTCCTGGACAGCCATTCCATTGGCTTGGTATCTTTAACCGGTGATGCCTTAGCAGCTTGTTCATTGGGTAGAGAGCATCTTCAACAAAGACTCCCACTATGGCTTGACTTAGAACTGGCAGTGCTTCTGCTGTAGGCCTCAGACTGCAAAGGACAGGGAGGACGGTATCGAAATGTAATGAATAAAATAACAATTAAAATAAATGTCGGCATGTCTTTTTCTTCAAATGCCTCCTGTCAAAGGCTTCAGAACGGAAGGATTTCCAAATTCAAAGAAACACAGCTGAATGACTATACAAGAATTTGGAAGGGAAGAAAGAGAGAATCTTTTGTTTAACCAGCCCAAGAGGATATACATCCCTGTAATAAAACACTTGTCCATCTTTTTAAAGTCCTTGGACTCCAGACCTGGCTGTTCCGCGAGGCAAAGGAAAATCAATCGCAAAGTTGCTTGGAATTTTCAGTGCAAAATGGTCTTACCTGGAATTCTCAGGAGAGGGAATCGGAGAAGAGTCAAGGTTGGAAGACCAGGAACACGATACCAATGGAGGAGAGGCGAGCTCTTTTTATACGCGTTCTTCGGGCCGTGAGGTGGAAAAGGAGAAACACCCCCCGCCCGAGGTTTTAATTAACATGCGGCTGATAATGGGCAAATGTGAATGGCAAGGCAAACCAAATTGCTTTGTTTTTCCGTCTGCCTCGTAGCCCTTTGTCAGCCGTTTAGGAACTTCACAGTGCACCTCAATTTTTGCTGTAATCTTTTCTATCTTTTGCCAAACTGCCTCGGATTTAATTGAGGTTCCCCCAGGGAGACGGCGGTGCCCTGTCATTTCGTTCTCCCATTCTCTCCTGTGAACCCAAGAGTCAGCAAGGGTTTCTGAGAGAAATTGCAGGTTCCACAGGCCGAGTCAGATGACTGACCATCGCTCAAGGCAGGTTGGCTGACGGGACTGAGGTCAAGAGGCCTTTCCCAGCCTCTCTTGCATGCTCGTTCAAAAGAAGACGACACCTCAGTTTTGTATGGATACAACGTGAGGGACATATTGGGGGAATGCTTTTTAGAATCATAGAATCATAGAATCATAGAGTTGGAAGGGGCCACACAGGCCATCTAGTCCAACCCCCTGCTCAACGCAGGATCAGCCCTAAGCATCCTAAAGCATCCAAGAAAAGTGTGTATCCAACCTTTGCTTGAAGACTTCCAGTGAGGGGGAGCTCACCACCTCCTTAGGCAGCCTATTCCACTGCTGAACTACTCTGACTGTGAAAAACGTTTTCCTGATATCTAGCCTATATCGTTGTACTTGAAGTTTAAACCCATGACTGCGTGTCCTCTCCTCTGCAGCCAACAGAAACAGCATCCTGCCCTCCTCCAAGTGACAACCTTCCAAATACTTAAAGAGGGCTATCATGTCCCCTCTCAACCTCCTTTTCTCCAGGCTGAATTTTCAGTTGTGGTAATTTATGGTGACCCAAGAAGATGAAGAAGAGCTGGGGTCTTTTTTGTACCTGGATTTTTACTACCCGAAGGAGTCTCAAAGTGGCTTACGATCACCTACCCTTACTCTCCTGACAACAGACAACACTTGAGATAGGTGAAGGTAAGAGAGAGAACTGGGACTGGCCCAAGGTCGCTCACCTGTCTGGATGCGGAGGAGTGGGGAATCAAACCCAGCTCTGTTTTTCATACCCCGCTTTTCACTACTCGAAGGAGTCTCAAAACAGCTTCGAAATACCTCCTTTTCCTCTGTGAAGTACGTGAATCTGAGAGAGCTCTGTGAGAACGATGACTGAGAACGTTACCCAAGTGGCTGCATGTGGAGGAAGAGTAGGAAATCAAACCCAGTTCTGCAGTCTGTTTGTGCTATCCTTCTATGCTGTGTGTGCCCATCCCCATAGGAATCTCCTTGACCATGCCCGCCACTTTCAGAGGACTGGCTTCAGGTGATTCTGCCATCTGAGCCTAAACAGGTGTCCACATGAGAAGGGATGTTCTCAATTGTGACCCCAATGTTCAGGAAGTTTTAGACTGTTTCTCCTGTTTATCATTGTCTTCCTCCAGTAAGTGGAGACAATGGTCAACAGTCTAATGCTGGCCACCAATGTGAGTTGATGCAGGTAGGGATATTAAAATCACCATCCCTCCAATAGTTCAACCTGACTTGGATAGGTCAGGAAAGCCCAATTTTGTCAGATCATGGAAGCTAAGCAGTGCTGACCTTGGCTTGAATTTGGATGGGAGACCACCAAGGATTTGGGGGGTAGGTCCTCCAAGGAACCCAACGCTCCTGATGTGGAGGCATCCAAGGACAAATCACCTCTGAACATCCCTTGCCAGGCTATGAGCCATTCTTCAGATCTCCTGGCTGCGCTACACACAACATATGATAATAATAATTAATAAATAAGTAACTCCAATAGCACAAGACCTGCAAACCCAGAAGTAACATCATGAATTTCAGTAGAGCACGAGAGAATCATCCTGATGTGATGGCATCAATTCTGGCTTTTATTTTTGCTGGAAGTGACATCACACTGTTGGAGCAATGGAATTATCCCCTCCATTTTTTTACTTGACCCTACCAAATAAAGACAAAGGGCAAAGACAACTAGGCAAGGGCCTCTTGAAGACATGGACAAGAAAGCATCAGAAGAGCCCTGCATGTTCAGACTAGTATTCCATCTAGAACAGCATCCTGTCCCACACAGTGGCCAACCAAATCTTCTGGAGGTCCAGCAACAGGTCAGAGAGCACAAACTCTTCCCTTGATAAGAAGAGCCCTGCTGGATTAGACCAGTGGTCAATCTCATCCAGTGGTCCATCTAGTCCAGCATCCTTTCTCACACAGTGACCAACCAATTCTTTTGGTGGTCCAATAACAGGGCAGAGAGGCTGAGGCCTTTCACTGATAAGTACAGCCTTGGATCAGGCCAGTGGTCAATTTCATCCAGTGTTCCATCCAGTCCAGCATGTTTCCTCACATAGCAACCAAACAATTCTTCTGGAGGTCCAGTGACTGGGCAGAGAGGCTGAGGCCTTCTGCTGATAAGCCCTGCCAGATCAGAACAGTGGTCCATCTTATCCAGCATCTCATCTCACACAGTGGCCAGCCAGTTCCTCTAGAGGACCAGCAACAGGGCAGAAAGGCTAAGGCCTCCCCCTGAAAGGAACATCAAAATAACCCTGCTGGGTCAGACCAGTGGTCCATCTTGTCCAGCATCTCATCTTACACAGTGGCCACCCCATTCCTCTGGAGCAGGGGTCCCCAACCCCCGGTCTGCGGCCTGGTACCGGGCTGCAAAGGCCATCATGCCGGGCCGCCAGTGGCCGCGCCTGTCTCCCTCCCTGCAGCGAGAGGGGGGGGGGAAGAGGCCGGCGCACCAGCGATGCTAACGCACACGCGCGGAACTGCCGCACATGCGCGTTTGCGCCCCCTGGTGGCCAAAACGCGCATGCACGGCAACTCTGCGCATGCGTGTTAGCACCACCTGGTGGCCAAAACGCACATGCGCAGCAATTGGGCATGTGCGTTTATGAGCAACTGCGGCAGCCGGGCCACTGGCTCTCCCCCACCCCCAGAGGCGGTCCCCGACCAGATGAAGGTTGGGGACCGCTGCTCTGGAGGTCCAACAACAAGGCACAGAGGCTGAGGCCTTACCCAATGTTGTTTCTTGGCACTAGTATTCCAAGGTTGACTGTTTTTTGTGACTATCTGCCTCTGGGTGTCTAATGAAATGAGCATTGACTCTTGAAAACTTATACCTCCCCTCCCAAACGATGCTGGTTTCTAATGAGCTACTGAACTCGAATTCAGCTGCCTCTGAATCTGGAGAGTTGACTCAAGTCACCATGGCTAGGAGCCACTGATAGAGTTTGCCTCCATGCCCTGCCAACCTTAATGAATTATTTTGGTCTTGTTTCACATTCCCTCACTAACTGTCATTGGCCTTCCTCTGCCTTTGTGTTTCTCTGTGCTGTTTTGTTTATAGGTTTTATGAAAATGTATGCATAGAGGTTTTGTTAAACAAATAAACATGAAGACGCAGAAAGTAGAAGGGAGGCCAATGAAAAAGATGGAGAAGGGCCCCACTTCTCCCAACCTGAAGGTGTCCCAAAGCACCTTATGAATACCTTTCCCTTCCTCTCCCCACAACAGAGAGGGAGGTGGGGCTGTGAGAACCCTGAGAGAACCATGACTGGCCCAAGGTCACCCAGTTGGGTGTAGGTGGAAGAGTGGGGGATCAAACCCGGTTCTCCATAGTAGTGTCTGCCATGATTTAACTGTTAACCACCAGCAAGGGACTGTTGACTTAAGCCAAACAAGTCTTCACTGAGGTGACCAGGTCATGAGGGAATAGCCTATCTGAGGCTACTAGTGAAAGAAACTGTGTCTATGTATTTTAGAGAGCCAGTTTGGTGTAGTGGTTAGGAGTGCGGACTTCTAATCTGGCATGCCAGGTTCGATTCTGCGCTCCCCCACATGCAACCAGCTGTGTGACCTTGGGCTCGCCACGGCACTGATAAAACTGCTCTGACCGAGCAGGGATATCAGCGCCCTCTCAGCCTCACCCACCCCACAGGGTGTCTGTTGTGGGGAGAGGAATGGGAAGGCGACTGTAAGCCGCTTTGAGCCTCCTTCGGGTAGGGAAAAGCGGCATATAAGAACCAACTCTTCTTCTTCTTCTTCTTCTTCTTCTTCTTCTTCTTCTTCTTCTTCTTCTTCTTCTTCTTCTTCTTCTTCTTCTTCTTCTTCTTGGCAGTGATTACTGCCATACATCTTTGCCTTGTTTGACTGCCTCTAAGTGATAACCCAGACAATCCTCAGTCGTCATTATAGTTGCCACCGCTGGGATGGGAAATACCCAGAGATTTTGGGGGCGCAGCCAGGAGTGGGCAAGATTTGGGGCTGAGAAGGACCTTGATGTAGTTTAATGCTATGGGTTCTTCTTCCAAAGCAGCCCTTTTCTCCAGGGGAACTGATCTCGGTCATCTAAGATGAACTGTGGAACCAGAAGATCTCCAGATCCCACCTGGGAGCTGATGCCCCTAGCCCAATTCCTAAGAAGGGTGACCCAACCCTTCTTAGCTTCCAAGGTCTATACAGCTGCCATGCAAAAGCAAGCCTTGGTTTTCCTGACGATGACTTTCCCCTTTTTGTTAATATGTTTGTGAAATGGAGGCAAGAATAGCTAGGCAAACAGCGCTGAACGGGAGGCCAACTTCCGCACAAATCCAAAACAACGCAGAAATTGTGTCCCTTTGCTCCCAAAGATTGCGAGGGCAAGGAAGCTGGCAATGGTACGGCCTCAAAGAAAACTCACAAATCATCCCAGCTAAGCAACCTCAGCAATGAATAGGCTCCTTTTGTGTTATCTGCCATCAAATGTCCAGGGAAACGAGCCAGTTTAGCTGAATGCCGAAAGAACAGTATCGCTGTCAAAAGAATGCGCCTGGAGAGCCACAATCAGCGTGTCTCTGGAAACCACCCATCTGACTCGCCCCAAAGGCGGGGCTACCCAGATCAAAGGCACAGATGATAATCTCAGAAAATGGCAGGTTCCACTGGGAGTAGAGAATCCTCAATCATTTTTGTGACTCTCTGCTGCAAATACAGTGCTGAGAAATGTCCCCGCCAAAAAGTCTCTTCCCTCGGACCAGAGTGAATGCTGCCACTTTGTTTTGGCCTGAGGAATGGCCTTTCTGGACCACTTCCAAAGTGGACTTCCCCTCGTCTCTTAGAACATCTTCCCAGTAAGTTGACACCGGAATTAGTGGAGGCGGGTGG
Source organism: Paroedura picta (assembly GCF_049243985.1). NCBI lineage: Eukaryota > Metazoa > Chordata > Lepidosauria > Squamata > Gekkonidae > Paroedura > Paroedura picta. The sequence goes on from NC_135369.1 coordinate 6,961,177, forward strand.
GGATGTCGATTGGCCTCCTTAACCTCTTGACATCCATCCAGGAATATGAATAAAAGCCTTTGGATGGAAAAAAATCATTAAAGTATGCCACACAAATTGAAATAGATCTTTGTATCCACAATACGTTATGGAGATGCAACATAGCCAACTGGGGTGTGATGGCCAATGACAGCAAATGTACACAGATCGACTAGTGGTTGTGTCATTGCAGGGAAGGAAGGAAGGAAGGAAGGAAGGAAGGAAGGAAGGAAGGAAGGAAGGAAGGAAGGAAGGAAGGAAGGAAGGAAGGAAGGAAGGAAGGAAGGAAGGAAGGAAGGAAGGAAGGAAGAAGAAATATGTAGTGTCCAGAATACTGGAATGGCCAATAACAGCAAGTGTACACAGATCGACTAGTGGTTGTGTCATTGCAGGGAAGGAAGGAAGGAAGGAAGGAAGGAAGGAAGGAAGGAAGGAAGGAAGGAAGGAAGGAAGGAAGGAAGGAAGGAAGGAAGGAGAAATATGTAGTGTCCAGAATACTGGAAGGAAGGCAGGGAGGGAGGGAGGGAGGAAGGAAGGAAGGAAGGAAGGAAGGGAGGGAGGGAGGGAGGGAGGAAGGAAGGAAGGAAGGAAGGAAGGAAGGAAGGAAGGAAGGAAGGAAGGAAGGAAGGAAGGAAGGAAGATGTAGTGTCCAGAATACTGGAAGGAAGGAAGGAAGGAAGGAAGGAAGGAAGGAAGGAAGGAAGGAAGGAAGGAAGGAAGGAAGGAAGGAAGGAAGGAAGGAAGGAAGGAAGGAAGGAAGGAAGGAAGGAAGGAAGGAAGGAAGGAAGGAAGGAAGAAGAAATATGTAGTGTCCAGAATACTGGAATGGCCAATAACAGCAAGTGTACACAGATCGACTAGTGGTTGTGTCATTGCAGGGAAGGAAGGAAGGAAGGAAGGAAGGAAGGAAGGAAGGAAGGAAGGAAGGAAGGAAGGAAGGAAGGAAGGAAGGAAGGAAGGAAGGAAGGAAGGAAGGAAGGAAGGAAGGAAGGAAGGAGAAATATGTAGTGTCCAGAATACTGGAAGGAAGGCAGGGAGGGAGGAAGGAAGGAAGGAAGGGAGGGAGGGAGGGAGGGAGGGAGGGAGGAAGGAAGGAAGGAAGGAAGGAAGGAAGGAAGGAAGGAAGGAAGAAGAAATATGTAGTGTCCAGAATACTGGAAGGAAGGCAGGGAGGGAGGGAGGGAGGGAGGGAGGGAGGAAGGAAGGAAGGAAGGAAGGAAGGAAGGAAGGAAGGAAGGAAGGAAGGAAGGAAGGAAGGAAGGAAGGAAGGAAGGAAGGAAGGAGGTCTGAAATTCTTCAGTTGCCCAGAAAAGCAAACTGTTGACTTGAAGCAAAATATTTCATTTATTAAGCAGGAAAGTATCAAAACATTGTTGAGACTGGGGCCAAAGATATAGGTCTTCACATATATTTCCCTTCCCCATCCTGTGGGAATCCAGAAAGGCAGACAACCATCACATAGCCATAACATATAAGGGATTAGGTACATGAATGAAAGGATGGAGGGCAGATAGGTAGCTTAGAGTTGAAGAGGAGGGGAGTGGTGAAATGCAGGGTGGGGCATAAACAAGGCAGAAGAGACAAACTGCCCCCAACTCCTACAAGGATATACTCTACATACCTAATTACATAAACATCACTAAATAATGGCAGAAACAGCAGGAATCTGACATACTACCACCCTAATATTAGCCCCCAGCAGCAAGAGATAATGGGGAAGATTTCAGGGTGTAGGCTGAGTGGAAGTCCCGAACCACCCTGGGAGCTCAGACGTGACCAGCCTCCACCCACTCCTTGTCCCCCATAGGAAATTCCTTCCAATCCACGAGATACTGGTGTTTGCCTCAGAACACCCTGGAGTCCAAGGTTTAACCTCATAATGGGTGTGTTGATCCACATACATTAGAATTGGAGCATCAGGACCAGAATGCCATTCGTCTGGTTCAGGAGCATGGTGCACCATGCTACAATGAAAAAAAGGGCGGACATTTTTTTTAAGTTTTAGGAAGGAAAAGTTCCACCGCCACCGAATGGATGATACTGGGAGACAGTAAATGGCCCCACAAACCAGGGGCCCAGTTTATTTATTTTATTTATTGACCCTATATACTCACATTTAAGCCTAGTTTTTCAGCATCTTTTTTCACACTGGAAAAGCCCTCCTCGGCTTATACACGGGTATATACGGTAATTGAAATAAAAGCCTGCTCCAGCCAGCCAATCATTGCATTGCCTTTTGCAAATGTGTACTGCAAGCTGAGCTTGCGCTGGCAGCTTGTAGGACATCAACGGTTTGACTGAGGGACTCTGATCTTTTTTGTCCTTGTGCCTTCACTTCTTCCTCTTCTTAATCACTTCTTCCAAGCAATTATTTTGGTTTCTGTGGGTGAAAAGTGGGGTACAAAAACCAGCAGCTATTCATCCTCTTGACTTGTCTGTATTTGTTGGGTGGGGGAGAGGCTGGATGGGAGAGCCTGTGAGGATGGAGCATTTCCCACCCTCGGCTTATATGCGAGTTGATAAGTTTGCCATGGTTTTGTGCCTTGGCTTATATGTGGGTCGGCTTATATGCGTATATATATACGGTATGTTTACGGTATATATACGGTATGTTTAAACTTGTATACTGCTGCTCCCAGGAACTGGCTCACGGCAGTTCACAAAAAAATAAAAACAGTATATAACAAAGTCACATCATTAATAATAATCCTAAAAACAATCCCTGAAAATCCTAAAAACAATCCCGAACATCAGACAAGATGGCGGTTTACACAGTTTAACATTAAAAACCTTCTCCTCATGCATCGAACCATTGGGACTGGTAAAAATGGCGACTATGATTGGCAGTTCAGTAGAATAACATAAGATTCTTGTTGCAGTCTAATACCATGCTCATGATCCAAGGGGTCGGGGGGACACGGCACGATCTCAAACCCTGGGGTTGCCGCCTGGCCCTAAACAAATGCCTGATGGAAGAACTCCATTTTGCAGGCCTAAAGGTTAAGCTAAATGTATCCCCTGTGCAAGCACCGAGTCATGTCTGACCCCTGGGGTGACGCCCTCTAGCGTTTTTATGGCAGACTCAATACGGGGTGGTTTGCCAGTGCCTTCCCCTGTCATTACCGTTTACCCCCCAGCAAGCAAGCTGGGTACTCATTTTACCGACCTCGAAAGGAAGGAAGGCTGAGTAAACCTTGAGCCGGTTGCTGGGATCGAACTCCCAGCCTCATGGGCAGACAGCTTCAGACAGCATATCGCTGCTTTACCACTCTGTGCCGCAAGAGGCTCTTTTTTGCAGGCCTACTTTGATCTAAATAGTTCCAAGTGTTGAGGCTTCACAGAGCCTTGCAAGGTCAGGAAGTGATAAGGGGTCCGGGTGGAGAAACACTTTGGAATGCAAGAGGGAGGGAGAGGACCAACAGCCAATTCATGGGTTTAGTGTTTTACGGCCAACAGCCCAGGAGTGTCTGGGAGAACACAGGTGAAACATGGGTCAGGAACAAACTGAAAGCTGTTATCCACCAAAAATCAATGGAATATCCCATGCAATCTGTATATGTGCTGAATAAACAGCCATAAGAAGGGAGGCACGGGGCATAAAATGGGCTTGTTTCAAAAAGAGATGCACCACCACCCATATAACAGTCTTGCACTGGCTTGGAGGGAGATCAGTAATAAAGTTCATAGAGACATCTCTCCAGGGGGCTGATGGGATTTCCAAGGGATGCAAAAGACCCTGAGGCTTGCCTCCTGCCCTCTTAGAGGTGAGGCACACTGGGCAACCTTGTACATAAGTCCTTGCAGAATGAGGGCCATCAATAATGTTGTCACGCTGGAAGGAGGGTTTTATAAAACCGAAATGACCAGCTGCCTGTGAGCCTTGGCACAGTTTCAGAACGGCAGAATGCATGGCCATGGGAATGTAAAGCTGATCCCCTTGGCAAAAGAGCATCTCCTGTGCTTCCAGACCCCATTGCAGCATGGGAAATGCAGCATCATTCTGTAAATCCTTTTGGAGTCACCCAGTGGAAAAGCGAATTGTAGAGCAGTTTGGATTTGCATTATGGCTGCCAACCCTAGGTGGGTAGTGTTACCCAAATTGCGTGAACACGTGTCCTAAAACACGTGTCTTTGAGCTTGTGGGGAATATTAGCCCAAAATGCTGCGAGAGGGGGGTAACTTAGCATTTATCGGATCGTTACCTATGTCTACGAGGGTATATTACACCCGAGGGAACTCAAGGCAAACACAGATTTAAATGGTAAGCTTTTATTGAAAGGAAAATAACAAAAGGACACACAAATAGCTAACACACATACAAGCAGTCATATAGAGAAGGGGGAGGAAGAGTGGAAGGCTTGATAGTTACCTGTCCGAGGAGTGGTGGGTCAGAGGAAGAAGCACGAACCAGCGTGGGAGGTCCTGGGTTGGAAGACACTCAGAGTGGCTGTGTGAAGCCACAGTTTTTATAGGATTTTGGGAAGGGGGCTATGTGACAAGGCTCAGGTAAGCATGTGCTGGAAGTTTCCAGGGTCCCCAGAGATTAGGACAATACCTGGCCAAGTGGTGGGTGATGGCCGTAAATGGATTTGGATAAAGGTATTAATGGCTCTGAGGAAGAGAGCCATCAGGTCTAGCTGGCAGGGTGTGGGGAGGAAATATCCCCTGGCAGAGGGGCCAAGTGTGAAAAATGTTGCAAGACAAAGGATTTTCCTAGGAGCCCTTAGGCAAACAGGAGGAAGCCAGTCCACTCACTTAGAAATACAATGGGGGGGGGGTCGAGAGTAGGGCATGGAGGCACCTGGATTTCCAAACCTGTAGCTGAGAACAAGCCTGGGCTTGTCCTGATTCCCAAGATGGAGTCTGCTCTGACATTCCCTGCCAGAGTGACTTGGTCTGTCCTGTGTCTAGCTTGCTCCCAAGTCTAGACTGTCGCGCTGCGCTATTGGTTAAGGAGTACAGTGTGCCAAGGCATATGGCAGGGATCCTGCCATGTGTAACATTAGAGCTGAACACAGAATGCACTACCTGGTCTACTTTGCTTTCCTGTGGGGGAAGGTGGGACAGAGTGTCAGCTAGGAAGCATCTTCAAGTATATGAAAGGCTGCCGTGTGCAGGGCAGAGCAGAGCAGAGCAGGATGGAGCAGAGTTGTTCTCTCTTTCCCTGGAGGGATGGACCAGAACGAATGGGATGAAATTAATTTTAAAAAAATTCCATCTAAACATCCGGAAGAAGTTCCTGACAGTTAGAGCTGTTTCTCAGTGGAACAGGCTTCTTCGGGAGGTGGTGGGTTCTCCATCTTTGGGGATTTCTAAACAGAGGCTGGAGAGCCATCTGGCAGAGAGGCTGATTCTGTGAAGGCTCAAGGGGTGGCAGGGGATGAACGATAGGGGTGTGGGTGTCCTGCACAGTGCAGGTGGTTGGACGAGATGATCCTGGGCTTTGGTATCTGAGTCTCCTTCCATAGATACGTTGGTTGAACGGGGGGGGGGGGGGTTCAGAACAATTTACATGAGTTCCAACAAACTATGAGGATCGTCAATTGCCCAGCAAAGCAAACTCTTGACTTGAAGCAAAAGATTTCATTTATTGGACAGGAAACATTGTTGAAACTTGGGCTAAAGATACAGGTCTTCACGTATATTCCCCCCACACCACCTCCCATGGGAATCCAGAAAGGTGGAAAACCATCACATAGCTATAACACTCAGATAAGGGATATGGCTTCGTTAATGAATGGGGTATGGAAAGTACAGAGGTTACAGGTGAAGAGGAGGGGAGGTGTGGAATGCAGGGAAGGGACATGAGGGCATTAAACAAGGCAAAGAAGACAAGCTGCCCACAGCTTCTACAAGGTAAAAGGTAAAGGTAAAGGTATCCCCTGTGCAAGCACCGAGTCATGTCTGACCCTTGGGGTGATGCCCTCTAGCGTTTTCATGGCAGACTCAATACGGGGTGGTTTGCCAGTGCCTTCCCCAGTCATTACCGTTTACCCCCCAGCAAGCTGGGTACTCATTTTACCGACCTCGGAAGGATGGAAGGCTGAGTCAACCTTGAGCCGGCTGCTGGGATTGAACTCCCAGCCTCATGGGCAAAGCTGTCAGACGGCTGCCTTACCACTCTGCGCCACAAGAGGCTCTTTTGAGGGCCTACAAGGCTGTACTCTAAATACCTACCTATATCATTAAAGACACCAGGATTCTGCCAGGATGGATGGATAGATGGATGGACGGAGGGAGGGAGGGAGGGAGGGAGGAAGGAGAAGGGAAAGAAGGAGGGGAGTTGGTTTTGGCATGATCCAGGGGTCTGAGCTGTCTTCTCAGTTCCTGCCTTTCTTTAAGGCCTACACGAGGCAGTGCTGATATAGTGGTAGTACAGAGAGCCAGCTTGATGTAGTGGTTAGGAGTGCGGACTTCTAACCTGGCGAGCTGGGTTTGATTCCACACTTCATATGAAGCCTGATGGATGACCTCGGGCTAGTCACAGCACTGATAGATCTTTTCTGATTGAGCAGGAATATAAGGGCTTTCTCAACCTCACCCACCTCACATGGTGTCTGTTGTGGGGAGAGGAAAGGGAAGGCAAATGTCAGCCGCTTTGAGCCTCCTTTGGGTAGGGAAAAGCTGCATATAAGAACCAACTCTTCTTCTTCTTCTTCTTCTTCTTCTTCTCTTCTTCTTCTTCTTCTTCTTCTTCTTCTTCTTCTTCTTCTTCTTCTTCTTCTTCTACGTGACATGTCACTTCTGAGTGTCATGGCAGGGAGTCATGGGTAGCTGACATCACTTTTGTGGGTCCTCAAAGCCTGAAAATGTATTTCAGGAGCTCCTCCACAGTCAAAAGTTTGGAAAAGGCTGCTTGAGACTGATCCTGCATTGAACAGGGGGTTGAACTAATGGCTTGTAAGGCCACTTCTAACTCTATGATTCTATATGCCACGCAGGGGTGGCCAAACTGCAGCTCTTTAGAAATGCGTGGACTACAATTCCCATGAGCTCCTGCCTGCATAGCCAAATGACAGGGGCTCATAGGAATTGTAGTCCACAACCATCGGGAGAGCCACAGTTTGGCCAACCCTGCAGGGCTGACAATTTAAACCAAGGCAATTCAGGTCATAAAAGCGAACTGCACCGAAATGACTTATAATAAGCAAGCCATGAAGACAGCATAAAACACCACTCGGAAAAGGATAAAATGACACGTTTCAAAAATGTCCTCAGGTCGGAAGCAGAGCGAAAAGACTACCTTGAAAGATTGAATGGTATAATTAAAAGCCTGGGGAAAAGAAATGTTTTTTGACGTGGCACTTTCAAGAGAGGAAGGAGGTCAAAGGCGAGGTTATTCCAACCTGTCTCTTGTCAACATCTGGAATTACAGCTCATCTCCAGAGTACGGAGATCAGCTCTCCTGGAGAAAACAGGTTCTTGGCAGGGGGGACTCCGTGGGGTTGGAAGCCAATGAGTTCCCTGCTTGTGCAGCACTTACAACCTCGTAAAAATAGCACACGTCTAAGCAGTTCCTAGAATTACGTCCTGATTACGTGAGAAGAGGAACCTGGATTCATGAGCCAATCACTTTGTGCTCCCCAAGACATCTCTCGGGGCTCTCAGCCCCATAGGCAGCTGGGGAGATGGGGGGTGAAAGAAAGAACTGAGGCTGGCATGCTGAGCTTTGCTAAGAAGATGGGGCTCTCAGTTCTTTCTGGTAAGCTTTCCATATTCCTGCCCACGGTGGGGGACCCCTTGCCTCCTGTGGGCAACTCCCTGCCAATACTCAGCTGACTGATGGGAGGAATAGGGCAGCAAACAGAGGGAAATGCCAGCTACATCTTAGAATCATAGAGTTGGAAGGGGCCACACAGGCCATCTAATCCAACCCCCTGCTCAACGCAGGATCAGCCCAAAGCATCCTAAAGCATCCAAGAAAAGTGTGTATCCAACCTTTGCTTGAAGACTGCCAGTGAGGGGGAGCTCACCACCTCCTTAGGCAGCCCATTCCACTGCTGAACTACTCTGACTGTCGAAATTTTTTTCCTGATATCTAGCCTATATCGTTGTACTTGTAGTTTAAACCCATTACTGCGTGTCCTCTCCTCTGCAGCCAACAGAAACAGCATCCTGCCCTCCTCCAAGTGACAACCTTTCAAATACTTAAAGAGGGCTATCATGTCCCCTCTCAACCTCCTTTTCTCCAGGCTGAACATTCCCAAGTCCCTCAACCTATCTTCACAGGGCTTGGTCCCTTGTGGTCCTGATGCCACTCTTTGAGGGATGCCAGCCTCCAGGTGGGAGTTGGGAATCTCCTAGAATCACAGCTCATCTGCAGATGAGAGAGATGAGTTCTCCCGGAGAGAATGGATACTTTGGAAGGTGGGATCTATGGCTTTGTTCCCCACTGAGGTTCCCATCCTCCCCAGACTCCATACCCAGCCCTACCACCCATCCTCCTAAGGATGCCAGCCTCCAGGTAGGACCTGGGGATCCCCCAGAATTACAGCTCAAGACTACACTGATGGGTTTCCCTGGAGAAAATGGCCTTGAGACCCTGTTCGAGAACCAATGAACAAACACAGTCATACCAAGTGGGCAGGGAAATGCATGCTTTGGAGAGTCACATAGTTTTAGAGTAATAGAAGAGGTTCTTATACCCTGTTTTTATATACCCAAAGCAGTGGGTATATGTAAGTGGCTTACATTCGCCCTGAGATTGTTGTTGTTGTTGTTAGGTGCGAAGTCGTGTCCGACCCATCGCGACCCCATGGACAATGATCCTCCAGGCCTTCCTGTCCTCTACCATTCCCCGGAGTCCATTTAAGTTTGCACTGACTGCTTCAGTGACTCCATCCAGCCACCTCATTCTCTGTCGTCCCCTTCTTCTTTGGCCCTTGATCGTTCCCAGCATTAGGCTCTTCTCCAGGGAGTCCTTCCTTCTCATGAGGTGGCCAAAGTATTTGAGTTTCATCTTCAGGATCTGGCCTTCTAAAGAGCAGTAAGGGCTGATCTCTTCTAGGACTGACCGGTTTGTTCGCCTTGCAGTCCAAGGGACTCTCAAGAGTCTTCTCCAGCACCAGAGTTCAAAAGCCTCAATTCTTTGATGCTCAGCCTTCCTTATGGTCCAACTTTCGCAGCCATACATTGCAACTGGGAATACCATAGCCTTGACTAAACACACCTTTGTTGGCAGGGTGATGTCTCTGCTTTTGAGGATGCTGTCTAGATTTGCCATAGCTTTCCTCCCCAGGAGCAAGCGTCTTTTAATTTCTCTGCTGCAGTCCCCATCTGCAGTGATCTTGGAGCCCAGGAAAATAAAATCTGTCACTATCTCCATTTCTTCCCCATCTATTTGCCAGGAATTGAGAGGGCCGGATGCCATGATCTTTGTTTTCTTGATGTTGAGTTTCAAGCCAACTTTTGCACTCTCCTCCTTCACCCGTATCAACAGGCTCTTTAGTTCTTCTTCACTTTCTGCCATTAGAGTGGTATCATCTGCATATCTAAGGTTGTTGATATTTCTCCCTGCAATCTTGATCCCAATTTGTGAGTCCTCTAATCCCACCTTTCTCATGATGTGCTACGCATACAAGTTAAATACGCAAGGCGACAGTATACAGCTTTGCCGAACTCCTTTCTCAATTCGCCCTGAGATTACTGAAGAAGAATTCTTATATACCATTTTTCTCTACCCGAAGGAGTTTCAAAGCAGCTTCCAATCCCCTTCCCTTTCCTCTCCCCACAACAGACACCCTGTGAGGTGTGTGAGGCTGAGAGAGCCCTGAGATTACTAAAGAAGAAGAAGAGTTGGTTCTTAGATGCCGCTTTTCTCTACCCAACGGAGTCTCAGAGTGGCTTACATTTGCCTTCCCTTCCTCTCTTGGTTCCTCAAAGGAGGTGGCCAGGGAATAGGAGGCCAACTCAGGGATGTTATCAACTGCTCCCTGAGTTCCAGGGAGTTCCCTGAGAGGCTGAAGGAGACGGTGGTTCGCCCTCTCCTGAAACAACCAATGCTGGACCCGCGGGACCCTGCCAACTTCCGCCCAGTATCACATTTAGCGTTCCTGGGAAAGGTAGTGGAAAGGGCCGCAGCGGACCAGAGTTCCGCAGGGCCTGTAAAACGGAGCTATTTTTCCACGTCTATGGTTGGCGAGGAAGAACATTGCCCCCCCCGGGGGTCTGAAGTATACATCATTACCCTCCATCCTCTAATGCCCTTGTTCGGGTAGGGGAGAGTGGCATTTACCACCCTGTGGAGCGGGATAAATAAAAGTGTAAGCCCCAAGGGGGAGGAGAAAGGGCAGGCTCTGTCCGGGATAAAAACTCGGAGGGCCCAATCAGGATCCGTGAAGCGGCACCTGACTGGGCCCTCCGAGTGTCACTCCAGGGCCAAGAGGCCAATGGGGGGCCTCGCAAAGCCCGGTTCCCCATTGGCCGCTTGGCCCAGCCTGGCCTTGCCTTGCTGGGGACTCACCGCACACAAGGAGAAGCAGCCTTCCCCGATGGTGAGTATTCCCACTGGCTTCCCCTCGCCCAGACACACACACACACACACACACACACACACACACACACACTCACCAGCCAAACCCCCCTGGACGCCCCCCCATGATCGCCCCACCGCCGCTTCCCCGCCCCCACAGAGACACACACATACACACACACAAAACCCCCTGGCCTCCCCTCCCCACGATCGCCCCGCCGCTGTTTTCCCACCCCCACAGACACGCACACACACACTCACCAGCTAAACCCCCGTGGCCGCCCCCCCGCACGATCGACCTGCCACCGCTTCCCCGCCCCCACAGACATGCACGCACACACACACACATCCACCCACCGCGCTCTCCCACCCCTTCCCCCTCTGTCCTTGGACTCTAGCCTCTTTGCTCTCAGATGCACCTCAGGGCCTGGAGCCAGCAGCAGGTAAGGGGAGAGGGCCCTGGGCAAAGGGTCATGGTGGAGGGCCTCCTAACTAGGGCCTCCTGGCACGAGGAACAAGCAGTTTGATTTCTTTCCGCCATGCCTGGACTAGCCACCTGGTGGCGTTTGACAATGATAAAACAATAAAACAAAATAAAACATTACGTATGAAATTACAGTAGCCTAATATGGCTGCAACAGTAAATCCCTCAAGAACTATTCTCAGCACAACAAACCCCCTCTTGAAGGATCCCATGCCTTGGGGGAAATGTTAATGTAGATATGTGGATATCTCCCTTAGGGACGGACCCCAAGATCTTCCTTGTCCCTGGCCTCAACCAAATGCCTGGAGAAAAATCTCCGTTTTGCAGGTGCTGTGGAACCATGTCATCTCCAACAGGGCCCTCAGCTCTTCTGGGAGCTCATTACACCAGGTAGGGGCCAGCACTGAAAAGACCCGGGCCCTCATCGAGGCCAGGCATACTTCCCATGGGCCAGGGGTCACCAAATAATTAGAATCTTTAGGATGCTTAGGGCTGATCCTGCGTTGAGCAGGGGGTTGGACTAGATGGCCTGTATGGCCCCTTCCAACTCTATGATTCTATGATTCTAACCTACAGAGCAAAATGCTACTTCAGATATGCTGGGCCCAGACCACAAATGACTTTAAAGTTCAATACCAAGATCCAGAATACCATTGGCCATCAGTGTAGCTGTTTCAGCACTGTCTGAATATGGGTCCTCCAAGAAGTTCCCACGAGGACCCTTGCATCCACAATTTGGACCACTTGTAACTTCTGGGTCAAGGGTAGGCTCATGTACAGAGAGTGACAGAAATCTAGCCTGGATCACTATGGCCAGGTGTTCCAGGCTAGATAGGGCACAAGTAGCCCTCTTGGCACAGGTGTAAGAACACCAACAGGGCTACTCTTGTGACCTGCACCTCCATTGACCGGGAGACCTCAATGATCAACCCCAAAATCCTGGCTGAGGGTTAGATCTATAAGTGCACCCCATCTAGGCAGGGGGCATGAGTTTCCTGATCTGGCCCTTTCCTACCTAGACACAGGACCTCCATCTTAGAAGGGTTGAGTTTCAGATGACTCTGCTTGAGCCAGACTGCTATCACTTCCAAATAGCTGGCAAGTGTTTCTGGGGGGGAAGTCAGGCTGGTCATGTATCAGGAGGTAGAGCTGGGTGTCATCTACATATTGGAGACAACCCATCCCCAAAACTCAGCTCAGCTGGGCCAGAATGAGCATATAGATGTTACAGTGCTGAGGGGTGTATTGGACTCTGTGGTACTCTATAAGGGAGTTGGTAAGAACTCTCCCCGACAACCACCCTCTTTGTCTGGTTCTGGATAAAAGAGATCAGCAACTATGGACGGTCCCTCAGATTCCAGTTCTGGCAAGGTGGTGGGCTAACAACTCATGGTCAACCATCTCAAATGCAGCTAACAGATCTAATGACACGAGTATAGCTGTGCCACCCCCATGCAGCTGATGCTTTAGGTTGTCCATCGGGGCAACCAGCAACATCTCCACCCTGCGTCCTGGACAAAAGCCCGATTGGAATGGATGAAGCTTCAAAGTTTCTTCCACAAATGCCATGAGCTGATCTGCAGCAGCCAGGTCCATCACCTTCCTCAGAAATGCAAGATGTGAAATGGGGTGCTGATTGGCCTGAGGATCAAATGACGTTTTCCCATCTCCAGATGCCAAGTGGAAGAGGTCCATTTTGCAGGTCCTCTGGAACTGGGATGGCTCTGTGAGGGCCTGTGTCTCTTCAGGCAGTTAATTCCACCAGGTTGGAGCCAGAGCCCAAAAGGCCCTGGTTCTATCAAAAGCCAGGTGCGCCTCTTTAGGACTGGGGATCATCAGGAGATTGGAGCCACTCTTTGTCTGCTTATACCCCTGCAGAGCACTTCACACTGCAGGTACTAATCTATTGGTGGTCCCTGGCCTCAAAGAGATATGCCTGGCTTCAGCCGGGGCCAGGGCCAGGGCCAGGGCCAGGGTCAGGGCCAGGGTCAGGGCCAGGGCCAGGGCCAGGGCCAGGGCCAGGGCCAGGGCCAGGGCCAGGGCCAGGGCCAGGGCCAGGGCCAGGGCCATTTCAGTCCTGGCCACGACCTGGTGGAATGAGCTCCCGGGATTACTGAGGGCCCTAACAGAGCTGGCAAGGTTCCACAGGTCCTGTAAAATGGAGCTTTTCCGCCAGGTGTTTGGTTGAGGCTTGGTTAGCAAGATCAATGGGTCTCCCTCAAGTCCCACTATAATATCTAGTGCACCGTTGTTAGTTCACTGCAGGAGGTAGGAGGGATTTTGCCATCTCAGTATATTGTAGTTGTGTGTTGTTTTTAGGATGGGGTTTTATGGGGATTTGATACGTAACTTGCCTTGAGTCCAAGGAGGAAGGTGGGCTAGAATTTCAATGAATGAACAAACGAACAAACGAATGAACGAACGAACGAACGAACAAATAATGAGATAAATATTTGCCTCAAGTTCTATGTAAATGTGTTATTTCTCAACCAGGTTTTTGGGGTGTAAGCGTTTGAGAGTCAAAACTTCCTTTCATCAAGATGGGTCACTGTGTTAGTATGTCTGGAGCAGTAGAACAGAGCAAGAGTCCCTGCTGCCTGCGAAGGTTTGGGGGGAGGGAAGAGCCACCAAACAGCTGATCCTCAGAGATCAGGTTTATGGTGGTGGTTTCAGCCAATCGATATAGGTCTCAAATTGATTCAAAAAAATCCGAACCATCCAAATCTGATCCCTATATCTGATCCAACCAGTAATTCAGGTGTTTTGGATTGGGCTGAATAATTTGGGGCCATATTCCTAATCCTTATCAATCAAGAGAGGTTGGTTGATAAACAAGTTATATTTTGAATCCTGGGGAAAAAATTCACGAGTGGGAGAAACTTCTCTCCCCATATTATCTTGGACTGTGAAGAAGAGGTGTGAATCACCCCCAAAACAACACATCAGCTAAGCATTGGTCAGTGTAAGGACCCATCTGACAGGTCAGCCACACACCCTGCCTCCCTGATCCCTCTGGGGGCATCTGCAGCTGGGGATCAGGCTGGGTGGGTACATGGATGACCTATCAGACATGTGCCCTTCTCCTCAACCCCTTTGGAGGAGGCTGCTGGAGATCGGGGGGGGGGGGAAGCAGATCTGTCAAATGTTCCCCGCTTCCCCGACTTTCCTGGAGCCAGCTGCAGTTTGCCCTAGGAGCATCTGTGAGATGTGCAATTCTACGCATAGTCTCAAATGGGTCTTTGGGGGGTGAAGGCTCTTGTTCATTGAGGTCTTCCGATGTCTCTCCAGGAGACTTTTCTGAGGCTGTGGAGAGCCCACTCTCCTCAGCTTCAGACAGATCGGCTGGGGAGATATTGAAAGCCCCTAACGAACATGGCCAGGGTTTCGTCAACAGGCCGAATCGGTCAAATCAGCTCAATCATGTCTAAATCGCTTGGGTTTCAGTGATTCGGCTGGTTTAATTCAACAGGAGGGGGGATTCAGTTCGGAGACAGCCGAAAAGTACGGGAATCAAAGACTTTCCAACTTATCCAAACCAAATCGCCCATCCGTAGCTGGGACAGCGTCATGGACAGTTGCCCCGCCCCTTCCTCCACCTTCTGCAGTAGGAAGTCGTCGTCAAGGCCTGTCAGGAATTTATTGGGTGTTTCATGCTTAGCGGACGCACAGATCAATCCAATCCCTCTAAGCCATCAAACGTCAGCAGAGTCATATCCTCTGCCCTTTGAACATTACCCTGGCTAAGTCAAGGCACAGTAAATCTCCTGCTGTCCTCCTTTCGGCTTCTCCAAAATACCCACAATTAGTTTTAGGCAAAGCACGATCCACAGCTCCTCCTTGTCTTGTAGATTCCAACCACAATTTTCTTTTCTTTTTTTTATGACAGTATGTATTTATTCCTAAGTAGGAACTTTCCACCAGCCTGCTTTGCACACCCTCTGGGAGTTCTGCCCAAATAGGCGCATTTTTCGCGTGTCTCATGTTCTCCCGGCCTTTCTGCTGCCGCTGTTCTTTGTGAACAAGTTGTATCCCTCAATGACTTCATTCCAGTTTTGGGTGTCATCCCGCCACCTCTCCCGGCGAAACGACACAATTCAGGTTGTCTACAGGTTGTCTCCATGTTCCCTCCTTTGATCAGAGTCACAGACCGGCTCCAAGAATGTAACTTGATAAGCCTCAGGAGAACCAGGATAGTGTAGTGGTTATAAGTGGCAGCCTCTTATCTGGAGGATTGGGCTTAATCATTTGTTTATTTGTGAAATTTATAAGCTGCCTGTCTCTGTGAACAGGCTCGGGGCAGTTTACAACATTTTAAAATTCAGCTTAAAATGCAATGAAACAATAAATATACAGTCATGCTCTAATTTCCCGTTACTTCAGTGCTGGGATTTTGTTTGGAAAGGGAAGGTGGGAAGTTCTTCTTCTTCTTCTTCTTCTTCTTCTTCTTCTTCTTCTTCTTCTTCTTCTTCTTCTTCTTCTTCTTCTTCTTCTTCTTCTTCAAGCACAGAGTCATATCTTGACTAAACAATAATCTCAGGGCTCAATCAGCCTCCCCACAGCATTGATAAAGCTGTTCTGACTGAGCAGTGATATCAGGGCTCTCTCAGCCTCACCTCCCTCACAGGGTGTCTTTGTGGGGAGAGGAAAGGGAAGGCGACTGGAAGCCACTGAGCCTCCTTCGGGTAGAGAAAAGTGGCATATAAGAACCAACTCTTCTTCTTCTTCAGTAATCTCAGGGCTCTCTCAGCATCCCCTCCCTCACAGGGTGTCTTTGTGGGGAGAGGAAAGGGAAGGCGACTGGAAGCCACTGAGCCTCCTTCGGGTAGAGAAAAGTGGCATATAAGAACCAACTCTTCTTCTTCTTCAGTAATCTCAGGGCTCTCTCAGCCTCACCTCCCTCACAGGGTGTCTGTTGTGGGGAGAGGAAAGGGAAGACTCCTTCGGGTAGAGAAAAGTGGCATATAAGAACCATATACTTCTTCTTCTTCTTCTTCTTCTTCTTCTTCTTCTTCTTCTTCTTCTTCTTCTTCTTCTTCTTCTTCTTCTTCTTCTTCTTCTTCTTCTACC
Source organism: Paroedura picta (assembly GCF_049243985.1). Classification (NCBI taxonomy): domain Eukaryota; kingdom Metazoa; phylum Chordata; class Lepidosauria; order Squamata; family Gekkonidae; genus Paroedura; species Paroedura picta. The sequence continues at coordinate 6,977,217 of NC_135369.1, forward strand.
ATAAGCCTGGTACAAGAGCTCTATTTTGCAGACCCTATGGAATGTAGGAAGCTCCAGCAGGGTCCACAGCTCCTCCGAGAGCTCATTCCAGCAGGTGGGAGCCAGGATAAAAAAGGCCCTGGCCTTGGTTGAGGGCCACATATATGTGGGGTCATCGAAAGACATCTGCCTATGTCTAAAAAGTCTTTTGTAACGTTGTATAAAAGGTTATTGTTAAATGTGTACCAATGGAATGCGGAGACTTTTGCCACCGAGTTCCCCTTTAACCCAATAAAACTCGGTCTACGTCTGGAATCTCCCTCTTGTTACCCATTTGGGGTAACTATATTTCAACCCCCAAAAATGTGGGTTTCAGAAAAAGAAATGCCGCTTCCCGTAACAAGACATTTGGTTAGTTTCTTCTCTAGGGAAGCTAATCAGGGTCATGGGGGCAAGTTTTGTCAAGAAGTGCTTCAAGTAAATTTTCCACAAGAATGCTTTTGGGGTGTTTTTTTTTCCGCTTAACTACCCAAACGCTCGCTGGAATCAAGCAGGTAACTATGTTGGCCTGAAGCAGCAGAACAAAGTTAGAGTCTACTGGGACCTTTAAGACTGACAAAGATTTATGCAGGTTACTAGAGGAAAAGCCAGATGTACTCCTCCTCAGAAGTTTACTGAGACTCAGATTCAAGGAATTGAACTCTTAGGTCAAGACGTTATTTGGAAACAATTATTAAGAAGGCTTAATAACTGATGGCTAAACCACACAGCATATTTGATTCCGAGTCATCTCCGGTTCCTTGAGTTTGATCGTAGTTATGGGTAACCTTTGAGAATAGATGCCTCAGAACCTTTAGATGCCTCAGAAATGGATTTAGTTGAAGACAAGATGGCATGAGGGGAGAACAGAGGGCTCCTGCTTCCCCCAAAACCTCTTTTTTTCCTCCTGTGACTAAAGAAGAAGAAGAAGAAGAAAAAGAAGAAGAAGAAGAAGAAGAGTTGGTTCTTATATGCCGCTTTTCTCTACCAGAAAGAGTCTCAGAGTGGCTTCCATTCACCTTCCCTTTCCTCTCCCCACAACAGACACCCTGTGAAGGACATGAGGCTGAGAGAGCCCTGAGAATATTGAAGAAGAAAAATAATTGATTCTTATACACCACTTTTCTCTACCCAAAGGAGGCTCAAAGTGGCTTACAATCACCTTCCCTTTCCTCTCCCCACAACAGACACCCTGTGAGGGAGGTGAGGCTGAGAGAGCCCTGATATCACTGCTTGGTCAGAACAGTTCTATCAGTGCCATAGCGAGCCCAAGGTCACCCAGCTAGTTTCATGTGGGGGGGCGCAGGATCGAACCCAACATGCCAGATTAGAAGTCCGTGCTTCTAACCACTACAACAAACTGGCTCTGGTGTAGTTGGCACAGTGAGGAAGATCTGGTTTGGCCCCTTCAGTGTTAAGCAGTGGCTTGGCTATGTCTCATCTGTGCCCCCTCTTCCCACTTCCTCTATTAGATATTGCTGGGGGGATTGGAGGTAGGGCAACTCCGCCATGTACTTTGGGATTATTTATTTACATTTATATCCTGATGTAGAGCCTCTTGTGGCGCAGAGTGGTAAGGCAGCTGATATGCAGTCTGAAAACTCTGCCCGTGAGGCTGGGAGTTCAATCCCAGCAGCCGGCTCAAGGTGGACTCAGCCTTCCATCCTTCCGAGGTCGGTAAAATGAGTACCCAGCTTGCTGCTGGGGGGTAAACGGTCATGACTGGGGAAGGCACTGGCAAACCACCCCGTATTGAGTCTGCCATGAAAACGCTGGAGGGCGTCACCCCAAGGGTCAGACATGACCTGGTGCTTGCACAGGGGATACCTTTACCTTTATATCCTGATGCTCCCAGCAAACTGGCTCATAGTGGCTAACAATTCCTGTCTCATAAAATACAGTTAAAATAGACCATAAAAAAACATTAACCCCCTACCAAAAAAAAATTACAATTTACCATTAACATTAACCATTAACCATGGCAGCGCCCGCATGTGTGTGTGTATGCCTCCACTCCCGACTGCTTCGGGTGCAAATGTCAGCTTCGAACGCTGATGCGCCCAGCCCTAATAAAGATGATGATTCGCTATATAAAATCTTTTTGAATTTTTGTTCTATGACTTTTACGTCCTAGTGTGAACTTGAGTCAGCAGTGTGACTCAGGGGCTGAAAAGGCAAATGGGATTTGGGGCTGTATCAAACGGAGTATCGTGTCCAGATCACGGGAGGTGATGGTGCCGCTTTGCTCTGCTCTGGTTCGGCCTCACTTGGAGTCCTGTGTTCAGTTTTGGGCACCCCAGTTGAAGAGGGATGCAGACAAACTGGAGCGTGTCCAGAGGAGGGCAACAAAGATGGGGAGGGGTTTGGAGACCAAGACGTAGGAGGAAAGGTTGGGGGAGCTTGTTCTGTTTAGCCTGGAGAGGAGACAATTGAGAGGGAATCTGATAGCCATCTTCAAGTATTTAAAAGGCTGCCATGTGGAGGATGGAGCAGAATTGTTCTCTATTGCCGCAGAGGGATGAAATTAATTCAACAGAAATTTCGTCTAAACCTCCAGAAGAAGTTTCTGATAGTCATAGTGGTTTCTCAGTGGAACAGGCTTCCTTGGGAGGTGGTGGGTTCTCCATCTTTGGAAATTTTTAAACAGAGGCTAGAGAGCCATCTGACGGAGAGGCTGATTTTGTGAAGGCTCAAGGGGGTGGCAGGTGACAGTGGGTGAGCGAGAGGGTTGTGAGTGTCCTGCATAGTGCAGGGGGTAGGACTAGATGACCCATGAGGTCCCTTCCTTCTATGATTCTATGATTCTATGATTCTATGATTCTATGATTCTATGATTCTATGATTCTATGATTCTATGATTCTATGAACAGGGTATTATTGAGGTTTTATCATGGACAATTGTACCCCACCAATAGCCAGTTCTGGGAATAAATCAAAATCAAAATCAAAACCAAAATCAAAACCAAAATCAAAATCAATCCTTTTCTTTATAAGCTCCAGTGTGTTCAGTGCCATGTATAAGTATCTCTCACCCTTATTCATGCTTTTCTGTTTAGCAAAGCAAGCTTCACAAAATATAGTTCTGTTCCCAGACATTCATTTTGTGACACTGAGGACACTCAGCCACATTCAATAGGGTGCAATAACTTTTTCTCCATTAACCAAAATCAGTCAGAGCTGAAGCTATCCGATAGCCAAGATTCATTGTATGAGACCCTAGGGCAGTGGTTCTCCACCTTCCTAATACCATGACCCTTTAATACAGCTCCTCATGTTGTGGTGACCCCCAACTATAAAACTATGCAAGTTTTCTTTCATAGAAATTAAAATGAAACAGACCCATGGTGTGAAGATCCATTGTTCAGAATTGTTTTTGAATTGGTTATAAATTGTATATTTATACAACAGCGGCAGCACCTCCTCCCAGACCAAGCTGCTAAATCAATTGAACGAACGAACAAACGAACAAACGAACAAACGAACAAACGAACAAATGAACAAACGAACAAACGAACAAACGAACAAACGAACAAACGAACAAACGAACAAACGAACAAACGAACAAATGAACTGTGTTGTGGTATTGTATTTTATTGTATGGGTTATTCCACCAGGTCGGGTCCCTGGCCTTCTTTGAGGCCAGACAGACTTCCTTGGGACCATAGATTACCAGTTTTGCTGTTGCTGAATGAAATCCCCTCTAGGGGACAGATTTAGATAGGTAGTCCCTTAGCTTTTGATTTAAAAGAAAAAGACCCGAGTAAGTTTCGCTTGCAAAATAATAATGCAAAAGCAAAACGTACTTGTGAACATTTTTTATGCAATCTCAGCAACAATCTCCTTTTGGCCATTGTCCCCGATGTCCCCTTGCTCCAGAAAGAAACATCTTAATCTGACAGGAGGATCCGATCTTGCCAGGAGGCTGAGAAGAGTCATTACAAGGTTTCACAACACGGTGGCGTTTTAACGTCTGCTTCTTGTCAACGACTCCCCAGAAGATGACTTCATCTTGCTGAGACATGGATGATTCCCAGAACAGAAACGGGAACAACAACAGCCAGAGGGGGCCGAAAGGTAGCAATTCTGGAGCTTCCTTCTACCTAAAGAATTTTCAAATGGCTTTCCAAACCCGTAATTACTTGCAAGGATTTTTGCAGACGAAAAAAAAAAAAGAAAGAAAGAAAGAAAAGAAAAAAAGGTTATTACTTTTGATAGAATAATTGCTGGAATCTACACCCCACTAATGAATGGAAACTCCGTTCGTGACAGAGAGTGGAGAAATGTCAGTGGAGCACGGGCCTATCGCGGTTGGGATCAGACTCAAGTTTATTGCAGTGAATTTCAGAGCTATTTGGTTTTAATTAAAAGGGAGTTAGATGCCGGCAGAGGGATATGTTTCCTTAATGTGTCTGAGATGCAAGCTGATCTCGTTCCAGCGGCTTTTGTGGGCTGCTAACCACCGCTTTCCACCCCGATGGTCAACAACAAAGGGCGGAACGGACTCTGGAAAACAAAGCAGAAGATACCAACATGAGGCTGCTGTTTTCAAAAACAGGTGTTGTATCTCTACTTCCCGTGTTGTAACTTCTAGAACAACTGGCTTTTTCATCCGGCCACACCAGAGGGAGGCGAAGTCATGGTGCCAAAAAGGAGGTGTCCAGCCCAAGGTCACCTTGTGAGTTTCATGGGTGAGTGACAGGGAACCCATCAACTCTGTGATAGGATATACGATTCCATCCCTGCCATCTTGTCAGGATCTCAAGTTGCCCCAGATAGGAAAAAGTTATCTGCATGGAATGATGGAGAAGACCATAATGGGTGCAATCCCGAGCAGGTCAATTCAGATTCCTGCTCAGGTCAGTTTAATGGGCCAAACTTCCAGGAATCCTGAAATCATAATGTCATGGAATCATAGAATGGGAACGTTCCATAGAGGCTGTCGAGTCTAACCCCTGCTAAATGCGGGATCAGCCTAAAGGAGTCTTGAGAAGTGTTTGTCAAGCTTCTGCTTGGAGGCTGCCAGTGAGGGGAAGCTCACAATTTTCTTGGGTACTTGACTCCACTGCTGAACTATTCTGAAACAAAATCCTAATTTCCACCCGGCACCTTCCCCTCCCCCTCTCCGATGCTTAAACCCATTATTACAACTCCTGTGTTCTGCCATCAACTGGAACAGCTCTCTGTCCTCCTCGACATGCCGGCCTTTCAAATAGGGATGGTCACGAAAACGCCATTTCAGTTTGAGGTCCAGGGTGTTCCTGAACTGAACCTCCGAACTCAACTGAAACAATTGCTCTAAAACAAACTGGCCAATTTGGCCTAGTCTGCTTCATTTCTCCAAACTTAGACACGAGAGGAGTGGGAAACATTGCTGAAATGGCTGCCAGCCATTTTGACCTAACACCGTAATGTATCTGCCCATTAGCTGTTGAGTTTAAATGGCTGGCAGCCATTTCAGCAGTCTGTTTTGTTTCCCTCTCACTTGGAAGGGGGGAGCAAAATGGACAGTTCAAATGGCTCACAGCCATTTAAACCTCACAGCTGACCGGCGGACCGCCTTGCTCAGCTGCTAGGTTTCAATAGCCCAAAGGAAATGACCGAGGGAGGTGCCTTCCAGGGGACATGAACTGAATAAATTAGTGACCAATTTAGGGTTGTGAACCAGTTTGTGCCCATCTCTACATTCAGACACAAACATGCCCCTCCTCAACTTTCTCATTTCTAGACTGAATATTCTCAAGTCCTTCAACCCAACTTATTTTTTTTCCCATAGGGCTTCTTCTCCAGCCCCCTGGTCATTTTTGTAGCTCTCTTCTGCACCTGTTCCATCCAGTCCACATTTTTTTCAAAGCGAGGCCTCTAGAACTGCACATAATACTCCATGGGTGGCATGACCCATGTGGTGAACCATCAGCACTATGACATCCACCCATACTATGGGATAAAGTAGGATTAGCTGCTCATATTGCTGGGGCAGAATGTTTTGGGGTTTCCTTTAGGCAAGTTGGATAGGAGATTTTTGTTTGCTGTTGTTTGGCTCTTATCCAATATTTAGGTCTGATTTGTAGACTGGTTGAGCCAATCCAAGCTTTCTCAATTGTGGTTTCATGAAACCCTGACGTTTCTTGATGGCCCCAAAAGGTTTTCCTGAATGGGTGGGAGTTATGTCCCCCGCAGGGCATTATGCTCTGCGGGGGGAAATCTATTGGTCATTCCTGGTCCTTAGAGAAGCGCGCCTATCCTCAACCAGGGCCAGGGCTTTTTTGGTCCTGGCCCCCACCTGGTGGAATGAGCTCCCGGGTGAGCTACAGGCCCTATGGGATTTGTCATCTTTCCGCAGGGCCTGTAAAACAGAGCTCTTCCACCAGGTGTATGGTTGAGGCTGAGGTCTGCAAGGTAGAGCATTGCCCCCCCAGGGGGTCTGAAGTATACATCATCTACCCCCATTCTCTATCGCCTTGATAGGTGGGAGTAGATTGCTGCCGCCATGTTATGTTATGATTTCTAATGTCTTTTAATGGGGTTTTAATTGAGGGTTTTTAAGACAACTGTTACCCACCACGAGCCTACCCAGGGAGTAGCGGGAAATAAATCAAATAATAATTATTATAATAATTATTATTACTATTCTTTATTTAAATTGTTAAACATTTATCAGTTGAGATGACCATACACGGTCATGTCGACCCACCCTCACCCCAAAATGGCCAATTATGAGCCAAGAAAGGGGCGGGAGGAGGAAAGGTTCTGCTTCCCTGCCATGTTCTGCACAATCGAGCCACTTCCGGGTTCTCGCAAAGCCTCAAGAATTTTTCAGGAGGTTCTCAAGGGTCAAAATAAAAAGAAAAGGTTGGAAAAGGGTAGGCCAAAGTAAGGTGTTCCCATTGTCAGGATCTGCCTGTTTGTCAGCCTCCAGATATGGTCCTTTGGGATTGTTATTTGTAATGTTTCGATCATAAAATCATAGAATAATAGAGTTGGAAGGGACCCCCTAGGTCATCTAGTCCAACCCCCTGCACTATGCAGGACACTCACAACCCTCTCGCTCATCCACTGTCACCTGCCACCCCTTGAGCCTTCACAGAATCAGCCTCTCCGTCAGATGACTCTCCAGCCTCTGTTTAAAAATCTCCAAAGATGGAGAACCCACCACCTCCCGAGGAAGCCTGTTCCACTGAGGAACTGCTCTAACTGTCAGGAACTTCTTCCGGATGTTTAGATGGAATTTCTTTTCAATTAATTTTATCCCATTGGTTCTGGTCCATCCCTTCGGGGCAAGAGAGAACAACTCTGCTCCATCCCCTATATATTGATGAGGTGTCAGCTGTAAGGTCTCGGTGCCAACTGTCCATGTATGGCTCTTGAAATGTATGGTTATTTGGAAGGGGGTGGGTGGAAAGCATGCCTGAGAAGACTTCATTGTTCATAACCATCATCATGGATTTTGCTATGCTTGTTATACTATGCAGCCTATTGCTGCTTTCCCCTTGGTAGGGGAGTTTAGAACATTATCGGATCTTCCAGAGCCAGTTTGGTGTAGTGGTTAGGAATACGGACTTCTAATCTGGTATGCCAGGTTTGATTCTGCGCTCCCCCACATGCAGCCAGCTGGGTGACCTTGGGCTCGCGACAGCACTGATAAAACTGTTCTGACCGGACAGTGATATCAGGGCTCTCTCAGCCTCACCCACCCCACCGGGTGTCTGTTGTGGGGAGAGGAATGGGAAGGCGACTGTAAGCCGCTTTGAGCCTCCTTTGGGTAGGGAAAAGCGGCATATAAGAACCAACTCTTCTTCTTCTTCTTCTGCTTCTTCTTCTTCTTCTTCTTCTTCTTCTTCTTCCTCCTGGCCCTGGTCATTTTGGCACAAATGGTGTAATATGCACCTGGGGGCACACTTTTAATGAGAATGGAAGAAGCCACTTTTTCTTTGAGAATGGGGTATGTTTATGCCCGTTGGAAGGGGTAATCATCAAAGTATTGCCAATCAGTTTAGTTTCAGCAAGATTAACTGTGAGCTTCATACTGCTACGTCAATAAACTGCTTTTGCTAATATGCCAAGTGTGTAAGATGGAAAGGTTGATGGGGATCTTACACTCTTGGGGGTGCTGAAGCCAAGGAAGTTTCAAGGAGTCCTGGTAGGGTAATTGGCGAGTTTGGTGTACAAATTTATTCCTACAACCTTGATCCCGGTCTGCCATTCAATAGGGGAAAATGCAGGGACGAAATCCCACAACACTGTAGCATCACTTTTGGGTGTGTGACCAGAAAGGATGTCAGTATGTTGCCTGACACTATAAGATCCCACCCATTTTCACAACTTTTATCAGAGATTTTCATAGAATCATAGAATCATGGAAGGGGACATAGAGGCCATCTAGTCCAACCCTCTGCTCAACGCAGGATCAGCCCTAAGCATCCTAAAGCATTTTCATAGAAGGGGTGATGCATTCCAGGCTCTATGTCCTTGATTTCCTTCCCTTTTGCCATTTGTTTTCTTTACATAGAACTGTTATATCTTTCATGGAGCAGAGCCTATTTCCGATTGAAAATTGGAATGGCAGGGGGTTACCTTTCTGGAAAGAGCCTCTTTTGGTGCAGAGTGGTAAGGCAGCAGACATGCAGTCTGAAAGCTCTGCCCATGAGGCTGGGAGTTCGATCCCAGCAGCCGGCTCAAGGTTGACTCAGCCTTCCAGCCCTCCGAGGTCAGTAAAATGAGTACCCAGCTTGATGGGGGGTAAACGGTCATGACTGGGGAAGGCACTGGCAAACCACCCCGTATTGAGTCTGCCAAGAAAACGCTAGAGGGCGTCACCCCAAGGGTCAGACATGACTCGGTGCTTGCACAGGGGATACCTTTACCTTTACCTTTATGGACCTTTGATACTAATAGACCCAAATTATATGGCTTCAAATATAAAGTATAAGGTATATAAAATATAAGAATTAGGTATTGGGTTGAAGACTTTGTTTGTATCCCTGAAAAAAAGAAAAACAATTCAGAAATAAGTTTACTGAGGAAGTAAAATATGAAAACAAGATTTTATACCTAGAAACTCATTCTGAATAAAGCTTTTTGCCATCGCCAGCTTGGAAATTTCTTTCTGTTTATTAGTTAGAAGGCCCAGGCAGGAGGTGATGGGAAAGACCTTTGTCTGAAATCTTGGAAAGCCTCATCAACTCTGAATAGAAATATTGTCTTTCATGGACAATTCTTCATATGTTGAATAAATGCAAAGCAGGAAAATCTACCCCTAAAGCGCATTGAAAATGTATCATGCAATAGGTGTGGAATGGGCCAAAGTCTCAATTGGCGTAAAGGAGTTTTGTGTTTGTGTTCATGTGCATTGTGTACATTGTTCGATTTTTGTGAGCCCAGAACTATTTTTTATCCATTTGATATCATATACCGTAAGATTATATTGTTTCCCCTTTCTCTGTAGTCTGTAATCCTCAGTTCGGTTTGATCCACCATGGCTTTGATGGAGAATAATGGAAGCCACTGTAGGTAGCATGCTCTGATCATTGTTGTTGTTGTTAGGTGCGAAGTCGTGTCCGACCCATCGCGACCCCCTGGACAATGATCCTCCAGGCCTCCCTGTCCTCCACCATTCCCTGGAGTCCATTTAAGTTTGCACCGACTGCTTCAGTGACTCCATCCAGCCACCTCATTCTCTGTCGTCCCCTTCTTCTTTTGACCTCGATCGCTCCCAGAATTAGGCTCTTCTCCAGGGAGTCCTTCCTTCTCATGAGGTGGCCAAAGTATTTGAGTTTCATCTTCAGGATCTGGCCTTCTAAGGAGCAGTCAGGGCTGATCTCCTCTAGGACTGACCGGTTTGTTCGCCTTGCAGTCCAAGGGACTCGCAAGAGTCTTCTCCAGCACCAGAGTTCAAAAGCCTCAATTCTTTGACGCTCGGCCTTCCTTATGGTCCAACTTTCACATTGCAACTGGGAAGACCATAGCCTTGACTAGACACACTTTTGTTGGCAGCGTGATGTCTCTGCTTTTTAGGATCATTGAAGGACACATTTATTCTACCTAAATAAAACTGATTTAACTGATTTAACCCATATGTCTGCCTCTTGTTCTCAGTATGAATACAATTGTCTGAGTGTAAAAGGGCATCAAACTGCAGCTGACTTAGGCAACCTTGAAGGGTTTTCAAGGCAAACATTTTTTTTTGGGGGGGGGGTAGTTTGTAGAGATAGGCTGAAACCGGCACACAAATTGGAATTTAAGCTTGCAGTTACAATCACACCAGGTTCTGCTGGCCATTCTGTACACTGAACGCACTGTTCAGGGCTTGTGACCTTTCCCTATTGCTTAGAGTGTCATTCTGTGCATCATATCAGCCTTGCTCAGCTGGCATTGCCTCAATGACACTGGGTTCTTCCGAGCACTAGTACATTGCATTGGTCATGCTGGGCTTGCAATCTCCCCCGTTGCCCGTAGTGAGGTTCTGTGCTAGACATTAGCCCTGCTGTGTTGGCACTGGCACATTGATCAAATTTGCAGGTGAAACAAAATGGGGTGTGGTGGCTAATACCCCAGAGCAAAGGATTACTTTGTTAATCCTGGTAGGCCTGTTTGGCTAGTTATTGCTGGAATCACCCCCTAGAAGTCTGTCGGCTTTGTAAACGGGGGTTGGAGTGGGTGGAGATTTCCTGCAGATTTGGTTTTTGCCGCTGTCTGGACCATTGTGTATATTGTTTTTTATGCATTTTTATGTGTCTTTTTAAAAAGGCTTGCATGTTTAACAAACAAAACGAAACAATAAAAAGGAAGGCTAATCAGAGTGAGGAAGATCAAAGGGAGCACAGACCTTAGCAAATACATTGCAAGTCAGTGATCAGATAGACAAAAAAGGATTCCTATAGGGAATATATTGCAACAAACAAACAAACAAACAAACATAAAGACCAACAATTTAAAAAATCTTCCAATATATTAGTAATAGATAACCAGACAAGGAGGTGGTGGGGCTCTTGGATAGAATCATAGAATCATAGAGTTGGAAGGGGCCATACAGGCCATCTAGTCCAACCCCCTGCTCTACGCAGGATCAGCCCTAAGCATCACAGGGTAAAATGATCAAAGGGTAAAAGGATCACCAATGGATGATAGAGAAATGATAGATAAACTGGATGAATTTTTTACCTCTGTCATTCTTTGTTTAGCTGGAGTAGTTGGTCTACTCCAGAACCAATAGTTCCAGGCAGTGTGTTGAAAACCTGCCCCAAATTGAGCTGACAAGAGAGAAGGTCCGATGACTGACAGACACAATGAAAAGTGTCAAATCACCCGTCCAAGATGGCACCCATCCCAGAGTTCTGATCAAATCTGATCTTGTGAAACTCCTGACTATCCAATCTGTCACTAAAATTTGCCTCCATTCTTGAGGATTTAATGTAATCCCCCATCTCTCTTTTTAAAAGAAAGGCTCCAAAGGAGAGTAGAGAAATCAGAGGTGGTCGAACAATACTGGGCATGTTGGTGGAATTCAATATCTAAAATAAAATTCGTAGGCACTTTGATGAACAAAACCTATTGAGGAAGAATCAGCATGGACTCTGTAAAGGAAGATCTTCCACTAAACTTTTATTTTTATTTATTTATTTAATTCATTTATTTGGGTTTTTATACCACCCTTCCCTACGGCTCTGGGCGGCTTACATGGAACGTTGCAAAAATATATCGGGTAACAATCACAACACAACGTGAATAACACTGATATACCACTGGAGAGATCAAATTGTTCAGTCATGGAAGGGCCGTCTGAGGGAGGGGGACCAGCAGGTGTGAAATAAACTTGTGGACAAGAGTGACCCAATAGATGTTGTTGACCTAGACTCCCAGAAAGCTTTTGATAAAGTTTCTCATTGAAAGCTACTCATTAAACTCAGCAGTCATGGGATAAGAGAACAAGTCCTCTTCTGGATTAAAAACCGGTTAATGAATAGGAAACAGAGATTGAGCCTAAATTGGAAGATGGTAAGCAGTGGGGTGCCGCAGGGGTCAGAACTAGTCCTGATGGCTTTTAACTTGTTCATTAATGATTTGGTGTTCAGAGTAAGCTGTAAAGTGGCTAAGGTTGAAGATGACACTGAGAATGAGGGAGGACTATGAGGATCTCCAGAGGGATCTGTGACGGCAGAGTCAGTAGGCATCGGTAGGGCCAGTTTATCCATGTAGCATGTGCTATGGGCCCAGTGCTTCCAGGGGCCCCATGCAGTGCCTTCCCCCCCAGTGCCTTAGCCTCTCCCCTTCTCCCTTTTCCCTCTTTAAGAACACTCAGAGGAACACCTCTTTCCATTGTGGAGCCCCTCCCCCAGTCTGGCTGCACCCACTGCAATTGTTCTCTGTTCGGACCCCACAACTCCTTAAACCACTCCTGGGCACCAACATGGAAAATGAGGTTAATTGTGAGTGAGTGCAAAGTAATGCATGTTGGAGCCCAAAATCCTAATGATAAACGTATACCCATGATAAACGTACATCCACCATTCTTTAATGTTATTGTTGTTATTAGGTTAGTGTTATTGTTGCTATCACCTTGTTATTACTATAAATGGAGTTAGCTACATCGGTTCTTGTTTCATGTAAACCGCCGTGAGCCTTTGGGGAGGGCGGTACATAGATAGATAGATAGATAGATAGATAGATAGATAGATAGATAGATGGATGGATGGATGGATGGATGGATGGATGGATGGATGGATGGATGGATGGATGGATGGATGGATGGATGGATGGATGGATGGATGGATGGATGGATGGATGGATGGATGGATGGATGGATGGATGGATGGATGGATGGATGGATGGATGGATGGATGGAAAAGGGCAAATGCTATGCTGGGAATTATTAGAAAGGGGACTGAAAAAAAACAGCCAGTATCCAAATGTCCCTGTATAAATCGACAGTGCAGCCTCATATGGAATACTGTGTAGAATTTTGGTCACATCTCAATAAAAGGTACTATAGCACCGGGAAAGGTGCTGAAAAGGGCAAGTAAAATAATTAAAGGGAAGGAGCACCTTCCCTATAAAGCAAGGTTAAAGAGGTGAGGGCTTGGAGGAACTATGATTAAGGGGTGACATGATGGGGGAGTTACATAGTTATACATAGGATAGAGAGGGCAGAGAAAGGAATACTTCTTTCCCTTTTTCATCATGAAAGAACTTGTGGGCACTCTATGAAATTAATGAGCAAGAAGCTAAGGAGAGACCAAAGAAGGATTCACCCAAAGAGTCATGAACATAGCTTCTCTTAGGTTCCTACATGGAGCAGAATTCCACGAGAGGATATTAGTCATAAGTCATAGAGCAGGCTTTCTCAACCAGGATTTTGTGAAACTCTGGGTTTTCTTGATGGCTTCCTGAATGGATGAGAGTTAAACATTTAGAGGGTAATATGACATACATGGTCATGTTGACTCCCTCTCCCCAAAATGGCTAATAATGGGTCTGGAGGGGGTGGAAGGGGAAGAACTGCAGGTGGGCATGTACACAGCTATGTTTCCCAACCATATTCTGCACTATAAGAAACCCCAGAAGTGGTATGATAGTGCAGAATATGGTTGGGAAACATAGCTGAAGAAAACAAGCTTGAAGAATGTTTCGGGTGTATCTCAACAGTAAAAAAAAATTGAGAAAAGCTGAGATAGAGGGAACATTTTATCTGGGGCAGTGATGGTGTGTTCTTGGTTTGGGGGGGCAACTGTGGGAGGGCTTATGGTGTTCTGGCCTGACTGATAGACCTCCTGATGAGACCTAGGTTTTGCCCATTGTAGGACACAGAGTGTTTGACAAGATGGACTATTGGTCTCATCCAATATACCCTCACTTCAAGTTACAGCCTAAATATGGTGAAACCTCATGTGGTTTTCAAGGCAAGAGAGGAGAAATGTTGTTTGTCGTTGCCTGTCTCTGCATTGAGACCTTGGACTTCTTTGGTGGTCTCCATCCACTTGTTATCTGGGCTACCCTTGCTTAGCTTCCAAGATCCAATGGGATGGGCCAGTCTCAGCTATCCAGGTCTACCAAAGATTAGAGGTAATACTGGAAAGTCCATGAAAGAGTTTGTCTGCATTTTTAAAGAAAAATGGAAATCACATTGGGGCCCTTTGGATGGTTGAGTTGAAATCCCAGAAAAACCAGTTCAATATACAGAATGTCCAGCAGAACCTGGTGCCACTGGGATTACAAGCTAAAAAACACTGATCTCAAAGGATAAAGTCCCAATGAATCCACGAAAGGATGGGTGTGTTTGTAAACTCAAAGGAACAAGAGACCTTGTTGAAACCGAAAAGTCTAGTTTGAAACTGACAAGAGTGTGTCTAAGACTGGAGACTTCTGCCCCCCCCCCCTTTAGGGGAGACAGTCTATCTGGAACTGTATCCATTCACAAACTGTTACAAACCTCCATTCACACCTTGAGAATTCCACACATGGGGGATTCATGCCAGTTTTTGAAGTTGGCATACATTTGTTATACTATTATCACTCGCAAACATTGGGGAAAAGAGATCTCCTCTTTGTACCTTTCTGAGAATAGTCAGAGGTGGTGGTTTCGATTGACGAAACCATGTATGAGTAAGAGCGGTTAACCCCTCTCGCAGCCACAACACTAATCTGAATCACGTAGCTGTCATTTCCTTGTTAAAAAAAATAAAACTATTAGCAGAGCTTTGATGAATCATCCCAGTTGGAGTCTGCCTGTAATTACAACCTCCCACTCTCTTGCACTGCGGTTCTGGCTGTGATTCAAAGCCTCGGATTTAACTTGTAATGCCTGGGATTAAGAAAAGCTTCTGTTATCGCATCCAACATGCTGGGAATGCATTCGCTTTGGGTTCATGAACTGAGGGCTGTAATGGATGGTCCTCCAACTTGAGGATTATTTTTTTACCGCATTTTATGAATGGGCATTTGTCCGTATTAATTTCCGCACATGGAAATTAATATGGACATACGTGCGTTCATAAAATGGAAATTAAGGTACAAGTGCACCACAAAATTGATTTTAGATATTTTAGATGTGCCTTAGTTGCTGCTAGACTAGACTATTGCAATGCATAGTACTTAGGGCTACCCAAGGAGAGTGTTTGGAGGCTGCAGCTAGTGGAGAATACTATGGGTAGAGTGCCAGTCAGGACCTGCAACTGTGATTATGGGACCACCCCCCTCCAATCCTGCAGCAATTACACTGACTTAGAATCGTAGGATAATAAAGTTGTAAGAAACCTCCAGGTTTCAACCCCCTGCAGAATGCAGGAAATTCACAACTTCCAGTCTTTCCTCAAGTACAATTCAAGGTGTTGGCTTGGAATGCTAAAGACCTCCACAGCTTTGTATCTGGGACCCTGAAATACCATCTTCCTGCCCGGGATCAGAATTAAGGTTACAGGGAGAGGTCCTCTTGAGTGTCCCATTGATCAATGAAGCTCATCTGGTGCGTACATGAGAAGGGCCCTTTTCAGTAGCAACAGAAACACCTCCTCACGGCTGTATCAAATGGAGTATCGTGTCCAGATCACGGGAGGTGATGGTACTGCTTTACTCTGCTCTGGTTCGGCCTCACTTGGAGTACTGTGTTCAGTTTTCGGCACCCAAGTTGAAGAGGGATGGAGACAAACAGGAGCATGTCCAGAGGAGGGCAACAAAGATGGTGAGGGGCTTGGAGACCAAGATGTATGAGGAAAGGCTGGGGGGACTTGGTGAAAAGGAAGAAGTTCCTGACAGTTCGAGCGATTCCTCAGTGGAGCAGGCTTCTTCGGGAGGTGGTGGGTTCAGCATCTTTGGAGATTTTTAAACAGAGGCTGGATAGCCATCTGACGGAGAGGCCTATTCTGTGAAGGTTCAAAGGGGTGTCAGGTGACACTGGATGAGCGATATCATAGAATCATAGAATCATAGAATCATAGAGTTGGAAGGGGCCATACAGGCCATCTAGTCGAACCCCCTGCTCAATGCAGGATCAGCCCAAAGCATATGGTATTGAGTGTCCTGCATAGTGCAGGGGGTTGGACTAGATGACCCAGGAGGTTCTGTTCTATGATTCTAAGATGGGTAGTCTGTCTGTATATATAGAATAAATTAAGACTCCAGTAGCATCTTAAAGACTAACAAGATTTGCGACAGGGAATGAGATTTCCTGACCTCCGAAGAACAAATCAGTCCATGAGGATTCTTAAAAGAAACAAAAAAAAAAGATGAAAAATTTTCCACACAGAATTTTACTACCCCAGGAGTATATCGAATTTCTCCCTTCTGTGCTTACCTTGGTTTCCAAATCCTCCTTTATAGCAATTTTCCCCTTCAGATCTTAACTCACCGTTTTCTACTGAGGAATTCCTACATTCGAATTTGGTATCCCACCATGATGCCATTTTGTGTCCTCACTGATTCAAGTTTTCTCCGCTTACCACCCCCATTCAAGTTGTCCATGAGACATCTGCCCTTCTTTAAACATAGTATTAGAATCATAGAATCATAGAATAATAGAGTTGGAAGGAACCTAATGGGTCTTCTAGTCCAAACCCCTGCACTATGCAGGACACTCACATCCCTATCGCTCATCCACTGACACCTGCCACCCCCATGAACATTCACAGAATCAGCCTCACCATCAGATTGCTATCTAGCCTCTGTTTAAACATTTCCAAAGATGGAGAACCCACTACCTCCTGAGGAAGCCTGTCCCACTGAGAAATCGTTCTAATTCTCAGGAAATTCTTCTGGATGTTTAGATGGAATTTCTTTTGAATTAATTTCATCCCATTGGTACTGGTCTGTCCCTCTGGGGCAAGAGAGAACAATTCTGCTCCATCTTCCATATGGCACCCTTTTAAATATTTGATTATCAGATCCCCTCTCAGTTGTCTCCTCTTTAGGCTAAACAGACCAAGCTCTCCCAAGCTTTCTTCATACATCTTGGTCTCCAAACCCCTCACCATCATTGTTGCCCTCCTCTGGACACATTCCAGTTTGTCAACATCCTTCTTCAACTGGGGTGCCCAAAACTAAACACAGTACTCAAAGTGAGGCCGAACCAGAGCCGAGTAAAGCGGTACCATCACCTCCTGTGATTTGGACATGATACTCCGTTTGATACAGCCCAAAATCCCATTTGCCTTTTTAGCCACTGAGTCACACTGCTGACTCATGTTCAATGTATGGTCTACTAAGACTCCTAGATCCTTTTCGCACATGCTACTGCCAAGACAAGTCTCCCCCATCTTATATTGGTATATTTGGTTTTTCCTACCTAAATGCAGAACTTTACATTTGTCCCTATCGAACTTCATTTTATTCAGTTTAGCCCACTTCTTGAGCCTATCAAGATCATCCTGTATTCTGTTGCTGTCTTCAGTTGTGTTTGCTACCCCTCCCAGTTTAGTATCATCTGCAAATTTAATACATATCTCCTCTAATCCCTCTTCCAAATCATTTATAAAGATGTTGAACAACACAGGCCCCAAAACAGATCCTTGGGGTACTCCACATCACTCTTTTCCAAGAAGATGCTGAAGCATTAACAAGTACCCTCTGGGTACAATTTGTCAACCAGTTATTGATCCACCTGACAGAATTAGGATCCATACCACATTTTACCAACTTGTGAACAAGAATATCATGTGGAACCTTATCAAAAGCTTTACTGAAATCCAGATAAACTATGTCCACGACATTCCTTTCTCGAAAAAAGAGATAAGGTTGGTCTGACATTACTTGTTCTTGCGAAACCCATGCTGAGTCTTAGAAATCACAGCTCTCAGTTCCAGCTGCTCAAGGACCAAGTGTCTGATTATTTGTTCCAGTTTTTTGGCAGCTACGGATGTCAAGCTGATGGGTCGATAATTACCCGGATCCTCTTTTCCCTTTCTTGAAGATGGAGACAACATTTGCCCACCTCCAATCATCTGGCACCTCACCTGTTCTCCAAGAAGTGTCAAAAAGAATGGACAGAGGTTCAGAGATGACAACTGCAAGTTCTTTTATTCATTGCATTACAATGATTTTCTTCCCATTAATATATAGCAAAATTATAATGTTAGGACAAAATGGGCAGTGGGATTTCATGTAGCCTTCTCCATCCACTTCCTCCTCCATGAAGTTCCTTTCCTTTCCTTTTTTGGGGGTGAGTGGTTAGGTTTTGACACTTGCGTTGTTTCTGCACATCAAAAACATAAGATGTCATAGTCCTGCTGTATATCGCATTGGTCAGACCCCATGTGGATCCCTCTGTGCTGTTCTGGAGGCCTCCATTCAAAAAAGATGTGGACCAATTGGGGAGGATGCAAAGCAGAGCAATGAGAAAGATCTGAGGCCAGGGGTCCCAGCCCTGGGAGGAAAGGCTGAGGGACTAGGGAATGTTCAGCCTGGGGAAGTCAAGGTTGAGAGGGGACAGGATGGCTGTCTTGAAGGATTTGAAAGTTGTCAGAAGAGGGCAGGAAAAGATTCCTATTAGTAGTAGAGGATAGGACCTGCAGTAATGGAGAACAATATTAGCTAGATATTGGGAGGGGGGGGAAGCAATCACAGTCCAAGTAGTTCAGCAGAGGAATGGGCTGCCTAGAAGAAGAAGAACTGTTGTTGTTGTTGTTGTTGTTTTGGTACCTTGCTTTTTACTATCCAAAGGAATCTCAAACCAGCTTCATAGAATCATAGAATCATAGAGTTGGAAGGGGCCATACAGGCCATCTAGTCCAACCCCCTGCTCAACACAGGATCAGCCCTAAGCATCCTAAAGCATCCAAGAAAAGTGTGTATCCAACCTTTGCTTGAAGACTGCCAGTGAGGGGGAGCTCACCACCTCCTTAGGCAGTCTATTCCACTGCTGAACTACTCTGACTGTGAAATTCTTTTCCTGATATCTAGCCTATATTGTTGTACTTGAAGTTTAAACCCATTACTGTGTGTCCTCTCCTCTGCAGCCAACGGAAACAGCATCCTGCCCTCCTCCAAGTGACAACCTTTCAAATACTTAAAGAGGGCTATCTCAACCTCCTTTTCTCCAGGCTGAACATACCCAAGTCCCTCAACCTATCTTCATAGGGCTTGGTCCCTTGGCCACAGATCATCTTCATCGCTCTCCTCTGTACCCTTTCAATTTTACCTACGTCCTTCTTGAAGTGAGGCCTCCAGAACTGCACACAGTACTCCAGGTGTGGTCTGACCAGTGCCATATACAATGGGACTATGACATCTTGTGATTTTGATGTGATGCCCCTGTTGATACAGCCCAAAATGGCATTTGCCTTTTTTACCGCTGCATCACACTGCCTGCTCATGTTTAGTTTACAATCCACAAGTACCCCAAGGTCTCGTTCACACACAGTGTTACCTAGAAGCATATCCCCCATCCAGTAGGCATGTTTTTCATTTTTCTGACCCAGATGCAGAACTTTACACTTATCTTTATTAAATTGCATCTTGTTCTCATTTGCCCATTTTCCCATTGTGTTCAGATCTCGTTGAACTCTGATCCAATCACCTTTCTTTCCTCTCCTCACAAGAAACAACTGCTATTCATAACCACCACACCAAATGAATTCTCATTAAAAAAAACAATTTTAATATAAAATAATTTTATAAAGCTTTTGAGATTCTCCAGTATAAACCAGCATTACATAGAGACAGAACAGGATTCTATATATGCAAAGGAACAGACCAGGGAGGGTGTGCCTGTGTAAGGGATTCACTTTCAAGAGTCAGTAGACTTGGAAGGGGCCATACAGGCCATCTGTTCCAACCCTTTACTCAATGGAGGATCTGCCCGAAGCATCCAGGAGAAGAATCTGTCTAGCTGCTGCTTGAAGACTTCCAGTGAGGGGGACCTTACCACCTCCTTGGGCAGCCCATTCCTCTGCTGATCTACTCTGAATCTGCCCCCCCCCGCTATCTAACGTACCATTCTCCACATAGTTTAACGCCATTCCTGCGGGTCCTCTCCTCAGCTGCCAACAGTAACCGTTCCCTGCCCTCCTCCAGGGGACAGCTCTTAACAAAGAATCCAGACCCAACTCGATGCACTAACTATGGTAACCTCATTCTCCTGCTCAGGCATGCATTTTTGATCCAGTTCAGGATCCTGCTGCGAAATTGGTCGAACTGGTATTCCTCACCAAGGGTGGAGTAACGTTATTATCCTATTTATCGGGAACTTCTAAGCCACTGGAATTTTCACCAAAGGCTTGTCATAAAAAATTGTAGGGTGGAGTTATCACGGAGATGTGTGGATGGTGAACTCCTAATAAATGAAAAGAAAAAAGAAGAAGAAGAAGGCCCAGGAATCAGGAGGAAGATAATGAACCGGAAGGTGGGCAGAGAGATTAAATCCTCCCCCTATCAGCCTCCCAAAACAGTATAAATACCGTGGAACCTCACAGCATCTTCCAACAGCGTCTCTCAGTTCTCAACTGCATCCCTTCATTTCAACGCTTCATTTCAACGCTTCTGAACCAGGTAAGACCTGACTGGCACCGTTTCGCTCAGAGGTCGCTTCACGGGAACTACTGAGGTAGACTTTGAAACCTGCGGCTCAGATGAAAACTTCTGAGGGATTTGGAGGGGAGGTAGAAGACATTTCTCAGAGAAGGGTTGCAGTCTCAGATTCTCCATAATAATAGTAATAGAAGTGCAGTCAAGTCACATTTGACTTTTGACTACCCCCTATGGCAGAGTTGGCCAAATTGTGGGCTCATGGGAACTGCAGTTCATGGACATCTGGAGAGCCACAGTTTGGCCATGTCTGTCCTATGGAGTTCTCAAGAGAAGAAATTGACCTGGGTGGGTGGCTATTGACTTCTTCTGGTGTCTTTGTCCAAGTGGCAATCTCTGGTCTCATGGCCAACCCTGCTTACCTTCCAAGCTCTGACAAGCTAAGGTGGGATTAACCTGGTCTATATATGTTGCTATGTTATTGACCTGCTCACATGCCCTTGAATGAAGACACTATACAGCAGTTCATGGGTTAAACAAGGTCTTTATTAATATCTGATCTCCAGAAGTTATTGTAGACTCAACTTCTCAAGTAGTGCTAGCTATCAACTGCTGGACATTCTTTACTTGGCCTCTTGCATTTTTGGCCAACTCCGTCCTTAGTTGGATCTCGACCTGGTTATTTCTAGCCATGTCTTGTTTTTCATCCTCTGCCCATCCACTTAGGGCAAGAGGAATTGTAAGAGTCCGTTATCCTGCCCTGACCCCAAAGGGCATTTAGGATTCCACCAGATGTTTCCACCAGATGTTTGGAAACCATCTGGCAGGAATAGTTGAGAAGACAGCTGGATTGGGGAACCCACCCTTAGGATGCTTACTGCTATCCACTTCCTGTAAAAACCAACTCTTCCAGCTTCAGAACAGAGTCCACTGGAACCTTTAAGACCAACAAAGTTTTATTCAAAGCTCTCACCCTTGTAACTGCTAAATAAAATGTGATCCATTCTTATTATTCTAGTCTTATCTACATGCAATGGTCAGACCATGAACAAAGCTAGCAAGAAGATGGCAGAGAGAGGGAGGAGATGGAGCAGAGGTTTAGCTGACACTGGTGTTTCTCTCATGAGAACACTCAAGGGCCACACCTTGTAGAAACGAACGGGGATCCTCTGGTACTTCTGTTGTTTGACATCAGTTAAGAATCTTGCCCTTGAGGTCCCATTCTGACAAAATTAAGAGCGCATTAGTTCAGTAATGAGTTTGGATCACTTCCTAGGTTACGAAACCCAGGATCCTCTCTTTGATGATTAAGAGCAAACAGGTCCGCTCAGAGAGATAAGGATCACAACATCCAGATAATGCAACATAATTTAACCTTGTACATTACTCCTGTGCAAGAGCTAAGGAAGGCATGCAAATGACCTGGCTGAGTGGATGAAGCTAGGGTTCAACCCAACATCTGTGAGCTGAAATTAAGGATATACACTTTATTTTAAATTCTTTCCCCTTTTGTTCCTAATCCATTTGAGTATTTCCATTGAAACTCCTTTCTGCTTTAGAATGTTGGTTCGTATACGCTGCTTTCCTCTACCAGGAGTCTCAAACCGACTTACAATCCCCTTCCCTGTTCTCGCCTCATAACAGACCCCCTGTGAGGTAGGCGAGGCTGAGAGAGTTCTAAGAGAACTGCTCGGTCAGAACAGTTTTATCAGCACTATGACTAGCCCAAGGTGACCCAGCTGGCTGCATGCAGAGAAGGAGCTGGGAATCAAACCTGGCTCACCGGATTAGAAGCTGCCATTCTTAATCGCTACATCGAACTGGCTCTGACTTTAGTGTACTTTGTGCTGTTTTACTTACCTAGCTTTTCTGGCCATTCACCATTCTTTCATTTTCTCCAAGGTTTGCAAGCAAAACAGCGGCGACAGTTTTAATGCTCTCCTTTTACTGTCAAATATTGTTATTTTGACGGAGGGACAATAATTTTAAAAAAATATCCTGCAAATTCATCGCAAATTGGAAAAGCTCTCTGTGAAACTCTAGCTTTCAAGCTGAACCAAATTTGGCATACTATACCGAAACATTTCTAGCCTAAACCAGGGCATTGTATTGCTAGGATGGAGGGGTGAGAAATCAATCATTTGCAAAATGACTCGAATTAGGCCACAGTTTTACTACTGGAAGGAGCCCCAAAGCTGCTTACAGACACCTCTCCCTTCCCCTCCCCAAAATAGATGCCCTGTGTAGTAGGGGTGCGTCTGAGAGAGCTCTAGAAGAACTGCCCTATAAGAACAGCCCTAAGATGACTGTGACTAGCCCGAGGTCAGCCAGCTGGCTGCATGTGGAAGAGCAGAGAATCAAATCCGTTTCTCCATATTACACTCTGCTGCTCTTTAACTGCTCTGTAACACTGGCTCTCAAAATGGCTACAACTGTGTAAGAGTCAGTAGAATCATAGAGTTGGAAGGGGCCATACAGGCCATCTGTTCCAACCCTCCACTCAATGGAGGATCTGCCCAGAGCTAATCCACTTTAGGAGGCTAATCACACAATATTGAGATGTTCTGAATGAAGCGTCCTCCTCTAATAGATGTATAAAATGATTTAGTTTGCCAACCTGTGAGTGGGGCCTTTAGCTCTGCTATTACCACTCTTCTCCAGACTGCAGAGATCAGTTCCACCGGATTTATTTCTCGTGTGGCCTGCAAGGGACGTTCAGAGGTGGTTTCCCATTGCCTCCCTCTGCCCCGGGACCCCTAGCGTTCTTTGGAGGCGCTCCCACCCAAAACTTTGGAGGCCTCTCTGTGTGGAACTCCTGCGGGACATAAAAAACAAACAAAATCATTTTCAGCAGGCCAATGGATGTCAACCATCATGAATGGGCCGGCCTGGGAGTGGCGGTCGGCAAATAGAATAAATCCAATCCAATCAAAAAAGTTAAGGAGAAAGATTGATCTTCTGGAGCGAATAAACCTACTGGAACTGTGGAATATTTGACCTTACCTCCGAAGAATTTAGGGTGATGCCCATTCTCAAAACAGGCTTGTTCCTCAACAGTTCAAAGCTGCCAGCTCTTTGTTGGGAAATACCTGGCGACTTTTGGGAGTGGAGTAGTGGTGGACGGTATTTGGGGTGGAGAGGGGTCTCAGTGGAGTGGAAATATGTGAACTTAAGGGATGCCACCCTCCAAAACGACCTTTTTCTCCAAGGGAACTGAACTCTTCCATTATAATTCCAGAAGTTCCCCAGGTCCCACTGAAGACTGGCATCCCTAAGTTCACATATTTCCATGCTCCCCCGAGAACATGTGTACTCAAGTGACCTTAATTTTCAGAATGAACACTTGTTTCTGGGACCTCTTAGTTGCTTCTGTACCCCGCAGGGCTCTTCACTCTGCAGGAACTAATTTGCTGCTTGTCCCAGGCCCCCGGGATGTTCGTCTTGCCTTGACCAGGGCCAGGGGCTTTTCGGTCCTGGCCCCAACCTGGTGGAATGAGCTCCCGGAAGAGCTGAGGGCCCTGCCAGAGTTGACAGCTTTCTGCAGGGCCTGTAAGACAGAGCTCTTCTGCCAGGCTTATGGTTAAGGCCAGGGCAGCACCTGGATGTTTTCATTGGAGGATCCCTCCTCAATGTTGATTAGATCTGGTCTTCACTCGTACTATAAGAGAACTGACCCTTGGGCTGAACAGGGTGTGTGTGGGGGGGATTAATTTGCCATCTCATTGTGATAATTTGTAATAGCATTTATGGGATGTTTTATGGGTTTTACCCTATTTACGGATGCTGGAAACGGCCTCGAGACAGTGGGAGAACAGCGGTATAGAAATATAAAAAATAAATAGATAAAATAAACATTTCCTTTGTAACACGTCTTTCTCATTGCAGACTCTCTTCGGCCCTCCAAAGATGTCTTGCCAGCGCCAGGTTCCAATCTGCGTCAGCCCATCTTCTTCCTCCCGGTCCTGCTACGGTTTCGGGTCAGGCGGTTCTGGCATCATTCGGTACGGGGGGCTCGGCTACGGAGGGCTCGGCTACGGCGGTTCCGGCTACGGTGGCCTAGGCTACGGAGGCGGCATGTCAGCCGGCAGCCTCGGCTTGGTCCCCGGCATCACCCCGTCCTGCGTGAGCCAAGTCCCCCCATCGGAAGTCGTGATCCAGCCCCCTCCCTTCATGCTGAGCATCCCAGGACCCATCTTGTCCGCCAGCTGCGAGCCCGTGGCTATATCCGGCCACTCCCCCTGCGCTTCCGGGTACGGCTCTGGCTACGGCTCTGGGTATGGCTACGGCTCTGGCTACGGCTATGGCTACGGAATGGGCTCCCAAGGAATCTGCTCAGGCTCTTCTCAGGGATACCTGGGGGGCATCAGCAGGTGCTATGGGTCAAAACGTCGGTCCAGCTTCTGCCTGTAAGCCTCCTCAAAGCAAGCAGGCCGTCCGTGGAATCCTGATCCGGATCGACTAGGAATCGGCAAACGCAGCACCGTCATGCCACACCATGTGCCTGCCCATTCTCCTGAAGGCAGCCGAGGCTGTGGGTTTCCGAGAACCTCTGAAAAAACACGCCTGTCTTTCTCTCTGCCTGCATTCCCTCGGTGGATGTGCTTGGACGTTTCTTGCGTCGTCTTTGCCCTTGTATAACTGGTTTCTTCTCAGTGATCTGATGGAACGGGAAAGCAATTTGCACCACCAGCAAAGGACAGAAAGTGATTCATTCCTCCATGTTTCATTTCACTAGTCTCGTCATGTAGCTGCTTTATACTGTTAGAGAGGAGTGTCTACATTGTCTGTTTCCATTAAAACTTTTATCGCATCATCCTTTCATGTCCTGTCTTTTTTTCCCCCTCTCCTGTCCTGCTCTGTTTTGGCCCCCAACTGGAGCATTCGGATAGTCTCCTAGCAGTGTTCCACACAGACAGTGTTGCAGTAGTCAAGACAGTGGTGGGAAGGGTCATTGGGGCTTGAACTGGACAGGCTGCTGGTCTTTATTGAAGTTTCCATTGCTCAAACACCAAAAATCTTCGACATTCAAAATCCTCAACACCAGAAATCCTCAAAATATTCCACGTCATGGAAACACTCCTCTCCCTTGTTTGATCACTTTATTCCTCTAGGAATTTCAGAAAGGCATACATGGTTCTTCTTGGCCTCCATTTTATCCTCCAAACAAGCATGAGAGACAGGCTTGGCTACAGGATAGTCAGCCTCCATGAAAGGCCTTGAATTATTATTAATATATTTTTAAATGTGTTAAACCTTTATCCGGTGAGATGACCATATATGACCATGTTGACCCGCCCCCCTCCCCAAATGGCCAATGAAGGGCCTAGAGGGGGTGGGAAGGGGAGGGGCCCCAGGTTGGTGTGTCCACAGCTCTGTTTCCCAACCATATTATGCACGATCCTGCCACTTCTGGGGTTTCTTGAAGCCTGAGGAAGGTCCCAGAGGTTTCTCAATGGTAAAAAAGTTGAGAAAAATTGTCTCAGAGCATCAGTCTTGTATTTGGAAGAAATCCAGACTCTGCCCTGGAAGGCTGTTGGCTGATCGTAGACCAAGGAGACACCCTAACCTACCTCACCAGAATGTTGTGAGATAAAACAGATGAGAGGAACCTGAGTTGAACCACTTTATTACCCTATTGGAGAGAAATGTGGAGTCCCAAAGAAGTAAATAATGAGTAAATTAGAGTCTCCTTAGGACGCTTATAACACTCTCCGTACACAGGAAGGCTCTGCACAGGAAAGCAAGAGTAACATTTCTTTGCTTCTCACTTGCCTGGGAAGCCCCTTTTGCGGTCCTCATAAGTCTAAGCCAGCCTTCTGCACTTTTTTACCATTGAGAAGCCCCTGAAGCATTCTGTGCAATTCGAGAAACTCCAGCATTGGTGTGATTATGCCGAATATAGCTAGGAAGCAATAGCTGTGTACAGGCCCCCTTCCCACCCCCTCCAGGCCCATCATTGGCCATTATTTAGAGGGGCAGGTCGAGGAGACCCAATGTCACCCAATAGATCATAAACAGATTTTAAAAATCTATAGGAAATTAATTAATGTCTACCTGTTCAGGAAACCTTTCCAGGGCTGCCAAGAAAGCTGGGTCAGGTGAGAGTCAAGGGGGCATAATGGGAAATAACAGCAGCTTCTAATCTGGTGAGTCGGGTTTGATTCCCTGTTCTTCTACATGCAGCCAGCTGGGTAACTGCTATGTGGATCTGCTGAGCACCAAGCTTGACGTCTGAGGCAGGATCCAGGCAGATACAGAACAGCAGGGATCCCATCTGCTGGATTTCATAGAATCATAGAATCACAGAATTATAGAGTTGGAAGGTATCTTATGGGTCATCTAGTCCAACCCCCTGCACTATGCAGGACACTCCCAACCCTATCGCTCATTCACTGTCACCTCCCACCCCCTTGAGCCTTCACAGAATCAGCCTCTCCGTCAGATGGCTCTCCAGCCTCTGCTTAAATATCTCCAGAGATGGAGAACCCACCACCTCCTGAGGAAGGATGTTCATTTGAGAAACCTCTCTAACTGCCAGGAACTTCTTCTGGATGTTTAGACGGAATTTCTGTTGAATTAATTTCATCCCATTCGTTCTGGTCCATCCCTTTGGGGCAAGAGAGAACAATTCTGCTCCATCCTCTACATCTCTCTTCAACTGGGGTGCCCAAAACTGAACACAGTTTAAATCAATCAGTTTAAATCAATCGTGTTTGACTGGGCCAATCGCATGGACCTGCGGGAAGTTCTTTTGTCAGCCACTTGTCTTGGGAGTTAGAATCAGAGAGTGGGAACGGCCCCCCAGGGTCATCTAGTCCAACCCCCTGCACAATTAAGGCATTTCAACTACCTGCCTACCCACAATGAGCCCAATGTCTTGCCAAAGTGATGCCCCCACCTAAAATCTCCAGAACCCAGCCTGACCTGGAGGAAATTCACCTACCATCCCACAGTGATGATCCGCAGTTCCCTGGGTATGCAAGGAAGGGTCACCTGCTACAACATGTTTCCACTGCTGAGATCACCAGTAAAGAGCTGCTTGTTTGCCCAGTAGCCTGGAGTTTCTTCCACGAAGCCACAGATTTAACAATGACCTTGGGCTTGTCATGACCCTGACAGTGCTGTTCTCACAGATAAATTGTATCAGAGCACTCTCAGCCCCACCTACCTCCTAATTTGTTGGAGTCCTTAAGGGCAGTAGCTTCTAATCCAATCTGGTGATCCAGGTTTGATTCCCTGCTTCTCCACATGTAGCCATCTGGGTGACCTTGGGCTAGGCACAGTCCTCATAGTGCTGTTCTCACAGAGCAGTCTTGTCAGGGCTTTCTCGGCCCCATCTCCCTCACAGGGTACCTGCTGTGGGGAGAGCAAGGGAAGGCCTTTGTAAGCCACTTTGAGATTCCTTTGGGCAGTGAAAAGCAGTGTATAAAAACAACACTTCTTCTTCTCCTACCTGGAAGGGAGACCTCCAAGAAAGCTGTGCAGAGGAACAAAATAGGATACCACATCTGCTTCTTTACCAACAAGGAACGTTCTTCAGAGGGAGGCAACAGTAAACCTCCTCCACTTGTGTCTTGTCGGGAAGGTGCTTTTGGGGGCCACCATGAGTCTAAGCTATGTAGGGTCAGTCATTGGAAGGGAGACCTTCAAGAAATCTTTGCAGAGGATGACCATGGGAAACCACCTCTGCTTCTCACCTGTCTTGAAAGCTCTTTGATGGGGGTCAACAGAAGGAAGGGAGGAAGGAAGGAAGGAAGGAAGGAAGGAAGGAAGCGAGGGAGGGAGGGAGGGAGGAAGGAAGGAAGGAAGGAAGGAAGGAAGGAAGGAAGGAAGGAAGGAAGGAAGGAAGGAAGATGCAGTGTCCAGAATATTGGGAGGGAGGGAAGGAAGTTAGGAAGTTAGGAAGGAAGGAAGGAAGGAAGGAAGGAAGGAAGGAAGGAAGGAAGGAAGAAAGAAAGAAAGAAAGAAAGAAAGAAAGAAAGAAAGAAAGAAAGAAAGAAAGAAAGAAAGAAAGAAAGAAAGAATCGGTGCTCCATTCACCTCATACCTCTTCTTTAATTTCTTGGGGCACTTTATGAAATCCCCAGACGATTATGAGCATTTTGCCAATGTGATACTATGACTACTATTGTGACAGTATATTGGAAGAGCAACCACTGACGAAGATAGAACAGAAAGCGGGTCACTTAACCTAGGATCCCGTTTTAGTTGACTCTTTATGTTTGATCATATGTTTGACCATTTAGACTTTATGTTATAACCTTTTCACTTATAAACATAGAGAAGACTACTAAATCATTGTGCCTCATGATTTCCTTTTTGCTTCTGAGTCCTCCTTGAATTTCTGACATTATAACCAAGTATTCTCCTCTGAGGATTAGCAGATCTCTCTGTTCTAGCTGTATCAGTGCTAGTTACGGAGAGAGGAACTTGCTGTTTCTGAAATTAACCATTTGCGATAGAGCCATTTAGTCCTCTCATGCTTTAATCTCTTTGAAAAGATCTTTGATTTCTCTTCAGTTTATCTCTGTAGAGAAACCCGTGCCCTTTTGGGAAACTTTGGCCCTTGAAGAGCTTGTGTGTTTGTGTGTGTGTGTGTTCTACTCTATGGGGTGGAGGTCTAGCAAGAGGGTAGGAAGTTTTTGGAAATGTTGCCTCCCTCTGGGCAGCTACAGAGAGAAAATCTGAGATTCTGCAAAAAAACAAACAAACAAACAAACAAACAAACAAACAAACAAACAAACAAACAAAAAACCTTTCCTGCCCACTCAGCTGTCCCCAACCCCTTGTCTGAAGACCGGTACCGGTCCGTGGATCAGTCATATCGGGCCACGGATCTTCCTCATCCTTCTCCCCGGCTGCTGCCTCAGGAGCTGCCCTGCCACTCTGTTGCCGGCTCACCTTTGGTGCTCTCCAGCGGCCATCATGGCTGTTGCTCCCCCTCGGAATGGCACTGAGCAGCTGCTGCTGGCAGCGCCCCCCAGTGGGCAGTGGGAAGTCAGGGGTGTGGCGGGAAAGCAAGTGGAGGAGGGGCTCAGGCAGCAGCGGTGATGTCCCTCGGCAAAAGACTAACCCCCCCCCGGACCTCAGTAAAATTATCAAGCGTTGACTGGTCCCCGGTGATTAAAAGGTTGGGGACCACTGGCCTATCTATTTGTTTCTGCATTCATTCGGGAGACAATCAGGGAGGAGGGGTGCTCAAAGTGGCATGAAATCTCCAGCTGAGCCAATCAGGGCATAGGAAGATGCTACTGGGAAATTATCAGGAATTCAGAATCTGTTGACTACACATCTGCCCCCTGCTGGATATTCTTCATATGCTGTTGAATCACTCTACAGGTCTTGCAGATTCTAGCAAAGTTAAGAGAAGAATTAACATTGGCTACACATCTGCCCCCTGCTGGATATTCTTCATATGCTGTTGGATCACTCTACAGGTCTTGCAGATTCTAGCAAAGTTAAGAGAAGAATTAACATTGGCTACACATCTGCCCCCTGCTGGATATTCTTCATATGCTGTTGGATCACTCTACAGGTCTTGCAGATTCTAGCAAAGTTAAGAGAAGAATTAACATTGGCAACTTGTCGCTAGGGGAATGCCTCAGATTCCATGGCTTACGTGACAACCTCGAAGGCGCGGGGAAATCTCTGCAATCTTGGTTGAGATCCTCCTAGTCAGACAGGTGGAACGCAAGCTAGAGAAACTGGCTCGTCCTTCTTTGCCAACCTGTTTTAGGTTAACCACAGAGTAATAGTTAAGTGCCAAATTAAGCGTTTGTCTTTCGAGGTCGTACGTTTTGCATAAGTTGCCTGCAAGTGAAGCCGCATTTCCCCCCCGCAGCTCCAAACGTCACTCTGAATTGGCAGAGGCCAGAAGCAAGTCTGCGGCATTGATCAAAAGGAAGGCTTTGAACATGGAAACCGCCAAAGGAGGTTCTGCAGAAGAAGGCAATGGTAAACCCTCTCTGCTTGTCACTTCCTTGGAAAGTCCTTTTGGGGATCTCTATAGGTCTAAGCTATGTGGGGTGTGTTCTTGGAAGGGAGATGTCCAAGAAGGCAGTGCCGGGGAAGTCTATGGGAAATCTTTTCTGCTTCCTTGGACAGCCATTTTGGGGATCGCCACATGTCTAAGCCACCATTCTTAACCTTGAAAGCATTTGGCCTAAGCCAAGGAAGGCTCTACAGGGGAAGATAATGGGAATCCACTTCTGCTTCTCACTGACCTTGAAAACTCTTTGCTGGGCTCACTATAGGTGTAAGCTCAGCAGAGAGAGTCCGTGGAAGGGAGACATCCAAAAAGGCTGTGTCAAGGAAGACCAGAGCCAGTTTGGTGTAGTGGTTAGGAGTGCGGACTTGTAATCTGGCATGCCAGGTTCGATTCTGCGCTCCCCCACATGCAACCAGCTGGGTGACCTTGGGCTCGCCACAGCACTGATAAAACTGTTCTGACCGGGCAGTGATAGCAGGGCTCTCTCAGCCTCACCCACCCCACAGGGTGTCTGTTGTGGGGGGAGGAAAGGGAAGGCGACTGTAAGCCGCTTTGAGCCTCCTTCGGGTAGGGAAAAGCGGCATATAAGAACCAACTCTTCTTCTTCTTCTTCTTCATGGGAAACCCAAAAGGCCCAGTGAGGTCTGCAGAGGCTGCAGCAGGCCTTTTTGCCCCAGGGGGAGTGCAGGCAGGAATTTCATTTCTGTCCCTCCCCCGTAGCCCCAGCAACTTTCTTCCCCAGAAGCAGTTAAGGGCAGACTGGCAGGAAGTGCCCCAGAGTGCCCCTCACTGGGTTGTTGGGGGTGGGTGTGACTGGTCTAAGGACCAATCAGGATGTGCTGTGTGCATCCAGATTGGCCCGTGGACCGGAAGTGAAGGCTGGACAGGCTCCACCTACGTGGCCTCTGCTCAATTATTTTAACAGCAATGCTGTTAAAGATTATCAACTTTACAGCATTGAGATAGAATCATAGAATCGTAGAATCATAGAATCATAGAGTTGGAAAGGGCCATACAGGCCATCTAGTCCAACCCCCTGCTCAACGCAGGATCATCCCAAAGCATCCTAAAGCATCTAACAACAGCCCCATTTTATTTATCAAAATCTGTTAAGATGCCTGTGCGGTGTCATGGTTAAAAGCGGCCTCTAACCTGGAGAACTGGGTTCAGTTCCCCCTTCGACACATGTAGCCATTTGGTTGATCTTGGCCCAGTCCTAGTTCTCTCGGAGCTTTCTCAGTCTCACCTACCTTACAGAATGTCTGCTGTGGGGAGAGGAAAGAAAAGGTGTTTGTCTTTGAGACTCCTTCAAGTAGTAAAATGTGAGGCACAATAAACAAACAAACAAACAAAAACACCTCTCCTTCTTTTTCCAGTCTCAGAAATACAGATGGGACAACCAAGATACTCAGTAATTTGATCATTTTTCCTGCTCTTGTGCTTGCTTTTGAGTGATGCTAAGATACAAGAAGATATGTCTTAACCTGTTTTCATGTGTATCTGTTCAAAAGCATCTATTTAAATGTACATCCACCCATTTCTGGTGTAGACTAACAACTAATGGGCCTGTTTTCCTGGCATGCAAACCTTGACTGCTGCCACATATTTATACTTTTGGCAGGCCCTGCGGAACTGAGCTAGCTCTGTCAGGGCCCTCAGCTCTTCCGGAAGCTCATTTCAACAGGTTGGGGCCAGGACCGAAAAAACCCTGGCCCTGGTCGAGGCCAGGTGTACTTCTTGGAGACCAGGGATAACCCACAAATTCAGGGGTTTTGTCTCTCTGGCTAACAGTAGGGTGGCATCCTGGAATCTTTGTGCCCAAATGTACTGACGAGTGGAGGAGAGGAAACCTGGATGTTAAAGCAGAGAAATGGACAGCAGAAGATTAGTCTTAGCAATGCTTCTAGGTAGCTAGCATTGGTGTTAGCTTCAATAAAGAGAAGAAGAAGAAGAAGAAGAAGAAGAAGAAGAAGAAGAAGAAGAAGAAGAAGAAGAAGAAGAAGAAGAAGAAGAAGAAGAAGAAGAAGAAGAATTATTTTTATATGCTGCTTTTCTCTACCCAAAGGAGGCTCAAAGTGGCTTACAATCGCCTTCCCTTCCTCTCCCCACAACAGACACCCTCTGAGGTGAGTGAGGCTGAGAGAGACCTGATATCACTGCTCGGTCAGAA
This sequence comes from Paroedura picta, assembly GCF_049243985.1. NCBI lineage: Eukaryota > Metazoa > Chordata > Lepidosauria > Squamata > Gekkonidae > Paroedura > Paroedura picta. Next base: position 7,009,838 of record NC_135369.1, read on the forward strand.
CAGTTTTATCAGTCCTGCAAATGGTGTTTTCTTATTGAAAGCAATCACTTATAACCCCATAATTCATAATAATTTAGATATGATCCCGGCCCTGAAACATGCGTGACTGTTGTTGGCTAGGACAAGGGCCCTTTCTGCCCTGGCACCAACATGATGGAACATTCTGCTGGCAGAGATACAAGCACTGCAGGATTTATTTGGCTGCTGGTTCAGCCTCACTTGGAGTCCTGTGTTCAGTTTAGGGTACCCCAGTTGGATGTAGACAAACTGCAGCGTGTCCAGAGGAGGGCAACAAAGATGGTGAGGGGTTTGGAGACCAAGACATATGAAGAAAGGTTGGGGGAGCTTGGTCTGTTTAGCCTAGAAGGGAGGCGACTGAGAGGGGATCTGATAACCATCTTCAAGTATTTAAAAGGGTGCCATATAGAGAATGGTGCAGAGTTGTTCTCTCTTGCCCCAGAGGGACAGACCAGAACCAATGGGATAAAATTAATGCAAAAGAAATTCCGTCTCAACATCTGGAAGAAGTTCCTCAGTGGAACAGGCTTCCTCGGGAGGTGGTGGGTTCTCTGTCTTTGGAGATTCTTAAACAGAGGCTTTATTGCCATCTGATGGAAAGGCTGATTCTGTGAAGGTTCAAGGGGGTGGCAGGTTACAGTGGATGAGTGATAGGATTGTGGGCGTCCTGCATAGTGCAGGGGGTTGGACTAGATGAGCCAGAAGGTCCCTTCCAACTCTATGATTCTAGGATTCTATGATTCTGTTCCAGTTGGGCAGGGTCTGTTAAACTGAGTTTTTTCTACTAGGCTTATGGTTGACTGTAGGTGTCATCTGTTGCTGTCCCCCTGGTCTGCCCATAGTTTTGTTCCTTAAATTAAGATGTTACCAGGTTGCTTAAAAAATAACAATTTTAATAATATTTATTCTTTGTCATCCATGTTATCTGCCTTGAGCCCCCTGTGAGATGGACGACCTATAAATCGAATGTATAATTCATTTTTTTTAAATGATCCACAGGTCCAACCAGCTGTCTACTTGTGGTAGGCAAAACTCGCCAGAAAGCAAAACTAAGAATCTCAAAATGGGCCATCTAGATTCAGGATGGTCATGGGAGTTCCAAGGCCAAACATGAAAGGGATTGTAATATTTTGACCTAAGTTATCTCTAGAACTTCGCCAATGCTATTTCAATGAAGGCGTATAGTGGTCCAATTCCACCGACACCCAAAGAGATTGGATGGGGGCACCCACTTTGTTAGACCATAACATTGGATTTCCTGATCTAAACTATTTGAAACCTGGGGGTTCTTTTGATTAGAGGATTCTACAGGTATGTGACAAATTTGGTGCCTCTATCTCAAACCCCCACTACACCAAACAACAGAATGGACAGAAAAGGAAATTTTGGTAACTTTAAACTGCCTAAACTCTACATGGCCGAATCACACCCAAATTTTGATTCGGGGATTCAGCCCAGGATGATTCAGGCAGCTTAATTTGAGGAGACATGTGATTCTGACCAAATTTGTCCCAAAATTGTCCAACATTGACAGATACTTTTCAAACTATCCCAAAGTAATTATACATTTATTTTATTTATTCCATTTATATAACTCCCATTTATATACCTTCTGGTAGGCTGGTTCAGGGCAGTTTACATCAATAAAACAATAGTATAATTAAAATACGTATTTAAACCTTTTAAAACCATTTATAGCTAACAATAACATCAATTACAGCTAGTATATCTTGTGCCATGCAGCCAACTGGGTGGCCTTGGGCTTGCCACGGTGCTGATAAAGCTGTTCTGACCAAGCACTGTTATCAGGGCTCTCTCAGCCTCACCTCCCTCACAGGGTGTCTGTTGTCGGGAGAGGAAAGGGAAGGTGAATGTAAGGCACTTTGAGACTCCTTCAGGTAGAGAAAAGCAACATATAAGAACCAACTCTTCTTCTTCTTCTTCAGTAATGTCAGGGCTCTCTCAGCCTCACCTCCCTCGCAGGGTGTCTGGGAGAGGAAAGGGAAGGCGATTGTAAGCCACTTTGAGATTCCTTCAGATAAAGTGACGTATAAGGACCAAATCTTCTTGTTTAAATAGGTTGATTAGCCTGATTAAGATGAAGACATGGGGGTGTCTTTTAAAGCAGTGGTCCCCAACCTTTTAATGACAATGACAAATCAATGGTAACCCTGAGCTTGTTTCTCTGCAACAAGATGTCCCATGTGTGCCTGCCGGATTGTGGATGAAGTAAAGGGCTGGGGGGGGGGGGAGAAGGCGTCCTTCGTGGCCCACCTCCAGTTAGTCAATGGACCACATGTGGTCCATGGCCCACAGTTTGGGGATGACTATTTTATTGGGATGTGTGTTAGATGTTATGAGATCATGCCTATATATCCAGGCAAGGGGTTAGATCTGTGAGTAAGACTGGCACATGAAAGTCTTATCTATTCTCAAGTAACTTCTAAGACTCAAGCCAAGGTGGCTGACCAAGATCCCTAATGCCCACCTCCAGTTAGTCAATGGACCACAGTTTGGGGATCACTATTTTAAAGGGATGTGTGTTAGATGTTATGAGATCATGCCTATATATCCAGGCAAGGGGTTAGAACTGTGAGTAAGACTGGCACATGAAAGTCTTATCTATTCTCAATTAACTTCTAAGACTCAAGCCAAGGTGGCTGACCAAGATCCCTAATGCCTGGGACATTTATATTTATGGATCAGCATATTTACACACAGAAAGCATATAATACATAATGCATAACATTGATACAACAGATATGCAGACCAGATGGGCAATCCCCCTAAATATGAATATCCAAAATTTCAATCCATTCAAATACAGCTAGGTAGGATCAAGATTTTATAATCATGATAACGAAATAGGATTTTGAAGTGCACCTGCCCTGAAGAACGTGAACTATCAGGGGATTTGAATGCTGATGAGAATTCCAAGACGCTGAAGGCCATCAAGTACAAAAAGCCACTGGGTTTTGACAGTATTCAAGATACATTCCTGATCAATAGCAGCACATTCAGTAAGAAGTGGCTCGTAAAGTTCTCACTGACATCATAAGAACAGGAAGACGCCCAGGAGAATTCAAGAAATCAAAATTAGTTGCTATTCTGAAATCTGGAAAATCCAAACATCTGGTGGAAAGTTACAGGCCTATTTCCCTTCTGAGGCCCTATAATATATTATATATAATAATATAACAGTCTGGAGGATGGTCTGTTGTAAAAGTCTGTACCAGTTTCCCCCTGTAGAACATTATCTAAACTCCTAAATAACATGCTGAGCAATCAAACTTTCCAAGTTATTATGCGTCAGCAAGCAGAAGAAACTCTATACCTTTCTGCCCCAGGGCTTGGTCCTGCTTTCCAATCTCTACATCTCTGATGATGATATCCAGGAAGTCTGCTGATGCCAATGACACGGCTATTGCAGGGAAGCACCAATAAACTGAAAGAACTGAGAGAATACTGACTAGGGACCTTGAAATTTTGGCTAACTGCTACTGTAATGGGCAACTCATTCCAAGCCTAGGCAACATACAATGCTTTCCTATTTCAATCTTGGCAACAATGAACCAACAGTCCACTTTAATAGCAACAGAATTACACATAACCATTCACCTAAGTACCTTAGCATTACCCAAGTCAGGACCTTCAGCTATAAACACTTTCAGTGTTCCACAGGGCCTGCAAAACGGAGCTCTTCCTCCAGGTCTATGATTGAGGCCAGTATGGCAAAGAAGATCTGATATCCCCGCCACCTCCTCCAGCTCCTGCATTCGTTTTCCTTTGGAGGGGTTAGTGGGAAGCAGTCTGCTATGGTCTTTTAAACATTTTTTGCACTCAAAGGCATTGAAGGCCACTGTGTATGGAGATACGTCTGGTATGGTTTTAGAAGAAGAAGAAGAATATTCCGGAAGATAGAGACAGAGTTCAACGAGATCTGAACACAATGGAAAAATGGGCAAATGAGAACAAGATGCAATTTAATAAAGATAAGTGTAAAGTTCTGCATCTGGGGCAGAAAAATGAAAAGCATGCCTACTGGATGGGGGATACGCTTCTAGGTAGCACTGTGTGTGAACGAGACCTTGGGGTACATGTGGATTGTAAACTAAACATGAGCAGGCAGTGTGATGCAGCGGTAAAAAAGGCAAATGCCATTTTGGGCTGTATCAACAGGGGCATCACATCAAAATCACAAGATGTCATAGTCCCATTGTATACGGCACTGGTCAGACCACACCTGGAGTACTGTGTGCAGTTCTGGAGGCCTCACTTCAAGAAGGACGTCGATAAAATTGAAAGAGTACAGAGGAGAGCGACGAGGATGATCTGGCACCAAGGGACCAAGCCCTATGAAGATAGGTTGAGGGACTTGGGAATGTTCAGCCTGGAGAAAAGGAGGTTGAGAGGGGACATGATAGTCCTCTTTAAGTATTTGAAAGGTTGTCACTTGGAGGAGGGCAGGATGCTGTTTCTGTTGGCTGCAGAGGAGAGGACACGCAATAATGGGTTTAAACTTCAAGTACAACAATATAGGCTAGATATCAGGAAAAAGTTTTTCACAGTCAGAGTAGTTCAGCAGTGGAATAGGCTGCCTAAGGAGGTGGTGAGCTCCCCCTCACTGGAAGTCTTCAAGCTAAGGTTGGATACACACTTTTCTTGGATGCTTTAGGATGCTTAGGGCTAATCCTGCGTTGAGCAGGGGGTTGGACTAGATGGCCTGTATGGCCCCTTCCAACTCTATGATTCTATGATTCTATGAAGAAGAAGAAGTAGAAGAAGAAGAAGAAGAAGAAGAAGAAGAAGAAGAAGAAGAAGAAGAAGAAGAGTTGGTTCTTATATGCCACTTTTTTCTACCCAAAGGAGTCTCAAAGTAGCTTACAGTCACCTTCCCTTTCCTCTCCCCACAACAGACACCCTGTGGGGTGGGTGAGGCTGAGAGAGCCCTGAGATTCCTGCTCGGTCAGAACAGCTTTATCAGTGCCATGGAGAGCCCAAGGTCACCCAGCTGGCTGCATGTGGGGGAGTGCAGAATCGAAGCCAGCTCACCAGATTAGAAGTCCGCGGTCCTACACCAAGCTGGCTTTCCTGCATTGGAGGAGATGTGTATTTATTTGGTTTGGTTTTAAATTATTATTGTATATGATTTTATGGGAATATGATATTTTTCTTTGTAAACCGCTGCGAGCTAGCATGCTAGGAGCAGTGGACAAAAAATCTAAATCTAAATAAATATAAAAAATTTATTTATTACATTTCATTCATTCATTCATTCATTCATTTAAGGGAATATAGTATAGTATAGTTAGAATAGGAACTTCCTGCATTTTTTTCAAACACACTTCTCCAGTGTCCTGATTGGCTCTTCGGAGACTTCCTGTTCCTTGAAGCCTACGTCCTTTCTGCTTGCCTCCAGAGAGACTGAATGCAGAAAATGTAAGAGAGCAAGTTTGGCGCAGTGGCCAAAAGCTGCAGTCAGTGTTGGCTCCCTGCTCCTTCATATATTGCCAGCTGGATGACCTTGGGCTAACCTCGGTTCTCTGAGAGCTCCTTCAGCCCCCCCTCCCTCACGGGGTGTCTGCTGTGGGGAGAGAAAGGGAAGGTGATGGTAAGCTACTTGGAGTCTCCTTCAAGTAATAAAACGTGCAACACGAAATAACTACCCCAGCTCTTCTTTCGACACAAAGTGCTTTCTCTTCATAATGAAATTATCTCTTTCCTTTAAGTAAACTTTATTATTAATTGGGCCAGGGGCTCTATTGTTAGTTTGTTTTATTTGTTTTACGATGTATGTTTTTTTAAAATTCATTATATATGTAAACCGCCACGAGTCAGCATTGCTGGGAGTGGCAGCCTATAAATATAAAGATAAATAAAATTTAATAAGTAGCTCCTCTTTGCATGTCTTTACTGTGCCAACAATGATCTGAGGCTTGGAGCAGAAACTCTACAAAGAAAGACGGAGGTACTTGGGAATGTTCAGTCCGGAGAAGAGGGTGCTGAGGAGGAATATCATAGCTCTCTTCTGAGTATTTGAAAGGCTGCCCTTTAATGCCCTTTAATGCTCTTTAATGGAGGACTGGGAGCTGTCTCTCTTGGAAGCAGAAGACAGGACTCACAGTAGCGAGATTTAAATTTGGGGCAGAAAGGCCATTGGCTGGATATTGCAGTAAAAGTAGTTCAGCAGTGGAATGGGTTGCCTAGAGCAGGGGTAGTCAACCTGTGGTCCTCCAGATGTCCATGGAATACAGTTCCCATGAGCCCCTGCCAGAAAACACTGGCAGGGACTCATGGGAATTGTAGTCCATGGACATCTGGAGGACCACAGGTTGACTACCCCTGAGAGCTGGTGAAAACTGTCAGCCTTCAAGCAGTGGCAGGGATGCTGGAGGCTGATCCTGCATTGAACAGGGTGTTGGACTAGATGGCCTCTATGGCCCTTTCCGACGTGATAACAACAACAACAACAATAATAATATGTTTACTTATTTCCTGCCCTTCCTGGTAGCTCAGGGCAAGTTTCAATAAATTAAAATAATCCATGATAAAAGCCACTATAAATATTATTATAAAAATATTCTATAGTCTAAATACCACCTCATTTCAATACAGTTTAAAGAAATCCAGTTCTTTCTTGGGGGGGGGGGGGAATCAGCCTTCCTTCTGTTACTTTGGAAGTGAAGTCAGCTCTCCTTGATGCTGTATCTTGTGTTTCGTCTGATATTTGTTCTGCCCTTAACCACAGGCCCAGTGGAACAGTTCTTTCTTACAGGCCCTGTGGAACTGATTGAGTTCCCACAGGATCATGATCCCCATTGCCAGAGCTTTCCACCGGGCTGGGACCAAGGCCGAAAAGGCCCTGGCTGAAGCCAGTCTCATCTCTTTTGGGCTGTGGATCCTAAGCATAGTTTGGTCAGCTGACCTCAGAGCTCTTGGGGAAAGGGCATGATGGAAGAGGCGGTCCCACAGATACACTGGTAACAAACCACTTCGAATCATAGAATCATAGAGTTGGAAGGGACCTCCTGGGTTATCTAGTCCAACCCCCTGCACTATGCAGGATACTCACCACCTTATCGCTCATCCATTGTAACCTGCCATTCTCTTGAACCTTCACAGAATCAGCCTCTCTGTCCGATGGCTCTCCAGCCTCTGTTTAAAAATCTCCAAAGATGGAGAACCCACCACCTCCCCAGGAAGCCTGTTCCACTGAGAAACCCCGTTAACCGTCAGGAACCTCCTCCAGATGTTTAGATGGAATTTCTTTTGCATTAATTTCATCCCATTGGTTCTGGTCTGTCCCTCCGGGGCAAGAGAGAACAACTCTGCTCCATCCGCCATATGGCAGCCTTTTAAATACTGGAAGATGGCTATCAGATCCCCTCTCAGGACTAAGGGTTGGCACCAAAATTGATTCTATGAAGCTATGATTAAAAATTCCACCTCAGTGGCTTCACCCTGGTAGCAATCCCTGGCCTGAGCCCATGCCTCTAGAGTTGGAGGGAGGAACCATTTAAACATGGGTATTGAGACATTGGCTTTTCAGGTCTGAGAAGAATGCCCTCAGAACAATCCCAGAAGCCAAGGAGGGCTTCCTGAAGAAGAAGCTACCTACAGCCTGAGAGGATGACAGCCCTTACAACCATTGGAGAGGAACCTCAGAAATAGTGGCTGTGATATTAAACATAGATCATTATATGTTGGGTGATAGAAAGCGTCAGATCATGGCTGAGTTCCAACCACCCTGTAGGGTTTTCAAGACTAGAGACATAGAGACGAGGAGAGTTAGTTGGAAGAAGAAGGGAGAAGAAGAGCTGTTTTTTTATTTTTACCCTACCTTGTTACTACCTGAAGGAGTCTCAAAAGTGGCTGACAATCTCCTTCCCTTCTTCTCTCCACAATAGATGTCCTGTGAGGTAGGTGAGATGGAGTGAGGTCTGAGGGAACTGTGACTGATCCCAGGTTCCCCAGCTGGCTGCATGGGGAGGAAAAGTGGGGGATCAAACCCAGTTCTCCAGATTGGAGGCTGCTGCTTGCTTTAGCATAATGACCCTAGTCTTCCATTCAAGTTCTAACCATTGTTGACTCTGCTCAGTTTCTGAATTCCAAAGAGATTGGGCTAACCTAGGTCATTAAACAACTACCTGTATTATGTACTTCCATGATATGTAAATTCACTGCTCTTCTTGCATTTTTTTTCTTTATTTCCCACAGAATTCTCCGGACATCTTGTTGGAGCAGAAAGACAACATATTTAGCTCAAAGAGGTGATATATTCAGGTGACTCCATCTCTAGATGAAGCTTTAAAGTTCATGAAAGCATGCATATCATTGGAACTCTTCGAGCCTGGACCGTTTCCGCACTGGGCACTTTTCTGCCCTGGCTCCTGTGCAGGAGCACAAAACTGGGGTGTACGAGTTGTACCAGGCCAAATGCTCCCCTGGGAAGGAACAGGAATTCATGGGCCAACCTGCTCCAACTCAAACTCCAGCCTACAGCCCAGTGCAAAGCCTCCAGTGCAGAAACAGTCCTGGTTCACACGTGCATGGAAAGAATTTTGTTTGGGAGCCAAACTGTGACCCCCAAGGTAGAAAGCAACTCTGATATATTAAATCAATTCATTTCTTTCTCTGCTGAATTATCGAAGGCTTTCGTGGCCAGAGGCCACTGATTGTTGTGGGTTTTCTGGGTTTTATGGTTATGTTCTGATAATTTAGTCCCTGACATTTGGCCAGGAACTGTGGCTGACATATTCAGAGGTAGGACATGGCAAGTTGGGAATCTCTCTGTGTCATAGTGTAGAGTGCATGAACAGCTCCTGGGCATGTTTTTTTTTTTTTTTTTGCCTTTCAGTGGTGTGTTTGGGTGTGCTTGTGTGTGACATCACATTCCTGTCTTATATGGGATACAACCTCGGAATGAACTGAAACATGGAAGCTCCTTTCTTGTGTCTGGGTAGAGTTCATTCACAAGTCCATTAGGAGGTAGGTTGCCCCCAACCAAGGCTGGTTGAAGTTCATTAGCAAGTCCATTAGTCAAGGTCTTTCTTGTATTATCTAATGAACGATTACAAGTTTAGAGTCCCATATAGTTGGGTTTTTTTTAATATTCTGGTGCTTGGGGGGCTGGTAGCCAGATTTTATTGATTTGACACTGCATCTGTGTTTTTGCATTTCAATGGCTTCCCTGTATCATCTAAGACAGCAATTGTTAGTGTTGTCCAGGATTTCTGCCTTCAAATAGGATTCTGTGTCTGCTAAGTAGGATTTTATTTGCTACTGCTGATTTCTCAGGCTGTTTTTGTCTGTAGTGCCTTCCCTGTTTTGTTTTGTTTTTTTAAAACTACCAGACAGCCTGGAAAAACCTGCAACAGCCAGTATTTCCCTGCTCTTGATTACCACTCCCATGAATAAATAGATTAACTAATGCCATAAAGAAAAAGAGCATTGTGTTTGAGGCTATCGTAACCACGTTTGAGTCCACTAGCACCTTGAAGTCCAACAATGTTCTATTCAAGGCATACGCTTCTGTGTGCAATGATTTCCGAAATGGGTGGTAGTTTATTAATTTGTTTTATATATATTTTAAATCTGATAAATGTTTCTCGGGTGATATGACCACATATGGACACATTGACCAGCCCCCCCTCCCAAAATGGTCAATGAGGGGTCCAGAGGGGGGAAAGGGGCGGGGCCCCAGTTGGGCATGTCCACAGCTGTGCTTCCCAAACATATTCTACAAGGTACCACTGAACTCAAACTTCATCCTGCTGCTTCAGACCAATATGGTGGCCTGCCTGTGGATATCATCATTATCTCTGGGGTCTTGATACCTGCCTGCTAAGATATGCAATCTATCACACATTATCAGAGACACATGAACCACCCTGTATGCAACTAGCTCTATATCACTCAATTTTTGCTGGCAACTTTGAATTAACCAATGCTTGTTCATCTGTTCCACTTAATATGTCTGGTAAGGGCTAGGAGGAGGAGCTGGTCTCATGGCTTAAGTGCCAGTCAGCGCTTAGCACACATTCAGGGTAGCTGTCCCACCCCTGAGGGCCTCCTCCAACTGGCATGTCTGTCTGTCCAGCAGCCAGCCAATCGCCTTCCATCCCCCACCCCTGACCACCTGCTCCTCCTTCCATTTCCCTCCGAGGCTCGGAGGCTGCAGATCCCTGCCACGTGTGAGCTCCCCCTGCTGGTGAGTTCCATAACAGCTGCCTGCAGCCTTTCCAGGTCCTGAGGCTGTCCACAGAGTTCTTCCACTCCACCCCCAATCTAGTGCTCATTGTGTTCCTGAATGCAACGGGCTTTCTCATAATCTCCAAGTGGTGTGCATGGCCGGCCATGTGTTTACTTTTAGGATGTCCTTGAAGCATCCAGAAAACATGGTATGGCAAAGCAATTTTCACCCAGCAAAAGGGAAAAGAATTTCGATTCGGCGCCAGCATGTATAACCAGCAATTCCTTCAACACACGTCTTGTGAGGCGTCTAGCTCAGACAAGGCATCCCCGAGGCAATGGCTCCGATGCAAGAAAATCAAAGCTTTAATAGGCTGTAATGGGTATGCTTCAGTTTCGATATACATCTGAATAACAAAAGCAATAATAAAGTGCGGAGAGTAGGCATCCTCTCCTTCTTCTCATCCTTCATTGGAAACACAGAGAGGTACCAAATGACCAACAGGGCTGCTACAGTCCCAAGTGCAAGCAAATTGCGTGGAGATGTTACAGGAAGAGAGCCTGGTTCACCAAAAAGAAAGGGGGGAAAAAGCACAGAGTGAAAGATACTTATCTGGGCCTTGTTTGCACAGGTGCATAGCACCTGGAACTTCAGGTGGAGTGACATCCTTTCTGTAACTTAGGCCCAGAAGCTCAGCCACCGTTTCCTGTTGTGGTTGATATTTTCCTTCCTGGTTCTCATGGTCTTCAAGGTTGATGTCTCCAGATTTAGCAGGGAGGTCCACAGACGCTGGATCTACGCCTGGGGATGCAAATGCCCCCAGAACCTCCTCTAGAACCTGAAGAAGCGCATGGTGTGTAGCCTCCCACGGCAACAGGTTGACAGCTTGCAGCCAATATGGGTCCTGGGACGGTCAGCACATACGGAGGTGGTTGGATCACCACTTCAGAAGGTGGGATTTGGCTGATGCATGATGGGTGGACTCCGGGGACAACGCCCAGACTGCTGGCCGACATGGCATAACCGGAGCCCATGCCGCCCGATCCTAAAGCAATAGAAGGCCTCGAGGCGCAAGACGGAATGGCGCAAGAGGGGCCGCAGGGTGGGAGGCAGCAAGACATGTTTGCGAGATGGATCTGAAAGAACATCAGACGGAGGACGTCCGTTAAGAGGGAGGGTCTCAAATCTCTCATCCCCTTTTGGGAATCGTTTTTGCATGGGAATATTAAATCTTTTTCCTGATTCTTCCCAAGATTTCTTTTAAAAAAACAGATAACTACTGAATAATTTGCATAGGTAAAGGTAAAGGTAAAGTTATCCCCTGTGCAAGCACCGAGTCATGTCTGACCCTTGGGGTGACACCCTCTAGCGTTTTCATGGGAGACTCAACACAGGGTGGTTTGCCAGTGCCTTCCCCAGTCATTACTGTTTACCCCCCAGCAAGCTGGGTACTCATTTCACCGACCTCAGAAGGATGGAAGGCTGAGTCAACCTTGAGCCAGCTGCTGGGATTGAACTCCCAGCCTCATGGGCAAAGCTTTCAGACGGCTGCCTTACCACTCTGCGCCACAAGAAGCTCTTTTTTTTTTAATTTGCATAAGATGTTATTAAAACCTTGAATGAATCAAGGTTTTAATCAAGAGACTCCAATCGCGATTAAGGCCTAGAACAACCTTTCTCAACTTTTTGACCTTTGAGAAACCCCTGGAACATTCTTCAGGTTTTGAGAAACCCCAGAAGTGGCACAACTATGCAGAATATGGCTGGGAAGCAGAGCTGTGGACATGCCCAGTCAGGGCCCCTTCCCTTCCTACCCCTCCAGGGCCCTTCATTGGCCAATTTGGGAAGCAAGCCAGGCTGTCAAATCATCCAATAAATGCTTAACAATTTTTTTAATGAAAATTAATTAACTCAGACCAAATTGGGAAGCCCTTCCAGGGCCATCAAGAAACCTCAAGGCTTCAAAGAACCCTGGTTGAGAAAGCCTAAAGTGAGAAGGCTCACAATAACAACAGACAAGACTCACAAGAAATAGATATTGATGCTTCTTATGTTCTAGATGGGGTGTGGGGGTGTGCTTAAATTTAAATATGTGTGTTTAATGGGGTGGCAGGCTTAAAGGGGTGGCAGGTTAGAGTGGATGAGCGAGAGGGTTGTGAGTGTCCTGCATAGTGTCCAACGACTAGATGACCATAGTGTCCAATGACTAGATGACCCATGAGGCCCCTTCCAACTCCATGATTCTATGATTCTATGTGTGAGTGTGTGACAGTCAGGATTTAGGGCAAAACTGTCTATGACAGAGTTTGCTTCTAACCATAGAGCTCAAGAAACCAGAGCATCAAGCCCCAGCATCCCCAATGTGTTGACGTCAATTACAGATGATGTCAGCATGTTGTGTTAAAATGTGGCATTCTTCCAGTTTGGAGGGGAGTTGAGGTGCATCTGGAAAGTGGGGAATCTTGCTGTGAGTTTCAGCAACAGCAACCACAAGATTGTCTGGCTGAATTTGGTTTCTAGGAAGAGGGTGGTTTTCACAAGGGTCACAGGATGTACAGATGTGAGCTGTGGGAGAGTCACTAAGCTCTTAGTGCAGCAGGTCTAACTCCGGCGTTCATGTGCGTGCACACGTCTTCAGAGGGGGAACTTATCCCTGTAGTTGGGAGAACTGTTGTGGTTCCAGGGGATCTCCATACCCCACCTGGTGATGGGCAACCCTAGAAGGAGAGAAGAAACTACCAAAAGGGGAGAAGCTATGGGGATGCGGAAAGAGGAAATAATGGGGGGGGGGAATTAGATGCCTCTCAAAAGTTCTTATGGGTTCCCATTTGTTCCTGCCTCCTCCTCATTCGTTGAAATGTGTAGAATCAAATTTTAAATGCGTCTCTCCACACAACTGTGTCAATTGCTTTTATAACAAAAGACACTAATTAATGCAGGATCCAAACCCACTGAACGGCAACAGAGATCTTCAATTTAAAAGTGTTGGACAGCAAGATCCTGACTCCTTGCAAACAAAAGAAGACATCGGCCCATTCATAGATGTCCTGCAGCGCCACCACTGTGGATGGCTGGAGGAGGTACTGCAACAATCCAGCACGGATCAGATGACACAAGTAAGGACTAGAAAGGTTCTACATGGTCCTGTAAAATTGCCAATTCTGTTTTAACTCAATCCGGATGATATTTGGAGCCTTTTTACCAGGACCATTATAATGCCAAGTACAATGGGAGAGAGGCTAAACTAGCAATCAATTCAAAGCAGTAGGTTTGGTCTTTGTTCAGTGTCCGATCCCTAGCATTGTTCTGCACACTCTCTTGCTAAACCATCTGAGGTAGGAAGCCTGAGTGGATTCTCCAACAGGCCCCCTGAATAATCCCTTATCAATTAGGTACCAGGTAGGCTGAGTAGGCCTATGGACTGAGTGAACCAGTGGTCCACCTGCAATGTTCAAATGTCCTTCTCAGCTCGTCTGAGGGAAATCGGACAGCTTTTCTGCTTACCAGACATATCTTGTTAGTGATCCATGGAAGAGCACATTAAAAGTGTCCTTGTATTTGGATTTTGGGGGGAAGTGTGTATGGGGGGGGTTAGGCTTCATTTCCTGATTTTCTTTTTTGTCTGGATGAACCATGTAGGGCTTCAATTTACTTGCACCTGTTTTAATTCTGTCCGAGCATCTGTAAATTTTAATTCTGTCCGAGCATCTGTTATACAAGCTTTCCAGTCACAAGTGATGTTCAATTGTTCACCCCAAAAACTCCTCCTGTGCAAACCCTAAAGATCAGAGATTCCCAGCCAGGGTTCTGGGCTACCCTTGGGTTCCTCAAGAGCTCCCTAAGGTATACACAGCCTTTCTCAGAAGTCTGGAGGGCCCCTGACATCACTAGACATCACTGGAGCATCACTTCCTCTGTTGTTCTCCAGGCCTAACCTCTTTGTCCTCAACGATCAATTAGTTGTTTGGCATTTTAGATCCATGCCCACTTCTGGCAGTCTTCAAGCAAAGGTTGGATACACACTTTTCTTGGATGCTTTAGGATGCTTAGGGCTAATCCTGCGTTGAGCAGGGGGTTGGACTAGATGGCCTGTATGTCCCCTTCCAACTCTATGATTCTCTGAAGGTGATGCCACTTCGGAGGTTCCTGCCTAAAGAAAACATTTCCGGGGTTCCTTAATGGTCAAAAGGTTGGAAAGGGATACTCTAGGGTACCAAATCTGTTATTCCAACATGCAGAAGTCCAGTCCTTGTTTTATATAAAGTAATTTTTCTATTTGAGATACTTAGATTTCTTTCTGAATTTTTTTTAAAGTAGATTCCCATTTGCAGTACTTTTCTATCTGCCTCTTTCTCCGTTCATTCCAAACTGGACCTGCCTTCTCAGCAAGAAGGGACCGCCATTTTGAGCTGCAGGACTGATTCATTCACCTTCTAGTTTTATCTTAACTTAACCACTCCCAGTCCAAATAATTCCAGTTCAAATCAATCTGGATGCAGCAGGATCCACAATGGAAAAAACAAAATAAGTACAGAATCAGCCCTGGACCCTGACTTTTGTCTACATTTCCAAAGTAACCCCCCTACTTCTAAGGGGGTTAAAGGTAACGGTACCCCCTGTGTAAGCACCGAGTCATGTCTGACCCTTGGGGTGACGCCCTCTAGCATTTTCATGGCCGACTCAATACGGGGTGGTTTGCCAGTGCCTTCCCCAGTCATCACCGTTTACCCCCCAGCAAGCTGGGTACTCATTTTACCGACCTCGGAAGGATGGAAGGCTGAGTCAACCTTGAGCCAGCTGCTGGGATCGAACTCCCAGCCTCATGGGCAGAGCTTTCAGACTGAATGACTGCTGCCTTATCACTCTGCGCCACAAGAGGCTCATTCTAAGGGGGATATCTTCTATTAATTACACATGTCTAATTGAGGGAAACATCACCCAACCCTTCTGAATGATTGGCATAATAGAGGAATGGCCAGTCTTTCTTTGCAGCTTTCCCAGAAAAGGTAATCACAGACACCCAAGCCTGAATGGGTTGAATGGATTCGTTTTGCTGCCACAGTTTGATTAAGGTAGGTAGCCATGTTGGTCGGAAGCAGCAGAACATAGATGGAGTCTAG
Source organism: Paroedura picta (assembly GCF_049243985.1). Classification (NCBI taxonomy): domain Eukaryota; kingdom Metazoa; phylum Chordata; class Lepidosauria; order Squamata; family Gekkonidae; genus Paroedura; species Paroedura picta. The sequence goes on from NC_135369.1 coordinate 7,025,168, forward strand.
GGGAACCTTTAAGACCGGCAAGGTTTTATTCACGGTATAGATTTTCATGTGCATGCACACTTCTTCAGATACAGAAGGTGTGCATGCACATGATAGCTTATACCTTGAAAAAAATTATTCATCATAGAGAAGGGGAGGAGAGGGGGGGGGGTTGAACCGCATTGTTCACTACCTTAAGGCAGCTTACAATCACCCTTCCTCTCCCCACTACAGACACCCTGTGAGGTAGGTGGGACTGAGAGAGCTCAGAGAGAAACAGTTCTAAGAAAACTGCGACTAGCTTGAAATCTTCCAGCTGTCTGAAGGTGGAGGCGTGGGGAATCAAACTCGGTTCTCCAGATTAGCAGCCGCCACTCTTAACCGCTACACCAAGTTGGCCCTAGGTCCCAGTGACCTCCAACTTGGTTCTGTTATCAAGGTTTGTGAATGATCAACCACCTGCTAGATTGAAAGAAACCACCGGAACCATTACATTCAAAGCAAAGCAATGGGCTCTCTGATTTAGGTCCGTCCTCGAGCCGGTCTTTGACCCTGGGTAGAGATTGAATTCGACTTACCGGAACCTTTCAAGAACAGCAAGGAAGAGGTTTTCTGAAGAGCTGAGAGATGTTGTTGAATTCAGTACGGGCGATCACGACTTTTATACATTTTCAGAGGCATGCAAATGCACCCAGGATGCCCCAGGGGTTAATTAACTCTTTCCATTAATTAACTCCCATCCTTATTTATCGTGGCTATCTTGACCACTCTTCTCCAAATTGCTCTCCCAAGATGTATTAATTAGTTGCCTCGTTAGCAACGCATCCCATTTTTTTTAATGCCTCCCTCGTGCTTCCTTCCGTGTGCAATTTTATTTTATCTCTTGGTTCTTAAAAAAAAATCCCAAATATTTTTAAATTTCCTATTAATAGGCTTTACAGCCTTTGGCCAGGGAAATGTCCACCTGGCACAGATAAGGCCTTCGGCACAATGGAGGGACCAGTTTATACCATATGGTAGGGGCCAGGTTCCTTAACTCACATGGAGGGTGGCCTGGTAAGAACGTTGCTCTACCAGAGATCTGGAGGAGTTCCTGCTAGTCAGCAAAGACAACAACATGGGAGAAGGCTCTCAACTGGAGAACGTTGTAGAATGTGTGCTTGGCCTACAAGGGTCCATTGGTCAGTGTCTTCTGAAGTCATTAGGAGTGGTGAGGACCATCCAGGGTCTGAGGCTTTGGAGAATTGCTAGCAAATAATTGTGTTGTATTAGTGGGTTTTATGGGGGTTTTATTGTTGTGACCTGCCATGATCCTTGTGGAAGTGGTAGGCTACAAGTTGAATGAATGAATGAATGAATGAATGAACGAACGAACGAACGAACGAACATACGTACGTATGAACGAACGAATGAATGAATAGAATAGAATAGAATTACCCTATTTAGTAATACCTGTGGGTGAAATTTTGGGGGTAATACAAACTTACACTTAAACACAGTTTGCAATCCATCATGAACTTTTATCCAAAACTTTTTTGACCTATTTACAATCGCACCCCATCTTCCAGCTTCTTAGGATTCTGATCTCTTCACAGTGAAAGACAAAAGCAGAGACAGATTTGTCACCATGGTGCATGGCATGAAGGGGATGGAGGGGGGGGGAGTTGCCTCTTCCCATGATTCTAAAATGTGATGCCATCTATGAAAATGTATTCACAATAGATTCCTGACAGCACTAAAGCAGTTCCGCAGGGCCTGCAAAAGGGAGCTCCTCCACCAGGCATGTCGTTGAGGTAGACCAGTCCATTGCTTCCAATTGGCCCCCAAGCCCTCCCCTCCTAACATGAATGTTAACAAATCCACCCAACCCCGGGATCTCAGTACGAGTTGAGCTAAGGCTCTGGCAGTTTCACCTTCTTTTAATGTTATTGCTGTTATAGTTATCATGTTAATGTTATTGTTGTTGTTACCACCTTACTGTTACTAGAATGATCATAGAATCATAGAGTTGGAAGGGACCATACAGGCCATCTAGTCCAACTCCCTGCTCAATATGCCGATGACACCCAGCTCTTCCTCCTGATGGATGGCCGCCCTGACTCTCCCCCAGAAGCACTAGCCAGCTGCCTGGAAGCAGAGACGAGATGGCTCAAGCAGAGTCGTCTGAAGCTCAATCCTTCAAAGACGGAGGTCCTGTGGCTGGGTAGGAAGGGCCCATGTGAGGAAGCGCACCTGCCTGCCCTGGATGGTGAGCAGCTCTCTACGGCTCACTCCGCCAGGAACCTAGGTGTGATTCTAGACGCTTCCCTCACAATGGAGGCCCAGATCACAAAGGTAGCGCGGCTGGCATTCTACCATCTCCGCCAAGCCAAACTACTAGCGCCCTACCTGGCCCCGGAACACCTAGCCACAGTGATCCATGCGACGGTCACCTCTAGACTGGACTTCTGTAACTCGCTCTACGCAGGCCTGCCCTTAGCCTTGACCCGGAAACTACAGCTGGTCCAAAACGCAGCAGCCAGGATCCTCACAGCAACACCGTGGAGGTTCCACATCCGGCCCATTCTCCACCAACTGCAGTGGTTGCCAGTTGAATTCCAGATCAGATTAAAGGTTCTGGTAATTACCTTCAAGGCCATTCGCGGTCAGGGCCCAGAGTACCTGAGGGACCGCCTCCCTGCCTATGCCCCCAAAAGAGCTCTGCGCTCTACTGCCTCCAACCAGCTAAGGATCCCTGGCCCTAAAGAAGTCCGTCTGGTCTCGACCAGGGCCAGAGCATTCTCTGTCCTGGCCCCCACCTGGTGGAACGAGCTCCCGGAGGAGATCAGGGCCCTGACGGAGCTTAAACAGTTCCGCAGGGCCTGCAAAATGGAGCTCTTCTGCCAGGCATTTGGTTGAGACCAGGCACCACCAACAACGAACGAAGGGCCCCCGCTCTCCCCCCCTTCCTCCCAGAACTCCACCAGAGTGCTCTGGACCTGTTGTGCCATTGCACGGTTGCATTGTTGTACTGTTATTGTTATACTGTTTACTATACTGTTATACTGTTACGACCACTGTTATTACTGTATGATTATTAATGAAGACTGTTTATAAGTTTAATGTAAACCGCCCTGAGCCTCCGGGGAGGGCGGTATAGAAATATAATAAATAAATAAATAAATAAACAAACAAACAAACAAATAAATAAATTTTGTTGTTTCATGCAAACCATCCTGAGCCTTCGGGGAGGGTGGTATAAAAATACAATGAATGAATGAATGAATGAATGAATGAATGAATGAATGAATGAATGAATGAATGAATGAATGAATGAATGAATGATTAAAAAAAAGAACAAAAAAGGATTATTTCCCCCAGCGATTAGTCTACTGGTGGAACTCATTGTCATGGGATTTATTTATTGACTAGCAGAAACGCCTGTTGTAGAAAAAAATACAATAGGTGCTAGCCTTACCACCACGCCTGGCTGCGGCAGGGCTGCATAGGGTGAGAGGAGGGGCTCTGGGTGTGGCTCCCTTCTCCCAAACTTGACCAGACATGTTGAGGACTGGCGAGGCCACAGCAGAGCTGCTCGGGATGGGGAGAGCAACACCGGGGGCTCCCTCCCCCTGATCTAGGCCCACAACCCTCTCTCCTTCCTCCCAGCTCCTGCTCGTTGGCTGGCTTACCTTTCTCAGTCAATGCAGTGCAGTTCAGTGGGCTATCACTTTTACCACATGGAAAATGTTGTAGGGGGGTGAAGCCAGGCAGGACAGCCTACCTGGCCATTCATTGGACAGCCAGTAAGGTAGGCAATGAGGCCCAACTCCTCCTACCACCCTAGTCAGGCTTTATTTATGTTATAGCTCGGATGGTGTACGTAGTTTGTCGGAGATTCTAGGATTGTCGGGCAGCCAGGCATGAGACATTGTGCTGGTTTGCCATTGCCTGCCTCCATGTGTCGGTGGCAGGTTGTTGTCGGGGTTAAAAGGGGTGGCTTCTAATTCAAGCTGGGCTTGATTCCCTGCTCCTCCACATGCATTCCCTGCTTCTCCTCTACATGACCTTGGGCTTGTCACAGTCTTGATAGCACTGTTTTCACAGAGCAGTTCTTTCAGGGCTCTCTCAGCCCCACCTACCTCACAGGGTGTCTGTTGCGGGAAGAAGAAGAAAAAAACGATTGTAAGCTGTGAAAAGCAGGGTATAAAAACCAACTCCTCGTCCTCCTCCTCCTTCTCCCTGCCATCAAATTTAAGGATTGTTTCTCTGTGCTTTAAAAAAAACGCATTCCATTTTGATTCAAATTGTTTTAGCACACATTTTTGTAATGCCAGTTTTAAGTCGCTGCTACATTGGTGGTCCTGATGGGGCGGGAAAGCGGGGTACAAATTTTGCAACTGAAGAGAAACCTCGAGCTGGGGGTGATCCCAAGTGTCATCTAGTCTAACCCTGACACAAAGAAATGAATTCACTGCTACCACCCCAACCACCCCACCCACCCACTGACCTTTTCCGCACAAGCAGTGCACGCCGGGTTGCTACGGGGTGTTTCGGCCAAGGAAGGTTTCCTCGCCTCTTTCCAAGACTGTATAGGGGAGCATTTTCCCTGTTGAACCCAGTCTGCCCTGGATTTATACCTCCATACGAGGTGGCAGGGGTCCAATTTTCATTTTTAAGAATGGCTGTTATGATAAATGAATAAAATAATGCCCCTGAACGCTCTGCAGGGCTCTGCATTGCCGGGGAACTACCTGAGGCATTTTTTGTCCCATTCAGATGTGGGGAGAAACTGGGCCTGGACAGACCAACTCTTCCCTGACAGACAGACTTGACCTAACAAAGGACACAATGACACCCACAGTAACTCTCCAAGTTCCGCAGGGCCTGCAAGTTCCGCAGAGCCTCCAAAACAGAGCTCTTCCACCTGGCGTTTGGTTGAAGCTGGGTGGGAACCCTGAGATATTAGATTTAGTCCTTCCCCCCTTGGTCACTTGGCTCCTGGCTCCTTCGGTTGGTGGTAGATTGGGCCAGGGGCCTATTTCCATCTCCCAGCTGCTACGTACAAATAAGGATCGATGCTGGAATGTGGGGAGCAATTTTTAAAATGCCGCCATCTTGTACTTGTATCGGTAATTGTATTTATATTGTTTTACTGCTTTTGGAGTGAGTTTCATTGATACTGCTGCGAACCGCCGCGAGCCAGTTTTTGGGAGCGGCGGTATAGAAATACAATAATACATAAATAAAAATAAATAAGGCAGGGGATGCAGAAGAAGAAGAAGAAGAAGAAGAAGAAGAAGAAGAAGAAGAAGAAGAAGAAGAAGAAGAAGAAGAAGAAGAAGAAGAAGAAGAAGAAGAAGAGTTGGTTCTTATATGCCGCTTTTCTCTCCCCGAAGGAGTCTTTAAGCGGCTTCCAGTCGCCTTCCCTTTCCTCTCCCCACAACAGACACCCTGTGTGAGGGAAGTGAGTCTGAGAGAGCCCTGAGACTGCTGAAGAACAAGAAGAGTTGGTTTTTATATGCCACTTTTCTCTACCTGAAGAGCCTCTTGTGGCGCAGAGTGATAAGGCAGCCGTCTGAAAGCTTTGCCCATGAGGTTGGGAGTTCAATCCCAGCAGCCGGCTCAAGGTTGACTCAGCCTTCCATCCTTCCGAGGTCGGTAAAATGAGTACCCAGCTTGCTGGGGGGTAAACGGTGATGACTGGGGAAGGCACTGGCAAACCACCCCGTATTGAGTCTGCCATGAAAACGCTGGAGGACGTCACCCCAAGGGTCAGACATGACTCGGTGCTTGCACAGGGGATACCTGTACCTTTACCTTTTCTCTACCTGAAGGAGTTTCAAAGCACCTTACAGTCGCCTTCCCTTTCCTCTCCCCACAACAGACACCCTGTGAGGGAGGTGAGGCTGAGAGAGCCCTGATGCAGCCCGGAAAGAGCTGCAATACTTTTAAAAAAATTCCCCTGGTTGTAGGAATCTGCTTCACAACAATGGAATCCAAAGCAAGGCTACAATTAATAATCTGAGAAAAGGCAAGAGGGTTTTCCGTGGGTGTGGGTGATCTTTTTGATAACTTGGGCCAGCTCTCCAAATTGTGCCTGGGAATTCATACCCAGCGAAGACAGTACAGCACCGGGGAGGTATACCCCCGTGGGGCAAATTCTGTTTGTAATTGAGAGGCACTGGAATTCTTCAAGGGTAGGTGAACATTCCTTGTGCTGCAATAATCTAATCTGGAAGCACCTGGGGACATCCCCTGATTTTGCAGGAAAAGATGTGGCAGATAAATCAGCCCACACTGGGAAATGACACAGGATGTACCAGTATTTCCCCCCCCCCCGTATTTTCTGAGCTTCCCGTCCCCCCCCCCTTTTTGATGCTTCTGCTGCTCCTTCTGTTGATTCCTTTGCCCTATTTCCATACCATAAGCATACAGTGGATGCAAACCTAATATGAAAAGTTACAATACAGTCCAAAAATAAATGGATGGGTTTTGACCACTGTGTGAGGCAGGGTGTTGGGCTGAAGGGGCCGTTGGCCTGATCCAACATGGCTTCTCTTCTGTGCTTTTGCCTGGGGCATTATATCCCACTGAGGTCTAAGGTCCCTCACTCATCAAAATTGGCTCTCCCCAAACTAAGGGGAAGAATGTTCCCAACCTGGAGTTGGCATCCTTAAACCAGAATGTAATGGATCTGAACAATCAGCTTTATTTAAGAATCCCTGAATGTGCCTGACCACCACTTATGCAATAATGTTGCTCAAGAACGGTGCGTTTGAGACAGAACTGTTAGGGTTGCCAGCTTGTTATATATAGTAGTCTTCTCTATGTTTATATGTTGCTCTTCCAATAAAGTGCACTTTATGAAATCCCCAGACGATTATGAGCATTTTGCCAATGTGATCATAGAATCATAGAACCATAGAGTTGGAAGGGGCCATACAGGCCACCTAGTCCAACCCCCTGCTCAACGCAGGATCAGCCCTAAGCATCCTAAAGCAGCCAAGAAAAGTGTGTATCCAACATTTGCTTGAAGACTGCCAGTAGTGATACTACGACTACTACTGTGACAGTATATTGGAAGAGCAACCACTGATGAAGATTAAACAGAAAGCGGGTCACTTAACCTAGGATCCCGTTTTGGTTGACTCTTTATGTCTGATCATATGTTTGACCATTTAGACTTTATGTTATAACCTTTTCACCTGTAAACATAGAGAAGACTACTACATCATTGTGCCTCGTGATTTCCTTTTTTCTTCTGAGTCCACATTGAGGAATCTGCAAACCTTTTCCTTCTTTGAATTTCTATCCAATTGACTGTTTGTGTGCCAGATATATGTGTTTTTTTGTTATTTTCTTTCTAATAAAGATTGTTCATTATTTTACTCTACTTGTTGTCTGCCTTGAGTTCTAAAAGCTGTAATCACCTCGTAAACATTGGCAAATGATCCATTCACTACGTTACCAAACCTCTCACAAAGCAATTCCCCACTTCTAAATATACACGTTTCTTGGACACATGTGTGCATTTCTGGTAACAAGCTCTGGGCTGGAAAATACCTGGAGAATTTGGGGTTGGAGCTGGGAGTTGATGGAATACAGTGACCAAAACAGTGGCCCGGAAACTGTAAATGCTCAATCTACATTCCAATTCCCCCCAAAAGGAGAAGCCAAAGACTACAATAACTGTCAGACCACAGCAAAGGGGTGTTTGCAGTTTTACAAGACTCTTAACATATACAGACAGACAAACATCAGCTGTTCAAGCTTTATTTCAAAACAGGAAAGAAAAAAGAAGCAGCACTAGAGATCCTATTTAATTCCATTCAATTTTCCACTTGCATTCAGCTCTTCCCTGGAAGCTCAGGGTGGATAACAAGAAGATTCCATCTGATGTCAAAATACAGATAAGTTAATACAGAGAAGGATTGAAATCTAATTATAACATTTAATAATAATAACAATAATAATCATCAGCATTTTTATTTGTGCTCCACCCTTCCCTGGTCAGCTCAGGGTAGTTCACAGTGACTTCAAAACAATAAATGAATCGTAAGAAATAAATCTTTTTTATTCTACCCTGCCCGTCATGTCAGACTCCGGATCGGGTATCATCGGTTCATAAAATACTGTAGTTTTAAAATCACAATTTACATAAAACAATTTAGAATCTAACCCATCCACCAACTCATTAAATATTAAATCTAATGGAGGGTTTATCTATTTATCTATTTGTAATTACATTTATATACTGCTGCTCCCAGCAAAAACAGGCTCGCGGTGGTTCAGAACATAAGACAACAAAACATCAACCATAAAACCTTTGAAATCTCACATTATCACAGTAAAACAGTGAACCCTCCAAAACCCCTAATCAAATCAGTCAAAATCCCTTTGTAACCATTATGGGCTGGAAAAATGGGAATGATAGGGGAGGGGAGAAACAAATGGGTAGAACAAACAGCTGGTCTTGGCTGATCTAATACCTTGGCTTTTGACATAGATGGTGGTGGGGGAGACGAAAGACTTTTAATTCCCTATACTCACTGAGTATATTTTACCGGTACTGATGGATTTCTTCAAAGGATGTCTTCAAGGGAAACCAGTCAATTAGATGCTGTTGAAGTTATCTTCCTGGCCTCCACCAAAGAGCTGGTGGAACAGCTCTACTTTGCAGGTTCTGCAGAACTTATTATAGACACACAGGAACCTGATCTCACATGGAAGAGTGTTCCACCAGGCTGGAGCAAGGACCAAAAAGTCCTTGCCTCTAGTTGAGTCTCCCTTCTTTGGGACCAGAAACCTGAGCAGGTTTTGATCCATTGACAGTAGTGCTCTTTGGGGGAGGGGGTATAATGGAAGAAGTGGTCTGTCAGATATGCTGGACCCAGACTATTTAGGATTGTTTACCAAAAATTTGAATCAAATCCAGTCTCCAATCTAGAGCCAATACAGTTAGGGAAGCATCAGTGTCATGTGTATCCTCCAATGTGTCCCTGTAAGGCCCCATGTATTTTGGACCAGTTGGAGCTTTCAATCAGCCTCAAGGGAAGTCTTGCATGGACTGAGTTGGAGAAGTTCCATGGATCACCCTGGGTAGGTCCTATGCATAAGAATTAAAACATTTTTTTAAAATATAACATTAATAAACCACCTTCTCCTGAAAATCGACAAATCATCACTGCCAAATCCTAAGGACTTATATTAGGAGGGATGGACCAGAACCAATGGGATGAAATAATTTCAAAAGAAATTCTGTCTAAACATCCAGATGAAGTTCCTGACAGTCAGAGTGGTTTCTCAGTGGAACAGGCTTCCTCGGGAGGTGGTGGGTTCTCCATCTTTGGAGATTTTTAAACAGAGGCTGGAGAGCCATCTGACGGAGAGGCTGATTCTGTGAAGGTTCAAGGGGGTGGCAAGTTGCAGTGGGTGAGCAATAGGGATGTGAGTGTCTTGCATAGTGCTGGGGGTTGGACTAGATGACCCACGAGGTACCTTCCAACTCCATGATTCTTTGATTCTAGGTCCAGTGTACCTGACTGTATGACTCCCTATGACCCTCACAGAGCATTACACTCTATGGATTTAATTTGGTTGCTCATTTTTAACCCACTAGAAGTATACCTGGCCAGAGAATCTGACGGTGTACAAAGATGGTCATCCATCAGCAGAAATTGCAGATTTGTATTGGTTACTCGAACATACCAAAGGATTTCAGAAGAAAATCAGTCTGTGTTTTATAACCATAGCAGCTTCTAGATCAATTCCGTTTTCATTGGCTTCATCAGTGGTTGAAACCTCCAATCCTCCAAAAACAGTTTGTAGTATCAAAGATGGCAAAATCCTATCGCCTTTCTTTATATTACTATTTTAATATTTTAGTATCAATCAGCCATAGGCTCTCTAGGGTACTGCGAGGTGTGGTCGTTGACTAGTTGACTAGCCAATGAAAACAGAATTGATCTAGAAACCGTTATGGTTGTTCCTTCTGGTCTATAAAAGAACTGTAAAAGAAATTGAATTGATACTCATGGTATACATTATCATAGAATCATAGAATCATAGAATCATAGAGTTGGAAGGGGCCACACAGGCCATCTAGTCCAACCCCCTGCTCAATGCAGGATCAGACCAAAGCATCCTAAAGCATCCCATTAACAAAATATTGCCTTGGAAAGGTTCCCTGTTTTCTTCTGTGTTTTATAACCAACTCGACTGAGGCAGGTCAGCACCCTTGTGCTATTAGACCTTTCAGCAGTGTTTGATACAATTCACTGCTTGGCTGACACCGGGATAGAAGAGTCAGCTCTCAAATGGCTGATCTCTTTCCTCCAGAGTTGCAGACAAAGGGTAGCACTAGGAGAGAGGGTATCAAGCTGCCACTTGCTCACATGTGGTGTCTCAGAGGAAACAGTACTCTCTCCAATTCTATTAACATCTTCATGCACCCTGTTGCTCTGCTGGTGCAGACATTTGGAATGGGATATCATCAATATGCAGTTTACACCAAGCCAGTTTAGTGTAGTGGTGAGGATTACTGATTTCTAATCTGGCGAGCTGAGTTTAATTTCACGCTCCCCCAAATGCAATCAGCTGGGTGACCTTGGGCTTGCCACAGCACTGAGGAAGCTGCTCTGACCAAGCAGTTATATCAGGGCTCTCTCAGTCTCACCTCCCTCACAAGCAAATTATTTATTTATCACCTTCAAGGCCATACGTTGCCTGGGTCCAGTTTACCTGAGAGACTGCCTTTCTGCCTATACCCCCCATGGAGCTCTATGCTCTACCACCTCCATCTGGTTGGTGATACTTGGCCCCGAAGAAGAGTATTAATCCAACCCTCTGTTCAATGCAGGATCAGCCTCAAGCAGCCTTTTCCAAACTTTTGACTGTGGAGGAGCTCCTGCAATACATTTTCAGGCTTTGAGGACCTGCAAAAGTGATGTCAGCTTTCCATGACTCCCTGCCATGACACTCAGAAGTGACATGTCACGAAGAAGAAGAAGAAGAAGAAGAAGAAGAAGAAGAAGAAGAAGAAGAAGAAGAAGAGTTGGTTCTTATATGCCGCTTTTCCCTACCCAAAGGAGGCTCAAAGGGGCTTACAGTCACCTTCCCATTCCTCTCCCCACAACAGACACCCTGTGAAGTGGATGAAGCTCAGAGAGCCCTGAAATTACTGAAGAAGAAGAAGAAGAAGAAGAAGAAGAAGAAGAAGAAGAAGAAGAAGAAGAAGAAGAGTTGGTTCTTATATTCTTTAATGGCTGATATGCAGTGTTATGCAGTTATCAATCAATATGTGATTGTGAATAACGAATTCTGAGGTTGGACTGTACTGACATATGATTATTTATGAGCTGTCATATCTGGTGCTTGAAACCATCAGGAGACATCAACTGAGCCAAAGCCTATGGTGTTAATAATTTGGCCAGTTTCAAGATGCTGTTTTAAAAGTTTGCCAGGCTTTTTTTTGTTGTTGTTGTTAACCTTTTCATTCAAGGAACTGAATAAGATCATTTTAAAGGCAGGTGTTTACTGTATGCCACTGTGCAGCTGCAATAGAGCCAATGAGCAACTTTCCCCCCAAAATTGTAGATACCCCCTACACAGACACACACACACACACACACACACACACACACACACACACACGTTACAAGCAATGTCTTTCCCCAAAATTAAGAAAAAAACATTTTCGATTGTAGCGGCAGAATAAGTACGCTGGAGAGGAAAAAGAATGGTGCATACGGCAAGATCTTTTGCAGTGAGCTGTGAGTGCATAATAGGCCGATGTAATTAGATAATTTTAGAAAAGCCAAGATAGATTGGCTTGTTCACCCTGGCTAGTCAGTATTAGTTGGGTCACATTCCTGTTTACAGAAACATCCGTGCCACAGGAGAGGGGTAAGGAAGGAAAAAAGGAGGAATTAAATTAAAATATGTGTAGTTGGCAAACCACTAATTGTAATTAGTACAGAAGGGTTAAGATGAAGATAAGAAAACAAGCCAAAATTAATTAAATTCCCCAGGCACAAAAGCTGTTTCCTATCATTAGCCTGTCAAAAATACATATAAAAGCGGACATTCATCTTCAGGTTTTATCGCAACTTCTCTCTGCTTGAGCTTGTTAGCCCTTGTCTTTTGAAAACAAGGTAAGTACTTGACATTCAACTTTATACAAATGACGCTTTTATGTATGTTTATATTTCAAGCAGTGTAGCATATTAGTTAAAGGGCTGGACAGGGATCAGAGGAACCCAGATTCGAATCCTTACTCTGTCAAGGAAACTCATTGGTGTCTTTATGCCAGTTACAATCTGTCTGCTTAGCCTACCTCACAGGGTTGTTGTTGTGAAAAGAAGAACCATGTTGTAACTTGCTTTAGGTCTCCATTGTGAAAGACGGAAGCATAAAACTATCTAAATAAATATGTATATTTTCTGCTTTTTAAACAATAATAAGAAAAGATTCAGCAAGCGACGAAATAAAGCAATACATTTCCACTGAAATGGAAGGTACAAAATAATATATCACCAACTAAGGAGATTAGGAAAAGCATAAATATAGTTCCAGTGAGTAGCCATAGTGGTCTGCAGTTGAACATCTGGATTAAAATCCAGTAGCACCTGGGAGACCATGAAGAATATTGGGTTTCAGAGAAGAGTTCAATTTGAGCCCAATAGCTCTGGAAGAAATGCCTTCTTGCTTATTAAAATTCAAAGTGACCAGTCTAAACATTTTTTCCATGTTCTCTGGAAGGGTGAATTTAGCTGTCAGGAGTTTCCTGTGGAAGTGTTTATCTGAGCTAGCCTGATCTGGGTTAGAGAGGGGCCATTTCCGCATTAGGAGACATAACTTGTTTTAGCCTCACTTTGAATTGTGAGCTGACACTTTGCTTTCTGCATTTGAGTTTTCCTCCCCTTGTTTTCTAGGCTGTAATTCACCATATATTTTCCACATTGGGGTGAGAAGGAGGAAGGCTCCCATGATGCTTTGCTCTCTCGCCCTGCTCAATTTTTTTTTCTTTTGCTTTTTGCAAAATGGTGCCTGCTTTCACCATTCTTTTAATTGTGCCCCTTTCTTTCAGGATTCCATGCCCTTGATTGCCTTCCCCCTTCCGCCCAGGTGTTGTTTTTTTTAAACTAAGGCATCATGTTACAACGCTGCTGCATTGTAACATGAAAGACAGCTTTCACTGGGAATTCAGTGGAAGGCAGAAGGGGTGGAGAGAGCACATCCCTTTGTCGACATGAGCAGGCTGCTTGCTCCTGAACTTTGGTGGTCTTAATGTTGCCACTGGACTCAAACTTTGTTTCATAGCCGTAGCTATTGTAAGAGGCTGGCTGGATAGAAATCTGTCAGATTGTCTGAGAACTGGAGCATTGAGCAAGGGGAGGATAAAGTTAAGAAGAACGGATTGAGGGGTAAGGGGTGAGAGGGCAGGGATGAGGGAAAGTTGGCAGGATAAACTCCGTGTATCCCTTCCTTGGTGCAGTTTGGCAGTCAGCTACTGCAGAATGCTGGAAGGGAGACACAGAGTTCCCCCTACCTCTCTTTTCTGATGGTGCAGAAACCAGAGGTGGGTCCTTTATATCATCTCCTACCTCAACAGGAGATTGAACTTTGGACTTTCTGCTTACCAAGATGATGGTTTACCACTGAGCCACACGTCATCTTCAGGGAGGTCGTTTCATAATTGTGGGGTTACCCTGGAAAGATTCTCCCTTGTGTATCCACCACTCAAACTTCTTTGATAGATGGTACATGCTCATGAGCCAAAATTCATCATGTATTTGGCCCAGTGTGTGGTTCCTGAATATTTGCCTGACCTTTGTCTGGTTTGATTCAGGGATTCAGCCATTTAAACCTGTCTGTCCCTCAGCGGTTAGGTTTAAATGGCAGTGAACCATTTAACATGTTCATCGTCTCACCCTCTTCAAAAAGGATGGAGACAAAAACGGATCACTGAAATTGTGCACCCACCCTCTGTTAAACTGACATGATTGGTTTCACTTCTTGGGGAGCAAAATTGATAACTGAAATGGCTGTAGGCTAGAAATAAAAACTTGGTGAATCCATCCATCAGGTATTAGAATTAAATCAGAGAATGGGAAGGGAACTCCAGGACCATCTAAGTCCAACCCTGCAGAATTTAGGAATTGCACAACTACCTACCCACTCACAGTGACCCCAATTCCATGCACTGATGTTGCCCCCTCAAAAACCCCAAAATCCCTGGCCAGTTTGCTCTGGAAGAAATTTGCCTCTAGACCCCAAATTGGCAATCTGCGTTTCCTTGGGCATGCAAGAAAAGGCCAAAGGAGCCAAGCAAGGACATACTCCCTTCTGCCCACCCACTGCCCACCCACTGACCATCTGCCTAAGTTCACAGAATCAGCATTCACAGAATCAATGGACCAAGCCCTATGAAGATAGGTTGAGGGACTTAGGAATGTTCAGCCTGGAGAAAAGGACGTTGAGAGGGGACATGATAGCCCTCTTTAAGTATTTGAAAGATTCTCACTTGGAGGAGGGCAGGATGCTGTTTCCATTGGCTGCAGAGGAGAGGACACGCAGTAATGGGTTTAAACTTCAAGGACAATGATATAGGCTAGATATCAGGAAAAAAATTTTCACAGTCAGAGTAGTTCAGCAGTGGAATAGGCTGCCTAAGGAGGTGGTGAGCTCCCCCTCACTGGCAGTCTTCAAGCAAAGGTTGGATAGACACTTTTCTTGGATGCTTTAGGATGCTTAGGGCTGATCCTGCGTTGAGCAGGGGGTTGGACTAGATGGCCTGTATGGCCCTTTCCAACTCTATGATTCTAAGATTCTATGATTTCTGATTGTCTGGCAGACATTTCAACAACCCATTTTGCTGAAATGGTGGTTAGAATGGCCACTTCATTTGGGCCACTTCAAAATGGCCACTTCATTTGGGGACTTTTGGTTCAGTTCGGGAACAACACAAACTCAGAACCAAACTAGAATTTTCCAGTTCGGGCCCATCCCTTCTCAATACAGCTTCTCACTGTGATTTTAATTCCCGGGCAAGAACATATGGGAGAAGACGGTCCTTCCAGTACCCTGGTCCCAAGGCAATGCGTTATATATAAATACAATTAACTGTGATTCCATTAAGAAATATCGTTTCAACAGAACCTTTGTTTTCTGCTTTTCGTTTCTGATTTTTCCCCCTCCAGATCCACATCGCCCGACATGTCTTGCTGCCCACCAATTTGCGGTCCAAGCTGCGCCATTCCATCTTGTGCTTCTTCCCCTATGTATGGCCTGGGGTCATGTGGCTACGGAAGCCCAACGTCAGCAAGCAGCCTCGGCATAGCGCCGGGGGCCAGCATTTCATGCGTTGGCCAGATACCTCCATCGGAAGTCGTGATCCAACCGCCTCCCTTCACGGTGGTCGTCCCGGGACCCATACTTTCGGCGAGCTGTGAACCATTGAGCGTAGGCGGTTACACAGCCTGCTCTTCCGGATCTGGCCGGTCAAGATACAGACGTAGCGTCTGTGGATACCCCTGCTAGTCTCGGGAAATACTGGGACAAGCTAGAATTTCGGCCACCGCAATGTGAAACGTTGACTAACTTTCTGGTTTGTGCTTTCAGAAATGCTGAGCGCTGGCAGCTCCGGCGGAAAGCCACGAAAGCCGCCAGCACGCAGAATCTCTGAAAAGAAACAAATGTGTCTCCAAGGAAAATGTATATTTCCACCTTCCTCTCTTCCACTTGCGTCGTTAGTTCGCTTCTGTGAATGCCATTGGTCCCTGGAATCTACATTCAAGCTGGGTTTCAGTTTGTCTTATTTTCATACTTCAATAAACTTTTTCTTGCATGGCAGTCTTCGTCTTTGAGATCATTTTGGTTGAGTTTGCGGCTTATTGACTGGTGGTCTCCTTTGGCAACCTGGGCTGGAAGCCAGGTATATATTTCAGAGAATCAGAGAATCACAGAGCTGGAAGGGAACTCCAGGATTATCTAATCCTACCCCCTGCAGAATGCAGGAAATTCACAACTATAAATGTATTTGCTGTTGTTGTTAGGTGCGAAGTCTTATCTGACCCATCACAACCCCATGGACAATGATCCTCCAGGCCTTCCTGTCCTCTACCATTCCCCGGAGTCCATTTAAGTTTGCACCTACTGCTTTAGTGACTCCATCCAGCCACCTCATTCTCTGTCGTCCCCTTCTTCTTTTCCCCTCGATCGCTCCCAGCATTAGGCTCTTCTCCAGGGAGTCCTTCCTTCTCATGAGGTGGCCAAAGTATTTGAGTTTCATCTTCAGGATCTGGCCTTCTAAAGAGCAGTCAAGGCTGATCTTCTCTAGGACTGACCGGTTTGTTCGCCTTGCAGTCCAAGGGACTCGCAAGAGTCTTCTACAGCACCAGAGTTCAAAACCCTCAATTCTTTGTATAAATGTATAAATGACCCCATAGAGCCCCTTGTGGCGCAAAGTGGTAAGGCAGCAGACATGCAGTCTGAAAGCTCTGCCCATGAGGCTGGGAGTTCATTCCCAGCAGCCGGCTCAAGGTTGACTCAGCCTTCCATCCTTCCGAGGTCGGTCAAATGAGTACCCAGCTTTCTGGGGGGTAAACGGTAATGACCGGGGAAGGCACTGGCAAATCACCCCATATTGAGTCTGCCATGAAAACGCTAGAGGGTGTCACCCCAAGGGTCAGGCATGACTCAGTACTTGCACAGGGGATACTTTTACCTTTACCTTTTTATAAATGACCCCAACTCCATGCCCTCTCAAGAAACCCAGAATCCCTGGCCAGTCTGGCCTGGAGGAAATTCACCTTTCAACCCCAAAGTGGTGATCATCATTTCCTTAGGCATGCAAGAAAGGGCCACAAGAGCCACGCACTGACACAGTCCTTTCTGCCCACCGATTCACAATCCACCTAAGTTCACAGAATCCATTTGATTTTCAGTAGTATATGCTTCTTCATTTGTTCACTTAGCTGAGTCAGTTCACTAGTACAGACTGTTTATTCTCCTAGAGGGGAACTACGAACACGTCTGATCTGCAAAATACATTGTGCAATAGCAGCTCATTGATGCAGGACATTGTGATATTCATTCATTCATTCATTCATTCATTCATTCATTCATTCATTTGTTTTACTGGTGGGCATGCCCAAAGTGAAGAGAGCAAGGTCTCCTGGTGAGCCATGCAAAAAATGATTCTTAGCTTTTTTTTAAAAAAAGGCAGTTATCTATTAAATATACCAAGAATATCCTTAAATTTAATTTTGGAGGAAAGCAAGTCATGTAAAATTCTAGACTTTTTAGATGCGTAACAAGACCTGTGGCAGGCATAATTCGAAAGCATATGAAGAATAAACCAGAGAGGGACTTGGAGGAGATATGTATGTAGTACAGTTAGCTTAGGAACAATCTGGTATTTTTCAAACTATCTCCTCCTGTGTCCTGCTTGATTCAATTGGGAACTTTCTGCTCCATTGAGCTCACTTCCTCCCTGTCTGCCTCCAAAATGCCAGAATGAACACAGAACAGATCAGTTAAACAAGACTCTCTCTCTTCATAATAAATTCAATCCTTTAACCAGCTTGGTGCTACACCCCTTGTGCATTTAAACTCTGCCAACGTGCTATCCCTATTTGTTTCTTTATTCATTTACTGACTTGATTTATTTATCTACTGAATCAGGCAAATGGCCCCTCCAGTTAAACACTCTGTGTCACACGTGGACACAAACTCAGGGGCCATCAGGAGATCTACCAGATGTTCCAGAGATCTACCAGAAGGCCAGAACTCCAGATGTTTTCAGGCTGTTGTTCCCCCAAGCACCAAGAATGCAGAGCATTACTGCCCCACGCATAAGAATGTAAGAGAAAATGTAAGAGAAAACATGCTGGATCAGGCCAATGGTCCACCCAGTCCAACACTCTGTGTCACAGGGTTCCAAACACAGGTGCCACCAGTAGGTCCACCTGTAGGTCCAGAAGTCCTCTCACCGTTGCTCTCTCCCTAAAGGACCAAGTAGACAGAGAATCACTACCATACCAAGTGTTCCATACCATGTGGTTGATAGCCACTCATGGATCTCTGCTCTTAAGAGCATAAGAGAAGCTATATTGGATTTGGCCAATGGCCAATCCAGTCCAACACAATGGCCAAAACCCAGGTACCATCAGAGGTCCCAAACATGGCCAGAACTTCAGGATCCCTTTCACAGTTGCCCCCCCCCCAATCATCAAGAATCCAGAGCATCACCACCCCAGACAGAAAGCTCCATCTATACCCTGAGGCTAATAGCCAGTCATATCTGTGTCATATTAGCTGGCACCAAAATAATATGCTGCAACAAGCAGAGGGAATGACAGGAATGTCTTCTATTTGAAGGTATCTCCCATCAAGCACAATGGAATCATTGGGTATCTTTGTGCTTAGTATTTCCATTTTCTTCTTAAGGATCAAGCCCTATGAAGATAGGTTGAGGGACTTGGGAATGTTCAGCCTGGAGAAAAGGAGGTTGAGAGGGGACATGATAGCCCTTAAAAGTATTTAAAGGTTGTCATTTGTAGAGGAAAAGAGTATCCATTCTCTCCGGGAGAACTCATCTCTCTCATCTGCAGATGAGCTGTGATTCTAGGAGATTCCCAACTCCCACCTGGAGACTGGCATACCTCAAAGAGTGGCATCAGGACCACAAGGGACCAAGCCCTACGAAGATAGGTTGAGGGACTTGGGAATGTTCAGCCTGGAGAAAAGGAGGTTGAGAGGAGACATGATAGCCCTCTTTAAGTATTTGAAAGGTTGTCACTTGGAGGAGGGCAGGATGCTGTTTCTGTTGGCTGCAGAGGAGAGGACACGCAGTAATGGGTTTAAACTTCAAGTACAACGATATAGGCTAGATATCAGGAAAAAGTATTTCACAGTGAGAGTAGTTTAGCAGTGGAATAGGCTGCCTAAGGAGGTGGTGAGCTCCCCCTTACTGGCAGTCTTCAAGCAAAGGTTGGAGACACATTTTTCTTGGATGCTTTAGGATGCTTTGGGCTGATCCTGCGTTGAGCAGGGGGTTGGACTAGATGGCCTGTAGGGCCCCTTCCAACTCTATGATTCTATGATTCTATGTTATTAAGACTGCCACCATATCTTTGCCTATGTCAGGGACCAAGAGGTACACATGTAGGAGCTCTTCCAGCTGCCTCTTCTGACTCAACTGTCAAGAAGACTTTAGTTCTATGTATACTCATGTGAACTCTGGAGAAACATTAGGAAAAGTGGGTCAGCAGTGGTGGACACAAGAGTTCGATCTCGATAGGCTAAAAAGAAAGGGGATAGGAAAAAAAGCAATAAATTAGGTCATTTTGGATGTTATTCAAGAATATTGTTCCACTGTGTTAACAGTAGTTCAAACTAGACTAGAGGCATCCCAGCCGCAGATAACTCAGCAGCGCTCACCCATCTATTGACTGAATTAGTAGCGTCTCCAGGGAAGGAAAAGAGCCTCTTGTGCCACAGAGTGGTAAGGCAGCAGACATGCAGCTTGAAAGCTCTGCCCATGAGGCTGGGAGTTTGATCCCAGCAGCCGGCTCAAGGTTGACTCAGCCTTCCATCCTTCCGAGGTCGGTAAAATGAGTACCCAGCTTGCTTGCTGGGGGGTAAACGGTAATGACTGGGGAAGGCACTGGCAAACCACCCCGTATTGAGTCTGCCATGAAAACACTAGAGGACATCACCCCAAGGATCAGACATGACTCGGTGCTTGCACAGGGGATACCTTTACCTTTACCTTTACCAGGGAAGGAAGTTCAAAAGGTAGGTTGGAGAGTGGATGACAAAGAAATGTGACAAAAAAGAGAAGAGCCATTCTGGATCAGAGCAGTGGTCCATCTAGTTCAGCATCCTTTCTCACCCAGTGGCCAAGGACTTTTTCTGGAGGTCCAACAACAGGGCAGAGAGGCCAAGGCCTTAAAAATAATGTCAGAAGAGCTCTGCTTGATCAGACCAGTGGTCAAGCATTTGGTCTCACACAGTGGCCAACCAGAACCAATGGAGGTCCATCAACAGGGCAGAGAGGCTGAGAGCGTCTCTTTATGATGCCTCATGTCATTGGTATCCAGACATCCGAGCATGGGGAGTTTCCCTTTCCTTTCCAATCCCAACATAGTACTCATGGAGATATAGAGACTGGTACCCATAGACAGAAGTTTGGGGGCTGGTGGAGAGGATAAAAGAGATGTTGTTGGCCAACAATGTGGTGAGGAGGCAACTTGAGGGATGAGATGGAGAGATGATGATTTGAAGGGGATGGCTTAAAAAGGGAAGGTTTCAAATTGGGGAGAATGGGGGAGATAGTGTGATACAATGAAGTGTGATAGAATGAAGGTGAAAGCAGCATAGAAGAAGAAGAAGAGT
This sequence comes from Paroedura picta, assembly GCF_049243985.1. Lineage (NCBI taxonomy): Eukaryota > Metazoa > Chordata > Lepidosauria > Squamata > Gekkonidae > Paroedura > Paroedura picta. The sequence goes on from NC_135369.1 coordinate 7,045,529, forward strand.
TTGTTCTTATAGGCTGTTTTCTCTACCCAGAGGAATCTCAAAGTGGCTTACAGTCGCCTTCCCTTTCCTCTCCCCACAACAGACCCCCTTTGAGGTGGGTGAAGTTGAGAGACCCCTGATATTCCTGCTTGGTCAGAACAGCTTGATTAGTGCTGTGGCAAGCCCAAAGTCACCCAGCTGGCTGCATGTAGAGAAGGAGCAAGAAATCAAACCCGGTTTGCCAGATTAGAAGTCCGCATTTCTAACCACTAGACCAAGCTGACTTATGTCATACACAGCATTATCCGAAATATGAGCAGAGTCTGAAAAACTCATTCACACCCATGCAATCGGGGAGGTCAGTTTAGGGTCGCTAAACCTGGTTTCCCTTTTCACCTTTAAATATATAGGCTTTGGGCTTTGCGTTAGATACATCAAGAATAAAATACTGATCTGCCGTCACAACATCATCACCCACTGGTATTTTAAGAGACATTTAAAAAATAAATTATAATTATATATATTATTATCCAATTTGAAACTGCACATTTTAATACGTTGTGACCCACCCTGAGCCAATTGGGAAGGCTGAACTATAAGGTAAAGGTAAAGGTGTGCAAGCACCGAGTCATGTCTGACCCTTGGGGTGACGCCCTCTAGCATTTTCATGGCAGACTCAATACGGGGTGGTTTGCCAGTGCCTTCCCCAGTCATTACCGTTTACCCCCCAGCAGCAAGCTGGGTACTCATTTTACCGACCTCGGAAGGATGGAAGGCTGAGTCAACCTTGAGCCGGCTGCTGGGATTGAACTCCCAGCCTCATGGGCAAAGCTTTCAGACGGCTGCCTTACCACTCTGCGCCACAAGAGGCTGAACTATAAAATGAACATTATTATTAGTATTATTATGAGTGAGTCACGATGTGAGAAGAAATGGTTTACAGAGGCAGTCTCCAGTCTGGTGAACTGGATTTGGTTCCCCTCTCCCCCACATGCAGCCAGCTGGGTGACCTTGGGCCAGTCACAATTCTGTGGAAGAGGAAGGGTAGGCGATTGTAATCCATTTCGAGTCTCCTACAGGTAGCGAAAAGTGCAGTATGAAAAGCAGTTATTCTTCTCACCTGGAAGGCCCCAAGGACTGTACTAGTTTGGTGCAGGAGAAGCTCCTATCTTTGCCGCTGAACTCGGAAATGTTGTATAATCATATTCTCTAATGATTTTGGGCATTCTATGGACATGGGAAGGAAGGAAGGAAGGAAGGAAGGAAGGAAGGAGGGAGGGAGGGAGGGAGGGAGGGAGGGAGGGAAGGAAGGAAGGAAGGAAGGAAGGAAGGAAGGAAGGAAGGAAGGAAGGAAGGAAGGAAGGAAGGAAGGAAGGAAGCTTCTTCTGAGAATGGTTGGCTCCCTCCCCCCCCCCCACACTACATAAGTCAAACACGTTTCTATATTTCTCTTCTCTTTTCTGCAAAGTTTGTCCCATGCTTTAAGAAGAAAGAGGTATGCAAAGAACAAGATGGATGGATAGAACCAAAGGCATAAGGGTATTGACCTTAGAAAAAGCTAAAAGAAACGACTGCAGACAGAGTTGGATGGCAGGTCTTTGTTCCTAAAGTCACCACGCATCGGAAATGCCTTGATGGAAGCCCTACCCAACATGCTTTCATAAATCGGATCTGTTCTTAAGCAGCTTCTTAAGCAGAGAGCCAGTTTGGTGTAGTGGTTAGGAGTGCGGACTTCTAATCTGGCATGCCAGGTTCTATTCTGCGCTCCCCCACATGCAGCCAGCTGGGTGACCTTGGGCTCCCCACAGCACTGATAAAACTGTTCTGACCGGGCAGTGATATCAGGGCTCCCTCAGCCTCACCCACCCCACAGGGTGTCTGTTGTGGGGAGAGGAATGGGAAGGCAACTGTACGCTGCTTTGAGCCTCCTCCGGGTAGGGAAAAGCGGCATATAAGAACCAACTCTTCTACCTCTTCTTCTTCTTGTTATTTGCTTTACTCCATATTAAGACTCGGCCAGCAGAACCTCTTGGGGGTCATCTTTTCTTTCAATCTGAGCTGTTGTCTTTTAGTGGCAACATGTTCATCTGTCATGCTCAAGAAGTCCCTTCTTGTCCCGTGGCACCTTAAACACCAACGCCATTTCCCAAGATATGAGCTGGCATGAGACAAAGCTCACTTCAGATTTTTTTGGTCTTTGAGGTAAGCCAACTAGGGTGGCCAACTGTGGCTCTCCAGATGTCCATGGACTTCAACTCTCATGGGAGTTGTAGTCCATGGACACCTGGAGAGCTACAGCTTGGCCACTACTGAATGAGGGATAAGCACAACTACTCACCTGAAATGTCCTTTTGATCAACCATTTATGTTTGCCACTGCCCTCCAGTGGCAGAGTTAGGCTGATCCCATTTTAGAAGGTACTTATTTTATTTTATCATATATGACATGGTTGTAGTATTAACAGGAGATCCTAGGATTGTCTGGCAGATGGGTAAGAGAAGGTTGGAGTTGGTTTGCGATTGTCTGCCTAATGTTTCTTGGAGGTCTCTCATACAAATACTAGCCTAGGTTGACCTTCCTTAACTTCTGAGAGATGATGAGATCAGACTGGCCTGGGCTATCCAAATGAGGGAGGTTAAAGGTCCCGGTGGTCCCAGACATAGAATCATAGAATCATAGAACCATTGAGTTGGAAGGGTCCATGCAGGCCATCTAGTCCAACCCCCTGCTCATAAGCAGTGTGGTAGAATTTTGTTAATAGTATCAAGTGCTGGATGTCTTCATTTTAACTGTCATTGATTTATTGTTTATTTGTTGTTGTTGTTAGGTGTGAAGTCATGTTCGACCCATCGCGACCCCATGGACAATGATCCTCCCGGCCTTCCTGTCCTCTACCATTCCCCGGAGTCCATTTAAGTGACTCCATCCAGCCACCTCATTCTCTGTCATCCCCTTCTTCTTTTGCCCTCGATCACTCCCAGCATTAGGCTCTTCTCCAGGGAGTCCTTCCTTCTCATGAGGTGGCCAAAGTATTTCAGTTTCATCTTCAGGATCTGGCCTTCTAAGGAGCAGTCAGGGCTATTGTTTATAGCTACTCTATTTGTTCTTATGTTAACGATGCTGTTAGCCACTCCAAGAAGCATGTGAGCGGTGGGATTTAATTTGAATAATAGATAAAATAAATAAAACAGAATCCCCAGCCAGTCTGGCCTGGAGGAATTTCACCTTCTGATCCAAAAGTGGTGATCGGCATTTTCTTGGGCATGCAAGAAAGGGCCCCAAGAGCCAAGCTCAGACACAGTCCCTTCTGCCCACCCACTTACAACCAGCCTCAGTTCACAGAATCAGCATTTCTGTCTTATGGCTAGGTACCCTATCTAACCTCTGCTTAAAAACTCCCCCCCCCCAAAAAAAAATCCAGAAGAGAAATATTTGAGTATGCCACAATAGAATTTATTGAAAAGGATAATAGAAGAAAACAAGTCATATTATTGAGAGAAGACATTATGCATGCAAAGAAACAAAAAAGAAACCAGATTACCATTTTCATTTAAGCATTTCCAAGACAAGAACTACAGGACAGGTGACAAAAACAATGGAGCTGGGGCCCTAAGCCTTTGCGACATTGAAACCATAGGGTTGGATCCAGTTGCGTTTTTTTCCCCACTGAAGGGAAAAAAAGTTTTCCTTTGACCACCTAAAAGTTTATGCTGAGAATTATGGGACCTGCATGTACAAAGAAAATGTGCAGTGGGGAGTAGAGGGAGGAGTAAGATTAGTTGAGATGGGGAGGGGAAAAATCAGCTGGATCCAACCCATACTTATTGTACTTTCAGGAGGCAGCATTTGGATGATCTCACAAACAAATGAAATAGGGATGACAAAAATATTCATCGGACTTCTTTCTGGAAGACAAAATCAAAAGAAGGATGGAGCATTCTCACTGACAGTCTTCAAGCAGCGACTGGACAGATACTTATCCTGGATGCTTTAGGCTGATCCTGCATTAAGCTGTGGGTTAGACCACAGATGGTCTGTGTGGCCCCTTTCAAATCTCTATGATACTGATTCTTTTTTTCAGTGGCCCAATCTATGTGTCATGTTCCACCAAGTTATTTCCAACTGATGATGCCCCTGTGAATTAACAGCTTCCAGAATGTCTCATAATTAACAGTTCTGTTCAGATCTTACAAACTGAAGGCCATGGCTTCCTTGATATTGTCAGTCCATCTCAGGCTTCTTCTTTTCTTAATATCTTCAATGTCTCTTGGCATGATTATCTTTCCCAGCGAGTCTTGTATGTTCATAATGTGACCAAAGTACAATGGCATCAGTTAGGTCAATTATAGCTTCTGGGAAAACCTCTGGCTTGATTTGATTGAGGATCCACTGATTTGTCATTCTGGCAGTCCATGATATCCCATTAAAAAAACCTGTCCTCCAATGCCACATTTCAAACAAATCAATTTTGTGACCGTTGTCATCATTGTCCAATCAGCACATCCATACATGGAGAATATCATAGTAAGTATTGTCTTCATCTTGGTCTCCCTTTTGTTTAACAATTGAGCCAAGGAGTAGAAAATATTTGACAATTCATTGTTGACCTTAAAATTGTGTCACATCCAAAACTACATAACCAATTGTACATGGTAACTATGCAAAATCATTCCTATGGACTTGACTTAGAGAAAAGAGGGTTTAGGAGTGCTGGCTAACAGAACTACAGTGGGGGAAGCAGTAAAGAAAAGAAATACATGAGGACTGAAGGGCGAGCATTGAGACTAGGACCAGCTAGCAAAATACTGAACACCAACAATGTGAATATCTCAGAGTTGTTAGTAGATGGTAACATTAGCTTAGTCATGAACCTGTGGCATCATTTCCAGTTTGAGATTAACCATGCTTAAAGGGGAACTATTCTTGAGTGTTTTAACAGGGAGTACAGTATTGCGATGGGAAGGGAGTTTTGCACCAAACTGAGCAGGATGGAACTCAGGAAGACTGTCTACTGCACATTGGGATAATGTCAATGGGTCTACATGGAATACAGAAAGACTGGAGCAGAACATGACTGGCCACCATACAGTGGGACAATTGGTTCACATGGGATGGTGCAAGATGGGGCACAGCATGACTGGCCACCATATGATGAGGTGATGGATCTACGTGAGGTAGAGTAGACTGGGATACAGCTAGATTGGCCACCATACAATGGGACAATTGGTTCATATGGGATGGTGCAGGATGGGGCACAGAAAGTCTGGCCATCTTGAAGTGGGACGATTGGTCCACATGGGATGGTGCAGGATGGGGCACAGCAAGACTGGCCATCACAAAGTGGGAAGATTGGTCCACATGGGATGGTGCAGGATGGGGCACAGCATGATTGGCCACCAGAGCATGGAGTGATGGATCTACCTAGGGTGGAGTAGGATGGGATGCAACAAGACTGACCACCAGCCAGTGGGAAGATGGGTCTGCATGGGATAGTGCAGGATTGGACACAGTAAGACTGGCCACCACAAAGTGGGGTGATGGAACTACATGGGGTGGAACAGGATGATGCACAGCTAGATTGATCACTGCACAGTGGAGAAATTGGAACACATGGAATGGTGCAGGATGGGGCACAGCATGACTGGCCACCATACGATGAGGTGATGGACCTACGTGGGGTGGTGTAGAGTGGAAGACAGCCAGATTGGCTACCACACAGTGGGGTGATTGGTGCACATGGGATGGTGCAGGATGGGACACAGCATGATTGGCCACCATATGATGAGGTGATGGACCTATGTGGGGTGGTGTAGAGTGGAAGACAGCCAGATTGGCTACCACACAGTGGGGCGATTGGTGCACATGGGATGGTGCAGGATGGGACACAGCATGATTGGCCACCATATGATGAGGTGATGGACCTACGTGGGGTGGTGTAGAGTGGAAGACAGCCAGATTGGCTACCACACAGTGGAGCGATTGGTCCACATGGGATGGTGCAGGATGGGGCACAGCATGATTGGTCTCTGCACAGTGGAGCGATTGGTGCACATGGGATGGTGCAGGATGGGACACAGCAAGATTGACCACCATATGATGAGGTGATGGAACTACGTGGGGTGGTGTAGAGTGGAAGACAGCCAGACTGGCTACCACACAGTGGGGCGATTGATGCACATGGGATGGTGCAGGATGGGGCACAGCATGATTCGTCTCTGCACAGTGGAGCGATTGGTCCACATGGGATGGTGCATGATGGGACACAGCAAGATTGACCACCATATGATGAGGTGATGGAACTACGTGGGGTGGTGTAGAGTGGAAGACAGCCAGACTGGCTACCACACAGTGGGGCAATTGGTGCACATGGGATGGTGCAGGATGGGGCACAGCATGATTGGTCTCTGCACAGTGGAGCGATTGGTCCATATGGGATGGTGCAGGATGGGGCACAGCATGATTGGTCTGTGTACAGTGGAGCGATTGGTCCATATGGGATGGTGCAGGATGGGGCACAGCAAGACTGGCCACCATACAGTGGGGAAGTGGGTCGGCAGGGGCTGGAACAGGATGACACACCGCAACAGGATACCATGTTGGAGAAGGTGGAGGTCAGCCTGTGAAAAGAGTGAAATAAACAAGTGGAATGAAATTTTTAAAAAATATACACAGCTAAGTTATGTAATTATCCTCCCGCATCTCAAATTTTGATTCATAGCTAAAGCAAGATTGCATCTCAGTCTCTGTGTCTATCTCACAGTGAGGTAGAATTTGCACCAATATGAAATCCATGAGCCATTGAGATCATGACTCATGGGGAGACCAAGGCACATCTCACTGTGACACTCTAGGAATCCCCCAGATCTCTATGATAAAACCATAGAGATTTAGGATATTGTCAGATCATTACAATGAAGCATGACATCACTGTGTCCTGTAGTTAGGTTGGATCAATATTTCCATGTCTAATCGCAGAAGGCACTCCTGCCAGCCCAACAGAACTGTCCCTCCTTTTCTCTCTGCAAACCGCACCTCATCAAACCAGTGTTACTGGGAGAACAGAGAAATATCTTCACAGCATAAGGTTTGAATTGAGTAGTGAGTCCTTCAAGGTCTACTCAGACCAGCAGCTGCTTTCCAGGGTCTCTTTCACACCACCTACATCCTGGTCCATTTAAGACCATTCAAAACTCCAGTTTATCTATAGGGTACCCTCCCTTTTAAGACAGCCAAGGTATCTAGATCTCTCTGATGCCCCATTAAGGGGAGCATTAACTACCCTTTTTTTTCAAACAATGCCTTCTGCCTGGTTGCAAGGCAGATGTAATAAAATTTCTTCAGATCAGTGCTTATGTCCATGTGCCTCCAATCACACTAAAGGTTTTCCCCAATACCTCTTTTACTGTCCACTATATGGTCCGCACTAGGTAATATCAGGTCATGCCACACTCTAGAGCAGGGGTAGTCAACCTGTGGTCCTCCAGATGTTCATGGACTACAATTCCCATGAGCCCCTGCCAGCAAATGCCAGCAAATATCTCAAATGCTGGCAGGGGCTCATGGGAATTGTAGTCCATGAACATCTGGAGGACCACAGGTTGACTACCCCTGCTCTAGAGGACTGTATTGGCTTTTTACTGGCAGATACAAATCCATTTATAACATTAAAACTTGCCTCTCTTATGTTATTATTGATGGTTAAGGAATCAGTTTGTACATGCCAATCTCTGAAGCAGGAATGTCTGTATTTATTATTATTAACCCAACTCTGTATTTTATAATTCTTTGTATTTTTTATTGCTTTTAAAGCCGATTTAGCTCATTTATGAAAGATGTTAAGGCCAGTGGCTATAACACTAAATAAATTTCTTACCTACTAGCTGATGATCCCAAGGATTGAACTTGGGACTCTTGGCCTGCCAATTAGATGCTCTACCACTGAGCCATGGCCCCTTACCAAAATATGAACCTGGGTTCTACTGATTATTGGTCCACCAAGATCAATATGAAGCTGCCTCCTACAGACTGTTGGTCCACCAAGGTCAACATGAAACTGCCTTCTACTGACCATTGGTCCACCAAGGTCAATATGAAGCTGCCTTCTACTGACCATTGGTCCACTAAGGTCACTATGAAGCTGACTTCTACTGACCATTGGTCAACCAAGGTCACTATGAAGCTGACTTCTACTGACCATTGGTCAACCAAGGTCACTATGGAGCTGACTTCTACTGACCATTGGTCAACCAAGGTCACTATGAAGCTGACTTCTACTGACCATTGGTCAACCAAGGTCACTATGAAGCTGACTTCTACTGACCATTGGTCAACCAAGGTCACTATGAAGCTGACTTCTACTGACCATTGGTCAACCAAGGTCACTATGAAGCTGACTTCTACTGACCATTGGTCAACCAAGGTCACTATGAAGCTGACTTCTACTGACCATTGGTCAACCAAGGTCACTATGGAGCTGACTTCTACTGACCATTGGTCAACCAAGGTCACTATGAAGCTGACTTCTACTGACCATTGGTCAACCAAGGTCACTATGAAGCTGACTTCTACTGACCATTGGTCAACCAAGGTCACTATGAAGCTGACTTCTACTGACCATTGGTCAACCAAGGTCACTATGAAGCTGACTTCTACTGACCATTGGTCAACCAAGGTCACTATGAAGCTGACTTCTACTGACCATTGGTCAACCAAGGTCACTATGGAGCTGACTTCTACTGACCATTGGTCAACCAAGGTCACTATGAAGCTGCCTTTTACTGACCACCAAAGTCAACATTGTCTACTTAGGCTAGTAGCAGATCTCCTGGCTCTTTGAAATCACATATTGCCAATTCATTTTCTAATGTAGGGATGTAAGGGATGGAACCTGGGACCTTCTGCCTGCCATAACAGATTGTTCTTCTACTCAGCCACAGATCATCTCCCATCTCCACAACACTTGGACTGTTGAACATATGACCTTGGGTCTAGGTAATGAACATGAAAACTGCAGGTAAACAGCTGAAATCCAAAATATTTAACAGCAAGATATTGCTTTATACCCAACTAAAGGAATGGGGTTTCTATCAGATTGTTAGTCTGAACACTTTCCTCCAAGCCTATGTTGAGCAACAGGAAAACAGGTCTATGGAGGGATGGCCATTTTTCTTGTGTGACCCTTCAAAGATTTGTGCCTGCTTCTCTATATACATATGAGCATAATAAATCATGATTTCAGCCATGATAATGCATATACACAAAATACACAAATATACAAAAGCAGCCACCAAAAGGTTTTTTTTTTTTTAAAGCAGCAATTTAAGCAACATCAAAGTGACATGGAAGATATTTAAGGTCTGGGACCTTAGTACCTACAGGATCAACACAACACTCTACCAAGCAAAATCTGCTAAAGCGGGGGTAGTCAACCTGTGGTCCTCCAGATGTTCACGGACAACAATTCCCATGAGCCCCTGCCAGCAAACACTGGCAGGGGCTCATGGGAATTGTAGTCCATGAACATCTGGAGGACCACAGGTTGACTACCCCTGTGCTAAAGGTCTCTGGCCACAAGGAAGTAAAACTGGCCTCAACCAAAGCCAGGGGTTTTTCATCCATGACCCCAACCTTGATGGAATTCTCTGCCAAATGAAATCAGGGCCTTGTGGGAAACTGTTCTACAGGGCCTGAAAAGCAGAGCTGTTCCACCAGGCCTATGGTCAAGGCCTAAAAACCACAGTGCTGGCCTCCCAGTCTACAACCCATCCAACAAATTGTTACCAGATTAAATCTATTATTCCTCCCTCTTTTTGACTTGGGCAAGGAGGCAGCAGGAAACGTTTTCCGAATACCTGCCTCCATTACGGGGTTAAAACCAACTTACGTGGGGATAGCCGAAGAAGAGAAGCTGGTGGACTGGAAGCGTCTAGAGATGGGAGCGCTTTTATATTGGTTCTCCAAGAGCCTCGAGGGCATCCTTGGACTCTTGAGTCTAACATTTACTTCATGCTTCATAAGTCAAATTACTCTAATCTCCCATCCCGTACTAATCACATGTATTTTAGTGTTTCCATTACATCGGTCCCTCTTTCATTTTAGAGCATTACGAGCAGCAGAAGGAATTGTATGGGTGGGTAACTTCCACTTCCTTCTTGAGGGCAATTGGAACACTTAAGTTTTCCTAGTAATATCTCTTCCTGTCCTTCTGATTGCAGGTATATTTTGGAGCAGATGGGATGATTAATGCAATGACATTGAGCTGGGACTTCTTCAGAGCGGGAAGGGGGTAATGATATCTTTTCTAGTCCTCATTACAGTACATCGTGTTTTGTTTTTACGTTGGTTGCCATAAAGTCCAGTTGGCATGTGGTGACCCTTTAGGTCCATCCTCATTGACTTTCTCCATGGCGTTAGCAGAAACAGCAACGTGAAGCTCATGATTATTCTTGCTAAAACTACGTTGATAGGCATTACATTGAGCAATGTAACTCAAAGCCCCAGGACATTGAGCTATGACATCTTTGCATCGTATTTTGTTTTTATGTTTGTTGCCATAAAGTCCCAGTTCGCATATGGTGACCCTGAAGGATTTGCAAGGCAAGAGAGGTTCAGAAATGGTTTGCTATTGCATTCCTTTGTACAGAGACCCTGGCATTCCATGGAGCTCCCCCATCCAAATACTAGCTTGGAGTATTCAAATCAGGGCTTCCTTAACCAATCCCCATTGACGTTCTCCATGGCCTTAGCAGCAAAAGCATGAAGCTCATGATTATTCATGCTGAAACTAAACTGATAGACATTACATTGAGCAATATAACCCAAAGCCCCACCCCCAGACACCAAGAAAACGGTAGGCTTGCTTTGTGCCCAGGGAGAAGCACATTATAACATCCCTGCAAGACTAACCCAAAGCCAACCACATCGATAACATCCAAGCTCTCTCTTGGATGTTCCATCTTCAAAAACTTAACTTGGCCAATAGGCTATATAAAGAGAGACACAGCAGGAGCAAATAGAAACAGATATAATTAGGTAGACCTTCCCAGGGCACTGACCTGTAACAAACCTCCCTCCTTTATACCATACAGTGACAGCTGTGATTATTGATACATTGTTGGTACTTGGCAAGTGACCACAGCAAATGTCCATGGCAGGAGGCTATCTTCGCTCTGTTGGTATGAATTTACTGGTTGTCCCAGGCCCCCGGGATATACACCTAGCCTTGACCAGGGCCAGAGCTTTTTCAGCCCTGACCCCAACCAGAAGAGCTAAGGGCCCTGTCGGAGTTGTCAGCTTTCCGCAGGGCCTGCAAGATGGAGCTCTTCTACCAGGCATATGGTTGAGGCCAGAGTGGTACCTGGTGTTGCCATCTAAGGATCTCTAAGTTGAGGTTAACTGGGTTCCTCACTCCCAGGCAGAGAGAGATTTATTGACCCATGCGGAATGGGGTCTGGTATTTATTGTCCACCATCTTGCTATGTTTTATTCTATTATGTTATATTGTTTTAATGGGGTATTTCATGGGATTTTATTGTATTTTACTGATCTTGTAAACCTCTGCGAGACATTTGAGAGCAGCGGTATATAAATATAAACATGAATAAATAGAATAGAATAGCCATCAATCAAACCGACATTTGAACATGGAAAATACGGTTCTCACATTCTCCCTGCTGAATTTACTCTCGGTGGGCATAGCCAAGAAGCTTCCAATGTCATTAGTGGAAACTTTCAAAGGGATTGAAGCCTCCTCTGAATACCATTGACACTGTCAACTGAGATGGTTGCCTCATTTGGTCTGAGAAGTCCCCCCCCCATCCCAAAATGTGTGTTGTTAACAATAATTAGGAACATGCCATTGGGCTGGAGAGTTGAGTATTAACTTCTCCACCTAGCATTAACTATAAGGGGTTGCTTTGTATTTCAGTATTTGCTGCGTGACGTGTGGTCTATGTAGCTAAGACTGTCCGGCTGCCAGGCAAGGGATGCTCACAGGTGGTTTTGCCACTTCCTGCTGATGTATTAGGGCAGAAACGCACACAAGTTTCTGGCCATTGCCTGCCTCTGCGTAGCAACCTTCAACTTCCTTGATGGTTTCTCCTCCAAGGACTAACCAAGGTGGCCATGCTTATTTTCCAAGATCCAATGAGACCAGGCTAGCTTGGACCATCCAGGTCAAAGCGAGAGTTGAGTAGTGGTAGTTTGTCTCTGCCTGTCTCCGTATAGCAACCATGGATGTCTTTGGTGGTCTCTCATCCAAGGACTAACCAGAGTGACCCTGCTTAGTATCCAAGATCTGATGTGACCAGGCTAGCCTGGGCCATCCAGGTCAAGGCAAGAGATGAGCAGTAGTGAAGGTCACCCTACCAAGTACTAGCCAGGGCTGACCCTGCTTAGCTTGTGAGATCTGACAGGATAAGGCTTCAGTGGGCTATCCAGGTCAGGTGGTTGTCCTGTGACTTGCCTGGATTAATTCAGCAGTGAAATAGGCTGCCTAAGGAGGTGGAGAGCTCCCCCTCACTGGCAGTCTTCAAGCAAAGGTTGGATACACACTTTTCTTGGATGCTTCAGGATCCTTTGGGCTGATCCTGCATTTAGCAGGGGGTTGGACTAGATGGCCTGTATGGCCCCTTCCAACTCTTTGATTCTATGATTCCATCAAATGGAAATATCAGAGACAGAAGTGAGACTTCTTAAAAAAAAATCTGTTGAGTGACATGAAATGGGTCCTCTCCATGTCCAGAGCCTGTCTTTTTCTGGGTACCACATATAGAAGAAGAAGAATTGGTTTTAATAACCTGCATTTCACTAGGAGGAGCCTCAAAACAGCTTCCAATTGCCTTCCCTTCCTCTCCCTACAACTGACATGCTGTGTGGAAAGATCTCTGGTGGTTCTCCTCCTCCTCCTCCTCTTCCTCCTCCTCCTCCTCCTCCTCTTCTTCTTCTTCTTCTTCTTCTTCTTCTTCTTCTTCTTCTTCTACTACTACTTGTACTTCCTCCTCCTCCTCCTCCTCCTCCTCTTCTTCTTCTTCTTCTTCTTCTTCAAATCCGAATATCTTTAAAAGTTTATTTACTTACAACAAATGAAAAGAGAACTCTTTAGTACATAGAAGAAGAGGAGGAGTTGGTTTTTACATGCCACTTAACACTGGACTCCTCAGCCCAACGGACTGATGACAAAAGAAATATTCATAATTATTGTTGACAACAGACATTTTTTGAGAATTTCTAGGCCATGCTACACATTTCATGAAATGAATTTAAAAGGCCCTTCTTGGGCGTCACCTCCGCAGGGTGTTTGGAGGAAGGTCAAATGAAGTCCATGAGATCAGTGGTATCTCCCTAGGCAGGTGTGGGAGCCTTGACATACATCCTTTACATGCTGTCGTTCATTGTTAAATAACATCTACTCATGAGTAAATGAAACAACTTCAGTTGTTCCATACACACATCTAGTTAATAAGGGCTGGAAATGTGTGAAGTTTTGCCAAGTCGGATTAATTTAGCAAGTAAGGACATTTCGGCTGAGGCATATTTATTAAGTTCTATACACTCAAGGGGTGACTCACAAGTCTTCAGCTGTATAAAAGGAATCACAACACAGGATCATTCCGGAAGCTCTTTCTGCGCCCAACTTCCCATCCATATATCAAAGTCAACGTTTATTATTACAGGCCTTCAGACCAAGTCATATAAACAAAATCATAAGAGACCAAAGCAGTATGGTCATTAGGTGCAATACAATAAAGACCAATCTTAAAAATAAAACGTACAACTTGAAATTATCTTTCCTCCAAACGTTGTGTTTTCATGGCAGTGATCCAAAATTTAACAAGCTGAATTTTGCCTGGGGGGGGGCAGAGGCGGGTCATCGCTTAATAGCCAGCTTGGTGTAGTGGTTAGGAGTGCGGACTTCAAATCTGGCACGCCGAGTTTGATTCCACTTTGAGACTCCTGGTAAAGAAAGCCACCATATAATAACCAAATCTTCTTCTTCTTCTTCTTCTTCTTCTTCTTCTTCTTCTTCTTCTTCTTCTTCTTCTTCTTCTTCTTCTTCTCCTCCTCCTCCTTCTCCTTCTCCTTCTCCTTCTCCTTCTCCTTCTCCTTCTTCTTCTCCTTCTTCTCCTTCTCCTTCTCCTTCTCCTTCTTCTTTTTCATCTTCTTCTTCACTCTCTGAATTCACATGTTCTGGATACCTTCTGAGTAGTGGATTGATCAATTTGCCTCAAATGTCTGTATAAGGAGGGAGGTTGAACAGTCAATCTTTTCTGGTTTCAATTTGACCACTCGCACAAAAACACTGTCTCCTTGAGAGGAGGATCTTCTTATAAAAGCCTTCTACTTGAGCTGAGGGCATGACGGAGCATCTAGCAAGTGTAAATGCCCTTCTTGGCTTGTTGAGTACTAACAAAGGCAGATAAGTGGCAGGGGCCAGAACATACCTCTGGGCCCCAAAAAGTTTGAGCTTCGCTCAGGTCCATCTAGCGTCAATTGTCCTGTATCCACTGCTTGAGTAATGATGCAGCGTGATCATGAGTCATCCATATATCTGCTAAGTGATGAAACTAAGGAGAGCTCATGTCTTGTGCTGCCTTGTGTTGACTCAGACCCTCTGTCCAGCATAGTCATTGTTGTCAACTCAAACTGGCAGCAGCTGGATCATTCACATCACCGCTTGCCTACTCCTGGAGATGCTGGCGATTGAACCTGGGACCTTTGCATACCAAGCAGAGACCCTACCAAAGTACCACAGTCCATTTCCTAGTGATGATCATGATATGGTTTAATTCACAAAAGCTCTTTTTTTTCCACTGTGAATTTTATTGGGGGCTGGATTTTGTTCCCAAGAAAAGGGAAGGGGGCACTCTGAACTCCATTTCGGGATGGAACTAAAGCTGCCTTGTGTATTTCTGTAACTATAATGGTTACAGTGATGGCAGTAATAGCTCTAGGAGAAGTAGTAGTGGTTGTCATCATTATCATAGGAGCATGAGAATAGCCATGTTGGAAAATATTAGTGGTCCATCAAGTCCAGCATCCTGTCTCACACAGTAGCAGTTCCTCTGGAAGACCAGCAGCAGGATATAGAGGCCAAAGCCTTCTCCTGAGCAGAACCTCAGAAGAGCCCTGCTGGCTCAGACCAGTGGTCCATCTAGTCCAGTATCCTGTCTCATGTTGTGGTCAACCAGTTCCTCTGGATGACCAACAACAGGGCAGAACGGTCAAGTCCTTTCCTTGATAAGAACATCAGAATCCTGCTGGATTAGTCCAGTGAGAGTCCATCTAGTCCAGCCTCCTGTCTCTGACATTGCCCAAGTAGTTCCTCTGGAGAGCCAACAATGGGACACAAACGTCAACGCCTTCTCCTAAGACAGGAGAAGGTAAGGTAGTTAAGAGGGCCACCATGGACCAGCTCTTAGCATTCTTGAAGGAAACTTTGATGCTTGATCCATACCAGTCACACTTCCACCCTGGCCACAAGGCGGAGCCATCATTGGTTGCCTTGACAGATGATCTCCTGGGCCAGCTGGATCAGGGTGGGTTGGCTATCTTTGTGCTTTTAGATCTGTCAGTCATATCTGGCATAGTTGTTAGCCCACCATTCTCTCTGGGATGGGGATTTGGTGGACATGCTCACAGTGGCTGATCTCCTTTCTCCAGAATTGGACACAAAGTGTGGCTATGAGGGAAGAGTTATCACAATCATGCACACTCCCTTGGGGAGTGCCACAGGGGCCGATACTCTCCCCCACACTTTTCCACATCTATATGTGCCCTATGGAACAGCTGGTTTCGAGCTTTAAGCTGGGCTGTAACCAGTATGCGGAAGACACCCAGACCTATGTTCTCATGGACAGTCAGCCAGATGTTTGGAAGTGGTGTCTGGATGGTTCAGACTGAGTCACCTGAAACTCAGTCCCCTGTGGTTGGGCAGAAGGAGACAGGACCAGGAAGCATGCCTCCCCTTTCTACATGGGATGAAGCTTGTGGCTGTACCTACCACCAGGAATTTGGGGATAATCATTGATGCATCCCTATAGATTGAGATGCAGATCATGAGAGTAGCCCAGGAGGTGCTATTCCAGCTACACCAAGACAGGCTACTATTAGCCTACCTTATATCGGAGAGCTTGGCCACAGTGATCCGTGTAACCTATGTAATGGTCACTTCCAGACTAGACTTCTTTAACTCGCTCTATGTGGGCCTTCCTTGTCTTTGACCCAGAAATTACAGTTCGTGCAAAATGTGGCTGTTATAAATGGTTGGACACGCCTGAATTCTGCCTCCAGATTAACCAGTTTAGCCCAAAGGAAGGCTAGAATGGGATGGTTGGCATGATCCATTTAGTGTGCCTGTGAGTAAAGTGTCATCAAGCCACTGCTGACTTGTGGCAACCCCACAGGGCATAGGGCAAGGATGGCCAAACTGTGGCTCTCCAGATGTCTACAATTCCCATGAGCCCTTGCTGGTGCCGGACAGCCAGTTTGGCCAACCCTGTATAAGGTTCTCAAGACAAGAAACAAACAGAGGTGGTTCATCACTGCCTGCTCTGGACTTTCTTGGTGGTCCCCCACCTGAATACTGACCAGAGCTGACCTTGCTTAGCTTTGGTTCTGACAAGATTGGGCTAGCCTGAGCCATCCAGGGCCCATTCTGCACCAAAGGGTTAATGGACCTTCAATGCACTTTAGAAGTAGATTTTCCTGTTCGGCACCGGGAAATCCAGCTGCAAAAGTGCATTCTTCTCCGTGTGCAGATTGAGCCCAGGTTAGGGTGGTGGTGGAAAAGGCCGTCAACTAACAGTTGGCTTCTTGCGACCTCTAGTGGGGAGTTCAAGGCAAGAGATTTGCAGTGGTGGTTTTGCATTGACTGCTTCTCATCACAAATGGGTCTTCTTTAGCATTCTGTGATTCAAATACTGACTGAGGCAGGCCTTTTCCCCATCTCTGCAATATCATTTTGAGACAGAAACTCATGTAAGGATATGGCCAGGAATGAGGTGAAGTTACTCTGCCATTTAACCACTTCTATATGGTTTAGCATCAGAGGTTTAGAGAAACGTTAGACAATCATCTGATGTAGAATCATGGAAGGGACCTCCTGGGTCATCTAGTCCAACCCCCTGCACTATGCAGGACACTCACAACCCTCTCACTCATCCCCTGTAACTGCCACCCCCTTGAGCCTTCACAGAATCAGCCCCTCCGTCAGATGGCTCTCCAGCCTCTGTTTAAAAATCTCCAAAGATGGAGAACCCACCACCTCCTGAGGAAGCCTGTTCCACTGAGGAACCGCTCTAATGGTCAGGAACTTCTTCCGGATGTATAGACGGAATTTCTTTTAGAATCATAGAGTTGGAAAGGACCTCCTGGGTCATCTAGTCCAACCCCCTGCACTATGCAGGACACTCACAACCCTCTCGCTCACCCACTGTCACTTGCCACCCCCTTGAACCTTCACAGAATCAGCCTCTCCGTCAGATGGCTCTCCAGCCTCTGTTTAAAAATTTCCAGGTTGGGAATTAGAATGCAGGTCTTTTAGATTCTAGCCTGATCCTTTAAACACTACACAAAACTGCATTTTGAATGGAGGCTGCTGGGAAATAGTAGTGGAACTTAAAGAAGGTTGGTTGCTTTCACGAAACCAAAGGATCAGAAATAAAATCGATGTTTCAGATTTTCAATAAAGAATCATTTGATCCATTTGTTTGACGTCTTCCCAATTCATTTATATACAACAGCAAAAAATATCCAATACAGGATCCAGATATTTCACAAGCTCATTTTTAAAAGTGGTATCTTTCTTCTGCGGCTAAGTTCTGTACTACAAATAGTAACGGCAAAGTGCAATTCACAACAACCCTAAATCAAACAATAAACAAGAATTCCCATTGGGAGAAATGCTCAAGGATTCTATCTTTAATGGTCGGGAAGAAAGACCTACATACAAATACTGACAAGGACATACAATGCTATATATAAAACGTTTTTTTTTTTAATGAAACACTGTATGAAGGATTTTATTTCAAATTTGTTACCATTCTAAAGGTAAAGGTAAAGGTAAAGGTAAAGGTAAAGGTAAAGGTATCCCCTGTGCAAGCACCGAGTCATGTCTGACCCTTGGGGTGACGCCCTCTAGCGTTTTCATGGCAGACTCAATACGGGGTGGTTTGCCAGTGCCTTCCCCAGTCATTACCGTTTACCCCCCAGCAAGCTGGAGACTCATTTTACCGACCTCGGAAGGATGGAAGGCTGAGTCAACCTTGAGCCGGCTGCTGGGATTGAACTCCCAGCCTCATGGGCAGAGGTTCTGACTGCATTTCTGCTGCCTTACCACTCTGTGCCACAAGAGGCTCTAATTCTACCATTCAAAGGAGTCTCATATTCCCTCAGGTTTAACACCAATCTGCAAACCTGGCAAGTGCCACAGGAAAAGATCTTAGGTTATCCTGTTCAACCTTTTACCTGGGTGTAAGGAACTCCTTAATGTTTTACCCTCTGGGTCACACAAAAAGGGGTCTGTTTTCACAGCCTCTAATTTATGCATCCAAATGCCAGTGTCTATTAATTATGGACATAATCTTGCTTGCCTGGGAAGAATGCTCAAAGGAGAAAATTATTCTATCAGGTGATACTTTCCCCTTGTATTGCAATAAGTCCTCTCTTCTGGCCGTGGTTGCTCTTTTATGAGCCCTGTTAATTACAATAGAGGGGTAACCATATTGTATTTATTCGGTATGAAAGGTCACCAGCGGAACAAAAATAATTAATTATCCTGTGCCTAAGAAATTGTCCCAAAGTTAAGTTCTCTTTCACATGCGATGGATGAAAGCTGGAAACAAGTAGATGTGTGTTTCTCTCTGTACTCTTACGGTAAGTTGAGACCTCCAATTTTTGATCCTCATTTAAAGAGACCCACATGTGCAAAATCTCTACTATGATGGCATTCTTATTGAGAGTGAATATAATGTATGGGTGTTGTAAATTCAACTAGTGCTCGAACTCCGCAATATTACTTTGGTCAGAATATATGAGAAAATCTGGTGAGCCGGGTTCGATTCCCTGTTCCTCCTCCACATGCAACCAGCTGGGTGACCACGGCACTGATAAAGCTGTTCTGACTGAGCAGTAATATCAGGGGTCTCTCAGCCTCACCCACCTCACAGGGTGTCTGTTGTGGGTAGAGGAAAGGGAAGGCGACTGTAAGCCGCTTTGAGACTCCTTCGGTAGGGAAAAGCGGCATATAAGAACCAACTCTTCTTCTTCTTCTTCTTCTTCTTCAGTGATATCAGGGCTCTCTCAGCCTCACCCCCCTCACAGGGTGTCTGTGGTTGAGAGAGGAAAGGGAAGGTGATCGGAAGCCCCTTTGAGACTCCTTTGTGTGGAGTAAACTGTCATATAAGAATAAACTCTTCTTCTTCTTCTTCTTCTTCTTCTTCTTCTTCTTCTTCTTCTTCTTCTTCTTCTTCTTCTTCTTCTTCTTGCAATCCACCCTGAGTCCACAGAGACAGGCCATACAACGCATTCCTTGACATGACGAAGGGGCGAATAAATCTATTGCAGAGGCACAGCGATGTAACAACTAAGTAAACTGTCAAACAGAAGGGGTCAGAAAGTTTCCGTTAAAGTGTCATTAGGCAATGGCAGTTGGACTCAGATAAGCTGAAAAGTAACCAGATCACTGCTGATTCAGGTACTTATCCAATCCCAACTGTCCATTCCCTAAATTCAAATTGTCTGAAGGTGGGGCAAGTATTTATAGAGAGTGGCCAGCATGCCAGCTTGGTATAATGGTTTAGGAACATGGTCTTCTAATTGGCAAGCCGGGTTTGATTCCCAGCTCATTCTCCACATGCAGCCATCTGGGTAAACTTGGGCTCACCATGGAACTGATAAAGCTGTTCTGACTAAGAAGCCAAGGCTGCCAGCTGCCCGCATGTGGAGGAGCGGGGAATCAAACCTGGCCTGCCAAATTATAAACGACCTGGCTTAACCACCACACCAGGCATGCATACAAGCAGCTGCCCCATGCTGAGTCACACTTTTGGTGTGTTGTCTGGTTTCTCTTGCAGTGTGTCTCAAGGATTTGGGGTAGAGGCCTTTCACATGCCCTAACGCATGATCCTCTTACTGGGGGTGCTGACCTGGGGCATTCTTTATGTAAAGCAGAGTCTTCCCCACTGAAGCACAACCCCACCATTTAAAATAATGCTTTGTAAGCACCTCAAGCCAGGGGGAAACGACGGCTATAAATATTTTTAATGCATCATAAATATCCTCTGAATATTCCATGTTTCTTTAATTGCCTCTCCTTTGGTTGGATTTGGTGCCACCTAGTGACACAAAACAGAAGTTGACAGATTCGGCACAAAGGGAAGTGGATTGGTCTCTTGGAGTTTGATTCCCCTATCCTCCTCCACATGCCACCCGCTGGGTGATTTTGAGGTACAGTTCTTTCAGAGTTCTCTCGACCCCACTTGCCTCATGGGATATTGGTTGTGGGGAGAGGAAGGGAAGGTGTTGGTAAGCTGACTTGAGACTTCTTCAGGTAGTGAGAAGCATGGTAAAAGAAAACAGCTGTCTTCCTCCTGCAGCTTGGTGTAGTGGTTAGGAGTGCAGACTTCTAATCAGGCAAGCCGGGTTCAATTCTGTGCTTCCCCACATGCAGCCAGCTGGATGACCTTGGGCTCGCCATGGCACTGATAAAGCTGTTCTGACCAGGCAGTGATATCAGGGCTCTCTCAGCCTCACCCACCTCACAGGGTGTCTGTTGTGGGGAGAGGAAAGGGAAGGTGACTGTAAACCATTTTGCACCTCTTTCGGGTAGAGAAAAGCAGCATATAAGAACCAACTCTTCTTCTTCTTCCTCCTCCTCCTCCATTCAATTGTTTCAGGGGTGGCCAAATTACGTATGGAAAACTGTTTAATAGAAATATATATACATAACTGTGTATTTTTAATGAAATGGCAAATTTGCACTTAAGAGAGAAAGAAGAACACAGCAAGCAATTGAGAAAGGATACTCCCACTCCAGACAAATACTGATTACCTATCACTAAACATATCAATACTTCAACTAGGGATATGTGCCGAATAAAAATGTTGTACTTTTCAGATTCAGTCTGAAAAGAGTCATCTGCATCCTAATCAAGTGCATCAATGGTTCAGTATAGCGATTCGGATTATTCCGATTCGGCCAAATCAATTCCGTGCCATTAAAACCTATGGAGGTATTAAAATCAATGGGAATTTTTGCCTTTTTGACTATTCAGACAGATCTGAGAAATACAGAAACCTGGTTCTGAATATTAACAGGCAGAGTGATCAGTTTATTAAAATCGGAGTTCCGTAGCACCTTTAAGACCAAGATTTATTTAAAGCGTGAGCTTTTCAAGTGCAAGAACTGACCATCATAACAGTAGGAATATATAAGCAAAAGTTAATCCTGTTGCATTAGTAAACGGTGTCTCATTTGAATCTATGCTCAGTTCTTCTTATTATTATTCAGAGAGATCTGAGAAATGTAGGCACCTGGTTCTGAATACTAACAAGCAGAGTGTGAACAGGTTAAGAAGGCAAACATGCTCAGTTCTTATTACTAACGTGGTTCAGATTAAAATCTGGCAGCCATGAGGGTAATTAAAGCCAAAATTCTGTCACGAGGAACACCAGGTGTTCCTCAACAGCCCAGCCATAGCCTCAGGACAAAGCATTTTCCTGAAAACATTACTTCAGACTTCACTCATTAATTAAAACAAATCAAGGGAGGGGACTGCTGATGTTATGTTTCAACATCAAAAGCCAAAGCTTGATTTTAATTGGTTGTTGAGGGTTTTCCAGACTGTGTGGCCGTGGTCTGGTAGTTTTAAGCCCTGAGATTTCGCCAGTTACTGTGACTGGCATCTTCAGAGGAAGGATCTGGCAATATGGGAATTTCTCCCTGCTCAAGTGGAGAGTATGTGAACAGTTGCTGGGCATTTTTTAAACTTCTTGGTGTGGATAATACATTCCTGTCTTTTCTGGAAGTCTGCCAGAGGATACAGTGAAACTAGGAAGTGCTTTTACTGTATCTGGGTGGGAAATTAATGAACATCCTAATGAACTTCAACCTGACACAGAGGAAAAAAACATTTCCTAAAGATTGATGTTGAATATTGAAAACTGGTCTTTGACCATATAATAAACCTCTCTCTCACTCACTCTCTCTCTCTCAACCAATCAATCATTTCCAAATGGACTTGATAATGAACTCTACCTAAGCAGAGTAAATAAAATGCCCAGCAACTGTTCACACACAACACACTTTGACACAGAGAGATTCTCATCTTACCATGTCCTTCCTTTGAAGATGCCAGCCGTATTGACTGGAGAAACATCAAGGACTAAAATTATGAGACCATCGGCACGCAGACTGGAAAACCCACAACAGCCAGTTGACTCTGGCCCAAAAATAGGTCAATGACTTGATTTTAATATTTATATGGTGCCTTTGTTGCTGATCTATTACTCCTCCACTGTCACCTGCCACCTCCTTGAGCCTTCACAGAATCAGCCTCTCCATCAGATGGATATCCAGCCTCTGTTTAAAAATCTCCAAAGATGGAGAACCCACCACCTCCTGAGGAAGCCTGTTCCAGTGAGAAACAACTCTAACTGTCAGGAACTTCTTCCGGATGTTTAGATGGAATTTCTTTTGAATTAATTTCATCCCATTCGTTCTGGTCTGTCCCTTTGGGGCACGAGAGAACAATTCTGCTCCATTGTCCATATGGCAGCCTTTTAAATACTTGAAGATGGTTATCAGATCCCCTCTCAGTTGTCTCCTCTTTAGGCTAAACAGACCAAGCTCCCCCAACCTTTCTTCATATGTCTTGGTCTCCAAACCCCTCACCATCTTTGTTGACCTCCTCTGGAGACCTTCCAGTTTGTCAACATCCCTCTTCAACTGGGGTGCCCAAAACCTAACACAGGACTCCAAGTTAGGCCGAACCAGAGCAGAGTAAAGTGGTACCACCATATCCTGTGATCTGGGCATGATACTCCATTTAATACAGCCCAAAATCCCATTTTCCTTTTAAGCTACTGAGTCACACCGCTGACTCATGTTCCATGTATGGTCTACTAAGACTCCTAGAATCATAGAATCATAGAGTTGGAAGGGGCCATACAGGCCATCTAGTCCAACCCCCTGCTCAACGCAGGATCAGCCCAAAGCATCCTAAAGCAAAAACTCCTAGATCCTTTTCGCACATGCTACTGCCAAGACAAGTCTCCCCATCTTATATTGGTGTATTTGGTTTAGAATCATAGAATCATAGAATCATAGAATCATAGAATCATAGAGTTGGAAGGGGCCATACAGGCCATCTAGTCCAACCCCCTGCTCAACGCAGGATTAGCCCTAAGCATCCTAAAGCATCCAAGAAAAGTGTGTATCCAACCATTGCTTGAAGACTGCCAGTGAGGGGGAACTCACCACCTCCTTAGGCAGCCTATTCCACTGCTGAACTACTCTGACTGTGAAAAACTTTTTCCTGATATCTAGCCTATATCGTTGTACTTGAAGTTTAAACCCATTACTGCGTGTCCTTTCCTCTGCAGCCAGCAGAAACAGCATCCTGCCCTCCTCCAAGTGACAACCTTTCAAATACTTAAAGAGGGCTATCATGTCCCCTCTCAACCTCCTTTTCTCCAGGCTGAACATTCCCAAGTCCCTCAACCTATCTTCATAGGGCTTGGTCCCTTGGCCCCAGATCATCTTCGTCGCTCTCCTCTGTACCCTTTCAATTTTATCTACGTCCTTCTTGAAGTGAGGCCTCCAGAACTGCACACAGTACTCCAGGTGTGGTCTGACCAGTGCCGTATACAATGGGACTATGACATCTTGTGATTTTGATGTGATGCCTCTGTTGATACAGCCCAAAATGGCATTTGCCTTTTTTACCGCTGCATCACACTGCCTGCTCATGTTTAGTTTACAATCCACAAGTACCCCAAGGTCTCGTTCACACACAGTGCTACCTAGAAGCGTATCCCCCATCCAGTAGGCATGCTTTTCATTTTTCTGACCCAGATGCAGAACTTTACACTTATCTTTATTAAATTGCATCTTGTTCTCATTTGCCCATTTTTCCATTGTGTTCAGATCTCGTTGAACTCTGTCTCTATCTTCCGGAGTATTTGCCAGTCCTCCCAATTTGGTGTCATCTGCAAACTTGATGAGTAGTCCCTCCACCCCCTCATCTAGATCATTAATAAATATGTTAAAAAGTACCGGGCCGAGCACCGAACCCTGAGGTACCCCGCTACTCACCTCTCTCCAGTCTGATGAAACACCATTGACAACAACTCTTTGAGTGCGGTTCTCTAACCAATTCCCTATCCACCTAACGATCTGAAAATCCAGATTGCAGTCCTTCAACTTATCCATCAGAACATCATGGGGAACCTTGTCAAAAGCTTTACTAAAATCCAAGTAAATGACATCAACCAAATTTCCCCGATCCAGCAAACCTGTTACTTGGTCAAAAAAGGAAACTAGGTTGGTCTGGCAGGACCTGTTGGAGACAAATCCATGCTGACTTCCTTGGATCACCAAATTGTCCTCCAGATGTTTGCAGATCGCTCCCTTTAATATCTGCTCCATTATCTTCCCCACAACAGAGGTCAGACTCACTGGTCTGTAGTTTCCCGGGTCATCCTTCCTCCCTTTTTTGAAGATCGGAATAACGTTTGCTCTTTTCCAGTCCTCCGGGACATCTCCAGTCCTTAAAGAGGTTCCGAAGATGATGGACAAGGGCTGTGCAAGTTCTCTGGAAAGTTCTTTGAGTACTCTCGGGTGCATTTCATCCGGACCAGGGGATTTGAACTCATCCAGTGCAGCTAAATGGCTCTCGACCATCTCTCTATCCATGTTAACCTGCCACCCAGACACTATCCTTTGGCTACAGCCATCTCTAGATGTGCCTAAACACTTTGACCTGTGGGAAAAAACAGATGTAAAATAGGCACTAAGCCTTTCTGCTTTCTCTGCATCTTTCGTTAGAGTTTGTCCATCCGCACCCAACAGCGGGCCTATTGCCTCCTTTACTTTACGTTTGCTCCTCACGTAACTGAAAAATCTTTTCTTGTTACAATGGGCTTCCCTGGCCAATCTTAGCTCACTCTCAGCTTTGGCCTTTCTGATGATTGATCTACAGTGCCTAGTAACCTGTAGGTACTCTTCTTTAGAGCTCTGTCCTTCCCTCCATTTCCTGAACATTTTCCTTTTCTTTCTTAGTTCCTCTTGAAGTTCTCTGTTCATCCAAATAGGCTTCTTAGAGCTCCTGCAGTGTTTTCGTATTTCTGGAATAGTCATTGATTGAGCATGCAATAGCTCTTGTTTGAGTAGCGCCCACCCTTCACATGCTCCCTTCCCTTCCAGCATTCTCGTCCATGGTATGACACTCATCATGTCTCTGAGTTTATTAAAGTTTGCCCTACGAAAATCCAACATCCGCGTCTGGCTACAAGCTTCCTTGGCTCCCAATCTCAAAAGGAATTCTATGAGGACATGGTCACTTCCCCCTAGGGTCCCCACCTCCTTCACCTCATCCACCAACTCTTGCCTGTTGGTCAGTATTAAGTCCAGTATGGCTGAACCTCTTGTGGGTTCATCTACCATTTGATAAATGAAATTGTCAGCCAGGCAGGTCAGAAACTTTCTCCTACCTAAATGCAGAACTTTACATTTGTCTCTGTTGAACTTCATTTTATTCAGTTTAGCCCACTTCTCTTACATATTTCAACAAAATTTTACTCACTCTAATTTTTTTGGGGGGGGGTCACTGTACAAATCTATATTGTTCTAGATAGTGGGAGAATCACCCACGCATACAGGCACCTCTAACATTTCTGCAAAACTTTATTATGCATCTTTTGTGCGAGGTATACCAGAAGAAAAAGAGCAGAAGAAAAAGACTACCTGAAGCAGTCTTATACCAGCAATTGCTTCCCCTTCTTCTCCCCACAACAGATACCGACAGGTAGGTGTGACTGAGAGAATCCATTAGAATTGTTATTGACACAAGATCACCCAGCTGGGTGCATATGGAGGAGTGGGCACTCAACCGAGGGGCTTATCCGCACTGGACTTTTAAAGCTTGTCGGGCTCGGTTTATAAAAAGCCAGCTACTTCTGACCCCGCTCTCCACTCTGATATTCCTTGGCTTTTTCTAATAGGTGCATAGGAAAGCTGTTTGGTGGTACTGAGATGTTGCGGTTTAAAAAATTCTATTTATTGCTTTTAAAGGTTTTAATACCTATTTTAAATTGATGTTAATGTATGGTGTACAGTGCCGTGAGCCACAAAAAAGGGAGGCATATAAATATAATAGTAACAATAACAAACATAATCACAATATCCCAATTGTGTAATGTTCCATCGCCTAGTATTCCATGCTGCCTTGTTCTATCCTGCCCCATAATTCCACTCCACAATGAACAATCTGCCTGCACTCCAGCCTACTGCTTCCCACTTGGACTGAGTCTCCATGCCTCCCATCACGTGCCATTCCATGCGGTCCCATGAGCAGATTCTGCAGTATTCCATCTTCCAGTAACCCATCCTGCACCATCCCAAGTGAATGAATTTACCCACTGTAACATGTCTTGTCTTGGGTTCCCAGGTATTTGTTGTTGTTAGGTGCAAAATCATGTCTGACCCATCACGACCCCATGGACAATGATCCTCCAGGCCTTCCTGTCCTCTACCATTCTCCAGAGTCCATTTAAGTTTGCACCGACTGCTTCAGTGACTCCATCCAGCCACCTCATTCTCGTCCCCTTCTTCTTTTGCCCTCGATCGCTCCCAGCATTAGGCTCTTCTCCAGGGAGTCCTTCCTTCTCATGAGGTGGCCAAAGTATTGGAGTTTCATCTTCAGGATCTGGCCTTCTAAGGAGCAGGCAGGGCTGATCTCCTCTAGGACTGACCGGTTTGTTCGCCTTGCAGTCCAAGGAACTCGCAAGAGTCTTCTCCAGCACCAGAGTTCAAAAGCTTCAATTCTTTGATGCTCGGCCTTCCTTATGGTCCAACTTTCGCAGCCATACATTGCAACTGGGAATCACCCAGGTATCACCCTAGCTAAATCATCAAGGAATTGCTCCCACACCCCAACCCCAGATTACAAATTGAATGGAACATTATGCTACGAATTCTTATGCTTATGGACACTGCATACAAAGGAAATGGATTTTCACAACTCTAATAGCCCTAGACGTATGGGCTCCTTGGCATGGAACATCATGCTTAGTTTACAATTGGAATGTGGAAAATACTTTTTCTTGAATTTCATTTCAGCATTCTTGACCAGTGGGCCATTACTGTGCTTTGACAGAAACAATGGAGGAAATTATATTTCCATTAACTTTAATGTAATTTAATTTTGCACTTGTATTCTGCCCTTCACTAGTGGCTCAGGATGAATCTTAACACAATTCAACATATTCAAGAACACAATATAACAAATGCAGAATATAAATCATGGGAGAGCAGAATGCCACTTCCCACCATAGAACAGTGGGGGCCCCATTCTCCTGCTCCCCCCCCTAGAGCCAGTTTGGTGTAGTGGTTAGGAGTGCGGACTTCTAATCTGGCATGTCGGGTTCGATTCTGCACTCCCCCACATGCAGCCAGCTGGGTGACCTTGGGCTCGCCATGGCACTGATAAAACTGTTCTGACCGAGCAGTGATATCAGGGCTCTCTCAGCCTCACCCACCCCACAGGGTGTCTGTTGTGGGGAGAGGAATGGGAAGGCGACTGTAAGCCGCTTTGAGCCTCCTTCTAGTAGAGAAAAGCGGCATATAAGAACCAACTCTTCTTCTCCTTCAGTAATCTCAGGGCTCTCTCAGCCTCCCCTCCCTCACAGGGTGTCTGTTGTGGGGAGAGGAAAGGGAAGGCGACTGTAAGCCGCTTTGAGCCTCCTTCGGGTAGGGAAAAGCGGCATATAAGAACCAACTCTTCTTCTTCTACTCTTCTTCTACTGCTGCTGTTTCCAGGCAGCCTGCCGGGCTTTCCAGCCCTGGTGTTTTGTGCATGTACTACGCCGGGGCAGCCCACATACTCCAGGGGATTCCCTCCTCCATGAGTACACGGGAAGCATCAAGGCATGCTGCTCCAGTGCAATACCCAGCAGCAGCCCAGTGTGGCTGCTGCCATGCATAATGTGTCTGTGAATCCGAAATAAGGTCGCAGTGCCTCATTGCTCATTCAATGCTTTGATGAGCTCCTTTTGATACACTCCCCAAGTCAACACTTAGAGTAATTTCATAGTTGAATGCTTTCAGAGCTCCTGAGGGGATTGCATCTGCAACAGCTGGCGTAATTTGAGTTAACCACTTGGGTTGAACTGGAGTTTGGAAGTACTTGTCTGTTAGATGATGCGGGGGGGAAAGGGATTGCAAATATTATTTAGCCACTTCTGCTGTCATAAAGGTAATTGTGTGTTAGGCTATCATTTTGACACCCATGATATGTCATAAAAAACAATTTAAATGAAGACGCAGGAAGTGGGCTAGATTTGGGTTTATTACAAGTTATCTTTCCTATAACACAGTTTTAATTGTTAGTATGGGCCCGCTGTTAAGAATCAGCCATACAGAGCTACCAGAATTCCATACCGAACCACCGTAGCTCCTGAAATCTTCAGTGCTATTTCTATAGTCTAATCCAGGGGTAGTCAACCTGTGGTCCTCCAGATGTTCATGGAAATGCTGGCAGGGACTCATGGGAACTGTAGTCCATGAACATCTGGAGGACCACAGGTTGACTACCCCTGGTCTAATCTGTACATCAAATAGTGCTAAGAGGTTTTCAGCCTCGTTTGTCTTTCCCTGGATGCTTGTTAATCAACTATGTTCTTGTTTGATGCTACTCATTAAAGCATTCCCTCCCTGTCCAACCTAGCGGTACAAGATGAGTGCATTAATGATTAAACTTTCAATCCTAGATAGATGTTGGTGCTTTCCACTTAACTGAGTTTAGGGATGGACATGAACCAGCTCATGAATGAAGTTTCATGACAAAATTTGTCCGGTTCGTGGTTTGGCAACTGAAGTTCACGAACTGAAGAACTGCTGCAAACTTCCAGGAATTTTAAGGCACTTTGTGGCAGTTTATGATGGATTGTAAATGGCAGAAAGCAGGGGTTTAAATGGCTCGGAACTATTTAAACTGCTGCTTACTGCTTTTCACAGTGGGGAGCAGAAGGCAAGGGTTTAAATGACTCCAAGGCATTTACCCCCTGATTTCCGCTCTCCATCACTTTTCATAGGGAACAGAAGCAGGGGTCATGAAGCAGTTCGCAAACTGACCTTCCGAATCATATTGCTTTACGGTTAACTTTGTGGTTTGGGCACAAGCCACAAACGGATACCACAAAATGTGGTTCATGCCCATCTCCAGCTGTAATTATACATTAGAAACTTGCACAACTCAGGTCATCTATAGTGATGGTATTAACAGTGTAGGCTCAGAAGAAAAAAGGAAATCACGAGGCACAATGATGCAGTAGTCTTCTCTATGTAAAGTCTAAATGGTCAACCAAAACGGGATCCTAGGTTAAGTAACCCACTTTCTGTTATCTTCATCAGTGGTTGCTCTTCCAATATACTGTCGTATCAGTAGTTGTAGTATCACATTGGCAAAATGCTCATACTCATCTGGGGATTTCATAAAGTGGTTGACTCTTTATGTTTGACCATTTAGACTTTATGTTCTAACCTTTTCACTTATAAACATAGAGAAGACCACTACATCATTGTGCCTCGTGAGTTCCTTTTTTCTTCTGAGTCCACATTGAGGAATCCACGGTTCTATACTTAGATTAACAGTGTAGGGTCAGGTCAAATTACACAATGAATCCTATTAATATAATGCAGGAGAAGGGGGGGAAATCACTTTTCATAACAAGCCCCTCCAAAGAAATCCCATTTAACTCCTAAAAAGTGATCAGTTATACCCATATCATTGGTATCCAGCTGGATTAACAAGATTCTCAGCTATTGGTGATCCCTGGCCCCAGAGAGACCTGCCTGGCCTTGATCAGAGCCAAGACCTTTTCAGCCCTGGCTCCTGTCTAGTGGAATGAGTTGCATGTCGATATCCAAGCACTGATGGAACTGTCAAAATTTTGCAGAAGCTGTAAAGCAACATTCCTCTGCCAGGCCTATGGTTGATGATGGGCCGACCCAGAAGTACTATGGACCTCCCTCTTCTCTTTTCCATATTCCTCTCTCCTCCCACATGAAGTTCCCTTTTAAGGAGCTGACCCTATTACCATCTGAATTATTCAACTTGCCAGCTATATGATGGTGGGTATGGAACAAATTGTACTTTTATCATTTTTCTAGGGTTTTATCATTTTAAATGTACACCATTGTCGGAAACCACACCAAGCCCATCACTGGGAAGAGGGAGTCTATAAATTACTTCATAAATAAATAAAATAAAGTTGTTATTGTCCATTCAGACCAGCAGCGAGTGTGCGGTGTCTTAGGTAGCGGTGTTTCATATCACCTCCCACCTGGTCCTTTTACCTGGAGATTCCTATCAGGATGCTGTGGCCCTGCCATTATTTATATTAGCTTATTTAGTTGGATAGTGTCTATTAATTTATCTAACCTGCTTGATAAGTTCCTCTCATCTCTTCCCCATCTATCTCCATTCCCCTCCAGCATGCAAATTTGAGATCTCCTTATATGGTTGTTGTGACTGTTTGAAGTCTTTCCATGTTACAAAGGTTCTTTTTCTTTGCTCCAGTTCTGACCAACTATCATTGAGAGTACTTACTTGTTCTGAATAAAGAAATCTTTTGCATCAATTCAAAGGGTTAGTTTTTTGAGTAACTGAAGATCCTCACAATGCCGGGATTGAACCTTGGACCTTCTGCCTGCCAAGCAGATGCTCTGCCAGTACGCCACAGTTCCTGGCTGAGGAAGTCAGGAAAACATGCACTTTCCTAGCTTTCTACAAATGATGCAAAACTGAACCATTCCAGGGCATTTTTTCTGCACAGGCATTAGGATTGTGTTGCACAAACTCATTTTCCATGCCTGCTTCGAAACATGATAAGTGACTGAGATCTATGGATCATTCATGTGCATTTCAGACAGTTCCAGACAAAAGGTACCTGAATCAGGCACTGATTATCCAAAAACAATCTGAATCAGCCATCTCCATAGGAATGCATAGCCAAGTCATGGCTGTTCGAATAACAAAAAATTGTGATTCGGTGCAATTTGGTGATTTGGAGGTGGCCATTTAAAAGGTTCAGGGAGAGCAGAAACTGATTCTACCTTTCCTATTATTTCTTTCCCACTTTTGCCCTGATTCCCAGGGCAAAAGGGGAGGGGGGAGAGAGAAGGCAAACCAATGGCTAAGGTCCCTAGTGGACCAAGGGACCAAGCCCTATGAAGATAGGTTGAGGGACTTGGGAATGTTCAGCCTGGAGAAAAGGAGGTTGAGAGGGGACATGGTAGCCCTCTTTAAGTATTTGAAAGGTTGTCACTTGGAGGAGGGCAGGATGCTGTTCCCATTGGATGCAGAGGAAAGGACACGCAGTAATGGGTTTAAACTTCAAGTACAACGATATAGGCTAGATATCAGGAAAAATTTTTCACAGTCAGAGTAGTTCAGTAGTGGAATGGGCTGCCTAAGGAGGTGGTGAGCTCCCCCTCACTGGCAGTCTTCAAGCAAAGGTTGGATACACACTTTTCTTGGATGCTTTAGGATGCTTTGGGCTGATCCTGCGTTGAGCAGGGGGTTGGACTAGATGGCCTCTATGGCCCCTTCCAACTCTAGGATTCTATGATTCTAAACTTGGGGGGTGTCTTACCTCACTATTGTTGCTTGCTTGCTTGGTAGAGCTGCTCTGCTAGAAAGGAGACTTTCAGAAATTGTGCTGGTTGCCTGTCTGGGTTATGTTGCTGCTTCTAGACTTGGAAGATCATCGTTGGTGGGAGTTGATGCTTCCTTACTATATTGGGGGGGGTCTTCTGCTGTTGTATGTGGGTTTGATTCCCTGCTCCTCCACATGCAGCCAGGCGGGTGAACTTGGGCTAGTCACAGTTCTTAAGAGCTGTTCTCAGAACAGTTCTATCAGAGCTCTCTTAGCCTCCCTCCCTACCTCACAGGGTGTCTGTGGTGTGGCGAGGAAAGGGAAGGAGATTGTAAGCCGCTTTGAGACTCCGTTGAGTAAAGAAAAGTAGCATATTAGAACCAACCTTCTTCAGTGATATCAAGCCTCTCTGAGCCTCACTTCCCTCACAGGGTGTCTCTTGTGGGGAGAGGAAGGGAAAGGTTTTTCTACGTCACTTTGGAACTCAGTTGGGTCATGAAAATCAAGGTATAAAAAAGTCAGCTCTTCTTATGAAATTTGAAATTTACATTGGAAATGTAAAATGCCTGAATCATAGAATCATAGAATCATAGAACCATAGAGTTGGAAGGGGCCATACAGGCCATCTAGTCCAACCCCCTGCTCGACGCAGGATCAGCCCAAAGCATCCTAAAGCATCCAAGAAAAGTGTGTATCCAACCTTTGCTTGAAGACTGCCAGTGAGGGGGAGCTCACCACCTCCTTAGGCAGCCTAATCATAGAATCATAGAATCATAGAATCATAGAATCATAGAGTTGGAAGGGGCCATACAGGCCATCTAGTCCAACCCCCTGCTCAATGCAGGATCAGCCCTAAGCATCCAAAAGCATCCTGAAGATTTATTGCATTTTGTAAGCTATTGAGGGGGTAAGGTCTCAAAGCTCTCTTAATTGGATGCCAAGGAAATGTTGACCTAGGTGCTACACTGCCAACTGACAAGGCTAACTTTGAAATGAATCCATTTCACTGCACCTATTCTAATGCTGTGCATCTGTTGCATCACAGAGTTCAGAAGGGGTAAACGTGAGGCTCAGTTGTAGAAAAAAATAGAACAGCCAGAAATCCAGCTGTGCATTGCAGAGCAAGGAGATTTCTTTCCGCCTAAGCTTTTGGTGAGTCAATTTAATTAAAGGCACGCATCCAACGAAATGAGCACTGACTCATGAAAGATTATGTTGTCATAAATAACGTTTCTTCCCCCAGGGCCTCAAAGGTGATGATCACAAATTTCAACCTGATCCGGTCTCTCAATGGGAGCCAGTACAGCTGGGAGGACAGTGGTGTGATATGCTTTCTCCATATACTCCAAAGGGTACAGAGGAGAGCGACGAAGATGATCTGGGGCCAAGGGACCAAGCCCTATGAAGATAGGTTGAGGGACTTGGGAATGTTCAGCCTGGAGAAAAGGAGGTTGAGAGGGGACATGATAGCCCTCTTTAAGTATTTGAAAGGTTGTCACTTGGAGGAGGGCAGGATGCTGTTTCTGCTGGCTGCAGAGGAGAGGACACGCAGTAATGGGTTTAAACTTCAAGTACAACGATATAGGCTAGATATCAGGAAAAAGTTTTTCACAGTCAGAGTAGTTCAGTAGTGGAATAGGCTGCCTAGGGAGGTGGTGAGCTCCCCCTCACTGGAAGTCTTCAAGCAAAGGTTGGATACACACTTTTCTTGGATGCTTTAGGATGCTTAGGGCTAATCCTGCGTTGAGCAGGGGGTTGGACTAGATGGCCTGTATGGCCCCTTCCAACTCTATGATTCTATGATTCTTTCTATGATTCATATCTCTTGCGCTGGTTTAGATTTTTGTTTCATAGTACAGGGCCACCATTGTGGGCCATGGAAATGCCCACGGTGATAAAATACAATGATGCAGAATAGGATCTTAGAGAATAGCCAGTAAAACCTCTTTTTCTTTTGAAGGAATAGCATTTGCTGATGTCAGTTGAATACATCTAAGCCTCTCAATTAATGTACAACAATAATCCTCTAATCTTCTCTGGAAGGCATATAACATGTGTATCACATCCTACAGGGTAAAGTTCTAGAACTTTCTAGAAGTGGAAGAAACAGAAATAGAAGAAAGAACTGTAGAAGAAACAGCTGACCTGTGAGAACACGGCATCAACTTTTGGTTAGATAACCTAGCTAAATTCTTGGCCACCACTCTGAGTCAAAGAAATGTTCAAGGCAACTGATAAAGATGTTAAAATGAGAATATAGAATGGCATTGACTAAATGTCTGGCAGGGAGGGAATTTCAACAGGGGAATGGGCTGCCTCAGGAGGTGGGGAGCTCCCCCTCACTGGCGGTCTTCAAGCAACAGCTGGAAGGATCCTTCTCCTGGATGCTTGAGGCTGATCCTGCACTGAGCAGGGGCTGGGACTAGATGGCCTTTATGGCCCCTTCCCCCTCAAGGTTTCTATGAGTCTAGTTCAGCAGTGGAAGGGGCTGCCTAAGGAGGTGGGGAGCTCCCCCTCACTGGTGGTCTCCAAGCAGTGGCTGGACAGATCCTTCTCCTGGATGCTGGAGGCTGATCCTGCACTGAGCAGGAAGTGGGACTAGATGGCCTGCCCTTTCCGTCCAGACTCAGGGTGGGTTTCATCAAACCACATGACACAATAAAAATATCAACAGTACAACAATGTTGTTGTTGTTAGGTGCAAAGTCGTGTCCGACCCATCGCGATCCCATGGACAATGATCCTCCAGGCCTTCCTGTCCTCTCCCATTCCCCGGAGTCCATTTAAGTTTGCACCGACTGCTTCAGGGACTCCATCCAGCCACCTCATTCTCTGTCGCCCCCTTCTTCTTTTGCCCTCGATCGCTCCCAGCATTAGGCTCTTCTCCAGGGAGTCCTTCCTTCTCATGAGGTGGCCAAAGTATTTGAGCTTCATCTTCAGGATCTGGCTTTCTAAGGAGCAATCTGGGCTCATCTCCTCTAGGACTGACCGGTTTGTTCTCCTTGCAGTCCAAGGGACTTGCAAGAGTCTTCTCCAGCACCAGAGTTCAAAAGCCTCAATTCTATTTCTTCTATGGTTGTCTGAGTCTCCTCCTTCCTTCTCGTCCAGCCCCGACCTCCTCCCCTCCTCCCCGTTTAACCGTCCCGTTTGCATCCCCACACGCCCCTGAGGTATCGATAGGCCTGTCCCCTCAGCGTCTCCACTGCTGTGGCGTACCACGTCCTGCCCCAAGCACCCATCCGGTCTCAGGCCGCTGTAGACGGTCAACTGGATGGTAGGTGGCCCACTGGACTCTCGTTCGGTGCCTCGGTTGCCTGGGCCGGCGGCTCGTCCCGTTGCCAAGAGAAGGTGATTGAAAGCTGCTTTGAGACTCCTTTGGGTAGAGAAAAGTGGCATATAAGAACCACCTCTTCTTCAGTAATCTCAGGGCTCTCACAATCTACTTCCCTCACAGGGTGTCTGTTGTGGGGAGAGGAAAGGGAAGGCGACTGTAAGCCGATTTGAGACTCCTTCGGGTAGGGAAAAGCAGCATATAAGAACCAACTCTTCTTCTTCTTCTTCAGTAATATCAGGGCTCTCTCAGCCTCACCCCCCTCACAGGGTGTCTGTTGTGGGGAGAGGAAAGGGAAGGCAATTGTAAGCTGCTTTGACACTTCTTCTGGTAGAGAAAGTGGCATATAAGAACCAACTCTTCTTTTTCTTCTTCTTCTTCTTCATGTGATCATTAAAAACATTAGCAATTTTTTTTAAAGTGTTTCATAAAACAATTCAAGCATACCTATGACGCTTCAGCTGCTGATCTCAAAATCCAGGCTGGTTCTACAACCTCGGAACAGTGATTCCTTATCCTCCAGGTGGCCGGCAGCCAAGCTGTTTCCTTGCTTGGTTTCCTTTGATGCTTTGATCATGTTCTCCTGGAGATCAGTCGTCTTTCCCCCATGGAATAGTCGGATATAAATATTGTAAACGGATAAATCATTCACGGGGAGCTCAGCCGAAACCTGCCTGAGGTCGTCTATGTTGTTCCCCCACCTGCAAAGGTAAGGTGATTAATACACGCCAGCGATTTATGCTCACAATAAACTTCTGCATTTTTGCTGAGAGAAGCAATGAAGGAGAAGATTTAATTACTAGACCCTCAGCATTTTTGTAATTGCATGCTGTGTCAATGCATGTATCACCGACTAATCTTCCCCATGCCGAAAGTGTCCTCCTTATCTCTGTTTCCAAGCACAGCATTCCATATGTGGATTGTAAACTAAACATGAGCAGGCAGTGTGATGCAGCGGTAAAAAAGGCAAATGCCATTTTGGGCTGTATCAACAGAGGCATCACATCAAAAGCACAAGATGTCATAGTCCCATTGTATACGGCACTGGTCAGACCACACCTGGAGTACTGTGTGCAGTTCTGGAGGCCTCTCTTCAAGAAGGACATGGACAAAATTGAAAGGGTACAGAGGAGAGCGACGAAGATGATCTGGGGCCAAGGGACCAAGCCCTATGAAGATAGGCTGAGGGACTTGGGAATGTTCAGCCTGGAGAAAAGGAGGTTGAGAGAGGACATGATAGCCCTCTTTAAGTATTTGAAAGGTTGTCACTTGGAGGAGGGCAGGATGCTGTTTCTGCTGGCTGCAGAGGAAAGGACACGCAGTAATGGGTTTAAACTTCAAGTACAACGATATAGGCTAGATATCAGGAAAAAGTTTTTCTCAGTCAGAGTCGTTCAGCAGTGGAATAGGCTGCCTAAGGAGGTGGTGAGTGCCCCCTCACTGGAAGTCTTCAAGCAAAGGTTGGATACACACTTTTCTTGGATGCTTTAGGATGCTTAGGGCTAATGCTGCGTTGAGCAGGGGGTTGGACTAGATGGCCTGTATGGCCCCTTCCAACTCTATGATTCTATGATTCTATGATTCTATGATTCTATATTTCACCTTTGCTGGGTCTCTTGGCATCCTCTTACGCTTACGCTCTGCAGGTGAGAACCTGTTGGTCATCCCCAGCCCGAAGGAAGCGCGCCTAGCCTCGACCAAGGTCAGGGCCTTTTCGGTCCTGGCCCCTACCTGGTGGAATGAGCTCCCAGGTGATCTGCGGTCCCTGAGGTATGTATCAGCTTTCCGCAGGGACTGTAAAACGGAGCTCTTCCACCAGGTCTACGGTTGAGGCTGGAGTCAGCAAATCAGGGACATCGCTCCCCCCCCCAGGAGTTGGAGTGTATGCTACTCCCCTATCCTTTCCTCTTCACCTCTTTGATAATTGGGGGAGGGATGGGATTTTTAGCCGTCATGTTAGTAGATTGATGTTCTAATGGGAATTTTAATGGGGTTAGTTGTTGTGACCAGCCTCGAGCCTGTCGGGAGAGACGGGAAATATAACAATAACAACAACAACAACAACAACAACAACAACAACAATAATAATAATAGTAATAATAATAATAATAATAATACTCTTGAGAGCCAGGTTGGTGTAGTGGCTAAGAGTGCAGACTTCTAATCTGGCGAGCCGGGTGGGTGACCTTGGGCTCAGCACAGCACTGATAAGGCTGTTCTGACCGGGCAGTGATATCAGGGCTCTCTCAGCCTCACCCACCTCACAGGGGATCTGTTGTGGGGAGAAGAAAGGGAAGGCAAATGTAAGCCACTTTGAGACTCCTTCGGGTAGAGAAAAGCAGCATATAAGAACAACTCTTCTTCTTCAGTAATCTCAGGGCTCTCTCAGCCTCACCCACCTCACAGGGGGTCTGTTGTGGGGAGAGGAAAGGGAAGGTGATTGGAAGCTGCTTTGAGACTCCTTCGGGTAGAGAAAAGTGGCATATAAGTACCAAATCTTCTTCTTCTTCTTCTTCATCTTCTTCTTCTTCTTCATACATACTTATTTGTTGTTTCCATGTATCTTGTGTAGCCATGAGATCCTATAATTCTCTGGCAGCCAGAATACCAGGTCCCAAATGTAATTTTAGTACAGTCCACCGAACTATATTCCATCGTTCACAAGAACATGAGCATCATGCTGTCCAGGGAGATGTGATGATACCAATTGTACTCTCCCCACCTGCAATTGAAGAAGAAAAAGTGTGGATTTTTATACCGCAATTTTCACAATCCAAAGGAGTCTCAAAGGGACTTGCCATCGACTTCCCTTCCTCTTCCCTCAACTGACACCCTTTGAGGTAGATGTGGTGGAGAGATCTCTAACAGAACTGCTCCTTGAGAACCGCTCTAACAAGACTGTGACCCACCGAAGGCCACTCAGTTGTCTGCATGTGGAGGAGTGGGGAATCAAACCTGTCTCTCTAGATTAGAGACCACCTCTCTTAACCACCACACCAAGTTGACCAGGCAAATTGAAAGCTTAGATATTAGTATTTATGGGGGTTGCACAATCTGTCTTTATAACATTTGTGTCTACTTGGCTACATTTCATTCATTCATTCATTCATTCATTCATTCATTCTCGCTTCTCTGAGAGAGGCTGTCACACAAATCTAATGAATGAATGAAGGAAGGAAGGAAGGAAGGAAGGAAGGAAGGAAGGAAGGAAGGAAGGAAGGATGGATGGATGGATGGATGGATGGATGGATGGATGGATGGATGGATGGATGGATGGATGGATGGATGGATGGATGGATAGATAGATAGATAGATAGATAGATAGATAGATAGATAGATAGATAGATAGATAGATAGATAGATAGATAGATAGATAGATAGATAGATAGATAGATAGAATTTATGGTGAGAGCCCGATATAGAAAAAAAAAGATGGCGTGTGTACTATGCAAACAGGAGTCAAATTTAGAATGAGAAACGGTCTAACATGCTGTCTAGAATTGGATTGCAATGAAGAAGCAGAATAGGCATGTGTAAAAAAAAATCAGATTGTTTCAGATTCGTCCTAGATTGATTCGGGCCAAATACGAAGCACGTGAAACACCCTTTCCTGGCTCAGATTCGGTTGAATCGGTTCGGCGCTATTCAAGTCAATGGAAAATTACCCCTTTCTGCCTTAGCAGAATGAAAATAAGTTCTACATGTAATAAGTTGAATATAAATGTTGGGTAGGAAATGGATTTTGAAGATATCCAACTATGAGATTCAATAGTCCTCCCTTCTGTCTTTTGGTTATATTACCTGGTTGCCAAAAATAATGAGTATACAGGAATGGTGAAATTAATAATTCAGTCAAAAAGCATCATGGAATGCTGTAAAACAGGGGTAGTCAACCTGTGGTCCTCCAGATGTCCATGGACTACAATTCCCATGAGCCCCTTTTGCTGGCAGGGGCTCATGGGAATTGTAGTCTGTAGACATCTGGAGGACCACAGGTTGACTACCCCTGCTGTAAAACATTGAATATGAATGGATCCAAGCAGAAGTTAAGTTCTATAGCATTTTGTAAATAGTGACCCCAAACCCTTTAAATGTAATAAAGGGAGAAATTTGGTTGCATATAATATCACTTTTCTATATATGTACAATTATATGTAATCATTCCACCCCCCTCTTTTCTATATTTTCTTCTTTTAAAATTTATTTTATTTATTTACTATGGGATTTGTATGAAGAAGAAGATTTGGTTCTTCTATGCCGCTTTTCCCTACCTGAAGGAGGCTCAAAGCAGCTTACATTCACCTTCCCTTTCCTCTCCCCACAACAGACACCTTGTGGGGTGAGTGAGGCTGAGAGAGCCCTGATATCACTGCGCGGTCAGAACAGCTTTATCAGTGCCGTGGCGAGCCCAAGGTCACCCAGCTGGCTGCATGTGGGGGAGCGCAGAATCAAACCCGGCTCGCCAGATTAGAAGTCTAGCCACTCCTAACCACTACTCCAAGCTGGCCATCCCACCGTTTGGAACTCAGGGCAGATTACATTTCATGGGATGCATACAGTGTCCATTTGAACATTTCAAATTAAGTCAGTTATTAACTATAATAGTGATAAAAATAAGCAATAAAATAATACAATAAAATATTTTTTGAATACATACTGGGCACTAAAATGGATTATGAAATTAAAATATGATTTTAAAATTAATGAAAACACAACATTTCAAAACAGTTTATCTTACGGCATCTGTAGTGTAGCCAGGAGAATCTAGGGGGCTTTCCGCACAAGGACCAATTCTTCTGAATGTTTTCAGTATGCAGAAACGCTATATTAAATAGTGGAATTTCGTCATTCCACATACCTTTAATTTTAGTGGAATATTGAAATCCCAGTAGCATTGTATTCATTCCCCACAGGTTTCCGGTCTCGCTGGAATGAAAAGGAAGCAATATTTTTCCATGCTTCTTCCTGCCCCCAGCCGTCAATCCAACAGAACAGCCAATGAACTGTTAGGTTCATGCTCCTGAAAATCCCCTTTCCCTTTAAAAACGTTTTTTTTTAAGCTGAAAACACTAGTAGCAACGAATATGTGTTCATTCATTGTCTCAGAAAGACCTTTTATGCTGGTGTAAAGCTGGTGCTTAATCGTTTACACTCTCTTCAAGTAAAAAAAAAATCCCCTCCCCCATGGGCATGATTTGTGGCAGAAATTACGGCCAGTGTCAAACAGGGGGCTGTATTGTGCTTGGGAACTTTAAAGACACTAGTAGGGAGCTTTGTTTTACTGTTAATCACTTCTGTGGAGGACTTTAGCTGGAGAAGCATCGCTCGTTCATTGTTTTTGCCGGTTTAAGGGGAAAATAATGGTGATCACGTCTCCGGTAGCTCAGGGGCTAGAGCAAGGGAGGGACATTCCTTCTACTGCTACATTGAAAATGCACATGTCTTTTTCGGATGTGTTGCAGGTTGTTCTCAAGAGTCTAGCAGTTTTTTTAGGGGGAATCACTTTTCTGGATTTCCTGAAAAGTGCTACAACGAAGCGATTTTTGCGGGAGTGCTGCAGGAGTGTTGCAGATTGTGCACAACGTCACGCAGAACGTTAAATTAATAGCGTTTACCAAAGGTAAGACTTTTGCTACATTTAAGTCATGCGGAATGGCCCTAGGAGATCTGGGGATGTACTGGTAGCTAGGCAAAGGATGTCAGTGACTCCGTGTCTTGACCCCTGGTGCTCCTTGGAAGAACTGCCACCCAAATCCTTCAAGATCTCCCTTCCAAATACCAGCCAGGGTTGACCTTGCTTCGTTTCTGTGGCCTGACAAGATCAGGCTTGGCAGGGCAATCCAGGTCACAGCATTATGGTGAGACCCAGTTCCTGCTCCGTCTATGGAGGGCTGTTTTCCCATTTGAAAGGATGCAAGGGGGAAATTAAATCACCTGGTATGACAGCCGTGTGACCCTCGAGGCAACTTTTTAAGAGCTAAATTTCCCACTACAATGGAGTTGGTGGCTACAGGTAAGACGGACGGCAGCTGAAATATGTAATTTGTCCCTTAGAGGCAATTGCCCTCTTAAGAGTCTGGAATCCCAAGACTGCTCATAGCAATTCTGGGGTATGAACAGTTACTGGAAAACATCTGAAGCCATTCAAAAAGAGCAATTTGTCCGGTTTGAGCGCCAACGTGATGGTTTCTATTGTTTTACATTTATTAATTAAAATTCCTAATAGAACTTTTTACTTCTCAATTCCAGATCATTGTTTTTGTTGTTGTTGTTGTTGTTGTTATTGTTGTTGTTGTTGTTGTTGTTGTTGTATACCGCTGTCCCTGAAGGCTCCCTGAGCCCCTGCTCCACTTGCTTTCCCGCCGGTGCCCCTGACCTCCCACCGCTCACTGGGGGGCGCTGCCAGCATCAGCAGCGCAGTGCCCCGCCGAGGGAGAGCCCAGCCATGGCGGCTGCTGGAGAGCACCAAAAGTGACCTGGCGGCAGAGTGGCAGGGCAGCCCCCGAGGCAGCAGCCAGGGAACAGGATGAGGAGGAGCCGCGGCCTGGTACCGACTGATCCACGAACCGGTACCGGACTCTGGACCGGGGGATGGGGACCACTGATCTAAATGATCAAAATAATAACTCCAAAGTCCTTGA
The DNA here is from genome assembly GCF_049243985.1 of Paroedura picta. NCBI lineage: Eukaryota > Metazoa > Chordata > Lepidosauria > Squamata > Gekkonidae > Paroedura > Paroedura picta. The sequence goes on from NC_135369.1 coordinate 7,087,354, forward strand.
AATTTATCCTTCCACTGACCATTCTAGCCAACTCTCCCAATTTTTCAAACCAGGTAGAAACTGTTGGGATATCTTGATGTTTCCTAATCATTGCAGCTACTATCCTCATCACCGTCACTGAATGAAAGAAAAAGTCACCAGCTTCTCAAGGAGCATCGTCTGACAATTCACTCAGTAACATATATTCAGGGTGAAGTGGAAATTTAGTCTTCATCATTGCTTCTAAAATACCATGAATCTATATCCAAAATTTCTGAACTTTTTTACATGTCCACCACATATGATAAAAGGAACCAACTTTCTCCTTATACTTCCAACATTTTATATGCACATTACCAGATAATTTACCCAACAACTTAGGGGCAATATATCATCTGTAAAACATTTCATAACAGTTTTCTCTTAACAGCTGACATTTCGTACGTTTTACCATTTTATTCCGCAACAATTCCCATTCTTCTAATGCAACATCCGTTTCACCATACAATTTTTGACTTGTTCAGACTCTGTATCATACTTTAACAGCAGTTTATATATTTGCCCTTGTAAGTGAGGTTCTGCTTGAAATAATATATTTTCAAAGTCAGTAATTTATGGATTTTAAAATATGGTTTTGCTATATAAATTCATGATTTTTATAAATACCATAAATATGTGTGCAAAGTGACAGTCAAATTATGGTGATCCCACCAAGAGGCTTTCAATGCAAGGCAGGAACAGAGGGGGTTGGCCATGACCTTCCTCTGCAAAGCCTTCCTTGGTGGCCTCCCATCTGAGTACCAACTCTGCTTAGCTTACACTTATGATGATCCCAGCAAGGTGCTTTCAAGGCAAGGGAGAAGCAGAGATGGTTTGCTACTTACTTCCTCTGCAGAACTTTCCATGGTGGCTTCCCTTCCAAATACCAACCCTGCTTAGCTTAGACTTCTGGTGACTCCAGAAAGGGACTTTCGACACAAGTGAGAAGCAGGGGTGGCTGGCCATTGCCTTCCTCTGCAGAGTCTTCCTTGATGGTTAGGCAAGATTAGTTAGAAAGCCACCAAAGTTTTAATGTCATTCCAGGTCTCAACTCTTGCACTGGGGACCCGCATTTGTGAACAGAAACTTCATTTTTCTTGGGTGTAAAGTGTTAGCAAGTTGCAGCAAGCTTTGGGCCACTTAGCAAGGGGCTTTCGAAGAAAAGTGAGAAGCAGAAGTCTTTGGTCATGGCCTTTCTCTGCAGAGACTTCCTTGGTGGACTCCCATTCATGTACTGACTCTGGTGACTCTAGAAGGGGGCTTTTAAGGCAAGTGGGAATCAAAGGTAATTTGCTACGGCCTTCCTATGCAGAAGCTGACGTTGGTGGTCTTCTTTTGTTCTCCATCCTTGACAATGCCTACCTGTGATGCTGACTACCTGTAGTTGCTGCCTTGCCCTAATAAAGACTTTTAGGCTTATCCAGTGCCTTGAACTCCTGCATGTTTGTCTAAATGGTTTTTTGGAACTGCACCCCAGGGTCATGACAGATTGACTCTCTCAAGGAAGTTACAGTCCTTATTGGGCAAGACCTGAGAATGTTGTTAGATACGGCAGTTTGGAGGATGTTAATTCCTAGGGACATCCTGACTCGAAAGCAATGGCAAAGCAAGAATCCAAGACAGTGATGCTAGGAAAAGTTGAAAGCAACAAGGAAAGAGGAAGGCCTAACATGAGATGGATTGACACCATCTTTCCAGGAAGACACTGCCCTTAATTTGCAGGACTGCAGAATGGCTAAGGAGATGATGTTTTGGAGAACATTAATTCATAGGCTCAAAATAAGTAAGAAGTGACTTGATGGAACTTAACACATGTACACATATACACACACACCAATGTAAAGAATGAAAGACTCAATTCTCACAAACCAGAAGAGAAATCAAGATGGAGTTACATAGGAGGAAACAGAAGTCCGGAGAAACATAAATACTTGGGCCCTGCTTACCTACGGGACCACCTACCTCCTTATGACCCCCGCAGGGCACTCTGTGGGTATGAATTTGCTGAAGGTCCTGAGGCCCCGGGAAGCACACCTGGCCTCATCCAACGCCAGGGCCTTTTTGGTCCTGGCCTCTACCTGGCGGAATGTGCTCCTGGATGAGCTGCAGGCCCTGACGGGACTCTCTGACTTCCGGAGGGACTTCCGGAGGGAGCTGTTCCACCAGGCGTTTGGTTAGGGCTGGGCGGTGATCCCAGGGTGTGAGATCTGGTCCCTCCCCTCCCCCCCTTAGTATTAGATGGCATCAGGGACCTCGTGTCATTTTATTAAAAACTGCCGGTCAATATTACCGTGCACCTGCTGCAATGGTCCAAGGTATGAGTAGAGGGTTTTAATAGTAAATTGTGTATACCTTTGATTTTACGATGCCAGGGATTGTTTTAGGATTACTGGGGGTTGTTTTACGATGCGACTTGTTGTACGTTGTTCCATTTCTTCTGTGAAACGCTGCGAGCCAGCTTGCTGGGAGTGGCGGTATACAAGTCTAATAAATAAACATAAACATAAACATAAACATAAACATAAACATAAACATAAACATAAACATAAACATAAACATAAACATAAACATAAACATAAACATAAACATAAACATAAACATAAACATAAACATAAACATAAACATAAACATAAACATAAACACAAACACAAACACAAACACAAACACAAACACAAACACAAACATAAACATAATAACAATAATAACAATAATAACAATAATAACAATAATAACAATAATAACAATAATAACAATAATAACAATAATAACAATAAAAATAAGGAATGGGGCATATTTAATTATTCCCTAATAACTTTTTTTGACAATTCATAGGGCAAGGACTTCCATACATAAAAGTTACCTTGGCATTCTTGAAATCGAGTTTGTACTCAGCATTAGCTCCCTTTGTAAGCAAACATGACGGTGTTCAATCAAATACTGTGCCTCGGATATGTGAATTAATGAACAGATGATGCAACTTGCTGCACTGGACTAGTAGTCTCTCTAGTTCAGCATCCTTTCTCACACAGTAACCAGTCAGTTCCTCTGGAGGTCCAACAACAGGGCATAGAGGCTGAGACCTTCATAAGAGCAATATACCCTACTGTATCAGACCAGTGGTCCACCTTGTCCAGCATCCTGTCTCTCACAGTGGCCAACCAGTTCCTACGGACATCCAAGAAGAGGGCAGAGAGGCCGATGCCTTCATAAGAACATCAGAAGAACCCTGCTGGATCAGACCAGTGGTCCCTGTAGTTTAGCATGTTCAAGTACAGCATCCTTTCTCACCCCATTAGCTTCTGGAGGTCCAACAACAAAACACAGAGGTCAAGACCTTAATAAGAACATAAGAAAAGCCCTCCTGGATGAGACCAGTGTTCCATTTAGTCCAGCATCCTGTCTCACACAGTGGCCAACCAGTTCCTCTGGAGGGCCAACAACAGAGCATGGTGGTCAAAACCTTCCCCTGAAGTTGCCTTGAATTCTCTCATGTCATGAACTTCCATCAAGTCTCATTTCTAAACTGAAAAGTCTCGAACACTTTAACCTTTCCTCCTAGGAAAGGTGCTACAACCCCCAATCATCTGTGTCACCCTCCTCTGTACTGTTTCCAGCTCTGAGATGTCATTTGTGACATACATTGATCAGAGCTGTGCATAGTATTTCAAATAAGGTCACACAATAGAAGTATACAGAGGCATTATAATAGCAACGGTTATAATTTCCGTCTCCTACTTAACAAAGAGTTTGCCTTTTTTTGATGTTGCAGCCTGCTGGGTTGGAACTTTCATGGAGCTCTCTACTAAAATCCCAAGATTTTTCACCCTCTCACTTTCAGTAAATTCAGATCCCATCAGCATAGACTCATAGAATCATAGAATTAGAAGGGATCTCCTGGGTCATCTAGTCCAAAATTTCCAAAGATGGAGAACCCACCACTTTCTGAGGAAGCCTGTTCCACTGAGGAACCACTCTGACTCTCAGGAACTTCTCCCGGATGTTTAGACGGAATTTAGAATAATAGAATCATAGAGCTGAAAGGGATCTCCTGGGTTATCTAGCCCAACACCCTGCACTATGCACGACACTCACAACAACTGGCATTCGCTTGTCCACTGTCACCTGCCAGCCCCTTGAACCTTCACAGGATCAGCCTCTCCATCAGATGGCTATCCAGCCTCTGCTTAAAAATCTCCAAAGATGGAGAACCCACCACCTCCCGAGGAAGCCTCTTCCACTGAGGAACCGCTCTAACTGTCAGGAACTTCTTCCGGAGGTTTAGACGGAATTTCTTTTGAATTAATTTCACCCAGTTGGTTCTGTTCTGTCCCTCCAGGGCAAGAGAGAACAACTCTGCTCCATCCTCTTCATGGCAGCCTTTTCAATACTTGAAGAGGGTGATCGAACTTGAAATTGGGATTTTTTTTTTCGTGTCCCAATTTGTATCACCTTCCAAGAAACGCGCCGTACCCCAAAATTGACACAGGAAACAGACTCGAAACTGAGTGAAACATCCTTTCATACCTATGATATTCTAAAATGACACCTGGGTGTAATATCTGTGTATTATGTGCAGGATTACACTGTGATTTGTATGCAATATGTACCGGCTTTGACACACCCGTTATTTTTCGAATGAGTCACTATCATTAAGCTCTGCATGAAAGAACATAAAAGCATTCCACTCACAACGTCTGAGCAAGTCTGTTCTGCTTGCGTCTGTCTTCTGCTCCTCTCCTCCTTCTTCTGGTAAGTCCACGCGGAGGCAATAGATAGATCAAAGGAACGGTGGGGTTGGTGTTTTAGTTTTGAAATGCGTTTTGATTAGCAGAGTTGGCAACTTGCTTGATTCTAGACCATACCATGGGGCCGAGATTTATAAGAAAATGCTGCGGAGGGACTGGGGAATGTTCAGCCTGAAGAAGAGGAGGCTGGGAGGGGACAGGGTGGCTCTCTTGAAGGATCTGAATGGTTGTCCCTTGGAGGAGGACAGGGAGTGGTTCCTGTTGGAAGCAGAAGGCCTACAGCCATGGGTTAAATTATGTGTAGAACGATAGCAACTAGATATTGTTGGGATGGGGGATTCACAGAGTGGCACAGCAGTGGAATAGAGGAGGTGGAATAGAGCAGTGGAAAGGAGGTGGGGAGCTCCCCCTCATTGGTAGTCTTTAGGCAGCAACTGGAGGCTGATCCTGCATTGAGCAGTAGGTTGGACTAGATGGTCTGTATGGCCCTACACTATGATTCTTTGATTAAGGATGTTTATTTAGAACCTGTCTGGAGACTAGCTTGAAAGGCAACCAACCAGTGTGCATTGGCTTGTAGTAAGACTTACGATGGTGGGTGGGAATTATGTGGGGAGGAAATTATGAGTGTGTGTGGGGGGGGAAACCTTGCACCATAGGGTTAGGGGCTCCTTCCACTCCTCTGCAGTGGCATCTGCTAGTCCCCTTCTGCTCACTTGTACCACATAGTGGGGGAGGGATGCTATTCCCCTCCCCCCATGGGGGCTGATGTCTCCTGCTGGCACCCCTCCCCCTGCCAGGGAACAGCCGGTATTTCAGCAACATGCTGAGATGACCAGGAAGTGATGTAGTAGGATAAGAGTTTGTTTTTAAAGCCTGCTTTTCACTATCCAACAGATATCCAAACACCTTTTCCCTTTTCCCTTCCTCTCCCCCCCAACAGACACTCTGCAAGGTAGGTCGAGGACGCCCAACCGGCTGCATGTGGGGGAGCGGGGAATCAAGCCCAGCTCTCCAGATTAGAGGGCTCCACTCTTATTCTATTCTATTCTATTCTATTCTATTCTATTCTATTCTATTCTATTCTATTCTATTCTATTTTATTTTATTTTATTTTATTTTATTTTATTTTATTTTATTTTATTTTATTTTATTAATTCGACTTATAGTCCGCCACTCCCACGAGGCTTGTGGCGGGTCACAATAAAACCCCCATAAAAACCCCTAATACAATAACATCTTCTAAAAAAGCCGAACAACCCAACCTAACCCAACCAATCCAAGTAGCGATGACACCAAGCTGGCTGCAACGTCATGGACGGAAGGGGAAACACTCTGGACTTGGGGCAAAAACTCTGTGGTAGCAGCTAATACTACCATAGAGTTTTGCTCAAAAAAAAAACATAGTTACCCTGACCCAAATGTCCCCAATGTGCCTATGTCGCTTTTGTGTCATGTCAGCACATCATTGAAATGACAGGCATTCTTCCCTGTGCATGGTATGTGGACCCTCCACCCCAGTGGAAGGACCTCGAAACCCTGTAGTGGGAGCTGTGCCTGGTCATCATAGTGGGAGTTCCCTTCACCTACTGGATCCAGGTCTCTGATAGTCCACTCACAGTGTATCTGGACAATTACATAGGCCTGAGTTGGCTTGGGGAGTGCAGTAACTGTGTGTCCCCATCGTGGACTATTGCCCTGGGCCCATTCTGCACACATAGGATAATGCACTTTCAATGTGCTTTGGAACCTGGATTTTTCTGCGCAGAACAGGAAAATCTACTTCTAAAGTGCATTGAAAGTGCATTATCTATTGTGTGCAGACTAGGCCCTGGACTCCAGAATCACTATGGTTGACCCCACCCTGAAAAGCTGATTCTAGTTAGAGTAGATACGGACTCCAATAGACCAAAAGTCTGTGCAGTAACAGGCAGCATGTTGTGTTTAATTAGAAGGATATAACAAAATTTGTAGCATAAGGTAAAGGTAAAGATATCCCCTGTGCAAGAACCGGGTCATGTCTGACCCTTGGGGTGACGTCCTCCAGCGTTTTCATGGCAGACTCAATGCAGGGTGGTTTGCCAGTGCCTTCCCCAGTCATTACCGTTTACCCCCCAGCAAGCTGGGTACTCATTTTACCGACCTCGGAAGGATGGAAGGCTGAGTCAACCTTGAGCCGGCAGCTGGGATCGAACTCCCAGCCTCATGGGCAAAGCTTTCAGACTGCATGTCTGCTGCCTTACCACTCTGTGCCACAAGAGGCTCTATTTTGTAGCATAAGGATCGATAATAAGCAGGATGATCTACTTGTCTCGAGGTTGACCGAGCGGAAGGACGGCTTACTCCTTTACAACCCTGGAAGATCATTTGGTTAAGGCAGAGAGTCCCCCACCCCCAACGTTCCTCCCCAACATTCATCAGTTGGCTCACGGAGGAGGGGGGAATTGGCAGGAAAAAGAGAGAGATCCAACATTGTAACCCATGTGACCCAGGACATTGACTGGGGGTGATACTCTGGTGTTTGGGCAAATACTCTATGGTAAATGCTAGATTTACCATAGAGTTTCAGCTGATATACCAGAGAGTATGATGAAGTGTCACTGTACAAAGGCTGCTTCTAGTCAATACCCCGCACTTCCCACTAATTGCCAGGATGGCCCAGGGAAACAACCCCAGCTGTGACTATCGTTATCAGAGGCCTTTATTTTCCCATACTTTCTGAGATTAAGCAGAAGCCAGTCTAGGAGAGGACTAAAACTTTGGAATTCTCTCACTAGAGGTACTTGCCCATCCCAGTTCTCCTAGACACCACTAGTGAGGGAGTACACGGTGAACTGCAGGAACTGACTAATTGGAACAGAGGAGGGCAACAAAGACGGTGAGGGATTTGGAGACCAACACGTACGAAGAAAGCTTGGGGAAGCTTGGTCTGTTTAGCCTGGAGAGGAGACAACTGAGAGGGCATTTGATAACCATCTTCAGGTATTTAAAAGGCTGCCATATAGAGGATGGAGCAGAGTTGTTCTCTCTTGCCCCGGAGGGATGGACCAGAACGAATGGGATGAAATTAATTCAAAAGAAATTCCATCTAAACATTTGGAAGAAGTTCCTGACAGTTAGAGCAGTTCCTCAGTGAAACAGGCTTCCTTGGGAGGTGGTGGGTTCTCCATCTTTGGAAATTTTTAAATGGAGGCTGGAGAGCCATCTGATGGAGAGGCTGATTCTGTGAAGGTTCAAGTGGTGGCAGATGATAGTGGATAAGCGATAGGGTTGTGGGTGTTCTGCATAGTGCAGGGGGTTGGACTAGATGACCCATGAGGTCCCTTCCAACTCTGTTATTCTATGAATCTATGATTCCAACTGTCAAAAAGAACTTTGTAGCCACGGATATATGCAGAATATAGAAGTTTGAAAAGTTAGCCATGCTACAGGCTTTGGCTGTCATGACTTTGAAGAGCTGCAGGCTGAACTGTACTTTTCAGAGAGTGACGTTTCATTTTGTTTCCATAACATTTTTATCCCTCTCTCGAGCTTGGTGTCATAGCTGAGAGTGGCGGCTTCTAATCTGACGAGCTGGGTTTGATTCCCCGCTCCTCCATGTGCAGCCAGCTGGGTAACCTTGGGCTCATCGCAGTCGTAGAGTTGGCAGGTAACTCCAGGGTCATCTAGTCCAACCCCCTGCACAATGCAGGAACTCAGAACTACCTGCCAATCCACAGTGACCCCAATTCCATGCCCAAGTGATCCCTCCACCAAAAATTTCTGGAATTCAGCCTGGCCTGACGGGAATTCAACTACCATTCCACAGTGGCAATTAGCAATTTCCTGGGTATTCAAGGAAGGGCCACAGGAGACAAATACTGGCACATTCCTTCCTGCCCGCCCACTCAGAATATGCCTAAATTCATAAAACAGGATTGCATCCAGATGACTATCCAGCCTCTGCTTAAAAACTTCCAAGGAAGGAAAACCCACCACCTCCCGAGGAAGTCTGTTCCACTGAGGAACCGCTGTAACTATCAGGAACTTCTGCCGGATGTTTACCCCAAAATTCTTTTGAATTAATTTCATCCTATTGGTTCTGGTCCGATCCTCTGGGGCAACAGAAAACAACTAAATCCTCCGAGAGCTGTTCTCACAAGGAAATTCTGTCAGATCTCACTCAGTACCCTAAAATGATACACGTCGTACAACCCTCGAGCTTGAAGAGGATTGTAAAAACAGTTTTCAGGATGGAATGCTTCAATTAAAAGCCAAAATAAAAAGAAATATTTTGGCTTCTTGCCGAAAAGACAGGAACGTAGGCATCAGGGGAGCCTTGAGGGTGAGGCATTCCAAAGGTGTGGTATCACCCCCCCAAAAGGCTGTCTCTGGTCTCAGCCTGTGAAGGCAAAGAGACAAAGGGAGAGAGAGGAACTTAATTAGAACATAAGAAGTGCCCTGCAGGATCAGACCAGTTGTCCATCTAGTTCAGCATCCTGTCCCACGCAGTGGCCAACCAGTTCCTCTGGAGGGCCAACAACAGGGCATTTAAGGCCAATGTTTTCATTAGAACATCAGAGGATCCCTGCTGGATCAGACCATTGGCCCATCCTCGGGTCTCCCAGAGAGGGTGCTCCTACCTGCCCCATTGTATCCAATGGAGATTTGGCTTCATAGGATATAATGGGCCATTATATCCTATGGAGCCAAATCTCTAGTCTGATGGTTCCCATCATACAATATAAGGGGGGCATGGGGACACCCTCTTTGGAAGCCCCTAGGATTGGACCCCCCTGGTCCAATCTTCTTGAAACCTGGAGGGGAGTCAGGGAATGACCACCCCCCCGAGTGACCCTGCAAATTTAAATGCAGAGCCCCCCCTCCCCCAGAGAATGGCGGGGAAAATACAGCTATACGATTCTCTTAAAAACTTAAAGGAAACACACAATTTCTGTTTTCCCGCCTTTCCCTGGGGCTGTGTGTGCATGTGTGTTTAAGTTAATCGGCCGAATCGGCTGAATCCTAATCATCCGAATCAAAAAAAAATTGGACAATTTGGATGACGCTTGCGTTTGATTTGGACCACTGCAATTTGATTCGTGCTCAAATCAAACCCGATTTGATTAGAAATAGGATAACAGGCATATAGAAAGATAGCTAGATAATTTCCATCTTTCATTTTTCTTCCATGTTCCCTTTCTCACCGCCATGGCCATCAGAGGTCTGGCTGGACCAGTTCCATGTATTTGGGAAAAGCCAGGCCTCTGAGAATCAACTTGCCTTACCCAATCACAATGTCCCTGCAGAGACACAAAACACACTATTAATCTTTGCGGTGCTGTGGAGCTGATTGGGGCATTTGTACTCCCCTATGATGGTGCAGTGGTATCCCCATGTCCTCTGCTCCTCCTGCTATTGCTACCACTGCCATGAAGTGTAGCAGAACCTTTCCAGAGTTTTGCATGTGCATGCACAGGTGCGGGGCAAACCATATGCACTGTGGGATGTCTTCCCCCATGTGTACTCAAGACAACATGGGGCACAGTGCCCCACCACTAGGATTCGGAAGTGGTCCAGCACGGCCACCACCATGCCTAATCGGTCCATGCAAACCTGATGGACAGAATCTGTTTCTTGGGGAGACTTTTTGATATAGGATTTAGAACTTTCTGGCAAGCAGAGTTTATACTAAGGATGCATGGCCTTGAGGGAAAGGAAATGTATCTTAGAAATTGCCTTCCATCACAGGCTTGGTGTGCAGCCCAAATTTGCACGACACTGCAGTCTTGTGAAGCAAAGGCATTTTGGGGTGGTCACTGATGCTAGGGGAACCTCCCAAGAATGGAATACATGCCACCCAGAGCTTGATGAATGCAAAATGGCAGCATATGAGTGAAATCAATAAGCACTGTTTTCAATTAAGCTAAACAACTCTTTCATGCAAGCCTTCCCTAATACTAGGCTTTCTGTTTAGGAAGGAGAAACATCTTAGCATTAGGTTAGGAGTGAAGATGGAGGGAAGGTGGCATGGGACAACCTGATCTCATCAGATCATGGAAGCTATATAGGAGGTGTTGGGAGTCTACCAAGGAAGGCTGTGCAGAAGAAGGCAATGGAAAATCACTTCTTCTCCTTGGCCCACCTTGAAAACCCCTTTCCGGGATCACTGTAAGGCTAAGCTGAGCAGGGTCCGTACTTGTATTGGAGACCTCCAAGGACGACTTCAGAGGAAGGTGATGATGAAGCACCTCTGAATCACAGAATCAGGGACTTGGAAGGGAACTCCAGGGTCATCTAGTCCAGCCCCCTGCACAATGCTTCTCACTTGCCTCAAAACACCCTGGTTAGGTTGGCCAAAATTAGCTGCAACTTGCAAATGCTTTACACTCAGCAAAAGTGATGACTCCATTAATAAATGTGACATTATCAAGGAGTTCATGAAGAACTGAGGATTGGAATTACATCAGAAAAATTGCTGGCCTCCCTATCTGTTCTTGTCAATCCCAATTTACACCCTGGGGATTATTTTTCTATCTATTGTCCCATTCCTTTTCTTAAGGATGTGGTGTTGGGGAAATTAATTTATTATTTATTTATTACATTCTTATACCGCCCTCTCTTCCAACTCAGGGCGGTTCACAACACAGACCAGTACAATATTAAATATATGTTGTTAAAATTATTGTGAGTCCAATATGTTAAACAACTGCTATATCTATTTTATTTCTTTTCTATACTGCAATAAAATAATTATTATATTTTTTAAAAAATGTGTAATCTGCTATGAACCTCCAGGGAAGGGTGGAATACAAGTGTATATAAATACACAAACAAACAAACCAGAACTTCTTTAAAACTTTATATTATTTTTATTAAAAGAATTTTAGCAGTATTACTTAGCATAATTGATTAGGTATATCACAACACTTTAAAACAGCCTTGTTCAACTTGTTTTTTTGTTTGTTTTTTAACGTTGAGAAATTCTTGAAACATTCTCCAGGCTTTGAGAAACCTCAGAAGTTCCTATCATGCAGAATATGGTTGGGAGGAGCAAAGAAGAGCATTGTTTGCCATTAGGTTCTCTGTTCTCTTTCCATCTCCTGATGTGTGGCATGTAGTCTGCCTTCAGCCTAGCCCCAAGAGGCTTGCAGTGTGCTGCTTCAGTAACTATTGGTTTTTGTACTCTTCTTCAGTATGGAGACTGAAGCAGATGAATATGATAATTTTGCAAATAATCTCTCACAGGAAAGACTGCTCTCTTTTAAAACTCAAAATACTGTGAGTCTGGATCTGTGCCACATCCACAAATTTAACTAATAACTGCATGCTTTCAAAATGCTCTGTTACTCTGCAGTTCTATTTCTCTGGCGGGATTCAGGACCCAGCTGTGTACAAAAGTCCCAACAACTAGTTTATGTGTAGTGGGGGTACCATGCTTTGGTGGCCCTGCATTTTTTTTGACAGCCCTGGCACAAGCCTGGCAGAATGAGCTCCCAGCAGAGATTTGGGCCCTATCAGAACTATCAAAATTACGAAGGGCCTGCAAAATGGCACTCTTCTGCCAGGCATACAGTTGAGGTAAAATTGAGCCATGAAACCTCAAATTGGGCCTCCTTTCTCTACTCTCTGTTTCTCCTCCATGGGTAATTGGACAAATAAATGTTCCCATCCTATATTTTTAACTACTATTGTTCTTTTGTAGGCATTGTTTTTATAACAAGTAATTTAGAGAGCCAGCTTGGTGTGACGGTCAAGAACAGTATCTCTCATCTGGAGAGCTGGGTTTGATTCCCTACTCTTCCTCTACATACAGCCAACTGGGTGAACCTTGGGCTACTCACAGTCCTGTTATAGCTGTTCCCACAGAGAAGTTCTCTCAGGGCTCTCTCAGCTCCACCTCCCTCACAGGGTGTCGGTTGAGGGGAGAGGAAGGAGGTGCTGATTGTAATCAGCTTTGAAACTCCTTCAAGTTGTGAAAAGCAGAGGGTAGAAAACAACCCTTCTTAAGCTTTTAATCCTTATATAAATGAATTTCATGATGTCAGTTGCCCCAAGCCCGCTTTCCAGGGTAGGTAAAATCTCTAAATTAAATAAAGAACTACATTTCAGAAGGAGGAGCAGGGAAAACTGCTGTTCATGTTATGTGCTGTTTATTCGACCTTGTTCTCTCATGCTATTTAACATGCCCTTGACATGTCCTTGACACCAAGAGTGATCAAAAAGTAGAATCCGCTACCAGAGGTCATAGTGAGGGCCACAGGCATAAACAATTTTCAAATGGGATTAGATAGATTCATGAAATATAAGTCTACCAATAGCTACTAGCCATAGTGTCTAAAGGCAAACCTCCAGAGTCAGAGAATCTAATCCCCTGAATCCCAGTGCCAGGAGGAAACATCAGGGGAAGGCCTCAGAGAGCCAGCTTGGTGTAGGGGTTAAGAGTGGCAGCTTCTGGAAAGCTGGGTTTGATTCCCCGCTCCTCCATATGAAGTGACCTTGAGAGAGCCAGTTTGGTGTAGTGGTTAGGAGTGCGGACTTCTGATCTGGCATGCCAGGTTCGATTCTGCGCTCCCCCACATGCAGCCAGCTGGGTGACCTTGGGCTCGCCACGGCACTGATAAAACTGTTCTGACCGAGCAGTAATATCAGAGTTCTCTCAGCCTCACCCACCCCACAGGGTGTCTGTTGTGGGGAGAGGAAAGGGAAGGGGGTTGGAAGCCACTTTGAGACCCCTTCTGGTAGGGAAAAGCAGCATATAAGAACCAACTCTTCTTCTTCATCTCTTCTTGGGCTTGTCACAGGCCTGATAGTTCTGTTCTCACAGAGCTGCTTTGAGACTCCTTTGGGCACTGAAAAGCAGGGTATAATAACCAATTATGCTTCTTCCAGGAATCTACATAAACCCTTTTAAAAAACTGTTTGTTCCTGTGGCCATCACTACATCCTCTGGCCGTAAATTCCACATTTTAATCACTCTCTGAGTATTTCCTTTTGTCCATCCTGAACCTACAGCCCATAATCATTTATCTGAGTAATTTAGTGATTCTTAAGTTGACCGGAATAGAGCAAATGTTACATTACTATGTTCAACTGTTTTGCTACCAATAATCCTCTCCCTCAAGCTAATCCTGTACAAAGATAGAATAAAGTTTGAAAGGGTAGAACAGTGTTTCATTCTGGGCATAAGCTTTGACACAGAATTAAACTTTTTTACTCTTAGTGTCCTGAATGTATTCTTTTTTTAACTGAGTTATATCATTATAACATTATAACATTATAACATTATAACATTATAACATTATAACATTATAACATTATAACATTATAACATTATAACATTATAACATTATAACATTATAACATTATAACATTATAACACTCCTTTGTAAGACTGCTTAAAAACACCTTAGAAACAGCGTTGTAACACCATCCCCCCCCCTTTTTTAAGGGAGATTTTTCAGAATAGAGGGAGAGAGGGAGAGGAAGGGAGAGTGGAAGGAGGATGGTGACGAGGAAAGTAACATTCCTAAACTACACAAAATAGTGAACATGGGGGAAAATCTGATAGCATGCATTTCCACATCGAGCAGCCCCAAATGAGACCCCGTATGCCCTTGCTTGAAAAGATGAAATTGGGGATTCCTTTGGTGCAAGGCAAGTAAGGGGGCAGTTCAGGATTAAGCTAATTTTAGTGTGGAAACAGATCCCCCCTAAAGGTTCACCATTTGAAATGCAAATCTGAACAATATTGCTAGTGTGGAGACAGTCCCACACAGCTGCCTACCTGAACCCATTAAAAACAAAAGCTTACATAGAACTGAAAAAAGAGAGAATAAGAAACGATACATAAAACGTAGATTACAACCCATTATGGCTTGCCATCTTCTAATACATTCCTTAACTAACTACCTAGATAGTCGATATAATAGCTCCAGAGTTGCTGGAATTCACCTGCAGAGCAATTGTTCATTAGGCTTGTAAGATTTGCTGTTCTGGCTAACTCTCCCAATTTCTCAAGCCAATCCGCAACTTTGGGTGTTTCCTGGTGTTTCCACATCCACATCTTTCCTTATTTTCTCTTTTTTTCTGTTCTATGTAAAGGTAAAGGTATCCCCTGTGCAAGCACTGGATCATGTCTGACCCTTGGGGTGACGCCCTCCAGCATTTTCATGGCAGACTCAATACGGGGTGGTTTGCCAGTGCCTTCCCCAGTCATTACCAGCACCTTAAAAAAAAAAAAAAAAAGCTGATTCTATCCTTCTGTTAGACGGGTGACCGAAATTTTAGCCCATGTGTTGATCTTCTGTCATTACCATAAAAGAGTCATAGACAATAATCTTAGAGCCAGTTTGGTGTAGTGGTGCGGAGTGCAGACTTCTAACCTGGCATGCCGGGTTCGATTCCGCACTCCCCCACATGCAACCAGCTAGGTGACCTTGGACTCGCCACGGCACTGATAAAACTGTTCTGACCGAGCAGGAATCTCAGGGCTCTCTCAGCCTCACCCACCTCACAGGGTGTGTGTTGTGGGGAGAGGAATGGGAAGGTGACTGTAAGCTGCTTTGAGCCTCCTTCGGGTAGGGAAAAGCGGCATATAAGAACCAACTCTTCTTCTTCTTCAGTAATATCAGGGCTCTCTCAGCCTCACCCACCTCACAGGGTGTCTGTTGTGGGGAGAGGAAAGGGAAGGCGACTGTAAGCTGCTTTGAGCCTCCTTCGGGTAGGGAAAAGCGGCATATAAGTACCAACTCTCCTTCTTCTTCAGTAATCTCAGGGCTCTCTCAGCCTCATCTCCCTCACAGGGTGTCTGTTGTGGGGAGAGGAATGGGAAAGCGACTGTAAGCCGCTTTGAGCCTCCTTCGGGTAGGAAAAAGCGGCATATAAGAACCAACTCTTCTTCTTCTTCTTCTTAGCTGAGGTCTCTGCTTGTTCTGAGGGACAAATAATTGTACCTATTCTTACTCAGACAAATGTACACATTACTGCAACGAGATCTAGGACGCTGAAAGAACATTGTTAACCAAACCCGTAAAATTACTATAATTTGTTCCAATGACTGTAATACTGCAAGTTCTGACAATTACATATTAATCATAATGCAGACAAGCCTCTAGGCCAGTGGTCCCCAACCTTTTTTAGGCTGGGGACCGGCAGGGCATTGGGCCGCGCCCGCAAGGACCGCGCCCGCGCGGGCCACGCCCACGCTTCGGGCCGCGCCCGCGGCCACGCCCACGCTTCGGGCCGCGCCCGCGGCCACGGCCGCGGATCGGGCCGCGCCCGGCCGCGCCCGCCGGCCGCACCCGCGAGCCGCGCCCGGCCGCGCCCGCGGATCGGGCCACACCCGCGGGCCGCGCCCGTGGATCGGGCCGAGAGGGCGTGGCCTGCACGGGCGCGGCCCGGCCCTGATTCCTTCTCCCCGCCCTCCCGCAGTAAGTCGCTTCCCGGGCCGCAGGCTTGCGGCCTGGGAAGTTTTTTACTGCGGGGGGGGGGGGGAGAGGGAGCCGCGGCCCGGCGCTATGGCCTTTGCGGCCCGGCGCCGGGCCGCGGCCCGCAGGTTGGGGACCACTGCTCTAGGCAGTTTACACAGTGAAGGGAAAAGGCAAACAAACATACTATCCTCCGTCTTTACTTCCCCATCAGACACGTACCCAGTCACCGGGTAGAACAAAGAGATAATGGATGGTGGTTCTTGATAACTCTGGTCAAACCTGATTTGATCAAATTAAGTGTACTGTACCAGGAAGAAGCCCAAGGCATCCAGATAGAAGAAGAAGAAGAGCTGGTTTACTTTGTACCCCACTTTTTACTACCAAAGCAGATTGACCCGATAAATGCTTGACAAATATTCAGCAAAGGTTTTAAAATATTTTAACAAGTAACCAACTCCCATGCATTCCAGAAAACTTTCCCGGGCCGTCAAGAAACCCCAGGTTTTCATGAAACTCAGTCTGGGAAAGCCTGCTTCAGGTTGATTCTGCATTGAGCAGGGGTTTGAACCAGACGGCCTGCATGGCCTTTTCTAACTGGATGATTCTATTCTATTTTATATTGTAGTTCCCACCTTGTGTCATGGTCTAACCAAGAAGTCATAGTCCCATTGTATACGGCACTGGTCAGACCACACCTGGAGTACTGTGTGCAGTTCTGGAGGCCTCACTTCAAGAAGGACGTCGATAAAATTGAAAGGGTACAGAGGAGAGCGACGAAGATGATCTGGGGCCAAGGGACCAAGCCCTATGGAGATAGGTTGAGGGACTTGGGAATGTTCAGCCTGGAGAAAAGGAGGTTGAGAGGGGACATGATAGCCCTCTTTAAGTATTTGAAAGGTTGTCACTTGGAGGAGGGCAGTATGCTGTTTCTGTTGGCTGCAGAGGAGAGGACACGCAGTAATGGGTTTAAACTTCAAGTACAACGATATAGGCTAGATATCAGGAAAAAGTTTTTCACAGTCAGAGTAGTTCAGCAGTGGAATAGGCTGCCTAAGGAGGTGGTGAGCTCCCCCTCACTGGCATTCTTCAAGCAAAGGTTGGATACACACTTCTTCTTCTTCTTCTTCTTCTTCTTCTTCTTCTTCTTCTTCTTCTTCTTCTTCTTCTTCTTCTTCTTCTTCTTCTTCTTCTTCTTCTTCTTCTTCTTCTTTTATCAAGCAAAATAATAATTTCAAGTGCCAATTTAGGGCCAGGGAAGGAGGAATGAAGAAACAGGATTGGATGTCAGCCTCATTTTGGTGACACTCAGCTCCATGTTACCTGATGGCTTCACTCTGAGGTTTCATATGAAGACCATGGATGATCAAAACCATACAAATCGTTTAAACATAATAATCCAGCACCATATTTTTTTTAATTTTGCCCCCCCCCCTTCAAAAGAGCAAAGCCTGCCAAGTGACGACAATGACAAAGAAGGAGCAGAAGAAGAAGCAGAAAAAGAGGAAGAAATAGGAGTTGGTTTTTACACCCTGCTTTTCTCTACCTAAAGGAGTCTCAAAATGGCTTACAATCGCCTTCCCTCCCTCTTCCCACAACAGACACCCTGTGAGGGAGGGGAGGCTGAGAGAGCCCTGAGATTACTGAAGAAGAAGAAGAGTTGGTTCTCATATGCTCCTTTTCTCTACCCGAAGGAATCTCAAAGCGGCTTACATTCGCCTTCCCTATCCTCTCCCCACGACACACACCCTATGAGGTAGGTGGGTCTGAGTGAGCTTTGGTCACCCAGCTGGTGGCATGTGGAGAAGGAGTGGGGAATGAAATCATGGATTCTTGAGGCTGATCCTGACTTGAGCAGGGGGTGGTGGTCAGAGACAGGGGCGCATGGCAAAGACTTTCTTTTAGAATTGCCGAGGGTCGGACACGACTGAACGGATAACCTCATCCTTTTAATTTTATTAATAATTAATAAAAATTTTAATATTCATCCTCCTCACTCGTGTTCTATTCTAGGTTCACACCCTGCTCAGCAAGATGTCCTGCCGGTGCATGCCAGCCCGCAGTGTCTCACTCTGCAGTCGCCCCATTGAAGTTATGAGTCCACATGGCTCCTCCTGTCCTCCTGCCAGAACACCGTCGACCGCCCGCGGCATACTACCGGGGGCTAACGTTTCATCCGTGGGTCAGCTCCCGCCCTCTGAAGTCGTCATCGTACCCCCTCCCATTCCTACAGTTGTCCCCGGAAGGTCTCTGAATGGATCCTGCGACCATGTTCACATTGGAGGTCACGCCGCCTGTCGCCATGCCGGAGGGGTTTGCTGTTTCCCCGTCTCGAGGTGCAGACCTTGTGTGTCCACGAGAATGTGAACCCCTCGCAGCCGGTTGCTTTGATGTGGGTTCCCAGCAGATGATCCTACTGGCCCGAGAGTCCGAAAGTCCCGGCGATCCGAATTAGAACCCAAAAGAACAGGATTTCTGGAGGCTTCTCTTCCCTGCCCTCTTCCTTAAAGCCACATATACCGTTGGCTAGTTCTGTTCATTCTGAACTTTTTGCTTTGCTTATTCCAGGGTCAGATTAGAAAGGCTCCAAGTTTCTGACGACATTCAGTTGAGGTCCTCTGAAAGAAACCGAAAGTTGTGCAAAGAGCTTGGAGCAGGTACGAGGCAAAAAAATATACCTCTGGCTTCTCGTGCCTTTCCTTCAGCCTCTTCTGTTTGTGATTTCGTAAGAGCATCTGCTTCTCTCCTTTAAATTCTGTTCGCTTTGCTCCCCATTTTCATTAAAGCTTATGTGCCGCAGAATACCCGCTCTATGTGGCCCCCTCAATTCATGACCAAACAAGTGTGTAATCTTGACTAACACAATCCATGCCAGCATCTGATTATGTTTCAATGCCCGTCTTCCCAAAGGTGTGTGTAAATCACATGGGTCTCTCTTTTTTGAAACTCTCCCTTACACACAAAAATCTTCTATAGTCTAGATCGGCCTTTCTTGACTTTTTAAATTGTTGATAACGCCCTGAAACATTCTTCAGGCTTTGAGAAATCCCAGAAATAGTACGACAGTACTGAATATGGTTGGGAAGCAGAGCTATGGACACGCCCACCCTTGGCTCCACCCCTTTCCACCTCCTCCAGGCCAATTATTAGCCATTTTAGGAGGAGGGGGCGAGTTGACCTGACCATATATATATATATTGGGTAACTTTTCCAAGGCCATCAAAAAACCTGAAATCCTGGTTGAGAAACCCTGGTCTATTTTCACCAGCCCTTTCAGATTTTTTAAAATAATAAATTATTAGATAGATGGTTTGTGTAATGTAGTCAGGAGACCCCAGGATTTTCTGGCAGCCAGGCAAGGGATGTTCGGAGATGGTTTGCCCTATCTCGCCTCCATGTGATGACCCCTAGTGTACCTTGGGGGAACTACCACCCAAATATTCAGAGGTCTCCCATCTAAATATTAGCCAGGACTTGCCCTGTTTAGCTTCCAAGTTCTCATGGGATCAGTCTTGCTTTGGTTATCCAGGTCTGGAAAAAAGTATTATGAGAAAGAAGCAGCAGAAGATGAATAAATCTTCAAGGAACCAATACTTGATGGCTTGGACCACCTTAGTGTCATTGTAGATTCTGGATATCTCTATGATTCTATGATGTTTACAGAAGACACCTTCCCTGAACACTTACCAGACTTTTTTCTGGTTCAGTTCAGCTATTCATTTCAGCTGGTTCAATTCAGCTGAGCAAGACGAGTCCTCAATTGACCGGTTAGATTTAAATGGCTGCAAGCCATTTATCAGTCAGTTCTGCTTCCCCCTGCATCCAAGCAGGGGGATGTGAAACAGACTGGCGAAATGGGCCATGGCCATTTCAGGCTAATGGCTCATGGATGCACCCTCGCCACTGGTAGGCAGAAATGACTGTGAGCCATTTTACCTCTCAATTTCTTCTACCCACCCCACTTGGAAGTGGACAAAAGCAACCAGTGAAATGACTACCAGCCATTTAAACCTAACAACGGGGAGGGTCCACCCATCAGCTGTTATCGGTGAGCCATTAACCCCATCTGTTTTGCTCCCTCTTCACTTTGAAGAAAGGAAAAGTGAACTGGATGAGGTGAATGGCAGCCATCAATTCCACCCTTCATGGGCAACCACCCCCTTTCTCCTTTCTATGGAAAATGTGGCTGGGAGAAAGAAGGAACTGAACTAACCACTGTGGTACACTTTGGGTTTGAACCCCTGAAATGAACTGAATTTTTTAGGGTCAGGCTCCACCCTAGTATTCAGTGCCATGAACCCCAAATTGAACTGATTTTTTTAAGGATCATGTCCATCTCTAATATTCATGGTCATTAACTCCAAATTGAACAGGATGTTTTAGGGTCATGCTCCTCCGTAATATTCAGAGTCATGGGCATCCCTAATACTAGTGGAATATTCGGCTTTTGTCATCAGCTTTGAAAATCCAAAAGGTTTTGCGTTTTCCATCAGAAAGAGACAGGATTTCATTCTTACGACGTTCATCCCGGACACATGCATCATTTGACAATACTTATGTGAATAATTTTTGGCTGCTAAACATTTTCTGCTGTTTCTATGCTCCAGCCACTACGATTTGTTTTTAGTGGCTAGGTTTTCAGTGCTTTTTTAAAAAAATAATAATAATAATAAATTTTACCTGTTTTTATGGCTTTATCATATTTTACTTTGTGAGCTCCTGCAACCCTGAGCCACCTTAACCCTGAAAAGGCTGTGAATAAACTGAGCCCGTTAAGTCATAACCTGAGCCAAAAATTAAAATTGCGATGCACCTTGGTTATCAATAATGCCGAATTTGACTCATACCCTGATGTCTTGTGTCTCCTTTCTGGGAAGTGAGGCTAAATTGGTTGACTAAGAAGATTCCTTAGGCGCTGGTCTAGAACAGGACAATGAGAATTCAGTTCAGAAGGCATGAATAGCCCAAGCTGGTCAGATCTCATCAGCTCAGTTGATTTCTTGCCCTTGAGCTCCCATGGAGGTGCCATTAATTGGATGAGACTTGATGGACCTTTCCAAATCAATGCCATAGAATTTCAAAACAGAGCATTACTTCCTGTACACACCCTGCTAACATTAGGAAACCAAGACAGGTTTGTTTGTTTGTTTGTTTGTTTGTTTGCTTGCTTGCTTGCTTGCTTGCTTGCTTGCTTGCTTGTTTATTTATTTATTTATTTATTTATTTATTTATTTATTTATTTATTTATTTATTTATTTATTTATTTATTTATTTATTTATTTATATACCGCCCTCCCCGGGGGCTCAGGGTGGTTTACATAAGAACATAAGAACAGTACATGAAACAGTCCACAACCTGTGAACAACCGTACAATAATAATAACCAATAGTTGTAACCATCTAACAATATAACAGTATAAACAATATAAGCAATGCAAAAGTGCAACAGTGCAAACAGGTCCAGAGTATACTGGTGGAGTTCGGGGGGGGGGCAGGGGGGGAGCAGGGGCCCTTCAGTCATTATGGTTAGGTCTAGTCTCCACCAAATGCCTGGCGGAAGAGCTCCGTTTTGCAGGCCCTGCGGAACTGTTTAAGCTCCGTCAGGGCCCTGATCTCCTCCGGGAGCTCGTTCTACCAGGTGGGGGCCAGAACAGAGAATTCTTTGGTCCTGGTCAAGACCAGGCAGTCTTCTTTAGGGCCAGAGATCATTAGCCGGTTGGTGGCAGTGGAGCGCAGAGCTCTTTTGGGGGCATTGGCAGGGAGGCGATCCCTCAGGTACGCTGAGGGATCACATGAATAGCATCAGGAAGACCTGCAATTAGAACAAAAGAACATGAGAAAAGCCATCCTGGCTCAGACTAGTGGCCCATCTAGTCCAGCATCTCGTCTCACATAGTGGCCAACAGGTTTTCTGGAAGGCCAACCACAGGGCAGAGAGACTAAGACCTTCCCTTCAGAAGAACATCAGAAGATGGTTTCAGACCATCTAGTCCAGCATCTTGTCTCACACAGTGGTGTCACCCAGTTCCTTTGGAGGGTTAACAATGGGCATGCTGGCCAAGGCCTTCATTGAAACATAAGAAAAGCCCTGCTGGTTCAGACCAGTAGTCCAACATCCTGTCTCAAAAGTGGCTGTCCAGTTCTTCTGGGCAGCAAGCAATGGGGCAGGGTGGCCAAAGCCTTCCCCTGTGAAGAACCTCAGAAGAGCCCTGCTGGAACTAAATTCCCTGCTGCATAGAGCAGGCCCTGCTGGAACTAAATTCCATCTAGTTCAGCATCTTATCTCAGTAGCCAGCCAGTTCCTCTGGATGTGGAGAATATTTAGAGGGTGCAGAGGACAGCAACAACAATGATCTGGGGTCTGGGGACCATACCCTATTAGGAAAGGTAGAGTTTTGGGAATGTTCAGCCTCCTGGCTAAAGGTTGACCTCCTCTGAACTTGGAGGTTTCCGCTCTATCACCACAGCTAACAGTCATTGATAGATGTAACCACCATAAATCTATCTACTTCTGTTGAAATGCAATTTACATTTATTTATTTTATTTATAATCACATTTTTATACTGCCATTCCCAGCAAAGCTGGCTTGTGGCAGTTTACAACCAATAAAACATACCATAAAACATTAATAAAACATCCTAAAATCATCAGACCCCATTACATGAATACCCAAAAAAGTCCAAAATAGATGGTGGTTAAAACAGAAATCTCCTCCTCAGTATCTCAATGCCTCAGCACCTACAGTAACCAAGGGGAGTTGATCCCAGACATGGTATAGCACCTATCCCAGAGACCCTGGGGAGGGGTGGGGCCAACCCAATCTTATAACCCTGGGCTCTCCACCCACCCTCATCCAAACGCCTGGTGGAAGAGCTCCGTTTTGCAGGCCCTGTGGAACCGAGAGAGCTCTGTCAGGGCCCGCAGCTCTTCTGAGAGTTCATTCCACCAGGTAGGGGCTAGGACTGAAAAGGCCCTGGCCCGGGTTGAGGCCAGGTGTACCTCCCAGGGTCCCAGGATGACCAGAAGGTTCATACCCACAGAGCGAAGTGCCCTGCGGGGGGCATAAGCAGGTAAGCGGTCCCAGAGGTATGTAGGACCAAAGCTGTGTATAGCCTTAACTGTCGAAATCAATACTTGAACTGGCTCCGGAAGCAAACCGGCAGCCAGTGCTGCTGTCTCAACAATGGCTGGACATAGGTCCTCCAAGATGACCTAGTGAGGACCTGGGTAGCTGCATTCTGTACCAGTTGCAGTTTCCAGGTCAAATACAGGGGTAGGCCTGCATAGAGCATGTTACATATGTCTAACCTGGAAGTGCATGGGTCACCGTGCCCAGGTATTCCGAGGACAGGTAGGATGCCAGTAGCCATGCCTGGCACAGGTGGAAAAATGCCGTCTGGGCTACCTTAGTGACCTGAGCCTCCATAGATAACGAGGCATCAAAAATCACCCCCAAATTCCTGGCCCATGGTGCAGGTGTCAAATGAAGCCCATCTAGGCAGGGAAGGCACACTTCCTGGTCCTGTCCCCTTCTGCCCAGCCACAGGATCCCTGTTTTGGAGAGGTTGAGTTTCAGGTGACTTTTTCCTGATCCATCCAGCCACTGCTTCCAAACAATTAACAATAGTCTCTGTGGAGAGATCCAGCTGGTTGTCCATCAGGAGATAGAGCTGGATGTCATCCGCATCCCAATGACATCCCAGCCCATAACTCCAGACCAACTGGGCCAGAGGGCACATATAGATGTTAAAAAGTGTAGGGCAGAGTAAAGCCCCTTGAAGTACCCCACGTGAAACACAGCATACAAGAGTACAACTCTAAGTACCTTTTGTCAAAGCAACAGTACATGCCTTTTAAAGAGGGCAACGCACATTTCGCTTTGGCACTAGCAAAGACATTAAATATTATGCTGAAAGCTTTGGTTCAAGATTAAACAAGAAGCTGCCATACAAAAGACAAAATGCCTTCAAACTTACAACACTTTACCCATCGACACCTAAATATTACATATGGTACAGCAGTTATCTATCTAGCCCACCACCCTGTCTCATACAATGGCCAACCAGTTCCTCTAGACCAGGGGTAGTCAACTTGTGGTCCTCCAGATGTGCATGGACTACAATTCCCAGGAGCCCCTGCCAGCGAACGCTGGCAGGGGCTCATGGGAATTGTAGTCCATGCACATCTGGAGGACCACGGGTTGAATACCCCTGGTCTAGATAGCTAACAATAAGGCACAGAGGCCTGCCTTCCCCTGAGAAGAACATAACAAACACCTTGATGGATCAGACCAGTGATCCATCCAATCTAGCATCCTCACACACAGTGGCCAACCAGTTCATTTAGAGGGCCAATAACAGGGCATGGAAGCAGAAGCTTTCATAGTAACCTCAAAAGAGCTCTGCTGGACTACACCAGACAGGTTGGCACTTTCCCTTGGGGTTTCCTCCTAGCACTGGAATTCAGAGGTTGGCTGCCTGTGAATGTTCAGATACCCACAATATACCCTGGAGAGTAGCACTGATGGATCTCTCCTCCATCAATCTACCTAATCCCCTTTTAGAATCATAGAATCATAGAATCATAGATTTGGAAGGGGCCATGCAGGCCATCTAGTCCAACCCCCTGCTCAATGCAGGATCAGCCCTAAGCATCCTAAAGCATCCAAGAAAAGTGTGTATCCAACATTTGCTTGAAGACTGCCAGTGAGGACACCAGTAAGGACACCAGAAGAACCCTACTGTTGTGAGTGTAAAACCAAGGAGAGGAAAGTGAAGTAAGATGCATCGAGTCCCCATTGTGGAGGAAAATACGTTATAAATGAAGCAATAATAAGAACTGTAGCTGAAGATAAAATGTGGGAGATGGATGGTCATTGTGAGTCCCTGCATGTAGTTTGGAGTTCCTGCATAGTTCAGGGGGTTGGACTAGATGACCTTGGAGGTCCCTTCCAACTCTATGATTCTATGATTCTAAGCAGAGAAAGATGAGGATACATGGTTTGTCAGGTGGAGAAAAAGACAAAACAGCATGGGGAATCTGAGGATAATGGGTATTGGTAATGTGCTGCTTCCAAGCTATGTCTGTGTTCCTGAGAGGGATCCTTTGGATATCATTCATTCATTCATTCATTCATTCATTCATTCATTCATTCATTCATTCATTCATTCATTCATTCATATGCCGCCCTCCTCAGAGGGTCAGGGTGGTTTACATAAAACGTATAAACAATACAGAGTCCATAACATTATTATTATTATTATTATTATTATTATTATTATTATTATTATTATTATTATTATTATTATTATTATTATTATTATTATTCGATTTATTGCCCTCCACTCCCTTGCGGCTCGTGGCGGGTTACAACATTCTAAAACCCCCATACAATCCATTAAAATCCATTAACAACAACTACAATCCAACAATTATTAGTTAGCGAGCTAACATGGCAAGATCGGCTAGTCAACTTCCCCCTCCCCCTACTAGCAGGTGGTGAGGGGATAATAACTGATAATTGAAACAGTACAAACAGTGCAAACAGGTCCAGAGTGCATTGATGGAGTTTCTGGGAGGGAAGGAACAGGGACCCTTCAGTCGCTGTTGGTTATGCCTGGTCTAAAGTGAACAGAGTTGAAGTACAGTAAAACGGGATGCAGCAGCAGTGGCCCCCCCTCCCTCCCTCCCTCTTTCCCTCCCTCTGACTTGGCTCACCATCACCTCCTGAGTGCGTCTCCCGTAAGCCTGTCAATTTCCCGCTTGCACGGTTGGCGCAGGTCAGGTGGGGGCCAAGGGCAGGCCTCTGCCTGGCGTGCTTGCGGGGGGCTGGACTGGGCTGCGGCAACCAACCAACCAACCCAGGTTCCACCAACCAATCTCTGGGCACTCCCCCACCTGGATTTGGAAACTGCCAGACGCCGGCGGTGACAGAGAGCTTTCACGGCCTGTTGGGAAATGAAAGGAATCATAGAATCATAGAATCATAGAGTTGGAAGGGGCCATACAGGCCATCTAGTCCAACCCCCTGCTCAACGCAGGATCAGCCCTAAGCATCCTAAAGCATCCAAGAAAAGTGTGTATCCAACCTTTGCTTGAAGACTTCCAGTGAGGGGGAGCTCACCACCTCCTTAGGCAGCCTATTCCACTGCTGAACTACTCTGACTGTGAAAAACTTTTTCCTGATATCTAGCCTATATCGTTGTACTTGAAGTTTAAACCCATTACTGCGTGTCCTCTCCTCTGCAGCCAGCAGAAACAGCATCCTGCCCTCCTCCAAGTGACAACCTTTCAAATACTTAAAGAGGGCTATCATGTCCCCTCTCAACCTCCTTTTCTCCAGGCTGAACATTCCCAAGTCCCTCAACCTATCTTCATAGGGCTTGGTCCCTTGGCCCCAGATCATCCTCATCACTCTCCTCTGTACCCTTTCAATTTTATCGACGTCCTTCTTGAAGTGAGGCCTCCAGAACTGCACACAGTACTCCAAGTGTGGTCTGACCAGTGCCGTATACAATGGGACTATGACATCTTGTGATTTTGATGTGAGGAAGAATTTGGGGAAATGGGTAGCATTCTTGGCTGAGGCTCTCAACATGGCAGGGAGGAAGCGGGACATTTGGACACTCTCCGGAACACGGGACATTTCCGCCAAAGGCGTGAGTGTCCTGCTATTATCGGGACACCTAGTCAGCTTAGTCTGGTCTCAACCAAATGCCTGGCAGAAGAGCTCCTTTTTGCAGGCTCTGCAGAACTGCTTTAGTTCCGTCAGGACCTTTGTCTCCTCCAGGAGCTCGTTCCACCAGGTGGGGGCCAGGACAGAGAATGCTCTGGCCCAGCTTGAGGCCATGTGGGCATCTTTAGGGCCAAGGACTGGTGATGTTGGAGTGTAGAGCTCTTTGAGGGGTGTAGGCAGGGAGGCAGTCCCTCAGGTACACTGGGTGCTGACTGCATACTCTTTCTCTGGGAATTACTGTAGCACAAAAAGGAAAACCTTGGACACCCAGGTTCATAAGTTCCATGGGTTTTTCTTTTGAGTGTATAAGTTCAGACAAGGATTTTCTCTTTTCCAGACCGTACCCCAGAATGTCCAGACTGCACTGAGAACCTGCTTAGCTCAGCTGAAATTATCCACACCTAAAATGAAGCAACAACTCTTATTAAGATAGCATCAAGTGACAAAAAGCACAAATAGCAACAGAAGAACAAAGCAAGCCATGCGTGACTCTCACTAGTCCTCCAGGAAAAGGTGAATGAAGCATATTCCAAGGTGGCCCAGAACTGGAATTGTAGCATCCATCTGCATAGCTTAGATTGTGATTACATAGCTTCCTGGTGACATGTGAGTAGAGGTTTAAAATGCATCACCAAACAACTGAAATCTGAAAGAGGGCAGAAAGAGAGAAAGAAGTCTGTGTGGATTTAGTCATTCTGCTCTGGTCAGTGTTCAAATCCGTCCAAAACTTTTCCTCTCACTGTTACTTGGATCCCATCAGTGGTTGAACACCAGCTGTGGCCTGGGCCCATTCCGCACACATAGGATAATGCACTTTCAATGTGCTTTGGCAGCTGGATTTTCCTGTGCAGAACAGGATAATCTACTTCTAAGGTGCACTGAAAATTCGTTATCTATTTTGTGTAGAATAGGCTCTGAAAGGTGTGTTTCGCCCTGTCCTCCTTGGTATTCCCAATCCCTGGAGGAGATTTCTCCCTCTCTATTCAACCACTGCCACACTTGACATTTGTAGGAATTGCCCCCTGGGAAGGTCAGAACTCCTGCCTTTCTTTTGATGTTCTAAGGCCTTGCCTCTGTGTCTCCTGCCTGCCAGGATTCTAGACTTGTAGACAAGAAAACTTCTCTTCTGGAAAGTGTATTCATTCTCAAGCAAAAGCATCCAACAAGCGAACTAGCAGAACTAAAGATACACGCATGGATTCACATGTATAAAACACAGGAACATCCCCTCCCCTCCTTCCCATGGGAAGGTGATGACTTCAAGGCCAAGCGACCAAGCCCTATGAAGATAGGTTGAGGGACTTGGGAATGTTCAGCCTGGAGAAAAGGAGGTTGAGAGGGGACATGATAGCCCTCTTCAAGTATTTGAAAGGTTGTCATTTGGAGGAGGGCAGGATGCTGTTCCCATTGGCTGCAGAGGAGAGGACACGCAGTAATGGGTTTAAACTTCAAGTACAACGATATAGGCTAGATATCAGGAAAAAAATTTTCCCAGTCAGAGTAGTTCAGCAGTGAAATAGGCTGCCTAAGGAGATGGTGAGCTCCCCCTCACTGACAGTCTTCAAGCAAAGGTTGGATACACAATTTTCTTGGATGCTTTAGGATGCTTAGGGCTGATCCTGCGTAGAGCAGGGGGTTGGACTAGATGGCCTGTATGGCCCTTTCCAACTCTATGATTCTATGATTCTATGACTTGGGTTTCAAAGGAGACTAAACATTCTTCTAATCAGGGTACCAGGCGCAGGAGGGCAAACTAAGCCAAAGGGAGTGTAGTATCTTATCACAGCATTGTTGTGGGAAGCGGAGACCATAAAGCACAAACTGGGGAATGTGGCCTTGAGGTGTGAAGGGAACCAGCACTGGGAAACATCACAGGTCAGGCAAAGCACTCAGCTCCAGCCATCAATCACAACTATCAATTAGGGATACATGGCAGAATACCCAGAATTCTGACACTGCCAACCAGCAACTGGTTACGACAGGGACAGCTTACTGCCTTATGCACCAAACAGAGAATAGCTACTTGCCAACCGGCTGCCCTCCCTTTCCTCCTGTTACTTCTTTAAAAATAGCATGTCCAAGAGAGTGGAGATCTTCAACGTGCAGATAACCACTAAAATTAAAATTTAAACATTTCTTTAAAAGAATAAGATTTACAGGCATACTTTTAGCACAGCACCAGTTTGAGCAAGGGGTTCAAAAATCCCTCTGTGATGATCCCGCGTGCATTTCCAGCAAGTGCCACGTCACATCTTAAGCAGGAGAGTCTTTCTTGAAAGAAAGCATAATCAAATCAATGAAATGTGTTGGATCTGAAAACAATTTTCAGTGTGGAACCAATACAGTTTTCTACAAAGCCCCTCTCTCAGCATCAAAACCATATCACAGCTCAACTCCTACTTGAGGATGGGCTGTCACCCCTTTACATGCAGAAATGGAAACTTGTGGATGCTTATTGCAGGTGTGGATTGCAATCTCTACTTCAAGGGCAGGAATGCAGGTAAGCAGCCTTTCCCCCCTAGCGCCCAGTAACCAACATTCTTCTTGCAATTTATCTCACACAAGGTGCTGAACAACATCAAAGGATTTATAACACACCTCCCCTGGGAATCTAGTTTGTTCCCATCAACCAGGACAGATGTCCTCTGATACTGTAATTTCCTCACAGGCAGGCAACACATAGGAATCCACATCTGGAAAACTGCAAAACAAATGATCAAAACTGTGAGGAACATTGTACAATTGAATGAACACATGACAGACGTCATAGGTCATGGCACCCTCTCCTTATACATGACCTATCAGATGTTAAATATAAGGCAGCTTAGGAAGTTACAGAAGTCTAGAGAAGGGTCGTGCTCGCTTCGGCAGCACATATACTAGAATAGGAAGAAGTTTAGAGGAGGTCCATTACCTTCAAGTCTTCTTCAGTTGTGCGGGTCAGCATATGGCAATGGCTGGCCTCCTCCAGACCTCGGTTAAGGGTTCTGTCTACCTCAATGGAATCTGCACCAAGAAAAAGACCTTCCTACTTACTCCCAAGACTTTCATTATCTCTCTGTTCCTCACCAATCGGTCAGATGAGGTTGGGTCAAAGAAGCTTTTGCTGAAGTCTGCAGAAAGTGCTTACTGAAGTACTTCTAGTATTACCTCCCAATATCGGTTTCCTGCTTGAAGGGGCAATGATGGGACCATTCTAGCTGGACCTATTTCTGAAGAGGTAGCTGAGGTGAGGCTGGAAAGCATATTACACGAACTTCCCCCTCCTTGTTCTCTGCCCAAAGAGACAAACATTTAGAAACTCCACAAAGACTATCAAGGAAATTGTATCCTTTCCTTTTCTTATGAAATGGAATTTTGTTCTGTTTTCTTTACGTTTTGGAGAATCAGAGGTTTTCCTACGGAACCCTTTTTAAAGTTTGAAATGTGTTGTGGGTGGTCAACATTTCTCTCTCGTTCTCTGGCTCTATTACTGAAGTCTTAGGTAAGTTCTGTTGTCACAAGTCCTACTAACAATTAACTTGTTCTTACCTCCCAAAGAACCTGTTTTACTTCTATATTCTGGAAAAGTAAGCTATAATTAAGCTATTATGGTGACTGAGATTTCTTCCTCCATTCATATCCTTAAGGTACTTGTTGAAAACCTAAGGTACTTGTTGAAATCTGAAGATATAATAGAGATGTTTGTGTAATTTCCATTATGTCAGTCTCAGTGGTCAGCATACAAGAGCCATAAACTTTGAACCCTGTAGTCATCTTGATCTGGGCCCTCAAGAAATATCTATATTGCTCCTGGCTGGTTGAGTTTTGATATTTCAGAGAGAGAAAAAAATCACTATTGTTTTCTCTTTAGACAAAATGGCTTTTCAGGGGGAAAAAAAGGCTTCTTATTGGTTTTAGGTCGCCCAAGATTAACAATGCCCTTTGCATTACTTTGCAGGTTCTTCACCAGGGCAATGCATTTGGCTAATCCAAGATGAAGTAGTAGTAGTAGTAGTAGTAGTAGTAGTAGTAGTAGTAGTAGTAGTAGTAGTAGTTGATGTTGCAACAAGCTGAGTGACCTTGGGCTCACCACAGCCCTGATCAAGATGTTCTGACCAAGCAATAATATCAGGGCTCTCTCAGCCTCACCCACCTCACAGGGTGTCTGTTGTGGGGAGAGGAAAGGGAAGACAAATGGAAGCTATTTTGAGACTCCTCTGGGTAGAGGAAAGTGGCATATAAGAACCAACTCTTCTTCTCCTTCAGTAATCTCAGGGCTCTCTCAGCCTCTGCTCTCTCACAGGGTGTCTCTTAGAGGGAGAGGAAAGGATGGCAAATGGAAGCCTCTTTGAGATGCCTTCAGGTAGAGAAATGTGGCATATAAGAACCAACTCTTCTTCTTCAGTAAATTCCGGGCTCTCTCAGTCTCACCCACCTCACAGGGTGTCTTTTGTGGGGAATGGAAAGGGAAGGCGACTGTAAGCCGCTTTGAGACTCCTTCAGGTAGAGAAAAGCAGCATATAATAACCAACTCTTCTTCTTCTTCTCCACTGGTAAGCAGAGATTTTGGACCTCTGATGCTCCATCCAAGCTAGATCCCCCAACCCTCCATTGTGAAATTTCTGGAGATTTGAATGTGGAACCTGGGCAGGATAGAATCTGGGGAGGAAAGGGATGTCATTCCATAGAGTCCACCCTCTAAAGTTGCCATTTTATCCCTACAGAACTGATCTCTGTAGTCTGGAGACTAGTTGGAATTCCAGGAGAACCTGAGTCCCCAGTTGAAGGTTTGCAACCTTAAGGTCATCTCTAAAAATGCTGGAAGGGGCAAGATGGTCAATTGTAATCACCATCGTCTCCATGTCTGCTGTTTACTTCCTTGACACTCAACAGGAATTTTAATGTGTCATGGATGTCGGTGAAATTAGCAATGAGGGGTATAATCTTCAAAATGAGAGGGGAAATGGATGTTTGAGGCTTATTACATGGGGGTGGCACCTTATGAATGCGAACGATTCCAGTCAACATACGATTTTCTGGAATGGGGTCATGCATAACATTTTGACTGGCATGCTGGTAAGTGGCCAATGAAGACGCGAGACAACTTCTTTTGACATCAACAAAGCCACAGCTTAACTACCCACACCAAGGGGGTGGCCTGGCATGAGGTATAGAGTAATCCCCATGCTGACATGGGCTCAAGGGGCGCCCAGGGTCCCCCTCCCTCCCAGCCGGGAAGAAGGAAGGAAACCAGGGGTAGGAAGGGGATTTTTCACCCCGCCATGTTGTGATGGATTTTAAGTCTTTTAATGGGAGTTTGAATGGGGTTTTAAGACACTGTGACCTGCCACGAGCTGCTTAGGGAGTCAAAATCAAAAATAATAAATAAAATAAATAAGGATCCCTTGCCCCTTGAAGCCCTCCAACAGTAGGAGGCTATTAATGGTTGTTGGGTGTCCACTTCATTCAACCATCTCTACCTCCTGGCTCCGAGTCCCTGAGCTTCCCAGCCAGGCAAGGCCTCGCTCGGTATTAGCCGATCTCTTATTGAGACCCTCACCTCAAGGCCCCAGTACACAAACTGGTCCTTGACAAAATACTCTACCTCATGCCCCTATTCCTCAGCTGTGATGAAAAATAAGGAAAACAGTTGTCCAACAGGGCGGGAGGGTGGGTAGCTGCCCTCTGCTCATCCAGATGGCAAAGAGGATGGATGCCGGGCTTGTGGTACATATAAACACGCACCCGGGACCACCCCCTACGCCGCTGCCACAGGATGCACCTCAAGTCTTCCTGGCCCGCCCATCCACCGCATCAACAGCGGCCTCCATTTGCTCTTAACACTGCCTAGTGTTGCACCGCTGTGGAATTTTGTCGAAAGATTCTGAACATATGTCTCTTCTCACAGCATCTCTCAACTTCTGAATTCTCAGAAATTTGGGGACACACTAGGAAGGAGCACACACTGGTAAGAGGCCATCAAAGGAGTGAACTGTATGCAAGCAAAGAAAAATCTGCAGTTTGCAATAAACTAATATAATCCTTAGAATTATATTGTAAAATAATAGAATTCCTTATAACCTCTCAAGATCATTACAATCCTCAGATCAGGATCTGCTTAGGGACCCTGGCCTGAGAGAGGTGAAACTGGCTTTGACCAGGACCAGGACCTTTTTGGAACAAGCTCCTCAGATCAGGGCTCTCAGACAGTTCCGCAGTTTTCAAACGGTATGTTCATTTTATTGATGTTTCCTGCCCTGAGAGTCTAGAGGGATGGGTTATGCAGAAAAAATTATCATTATCACCATTATTATAAAAATTTAACACTCATTATTACACAAGAGACTGGTCCTAGAAGTCTGAGGGGAAAAATATTCTACATCTTTTCTTTTGTTCAAAGCAAAAACTAGACTTTTATCCAGATAGCAGACCTGGAATGAATATCCATTTGGTGTCCAACCCTTCACTGGTATAACTACAACAACAACAAAAAAGGTCATGCATATAAATGACCCAAAATAACAAAGCTGATGTGATCAGGTGTGTTCAGGTTCATATGTCCATAGGAGAGAAAGGAGTTCTTACCCATGGTGACCAAGAGTTTATGATAAGGAGCACATTCTCTCCAAAAATCTAGTAAGAAACAGAAGGAACACAGAGCTAACAACGATAAATTGAGGAGCCTAACCAGAAACTCCCAATTCCCTTCATTTTTGACAATGCCACAGTGCAGCTCTCAGCATTGACTTGTCGACCAAACTTGATATTCCTAGCTTTATTTTCGGAATATTAGGTCTTTCAGAGACAATAATTATTTTCATGTTTGGTTCTGCAAAGAGCTGGTTCTTATATGTTGCTTTTCTCTACCTGGAGGATTCTCAAAGCCGCTTACATTCGCCTTCCCTTTCCTCTCCCCACAACAGATACCCTGTAAGGGAGGTGAGGCTGAGACACCCCAGATATTACAGAAGAAGGTTGGTTCTTATATGCCACTTTTCTCTACCCAAATTTGTGAAACATTTATCAGATGATATATGAACATATACGGTTATGTTGACCCGTGTCCCCTCCCAAAATGGCCAGTGAAGGGCCTGGAGGGCATTTCTGAACCATGGTGAAAACCAAGTTGACTGTGAAGACCTCCAAGAGAATCTCCAGAAACTGAAGGGGCAACATTTTGGCAAATAAAGTCAAATGATTGGTAATTGCAAGCTGGTGCACATTGGGACACAAAATCCCAAATACAAGTCTTGGGTAACAGAATCAGAACCAAATCAGAATCAGAGATGGACAGGGGGAAAGATCTTGAGATTGTAGCGGACAGGTCAATGAAAGTGTCAACTCAGTGTGCTGTAGTGGTTAAAAAGTATTGGAATTGCAATCAGCAAGTAATTTGGTGTCATGCCCTTGCTACCACCTCCTGTCTCCCAGGAGTTGCCACAGCAAGCACAGACTGCAGCTGAGCCAGCTCTGGCAGAAGAGAGAGGGGCCTCTGAATGTGCAGCAGGGGGAAACTGCACAAGTCAGCCAGGCTCTTCCAAAGAGGCATCTTTGGTGCAGCTGCAGAAGCATTCCAGCCCTGACAGCTCATCTGAACAACATAGACAAAGCAGAAGGGTGGTGTTTGCTGAAAACCAAAGGAGCCATAGACTGCAGGCAGGCTGTCAAAGTAGATGGGGACCAGCTGGGATAGCTCCTGGGGAGGATGAGTGAATCCTCCCTCAGGTGCAGCCAATTAGTTGGGCTGCTTTCAGGAGAGACAGCAGCAGCTCTTCGGTGTGGATTCAATCTATGCAGAAACCCTCCTGTTCGGCTTGGATTCCTTGGTTTGCAAACTTTTGACTCTCATCCGCTTCCCTGATTCCTGGCAAACGGCTTTTGACTACGTACCTGGTAATTGGACTGGCTTTGTTGAATATATGCTTATCTGGACTCTGACCTTGGCTTTCCCTCAACTACTCTTTGCTTCGCCCTTTGCTTGCTTTGATTCTTGACGACGGACTGGACATTTACTTTACTCTGGCTAGGCTCTGCAGCCTAGGCACATACTGCCACTGGGTGTGGCCAGCTAGGGCAACATATTTGGTGAAGTCAGCCTGGATGAGCCATTATTAAGCCGCTTAAGGAGCTGAGCTGTACCTGTGTGCTCACTAGTGCATCAAGTGGTCACAGGTGTGATTGCAAAGGTAATACCCTGAGCGCATGTCCGGTAGATTCTTATGTTTAAGGTGGGCTCCCACCCACTTCGTGGTTCTTCAAGAAGAAGAAGCTCAGTGTGTGTACTTCTGCTGATGGGTGAGATGTCATCTGCCTGCAGCCTAGCCACAAGAGGCTTGCAATGTAAACAAAACAAAACAAAACAAAACAAAACAAAACAAAACAAAACAAAACAAAACAAAACAAAACAAAACAAAACAAAACAAAACAAAACAAAACAAAACAAAACAAAACAAAACAAAACAAAACAAAACAAAACAAAACAAAACAAAACAAAACAAAACAAAACAAAACGGTGATGTTTTTGGAACTACTATCTTAAGTTTCTGTACTCTGCTTCAGTAAGGAGACTGAAGCAAATGGATATGATTTTCTTTATTGTGCAGGGTGCTGGACTAGATGACCCTGGAGGTCCTGTCCAACTCTGATTCTATATGTTTCTGTAAATAACCCTTCCAGTAAAGATTCTCTCTCTTTTAAACCTCAAAGCACCGTGAGTCTGGATCGATGCCCCATCTACAAAGTTATCTAATAACGACATACTTTCAAAATGCTCTGTCATTCTGAAGCTGTATTTCTATGGAGGGACCTAGGACCAAGACCAAACAAGCAAACAAAAAAGCAAACTCTTTGTTAGGGATTATTATTAAAGGGACTGAACATAAAATGGCCAATATTACAAGGTCCCTATATCGATATATTGTTCTGCCTCATTTGGAATACTACTGTGACAAAGTTATAATGAAAGAGGGTTCCCCCCACTCCAGTGCTTGGATGGATTGAACCTTGGCCAGAGTGGTAGTTCTTGACTATTTTGATTTCTTATTGTGAGCTCCACGTCTGAAATTATTATGACACATTGTGGGAAGCTTCATGTTTTATCATTTTTATGCCACCAAAGAATGGCCGCAATTGAAAGAAGGCCAGCTGTTGACCCTGCAGGAAGGCGGGCCAGGAAAGATGCGGCTGCATCGGGCCTGCCGGACCATGTGAGCGCCTAGTTAGGCAAGCACAGCATGTGTGTGAGGGGTGGGCTCCTGGATGCATACTTAAATGGGATGTGGGAACCCATCCTCTTTGCCTTTGGATCGCTGCTAGGAGAGCTTACCAGCCTGCCGACCCTGTCCTTCTGGTTCAGAAGTATGGTTGTATCTGTTTTGTCACAGCTGTGGTGCAAAGGGGCACGAGGAAGAGCTTTTTGTCCAGGGACCAGTTTGTGTACTGGGATCTGAAGATTTGGGACGGTCTCATTAAGAGATCTGCTAACTACCGAGCACCACCTTACCTGGCTGGGAAGGTCAAAGGCTTGGAGCCAGGCGGTTGTAGTGGTTGGATAAGGTGGGCACTCGCTTAACCATTCAAGCTGGCCGACTCCCGATGGTGGGACTCTAGGAGCAAGGGACCTGCCGCCCCATCTGGGAGGGAGGGGTACGCAGGGTGTCCCTGGAGTCCATGTTCGTAGCTGGTGCCAGGCCAACCCTCAGTTTTCGTGGATTCAGATCAATCTGTGGCCTTCTTATTGCCAAAGAATATTTGGTGCATCTTGATTGGCCCTATGCCACCCTGCTAGTCAACCTGGGCCCATTCTGCACACACTGGCTAATGCACTTTCAAGGTGCTTTTGCAACTGGGTTTCCTGTGAGGAATAGGAAAACCTACTTCTAAAGTGCATTGAAAGCGCATTATCTTACACATGCAGAATGGGCCCAGTTCTCATTGTAATACTGTACTATTATATATGTGTGCATATGGATTATTTGACCAGTGAGTAAGGCTTTCTGGATTGAAATGCATTTGGTCCACGATCATACCATGGTCAACTATTGAGACTATATGTGTAATATTGCACAGACCGTCCCTTCTATTTTAAAGTATTTTTTAGACTTCTTAAAGTGCCCTTACGAATAAATATTCCTATTTTAATTTTGATATTTATATGCTGATCAACCTCCAGGTTGTTGCTTTTTTCCACGTAGCTCAAAGAGGACACTGCTGAGATGAAAAAAGTGCAGAAGAGGATAACCAAAATAGCTAGGGGGTTGGAGTACCTCTCTCCGAAGGAACAGCTGAAAAATCAGGGACTTTTCAGTTGAGAAAAGAAACAACAAAGAGGGGATACATTGAGGTGGATAAATCTAGATGGACTTCTGTTCCTGTCCAGCAAGCCATGTGGCCAGCACGCACTTGGAGTCCTGTGTGCAGTTTTGGAGGCCTCACATCAAAAAGGATATGGACAAAATGGAGAGGGGGCAGAGGAGAGCGATGAGGATGATCTGGGGCCTGGGGACCAAGCCCTGTGAAGAAAGGCTGAGGGACTTAGGAATGTTCAGCCTAGAGAAGTGGAGGTGGAGATGGGACAGGATGGCTCTCTTGAAGTCTTTGAAAGGTTGTCTCATAGAAGAGAGCAGGGAAAGGATCTTGTTGGTAGCTAAGAACAGGACTCACAGTAGTGGCTTTAAATGAAATGTAGAAAAGTAATGGGTAGATCAGAAGAAAAAAAAATCCATAGAGTAGTTCAGCAGTGGAAGGGGCTGCCTAAGGAGGTGGGGAGTTCTCCCTCACTGGTGGTCTTCAAGCAGCAGTGGGACAGATGCTTCTCCTGAATGATTTAGGCAGATCTTGCATTGATCAGGGGGTGGGAATAGATGGCCTGCATGGCCCCTTTCCATTCTAGGGTTCTGTGACTCTAGTTCAGCAGTGGAATGGGCTGCCTAAGGAGGTTGGGGGCTCCCCCTCACTGGAGGTCTTTAAACAGTGCCTGGACAGAGACTTCTCGTGGATGCTTGGATTTTAGTAAAGCTTTTGACAAGGTTCCCCATGATGTTCTGATGGATAAATTGAAGGACTGCAATCTGGATTTTCAGATAGTCAGGTGGATAGGGAATTGGTTAGAGAACCACACTCAAAGAGTTTTTGTCAATGGTGTTTCATCAGACTGGAGAGAGGTGAGTAGCGGGGTACCTCAGGGCTCGGTGCTCGGCCCGGTACTTTTTAACATATTTATTAATGACCTAGATGAGGGGGTGGAGGGACTACTCATCAAGTTTGCAGATGACACCAAATTGGGAGGACTGGCAAATACTCCGGAAGATAGAGACAGAGTTCAACGAGATCTGAACACAATGGAAAAATGGGCAAATGAGAACAAGATGCAATTTAATAAAGATAAGTGTAAAGTTCTGCATCTGGGTCAGAAAAATGAAAAGCATGCCTACTGGATGGGGGATACGCTTCTAGGTAACACTGTGTGTGAACGAGACCTTGGGGTACTTGTGGATTGTAAACTAAACATGAGCAGGCAGTGTGATGCAGCGGTTAAAAAGGCAAATGCTATTTTGGGCTGTATCAACAGAGGCATCACATCAAAATCACAAGATGTCATAGTCCCATTGTATACGGCACTGGTCAGACCACACTTGGAGTACTGTGTGCAGTTCTGGAGGCCTCACTTCAAGAAGGACGTAGATAAAATTGAAAGAGTACAGAGGAGAGCGACGAAGATTATCTGGGGCCAAGGGACCAAGCCCTATGAAGATAGGTTGAGGGACTTGGGAATGTTCAGCCTGGAGAAAAGGAGGTTGAGAGGGGACATGATAGCCCTCTTTAAGTATTTGAAAGGTTGTCACTTGGAGGAGGGCAGGATGCTGTTTCTGTTGGCTGCAGAGGAGAGGACACGCAGTAATGGGTTTAAACTTCAAGTACAACGATATAGGCTAGATATCAGGAAAACGTTTTTCTCAGTCAGAGTAGTTCAGCAGTGGAATAGGCTGCCTAAGGAGGTGGTGAGCTCCCCCTCACTGGCAGTCTTCAAGCAAAGGTTGGATACACACTTTTCTTGGATGCTTTAGGATGCTTTGGGCTAATCCTGCGGTGAGCAGGGGGTTGGACTAGATGGCCTGTATGGCCCCTTCCAACTCTATGATTCTATGATTCTATGCTTTAGGTGGATCTTGCATTGAACAGGGGGTTGGATTGAGTGGCCCGGATGTCCCGTTCCCACTCTAGGATTCTTTGATTCTAAAACGCAAGTTCTCCCTCCCCATTCCGCAAGTTCTTAGAAACAAGCAAGTGAATCCACAAACGGAATTTTGATGCAAGCTAAAGCTTTATTGGGAGAAAAAGGAGAGAAGGTGACATCCTTGCCTGTTAAGCATTTTCGGGGATGGCAGCATGCCTCTTTCACTCAGCAAACGTGGCTTTTGAAGAAGACGAAGAAGAATAGGTTTCGATAGCCCACTTTTCAATACCGGAAGGCATCTCAAAGTGGCTCACAACCACCTTCCCTTCTTCTCCCCACAACAGACACCCTATGAGGGAGGTAAGACTGGGAGAACTGTCCTGTGAGAATAGCAGTATCCGGACTGTGACGAGCCCAAGGTTACCCAGCATGCAGAGGAGGAAGTGGGGAGTCCGGCACTCCAGATTAGAGGCCACAGCTCTTAATCGAGTACAGAGATAAGCAAAGGTTACTTTTGAAGCAGGAAGACCATTGGCGGCCCCTGAAACATTCAGAGGCCCACAGAATGAAGTTGTTCAAACCCTTTGGGTTCAAATTCAACGTTTAGGAAAACGAAATGAAGCTTAGATGTTTGGGGGGGGGGACAGTCTCAAGGCGAGAGCAGACTTTAGAATTCAATGAAACCTTCTTATGTTTGTGGTTGTTAGCATTTGCCATATCGTCGAGCGCCGACTGTTCCTGACTTGAACGAGGAAGACTCATGCCTTCCGTCACCCAAGTCCACGGAGTTGTCGCCCTTCAATCCGTTCCATGCTTTCCAGGTAGCCGTTTCATTCTCATCCTCGTGAAGCTCCCCTTCCGGCTTAACAAGGAGAACCGCAGATGCGACCGCAAGGGGGGCAGCCCCCACAGGCCGTGTACCCTCCGACCTTCACCGGCTCACAGGAGGCTGCCATGATTGGCCCTGGGATCGTGACGACAGCAGGCGGCGGCTGGATCACCACTTCCGAGGGTGGGATCTGGCAGATGCAGGAGACGCTGGCCCCGCTGGTGATGCCGAGGCATTGGGCTGATGTCGAGTTACCGCAGCATGAAGGGGGGCAGCATGGACTGGGGCAGCAGCTCAGGGAGCCCAGACCGCCGGTTGGGTAGCTGCATGGGGAGCAGCATGGCTGGGAGCAGCAAGATTGGGGGCAGGAGGGGATGGCACAAGATGGAGGACAGCAAGACATCTTGGGAAGGTGGTGGTGCGTCTGAAATGACAGTAAGAAATGACAGGAGGAGGTGACAATGTGAATGGTTGAAAAATAAACTTGGGTAGAATCATAGAATCATATAGCTGGAATGGACCTCATGGGTCATCTAGTATAACCCCCTAATATATTTAAGAATATTTAATATCTACCCTACAGAGGCTTACATTCTTTGCCCTCATTTGACCTTTTTTAGGTTATCTTCTACACCCAAATGGTAACATAAAATCGCCGAATCCAGCATAGCAAGTTAGAATCATAGAATCATAGAGTTGGAAGGGATCTCTTGGGCCATCTAGTCCAACTCCTTGCACTATGCAGGACACTCCCTTCTCTCCCTGTAATTGCTCTGACATTGGGTTATGGCTGACGGATCTTATATGCCTCAAGATGATTCCAGTTGAAAGTTTGGGTCTTTACCTTTAAGGTCCTATGCAGACTGGGCCCTGCATATCTGTATACGTCCCCAGAGACATCTTTGATCAGCAAAGGCCAGATGTTTTGAAGTCCCTGGGTCCAAAGAAGTATGCTTGGACTTGACCAGAGTCAACCTCTCCGTCAGACACCTATCCAGGCTCTGAAAATCTCCCAAGATGGAGAAGCTCCCACCTCCCAAGGAAGCCTGTTCCACTCAGAAACCACCCTGTCAGGAACTTCTTCCGGATGTTTAGACAGAAATAATTTTATCCAATTGGATCTGGTCTGTCCCTCCAAGGCAAGAGAAGACAACTCTGCTCTATCATCTTTGATCAGCAAATGCCAGATGTTTTGAAGTCCCTGGGTCCAAAGAAGTATGCTTGGTCGTTCCTTGCTCCCACTTGATGGAATGAGCTCCCAGGAGGGATCGAGGCCCTGTTGGAATTCAAGGCCTACAAGATGGAGTTCTGTTGGAGTTCCTCAGGGCCTTCAAAATGGAGCCCTTCCGCCAAGCATATGGTTGAGGCCCTGAAGCTGCTAGGAGACTCCTTCTGGTAGCAAAAAGTGGGGTATAAAAACCAACTCTTCTTCTACAATTGGTGCATTCCGTATCTCTTGTTCCCTTAGATGCCCTTGTTCATACATGATAATTTCAAACAGTCACATCAAACGCTTTCTTTGCTTCCTCTGAAATTCATTGGGATTTTTCTTCCCGAATAAGAGAACCCCTAAACTTGCTTCCTTACCTTGCTTTCTTACTATATATTCAATAAGATAACATTACAAGGGACTTACCAAGAGCAGGAGACAGAAGCAAGCAAGAGAAGCTGGAGGAGCTGTGGAGATTGTGGCAGGTGGCAAGAACTTTTATACTGTTTCTGGGGAGTATTAAAATATATGACTCATTTCTGGGTCTATCATTTAATTTTCAAGGCTTCCTTGGCATCTTGTGAAATTTTAACCTTATGTTTTGACCCTGCAGTTGTCCCTCATTGTACAATATTATAGGTCTTGGTCAAAAAGTCCTATCCCAGTTGACTTGAGTCAGATCAGGAATGAACCTCTGGCATCTCCTGGCTGACTACAGAGGAAGCAAATTACCTGTCTTTCTCAGATTTTAATATTCCATTTCAAGGTGACAGCACATGAATTTGGAATTTGAGGATGTAATTTAGAATTTGAGGATGTAACCGATTTGCTCAGCTCTTGCTCGGTTCTCAGCTGTTGTTGTGTTCTGCTCTACATTTCTTCATTAAAAAAAACACAAGTTACTCCAGACATTGGCCTGTTCCCATTTCCTTTACAAGTTATTTTCATTCCTTACAGGTTAGTTATCGAAACAAGGATATAAACACATCGGAGTGGAGGGGAGAATTCTGAGGTGTTTATCTGATGCCTTTTTTGTATATGATGAGGCTTAATGAATTTATATTCCACAAGGTGAATATGAAGACCCATGAGGCAGAGGACCGAGCATCTCATATGTGAAGGTCACTAGGTGATTCAGGGACGAACTTACTTCACAAAGTTGTAGTAAGGATACATTGAAGAAGAGCTGTCTTTTTTGTACCCTGAAGGTACAAACTAACAAGGAATCTTAGAATCATAGAATCATAGAGTTGGAAGGGGCCATACAGGCCATCTACTCCAACCCCCTGCTCAACGCAGGATCAGCCCTAAGCTATAGGCAGCCTATTCCACTGCTGAACTACTCTGACTGTGAAATTTTTTTTCCTGATATCTAGCCTATATCGTTGTACTTGAAGTTTAAACCCATTACTGCGTGTCCTCTCCTCTGCAGCCAACAGAAACAGCATCCTGCCCTCCTCCAAGTGACAACCTTTCAAATACCTAAAGAGGGCTATCATGCCCCTGACTGATCTCTTAAAGACTAAGGAGGGGAGCAAGTCGGCAGCACACCCTGGCACGCCCTTGGTGTGGACGCCAGCCTGCCAAGCAGCTTTTGACAAGCTGAAAGCACTGTTCACCTTTGAGCCGGTGCTCACCCACGCGGACCCTTAGAAGCAATTCACAGTGCAAGTAGACTCCTCGGATGTGGCCATGGGGACGGTGATCCTCCAGGAGGGGGATGGCAAACTACACCCTATCGCCTATCTCTCCAAGAAATTTTCGGGTCTGGAAAAGAATTGGGCTATTTGGGAGAAAGAGGCGGCAGCTGGCTTTGGCAACCTGGCGGCACTGGCTAGAGGGGGCGACCCTCCCGTTCATAGTTTGGACGGATCACAAGAACTTGCAGGCGCTCAAGCAACCCCGCTCACTGTCCGCCAAACAGATGTGGTGGACGGAGTTTTTCTCTCACTTCAACTTTACCCTGAAGCATCTGCCAGGCTTGAACTTTCTGGCTGATGCGCTCTCATGCCTCCCCCAGTACGACAGCAAACGCGACCCATTGGTTGACATGGTGTTTACCTCCTCCCAGCTTGGTCTGATGGTCATGACACGCAGCAAGGCAAAAGGGGATGGGCCGTACCCGGGGGGCTGGGTCCAGAAGGACATCCAAAGTGATGCTGTATTTGTGAACCTCTGCTCCTCCCTAGTGGAGAAGGGGGGCCTGTTTTTTAAGGACGACCACCTATTTGTGCCTCATGGCGCCCGCAAGGAGGTTTTGAAATTGTGATTTGGGTGGTGATGGACGGTTTCTCGAAACAAGCTCATTTCGTCCCTCATGCGGGGATGCCCTCAGCTGTGAAACTTGCTTCTCTATTTGTCAACCACGTATATCGGCTGCACGGGATCCCTAGTAGAGTGCTCAAGGATTGGGGCCCGCAGTTCGTTGCCAAGTTCTGGCGGGAGCTGTTGAAGGTCCTGGGTGTGGAGCAAGCTCTCACGTCGGGCTACCACCCCGAGACAAATGGGAAAGGGTAAACCAGATTTTGGAGCAGTATTTCTGCTGCTTCATTAACCACCAACAAAATTATTGGGTCTCCTTAATCCCACTTGCCGAATTTGCCTATAACAATGTGGTGCACGCGTCCCCGGGGGTCCCGCCCTTCAAAGCTGTCTATGGGGCAGGTTTGACTGCAGTGGCCACCTGGGAAATCTCCTCTCCTGATGCCCCTGATGTCCAGAAGTGGGCGAGTGGAATCTCCCAGGCTTGGCCGTCCATTGTTGTGTGCCTGGACAAGGCGAAGTGTGCTTACATGGCCCAGGCCGATAAGAAACAGACAGCAGAGTGGGTCATGGGACCTTTTTTAGGTTCTCATATTCTACGCCCAAATGGTAACACAAAATCACCGAATAGAAAGTTAGAATCATAGAATCATAGAGTTGGAAGGGATCTCTTGGGTCATCTAGTCCAACTCCTTGCACTATGCAGGACACTCCCAATCCTATTGCTCATCCACTGTAACCTGCCACCCCCTTGAACCTTCGGAGAATCAGCCTCTCCGTCAGACACTTATCCAGGCTCTGAAAATTTCCCAAAATGGAGAACCTACCACCTCCCAAGGAAGCCTGTTCCACTCAGAAACCACTCTGTCAGGAACTTCTTCTGGGTATTTAGACAGAATTAATTTTATCTAATTGGATCTGGTCTGTCCCTCCAAGGCAAGAGAGAACAACTCTGCTCTATCCTCTCTATATGGCTACCTTTTAAATACTTGAAAATGCAGAACAACAAAGCAGACCTACAAAGGCTTATGAAGACTATTCCACAAGCAGGTACATAGCGCTTGCTGGCGTTCCAGACGCTATGCCGGATTTTAAAAAATTGTCTTACCTTTTGGGTATCCCTGTGTCCTCTATTTCACCGGGTCCCTCCCTTCTCTCCCTGTATTTGCTCTGACATTGGGTTATGGCTGACGGATCTTATATGCCTCAAGATGATTCCGGTTGAAAGTTTGGGTCTTTACCTTTAAAGTCCTACACAGACTGGGCCCTGCATATCTGTATCATGAATCATGGATCTTCACAACATTGGCCAGTTTCGGTTTAATTTCTGTGAAAGAACACTTGCATCATTTTATGGATGAGGGTCACCACAACTTGAGGCTGTATCAAAGGGTCGCGGCATTAGGAAGGTTGAGAACCGCTGCCATATATGATCATTTTGTCCCCACCCCAATGGCCAAAGAAGGCCTAGAGGGAATGGGAGGAAGAAGAAGAAGAAGAAGAAGAAGAAGAAGAAGAAGAA
The DNA here is from genome assembly GCF_049243985.1 of Paroedura picta. Taxonomy (NCBI): domain Eukaryota; kingdom Metazoa; phylum Chordata; class Lepidosauria; order Squamata; family Gekkonidae; genus Paroedura; species Paroedura picta. The sequence continues at coordinate 7,132,241 of NC_135369.1, forward strand.
GAAGAAGAAGAAGAAGAAGAAGAAGAAGAAGAAGAAGAAGAAGAAGAAGAAGAAGAAGAAGAAGAAGAAGAAGAAGAATTGGATCTTATATGCTGCTTTCCCCTACCTGAAGGAGGCTCAAAGCAGTAATATCAGGGCTCTCTCAGCCTTACCTCCCTCACAGGGTGTCTGTTGTGGGGAGAAGAAAGGGAAGGTGAATGTAAGCCGCTTTGAGCCTCCTTCGGGTCGAGAATAATGCCATATAAGAACCAACTCCTCCTCCTCCTCCTCCTCCTCCTCCTCTTCTTCTTCTTCTTCAAGATTCCTTTAGTTAGTTTGTACCTTCAGGGTACAAAAAACAGCTCTTCTTCAATGTATCCTTACCACAACTTTGTGAGGTAAGTTTGTCCCTGAATCACCTAGTGACCTTCACTGATGAGATGCTCAGTCCTCTGGCTCATGGGTCTTCATATTTACCTTCTGGAATATAAATTCATTAAACCTGATCACACACAAAAAGGCATCAGATAAACACCTCAGAATTCTCCCCTCCCCTCCGATGTGTTTATATCCTTGTTTCGATAAGGAACCAGGAATGAAAATAACTTGTGAAGGAAATGAGAATGGACCAATGTCTGGAGTAACTTTTTTTTTTAATGAAGACAGGTAGAGCAGAACACAACAACAGCTGAGAACCGAGCAAGAGCTGAGCAAATCAGTTACATCCTCAAATTCCAAATTACATCCTCAAATTCCAAATTCATAAGTGCTGTCACCTTGAAATGGAATATTAAAATCTGAGCAAGACAGGTAATTTGCTTCCTCTGTAGTCAGCCAGGAGATGTCAGAGGTTCATTCCTGATCTGACTCGTTAACTTGGATAGGACATTTTGACCAAGGCCTATAATATTGTACAATGAGGGACAACTGCAGGGTCAAAACATAAGGTTAACATTTCACAAGATGCCAAGGAAGCCTTGAAAATTAAATGATAGACCCAGAAATTAGTCATATGTTTTAATACTCCCCAGAAACAGTATAAAAGTTCTTGCCACCTGCCACAATCTCCACAGCTCCTCCAGCTTCTCTTGCTTGCTTCTGTCTCCTGCTCTTGGTAAGTCCATTGTAATGTTATCTTATTGAATATGTAGTAAGAAAGCAAGGTAAGGAAGCCAGTTTAGGGGTTCTCTTATTCGGGAAGAAAAATTCCAATGAATTTCAGAGGAAGCAAAGAAAGAGTTTGATGTGACTGTTTGAAATTATCATGTATGAACAAGGGCATCTAAAGGAAAGAAGACATAAGGAAGACACCAATTGTAGAAGAAGAGTTGGTTTTTATACCCCACTTTTTGCTACCAGAAGGAGTCTCCTAGCAGCTTACAATTGTCCTCCTTTACTCTCCCCACAACAGAGACAATGTGACGTAAGTGAGGGTAAGAGAGCCCAGATATTACTGCTCGGTGAGAACAGCTTCTAACAGGACTGTAACAAGCCCAAGGTCACCTATCTGGCAGCATGTGGAGGATGAGCAGGGAATCAAACTCTGCTGGCCAGATTAGAAGCCACTGCGCTTAACGAGGAAGAAAGAAATACCATAAATTTACTCCTAACTGTTACAGCAGCATGATGTTGTGGTTAGGAGTGACAGTGTTTAATCTGAAGAACCAGGGCCTATTCCGCACACACAGGATTATGCACATTCAATGAGCTTTGGCAGCTGGATTTTCCTGTGCAGAACAGGAAAATCTGCTTCTAAAGTGCTTTGAATATGCATTATCCTATGTGTGCGGAATAGGCCCCGGTTTGCAGCCAGGTGGGTAACCTTGGCCCTGTCACCATTCTCTCAGGGCTCTATCTTCTTTCCCTACCTCACAGGTTGTCTGTTGTGAGGAGAGGAAAGGTAGGCAATTGTGAGCCATTTTGGGGCTCCTTTGGGTCTGTGAATTGCACAGAGTTTTTATCTCAGTTATCAACTCCCTAGACAATTTTGAGTAAATCTTCCTGAGCCATGTCAGGCTCCCCAAGGTATTGAAGTGTATTTATTTTGTCATTTTTGTATCGTGCCCTCATGAATGATCACCACAGGGCAATGTACAACAGAGTTATAAATAACAATACATAATAATTGAAGGTTAAATCATTGCACACAATATTTAAAATTCTGATCTCTATCTAAAACCGCTAGCCCCATGGGGATGAGAAAAAGGGGCATAGGAAGAAGAAAGGATGAGGGGTAGAGAGAGATCTGGGCCCATTCCACACACATAGGACAATGCACTTTCAATGTGCTTTGGCAGCTGGATTTTCCTGTGTGGAACCGGAAAATCTAATTCTAAAGTGCATTGAATGTGCATTATCTATTGTGTGCAGAATAGGCCCTGGATAGGATGTTCATTCAGATATTTCTCCACTGGCCTCAACCATATGCTTGGCGGAAGGGCCCCATCTTGAAGGCCCTGAGGAACTCCAACAGAACTCCATCTTGCAGGCCTTGAATTCCAACAGGGCCTCGGTCCCTCCTGGGAGCTCATTCCATCCAGTGGGAGGAGGGAACGAAAAGGCCCTGATTCCGGTCAAGACCAAGCATACTTCCTTGGACCCAGGGACTTCAAAACATCTGGCATTTGCTGATCAAAGACGATAGAGCAGAGTTGTCTTCTCTTGCCTTGGAGGGACAGACCAGATCCAATTGGATAAAATTATTTCTGTCTAAACATCCGGAAGAAGTTCCTGACAGGGTGGTTTCTGAGTGGAACAGGCTTCCTTGGGAGGTGGGAGGTTCTCCATCTTGGGAGATTTTCAGAGCCTGGATAGGTGTCCGACGGACAGGTTGACTCTGGTCAAGACCAAGCATACTTCTTTGGACCCAGGGAGTTCAAAACGTCTGGCCTTTGCTGATCAAAGAGGTCTCTGGGGACGTATACAGATATGCAGGGTCCAGTCTGCGTAGGACCTTAAAGGTAAAGACCCAAACTTTCAACTCGAATCATCTTGAGGCATATAAGATCCGTCAGCCATAACCCAATGTCAGAGCAATTACAGGGAGAGACGGGAGGGACCCGGTGAAATATACAGAACAATAAGCAAACCAGAGGACACAGGGATACCCAAAATGTAAGACAAAATTGTTAAATCCGGCATAGCGTCTGGAACGCCAGCAAGCGCTGTGTGTCTGCTTGTGGAATAGTCTTCATAAGCCTTTGTAGGTCTGCTTTGTTGGATTTTCAAGTATTTAAAAGGCAGCCATATAGAGTAGCGATCCCCAACCTGTGGGCCACATATGGTCCTTCGACTAATTGGAGGTTGGCCCCAAAGGACAACTTCTCTTCCCCCCCCCCCGGCCCTTTACAACACACTTTGGGTGTCATTGTCTCCCATCACTCCCAGATGGGACTATCTCGTTGCAGAGAAACAAGCTGAGGGTTCCCATTGTCATGAGTTAAAATGTCCATGAAAATAAAATGTTCCTTATGTTCATTGTTGTGGCATGTCTGTATCTTATTTTGAAGGGATGTTTAAACATTACCATAGCGATCAGAGAGTGTTAGGGCAGTGGTGGAGAGGAGAGGAGTAAACTACCCCCCCCCCCCCGGGCCTCAGTAAAAGGCGTTGAGTGGTCCCCGGTGATAAAAAGGTTGGGGACCACTGATATAGAGGATAGAGCAGAGTTGTTCTCTCTTGCCTTGGAGGGACAGACCAGATCCAATTAGATAAAATTAATTCTGTCTAAACATCCAGAAGAAGTTCCTGACAGAGTGGTTTCTGAGTGGAACAGGCTTCCTTGGGAGGTGGTAGGTTCTCCATTTTGGGAGATTTTCAGAGCCTGGATAGGTGTCTGAAGGAGAGGCTGGTTCAAGGGGGTGGAAGGTTACAGTGGATGAGCGATAGGGTTGGGAGTGTCCTGCATAGTGCAAGGAGTTGGACTAGATGACCCAAGAGATCCCTTCCAACTATGATTCTATGATTCTAACTTGCTATTCGGCGATTTTATGTTACCATTTGGGTGTAGAAGATGAGAACCTAAAAAAGGTCAAATGGGGGCAAATGTAAGCCTCTGTAGGATAGATAATAAATATTTTTAAATATATTCGGACTATATTGATTAAAGTTAGGGGGTTGGAGTAGATGACCCATGAGGTCCGTTCCACCTCTATGATACTATGATTCTACCAAAGTTTATTTTTCAACCATTCACATTGTCACCTCCTCCTGTCATTTCACCCTGTCATTTCAGACGCACCGCCACCTTCCCAAGATGTCTTGCTGTCCTCCATCTTGTGCCATCCCCTCCTGCCCCCAATCTTGCTGCTCCCAGCCATGCTGCTCCCCATGCAGCTACCCAACCGGTGGTCTGGGCTCCCTGAGCTGCTGCCCCAGTCCATGCTGCCCCCCTTCGTGCTGCGGTAACTCGACATCAGCCCAATGCCTCGGCATCACCAGCGGGGCCAGCGTCTCCTGCATCGGCCAGATCCCACCCTCAGAAGTGGTGATCCAGCCAGCTGCTTTTTGCGTATTGATCCCGGGGCCAGTTATGTCTGCCTCCTGTGAGCCGGTGAAGGTCGGAGGGTACACGGCCTGTGGCGGCTGCCCCCCTTGCGGTCGCATCTGCGGTTCTCCCTGTTAAGCCGGAAGGGGAGCTTCACGAGGATGGGAACGAAACGGCTACCTAGAAAGCATGGAACGGATTGAAGGGCGATGACTCCGTGGACTTCCTCGTTCAAGTCAGGAACAGTCGGTGCTCGACGACATGGCAAATGCTCACAACCACAAACATAAGAAGGTTTCATTGAATTCTAAAGTCTGCTCTCGCCTTGAGACTGTCCCCCCTTCCCACATCTAAGCTTAATTTCGTTTTCTTAAACTTGTTGAATTTGAACCCAAAGGATTTGAACAACGTCACTCTATGAGCCTCTGAATGTTTCAGGGGCCCCCAAAGGTCTTCCTGCCTCAACAGTAATCTTTGCCTATCTCTGTACTCGTTTTACGTTGTATGCTTTCCCTTATCTCAGCTAAAACAGGCAGTGGAATACAGCCTGGTGTTGCAGCAGAAAGCATGCATGGGGTAATGGTTAAGAGCAGCGGCCTCTAATCTGGAGTGCCGGACTCCCCACTTCCTCCTCTGCATGTTGATTAACCTCGGGCTCGTCACAGTCTGGATACTGCTGTTCTCACAGGGCAGTTCTCTCAGTCTTACCTCCCTCTGTTGTGGGGAGAGGAAGGGAAGGTGGTTGTGAGCCGCTTTGAGATGCCTTCAGGTATTGAAAAGTGGGCGATCGAAACCTATTCTTCTTCATCTTCTTCAAAAGCCACGGTTTGCTGAGTGAAAGAGGCATACTGCCATCCCCGAAAATGCTTAACAGGCAATGATGTCACCTTCTCTCCTTTTTCTCCCAATAAAGCTTCAGCTTGCATCAAAATTCCGTTTGTGGATTCACTTGTTTGTCTCTAAGAACTTGCGGAATGGGGAGGGGTAATTTGTGTTTTAGAATCAAAGAATCCTAGAGTGGGAAGGGGACATCCGGGCCACTCAATCCATCCCCCTGTTCAATGCAGGATCCACCTAACGCATCCAGGAGAAGTCTCTGTCCAGGCACTGTTTAAAGACCTCCAGTGAGGGGGAGCCCCCAACCTCCTTAGGCAGCCCATTCAACTGCTGAACTAGACTCACAGAACCCTAGAATGGGAAGGGGCCATTCAGGCCATCTAGTCCCGCCCCCTGATCAATGCAGGATCTGCCTAAAGCATTCAGGAGAAGCATCTGTCCCACTGCTGCTTGAAGACCACCAGTGAGGGGGAGCTCCCATAAAAAGAACGTACCCCTCTCCCTCCTCCCAAAAAGATGCAGCAAAAAAGACTCAGATTTAGTCCTCCGGAAGACATGATTGCTGATATGGTCACCAAGCCAGAGGGAAGTTTGAGTACCATAGAGTTGGAAAGAGCATACAGGCCATCCAATCCAGCTCTCTTCTCAGTGCAGGATTAGCCTAAAGCATTCATGAAAAGTATCTGTTCAGCTGCTGTAGGAAGTCTGCCAGTGAGGGGGAGCTCACCACCTCCTTAGGCAGCCAATTCCTTTGCTGAACTACTCTGACTGTGAATATTTTTCCTGCTATCTAGCTGGTACTGTTCTTACCCATTGTTTACATACAAGTCCTAACATCTGCTTCCAACAGGAACTACTTCCTGTCCTCTTCCAAGTGACATTTTTTCAAGGGAGTAATCATGTCCCTTCTCAATTTCCTCTTCTCCAGGCTGAACATTCCCATGTTCCTCAGCCTTTCCTCAAAGGGCTTGGTCCCCAGGCCCCGGATCATCCTCATCGCTCTCCTCTGCACCCTCTGAATCTTCATATGTGTAAGACACTCGGGAAGGGGTTGTGGGTTCTGCAAGTATCACCTCTTCAGTTATGAAAGGCTAGTTTCCGTAAATTAATAACAACTTTAGGATAGAATCAATTTGGGCACCACAGATGAAGAGGGATATAGACAAGAGGTATGTCCAGAGAAGGGCAACATAGATGGTGGGATTGGAGACCAAGAGGTTTGAGGAGGTTTGGGGGAGCTTGGTCTGTTTAGCCTGGAGAGGAGACGACTGAGAGGGGATCTAATAACCATCTTCAAATATTTAAAAGTATGCCATATAGAGCAGTGGTCCCCAACCTTTTTCTGGCTGGGGACTGGCGGGGCAACTGCCCTGGCCACGCATGCGCACATGCGCCATGCGCAGCCGAAATCGTGCATGTGGCCGCGCATGGCGCATGTTCGCATGCACGGCCGGGCCACACATGCGCGGTGCACGGCGCGGCCCTGATTCCCTCTCCCCCATCCCGCAGTAAGAAGCTTCCCAGGCTGCAAGCTTGCGGTCCAAGGAAGTTTTTTACTACGGGGGGTGGGGAGAGGGAACCGGGGCCCGGCGCCCTGGCCTTCGCGGACCGGCATCGGGCCGCGGACTGCAGGATGGGGACCACTGATATAGAGGATGGAGCAGAGTTGTTCTCTCTTGTCCCGGGGTGACGGACCAGATCCAATGGGATGAAATTAATTCAAAGAAATTCCGTCTAAACCAGCGGAAGAAGTTCCTGACAGAGCGGTTTCTCAGTGGAACAGGCTTCCTCGGGAGGTGGTGGGTTCTCCATCTTTGGAGATTTTTAAATAGAGGCTGATTCTTTGAAGGTTCAAGTGGGTAGCAGGTGACAGTGGATGAGCAAGAGGGTTGTGAGTTTCCTGCACAATGCAGGGGTTGGACTAGATGACCCAGGAGGTCCCTTCCAACTCTATGATTCTATGAATTAGGTATAGAGTAGATTCATTCCACCAAAAGGGAAGATTTTATTCTTAATGAAGTGATCTTAAGATTGACTATTGAATAATCAATATATTGGAGATAGTTATTTCTATTCTACATGTACACAAGTGGTGGTATTTAGAGGGAAACTTCTTTTCACTTACTGGAGATGTCTGGGGGAGGAGATCACTTTCTGGGGATGCCTGGAGATGTCTGAGATGTCCTCTTCCCACAACAGAAACCCTGTGAGTTAATTGGCTGTGAGAAACTTTGATTTCTAAATAAGCAACCTCATAGAACCTCATAGTTTCTTTATTCAAGAACTATGAAAATGTCTACAACGAAGGCATAGTCCGGAATGAGACCCAAAGCATAAGAGCAAGGAATATAGGGGTCTCCCCTGGGAATTCAAAACAGGCAGAATTCAAACGAGTAAAAATAATGAGATAACGCTTTAGCCATTTGGAAAACAGGTCTGGGAACTATGGACACTAAACAAGGAAGGGGGGTGGAATGTGGAGGGAGGATAAGGAGTCATAAAACAGATTTGAGGCCACCACTCTTGAACCTCTACACCACAATATCACTTTATTTGGTTTAAAAGTACCACTGGTCTCCAACTTTGACTTCGCTATAGTTGAGCTATAGAATATCTTTTAATATGAAATGTAAGGATTAGAATATAGACCAGCCTTTCTCACCTTTTTCACATTGAGAACCCCCTGAAACAGTCTTCAGGCTTCGAGAAACACCAGAAGTGGTGCAATTGTGCAGAATAGGGTTGGGAAGCAGAGCTGTGGACACACCCACCCAAAGCCCCTCCCCCAGAGGCAGTTTGGTGTAGTGGTTAGGAGTGCGGACTTCTAATCCGGCATGCCAGGTTCGATTCTGCGCTCCCCCACATGCATCCAGCTGGGTGACCTTGGGCTCGCCACGGCACTGATAAAACTGTTCTGACCGAGTAGTGATATCAGAGCTCTCTCAGCCTCACCCACCCCACCGGGTGTCTGCTGTGGGGAGAGGAATGGGAAGGCGACTGTAAGCCGCTTGGTCAGAACAGTTTTATCAGTGCTGTGGCAAGCCCAAGGTCACCCAACTGGCTGCATTTGGGGGAGTGCAGACTTGAACCCGGCATGCCAGATTAGAAATCCGCACTCCTAACCACTACATCAAACTGGCTTACTATCGTCTCCCCTTCTACTCCCTACAACTGACACCCGTGAGGTAGGTGAGACTAAGGCAGCCCTGAGAGAACTGTGATTGGCCCAAGTCACACAGCTGGCTGCATTTGGAGGAGTGAGGAAGCGAGCCCAGTTCACCAGACTAGAGTTCATAATCACTATACCAGGATGGCTCCTTTACCTACTACACGAAGATGGCTCTCTTAACCACTACAGCAATATGGCTCTCTTAACCATTACTCCAAGATGGCTCCTTTACCCACTACACCGTGGCTCTGAAGGAAGGATCATGTAGGATTGTCCACCCTTCTTTGAGAGTCACTGTGCTGGAAATATAGTAATAAATGAGGTCTGATATCATACCAAGGGCTGAAGAAAATCCCCTCTTCCTCTAAAAAAATTAATAAATATTTTATTTCTACACCACCCCATCCTATCATTTTGGGGCAGTTAACTACAGCGTATAATCATACATAATAAAATTCATACAACCTTACAACTAAGATCCACCAACTAGAATTGAATTTCCTATGGGGGGAATTTGAAGAAATCCCCATTGGTGGCTGTTTCATGTTGGGAGGCAAATATTTCTTGGTCTTACTACCTGGCCTCAATCATAGGCCTGGAGGAACAGCTGGGTATTGCAGATCCTCCGGAATCTTGTGAGATCCCAAAAGGTCCTGATTTCCTCAGGCAGAGCATTCAGCCAAGACCATGGCTGAAAAGAGTTGAGGCCAGATTTATTTCCCTGAGGCCAAGGACCCTGAGCAGATTTAGAATGCCTGATCTTAATCCTCTTTGGGGGGGGGATCTCAGACCATTTTGGCCCCTGAATGGCAAGGTTAAAACCTTGAATCTGGGTCTGCATCTGGGTCAGAAAAATGAAAAGAATGCCTACTGGATGGGGGATACGCTTCTCGGTAAAACTGTGTGTGAACGAGACCTTGGGGTACTTGTGGATTGTAAGCTAAACATGAGCAGGCAGTGTGATGCTGTCAGGATCAGGGGGGTGGGGGGCATGTTTCTAAAAGACAACCGCTTGTACGTGCCCTTGTGTGCCAGGAAAGAGGTTTTGAAATTGTGCCATGACTCTAAGCCTGCTGGTCATTTTGGTTTCATAAAGACGCTCCACCTTGCCCTGAGGCACTATTCGTGGCCCTCTCTACGGAGGGATGTAGAGACTTACATACAGGGGTGCCCCGTTTGCTTGACTTCCAAGCCAATGGGGGGCAAGAAAAAGGGCTTGCTGCAGCCTGTCAGGATTGTAGAATCTCTGTCATAAATTAGCCTGAGTTCCTCCATGTCAGTTATACTGCTTAATTGAACCTGGCGCCTGCTAGCCCCGGCCTTGTAGTTTGTAGCAATAAAATAGAATAGTGATGTTATTCTAACCTTATCTTGTTATGGGCACACAGGGTTGTTGTCAATTCTCTCAAGGATGGGAGTCTGGAATCCTGTTGTTGTTTCACATATGTCTTTTCTCACTAACCCCCCTCCTTGGGAACTGTCAAGTTTTGGGCGGGAGAAATGTATTGATAAGCTGAGGCAAATCTGGCTTCGAGTCAGATTTGACTTTCAGTCCAATGCGTATAGTGCTAATCAATAAAACTATTTTCTTTTGAATAAGTTTTGTTGTGAGTTTCCTGTGCGTCTGACATCAAGTCAAATCTCACAACTCCTTTCACCTGCAAAATGCAGGGCGAGGGACATACTTTTTCTGAGCAGGGAGAGGGCCTGGATTGGGACCTCTCCCAGGGCGACGGCGCGAGTGCCGGCCCGCACAGCTCGGGCATGATGCGGGCAATCTCGGGGACAACCCCGGGGCCCGAGGAATTTTTGGAACGACACGTCACCCAGCGCAGGCGATTGTCAAAATACGACCGCCCTACTGGGGACGAGAGGTGGCCGGAGCACCTGGGACTGCCTAGCTACGCGCTGGAGCCTGTGGGTGAGACACAGGACTTGCAGTACAAGCTGGACAGGGTGACTAACTGGCTGCAGGATCTTTCGGGTCGGTTGGATCCGGAGGAGAAGCGCCGAACGCAACGCCTGCTGAAGGAAGTGCGTGGTGGTGGTGCGCACGATACCAGCCTGCGACGAGTGAGTGGTGGGCTTGCACTGCGGGAGCACGGCATGGCGGACACGCAGGCGGCAGCGGATGCTGAGGCGTTGGCCAGGGCCAGAGCGCAGCTGGAAATCGAGGCGGAGGCAGAGGCTCGAGCGAGAGAGCAACGCGAACAAGAAGGCGAGGGCGAGGAGCGAGAGGACGAAGGCGGCGCGGGCGGCGATGGAGCCGGAGGAGACGGCGCGGACGGAGGCGAGGACGCAGCGGCGGCGGCAGCAGCGGCGGCGGCAGCGGACGTTGCGGGAGCCGAGGCGGCGGCGGCAGCAGCGGCGCGCGAAGCGGCGCGAGCGGCAGCGCGAGCAGCGGAGGCAGCCCGGGTGGCGGAACGAGCAAGAGCGGCGGCGGGGAGAGGACGAGGCATCGGCCGTGGTGCAAGACCCCCAGCACCGGCCCCGGCACCGGCGGATTGGGGCCCGGGGCGCCTACCAGCCCACCTCCGGGGTGTGGAGATGCGGAGCACCTATAAATTCAAGGCTAAGTTTTCCGGAGACCCCTCCGATTTTCCTACGTTTCTGGTGCACCTCCAGGCCTACATGATGGAAATGGGGTTCACTTTCCAGGATGATGCTGAGAAAGTGCGCTTCGTGGGCCAAGCCCTAGAAGGCAAAGCAGCCAAGTGGTTTGTGGACTTGTACCGCTATCACCCCCAAGCCATTCGTGACTACAACCATTTCATGAGAGCCCTGCGCCAGATGTACGTGGAACCGTTTGAGCGAGAGACCGCGGAGAAGAAACTCAGAGCTCACCGACAAGGGAAGTTGTCAGTGGTCGAGTACGCCAGGGAGTTTAAAGAGCTGGCTTCCTCGGTGCCGGACTGGACGGAGCCCCAACGTGTGCTGTCGTTCGTGGGGGGCCTCAATCCTACTCTGGCAGACAAATGCCTCCTCCTGGAAGACCCGCTTACAGTCGAAGGTTGGGTCCAATTGGCTGGGGAGATGGAAAATCGATTGGAGCGAGCTTCGATGGTGCAAGTCCTGGCAGGCAAAACCGTGGCGAAAACTTCCACCCCGGCGAAAACCAAGCCCCGAGCCAAGTTGGAGCCGTCTGAGCGCTCCCGGCGCATGGAAAAAGGGCTGTGCTTGGGTTGTGGCCAAGCGGGGCACTTTCTCGCAAACTGCCCCTCAAAAGCAACAGCGACCCCGAGGGCCGTGAGCAGCGCCCCACCGAAAGCCCAGCCTGCCAAGAAAACCACTCCCAAGAAAAGTGCCAAGTCTCTCCTGGCGCCGGTGACTGCCGTGCCAGCAGTGGACGACTCGGAGGAGGGAAGCGGGCTGGAGGACGAGGATCAAGCCGAGGAGCAGTCGGGAAACGAGGACGGTCTGCTGTAAAGGCGCCCCGCCAGCAGGCCGCCAACAGGGGCAAACGCGTGGTGAGTGATTCCCCCTTACTACTCCTACCTGCCAAGCTCTCCAACCCCAAGTCGGGGAAAACAGTGGGAGTCCGGTGTATCGTGGACTCAGGGTGCACCCAATCCCTAGTGAGCCCAGCACTGGCCGAGACTTTGGGGGTGGGAAAGGTGCCGCTGAGGGAACCCTTGCCCATCACCCAATTGGATGGGAAATGTGCTCCCGGAGGGGAGGCCACGGCGAAAACGCGCCCAATGGACTTGGACATAAAAAAACATTGGGAGCAAATCCAGCCTTTGGTAGCCCCTCATTCTGCCTTCCCTTGTGTGTTAGGGTTGGATTGGCTGAAGGAACATGACCCCCTAGTGAAGTGGAAAGAAGGGACCGTGGACTTTACCTCTCCCGCCTGCGAGCAGCACGCTCGACCGCGGGATTCCCCACTGACGGGGGTTGTGGCCGCTTTGGGATCGGGGGGGACAGCGCTCCCTCCTGAGTATCGAGACTTTGCTGATGTGTTCGCGGAGGTAGAGTGCAACCAACTGCCCCCCCACCGTAAAACTGACTGTGCCATTGAATTAAAGAAAGGGGAACCACTCCCCAAAGCCAAACTTTATTCCATGAGCCCCCGGGAAATGGCGGAGCTTAGGGAATTTTTGGATAAGAACTTGGCGAGGGGTTTTATTAGACCGGCCACATCTTCATTGGCGGCCCCGGTCCTTTTTGTAAAAAAGAAGGACGGTTCGCTACGTTTGTGTACTGACTACCGTGGGTTGAATGCGGTCTCCACCTGCAATGCCTACCCGCTCCCCCTGATAAAAGACTTGTTGGGCCACTTGGGGAAGGCACGAATTTTTACAAAATTGGATTTGAGGGAAGCCTATTACCGAGTTCGGATCAAGAAGGGGCACGAATATCTAACGGCTTTTAACACCCCCCTGGGGCAATTTGAGTACACCGTAATGCCGTTCGGCCTCGCCGGCGCTCCGGGCGTGTTCATGAATATGATTAATGAAATTATGCATGATTTATTGTACCAAGGGGTGTTGGTTTACATTGATGATATTCTTGTGTATTCTGAGAATGTTGAGAGTCATGCTGATCTGGTACGCGAAGTGCTCAACCGCTTGCGAAAGCACCAATTGTTTGCTAAACTGTCTAAATGTGAGTTCCACCGCGATGCGGTGGAGTTTCTGGGGTTCCGTGTCTCCCAAGCGGGGATTGAGATGGACCCTGGCAAGGTGCGTGATTTGCTGGCTTGGGAACCTCCCCGCACCAGGAGGCAACTGCAAAGTTTCTTAGGGTTCGCTAATTTTTACAGGACTTTCATCCCCAATTTTGCCAAAGTGGCGCTGCCCCTCACTGACTTGTTGAAAACCAAACAAGGGGGAAAAACGGCGAGCCGCCCGGGGACGCCCCTTTTGTGGACTCCCCCCTGTCAAAACGCATTCGACAAACTAAAGTTATTGTTTACGTCCGAACCCGTACTGGCCCATGCTGACCCTTCTAAGCAATTTACTGTACAAGTAGACTCCTCGGACGTAGCAATGGGGGCCGTGATCCTCCAAGAGGGGGAGGACGGAAAGTTACACCCGCTGGCCTATCTGTCAAAGAAATTCTCAGGGGCAGAGCGAAATTGGGCAATTTGGGAAAAAGAGGCGGCTGCAGTAAAATTGGCCCTTTCCACCTGGAGGCATTGGCTAGAAGGATCCGCGATCCCATTTGTAGTCTGGACGGATCATAAAAACCTTCAGGCACTTAAGCAGCCCCGATCGCTTTCCGCCAAGCAAATGAGATGGGCAGAGTTTTTCGCCCGTTTCAACTTCTCCCTAAAGCATCTGCCGGGTAAAATGAACTTTTTGGCAGATGCATTATCGCGCCTGCCCCAGTACAACAGCAAACGAGACCCATTGGTGGACACCGTTTTCACTCCCGCCCAACTAGGGATGGCCGCTGTGACGCGCAGCCACGTAAAGACTGATACGCCCATCCCAGGGGGCTGGGTCCAGAAGGAGATGTCACAAGATCCGGAGTTTTGCTCCCTCCGCCCTGATCTGACTGAGAAGGGGGGGCTCTTTTTTAAGGGCGAGAGACTCTTTGTTCCTGTTGCGGCCAGGGGAAAAGTTTTGAAACTTTGCCACGACGCAAAAACTGCTGGACACTTTGGTTTTGTAAAAACTCTGCACCTAGTCAGGAGACAATATTGGTGGCCGTCCCTGCGCAAAGATGTGGAGAAATATGTGCAGGGATGCCCTATTTGTATTGCCTCAAAACCGGTTGGAGGCAAGAAAAAGGGGCTATTGCAACCACAGCCCACCCCCTCTCGTCCGTGGACGGATGTCACTATGGACTTTATTACGGACCTCCCTCCCAGCCATGGGAACACCGTTATATGGGTGGTAGTGGATGCTTTTTCCAAACAGGCTCACTTCATTCCCTGCACGGGGGTGCCTTCAGCACCAAAATTGGCTTCTCTTTTCATTGAACACGTGGTACGTCTGCACGGGATCCCGACACGTGTCCTGACGGATCGGGGCCCCCAGTTCGTTTCTAAGTTTTGGAGGGAACTCCTGAGACTTTTGGGGGTGGAGCAAGCCCTCACTTCAGGCTATCACCCTGAATCAAATGGCCAGACCGAAAGGGTAAACCAAATCCTGGAACAGTACTTACGTTGTTTCATCAATCACCAGCAGGACAATTGGGTCTCTTTATTACCGATGGCTGAATTTGCCTACAACAATGGGGTACACGCCTCAACTGGGGTATCACCTTTCAAAGTAGTGTATGGGACTGATTTAGCAACAGCCCCCATCTGGGAGCTCCACTCCACTGAGGCTCCTGACATAAATAAATGGGCAGCCACCATCAGTACAGGTTGGCCAGAAATTGTAGCTAGCCTCAAGGAGGCAAAACAAGCCTATAAAGCTCAAGCGGATAAGAAAAGAGTACCTGCACCTGACTGGAAAGTGGGAGACCTGGCCTATTTGTCTACTAAGAACCTGAGGTGCCAACAGAAGTCAAAGAAACTTGGCCCTAAATACGTGGGGCCATTTAAAGTGATAAAACTGATTAATACTGTGACTGTTGAGCTAGCTTTACCAAAGACTTATAGGAATGTGCATCCGGTTTTTCATTCCAGCCTGCTGCGGAGAGCTCCAGTCCCTGACGAGTGGCACCCTCCTCCAGACCAGCCTGTGCCAATTTTCATCGATAAAGACACCCACTATGAAGTCAACCAAATTTTAGACTCTCGTTTGCACAAGGGTCGCCTTCAATATCTGGTCGATTGGAAGGATTTCCCCTCGGGGGACAAAGAGTGGGTGGAGGCAAGGAATGTGAAGGCACCCCGCCTCCTCCGGGCTTTCCATCGGGCATTCCCGGATTGTCCTCGCCCAGTAGATGCCGGCTAGATGGAGGAGTGAAGTTAGTTTTAATGCGGAGGGATGTCAGGATTGTAGAATCTCTGTCATAAATTAGCCTGAGTTCCTCCATGTCAGTTATACTGCTTAATTGAACCTGGCGCCTGCTAGCCCCGGCCTTGTAGTTTGTAGCAATAAAATAGAATAGTGATGTTATTCTAACCTTATCTTGTTATGGGCACACAGGGTTGTTGTCAATTCTCTCAAGGATGGGAGTCTGGAATCCTGTTGTTGTTTCACATATGTCTTTTCTCACTAACCCCCCTCCTTGGGAACTGTCAAGTTTTGGGCGGGAGAAATGTATTGATAAGCTGAGGCAAATCTGGCTTCGAGTCAGATTTGACTTTCAGTCCAATGCGTATAGTGCTAATCAATAAAACTATTTTCTTTTGAATAAGTTTTGTTGTGAGTTTCCTGTGCGTCTGACACAGCCACTGCCTACCCCCTCTCGGCCCTGGTCGGATGTCACCATGGACTTTATCACGGATTTGCCCCTTAGCCACGGCAAAAGAGTAATTTGGGTGGTGGTGGACGCTTTTTCCAAATAAGCCCATTTTGTTCCATGAGTGGGGATGCCCTCGGCTGTGAAGCTAGCCTCCCTGTTTGTCAACGACGTATACCGGCTATATGGAATCCTAGTAGACTGCTCACGGATCGGGGCCCACAGTTCGTTGCCAATTCTGGCAGGAGCTTTTGAGACTGTTAGGAGTGGAGCAGGATCTCACCTCTGGTTACCATCCTGAGACGAATGGGCAAACTGAAAGGGTGAACCAGATACTGGAACAGTACCTCCACTGTTTTATCAACCACCAACAAAATGACTGGGTGCCCCTACTCCCGTTGGCTAAATTCGCCTATAACAACGGGGTGCATGCTTCGACTGGTGTGTCCCCATTCAAAGCCGTCTATGGGATGGACCTCTTGGCTGTGCCCAGCTGGGAAATTTCTTCCCCCGAGGCCCCCAATGTGCGGAAGGGGGCTGCCGGGATCTCCAAAGCCTGGCCAGAGATTGTGAAGTGCTTGGAGGAAGCCAAGCAGGCCTACAAGGCCCAAGGTGACAAGAAACGAGTGGCAAACCTGGCCTGGGCTGTGGGGGACCTGCCATACTTGTCCACGAAAAACCTGCGGTGCCAACAACCCTCCCGCAAATTAGGGGCCAAGTTTGTGGGACCTTTTTGGGTGACCAGACTGATAAATGTGGTAACGGTGGAACTTGCCTTGCCAAAGACTTATAGAAATGTACACCCCGTTTTTCATTCCAGCTTGCTGAAACATGCCCCACCTCCGGACGCCTGGCACCCTCCCTTGTCTGCGCCTGTGCCTGTATTCATCGACAAGGACACCCACTACGAGGTCGACAAGATTCTGGACTCTCGTTGGCATAAAGGCAAACTGCAATACCTGATTGAATTGAAAGATTTCCCTATGGGGGATAGGGAGTGGGTTGGTGCTTCAGACATCAAGGCCCCCAGACTCCTTGCGTTCCACCGGGAATTCCCGATGTGCCATAGGCACAGGGACAACAGGTGAGGGGACGTTGTTTTTTGGTTGGAGGAATGTCAGGATCAGTGCCTGCTCTCTGCCATGAATTGTCTATGAAGAGGGGTTATCCCATCTTGTCTGTATTCCACTATTCTGTATTCCACTATAGGCTTGGGTTACATGGTTTTCCATGTAACCCAAGCCTATTCTCTGTTCCCATGTTATCATGCTTTGTAGTGCCCCCTCTGAATTGTTTGTGCTTTGATCCCTGCCCGCTCACTCTGCATTTTGTAACAACAACATTGTATCTTGTCACTAGGCGCCGACCAGTCCAAGGATGTGCGAATTGTAGCACCTCTGGCAGGATGCCTAGTATGGCACCTGGGGAAGAGGACACCCCTCCCCTTGGGAACATTCAAGTTTTGGGCAGGAGAATTGTATTGAAAAGGGATTGCAATTCTTTGTAGGGTACATTTGACTTAATGAGTTATAGTGACTAGAGTAAACTTCCATTAAAGCTTTCTTATTATAGAAGTTTTGTTGTGAGTTCTTTTAGTGCTTTACAGATGCAGCGGTAAAAAAGGCAAATGCCATTTTGGGCTGTATCAAAAGGGGCATCACATCAAAATCACAAGATGTCATAGTCCCATTGTATACGGCACTGGTCAGACCACACCTGGAGTACTGTGTGCAGTTCTGGAGGCCTCACTTCAAGAAGGACGTAGATAAAATTGAAAGGGTACAGAGGAGAGCGACAAAGATGATCTGGGCCAAGGGACCAAACCCTATGAAGATAGGTTGAGGGACTTGGGAATGTTCAGCCTGGAAAAAAGGAGGTTGAGAGGAGACTTGATAGTCCTCTTTAAGTATTTGAAAGGTTGTCATTTGGGGGAGGGCAGGATGCTGTTCCCATTGGCTGCAGAGGAAAGGACATGCAGTAATGATATAGGCTAGATATCAGGAAAAATATTTTCACAGTCAGATTAGTTCAGCAGTGGAATAGGCTGCTTAAGGAGGTGGTAAGCTCCCCCTCACTGGCAGTCTTCAAGCAAAGGTTGGATACACACTTTTCTTGGATGCTTTAGGATGATTTGGGCTGATCCTGCGTAGAGCATGGGGTTGGACCAGATGGCCTGTATGGCCCCTTCCAACTCTTATGATTCTATGATTCTATGATTTGGTCTCCAATCTGGAGCCAGTGTAGCCAGGACAGCAGTGGTGTTTTCCTTGGGGCCCTTGTTAGGAGCCGAACGGGTGCAATCTGGACCAGGTGGAGTTTATGGAATAGCCTCAAGGGTAGCTTTGCACAGACCATGTTTCAGAAGTCTAATCTGGAGGTAGCTGTTGCTAGGTCAGCCATTGTCAGATATGGTGCGAGCTGTCATACCTGGTATAGGTGGAAAGCAGTAATAAAATCATCAACAGCAATACTTTAGAACCTGGGTGACTTCAATGTTCACGCGGACGCGCCGTCCTCAGGACTTGGCGGAGACCTGGTGTCTTCCATGGCAATGCTGGGGCTCTCACAATTTGTTACCAGCCCTACCCATCACGCCGGCCACACACTCGATCTGATTTTTGGTGCTGGGATAGAGGTGGTTCTGGATGCAGCCTTGGCTGGGCCATGGTCAGACCACTATGCCCTGCGGGCTCAGCTCAGGATACCACCCCCTCCCCAGTTGTGCAGCGGGCAGATTTTTGCCCGCCCGCGGAGACTTATGGATCCGATTAGATTCCGGAATGCTCTGCGGGACACGATGCCTCCTGGCGACTCACTAGTGGCCATGGTGGGGGACTGGCAGTCCCG
This sequence comes from Paroedura picta, assembly GCF_049243985.1. NCBI lineage: Eukaryota > Metazoa > Chordata > Lepidosauria > Squamata > Gekkonidae > Paroedura > Paroedura picta. The sequence goes on from NC_135369.1 coordinate 7,150,861, forward strand.
CCTCACGGCTGCTATAGATGAGATCGCCGCTAAACGTCCTCTCTGCCCTCGATTCAAACGGGCCCCATGGTATACCGGGGGACTCAGGGAGAAGAAAAGGGAAGTGAGACGACTGGAGCGAGTGTGGCGGAAGACTCGTGATGAGGCTACAAGAACATCTTATCGCATGCTTATGGGGGCATATGAGATGGCGGTGAAAGTGGCTAAACGAGAGTTTTTTGCCATGGAAATCGCATCCGAAAGCTCTCGCCCGGCCCAATTATTCAGGGTAGTTAGATCATTCACCGCCCTTGAGGGGCGCCAAAATACTAGACAATTGGAAATCGGCTGCGAGGCATTTGCGAGCTATTTTGCGGATAAAGTCTTGTCACTCCGTTGCGACTTTCCGACCACAATTAATACAGTAAATGAACTAGAGACCTGTTTGCCGCCTTTGGTAGTGAGATTTGATGGCTTCAGGCAGCTTTCTCTTCCCGAAGTGTACAAGTTGCTGGCCTCGGTCAGGGCGACCACTTGTCCCCTTGATCCCTGCCCTTCCTGGCTCCTCAAGGGAGGCAGCCAGGGGATAGGAGGCTAGCTCAGAGACATCATCAACTCCTCCCTAAGTTCGGGGGAGTTTCCTGAGCGGCTAAAGGGGGCAGTGGTTCGCCCTCTCCTAAAAAAGTCAACACTGGACCCGCAGGACCCTGCCAAATAGCGCCCAGAATCGCATCTGGCGTTCCTGGACAAGGTGGTGGAGAGGGCTGCGGCTGACCAGCTCTCGGCATTCTTGGAGAAAACGTCGGCACTCGATCCATATCAGTCGGGCTTCCATCCTGGCCATGGGGTGGAGACGGGGTTGGTCGCACTTTTGGATGATCTCCGTCGCCAGCTTCACCGGCATGGGGATACGGAACACAGCCTTGCGCTGGATACGCTCCTTTCTCCAGAACCGGACCCAGAGTGTTGCGGTGGGGGAAGAGTTCTCGCGTCCCTATGGACTCCCTTGTGGGGTACCGTAGGGTATAGTCCTCTCCTCCACGTTATTCAACATCTTTATGCGCCCTCTGGCCCAACTGGTACGGAGTTTTGGGCTGGGTTGCCACCAGTACGCTGATGACACCCAGCTCTATCTCCTCATGGACGGCCGCCCAGACTCCCCCCCGGAACCATTCACCAGATGTTTGGAAGCAGTGACTGAATGGATCGAGCAGAGTCGCCTGAAATTCAATCCCTCCAAGACGGAGGTCCTGTGGCTGGGATGCAAAGGGCAGGACCAGGCAGCGAGCTTACCCACCCTGGCAGGAGCGCAACTTACTATCGCGTCCCAGACCAGGAATTTGGGAGTGATCATCGATACCTCCCTGACTATGGAGGCTCAGGTCAAGAGAGTAGCGGGTCAGGCATTTTTCTATCTTCACCAGGCCCGACTACTAGCGCCCTACCTGTCCCCTGACCACTTGGCTACAGTGATCCATGCGACAGTCACCTCCAGAATAGATTTCTGTAACTCGCTCTACGCCAGCCTATCCTTGTCAATGATCTGGAAACTCCAGCTAGTGCAAAACGCAGCTGCTCAGGTCTTCACTGGTACACCTTGGAGGGCCCATATCCAGCCTGTGCTGAGGCAGCTGCATTGGTTGCCAATAGCTGCCTGGATCAGTTTCAAGGTTCTGGTTTTGACCTTTAAGGCTATACGCTGGTTGGGACCCACATACCTGAGGGACCGCCTACCGCCCTATATCCCCCGCAGGGCTTTACGCTCAGCAGGGGAGAATCTCCTGATCGTTCCTGGCCCTAGAGAAGCACGCCTGGCCTCGACCAGGGCCAGGGCCTTTTCGGTCTTGGCCCCTACCTGGTGGAATGAGCTCCCGGGTGAGCTGCGGGCCCTGCAGGATTTACCAGCTTTCTTCAGGGCCTGCAAGATGGAGCTCTTCTGCCAGGTTTTTGGTTGAGGCCGGGTCAGCAAATGAGTGCCAGCATTCCCCCCCACAGACCTAGTAAGTTAAACCTCCTCCCCACCCTGCCTGCTGCTCTGATAGCAGGGGTGGGAATAATGAGAGCTTCTGCCACGTTGGGATTGTTTTTAAAGTCTTTGAATGGGGATATGACTATTGTGACCTGCCACGAGCCTATGGGCAGTGGCGGGAAATAAATCTAAATAATAATAATAATAAAATAATAATAATAATAATAATAATAATAATAATAATAATAATAATAATAATAATAATAATAATAATTCTGAGCCTACATTCCATGTGGAAACACAGAATGCTCAAAATACCATAAGTCATATATATACGATACGATACGATAACATTTATTGTATGTAGCCAAAGGCCGTTACAAAACACAATTAAAACAATATGGCACGAATATCAATAAATAAAAAAATATTTCTCCAATGTTGTGAACCTAAAAATGTAAACATGGACAACTAAGTTACAATAAAAGGGATAAAATGGTGTATCAAGGTGGAGGCTCCTGCAAAAATGCATTAGCTCGAATCTTCCTGGCAGCCAGAGCAAAAAGTGCCACCCTATAGGAGATATAGGGGTCGACATCTGATAATAGATAGGTGACTTTGTCAAAATCAGAAATAGGGTATGAGCTTGGTAATAACTTGGTAAGGAATTTGACCCTGGGTTCGGAGTACAGGGGACAAGCCAAAACATAGTGGGGCAGGTCCTCCACAGATGGATTTCCACATATGCACAGGCGTTGGGCTGTGGGTATTCGGAGATATCGCCCAGAGAGCATGGCTGATGGCATCATTTCAAACCGCAGAGATGTTAGGGCCATATATATATATAAGGGCCATATATATATATATATATACGATAATATATATATATATATACGATAATGACTGGGGAAGGCACTGGCAAACTACCCCATATTGAGTCTGCCAAGAAAACGCTAGAGGGCGTCACCCCAAGGGTCAGACATGACTCGGTGCTTGCACAGGGGATAACTTTATTTATATATATATATATAAATTTGTTAAATATTTATCAAGGGATATGACCATGCTTCTCGACAAGGGGGTCAGGACCACTTTGGGGGTCAAACGACCCTTTCACAGGGGTCGCGGCAGAGCAAACTGTTTGGCTAGGGGGGTACCATCCACACAACAGCCTCGTGGGGGTAGATCAAGATAGAGTGTTAATCTGTCTGGAGCAGCAGAAAAGAGTGAGATCAGCATGGTGGGAAAAAGGTAGAACTGAACTCAATTCATATATAAACACGAATCCTGGATCTTCACAACATTGGCTAGTTACGGTTTAATTTCTGTGAAAGAACACTTGCATCATTTTATGGTTGGGGGTCACTACAACTTGAGACACTGTATCAAAGTGTTGCGGCATTAGGAAGGTTGAGAACCGCTGCCATATATGATCATTTTGTCCCCACCCCAATGGCCAATGAAGGCCTAGAGGGAATGGGAAGAAGAAGAAGAAGAAGAAGAAGAAGAAGAAGAAGAAGAAGAAGAAGAAGAAGAAGAAGAAGAAGAAGAGTTGGTTCTTATAGGCCGCTTTCCCCTACCCGAAGGAGGCTCAAAGCGGCTTACAGTCGCCTTCCCATTCCTCTCCCCACAACAGACACCCTGTGGGGTGGGTGAGGCTGAGAGAGCGCTGATATCACTGCCTTGTCAGAACAGTTTTATCAGTGCCGTGGTGAGCCCAAGGTGACCCAGCTGGATGCATGTGGGAGAGCGCAGAATCGAACCTGGCATGCCGGTCTATATTCTAATCCTTAAATTTCATATTAAAAAAATATATATATTCTATAGCTCAACTGAAGGGCCTCTTGTGGCGCAGAGTGGTAAGGCAGCCATCTGAAAGCTTTGCCCATGAGGCTGGGAGTTCAATCCCAGCAGCCGGTGTCAAACGTGAAGAGAACTCACAACAGGCTTCTTAATTAAAGAAAGCTTTATTGGAAAGTACTACACGCTAAGGACTGAGAAGTCAAATCTGACTAGAGTACAGATTTGCTTCAGCTTATCAATACAATTCTCCCGCTCAAAACTTGACAGTTCCCAAGGGAGGGGAGCAAGAGAAAAGACACATGTGTAATTAAAACAGGAATACATTCTCATAGACTTGACTAGGTGATAACAAACCCAGCTCAGCCGAGAGGCCACAACATGTGATAAGGTTACAAAAACAAATTATTCACTTTTATGGTTAGCAAGAATACAGGACCTGGGGCAACCAGGCGCCAAGCAATATAACTGACATGGAGGAACTCAGGCTAATTTATGGCAGAGATTCTACAATCCTGACAGCCGGCTCAAGGTTGACTCAGCCTCCCATCCTTCCGAGGTTGGTAAAATGAGTACCCAGCTTGCTGGGGGGTAAACGGTAATGACTGGGGAAGGCACTGGCAAACCACCCCGTATTGAGTCTGCCATGAAAACGCTAGAGGGCGTCACCCCAAGGGTCAGACATGACTTGGTGCTTGCACAGGGGATACCTGTACCTTTACCTTTATAGATCAACTATAGCCAAGTCAAAGTTGGAGACCAGTGGTACTTTTAGACCAAAAAAGTGATATTGTGGTGTAGAGGTTCAAGAGTGGTGGCCTCAAATCTGTTTTATGACTCCTCATCCTCCCTCCACATTCCACCCCCCTTCCTTGTTTAGTGTCCATAGTTCCAGACCTGTTTTCCAAATGGCTAAAGAGTTATCTCATTATTTTTACTCGTTTGAATTCTGCCTGTTTTGAATTCCCAGGGGAGACCCATATATTCCTTGCTCTTATGCTTTGGGTCTCATTCCTGACTATGCCTTCGTTGTAGACATTTTCAAAGTTCTTGAATAAAGAAACTATGAGGTTCTATGAGGTTACTAATTTAGAAATCAAAGTTTCTCACAGCCACTTAACTCACAGGGTTTCTGTTGTGGGAAGAGGACATCTCAGACATCTCCAGGCATCCCCAGGAAGTGATCTCCTCCCCCAGAAATCTCCAGTAAGTGAAAAGAAGTTTCCCTCTAAATTCCACCACTTGTGTACATGTAGAACAGAAATAACTATCTCCAATATATTGATTATTCAATAGTCAATCTTAAGATCACTTCATTAAGAATAAAATCTTCCCTTTTGGTGGAAAGAATCTACTCTATACCTAATTCATAGAATCATAGAGTTGGAAGGGATCTCCTGGGTCATCTAGTCCAACCCCTTGCACTGTGCAGGAAACTCACAACCCTCTTGCTCATCCACTGTCACCTGCCACCCCATTGAACCTTCACAGAATCAGCCTCCATTTAAAAATCTCCAAAGATGGAGAACCCACCACCTCCTGAGGAAGCCTGTTCCACTGAGAAACCGCTCTAACTGTCAGGAACTTCTTCCGGAGGTTTAGACGGAATTTCTTTTGAATTAATTTCATCCCATTGGATCTGTTCCATCACTCCGGGATAAGAGAGAACAACTCTGCTCCATCCTCTGTATGGCACACTTTTAAATATTTGAAGATGGTTATTAGATCCCCTCTCAGTCGCCTCCTCTCCAGGCTAAACAGACCAAGCTCCCCCAAACCTCCTCAAACCTCTTGGTCTCCAAATCTCACCATCTATGTTGCCCTTCTCTGGACATACCTCTTGTCTATATCCCTTTGTGGTGCCCAAATTGATTCTATGCTAAAGTTGCTATTAACTTACGGAAACTTTAGCCTTTCATAACTGAAGAGGTGATACTTGGAGAACCCACCACCCCTTCCAGAGTGTCTTACACATATGAAAATTCAGAGGGTACAGAGGAGAGTGACGAGGATGATCCGGGGCCTGGGGACCAAGCCCTTTGAGGAAAGGCTGAGGAACATGGGAATGTTCAGCCTGGAGAAAAGGAAATTGAGAAGGGACATGATTACTCCCTTGAAAAAATGTCACTTGTAAGAGGACAGGAAGTAGTTCCTGTTGGAAGCAGGTTAGGACTTGTATGTAAAAAATGGGTAAGAACAGTACCAGCTAGATATCAGGAAAAATATTCACAGTCAAATTAGTTCAGCAGAGGAATCAACTGCCTAAGAAGGTGGGAGCTCCCCCTCACTGGCAGACTTCCTACAGCAGCTGAACAGATACTTTTCATGAATGCTTTAGGCTAATCCTGCACTGAACTGGATTGGATCTCCTGTATGCTCCTTCCAACTCTATGATTCAATTTCTTGTGTAATTACTCAAACTTCCCTCTGACTGGTGGCTTGGTGACTATATCAGCAATCATGTCTTCTTGAGGGACTAAATTTGAGTCTTTGTTGCTGCATCTTTTTTGGTGGAGGGAGAGGGGTATGTTCTTTTTCTGGGAGCTCCCCCTCACTGGTGGTCTTCAAGCAGCAGTGGGACAGATGCTTCTCCTGAATGATTTAGGCAGATCCTGCATTGATCAGGGGGCAGGACTAGATGGCCTGCATGGCCCCTTCCCATTCTAGGGTTCTGTGACTCTAGTTCAGCAGTGGAATGGGCTGCCTAAGGAGGTTGGGGGCTCCCCCTCACTGGAGGTCTTTAAACAGTGCCTGGACAGAGACTTCTCCTGGATGCGTTAGGTGGATCCTGCATTGAACAGGGGGATGGATTGAGTGGCCCGGATGTCCCCTTCCCACTCTAGGATTCTTTGATTCTAAAACACAAGTTCCCCCTCCCCATTCCGCAAGTTCTTAGAAACAAGCAAGTGAATCCACAAACGGAATTTTGATGCAAGCTGAAGCTTTATTGGGAGAAAAAGGAGAGAAGGTGACATCCTTGCCCGTTAAGCATTTCACTCAGCAAACCATGGCTTTTGAAGAAGATGAAGAAGAATAGGTTTCGATAGCCCACTTTTCAATACCTGAAGGCATCTCAAAGCGGCTCACAACCACCTTCCCTTCTTCTCCCCACAACAGACACCCTATGAGGGAGGTAAGACTGAGAGAACAGCCCTGTGAGAACAGCAGTATCCAGACTGTGACGAGCCCGAGGTTACCCAGCATGCAGAGGAGGAAGTGGGGAGTCCGGCACTCCAGATTAGAGGCCGCTGCTGTTAACCATTACCCCATGCGTGCTTTCTGCTGCAACACCAGGCTGTATTCCACTGCCTGTTTTAGCTGAGATAAGGGAAAGCGTACAACGTAAAACGAGTACAGAGATAGGCAAAGGTTACTGTTGAGGCAGGAAGACCTTTGGGGCCCCCTGAAACATTAAGTGAAGTTGTTCAAACCCTTTGGGTTCAAATTCAACAAGTTTAGGATAACGAAATGAAGCTTAGATGTGGGGAGGGGGGACAGTCTCAAGGTGAGAGCAGACTTTAGAATTCAATGAAATCTTTGCATGTTTGTGGTCGTGAGCATTTGCCATGTTGTCGAGCGCCGACTGTTCCTGACTTGAAAGAGGAAGCGTCACGCCTTCCGGCACCCAAGTCCACGGAGTCGTTGCCCTTCAATCCGTTCCATGCTTTCAAGGTAGCCGTTTCGTTCCCATCCTCGTGAAGCTCCCTTTCCGGCTTAACAGGGAGAACCGCAGATGCGACCGCAAGGGGGGCAGCCCCCACAGGCCGTGTAACCTCCGACCTTCACTGGTTCACAGGAGGCAGACATAACTGGCCCCGGGATCACTACACAAACAGGAGCTGGCTGGATCACCACTTCCGAGGGTGGGATCTGGTTGATGCAGGCGACGCTGGCCCCGCTGGTGATGCCGAGGCATTGGGCTGATGTCGAGTTACCGCAGCACGAAGGGGGGCAGCAGGGACTGGGGCAGCAGCTCAGGGAGCCCAGACCGCCGGTTGGGTAGCTGCATGGGGAGCAGCATGGCTGGGAGCAGCAGGATTGGGGGCAGGAGGGGATGGCACAAGATGGAGGACAGCAAGACATCTTGGGAAGGTGGCGGTGCGTCTGAAATGACATGGTGAAATAACAGGAGGAGGTGACATGTGAATGGTTGAAAAACAGACTTGGGTAGAGTCATAGAATCATAGAGCTGGAACGGACCTCATGGGTCATCTAGTCCAACCCCCTAACTTTAATCCATATAGTCCTAATATATATAAAAATATTTATTATCTATCCTACAGAGGCTTACATTGTTTGCCCTTATTTGACCTTTTTTAGGTTCTCATCTTCTACATCCAAATGGTAACACAAAATCCAGCATAGCAAGTTAGAATAATAGAATCATAGAGTTGGAAGGGATCTCTTGGATCATCAACTCCATGCACTATGCAGGACACTCACAACCCTATCGCTCATCCACTGTCACCTGCCACCCCCTTGAAACTTCACAGAATCAGCCTCTCCTTCAGACACCTATCCAGGCTCTGAAAATCTCCCAAAATGGAGAACCTCCCACCTCCCAAGGAAGCCTGTTCCACTCAGAAACCACTCTGTCAGAAACTTCTTCTTGATGTTTAGACAGAATTAATTTTATCCAATTGGATCTGGTCTGTCCGTCTGAGGCAAGAGAGAACAACTCTGCTCTATCCTATATGGCTGCCTTTTAAATGCTTGAAAATGCAGAACAACAAAGCAGACCTACAAAGGCTTATGAAGACTATTCCACAAGCAGGTACACAGCGTTTGCTGGCGTTCCAGACCCTATGCCGGATTTAACATTTTTGTCTTACCTTTTGGGTATCCCTGTGTTCTCTGGTTTGCTTATTTTTCTGTATAATTCACCGGGTACCTCCCTTCTCTCCCTGTAATTGCTCTGACATTGGGTTATGGCAGACAGATCTTACATGCCTCAAGATGATTCCGGTTGAAAGTTTGGGTCTTTACCTTTAAGGTCCTACGCAGACTGGGCCCTGCATATCTGTATACGTCCCCAGAGACCTCTTTGATCAGCAAATGCCAGATGTTTTGAAGTCCCTGGGTCCAAAGAAGTATGCTTGGTCTTGATCAGACTCAGGGCTTTTTCGGTCCTTGCTCCCACTTGATGGAATGAGCTCCCAGGAGGGATCGAGGCCCTGTTGGAATTCAAGGCCTGCAAGATGGGAGTTCTGTTGGAGTTCCTCAGGGCCTTCAAGATGGAGCCCTTCCACCAAGCTTATGGTTGAGGCCAGTGGAAAAATACCTGAATGAATATCCTATCCAGGGCCTATTCTGCACACAATAGATAATGCACTTTCAATGCACTTTAGAATTAGATTTTCCGGTTCCGCACAGGAAAATCCAGCTGCCAAAGCACATTGAAAGTGCATTATCCTATGTGTGCGGAATGGGCCCAGATCCCTCTCTACCCCTCATCCTTTCTTCTTCCTATGCCCCTTTTTCTTATCCCTGTTTGTCTAGCGGTTTTAGATAGAGATCAGAATTTTAAATACTGTGTGCAATGATTGAACCTTCATTTATCATTTATCATGTATTGTTATTTATAACTCTTTTGTACATTGCCCTGTGGTGATCATTCGTGAGGGCACAATACAAAAATGCCAAAATAAATAAATTTCAATACCTTGGGGAGCATGACATGGCTCAGGAAGATTTACTCAAAATTGTTTAGCGAGTTGATAACTGATATGAAAACTCCGTGCAATTTACAGACAAGGACCCAAAGGAGCCCCAAAGTGGCTCACAATCACCTACCTTTCCTCTCCTCATAACATACAACCTGTGAGGTAGGTAAAGATGAGAGAGCCCTGAGAGAATGGTGACCAGGCCAAGGTCACCCACCTGGCTGCAAACCGGGGCCTATTCCGCACACATAGGATAATGTACTTTCAATGCACTTTAAAAGCAGATTTTCCTCTTCTGCACAGGAAAATCCAGCTGCCAAAGCACATTGAAGCACATTGTCTGTGCGGAATGGGCCCTGGTTCTTCAGATTAAACACCGTCACTCCTAACCACGACACCATGCTGCTGTATCATTTAGGAGTAAACATATGGCCACATATATTTCTTTCTTCCTCATTAAGAGCGGTGGCGTCTAATCTGGCCAGCAGAGTTTGATTCCCTGCTCATCCTCCACACACTGCCAGATAGGTGACCTTGGGCTTGTTACAGTGCTGCTAGAAGCTGTTCTCACCAAGCAGTAATATCTGGGCTCTCTTACCCTAACTTACGTCACATTGTGTCTGTTGTGGGGAGAGTAAAGGACGACAATTGTAAACTGCTAGGACACTCCTTCTGGTAGCAAAAAGTGGGGTATAAAAACCAACTCTTCTTCTACAATTGGTGCATTCCTTATCTTTTCTTTCCTTTAGATGCCCTTGTTTATACATGATATTTTCAAACAGTCACATCAAACTCTTTCTTTGCTGAAATTCATTGGGATTTTTCTTCCCGAATAAGAGAATCCCTAAACTTGCTTCCTCACCTTGCTTTCTTACTACATATTCAGTAAGATAACATTACAAGGGACTTACCAAGAGCAGGAGACAGAAGCAAGCAAGAGAAGCTGGAGGAGTTGTGGAGATTGTGGCAGGTGGCAAGAACTTTTATACCGTTTCTGGGGAATATTAAAACGTATGACTCATTTTTGGGTCTATCATTTAATTTTCAAGGCTTCCTTGGCATCTTGTGAAATTTTAACTTTGTGTTTTGACCCTGCAGTTGTCCCTCATTGTACAATATTATAGGTCTTGGTCAAAAGGTCCTATCCCAGTTGACTTGAGTCAGATCAGGAATGAACCTCTAGCATCTCCTGGCTGACTACAGAGGAAGCAAATTACCTGTCTTGCTCAGATTTTAATATTCCATTTCAAGGTGACAGCACTTATGAATTTGGAATTTGAGGATGTAATTTGGAATTTGAGGATGTAACCGATTTGCTCAGCTCTTGCTCGGTTCTCAGCTGTTGTTGTGTTCTGCTCTACCTGTCTTCATAAAAAAAAAAAGTTACTCCAGACATTGATCCATTCTCATTTCCTTCACAAGTTATTTTCATTCCTTACAGGTTCCTTATCGAAACAAGGATATAAACACATCGGAGGGGAGGGGAGAATTCTGAGGTGTTTATCTTATGCCTTTTCTGTGTGTGATGAGGCTTAAGGAATTTATATTCCACAAGGTAAATATGAAGACCCATGAGGCAGAGGACCGATCATCTCATCTGTGAAGATCACTAGGTGATTTAGGGATGAACTTACCTAACAAAGTTGTGGTAAGGATACATTGAAGAAGAGCTGTCTTTTTTGTACCCTGAAGGTACAAAATAACTGAAGGTATCTTGAAGAAAAAGAAGAAGAAGAAGAAGAAGGAAGAAGATTTGGTTCTTATATGCCACTTTTCTCTACCTGAAGGAGGCTCAAAGCGGCTTACAGACGCCTTCCCTCTCTTCTCCCCACAACAGACACCCTGTGAGTTAGGTAAAGTTGAGAGAGCCCTGATATTACTGCTCAGTCAGAACAGTTTTATCAGTGCTGTGGTGAGCCCAAGGTCACCCAGCTGGCTGCATGTGGGGGAGTGCAGACTTGAACCCGGCATGCCAGATTAGAAGTCCGCACTCCTAACCACTACATCAAACTGGCTTACAATCGTCTCCCCTTCTACTCCCTACAATTGGCACCCTGTGAGGTAGGTGAGGCTGCGGCAGCTCTAAGAGAATTATGATTGGCCCAAGTCACACAGCAATATGGCTCTCTTAACCATTACACCACGATGGCTCCCTTACCCACTACACCATGGCTCTGAAGAAAGGAACATGTAGGATTTCCCATCCTTCTTTGAGAGAGACTGTGTTGGAAATATAGTAATAAATGATGACTGATATCCTACCAGGGGCTGAAGAAAATCCCCTCTTCCTCTAAAAAAATTAATAAATATTTTATTTCTACACCACCCCATCCTATCAGCTTGGGGCAGTTAACTACAGCATAAAATCATACATAATAAAATTCATACAACCTTACAACTAAGATCCACCAAGTAGAATTGAATTTCCTATGGGGGGGAATTTGAAGAAATCCCCATTGGTGGATGTTTCATGTTGGAAGGCCAATATATCTTGGTCTTACTACCTGGCCTCACTCATAGGCCTGGAGAAACAGCTGGGTATTGCAGACCCTCCGGAATCTTGTGAGATCCCAAAAGGTACTGATCAACTCAGGCAGAGCATTCCAACCAGGCCTGTCAGGATCAGTCCCTGTTCTCTGCCATGATCTTTGTTTGGTGAACCTATTTGACTCCATCTTGCTTGTGGCATATTTGCTTTGTCCTTGTGACCCATGTATTCGCACAGTTCCCATGTAACCAAATCTTGTAGTTGTCTCTTTTGATTTGCCTGCTTTGATCCCTGACTGTTCACACTGCATATTCTCCACCTTACTGTGAAACATTGTTACAAGGATCCTGCGGTTCCTGCGAAAGGCTTATCAGCTAGCCTGTGGCGCCGGCTTGACCAAGGCCACGTTAATTTCAACACCTCTGGCAGGAAGCCTGGATGGCACTTGGGAAAGGGGGCACCCCCCACTCATGGGAACACGCGAGTTTTGGGCGGGAGAAATGTATTGATAAGTTCCTGTTGTCCCTGTATCTGGCAGATTTGACTTCTAATGTTATAGTGACTAGATCTAACTTTAAAGCTTTCTCTCCATAGAAGTTTTGTTGTGAGTTTTGTCAACGCTTGACAAGGCCACGACAATGGCTGAAAAGAGTTGAGGCCAGATTTATTTCCCGGAGGCCAAGGACCCTGAGCAGATTTAGAATGCCTGATCTTAATCCAATTTTTTTTGGGGGGGCGGGGATCCCAGACGATTTTGGCCCCTGAATGGCAAGGTTAAAACCTTGAATCTGATTTGGTCTCCAATCTGGAGCCAATGTAGCTAGGAGAGCGGTGGTGTTTTCCTTGGGGCCCTTGTTAAGAGCCGAGAGGCTGCAATCTGGACGAGTTGGAGTTTATGGAATAGCCTCAAGGGTAGCTTTGCAGACCATGTTTCAGAAGTCGAATCTGGAGGTGGCTGTTGCTAAGTCAGCCATTGTCGGATATGGTGCAAGTTGTCATACCTGGTGTAGGTGGAAAGCAGTAAAAAAATCATCAACAGCAATACTTTAGAACCAAGTTAAATAATTCTGAGCCTACATTCCAGGGGGAACACTGAATGCTCAGAATACCATAAGTCTCATAGAATCTGTACCAAACTTTTTCAGCGAGGGTTTCATGAAACCCTGGGGTTCTTGATGACCCTGGAAGGGTTTCTGGAATGGGTGGGAGTTAAATAACTTTATATTTATAAACAAACAAACAAATAATTAAATAAATAATTCAATAATTCAATAATTAAATATATATATAATTTATATAATTTTTATAAATTTATATAATTATATATAATTATAATAATAAATTTATATAATTTATTTAATTATAAACATATATGTTTTATATATATATATATATATATGCTTGTATATATATATATATACATATATATGCTTGTATATATATATATATATATATATATATATATATATATATACAAGCACCGAGTCATGTCTGACCCTTGGGGTGACGCCCTCCAGCGTTTTCATGGCAGACTCAATACGGGGTGGTTTGCCAGTGCCTTCCCCAGTCATTACCGTTTACCCCCCAGCAAGCTGGGTACTCATTTTACCGACCTCGGAAGGATGGAAGGCTGAGTCAACCTTGTTATATATTGTTATATATATATATATTATATATAAAATATATATAATATATATAATAAAATATATTATATATATATTATATATTTAAAAAAAGCAGAGACATCACCCTGCCAACAAAAGTGCGTTTAGTCAAGGCTATGGTCTTCCCAGTTGCAATTTATGGCTGCAGAAGTTGGACCATAAGGAAGGCCGAGCATCAAAGAATTGAGGCTTTTGAACTCTGGTGCTGGAGAAAACTCTTGCGAGTCCCTTGGACTGCAAGACGAACAAACCGGTCAGTCCTAGAGGAGATCAACCCTGACTGCTCTTTAGAAGGCCAGATCCTGAAGATGAAACTCAAATACTTTGGCCACCTCATAAGAAGGAAGGACTCCCAGGAGAAGAGCCTAATGCTGGGAGTGATCGAGGGCAAAAGAAGAAGGGGACGACAGAGAATGAGGTGGCTGGATGGAGTCACTGAAGCAGTAGGTGCAAACTTGAATGGACTCCGGGGAATGGTAGAGGACTGGAAGGCCTGGAGGATCATTGTCCATGGGGTCGCGATGGGTCAGACACGACTTCACACATAACAACATAATTATATATTAATTATAAACATATAATTTATATATATATATATATATGTGTGTGTGTGTGTGTGTGTGTGTGTGTGTGTGTGTGCGCGTTTATTTATAAATACAAAATTATTTGTATTTATACAAAATTTATACAAAATTATAAATATAAATATAAATATAAATATTCATCAAGGGATATGACCATATATCAATGGTTCTCTGCCAGGGGGTCGGGACCCCTCTGGGGGTCGAACGACCCTTTCACAGGGGTCGCGGCCGGTCAAACAGTTTGGCTAGGGGGGTACCATTCACACAACAGCCCCGTGGGGTAGATCAAGATAGAGCGTTTGTCTGGAGCAGCAGAAAAGAGCAAGATCCTGAACCATGGATCTTCATGGGTGACCCTGGACCAATCCCAGTTATCTTAGAGGTGTCCTTGCTGAGCAATAAGAGCTCTCTCAGCCCCACTGTCAGAATCCCCAGGTTTTCTGCCAAGATTTTATTTTGTTTCAATGATTGGATTCTGTGCCTGCTAAGATTCTGCATCTGGGTCAGAAAAATGAAAAGCATGCCTACTGGATGGGGGATACGCTTCTAGGTAACACTGTGTGTGAACGAGACCTTGGGGTACTTGTGGATTGTAAACTCAACATGAGCAGGCAGTGTGATGCAGCGGTAAAAAGGCAAATGCCATTTTGGGCTGTATCAACAGGGACATCACATCAAAATCACAGGATGTCATAGTCCCATTGTATACGGCACTGGTCAGACCACACCTGGAGTACTGTGTGCAGTTCTGGAGGCCTCACTTCAAGAAGGACGTAGATAAAATTGAAAGGGTACAGATGAGAGCGACGAAGATGATATGGGGCCAAGGGACCAAGCCCTATGAAGATAGGTTGAGGGACTTGGGAATGTTCAGCCTGGAGAAAAGGAGGTTGAGAGGGGACATGATAGCCCTCTTTAAGTATTTGAAAGGTTGTCACTTGGAGGAGGTCAGGATGCTATTTCTGTTGGCTGCAGAGGAGAGGACATGCAGTAATGGGTTTAAACTTCAAGTACAACGATATAGGCTAGATATCAGGAAAAAGTTTTTCACAGTCAGAGTAGTTCAGCAGTGGAATAGGCTGCCTAAGGAGGTGGTGAGCTCCCCCTCACTGGCAGTATTCAAGCAAAGGTTGGATACACACTTTTCTTGGATGCTTTAGGATGCTTAGGGCTGATCCTGCGTTGAGCAGGGGGTTGGACTAGATGGCCGGAAGGCCGCTTCCAACTCTATGATTCTATGATTCTATGATTCTAAGTTGTTGCTTTGACCTGTTTTTCCCTGATGTAACAAAGATGCTGTACTTTGACACTCCAAGGTCATTTCCTGCTGATATGTTTAATGACTCCTTATCCTTCCTCCACTTTCCTCCCCCCTCCCTTTTGTTAGCGTCCATAGTTCCCAGATCTGTTTTCCAAACGGCTATTGGGTTATCTCATTATTTTTACTCGTTTGAATTGTGCCTGGTTTGAATTCCCAAGGGAGACCCCTATATTCCTTGCTCTAATCCTTTGTATCTCATTCCTGAAAATGCCTTCATTGTAGACATTTTCATAGTTATTGAATAAAGAAACTATGAGTTTCTGTGAGGTTACTTATTTAGAAATCAAAGTTTCTCACAGCCACTTAACTCACAGGGTTTCTGTTGTGGGACATCTCCAGGCATCCCCAGGAAGTGATCTCCTCCCCCAGACATCTCCAGTAAGTGAAACGAAGTTTCCCTCTAAATTCCACCACTTGTGTACATGTAGAATAGAAATATGTCCAATATACTGATTATTCAATAGTCAATCTTAAGATCACCTCATTAAGAATAAAATCTCCCCTTTTGGTGGAAAGAATCTACTCTATACCTAATTCATAGAATCATAGAGTTGGAAGGTACGTCCTGGGTCATCTAGTCCAACCCCCTGCACTGTGCAGAACCCCCTGCAGTACCCTATCACACATCCACTGTCACCTGCCACCCACTTGAACCTTCAAAGAATCAGCCTCTGTTTAAAAATCTCTAAAGATGGAGAACCCACCAACTCCTGAGGAAGCCTGTTCCACTGAGAAACCGCTCTAACTGTCAGGAACTTCTTCCAGAGGTTTAGACGGAATTTCTTTGGAATTAATTTCATCCCATTGGATCTGGTCCGTCTCTCCAAGGCAAGAGAGAACAACTCTGCTCCATCCTCTATATGGCACCCTTTTAAATAATTGAAGATGGTTATCAGATCCCCTCTCAGTCTCCTCCTCTCCAGGCTAAACTGACCAAGCTCTCCCAAACTTCCTCAAACCTCTTGGTCTCCAAATCTTACCATCTTTGTTGCCCTCCTCTGGACATCCCTCTTATCTATATCCCTCTTCATCTGTGGTGCCCAAATTGATTCCATGCTAAAATTGTTATTAACTTACAGAAAGTTTAGCCTTTCATAACTGAAGAGATGATACTTGCAGAACCCCCCCCTCCTGAGTGTCTTACACATATGAAGATTCAGAGATTCAGAGATTCAGAGGAGAGTGACGAGGATGATCCGGGGCCTGGGGACAAAGCCCTTTGAGGAAAGGCTGAGGAACATGGGAATGTTCAGCCTGGAGAAGAGGAAATTGAGAAGGGACATGATTACTCCCTTGAAAAATTGTCACTTGGAAGAGGACAGGAAGTAGTTCCTGTAGGAAGCAGATGTTAGGACTTGTATTTAAACAATGGGTAAGAACAGAACCAGCTAGAAATCAGGAAAAATATTCACAGTCAAATTAGTTCAGCAGAGGAATCAACTGCCTAAGAAGGTGGGAGCTCCCCCTCACTGGCAGACTTCCTACAGCAGCTGAACAGATAATTTTCATGAATGCTTTAGGCTAATCCTGCACTGAACTGGATTGGATCTCCTGTATGCTCCTTCCAACTCTATGATTCAATTTCTTGTGTAATTACTCAAACTTCCCTCTGACTGGTGGCTTGGTGACTATATCAGCAATCATGTCTTCTTGAGGGACTAAATTTGAGTCTTTGTTGCTACATCTTTTTTTGGGGGGGAGGGGTACGTTCTTTTTATTTACAAATTTTGGATTACGTAAAAAAGGAGAAGAAAGATAATATGAAGAGAAAGTTGGAATTAAATTACAGGAAGGGGGCAGGAAAAACTGTAGAACAGACATACAAAAATTGTATCAAACATGAGAGCCAGTATGGCATAGTGGGGTTAAGAGGGGCACCTTCTAATCTGGCGAGCCGGGTTTGATTCCTGATAGTGCTGTTCTCACAGAGCTGTCCTGTCAGAGCTCTCTCAGCCTCACCTCCCTCACAGGGTTTGTGCTGTGGGGAGAGGAAAGGGAAGGCAATTGTAAGCCATTTTAAGACTCCTTTGGGCAGTGAGAAGTGGGATATAAAAACCAACTCTTCTTCTTCTTCTTTCAGACCTGTTAAGATACATGAAGATACCTAATTTAAATTATTCGGCATTTCTATATAAATTGATCTATGCAATATTCTCTATCCCCTCATTTAATCCAGAAATCCTTCAGTTAGCAAATCGTTTTTCTCACAGTGATGTGAGAAGTCTATAAGCAGTGTCTATTCTGTTTCAAAAAAAGATGTTGATTTTTCTCTGATCAATACTGTGAGTTTTGCCATGTCAGCAAGTTCACTTATTTTTGATATCCAGTCTTCAATTGTAGGTATCTTCTCATTTTTCCAGTTCTGCCCCCATGATATTCTTGCATCTGTTATATATCAGAATAATACACCTAATTTTTCCTGAATTCCTGTCCGTTAGCCCATGCAAAAATGCCTCCAGTCCTTTTTAAATATTAATTTTCAAGATGTTTTGTACATATATATGAATCCAAGATCAAATTTGTTTAGGCTTACAGCCAGTCTGCCATATATGATAAAACATCCCTGTGATTTGTTTACATTTCCAACACTCTTTTGACATATTTTTATATAAATTACCCAATCTATTTGGCATCAATTACTACCTGTCCATCAATTTATTTAAAAATTATCTTTCAGATTGGCACACCTTGTACATTTAATCCCCTTATCCCACATTCTTTCCCACTGATCCGTTTGAACATTGTAACCAAAATTTCTATGCCATTGAAATATGTTCACCTTCTGTATGATATTTGATAACAATGTTTTTGCTTCTTGCTCTTGAATAGAGCTATGAGTGCCTGAAAATCATCAGACAAAATTATTGACTTAGGCTCATCTATACCATAGTCTTTTAGTAGACAGGTGATCCGTTTGAATTCACTGCATTCATTTGAAGCAAAGATATATTTGACTTTATTTATTGATTTGGCAACTAGTGTTTGCTTTTGGATAGTCCAGCAGATCAGGCTATCTCCATAGAAAAACAGGTAACTGCTGATTGTCAAATAGTTTTGTTTTCATCTTAGAGTCTCTGCATTCAACCAGTTGTGGGTTGTCATGACTAGAGATATCTATCTGTCTATCCATCTGTCCATCTGTATGTCCGTCCGTCAATCCACCCACCTACCCACCCACCCACCCACCCATCCATCCACCCACCCATCCATCCAAGGTCTTTCATCAATCTATCTATCATAGATATATAGAAGTATCGATGTATCATTGTATTGATGGATCAATCTATCATCGATCTGTCCAATTGATAATCAGAGTTAACAGTTTTTAGCATTAAAACTAAAATCTAAAATTAAAAGCAATTAACCTTAAAATCTTAGGAGCTTGCCAAATTTATTTCGTATATCAGTAGGGGAATAAAGGATAGGGGGATAAAAAACTGCGTGGTTGTCAGTAGGTGGGGTCTAGATGTTATTTTCACATATTCCTATATTTAGTTGTTTGTAGAAAGGCCAGCTGTTGATGGTAATTCTGTATACCTCAACCATAGGCTCATTGGAATATCTTACAGGCCATGCATAATTGCTTTAGATCCCAAAGAGCCCTGATCTCACTTGGGATCTTGTGGGTTTGTGTGCTTGATTGTAAGCTTCTCTGAAGGGCATGTGGAATGAAGTGGTCTCACTGCTAGTTTCAGATGAGATGTTCCAATGAGTTATCTAGGTAGTTTCTTTACAACATTCCAGTCATAGTGATTTGGTGAATTTGTCTTTCTGACTAAGAATAATCAAATCATGGAGTTGGAAGTCATCTCCAGAGTTATCTAGTCCAACCCCCTGCACAATACAGGAAACTCAAATACTACCTGCTCACCCACAGTGACCCCAGTTTCATGCCAAGATGATGCCCCACCCAAGAAAACCAGAATTCTGGCTAATTTGGTCTGGAGGAAATTTGCCTCCTGACCCCAAAGTAGCAATTGGTATTTCCCAGGGCATGCATGAAAGAACCACAAGAGCCAAGCTTTGATACAATCCATTGCTGCCCATCCACTCAGAAACAGACTAAGTTTATAGAATCCCAACGGAGGCAGAAATACAAGGTCTAGATACTGTACTCAGATAAAGTAGATTGCTAATTGTTTCTACACATTGCTGATTGCTCTTGAGTAACTCTCCATCCCCATGGTTGAAGTAACCTAGTTCAAGCGGAGGACTTTTATGCCTAGAGACTGGGCAAGGTCCATAATTTTGTGGGTTTGGTTCAAAAGGAAGCTTCCATTCTCAGCCCTCTCAATTTGTATTCCAAGGTAATGATACATGCCTCCCAGCTTCTTCACTTCTGCCTGATTGCTGACATTCTCAGCTACTTCTTGTATATCCTCTTTGCCTTGAAAGCATGATATCAGATCATCCACGTATGTCAGCATGTACTGATGCTGTTCATATTTCAGTCTTGTAAATAAGCAGTGTTCTTCCATTGAAAAATGCTCTTTTATTGTTCAGCCATTTTATGTGCATGCCTCTTGATGCTGTTATCCTGAGACGAGTCCTGATGGGGATATACTTGATGACTTGTGAACAGTTTTTCAGAAAAGGCAGTCACAGGTCTTTATATAAGTCCTCTTGCTACCAAAAGTGCCTTGTGTGCTTTCTACACTTCCATCAGTATAGTGTCTCAACCTTAAATAGCTATTTGTAACTGATAGCTCTTATTCCATGAGACTATTCAGCTCTGTCCTCAACCAGAATCAGGGCCTTCACCACTCCAAGCCATGAACTTGTAGCTTGATAGGAAGTCAAATCAGAGGCATGTAAAGGGAACAAGATCCCTTCACATGTCTTAGAATCAGAGTCCACTCCAAGCTGCTCCTTTCTGTCATGAACCCTGATTCATGCCTTTCTCCCTTCTTGCAGACTGGCAAGACCAGGCATCATAAAGCTGTAAATCTCTCTTCAGGCTCCAAGCCTCCTCTGCATTCCCAGTGGGATGCTGCTTTCTCATCTCCTTATCGGACCGCTCTTATGACCTTGCGTAGACAGTGGAGACTCAACAGAAATGTTACTGTTAGGATCAAAAGCCAAGCCATCTGTCCTATGTTCTCCCACCTAAATTCCTGGTCTCCGCCTCCCCTATCGAATGTACCCTATAATAATCTGAAGATGTCTATTGTGCTTTTGTATCTTCCAAGAACTTTTCTGAAGGGGTATTGGCCTGTTCCAGCATCTTGTAGTTTTCTGTTTAATAAAGCTCTTCCTTGGACTCTCAACTGCCTGTTGGATCCTGGACGTCTCATCACGGACTCTACCGGCTAACCTCAGCTTGATTCCAGACACTCTCCTGATTAGAGAGAAATCAAGACAGAAGTCTGAGTCCAGGGCATTCAAAGGGATCTTGGACCCTTTACAGGATCGAGGTTTGGCTATCTGGTCATCTGACTTGTTGGGGCACTTGGGAAAGGCGCGTGTTTTCACCAAATTGGACTTGCGGGAAGCCTACTACAGGGTGCGCATTAAGAAGGGACATGAGTATTTGACTGCTTTTAACACGCCCCTGGGACAATTTGAGTACACTATTACAGTGGTCTCCAACCTTTTTATCACTGGGGACCAGTCAACACTTGACAATTTTACTGAGGCCCGGACGGGGGGTAGTCTTTTGCCGAGGGATGTTGCTGCCGCCTGAGTCCTTGCGGCACTTGCTTTCCCGCTGTCCACTGGGGGGCGCTGCCTGCAGCAGTTGCGCAGTGCCATGCCGAGGGGGAGCCCCCTCCATGGTGGCCGCCAGAGATCACCAAAGGTGAGCTGGTGGCAGAGTAGCAGGGCAGCCCCCCAGACAGCAGCCAGGAAGGAGGACAAGGAGGAGTCACGGACCGGTACCAACTGATCCACGGACTGGCACCGGTCTCCGGACCGGGGGTCGGGGACCACTGCACCATCATGCCATTCGGCTTCGCCAGCACACCGGGCATGTTCATGAATAAGGTAGACGCCGGCTTGCCAAGCAGCATTCGACAACCTGAAGGTTCTGTTCACATCAGAACCAGTACTCACCCACGCAGACCCCCTGAAGCAATTCATGGTGCAGGTAGATTCCTTGGATGTAGCTATGGGGGCTGTGATCCTCCAGGAAGGGGGGGACGGCAAGCTGCATCCAATCGCTTATTTGTCAAAAAAGTTTTCTGGCCCGGAAAAGAACTGGGCAATCTGGGAAAAGGAGGCTGTCGGAGTTAAACTAGCGCTGGCAACCTGGAGACACTGGTTGGAGGGGGCAACCCTCCCGTTTGTTGTGTGGACAGACCATAAGTACTTGCAGGCTCTCTAGCAGCCCCGCTCGCTTTCCCCCAAACAGATGCTGTGGGTGGAGTTTTTCTCCCGGTTCAACTTTACTCTCAAGCATCTGCCGGGAAAAATGAATTTTTTGGCCGATGCGCTCTCGCGCCTTCCCCAGTATTACAGTAAACGGGACCCATTGGTTGACATGCCCTCCCAACTCAGACTGATGGTCATGACGTGCAATAAAGCGAAGGGGGCGGATTATTCCCAGGGGGATGGGTCCAAAAGGACATTCAAAATGATGCAGAATTCAGGGCGCTATGCTCCTCCCTTGAGGAAAAGGGGGGCATGTTTCTTAAAGACAACTGCCTGTACATGCCCCTGAGTGCCAGGAAAGAGGTTTTAAAGTTGTGCCATGACTCTAAGGCCGCTGGGCATTTCAGCTTTGTTAAGATGCTACACCTAGCTCGCCGGCACTACTGGTGGCCCTCTCTGCGGAGAGATGTGGAGACCTACATACAGGGGTGCCCGGTTTGCCTGACCTCTAAGCCCATGGGGGGAAAGAAGAAGGGCTTGCTGCAGCTGCTTCCCACCCCTTCTCGACCCTGGTCGAATGTCACCATGGACTTTATCATGGATCTGCCCCTTAGCCAGGGCAAAAGTGTAATTTGGGTGGTGGTGGACGCCTTTTCCAAGCAAGCCCATTTTGTCCCGTGTGTGGGGATGCCTTCGGCAGTGTAGCTGGCCTCCCTGTTTGTTACCGCCTACATGTATACCACCTACATGGAATCCCTAGTAGACTGCTCACCGATTGGGGCCCGCAATTTGTTGCCAAGTTCTGGTGGGAGCTTTTGAGACTGTTAGGCATGGAACAGGCTCTAACTTCTGGTTACCATCCCGAGACGAATGGGCAAACTGAAAGGGTGAACCAAATTCCAGAGCAGTACCTCCACTGTTTTATCAACCAACAGCAAAATGACTGGGTGTCCCTGCTCCCATTGGCTGATTTTGCCTATATCAATGGGGTTCATGCTTCGACCGGTGTGTCCCTGTTTAAAGCCTTCTATGGGGCAGATCTATTGGTTGTGCCCACCTGGGAAATTTCCTCCCCCAATGCTCCCGATGTTCAGAAATGGGCCAGTGGGATTTCCAGGGCCTGGCCAGAGATTGTGAAGTACTTAGAAGAATCCAAGCTGGCCTATAAGGCTCAAGCCAATAAGAAGCGAGTGGCAAACCCGGCCTGGACTGTAGGGGACCTTGCGTACCTTTCCACAAAAAACCTGCAGTGTCAACAACTCTCCTGCAAGTTAGGGGCCAAGTTTGTGGGCCCCTTCCGGGTGACCCGGCTGATAAATGCTGTGACTGTGGAACTTGCTCTGCCAAAGACTTATAGAAATGTACGCCCCGTTTTTCATTCCAGCTTGCTGAAATGTGCCCTGCCTCCAGACCCATGGCATCCCCCCTTGACATCTCCTGTTCCTGTATTCATCGATAAAGACACTTACTACGAGGTCGACAAAATTCTGGACTCCCATTGGCACAAAGGAAAACTGCAGTACCTGATTGAATGGAAAGATTTCCTAATGGGCGATAGAGAGTGGGTGGGGGCTTCTGACATCAAAGCCCCCAGATTCCTCTGGGCGTTCCACAGGGAATTCCCGATGTGTCCGAGGCCCAGGGACACTGGGTGAGGGAGAAGTTGTTCTTGGGTTGGAGGAATGTCAGGATCAGTGCCTGATCTCTGCCATGATTTGTCAAAGACAAGGGTGACTCCATCTTGCCTGTATCTTAATGCCTCTCTCTTTGCTTGTCATGCAATCCAAGTCTGTTCTCTGTTCCCATGTTATTATGCTTTGTAGTGTCCGCTCTGAATTGTTTGTACTTTGATCTCTGCCTGCTTGCTCTGCATAGTGTAACAGCAACAAAGTAACCAAAACCCTGGGGTTCCTGTGAGCGGCTTTATCTTGTTGCTGGCGCCGGCCAGCCCAAGGACGCGCAAATTGTAGCACCTCTGGCAGGAAGCCAGGGATGGCACCTGGAGGAGAGATACTCTCCCCTGGGAACATTCAAGTTTTGGGCAGGAGAATTTGTATTGAAAAGGGCTTGCAATTCTATTGTTGGGCAGATTTGACTTCCTGAGTTATAGTGACTAAAGTTAACTTCCATTAAAGCTTTCTTCTTACAGAAGATTTGTTGTGAGTTCTTTTAGCGCTTGACACATTTGCTCAATGCCGAGAGTGTCCAAGGGTCACTTGAGTTTTCTAGGCACTGCTCCAAGGGCTCAGAAGACAACGAATGTGGATTCATCTCTTTGTGCCCAACGACTGAGTTGTGACACCCCACACACACTTTCGAAGTTCTTAGAAATAAGAAGCAACTTGAAGCCACAAGGGAATTTTTGATGCAGGCCAAAGGTTTATTGAAGAAGAAAGGGAGTGGGTGACATCATTTCCAGTGAAGCTCTTTCAGGGATGAGAGATATACATTCTTTACTCCAAGAGAGTTTTTCCTGATATCTAGCCTATATCGTTGTACTTGAAGTTTAAACCCATTACTGCGTGTCCTCTCCTCTGCAGCCAACAGAAACAGCATCCTGCCTTCCTCCAAGTGACAACCTTTCAAATACTTAAAGAGGGCTATCATGTCCCCTCTCAACCTCCTTTTCTCCAGGCTGAACATTCCCAAGTCCCTCAACCTATCTTCATAGGGCTTGGTCCCTTGGCCCCAGATCATCCTCGTCGCTCTCCTCTGTACCCTTTCAATTTTATCTACATCCTTCTTGAAGTGAGGCCTCCAGAACTGCACACAGTACTCCAAGTGTGGTCTGACCAGTGCCGTATACAATGGGACTATGACATCTTGTGATTTTGATGTGATGCCTCTGTTGATACAGCTCAAAATGGCATTTGCCTTTTTTACCGCTGCATCACACTGCCTGCTCATGTTTAGTTTACAATCCACAAGTACCCCAAGGTCTCGTTCACACACAGTGTTACGAAGAAGCATATCCCCATTCAGTAGGCATGCTTTTCATTTTTCTGACCCAGATGCAGAACTTTACACTTATCTTTATTAAATTGCATCTTGTTCTCATTTGCCCATTTTTCCATTGTGTTCAGATCTCGTTGAACTCTGTCTCTATCTTCCGGAGTATTTGCCAGTCTTCCCAATTTGGTGTCATCTGCAAACTTGAGGAGTAGTCCCTCCACCCCCTCATGTAGATCATTAATAATTATGTTAAAAAGTACCGGTCCAAGCAACGAGCTCTGAGGTACGCCGCTACTCACCTCTCTCCAGTCTGATGAAACACCATTGACAACAACTCTTTGAGTGCGGTTCTCTAACCAATTCCCTATCCACCTGACTATCTGAAAATCCAGATTGCAGTCCTTCAATTTATCCATCAGAACATCATGGGTATCCTTGTCAAAAGCTTTACTAAAATCCAAGTAAATGATATCAACCAAATTTCCCCGATCCAGCAAACCTGTTACTTGGTCAAAAAAGGAAACCAGGTTGGTCTGGCAGGACCTGTTGGAGATAAATCCATGCTGACTTCCTTGGATCACCAAATTGTCCTCCTGATGTTTGCAGATTGCTCCCTTTAATATCTGCTCCATTATCTTCCCCACAACAGAGGTCAGACTCACTGGTCTGTAGTTT
Organism: Paroedura picta; assembly: GCF_049243985.1. NCBI lineage: Eukaryota > Metazoa > Chordata > Lepidosauria > Squamata > Gekkonidae > Paroedura > Paroedura picta. The sequence continues at coordinate 7,176,265 of NC_135369.1, forward strand.
CCCGGGTCATCCTTCCTTCCTATTTTTGAAGATCGGAATAACATTTGCTCTCTTCCAGTCCTCCGGGACATCTCCAGTCCTTAAAGAGGTTCCGAAGATGATGGACAAGGGCTGTGCAAGTTCTCTGGAAAGTTCTTTGAGTACTCTCAATTGCATTTCATAGAATAATAGAATATTCTATTATTCTATTAATAGAATAGAATTCTATTATTTCATAGAATCATAGAATCATAGAATTGGAAGGGCCACATCCTTCTTGAAGTGAGGCCTCTAGAACTGTACACAGTACTCCAGGTGTGGTCTGACCAGTGCCGTATACAATGGGACTATGACATCTTGTGATTTTGATGTGATGCCTTCTGTTGATACAGCCCAAAATGGCATTTGCCTTTTTTACCGCTGCATCACACTGCCTGCTCATGTTTAGTTTACAATCCACAAGTACCCCAAGGTCTCGTTCACACACAGTGTTACCTAGATGCGTATCCCCCATCCTGTAGGCATGCTTTTCATTTTTCTGACCCAGATGCAGAACTTTACACTTATCTTTATTAAATTGCATCTTGTTCTTATTTGCCCATTTTTCCATTGTGTTCAGATCTCGTTGAATTCTGTCTCTATCTTCCGGAGTATTTGCCAGTCCTCCCAATTTGGTGTCATCTGCAAACTTGATGAGTAGTCCCTTCACCCCCTCATCTAGATCATTAATAATTATGTTAAAAAGTACCGGGCCGAGCACCGAGCCCTGAGATACCCCGCTACTCACCTCCCTCCATTCTGATGAAACACCATTGACAACAACACTTTGAGTGTGGTTCTCTAACCAATTCCCTATCCACCTAACTACCTGAACATCCAGATTGCACTCTTTCAACTTATCCATCAGAACATCATGAGGAACCTTACCAAAACCTTTACTAAAATCCAAGTAAATGACATCAACCGAATTTCCACGATCCAGCAAACCTATTACTTGGTCAAGAAAGGAAACTAGGTTGGTCTGGCAAGACCTGTTGGAGACAAATCCATGCTGACTTCCTTGGATCACCAAATTGTCCTGCAGATGTTTGCAGATCGCTCCCTTTAATATCTGCTCCATTATCTTCCCCACAACAGAGGTCAGACTCACTGGTCTGTATCTTTGCTAGTGTCCTAGACTCCCGTTGGCACAAGGGTCAGCTGCAATATTTAGTAGAATGGAAGGACTTCCCCATGGGGGATAGAGAGTGGGTTGAGGCCTCTGACATCAAAGCCCCCCGATTGCTCCGCGCTTTCCGTCATGCCTTCCCCTTGTGTCCTAAGCCCAGGGATGCAGGATGAGTGGTGGGGGTCCTTTTTGGAATATAGGAATGTCAGGATCAGTGCCTGTTCTCTGCAATGAGTGTTATACTAAGTGCCTGTTCTCTGCCATGATTTTTATAGTAACCTGAGTCTCTCCATGTTTGTTTAGCGGTGTTCCCCGGTTTCCTTGTACACCTCCAGGAGTACATGATGGATGTCAGCTTTACCTTCCAAGATGACACGGAGCGCATACGTTTTGTCGGAGATTGCATGGATGGAGAGGCGGCGAAGTGGTTCATCGACCTCTACCGCTACAACCCTAGGGCAATACAGAGCTACGACCGCTTCATGAGGGCTATGCGCCAAATCTTTGTGGATCCATTCGAGCGCGAAATGACGGAGAGCAAACTCAAGGCAATCAAGCAAGGCTCTCAGATGGTCGCCCAGTACTCGTGGGAGTTCTGGAAATTGGCCACTTCAGTCCTGGAATGGACCGAACCACAGCGGGTGCACTCTTTCCGTTAGGGATTGAACAAAGGCTTAGCCCGAAGATGCCTGCACCTAGACAACCCGAAAACCGTGATGGGCTGGGTGCGCCTGGCCGGAGAAGTAGAGGAGCATCTACTGGTAGCTGCAGGTCTGGGAGGTGGAAAAGGAAAGCCGTCCCCGAAGACCTCCACCCCCAAGAAGCCGGCTCAGAAGGGGAAGGTGGATGCCACGGAGCGGGCTCGCCGCTGGGAGAAGGGACTGTGCCTGGGATGTGGCCAAGCTGGGCATTTCCTCACCCAATGCCCCACCAAGAACCAGCGGGAGCCGTAGGGGAACCCCGCCCCGAAGGGAGTACCGGTGCAGCCACACGGAGTGTAACCGGAGGAGCCAGCACCAAGAAAAGCACGCCCAAGAAAACCTTCCTTTCCCTGCTAGCACCGGCCAGCGCTGCTCCGGCCACTTTGGATTCCAGCAACAGTGGCCCGGTTGAGGAATCAAATTCGAGTGAGCAGATGGGAAACGAAGACGACCTGCTGTGAGAACGCCCCACTAGCAGGTCCCGGGCAGGGGCAAACATTCGGTGAGTACTCCCCCTTTAGTTCTCCTCCCAGCCACCTTGACTGAACCCGGTTCTGGGAAGCAAGTGGGGGTGCAGTTAGCCAAAACATTGGGGATGGGTAGAGAGCCTTTAGAAAAACCCCTCCGCATCGCCCAACTGGACGGGAAATGCGCCCCGGGGGAGGGAAGCGATGGACAAGACGCTCCCATTAGAACTGGATGATGGGAAACATTGGGAGCGAATACAGCCGGTGGTAGCCTCCCTGTTCAGCTTTCCCGTGTGTTTTGGACCTGGATTGGCTTCGCGAGCACGACCCTACGGTGAATTGGAAAAGGGGGTCAGTGAAGTTTTTAGACCCTGGCTGTAAACAGCACCGGCGGCGTGCAGCCGGCCAACGAGGAATTGAGCTGCTGTAGCAAAGGTGGGGGATAGTGACTTGCCATTGGATTATCGAGACTTTGGGGATGTGTTCGCAGAGACTGAATGCGACCAACTGTCCCCCCACCGCAAAACCGATTGTGCAATTGAACTTAAGCCGGGGGAACCACTCTCAAAAGCTAAGCTTTATTCCATGAGTCCCAGGGAGTTGCGGGAATTACGGGACAAGAATTTGGCGCGTGGTTTTATCCGACCCGCCACCTCCCCGCTGGCCGCGCCAGTTCGTTTTGTAAAAAAGAAGGATGGCTCCTTGCGCCTCTGTACGGACTACAGGGGGCTGAATGCAGTGTCCACGTGTAATGCCTACCCCTTGCCTCTGATCAAGGATCTCCTGGGACATTTGGGGAGGGCGAAAATTTTCACGAAGTTGGATTTGCGGGAGGCCTATTACAGAGTGCGTATCAAGAAGGAGCATGAGTATTTTACTGCATTTAACACGCCTTTGGGCCAATTTGAGTATACTGTTATGCCGTTCAGCCTTGCCGGCGCTCCGAGCATGTTCATGAACATCATAAATGAAATTATGCATGATTTATTGTACCGGGGGGTCCTGGTTTTTATTGATGATATTTTGGTGTATTCAGACAACCGGGATGAGCACGTGTCCCTGGTCCAAGAGGTGCTTCGGAGGCTCCGCAAGCACCAGCTGTTTGCCAAATTGTCCAAATGCGAATTCCACCGTGACTCTGTGGAGTTCCTGGGTTTCCGGGTGTCCAGTAAAGGAATAGAAATGGACCCGGGAAAAATGAAAGACTTGTTGGCATAGGAACCCCCCAAGACCCGCAAGCAGCTCCAAAGTTTTCTGGGGTTCGCTAGCTTTTATAGAACGTTCATCCCCAACTTCGCCAGGGTGGCCCTCCCACTAACGGACTTGTTAAAGACGAAAAATGGGGGTAAAACGGCAGCACGCCCTGGCACCCCGCTGACTTGGACTCCCATCTGCCAGAGCGCCTTTGACAAGCTTAAGGCATTGTTCACCTCAGAGCCAGTGTAGACGCATGCTGACCCCGCTAAGCAATTTACAGTGCAAGTAAATTCTTCGGATGTGGCCATGGGGGTAGTGATCCTCCAAGAAGGGGGGGACGTCAAGTTACACCCCATTGCCTATTTGTCAAAGAAGTTTTCAGGTCCCGAGCGGAATTGGGCGATTTGGGAAAAGGAGGCTGCCACCGTTAAATTGGCACTGGCCACCTGGAGGCATTGGTTGGAGGGGGCAGCTCTTCCCTTTGTGGTCTGGACCGATCACAAAAACTTACAAGCTCTCAAACAGCCCCGCTCTCTTTCAGCAAAGCAAATGAGGTGGGCAGAGTTTTTCTCCCAGTTCAACTTTACTCTCAAGCATCTACCGGGGAAAATGAATTTTTTGGCGGACGTGCTGTCACGCCTCCCACAGTACAACAGTACATGAGACCCATTGGTGGACATGGTGTTTACGCCCTCCCAATTAGGATTGGTGGTCATGACACGCAGCAAGGCAAAGGGAGGGATCCCGTTCCCTGGTTGGTGGGTCCAAAAGGACGTCCTTGTGACGCAAAGTTTCAATCGCTCCGCTCGTCTCTGGAGGAGAAGGGGGGGCTGTTTCTGAAATACAAACATTTGTATGTCCCCGGGGGGTCTAGAGCTGCGGTTTTAAAATTGTGCCATGACTCAAAGATGGCTGGCCACTTCGGTTTTGTGAAAACGTTGCATCTTGTCCGGCGGCATTATTGGTGGCCATCTCTGAGGACTGATGTGGAGAAGTACATTCAAGGGTGCCCTGTCTGTTTGACTTCTAAGCCCATGGGGGGTAAGAAACGGGGTTTGCTGCAGCCTTTACCCACGCCTTCCCGTCCCTGGACAGATGTCATGATGGACTTTATCATGGATTTGCCCCCAGTCAAGGGAAAAGTGTCATCTGGGTGGTGGTTGACACCTTTTCTAAGCAAGCCCACTTCGTGCCCTGCAATGGGATGCCCTCGGCTGTGAAGCTGGCTTCCTTGTTCATCACACATGTATACCAACTACATGGTATCCCTAGGAGACTGCTCTCGGATTGTGGCTCCCAGTTCGTTGCCAAGTTCTGGCAGGAGCTCTTGAGACTACTGGGGGTTGAGCAAGCACTCACTTCCGGTTACCATCCCGAGACCAATGGGCAGACTAAGAGGGTGAATCAGATTCTGGAACAGTACCTACGTTGCTTTATAAACCACCAACAGAATGACTGGGTGTCTTTGCTCCCTTTGGTTGAGTTTGCTTACAACAATGGGTTTCATGCTTCCACCGGGGTCTCCCCTTTTAAGGTGGTTTATGGTACGGACTTGTCAGCTGTGCCCACTTGGGAAATCGCTTCCCCCGAGGCCCCTGATGTCTAGAAATGGGCTGGTGAAATCTCTCAGGCCTGGCCTGAAATTGTTGCCTGTTTAAACGATGCCATACATGCGTACAAAGCCCAAGCGGACAGGAAACAGGCGGCCAATCCAACCTGGGTGGTAGGGGATCAGGTTTATTTGTCCACAAAGAACCTGCGCTGTCAGCAACAGTCCCGCAAGCTGGGGGCTAAGTTTGTAGCTCCATTTCGCATCACCAGAGTGATTAATGATGTCACTGTTGAGCTGGCTTTACCAAAGAATTATTGGAATGTGCACCCCTTTTTTCATTCCAGCCTGCTGAAGCGTGCCCCACCTCCTGATGCCTGGCACCCTCCCCGATCGACACCTGTTCCTGTTTTCATCAACAAGGACACCCACTATGAAGTTGACAATGTCCTGGACTCCCGCTGGCACAAGGATCGCCTGCAATATTTAGTAGAATGGAAGGACTTCCCCATGGGGGATAGAGAGTGGGTTGAGGCCTCTGACATCAAAGCCCCCCGATTGCTCCGTGCTTTCCATCATGCCTTCCCCTTCTGTCCTAAGCCCGGGGATGCGGGATGAGTGGTGGGGGTCCTTTTTGGAACGTAGGAATGTCAGGATCAGTGCCTGTTCTCTGCCATGAGTTTTATATTAAGTGCCTGTTCTCTGCCATGAGTGTTATATTAAGTGCCTGTTCTCTGCCATGATTTTTATAGTAACCTGTTTAGCCTTAGTGTGACCTTTTGCTTTTAGGGTCTCTATGTAACCTCGACCCAATATATTTAGCTGTCTGCCTGAAAATGAAACTAGTCTGTTGTGCCTTCATTATCATGATTTGCTGTGAACTATTTGTCTTTTGAACCGGCCGGCGAGGCCTGCTCTTTGTAACAAAAGCAGTTATCTTGTTAGTGGGCGCCAAGTGGTCCAAGGACACGCTAGAAGTAACAATCCTTGGTTAATTGCCCAGCTGGGCACCTGGAGCTCTTCCCCCCTCCCCTTGGGAACCTTCAACTTTTGGGCAGGAGAATTCTCTTGAAAAGAGTTTGCAATTGTAAGTTTTGGCAGATTTGACTTCACTAGTTATGGTGACTGAAGCAACTTTCCAATAAAGCTTTCTTATTACAGAAGTACGTGGTGAGTTCTTCTAGCATCTGAAAGCTAGTTTCCCTCCTCCCTTGGGAAATCTTTCAATAAGGCTGGTGTTTTACCGTCAAAATATCCTGATAAGACTTTTGATTCTGGAACAGCAGGGAGAAGCGGAGGTGGAAGGAATTATGGTTTGAGAAGGGCAGGAAAAAAGGAAAGGAATGTGGAGGGGGAATAGGTATTGTAAACATCAGAGGCAAACTATTCTAAGCTACAAGGCTACATTCTGCATCTGGCTACAAACAACACCTTAAATCATGGCAGAACCATGCGGATTCTGACACTTCCAAGTGATTGGGTAGTTTTTGGACTTATCCAATCTGAATCGAATATCCCATATTTCAACCAGCTGAATCAGAGAAGCCCAAATTGATTGGGTCTTGATTTGGCTGATTTGTTGGTTGACACTGCCAAACAGCTAATACTGAGGCCCATTCCGCACAGGTTTACTATAGCAGGAATGTGGCAAATTGTAATCACTACTAAAATGCAATTATGCACAACATCGTAAACAATCTGCCACACTCCTGAAACCGATCAGCAAAAAGTGCTTCATTGTAGCCCTTCCAGGGAAATCCCAAAACGTAGATTCACCCTCTGGAAAGCGCTACACTCTTGTAACCAATCCGCAACACTAGCGAAAAAGTTTTGTGCGTTACCATTGTTGCAGTTTCAGCAAAGTCCCTCCCCCTGGCTCTCTCCTCTGATCTTCCTCCTCTGATCTTCATTCACCTCCACAAAGCTGCTTTAAAGCTCGCCTCCAGTCACCAAGCACAACACAGCCCCGTTTGCAAGTTCCCTTTATTTTCAGCCGAAAATCACGCCCGTGCACGGGGGGGGGGGGGGGGATTTTTTTTCCACTCAGGGTAGCATGGCAACAATGAATCGCTAGCTCATACACCACCTGCCAGCTAGATGGGTCTCTCCGTTGCAAAGAATCAACGCAGATTCGTTGCAACGTGTTTTTTTTTAACCTGTCTTAAAGGGAAAGGGGCTTTTCGGGAGCATGATAACGGCCGCCCATTGGCTGTTTGCTTGAGTGATGGCCAGGGGCGGGACAAAGCACAGGAAAAATCGCTTCCTGGCTAGCGATTTTTGGCGAGACCGGAAACCTGTGGGAAACGATTGCAACTCTACTGAATTCAACTACAAAGGCAGGTATGCATAACGCTGAATTCCACTATTTTAAATTCTGGAATTGCTTACTGTAAACAATTGGCCATATTGATTCTTGTGTGGAGTGGGCCTGAGGATCAGCTGTTTGGCAGCGCTTTAAATCCTTGGCAGCTCCCCAAACCTTCCAGACTAAGGGGAGAGAGTGCTTTAAGAGTCAGCTGTTGGGCACCCTTTAAATGCCACCCCTGCCCGGGAAGATGCCTGTGAGCAGTTCTGGAGGTCTCACTTCAAGAAGGACGTAGATAAAATTGAAAGGGTACATAGGAGAGAGACGAAGATGATCTGGGGCCAAGGGACCAAGCCCTATGAAGATAGGTTGAGGGATTCGGGAATGTTCAGCCTGGAGAAAAGGAGGTTCAGAGGGGACATGATAGCCCTCTTTAAGTATTTGAAAGGTTTTCACTTGGAGGAGGGCAGGATGCTGTTTCAGTTGGCTGCAGAGGAGAGGACACACAGTAATGGGTTTAAACTTCAAGTACAACGATATAGGCTAGATATCAGGAAAAGGTTTTTCACAGTCAGAGTAGTTCATCAGTGGAATAGGCTGCCTAAGGAGGTGGTGAGCTCCCCCTCACTGGCAGTCTTCAAGCAAAGGTTGGATACACACTTTTCTTGGATGCTTTAGGATGCTTTGGGTTGATCCTGCGTTGAGCAGGGGGTTGGACTAGATGGCCTGTATGGCCCCTTCCAACTCTAAGATTCTATGATTCTAAGATGGGGGAGAGAGCTGCCAATTAGCTGATCTGTCATGATCAGCTGTTTGGTGGGGCCTTTAAATGCTTCCACCTACTTTTTCAGGCAGCAGAGATGCACTCACTGCCTAAGAAAAATAGGGGAAGAGGCATGTACACAGGAAAAAAGAATGGTTCTTTTTGGATTTGGCTGAATCACTTTAACTGAATCCAACCCAGAGAAGGTTGTTTCAGCTAATTTGCATTCAGCTTGAATCAAAGCATGATAAATAATTTTGAACATACATTCGAGAGAGAAAAACGAATGCTCAGAAATTCACAAGCATCGTAACGGCTATGTCTGATTTCTGATAACGTTTTATTTTAAATGTATAGTTTCAATTACAGTCAAGGCAATTCTTCTTGCTTTGTAATATCCATCTACCCTCATTCTTTCAGGAGAATGGCAGGGTAAGAATTCTGCACTGAAAAATACGTTGATGAATATTATCCCTCCAAAACATTTATCATTCTTCCCTGATGGTGGTTAGAGTAGGAAAACTAAAATGATGACACATGTTTACAATAATGAAATTGGACAGGAACCAAAAGAACTTGCTCTAAACAAAGTGTCATGTGCTGATTAGCAGATGCTTCAACACTGTCGCTGACTTCACCTTACTCATAATTTTAGCATGTCTTAAAATGCTTAAGGGGACAGGACCAGGAAGCGCACCTCCCCTGCCTGGACGGGATACAGATTGGGCCTATACCTGCGGCCAGGAATTTGGAGGTGATCTTTGATGCCTCCTTATCTTTGGAGGCTCAAATCACGAAGGTAGCACAAATGGTGTTCTTCCACCTGCGCCAAACTAGGCTACTAGCACCCTACCTGTCTCCAGAACCACAGTGATACATGCAATAGTTGCTCCCATACTAGACTTCTGTAACCCAGTCTATCCGGGCCTTCCCTTGTCTCTGACCCAGAAATTGCTACTGGTACAAAATGCAGCTGTTAGGGTACTCACAAAGTTATCCTGGAGGGCCCTTGTCCAGCCTATGCTGAGGCAGTTGCATTGGTTACCAGTTAGCTTCCAGATCATGTTCAAGGTTCTGGGTCCCACTTAGCTGAGGGACTGCTTATATCCTATGCACCCCGCAGGGCTGTTCGCTCTGTGGGTATGAATCTGCTGGTTGTCCCTGGCCCCCAGGAGGCTTGCCTGGTCATGACCAGGGCCAGGGCCTTCTTGGTCCTGGCCCAGACCTGGTGGAATGAGATTCCAGAAGAGCTGAGGGCCCTGATGGAGCTCTCAGTGTTCCACAGGGCCTGTAAGATGGAACTCCTCCACCAGGCATTTGGTTGAATTTGGCTGGGATGATTGTGTGCCTCCTTCTATATCCCCCTAGGCCAGAGACTGCCAGTGAACATCCTCTGTGGCAACAGTGATTGCTGTGGTAGGGTTGAAGAATCATAGAATCATAGAATCATAGGATCATAGAGTTGGAAGGGACCTCCTGGGTCATCTAGTCCAACCCCCTGCACTATGCAAGACACTCACAACCCTATCGCACATCCACTGTCACCTGCCACAGGATGGCATGGGGAATACTGTAGATAGTTGTGCTAGATTTTTCGCTGCCATTATGGATTTATGTATTGGGGTTTTATAGAGTTTTGCGGGCTTTCATGTTTTATGCAAACCACCATGAGCCGGACGAGCTGAGAGTGCTGGTCAATAAATAAAAATATAAATAAAATAGATTTATGAGCACCCAGGGCAATTGGGTGCCCTGTCCTTAGGGACAGGCAATGTCCAGTTTTTCTGAAATTATCTTGCCTTGAAAACCCCAAAAGGGATTGCCATGAGTTGGGGGTAACTCCACCAGGTTTCCACCAGGTTTTGTTTATTCACATAGCAAATGTTACAGACTTGCACTTCCAGGAGCCCCACACAGTGCCTTTCCCCCATGGATCAGGGCCACAGCATATCTCCTCCTCCCCTTTTCCTCTTTAAGGACACCCCTTTATTTATTTCTTAGATTTTTTACCGCCCTTCCATATGGCTCAGGACGGTTTACATATACATCGCTAGGGGATACAGGGAACGACCTACTATATGATGAAAATGATGTTATCTGTTCAGTCGTGTCCGACCCTCAGCGATTCTATAGGAAAGGTCCATTCCGCACAGGTTTAATGTAGCAGGAGTGTGGCAAATTGTAATTGCTACTAATTTGCAGTTATGCACGACGTCACACACAATCTGCCAAACTCCTGAAAATGATCAGCAAAAAGCGCTTCGTCGTAGCGCGTAAAGGAAAATCCCCAAAAGTGGATTCACCCTCTGAAAAGCACTACACTCTTGCAAGCAATTTGCAATAGTTCCGAAAAAGACCTGTGCGTTCCCATTGTTGCGGTTTCAGCAAAGTCCCTCCCCATGGCTCTCTCCTCTGAACTTCCAGCGAAGCGATCGCCATTTTTTTTTCTCGGAGTGAGCGGAGAGCAACAAAATGGTGAGCCTTCATTCAACCTGCAAGGCTTCTCCAGCTGCAGTCCCTCCACAGAGCTGCTTTAAAGCTCGCCTCCAGTCACCAAGCACAACACAGCCCCGTTTGCAAGTTCCCTTTATTTTCAGCCAAAAATCGCGCCCGTGCACGGGGGGGGGGGATTATTTTTCACTTGGGGGAGTGTGGCAACAATTAATCAACAGCTCATACACCACCTGCCAGCTAGATGGGTTTCTCCATTGCAACGAATCAACGCAGATTCATTGCAATGTGTTTTTTTTAAACCTGTTCTTAAAGGGAAAGGGGCTTTTTGGGAGCATGATAACAGCTGCCCATTGGCTGTTTGTTTGAGTGATGGCCAGGGGCGGGACAAAGCACAGAAAAAATCGCTTCCTGGATAGCGATTTTTGGCAATACCAGAAACCTGTGGGAAACTATTGCAATGCTACTGAATTCAACTACAAAGGCAGGTATGCATAACGCCGAATTCCAGTATTTTAAATTCCGGAATTGCTTAGTGTAAACAATTGGCCACATTAATTCTTGTGCGGAATGGGCCAAAGTCTTTGCCATGCGTCCCTGTCTATGATTGCTTCTTCTAGTTGGTTCATGGTCATCCCTGTATCAGCTTTGATGGTATCGAGCCATCAGATCCTTTGGCGGCCATGTTTCCTTTTGCCACTGACCACGCCAAGAATTAATGATTTTTCTAGCGAGTTGTTTTCCACCACCACCAAAGCAGTTTGGTAGACAGGACAAGCAGGGTAGAGAAACAACTCTTCTTCTTCAGTAATCTCAGGGCTCTCTCAGCCTCCACTCCCTCACAGGGTGTCTGTTGTGGGGAAAGGAAAGGGAAGGCGATTAGAAGCCGCTTGGAGACTCCTTCGGGTAGAGAAAAGTGGCATATAAGATCCATCTCTTCTTCTTCTTCTTCTTCTTCTTCTTCTTCTTCTTCTTCTTCTACATTGTTTCCTGCCATAGGCCATTACAATGCAATCATATCGATATAAAAACAGTAAAAGAATTAGAACAATACATGCGGTAGTCCATAGAAAATAAAAGACAATAAGAATTCAGGTTTTAAGCTTTCTGGTGGCATAAATTTGGCTCGAATCTTCCTTGCTGCTAATGCAAATAGTGAAACATTATAACTAATTAGGGGGTTGGTATCCGATAATAAAAAGGCTATCTTGTCCAAATTTGCAGGGAGGTTCTGGCCACTCAAACATCGCTCGATACATTTGGTTCTTGGCTCCAAGTATAGTGGACAATCCAAAACATAATGATAAAGGTATTCAGCAGCAGGTTCTCTACAAATACATAGGTTAAGGGCAAAAGGTACACCAGAAAAACGGCCTGAGAGTAGGGCTGATGGCATAACTTCTTCTTGAGTAAACAGATATATAAAATCTCTATGGATACAAAGAACTTTACATCTGAGTAGCTTCCATTCAACTTACAGGGGAGAATAGTTGTTTTCATGCCCTTCATTGAAAGCTTTCTAGAAACATCTGACTAACTGCAGCTGGATTTAATTAATGAAGAACACACAACCGCAACCTAGGTACAGATTCACTGATACATTTTGAACTCTTTTAAGATGTCCAGCCCAGCAGGCTTGTATTTCTTTTCTCAAGCCAAAGCAAAATTGCCTTATTAAAATGTTTGCCTTGAGGTGGAAGCAGGTCGTACAAGCCAAGGAATTGTCCGCCAACCACATTGTAATGCAGTGAAAGAACTACTTGAGAGCTTGGTAGTTCTTAGAAAAGAATGAAATCTTCAAACTTTGTGAAACACAGAGGTGGGATAGAGGCCCTTGTCCATCAGGATGGGCATGAACCAAACCTTAAAGCAAAACTTGTCATGAATTCTGCCCTGTTCCTAGTTTAGGAAAACAGGTTCAGGGTATGCCCACCATAACAACCTTTTGTGAACTTTCAGAGCAGTTTGTGGTGGTTTGTGGATGAAGCAGAAAGTATGAGTTTAAAGGGACTCCTTGAAGGTTCAAACAGGTAGCAGGCTATAGTGGATGAGCAAGAGGGTTGTGAGTGTCCTGCATAGTGCAGGGGGTTGGACTAGATGACACAGGATGTACCTTCCATATCTGTGGCCCATTCCGCACCAGGATCAATGCAGCAAATTGGTTTTGGAAAGAAAAAACGCAATTTTAAATAGAAGATTTTGTCATTATGCATACCTGTCTTCGTAGTGGAATCCAGTTGCATTTCAATCGTTTCCCACAGGTTTCCGGTCTCGGCAAAAAACGCTAGAAAGGAAGCGATTTTTTCTGTGCTTTGTACCGCCCCTGGCTGTCACTCAAATGAACAGCCAATGGGCAGCCATTAACATGCTCCCAAAAAGCCCCTTTCCCTTAAAGGCAGGTTAAAAAAAAAAAACACACACGTTGCAACGAATCTGCGTTGATTCGTTGCAACGGAGAGACCCATCTAGCTGGCAGGTGGCGTGTGAGCTGACGTTTCATCATTGACACGCTCCCCCGAGTGAAAAAAAAATCCCCCCCCCATGTATGGGCACGATTTTCAGCTGAAAATAAAGGGAACCAGCAAATGGGGCTGTGTTGTGCTTGGTGACTTAAAACAGCTCTGAGGAGGGGCTGCAGCCGGGGAAGCCTCGCTGGGTGAATGAAGGCTCGCCGGTTCGTTGCTCTCCGCTTGCTCCAAGAAAAAAAATGGCGATCGCTTCACCAGAAGATCAAAGGAGAGAGCCAGGGGGAGGGACTTTGCTCAAACCGCAACAATGGGAATGCACAGGTCTTTTTCACTACTGTTGCTGATTGGTTGCAAGAGTGTAGCGCTATTCGGAGGGTGAATCCACTTTTTGGGATTTCCAAGGAAGCGCTACAATGAAGCGCTTTTTGTTGATCGGTTTCAGGAGTGTGGCAGATTGTGTACGCCGTTGTGCAAAACTGCATTTTAGTAGCAATTACAATTTGCCACACTCCTGCTACAATGAATCTGTGCGGAATGGGCCTGTGATTCTATGAAATCGCTTTAAACTTCCGCTTTTTGTCCCCCATGAACATTGCAAAAACAATGGAGCAGCAAGGAGGTTCTCTGTGCCATGCCACTGTTTTGAGCAGTCTTCTGCAGTCCTTTTAAAATTTAACAAGAATGCGTAGCAGAACAACAACAAAAACAACAACAAAACAGCTGCAGCTGTTTCAGGCTGTATTTTATTTTTTGGAGGGGGAAATTCATTTATCTCTAATTACACACTTGAATCCAAACTTGAGAAGCGTAGGCATTTTGTACTGAAATATTAAACTTTGTACTTTCCTGAAAAGGCAGGTGATTTCCTTCCCCTGCAGTCAGCCAGGGGATCCCGCAGGTATTTTTTGGATCTGACTCAAGTAAAACTGGGTTAGAACATCTATAATAGTGTAAGATTTGGGAAGCGCACATGATAATAGGAGGTTAACCGTGATACAAAACGCCATCGGGAGCTTTGACAGAATCAACAAATTACACCCTCTGATATGAGTCACCCATTGAATGTTCCCCAGAGATAGTATAAAAGCTCTAGCTACCTGCAACCAACTCCACAGTTCTGCTCAGCTTCTCTTGCTTGCCCCTCTTCTTCTCCTGCTCTGGTAAGTCCATTGTATCTTCATAGGATGCATACGGTAAGAAAGATGGACTGGATGGCCGGGATGGCCCCTTCCAACTCTATGGCTTCCTGATTCTATGATGCTTCCATGAATCTATGATGCTGGCAGGAGAGCCAGCATGGTGTGGGGGTGAAAAGCAAAGGGCTGTCATCTGGAGAACTGGGCTTGATTCCCCAGTCCTTCTTCACATGGTACCAGTTGGGAGACTGCGAGGCAGCCCTAGTTCTCTGAGAACTTTCTCAGACCCACTTCCCTCACAGGAGGTCTGTTATGGGGAGAGGAAGGAAATGCAAGAATACAAGCCTAGTTACTTTGCTACAGATATCTGACAGAGGGAGCTTTGCCTCTAGAAAGTTTATACCCTCCAAAATCATGATGATCTCCCAGGTGGTACCTGGCTTGAATCTACCTTTTAAAAACACACACATAAGTTTTGTATAATAATATATATGTACAATAACTTATTATATGTATGCATATTCTTATATATAATAGTAAGAAGGGGCCAAGCTGGTTGCATTCAGGAATACAATATTTATTTTGTTTTGTCTTCAAGGATCTCTCCGCAGTAGCTAAGACTGCATTTCCAATTCATAAAAGACTAGGTATAAAGCCCGTTGCATTCAGGAATACATGGGACACTAGATTTGGGGAAGGTGGTGGAGATATTCTATGGATGTCCTCTCCCTCCCTCCAGGATCTGGAAAGGTTGCAGGCTGGAGGGCCCTAGAAAGGGAACTCACCTGCAGGGGGCAGCCTTCATGCGGTAGGGATCTGCAGCCTCCAAGCCTCGGAGGGAAGTGGAAGGAGGAGGAGGTGGTCAGGGATGGGGGACAGAAGGTGATTGGCTGGCTGCTGGACAGACAGGCAAGCCAGTTGGAGGAGGAGGCACTCAGAGGCGGGACAGGTGCTCTGAAAGGGTGTTAAGCGCTGAGTGGCACTTCAGCCATGAGACCAGCTCCTCCTCCAAGGCCTTATGAGAAATATATTATGTGAAACAGATAATAACAAAAATAATAAAAACTTTCCAGCTTCCTCAGGGTGGTAACAACCGAAAATATAGAAATGATTAATTTCCATTTAAAAAACAGCCATTATATACTTTAAGTTTTAATATATAGTTGCTACCTTAGCTATATTATTTCAAGTGAAGAAATAAGAAATGAGAAGAAAAAGGAGGACTGGTTTTTATACCCCGCTTTTCATTACCTGAAGGGGTCTCAGATGGGTAGCTGTGTTGGTCTGAAGTAGCACAATAAAATCAGGGAGCTCTTAGTTTGACAAAGAGTGCTTGCACTCGAAAGCTCATGCCTTGAATAAATCTTTGTTGGTCTTAAAGGTGCTAATGGACTCTGATTTTATGGAAGGAGTCTCAACCCAGCTTACAGTCCTAGCAGCCAGCAATTGCCTTTCCTTCCTCTCCCCACAACAAACACCCTAGGAGATAGGTGGGGCAGAGAGAGCTCTGACAGAATGGCTCTGCCAGAACTGTTCTAACATGACTGTGATTGGAAACCAGGTCACTCGGCTACCTGCACGTGGAGGAGCGGGGAATCAAACCATGCTCTCGAGCCGCTGCACTTAATCTCTCTCCCCCCCTCTCTATCTCTCTCTCACATTTAAATAAATATCTCACTGTGTTGAATTTATGCTGCTGCCAGGGGGATGTTTGTAACCCTAACCTACCAATGGGAAAGGTTCGCAATCAGGAGGGGTGGGAAGGTGTAATGTCAGTCCATAGCTTTGGCACCCAGGACTCCCTGGAGGGTCTGACTATCTTTGCCACCTTGATTGGTTTGTCCTTCAGCCTTTCACCTAGACCTTTCCCTTCCTTTCCTGATGTCGTTCCAGACTCCTCTCCACCTCTCCAAGATGTCTTCCTGCTGCTGCCCTCCATCCTGCGCCGTCCCCTCCTGCCCCCAGCCGTGCTGCTCCCAGCCGTGCTGCTCCCAGCCGTGCTGCTCCCCATGCAGCTACCCAACCGGCGGCCTGGGCACCCTGAATTGCTGCCCCAGCTCATGCTGCTCGTCTTCCTGCTGCGGTAACTCGACATCGGCCCGTTGCCTCGGCATCACCAGCGGGGCCAGCGTCGCCTGCATCACCCAGATCCCGCCCTCGGAAATGGTGATCCAGCCACCCCCTGTTGTGGTGACTATCCCAGGGCCAGTCATGTCTGCCTCCTGTGAGCCGGTGAAGGTCGGAGGGTACACGGCCTGTGGCGGCTGCCCCCCTTGCGGTCGCATCTGTCCCTGTTAACGGAATGAAACGGCAACGTGAAAAGCACGGAACGGATTGACGGCTGGTGACTTCACGGACTTGGGCGGCAGAAAGGACGGCCCTGCTTCGGTCACCGCAGGATCAGTTGGGGTTTTGGCCATGTTACCAAGGCCAGTGCCCTGAAGTATGTGTTCTTTCTCACCTCTAACGATTTCTTCCCTCCAAGTCTATGCTCATGTCGATGGAGTTGATTTGGCCCCCCATTTCAAGGCCCCACAAAATTCTTGCTACCTAAAGGGCAACCTGTGTTTATCTCTGCAATCATTCGCCTTGAAACCTTGAAGGGATCCCAGCTAAAGGGGCGGTGGAAAAGCCACGGTTTGCTGACTCAAGAAAGTATGTCCATCGATAAAACTGTTTCACTGGGAATGATGTTGCCTCTTCTCTTTCCCTTTCAATAAAGCTTCTGCCTGCATCACACTTTCTCTTGCTGCTTCTTTTTAAGAACTCAAGAAACGGGGATGGGCAGGGGCGAATTCGGGATTTGCGGGGCCCGAAGGACTTGCAACATTTGGGGCGGGAGCAGCCAGATCGGGGGCAGAATGGACCCCCATAGCGGAAAGGGGAGTCACTTCAGAATCATAGAATCAAAGAGTTGGAAGGTACCTCCTGGGCCATCTAGTCCACCCCCTGCACTATGCAGGACATTCACAACCCTTTCGCTCATCCACTGTCACCTGCTACCCCCTTGAGCCTTTACAGGATCAGCCTCTCCATCAGATGGCTCTCCAGCCTCTTTTGAAAAATCTCCAAAGATGGAGAACCCACCACCTCCTGAGAAAGCCTTTTCCACTGAGAAACCACTCTGAATGGCAGGTATCCTTAAGGAGGGGAAAAGATAGAGAGAAGGTACTGCCCTGATTGACGGTGGAGCAGGCAATGGATGGGGCCCCTGGAAGAGCCAATGCACTGGCTCCGGGAACTACATGGATAAACCGGCCCTGGGGTTGGGATACTCAGTGGTAGAGAATAGACAGACACCAGGAGAAGGTCTCTGACAGGCGTGGTTCAGAGGGTGGGTGAGAGGAAGCAACTCCACTTCCACCTCACACCTCCCTGTTGCTGCTCCTCATTTGCATATGCTCCTCCCTGGCCCCTCGCAGCCCAGGAGTAGAAACGTGGCTAATCCTCCTGTCTGTTACAATCCTCGGACCTGTTTCCAGCCCACCATTTAGAAGCATTTCTGCTCCCTCTCCGTGGACCGCTGTGCGGCAAAGTGCTAGTTGTGCCACACCCATGTCTGGAGCTAGCTCAAAGTCTCCTCTTGTGTCCTCTGCAGCCACTTAGAAAGGTTGCCCCCAAGTATGTTGCTGCTGCAGGAATGAGTAGCGGTCAGCAGAAGGAAGAGTAGACCCTCTCAGCGGGGAGAAGCAGAGCAGGAGTTGGAGGTTTCACCAGGAAATATTCCCGATTCTTGGGGGGTTATGAGTGAAAAAATAAGGTAAACCACCCTCGAAGAGTTCATTCCCTTGGACACACCAAAACTGCCATACAAATGGGCTACAGCAGTGGTCCCCAACCTTTTTATCACCGGGGACCAGTCAATGCTTGACAATTTTACTGAGGCCCAGGAGAGTAGACCTTTGCCGAGGGACATCGCTGCCACCACCTGAGCCCCTGCTCCACTTGCTTACCCGCTGGTGCTCCTGACTTCCCGCCGCCAACTGGGGGGCAGCTGCGCAGTGCCATGCCGAGGGGAAGCCCCAGCCATGGCAGCCGCTGGAGAGCACCAACGGTGAGTAGCAGCCGGGGAGGAGGATAAGGAGGAGCCACGGTCCGGTACCAACTGATCCACAGACCGGCACTGGTCCCCGGACCGGGGGTTGGGGATCACTGGGCTACAGGATGCAGCTGCTTAGCCTTTTGTGGGATGCTGCAACACCTGGTTACCTGGGACTCCACGCCCTCATGGAGGACCATGAGCTGATAAATCTTGCCCACTATGCACCCTTCTGAATTGGAGATGATCAAGGGTGATCTCTGGGGTTTGCATTCAGATGGTTAAAACTTTTAAAAAAGGAATCCTAGTCCTCCTCCCCAGCTGCTGCCTCGGGGGCTTCCCTGCCACTCTGCTGCTGGGTCACTTTTGGTACTCTCTGATGGGTGCCATGGCTGGGGCTCCCCCTCAGCATGGCACTGCCCAACTGCTGCTGGCAGCTCCCCCCAGTGGGCAGCAGGAAGTCAGAGGCACCGGCGAGAAAGCAACTGGAGGAGGGGCTCAGGCGTCGGTGGCAACGTCCCTCGGCAAAAGACTGCCCCCCCGGGCCTCAGTAAAATTGTCAAACGTTGACTGGTCTCCGGTGATAAAAATGTGGGGGACCACTGTTATACAATACAGATGAAATCCTACGAGATGGCGATGCCTTCCATTAAACACAGCATTAACTCGACTACCATCACATCTGCTAACTCACTCCCGGTACAATTGCTTAGGATAGTTCAATCTCTAACTGCCCTAGAGGAAGGACAACAAAATAATAGTCAATTGGATGAGTTGTGAGGCATTTGTGAGTCATATTGCAGACAAAATTGGTATATCTGGATCCTCCCTCCCAACAAGGAAAGCTCTGCCCCTATATACTTGGACAGAGGGAGAGGGTGGGGGAGTTAGAACACTGTATCACCATCTTGTAATTCTTAGTCTTAATGTTAATGGGTTTTAATGGGGTCATACTGGTTTTTATTGTTTTATTGTGAAACGCCGTGAGTCTAAAAGGAAAGTGGCAGAATATAAATATAAAAAATAAATACTCTTAAACATTGACCCTATAAATAAAAGAAAAGGGCCATATAGGTGGCCATGTCCGGATGGTGTCCGGGTCAGCGGGCCAATCCGGATGCTCCCAGTGAAGCAGGGAGAGTCCGGATTGGGCCGGCCCCTGGAGTGCCCACTTCCAGGAGCTGGCCGGTCCACCGAGACACTATGCGAGCCATCTGGTGTGGAGGCCACATGGCCCGGAAAGCTCCAGCCTCACTGGGAGGAGAGGGGGATGGGGATGGCTTCCCCAGGGCCCGCAGAACACACCCGGCGCCTCGCAGCTTCGAGGGGGCAGGAATGCCTTCCCCGGGCCCCACCAAGCACTCTTCGAATTGCTTCAGCTTTTTGCAATTTTGTTATGTGGGCTGTCACCCCTCCATCACAGGCTGGGACACCCGTGTCAACCCTTTCTGACACTCCTGCACAGACCCTGGCACCAGAGAGAAAGAAGCCAGGTCAAGCCTTGCAAAGCATCATGGGAGAGCAACTAAAATCCACCTCTTGCTCTCAAGCAGGACTTGGAGCTAGGCTTCCCCAACCCACTTTCTTGTAAACCAAAGAGGAGTTTGTCAGCACACCTGGCAAGTACAGAGAGACAAAGACACCCCATCCAAAACACCCCTAAACCCAGCGAAGCACCTTGTCTTATAAAGCGAACTGGCCACCATCTTTCAACCCCAGATGTAATCCAAGATTTAGCCTTTGGCCTTTCCTTTACCACTGTCCCCAGGCACAAGCAATCATCCAGGATTTGCCAGAAATGGGCCATCGGCCCTTCTAGATAGGAAATATTTCTTCATATTCCCAGCAGTTCGTTTCTTTGTCTCAGCAGTTCGTTTCTTTGTCTCAGCAACTCATTTCTTTGTTGGGACCCAGCCACGATTGTTACCGGCCATTATACTCTTTGTCCAAACCCTGGACAAGGTAGGATCAGCCCCCTGTAACCTCAGGCCACAAATTTCCTTTAAATATCGGGCACCCCCAGCCATAAAGGGCAGTCAGTTTCCAGGCTACAGAAATGCTTTCTGACGTTTATCTTGGTCCCTTGTCTGTCGCCCCGAATCGCTTCCCTAGACCTCCAGAACTCTACTCCACCCAGAAGACAGGTAGATATCACTTTCCATCAACCCTCAGTACAGGTTCCTCCCCTATAAGCCTTTTCTTAGTGTTCTAGTGGCTAGGAATATCCATTTCTATGCTAGAGCGCACATGTGTTGTCTTTTCTCTAATTAGTGTGTGTTAATAAAATCCTTCCATGTTTTTATCACTGTCTGCCTCAGTTCTAACTTGATGACATAATTACCCAGGAAACTGTGCAATACAAGGTCCCACATTACGCCACGCTGCCTCTTGCTGGCTCTACCAGCTATTTCCCCACAATTAAATTTAGACACTTGTCCTTACAGACATGCATTTGGCGCAACAATTTGGATCCTGAAATGAACTGTGGGATTCTCTGTTCAGGTTTAAACTGAAAGGGAAATAAATTATCTGAATCAACATTGATTCATTTTTTTAAAGTTTTAACCATCTGAATGCAAACCCCAGAGATTACCCTTGATCATCTCTGATGCAGAAGGGTGCATAGTGGGCAAGATTTATCAGAAGAAGAAGAAGAGTTGGTTCTTATATGCCGCTTTTCCCTACCCGAAGAATGCTCAAAGCGGCTTACAGTCGCCTTCCCATTCCTCTCTCCACAATAGACACACTGTGGGGTGGGTGAGGCTGATGTCAAGTGCAGCAAGAACTCACAACAACTATGAAAAGAAAGTTTTACTGATGAGTTGCTTCCGTCACCTAAACTGGCGAAGTCAAATCTGCCCGTTAATACAATTGCAGACCCTTTTCAAGAGAATTCTCCCGCCCAAAACTTGAAGGTTCCCAAGGGAGGGAGGAAGGAGCAGCAGGTGCAATAAACCAGGGAGTGTTACTTCTCACACGGCCTTGGGCTGCCCGGCGCCCACTGACAAGATAATTGTTTTTGTTACAAAGAGCAAAGAAAAATAGTTCACAGCAAATCATGATAGCAGGGCACAGCAGACAAGTTTCAATTTCAGGCAGACATCTAAATATAGTGGGTCAAGGTTACAGAGACCCAAGAAGCGAAAGGTAAAGGCAAGGCTAAGCAAACATGGAGAGACTCAGGCTAATATAAAGATTCATGGCAGAGAGCAGGCACTGATCCTGACATTCCTCCATTCCAAAAAGCACTCTCCCACCCTTCATCCCACATCCACAGGTTTAGGGCACAATGGAAAGCGCCCTTGTGCACACGGGAGTCCAGGATTTTTTCAACTTCGTAGTGTGTGTCCTTATCGATGAAAACTGGAACTGGTGTCGACTGGGAAGGGTGCCAGGCGTCCGGCAGAGGGGCATGTTTCAGCAGGCTGGAATGAAAAACGGGGTGCACATTCCTATAAGTCTTAGGCAAAGCCAGTTCCACTGTCAAACATTTATTAATTTGGTAATACAAAACGGCCCCACAAATTTGGCCCCCAACTTGCGGGACTGCTGCTGGCAGCGAAGGTTCTTTATGGACAGGTAGACCTGATCCCCCACCACCCACTGCGGGGTAGCCACCTGTTTCTTGTCAGCTTGGACTTTGTAAGCTTGTTTGCGCATTTTGGGGTGTTCCCAAGCCAACAAGTCTTTTAGCTTCCCCGGGTCCATCTCTATCCCCTTGCTCGAAACCCAGAACCCCAGGAATTCCACAGAATCACGGTGGAACTCGCACTTGGAGAGTTTAGCAAACAGTTGGTGCTTGCTGAGCCTCAGCAGCACCTCCTTGACCAAAGACACGTGTCCAGCAAGGTTGTCTGAATACACCAAAATGTCATCAATTTACACCAAGACCCCTTGGTACAATAAATCGTGCATAATCTCATTAATCATTGTCAGGATTGTAGAATCTCTGTCATAAATTAGCCTGAGTTCCTCCATGTCAGTTATATTGCTTTATTGAACCTGGCGCCTGCTTGCTCCAAGCCTTGTAGTTTTCGTAGCCATAAAACTGAGTAGTGTTGTTATGTTAACCTTATCTTGTTGTGGGCTCACGGGATTCTCAAGGTTGTGAGAGTGAAAGCCTGTTTATGTTACACATATGTCTTTTCTCTCTTCCTCCCCTCCCTTGGGAACTGTCAAGTTTTGGGCGGGAGAAATGTATTGATAAGCTGGGGCAAATCTGGCCTCTGGTCAGATTTGACTTCTCAGTCTCTTGCGTATAGAACTATCCAATAAAACTCTTTATTAAGAAGTTTGTTGTGAGTTTCCTGTACGTTTGACATTAAGTCAAATCTCACAACTCCTTTCACCTGCAACCATGCAGGGCGAAGGAAATTCTTTTACTGAGCAGGGAGAGGGTCTGGATTGGGACCTCTCCCAGGGCGACAGTGCCACGGCAGGGCCGTACAGCTCAGGCATCCTTAGAGCCGTGACAGGAGCAACTCCTGGGCCTGAGGATTTTTTGGAAAGGCACGTCACCGAACGCCGGCGTTTGTCGAAGTATGACCGACCAACTGGAGACGAGCAGTGGCCGGAGAATCTTGGAATGCCTAGCTACGGGCTGGAGCCCGCCGGTGACACACAGGACCTGCAGAGCAAACTGGACAGGGTGACCAATTGGCTGCAGGACCTCTCGAGTCGGCTGGATCCGGAAGAGCAACGCCGCACTCAACGTTTGCTGCGGGAGGTGTACAGCGGAGGTGCCGTCCGTGATCCCAGTGGTCCGAGAGCGGGCGGGCTGCCCACCCTGCGCGAGCGTGAGATGGCCGAGATGCAAGCAGCTGCTGAGGCTGAGGCGGCGGCCCTGGCCAGGGCGCGGTGGGAAACGGAGGACGAGGAGCGCGATGACGCCGGAGCCGGCGGGGCAGCCGGAGGCGCTGGAGCGGCAAACGGGGCCGGCGCGGCAGACGGAGCAGCGGCGGCGGCAGCGAACGTCGCGGGGGCCGAGGCGGCTGCGGCGGCAGCAGCGCGAGAAGCGGCGGCGGCGGCTGCGCGAGCGGCGGAGGTGGCAAGGGCAGCGGCGGATGCGAGAGCGGCGGCAGGCGTGGGCCGAGGCATCGGCCGTGGAGGAAGACCCCCGGTCCCGGTGGGGGCCCAGGCCGGCTGGGGTCCGGGACGCCTACCCCCCCACCTCTGGGGGGTGGAAATGCGGAACACCTACAAGTTTAAGGCTAAGTTTTCGGGGGACCACACGGCTTTTCCAACGTTTTTGGTGCACCTCCAAGCCTACATGATGGACATGGGCTTCACTTTTACTGATGACGCTGAGCGGGTCCGGTTTGTAGGGGAAGCCCTGGAGGGCAAGGCAGCCAAGTGGTTTCTGGACTTGTACCGTTACAACCCTCAAGCTATCCGTAACTACAACCATTTCCTGTGTTCCATGCGTCAGATGTATGTGGAGCCATTCGAGAGGGAAACCGCAGAGAAGAAGCTCAAAGCCTTGAAGCAAGGGAAGCGGGCGGTGGTCGAGTACGCCAGAGAATTCAAAGAGCTAGTCTCCTCGGTACCGGCCTGGACCGAGCCCCAACGCGTGCTGGCGTTCGTGGGGGGCCTCTCGCCTGACTTGTCCAGTAAGTGCCTGCTGTTAGACGACCCGCTCACGGTCGATGGATGGATCAACCTGGCCGGGGAAATGGAGAACCGCCTGGAGCGAGCGGCTGTGTTCCAGGAGATGGCCGGGAAGGCAGGGGCGAAGGTTCCTACCCCCGCGAAAGCCAAGCCGAAGACAAAACTAGAGCCGTCTGAGCGCACTCGGCGCATGGAGAAAGGACTGTGCCTGGGATGTGGGCAAGCCGGCCACTTCCTCGCTCAGTGCCCCTCAAAACCGGGGACCGGGGCCAAAGCTACGGGCGCCGCTCAGGCGAAAACCCCGCCCGCCAAGAAGACGGTTCCGAAGAAGAGTGCCAAGTCCTTGTTAGTGCCACTGGTTGCAGCGTCTGCAGTGGAAGACTCGGAGGAAGGCAGCGGCCCGGATGGCGAGGACCAAGTCGAGGAGCAGTCGGGAAACGAAGACGGTCTGCTGTAAAGGCGCCCCGCCAGCAGGCCGCCATTAGGGGCAAATGCGCGGTGAGTGATCCCCCCTTGGTACTGCTGCCGGCCACCTTGTCCAACCCCAAATCCGGGAAGAAGGTGGGAGTCCGGTGCATCGTGGATTCGGGGTGCACCCAATCCTTAGTAAGCCCCGCACTGGCCGAGACTCTGGGGGTGGGCAAGGTACCGTTGGGGGAACCCCTGCCAATCACCCAGCTGGATGGGAAGTGTGCCCCTGGGGGGGAAGCGACGGTGAAAACACGTCCCATGGACTTGGACGTCAAAAAACACTGGGAGCAGATTCAACCCCTAGTAGCGCCCCACTCCGCTTTTCCGTGTGTGTTGGGTCTGGATTGGTTGCGGGAACACGACCCCACGGTGCAATGGAAAAAAGGGACTGTGGAATTCACTTCCCCAGGCTGCAAACAGCACGTTCGGCCGCAACCCCCTCTCGAAAAAAGGGTGGTGGCTGCGTTAGGTTCCGGGGGGGAAGGGACTCTTCCTGCGGAGTACCAAGACTTTGCTGATGTGTTTGTGGAATCTGAGTGCAACCTGTTTCCCCCCCACCGAAAGACTGACTGTGCCATTGAATTAAAAAAGGGAGAGCCGCTCCCGAAAGCCAAACTCTACTCCATGAGCCCGAGGGAGATGGCTGAACTCAGGGAGTTCCTGGACAAAAACCTGGCCAGGGGGTTCATCAGACCTGCCACGTCACCCCTGGCGGCCCCGGTTCTCTTTGTGAAAAAGAAAGACGGGTCCCTGCGCCTTTGCACGGACTACAGGGGTTTGAATGCTGTCTCTACTTGTAATGCCTACCCGTTACCATTGATAAGAGACTTGCTCGGTCACTTGGGGAGGGCACAGGTTTTCACGAAATTGGACTTGAGGGAGGCTTACTACCGAGTCCGGATAAAAAAGGGGCACGAATATTTAACTGCTTTTAACACCCCCCTGGGGCAATTTGAGTACACTGTAATGCCGTTCAGCCTCGCCGGCGCTCCGGGCGTGTTCATGAATATGATTAATGAAATTATGCATGATTTATTGTATCAGGGGGTGTTGGTGTACATTGATGATATTTTGGTGTATTCTGAAAATGTGGAGAGTCATGCTAAGTTGGTCCGTGAAGTGCTCCGCCGTCTGCGGAAGCACCAATTATTTGCCAAACTTTCAAAATGTGAGTTCCACCGAGACGCGGTGGAATTCTTGGGCTTCCGGGTGTCCCAAGCCGGGGTTGAAATGGATCCGGGTAAAGTGCGTGATTTGTTGGCTTGGGAACCTCCTCGCACAAGGAGGCAGTTGCAAAGTTTCTTAGGGTTCGCAAATTTTTACAGAACGTTTATCCCCAATTTTGCTAAGGTGGCATTGCCTCTTACGGACTTGTTAAAGACAAAGCAGGGGGGAAAGGCAGCGTGCCGCCCAGGGGCGCAGCTCCAGTGGACCCCTCAATGTCAGGATGCTTTTGAGAGGTTGAAACTATTGTTTACCTCTGAGCCGGTGCTAGCCCATGCCGACCCCACCAAGCAATTCACCGTGCAAGTAGATTCCTCGGACGTGGCAATGGGGGCCGTGATCCTGCAAGAGGGGGGCGATGGGAAGTTACATCCACTAGCCTATTTGTCGAAAAAGTTCTCCGGGGATGAAAGAAACTGGGCGATTTGGGAAAAAGAGGCGGCTGCAGTGAAATTGGCCTTATCCACCTGGCGACATTGGCTGGAGGGGTCCGTAGTGCCCTTCATCGTGTGGACGGACCACAAAAACCTTCAGGCGCTCAAGCAGCCTCGGTCACTCTCAGCAAAACAGATGCGGTGGGCGGAGTTTTTCTCCCGGTTCAACTTCTCTCTCAAGCATCTGCCGGGCAAAATGAACTTCTTAGCGGACGCCCTGTCGCGCCTGCCCCAGTACAACAGCAAGCGCGACCCATTGGTGGATACAGTTTTTACCCCCGCCCAGCTGGGGATGGCAGCGGTGACGCGCAGCCAGTCCAAACTTGGCCCATCGGTTCCAGGGGGCTGGGTCCAAAAGGAGGTGGCACAGGACTCTGAGTTCCACTCCCTCCGCCCAGACCTGACGGAGAAAGGGGGGTTGTTTTTTAAAGGCGAGCGGCTTTTTGTCCCCGCGGCGGCGCGCAGGGACGTTTTGAAACTTTGTCATGATGCAAAAACCGCTGGACACTTCGGGTTTGTGAAAACCCTACACCTGGTCCGGAGGCATTACTGGTGGCCATCTCTGCGCAAGGATGTGGAGAAATACGTGCTAGGGTGTCCCGTTTGCACCACCTCCAAGCCCGAGGGGGGAAAGAAAAAAGGACTGTTGCAACCCCAACCAACCCCCTCCCGTCCTTGGACCGATGTCACAATGGACTTTATCACTGACCTGCCTCCCAGCCAAGGGAAAACGGTCATTTGGGTGGTAGTGGACGCTTTTTCCAAGCAGGCCCATTTTATTCCTTGTGTTGGCTTGCCTTCCGCGGCCAAACTGGCCTCATTGTTTGTGACCCACATACTACGGCTGCATGGGGTCCCGGGGCGCCTGTTAACGGATCGGGGCCCCCAGTTCGTTGCCAAGTTCTGGCGGGAGCTTTTAAGACTATTGGGGGTGGAGCAAGCCCTCACATCGGGCTACCATCCCGAATCCAATGGCCAGACTTAGAGGGTGAATCAGATCCTCGAACAATACCTGCGTTGCTTTATCAACCACCAGCAGGATGACTGGGTTGCCCTGCTTCCCCTCGCTGAATTTGCCTACAACAATGGAGTCCATTCTTCCACGGGGGTCTCTCCCTTTAAGGTGGTGTACGGGACTGACCTGGTGGCAGCCCCCACCTGGGAGCTGGATTCCCCCCATGCTCCCGATGTCAACAAATGGGCCGAGTCAATTAGTGCGGGGTGGCCAACGATAGTTGCCTGCCTCGAGGATGCAAAACAAGCTTATAAAAACCAGGCAGACAAAAAACGGGCACCTGCGCCTGCATGGAAGGTGGGGGACCTGGCCTATTTGTCCACCAAAAACCTGCGTTGCCAACAGAAGTCAAAGAAGCTGGGTCCTAAGTATGTGGGGCCGTTCAAGGTTGTGAAGCTGATCAATGCTGTAACTGTAGAATTAGCTTTACCAAAAACTTACAGGAATGTGCATCCGGTTTTTCATTCCAGCCTGCTGCGGAGAGCCCCCGCCCCGGATGAGTGGCACCCCCCTGCAGCTACGCCAGTGCCGATTTACATCGATAAGGACACCCACTATGAGGTCAATCAGATCCTGGACTCTCGTGTGCACAAAGGTCGTCTCCAATATTTGGTTGATTGGAAGGATTTCCCTTCCGGAGACAAGGAGTGGGTTGAGGCAGCAAACGTGAAGGCACCCCGCCTCCTCCGAGCTTTCCATCGTGCTTTCCCGGACTGCCCCCGTCCTGTTGATGCGGGCTAGGGAGGGAAGTTAGTTTAAGTGCGGAGGGATGTCAGGATTGTAGAATCTCTGTCATAAATTAGCCTGAGTTCCTCCATGTCAGTTATATTGCTTTATTGAACCTGGTGCCTGCTTGCTCCAAGCCTTGTAGTTTTCGTAGCCATAAAACTGAGTAGTGTTGTTATGTTAACCTTATCTTGTTGTGGGCTCACGGGATTCTCAAGGTTGTGAGAGTGAAAGCCTGTTTATGTTACACATATGTCTTTTCTCTCTTCCTCCCCTCCCTTGGGAACTGTCAAGTTTTGGGCGGGAGAAATGTATTGATAAGCTGGGGCAAATCTGGCCTCTGGTCAGATTTGACTTCTCAGTCTCTTGCGTATAGAACTATCCAATAAAACTCTTTATTAAGAAGTTTGTTGTGAGTTTCCTGTACGTTTGACAATCATATTCATGAACACGCCCGGAGCGCCGGTGAGGCCGAACGGCATAATTGTGTACTCAAGGTGGCCCAAAGGCATGTTAAATGCAGTCAGATACTCATGCCCCTTTTTCATGCACACTCTGTAATAGGCCTCCCGCAAGTCCAGCTTGGTGAATATTTTTGCCCTCCCCAAATGTCCCAATAAATCCTTGATGAGGGGCAAGGGGTAGGCATTACACGTGGAAACCGCGTTCAACCCTCGATAATCCGTGCAGAGGTGCAGAGAGCCATCCTTCTTCTTTACAAAAAGAACAGGCGCAGCCAATGGGGAAGTGGCGGGACTGATAAAACCCCATGCCAAATTCTTATCCAGGAAATCCCTCAATTCCCGCATCTCCCTGGGACTCACGGAATAAAGTTTGGCTTTTGGAAGTGGCTCCCCCGGTTTAAGCTCAATTGCACAGTCAGTCTTGCGATGGGGGGGCAGTTGGTTACACTCAGTCTCAGCAAAAATGTCCACAAAGTCCTGATACTCTCCTGGCAAATCACTTGCCCTTGCCTCTGCCACTGCCGCCGTGACGGGGGTCGGCCCTGCAGGCAGCGGGGGCCTCCGGTGATGCTTACAGCCCGGATCCAAGATCCTCATGGACCCCGTTTTCCATTTTACAGTGGGGTCATGTTCCCGCAGCCAATCCAACCCCAGGACGCATGGGAAGGCTGAACGGGGGGGGCACCAATGGTTGAATCCGCTCCCAGTGTTGGTCAATGTCCAGTTCTATGGGGAGCATATTAACAGTAGCCTCCGCAACCGGGGTGCATTTCCCATCCAGCTGGGTGATGCATACGGGCTTCCCCAATGGCCACCCCCAAAGTCTCGGCCATCAAGGGGCTCACCAAGGTTTTGGAGCAGCAGGAGTCCACTATGCACTGGACCCCCACCTGCTTCCCAGAGTCTGGATCAGTTAAGGTGGCTGGTAGGAGGACTAAGGGGGAATCACTCAACTTCTATGAAAAGAAAGTTTTATTGATGAGTTGCTTCAGTCACCTAAACTGGTGAAGTCAAATCTGCCCGTGAATACAATTGCAGACCCTTTTCAAGAGAATTCTCCCGCCCTAAACTTGAAGGTTCCCAAGGGAGGGAGGAAGAACCACTAGGTGCAATAAACTTGGGGGTGTTACTTCTCACACGGCCTTGGGCTGCCCGGTGCCCACTGACAAGATAATTGTTTTTGTTACAAAGAGCAGGCCTTGCTGGCCGGTTCAAAAGACAAATAGTTCACAGCAAATCATGATAGCAGGGCATAGCAGACAAGTCTCGATTTCAGGCAGACAGCGAAATATATTGGGTCGAGGTTACACAGAGACCCAAGAAGCGAAAGGTAAAGGCAAGGCTAAGCAAACATGGAGAGACTCAGGCTAATATAAAGATTCATGGCAGAGAGCAGGCACTGATCGTGACAGCTGAGAGAGTGCTGATATCACTGCCCGGTCAGAACAGCCCAAGGTCACCCAACTGGTAGCCTGTGGGGGAGCGCAGAATCGAACCCGGCATGCCAGATTAGAAGTCCGCACTCCTAACCACTACACCAAACTGGCTCTCAGCTCAGGGTCCTCCATGAGGGCATGGAGTCCCAGGTAATCAGGTGTTGCAACATACCACAAAAGGCTAAGCAACTGCATCCTGTAGCCCATTTGTATGGCAATTTTGGTGTGTCCAAGGGAATGAACTCTTTGAGGGTGGTTTACCTTAGTTTTCACTCATGACACCCCAAGAATCGGGAGTCCTTCCTGGTGAAACCTCCAACTCCTGCTCTGCTTCTCCCTGCTGAGAGGGTCTACTCTTCCTTCTGCTGACCGCTACTCGTTCCTCCAGCAGCAACATACTTGGGGGCAACCTTTCCAAGTGGCTTCAGAGGACACAAGAGGAGACTTTGAGCTAGCTCCAGACATGGGTGTGGCGCAACTAGCACTCTGTCGCACAGCGGTCCACGGAGATAGAACAGAAATGCTTCCAAACGGTGGGCTGGAAACAGGGCCAAGGATTGTAACAGACGGGAGGATTAGCCACGTTTCTGCTGCTGGGCTGAGAAGGGCCAGGGAGGAGCATACGCAAATGAGGAGCAGCAACAGGGAGGTGCGAGGTGGAAGTGGAGTTGCTTCCTCTTGCCCACCCTCTGAACCACGCCTGTCAGAGACCTTCTCCTGGTGTCTGTCCATTCTCTACCACTGAGTATCCCATCCCCAGGGCCAGTTTATCCATGTAGTTCCCGTAGCCAGTGCATTGACTCTTCCAGGGGCCCCGTCCATTGCCTGCTCTACCATCGATCAGGGCAGTACCTTCTCTCCATCCTTTTCTCTCCTTAAGGACACCTGACAGTGAGAGCGGTTTCTCAGTGGAACAGGCTTCCTCAGGAGGTGGTGGGTCCTCCACCTTTGGAGATTTCTAAACAGAGGCTGGAGAGCCATCTGACGGAGAGGCTGATTCTGTGAAGGTTCAAGGGGGTGGCAGGTTGTAGTGGGTGAGCGAACGGGTTGTGAGTGTCCTGCCTAGTGCAGGGGGTAGGACTAGATGACCCAAGCTGTCCCTTCCAACTCTAGGATTCTATGAGCTGAACCTCTGTTGCATCTTCTACCTTTTGAATAGTAAAATTGTCTGCAAGGGAGGAAAGGGATTTATGAGACCTAGCAATCTTTGCAGAGTTCAACCTCCAGTAAATAGCACGAGACTGAAAATCCCCTGTAACTTCTAGATCTCTATGCCTTGAAGATTTAATCATTTGGAAGGGAAGCTGGGAGCCCTGAAACTCTCAATGAGCAATCCCATATAGAATGGACGGGTGCCTCATAGCAGCCTTGCTCAACTTTTTTACCATTGAGAAATCCTTGAAATATACCGAGATATCGAGATACCGAGATACCGAGATACCGAGAAACCCCCGAGGTGGTGCAATTGTGCGGAATAAGGTTCGGAAACTTAGTTGTGTAAAGGTCCACCCAGTCTAAAAGTGGCTTACATTTGCCCTCCCTTTCCTCTTCCCACAATAAACACCCTCTGAGGGAGGGGAGGCTGAGAGAGGAGTCTCAAAGCGGCTTACAATCACCTTCCTTTTCCTCTCCCCACAACACTCACAACTCGGCTTGTGCAATTTGGCCGCTTCGGTGACTGTTCCCTCCGGGTGCAGCCAGCGCCAAGCCACGGGGGGGGGGGGGGGGTGCCGGCAGCGGCGTGACAGCAGGAATTCCGCGCCTGCGTGGTTGCAAATCGCACAAGCCTACCTGTGAGTGTCCTGCACAGTGCAGGGGGTTGGACTAGATGACCCAGGAGGTCCCTCCCAGCTCTGTGATTCTATGAAATCGCTTTAAACTTCCACTTTCTGTCCCCCATGAACAATGCAAAAACAATGGAGCAGCAAGGAGATTCTCTGTACCATGCCACTGTTTTGAGCTGTCTTCTGCATTCCTTTTAAAATTTAACAAGACTGCGGAGCAGAACAATAACAACAACAACAACTAAACAGCTGCATGGTGGGGAAGTGTTTCAGGCTGTATTTTGTTTTTTGGAGGGGGAAATTCATTTATCTCTAATTACACACTTGAATCCCAACTTGAGAAGCGTAGGCATTTTGTACTGAAATATTAAACTTCGTACTTTCCTGGAAAGCAGGTGATTTCCTTCCCCTGCAGTCAGCCAGGGGATCCCGCAGGTAATTTTTGGATATGACTCAAGTAAAACTGGGTTAGAACATCTATAATAGTGTAAGATATGGGGAAGTGCACATGATAATAGGAGGTTATCTGTGATACAAAACGCCATCGGGAGCTGTGACAGAATCAACAAATTATACCCTCTGATATGAGTCACCCATTGAATGTTCCCCAGAGATAGTATAAAAGCTCTAGCTACCTGCAACCAACTCCACAGTTCTGCTCAGCTTCTCTTGCTTGCCCCTCTTCTTCTCCTGCTCTGGTAAGTCTATTGTAATTTTTCATTTCATAGGATGCATATGGTAAGAAAGATGGACTGGATGGCCAGGATGGCCCCTTCCAACTCTATGGCTTCCTGATTCTATGAGGTTTCCATGAATCTATGAGGCTGGCAGGAGAGCCAGCATGTTGTAGGGGTGAAAAACAAAGGGCTGTCATCTGGAGAACTGGGCTTGATTCCCCAGTCCTCCTCCACATGGTACAAGTTGGGAGACTGCGAGGCAGCCCTAGTTCTCTGAGAACTTTCTCAGACACACTTCCCTCACAGGAGGTCTGTTATGGGGAGAGGAAGGAAATGCAAGAATACGAGCCTAGTTACTTTGCTACAGATATCTGGCAGAGGGAGCTTTGCCTCTAGAAGGTTTATACCCCCCAAACTCATGATGATCTCACAACTGCTACCTGGCTTGAATCTAACTTTAAAAAACACACACATATGTTTTGTATAATAATATATATGTACAATAAGTATTTGAAAGGTTGTCACTTGGAGGAGAGCAGGATGCTGTTTCTGTTGGCTGCAGAGGAGAGGACATGCAGTAATGGGTTTAAACTTCAAGTACCACGATATAGGCTAGATATCTGGAAAACAATTTTCACAGTCAGAGTAGTTCAGCAGTGGAATAGGCTGCCTAAGGAGGTGGTGAGCTCCCTCTCACTGGCAGTCTTCAAGCAAAGCTTGGATACACACTTTTCTTGGATGTTTTGGGCTGATCCTGTGTTGAGCAGTTGGTTGGACTAGATGGCCTGTATGTCCCCTTCCAATTCTATAATTGTATGATTCTATGATAATTTATTATATATATGTATATTGTCATATATAATAATAAGTAGGGGCCAAGCTGGTTGCATTCAGGAATACAATATTTATTTTATTTATTTTGTCTTCAAGGATCTCTCCTCAGTAGCTAAGACTGCAGTTCCAATTCATAGAATACTAGGTATAAAGCCCGTTGCGTTCAGGAATACATGGGGCACTAGATTTGGGGAAGGTGGTGGAAATATTCTATGGATGTCCTCTCCCTCCCTCCAGGATCAGGAAAGGTTGCAGGCTGGAGGCCCCCAGGCAGGGAACTCACCAGCAGGGGCAGTTCTCATGCAGCAAGGATGTGCAGCCTCTGAGCCTCGGAGGGAAGTGGAAGGAGGAGGAGGTGGTCAGGGGTGGGGGACCAAAGGCGATTGGCTGGCTGCTGGACAGACAGGCAAGCAATTTGGAGGAGGAGGCACTCAGGGGTGGGACAGCTGCTCTGAAAGGGTGTTAAGCGCTGAGTGGCACTTCAGCTATGAGACCAGCTACTCCTCCAAGGCCTTATGAGTAATACATTATGTGAAACAGATAATAACAAAAATAATAAAAACTTTCCAGCTTGCTCAGGGTGGTAACAACAGAAAATATAGAAATGATTAATTTCCATTTAAAAAACAGCCATTATATACTTTAAGTTACAATCTATAGACGCTACCTTAGCTGTATTATTTCGAGTGAAGAAATAAGAAATGAGAAGAAAAAGGAGGACTGGTTTTTATACCCTGCTTTTCATTACCTGAAGGGGTCTCAGATGGGCAGCTGTGTTGGTCTGAAGTAGCACAATAAAATCAGGGAGCTCTTAGTCTGAGGAAGAGTGCTTGCACTCGAAAGCTCATGCCTTGAATAAATCTTTGTTGGTCTTAAAGGTGCTAACGGACTCTGATTTTATGGAAGGAGTCTCAACACAGCTTACAGTCCTAGCAGCCAGCAATAGCCTTTCCTTTCTCTCCCCACAACAAACTTCCTGGGAGATAAGTGGGGCAGAGAGAGCTCTGACAGAACGACTTTGCTGGAACAGTTCTAACCGGACTGTTATGGGAAACCAGGTCACTCAGCTGGCTGCACGTGGAGGAGTGGGGAATCAAACCAGGTTCTCCAGCCGCTGCACTTAATCTCTCTCTCTCTCATATTTAAACAAATATCTTACTGTGTTGAATTTATGCTGCTGCCAGGGGGATGTTTGTAGCCCTAACCTACCAATGGGAAAAGTTCGCAATCAGGAGGGGTGGGAAGGTATAATGTCAGTCCATAGCTTTGGCACCCAGGACTCCCTGGAGCAGTGGTCCCCAACCTTTTTATCACCGGGGACCACTCAACGCCTTTTACTGAGGCCCGGTGGGGGGGGTAGTTTATTCCTCTACTCTCAACCACTGCCCTAGCACTCTCTGATTGCTATGGTAATGTTTAAACATCCCTTCAAAATAAGATACCGACACACCACAACAATGAAGTGTGCTGTAAAGGGCTGGGGGGGATGAAGTAAAGGGCCGGGGGGGGGAGGAGAAGGCGTCCTTCGGGGCCCACCTCCAATTAGTTGAAGGACCACATGTGGTCCGTGGCCCACAGGTTGGGGATCGCTACCCTGGAGGGTCTGACTATCTTTGCCACCTCCAGCCTTTCACCTAGACCTTTCCCTTCCTTTCCTCATGTTGTTCCAGACTCCTCTCCACCTCTCCAAGATGTCTTCCTGCTGCTGCCCTCCATCCTGCGCCATCCCCTCCTGCCCCCAGCCGTGCTGCTCCCAGCCGTGCTGCTCCCAGCCCTGCTGCTCCCCATGCAGCTACCCAACCGGCGGCCTGGGCACCCTGAATTGCTGCCCCAGCTCATGCTGCTCCTCTTCCTGCTGCGGTAACTCGACATCGGCCCGTTGCCTCGGCATCACCAGCGGGGCCAGCGTCGCCTGCATCAACCAGACCCCGCCCTCGGAAGTGGTGATCCAGCCCGCTCCTTTCATCGTGACTGTCCCAGGGCCAGTCATGTCTGCCTCCTGCGAGCCGGTGAAGGTCGGAGGGTACACGGCCTGTGGCGGCTGCCCCCCTTGCGGTCGCATCTGTCCCTGTTAATGGAATGAAACGGCAACGTGAAAAGCACGGAACGGATTGACGGCTGGTGATTTCGCGGACTTGGGCGGCAGAAAGGACGGCCCTGCCTCATTCACCGCAGGATCAGTTGGGGTTTTGGCCATGTCACAAAGGCCAGTGCCCTGAAATATGTGTTCTTTCTCACCTCTAACGATTTCTTCCCTCCAAGTCTACGCTCATGTCGATGGAGTTGATTTGGCCCCCTATTTCAAGGCCCCACCAAGTTCTTCCCACCTAAAGGGCAACCTGTGTTTATCTCTGCAATCATTCACCTTGAAACCTTGAAACCTTGAAGGGATCCCAGCTAAAGGGGCGGTGGAAAAGCTGCTGTTTGCTGACTCAAGAAAGTATGTCCATTGATAAAACCGTTTCGCTGGAAATGATGTTGCCTCTTCTCTTTCCCTTTCAATAAAGCTTCTGCCTGCATCACACTTTCTTTTGCTGCTTCTTTTTAAGAACTCAAGAAACGGGGATGGGTAGGGGCGAATTGGGGATTTTCGGGGCCCGAAGGACTTGCAATATTTGGGGCGGGAGCAGCCAGACTGGGGGCAGCACGGACCCCCATAGCGGAAAGGGGAGTCACTTCAGAATCATAGAATCCTAGAGTTGGAAGGGACCTCCTGGGTCATCTAGTCCAACCCCTTGCAGTAGGCAGGACACTCACAACCCTTTCGCTCACCCACTACAATCTGCCACCCCCTCGAACCTTCACAGAATCAGCCTCTCCATCAGATGGCTCTCCAGCCTCTGTTGAAAAAAATCCAAAGATGGAGAACCCACCACCTCCCGAGGAAGCCTGTTCCACTGAGAAACCACTCTCACTGTCAGGTGTCCTTAAAGAGGGAAAAGGATGGAGAGAAGGTACTGCCCTGATTGATGGTGGAGCAGGAAATGGACGGGGCCCCTGGAAGAGCCAATGCACTGGCTACAGGAACTACATGGATAAACCGGCCCTGGGGATGGGATACTCAGTGGTAGAGAATGGACAGACACCAGGAGAAGGTCTCTGACAGGCGTGGTTCAGAGGGTGGGCAAGAGGAAGCAACTCCACTTCCACCTCACACCTCCCTGTTGCTGCTCCTCATTTCGTATGCTCCTCCCTGGCCCCTCGCAGCCCAGGAGTAGAAATGTGGCTAATCCTCCTGTCTGTTACAATCCTTGGCCCTGTTTTCAGCCCACCATTTAGAAGCATTTCTGCTCCCTCTCCGTGGACCGCTGTGCGGCAAAGTGCTAGTTGCGCCACACCCATGTCTGGAGCTAGCTCAAAGTCTCCTCTTGTGTCCTCTGCAGCCACTTGGAAAGGTTGCCCCCAAGTATGTTGCTGCTGGAGGAACGAGTAGTGGTCAGCAGAAGGAAGAGTAGACCCTCTCAGCAGGGAGAAGCAGAGCAGGAGTTGGAGGTTTCACCAGGAAAGACTCCCAATTCTTGGGGTGTCATGAGTGAAAAAATAAGGTAAACCACCCTCGAAGAGTTCATTCCCTTGGACACGCCAAAATTGCCATACAAATGGGCTACAGGATGCAGTTGCTTAGCCTTTTGTGGGATGTTGCAACACCTGATTACCTGGGACTCCACGCCCTCATGGAGGACCATGAGCTGAGAGCCAGTTTGGTGTACTGGTTAGGAGTGCGGACTTCTAATCTGGCATGCCAGGTTCGATTCTGCGCTCCCCCACATGCAACCAGCTGGGTGACATTGGGCTGTTCTGACTGGGCAGTGATATCAGCACTCTCTCAGCCTCACCCACCCCACAGTGTGTCTGTTGTGGGGAGAGGAATGGGAAGGTGACTGTAAGCCGCTTTGAGCCTCCTTCGGGTAGGGAAAAGCGGCATATAAGAACCAACTGTTCTTCTTCTTCTGATAAATCCTGCCCACTATACACCCTTCTGTATCGGAGATGATCAAGGGTGATATCTGGGGTTTGCATTCAGATGGTTAAAACTTGAAAAAAATGAATCAATGTTGATTCAGATAATTTATTTCCCTTTCAGTTTTAACCTGAACATTGAATCCCCCTGTTTCGGGATCCAAATTGTTGCGCCAAATGCATGTCTGTAAGGACACGTGTCTGGAGGAGCCAGCAAGAGGCAGCGTGGCGTAATGTGGGACCTTGTATTGCACAGTTTCCTGGGTAATTATGTCATCGAGATAGAACTGAGGCAGACAGTGATCTAAACATGGAAGGATTTTATTAACACACACTAATTAGAGAAAAGACAACACATGTGCGCTCTAGCATAGAAATGGATATTCCTAGCCACTAGAACACTAAGAAAAGGCTTATAGGGGAGGAACCTGTACTGAGGGTTGATGGAAAGTGATATCTACCTGTCTTCTGGGTGGAGCAGAGGGCCAGGGAAGCGATTCGGGGTGACAGACAAGGGACCAAGACAAGCGTCCGACAGCATTTCTGTAGCCTGGAAACTGACTGCCCTTTGTGGCTGGGGGAGCTCAATATTTAAAGGAAATTTGTGGCCTGAGGTTACAGGGGGCTGATCCTACCTTGTCCAGGGCTTGGACAAAGTGTTTGATGGCCGGTAACAATCGTGGCCAGGTCCCAACAAAGAAATGGGTTGCTGAGACAAAGAAACTAGCTGCTGGGAATATGGAGAAATATTTCCTAGAAGGGCCGATGGCCCATTTCTGGCAAATCCTGGATGATTGCTTGTGCCTGCGGACAGTGGTAAAGGAAAGGCCAAAGGCTAAATCTTGGATTAGATCTGGGGTTGAAAGAGGGTGGCCAGCTCGCTTTACAAGACAAGGTGCTTCGCTGGGTGGAGGGGTGTTTGGGATGGGGTGCCTTTGTCTCTCTGTACTTGCCAGGTGAGCTGACAAACTCCTCTTTCTTTTGCAAGCAAGTGGGTTGGGGAAGCCTAGCTCCAAGTCCTGCTTGAGAACAAGAAGTGGGTTTTAGTTGCTCTCCCATGATGCTTTGCAAGGCTTGACCTGTCTTCTTTCTCTCTGGTGCCAGGGTCTGCACAGGAGTGTCAGAAAGGGTTGACACGGGTGTCCCAGCCTGTGATGGAGGGGTGACAGCCCACATAACAAAATTGCAAAAAGCTGAAGCAATTTAAGGTATGCTTGGTGGGGCCCGGGGAAGTCATTCCCATCACCCTCGAAGGTGCGAGGCGCCGGGTGTGCTCTGCGGGGCGTGGGGAAGCCATCCCCGGTCCCCTCTCCTCCCAGTGAGGCTGGAGCTTATCGGGCCGCGTGGCCTCCACACTGGAGGGTCCGCATAGTGTCTCAGTGGGCCAGCTGGCTCCTGGAGGAGGGTACTCCAGGGGCCGGCCCAATCCGGACGCTCCCAGCTTCACTGGGCATCCGGATTTGCCCGCTGACCCGGACACCATCCGGACAGGGGTGGTCCAGGCCCGGACAGGGCCACCTATATGGCCCTTTTTCAGTGAATACAGTGTTCTAACCCCCCCAACCACCACCACCTGTCCAAGTATATAGGGGCAGAGCTTTCCTTGTTGGGAGGGAGGATCCAGATATACCAATTTTGTCTGCAATATGACTCACAAATGCCTCACAACTCATCCAATTGACTATTATTTTGTTGTCCTTCTTCTAGGGCAGTTAGAGATTGAACTATCCTAAGCAATTGTACCGGGAGTGAGTTAGCAGATGTGATGGTAGTCGAGTTAATGCTGTGTTTAATGGACGGCATCGCCATCTCGTAGGCTTTCATCTGTATTCTATAACAGTGGTCCCCCACATTTTACTGAGACCTGGGGGGGGTAGTCTTTTGCTGGGGGATGTCACCACCGCCTGAGCCCCTGCTCCACTTGCTTTCCTGCCGGCAACCCTGACTTCCTGCCGCCGACTGGGGGGTGCTGCCAGCAGCAGCTGTGTAGTGCCATGCCAAGGGGGAGCCCCAACCATGGCGGCTGCTGGAGAGCACCAAAGGTGAGCCAGCAGCAGAGTGGCAGGGCAGCACCTGGGGAGGAGGACAAGGAGGAGCCGTGGCCCGTTACTGACTGATCTATGGACCGGTACCGGTCCCCGGGCTGGAGGTTGGGGACCACTGTTTTATAAAATGTTCTCAAGGTTTTGTTACGAGTCTTCCTCCAAACTCGCGCTAGATGTCTCAGTTCCCATTTTTTCTTGCAAAGCTCCTTGGTGTACCAAGGGGCCCGCTAGAGATGAGGGAGGAGAGGATGTCAGGGAACTCTCTCATCAATGACAGCCAGCAATTAGAAATTCTCATCCATCACCTGCTCACTGGTCGTTTGGTATATCTGGCTGTGGAATTGCCCCTCCCCCGTCTTTCCCTTAATTTACTAAAATCAGTTAACTTAAAGTCTAAAATAAATATTTGACTAGACTTAACTTCCCCTTTTCTCAGAATCTCAACAATGAAAATGGTCGCTCCAAACCAGAAATCCCACCTCCAGTGCAACATGAAATAAATTAGATTTTGTATAGCTGGGGAAAGGTTGGGGGAGCTTGGTCTGTTTAGCCTGGAGAGGAGATGACTGAGAGGGGATCTGAAAACAGTCTTCAAGTCTTTAAAAGGCTGCCATGTAGAGGATGGAGCAGAGTTGTTCTCTCTTGCCCTGGAGGGACGGACCAGAACCAATGGGATGAAATTAATGCAAAAGAAATTAATGCAGAAGAAGTTCCTGACAGTTAGAGCGGTTTCTCAGTGGAACAGGCTTCCTCGGGAGGTGGTGGGTTCTCCATCTTTAAAGGTTTTTAAACAGAGGCTAGATAGCCATCTGATGGAGAGGCTGATTCTGTGAAGATTAAACAGGGTGGCAGGTTACAGTGGATGAGCGAGAGGGTTGTGAGTGTCCTGCATAGTGCAGGGGGTTGGACTAGATGACTCAGGAGGCCCCTTCCAACTCTAGGATTCTATGAGCTGAACCTCTGTTGCATCTTCTACCTTTTGAATAGTAAAATTGTCTGCAAGGGAGGAAGGGGATTTATGAGACCTAGCAATCTTTGCAGAGCTCAACCTCCAGTAAACAGCACGAGACTGAAAATCCCCTGTAACTTCTAGATCTCTATGCCTTGAAGATTTAATCATCTGGAAAGGAAGCTGGGAGCCCTGAAACTCTCAGTGAGCAATCCCATATAGAATGGAAGGGTGCCTCATAGCAGCCTTGCTCAACTTTTTTACCATTGAGAAATCCTTGAAACATTCTTCAGATACCGAGAAACCCCCGAGGTGGTGCAATTGTGCGGAATAAGGTTCGGAAACTTAGTTGTGTAAAGGTCCACCCAGTCTAAAAGTGGCTTACATTTGCCCTCCCTTTCCTCTTCCCACAATAAACACCCTGTGAGTTAGGGGAGGCTGAGAGAGCCCTGAGATTACTGAAGAAGAAGAAGAAGAAGAAGAAGAAGAAGAAGAAGAAGAAGAAGAAGAAGAAGAAGAAGAAGAGGTGGTTCTTATATGCTGCTTTTCTCTACCCGAAGGAGTCTCAAAGCAGCTTCCAATCATCTTCCCTTTCCTCTCCCCACAACAGACACCCTGTGAGGGAGGGGAGGCTGATACAGCTTTGACAAGGCTGCTCCATGAGAACAAAAATCAGGACTGTGACTGGCCCAAGATCGCCAGCAGGCTGTATGTGGAGGAAGGGGAATCAAACCCAGCTCAACAGATTAGAAGCCACCACTCTTAACCACTACATTCCCTCTAAGAGGAGGGCAGGGAGCAGTTCCTTCAGGCAGCAGGGGATAGGTCCCACAGTCATGGCTTGAAACTATGTATAGAATGATATTATTAGAATGATAAACTAATTTCACAGTCCAAGTAGCTTAGCAGTGGAATTGGTTGCCTCAGTAGGTGGTGAGCGCCCCTTACTGGCAGTCTTCAAGTAATAGCAGGACAGATCCTTCTCCTGGATGCTTCAGGCTGATCCTGCACTGAGCAGGGGGTGGGACTGGATGGCCTGTGTGGCCCCTTCCCACTCTAGGATTCTAGGAGTCTAGTTCAGCCATGGAAGGGCCTGCATGAGGAGGTGGGGAGCTCCCCCTCACTGGTGGTCTTCAATCAGCAGCTGGACAGGTCCTTCACCTGGATGCTTGAGGCTGATCCTGCACTGAGCAGGGGGTGGGACTAGGTGGCCTGCATGGCCTCTTCCCACTCTAGGATTCTAGGAGTCTAGTTCAGCAGAGGAAGGGGCTGCCTAAGGAGGTGGGGAGCGCCCCCTCTCTGGTGGTCTTCAAGCAGCAGCTGGGCTAGATGGACTGGATGGCCCCTTCTGACTCTATCATGCTCTGTTTCTATGCCATCCCTTTTTATGCCTCCGGGTGCTTAATGGTCCTCCCTACCTATCATGAGCAAGACATCCTATCCCTGCTGAACTAGTTATAACCAAAACAGCCCAGAAGGTTTTATGTAATCCTCCTTGACGACATGACACAGCAGATTACAAAAGCCTCCAACCCATGTTGAACAAGAGAAAGCTCCCCAAACCGCAGCTGGAGCCTGAAGAAACCATTAATCCTGATTTATCCGCAGGAAAGGGTGGTTTGGCCACAAGCCAAAATGCCAAAATGCCACACCTACCCACTGGCTCTTTCCCATGATTGGCTATTTTCTCCCCATTGCTCCCCAATCATGTCTCAAATTCAAGAGAGGTCAAACACCATTAATGGCTGCAGTTGTGTGCAGAAGTCCCAGCTACCAGAGTTGGAAGGGATCTCCAGGGTCTTCTGGTCCAACTACCTATAGAATGCTTGAAATTCCCAACTACCCGCCCACCACAGTGACCCCAATCCCATGCAGATCAAAGATAAAAATGTTGAAAACTATCCAATCCATTACCAAGCCCTGTGGCATCCCACTGCTCACCTCCTTCCAATCTGCTGGAAATACCATTGTCAAAGATCAACAATGAATTACGGTGGCTCCCATTGAAGAAGCAGCAGGTGGGGTGGTGGAGGATGGCTCTCTGTAGCAGAGCACTGGGAGCCAGGTCTGAGCATGCACGGCTCTAACGTGTCACGTCAGAAGGAGGGGGAAGAGCTGGAACGTGGCACTTTATAAGGTGCCCCATGCCAGCAGCACAGTCTTTTCTCCCTGGCAGTGCAGCTTCCCGCCTGCCCACCCACCCTATATACTGGTTATTTTAGAATCATAGAATCACAGAATCATAGAGTTGGAAGGGGCCACGCAGGCCATCTAGTCCAACCCCCTGCTCAACTCAGGATCAGCCCAAAGCATCCTAAAGCATCCAAGAAAAGTGCGTATCTAACCTTTGCTTGAGGACTGCCAGTGAGGGGGAGCTCACCACCTCCTTTTAAAGGAATTAATACTTGTTTTGCACAGTTAATTGGCACAGTTGGGTTTTGCTGGGTTTTGCACACAAAAAATGTCGCAGCTGGCGGAGGGCAAGGGGATGGCAACCTAATATGGGGAGGGGAGTCCAGAAAGGAGACAAAATGACTCCCCAGATGTAGAGCCTCTGGGAGATGCCACAGAGTGGGCCAACCCAGCTGGGAATGGCCAAGAAAGAAATCAATGAGTCAGGTGAATGTTGGTAGGCAGAAGGAGTTCTACCCTCCTGAAGCACTCAGGTTCACCTCAATGGGGGGGGGATAACCTGCAGCAA
Organism: Paroedura picta; assembly: GCF_049243985.1. NCBI lineage: Eukaryota > Metazoa > Chordata > Lepidosauria > Squamata > Gekkonidae > Paroedura > Paroedura picta. The sequence continues at coordinate 7,218,815 of NC_135369.1, forward strand.
GGGGACCCATGGCTCAACAGGGGTCTGGGATGGGCTGACCAGGGCCCTGCTAGGGTCAGGTGAAAGGGTCAGATGACCCTACTAGGTTAATTAGCTCCAACACGTATGATGTTGGAGGTATGAGTGTCATCCTTAAGCCCATATGCTCACCTACAAATCAAGTACTTTTGAAGCATGGTTTTCTGCCTAGGTCCCTACCCGCTTAACCATCCGAAAATCCAGTTTGCAGGCCTTGAGTTTAACCATCAAAACATTCTGGAGAACCTTGTTAGAAGCCTTACTGAAATCTAGGTAAACAACACCCACTGAGGTCGCACACCCTAATAAGGCCATCACTCGGTCAAGGAAGGAAACCAGGTGGTGCTGAATTCCGCGATCAACAAATTGTCCTTCAGATATTTGCAAATTGCCCCCTTTTATATCTGCCCTATTATCTTCCCTAATCCATTGTCTTAATCCCAAACATACTGTTAATCATCTTCATTGGATGCCTTGGAGTTCAGCTATTTTGGGAGGGGAGAAAAATTATCCTTGTCAACTCTCCCCACCTCATGCATAATTTAATAAACTACTTCCATATCTTTCCTCTAGTCATCTATTATTATTATTATTATTATTATTATTATTATTATTATTATTATTATTATTATTAATCGGATTTGCCACATGGTTGCTTACTCGCCAGTTTGTGGAGTGCTCCTTGGGGCTGTTCTCAGTCAGCCCTGTTTTTAGCCATCCTGAATCATATTGAGCCATCTTCAAACTGGCAACTACACTACTTTTATCTGATTCAGTTCTGCTGTTTCAGCCATTTAAACCTAACAGCGGAGCAGGGTGGGTCTATCCATCAATTCTTAGGTTTAAATGGCTGCAAGCACAGGGAAGTGAAATGGACTGGTGAAATGCCTGGCAGCCATTTCAGCCTAACAGTGGATGGGCACACCTGCCCAGCTGTTAGGCTGAGATGTCTGAGAGCCATTTCACCAGTTGGTTTTGTTCCCCTCTGTTTGGGAGCGGTGGTAGCAAAACCAACTGGTGAAATGGCTGCCAGCCAGTTAAAACTAACAACATGGTGGGCCTGCTTATAAGTTGTTAGGTTTAAATGATCATGAGCCATTTAGCCCATCAGTTTCTCTCTTGTTATCTTCTGAACAGGGGGGGAAGCAAAATAAACCAGTGAAAAGGTTGACAGCCATTTCAGCCTAACATAAGTTTCATAGCACTTAGTCTGTTGCTAGGCTGAAATGGTAGACAGCTGCAAACCATTTCACCATTTGGCACATATTTAAAAGAGCAATGTTCTCTACTCTGGAGAACTGGGGTTGATTTCCCGTTCTTTCACAAGCAGCCAGCTGGGTGACCTTGGGTCAGTCACAGTTCTCTCTGAGCTCTCTCAGCCTCACCTATCACAAAAGGAGAGAGAAAAGGTCAGCAATTGTAAGCCACTTTGGATAGTAAAGGGGGAGTAAAAGGCACCACCTCTCTCTTCCTGACCTATTTTGCACTGATGGCACCACACCACGCTGTCACCGGGCATCTGGTCACCCTGATTATTTCAGGGCTGGTCACCCGGATTATTTCAGGTTCCAGATGGGGGACGGTTTTCCCTGCTGCACCTGGTCTGCTCCAGATTTGTGCCTCCGAATGTGGCAGCCAGGGTGGCGAGGTTCCACCTCACTGTAGGGCAGCAGGGGCTTATATTTTTTGCTTGTTTGAAGAATGTGGTATTGTATAACAATGCAATGCCATATTCTTCAAGCAAAGAAAAATACTCCAGGTGGCTTCACTTCATAGCATGGTGAAGCCGCCTGGGGCATTTTTTGTCCCTTCTGGGATGCTGTACTCGTGGCTACTAATGGGGAGGAGCTAGGCCACGACAGCCTGATTCTTCCCTTCCTCACAATCCAGGTCCGACATAGGCCCCGTCAGCACCCAGAACAAAAAAGGGAACATGGATCTGATGAGCAGTGAGTTGGGGCAAATTCCTGGTTCTGAAAAGGTTTCTGTCTGTCCCCACTTGGAAGCAAGTAGAAGAAAACAGACTGGTGAAATGGCTGCCAGCCCTTTAAATCTAACAGTCTGGCAGGTCTACCTGACATAAATTTGGTTTAAATGGCTGTGAGCCATTGAACCTGTCTTTTTCAGTCCCCACCACCACATCCACATGTGGGAACAGACTACTGAAATGGCTGCACATGCCCTACTATTAGGCTGAAATGGCTTATGGAAATGGTGAAAATCTATAAGATACAATCATCCCTCGGGTTTTAATGGGGATTCTGGGATGCTGTTACCCGCCACAAGCCGCAAGGGAGTGGCGGGAAATAAATATAATAATAATAATAATAATAATAATAATAATAATAATAATAATAATAATAATAATAACTTCATAGAATCCTGTGTCAAAAATTACTTTTCTTTCTTTCTTTCTTTCTTTCTTTCTTTCTTTCTTTCTTTCTTTCTTTCTTTCTTTCTTTCTTTCTTTCTTTCTTTCTTTCTTTCTTTCTTTCTTTCTTTCTTGTCCTGGGGACAAGGGCTATATTTCCTGGATGTTCATCTTGCCTTCTAACCAACACAGTTAAAGCCTCCCTCCTTTGATCGAAAGGATCACATTGCCATGAGCCGTTTCAAACCTGATCTTCTGCCTCTTTGATATTCATCATCACTTGCCAGGCCCCTTTTGGTTCAAGTGAAGCCGGTCTCTTTTGTGCAGGTTCAGCTTGTCTCAGAAACTTCCCCAGTTCCTAACACATCTAAACCCTCCTTCCTGGAAAAAAAAAATGTCCTCATTTAATTATTTTATTGACTGTGGAATCTAATTTGTCGGCAGCCTTGAGCACTAGGAAGGGCAGGATATAAAAAAATTAAGATTAGAATATCATTATTGTTATTATCCAGCCAAGGAGACTCCTGATCTGCACTTGTCCAGCTGGCCCTGTTTTTGAAACTGGCAGCATGTCTGAAAATTTCATCCATCCATTCATCCAGCATTCTCTCTCATCATCCATCCATCCACATCCATCCATCCCCCTCCCTCCCTCTCCCTCCCTCCCTCCCTCCCTCCCTCCATCCATCCCTCCATCCATCCATCCATCCATCCATCCATCCATCCATCCATCCATCCATCCATCCATCCATCCATCCATCCATTAGTTGGATTTATATGACCGCCATTCTTGGCGAACTGGCTCACAGAGGTTTAGCTTTTGAGGTCCTGATCTTTAACTTTCTGCTTTAAATCACTAATGCCTTCATTTCCTTCATACCCAGAGAATTGCTAACTGACACTGTGGGTAGGTGAAGTTCCTCCAGACTAGGCTGGATTCTGGAGAATTTTGGTGGAGGGATCACTTGGGCATGAAAGTGGGGTCATCATGGGTGGGCAGGTAGTTGTGAGTTTCCTGCACTATGAAGTGGGTTGGAATAGATGAGCTTGGAGTTACCTTTCAACACTATGATTCTAGGATTCTATGATCCTGTTGGTGGGCTAGTCCGGGGAGGCTGAGTAGCATGTACCATATGCCAGCTAGCCATGTTCAATGTGGGGAACGTGCAAATTTGGAGGTAATAAATCTCTAAATCCCAGAGCAAGGACACAACACTCGGAAATGATCCATGTCTCTGTGCCCTGATAGATAGGACACGGGGCTGATCCAGCAAGGCTCTTCTCACATTTTCCTCAAGGGAAGACCTTGTCCTTTATATTCTGTTACTGACCCTCTAGAGGAATTGGTTGTCCACAGTGTGAGACAGGAAGCTGGACTGTGTGGATCACTGGACTGATCCAGCAAGACTCTTTGTAGGTTCTTCCCAGGGGAAGACCTTGTCCTCTATTCCAAGTTGTTCGCCCTCCAGAAGAACTAGTAGGCCACTGTGTCAGACAGGAGGCTGGACTGGATGGACCACTGGACTGATCCAGCAGGGCTCTTCTGAAGTTCTTATCAGGAAAAGGCCCCAGTCTCTCTGTCCTGTTGTCCCTCCAGATGAACTGGTTGGCCACTGTGCATGACAGGATGCTGGGCTGGATGAGCCTCTGGAATGATACAGCAAGACTCTTCATAGGTTCTTCTCAAGGAAAGTGACTTCTGTGTGGGAGAAGATGCTGATCTGGATGGACCATTTGCCTGATCCAGAAGGGCTCTTCTTAATTTCTTATATCCAAGTGTGTAGGGTTCATCTGTTTGTGCTGACGACCAAGCTTCAGTGAAGGCACACTCTCCCAGCCAATGTCCAGCACAGCGTGTGATGGGCTTACCATGACAATCGAACCCTCAAACATTAGACAATAGGGGCTTGTAGCTAACAATGTATCGTTGACCATGTATCATCATACGGCTGCACAAAGAACAGCCTTATATAAGCACATTTGCAGCGGTAAATTTGATGTTTCAATAAAAACCCTCCTAGGGAGAGGGGAGTCAGTGTTGGCTGGACCAGTTCTTTGTACATGTGTGGCATTCCAACAAAGTAGAAGCCCATAACAGGCAGTAATGCCAGGGAATGAGTACAGAGGCTGGTCCACATGGCAATCAAGGAACCCCTATCAAAAGATGTCCATTCAGAGCCCCTCAAGGCCCAGGACATGAGTGAGCACCAGCAAAGCCTGAAGGGACTGAATAGGCATGGTTTGACAGTAATGGGGGGGGGGGGGGTGAAAGCAGGATTTTAATATCAGGATATAAACATGTGTACATTCCAGTCCATGCAGGTGATTCCGTTCCCTCCCCTGTAATTTATTTATTTAAAGTGATACCTCGGGTTCATTTTTCATCTGACTCAAACATAATTGTATAAAACTTCTAACCAAATACTATAATACTATGTGATAAAGAAAGATTGCCGGGCAAAATTAATGCTCACCCTATAATATGAGGACAAACAACTTCCCAAATGCCTTCGGGCACTTAGAAATAAGCGACAAACAGAACACGCGAAAATGAGTCGTAGCTTTGATGTTCCCCAGAGATAGTATAAAAGCCCTGGCCTCCTACCATCATCTCCACAAGTCTGCTTAGCTTCTCTTGCTTACTTCTCTTCTTCTCCTGCTCTTGGTAAGTCCATGACAACGTCTTCTGATTTTATATATGATACTAGTAAAAAAGCCCATTGTATCCGAAATACAATGGGCGTTAGCAGGCTGGGGCAGAGTAAAAGGTGGCTTACCAGTGAGCGGGCGGGCTCCCTCGCGGCATCTTCTGGCTGGCGGCCATTTTCTTGATGGAGGCGGCGTGTAGTCCGATGCCGGGGGCTCCCTTGTGCTGCGGCTTGATGCAGCGAGAGGCGCTTCGCATCAAGCCGCTGGGCAGGGAGCCCCCGGCAGCCGCGCAGGGCCCTTAGCTCTTCCAGGAGCTCATTCCACCAGGTTGCAGCCAGGACCGAAAAGGCCCTTGCCCAGGTTGAGGCCAGGCGAGCATCCCGAGAGCCCTGGACTACCAGTAAGTTCATATCCACAGAGCGATGAGCACTGCGGGGGGCATAAGCAATCAGTTGGTCCCACAGGTAAACAGGACCCAGACTGCGTCTGGCCTTAAAGGTCAAGACTAAAACCTTGAACTTGATCCGGAAGCAGACTGGTAATCAGTACAGATGTCGAAGCGCTGGCTGAATATGGGCCCTCCATGATGTACCAGTGAGGACCCTAGCAGCCACATTTTGTACCAGCTGCAACTTCCGGGTCAAGGACCAGGGCAGGCCTGCATAGAGCAAGTTACAGTAGTCTAGTCTGGAAGTGACTGTAGCATGGATCACTGTGGCCAAGTTGTCTGAGGACAGGTAGGGCATTTCCTAGCTTGGCGAAGATGGGAAAATGCCGTCCAGGCAACTGTAGTGACCTGAGCCTCCATAGAAAGAGAGGCATCAAAGGTCAGTCCCAAATTCCTGGCAACTGGTGCAGATTTTTCATTTGTTTGTAGGGTGGTACCTGCAGAAGGTCTTGCTCGAGCTGTTCTGAAAGGTATTTGCATGACAAAGGAAGAAAATAGAGAAAACATAAACATTTTAAACTGGTCTGAGAACTTTACATTTGATTGGGTTCAAATTAGCTATATGGAATTCAAATAGATTTGTTCAGTGGAAAATTCTGGGAAGGTGGTTTTGTTTCGTTTGTTGCTGCCAGAGGTTGGTGTGTGTGTGTGTGTGTGTGTGGAGTGGAAGAACTCTGCAGATGGCCTCCCCCCCCCCAGGACCTGGAAAGGATGCAGGCAGCTGTTGGGGAACACACCAGCAGGGGCAGCTCTCATGCGGCGGGGATCTGCAGCCTCCGAGCCTCGGAGGGAAGTGGAAGGAGGAGGGGTGGTCAGGTGTGGGGGATGGAAGGTGATTGGCTGGCTGCTGGACAGACAGGCAAGCCGGTTGGAGGAGGAGGAATTCAGGGGTGGGACAGCCGCTGTGAGTGGGTGTTAAACACTGAGTGGAACTATAGCAATCAGCCATGCTCCTCCTCCAAGTCCTTACCAGAACTATTAAGAGGAAGAGATAAGGACATATACTGAGAGGATGGTTTTAGTGCTTCTCAATGGTGAGGATTGTGTCCAGTAGTGCATGTTTTGGTGTAATTTTTGCAGGAAAATGAGCCCACAGTAGTTCTCCTTCAGAGAGTTGATAGAGGGGTCTCAGGGTCTCAAAGGTTTTTGTCTCCCTATTCTCTATAAAGCCAGTGGACTCAAATTTAGGTTTGTCATGCAGATAACAAAACAGACATCACTCCAAATCATAGACATAGAATCATAGAATCATAGAGTTGGGACCTCCTGCGTCATCTAGTCCAGCCCCCTGTACTATGCAGGACACTCACAACCCTCTTGCTCCTCCACTGTAATCTGCCACCCCCTTGAACCTTCACAGAATCAGCCTCTCTGTCAGATGGCTCTCCAGCCTCTGTTTAAATATCTCCAAAGATGGGGAACCCACCACCTCCCGAGGAAGCCTGTTCCACTGAGGAACCGCTCTAACTGTCAGGAACTTCTTCAGGATGTTTTGACATAATTTCTTTTGGGTTAATTTCATCCCATTCGATCTGGTCTGTCCCTCCGGGGCAAGAGAAAACAATTCTGCTCCATCCTCTACATGGCACCCTTTTAAATCCTTGAAGATGGTTATCATATCCCCTCTCAGTCGTCTCCAGGCTAAACAGACCAAGCTCCTCCAACCTTCCTTCCTACGTCTTGGTTCTCAAACCCCGCACCATCTTTGTTGCCCTCCTCCGGACAACTTAAGTATTTGAATTTGGTTTCCTCTCAATATGAAAAGAGGCCAAAAATTTGACTGAAGGGATTGTGTTAGGTCAGGGGTAGTCAAACTGTGGCCCTCCAGATGTCCATGGACTACATTCGCTGGCAGGGGCTTCTGGGAATTGTAGTCAATGGACATCTGGAGGGCCACAGTTTGACTACCCCTGGTGTTAGGTGGTTGAGCTCAAACCAAAATCAATGGAAAGAGCTATGCAGTCACCTGACTATCTCACCAACTTATTCACATGTAAGTGTTGCTGAGTGAGGAAATGGTTGCATTCCCAGGTAGGAATGCTTATATTTATAGAGTCACTTTGGTGTAGTGGTTAAGAGCAGTGGCCTGCTGGAGAACTGGGTTTGCTTCTCTGCTCCTCCACATGAAGTCTTCAAGGTGATCTAGAGCCAGTTCCAGTTCTCTCAGAGCTCTCTCAGCCTCACCTACCTTACAGGCTGTTTGTTGTGGGGAGAAGAAGAGTAGGTGACGGTCAGCCGCTTTGAGATTCCGTCAGGTAACAAACCAGCTCTTCTTTTTGCAACTCTGGTTTACATTGACATTTTTCTCCTCCTTTCCCAATGTCATTCCAGACTCCCCTCCACCTCTCCAAGATGTCTTCCTGCTGCTGTCCTCCATCCTGCGTCATCCCATCATGCCCCCAGCCGTGCTGCTCCCAGCCGTGCTGCTCCCAGCCGTGCTGCTCAAAGCCTTGCTGCCCCCCTTGTAGCTACCCTACTGGCGGTCTTGGCAAATTGGAATGCTGCCCTTCCAGTTCGTGCTGCTCCTCTTCATGCTGCGGTAACTCGACAACATCTCATTGCCTCGGCATCGCCAGCGGGGCCAGCGTCGCCTGCATATGCCAGATCCCACCATCAGAAGTGACGATCCAGCCACCTTCTTGCATCTTGACCATCCCGGGGCCAATTCTGGCAGCTTCTTGTGAACCCATGAAGGTCGGAGGGTACACGGCCTGTGGCGGCTGCCCCCCTTGCGGTCGCATCTGCAGCTCTTCCAGTTAAGATGGAAGGGTCAGCTTCACAAGGATGGGAATGTAACGGCTACTTGAAAAGCACGGAGCGGATTAGCAACAGACAACCTCATGGACCTGGGTATTAGAAACAACGTCACTTCCTGTTTCCCATCAGAGTGAGGTGATTCTTAACAGTTTTGCAAATGCCCATGACCATCGACATGGAAGAGGTCATTTCTACTCTCATGTTGAAAGATTTCCCCTTTTCTCTCTCTTTCTAAGCTTTATTTGATTTCGTGATGTGCATCAGGAGACCAGAAGTGTAGATACATCTTTCTGTAGGCCCCCAAAGTTTCAGGGCCCACCATGGTCTTCCTGTCTAAACAGTAACCTAATCCTAATGGTGTATTCATTTGCTTTGCTTTGCCAATACCAGCTAAATGGACAGTGGGAAAGTCACTGTTTGCTGAGTAAAGAATACATGTTTTGTCATTCATGAAACTTCGTCCCTTCGAATTCTGTCACCCATTATCTTCTTTTTCCAATAAAGCTTCAGCCTGCATCAAATTTTTAATGTGTGGATTGAATTGCTTCTTTATTTTTAACAACATGAAAAGTGGGGACTGGGAGATAAAAGAGCACACACAGATGGACTCAGTTTTAACATTCATTTACTTACTAAGGGTCAAGCCCATTGCATTTAGGAATACAATAGGTACTAGACTGGGGGGGGGGTAGAAGAACTCTGTGGATGGTTTCCCCCTCCCCTCAGGACCTAGAAAGGCTGCAGGCAGCTATTGGGGAACTCACCAGCAGGGAGAGCTCTCATGCAGCAGGGATCTGCAGCCTCCGAGCCTCGGAGGGAAGTGGAAGGAGGAGGGGTGGGGCACAGGAGATGATTGGCTGGCCACTGTACAGACAGGAAAGCCAGTTGGAGGAGGAGGCACGCAGGGGTGGGACAGCCGCCCTGAGTGGCTGTTAAGCACTGAGTGGCACTTAAGTCATGAGATACGCTCCTCCTCCAAGGCCTTACCAGAACTATACTATGTGGAACAGATCATTGAATTTAGATCACTGCTTGTCTCAGCCCAGCTGACTCAGAGTGGTATAAAATAATAATAATGATAACAATAATGACAAACTTTATTTTTATATCCTACCTTTCCTATGGAGCTCAGGGCAGGTAACAATGCAGCAATAGAACAGTAAAACATACAATTTAAATACAAATTTATGGGGGTGGGGGTTCAGAATTTCTGGAGGGATCTTCCTCAGTTCTTGGCAGCAGAGGCAGCACCTTTTGATGGTCTTTCCGGGTCTCAAATATATGCCTGGTGCAATATCTCTCTCTTACAACTCCTGCAGAATACATTTGAAGTCCCATGGGCCCTGCTGTCAAGGCCAGTTTCACATCCTTTGGCCTAGGGATCCTAAGCAGATATTGACCTGCTGACCTTAACACTGGGTGGTCTAAGGCAGGGGTAGTCAACCTGTGGTCCTCCAGATGTTTGTGGACTGCAATTCCCATGAGCAATTCATGGGAATTGTAGTCCATGAACATCCGGAGGACCACAGGTTGACTACCCCTGCTCTAAAGGAATAGACAGACCTGGATATACGTTGGACCCAGACTGTTTAGGGTTTCAAAGGTTAGCACCAACACCTCACCCCGGATTTATTCTCCCATCTGGAGCCAGTGCAGCAAGGCAAGGTCCGGTGTCATATTTGTCCTCCACTGGGGCCGGGTGAAGACCCATGCCTCTACCTTTTGGAACAGTTGCTATTTCCAGAACAGTCTCAGGGGAAGCCAATCTAAAGCCAACATATATTTAAAAACAGTTGTTATTATTATTATTATTTACTTTAGAATCATAGAATCATAGAGTTGGAAGGTGCCATAGAGGCCATCTAGTCCAACCCCCTGCTCAACGCAGGATCAGCCCTAAGCATCCTAAAGCATCCAATTTATTAGTTGCCATTCCCAAGCAGGCTCGTGATGGGTTACAGATGTCCAGTTAAAAACCTCATTAAAACGCTATTAAAATGGACAAAAGATACAAATACAATAGACCACCAGTTCAACACCATGGCAGAGAACTACCCCCCCCATCCCCAACCCCTAAGCTACTTCCAGAGGGAGGAGGGAGGAGTTAACCACTTAAACCAGGGGTAGTCAACCTGTGGTCCTCCAGATGTTCATGAACTACAATTCCCATGAGCCCCTGCCAGCATTTTCTGGCAGGGGCCCATGGGAATTTTAGTTCATGAACATCTGGAGGACCACAGGTTGACTACCCCTGACTTAAACCATTGAAAACCATAATTGGCACCCTGAGTGTTTCAGGAGAGGGGGGGAAAGGAGGGTTATTAGATATTTCTCAACCAGTTACCTGGTAAAAGAGCTTTATTTTGAAGGCCCTGAGGCCATTACGCAGGTTAATTCCTGGCAGAAGGTGTTGAAGACATATTTGACAGCATGATGTCATTTAGAGCAGTCTACAGTGAGTTCAGTGACCCAGTATAATACAGCTTTACATGTTCCCTTGCCTTTCTGGAGAGGAACAGAAATCCTTCAAGATCAACAGTGAGCCAGACACGTTTAGGGTTGTCCTAAATAGACCTCAGTCAGTCATTCTAGTCTTATGGCTCTTGAACATGAAACGTTTATTTCTGTACTTATAAATAAGCTCTCTGTGAATCCTTTAAAAGCCTTCTATGCTCAGGCCCATCACATTTATTCATGAAATTAAGCAGATGTTCCTGCTATTTACTTTAAAAGTGATTTTAAAAAAAAGTCCCCATGGAAAATGTACAAAGTCAAAAATATGCAAGATGAAGGAAAATGAAGAGTAACATAAATAAAATGACTAAAGCAGCAACATTCTTCTGGTTGTTTACGTACGTCGGAAGCCAGAGTGGTTGGAAATGGTTGGAAAGTGGTAAACTCTAATCTGGAGAACTGAGTTTGATTCCTGACTCCTCCACATACAGCCAGGTTGCTGACCTTGGGGTCATCACAGTTCTCTTAGAGTTCTCTCAGCTTCACCTACCTCACAGGGTACCTGCTGTGGGAGCCAGTTTGATGTAGTGGTTAGGATTGCGGACTTCTAATCTGGTATGCCAGGTTCAATTCTGCGCTCCCCCACGGGCAGCCAGCTGGGTGACCTTGGGCTCGCCACGGCACTGCTAAAACTGTTTTGACCAGGCAGTGATATCAGGGCTCTCTCAGCCTCACCCACCCCACAGGGTGTCTGTTGTGGGGAGAGGAATGGGAAGGCGATTGTAAGCTGCTTTGAGCCTCCTTCGGGTAGGGAAAAGCGGCATATAAGAACCAACTCTTCTTCTTCTTCTTCTTCTTCTTCTTCTTCTTGTTCTTCTTCTTCTTCTTCTTCTAGAAGAGAGGAAGGTGTTTGTAAGCCACCTTTGGACATCTTCAGGTAGTGAAAAGTGGGGCAGAACGACCAGCTCTTCTTCTTCCCCTTTTCTCACTGAAAATCAAAGTGGATTAAAATGTAAATTGGTGCTATCTCTACGGAGTTATCAAAATCTAGAACAGGGCAAAGAAACACAGACCAAAGAAGTTCCTAAGAAATCAGTGTTGGAAGTAGATTACCTTTTTAGGCAAAGGAACTGACTGTATGATAAATTATTTCTTAAATGTGGGAGCAGTTCTTGTTGGCAAGAGAAGATAGGATCAACATTAATGGGTTTAAACATTGTCAAACATACAGGCTGGACTTCAAGAAAGCAAATTTTAACTAAGAAAGTTGTGCTGGATGGAATCCTGAGGTCAGAAAACTTTAAGAAGATGGGAGTTCAAGAGGAATGGGAGTTCCTTAAAAGGCAAAATCACAAGCAATTCCCTTGAGAGGGAAAACATTAGAGAAGTCAAAAGAAGCCATGGTGGCTCTATGGACAGCTTTCAAAAGATTTGAGTAATAAAAAGACTAATTTAGAAACGGAAGGAGGGCCTTATAACCAAAGATAAATACAAACAAATAGCCAATGCTTGTAGGACGAGTGTTAGAAAAACTCAGTATGAGCTTAGGCTAGCAAGAAATGCTAAGCACAACAAAAAGGAGTTCTTTAGTTATGAGAAAAAGAGTAAGAACATGGTACTTGGTCTTCTCTCACAAGGGAAATAATGCTCAGCACGGCAGAATCATATCACATGATGAGGGATGGGAGTTGCAGCCTAGGAGCACTGTAGGGGTAGTCATAGAATCATAGAATCATAGAATTGGAAGGGGCCACACAGGCCATCTAGTCCAACCCCCTGCTCAATGCAGGATCAGCCCTAAGCATCCTAAAGCATCCAAGAAAAGTGTGTATCCAACCTTTGCTTGAAGACTGCCAGTGATGGGGAGCTCACCACCTCCTTAGGCAGCCCATTCCACTGCTGAACTACTCTGACTGTGAAAATTTTTTTCCTGATGTCTAGCCTATATCATTGTACTTGTAGTTTAAACCCATTACTGCGCATCCTTTCCTCTGCAGCCAATGGGAACAGGATCCTACCCTCCTCCAACCTTTCAAATCCCGCTCCCCGGTCCTGGGCAGGGGAAGGCGCGGCCTTCAGTCCCATGTGGTGCTCCAAGAGAGCGGACTTGCCTGGGGAGGCAGCAGAGGAAGGGCCGGAAGCTCTCATGTCCCCTCTCAACCTCCTTTTCTCCAGGCTGAACATTCCCAAGTCCCTCAACCTATCTTCATAGGGCTTGGTCCCTTGGCCCCAGATCATCCTTGTCACTCTCCTCTGTACCCTTGCAATTTTATCTATGTCCTTCTTGAAGTGAGGCCTCCAGAACTGCACACAGTATTCTAGGTGTGGTCTGACCAGTGCCATATACAATGGGACTATAACATCTTGTGATTTTGATGTGATGCCCCTGTTGATACAGCCCAAAATGGCATTTGCTTTTTTTACCGCTGCATCACACTGCCTGCTCATGTTTAGTTTACAATCCAGAAGTACCCCAAGGTCTCGTTCACACACAGTGTTACCTAGAAGCGTATTCCCCATCCAGTAGGCATGCTTTCATTTTTCTGACCCAGATGCAGAACTTTACACTTATCTTTATTAAATTGCATCTCGTTCTCATTTGCCCATTTTTCCATTGTGTTAAGATCTCGTTGAACTCTGTCTCTATCTTCCGGAGTATTTGCCAGTCCTCCCAATTTGGTGTCAGCTGCAAACTTGATGAGTAGTCCCTCCACCCCCTCATCTAGATCATTAATAAATATGTTAAAAAGTACCGGGCCGAGCACCGAGCCCTGAGGTACCCCGCTACTCACCTCTCTCCAGTCTGATGAAACACCATTGACAACAACTCTTTGAGTGTAGTTCTCTAACCAATTCCCTATCCACCTAACTATCTGAAAATCCAGATTGCAGTCATTCAATTTATCCATCAGAACATCATGGGGAAACTTATCAAAAGCTTTACTAAAATCCAGGTAAACTACATCAACCAAATTTCCCCGATCTAGCAAACCTGTTACTTGGTCAAAAAAGGAAACCAAGTTGGTCTGATGATATGACCTGTTGGAGAGAAATCCATGCTGACTTCCTTGGATCACCAAAAACGTTGGTGATCCAAGGTCCATAAAATTTAGTTCTTTAATTCTCTTAGTCCATCTAAGGGTACTAAAAGAATTTGCATATGTAATTTCTGAGGCTCTGTCTATTATTTTTGAAGGTTCTTGGAGAACAGGTGAAGTGCCAGAAGACAGGAAGAGGGCAAATGTTGTCCCCATCTTCCAAAAGGGGATAAAGGAAGATATAAGTAACTATTGACCCGTCAGCTTAAAGTGTATAGCTGGCAAAAGTTTAGAAAAAAATAATCAAACAGTCAGTCCTTGAGCAGCTAGAGCAGATGGCTGTAATTACTAGGATTCAGCATGGCCTTCTCAAGAACAAGTAATGTCAGACTAACCTTCTCTCTCTTTCTCTCTCTCTCTCTTTTTCTCTCTCTCTTTTTACTGTAATTAACAAAACAGGCTTAATGCCTGACTCATGGACAAATGCAATCCTGGTTCCAGTATTTAAAAAGGGTGACCGCTTGCTCCCAACCAATTATAGACCCACCAGCCTTCTCTCTCTTGTTGGGAAGCTATATGCCAAACTCCTATCAAATAAACTTACCTTGTGGTTGACTAAGGAAAAGATTCTAGGCCCTGAGCAAGTTGGATTCTGTCAAGGGAAATCCTCCCTAGATCATTGCACCATCCTTGCCCACCTTGTCAACAAATATAGTAAGAAAGAGGGTCCACAGCTCTTTGCAGCTTTTCTGGATCTTAAGGGGGCCTTTGATTCTATCCCTAGAGATCTTCTCTGGGATAAGCTGTTAAAGATGAAGATAGATAAAAGGCTCCTATATCTTATAAGGAAACTCTGTTCTTCTACCTGTTGCCAACTCACCCCCCTTGGGAGTCTTACTCCTAAAATACCAATCAACAAAGGGGTAAAACAAGGATGCATTTTGGCTCCCCTCCTATTTAACCTTTTTATAACTGACCTTGCTCCTTCCCTATCCCCCAATTCTGGCTATAGCCCAAAAATTGGTTCTCTTCACATCCCATTGCTTTCATACACAGATGATGCGGTAGTGCTGTCGCATTCACAAATTGGCTTAAAACGCTTACTGGTTCAATTCCTGTGAAGTAAACAAACTTGCTCTGAACTTTGAGAAGTCAAAAATTGTGGTTTTTGGAAAGCCTTGGAAGCCTCTTAAATGGAATGTAAGAGGTAACAACATTGAACAAGTTAAAAGCTTCAAATACTTGGGAATATGTTTTCACCATAATGCAAATTGGGCTACACAGAGGAAATATGCAATCACATCTGCAAAAACTAGTGCCCTGGCAATTACACGTTTCTTCTACACCAGTGGTAACCAGTACGTGCCAGCAGCCTTCAAAGTATTCAATGGGAAACTAAGTGCCCAACTGTTCTATGGCATCCCTATTTGGATCAACGCTTTTAACCAAGCAGTCGAAAATCTCCAATCTGTCTTCCTTTGTAAAATCCTTGGGACCCCCAACTGTGTCTCTTATGCAGTCCTATGTCTAGAAACCAGCCAAAGACTATTGGAAACCAGAGCAGGGTTGTTAACAATCAAGTTCTGGCTTCGCATTCATTTTAGATCTGACCCCAATAGTCTAATTTCCCTTGTGCTATCTGAACATGAGTCATCTACTTTGTTAAGACACATTGAGGGAAAAATTTAATCTATAGGGATATCTTTAGACTCCTTGTACCTGATATCTGAAAAGACTGCATTTAATTCAATTAGATGCAGACTGTTAGACATAGAACTGCAGGAACTTAGCAGTAAAGCTAGAAACGTTTGCTCGCCATTGAGCTTGGGGATCTCACCAAGCTCTCAGCCCCTAGCTGCGTACTTCTACCATCTAATCATCCCACAACAGTGTAGAGCATTCATGTTAGCTAGAACTAATGCTCTACCTTCTGCTGTTCTATATGGGAGATTTCAACAGATTCAGCTAGGTTGTGCCCATGTGGACAATGCTGTATAGAATCAATTGCACACGTTTTCTTCCATTGTCCATTTTATTATTAGATCCGAGTTAAATTTCTTAACTCACTGCTGTGTAAAAGAGAACTGAATTCGGATGAACGGAAGACTCAGTTTTTTTGACATCCCAGAACCCTGATATAACTGAACCAGTTGCAAAGTTTTATATCTTGCCATGACAAATCGTGAATGTATTATGTCTAAAGCATGATCTTTGCCTTTGTTCTCACTAGCAGTGGATCCTTTTGCACGTTCCCTTCTTATATTGTACTTTTATATGCTATTAAAGGTTTGTTGTTGTTGTTAACTGGTTGACAGATCACACCCAAATGGTGTTGTTAATGGTTTGTCATCCTCTTGGAGAGGAGTAAACATTATTCCAATCTTCAAAAAAGGGAGGAAGGATGACCCGGGAAACTACAGACCAGTGAGTCTGACCTCTGTTGTGGGGAAGATAATGGAACAGATATTAAAGGGAACGATCTGCAAACATCTGGAGGACAATTTGGTGATCCAAGGAAGTCAGCATGGATTTGTCTCCAACAGGTCCTGTCAGACCAACTTAGTTTCCTTCTTTGACCAAGTGACAGGTTTGCTGGATCGTGGAAATTTGGGTGATGTCGTTTACTTGGATTTTAGTAAAGCTTTTGATAAGGTTCCCCATGATGTTCTGATGGATAAATTGAAGGACTGCAATCTGGATCTGGGGCCAAGGGACCAAGCCCTATGAAGATAGGTTGAGGGACTTGGGAATGTTCAGCCTGGAGAAGTTCAGCAGTGGAATAGGCTGCCTAAGGAGGTGGTGAGCTCCCCCTCACTGGCAGTCTTCAAGCAAAGGTTGGATACACACTTTTCTTGGATGCTTTAGGGTGCTTTGGGCTGATCCTGCGTTGAGCAGGGGGTTGGACTAGATGGCCTGTATGGCCCCTTCCAACTCTATGATTCTATGATTCTATGAGTAACAAGTGGAGTGCCTCAGGGATCTTTCCTGGGTCTTGTGTTTAACAGATTTATAAATGATTTTGATGAAGGAATAGAGGAAGTGCTTATTAAATTTGCAGATGATACTAACCTTAGAGGGGTAGCAAACACAGCAGGAGATAGAATCAGGATATTGGATGATCTTGACAGGCTGCAAATTGGAATAAAATGAATTTCAATAGGGATAAATGTAAAGTTCTGCATTTAGGTAGGAAAAATCAAATGCATCCTTATAGGATGGGGGAGACTTGTCTAGGCAGTAGTACATGTGAAAAGGATCTCAGTAGATCAAACACTGAACATGAGTCAGCAGGGCGAATCAGTGGCTAAAAAGACAAATGAGTTTTTGGACTGTATCAAAAGAGGTATAGTGTCCAAATTGTACAAGGTGATGATTCTGAGATACTCGGCTCTGGCTAGACTTCAGTTGGAGTACTGTGATCAGTTTGGAGCACCACAACTGAAGAAGGAGATAAATATCCTGGAACATGGCCAGAGGAGGGCAACAAAAATGATGAGGGGTTCGGAGAACAAGTTGTATGAGGAAAGGTTGAAGGTCTGTTTAGCCTGGAGAGAAGAGGACTAGGAGGTGATATGATAACCATCTTCAAGTGCTTGGATGGAGCAGAGTTCTAGTCTGTTGACCCAGAGGGTTGGACAAGAATTAATGGGTTGAAATTAATTCAAAATAATTTTTGATTAAACATCTGGAAGAAGTTCTTGACAGAGCAGTTCCTCATTGGAGCAGGCCTTCTTGGGAGATGGAGAGTTCTCCTTCTTTGGAAGATTTTAAGCAAAGTTGTCAAAGTTATCATTCCTGTTGAAATATTGTTCTGGTTGATACGTTATGCTATGATTGTTATAATGTTCTATGTAATCACCCTGTGACATATTTTGTAAATCACCCAGAGCTGTATGGAAGAATGGTATAAAAATATGAATGAATGAATGAATGAATGAATGAATGAATGAATGAATGAATGAATGAATGAATGAATGAAGGCTAAATAGCCATGTAAGAGAGATGCTGATTCTGGAGATTTAGGCAGATTGTGAATGGGAGAACAGGAAAGGCTGTGTCAGTTTTTCGCTCTATGGCCCTTTCTTGCATGCCCAGGAGAAAGCTGATCAGCACTTTGGGGCAGGAGGACAATTCCCCCCAGGCTACCCTGCCCTGGAATTCTGGTTTGGCCAAGGTCATCATCTGAGGATGAAATTGAAGTCACTGTGAATGGGCAGGTAGTTGTGAATTTCCTGCATTGTGCAGGGGGTTGGATTGGATGACCCTTGAAGTCCTTTCCAGCTTTACAGTTCTATGATTCTTTAATCAGAGCCAGGGACTTCTTGGTCCTGTTTCCAGCCTGGTGAAACGAGCTTCTAGCAGAGATCCGGGCCCATTTGGATCTGCCAAGTTTCTTAAGGGCTTGCAAGATGGTGCTTTTCCACCAGGCATATGGTTGAAGACAATACAACACACATCAAGTCAAACTTTATTGCACTAGACCATAGGCCATTGCAAGATTAGATACAATAACATTATTAAATAACAAACACAGAGTAAAAATTACATACATTTACCCACACCTTCTGCTCATTAGCCCGCAGTAATTGCTCGAATCTTTCTTGCGGCCAAAGCAAAGGTGGCAACCCTTTGTGACACAAATGGGTCCATATCAGAGAGCAAATACCCTAATCTATCATGAGCTGGGGAAAATGCCCCTGGAATGATTTTATTTCAAAATTCCCTCCTTGGATCTGTATACAGCAGGCATTCCAGTAGATAGTGTGGCAAATCTTCAACTACTGGGTTCCCACAAATACAGAGACCTATAACAGAGGAATTTGAGCATATCTCCCTGTCAAAAAAGAAGAGGGCATAATACAACACACATAGAAACAATGATGCAGGCTTCCTTTCCCATCTCCCCCTTCTTCACCACAATCATCATTTAGAATCGAGGACGTGATTTAGTAGAATACGGAAGAGCAATTCTAACAGAATTCAATTTGATATATCTATGCTTTCATTCTTTTAATCGATACATGTCTGGGCCCTTGGATTGTTGTTAGCTGAGAGGAATGGCTTATGAATCCAATGAATAGACTCAGACTCAGAAAACCTATATTGGCCTACACAAACACAATGCAAGGAAACAAAATAGGTTAAACAAGACTACATTCCCACACTAGAAGATGAAGAAGAGTTAGTTCTTAGATGCTGCTTTTCTCAACCTGAAGGAGTCTCAAAGCGGCTTACATTCGCCTTCCCTTTCTTTCCCCCACAACAGACATCCTATGAGGGAGGGGAGGTTAAGAGAGCCCTGATATTACTGTGGAAGAACAAGAGTTGGTTCTTATATGCCGCTTTTCTCTACCTGAAGCGGCTTCCATTTGCCTTCCCTTTCCTCTCCCCACAACAGACACCCTTTGAGAGAGGTGAGGCTGAGAGAGCCCTGAGATTAATGAAGAAGAAAAAGAAGAAGAGTTGGTTCTTAGATGCCACTTTTCTCTACCTGAAGGAGTCTCAAAGCGGCTTACATTTGCCTTCCCTTTCCTCTCCCCACAACAGACACCCTGTGAGGGAGGTGAGGCTGTGAGAGCCCTGATATTGCTGAAGAAGAAGAGTTGGTTCTTATATGCCGCTTTTCTCCACCCGAAGGAGTCTAAAAGCATCTTCCCTTCCTCTCCCCACCACAGACACTCTGTGAGGTAGGTAGGTCTGGGAGAGCCTTGATATTAATGCTCAATTAGGACAGCTTTATCAAGTTCACCTAGCTTTACCAAGGTTACCCAGCTGGCTGCATGTGGAGGAGTGAGGAATCAAACCTGGCTCGCCTGTTTAGAAGCCGCTGCTCTTAAGAAGAAGAGTTGGTTCTTATATGCCGCTTTTCTCTACCCGAAGGAGTCTCAAAGCGGCTTCCAATCGCCTTCCCTTCCTCTCCCCACAACAGATACCCTGTGAGGGAGGGGAGGCTGAGAGACCCCTGAGATTACTGAAGAAGAAGATTTGGTTCTTAGATGCCACTTTTCTCTACCCGAAGGAGGTTCAAAGTGGCTTACATTTGCCTTCCAGGACATTGCAACCATGTAGACAGAGTCTTCTGAAGGCGGGAATCTGATGGAATCTTCCCCAATACAACAAATAAATAAATAAATTGGGGTGGCATGGGGAAAAGCATTACAACACTGAGAATGAGGCTGATTAATCAAAAATCCAACAACAAGAAAGGGGTATTGGAAGCTTCTCTTGGTGTACTGGTTAGGAGTGTGGACTTCTAATCTGACGAGCCAGGTTTGATTCCACGGTCCTCTTCTACATGCAACCAAATTCTTCTTCTTCTTCTTCTTCTTCTTCTTCTTCTTCTTCTTCTTCTTCTTCTTGCAATGCATTTTAAGGAAGAAAATCATTCTCCAGAAGACATATAATTACTAATTATCTGTCTATATACTTCTAAAGAAGAAGAAGAAGAAGAAGAAGAAGAAGAAGAAGAAGAAGAAGAAGAAGAAGAAGAAGAAGAAGAAGAGTTGGTTCTTATATGCTGCTTTTCCCTACCCGAAGGAGGCTCAAAGCGGCTTACAGTCGCCTTCCCATTCCTCTCCCCACAACAGACACCCTGTGAGGTGGGTGAGGCTGAGAGAGCCCTGATATCACTGCCCGGTCAGAACAGTTTTATCAGTGCCGTGGCAAGCCCAAGGTCACCCAGCTGGTTGCATGTGGGGGAGCACAGAATCGAACCCGGCATGCCAGATTAGAAGTCCGCACTCCTAACCACTACACCAAACTGGCTCTGATGTAACTGATGTAATGCTAACATTCAGAATTCTCTACCGAAAACTGATGCTTCATGGATTCAGTTTCCTACAATGGAAAATAAACTTGAAAAGAACTAGGTACATAATTATTATAGAAGCATTGGTATGGGTCTTGTTATATGGGTAAACAGAGTCTCCTAAGCTGGTCATTACAGGATACTGATGGGAGGACCACAGGCTGTCCCTTTAAATAAAAGACCTTGTCTGCTAGAGGAGAGATTATGGGCTTTGCGTTACGTTGTATTATTGAATGAGTTGCCACAACTCTGATATTAGCATTTATTTAAATTTTGCATGTACCAATTATACCCAGCTTGTAATTTTGTTAAAAATATGTGCCTGAAGAAGACAGCATGAGGAATTCACTCCCACAGAGAAAGAGTTAATGTTGCGCTCAATGTTCACTGAAGACATGATTTGAGGTTGGTTTTTTGTTTTGTTTTGTTTTTTGGGCAACCCTATGCCTAAAGGCAGGAATTGCTGCTGGAAAACTTAGGACACTGAAAGGTTCAATATTCCACACTGAGGGGGCATTTATGATAATAACATATAGAACCTTTTGAATCATAGAATCACAGAATCACAGAACCATAGAGTTGGAAGGGGCCATACAGGCCATCTAGTCCAACCCCCTGCTCAACGCAGGATTAGCCCAGAGCATCCTAAAGCATCCAAGAAAAGTGTGTATCCAACCTTTGCTTGAAGACTGCCAGTGAGGGGGAGCTCACCACCTCCTTAGCCTATTCCACTGCTGAACTTCAGTCCTAGAGTGAGAAGGGTCCATACAGGCCATCTAGTCCAACCCCCTGCTCAAGTCAGGATCATCCCTAAGCACCCTAAAGCATCCAAGAAAAGTGTGTATCCAACCTTTGCTTGAAGACTGGCAATAAGGATTTATAGCACCTGTTGAACGAGGTTCTGAGGATTGTTAAAAGACGATTGTCCCTTTAAAATTGGAAGGGGCATGACATTTTTCAGTCTGCTTGTTGCCATTTTTTTTTTGTACACTGAAGTGATACCATTATCAGGAGATAGATATTTAGTGGATATGGCCTTTAAAAAGCATAATTAAAACAATAGAAAAATAGAACAATATTTCTCCAGTTAATACATAAGAAAGTGGGTATAAAAAAGTGCCCTCCCCCTATTGGATGCCTGTCCCTCACTGAGGGTGGCATTATTAGGGCTACTGAATAGTAGAAGTGGTGATGGTACCGCTCTACTCTGCTCTGGTTCGGCCTCACTTGGAGTCCTGTGTTCAGTTTTGGGCACCCCAGTTGAAGAGGGAGGTAGACATAATTGAGTGTGTCCGGGGGAGGGCAACAAAGAAGAAGAAGAAGAAGAAGAAGAAGAAGAAGAAGAAGAAGAAGAAGAAGAAGAAGAAGAAGAAGAAGAGTTGGTTCTTATATGCTGCAAAATTTAAATAACTCCAACTCTGTGATTCTACGATTCTATCTATGAAAATCCTACAGCGTCACCATTAGTTTGAAGAAGAGGGCTGAATCTGTGAAGGCTCAAGGGGGTGGCAGGTGACAGTGGATGAGTGAGAGGGTTGTGAGTGTCCTGCATAGTGCAGGGGGTTGGACTAGTTGACCCAGGAGGTCCACCCCAACTTTATTATTCATTGATTCTATGACTGAGTATAGTTCGTATATTAAATAGACTTGTATGGATGTAGTAACTACTGGAGTTGTGTATGTCCTTTTTGCACAAAGGGTTCTTTCGTTTGTGTAATTTATAGCACTTTGTTCCCTTTGATATTGATAGTGGACAAATAGCATGCCGGGGAGCATAGCAACGTGGAATATGAAAATTGTGACCATATTGAAATTTGGGGATGTCCTTGATTTAGTATAGCAGGTTTGGACAGCCTCTGAATCATTTATATCCCTTATTTATTTATTTTATTTAGATTTATATAACCCCTCATTCCAGGTGATGGCTTGGGGCAGTTTGCAATATATTAAGTACATCAAAAACATTCACCATAAGCAATAAAACAATGAACAATTAATTGTTTTACAATTTTTTTGTTACAATTTTTTAAAGCTTGCCTTTGTAGTCTTTCAGATTCTGCTTCTTTATTTATTCCAGGCGGGGGTCTCTTCCGGGGTCTTATGTAAGGACACCAATAGATGTTGCACCATAAGTTGTTTATTTCAGCGAGGCTGGTGTGGGCAAGGAATTGGAAATTGACGGAGGTCCCATCCATAGGCTCAGTGCCTGTACAAAGTAGCCAAACTGTCAACAATTTCTAGACTCACTTATATGGTCATAGAATCATAAAATCATAGAATCATAGAGTTGGAAGGGGCCATACAGGCCATCTAGTCTAGTCAGTCCCTGCTCTCTGCCATGATTACTGTTCAGTGAACCTGTCTGACTCCATCTTGTATGCTGTGTCTTTGCTGGAACGTTCCCACGTAACCAAAACTTTATGTATCCAAAGCCTCTGCTTGTAGTTTTCTTTTGATTCCCCACTGCTTTGATCCTTGCATTTTTCACACTGCATATTCCCCCCTATTGTGAAACAATGTTGCCCGGTTCCTGTAAACAGCTTATCAGCTAGCCTGAGGCGCCGGCCTGACCAAGGACGCACTAACTTCAACACCTTGGCAGGAAGCCTGGGATGACACCTGGGTGAGGGGCTCCCCCCCTCCCTTGCGAACGCTCAAGTTTTGGGTGGGAGAAAAGTATTGATAAGTGCCTGCTGTTCTTGTATCAAACAGATTTGACTTCGAACGTTACAGTGATCTGATCTACTACCAATTAAAGCTTTCTTTTCATAGAAGTTTTGTTGTGAGTTATGTCAGCGCTTGACAGTAAGTCAAATGCCCTCAGGAAATGCAGGAACTAAGAGCTTTCCTGGATAAAAATTTGGCGCGTGGGTTCATCCGCCCCACCACCTCATCCCTGGCTGCTCCTGTTCTGTTTGTGAAAAAGAAGGACGGCTCCCTACGCCTTTGTACAGATTACAGAGGACTGAATGCAGTCTCTACCTGCAATGCTTACCCCTTGCCTCTGATTAAAGACTTGTTGGGACACTTGGGGAGGGCCTGCATTTTCACAAAACTAGAATTGAGGGAAGCCTACTACCATGTACGAATCAAGAAGGGGCACAAGTATTTAACAGCCTTCAACACCCCCCTGGGACAATTTGAGTACACTGTTATGCCGTTCGGCCTTGCCGGCGCTCGGGCGTGTTCATGAACATGATTAATGAGGTCATGCATGACCTACTGTACAAGGGAGCCCTGGTTTACCTAGATGATATTTTGGTGTATTCAGAGGACCCAACTGAACATACTGCGCCGGCTGCGGGCGAACCACCTGTACGCTAAGCTTTCGAAATGCGAGTTCTCATGTATCCAAAGCCTCTGCTTGTAGTTTTCCTTTGATTCCCCACTGCTTTGATCCTTGCATTTTTCACACTGCATATTCCCCCCTATTGTGAAACAATGTTGCCCGGTTCCTTATCAGCTAGCCTGAGGCACCGGCCTGACCAAGGCCACGCTAACTTCAACACCTTGGCAGGAAGCCTGGGATGACACCTGGGTGAGGGGCTCCTCCCCTCTCTTGGGAATGCTCAAGTTTTGGGCGGGAGAAAAGTATTGATAAGTGCCTGCTGTTCTTGTATCAAACAGATTTGACGTCGAATGTTACAGTGATCTGATCTACTACCAATCAAAGCTTTCTTTTCATAGAAGTTTCGTTGTGAGTTTTGTCAGCGCTTGACACAATCCCCTGCTCAATGCAGGATCAGCCCTAAGCATCCTTAGGATGCTTTGGCTGATCTTGTGTTGAGCAGCGGGTTGGACTAGATGGCCTGTATGGCTCCTTCCAACTCTATGATTCTATGATTCTATGATTCTAACCTATCTTCATAGGGCTTTGTCCCTTGATCAATGGAAGATCTGTGGAAGAGTATGAAGAATAATGGTGCCCCCATACTGACTACCTCAAGAAAGGAAGTTAGATGCACAATCTGGAGCAGTAGAGAAGAAAGAGTGAGGAGGACATTATATTTCTTTGTATGGATAATGAATTCTCATGTTCAATTTTCTGTATTCCTATTTCAGTTGCTGTTTTGGTTTTTTGTCAACCTGATTTTATTCTGAATCAAACTATATCCCCCCCCAAAAAAAGTTGTTTATTGATTCTGCAGAGGAAAGGACAGACAGTAATGGGTTTAAACTACAAATACAATGATATAGGCTAGATATCAGGAAAACATTTTTCACAGTCAGACTAGTTCAGCAGTGGAATAGGCTGCCTAAGGAGGTGGTGAGCTCCCCCTCACTGGCAGTCTTCAAGCAAAGGTTGGATACACACTTTTCTTGGATGCTTTAGGATGCTTTGGGCTGATCCTGCGTTGAGCAGGGGGATAGACTGGATGGCCTGTATGGCCCCTTCCAAGTCTATGATTCTATAATTCTATGATTCAGAAATGAACAGCAAAATTGTGCAAGGTATCACAGAATCATAGAGTTGGAAGGGGCCATACACGCCTTCTAGTCCAACCCCCTGCTCAACGCAGGATCAGTCCAAAGCAGCCCAAAGTATCAAAACTTTCCCACTTGATGTCTTGGAATTCAGAACCATGCAACCCCATGTGCTATCTAAGCCGAAACAGCTCAAAAGTCTAAACATTCTGCAAATGGGATGTGTGTGAGGAATGCTGACTCAAGACAGGAATTGCCTTAGGATTCTTAACCCGTTTGCCTAAGGTTTAACTTGCTTTGACATTTTTTCCGTGATGCAAGGGGAAATAACATTAACTGAGTTGCAACTATCATTAATGGAGTTAATTGAGTTTCGTCCACCAGCCAACTATGTGATGACTTGGTTGATCAACAGAGAAAGAAAGAAATGGAGCTTCAATTAAAAGTTGAGAAGTGATGAATTCTGACCAGTTTTGACATTCAGATTCGGAAGCATAAAAGCAACAGCATGTTTGACACTCAACAGGTGGCTTGAGATTTGTCAACATCTGTCCTGGTAAAGTGAATCACTGTCACATTGACTAAATTGTCCTTAATAATTTACAGATAATGTTTAATGGTTTAATATTTAACATTATCCCATGTTTGCATTTACTGTGCAAAATACCAAGCAGAAAGAGAGAGATTTCTGAGAACACGGATTTTGAAATAGTCATCCTTTCCTGATAATGTAAGGCTAAGATTGTTTATGGATCTGAAAGTTGAACAATGAAAAAATCGGACAAGAGGAGTATCCATTTGTTTGAACTCGAATGTAGGAAAAGACTTCGGCAGATTCTATAGATAGCAAGAGTTGCAAAGTAGGAAATACTACAGCAAAAGAAGCCTAATTTATCATAGAATCATAGAGTTGGAAGGGGCCATACAGGTCATCTAGCCCAACCCCCTGCTCAACGCAGGATCAGCCCAAAGCATCCTAAAGCATCCAAGAAAAGTATCCAACCTTTGCTTGAAGACTGCCAGTGAGGGGGAGCTCACCACCTCCTTAGACAGCCTATTCCACAGCTGAACTACTCTGACTGTGAAAATTATTTTCCTGATATCTAGTCTATATCGTTGTACTTGAAGTTTAAACCCATTACTGCGTGTCCTTTCCTCTGCAGCCAATGGGAACAGCATCCTGCCCTCCTCCAAGTGACAACCTTTCAAATACTTAAAGAGGGCTATCATGTCCCCTCTCAACCTCCTTTTCTCCAGGCTGGTTGGCAACGTCACAAATCTCCATCCCAGTTCCTTTGGCCATAGCATGCGGTCCAACTCAATGGAGAGAGCAATTTTGCTAGGATTGGTGAGTGATAAAAGGAAACGAGGCTGACAAAGAACATGGGGGTTGGAGAAGATCAAAATGGATACTGGGAAGAACATTACACAACTTAAAAAAGTGCTGCAAGATCGAAAATCGTCATGAGAACTGAGCCTTGGGAACACCAAGAGTCGGACTCAACCAAATGGCGACCCTCATTCTCAGCATCATGTCAAAATTGTGTTGTTGGTGTTGCACATTTATTTCTGTTTTACTGTTTTTATTTGTTGTTTAGTTTATACATGTATGGCTTATGGGCTATTGAACCTTTGTTAGGTGCAAAGTCATGCCTGACCCCTTGCGACCCCATGGACAATGTTCCTCCAGGCCTTCCTGTCCTCTCCCATTCCCCGGAGTCCATTTAAGTTTGCACCGACTGCTTCAAGGACTCCACCCAGCCACCTCATTCTCTGTCATCCCCTTCTTCTTTTGCCCTCAATCGCGCCCAGCATTAGGCTCTTCTCCAGGGAGTCCTTCCTTCTCATGAGGTGGCCAAAGTATTTGAGTTTCATCTTCAGAATCTGGCCTTCTAAGGAGCAGTCAGGGCTGACCTCCTCTAGGACTAACTGGTTTGTTCGCCTTGCAGTCCAAGGGACTCACAAGAGTCTTCTCCAGCACCAAAAGCCTCAGTTCTTTGATGCTCGGCCTTCCTTATGGTCCAACCTTCGCAGCCATACATTGCAACTGGGAATACCATAGCCTTGACTAAACGCACTTTTGTTGGCAGGGTGACGTCTCTGCTTTTTAGGATGCCGTCTAGATTTGCCATAGCTTTCCTCCCCAGGAGCAAGCGTCTTTTAATTTCTTTGCTGCAGTCCCCATCTGCAGTGATCTTGGAGCCCAGGAAAATAAAATCTGTCACTACCTCCATTTCTTCCCCATCTATTTGCCAGGAATTGAGAGGGCCGGATGCCATGATCTTCGTTTTCTTGATGTTGAATTTCAAGCCAACTTTTGCACTCTCCTCCTTCACTCGCATCAACAGGCTCTTTAGGTCCTCTTCACTTTCTGCCGTTAAACCTAAATAAAACTTAAACATCTACCTATCTATCTTCTATCATATGGCATGTGTGTTATATAGCCAGGAGATGTTAGATTATCTGGCAGCCAGGCAAGGGATGTTTGGAAGTAGTTGACCATTGCCTGTTACCCCAATCTCATAACCCTGGTATTCCACGTTGGGACCCCTATATGTAGTGAAAAGTGGGATGTAAAAGCCCAGCTCTTCTTCTCGATGTGAGCTCAAAAAGCAAACCATCTTCTACAAGCTTTAGAATGGATTTCTTAAGGGGGGGGGAGTAACAAAAGGTCCATTGTAAGACAACGTGGTCTGTTGAATCAAAGGGTGGTAAACACAATAAAGCCGACTTTCCTGTTTGGACCCTTGGAAAAACCATGCGTGTCATCTTTTGAATGAAATCAGAGGCTTGTGATGCTGGCGCCATTTGTAATTGTTTTCTTGGAGTTTCCTTGCGTTCCGTATTGGAAGTGCTTAGCCGCAATTGATAAGCATCTATTTTGTATGGCTCTGTTATTTATGTCATCCCCCCCCCAAAAAAACAAAATAACAGTGGTTCTCAGCCTGCCTAATGTTGGGACCCTTTAATACGGTTCCTCATGTTGTGGTGACCCCCAACCATAACATTATGCAAGGGTTCTTTCACAGAAATCTAACCCAAACTGACCAATGTTGTGAAACTCCGTTGTTCACGATTGTATATAAATTGTTTTTTTTTTCTTTTCTGGGGTTTCTCAGTTCAGTTCTGCCTCTTGTCCCACCATTCCGATCTCGCTCTTGTCCGCCGCTCCAGACAGATGGAGGCTCTATTCCGATCTACCCTGCAAGGCTGTTGTGTGGATGATGCCCCCCACAGCCAAGCTACTTGCCCTGCCGCGACTCCTGTGAAAGGGTCGTATGACCCCCTACAATTCCCACGAGCCCCTGCCAGCAAACGCTGAACTGTAGTCCATGAACATCTGGAGGACCACAGGTTGACTACCCCTGCGCTAAGGGATCCCAACTCCCAGGTTAAAAATCACTGGTCCATAAGACTCTGTAAAGCACATGCATGCCTTGTTCTTCATTGTAGACATGATGCTGATAAAGGGTTAATGCCTAGATGCCCCCCCCCCCCCAAGATCTGCCATTTGAAAAAAAAAGTTATTTTTTTCTTTGGAAGAAATACCTGTTGTTTTTCAAAATTCCAGGATGCACCTTTTGTGTTATTACAAGATGAGACTCATGCTTTCGGTCTTTTGCAAGCTGCACATTTTTTCCTCACCTGCACGCGGCTAATTGTATGATTGAGTCACTCTTAAGAGATCAAGAGAATTAAAACAAGCAAACACACTGTGCCAACATGTTTGCCCATACATCACTTTCAGGGAAAACCCAGAGGGGACAGAGTGTAGAGCTCATTTCTATCCTTGTTTTAATCAGAATTTAATCTGGAAATACGTCTGGCCCCAAACCAGATCTAGGGCCCTTTTGGCCCTGGCTTCTGCCTGGTGGATTGAGCTTCCAAGCAAGATCAGGGCCCTGTCAGAACCCTCTTATTATTTATTATTATTTAGATTTTTATTCCCTGTCACTCCTGGAATTGGCTTGTGGCGGGTGACAACAGTCCATTAATAAAGCCCCAATAAAACCCCATTAAAATTAAGACAGGACATTAAAAAAATTACAACATATGAGTAAGAACCATGGCGGTATAAGTCAACTATCCAACCTCCCATTAAAACATCCAATAGAGACATGGCAAGGGGGAACCATAGCCCCGATGCCAATAGGTGACCCTGGCGTATTGCTGCCTCTGACGCCAAGGGGGGCCCTACCAAATCTTAGAATCATAGAATCATAGAGTTGGAAGGGACCTCCTGGGTCATCTAGTCCAACCCCCTGCACAGTGCAGGACACTCACAACCCTCTCGCTCATCCACTGTAACCTGCCAACCCCTTGAGCCTTCACAGAATCAGCCTCTCCGTCAGACGGCTCTCCAGCCTCTGTGTAAAAATCTCCAAAGATGGAGAACCCACCACCTCCCAAGGAAGCCTGTTCCACTGAGGAACCGCTCTGACTGTCAGGAACTTCTTCCGGAGGTTTAGACGGAATTTGTACAAACCCACCATCTTCCTCTGAGATCTTCCTCTCAGTCCATGGCCTCAACCATTAACATGATGGAAGATCTCTGTCTTTCAGGCCCTGAGGTCCCACAGCTCTCCCAGGAGCTCAATCCACCAGGTGAGGGCCAGGACCGAAAAGGCCCTGGCCCTGTTTGAGGCCAGACAAGGTTCTCTAGGACTGGGAACAACTAACAGTGCAACAGCGCAAGGCCCTGTGGGGTGCATAGGCACAGAGAAAGAGAGAAGGGGGAAAAGGAGATTAAGCGATGGGAGAAAGAAAGGCAGAAGAGAAATGGATGGGAGGAAAGGAGATAAAGGGATGGCTGGATGGATAGAAGGAAGGGAGGAAGAAAGGAAGAAATAAAATAACAGGAAGAGAGCAAGTGAAAGGGAGAGAAAGAGGCAGAGAGAGAGAGAGACAGAAAGGAGAGAGAGAAATGGAGGAAGGAAGGAAGGAAGGAAGGAAGGAAGGAAGGAAGGAAGGAAGGAAGGAAGGAAGGGATGGGTGGCTGGGTGGGTGTTTGGGGTGTTTGGGGGGGGAAAGTGGTGGTGGAGCGCGAGCACAGCAGAGAGAGAGAGAGAGAGAGAGAGAGAGAGAGAGACAGGTAGGAAGGTAGGAAGCCGAAAGGAAAGAAGACAGGGCAGAGGGGGGGAAGGAGGGGGGGAGGTGAAGGGTCCAGTGGCCAGGTAAGTGGCAGCGAGTTGTGAGGGGGGAATGGCAGGGGAAGAGGATGAGGTAGAGATGGGTGGGTGGGTGTTTGGGGGGAAGCAGCGGCGGAGCACGGTCGCGGGACAGAGAGAGAGAGAGACAGGAGAGAGAGACAGAAAGGGAGGAAGGTAGGAATATAAAAGGAAATAGGATGGGGCAGGAGGGGAAGGGGGGAGGTGAAAGGAAGTTGTGGGGGAGAGGTGGGGGAAGAGGGCAGGGTAGAGATGGGTACAAGGGTGGGTGTTGCGGGGAGAAGTGCCGCTATCCCAAAACAATATACCAATGAAATTACTTTTAATAGCTTCCGGGAAGGGCAGTATATGGATGGATGGATGAATGGATGAATGGATGGATGGAAGCAAGGAAGCAAGGAAGCAAGGAAGCAAGGAAGCAAGGAAGCAAGGAAGCAAGGAAGAAAGAAAGAAAGAAAGAAAGAAAGAAAGAAAGAAAGAAAGAAAGAAAGAAAGAAAGAAAAGTAATTTTTGACACAGGATTCTATGAAGTCCTATGTAACACCTCCTCCAATCTATTTCTCCCAATCCTGCTTTTAAAGCTTATTCCGAGGGATGATTGTATCTTATAGATTTTCACCATTTCCATAAGCCATTTCAGCCTAATAGTAGGGCAAGTGCAGCCATTTCAGTAGCCATTTCATCCACCCCATGTGGATGTGGTGGTGGGGACTGAAAAAGACAGGTTCAATGGCTCACAGCCATTTAAACCAAATTTACGTCAGGCAGACTTGCCAGACTGTTAGATTTAAAGAGCTGGCAGCCATTTCACCAGTCTGTTTTCTTCCACTTGTTTCCAAGTGGAGACAGACAGAAACCTTTTCAGAAACAGGAATTTGCCCCAACTCACTGCTCATCAGATCCACGTTCCCTTTTTTGTTCTGAGTGCTGACGGGGCCTATGTTGGACCTGGGCTGTGAGGAAGGGAAGAATCAGGCTGTCGTGGCCTAGTTCCTCCCCATTAGTAGCCATGAGTACAGCATCCCAGAAGGGACAAAAAATGTCCCAGGCGGTTTCACCATGCTATGAAGCGGAGCCACCTGGAGTATTTTTCTTTGCTTGAAGAATATGGCATTGCATTGTTATACAATACCACATTCTTCAAACAAGCAAAAAATATAGGCCCCTGCTGCCCTACAGTGAGGTGGAACCTCCCCACCCTGGCTGCCACATTCGGAGTCACAAATCTGGAACAGACCAGGTGCAGCAGGGAAAACGGTCCCCCATCTGGAACCCAAAAGAATCAGGGTGACCAGCCCTGAACCAGATGCCCAGTGACAGCGTGGTATGGTGCCATCAGTGCAAAATAGGTCAGGAAGAGAGAGCTGGTGCCTTTTACTCCCCCTTTACTATCCAAAGTAGCTTACAATTGCTGACCTTTTCTCTCTCTTTCTGTGATAGGTGAGGCTGAGAGAGCTCGGAGAGAACTGTGACTGACCCAAGGTCACCCAGCTGGCTGCTTGTGAAAGAATGGGGAATCAACCGTAGTTCTCCAGAGTAGATAATGTTGCTCTTTTATATATGAGCCAAATGGTGAAATGGTTTGCAGCTGTCCACCGTTTCAGCCTAGCAACAGACTAAGTGCTATGAAACTTATGTTAGGCTGAAATGGCTGTCAACCTTTTCACTGGTTTATTTTGCTTCCCCCCCTGTTCAGAAGACAACAAGAGAGAAACTGATAGGCTAAATGGCTCATGACCATTTAAACCTAACAACTTATAAGCAGGCCCACCAAGCTGTTAGTTTTAAGTGGCTGGCAGCCATTTCACCAGTTGGTTTTGTTACCACCACTCCCAAACAGAGGGGAACAAAACCAAATGGTGAAATGGCTCTCAGACATCTCAGCCTAACAGCTGGGCAGGTGTGCCCATCCACTGTTAGGCTGAAATGGTTGCCAGGCATTTCGCCAGTCCATTTTACTTCCCTGTGCTTGCAGCCATTTAAACCTAAGAATTGATGGATAGACCCAACTTGCTCCGCTGTTTATGTTTAAATGGCTGAAACAGCAGAACTGAATCAGATAAAAGTAGTGTAGTTGCCAGTTTGAAGATGGCTCAATATGATTCAGGATGGCTAAAAACAGGGCTGACTGAGAACAGCCCCAAGGAGCCCTCCACAAACTGGGCGAGTAAGCAACCATGTGGCAAATCCAATTAATAATAATAATAATAATAATAATAATAATAATAATAATAAGAAGAAGAAGAAGAAGAAGAAGAAGAAGAAGAAGAAGAAGAAGAAGAAGAAAGAAAGAAAGAAAGAAAGAGAGAGAGAGAGAGAGAGAGAGAGAAACCATTTGGATCATTCCAATGAACCCATGCAGCCCAACACTCTGTGTCACATGCTGTCCAAAATGCAGGGACCATCAAGAGGTTCACCAGCAGGGTGAGAATTTCAGAATCTCTCCCAACCCTTCCCCACACACAAGCAATGAGAAGATAGACATCACTGCAAAAGTCAAAAGCATGCAAGCAAAGCCAAGTTTGATCAGGCCAATGGCCCATCCAGTACAACATTCTGTGCCACACAGTGGTCAAAAACCAGGTGTCATCAGGAGGTCCACCAGTGGGTCAGAACTCCGAAAGCATTCCCACAGTCTCCAGAGGGACTGGCTGGCCCCTGAGTGAGGCAGGAGGCTGGACTGGAGGGACCCTCCCTGGTCTGACCCAGCAGGACCCCCTTATGAGGGGAAGGCCTCGGCCTCCCTGCCCTGTTGCTAGCCCTACAGAGGGACTGGCTGGCCTCTGTGTGAGGGAGGAGGCTGGACTAGGTGGACTATGAGTCTGAATGTGCATCTTGTGTTCCTATGTATTTAAAAGTGTTCTAATCGATCAGTGATATCAGGGCTCTCTCAGCCTCACCTACTTCACAGGATGTCTGTTGTGGGGAGAGGAAAAGGAAGGTCAATGTAAGTCGTTTTGAGACTCCTTCGGGTAGAGAGAAGTGGCATATCAGAACCAACTCTACTTCTTCTTCAGTAATCTCAGGGCTCTCTCAGCCTCACCTCCCTCACAGGGTGTCTGTTGTGGGGAGAGGAAAGGGAAGGCAACTTTAAGCCACTTTGAGCCTCTTTCGGTTAGAGAAAAGTGACATATAAGAACTAACTCTTCTTCTTCTTGAAACAAAGTTCCTTTATTAGAAATGAAACTTATCCTATAACATTATAGTCAGCCCTGACTCAGTAAGCAGGAGTTAGAGATTATAGAGGCCAGGAGGAGCTTCCCCTCCCAAACACAGTTCAAAGGGGAGTCATAATAACTAACAATGTTTAGATAACAGGCTGTACATCAAAAGAGCAGGCAGGCCTGGGAATGAATAGATCACAAGGGTGAGGTGAAACAGGAATGTGAAAAACAGGGAGGGATGGAGGAATGCATATACATACCCTATATACAAATAAACATCAGGGCATATATTATTGCCTAAGAAATCTATGAAATCAATAGAACATATATCATGGCAGACATACAGAAGAAGAAGAAGAAGAGTTGGTTCTTATATGCCGCTTTTCCCTACCCAAAGGAGGCTCAAAGTGGCTTCCGATCACCTTCCCTTTCCTCTCCCCACAACAGACACCCTGTGAGGTGGGTGAGGCTGAGAGACCCCTGATATCACTGCCCGGTCAGAACAGCTTTATCAGTGCCGTGGCGAGCCCAAGGTCACCCAGCTGGTTGCATGTGGGGGAGTGCAGAATCGAACCCGGCATGCCAGATTAGAAGTCCGCACTCCTAACCACTACACCAAACTGGCTCTCAGTTGGAGATCCTTGTGGGATCCAAGTGACTTTCAAGAGGGCATTATGTGCTGGAATTAGGTGCAACACCAATGTTGGGATAAACAAGGCCACAGGTTTATTACCTCCCCATGGGAGGGTTGGCCTAGCATGGGATATGGAGCTTGATCTAGCAGTCAGCAGTCTGCACCAACAACCCACAGAGTCCAGAGGTATCTTGGGGACCTGCACCATTCCCAGCCAGAAGAGCAGATCCCTTTGCCTGCTGAAGCCCACCACTAATGGAAGCAACCTATGCGTGGAGCCACCAGGCACTAACCTGATTTGACTGCCCCCAAACCATCTGGCAAACGTGTCCCCGGCCTCCCATCTGGGTAAGCCATGCTCGTATATGTGCCGCCTCATAGGTAGGCCCCAAACCCCAGGGAGTCTGATCGCACACCGGACTCCCTGCCAACAGGCTCTATCCCATGCAACCCGCAGCTGTGACAATTATTGAACAAAACATCCACCTTGAAACCCCGAACAATGCTTTATACCAGTGACCCAACCTTTTTATCACCAGGGACCACTCAACGCCGGGGACCACTCACCGGGGACCACTCAACGCCTTTTACTGAGGCCCGGTGTGGGGGGGGGGGTAGTTTACTCCTGTACTCTCAACCACTGCCCTAACGCTCTCTGATCGCTCTGGTAATGTTTAAACACCTCTTCAAAATAAGATACAGACACGCCACAACAAGGAACATGAGGAACATTTTATTTTCATGGAAATTTTAACTCACGACAATGACAAATCAATGGGAACCCTGAGCTTGTTTCTCTGCAATGAGATAGTCCCATCTGGGATTGATGGGAGACAAGGACACCCGAAGTGTGTTGTAAAGGGCCGGGGGGGATGAAGTAAAGGGCCGGGGGTGGGAGAGAAGGCGTCCTTCGGGGCCCACCTCCAATTAGTAGAAGGACCACATGTGGTCCACGGCCCACAGGTTGGGGATCGCTACTTTATACAACTACATATGGTGGGCGGGAGGGAAGCAGCTCCTGCAGCGTTCCTGGCGAAGAGAGGGAGACCCACACACGTGGCTACTTAAATCCTCACCATGGGTCCCGCCCTGCCCTTACGCTGTGTGTGCTGCATTCTGGGTGGTCACCTCTTCATCCCAGCAAACCCTCAACTGCGTCAATGTTTTGCTGTCTGCCTGCCAACAGGCTCCATCCCATGCAAACCCACAGCTGTGACAATTATTGAACCAAACAACCACCTCAAATGGATTTGATGTTGAGATGCAAAAAAGTTTCTATACCGGGGAAAAAAGGTTAAGATTTTTTGTAAGTAGAGTTGGAAGTCGTCTTTAAATCACATGATAATTTTTCTTTTCTTTTCTTTTTCTCTCTCTTACTATTTTTCTCTCTCCGTAAATGTATTTGTTGTTCTGTATTCTGTATGTAACTTTGTTCTGCATTAATAAAATATTAATTTTATCTGGCAGGCAAAGCCAGAGATTTGTTTCCACTGTGGTCACCCATGTTGAAGCCTTAGGTTCATTTCTGATCTGATTCAAGCATAATTGTTTCAATGTTCTGTCCAAGTCCTATAATAGTGCATAATGAGAGAAGACTGCAAGGCAAAATACGCTCACCCTATAATATGGGGATAAGCATCTTCCAAAATGCCACGGGGAGCTCAGAAATAAGTAACAAATTGAACATGCAGAAATGAGTCATGTCTTTGACATTCCCCAGAGTTGGTATAAAAGCCCGGGCCTTCTACCACCATCTCCACCAGTCTGCTTAGCTTCTTTTGCTTGCTTCTCTTCTTCTTCGGCTCTTGGTAAGTCCACTATAACTTCTTCTCATTTTTTATAAGATATATACAATATGATAGGAAAGGAAGTTAGATATCCTGGAAGCAAGTTTTGGACGTTCCTCCTTTGGGAAAGATTCTGATGTGATCAGTGGAGTTTCTAATCTCTCACTGTTCACATAGGAAGGAAGGAAGGAAGGAAGGAAGGAAGGAAGGAAGGAAGGAAGGAAGGAAGGAAGGAAGGCATTTCACCAGGACAGGACCAGGGTCAAAAAAGCCCAAGCCTTGGTTGAGGACAATCCCACTCCTTTGAGACCAGGGACCTGAGCAGGTTTTGGTCCACTGACCACTGGACATAATGTCCACTGGTCCACTGTCGAGTGGACATAATGGAAGCGTTGCTCCTTTAGATACAGTGATCTCAGGCCATTTAGGACTCTGAAGGTCAACACCAAAACCTTGAATCTGATCCGGTCTCCAATCTGGAGCCAATGTAGATGAGCAAGCACCAGCGTCCCTTGTCTCTTCCTCTGGATCCCTGTAAGGATCCAAGATGCTGCATTTGGACCAGCTGGCATCTCTGGATCAGTCTTAAGGGGAGCCCTGCATAGAACTAGTTGCAGAAGTCTAACCAGGAGGTGATCATTGCATGGATGACCATGGTCTGGGACAGGTGGAAAAATGCCAGGTGAGTGACATTCACAACCATCGACTGAAATGAGAGTTTTTCAAGATCAGAAGAAGAGGGAAAAGTTGCTAGAATCTTGTCTGGAAATTTGGTGCTGGGTTCTTTGGAAAGAGGACAGAATGACCCACCATGCTGTATGTCCTCTAGAAGTGGGGCTCCACAGATACAGAGGCATGATTCTTTGGGACTCTGAGCTAACCTTCCTCTCTGAAAGGCCAACAGAACAGTCTGGAATCGCAAATCAGTGAAGGCCCATCTGAGATTTTTTGATGTCCACGAAATCTGAACCTCTTCCATCCCTTGTCTTAGTTAATGTAAACAAATGGGAGATACAACATAGGTTGTAATAGCCATTGCCTGTAATAGTCACGGGAGGTGTAGCTCTTAAAAATCCAGTCTCGTAAATTCAGCCCAGGGACTGGTCGACCTGTCAAACCAACCGAAACTGAATAGCGGGGAATAATATGACTTTAAGGAGCAGTCTGGGACTCACCGGTACATCTCAAAAGCACCCAGACGTATTTTGCAAAGATGGTTATTAGAACCAGGACTTTCTTGGGCCAATATTTTAATAAGGCAACATGTATACAAACCCTTCCTGTGGGCAGGTCTAGTTCTGCCCGTACCAAAGCTGCAGGTGCACTCTTAGGTAAAGCCAGCCAGTATTCTATGACAGAATTTTGTACTAATTCCAAATTTTGAATGATGGAACTTTTCCATCCCAAAACCTTGGCTCCAAATAAGATCAAGTTGATGACCCGGCTTGTAAAATGTGTCAGAGCTAGATCAAGAAAACACCCCCCTTTGCTCCCCCGCCCACTGAAAAACTTCCCCTAATAGTTTTGGAGACAGAGGACTCTATAATTGCCATAAGGACTTACCTTCATTCATTCATTCATTCATTCATTCATTCATTCATTCATTCATTCCGCCCTTCCATACAGCTCAGGGCTATTTACATGTAACATTGCAGGGAGATACATGAAACAACCTAATATATAACAGTAAAAAATAACATCAACAATAATGCAACAATGGTTCTGAATCTTATATTTATAAGGACTACTTTGATCAATTGTTGTTGACCAAGGCCATATATGGTATGGTTCAGTTTTGAACAATTCCCCCCCCCAAAAAAAAAAAGAATTGTTGTTTTATACATGGAACTGCAATTGATCAAAGCATGGTGTAGTGGTTAAGAGTGGCAGCTTCTAATCTGGTAAATTGGGTTTCACTCTCCGCTCCTCTAAATGCAGCCAGATGGGTGACCATGGGCTTGTCACAGTCCTGATAGTGCTGTTCTCCCAGAGCAGCCCTGTCAGAGGTCTCTCGGCCTCACCCGCCTCGCAGGGTTTCCGTTTGTGGGGAGAGGAAAGGAAGGCGCTTGCAAGCCACTTTGAGACTCCTTCGGGTAGAGGAAAGCGGGATATAAAATCCAATACTTCTTCAACTAGATTTGCTCCCTGGAAGAAATCACAATGCTTGATTTTTTAAAACTGGCTTATTCTTCAGCTTTTCACATTGACATTTCTCCTTATTCCATCCTGTAATTCCAGACCCCCCCCCTCTCCACCTCTCTAAGATGTCTTGTTGCTGTGGTCCAACCTGCGCCATCCCATCCTGCCCTCAGCCGTGCTGCTCCCAGCCATGCTGCTCAAAGCCTTCCTGCCCCCCTTGTAGCTACCCTACTGGCGGTCTTGGCAAATTGGAATGCTGCCCTTCCAGTTCATGCTGCGCCCCTTCGTGCTGCGGTAACTCGACACCGGCCCATTGCCTCGGCATCGCCAGCGGGGCCAGCGTCGCCTGCATCACCCAGATCCCACCATCAGAAGTGATAATCCAGCCCGCTCCTTTCAACGTGACCATCCCGGGGCCAGTTCTGGCAGCTTCTTGTGAGCCCGTGAAGGTCGGAGGGTTCACGGCCTGTGCCAACTGCCCCCCTTGCGGTCGCATCTGCAGCTCTCCCTGTTAAGATGGGAGGGTGAGCTTCACAAGGATGGGAATGGAACGGCTACCTGAAAAGCACGGAACGGACTGACGACAGACAACCTCACGGACTTGGGTATTAGAAATAAAGACACTTCCTCTTTCCCATCAGAGTTAGGTGGTGTTTAGCAACACTGCAAATGCCCATGACCATTGACATGTAAACGGTCATTTCTACTCTCACGTTGAATGATTCGCCCTCTTTTTCCCCTCTATTTGCACTTTATTTGATTTCGTTATGTGCATCAAGAGACCAGAAGTGTATCTACATCTTCCTTCTGTAGGTCTCCAAAGGTTTGGAGGCTCACCACGGTCTTCCTGCCTAAGCAGTAACCTAAGCCTACCTCTGTATTCATTTGCTTTGAAACCTTGAAGTGATACGAGCTTAAATGGACAGTGGGAAAGCCACTGTTTGCTGGGTAAAGCATACATGTTTGTCATTCATATAACTTCTTCCCTTCGAATGCTGTCACCCATTCTCTTCTTTTTCCAATAAAGCTTCCGCCTGCATCATTTCTGTGTGTGTGTGTGTGTTGATTGAATCTCTTCTTGATTTCGAACAACTTGAAAAGTGGGATGGTGACAGAGTGCACACAGATGGACTCAGATTCAATGTCAGGCTGGTCAGTTTCAGGCAGTTTAATTTTTATTTATTTATTATATTTATATACCATCCTCCACTGAGCCTCAGGGCAGTTGGAATAAAAACAGTGCAGGTAACATGATAAATTAAACAGTAGTGAAAGAGTCATAACAGGAGAACAGTAACATAATGGAACAAATATGGTGAGAACATCTCATTTTAACTGTAACATACTGGCGGCCCATAGGATGGACATGTCCGTGGTGGTCCTCATGGGAGTGGGGCTCAGGGAACAATGGGAAATGATTGAATTCAGGTCAATCTCAACCAAAAGCCTGGTGGAAGAGAGCCCCTTTGCAGGCCCTATGGAACTGTTTAAGCTCTACTAGGGCTCTGATCTCCTCCAGGAGCTCATTCCACCAGGTGGGGGACTGGATAGAGAAAGCTCTGGCCCTGGTTGAGGTCAAGTGAGCTTCCCTGGGGACAGGGATCACTAGGCAGCTGGTAGTAGCAGAGCATAAAGCTCTCTGAAGGGTGTAGGCAGAGAGACGATCCCTAAGGTACACTGAGCCCAGACCGGAATGGCCTTAAAGGTGATTACCAGAACCTTGATCCATAAGTTGATGGTAGTGGACACCATGATAACATTTAGAGTATTCCACAGTGAGTTCAATTATCCAGTCTCAGGCAACTGAAGAGGAACACAGAACTCCTTCTAGTTCTGCATCCAGCATGCGTGTTTTGTAGCCAGGAGGTTCAAAAATTGTCTAGCAGCCAGGCAAGGGATGTTCAGAGGTGCCTTGCAATTTTGTGGCCCTGTATTCCTTGGATTAACAACCACCTGAACCTTTGGTGGTCTCCCATACATGTTTTATGAAGAACTTATGAACATTAACCTGATATGCCATAAGATGTCTTATATTTTTCATCCGTGTACTAATTGCCTCCCCCCTGGGGTCTGCATTTCCATCATTTCCATAGGCTTCATATAAATCATTTCTTTGTTTCTATTTTATTTTATTTAAATTTATAAACCGGTCTCTCCACTCAAGCAGACCTAAGGCAGAGAACAACATATGCCCAACAGTACAATCACAATCACAGTATAGACAATTCTAAAATCAGCTCTAAAAATTCTGCCCATGGGTGTAAACACCGAAACCTAAGGTGCAGGTCCACCTAACATGGGAGGGAGGTCAAATAGAATTGTATGTTTTAATGCTTGACTGGCCTCGAATGTAGGCATGGCAGAAGAGCTTGTTTTGCAGGCTCTGCTGAACTCAGTGAGCTCTGACAAGGCCCTGCTTTCTGGGAGCTCACAACTACAGGCAGAAGCTGACTCCAAAAAGGCCCTTGATCTGGTAGAAGCCAGCAGAATTTCTCCAGGGCCACCAGCCTGAGACCCAGCTTGGTGTAGTGGTTAGGAGAGTGGACTTCTAATCTGGCAAGCCAGGTTTGATTCCGCACTTCCCCACATGCAGCCAGCTGGGTGACCTTGGGCTTGCCACGGCACTGATAAAACTGTTCTGACCGAGCAGTGATATCAGGGCTCTCTCAGCCTCACCCACCCCACAGGGTGTCTGTTGTGGGGAGAAGAAAGGGAAGGTGACTGTAAGCTGCTTTGAGCACTCATTATAAGAAGAACACATCTGCAAGATTGTCTTTCAAATGAAGACAAATTGGAAGTATACAACCAAACACGCATCTCCACCTTTCATATAAATGACAGCATGGTCGACAAATTACTACAAAGGAAACCGAAGACAAAGTAACGTGATCTAACTTGTTCAAGTGTTATGCCTAGTTGATAAAATAGTATGGTAGATAGATAAGGTGACAAGATAAGACGGGCCTTCGGTAACTCCCTTTTTTGGAGTGCCAATTTTCCATTATCTCCAAACGGGTTTTCTGTTAGCAGGATAACAGACTGGAAAAAAATGCTTTGAAAATAAACTGCTTCTTTAAAAAAACAAAAACAAAACATGAAATACACAGCTTGCTCTCTAAAAGAGTACTCACTTTTTTATTTTGCAGGATGAAGTTTCTATGACTCTCAGATGTGCTAATGAACTCAACCTTGTAGAATGAACCAAAAAGGTATTAGGAAACCATATTTATCATATGTAAAAGAAGAAGAAGAGTTGGTTCTCATATGCCCCTTTTCTCTACCCGTAGGAGGCTCAAAGTGGCTTCCATTCGCCTTCCCTTTCCTCTCCCCACAACAGACACCCTGTGAGGGGGGTGAGGCTGAGAGAGCCCTGAGATTACTGAAGAAGAAGAGTTGGTTCTTATAGGCCACTTTTCTCTACCCGAAGGAGTCTCAAAGCAGCTGACATTCACCTTCCCTTTCTCTCCCCACAACAGACACCCTGTGAGGTGGGTGAGGCTGAGAGAGCCCTGATATTACTGAAGAAGAAGAAGAAGAGTTGGTTCTCATATGCCGCTTTTCTCTACCCGAAGGAGGCTCAAAGCGGCTTCCAATAGCCTTCCCTTTCCTCTTCCCACAACACACCCTGTGAGACAGAGGAGGCT
Source organism: Paroedura picta (assembly GCF_049243985.1). Taxonomy (NCBI): domain Eukaryota; kingdom Metazoa; phylum Chordata; class Lepidosauria; order Squamata; family Gekkonidae; genus Paroedura; species Paroedura picta. Next base: position 7,260,319 of record NC_135369.1, read on the forward strand.
GAGAGAGCCCTGAGATGACTGAAGAAGAAGAAGAGTTGGTTCTTAGATGCCACTTTTCTCTACCCAAAGGAGGCTCAAAGCGGCTTACAATCTCCTTCCCTTTCCTCTCCCCACAACAGACACCCTGTGAGCTTTCTAAAGAAGAAGAGTTGGTTCTTATATGCCACTTTTCTCTAACCGAATAAGGTTCAAAGTGGCTTACAGTCGCCTTCCCATTCCCCAGTTTGGTGTAGTGGTTAGGAGTGCGGACTTCTAATCTGGCATGCCGGGTTCGATTCTGCACTCCACCACATGCAACCAGCTGGGTGGCTTGGGCTCGCCACAGCACTGAGAAAGCTGTTCTGACCGGGCAGTAATATCAGGGCTCTCTCAGCCTCACCCACCCCACAGGGTGTCTGTTGTGGGGAGAGGAATGGGAAGGCGACTGTAAGCCGCTTTGAGCCTCCTTCGGGTAGGGGAAAGTGGCATATAAGAACCAACTCTTCTTCTTCTTCTTCTTCTTCTTCTTCTTCTTCTTCTTCTTCTTCTCCTCCTCCCCACAACAGACACCCTGTGAGGGAGGAGAGGCTGAGAGAGCCCTGATATCACTGCCCAGTCAGAACAGTTTTATCAGTGCCGTGGCGAGCCCAAGGTCACCCAGCTGGCTGCATGTGGGGAGATCAGAATCAAACCCGACTCAGCAGATTAAAAGTCCGCACTCCTAACCACTACACCAAACTTGCTCTAAATGTAGCCATTTTAGAATCATAGTCACCAGTCTTCTCAGGGATTCTAGCCTTAAATGCTGACAAGAAGTCTAGACGTACGCATAATGAATCTCCAGTGAGTAGAATGGTGGACTCACCATTTTTTTCACAGTATTTTGTTTCACTTTTGTCAAGGTTTTGTTTTGAAGAAGCAGTTGCCCAGTGTGTATTTGCATGCCAACCTACTTAATCGGTAACATCACCAACCTCCTCCTCTTTTGCTGAGCTCACCTTAAACTCAAAATGTTTTGAGACTCCTTCGGGCACTGAAAAGCAGGGTATAAAAACCAACTTCTTCTTCTTCTTCTTCTGAACAGCCATGATAAGTGTTGTTTCTGTGAAAAAATTTTCACAGCAGTGGAATAGGCTGCCTAAGGAGGTGGTGAGCTCCCCCTCACTGGCAGTCTTCAAGCAAAGGTTGGATACACACTTTTCTTGGATGCTTTAGGATGCTTAGGGCTGATCCTGCGTTGAGCAGGGGGTTGGACTAGATGGCCTGTATGGCCCCTTCCAACTCTGTGATTCTATGATTCTATGATTCTATAATATTGGCAGTCTTCAAGCAGAGGTTGGATACACTTTTCTTGGATGCTTTAGGATGCTTAGGGCTGATCCTGCGTTGAGCAGGGGGGTGGACTACATGGCCTCTATGAACCCTTCCAACTCTATGATTCTATGATTCTATGATTCTATAATATTGGCAGTCTTCAAGCAGAGGTTGGATACACTTTTCTTGGATGCTTTAGGATGCTTAGGGCTGATCCTGCGTTGAGCAGGGGGTTGGACTAGATGGCCTGTATGGCCCCTTCCAACTCTATGATTCTTTGATTCTATGATGCTATGATTCTGATTTGAAAAGAGCCAGATATGTCTGAATGGCAAACTTCACATCATACGTGTCACATAGAATTTCCTTGTTTCCATATGCTTTCGAAAAATGAGGTTTAACAATTTAACTGAAGTATTTCTTTGTATACCTATAATTGTTTTACTGCCTCACTTGTGATGGCCAATAAACTTGACTGACTGAATATAACACTACTACTTTTTTTTACAGATGTAAAGTTGCCATCTTACATTACAAAAAATGGGGAAAACTCGTTCTAGTAGAAAACTTCCAATGTCATAGGGGGAAAGGACACCATCATCGTGTGACATTACATACTACATTCCACATTCAATCTGTTTTCTGAAACATAATTGTACCATTTATAAATCAACTAATAGAAAAGCAATGGGCTAGGTAGAGATTTGGGGGGAGGGATTTAAAGGGAGTGGGTGGTGTGGATGTCATGATCTGCTGTAATGATTTAAATGCTTTTCCCCAGCTTGCCAAGGCAGGAGGGAGTATTTAAGCAGAGTGGGCTCCCCATGTACAATCTATGTCCAAGAAAGAGGAGGTCGAGAGGGAACAGTCTTCAGGTATTCGAAAGGTTGTCACTTGCGGGAGGGCAGGGAATGGTTCCTGGTGGCAGCAGAGGAACGACGCACAGCAATGGCGTTAAACTTTGTGTAGAACAACAATGGCTTGATAGAGGGGAAATTTCCACAGTCAGAGCAGTTCAGCAATGGAAAGGGCTGTCTTAGGAGGTGGGGACCTCCCCCTCACTGGCTGTCTTCAAGCAGCGGCTGGACAGGTCCTTCTCCTGGATGCCCGAGGCTGATCCTGCACTGAGCAGGGGGTGGGACTGGATGGCCTCCATGGCCCCTTCCCACTCTAGGATTCTAGGCGTCTAGTTCAGCAGTGGAAGGAGCTGCCTAAGGAGGTGGGGAGCTCCCCCTCACTGGCCGTCTTCAAGCAGCAGCTGGACAGATCCTTCTCCTGTATGCTGGAGGCTGATCCTGCACTGAGCAGGGGGTGGGACTAGATGGCCTCCATGGCACCTTCCCACTCTAGGATTCTAGGAGTCTAGTTCAGCAGTGGAAGGGGCTGCCTAAGGAGGTGGGGAGCTCCCCCTCTCTGGCCGTCTTCAAGCAGCGGCTGGACAGATCCTTCTCCAGGATGCTTGAGGTTGATCCTGCATTGAACAGGGAGTTGGACCAGATGGCCTGGAAAGCCCCTTCACACTCCATGATTTTGTGAGTCATTGCTGTTTCTTCCCCAAGAGGGAGGATGTAAGAGGAGACCACAAACTGGTAAGCAAAACCCCTATAATGTTATTTTCTTCTGGATATGCTGGCTTCAACAAGTCTGTTGGAAGAGCTTCAGCTTCCAGGCCCTGTGGAACTGTGCCAGCTCTAATATTCTCTGGGAGCTCCAGGAAAAATGCCACAATGTGCTCACCTAAAAAGGTAAAGGTATCCCCTGTGCAAGCACCGAGTCATGTCTGACCCTTGGGGTGACACCCTCTAGCGTTTTCATGGCAGACTCAATACTGGGTGGTTTGCCAGTGCCTTCCCCAGTCATGACCGTTCACCCCCCAGCAAGCTGGGTACTCATTTTACCGACCTCGGAAGGATGGAAGGCTGAGTTAACCTTGAGCCGGCTGCTGGGATCGAACTCCCAACCTCATGGGCAGACAGCTTCAGACAGCATTTCTGCTGCCTTACCACTCTGCTCCACAAGAGGCTCTTGTGCTCACCTAGACCACATCAAATAGCCCCCTTCCCAAAAACCTATATAAGCTGTGGGTGTACATAGCCACTCTGTGTGCTTTCCAACTTAGGATCCATTGGAACCTCCCATCGGTCTGGCTTGTGTCACTGCTCTCTGACTCTCTACTCTACAGGAACGGTAATTATATGGAACCTTCTTTTCCCACCCTGATTCTTCTCTCTACGACTGCTTGATAGGTGTGTTAGATATATTTATGCTTTTATTATTTTCTTTCTAATCAAGACTATTACTAATTCTACAATTTACCAACGTTGTCTGCCTTGAGTTCTTAGGGGTGCAATCACCTTGTAAAACATTGGCAAAATCGATCAGTTTTTGCTACATTATCGACCTCTCGCTCTGTTAGTCCTTCACGGCTTAATACACGTGTCATAGGAGATGTGTAATCATGATTCTGGTAACATGAGGGGCTTGGGCTTGGGCTTGGGCTTGGGCTTGGGGGCTTGGGCTTGGGCTTGGGCTTGTTCAGCCTGGTGAAGAGGAGGTTGAGAGGGGACAGAATGGCTCTCTTTAAGTAGAATCATAGAATCATAGAATCATAGAATCATAGAGTTGGAAGGGGCCATACAGGCCATCTAGTCCAACCCCCTGCTCAACGCAGGATTAGCCCTAAGCATCCTAAAGCATCCAAGAAAAGTGTGTATCCAACCTTTGCTTGAAGACTTCCAGTGAGGGGGCACTCACCACCTCCTTAGGCAGCCTATTCCACTGCTGAACGACTCTGACTGAGAAAAACTTTTTCCTGATATCTAGCCTATATCGTTGTACTTGAAGTTTAAACCCATTACTGCGTGTCCTTTCCTCTGCAGCCAGCAGAAACAGCATCCTGCCCTCCTCCAAGTGACAACCTTTCAAATACTTAAAGAGGGCTATCATGTCCCCTCTCAACCTCCTTTTTTCCAGGCTGAACATTCCCAAGTCCCTCAACCTATCTTCATAGGGCTTGGTCCCTTGGCCCCAGATCATCTTCGTCGCTCTCCTCTGTACCCTTTCAATTTTATCGATGTCCTTCTTGAAGTGAGGCCTCCAGAACTGCACACAGTACTCCAGGTGTGGTCTGACCAGTGCCGTATACAATGGGACTATGACATCTTGTGATTTTGATGTGATGCCTCTGTTGATACAGCCCAAAATGGCATTTGCCTTTTTTACCGCTGCATCACACTGCCTGCTCATGTTTAGTTTACAATCCACAAGTACCCCAAGGTCTCGTTCACACACAGTGCTACCTAGAAGCGTATCCCCCATCCAGTAGGCATGCTTTTCATTTTTCTGACCCAGATGCAGAACTTTACACTTATCTTTATTAAATTGCATCTTGTTCTCATTTGCCCATTTTTCCATTGTGTTCAGATCTCGTTGAACTCTGTCTCTATCTTCCGGAGTATTTGCCAGTCCTCCCAATTTGGTGTCATCTGCAAACTTGATGAGTAGTCCCTCCACCCCCTCATCTAGATCATTAATAAATATGTTAAAAAGTACCGGGCCGAGCACCGAACCCTGAGGTACGCCGCTACTCACCTCTCTCCAGTCTGATGAAACACCATTGACAACAACTCTTTGAGTGCGGTTCTCTAACCAATTCCCTATCCACCTAACGATCTGAAAATCCAGATTGCAGTCCTTCAACTTATCCATCAGAACATCATGGGGAACCTTGTCAAAAGCTTTACTAAAATCCAAGTAAATGACATCAACCAAATTTCCCCGATCCAGCAAACCTGTTACTTGGTCAAAAAAGGAAACTAGGTTGGTCTGGCAGGACCTGTTGGAGACAAATCCATGCTGACTTCCTTGGATCACCAAATTGTCCTCCAGATGTTTGCAGATCGCTCCCTTTAATATCTGCTCCATTATCTTCCCCACAACAGAGGTCAGACTCACTGGTCTGTAGTTTCCCGGGTCATCCTTCCTCCCTTTTTTGAAGATCGGAATAACGTTTGCTCTTTTCCAGTCCTCCGGGACATCTCCAGTCCTTAAAGAGGTTCCGAAGATGATGGACAAGGGCTGTGCAAGTTCTCTGGAAAGTTCTTTGAGTACTCTCGGGTGCATTTCATCTGGACCAGGGGATTTGAACTCATCCAGTGCAGCTAAATGCCTCTCGACCACCTCTCTATCCATGTTAACCTGCCACCCAGACACTATCCTTTGGCTACAGCCATCTCTAGATGTGCCTAAACACTTAGACCTGTGGGAAAAAACAGATGTAAAATAGGCACTAAGCCTTTCTGCTTTCTCTGCATCTTTCGTTAGAGTTTGTCCATCCGCACCCAACAGCGGGCCTATTGCCTCCTTTACTTTACGTTTGCTCCTCACGTAACTGAAAAATCTTTTCTTGTTACAATGGGCTTCCCTGGCCAATCTTAGCTCACTCTCAGCTTTGGCCTTTCTGATGATTGATCTACAGTGCCTAGTAACCTGTAGGTACTCTTCTTTAGAGCTCTGTCCTTCCCTCCATTTCCTGAACATTTTCCTTTTCTTTCTTAGTTCCTCTTGAAGTTCTCTGTTCATCCAAATAGGCTTCTTAGAGCTCCTGCAGTGTTTTCGTATTTCTGGAATAGTCATTGATTGGGCATGCAATAGCTCTTGTTTGAGTAGCGCCCACCCTTCACATGCTCCCTTCCCTTCCAGCATTCTCGTCCATGGTATGACACTCATCATGTCTCTGAGTTTATTAAAGTTTGCCCTACGAAAATCCAACATCCGCGTCTGGCTACAAGCTTCCTTGGCTCCCCATCTCAAAAGGAATTCTATGAGGACATGGTCACTTCCCCCTAGGGTCCCCACCTCCTTCACCTCATCCACCAACTCTTGCCTGTTGGTCAGTATTAAGTCCAGTATGGCTGAACCTCTTGTGGGTTCATCTACCATTTGATAAATGAAATTGTCAGCCAGGCAGGTCAGAAACTTGCATGACTGAGGACGCTTCGCAGAGTTTGTTTCCCAGCACACATCTGGGAAATTGAAGTCACCCATGATGACAAGATCCTGCCGTTTGGATATTTTCTCAAGCTGCTCACAAAGTGCAGCATCCACATCTTCTCGTTGGTCAGGCGGTCGGTAGCAGACACCAACCACCACACTGTTTGTTTTCCCCTCGCTTATTTTCACCCAGATGCTTTCCACTGTAGATATGCTCTCCTCCACTAGAATTTCCTGACAGGTAAGCCCTTTCCTCACATACAGTGCCACTCCTCCACCTCTTCGATCTATTCTGTTTTTTCTGAACAGTTCATATCCATCCACCATTACATTCCAGTCATGAGAATCATTCCACCAAGTTTCTGTGATGCCTACTAGATCATACCTTTCCATCAGCATGAGAAGTTCCAGCTCTTCCTTTTTATTGCCCATGCTTCGGGCGTTAGTATAAAGACATCTGAATCCTTTTACTTTTGGTTCCCTATGAGCTGGCCTTGCCGGTTGGGCTGCCTCCGATAGTTTTCCTTCCATACACTCCCTATGTTGATCGTCTCCTTCCCCTAGTGACTTTAGTTTAAAGCTCTCCTGATGAATCTCCCCAGGTTCCTGCCAAACACATTCTTCCCCAAGTACTTGAAAGGTTGTCACTTAGAGGACGGCAGTTAGCGGCTCTCGTTGGCAGCAGAGGATAGGACTGTCAGGGGCCAACTGGCCAACTGGCTGACTTAGAAGAAAAGGAAGATCTACAAGTCTTACCAGGATCAGCCCCTGAGCCTCAGCCACTACCCTCAGTCTCATATTCAGAGGCACCAGAGCTTGAACCACAACCAGGTCCAACCAGAACCACAACCAGCCTTTGGCCAGCAACTCTATTGCTGAAGCCCCAGCAGCAGCTGGCTCCCCACCCTTGTCTCCTGAACAACAACATAAAAAGCATTGCTTCACTTTGCATGAACAGCAGAAGCGCGCACAGCTAATTGCTCAAGGAAGATCATGCCTCCCAGAGTCAGCTGGGGATGCAAGTCAGGTTTAGAAGTGGTGAGGGCAAAAGACCATTCATGCTGGCAACATTGTTCCTTCCGGACCTGCACCTCCAGATCCTGTTCCTCACTTCTTGGACCCTGCTTCCCTGTCTTGTAACTTGACTACAGACTTTCTTCTTTCTCTTATCGGACTTGGCCTGTGAGTGACTGATATCTGGCTATTGACGCCAGCTTCCATTTTGCAACAAAATAGATGGACAGGCAGGCAAGCAAGTTGGAGGAGGAGGAGGAGGCACTCAGGGGCTGGACAGAATCCCTGATTGGGTGTTAAGAACTGAGTGGCACTTAAGCCATGAGACCAGCTCCTCCTCCAAGGAACATTAGAGATTTTTTTTCTCCCTCTCCCTAAATATTAGAGCATGAGGACATCCAATGAAAGTGATGGGCAATAGGTTTAGGATGAACAAAAGGAAACACTGTTTTACAAAGAGAGTATATGGTGCCAGAGGATGTAGTGATGGTCACTGGAATAAAAAGCTTTTTTAAAAAGGATTGACAGGGTCATTGAGAATAAGTCTATAAATTATTATTAGCGGTGGTGACTGAAGAGAAACTTCACATTCAGCGACACTAAACCTCTGAATCCCAGAGCAAGGTGGCAACATCAGAGGAAAGCCACAACCTCCCTGCACTGTTGCTGGCCCTGCAGAGGGACTGGCTGGCCCCTGTGTGAGGCAGGAGGCTGGACTGGAGGGACCCTCCCTGGTCTGACCCAGCAGGGCTCTCCTGTGTCCTTATGAGGGGAAGGCCTCGGCCACCCTGCCCTGTTGCTGGCCCTGCAGAGGGACTGGCTGGCCCCTGTGTGAGGCCGGAGGCTGGACTGGAGAGACCCTCCCTGTTCTGACCCAGCTCTCCTGATGTTCTTATCAGGAGAAGGCCTCGGCCTACCTGCCCTGTTGCTGGCCCTGCAGAGGGACTGGCTGGCCCCTGTGTGAGGCAGGAGGCTGGACTGGAGGGACCCTCCCTGGTCTGACTCAGCAGGGCTCTCCTGTGTCCTTATGAGGGGAAGGCCTCGGCCTCCCTGCCCTGTTGCGGGCCCTGCAGAGGGACTGGCTGGTCCCTGGGTGAGATGGGAGGCTGGACTGGAGGGACCCTCCCTGGCATGACCCAGCAGGGCTCTCCTGTGTCCTTATGAGGGGAAGGCCTCGGCCTCCCTGCCCTGTTGCTGGCCCTGCAGAGGGACTGGCTGGCCCCTGGGTGAGATGGGAGGCTGGACTGGAGGGACCCTCCCTGGTCTGACCCAGCAGGGCTCTTCTGAGGGTCTTCTCAGGGGAAGGCCTCGGCCTCCCTGCCCTGTGGCTGGCCCTGCAGAGGAACTGGCTGGCCCCTGGGTGAGACGGGAGGCTGGACTGGAGGGACCCTCCCTGGTCTGACCCAGCAGGGCTCTTCTGAGGGTCTTCTCAGGGGAAGGCCTCGGCCTCTCTGCCCTGTGGCTGGCCCTGCAGAGGAAAAGGGAGGTTTACAAACACATTTTGTATGATGGCTTCTTGTTCCATCTTCCCCCCTCTTACCTCCCTTTATGAGATTGCTAGTGGGGGGAATGGTTTGATTATTGGAATTGCATTTTTTCCCCGCTGCATCTTTTCTTGTTTTGTGATTGGATGTCTGTGTTTTATGTCTGGGGTTTTAAGGGGAATATTATTGGAGATATTATTCAGACCATTGTAACCCACCAGAAGCCACTTATGTTTGATGGGTAATAAATTGAAATAACGATAACGATAACGATAACGATAACGATAACGATAACGATAACGATAACGATAACGATAACGATAACGATAACAATAACAATAACAATAACAATAACAATAACAATAACAATAACAATCTGCCTTCCTCTCTCCACCACTGACACCCTGGGAGGTAGGTGGGGCTGAGAGAGGCCTGACAGAACTGCTCTGAGAACTTTGAGTAGCCTAAGGTCACCCAGCTGGTTGTATGTGGAGGAGTTTGGAATAAAAGTCTGTTCACTGGATAATAGTCTGCCGATCTTAAACCACAACACCACACTGGTAGATTACAAACAGCAGAAACATAAACATCCTTCCATAGCATCCCTAATATCAATTGCAGCAGTCAGGTCTTCTGGCCACACCAGGACTCTTAGATTAGATTGTTGAGATCACTGAGCTGATGTACTAGTGGACTAATGGAATTCCCCACAGGGATGTTTGGAAGAAGAAGAGTTGGTTCTTATATGCTGCTTTTTCTCAACCTGAAGGAGTCTCAAAGCAGCTTACAGTCGCCTTCCCTTTCCTCTCCCCACAACAGACACCCTGTGAGGGAGGGGAGGCTGAGACGGCCCTGAGATTACTGAAGAAGAAGAAGAGTTCTTATATGCCACTTTTCTCTACCTGAAGAAGTCTCAAAGTGGCTTCCAACCACATAGAATCATAGAGAGTTGGAAGGGGCCATACAGGCTATCTAGTCCAACACTCTGCTCAACACAGGATCAGCCCAAAGCATCCTGAAGAATCACCTTCCCTTTCCTCTCCCCACAACAGTCCCCCTGTGAGGGAGGTGAGATTGAGAGAGCCCTGATATTACTGCTTGGTCAGAACAGCTTTATCAGTGCTGTGGAGAGCCCAAGGTCACTGAGCTGGTTGCATGTCAGGGAGTGAAGAATCAAACCTGGCTCACCAGATTAGAGGTCCACACTCCTAATCACTACACCAAGCTGATAGAGACAATCAGGTCTCCAGTAAAGGTGCTATCAATCTCATCAACTCCCATACTTTCCTTCCCCTCACACCCACCAAGCTCAATTAGCAATCACTAGTAGCCTACCCCATATTAGCAATTTCCCATGATGTGTTTTTCAGGGTTATCAAGAAACATGAGCATTGTAGGCACTGTGCTAGTAGAGCAATCATCATGATGACCTGGTTCATGGAAAATCTCCCCAGATGCACCATGGCTATTTTCCACACTCTGGACAAATCCATCTTATGCCTTCTAGTTTCGTTGTCATACGCAAGAAATCACATCCACTATATTGTTTTAGGGGCTATCATGCCATCCATAGCCTGAAGCTACGCTTTTCCTATAAAAGCAGATCACCCAGCATAGACATTGGCCATTTTTATTGAACCAGCAGACTTTTTCATATTGTGATGGATTCCCCCTCATTTCCTCAATACTTTTCAAATGCAACCCTGCTTTTCCTTATTTTATTTTTTGTGTGTATGCTTCAAGAAGGGCCTCTTGTGGCGTAGGGTGGTAAAGCAGCTGACATGCTGTCTGAAGCTCTGACCATGAGGCTGGGAGTTTGATCCCAGCAGCCGGCTCAAAGTTAACAGCCTTCCATCCATCTCAGGTTGGTAAAATGAGTACCCAGCTTGCCGTGGGGTAGAACTGTAATGACTGGGGAAGGAAATGGCAAAACCACCCCATATTGAGTCTGCAAAGAAAATGCTAGAGGGCGTCATCCCAAGGGTCAGACATGACTCGGAGCTTGCACAGAGGTTACCTTTACCTTTATGCTTCAAGAGCTATTTTGGGGGGTGGATGGGGGATGTAGGTGACAGATGACATATGATAGATAGATCCTTCCCTTTGTTATCACTTAAGCAAAGATATCTAACCTAACCTCTTAAATTGAATTTAATGCTTTTCATGTTGAAAATTCAAGACAAAATGAGATTTAAAATATTGCATGTGTGATTTTCATTTGATTTGGAGATTTTTGTGGGTTATACATGGTGTAAGGCTAGATTCAAGTCCTGTCACACCTTAAAGACCAAGACGATTAGGGGGATGCAAACTTTTGAGAGTCAGCACACCAGACAAGAGCTGTTCCACAAGGCATTTGATAGAGACTGGGTCAGAAGAAACATTCACGAACCTCCTCACCCCCTTGAAACACTCTCTCCTATACCATCTGTAAGCTGCTTTGAGACTCCTTCAGGTAGAAAAGAGTGGCATATAAGAACCAATTCTTCTTCTTATCAAAACTGGAATGCCAGAATTCAATAAACTCAGATTCAATTCCGAATTCATAAACTAAGAAAAGTTAAAAAAAAAATTGTTGCCAACTCTACATATGTTCAATCCTGGAGATGCAGTAGACCATGGGGAAGGAAGGATTAGGAAATGGCATAGAGCCTACACTTCTAATAAACCATGCAATCCAGGAGCCATAATGTCTATTGTCTGTACATCAGAGATTACCAGGAAAAACCTAGGGGCTAACACCCCTAAACCGAGCTGAGAATTGAATGTACGGGACTTTGACCATTCACGTCCTTCATGCAGAACTCTCAGGCTCTGGAGAGGCAGCATACAACTGTTCTTAATACATTTCTACATCAACACCTGTATATTTTCCAGAGAGAAATGTATAATTCCTTCATTTATTTTTGCACCTCGGAATCTCTCCAGGTGCTTCCTTCCTTCCTTCCTTCCTTCCTTCCTTCCTTCCTTCCTTCCTTCCTTCCTGCCTTCCTGCCTTCCTGCCTTCCTGCCTTCCTGCCTTCCTTCCTGCCTTCCTGCCTTCCTTCCTGCCTTCCTGCCTTCCTGCCTTCCTTCCGATGTGAACATTCACAGGTAAGAGATGCCACGGATTGTGTAAAAACCTTGTCCAAAAACCTTGTCACAACTTGCTTCCTGACTTTCTATCTTGTTTTTTGACTGGTATATGTTGTATATATTGAGAAGAACTTATAATGGACTTACCAAGAGCAATAGCAGCAGAGAAGCAAGCAAAAGTGTCAATCGGATGGTTTTAGGTGGCAAGAGCTTTTATACCATCTTTGGGGAAAGTTGAATGCGTGACTCATTCCGAGCATTTTGTGAAATATTTCAGGGCTCCCTATGGCATTTTAAAGGTGTTTGGCCCCAAATTATATTGTGCGTATATTTTACCCTGTAGTCTTCCCTCATCATTCAACCTTAAAGGACTCGCTCAGAAGGCCTATCCAAGTTGATTGGAGTCAGATCCGGAATGGGCTTGCGGCGTCTCCTGATTTGCTTTGGCGTCGAAGGTTTCATTCCAGCATAAAAGAAGCTTAGATTGTTTGAGGGTCTGTTTGCCTGTGACTGTATATTTAACTAAAAGGTAAAGGTATCCCCTGTGCAAGCACCGGGTCATGTCTGACCCTTGGGGTGATGCCCTCAAGCGTTTTCTTGGCAGACTCAATACGGGGTGGTTTGGCAGTGCCTTCCCCAGTCATTACCGTTTACCCCCCAGCAAGCTGGGTACTCATTTTACCGACCTCGGAAGGATGGAAGGCTGAGTCAACCTTGAGCCGGCTGCTGGGATCGAACTCGCAACCTCATGGGCAGACAGCTTCAGACAGCATGCCGCTGCCTTACCACTCTGTGCCACAAGAGGCTCTATCTGTATATTTAACTACCCATGGTGATTTTGACCACAATTTTGCTTCCATCCAACTGCAACAGTGGAAGCAACAAGCTGTAAGGATGGAATCGGCCGCTGGCCTCCATTGAAAACTGGCTTTCTTGTTTTGATATTTCCATGTCAGCATTAGTTCTGTTTATAGGAAATAACCTGTTTATTCGAATCAACAATAAAGATTGTCAGCATTTTTAATATTGTTTTGGAAGACTGGGACATGGACCCAGTATTGTTTGTGACTTCCGTGTGCCCCCCTTCCCCCTGTCCATGGATTCAGGACACAGAAAGCCAATCATCAGCTTGATTTGGAATGCACAAAGTTTAATATTCTGGTATTATTCTTTGGCCTGAAGTTGGGGTCCATTGAGAACTTCAGCACCCAACTCGAATTAGAATCATAGAACCATAGACTCATAGAGTTGGAAGGGGCCATACCGGCCATCTAGTCCAACCCTCTGCTCTACGCAGGATCAGCCCAAAGCATCCTAAAGCATCCAAGAAAAGTGTGTCTCCAACCTTTGCTTGAAGACTGCCAGTGAGGGGGAGCTCACCACCTCCATAGGCAGCCTATTCCACTGCTGAACTACCCTGACTGTGAATTTTTTTTCTCCTGATATCTAGCCTATATCGTTGTACTTGTAGTTTAAACCCATTACTGCGTGTCCTCTCCTCTGCAGCCAATGGGAACAGCATCCTGCCCTCCTCCAAGTGACAACCTTTCAAATACTCAAAGAGGGCTATCATGTCCCCTCTCAACCTCCTTTTCTACAGGCTGAACATTCCAGGCTGAATAACATGAATTATGGTTGCCCAGTAACTTCTGACTGCCCAACATGTATGAAGAAAGGCTGAGGGAGCTTGGTCTGTTTAGCTTGGAGAGAAGACAACTGAGGTGATATGATGGCCATCTTCAAAGTACCTGAAGGGCTATCCCATAGAGGATAGAGCAGAGTTGCCCTGGAGCCTTGTACCAGAACCAATGGGATGGAATTCATTTTAAAGGAATTTTCAGCTAAACATCCGGAAGAAGTTCCTGACAGAGCGGTTCCTCAGTGGAACAGGCTTTCTAGGGAGGAGGTAGATTTTCCTTCTTTGGATGTTTTTAAGCACTGGCTATATAGCTATCTGACAGAAATAATGATTCTGTGAACAGGGGGTAGACAGAAAGGATTGTATTGGTGCTTAGATCTCGTGGCCCTTTCTTGCATGCCCAGGGAAATTCCAATCACTGCTTTGGGATCAGGAGGCAAATTTCCTCCAGGCCACATTGGCCAGAGATTCTTCTTGGGTTGGGCATCATCTAGATATAGAAATGGGGTCATTGTGATAAGGTAGTTTTGAATTCCCTGCATTCTGCAGGGGGTTGGAATAAATGACCCTGGAGGTCCCTTCCAACTTTTTGTTTCCATGATTCTATTCGCCCACATCCCGAGTCAACATCCTTTGTTGGGGATTCAGTTACTCAACTGGCTCAGAGTGCTCTGTGCCTTGACCAAAGGAACATCTTCCTTTCAAGGGGTCTGGTGCCTACACATTCATGTGCTTAGGGTAAGTATGTAGAGGTCAGTGGCCTTTATTAGCAAAAATCTTAACATTCAGCACTATTATGATGCCCAAAATATCCAATTAATTTAATTGTAATCATTGTTAGAGTTCAAGACAATAGTTTCTCATTGTGAAAAATAAAATCTTGCCACAACTTCAATCATCTCAGGGTCTTGGTTGCACATTAAGAAGATTACCTTCTGTTCTTCTGAGTGGCATTTAATAAGCAATTGGCTAAGGTACTTAAAATGAATCCCAATATTAAACAGGGAAAAGCAAAGCCCATGTGCTAAGAATTCTGTCTTTTGTAGACCACAAGGACCAACTTTGTGCATAAGGGGTTTTATTACATCTTCCATGTAGAAGGGCAGAGTGTAGTTGATTGAACCTTGCCAATGTATATGCTGTTCGTAAAATATTATTGGGAATCTTATGCCTGAAGTTTATTGAAGTCCAAGATTTTACCTAGCACCCCATTAGTGCTACACAAATACACAAACATCGGTTTAAAGTTCGGGAGTCATTAAGGTTACAAAAAAAAAATAGCCAGGTAAAGTGGAAAATTTTAAATACAGAGTTTGAAACACATACACCTATGTTCTACCTTAGGCAAACTGGTTATGAACCTCAAGGCAAATTCCATCATGGATAATGATTCCTCGCAATTGTTCTGTATTCTGCATATGTTTATAGGTCTAAACTAGTTCTGCTCAGACACCAAGTGAAATGGTGTGGTCCTCACACCCAAAACATCAAGAAGAAGAGCTTCTGTACATAGAATCATAGAATCATAGAGTTGGAAGGGGCCATACAGGCCATCTAGTCCAACCCCCTGCTCAACGCAGGATCAGCCCTAAGCATCCTAAAGCATCCAAGAAAAGTGTGTATCCATCCTTTGCTTGAAGACTGCCAGTGAGGGGGAGCTCACCACCTCCTTAGGCAGCCTATTCCACTGCTGAACTACTCTGACTGTGAAAATTTCCCCCCCCCTGATATCTAGCCTACATCGTTGTACTTGAAGTTTAAACCCATTACTGCATGTCCTTTCCTCTGCAGCCAACAGAAACAGCATCCTGCCCTCCTCCAAGTGACAACCTTTCAAATACTTAAAAGAGGGCTATCATGTCCCCTCTCAACCTCCTTTTCTCCAGGCTGAACATTCCCAAGTCCCTCAACCTATCTTCATAGGGCTTGGTCCCTTGGCCCCAGATCATCTTCGTCGCTCTCCTCTGAACCCTTTCAATTTTATCGACGTCCTTCTTGAAGTGAGGCCTCCAGAACTGCACACAGTACTCCAGGTGTGGTCTGACCAGTGCCGTATACAATGGGACTATGACATCTTGTGATTTTGATGTGATGCCTCTGTTGATACAGCCCAAAATGGCATTTGCCTTTTTTACCGCTGCATCACACTGCCTGCTCATGTTTAGTTTACAATCCACAAGTACCCCAAGGTCTCGTTCACACACAGTGTTACCTAGAAGCGTATCCCCCATCCAGTAGGCATGCTTTTCATTTTTCTGACCCAGATGCAGAACTTTACACTTATCTTTATTAAATTGCATCTTGTTCTCATTTGCCCATTTTTCCATTGTGTTCAGATCTTGTTGAACTCTGCACAATTCTTCTACCTCTCTGCCTAACCTTCTCTTTTAAAAGAAAGATGGGCTCCACATCATCAACAATTCCCTTTGAGGTTCACAATGCCAACTGGCATACAGCCCATCCAGATAGGACCTGGTGCCTGGACTCAGCTTTCCCTACCAACAACCCAGAGCTGCATTACTGGTCTGTTCCACAAGCTTCAGAGCGATGAAGAGGAACCAGGGAATTGGTTTTCTGCCTAAGGCGCAAGGGGAAACGACAGAAGCCAAATGACACATGATTGAGGAGAAACATCTGGACCATGGAAAAAGATGTGGCCAGGCCAGACCTGAGAACCTTTGGTAAATGAGCAGGATTGGATGGTTGTCTCCTCAGGGACAGAAGAGCCTGGAGGAAGACCAGAGAAGTCCATAAAAGGCCAGGCAGAAATAAGCAGAACGATACCAGAAGGGGAGGCAGAGTTCTGCTTCAGGGGAGAAAAGGAAGACCCTGTAGTATTCAGCCATCATCCCCCTTCCCCAGTTCTGAGGATGAATGTGTGATAGACATAATTGGGGGGGGGGGGGGCAGGAAACAACCTCACAAGGTGGTCTCACAAGGTTGTGGGGGATTTGAAGAGGCTCCTCCTTCATCTTTCAATTAACCCTGTTACCCAAATCGCGTGAACACGTGTCCTAAAACACGTATCTTTGAGCTTGTGGGGAATATTAGCTCAAATGCTGCGAGAGGGGGGGGGGGGGTAACAGCGTTTATGGATCGAAATGCCTATATATACCAAGGTATTAATGGCTCTGAGGAAGAGAGCCATCAGGTCTAGCTGGCAGGATGTGGGGAGGAGATATCCCCTGGCAGAGGGGCCAAGTGTGGAAAATGTTGCAAGACAAAGGATTTTCCTAGGAGCCCTTAGGCAAACAGGAGGAAGCCAGTCCACTCACTTAGAAATACAATGGGGGGGGGGGGTCAAGAGTAGGGCCTGGAGGCACCTGGATTTCCAAACCAGTAGCTGAGAACAAGCCTGGGCTTGTCCTGGTTCCCAAGATGGAGTCTGCTCTGACATTGCCCTGCCAGAGTGACTTGGTCTGTCCTGTGTCTAGCTTGCTCCCAAGTCTAGACTGTCGCGCTGCGCTATTGGTTAAGGAGTACAGTGTGCCAAGGCATAAGGCAGGGATCCTGCCATGCGTAACAACCCTCCTTATGGAACCACCTCCCATAGGAAGGGTGGGTTATTAAATATGGATAATGATAGTTAATGATGAGCATCATAATCATAGCTATAGATCAGTGCCTACAGGAAGAGAGTGTTGGGCTAGATGGCCTGGATGGCTCCTTCTAACTCTAGGATTCCAAGAACAAATGCGGAAACAGACTCCTTGCTATTCTCTTTTTGATAATTACCAAAATTTAGGAAGGTGAAGCAATGTGTATAATTAACATTGATGCAAATGTTATTGCCGTACGGATAAAGAATAAAGGAGAGCAATAACACGGGAAAAGTGCAACCACTGAATATTTCCTGACTGAGAGAAAGGGGAGAAATATATATCTTGTTGTTGTTGTTGTCAGGTGTGAAGTTGTGTCCGACCCAACGCGACCCCATGGACAATGATCCTCCAGGCCTTCCTGTCCTCTACCATTCCCCGGAGTCCATTTAAGTTTGCACCGACGGCTTCAGTGACTCCATCCAGCCACCTCATTCTCTGTCGTCCCCTTCTTCTTTTGCCCTCGATCGCTCCCAGCATTAGGCTCTTCTCCAGGGAGTCCTTCCTTCTCATGAGGTGGCCAAAGTATTTGAGTTTCATCTTCAGGATCTGGCCTTCTAAGGAGCAGTCAGGGCTGATCTCCTCTAGGACTGACCGGTTTGTTCGCCTTGCAGTCCAAGGGACTCGCAAGAGTCTTCTCCAGCACCAGAGTTCAAAAGCCTCAATTCTTTGACGCTCGGCCTTCCTTATGGTCCAACTTTCTACCTTACCCTATCTATATATACCCTATATATCTACCTTACCCTAAACAGAGTTTTGGATGAGGAAGAGGACCAATTTATTCCTCAAGATGGATGTTACTTTCCAATTAGATTCCCCCCACCCCCCACCCCCACCCCCACCCCCCCTCACACAAAATCAAAGAATCATAGAATCATTGAGTTGGAAGGGGCCACACTGGCCATCTAGTCCAACCCCCTGCTCAACGCAGGATCAGCCCAAAGCATACTAAAGCATCCAAGAAAAGTATGTATCCAACCTTTGCTTGAAGACTGCCAGTGAAGGGGAGCTCACCACCTCCTTAGGCAGCCTATTCCACTGCTGAACTACTCTAACTGTGAATTTCCCCCCCCTGATATCTAGCCTATATCGTTGTACTTGTAGTTTAAAGCCATTACTGCGTGTCCTCTCCTCTGCAGCCAACGGAAACAGCATCCTGCCCTCCTCCAAGTGACAACCTTTCAAATACTTAAAGAGGGCTATCATGTCCCCTCTCAGCCTCCTTTTCTCCGGGCTGAACATTCCCAAGTCCCTCAACCTATCTTCATAGGGCTTGGTCCCTTGGCCCCAGATCATCCTCGTCGCTCTCCTCTGTACCCTTTCAATTTTATCTACGTCCTTCTTGAAGTGAGGCCTCCAGAACTGCACACAGTACTCCAGGTGTGGTCTGACCAGTGCCGTATACAATGGGACTATGACATCTTGTGATTTTGATGTGATGCCCCTGTTGATACAGCCCAAAATGGCATTTGCCTTTTTTACCGCTGCATCACACTGCCTGCTCATGTTTAGTTAACAGTCCACAAGTACCCCAAGGTTCACACACAGTGTTATGTAGAAGCATATCCCCCATCTAGTAGGCATGCGTTTCATTTTTCTTGAAGTGAGGTCTTGAAGTGATATCCATTTCCCATTTGTTAGATACAAATATCTGAAGAGGACAGTGAAGTTACAAAGGGAGCCTGAGATATAAGATTCTAAGAGGAGCATATGGATTTAGAGGGGAGGGAGGCTGAGTCAGAGGATGATGTGAGCTCAGCAGCTTACGTGGATCAGGTATTCACATTAAGTTTAGCATCAATAGGGACTGGGAATTGTAGTCCATGGACGTCTGGAGGGCTACAGTTTGACTGCCCCTGATATATTGAACAGTAACGTTAACTCGGAAATTAGAACCTAATTTCTTCATAGATTACCCCCGATGGCCCCTAGAATTCCAGATTCCCAGAAGATGATTCTTCTTCTATTGTCTGATAACGATCTATATGTTTCTCATAGGGTCACACGGTTTGCTCTGGTGAGGGCCGATTCTGATAATCTGGTTATATTCTGCTGTATGGATTCTAGTGTATGTGCCTTTATTCCCCAAAAGCCAGCTTGGTGTTGTGGTTAGGAGCACGGACTTCTAATCTGGTCAGCTAGCTTTGATTCCGCTCTCCCCCACATGCCGCCAGCTGGGTGACCTTGGGCTCGACAAAGAACTGAGAAAGCTGCTCTGACCAGCATTAATCTCAGGGCTCTCTTAGACCGTTTATGCACTGGAGGTTTCATGCTGGGCTGCAGGCTGGAGTTTGAGTCGTGGCAGGGGGCCCCACCTCTTCCTGCACCCATATGGTGGAGCATTTGGCCCATTGCACCTCATCTGCCCTCGAATTGTGCTTCTGCACGACAGCTGGGGCAGTGAAGTGCCCAGTGCATAAACAGTCTTAGCCTCACCACAGGGTGTCTGTTGTGGGGAGAGGAAAGGGAAGGTGACTGGAAGCCGCTTTGAGACCCTTTTGGGTAGAGAAAAGCGGCATATAAGAACCAACTCTTCTTCTTCTTCAGTAATCTCAGGGCTCTTTCAGCCTCCCCTCCCTCACAGGGTGTCTGTTGGGGGGAGAGGAAAGGGAAGGCGACTGTAAGCCGCTTTGAGACTCATTCAGGTGCCTCACGCAGGGGCCAACCAGGGGCCAGCCAGGGGAGAGGAAAGGGAAGGCAATTGTAAGCCGCTTTGAGATTCCTTCAGGTAAATAAAAGTGGCATATAAGAACCAAGTCTTCTTCTGTTGAGTAAACTGTTTTTATTGCTTATGGTTGTCTCTTTGGGCGTTTTAAAGTTCTTTGGCTGTGCACGAAACTTGATTTTTCAGCCAGGCCCTTAGTGAAGGCCAGAGCAGTGAGGAAGATCGTCCCCCACCCCACCCCTCACCGGGGCTAGTGTAGAAATTGGGTTGTTTTGCCAGCAAGGGATCTCCCCCTCCCTCCCCCATAGTAGGTGACAATTTGCCTTCCTCTCAATAGATTATTGGCGCAGGGATTGAGTTGTTTTGCTCACCTTCTTCACTGTATTTTGCTGTATTTTCTACTGTCCTTTTAATGGGGGTCTTACTGGGTTTTCATCAAGGACTTTGTAACCCGCCACGAGCCATTGTTGGGAGTGGTGGGAAATAAATCACAATAATAAAGAAAAAAACTAAATAAATAAATCCTGATGACTGGCTTTTGCTTTAGATAGGATGCACAAGAAGTTAGGAATTGTAGAACACTTTTCGTTGTGAATGCATACGCTTGTTTGAAACGGTGTGTTGAATTTTCAAATCGTTCTTAGAATCGTAGAATCATAGAATCATAGAGTTGGAAGGGGCCATACAGGCCATCTAGTCCAACCCCCTGCTCAACGCAGGATCATAGAATCATAGAATCATAGAGTTGGAAGGGGCCATACAGGCCATCTAGTCCAACCCCCTGCTCAACGCAGGATCATAGAATCATAGAATCCTAGAGTAGGAAGGGGCCATACAGGACATCGAGTCCAACCCCCTGCTCAATGCAGGATCAGCCCAAAGCCTCCTAAAGTTCTTGCTTTTCTTTCTGCAGGAATTAATATTTGCCCAAAGCACAGGAGGGCAGTGTCTTCAAACCCCTTGAAAGGAGAATGCTTGGGGCTGGTTGAATGAACAGCACCCCACCCACGGACAACGACTCCGGACTTGAGTGCATAATGGGGTGGCTAATATTTGACTCAACTTGAGGGCTGGGAAATGGACTCCAGAGGCAGGCCAGAAATAATACCCTAATATTAAACTCTGTGCATTCCAGGCAAAGCTGGTGATTTGCTTCCATTGTAGCCAGCCAGGAGATGCCACAGGTTCATTCCTGATCTGACTCAAATTAACATGGATTGAACGGACCAAGTCCTATAATGCTGAACGATGAGGAAAGACCACAGGGTAAAATGGAAAGAACTTCTGACCAAGTCCTATGGGATTGAAGGATGAGGAAAAAACGACAGGGTCACATACGTTCACCGTCTAATATGGGGTTGCATGCCTGAAAAATGCCAAAGGGAGCATTGAAATATTTCACAAACTATGCGCTCAGTGGTGAGTCATGCATTCAGTGCTCCTCGGAGATGGTATAAAAGCTCTCACCACCTGCCACCAACTCCACAACTCTGCTCAGCACCTCTCGCTTGCTTCTCTGCTGCTACTGCTCTTGGTAAGTCCATTGTAACTTCCTCTCATTATATAGGGCAAGACTAGAGTGCTAAGAAAGCAAGACAGGAAGAAAGCAAGACAGGAAGTAGTCAGAGTAGTTCAGCAGTGGAATAGGCTGCCTAAGGAGGTGGTGAGCTCCCCCCTCACTGGCAGTCTTCAAGCAAAGGTTGGATACACACTTTTCTTGGATGCTTTAGGATGCTTAGGGCTGATCCTGCGTTGAGCAGGGGGTTGGACTAGATGTCATGTGTGGCCCCTTCCAACTCTATGATTCTATGATTCTAGGAAGTCTTTGGGAAAGGTTTTGATGCAATCAGTGGCAGGTGTCACCCATGAATGTTTGCATCTAAAGGAAGGAAGTAGATCACACTTTTCTTGGATGCTTTGGGCTGATCCTGCGTTGAGCGGGGGGTTGGACTAGATGGCCTGTATGGCTTCTTCCATGATTCTATGATTCTATAGGTCCTGGACGAATTTTGACAGACAAGGAGAAAAGGAGTTATTGTCGACGGCTCTCAGGGAAATAGACAGGTGCTGAGGTAGAAGCATATTGAGAAAACGGTTTCACAGCCTCTCCAGAGCCTGAGATACCTATATGAATGAGATGAACGGTGGAAGCTTGTGTTCAATCTTCAGTTCATACCAGGGTTCTCAGCAGCTTGGAAAAGTCCAAGAGTCCCAACTGGCCTCCAGACAGTAGAAAGCATGGCTCCTAGATGATTTTTATTTATTCAATTTGTATACCACCTTCCCAGACTCTGTGGCATTATACTCCACTGATGATGTCTTTCCACTCCACTAACCCTTCTCTCTCCATGGTTTACTTACTACCATATCTCAGAAACATGCCCAGAGTGGCCAATCCTGGCTAAGCTTTCAACTCTATGAGGTAATCTTAGGATAGAATCATAGAATCATAGAGTTGGAAGGGGCCATACAGGCCATCTAGTCCAACCCCCTGCTCAACGCAGGATGAGCCCTAAGCATCCTAAAGCATCCAAGAAAAGTGTGTATCCAACCTTTGCTTGGAGACTGCCAGTGAGGGGGAGCTCACCACCTCCTTAGGCAGCCTAATCATAGAATCATAGAATCATAGAATCATAGAATCATAGAATCATAGAATCATAGAAGAGTTGGAAGGGGCTTTACAGGCCATCTAGTCCAACCCTCTGCTCAACACTTAAAATTGATTTTAAGCAGTTCATTATCTTAGCTCAGGCCATAAACAGACGGAAGCATCTCTCTCATCCTGCACACTCCGAAAGTGTGTCATCCGTGGAATCATAGAATCATAGAGTTGGAAGGGGCCTCATGGGTCATCTAGTCCCAACGTGTGTGGAATAACTGTCTCTCCTGTCATTCCAGGCTCGCCACCACCTTTCCACAATGTCCTGCTGCCCTCCATCCTGCGCTGTCCCCTCCTGTCCCCAGCCTTGCTGCTCCCCCTGCTCCCCATGCAGCTACCCAACCGGCGGCCTGGGCACCCTAAACTGCTGCCCCAGTCCCTGCTGCTCCCCTTCCTGCTGCGGGACCTCGACGTCAGCCCGTTGCCTGGGCATCACCAGCGGGGCCAGCGTCTCCTGCATCAACCAGATCCCACCCTCGGAAATAGTGATCCAGCCGGCGCCTTCTGTCATCACGATCCCAGGGCCAATCCTGGCGGCCTCCTGTGAGCCGGTGAAGGTGGGAGGGTACACGGCCTGTGCCGGCTGCCCCCCTTGTGGTCGCATCTGCGGCTCTCCCTGTTAAGTTGGAAGGGGAGCGTCATGAGGATGGGAATGGAACGGCTACCTGGAAAGTATGGAACAGATTGACGGCTGATGACCTCCAAGACTTGGGAGTCGGAAAGTTGCCAGTTGGTGTTAGCAAGATGTCCAAAGCCCAAGACCACAAACCTCTGCTAGTGACTTTGTATTCTCTCTATTAATGCTTTGAGCGTTTTTCTCCCCCCCCCCCCCCTTCTAAGCTTCTGTTCATTTTCCTCGATTTATGTTGGATTCGAACCCAGGAGCGTATGAACGTCTTCCCGGCTCAACAAGAACCTTTCATATCTTGGTATTCATTTGCTGTTTGCCGTTTAAGTTAAATCGTCAGTGTTTGCTGAGTCAATAAGGTGTATTTGTCATCCCTGAAATTGCTTCCATGGAAATGATGACATCCCCTTCTCCTATTTCCCAATAAAGCTTCTGCTTGCATCAAAATTTCTCTCATGGATTTGGTGGCTTCTTATTTCTCAGATCTTGAGGAGCAGGGGAAGGGTCCTTACCATGCTAGAAGTAGACCTAGATTTTCTACTGGGCTGGACAGCTGTTGAAAAAGTCCATGATATCATGATGAGCAGGTGCCATTTCGAGTCAGTCATATTGAGTTTGGTGACTCAGGAGGAGACAATGTTGCATCTTCATACAGTTTGCTGGACCAGAATGAGAATCCTTCTAGGCATGTCCCAAAGAGACCAGAAAGGTACTTGTCCTCTTTGGAGTCCCATCCTCCAGCTGTTGGTTATTGGAGTCTTATTGCTCCTGAACACAGAATCATAGAGTTGGAAGGGAGTTCCTGGGTCATCTAGTCCAACCCCCTGCACAATAGAGGAAACTCCCAACCCTATCGCTCATCCACTATCACCTGCCACCCCCTTGGACCTTCACAGAATCAGCCTCTCCATCAGATGGCTCTCCAGCCTCTGTTTAAAAATCTCCAAAGATGGAGAAGGCACCACCTCCCGAGGAAGCCTGTTCCACTGAGGAACCGCTCTGACTGTTAGGAACTTCTTCCGGATGTTTAGATGGAATTTCTTTTGCATTAATTTCATTCCATTCATTCTGGTCCGTCCCTCTGGGGCAAGAGAGAACAACTCTGCTCCATCCTCCATATGGCAGCCTTTTAAAAACTTGAAGATGGTTATCAGGTCCTCTCTCAGTCGCTTCCTCTTCAGGCTAAACAGACCAAGCTCCCCAAACCTTTCCTCATAAAAGTGTTATAATGAGAAATGACCATGCTGCTAATCTGCTTTGAAAACCTCTACTCTACTGCCCACCACCTTTATTGGTGGCATTTAAAAAATATTATTTTATCCACCCACTTCTTTTAAGAAGTATTGTAAAATACAACTTCCAATGGCAGATTGCCAAAGACCAAAATAAAGACAGAAAAATAAATTACAACAATAAGCAGCCGTAAAAGTTGAACGATAGAAGCAGCAATTTTTTCCCTGAAGTTGTTTTTATTCCCTAATATTACTTACACTGAGACTTAAGGTTAACACCTACCTACCTACTTATTAATGGCCCTGCCCACCCATAGATGTTGATTTTTTAAAAACTTGCCATTATTTAAATTATTTTTAAAACTTAATTTTATCTGTTTTAATTTTGTGTTTTACATTAATGTTTTACATAAACACTGGCAGGGGCTCATGGGAATTGTAGTCCATGGACATCTGGAGGGCCACAGGTTGACTACCCCTGTAGTCAGCTTGCTGGGAGAGTGGTTTAAAATCTAATAAACAAATCAATAAAATAAGGTGGATGACAGAGTGGAAGTGAATGCTGGGTTTCAAAAATGTGGTACAAGTCCTAATGCATTAAAGATGTCAGACTTATGGGGGCCTGTGTGACAAAATCAAATAGAGATGGAAAAAGGAACCCAAAATTTCAAGAGGTGTGTGTGTGTGTCAGTGCAGATCTTTGCCTATAAAGAGTTAATTTCTCACAGGGTCTGTGTACTTGAGTAGCAGGGGAAGAAAGGTAGTGGAGAGAGACCCACAAAGAGTGGGGGGAAAGCTCTCAGAAATGAAAAGGGTTGAATTCCGAGAAAGAGAACAGACATGGCTAAAGAACTCAAGAAAACAATCAAGGGCAGATTGAGCGGGACTTTTGCGAAAGGACCGAACTATAGTATCTAGAGCAGAATTGTCTTCTGCGTAAAGAAGAACTCCTAGCCCAGGTTCTAAGAAAGCTACTAATCTGAATTCAGGGAAGAAGAAGGAAGAGCTGGAGATTGTATGAGGTCCAAAGTAAGAGGAGAACTCTGGACTCCCTGAAGGACTCAAATTAGGTATTTTCTCTCCTGTCAACTTTCCCCCACAATTTAGTTTGAAACCTGCCCCATTTTTTTCATTTAATGCACCAGAAGACATGTTCCTTCTCAGGACAAGTCAAGGCTGAGCAATGGGCAGAGAGAAAGTATGAGACACCTAAAATGTAGTTTCTGGCAATTAACTGGGATACAGAAGCCCCCCCTCCCCCCATATTATCCTAGTTAATGATGCCTTTAGATTAATTATAGCTCATGCCATTTTGGATGGATGGCTCAGATAGCATTGGGCAAGTTGGAAGTCTCCTGATTTAATTGGGGGAAATTAGTGATCTAACTGGAGAATTAACGAAAGGCAGGCAAATATGGGATCTCCATCTTTGTATACTTGGCTATTCCCATAAGAAACTCTATTTAATGTCAGAAGTCTGTGTTTGTTAAAGAGCACACAGAGAGAGAAAGAGAGAGACCAAAGCATGAAATGTACACACAGGGTTATCAAAGAAAGGCAGGGGTGAAAATGAATATTTGGGATTACAGGTGATAGTTACCATCTTGATGTAAAAAGGAAAGTTCACAGATTTTTTAAAAAAGCGCTGTCCCATAGAAATAAAGAGGTAAAGGTAAAGGTAAAGGTATCCCCTGTGCAAGCACCGAGTCATGTCTGACCCTTGGGGTGACGCCCTCTAGCATTTTCATGGCAGACTCAATACGGGGTGGTTTGCCAGTGCCTTCCCCAGTCATGACCATTTACCCCCCAGCAAGCAAGCTGGGTACTCATTTTACCGACCTCGGAAGGATGGAAGGCTGAGTCGACCTTGAGCCGGCTGCTGGGATTGAACTCCCAGCTGGGATTGAACTCCCAGCCCTGCCTGACCTTCCACAGTTCCACAGGGCCTGCAAGAGGGAGCTCTTCCACCAGGCATTCACTTGAGGCTGACAGACTCAGAACACCTGCTGGTCCTCCCAGACACCCTCCCATGACTTCAATAACTGTCCGCACACCTAACCACCACCCCAAACTGGTGTAGAACAGCTCTGCTCCATGCTGTATATGGCAGCCTTTTAAATACCTGAAGATGGTTATCAGTTCCCCTCTCAGTCGGCTCCTCTCCAGGCTAAACAGACCAAGCTCACCCAACCTTTCCTCCTACGTCTTGGTCTCCAAACCCTTCACCATCTTTGTTGCCCTCCTCTGGACACGCTCCAGTTTGTCTACATCCCTCTTCAACTGGGGTGCCCAAATCTGAACCCAGGACTCCAAGTGAGGCCGAACCAGAGCAGAGTAGAGAGGTACTGTCACCTCCCATAATCTGGTCATGATACTTCATTTGATACAGCCCAAAACCCCATTTGCCTTTTTATCCACCATTTTGATTCATTGTCTGAGGGAATGAGCATGCACATAAAATCTCATGCCTTGAACAAAACTTCGTTGGTCTTGAAAATGACTATATATCACCATATTAACCTACCCTCCTCCCAAAATGTCCACTAATGAGCCTCGAGGATACGGGAAGAGGAGACGCCCTGGGTGGGCGTGTCCACAGTTATGCTTCCCATTCATATTCTGCACGATCTGCCACTCCTGGAGTTTCTAGAAGCCTGAAGGATGTTTCTGGGGTTTATCGATGGTAAAAACGTTGAGAGCGAATGCTGCAAAGGGATGCTATATGCACCATTTTTCGAATGATGATTTTCGAAGATCGTGGCTAAAATTAGCCAATGACATGCTACAGAAGTTGGGATTTCCTTTTGGGCTTCTGGGACAAATGAAACATCCCTCCACATGTATGCTGATTAAATCTAACATGATTCGTCTTGATCAATGGAGCCCTGGTTGTAGGGTCTATACACCCTGTATTCTTTGCACCTCACTGTTCTGGAGATTCTACCCGCTTACCGTATGTCGTTAACAGTTCCCAAAGACAAAATACTATTCGCTAAGGCAAACAACTAGCCACAAAGGGAACTAGCAGATAAGTTAGAAGGAATCACTAGCAGTCTTCAAGCAAAGGTTGGATACACACTTTTCTTGGATGCTTTAGGATGCTTAGGGCTGATCCTGCGTTGAGCAGGGGGTTGGACTAGATGGCCTGTGTGGCCCCTTCCAACTCTATGATTCTATGATTCTATGAATTTGGAATAAAAATCATAATAATGTCTTAGACAAACATTGATCAGCAGGGTGGCATTACTTTGCCTGATATCTAGCCTATATTGTTGTAGTTTAAACCCATTACTGCATGTCCTCTCCTCTGCAGCCAACGGAAACAGCATCCTGCCCTCCTCTACCTTTGTGTTTCCCTTGGTTTGTCTGTGCTTTACGGTATTTCCCCCCCCCTTCTCTGTGTTGCTTCTGACCTATTGGTCTGTAAACATTAATAAAGAAATGGATGTATAGAGCCAAATCGACTTGGTCTGAAAGGAGACACTCCCTCTGCTAACTTTTTGGCAAAACAGGTCACAGCTTTTGTTTATTAACACAACAATTCCAAAACATTGTGCTGGCCAGCAAGGGGAGAGGGAGCCTGAACCTTAGGCCTTAATAAATTCCAGACACCGTCCCCCCCCCCCAGTATCCACCTGGTCCTGCAGGGCTCCTTGCTGTTGGGGGGTTTAGCAGATGAGTGCATGCATATGGCCCCTTCAGAGTCGTAAACTCCCTTGATTCACCCCCTTGATCATTGGGCCCCATTGTACCAACCAGTCAGATAAACTCAACCCCCTTCTGCCCCTCACTCCTGAAGTGGCATACTGTTCTGGGAGTCCTTTCCCCATCCAGACTCAGTGACCCTTCTGCAGGCTCCATCCCCACCATATGGGTCTGTTCCTATGTTCTTTAGCACGAGGCAATGTCCCTTCCCAAGTTTTCAAGTCTTTAGTAATAAGAAACAACTGAATCCACAACAAATTTTGATGCAGGCAGAAGCTTTATTGCAAAAAGGAACAGGGGGGGATATCATGTCCAGTTAAACAGTTTGTGGGATGACAAATATGGTTTCTTCATGCAGCAAATAGTGGCGATTTCACTGCCCAAATGAATATAGCAAATGAATATAGCAAAGCAAATGAATATAGAGATAAAACAAAGGTTATTGTTGTGGCAGGAAGACCTTTTTGGGCCCCTAAAAGATCTGGAGAACCACAGAGTGAATATGTTCATACCCTTCTGGTCTCAAAATCAACATAAGTTTAAGCACATGAAATGAAGCTTAGAGGGGGAGAAAGTGAATGGAGAGAGCATACAAAGGGATATTTCTAATCTCATTAAGCACCAAGTGATTGTGATTTGAACTAGGAAGTGTCCTTCTTTCTGACACCCAAGTCCGTGAAGTGGTCAGCCGTCAATCCGTTCCGTACTTTCCAGGTAGCCGTTTCATTCCCGTCCTCGGCTTAACAGGGACACATGCAGCCACAAGGGGGGCAGCCGGCACAGGCCGTGTACCCTCCCACCCGCATGGGATCACAGGAGGCAGCCAGAATGGCCCCTGGGACCACCATGATGCAAGGAGGGGGCTTGATCGTCACTTCTGAGGGTGGGATCTGGGTGACGCAGCCAACACTGGCCCCACGGGCGATGCCGAGGCAACGGGCTGGTGTGGGGCCCCCACAGCAGGAAGGGGGACAGCAGGGACTGGGGCAGCAGGGCTGGGGGCAGGACGGGACGGCGCAGGACGGAGCACAGCAGCAGGACATCTTGGAGATGTGGAGGGGAGTCTGGAATGAAATTATGAAAGGATGGGAAATGTTATTCTGGATGATGAAGAATAAACCAACCGTCGTTCCAAGTATCATCAGTCTCCCAAGGAGTAAACCCAATTTAAGCAAGAAAGACTTTGTTCAGTCATGCAGAGAGGGAGAGGGAGAGGAAGGGAGAGAGAATCAGAAAGAAGAGAGACAGAGACAGAGAGGAGAGAGACACAGAGAGAGAGATTCCTGTCTTTGTTATGGCTTGAGCTAACCTATGTAACTTAACCTTTTAAATTAAATGTAAGGCTTGAGATTGAAAAACTCAAGGGGAAATGAGATCAAAAGTATTGCTTGCTTGATTGTTTTTTTAAGTTGGAAGGTTTTTATTTCTTTTGAGGTTTACATTTATCAATGCTAGAGGGTGTGAATATTTGTTGGCTAACTCAGTTCATCAGGTACAGTGACTGTTGCAAGGTAATTATGCTCTCATTTTGCAGTAGATATAGAATACGTTACTGCAGCAGTCCCCAACCCCCGGTCCGGGGACCAGTACCGGTCCATGGATCAGTCGGTACCAGGCCACAGCTCCTCCTCATCCTCCTCCCCGGCTGTTGCCTTGGGGGCTGCCCTGACTATCTGCCGCCGACATCCTATCTGTATGAAGCATGGTTTCCTGCAGTGACATCAACCAAGAAGAAGAAGAAGAAGAAGAAGAAGAAGAAGAAGAAGAAGAAGAAGAAGAAGTCCTGAGATTACTGAAGAAGTAGAGTTGGTTCTTATATTCCACTTTTCCCTACCCGAAGGAGGTTCAAAGTGGCTTACAGTCGCCTTCCCATTCCTCTCCCCACAACAGTCACCCTGTGGGGTGGGTGAGGCTGAGAGAGCACTGATATCACTGCTCGGTCAGAACAGCTTTATCAGAGCCATGACGAGCCCAAGGTCACCCAGCTGGTTGCATGGGGGGGAGCGCAGAATCGAACCCAGCATAACAGATTAGAAGTCCGCACTCCTAACCACTACACCAAACTGGCACCAAACTGGCACCAAAACAAAACAACGGAGTAGACTGGACATAAGCAACACACTTTGGGTGTCATTTTCTCCCATCACTCCCAGATGGGACTGTCTCCTTGCAGAGAAACAAGCTCAGGTCTCCCGTTGATTTGTCGTTATCACAAGTTAAAATTTTCATGAAAAGATGTTCTTTATGTTCGGTTTTGTGGTGTATTTGTATCTTATTTTGAAGGGCTGTTTAAATGTTACCATAGTGACCGGAGTCAGAGAGAGTTAGGGCTGGGGCCGAGAGGAGAGGAGTAGACTAACCCCCCCCCCAGGACTCAGTAAAATTGTCAAGCGTTGACCGGTCCCTGGTGATAAAAAGGTTGGGGACCACTGGCTTAATGGACACAAAATCTGCCTCTGAATTTCTGTCCTGACTAATCCTAGCGTTTCACGTGTGACAAGATGATGGACAACTTTGGGTCACAGCCTGCTGCAATTTCAGATAGTGAGGGCTAGGTGGCAGAAGTTTTCAAAATGACCAAACTGGAATTCAGTCAGGCCTACCTCCTGGACACACAGAGGTGGGCCATAGAGAAGGAAGGGTTAAGGGGCTAGACAGACTTCAGTGGAGTACGATGTCATTCCCCACTTTAAATGGCCTATTTGATTCCAGGAGGAATTGCTCATTATTTAATTATATTATTAATTTATTAATGTGTTTGATTCCTTAACTGCTACTCCCAGACCCAGCCGGCTTGTGCAAATCCTCCCAATACTACCAGTCCAGAGTAACTACCCCCACAACTACCCTCTGAGGTCTATAAGCCTCAGAGAGTGCTTGTATATCTGGCCTTTGTTCTGAGCCTTATGAGGAGGGACTCAAGATCTTCCCCGGCCCAGCCTCAACCAAATTCCTGGTGGAAGAGCTCTATCTTGTAGGCCCTGTGGAACTGTGATAGCTCCATCAGGGCCCTCAGCTCTTCCAGGAGCCTATCCCACCAGGTCATGGACAGGACCAAAAAGGCCCTGGCCTTGGTCAAGGCCAGGTACACCTTCTACAGTCCAGGGACTACCAGCAGATTCAAACTTACAGAGTGAAGACCCCTACATGGGGCATAAGGAGACAGTCTGTTTCTCAGATATATGGGGCCCAGACCCTGAATGACCTTAAATGTCAATACCAAAACCTTGAACTTGATCCAGAATGCAATCGGCAACCAGTGCAACCTTTTCAGCACTGGCTGGATATGGGCCCACCAAGATGGCCTTGTGAGGTCCCTAGTAGGTAGAGAAGGCCCACATGGAGCAAATTAGGAAAGTCTAGTCTGGAAGTGACCATCAAATGGATTACTGTAGCCAGGTGCTCTGAGGACATGTAGGACACTAGTATCGTGGCTTGGCATAGGATGAAAGGTGCCACCTGTGCTACCCTCATGATCTGTGCCTCCATTGATAAGGAGGCATCAAAGATCACCCCCAAATTCCTGCAAGCAGTGTCTAGTCCAGGCGGGGAAGACATGCTTCCTGGCTGGCCCCCTTCTCTACAGCCATAGAATCTCCATTTTGGCTGGGTTGAATTTCAGGCAATTCTGTCTGACCCTTCCATCCATTGCTTCCAAACATCTGGCAAATGTTTTTTTTGGGGGGGAAGTCCATCCATCCATCCATCCATCCATCCATCCATCCATCCATCAGGAGATAGAGCTGTCATCCAAATATGGATGACAGCACAGCCCAATGCTCTGGACCAGCTGTGTCAGAGGGCACATATAGCTGTTAAAAAGCATGGGGGAGGGTATTGATCCATATAACACAGCACAAAAGAGTTGATAGGGGTGTGACAACTCTTCCCCCACAGCCAGCCCCAAAGAAAGGAGACCAGCCATTCATAGAATCAAAGAATCATAGATCTGCTCCATCCTCTATATGTCACCCTTTGAAATACTTGAAGATGGTCATCAGATCCCCTCTCAGTCATCTCCTCTCCAGGCTAAACAGACCAAGCTCCCCCAACCTTTCCTCATCTGTCTTGGTCTCCAAACCCCTCACCATCTTTGTTGCCCTCCTCTGGACACGCTCCAGTTTGTCTACATCCCTCTTCAACTGTGCTGCCCAAAACTGAACACAGGTCTCCAAGTGAGGCCGAACCAGAGCAGAGGGCTGTCCCCCAAATCCCAGTCCTGACGAGGTGGTGGGCTAACAACTCATGGTCAAACACAAGTAGAGCTAGTTCTATTATCAGAAGATCAAGCCACACCTGGAGGTTGATAGCCCTCATATTAGCTAAATCTCTCCTTTTTAAAGGTGGAAATATCCATGGATGGGAAATGTGACCAAGGACATCAAAACTTTTTCCAAAGGAGAAACGTTTCCAACTTACTTCCTGACTTCCTGCTTTTCTTTTTTTTTTTACCATCTAGATCCTAAACAACACAAAGGAATTAGAAGGGACTTACCGAGAGCAGGAGGAGGAGGAGTGAAGCAAGCAAGAGAAGCTGAGAAGAGGGATGGGGATGGTTGCAGGTGGCAAGAGCTTTTATACCACCTTTTGGGAGCGTTCAATGCCTGACTCACGTCTGAGTGTTTCATTGGTGAAGTATACATGTGCTCCCAAGGCATTTTTCAAGGCATTTAGCTTCACGTTGCGTGTGAACATATTTTATCCTGTAAACTTCCCTCGTCATTCGGCATTACATGACTTGGTCAGATGTTCTATCCAAGTTGACTTGAGTCAGATCAGGAATTAACCTACGGCAACTCCTGGCTGGCTAACATGGAGGCAAATCTCAGGCTTTGCCTGGAAGGCACGTTTTCATAGAACAGAATCATAGAATCATAGAGTTGGAAGGGGCCATACAGGCCATCTAGTCCAACCCCCTGCTCAATGCAGGATTAGCCCTAAGCATCCTAAAGCATCCAGTCCTCCGGGACATCTCCAGTCCTTAAAGAGGTTCCGAAGATGATGGACAAGGGCTGTGCAAGTTCTCTGGAAAGTTCTTTGAGTACTCTCAGGTGCATTTCATCCGGACCAGGGGATTTGAACTCATCCAGTGCAGCTAAATGCCTCTCGACAACCTCTCTATCCATGTTAACCTGCCACCCAGACACTGTCCTTTGGCTATGGCCATCTCTAGATGTGCCTAAACACTTTGACCTGTGGGAAAAAACAGATGTAAAATAGGCACTAAGCCTTTCTGCTTTCTCTGCATCTTCCGTTAGAGTTTGTCGATCCGTACCCAACAGTGGGCCTATTGTCTCCTTTACTTTATGTTTGCCCCTCACATAACTGAAAAATCTTTTCTTGTTACAATGGGCTTCCCTGGCCAATCTTAGCTCACTCTCAGCTTTGGCCTTTCTTATGATTGATCTACAGTGCCTAGTAACCTGTAGGTACTCTTCTTTAGAGCTCTGTCCTTCCCTCCATTTCCTGAACATTTTCCTTTTCTTTCTTAGTTCCTCTTGAAGTTCTCTGTTCATCCAAATAGGCTTCTTAGAGCTCCTGCAGTGTTTTCGTCTTTCTGGGATAGTCATTGATTGAGCATGCAATAGCTCCTGTTTGAGTAGCGCCCACCCTTCACATGCTCCCTTCCCTTCCAGCATTCTCGTCCATGGTATGACACTCATCATGTCTCGTCCATGGTATGACACTCATCATGTCTCGTCCATGGTATGACACTCATCATGTTTTAATATTCTGTTATTATTCTTTAGCCCAGTTCTGGTGTCCATTGCCCAATAATTCACTCCGTTTCTCAAAGTGTGCTAAGGTGTACAAACAATGACCAGCATCCTCCTTTCAAGGGGTCCGATAGCCATGTACTCCTCTGCTCCGGGCAAATGTTATTTGGACCCTCTTATTTGAGATGTGTTGAACTGCAGGTTTTTATCTAACTCCTCATTAGGTTGTGCAGATTGTGGAAGAACCCCAAAACGGTCACAGTTTCTTTATTACACACCATTAATCAATTCAAGCCCACTGTTTTAGGAAGAAAGGGTGATGGTTTCCTTCCTTTCCTTGTGCCTATTTCGTTTAAATAGCATGAAAGTATGTTAGCTATTTTTGTTTTACAGTAAATATATATATATTCTATTTTAAGGCTGGCCTCTGTCTGAGGTTTCTGGCTGGATGACTTTACAAGAAGAAGAAGAAGAAGAAGAAGAAGAAGAAGAAGAAGAAGAAGAAGAAGAAGAAGAAGAAGAAGAAGAAGAAGAAGAAGAATTTTGATTTTGTGAAGCTTCAAAGGGGTTGTAGGTTACAGTGGATGAGCGATAGGGTTGTGAGTGTCCCGCACAATGAAGGGGGTTGGACTAGATGACCCAGGAGATCCTTTCCAACATTATGATTTTATTTTTCTAAGAAGAAGAAGAAAAAGAAACCACATGTTTCACTAACAGAAGGGGTCTCAAAGTGCCTTACAACCACCATCTTTCCCTCTCCTCCCAACAGATACCCTGTGAAGTAGGTGGGGGCTGAGAGAGCTCTGAGAGAACTGTGACTAGCCCCAAGTCACTCAGCTGGTTTCATGCAGAGGAATGGGGAATCAAACCACTCACTAGTTTAGAAACCGCCATTCTTAGCATGGCACCAAGCTGGATTCTCCATAAGTGGAGGATCTCGCTGGTTACTTCTCTCACTTAGTATGTTTTATTTTATTTTTATTTTGGGATTTCTTCCCTGCCTTACTCCAAAACTGCTCTCGGGGTTAGATGATGTCTCCTACAATCACTAATTTTTCTCATCCCAAATCCAGGAGATAAATAATGTTTGGGAACATAGTATAGATCTGCTCGGACCCCAAATGGGGTGATGTGTGTCAGGATCAGTGTCTGTTCTCTGCCATTATCCTCTAACAGACAAGGGTGACTCCATCTTGCCTGTGTCTTATTGTACCTTCCATTTGCATATTGTGTTTTATCCTTGTAACCCATGTCTATTCACTGTTCCCATGTACTCATGCTTTGTAGTTGCTTGCTTTGATTTGCTTATTTTGATCTCTGCCTGCTCGCTCTGCATATTGTCTCCCTTTGAGAAACATTGTAACAGGGACCCTGAGAAAGGCTTTATCTTTCCACTGACGCCGGCTGGCTCAAGGACGCGCAAATTTCAACACCTCTGGCAGAAAGCCTGGGATGGCACCTGGGAGAGGGGGCACCCCTCCCCTGGGAACACTCAAGTTTTGGGCGGGAGAATTGTATTGATAAGTGCTTGTAGTTCTGTTGTTTGGCAGATTTGACTTCCTGAGTTATAGTGACTAGAGCTAACTTCCATTAAAACTTTCTTTTCATAGAAGTTTTGTTGTGAGTTTTGTCAGCACTTGACATTGTGGTCCTCATGTCTACAACATGTAGAGGAAGAGATTCCATACCCTGCACAATTCCCCACCAAAGCCCTGCAGCTGACATGCCCATCTACTCCTGCTTAAGGCACAAAGCAAAACTGCAGCAGCCGAGCGGCACCTCTCACTTCCCAAGTCATACGCAACATTTGCACACCACCTATTGTGTAATGACCTGTCAACGTTTGTCCTATCTAATTGGATTTGCAATAGTTCTCCAGGGTCTGAGCTTGAAGCCTTCCACCGCCTTCCACCTGGTCCTTTTTGAGCTGGAGATGCTAGAGGCTGAACCTGGAAACTCCTGGAGACCAAAGAGCTCCTGGAATCACTGAATCCCACTGTTTATCCTCATCCCACTAAGTTCTTGAGATGCCCACAATGACTACGTTCTCCTCTGACTCTAAGCATTCCTGCTCCCTCATTTCACCTCTTGTCACCTCATCCTGATTCGGGATGTCTCATCCCCAAGACATGGAACTGGTCACTTTTACTCTTCCAGAGGAAGATGGATTAGGCCTGGAGGCTAAAAGGTTGCCAAGCAATATTGACTGGCTGGTGAGGTCAGGTGGACACAGGAGAAAGGTGATAGGTGTTCATAGGTAGAAGTGTCCAAAGTTAGATGGTCCTTCCTGATCTCACTCAAGTCAACTGGGACAGATCTGACCAAGTTTTGTTCGACTGAATCACAAGAGAAGTCTACAGGAGAAAATATGTCCGCACACAATATGATGATCAACCCCTTGAAAATGTATTAGGAGCACAAGTGCACTTCACAAACGAAACACTCAGAAATGAGTCAGGCCTTTAACGCTTCCCAAAGGTGGTATAAAAGCTCTTGCCACCTGCAACCATCTCCACACCTCTGCTCAGCTCCTCTTGCTTGCTTCTCTTCGCCTCCTGCACTTGGTAAGTCCGTTCATACTCTATCAAACACCAGATTTTCTCAGAGCCGGTTTGGTGTAGTGGTTAGGAGTGAGGACTTCTAATCTGGCATGCCGGGTTCGATTCTGCGCTCCCCCACATGCAGCCAGCTGGGTGACCTTGGGCTCACCACTGTTCTGAACACTGTACTGTTCTGAAACTGTTCTGACTGAGCAGTGATATCAGGGCTGTCTCAGCCTCACCCACCCCACAGGGTGTCTGTTGTGGGGAGAGGAATGGGAAGGCGAATGGAAGCTGCCTTGAGACTTCTTTGGGTAGAGAAAAGCGGCATCTAAGAACCAACTCTTCTTCTTCTTCAGTAATCTCAGGGCTCTCTCAGCCTCACCCACCCCACAGGGTGTCTGTTGTGGGGAGAGGAAAGGGAAGGCGAATGGAAGCTGCCTTGAGACTTCTTTGGGTAGAGAAAAGCGGCATCTAAGAACCAACTCTTCTTCTTCTTCTTCAGTAATCTCAGGGCTCTCTCAGCCTCACCCACCCCACAGGGTGTCTGTTGTGGGGAGAGGAAAGGGAAGGCGAATGGAAGCTGCCTTGAGACTTCTTTGGGTAGAGAAAAGCGGCATCTAAGAACCAACTCTTCTTCTTCTTCTTCAGTAATCTCAGGGCTCTCTCAGCCTCACCCACCCCACAGGGTGTCTGTTGTGGGGAGAGGAAAGGGAAGGCGAATGGAAGCTGCCTTGAAACTTCTTTGGGTAGAGAAAAGCGGCATCTAAGAACCAACTCTTCTTCTTCTTCAGTAATCTCAAAGCTCTTCCAGCCTCCCCTCCCTCACAGGGTATTTGTTGTGGGAAGAGGAAGGGAAAGTGATTGGAAGTCACTTTGAGACTCCTTCGGGTAGAGAAAAGCTGCATAGAAGAACCAACCCTTCTTTTTCCTAAGATTTAAATTCTCTGGGTCATGGTAGAAAAGGTTGAAGGAATTTTATCCTTTTCTTGCCGTCTCAACTATGCTTGATTGAATTCTGGCATGGCAGTTTTGGTAACTTCTGCTACTAATTCAAATTGTGCTCCCAAGAGAGTCTTGTTTAAACCATCTTGTCTATCAAAAACCGCATCAGGCTGTGGCCCAAGGTTATCAATCATGCAATGCCATTCCAGACCCACCCCAAGAAGGTGGCCTTCTGCTGTGCTCCATTTTGTGCTTGTTTGGTTTCTTTTTCAGCATCCACCTTGACATTTCCCATCTTTTCATTATTTCATTCCAGACTCCTCTCCACCTCTCCAAGATGACTTGCTGCTGTGCTCCATCCTGCGCCGTCCCCTCCTGCCCCCAGCCCTGCTGCCCCAGTCCCTGCTGCCCCCCTTCCTGCTGTGGGTGCTCCACACCAGCCCGTTGCCTTGGGGTCACCAGCGGGGCCAGCGTCGCCTGCGTCAACCAGATCCCACCCTCGGAAGTGATGATCCAGCCACCCTCTTGCACCGTGATCGTCCCAGGGCCAATTCTGGCTGCCTCCTGTGAGCCCATGCGGGTGGGAGGGTACACGGCCTGTGGTGGCTGCCCCCCTTGTGGGCGCATGTGTCCCTGTTAAGCCGGGCTTCACACGGATGGGATTTAAACAGCTACCTGGAAAGTATGGAATGGATTAACGGTTGATGACTTCATGGACTTGGGTGCCCGAAGGAATGGCACTGCCTAATTCTGATCAATAATGGTTCTTCACAAATGGTGCTTAACAAATATGTGGTAGTTACTTTGTATCCTTTCTACTGGATTTTATAGAGCCAGACTGGTGTAGTGGTTAGGAGTGCAGATTTCTAATCTGGCATGCCAAGTTCGATTCTGCACTCCCCTACATGCAACCAGCTGGGTAACCTTGGGCTTGCCACGGCACTGATAAAACTGTTCTGACCGAGCAGTGATAACAGGGCTCTCTCAGCCTCACCCACCCCACAGGTTGTCTGTTGTGGGGAGAGGAAAGGGAAGGCGACTGTAAGCCGCTTTGAGCCTCCTTCGGGTCGAGAAAAGTGGCATATAAGAACCAATTCTTCTTCTTCTCCTTGTTCTTCTCCTTGTTCTTCTTCCTCTTTCTCTTCCTGTAACTTCTTTCATTTCCCAAAGCTTACATTGATTTTGAATCCTGAAACCTATGAACTTCATCATTCTATTGATCTCCAAATCATTTAGGGGTCCACCAAGGACTTCCTGCTTCAACTATCATCTTTCTTTCTCTCTATAATCATTTGTGTCATAGCCTTTCTGTTATCTCAGCTAAATGGGCAATGGGAAAAACCCACTGCTGAGTAAAGAAAGTAGGATTTTCTTCCCTTAAACTGCTTCACTGGAAATAATGTCACCTTCTCTTCCCTTCTGCAATAAAGCTTCTGCCTGCATCGAAATTTATCTTGTGGATTCGGTTGCTTTATATTTCTTAGGACTTGAAGCATTGGGAGGGGTCTTCCATTGGTGGTAGAGGATATAGGAAGCGACCCAGATTCATTACTGGACTTCATGATTCTAGGTAGCAGCTGCTGAGAAAGTCCATTACTCCATGATGAACAGATGCCATTTTGGCCCATTCACATAGAGATCATTGATTCAGTTTAAGGCAGTGTCACATCTTCTTACAACTTGCCTGGCCAGGAAGGAGATTCCACAAGTTCTAAAGCGAGCCAGGCTCTTGTCCCAAAGAGACCGCAAAGCTACTTGCTCCCTATAGATTTCTGTCCTCCAACCACTGCCCATTGGAGTCTTATTGTTCCTGAACCTTTTTTAAGAATAGGAATTTTAGTGTCTCATTATCGACGGCAAGAGTAGACACAGAAAAACGCTACAAAGCCATGCGCGGACCTGAAAATTGAACTATAGAAGCAGCAATATCTTAAAAACACCTTTTTTGTAACTCCCTTTCTTACACTGAGACTCAAGATTTAATCAGTTTACACAGGTCAAGAAGCTCAAAGGCAAAGCTCCAGCTCTGTAGCCTGTAATTTCAGCCGTGAACTTCACAAATCATCATTAGCAAGATGGTGCAAATAGCAGCCCTCTAGTGAATAGAACATGAGCCTCTTGTGGCGCAGAGTGGTAAGGCAGCCGCCTGAAAGCTTTGCTCATGAGGTTGGGAGTTCGATCCCAGCAGCCGGCTCAAGGTTGACTCAGCCTTCCATCCTTCCGAGGTCGGTAAAATGAGTACCCAGCTTGCTGCTGGGGGGTAAACGGTCATGACTGGGGAAGGCACTGGCAAACCACCCTGTATTGAGTCTGCCATGAAAACGCTAGAGGGCGTCACCCCAAGGGTCAGACATGACTCGGTGCTTGCACAGGGGATACCTTTACCTTTACCTAGTGAATAGAACATTTTCAGTCTGATGAGGAAAGTTGCAATCTAAGCTTTAGCCTCCGGTGATGCTTCAACAAATTCCAAATGAATGGCTGGATCAGGGATGCACTTTGGCCATTTGGACAATGAGTGTAGCAAGGAGGTGAAGCATACTTATCATTAAGACGGGATGTCAACTGAGAGAGAAGGGGGGAAGGGAGGAAGGGGGGACCCAGGTATCTTCCAACACTAGCTCCGTCTTGCAGGACTTGAAGAACTGGGATAGGTCCGACAGGGCCCAGCTCATCTAGGAGCTAATTCTCACAACTAGGGGCCAGGACCGAAAAGGCCCTGACTCTGTTCAAGGCCAGGCATACTTGATGAGGTCCAGGAATCACCAGTTTGTTAGTACCCACAGAATGAAGTACTCTGCAGGGGGCTTAGGAGTGTAAGTGGTCCCTCAAGTATGAAGGGCCCAGACTGCGGAGGGCCTTAAAGGTCAGTACCAAAACCTTGACATTGATCTGGAACATGAGTGGCGACCAATGCAGCTTTCTTAGTACCAGCCAAATGAGGACCGTACAAGATGTTTCTGTGAGGACCCTTACAGATGCATTCTGTACCAGCTGTAACTTACAGGTCAGGTGTAAGGGTAGGACCATGTACGGTGAGTCCAGCCTGGAGGTGACCATCTCATGGAACAATGTAGCCAGGTGTTTCAGGGCCAGATAGAGCCCTAGTAGCCTCGCTTGCACTGATCTGGGTAATTATCGACCCGTAAGCTTGACATCTGTAGCTAGCAAAATTTTGGAACAAATAATCAAACACTTGGTCCTTGAGCAGTAGCATGTGCAAAAAGGATCTAGGAGTCTTAGTAGACCATACATTGAACATTAGTCAGCAGTGTGACTCAGTGGCTAAAAAGGCAAATGGGATTTTGGGCTGTATCAAACGGAGTATCGTGTCCAAATCACGAGAGGTGATGGTACCACTTTACTCTGCTCTGGTTCATCCTCACGTGGAGTCCTGTGTTCACTTTTGGTCACCCCAATTGAAGAGGGATGTTGACAAACTAGAACATGTCCAGAGGCAATAAAGATGGTGAGGGGTTTAGAGACCAAGACATATGAATCATATAATCATATAATCATTTAATCATAGAATTATAGAATCATAGAATCATAGAATCATAGAGTTGGAAGGGGCCATACAGGCCATCTAGTCCAACCCCCTGCTCAATGCAGGATCAGCCCCAAGCATCCTAAAGCATCCAAGAAAAGTGTGTATCCAACCTTTGCTTGAAGACTGCCAGTGAGGGGGAGCTCACCACCTCCTTAGGCAGCCTATTCCACTGCTGAACTAATCTGACTGTGATTTTTTTTCCTGAGACCTAGCCTATACCGTTGTACTTGTAGTTTAAACCCATTGCTGTGTGTCCTTTCCTATGCAGCCAATGGGAACAGCATCCTGCCCTTCTCCAAATGACAACCTTTCAAATACTTAAAGAGGGCTATCATGTCCCCTCTCAACCTCCTGTTCTCCAGGCTGAACATTCCCAAGTCCCTCAACCTATCTTCATAGGGTTTGGTCCCTTGGCCCCAGATCATCCTCATCGCTCTCCTCTATACCCTTTCGATTTTATCTACGTCCTTCTTGAAGTAAGGGGTGGTTTGCCAGTGCCTTCAATCTGAAGAGGAATGTTGCTATCCCAGCTTAGGCCTCGGGGGATTGTTCAGCAACTTTCAAATGATCGGCTGGACTAGATATAAAGGTAAAGGTAAAGGTATCCCCTGTGCAAGCACCGGGTCATGTCTGACCCTTGGGGTGACACCCTCTAGCGTTTTCATGGCAGACTCAATATGGGGCGGTTTGCCAGTGCCTTCCCCAGTCATTACCGTTTACCCCCCAACAAGCTGGGTACTCATTTTACCAACCTCGGAAGGATGGAAGGCTGAGTCAACCCTCAGCCGGGAGCTGGGATCGAACTCCCAGCCTCATGGGCAGAGCTTTCAGACTGCATGACTGCTGCCTTACAATCCATGAAATAAGAATAAAACCCCCATTAAACGCATTAAAAACATTCTAAATCTCAAACTATGGCAAAATAAAATGTAATTTATATCCCACACAAACCAAGTGGGTGGACCAAAGATGGCCAATGGAAATTGGGATGTTTTCACCAGCGACCTTTCGAGTCAGGCCAATCTAATACTGGCCTGTACCTTAAGGGCAGAGGCAAACCCGATCTTAACCCCCCGGGACTGCTACCCAGTCTCAGACAAATGCCTGGTGAAAGTGCTTTGGAGGAGCTGGGAGGAGAACATTTTCTCAGGAGCTGCTAGTTCCGCCCTCTGCTGAGTAGGCTTTTGTGCTATAAAACAGTGGTCCCCAACCTTTTCTTCCCAGTTTGGTGTAGTGGTTAGGAGTGCGGACTTCTAATCTGGCATGCCGGGTTCGATTCTGCGCTCCCCCACATGCAACCAGCTGGGTGAACTTGGGCTCGCCACGGTGCTGATAAAATTGTTCTGACCGGGCAGTGATATCAGCGCTCTCTCAGCCTCACCCACCCCACAGGGTGTCTGTTGTGGGGAGAGGAATGGGAAGGCGACTGTAAGCCGCTTTGAGCCTCCTTCGGGTAGGGAAAAGCGGCATATAAGAACCAACTCTTCTTCTTCTTCTTCTTCTTTTTATCACCGGGGACCGGTCAACGCTTGACAATTTTACTGAGGTACCAACTGATCCACAGACCGGCACCGGTCCCCAGACCGGGGGTTGGGGACCACTGCAAAGGCTCTTGCTTGCCAGGGGCAACACAAACAAAACCCAAAAGACTCTTGGGGTCTTAATTA
This sequence comes from Paroedura picta, assembly GCF_049243985.1. Taxonomy (NCBI): domain Eukaryota; kingdom Metazoa; phylum Chordata; class Lepidosauria; order Squamata; family Gekkonidae; genus Paroedura; species Paroedura picta. The sequence goes on from NC_135369.1 coordinate 7,302,723, forward strand.
AACCATAATACTCTGTAAGGAGCCAAGAGCAAGAGCTAAAGGACTCTTGGCTGTTGGCTTTTCACCTGAGGATCAAGCCGAAGGTTTCAGTGAAGTCTAGGACTGTTTGTGGAGCAGTTCAGATGGATCAAAGTGGCATGAAGAATGAAGAAGGTTGCGTAGTGACATGTACCATCTTTTTACCTCAGGGGGACAATTTTTACAAATGCAGCAAGTGCAAATTAGTGGCTCTGCTGGAGGAGAAGGTCCGGGGATTAGAGAAACGATTGATTACACTGCAGGAGGAGGGAAATCTATCAAAACAAAATCAGGAGCACCTAATACAGGAGGGTAATAATTGGAAGAATGTTACAAATAGTAGGAGAATAATGAGAATGTCTGACCCACTGAAGCTCAGCAAAAGGTTCCAAGGTCTGCCTGAAGAGGTTGATTCAGGAACCCAGGAGTATGTGTAAAGGTAAAGGTAAAGGTATCCCCTGTGCAAGCACCGAGTCATGTCTGACCCTTGGGGTGACGCCCTCTAGCGTTTTCATGGCAGACTCAATACGGGGTGGTTTGCCAGTGCCTTCCCCAGTCATGACCGTTTACCCCCCAGCAAGCTGGGTACTCATTTTACCGACCTCGGAAGGATGGAAGGCAGAGTCAACCTTGAGCCGGCTGCTGGGATTGAACTCCCAGCCTCACGGGCAAAGCTTTCAGACGGCTGCCTTACCACTCTGCGCCACAAGAGGCTCTAGGAGTATGTGTAATCCCCCATTAAAAGAACAAGCCCCAGTGGAGACCAGGAAAAAAGTCACAGTCCCCCACAGGTGAGAGTTCTAGATCTTCTACCCTGCTGACCCCACAAAGCTCAGGAAACACTTCACAGTCCCTCATAAGAAAGAGTATTATTATTATCATCATCATTATTATTGTTGTTGTTGATATTATTATTATTATTTAATTTTTAGACCGTCCTTCTCCAAATAGGTCTCAGGGTGGTTTACAACATAAACAGTTAAAAACACAATAAAATTCCCATAAAAGCTCCCAATTTACATCAAACAGCATATTGCATATAACATAAGCAGTGGTCACAATTCTAATCAAATTTACCCAACTTCATCCCATGTTCAGTCCGGTGGGGTAAATAATATTCAGAAAAAGGGTGGCGTCAATGCAATGGATCTAACAATGATCTCGATGTTAGAGATCTCAACATTGGAGGGGATCCTCTGATGAATTAGTGAGAGAGCTGCCCCAACCTCAACCATATGCCTGGCAGAAGAGCTCCATCTTGCAGGCCCTGCAGAAAGCTGGTAGATCACACAGGGCCCTTAGCTCTTCCGGGAGCTCATTCCGCCAGGTTGGGGCCAGGACTGAAAAGGCCCTGGCCCGGGTTAAGGCCAGGCGAATATCCTGTGGGCCCGGGACAACCAGTAAATACATATCCCACTGAGCGGAGTGCTCTGCGGGGGGCATAAGCACTTGGTCCTTGAGCAGCTGGAACTGAGAGCTGAGATTTCTAAGGCTCAGCATGGGTTTTGCAAGAACAAGTCATGTCAGACCAACCTTATCTCTTTTTTCGAGAAAGTGACTACCTTGCTGGACCATGGGAATGCCATGGAATGCCATAGTTTATCTGGATTTCAGTGAAGCTTTTGATAAGGTTCCACATGATATTATTGTTGACAAGTTGGTAAAATGTGGTAGAGGTAGAGAGGTAGAGGTATCCCCTGTGCAAGCACCGAGTCATGTCTGACCCTTGGGGTGACACCCTCCAGCGTTTTCATGGCAGACTCAATACAGGGTGGTTTGCCAGTGCCTTCCCCAGTCATTACCGTTTACCCCCCAGCAGCAAGCTGGGTACTCATTTTACCGACCTTGGAAGGATGGAAGGCTGAGTCAACCTTGAGCTGGCTGCCGGGATTGAACTCCCAGCCTCATGAGCAGAGCTTTCAGACTGCATGTCTGCTGCCTTACCACTCTGCGCCACAAGAGGCTCTTAAAATGCGGTATGGATCCTAATTCTGTCAGGTGGATCAATAACTGGTTGACAAATCGTACCCAGAGGGTACTTGTTAATGGTTCAGCATCTTCTTGGAAAAGAGTGACAAGTGGAGTACCCCAAGGATCTGTCCTGGGGCCTGTGTTGTTCAACATATTTATAAATGATTTGGATGAGGGATTAGAGGGGGTATTTATTAAATTTGCAGACAATACTTAACTGGGAGGGGCAGCAAACACAACTGAAGACAGCAACAAAAAACAGGATGATGAACAGTGATGAAATTAATTCAAAAGAAATTCCATCTAAACATCCGGAAGAAGTTCTTGACAGTTAGAGTGGTTTCTCAGTGGAACAGGCTTCCTTGGGAGGTGGTGGGTTCTCCATCTTTAGAAAGGTTTAAACAGAGGCTGGAGAGCCATTTTACAGAGAGGCTGAATCTGTGAAGGCTCAAGGGGGTGGCAGGTGACAGTGGATGAGCGATTGGGATGTGAGTGACCCATGATGTCTCTTCCAACTCTATGATTCTATGATTCTATGATTCTATGATTCTATGATTCTATGATTCTATGATTCTATGATTCTATGAAAGAGCTGTGTTTTGCAGGCCTTGCAGGACTCAGAGATTATTAATTATTAGGACATCTGGAGGAAAAACTTTATGAGGCTTATATCTACTTAATAGAGGCTTTAGACTGTACCTCTCATGCCAAATTGTGTGAAAAATTAGCAGTAACCTCCACGGCAGTCAGATTATTTGGCTAATCCCCAGCTAGAATCAAAATGATACTGCCCAAGTAAAATCTGGAAATGGTGGTCAATTGATCAAAGATATCAACATAAAGAGAAATGCTTGACAAGGCTGCCCTTGGGCTCCCTTTCTCTTTCATCTCTATATGGATGACATTGAATGTCCACTCTGTGGTGAAGTTTTCAAGTCACCTCACCTGTCCCAAGGACCTGTCCTAAATCTGTTTTATGCTGATGATGCTGTGCTGATCGATTTGTCTTGTGTTACCTCATTTTTTTTTTAATATGGCTTTTTGTCTTTGGTGTTGTGCCATTGGAAGACATTTTTTTAAAATACTTTTTAAAATAATGTGAGAGGTTTTTTTTTAAAAAAAAACCTTTTTAATGCCATAAATAAAAGCATAACATCCAAATTGCATGATGTCATAGTCCTGCTATGTACCACTTTGGAGTACTGCGTGTAGTTCTGGAGGCCTCACTTCAAAAAGGACGTGGACAAAATGGAGAGGGTTCAGAGAAGAGAGACAAGGATGATCTGAGTCCTGGGGACCAAGCCCTGTGAGGAAAGGCTGAGGGACCTGGAAATGTTCAGCTTGGAGAAGGGACAGAAGGGCTCTCTTGAAGTAACCCATACATGGTCTGGGCCCAGTGTACCTAAGAGACAGTCTCTCTGCCTATACCCCCAAAAGGGAGAGCGGTATATAAATATAATAAATAAATAAATAAAATAAACGTGACCGGCTCCGAACAGCATCCACTCCTCATGGTGACATGGACTTTCTGAACAGCTTTTGAGCCCAGTGCTGACGCTGGGTCTACTCCTCTGTGCCCACGCCCTCCCCACTGGTCAAGTCCTTCGAAATAAAAAAGGAACCAAATCCACACGAGAAATTGGGATGCAGGCAGAAGCTTTATTGCAAAGGAAGAGGGGTTGACATCGTTTCCAGTGAAGCAATTTCAGGAATGACAGGCATGCCTCGGTTACTCAGCCAAGAAGCGGCTTTGCTGCTGCTCACTTAGCTGAGAGACCCGAAAAGGCTACACAGCAAACAAATTCAGAGATGCACAAAAAGTTACAGGTGAGGCAGGTAGACCGCCGTGGGGCCCCCGAACCATTTGGAGGCCCACAAAGGGAAGACTCCTGGGCTTGAAGTGCACCGAAGTTTAGGAAGCTGAAATGAAGTTTAGAGGAGGAAGACATTCAAGGGGAGAAAAGAGAGAGAATGCAAAGTGGACGTCACATGTTTGTGGCCATGGGCTTTCGAAATCTTGTTCAACAACGACTGGGCCTGAGTTGAAGTAGGAAGCCTTGTTTTCCGGAGCCCATGTCCGCAAAGTCATCAGCTGTCAATCTGTTCCGCGCTTTCCATGCTGCTGTTTCCTTCCTGTTCTCGGGAAGCTCCATTTCCGGCTTAACCGCAACAGCAAGAGCTGGACTTGCATCCACAACAGGGTTTGCACGTGTAGGTCTGGCAGCCGCCACAGTTGCAGCCGCAGTCGCAGTCACAGCTGCAGCTGCAGCAGGGCTTAGCGCAGCATGGGTAGCAGCAGCAGCTCGGAGGGGGGCAGCAGCAACTCGGAGGGGGGCAGCAAAGTGGGGCCAGACCCCCAACAGGGTAGCTACAGCAAGCCGGGGGGCAGCAGCAAGACATCTGGAAAGGTGGTGGCGAGTCTGGAATGACATGAGGAAATGAAGGGTTAATGTCAGTGGTGGGGAAGCCTGATGAACAAACCGACCAAGTTAGCAAGGATGATCATTCTACCAGGGAACAAATCCCATTCAACTCATTGTCTTTGGGGTGAGTCAATCAGAGAGAAGAAGAAGAGTTTTGGGCTGATCCTGCATTGAGCAGGGGGTTGGACTAGATGGCCTGTATGGCCCCTTCCAACTCTATGATTCTATGTAAAACTGAAGAATCTGCTACTTGACCTAATATTCACCATTGACAGGGCCTCGGATTATTCTCTCACTTTCTGTCCTGAGAATCCTAGATGTTCTGGCATGGAAAGAATGATCAAGCTTGCAATTTCAAATAGCAAAGGGCGCCTAAAAAAGACTGGCGATGATTGGAAGCCAAGCATTAGTGACCTGCACCAAAACCCAAGTGCCCAAGTAGGACTAATCCAGGATATAACACAAGGAGGAAATGCCTTCAACATTTTCTAAGATTTCCTATAGAATGTAAAGCTTAGATCGGTTTGGTGCTGCCTGGATATTTGGCCGCAAGAAAAGGGGGCAGATTAAGAATCACAGAGTTGGAAGGGATCTCCAGGGCCATCCAGTCCAACCCCCTGCAGAATGGAGAAAACTCACAACTACCTGCTCTCCCACAGTGACCTCAATTTCATGCCCAGATGATGCCCACATTAGTGGAGTATAATGTCAAAGAGTCCACACTCCAAATGACCCAGGTAATCCAGGTTTCCATGAACTCTGTCTGGAGATTGGTTGCGATTCGAGGGCACTGCCAAACAACTAGATGTTGACAACCCTAAAATGAGCTGAAAATGGAATGCATGGGACTTCCAACATTCATCTCATTCATGTAGCTCTGGAGAGGCAGCCCATAGATTTCCCCACTATATGTCTACATCAACAATTGTGGATTTCCCAGAGAGCCATGGGCACTTTCTCCTTTTAACCCTGTTCCTTGGAATCTCTCCAGGTGCCTTCAACTCCCTTCTTTTCATAGAATCATAGAGCTGGAAGAGACCTCCTGGTCATCTATTCCAATCCCCTGCACAATCAGGACACTCACAACCCTATCGCTCATCTATTGTCACCTGCCACCCTCTTGAACCTTCACAGAATCAGCCTCTCCGTCAGATGGCTATCTAACCTTTGTTTGAAAATCTCCAAAGATGGAGAACCCACCACCTCCCAAGGAAGCCTGTTCCACTGAGAAACCGTTCTAATTGTCAGGAACGTCTTCCGGAGGTTTAGACAGAATTTAGAATCATAGAGTCATAAGAGTTGAAAGGGACCTCCTGGGTCATCTAATCCAACCCCCTGCAGTATGCAGGACAGTCACATCCCTATCGCTCATCCACTGTCATCTGCCACCCCCTTGACCCTTCACAGAATCAGCCTCTCCGTCAGATGGCTCTCCAGCCTCTGTTTAAAAATCTCCAAAGATGGAGAACCCACCACCTCCCGAGGAAGCCTGTTCCACTGAGGAACCGCTCTAACTGTCAGGAACTTCTTCCAGATGTTTAGACGGAATTTCTCTTGAATTAATTTCATCCCATTGGATGAATAGACATGCAAAAAAAAAAACATGTTTAAGAAACACAGCTGATGACCTCAAAACCTTTTCCCAAGGAGGAACTTGGGTGCCTTGCTTCCAGACTTTCTGTCCAGCTTTCTGACCATTTATATCCAATACAATGAGAAGAAGTTCGAATGGACTTACCAAGAGCAGGAGAAGAAGAGAAGCAAGCAAGAGGTGCGAAGCAGAGTTCTGAGGATGGTTGCAGATGGCAAGAGCTTTTAAACCATCTTTGGGAAGCATTAAGTGCATGACTCATTTCATAGGGTTTAGTTTGTTGAATATTTGAACGCACCCTTTGGCATTTTTAGGGTGTTCAACCCTCACATTAGAGTGAGAACATATTTTACCCTGTGGTCTTCCCTCATCATTCAATATTATAGGACGTGGTCAGAAGGTCTCACCATGTTGAGTTGATTCAGGTCAGGAATGAACCTGCGGCGTCTCCTGGCTGACTACAGTAGAAGCAAACCACAGGCATTGTCCGAAATGAAGAAATCTTAATATTCCAGTACTATTCGTTGGCCTGACTCTGGGGTCCATTGTGCACTTCAGCCCCCAAGTCAAAAATATTTGCTGCCCAATTCCTTTGGACTGCCCCAGTCTTCACTCGGGTCCTGTATCTACCTTCTTGGGTGGCGTTCCAGCTACCCAAATGCCCCTGAGGTCTACATACATTTTCCAAAGGGGTCTAAGATCTGTGCATTCCCATGCTGAGGGCAAATGCTATTGGGAGGGAAATGAGGCTGAGAAAGCCCTGATATTACTGAAGAAGAAGAGTTGGCTCTTATATGCCGCTTTTCTCTACCTGAAGGAGTCTCAAAGCGGCTTACATTCACCTTCCCTTTCCTCTCCCACAACAGACAACCTAGGAGGAAGCTGAGGCTGAGAGAGCCCTGATATTACTGAAGAAGAAGAAGAGTTGGTTCTTACATGCCCCTTTTCTCTACCCAAAGGAGTCTCAAAGTGGCTTACATTCGCCTTCCCTTTCCTCTCCCCACAACAGACACCCTGTGAGGTGGGTGAGGCTGAGAGAGCCCTGATATTACTGAAGAAGAAGAAGAGTTGGTTCTTACATGCTGCTTTTCTCTACTCAGAGGAGTCTCAAAGCAGCTTCCAATCGCCTTCCCTTTCTCTTCCCACAACAATTGGCCTTCCCTCCCTTTCCCTGCCGCTCTTAACTACTACACCAAGAAGATGATTTTGGGGGGTGGGAACCCAGGAAGTTTCCAATCTAACTATGCTAAATACACATCTCTTCCAATGCTCCCTGCTGGGTATTCTTCATAGAATCATAGAATCATAGAGTTGGAAGGGGCCATTCAGGCCATCTAGTCCAACCCCGTGCTCTACGCAGGATCAGCCCAAAGCATCCTAAAGCAGGATGAAAATTTCTTTCAATCATACACACCACAGATCTTGCATCTTCTAGCACTATGATGTCTTCTGAAACATCCAGCCCAGGAAGATGAATGGGTGCTGAGCACTTGCCTCAGAGATCATGGCAATGTTTTCCTTCCAAAGTTATTCTCAAATGGTCTGCTTTGAACGCTGAGGGTGAACATTTGTCAAGCACTTTCAGGTTACTTGGAGGGTTACTTGGTTATTTGGACTAGTCTTGGATGCTTGGCTACTTGGGCTATTCCGAACTTGGGTTTGGACACCCAACCCTAGTCTGAACTCATGAGATGCCAAAAGCTAAGTATGGTCAGCCAGGTTAATATTTAGTTGGGAGAATCTTGAGTTCCTACAAGAAAAGCAAGCAGAGGCAAAAGACCTCTGATCAGCTCTCTCCATGATAAGCCTATGAGACTGTGACCAATAGTTTGTTATTTCTGGCCCCAGAGAAGTCTGACTAGCCTCAACCAAGGCCAGGTCCTTTTCGATCCTGGCCCCTACCTGGTGGAATGAGCTCCCAGAAGAGCTGCGGGCCCTGCGGGAGCTTTCCACATCTCACAGGGCCTGTAAAATGGAGCTCTTCCACCAGGTTTATGGTTGAGTCTAGTACAGCCAAGGAGATCTTCATGGCCCCCCTTCCGGGTAGGTCTGTAACTGTTGCAAATGTCATCTGAGAATAGTGAGGGTTTGATTTATTTTCCGATGTACCCTCTTCCCCGTTTTTATGATCTGATAAATGTTTGTAATTTTTACGTTTGGGTTTTACGGGTTTTTATCCTATTCTATGTAACTCCCTGACGACTCGTGGCGGGTAATAAATTTATTAAATAAAAAAATTAATAGTTGGCATCTAAACATTTTGCCTTCCACATAATTTTTGACAGCTGGGACACAGTGGACAGAAAAGGGTTTAAACCTCTTTGTAATTAGACATCGTTATTCCAGAATGCGTGACCGCTGACCACAAAGAATGGTGATTATTGGTCATTATATGACAGAGGACAGGGACTATGACATCGGTATACAATTACGGCAAACGTGCCCCATGAGTCAAAGCATGGCAGGTGTCAATCCATAACCGCATGCAGGGGTGCGCTGTGAATTGGTATAGGGTGAGGAATTGTTAAATTATTAAAAACCAATGGTTGTTGTTAGGTGCGAAGTCGTGTCCGACCCATCACGACCCCATGATCCTCCAGGCCTTCCTGTCCTCTACCATTCCCCGGAGTCCATTTAAGTTTGCACCAACTGCTTCAGTGACTCCATCCAGCCACCTCATTCTCTGTCGTCGCCTTCTTCTTTGGCCCTCGATCGCTCCCAGCATTAGGCTCTTCTCCAGGGAGTCCTTCCTTCTCATGAGGTGGCGAAAGTCTTTGAGTGTCATCTTCAGGATCTGGCCTCCTAAGGAGCAGTCAGGGCTGATCTCCTCTAGGACTGATCGGTTTGTTCACCTTGCAGTCCAAGGGACTCGCAAGAGTCTTCTCCAGCACCAGAGTTCAAAAGCCTCAATTCTTTGACGCTCGGCCTTCCTTATGGTCCAACTTTCACAGCCATACATTGCAACTGGGAAGACCATAACTTTGACTAAACGCACTTTTGTTGGCAGGGTGATGTCTCTGCTTTTTAGGATGCTGTCTAGATTTGCCATAGCTTTCCTCCCCAGGAGCAAGCGTCTTTTAATTTCTTTGCTGCAGTCCCCATCTGCAGTGATCTTGGAGCCCAGGAAAATAAAATCTGTCACTACCTCCATTTCTTCCCCATCTATTTGCCAGGAATTGAGAGGGCCAGATGCCATGATCTTCGTTTTCTTGATATTGAGTTTCAAGCCAACTTTTGCACTCTCCTCCTTCACCTGCATCAACAGGCTCTTTAGTTCCTCTTCACTTTCTGCCATTAGAGTGGTATCATCTGCATATCTGAGGTTTGGCCAAGGTAAATCTTGGCGGGGTTTTTAAGAATGGTGGCTTCTAATCTGGTGGATTGGGTTTGATTCCCCACTCTTCATCCATATGTAGCCAACTGGGTGACCTTGAGGTTATCACAGTCCTGATAAATTTGTTATCACAGAGCAGTGATGTCAGGGCTCTCTTAGCCACACCTACCTCAAAGTGTGTCTACTGTGGGGAGAGGGAGGACATGTGACGGTAAGCTCCTTTGGGCAGTGAAAGACGGGATACAAAAACCAAGTCTTCTTCTTCTTCTTCTTCTTCTACTTCTACAACAATAACAATACAAAACCTGGCGGTAATAAACACTAACACCCCTCCCCCCAAGATACCTAACAACAGGGGTTGGAGGAGGGCCATTGATGTTACTTGCCCCCCATGCTATCTAGCAACTTGATCTTTCTCAACAGTAGTCCTGGCAGAAGAGCTCCATTTTCCAGGCCCTGGAGAATGCTGAAAGTTTCTGCAGAGCCCAGAGATCGACTGGGAGCTCATTCCACCAGGTTTGGGCCAGGACTGAAAAGGCCCTGGACCTGATAAAGGCCTGGTATGCTTCTCTAGGGCTGGGAATAACCAACAAGTTAGTACCCACAGAGTGTAAAGCCCTGGGGGGGGGGCATAGGGTGACAGGTGGTCCCTCAGGGATGTGGTGCCCAGACCAAAACTCTTTATGAGAATGGGAGAGATTGGCTTTTTCCTGGGGATGGGGCTGTACCACATTTGACTAGAACCCATTTACGTCTTTCAGGAGTATGTGGATCAGTGTAATGCCTATCAATTCAGTTCCAACAAGAATAATCATAAGCTTTATATCTCTGCTTCAATAAACTGCTTTTGATAATATGTCAATCGTGTCCATTGGAAAAGTCGGGGGGGGGGGGCGGGGCCTGACAGATAGCTTATACCTTGAATACAACTTTGTTGGAATTAAAGGTGCCAATTGTCACAAAGTCGGTTCTGCTGCTGCTTCTATTCTTCTATCCGGGCAATAAAACTGGTCTGATTTAATTATTTGTCAGCATTTCATTGAAATTCAGGTTCCTTCTCTCTCCTTTGCTCAAAATGAGGCTGTTTCAAGATGCAATTGGCTGCAAGGCCAAACTGATCGTTGAACCGCCCTTGAAGGGGTGCAATCCAATTAATAATGTTTTCCCTTCCGACACCATGGAAGGTCAGATGAAGCTGCACCTCAGGCAAACACTTATGAGCCATAATCAAATTCCATTGCGTGTCAGGGCTCCTCACCCTTCTTCCGCACGTCCTATAGTTATGGGTCTGAGCTAGTTCTGCTCAGACACCAAATAGAGGGGTGTGGTCTTTGCATCTGACACATCAGGAGGAAGAGTTTCCAGGCCCTGTATGATTCTGCCCCCCCCCCCATTTGTATGGGTTCTCACTTCATCAGCATCCTCACATATTTCCTCTTGAAGCTCACAGGGATAAGTGGCATGCTGCCAATCTGGACATGAGCCGGTGCCTGGACTCAGTGTTCCCTGCCAAGGCCCCAGAGCAGGGATACTTGTCTGTTCCACAGCCCTCAGAGGGAGGGAGGGAGGGAGGGAGAGGAACCAGGACATTGGCTTCCTGCCTAAAGTACAAAGGGAATCCACAGCAACCAAACTGCACATGAGCTCACTCTATGTAAAAGTGGATGCAAGTCCATTAGAAATCAGTGCAATATTCTGGTGTCTAGCAGAATCCAGTGCCTATGTGGCAATACCAGCTCAATCACAAGTATTTGTGTATGGAGTTTCGCAAGTGCAATAGAACCAGCACCATGTTCAGAATTCCCAGCAGAACCAAATGGTCCTTGCATTACAAGTTTTAAAGGACAGTCACAAATTCAAGCAAAAAAGCAGTGGGATTTTGCAAACTCTATGCAAGAAAACAGGGAATGAATACAAAGGGGGGGGCTCTTGAAGCTGACGTTACTAGTTGCATACTGACAGCACTGTTTCCGAGGCTGGAAAGTTCTGGCACTCCTGCTGCTTTGAAGTTTGGTAAACATTTTTGTTGAGTGGAGACAGTCTATCTCAAAATGTATCCATCCATGAATGGCCACAAATGACTTAAAAGTTCCTGTAAGATTCATGTCAGATTCATGTCAGTTGACTTGCCATGAAGTTCACACATAGGCCATAATATGTGCCCATTCCTAAATTACTAAACCATCTGGAGGGAAAGTTTGTGACTTTTAAAACAGCCTTGATTGTATCTCCCATGCTCCGTTGTGCAAAAAATTAGCAATGACCTATATGGACAGTTGGCTTCTTTGGCTAATCCAGCATATATCAAAGTAATACTACTCAGGTGAAATGAGGAAATAGTGGTCAATTGAACAAAGGGATAAAAATAAATATCAATGAGATTGATCATCAATTATTTTGTGATATATTTCATCTACCTCACCTGTCCCAAAGACCTGTCTTAAATGTTTTATGCCAATGATATTGTATTGATACCTTGGTCTTGTATTGGTTTAAGATACTTGATGAGTGTGTTTGCACTTTATTGCTCTGAAGTCATTAGATATAAACTATTAAAAACATCAAAGTTAAAAATACCTTTGAATAAATAATAATGAAGAAAAATCAGATCAAAAGTTATGCAGATGATGTGGTTATCTCGATAACCAAATCATTCTAGGAAACATGTAATGGACCAAATGGGAAAAAAAATTGAAATTTCTGGGCTAGGACAAATTTCAACAGCTAAAAATAATATATTGCTAAAACCATTTGTTGTTTTTTAATTTCAAATGTTATTAATTAATATAGAATAAACAGCTATAAGGCTATGGCAAAAAAACAAATTCATATGAAATAGAAAAAGATCAAGAATAAAGTTTAGGGCACAACAGAATGATAAAAGAGTCATGCTGGCCTGGCAGTACCAAATATAACCTTATGTAGGCAAGAAGCAGCTTGTGTTTGGCTAACTGATCAGAGTAGCTATCCAGAAGGAAGCAATGACAAATTGGAGATAATGGATATCAAATAAGAAATTCATAATTATTTATGAATTAAAAAATCACTGAGAACTATTCAAAATTAAAATGGGAAACATGTTATAAGAGTTTGTTTAAAATAAGTACATTCATCTTACCACTGACCTCTTTAAAAATGCTTGCTGTGATTTAAGTTCAAGGGGAAAAAAAAGATAACGTAATATATAGATATCCTAATTTGTGAAAGTATGGTGAATAAAGAAGGGAAAATAAAATATTGGCAAATAATTAAGGAAGAAGGGGAAACTATGACTAGTCTAGAATCAAAGAGCTTTGATACTAAAAGAGCAACTTAAAAATAAGGTGGTCTATTAAGATTTTAAAAACAGCTCATGAAAAATTAATAGCATGAGACAAAACATCTGTTGGATAAAATCTATAACCTATTATTACAATGTGATTATGAGACAGAAGAAGTTAAAGATTGTATGATTAAATGGGAAGAGAATTTTGGAGAGAACATCAGTGGGAAGCATAATGGTCAATGAAATGAAATTTACTGAATGTCAAATCTTAAAAGAAAATTGGTAATTGTTTTTTTTTTTTAGATTGCTCCTAAATACCATCAGTAGTTCTTTATTTCTTTGTCTTTCATTGGCTGATACATTAAATCCTTTGTTTTGGAAGCTAACTGACAAATCTTAGCCTTAGGACATAAAAATGTTATGTTTTTTTTAAACTATGCTCAATCTTTTATGTGTCATTCCTGGATCCAAACACATACCCAATTCACTTGCAGACCATCTTTCTGTCTCTCATTAAGTCTTATCCATGCTGTGGAAGATAGCATTAATCTTTTCCTGATGCAAAATACTATAGCCTCTATTGCACCATCTCCGCCATTTTCTTTCTTCTTGTGTGCTTGTGTTAGTTTTTCTGACTCAAAATACTATCTCTTCCACCACAATTTTCTTTCTTCTTGTGTGCTTATATTAGCTTACACTGTGTGAGCATGCGTTAGGGATTTAATTTTTTTTAACATCATTTTTGTTTAATTTCAAAGTCGGTCGCTGCCCAAGCTTTCTGATTGGGACATACATAGGTGGAAATCTCATTTGTTATACCTCTTGTTCAGTAGTCTCCTACAATCACGAATTTCCTAAAATCTCCCAATATTCAGGAGACAGTCTAGTTTTTGCCAACATCTGTAGGTAATTGTCTATAGGTAATATATAGGTAATTGTCTGTAGGTAATTGTCTGTAGGTAATATATCTAGACATTGGAAAATTGAGGCCAGAGCCTCTTCTGGTGCAGAGTGGTAAGGCAGCCGTCTGAAAGCTTTGCCCATGAGGCTGGGAGTTCAATCCCAGCAGCCGGCTCAAGGTTGACTCAGCCTTCCCTCCTTCCGAGGTCGGTAAAATGAGTACCCAGCTTGCTGCTGGGGGGTAAACGGTCATGACTGGGGAAGGCACTGGCAAACCACCCCGTATTGAGTCTGCCATGAAAACGCTAGAGGGCATCACCCCAAGGGTCAGACATGACCCGGTGCTTGCACAGGGGATACCTTTACCTTTACCTTTATATCTAGTCCAGCCGATCATTTGAAAGTTGCTGAACAATCCCCTGAGGCGTAAGCTGGGATAGCAACATTCCTCTTCAGATTGAAAAGTTTCTGTTCTCTAGAGCAATGCTATTTGCATCACTGGTAAATGATGTTTTTTGAAACTCATCATTAAAACTAGTTTTTAGGCAACAGAGGTTGGGCTTCTGGGACCAAATGAGCTTCTTGACCAAATGAAATATCCCTTCTTGTGTAAGCTGATTAAAATGAACAAGCTGCACTTTTAGAAATGGAGCACTGGCTGTAGTCTTCAAAGTATCTGTTCCCTGTATTGTGTGACTCTCTTGATCCCATTGACTCCACTTGCTTAACTGTAAGGTTTTAGAGCCAGTGGTTAAGAGTGGTGGTTTCTAATCTGGCGAGCCGGGTTTGATTCCCTGCTCCTCCACATGCAGCCAGTTGGGTGACCTTGGGCTCGCTACAGCCCTGATAGTGCTGTTCTCACAGAGCAGTCCTGCCAGAAGACTCTCAGCCTTGCCTACCTCACAGGGTGTCTGTTGTGGGGAGAGGGAGGGAAGGTGATTGTAAGCCACTTTGAGACTCTTCCAGCCAGTGAAAAGCAGGGTATAAAAACCAACTCTTCTTCTTTAAGATTTCCCAAATATACAATAGTATTCTCTAAGTAAGTTCTAAATGCCTTGCCACAAGGTGAACAAGCAGGTAAGTTCTTAAGGATTCCAGTCTCTGAGTGGTAAATCCAGGAATCTGGATACCCCTCTCTGGCAGTCTCCAAACACCAGCTGGATGCTTATCCTGGATGCTTTAGGCTGACTCCACACTGAGCAGGGGGTGGGACTGGGTGGCCTGGATGGCCCCTTCCCATTCTCAGATTCTATGAGTCTAGTTCAGCCATGGAAAGGGCTGCCTAGACTGAGAGCCAGTTTGGTGTAGTGGTTAGGAGTGCGGACTTCTAATCTGGCAAGCCGGGCTCGATTCTGCACTCCCCCACATGCAACCAGCTGGGTGACCTTGGGCTCGCCACGGCACTGATAAAACTGTTTTGACCGGGCAGTGATATCAGGGCTCTCTCAGCCTCACCTACCTCACAGGGTGTCTGTTGTGGGGAAAGGGAAGGTGACTGTAAGCCGCTTTGAGCCTCCTTCGGGTAGAGAAAAGCGGCATATAAGAACCAACTCTTCTTCTTCTTCTTCTTCTTCTTCTTCTTCCTAAGGAGATGGGGAGCTCCCCCTCATTGGCAGTCATCAAGCAGTGGCTGGACAGATACTGATCCTGGATGCTTTAGGCCATTGGTTCTCAACCACTCTTACTTTGCGACCCCAGATTGGGTGGCGGCGGAGTCTTGACCCAGAAGAAAAAGAGTTGGTTCTTATATAAATACAGCTTAAAATACAGTTTAATGGGAGTGGGTGGATAAAAATCTATTTAAGGACACAGAAAAATGGGATGGGCACTAGAGTAGATGGGCATAAATAGGATTTGGGGAGACATCATTGACCAGAAGAGATGTGATGCTTTCAAGTTCAGGAGCACTCAAATGACTGATGGCTCAAATGACTGATGGCTGGTAGACAAGAATCTGGAGAGGACAAGAGCGATTCCTCAGTGGAACAGGCTTCCTCGGGAGGTGGTGGGTTCTCCATCTTTGGAGATTTTTAAATAGAGGCTGGAGACCCATCTGACAGAGAGGCTGATTCTGTGAAGGCTCAAGGGGGTGGCAGGTGACAGTGGGTGAGCGAGAGGGTTGTGAGTGTCCTGCACAGTGCAGGGTGGTGGACTAGATTATGCAGGAGGACCCTTCCAACTCTATGATGCTTTGTGGTCTCTTTGGGAATATCCCACAAGTGTTTGGCTCTTTGCGGAACTAGAAGGATCTCTGCACCAGTCGACCAAGACATGTGAAGATGCAGCACTTCATATACTGAGTCATTGATTCTCAACGTGGATGTCACTAACTGGCCCCTAGAATCATGGAATCATAGAATAATAGAGTTGGAAGATACCTCCTGGGTCATCTAGTCCAACCCCTGCACTGTGCGAGCCACTCACAACCCTATTGCTCATCCTGCCACCCCCTTGAACTTTCAAAGAATCAGCCTCTCCATCAGAAGGCTCTCCAGCCTCTGTTTAAAAATCTCCAAAGATGGAGAACCCACCACCTCCCGAGGAATCCTGTCCCACTGAAAAACTGAGAAACCGCTCCCACTGTCAGGAACTTCTTCCTGATGTTTAGATGGAATTTCTGTTGAATTAATTTCATCCCATTGGTTCTGATCCGTAGCTCCGGGGCAAGAGAGAACAACACTGCTCCATCCTCAATATGGCAGCCTTTTAAATACTTGAAGATGGCTATCAAATCTCCTTTCAGTCATCTCCTCTCTCGGCTAAACAGACCAAGCTCCCCCAACCTTTCTTCATATGTCTTGGTCTTCAAACTCCATCTTTGTTGACCTCCTCTGGACATGTTCCAGTTTATCTACATCCCTCTACAACTGGGGTGCCGAAAACTGAACACAGGACTCCGAGTGAGGCCGAACCAGAGCAGAGTAAAGCGGTACCATGACCTCCAATGATCTGGAGACGAGAGTCCGTTTGATACAGCCCAAAATCGCATTCGCCTTTTTAGCCACCGAGTCATCTGTTCGTCATGGCGTCATATACCTTCTTGACAGCTGTTGGCAGGGATCAAGAAGCCCAATCTTGTTTTTAGGACTATTCCTCTGTGCTCTACCATTGAGTAGTGATCCCTCCCTACTTTTCAAGTTAGAATCATAGAATCCTAGAGTGGGAAGGGGCCACACAGGCCATCTAGTCCAACCCCCTGCTCAACGCAGGATCAGCCCAAAGCACCCTAAAGCATCCAAGAAAAGTGTGTCTCCAACCTTTGCTTGAAGACTGCCAGTGAGTTGTTAGAATTAAGAACTTGTTAGAATTAAGAAGCAACTGAATCGACAAGTGACATTTTGATGCAAGCAGAAGCTTTATTGGGGGAAAGGAAGAGGGGGTGACATCGTTTCCAGTAAAGCTATTTCAGGGATGACAAGAAAACCTTCTCTACTCAGCTAACAGTGGCTTTTCCACAACTCATTCAGCAAGGATATCTGAAAGGTTACAAAGCAAATGATTACAGAGATAAACGAAGGTAACATGGCAGATCAGCCCTGGAACTTTCTTGGAAGTGGAACCCTGAATAATCAGACTAAACATAAGTTTAGTAAAATGAAATGAAGCTTAGGGCGGGGGGGGGAGTGAGAGTAGAGCGAATACAAAGGGATATTTATAATCTTGTGAAGCACCAACTGATTTTAATTGGAACTTGAAAGTGTCATTCCTTCTGGCGCCCAAGTCCGGGAAGTCATCATCCTTCAATCCATTCCATATTTTCCAGGTAGCTGTGTCATTACCATCTGTGGGAAGCCTGGCTTAACAGGGACACATGCGCCCACAGGGGGGACCGCCGGCACAGGCTGTGTACCCTCCCACACGGACAGGCTCACAGGAAGCAGCCAGAATTGGCCCTGGGACCACCACAGTAACGGGGGGTGGCTGGATCACCACTTCCGAGGGTGGGATCTGGTTGATGCAGGAGACGCTGGCCCCGCTGGTGATACCGAGGCAACGTGCTGATGTGGAGGTACCACAGCATGAAGGGGGGCAGCAGGGACTGGGGCAGCAAGGCTGGGGGCAGGAGGGGACGGCGCAGGATGGACCACAGGGGCAAGCCATCTTGGAGATGTGGAGGCGAGCCTGGAATGACATTAAGAAAGGATGGGATAAGTCAATGTGAAAGGTAAGAGAACAAACCAAGGTTCCAAGTATAACCAGTCCCCCAGGTTAGCGATCCCCAACCTGTGGGCCGCGGACCACATGTGGTCCTTCGACTAATTGGAGGTGGTCTCCCCCCCCCGGCCCTTTACTTCATCCCCCCCGGCCCTTTACAACACACTTCGGGTGTCATTGTCTCCCATCACTCCCAGATGGGACTATCTCGTTGCAGAGAAACAAGCTCAGGGTTCCCATTGATTTGCCATTGTCATGAGTTAACATTTCCATGAAAATAAAATGTTCCTTATGTTCATTGTTGTGGCGTGTCTGTATCTTACTTTGAAGGGATGTTTAAACATTACCATAGCGACCAGAGAGCGTTAGGGCAGAAACCAAGAAGATGGGGGGGGGGGAGTACAAACATTTTAGAGTCTAAACTACCTTCATCAGATAGCAAAGTAACTCTGCTCTCAATCAACAGAGGATATCTGCAGAGGATATAAAACTAAAGAATCTGCTACTGGACCACAGTTCACCGTTCAGTTGGCCTCTGATTGTTCTCTCAATTTCTCTCTTGACGATCCTAGCCGTTCTGGCATGAAAACTGGAGTCATCTGATCATGGAAATGGGGTGGGTGGAGAAGGAGTTTAAATTTCCTGCATTCTGCAAGGTTTGGACTAGATGACTATGGATTTCCCTTCCAACGCTATGATTCCATCCATTGATGAAAAGACTGTTGACCATACGTGGTCAGTCCCTTTTGCCATTTCAGACAGCAAAGGGTGGTTAAGGAAGACCGGTAGCAGTTGGGTGCCAAACTTAAATGACTTGTAGAGGCGATCAAAACTGGAATGCCAGAATTCAGTTAGGCTTCATACAGAAGGCAAATAAAGGATAGCATGTCTACAGTCTTTTCTGACACTGCCTCTAGAATTTAAAAATCAGCTAGATTGCCAACGTGGAGCACGGTAATTCCTGGATACAGGGTGACCATAGTTGACACTCCAAATGACTCCCCTAATTTAGGAATGATGGGGTTGGAGATGAGTGCTGAGAATACCATGGACAGCCAAAGTTGCCAACAAGATCATTTTGGAGAGGAGCAGGCCAACTGTGTCATTTTAAGGGAAGATGTTGCGGCTAAGGCTCAATTACTTTGGACATATTACGAGTTCAAACTTGCTAGAAAAAATCATTAATGCTCAGCATAAAGGTAAAGGTAAAGGTATCTCCTGTGCAAGCACCGGGTCATGTCTGACCCTTGGGGTGACGCCCTCCAGCGTTTTCATGGCAGACTCAATACGGGGTGGTTTGCCAGTGCCTTCCCCAGTCATTACCGTTTACCCCCCAGCAGCAAGCTGGGTGCTCATTTTACCGACCTCGGAAGGATGGAAGGCTGAATCAAACTTGAGCCAGCTGCTGGGATCGAACTCCCAGCCTCATGGGCAGAGCATGTCTGCTGCCTTACCACTCTGTGCCACAAGAGGCTCTAATGCTCAACTTAGGAAACGTGGTCGCTAAAGGATCTGCTGGCTCGACACGGTTAAAGCCGACGCAGGGATGACCATGAACCAATTAAAAGAAGCAGTTAGAGACAGGGATGCATAGTGAAGACTTTCCTATAGAATCGCCGAGGGTCGGACACGACTGAACGGATAACATCCTCAATCTAGGAACCATGATCTGGAGATGGGGCACGATTCTAGGGAACTGGAAGCCATACCTGGAGGTTCACCACCCTAATATGAGCTGAATGTTGAATTCATGGGACTTTCAACCTTCATCATGTAGGTATTTTAGGCTCTGGAGAGGCAGCATGCACATTTTCTCAATATATTTCTATATCAGCATCTATTTCCCAGAGAGCTAAGGGCACCCGCTCCTTTAATCCCTGCATCTCAGAATCTCTCCAGATGCCTTCTACTTCCTTCCTTTATTTAGATGCATACATTCATGGGTGGAAAATGCCACTGATCACATCAAAACATTTTCCATAAGATGCAACTAACTTCCAGTCTTTCTTCTTTCTTACCAGAAGGACCCTATGTGACCAGAAGAAGTTACAATGGACTTACCAAGAGCAGGAGGAGGAGAGAAGCAACCAAGAGATGTAGACGAATTGTGGAGCTTACCAGAAGGACCCTATGTGACCAGAAGAAGTTACAATGGACTTACCAAGAGCAGGAGGAGGAGAGAAGCAACCAAGAGATGTAGACTGGAGTTGTGGAGCTTACCAGAAGGACCCTATAGGACCAGAAGAAGTTACAATGGACTTACCAAGAGCTGGAGGAGGAGAGAAGCAACCAAGAGATGTAGACTGGAGTTGTGGAGCTGGTGGCTGGTAGCAAGGACTTTTATACCATTTATAGGGTGTCCTGAACACTTGACTCATTTCTGAGTGTTTAGTTTGTTGAATATTTCAGCGCTCCCTATGGCATTTTTTTTAAAGGTGTTTAGCCTAATAGTACAGTTGGAGCATATTTTACCCTGTAGTCTTCCCATGTCATTCAATATTATAGGATTTGGTCAGAAGGTCTCCCCCAAGTTGACTTGAACCAGGTCAGGAATGAACCCGTGGCATCTCCTGGCTGACTACACTGGAAGAAAAGAGCAGCTTTGCTTGGAATGTACAAAATTTAACACTCCAATATTATTCTTTAGCTCTCCTCTGGTGTCCATTTCCTACTTCAGCCCTAAAACATTCAATCAAATTCTTTTCCAGTCCATTCTGGCCTCACTCAGGTCCTGGATCAATGTCTTCCAGTACCCAAATGACCCCGAAATGGGCAAACAGCATCTTTTGGTCAAGGGGTCTGATGTCCGTGGGCTCCTGTGTTTAGGACAAATACCATGGAGAACCTCTTTCACGTGATATATTGAGGGCCATGAGTTTTTCTAAAAAACTCATTAACCTATGCAGATTACTGGATGAAACATTGCTTGAAAGTTCAGGATTTATTTAGTTAAAAATAAGAACAATTAGAAACACAAATATTTCAAGACCTGCTAGCAGATACATCATGGCTTTTTGTGGGAAAGACAGCAGTAATTCTTAAGTTAGGGCCAACACATAAAGGGAACAGACTTTATATTACTTAAAATAATAATAGATTGTACTCTCATAATAGATTATTCATATGTATCAACAATTACTTTGCTAAGAAAGACGGTAATAACTTCTAGGTTAGGACTAATATGTGATGGGAACTTGATATGTACGTTATAAGAGGAGGGTAAACTATACTTTCACATGTATCAATAATTATTTGCCTAGCTGGTTGTCTCTTTTTCTCTTTAACCTAAGTGATGGGAACTGAGTATGTACTTTTAAAGATAAGAATGGATTGTATTTTTACATGGGTCAATGATTATTCTGCCAGCTGGTTGTTTCTTTTTTTTTCCCTTTATCTTTCTGCAAATGCTAATATATAATAAAAATAAAAATATATACAAAAATAAGAACAATTAGAAAACTGAATACACATGTACTATGGACATGTTTAATCCACTTGTACTATATGGAACGTTCTACAATTCCAAAGAGCCAGCTTGGTGTAGTGTTTAGGAGCGCGGACTTCTAAACTGGAAAGCCAGGTTTGATTCCCCACTCCTCCTCCACATGCATCCAGCTAGGTGACCTTGGGCTTGCCATACAACTGATAAAGCTGTTCTGACCGAGCAGTAATATCAGGGCTCTTTCAGACGCACCTCATAGAATCATAGAATCATAGAATTGGAAGGGACCATAAAGGCCATCTAGTCCAGCCTCCTGCTCAATGCAGGATAAGCACAAAGCATCCTAAAGCATCCAAGAAAAGTGTGTATCCAACCTTTGCTTGAAGACTGCCAGTGAGGGGGAGCTCACCACCTCCTTAGGCAGCCTATTCCACTGCTGAACTGACTGTGAAATTTTTTTTCCTGATATCTAGCCTATATCATTGTACTTGTAGTTTAAACCCATTACTGCGCGTCCTTTCCTCTGCAGCCAACGGAAACAGCATGCTGCCCTCCTCCAAATGACAACCTTTCAAATACTTAAAGAGGGCTATCATGTCCCCTCTCAACCTCCTTTTCTTCAGGCTGAACATTCCCAAGTCCCTCAACCTATCTTCATAGGGTTTGGTCCCTTGGCCCCAGATCATCCTCGTCGCTCTCCTCTGTACCCTTTCAATTTTATCTATGTCCTTCTTGAAGTGAGGCCTCCAGAACTGCACACAGTACTCCAGGTGTGGTCTGACCAGTGCCGTATCCAATGGGACTATGACATCTTGTGATTTTGATGTGATGCCCCTGTTGATACAGCCCAAAATGGCATTTGCCTGTTTTACCGCTGCATCACACTGCCTGCTCATGTTTAGTTTACAATCCACAAGTACCCCAAGGTCTCGTTCACACACAGTGCTACCTAGAAGCGTATCCCCCATCCAGTAGGCATGCTTTTCATTTTTCTGACCCAGATGCAGAACTTTACACTTATCTTTATTAAATTGCATCTTGTTCTCATTTGCCCATTTTCCCATTGTGTTCAGATCTCGTTGAACTCTGTCTCTATCTTCCGAAGTATTTGCCAGTCCTCCCAATTTGGTGTCGTCTGCAAACTTGATGAGTAGTCCCTCCACCCCCTCATCTAGATCATTAATAAATATGTTAAAAAGTACTGGGCTGAGCCCTGAGGTACCCTGCTACTCACCTCTCTCCAGTCTGATGAAACACCATTGACAATAACTCTGAGTACGGTTCTCTAACCAATTCCCTATCCACCTAACTATCTGAAAATCCAGATTGCAGTCCTTCAATTTATCCATCAGAACATCATGGGGAACTTTATCAAAAGCTTTACTAAAATCCAAGTAAACGACATCAACCGAATTTACACGATCCAACAAACCTGTTACTTAGTCAAAAAAGGAAACCAGGTTTGTCTGGCAGGACCTGTTGGAGACAAATCCATGCTGACTTCCTTGGATCACCAAATTGTCCTCCAGATGTTTGCAGATTGCTTCCTTTAATATCCATTATCTTACCCACAACAGAGGTCAGACTCACTGGTCTGTAGTTTCCCGGGTCATCCTTCCTACCTTTTTTGAAGATCAGAATAACGTTTGCTCTCTTCCAGTCTTCCGGGACATCTCCAGTCCTTAAAGAGGTCCCGAAGATGATGGACAAGGGGTGTGCAAGTTCTCCAGAAAGTACTTTGAGCACTCTCGGGTGCATTTCATCCGGCCCAGGGGATTTGAACTCATCCAGTGCAGCTAAATGCCTCTTGACAACCTCTCTGTCCATGTTAACCTGCCACCCAGACACTATCTTTGGCTACTGCCATCTCTAGATGTGCCTAAACCCTTTGACCTGTGGGAAAAAGTAGATGTAAAATAGGCGCTGAGCCTTTCTGCTTTCTCTGCATCTTTCGTTAGAGTTTGCCCATCCGCACCCAGAGGCTAGATAGTCATCTGACAGAAATGCTGATTTTTATGAACTTACACAGATTCTGAGTGGGTGGGCAGGAAATAATATGTCAGTGTTCATCTCTTGTGGACCTTCTTTGCATACCCAGAGAATTGCTAATCATCGCACCACTGTGGGATGATAGGTGAATATCCTCCAGGCCAGGCTGGAATCTGGAGATTTTGGGTGGAGGGATCTCTTGGGCATGGAATTGGGATCAAAGTGGGTGGACAGGTAGGCGTGAGTTCCTGTATTGTGCAGGGGATTGGACTACATGACCCTGAATGTCCATTCCAACTCTATGTTTCTATTATTCTTTGATTCTGTGACCCTTGTTTCCATATTTTATTGTATTTTATTTTTAGATTTCTACCCCACCGATCCCCAGAGGGCTCTAGGCGGTTCACAACAGAGATAAAATACACAATAATTAAATGTAACATCATTGCATTTTTTTAAATTTACTCCAAGGTTGATTCTGTGAAGATTCAAGGGGGTGGCAGGTTACAGTGGATGAGTGATAGGGTTGTGGTTGTCCTACATAGTGCAGGGGGTTGGACTAGATGACCCAGGAGGTCCATTCCAGCTCTATGATACTATGATTCTATGGTTCAATTTTAAAATTTGACTAATTCAGTTACAAAAATCTATGACCACCTCTTGTAGCATAAAGTATTAAGATGAACTACTGACTGGGGACCTTATGGAGAACAGACACATAGAACCATAGAGTTGGAAGGGGCCATATAGTCCAATCCAGTGCTCAATGCAGAATCAACCTAAAACATCAATTAGTCTTTGCAGTGATAACCTTCACATGGACTTTTCAATGGAGATGACACAACATTCTTCCAGAGATGACTCACCTCTGCTCCAGAGACACCACAACATTTCCTTGCAAAAATTATTCTCAAACCTTGAATTTTGAGGGTGAACATTTCTCAAGTACTTCAAGGTTACTTGGATGAACCAGGCTAATTTTATCCCATGAGATGACAAAAGCTAATTATAGTCAGCTGGGCTAATACTCCGATGGGAGACCACCAGAAGCATCTAGATTTGTTACAGAAAGGAAGGCAATGGCAAAAGAATTCTGTTCACCCTATGCCGTGAAAACTCCATGAAATCACCCCAAGTCACCTGTGAATTGATGATTCTTTCTACAACTATTTCCAGGGTGAGAGGATGAATTATTTGTGACATTCTAGAACTTCCGATCAATACTTGGCATCCAACCATTTTGCCGTCCACTTGATTTTCGACGGTTAGGTCATAGAGGCAAGAGAAGGGTTGGAAAAGCATTTTAATTAGACATTGGTATTTCAGAATGTATGACAACTGACCACAAAGAGTGGTGATTATTGGTCATTGTATGACCGAGGGCCGGGAATATGATATTGGTATACAATTACAGCAGACTATTGATAACCATGTACAGGAGGGCACCCGGTATTGGGTTTAGGTTTAGGATAAGAAAATGTTTGTAAATGAAAAATATTAAGAATTACTAGAAAATTATTAAACTAACCACACCTGGAGTACTATTTGCAGTTCTGGAGGAATCGTTTCAAAAAGGATATTGACAAAATGGAGAGGGTTCAGGGGAGGGTGACGAGGAGGACCCAGGACCAGAGGACTAGACCATATGAGGGACTTGGAAATGTTCAGCCTGGAAAAGGATTGAGAGGAGCCAGACTGGGTCTCTTGAAGTATCTGAAAGTGTCACATGGGCCTATTATGCACGGCCGCTGAAATGGTGGCATGGAGAACGAGGAGGAGGAAGAAGCTAAGCAAACCGATTATGCACGGGACGGAACACAACGGCGGCAAAACCCAGAGTATCCGATTATGCACGCAGATACTCCGGAGTCGCTTCTGGTTTCGCCCTGGTCCCAGGAAGCTCCACTTTCTTCCGCATCTCGCTAATGTGGCTTTTTCGGCGGCATACGTTGACTCTGCACCCGGTTGCCGCCTGCAGCATGCATAATTGGTGATTTTAGCCGCCGCCATTCCACCCCAAATGCAGACTTTCCACTCCGTGCATAATGGGCCTTGGAGGAGGGCAGGGAGTAGTTCTTGCTCACAGAAGAGAATAGGACCCACAGAAATTCGTTTAACTGATATGTAAAACAACACCAGCTATATATCGGTGGTAGAGGGGTTTTCACCGTCAGAATAGTTGAGCGGTGGAATAGGCTGCCTAAAAATTTATTTATTTGTTTGGTAGTTTGTTTATTAGTCAAGTTATATACCACTCCCCTCGGGTGAGCTCCCCCTCACTGGTGGTCTTCAAGCGATGTCTAGACAGATACCTATCATGGATAAGAAGAAGAAGAGTTGGTCCTTAGATGCCGCTTTTCTCTACCCGAAGGAGGCTCAAAGCGGCTTACAGTCGCCTTCCCTTTCATCTCCCCACAACAGACACCCCATGAGGGAGGTGAGGCTGAGAGAGCTCTGATATTCCTGCTCAGTCTGAACAGCTTTATTAGTGCTGTGGTGAGCCCTAGGTCATCCTGCTGGTTTTATGAGGGACAGCATGGAATCACACTTGGCTTGCCAGATTAGAAGTCCGCAGTCCTAACCTGGCTCTTGGAGTAGGCTGATTGTGCGTTGTACGTTGTGCGTTGACCATGGGGTTGGATTCGATGACCTGCACAGCCCTCTCCATGGGTTTTTAAAATCTAGTTGTAATATCTGTGCAACTATTCAACACATAGGATTTTATATGTGATGCTAACTCCTGAGTATCAAATTTCCCACAGGTTTCCCACTTGAAAATCTGGGCAATAAAACCGGAAAGATTTCATAATTTGTCAAAATTTCATTTAATAATTTTCTTAAAATTAAAATTTTGAAAATGAGACAGTGCCATGAAGTTACTGGCCGCACGACTAAGAACTATAGTGCCCTTGAGGGGTTGTAAGCCAATTAATGCTGTTTTCCCTTCCAACACTGTGGAACCTTAAAGCAAGTAATACCTCAGGCAGACTGCTCACAAACCATAAGGCAAATTCTATTGTTTGTCAAGATTCCTCACACCTCTTCCATATCCCCTCCATTTATACTAAACAGCTCCAGGAATTACCATAACCCATTGATTGCATGCCAGAAAGACATGGTCAGTGGCCTTAAGGAGTACATGCATACCAGCATTCTTTTGGGGGGAATTAATTTGGCCATGGCTTTATTGACCCCTCGGCAAGGTGCATTGGAACAGCATGGGTGGATCCTGCCATCTTGCGGCCAGCTGGCTGCAAGAAAGCCAAATTAAAATGGCTCTGTCCTGACCGAGTGGCTACTCAGTGTCCAGCTTCTCCCCACCTGCTGGAACCCAAGAGGGGTGGCAAGCAATAATGGATACTCTGTGGTCACAGACTGTCAGGAACCAGGCTGAGCCTAGCCTGCAGAGTCCGTGATAAAGGCACATCTGAGATTCAACAATAGTAAATCCAATAGTAAATCCAAAGAGAGCTTTATTAAGTCCACAGAACGCTGAAGCAAGCCAAGATCTTCCTAAGCAACGATCTTGATAATAACAAAGAACAATAGGAAACCCAGGGCAGATATAGAGCCCAGCACATAAGGGAGAGGGTACATAGGCATTTTGGCGGGAGAGCAAAAGGGCAGCAAAGGTGAGTTGATTCCCAAGAGGCCAGATGTTCCGGAATCTTATCTGAGTCGTTGCCACATTGTTGAGACTTGGGCTGTCTCCACAAGGACACTTATAGTGAGACTGATACATCAGCAACGAAAACTCCTGCTGGGAAAGGGAAGGGAGGCTAGGAGCCCACAGGCAGATTTATGGGTTTATGGCCTTGGCTTTACCAGGCTGGTGAGAAGCAAAGAGGCTTGCAAGAAAACAAAACTTAGCTGGCATGAATCGGGGTTCACGACACAGACCTTTATGTGGTTCCCCCTGCCACCTGGAAATGTGAGCCAGCTGGACCACCCCCCCTCTCCCCAAGAGTGGTATTGTGGCTCATGCCATGATGCCCCAACCATATGATGTGAAGGTCCCAGTCCCATATCTGAGTCCCACCTGTACCTTGAGGCATACTTGCCCACTGAGAAGACAATGTTGTCCCCCAGGATCAACAAGTATTGAGTCAAAGACGGAAATCCTGAAAGAAGTAGGTATGAGTTCAAGAATCCTGATAACTGGCCTCACTTCCATGATTGGTGTTGGTGACGAGGCATTCTCAAAAACATGGACTGGGCAAGAGAAAGAGGATTCGGACTGTTTTCGATTCAGTCCAAATTGATTCATCTGATTCGCTTATAGTGTCGTTTTGATTCAGATGAATTGATTAGAATATGGGCAAATGGATCTGGCACTATTGAAACCAATAAAAGAGGACAGTTCGAAATAAGTATAATTACAGAAGAAAAAACCTACCCTAAAGTAAAGGTAAAGGTATCCCCTGTGCAAGCACTAGGTCATGTCTGACCCTTGGGGTGATGCCCTCTAGCGTTTTCATGGCAGACTCAATACGGGGTGGTTTGCCAGTGCTTTCCCCAGTCATTACCGTTTACCCCCCAGCAAGCAAGATGGGTACTCATTTTGCCGACCCCGGAAAGATGGAAGGCTGAGTCAACCTGGAGATGGCTGCTGGGTTTGAACTCCCAGCCTCATGGGCAGACAGCTTCAGATAGCATTTCTGCTGCCTTACTACTTTGCGCCACAAGAGGCTCTACCCTAGGCTACCCTAGAATAGGCTATAATACCTACCCCAGGCTATAATAAACATTTAAATAATTTAACAATAAATATAACTAGAAATGAGAATATATAACTAGAATAATGAGAATGGCCGAACTGCTCCGATCTAAGGGCCATTCCGCACTCGTTCAAAATAGCACAATGGTTGCAAATTGAAATCACTACTGATTTGCTGCAATAAACAACGTCGTTGACAATCTGCAACACTCCTGAAACCGATCAGCAAAAAGCGCTTCATTGTAGCGCTTTCAGGGAAATCCCAAAAAGTGGATTCACCCTCCGGAAAGCACTACACTCTTGCAACCAATCTGCAACACTAGCGGGAAAGTTCTGTGCGTTACCATTGTTGCGGTTTCTGCAAAGTCCCGCCCCCTAGCTCTCTCCTCTGATCTTCTGGTGAAGAGATCGCCATTTTTTTTCTCGGAGCGAGCGGAGATCAACGCACTGGCAAGCCTTCGTTTACCCAGTTAGGCTTCCCTGGCTGCTTTAAGTCACCAAGCACCAAGCAACACACAGCCCCATTTGCTGGTTTATTTTTCCTTTATTTTTCACTCTATTTTCAGCCGAAAATCACGCCCGTGCGGGGGGGGGGGTCACTCGGTGGGAGTGTGGCAACGATGAAACGGCAGCTCAAACACCACCTGCTAGCTAGATGGGTCTCTCCGTTGCAACGAATTAACGCAGATTCGTTGCAACATGTTTTTTTTTTAAACCTTCCTTAAAGGGAAAGGGGCTTTTCGGGAGCATGATAACGACCGCCCATTGGCTGCTGATTTGATTGATGGCCAGAGGCGGGA
The DNA here is from genome assembly GCF_049243985.1 of Paroedura picta. Classification (NCBI taxonomy): domain Eukaryota; kingdom Metazoa; phylum Chordata; class Lepidosauria; order Squamata; family Gekkonidae; genus Paroedura; species Paroedura picta. The sequence goes on from NC_135369.1 coordinate 7,331,328, forward strand.
CAAAGCTCGGCAATAGCGATTTCTGCCAAGACCGGAAACCTGTGGGAAACAATAGAAACGCAACTGGATTCCACTACAAAGGCAGGTATGCATAACGACGAATTCCACTATTTAAAATGGTGTTTTTTCATTCCACAACCAATTTGCTACATAGATCCTGGTGCGGAATGACCCTAAGTTTTAACAGTCCAAATATAGAGAGCTTTTCTCTAAGGACATGTTTGGTCAAGTAGATTATCAGAAATTCCATTATTTGTGCAGATTTGTGCATGTTTGGTGTAGTGGTTAGGAGTGCGGACTTCTAATCTGGCATGCCAGGTTTGATTCTGCGCTCCCCCACATGCAGCCAGCTGGGTGACCTTGGGCTCGCCATGGCACTGATAAAACTGTTCTGACCGGGCAGTGATATCAGCGCTCTCTCAGCCTCACCCACCCCACAGGGTGTCTGTTGTGGGGAGAGGAATAGGAAGGCGACTGTAAGCCGCTTTGAGCCTCCTTCGGGTAGGGAAAAGCAGCATATAAGAACCAACTCTTCTTCTTCTTCTTCTTCTTCTTCTTCTTCTTCTTCTTCTTCTTCTTCTTCTTCTTCTTCTTCTTCTTCTTCATGTGGGGGAGTGCAGAATCGGACCTGGCTTGCCAGATTAGAAGTCCGCACTCCTAACCACCACACCAAACTAGCTATTAGCGGATACTAACCCAAATGAACTCATTGCTTGGAATGTCATTTTTATTCATAATTCTCTGCCTTTGTCAGTCAGTAACCTTTTATTGGCATAAAATGTATAAGACATATAAAAATAGGGTTTAAAATTTCAACAAAATAATAAAATGGGGTAACATGTCCAAACAGATCTTAAAATGATTAAATAAACTATAAGAGATAAAATACAAGGTAGGCAGCATATCATAAAAGCATCTTAGTTAAAACTCTGGCAACTAAAATGGTTATCTCTGGGTCTTTGTCAGAGAGCAGAAATTGCAAGGTCATAGATTTACTTACAGAAGGCTTGTTTCCCAGCAAAGCAACAAAGCTGTCATCCCGACACTGCTCATATAAGGGGCAATCTAACAAAATGTGTGAGACAGAGTCTGCCTTTGTATTTCCCCTGGTTTGTCTCTGAATTGCTGCATTTTTTTGCTTCTCTATTTTGCTTAGAACCCATGGTCTATGAGCACTAATACAAGAATGGAATGGACAACTACAGCAGCATGCTTTGTTGTTGTTGTTAGGTGCAAAGTCATGTCCGATCCATCGTGACCCCATGGACAATGATCCTCCAGGCCTTCCTGTCCTCTCCCATTCCCCGGAGTCCATTTAAGTTTGCACCTACTGCTTCAGTGACTCCATCCAGCTACCTCATTCTCTGTTGTCCATGCTAATGACCACCATCTTCAGCAACTGAAATAAAGAACTTATTATTATATATTAACTTTATTTTTATACTGCCTGTCCCATAGGCTGGCTATGGGCGGTGATGTGTTTCCTTTGTCAAAGGAGAGAGTAAATATGCATCATGATTGGCACCCTTGGAGAACAAGTGGAGTTAGTGTTTATATACTACTTTTCACTACCCAGGGGAGTCTCAAAGTGGCTTACAATTGCTTTCCTTTCCAACAACAGACACCCTGGGGGATAGGTAGGGCTGAGAGAGCTCTGACAGGACATCTTTGTGAGACAGCTGAATAGGAATGTGACTAGCCCAAGGTCACTCATCTGTCAGTTTGTGGAGGAGCCAGGATTTGAACAGCCCTTTTGATTAGAGGCCTCCACTTTTAACCACTATACCACTCTGGCTCTTTATACCATCCTCCACAAATTTGTCATGTTTAATTCATTATGACTGGTACCAGATTTCTGTAACCCAACATAGACTGCATTGCCTTCTATTCTGTCTTGAGTCTTTGAGTTTCAGTGTGAGAAGGGGAGTTTAAATAACATAAGGAGGAAATTGCAACTGGTGAAAAATTTGGCTGCCAGAGTCCTCATGGGAACATCATGGAAGTCCTATATTCAGCTGCATTGGTTACTGGTGGTGTTCTGGATCAAGTTCATGGTTTGATATTGACCTTTAAGACCATGAATGGGCCCAGTGTGTCGGAGGGACCATCTCTATCCCTACACTCCCTGAAGAGCTCTCCACTCTGTGGGTACTAACAAATTGGTCCATGTGAAGTTTGGCTGGCCTAGATTGTGGCCAGGGCCTTCTCAGGCCTTCTCTAGACCGTGGCCCCTACCTGGTGGAATCATAGAATCATAGAGTTGGAAGGGGCCATACAGGCCATCTAGTCCAACCCCCTGCTCAATGCAAGATCAGCCCAAAACATTCTAAAGCGTCCAAGAAAAGTGTGTATCCAACCTGTGCTTGAAGGCTGCCAGTGAGGGGGAGCTCACCACCTCCTTGGGCAGCCTATTCCACTGCTGAACTACTCTTGGAATGAGCTCTTGGAAATTTCAAGGGCCCTGGTGGAACCCACACAGTTCTGCAAAGCCTGAAAGATGGACGTCTTCTACCAAGCATTTGGTTGGGTCCCTCTCTTCCTCAGATATTTTTCAGATATCTTAGACATCATCACATCTTCCAGCCATCTACTTTGATTCATGGTGTTAGGTGGGGAGGGGGTTCATTCAGCTCACGTTGGTTGTCGGGGGGGGGGGAATGAACTTCCTCAAACAGGATTTCATGAAACCCTGGGGTTTCTTGACAGCACTGGATGAATTTTCTGATTGTGTGGCAGTTAATAAATTTTTAATAAATTTTCAAAATGTGTTAAATGTTTATTGGATGATATGACCATATAAGGTCGTATTTACTCCCCCCTCCAAAATGGCCAATGATGGGCCTAGAGGGGATGGGAAGGGGAAGGGCCTGAGTGGGCATGTACACAGCTATGCTTCCTAACAATATTTTGCACAATTGCAGCACTTCTGGGGTGTCTTAAAGCCTGCAGAATGTTTCAGCCTCTGCTTTTTCAGCCAGCCACCACTGCTCACCCCATGCACTGCCACCACTCCAGTTGGTATCCTTGGCCCGGCCTGCTGGCTCTGCAAGGGAGGCTGAAAGAGGGATGAGGGCTGGGCTTCACTTGCTCACTGTCTTATCCTCATCACTCCACCCTGCCTCTCTAACGACCTCTGTCTCTTCTAAGAGCAGAGACAGGGCCTGTAAAATGGAGCTCTTCCGCCAGGTATATGGTTGAGGCCAGGGTCGGCGAGGTAGATCTACCACCCCTCCCGCCCCATGATGTTGAAGCGAACAACATGGGGACCTCCTTTTCCACCTCTCTAGTAGCAGGGTCAGGAGTGGGGGTTTTCTTTTTCTGACATGTTGAAGGTATTTTTATGTCTTTTAATGGGGTTTTAATGGGGTTTTAAGACACTGCGACCCGCCACGAGCCGTAAGAGAGTACGGGAAATAAATTTAATAATAATAATAATAATAATAATAATAATAATAATAATAATAATAACAACAACAACAACAACAACAACTGCCCCTGAAGCCATCTGTCATCCCCATATCATCCCTCATCTCCCTGCAGCTTTCTTCTCCCTCGCCAACCTTCCTTTCCATCAGAATGACACCACTCTTCCTCCTTGTATCACTTCCGCTATGGACTTCCATTGCATTTTCCCCCTAGGGTGCTGCACAACATGTTTTCACATCAAAAATGGTGCTGCTTCTATAGTTTAATTTTAGGACCATTCATTGTTCTACCTCCTTTTTCGGCCTGTATTTTCATCTTTGGGTAATATGCAATTGGAACTGGGAAGATAAAATCTTCTTAATGCCCTAAATAAAAGTGATGGGCACTGGAGTAGATGAGTTTCAAGAAGATTAGTGGTGAGGTCAGTTGTCATTTTCTGGAGCAATAGGAGTTAAATAGCCTATTGCTGGAAGTTAGGTGTCTGCGGAGGACAAATACTTTGTGGTCTTTTTAGGTCATGCCTGAACATGTATGACTCACTGTAGATCTAGAAGGATCTCTGTTCTGTTCCAGCAAGCCACATGAAGAGGCAACATTGCTTTCTACTGAGCCATTGAACTCAATGAGGACTCCTCTAAGTGGCACCTGCTCAACATGGTGTCATGGACTTTCTCTCAACAGTTAAGGAACCATGTATTGAAACTAGGTGTCATGGTCCCGCTGATGCCTCCTTGGCCCTCTGAGGCATTGCCACAGCAACCAGAGCCAGCTGTTACACATCCATCAGCCGGGTAGTCAGTGTTGGCTGAAGATTCCCTTGAACGCAATGAAGATCAAGCAGAGAGTGAAAGGAAGAAGCTGGTCATGTGCCCAGACTCAGTTCCAGCACAGCCAGTGTCAGACGACAGCCCGGAGGAGTTTGCACAGCGCTTGAGACGGAGGAAGCGCATAATGGTCACAGAGTGCAGAAGAAGCGCGAGGCTGCTGGCTCGATGTCAGCATAGACCAGACTACTGCTTCAGGGGAGAGTGATTGATGCCCCAGCTGGAATCACTCAGCTCATTAGCAAGGCTGCTTTTAGGCAGGGCTGCAGCAGTGTTTTGGCGTGGGTGTACTGACCCTCCCGTCCGGCTTGGGTTCCCTTTCCTCTGCATGAGTTAGGGGAGGGGAAAGGGAGCCAGCCAGCCAGCCAGCCAGCCAGCCAGCCAGCAGCTTCTCATAGAACAAAGAAAATCTCTGCTGATTCTGGAGCAATTACTTTAAAACAGATTCCAGAGGGAAACAGAGAAAAAATAAATATTAGGAGGAAAGTTTTGCAACCGGGAAGCCTTTGAACTGACTCCCTGACCAATCAGGGCTTTTGTACAATGTTAGAGGCTGGGCAGCAAGTTAGTTTGGGAAAAAGCAGAGAGCTGCACCTTTACTCATGCCGATTTTTCAAATAACAAGGGTTCTGTCCACTCCAGGATATCGCGGGAAAAAGGTAGGGTTACTCCAGATCGATCCTGCTTGTTGCAAATAAAAAATTTAAATCATCTCAAATCAAAACGGAAATCACATTCCATGTAGACAGCAGGGACTGAATCGACCTGGGATTGGAATAAAAGCTCCGTGCAGATTCAGCCCTGGTCTGTGCTCCTCCCTTCCCCACTTTCAAGTTGTTAGAAATAAGATGCAACTGAATCCACAAAGAGAAATTTTTATGCAGGCAGAAGCTTTATTGGGAAAAAGGAAGAGAGGGCAACATCATTTCCACTGAAGCAGTTTCAGGGATAACATGCATGGCTGCTTTACTCAGTAAGCACTGACTTTTCCACTGCTGAGATAACTAAAAAGCTACAAAGCAAACTAATACATAAACAAAGGTTATTGTTGAGGACAGAAGACCTTTGTGGACACCTGAAAGATCTGAAGATCCACAAAGTGTTCCTACCCTTCTGGCCTTGAAAGCAACCTACGTTTAGGAAAATGAAATGAAACATAGGAGAGAAAAAATGTCCGTGAGATTAGAGAGAACACAAAGAAACTTTATCAATCTTGTTAAGCATCATTCGATCCTGATTTGAACTTGGAAGTGACATTCTTTCAGACATCATGTCCGTGAAGTCGACAGCCGTCAATCCGTTCCATACTTTTCCGGTAGCCGTTTCATTCTCATCCTTACGAAGCTCCCCTCGAAGTTTAACAGGGAGGACAGAGGCGCCCGCAAGGCGGACAGCCGGAGCAGGCTGTGTACCCTCCCACCTGAAGAGGCTCACAGGAGGCAGCCAGAACTGGTCCTGGGATTATAACCGTAGAGGGAGGTGGCTGGATCACAACTTCTGATGGTGGGATTTGGTTGATGCAGGAGACGCTGGCCCCAGGGGCGATGCCGAGGCAACGGGCCGATGTCGAGTTACCGCAGCAGGAAGGGGAGCAACACGAACTGGGACAGCAGCTCATCGAGCCCAGACCGCCTGTCGGGTAGCTACATGGGGAACACGGAGAGCAGCATGGCTGGGGGCAAGATGGGACGGCACAAGACGGAGGACAGCAAGACATCTTGGGAAGGCTGAGATGAGTCTGGAATTAAATTTGGAAAGGATGGGAGAAGAACAGTGTGAAAAATTGAAGAACAAAGTCATCAAGGTGTCAAGTTTCATGTATGGTTCATAAGTTCAATGTAAACTGCCCTGAACCTCCGGGGATGGCGGTATATAAATGAATGAATGAATGAATGAATGAATGAAAGGTGTAACACTTCTGCTCATTTAACGGAGGGCAGGAAAAGGATCCTGTTGGCAGCAGAGAATAGACCCACAGTCATGGGTAGATGTAGTCATGAGTACATGTAAAATGGTATTGGGGAGGAGATGGTGAACTCCCTCTTACTAATAGTATTCAAACAGGAGATGGACATGTTTACCATGGATACTTTAGGCTGATCCTGCATTGAGCAGGGAGTTGGACTAGATGGCCGGTTTGGCCCTTTCCAAGTCTATGGATTCTAAATCTAATTCAGCTCAGCAAGACTTATGGTTCAGAGAGAGAGAGAGAGAGAGAGATCATTTCCTTTGTTATCACTTGAGCAAAGTCCTTTAACATAACCTCAGAAACTGAATTTGAGCCTATTTTTTTAAGATTGAAAAATTCCACAGGAAATGCAATTAAAAATATTGCACAATTGATTGCAATACCTCTAGAGGTAGGGGGTAGGGGTAGGGGTAGAGGGGGGGCTTTCCGCCCTATTGTTGCGCTGTTGGTCCACTGTATTGCATTTTTTTTGTTCATTTTAATAGGGTTTTAATGGGGGTTTTAACTGGACATCTGAGCCTCTTGTGGCGCAGAGTGGTAAGGCAGCCGTCTGAAAGCTTTGCCCATGAGGCTGGGTGTTCAATCCCAGCAGCCGGCTCAAGGTTGACTCAGCCTTCCATCCTTCCGAGGTTGGTAAAATGAGTACCCAGCTTGCTGGGGGGTAAACGGTAATGACTGGGGAAGGCACTGGCAAACCACCCCGTATTGAGTCTGCCATGAAAACGCTAAAGGGCGTCACCCCAAGGGTCAGACATGACTCGGTGCTGGCACAGGGGATACCTTTACCTTTTTAACCTGCCACAAGCCTACTTGGGAGTGGTGGGTAATAATAATAATAATAATAATAATAATAATATATAATAATATAATATAATATAATATAATATAATATAATATAATATAATATAATATAATATAATATAATATAATATAATATAATATAATATAATCCTGACGTGACAAAAGCAATTTGCAATGTGTGGCCCGTTCCTGCTGCACACTCAAGGAGCCAAGGGGGGTTAAGCAAGACTGGCAGCATATGGGAAGATGTTATCAAAACAGGAATGCCAGCATCCAGTTAGTCATCATCCAAAAGGTAAAATTATCCATACAATTTAAAACTAGGATTAGCTATAGAATATACATATTAACAAGGTTTTGTCAGCTTGGGGCATGATACTGCCTGGAGATATGGTGGTAGACCATGAAGCTGGGAGGGTCAGAGGAATGAAGAGACATCAGTGGAGAATCATGCCGTAGATTCGACATTTCTAATGGCCCATTTCATCCAGAACCAATGATCTCTACTGTTTGGAGATTGGTTGCAATAAGAACCAACTCTTCTTCTTTTCTATATCAACACCTACACATTTCTCAGAGACCCAAGTGCATGTCCTATTATCTCTGCCTCTAAATCTCTCCAGGTGTCTTGAACCAACTTATAGAATCATAGAATCATAGAGTTGGAAGGGGCCATACAGGGCATCTAGTCCAACCCCCTGCTCAACGCAGGATCAGCCCAAAGCATCCTAAAGCATCCAAGAAAAGTGTGTATCCAACCTTTGCTTGAAGACTGCCAGTGAGGGGGAGCTCACCACCTCCTTAGGCAGCCTATTCCACTGCTGAACTACTCTGACTGTGAACATTTTTTCCTGATATCTAGCCTATATCGTTGTACTTGAAGTTTAAATCCATTCCTGCGTGTCCTCTCCTCTGCAGCCAACAGAAACAGCATCCTGCCCTCCTCCAAGTGACAACCTTTCAAATACTTAAAGAGGGCTATCATGTCCCCTCTCAACCTCCTTTTCTCCAGGCTGAACATTCCAAAGTCCTTCAATCTATCTTCATAGGGCTTGGTCCCTTGGCTCCAGATCATCTTCGTCGCTCTCCTCTGTACCCTTTCAATTTTATCGACGTCCTTCTTGAAGTGAGGCCTCCAGAACTGCACACAGTACTCCAGGTGTGGTCTGACCAGTGCCGTATACAATGGGACTATGACATCTTGTGATTTTGATGTGATGCCCCTGTTGATACAGCCAAAAATGGCATTTGCCTTTTTTACCGCTGCATCACACTGTCTGCTCATGTTTAGCTTACAACCCACAAATACCCCAAGGTCTCGTTCACACACAGTGTTACCTAGAAGCGTATCCCCCATCCAGTAGGCATGCTTTTCATTTTTCTGACCCAGGTGCAGAACTTTACACTTATCTTTATTAAATTGCATCTTTCCAGGAAGGAACTTCCTTCCTTCCTTCCTTCCTTCCTTCCTTCCTTCCTTCCTTCCTTCCTTCCTTCCTTCCTTCCTTCCTTCCTTCCTTCCTTTCTTCCTTCCTTCCTTCCTATACAAAAATCCATGTTTGAAAAATATGACTGATTGCATCAAAGCCATTTCCAAAGGAGAAGCATTTTCAACTCGCTTCTTTCCTTTCTTACCATACATATCCTATCCAACGAGAAGAAGTGACAATGGACTTACCAAGAGCAACAGCAGCAGAGAAGCAAGCAAGAGATGCTGAGCAGAGTTGTGGAGTTGGTAGCAGGTGTCTCCTGCTTTTATACCATCTTTTGGGAGCACTGAATGCCTGACGCATTTTGGAGTGTTTATTAGGGATTTAAGTGTTCCCCATGGCCTTGTTGAGGCGTTTAACCTAATATTACACTGTGTGCATATTTTACCCTGTAGACTTCCCTCATCACTCAATATTATAGGACTTGGCAAGAAGTTCTACCCAAGTTGACTTGAGTCATGTCAGGAATGAACCTGCGGCATCTCCTGGCTGACCACAATGGAAGCAAATCTCTGGATTTTCCTGGAAGACACAAATCATAATATTATAGCATGGTACTTGGGCTTGCCTTTGGTGTCTGTTGTCCACATTGGCCCCAAAATTGAGTCAAATTATGGCTGTTCAGTCCTTTCTGATTGCCCTAGTATTCACTAGGTTGCCCTAGTATTCTGGTTGGCCTAGTATTCACCAGGACCACTCCTGGTTTGACATCTTTGGGTGAGATTCTGCTTACTCAACTGGCCCTGAAGAATATATACTTTGAATTAAGGAACATCCTCCTATCAAGGGGTCTGATACCCCTGCACTACTGTGGTAGGGCAAATGTTATTTGGGACCCTTTTGCCTGAATGCCTGCTATTGAGACCCTATTGCCTGGGTTTGAAGATTTTATCACAAACCTCCTTAGGTTGTACAGCTGGCTGGATGAAGGGAGATTATTTTAAATGTCGGGATTTATTAAGATAAAAAAAAGAAGCAAGAACATTTAGAAAATTAAATAATTTCAAAGAAGTGCACAATTATTTATTGCTGAGCTGCCCCTTTCCATAGCAATTGCAGGTCAGCTTACAACAAATATGATAAAATCCCCATACAATCTTTAAACCCTGCCCCAGAATAAATAAAAAGAGTAAGGCCTCTGTGGGAGGAGTTAGGGCGGGACCCGTCCGGGATAAAAACTCGCGAAGCGGCTCCTGATTGGCCCTCTCCAAGTGCCACTTGGCCCGCCCTGGACTCCTCACACACGGACTCCTCACACACGCGGCGAAGGAGCGCCCAGGTCCGGCAGAAGCCTTGCCCACCCAGCCCCGCCGTTCTCCCACCCAGCCCCGCTGCATTTTGCCCGCTGCATTTTGCCCGCTGCATTTTGCCTAGCGCCCACTGCATTTTGCCTGCAGCGGGCTTATTTACTAGTAGATAGATAAGATATAAACATTCATTACTATAAAAACCTATTGATCACTCCATCCTGTGATCATTCTCTCCCAGGTCTGAATCACAGCAGTTGGGGAGGGGAGTGGCCTGCTCAACAGTCCTGGCAAGGGGCTGTGTGTGTGTGTTGATATGGCACAGTGTGGCCTTGGCTCCAACCTGTTGAAAGACCACCATGTTGGAACTTATCTGCACTAGAAATCCTAACTTGTATATCCTTTCCAAAGCAAATGTTAGTAACTCAAATGGTGAGGAAGGAGATCAAGGACAGGAGGCCTACAAACCTGGTCAACTGAGATTTATCATAGAATCATAGAGTTGGAAGGGACCCCTGGGTCATCTAGTCCAACCCCTTGCACCATGCAAGACCCTCACAACCCTATTGCTCATCCCCTGAAACCTGCCACCCCCTTGAATCTTCACAGAATCAGCCTCTCCATCAGATGGCTCTCCAACCTCTGTTTAAAAATCTCCAAAGATGGAGAACCCACAACTTCCTGAGGAAGCCTGTTCCACTGAGAAACTGCTCTGACTGTCAGGAACTTCTTCTGGATGTCAATGAGAGAAGGAAGCCATGTAGGTATCAAGAATGTGTTCACAAGAGTACATGTTCTTGCGATGAACTGGGAATCACATAGTGTTCTCCTGCTTTGACATGGTACTGTGACCTGTGTATTTTGTTCTGTCATGATATTCCAGAATGCACAACTAACTACAAATAGAGGTAATTATTGGTCATTATATGACAGAGGGCCAAGAATGTGATATTGGTTTACAACAGACTCGCTGTCTGAGTCAAACTAACACAGGTATTAATCAATAACCAGGTGCAGGTGTGCACCATAAATTGTGGTGCAGTTTAGGATTGGGAAATATTAATCAATAGATATTATTATAATAATTTGTGAATTATTAAATATTATCAGTGCGTTCATGAAACAAGGTAGTAAGTATAACACTAATTCAGCTCTTCAAGATATTTATTTATTTTTTTATTTATATCCCACCTCTCCCAGTACTACCGGCTAGAGGCGGCTCACAATAAAACAATAAACAGTAAAACATATCAATGGTTGCACAGTAACCAGCCTCCATTAAAATAAACTAATATCCAGCCAAAAGAAAATGGGAGGGAAAAAAAAAACAGTCCCCAACTCCACCACTCCAGCAGCATTCCCATAGTTGGCATAGATAGCTATCTGGTTGTGATCTTTAAAAAAAAAAAAAAAGCATAAAGTTGATATTTGATATGTATATCTTGCTCCTTTACATCACTCTAATATCTGGAGCAGGTCCAGAGGAGGTCAAGAATGATGGTGAGGGGTTTGGAGACCAAGATGTATGAGGAACGTTTGTGGGAGCTTGGTCTGTTTAGCAAGGAGAGGAGATGACTGAAAGGGGATCTGAAAACCATCTTCAAGTATTTAAAAGGCTGCCATATGGAGGATGGAGCAGAATTGTTCTCTCTTGCCCTGGAGGATCGGGCTAGAACCAATGGGATGAAATTAATGCAAAAGAAATTCCGTCTAAACATCCAGAAGAAGTTCCTGACAGAGCCATTTCTCAGTGAAACAGGCTTCCTCGGGAGGTGGTGGGTTCTCCATCTTTGAGATTTTTAAGCAGAGGCTGGAGAGCCATCTGACGCAGAGGCTGATTCTGTGAATATTCAAGGGGGCAGCAGGTTACAGTGGATGAGCGAGAGGGTTATGAGTGTCCTGCATTGTATGGGTGATTCGACTAGATTACTTCCAACTCTATTATTTTATGATTCTATGGCTGCATAAATACACCAGGTGGGACCCCAGGACCATAACACCAGGCACCCTCTCCATGGCCTCAACCCAATGTCTGGTGGATGAGCTCTGTCTTGCAGGCCCTGTGGAACCTTGACAGCTCCATCAGGGCCCTTAGCTCCTCCAGGAGCTCATTCCACCAGGATGGGGCCAAGGCTGAATAGGCCCTGGCCCTGGTCGAGGCCAGGACGATGTCCTGGGGTCTTGAGACAACCAGTAGCTTTGTACCCACAGAGTGGCATGCTCTACGGGAAGCAGTCAGACAAGCAGTCCCTCAGATAGGAAGAACCTATCAGATAGGAAGAACCTATATAGCTTTAAAGGTTATAATCAAAACTTTGAACTTGATTTGGAAACAGACTGGTAACCAGGGCAATTGTTGTAGCACCAGCTGGATATGGGACCTCCAAGGTGTTTTAGTGAGGACCCTTGCTACCTGATGTTACCTTTTCATTGTCAAATTTCCAGCTGTTTTTTCAGCTTCTGGGCAATAAAACTGGACCGATTTTGTAATTGGTCATCGTTTCATTTAAATCCTATTTTCTTAATATTCTATTGCTGAAAACAAGGCAGTTTCATGCTCTAATTGACTGCAAGACTAAACCCATAACTATAGTGTTCCTGAGGGGCAACAAGCCAATTACTAATTTCCCTTCATACACTGTGGAATGTCAAAGCTAATTGTACCTCAGACAAATTGTTTATTAACCATAAAGAAAATTCCATTGTGTGTCAGGATTTCTCACAACTCTACTATATTTTTCTCTGTTTAAAGGTCTGAGTGTTAGGCCCCTCTCTGGACATAAGGAGTACTTCATCCCTGGGCCTCCTTTTAAATAACACTACAATTATGGGCAAGTATGGCTAGGCTAGAGAGCTTCCTCACATGTGTTTGCTTGCCAGGAATAAAACATGCTTAGTCTTGTAAGATGTCATGTCCCTTCAGAAGAATCTTGGATCTTGCAGAATGCACCAAGTGTCTGGTCTCTGACCTTTCCATCATCCTAGAATGGGTAAACAATGGTATCAACAAACTCTGGCTGTTTCTTAAGGCCTGTGATAACCCTTCGCACTATCTGCACACCTGGATTTATTCTTTGCTAGATTCTTTCCCTGATTAATTTATCCACTCCAGCCATTTTCCCGATCCATGATTGTCAGATCAGCAAGCTCAATATAGCCTAAATCATTAAATCTGGGAACCCATTAAGATGAGGATACAAATATTGCAATTATTCAAGAAACTCCTCTATAAATTACTTCACTCTCTGGAAGTTCACCAATAACCCAATCGAGAATATTTTGTCACAGACTTACTAGAGCCACTAGCAAGTCTCCATGGTTTTTTTTTAAAAAATAGGAATTACATAAGAACTTTTTTAAAAAGCATAAAGTTGACAATTGATATGTTTATCTTGCTCCTTTACATCACCCTAATATCATTCACCAGATACTACATTTTTTCCAGAGTTTGAATTTTTCAAAAAAAAAAGTCTCAATTTCTTTATTGCATACCAGAAATCAATTCTAGCTCATTGTTGTAGGGGCTAGCAGCCCAACCTTAGCACCAGGATGTGAAATAGGGTATTAAAACAACCACACTTTTAAAAAGAAAGCCGGCCTTTGGAAATTGGATGGAGGTTGGACAGGGCACCCTCATTGGTTGTCTGTAGAATTGGGAATTATTTTTAGAAGAGGCTCTCACAGCAGTACTGCAAATTTGGTGCCTCTGCCTCAGCCTCAGCCTCAGCCTCAGCCTCTCTAGACCACTTAACACACAGAAAGGAAAAATTCCCCATTCATTTTAAGGGCATAATTGATATTAATGGCACCAAATCACTTCAGATTTTGGACCATTCTGGATATGGCCTAAATCAATTTGGTAAATCCAAGCCAGAGAACCCTTCTTTAGGCACTTTAGGCCAAATCCAAAATGGCCTTCTGTTTATTTGTTTTTGCACATGGCTACATGGAATATCCCTCCATGTGTAAGCTGATGAACCTTCATGAGTTACATTGTAACAGAGCTTAAAGGGTAGGCTCCCAATATTATCTGTGCCTCTATATTCCAAAGATTCTACCTGCTACATGCTTTAATGGTTCCCAGATATAGATCACTATACGCTAAAGCCAGTGTCTGGCCGCAAAGGGAATAAGCAGGTAGATTATCAAGATTTCCACTCCTAAGTGATACCATTTCATATGTTTTCATGGCCACAAAGAGAATGATGGCCATGATAATCGGATCACAGTCTGCAACCCAAAATTCTGTATAGCCCTTCTGTATAGCCATAGATTGGAGCAATACTATTAGGTGGAACGGATCCAAATGTGATTATTGCAGTTGCAGAAATGTTTGCCCATGGCATTTAATGGTACTACTTTTTAATGTAACTGTTTGTTTGTTTGCTTGTTCATTCCTTTGTTAATTTATTTATATTTATACACTGTGTGTGTGTGTATCTATATAGTATCTATACTAAATTTTATATATTTATATGCATTATATTTGTATATTTATATGCTGCTCTCCCTTTTGGCTCAGGGCACTTTACATTTATGGATGGCGGCAGGGGCCCCAGGGCTTCAGTTGGTAGCTGGTGGTTTGTCCCCTCAATTACAGCCAGTTTTGTGTAGTGGTTAGGAGTGTGGACTTCTAATCTGGCGAGCTGGGTTCTGCACTCTCCCACATGCAGCCAGTTTGGTAACTTTGGGCTCGCCACAGCACTGATAAAGGTGTTCTGACCGAGCAGTGAAATCAGGGCTCTCTCAGCCTCACCCACCTCACAGGGTGTCTGTTGTGGGGAGAGGAAAGGGAAGGCGACTGTAAGCCGCTTTGAGCCTCCTTCGGGTAGAGAAAAGCGGCATCTAAGAACCAACTCTTCTTCTTGACCAAAAGCCTAGTGAAAAAGCTCCTTTTGGCAGGCTTCTTGCACTGGCAAGGACCTGATGTCATCTGATGTCCTCATTCTCTCCATTTGTATTTCCCCTTGTCTGTTTGTGAATTGCTGTCCTGTTTTCTTCTGTGTTTTGCTTCTGCCCAGTGGGAATGGTTTGGATGAGGACATCAAAATAATGATGCCCAGATACTTCCATAACTGGTATAAAAAGTCCCATTTCCTTTGACATCGGCATATTGATTGACAGCCCTTCATAGTATCATCTATCATGAATTTGTCATATTTCGTGTATTATGACTCGTAACAGATTTCTATAACCTGACATTAACTACAATTGAGAGACAACAATGCAGTGGTTAAGAGTAGTAGCCTCTAATCTGGGGAACTGGTTTTGATTTTCCCACCTCTGCACATGCAGCCAGCTGGGTGACCTTGGGCTAGTCACAGTTCTCAGAGCTCTCTCAACCCCACCTCCCTCACAAAGTGTCTGTTGTGGGGAGAGGAAGGGTAGAGGATTGAAAGCCACTTTGAGATTCCTCCAGGTAGTGAAAAGTGGGGTATAAAAACCAACTCTTCTTCTTCTACATTAACTGCAACTCTGTCATCCACCATAAGTCATCAAATAAAAAAGGCTTGTCCCCACTTTTCAAGTTCTTAGAAATCAACTGAATCCACAAGAGATATTTTAAGGCAGACAGAAGCTTTATTGAAAGAAAACTAGAATGGGTAACATCATTTACAGGGAAGCAATTTCAAGGATGACAAACATGCCTTGGCTTTCCCACTGCTCATTTAGCTGGGATAACTGAAAGACGACAAAGTAAATGAATATAGAAATGAACAAAGGTTATTGTTGAGGCAGGAAGGCCTTGGTGGGCCCTGAAACAATGGGAGACACACACAGAGTAGATGGTCATAGTCTTCTGAACCAACATAAGAATAGGAAAATGAAAAGAAGCTTAGAGGGGGGAAATTAGGGTGAGACTAGGGAGAATACCAAGGAACGACTACATATTTGTGGTCATGGGCTTTGGAAATTTTGTTAACCACCAACTGATATTGATTTGAACTAAGCAGTGCCGTTCTTCCTGAAACCCGAGTCTATGAAATCGTCAGCCGTCAATCCGTTCCATACTGTCCAGGTAGCCGTTTCATTCCCATCAGTGTGAAGCCTGGCTCAACAGGGACACATGCACCCACATGGGGGGCCACCAGCACAGGCTGTGTACCCCCCAACCCGCATGGGCTCACAGGAGGCAGCCAGAATTGGCCCTGGGACGATCACGGTGCAACAGGGTGGCTGGATCATCACTTCCGAGGGTGGGATCTGGTTGACGCAGGCAACGCTGGCCCCGCTGGTGACTCCAAGGCAACGGGCTGGTGTGGGGCCCCCACAGCAGGAAGGGGGGCAGCAGGGACTGGGGCAGCAGGGCTGGGGGCAGGACGGGACGGCGCAGGATGGAGCACAGCAGCAGGACATCTCGGAGAGGAGGAGGGGAGTCTGGAATGACATTACATGTTTAACAACCTTTGGCTACAGCCTGCTGCAATGTCAGATAGTGAAGATGGGTTAAACAAGCGTAGCCGCTCTTGCGGGTGGGCATCAGAAGGTATCAGAACTGCCTTGCCGCAATTTAACCAGGCCTAATCTAGAAGGTTAGGAAAGGACAAAATGCATTCAGCCTTTTCTACAATTTCCCATCTGATTTAAATCTTTGCTAGTTTTTCAAACTCTGTAAATGGCTCATCCTGGTCATATAGTGGTAGGACACAGAGAAGGGAGGATTAAAGGTAAAGGTATCCCCTGTGCAAGCACCAGGTCATGTCTGACCCTTGGGGTGACGCCCTCCAGCGTTTTCATGGCAGACTCAATACGGGGTGGCTTGCCAGTGCCTTCCCCAGTCATTACCGTTTACCCCCCAGCAAGCTGGGTACTCATTTCACCGACCTCGGAAGGATGGAAGGCTGAGTCAACCTTGAGCCGGCTGCTGGGATCAAACTCCCAGCCTCATGGGCAGAGCTTTCAGACTGCATGACTGCTGCCTTCCCACTCTGCGGCACAAGAGGCTCTAAGGGAGGAGTAGAGGCGTAGAAATACATCATTGGAGTATAATGCCAGGGTGTCCCCACTCAAAATGGTCCACTTCAGCCAAGGGAGATTATTTCTACTGTCTGTAGATCAGGTGTGATTCGGGGAGATTGTCAGCCCACACCTGGAGGTTCACAGCCCTCATATGAGCTGAAAACAGAATGCACGGGACTTCCACCCTTCCTTACCATCATTCAGCTGTCCAAGGTTCTGTATTGGTGGCCTACCAATTTTCTTAGTACATTTAGTACTACATCAACGTCCGTCTGTTTCCCAGACAGACAAGTACACTTTCTCTTTATATCCCTGCCTCTGATTCTCTCCGGGACCCATTCGGCACTGGCGCCATCATAAGGAGCTGCTTCTGTGTGTTTCAGCTGGGGTACATTGCTCTCCATCTTCCTGGGTCCAGACAGTGGAGCGTTTCTCCTCTATAACTAGCCCATCCAGATGAGGCAGGCAGAGTGTTGAGTTTCTGCCATGCTGTGGGGCGATCGGGGCCAATTTTGATTTTTAAGAATGGAGTATTGAGTAACAATACAATACCCAATTCTTTAAAAAAATGCCCCAGGCAGCTCTGCTGCTGTGAAGCATGGTGAAGCCACCTGGGGCATTTTTTGTCCCTTCCCAGATGCCGTAGTCATGGCCACAGAAGAAGAGGATCATGCCAGGATGGCCTTAGTCTTACTCACCTCATGGTCTGGGCCTGACATAGGCCCCAGCAGTGCAACGTTCCCGTGCTTTGGGGGGAAGGGGATGAGGGCCTGAGTCAGGCCAGGCCTGGGAAGGACCCAGCTTGGCCTCAGTGTCATGAGTAACCAGGAATTTGCCCAGTCACTGGTCAAGCGGTGAGTTGGGACAAATTCCTGGTGCAGAAAGGGTCCAAGATGACTTCAATTTCCTCCCTTCCATTGGATGACAGTCTTCATGGGTGAGAACTGCCATTGATGGCATCAAAACCTTTTCCAAAGGAGCAACATTTCCAAGTCACTTCCTGCCTTTCTGTCTTCCTTTGTTATCATGTATATCCTACACAGGGAGAAGGAGTTAGTTAGGACTTACCAAGATTGGTAGAAGAGAAGTGAGAAAGAGAAGCTGAGCAGGGTTATGGAGAGGCTTCCAGGTGGCAAGAGCTTTTATACCACTTTTTGGGAGCATTCAAGGCCTGACTCATTTCTGAGTGTTTCGTTTGTCAAGTATGCGCGTGCTCCTAAGGTATTTTTTAAGTTGCTTGACATCACAATGCGTGTGAACATATTTTATCCTGTAGACTTCAGTCATTGCTCAGTATATCAGAATTTGGTCACATCTCTGCAATTACTTTTGCATCGGATCAGGAATGATCATTTCATCTCCGACACATCAGTATGTACATATGAACATATACCATGGACTACAACATTACTCCTGGGTCCTCTAGACCAGTGGTCCCCAACCTTTTTATCACCGGGGACCACTCAACGCTTGACAATTTTACTGAGGCCTGGTGGGGGGGGGGGGTAGTTTACTCCTCTACTCTCAACCACTGCCCTAACGCTCTCTGATCGCTATGGTCATGTTTAAACATCCCTTCAAAATAAGATACAGACACGCCACAACAATGAACATAAGGAACATTTTATTTTCATGGAAATTTTAACTCATGACAATGACAAATCAATGGGAACCCTGAGCTTGTTTCTCTGCAACGAGATAGTCCCATCTGGGAGTGATGGGAGACAATGACACCCAAAGTGTGTTGTAAAGGGCTGGGGGGGATGAAGGGCCGGGGGGGGATAAGGCGTCCTTCGGGGCCCACCTCCAATTAGTCGACGGACCACATGTGGTCCGCAGCCCACAGGTTGGGGATCACTACTCTAGACCTCAGCTGGCATTCAATAATGTTTGTCACCCTCTTGGTCACCAGCCCTAATCCATCTGCCTGTCAAAGAGTAAAGTCTGTCCTTCCAACTCTTAGAGATGAGACATCCTGAATCAGGATAAATTGAAATGAGCTGAAATGAGAGAGCAGGAATGCCCAGAGAAAGAGGAGAAGCTTGGTGGCGTGAGAGAATCAGTGGGATATAGTGATTGGGAAAGCTGCTTGGCATTCAGAAGTATCCAGGATCAGCCTCTCGCATCTCCAGTTCAAGTTAGAAGGTGATGTGGAGAGCTGTTGCAACTTTGATGACAGAGGACCAACCTTGACAGGTCAACTGTCTGATTCAGCATTATGCAGCACCATGTTCACATTGTTTGGGAAGTGTGATCACTCTCCCCCTTCACTTCTTCTCTGCCACAATACCTTGAGGCATTTGGAGATTCCTGGCTTCATAACCTATAATGTCCCCCAAGGGCAGCTCTTCATTTGTTTCCATCAGGTGCCATCTGGCTGCTGCAGATGGCATCTGGCTGCTGCCTTTGTGCCTTAAGGTGGAATAGACAAGCATCTCCACTCTGAGGACTTGGTGGGGAAGGCAGAGTCCATGCATGGGCTAGTGTGTGGAGAGAGGTGGGGTCTGTTGAACCTCTTCCTCTTGATGGAATCATAGAATCATAGAGTTGGAAGGGGCCTCCAGGGTCATCTAGTCCAATCTCCTGCAGAATGCAGGGAATGGTCATGAGAGCCAAACACTGACATAATCCCTTAGGGTTGTCATAAACCAACTTGCAATCTACTTAAATTGACAAAATCAGCATTTCTGTCAGATAATCATCTAGTCTTTGATTAAAAACTTCTCATGGAGAATTTACCACCTCCCAAGATCACCTGTTCCACTGATGAACCACTCTAATTGTCAGAAACTTCTTCCAGATGTGTAACCAAAAATTCTTTTGAATTAATTTCAATCCATTGGTTCTGGTCCGACCCTCTGGAGCAACAGGAAACAACTCTGCCCCATCCTTATGTGTCTTTCCAACCCCCAACCCCTCTCCCCTTCATTGTCCTCCTCAGGACACACTCCAATTTGTCTGCATCTTTCTTCCATTGTGGTGCCCAAAACTGAACACAGTGAGGTCTAATCAGAGCAGAGTAGAATCATAGAATCATAGAATCATAGAATCATAGAATCATAGAATCATAGAATCATAGAATCATAGAATCATAGAATCATAGAATCATAGAGTTGGAAGGGGCCATACAGGCCATCTAGTCCAACCCCCTGCTCAACGCAGGATCAGCCCTAAGCATCCTAAAGTAAAGCAGTACCATCACCTTGCACGATCTGGACACGATACTCCTTTTGATACAGCCCAAAATCCCCTTTGCCTTTTTAGCGACTGAGTCACAGTGCTGACTCATGTTCAGCATATGGTCTACTAAGACCTCCAGATCCTTTTAGCATATACTACTGCCAAGATATATTTTCCCCATCATATAATGATGCATTTGATTTTTTCCTACCTAAATGCAGAACTTTATGTTTATCATTATTGGAATTCATTTTAGCCCAGCCTTTAAAGATAATCTTGTATCTTGATTTTGTGTTCTGCTGTGCTTGCTAACCCTGTTTTGAAAGGAGTTTCACGCGACTCCAGAACTGGCTTCTGTTACCAAAAAGGATTGGTCTCCTGAATATTGGAAAGGGGAAATTAGTGATTGATAGGAGACATAATAAATGAGAGGAGTAACAAGTCCCTTCCAACTCTATGATTCTATGATTCTAAGAAGCAAGGCTGCTGGTCCCTTGCCCAAGAGCGAACCTGGTTGAATCATCTCCTAGAGGAGACATGGACCATGTTAGAACTCACCCAGTTCTGCGAAGCCTGCATATTGGAGCTCTTACACCAGGCACTTGGTAGAGGCTGGGCCACCATAACATCAAGAACCCCCCTCACACCCTCAAACTAATGTCCCACATAACATCTAGCCCTGGAATATAGTAAAGGAGAGCAATGTGGAAGAATGATGTAAAGAAAATCGGAAACAAGGGACGCTGATACTGGGTGAACTAGCTTTGGTGGGACTAATGTCCCACATAACATCTAGCCCTGGAATATAGTAAAGGAGAGCAATGTGGAAGAATGATGTAAAGAAAATCGGAAACAAGGGACGCTGATACTGGGTGAACTAGCTTTGGTGGGACTAATGTCCCACATAACATCTAGCCCTGGAATATAGTAAAGGAGAGCAATGTGGAAGAATGATGTAAAGAAAATCGGAAACAAGGGACGCTGATACTGGGTGAATTAGCTTTGGTTTCAATTCTGTTGTTTTAAACTCTTGGGCATCACCCTAAGATGGCTCGGCTGAGAGGGGAGGTCCTATAAATCTAATAGAAAGAAAGAAAGAAAGAAAGAAAGAAAGAAAGGAAGGAAGGAAGGAAGGAAGGAAGGAAGGAAGGAAGGAAGGAAGGAAGGAAGGAAGGAAGGAAGGAAGGAAGGAAGGAAGGAAGGAAGGAAGGAATCTCCCACCATAAAACTCAGGCATAGGCCAACTTTAAAATGAATTTTAAAAAATATTGAAAGACAAAATAAAGTCCCTAATTCACTATCACACTGTTTAAAAATAGGCACAGAGGAAGAAAGAGGGGGGGGGGAATCACCTTCCCACCCCAGAGCATGAATTAATGGTCTGCACAACCTAATATCTCAGATAAGAGGTCCAAATAACATTTGTTCTAAGCACAGAAGCGCATGGACCTCATTTGAAATGAGGATGCTTCTTTGGACATCATATGTACCATTGGGGCATGTTGGGTAACAAGAAACCCCTAAAGATGTTGACAAAGGACCTGAGTGAATATTGGTGCAGCCAGAAGGGACTGGGAGCCTGAATTTCCATTCAGCTTGAGGGCAGAATTGGCCCAGGGAATCCAGAGGTGGGCAAAGAATAACAATGTTAAAATGTGTGTCTTCCAGGCAAATACAGACATTTCCTTCCACTGGATTTTATTTATTTATTATTTTATTTCAATCCAGCCACTCCCATAATATGGCTCTTGGTGGGTTACAATCATAAATATACATTTTAAAAATACCCTAAAATAATACAGTTTCACTGTAGTCAGCCAGGAGATGTCGCAGTTTCACTGGTTCATTCTGATCAAGTCCCGCGGTAGTGAATGACGAAGGATGGCTAAAGGATAAAAAATGTTCACACTCAATATGATCTTAAGCACCTTGAAAATGCCTTAGGAGCACGTGCATAGTTAACAAACGAAACACTCAGACATGAGTCAGGCACTGAACGCTCCCAAAAAGTGGTATAAAAGCTCTTGCCACCTGCAACCATCTCCACAACCCTGCTCAGCTAATCTTGCTTGCTTCTCTTCTACTACTCTTGGTAAGTCTCTTCAAACTGATTCCTTCGTGTTGTGTACGATATATACGGTTAAGAAAGCAAAGCAGAAAATCAGGAAGCAAGTTGCAAGTTGCAAATGGTTCCTCCTCTGCAAAAGGTTTTGGTGCCAGCAGTCGCATTGCTCTCCCATGAATACTTGCATCTACAGGAAGGAAAGAATTGGAAGAACCCTGCAGAGATTCTGAGGCAGGCTCAGAAGGAGGAAGGAAGAAGGGCACTTGGCTCTCTGGGAAATATTGGAGACACACTTTTCTTGGATGCTTTAGGATGCTTTGGCCTGATCCTGTGTTGAGTAGGGGGTTGGACAGGGGGTTGGACTAGATGGCCTGTAGGGCCCCTTCCAACTCTATGATTCTATGATTCTATTGTTCATCCACTGAAACCTGCCACCCCCTTAAGCCTTCACAGAATCAGCCGTCATATGGCTACTGGGGACTCTCTGGTATTATACTACATTAATGTCTGTCCACTCCCTAACCCTTCTTTTCCTATGGTTATCACTATATCTCCATAAAGTAGCCTGAATTAATACCGGCATGGCAGTTTTAAAAATGTCTGTGGGTCATTCAAGATTTTCTCCTGAAACCTGATAGTCTTGTTGAAACAGTCTACACGATCTGAAATTGCTGTAAAAATAAAATAAAAATCACTCCAGAAAATCTAAGGCTGTCAGGGCAGAAATTCAAAGGTGAATGTGGTATCCTTTAATATATTCTTTCACTTCTTCTCCACTGCGGAAGGAGACCATAGTTATATGCAATAGTTATATGACGAAGAGAGTTGTGACCCTCAAAAAGTTCACATTCCCCAAATCTCATTGTATTTTATGGGGCTATTGGACTTCACGTCTCTAATTGGTGACTGAATGGAATTTAAATTTATTTTGGAAGCTGAAGCCATGAAAATCATGCAAATAAAATATTAAAAACAGTATAACAAATTTATATTTATATTTATATTTATATTTATATTTATATTTATATTTATATTTATATTTATATTTATATTTATATTTATATTTATATTTATATTTATATTTACATTTACATTTACATTTACATTTACATTTACATTTACATTTACATTTACATTTATACATTTATACATTTATACATTTATACATTTATACATTTATACATTTATACTTTCTCTCTCACCCACTTGCTTAGAACCTTGTTGGTTTCTTCTTCAGCATCTGCATTAATGTCTCCCATCCTTTCCTATTGTTCTTCCAGACTCCCCTCCTCCTCTCCAAGATGTCCTGCTGCTGTGCTCCGTCCTGTGCCGTCCCCTCCTGCCCCCAGCCCTGCTGCCCCAGTCCCTGCTGCCCCCCTTCCTGCTGTGGGGGCCCCACACCAGCCCGTTGTCTTGGCATCGCCCGTGGGGCCAGCGTCGGCTGCGTCACCCAGATCCCACCCTCGGAAGTGACGATCAAGCCCCCTCCTTGCATCATGGTGGTCCCAGGGGCCATTCTGGCTGCCTCCTGTGAGCCCATGCGGGTGGGGGGGTACACGGCCTGTGGCGGCTGCCCCCCTTGTGGGTGCATGTGTCCCTGTTGAGCCAGGCTTCACGAGGATGGGAATGAAATGGCTACCTGGAAAATATGGAACGGATTAACGGCTGATGACTTCATGGGTTTCAGAAAGAATGGCCCTGCCTGGATGAAATCAATAACAGCTGGGGCATAACACATTTCCAAAAGCCCATGACTACAGACATAAAATAGTTACTTTGCATTCTCTTTACACTCACATTGAACCTTTTCCCCTCTCTAAGGTTCATTTCTTTTTCCTTATGATGACTTCAGGGAAAATATGAGCCTCTTCTCTCTGTGTGTCTTCGTGCCTCAGCAATCACCTTTCTTATCTCTACATTCACTTGTTTCATAGCCTTTCTTTTATCCCAGCTAAATGAGCAGTGGGAAAACCATGGTTTGTTGAAGAGAGAAGCCAGATATGTCATCCCTTAAACTGCTTAGCAGGGAATGATGTCACCCTCTCTGCCTTTCTGCAATAAAGCTTCAGTCTGCATCAATCTTTGTCTTCTTTGTTTTGCTTTTTTTTTTTAATAACATGAAAAATGGGCAGGGGGTCATTGCTCAGTGCTAGAGGATGTAGGAATAGGCCCAAATTCAGGACTGGGCTTCTTGTTCCCAAGTAGCAGCTCTTTTATTATTATTATTTAATTTTTAGACCGCCGTTCTCCCAATAGGTCTCAGGGCGGTTTACAACATAAATAGTTAAAACAATAAAATCCCCATAAAAACCCCAATTAAAAGTTACATATAACATATAACATATAGCGGTGGTGGTCACAATTCTGATCTTAGTTCAGCCTGGTGGAGAGAATAATGTTCAGAAGAGTGTGGCACCAATACAATAGATCTAACCATGATCTCTGTGTTAGAGATCTCAGTATTGGAGACCGTCAGTGTCTCCAATATTGGAGACTGTCAATGTCAATGTCTTGAGACTGTCAATGACACCATGATGAACAAATGCCATTCAGTGTGCAGGTCTTCCTCAAGTCAAAAAGCAAACCAAAGGTTTCCTTTATTGATCCAAGCAAGCACACTCATAAAGAAAAGTTAAGCAAACTGGGGTTCGAGGTACAGGCCAATGTATATCTCTCTCCCTGCTAGTTTCCCCTCTCCCATGGGGAGTCTTTGAACAAGTCAGGTGTTTTAAGGCCAAATGTTCCTGATGGGACTCCTGATTCCAGAACACCAGGGGGAGCGTACGTGGAGGGGGATGGTCTGAGAAGGGTAGGAAAGGATGAAAGGAATGTCCAGGGGAAACAGGCATCATAAGAGCCAGCTTGGTTAGGAGAGCGTAATTCTAATCTGGCAAGTCAGGTTTGATTCTGCTCTTCCCCACGTACAACCAACTGGGTGACCTTGGGCTCGACACAGCATTGAGGCCAAGCAAGAATACCAGGGCTCTCTCAGCCCCACCTCCCCCAAAGGCTGTCTGTTGTGGGGAGAGGGAAGGGAAGGTGATTGTAAGCCGCTTTGAGACTCCTTCAGGTAGAGAAAAGCGGCATATAAGAACCAACTCTTCTTCTTCAGTAATCTCAGGGTTCTCTCAGCCTCACCTCCCTCAGAGGGGGTCTGTTGTGGGGAGAGGAAAGGGAAAAGGATTGTAAGCCTCTTTGAGACTCCTTAGGGCAGAGAAAAGCGGCATATAAGAATCAACTCTTCTTCTTCTCCAGTAATATCATGGCTGTCTCAGCCTCACCTTGCTCAGAAGGTGTCTGTTGTGGGGAGTGAGAAGGCAATTGTAGGATATTAAGTTTAACCCAAGGAAATGGGTAAATTCATTTTGCTAGATGTGATGACAAACCTTTCAAAATTAGAATATTTTGAAACATCTGGTTAGCAGTGTGTGTGAATGAGATCTTGGGGTACTTGTGGACTGTCAGCAAAGTATGAGAAGAAAGTATGATGCAGTAAAGATAGTGCATCAAAATTGCAAGAGGTCATATTCTTTCTGTAGGGCTCTCTCAGCCTCACCTTCCTCACAGAGTTGTTGTGGGGAGAAGAAAAGGAAGGCGAATGAAGCCGCTTTGAGACTCCTTCTGGTAGAGAAAAGCTGCATATAAGAACCAACTCTTCTTCTTCTTCAGTAATATCAGAGCCTTCTCAGCCTCCCCTCCCTCACAGGGTGTCTATTGTGGGGAGAGGAAAAGGAAGGTGGTCGAAAACCACTTGGAGACTCTTTGGGTTAGAGAAAAGTTGCATATAAGAATCAGCTCATCTTCTTCTTCTTCATAATCTAAACATCAGAGGCAAGCTCTAAGCTACAAAGCCGTATCCTGCATTTGGCCAAAAATAATAACTTAAATAATGGCAGAACCATCTAGATTTTGACACTGAGATAAATTACTCTAAGGCAGAATCACAGGCCCATTCCACACAAGTTAAATGTAGCAGGAGTGTGGCAAGTTTTAAAGCTACTAATTTGCAGTTATGCACGACATCGCACACAATCTGCCACACTCCTGAAACAGACCCGCGAAAAGCGCTTTGTTGTAGCGCTTCCAGGGAAATCCCCAAAAGTGGATTCAGCATCTGGAAAGTGCTACACTCTTACAAACAATCTGCAACAGTTTCGAAAAAGTTCTGTGCATTACCATTGTTGCAGTTTCAGCAAAGTCCCTCCCCCTGGCTCTCTCCACTGAACTTCCGGTGAAGCAATCACCATTTTTTTTCTCGGAGCGAGCGGAGAGCAACGAGCCAGCGAGCCTTCATTCACCTAGCAAGGCTTCTCTGACTGCAGTCCCTCCACAGAGCTGCTTTAAAGCTCCCCTCAAGTCACCAAGCACAACACAGCCCCATTTTCAAGTTCCCTTTATTTTCGGCTGAAAATCGCGCCCGTGCACGGGGGGGGGATTTTTTTTCACTCGGGGGAGTGTGGCAATGATGAAACAGCAGCTCACACGCCAGCTGCCAGCTAGATGGGTCTCTACATTAGGAGGAATCAAGGCATCAAGGCATATTCGTTGCAACGTGTGTTTTTCTTTTTTTTAAAAACCTGTTCTTAAAGGGAAAGGGGCTTTTCCGGAGCATGGTAACAACCGCCCATTGGCTGATCGTTTGATTGACAGCCAGGGGCGGGACAAATCACAGAAAAAAGCACTTCCTTTCTAGCAATTTTTGGCGAGACCGGAAACCTGTGGGAAACGATTGAAACGCAACTGGATTCCACTACAAAGGCAGGTATGCGTTACGCCGAATTCCACTATTTTAAATTCCGTTATTTCTTTCTGTAAGCAATTTGCCACATTGATCCTTGTGCGGAATGGGCCACATAATCAAATGGCTTTCTAGACCAGTAGGGATATTCCTGTTATCATACAGGGACTTGACAATTTCTTCTGTTGTGTATTAACCTCGTTTGGGTAGAATTACAATATATTTTTTTTCATTTTTACAAGCTCTTTCTTTGCAGCTTTTATTAGCTGCTGTACATATTTTATATCTCTTAAGAATTGGTATGTGTTAAAACCAGACCTTAGAAGAAGGCCCTATAAAGGCCGAAATGTTTCTGAATATTGGCTTGCATAGTGGTATGCATACTGGTATGCAATAGCCTTAGGGTTGGATATATGTTTTTAATCCTAAATTTGTTATTTTTTAAAATTGTGCACAATAAAAATAATATAATCTGAACAATAATGCAGACATTCAACCTTGGAAGGTTCTGTTAGCAGCTGGGTTTTTATGGATCCAGTTCTAATCCCCC
The DNA here is from genome assembly GCF_049243985.1 of Paroedura picta. Taxonomy (NCBI): domain Eukaryota; kingdom Metazoa; phylum Chordata; class Lepidosauria; order Squamata; family Gekkonidae; genus Paroedura; species Paroedura picta. The sequence continues at coordinate 7,358,578 of NC_135369.1, forward strand.
CTTTGGTTTTTAGCTGGTAAGGGCTGGCCAGATGCCACCCTTAAGGTGAATCATAGAATCATAGAGTTGGAAGGGGCCATTCAGGCCATCTAGTCCAACCCCCTGCTCAACGCAGGATCAGCCCAAAGCATCCTAAAGCATCCAAGAAAAGTGTGTATCCAACCTTTGCTTGAAGACTGCCTGTGAAGGTTGGACACACCTGCACCACTCCACCCCAACCTTAGCCTGCAAGTGTCTACCATTGTCTCTACTATCAAGTTGTTCTTTCTGTCTGTACCAATAATACCACCTGTTGCTGGTAAGGGATGCCTCTACCAATGTCTCTACTATTGTTGCTCATCTCTGAGCTCTGCAGTCTGTGAGCTTGGGAGGGTGGACTCTGGGGCATTGCACCATTCTGAGGCCTCACCTACAAACCTCAAGAAATATTTCTAACCTAGGGGTAGCCAACCTCCAGGTGGAGCCTGGATATCGCTTGGAGTTACAGTTCACCTCCAGACTATAAAGATTATAAAGACTAAAACGATCAGCCAGCCACAGCAGTATTTTGGAGAGCCAGTTTGGTGTAGTGGTTAGGAGTGCGGACTTCTAATCTGGCATGCCGGGTTCGATTCTGCACTCCCCCACATGCAGCCAGCTGGGTGACCTTGGGCTCGCCACGGCACTGATAAAACTGTTCTGACCAGGCAGTGATATCAGGGCTCTCTCAGCCTCACCCACATCACAGGGTGTCTGTTGTGGGGAGAGGAATGGGAAGGCGACTGTAAGCCGCTTTGAGCCTCCTTCAGGTAGAGAAAAGTGGCATCTAAGAACCAACTCTTCTTCTTCTTCTTCTTTTAAGTGAGAAGGGGCTTTTCTGTGGCATCCCTGTCCGCCAATGGTTAGGCAGAAGGGGAAAGCTTTCCCCCCTCAAAAGGAAAGCACACCCATGACTACAGATGATTTCAAGATGAAACCCAGTATGGATTTGCGAACTATTCCCGCATGTTCTCCCACAGTGCGGTGACCCCTCCCCAGTTTTCAAGTGCTTAGAAATCAGAAGCATCGGAATCCACAAGAAAAAGTTTAGATGCAGTCAGAAGCTTTATTAACAGAAAGAAGAGAATGTGGCATCATTTCCACTGGAACAGTTTCAGGGATGACAAACATGGCTTTTTTACAAGACCCAGGGGTTTTTCCACTGCCCATTTGGCCGAGATAATTAAAAGGCTACAAAGCAAATGAAGGCAGAGATAAACGAAGGCGATTTTTAATGGAGGGAAATCTTTGTGAGCCCTGAAAGACTGTGAGACAAGAGGAAAGGAGATGTCTGTAGCCTTCTACTCTTGAAAGCAGAATAAGTAAAGGAAAATTAAAGGAAGCTTAGAGGGGAAATATCAAGGTGAGAGTAGAGAGAATGCATGTTTGTGGACATGGGTTTGGAAAATTCAGTAAGCACCAAATGACTTTGCTTTGAATTAAGTAGTGCAATTCTTTCTGACACCCAAGTCCGTGAAGTCGTGAGCCGTCAGTCCATTCAATACATTTCCAGTAGCCGTTTGATTCCCATCCGTGTGAAGCCTGGCTTAACAGGGACACATGCACCCACAAGGGGGGCCACCGGCACAGGCCGTGTACCCTCCCACCCGCATGGGCTCGCAGGAGGCAGCCAGAATTGGCCCTGGGACGATCACGGTGCAACAGGGTGGCTGGATCCTCACTTCCGAGGGTGGGATCTGGTTGACGCAGGCGACGCTGGCCCCGCTGGTGACCCCAAGGCAACGGGCTGATGTGGGGCACCCACAGCAGGAAGGGGGGCAGCAGGGACTGGGGCAGCAGGGCTGGGGGCAGGACGGGACGGCGCAGGATGGAGCACAGCAGCAGGACATCTTGGAGAGGTGGAGGGGAGTCTGGAAGAACAATATGAAACTGTGAGAAATGTTAATTTGGATGTTCAAGAAGAAACCAAACAAGGCTCCAAGTATCACCAGTCCCTCAGGAAAGAAATCTGATTTAACTAAGAGTTTTGGATAATTGAGCCGGAGTTACTACAAGAAAGAAGAGAGAAAACCTTCCCTTGCTTCTGGCTAGAGATAAGGTGTCGTATTTCACCTCTTGGACTGAATTTAGGGCCTTTTTGAGACGGAAAACCTCAAAGAGAAATGAGATGAGAATCATTTTATGTTTTTTTTTAAATGCTGGGGCATTTTTTGGGATTTATATTTACCAATGATGGATTCAAGTCCAGAAGCAATTTAGAATTCTATGAGGTTTGAGGAGTGTAAACATTAGATTATAGAATGATAGAATCATGGAGTTGGAATGGACCTCCTGGGTCATCTAGTCTAGCGATCCCCAACCTGTGGGCCGCGGACCACATGTGGTCCTACGACTAATTGGAGGTGGGCCCCAAAGGACACCTTCTCCCTCCCCCCCGGCCCTGTACTTCATTCCCCCCCGGCCCTTTACAACACATTTCGGGTGTCATTGTCTCCCCTCACTCCCAGATGGGACTATCTCGTTGCAGGGAAACAAGCTCAGGGTTCCCATTGATTTGTCATTGTCATGAGTTAAAATTTCCATGAAAATAAAATGTTCCTTATGTTCCTTGTTGTGGCGTGTCTGTATCTTATTTTGAAGGGATGTTTAAACATGACCATAGCGATCAGAGGGCATTAGGGCAGTGTTTGAGAGTAGAGGAACAAACTACCCCCCCACCGGGCCTCAGTAAAAGGCATTGAGTGGTCCTCGGTGAGTGGTCCCAGGCGTTGAGTGGTCCCCGGTGATAAAAAGGTTGGGGACCACTGTCCAGCCCCTGCAGGACTCTCACAACCCTCTCGCTCATCCACTGTCACCTGCCACCCCCTTGAACCTTCACAGAATCAGCCTCTCCGTCAGATGGCTCTCCAGACTCTGTTTAAAAATGGTTACAACTAAACATGCTCTCATCTTGCAGTAGATGTAAAATGGAAGAAAGGGTATGGGACACAGCATTCAACTTTGAATTTATGCCCAGACAATCCTAGTTTTTCTGGTGTGAAAAGATCATTGACAACTTTTGGGCCCAGCCTGCTGGAATTTCAGATAAGAAAGACTGGTTCTACAAGACCAGCAATTCTTGGGGGCTAAAGTTTAGCGACTAGCAGCAGTTATCAAAACTGCCATACTATAATTCATTGAGGCCTCCTCCAAAAGGTAGCAAAAGGATCAAATGTCTTCCACCTTTTCTACAATTACCAATAGAACTTAAACCTTAACAAGTTTTTCAAATTGTTAGAGCGGTTCTTCAGTGGAACAGGATTCCTTGGGAGGTGGTGGGTTCTTCTTCCGTGGAGGTTTTTAAGCAGAGGCTAGATAGACACCTCAGAGAAATGGTGCAGCCAAAGTTGGGAGGCACATTTCCTCCAGGCCAGACTGGTCATGGATTCTGGTTTTGTTGGGAGGGGGCAACATCTGGTCATGGATTTGGGGTCACTGTTCATGGGCACGTGAATTTCCTGCAGTCTGGACAGGGTTAGACTAGATGACCCTGGAGGACACTCCAGTTATATGATTCTATGATTCTATAGGGTGGCAGATCATGACAAAGGAAGTGTTAAAGGAGAGGGTTTCAGTGTGGAATAATACCAGGAAGTCCCAAGCTGAAATGGCCATTTCATCCAGCCATTTCTACTATCTGAAGATCAGGCATGATTCTTGGACAGGGACAGACCACACCTGTAGGCTGAAAGCACTAATACGAGGTGAAGATGGAATGCATTGGGACTTCCACCATTCCTCACTTTCATGCAGGTGTCTCCTGCTCTGGAGAAGCAGCATACCCGTTTTCTCATTGCATTTCTACATCAACATCTGTCGGTTACCCAGAGAGGCAAGTGCAGCTATCGTATATATCCTACATAATAAGAAGGAGATAGAAGGGACTTACCTGGAGCAGCAGAAGGGAGGCAAGCAAGAGGAGCTGAGCAGAGGTGTGGAGTTGGTTCCAGGAGGCAGGAGCTTTTATACCACCTTTTGGGAGCATGAAATGCATGACTCATTTCTGACACTTCCAGTTGTTAAATATACATGTGCTCCAAAGGCATTTTTAAGGAGTTTAACATCACATTGCGCGTGAACATACTTTATCCTGTAGACTTCCCTCGTCATTCAGTAGTACAAGCCTTGGTCAGAAGTTCTATCCAAGTTGACTTTAGTCAGATCAGGAATGAACATGAGGCATCATCTGGGTGACTACAATGGAAGCCAATTTGCCTGGAAGGTACACATTTTAATATTCTAGTCTTATTCTTTGTCCACCTCTGCTGTCCAGCACTGAAACTGAACGGAAATTCTGGATGTCCGGTCCTTACGTCCTGCAGCATAATTCACTCTAGATCAGGGGCAATGACTATTGGTGGAGATCCAGTTACCGAAAATGCCCTGGACATGTACCTCCAATGACCAAAAGAATATCTTCCTTTCAAGAAGTCTGATGCTGTCTATGCTTAGAGCAGTCTCTTTCAAATGTTTAACCTTGAGAAACCCCTGAAAAATTCTTTAGGCTTCGAGAAAACCCGGACGTGGAACAATAGTGCAGAATTTGGTTGGGTAACATAGCTGTGTACATGCCTAATTGGGGCATCTCTCCTTCCCACCACCTTCAGGACCACTACTGGACATTTTGTGAGATGGGATTGGGTCAACATGACCATATATAGTCATATCATTTGATAAATGTCTAACAATTTTTAAAAAATATTTTAAAATTAACTCCCCCTCAACCTTCCAGTGCAGTTAACAAATCCCAGGGTTTTTTCCCCAAAACCCTGGTTGAGAAAGCCTGGCTTACCACCAATCTTATTAGGACCCTCTTATCTGACATACATTGAACTGCAAGATTTAGCTAACATCCCTTTAAGCTGTGCAGATTTCAGAAGAAACAAAATCCAGTCTGTTCCTTTGTTACACACCATCAATCACTTCAGGCTCAAGGTTTGAGGATGGGTATGTGGTTGTATCCTTTCTTCTTGTCTGCTTATTTAAACTACATTAAAGGTAAAGGTAAAGGTTTCCCCTGTGCAAGCACCGAGTCATGTCTGACCCTTGGGGTGACGCCCTCTAGCGTTTTCATGGCAGACTCAATACGGGGTGGTTTGCCAGTGCCTTCTCCAGTCATTACCGTTTACCCCCCAGCAAGCTGGGTACTCATTTTACCGACCTCAGAAGGATGGAAGGCTGAGTCAACCTTGAGCCGGCTGCTGGGATTGAACTCCCAGCCTCATGGGCAAAGCTTTCAGACGGCTGCCTTACCACTCTGCGCCACAAGAGGCTCATTTAAACTACATTAGGGACTTCATTTTGGTTTTTTTTAAATAAAATAATTTGTTTCATTTGAATGTTGGCCTCTGGTAAAATTTTCTGGCTACGTTATTTCCCTTGTATACGTAGGTGGATGATGTTGCCGTTATTTTTCTCAGTATGACTCTTATAACTGCTAATTTCCCCATCTAATATTCAGGAGACGCATAAATTGGAAGAGACCAAGCTAGATCGGCATGACCTCAACCTCATACTTTCTTCTTGTGTGCTCCTTTAGTTAAACAGGGTTCTATTTGCTGAAGGGAGAAAACGGAGAGCTGCCCTTAGGGACAGTGATGAAGCAACATCATGAGTCTCCATCTGCTTCAAGATTCCATGTCGCAACTGAAGAGAAGGTGACTATACAGAAGGGAGTGCTTACAATTCCCAAACCATTGGAACATTTGAACACCTGATGCTGCATAATGCAAATCAGACAATTGACCTTTCATGGTTGTTAATGCCTAATTGGATTTGTTCGTTTGATCCTTCCTTCCTTCTGGTGGGAGTTCAAAGTCCTTCCTTCCTTCCTTCCTTCCTTCCTTCCTTCCTTCCTTCCTTCCTTCCTTCCTTCCTTCCTTCCTTCCTTCCTTCCTTCCTTCCCCGTCACTCTTGATAAACATCCCACAGAGGGTTACAATAATAATGAAAACAACCAATACATAACTATTAAAAATCCAATAGTCCATATTATAAAATGCCCCAGGAGCGGGCAATTAAAAGAGACCCACCCACCACCTATTCCCCATCTCTGACCCATCTCCATGTGCCTCAGGGGGACAAAGTCTCCAGGGAAGCCAGCTTGAAGTCTCCGATGCTGGAAATCAAACCTGGAAACTGCTGACAACCACAAAGCTTTCCAAATCACGGTATCCCACAGTCTATCTCATGCCACCAAGTTTCTCAAGTTCCCACCATGTCTCCGTTCTCCTGTGGCTCTGAGCATTGTAGCTCCCCATTTCTCTTTAGCCTGACTTGGCTGTCTTGCCTCTAAGAGGTGGAAGGAGAACTTTTACTCCTCCACAGGGAAACGGATAAGGGCAGGTGACAAAACAATATTGTCTGGCAAGGTCCAGAAGAGGCAGGAGTAATGTTGTCATCCTAACCCGTCTTGGCAAGGAGAGTGGGGGAGCCAAGGTGAGATGATCATTCCTGATCCACCTCAAGTCAGGTTGGATAGAAGTTCTGACCAAACACTCAACGATGAGAGAAGTCGACTGGTTAAAACACGGTTACAGGTCATGTGATGTTAAACACCTAAAAACACCTTAGGAGCATGTGTATAGTTAACCAACAAAACACTCAGAAATGAGTCAGGCATTTAACGCTTCCCAAAGGTGGTATAAAAGCTCTTGCTACCTGCAGAGATCTCCACACCTCTGCTCAGCTTCTCTTGCTTTCTTTTCTTCTCCTCCTGCTCCTGGTAAGTCCGTTCTAAGTCTTTGTTTTTGGGGATCTAGATGGTAAAAAAGCAAAGCGGAAAGTCAGGAAGCAAGTTGGAAATGTTCATGAATTGGAAAAGGTTTTCTTACCCATGAATATTTGCTTCTAAGGATGAAAGGAATTCGGAGAGGTTCCGAAGCAGGGAATAGACAAGAGTTGGTGTAGAAATGTATTGAGGATTCATATAGAAATGTATTGCGGAAATGGGTATGTTGCTTCTCCAGAGCCTGGGACACCTGTATGAAGGTGATGAATGATGGAAGTCCTACGGGTTCCATTTTCAGCTCATTTGAGGGCCATCAACCCCCAGATGTGGCCTAACAAGAATCACACCTGATCTCCAGACATTAGAACAAACATCCCCTGGATGAAATGGGCCATTTCAAGTGGGGAATCTATGACATTATATTCTGCTGATTTCTGTCCACTCCCCTAACCCTTCCTTCTCCAGAAAGTACCATATTCTGAGTTTGAAAAGTCTATAGGTATTTGTAGAAAAGGCGGCAGTATTTATAGTCTTTTCTTACATTTTCGATGATGCCCTATTAAATTCTGGCACGGCAGTTTTGATAACTGTAGCTAGTCACTCAAGGTTTGCTCCCAAGATCTGCTCATCCTGTAGAACCAGACTTTGCTAACTGAAATGGCAACAGGCTATGACCAAAAGTTTATAACTCATCTTTATAACTCAGAATCAGAGCATAATGCGAGTCTTAAGGGGAGTTTAAGGGATATGTTGTACTTTGATTTCATATTGTAAGCTGCTGTTGGTGGTGGATAAATCAAAGTATAACTAAACAACGATGAACAGTTATCTGCTGAAGGGCGCTAGGACCATCAAATGTTCATAATCCCTAAACCTCCTTGCATTTTGAGGTGCTGCTGGACTTGGATGTATCCTTTAGAAGTGCTAATCTCCCCCCCAAAAAAAAATCAATTAAGAAATATTTGTTAGCACATTTGCATTTTTCAATCTCGACCTAAGTTAAAGGTAAAGGTATCCCCTGTGTCATATCTGACCCCTGGGGTGACGCCCTCCAGCGTTTTCATGGCAGACTCAATACGGGGTGGTTTGCCATTCTCTTCCCCAGTCATTGATTAGCAGGGGGCGATTGATCCAGTAACGACGTGACCCAGTATTGGCAACAAAATTGGCCACAGCCGTTTATTAACCTGAACCCCTCCCAACGGAGGGTTGGCCCGAATGCCGATAAGGGAGCCTTTCCTCGTCAGCCATTCGGCTGACCACCATGAACCGCGACGCTCCGGCTCCACACCTCCTCCCAGCCGGGAGGATGGGACGCCTTCCGCCGGGGTATCCCTGGGAAGCAACATATGAGGACCCAAAGGGCGTCCACCTCCATTGGGCCCCTCGTTCGCTTGGCCCTGGGCCCCTGGCCTCCCAGCCGGGTAGGCCGCGCCCGGTTCCGGCCGGTCTCATTAATGAAATCCCCTACTCCGGGGAGTCCCGTACGCAGACGGGCTCCCCGCCAACAGGCTCCCTACCAGGCATAACCCGCGACTGCGATGAAAAACTTCATAACATAGGGAGGGATGGGGAGGGTAACTGTCCGGGTGGCGAAGTCCTGGAAAGAGGGCGGGCTGCTCGATCCGGGCCTATTTAAGGCCAGCAGCCCCGCCCCTCTCCCATCGAGCCGCGGCGCGGCCCGATGACGCGGCTGGGTCTGCGCCGCTCCAGGACGCCCCCGCCTTGTCAACGGCGGCCGCACTTAATCGCGGCCGCTATTTACCATTTACCCCGCAGCAAGCAAGCTGGGTCCTCATTTTACCAACCTCGGAAGGATGGAAGGCTGAGTCAACCTTGAGCCGGCTGCTGGGATCGAACTCCCAACCTCATGGGCAAAGCTTTCAGACGGCTGCCTTTACCACTCTGCGCCACAAGAGGCCTACCCTAACTTTAAAATGTTAAGTTAAATCTATTAGCTCAGGATGCAACAAAGAGAAGGAGCTCTCTCTCTTTTTCTCTCGCCCACTTGCTTGGTTACCCCAATGTCTTACTGGGCTAAGTGGAATTAATTCCCTGGGGGACTGGTAATACTGGGAACCTTGCTCGGCTTGTTCTTCCTCATTAATCTTGACATTCCCCATCCTTTTATTACCTCCTTCCAGACTCTCTCCTCCACCTCTCCGAGATGTCCTGCTGCTGTGCTCCATCCTGCGCCGTCCCCTCCTGCCCCCAGCCCTGCTGCCCCAGTCCCTGCTGCCCCCCTTCCTGCTGTGGGGGCCCCACACCAGCCCGTTGCCTCGGCATCGCCCGTGGGGCCAGCGTTGGATGCGTCACCCAGATCCCACCCTCGGAAGTGACGATCAAGCCCCCTCCTTGCATCATGGTGGTCCCAGGGGCCATTCTGGCTCCCTCCTGCGAGCCCATGCGGGTTGGGGGGTACACGGCCTGTGGTGGCTGCCCCCCTTGTGGCTGCATGTGTCCCTGTTGAGCCAGGCTTCACACGGATGGGAATGTAACGGCTACCTGGAAAGTATGGAACGGATTAACGGCCGATGACTTCATGGACTTGGGTTTCAGAAAGGAGGGCCCTACCTTGATCAAATCAATATCAGCTGGGGCATAACAAATTTCCAAAAGCCCATGACTACAGACATAAAATAGATACTTTGCATTCTCTTTCCACTCACTTTGAACATCTCCCCCGCTCTAAGCTTCATTTTAGGCAAGATATTACAGCTAATGCTCACTTACTTTGGACACATCATGCAGAGGAAAGGACACGCAGTAATGGGTTTAAACTTCAAGTACAACGATATAGGCTAGATATCAGGAAAAAGTTTTTCACAGTCAGAGTAGTTCAGCAGTGGAATAGGCTGCCTAAGGAGGTGGTGAGCTCCCCCTCACTGGAAGTCTTCAAGCAAAGGTTGGATACACAATTTTCTTGGATGCTTTAGGATGCTTAGGGCTAATCCTGCGGTGAGCAGGGGGTTGGACTAGATGGCCTGTATGGCCCCTTCCAACTCTACGATTCTATGGTTCTATGATTCTATGATTCTATTCAAACTCGCTAGAAAAACCATTAATGTTCGGCATGGTCAGCAGCAAAAGGAAACATGGTCGCCAAAGAATCCGCTGGCTAGACACGATCAAAGTCGACACAGAACAAGTCGGCTAACAAAAAGAAGCAGTCATTGACAGAGACGTGTGGTGGAAACTTTCCTATAGAGTCGCCGAGGGTTGGACAAGACTGAACAGATCAAGCTTCATTTCATTTTCCTTAACATATGATGATTTTGGGGAGAATCTGAGCCTCTTTTCTACCTGTGTCTTCTTGCCTCATCAATCAGCCTTCTTATCTCTATATTCATTTGTTTCATAGCCTTTCTTTGATCCCAGCTAAACGAGCAGTGGGAAAACCACGGTTGGTCATCCCTTCAACTGCTTGGCTGGGAATGATGTCAACCCCCCCCCCCCTTCCTTCCTTTTTGCAATAAAGCTTCAGTCTGCATCGAAATTTGTCTTGTGGCTTCATTTATATATTTTATATGCATTCCGAACTTAGAAGAAGGCCCTATAAAGGCCAAAATGCATCGGTCTATTAGCTTGCTTAGTGCATAGTGCATAGCATACTGGTTTGCAACAGCCTAAGGGCTGGATATATGTCTTTAATTCCTAAAGATTTTTTTCTTAAATTGTGCACAATAAAAGTCATATAATTTTAACAATAATACAGACATTCAACTTTTAGACCCCCCCCTTGGTTTTTGGCCAGGAAGGGCTGTCCAGAGGCCACAGTCAAGGTGGGACACACCTGCACCACTCCACCCCAACCTTAGCCTGTAAGTCTCTACCATTGCCTCTACTATCAAGTTGGTCTGTCTGTTTTCACCAAAAATTCCATCTGTTGTTTGTAAGGGATTCCTCTACCCTTGTCTCATATATCATTGATCAATGGGAAGCCCACTGTAACAAGAAAAGATTTTTCAGTTCTGTGAGGAGAAAACATAAAGTAAAGGAGGCAATAGGCCCACTGTTGGGTGCGGATGGACAAACTCTAACGGAAGATGCAGAGAAAGCAGAAAGGCTTAGTGCCTATTTTACATCTGTTTTTTCCCACAGGTCAAAGAGTGTAGGCACATCTAGAGATGGCAGTAGCCAAGAGATAGTGTCTGGGTGGCAGGTTGACATGGACAGAGAGGTTGTCGAGAGGCATTTAGCTGCACTGGATGAGTTCAAATCCCCTGGGCAGGATGAATTGCAGAGAGTACTCAAAGAACTTTCCAGAGAACTTGCACAACCCTTGTCCATCATCTTCGCGACCTCTTTAAGGACTGGAGATGTCCCGGAGGATGGGAAGAGAGCAAATGTTATTCCGATCTTCAAAAAAGGAAGGAAGGATGACCCGGGAAACTACAGACCAGTGAGTCTGACCTCTGTTTTGGGGAAGATAATGGAGCAGATATTAAACGGAGCGATCTGCAAACATCTGGAGGAGAATTTGGTGATCCAAGGAAGTCAGCATGGATTTGTCTCCAACAGGTCCTGTCAGACCAACCTGGTTTCCTTTTTTGACCAAGTAACAGGTTTGCTGGATTGTGGAAATTCGTTCATGTGATTTACTTGGATTTTGTTAAAGCTACTGATAAGGTTCCCCATGATGTTCTGATGGATAAATTGAAGGACTGCAATCTGGATTTTCAGATAGTTAGGTGGATGGGGAATTGGTTAGAGAACTGCACTCAGACTGGAGGGAGGGGAATAGTGGGGTACCTCAGCGGGGTATACATATTCCTTTTACAGAATGAAACAATTTCTTTACTCAAGTGGAATAGTGTCTGCACCATTATTCTAATGATAGCTTTTAAAGCTGGTAATTAAAAAAAACTTGATCCAGACAAAATATTGTTGTATTGCTATGGGAAGGAATATATCTGCATACTCAGAAGAAGATAAAGAATTTTAGGCTATTCTACATCCTTACATAGCAATAATTGGGGAACTTCTTTGAACTAATATTCCTGTATAATATACTTATGACTCTGCCCATTTAAGTAAATCCAATGGGTCTTTTAGTGTTTTTAGACCATGTCCCTTTAACTGTATACAATGTATTGAAGTGGGACACATCTTTTGCTGTGCCTTGTAAAACAGAAATGTAGACAGATGTGATGTCTGTAGTTCTACCATGAAACATGGCAGAAGTCCCCAACAATGGTTGCCTGGCCCCTGGGGCACAGGCAGATGTGTGACCTGTGGGGGCTGAGGCAGTGGCTGCCACAACCCCCAAAGCCTTCACAGCAGCTACGCTGATCCTGGAATGTAGGTAGCTGCCACATGAACCACAGGGGCTCAGGCAGAAGCAGAAGACCAGATAGGCAGGATGGGTGAGGAGGGATGTGTGTTTCCTTGGGAGAGAGGCAAGTTGGGAAACCAGCAGGTAAAGGGGAAAACAGGAGAGGGAAAGGGAGGCTGTGTGTGTTTGTGTGAGAGGGACACGGAGAAAGCAAGTAGGAGGTTGGGGAACGAAGAGGTAAAGGGGGAACGGGGGGAGGGAAAGGTGTCTCTGTATATCTGTGTGTCTCTATGTTTAGGGTTAGGGTTAGGGTTAGGGTTAGGGTTAGGGTTAGGGTTAGGGTTAGGGTTAGGGTTAGGGTTAGGGTTAGGGTTAGGGTTAGGGTTAGGGTTAGGGTTAGGGTTAGGGTTAGGGAGGGAGTGGGAAGGAACCAAGAAGGAAGTTGAGAAACCAACAGGTAGATGGGGAAGGGCTGGGAGTCTGTGTACGTGTTTGTATGTGTGTTTTCGAGGGCAGGAGGGTACCATGACCAGGTAGCTGCAGAGCAGGTATGTGTCCCACATACCCTCTGAGACCCTCTAAGACCCTCTGTCAGGACATTGTTTTTCTATGAGGGTTTCAGCTGTGTAATCAGAGGGTTCAGCTCGGGTTTTCTTAATGTCAAGATGATTTCCCTAGTAGCCATAGGAGAAAAAGAGTTAGTTGTACAGTCCACATTTCATTATCCAAGGGAGTCCCAAAAAGCTTTAAATCACCTTCCCTTCCTCTCCCAACAGCAGACACTCTGTGAGTCATGTAAGGCTGAGAGACCGCTGACAAACTGTTGTGTGAGATCTGCTCTAACAGGACTGTGACTAGCCCAAAGTTACCAAACTGTCTCCATGTGGAGGAGTGAGGAATCAAACCTGGCTTGCCAAATTAAAAGCCACCACGCTCAACCACTACACCAATCTGTTACTAAGCGCTCAGATTGCTGGGAAAGTTAGTTTCACTGTAAAATGGACCGAAAATATACAAACCATTCGTACTTGATCACTTGACCCATTCTTGTTAGGTGCGAAGTCATGTCCGACCCATCGCGACCCCATGGACAATGATCCTTCAGGCCTTCCTGTCCTCTACCATTCCCCGGAGTCCACTAAAGTTTGCACCGACTGCTTCAGTGACTCCATCCAGCCACCTCATTCTCTGTCCCCCCTTCTTCTTTTGCCCTCGATCGCTCCCAGCATTAGGCTCTTCTCCAGGGAGTCCTTCCTTCTCATGAGGTGGCCAAAGTATTTGAGCTTCATCTTCAGGATCTGGCCTTCTAAGGAGCAGGCAGGGCTGATCAGCTCAAGGACTGACTGGTTTGTTCGCCTTGCAGTCCAAGGGACTCGCAAGAGTCTTCTCCAGCACCAGAGTTCAAAAGCCTCAATTCTTTGACGCTCGGCCTTCCTTATGGTCCAACTTTCACAGCCATACATTGCAACTGGGAAGACCATAGCCTTGACTAAACACACTTTTGTTGGCAGGGTGATGTCTCTGCTTTTTAGGATGCTGTCTAGATTTGCCATAGATTTCCTCCCCAGGGCCAATTCTGCATGATGGATAAGCTTATGAAAACTCACTAAATACATCGTTGTTTTCTTGATCTCTGCACAGAAGAGTTAATTTACTCTGCAAAACTGATTATGCTCTGCATGGTGAACGGCCCCTTCGGTGCTTTAAGCGTCTTTTAAGCGTTGTTTCTGAAAGATGCTTTTCACCCATTCATTTCTCTCCTGCCTTCCTGAGACACTCTGTTAATCATGCAGAGAAGCTCCTTAGTTATGCAGATTAGTGACTGCATTAGAGAACAAAACGGAGTTAGCAGAACTACAGGGGGCAGGGCTATGAATTGTTCCATGCCAAGAGCATTGCAACGTAGTTTTTCAACAGACTATATTCAATGCAGAACAATGATTGTAATATAATAAAGCGATCTAAACTCGTTGTTTTTTTAAACTGTTTTATTTGGCTCTGTGTAGAATACCTCCAGGAGCAAGCATCTTTTACTTTCTTTGCTGCAGTCCCCATCTGCAGTGATCTTGGAGCCAAGGAAAATAAAATCTGTCACTATCTCCATTTCTTCCCCATCTATTTGCCAGGAATTGAGAGGGCTGGATGCCATGATCTTTGTTTTCTTGATGTTGAGTTTCAGGCCAACTTTTGCACTTTCCTCCTTCACCCGCATCAAGAGGCTCTTTAGTTCCTCTTCACTTTCTGCCATTAGAGTGGTATCATCTGCATATCTGAGGGTGTTGATATTTCTCCCTGCAATCTTGATCCCAATTTGTGACTCATTACCTATCAAACTCATTACCTTTCAAAGGTAAATTGACCCATTACCTTTCAAAAAACAGACATAGTATGCCTTGTTTTATGTCTCCATGTGGAAGAGCGAGGAATCAAACCTGGCTTGCCAAATTAGAAGCCACCACACTCAGCCGCTACACCAATCTGCTACTAAGAGCTCAGATTGCTGGGAAAGTTAGTTTCACTGTAAAATGGACTGAAAAGATACAAACCCTTCATACATGATCACGTGACCCATTACCTTTCAAAAAACAGACATATTATGCCTTGTTTTCTTGTAGTCAGTTGTCACTGCAAAAAGATTCACAAAAGTTTAGGCTGTAACCAGTACAAGTTGGATATCAGGCAGCAGAACGTGATTCTCAGACTTCTGTTTTGGAGGACATGGGCAACTAAAGCGATTCAATGCAGACTCATTTGCTTTAAAACTTGAGATTCCTGGCTGCCTACAAAGGTTCCTTTTGGCAATCTGGGATCCAAAAACCCAGTTTGGATTTGCGATCTATTCCCGCATGTTCTCCCACAGTGTGGTGACCCCTCCCCAGTTATCAAGTGCTTAGAAATCAGAAGCATCGGAATCCAGAAGAAAACGTTTAGATGCAGTCAGAAGCTTTATTAACAGAAAGAAGAGAAGGTGACATCATTTCCACTGTAAAAGTTTCAGGGATGACAAACATGGCTTCTTTACAAGACCCAGGGGTTTTCCACTGCCCATTTGGCCGAGATAATTAAAAGGCTACAAAGCAAATGAAGGCAGAGATAAACGAAGGCGAATTTGATGGAGGAAAATCTTTGTGAGCCCTGAAAGACTGTGAGACAAGATGAAAGGAGATGTCCGTAGCCTTCTACTCTTGAAAGCAGAATAAGTAAAGGAAAATTAAAGGAAGCTTAGAGGGGAAATATCAAGGTGAGGGTGCAGAGAATGCATGTTTGTGGACATGGGTTTGGAAAATTCAGTAAGAACCAAATGACTTTGATTTCAAGCAAGCAGTGTCGTTCTTTCTGTGAAGTCGTCAGCTGTCATTCCGTTCCATACTTTTCAGGTAGCCATTTCATTCCCGTCCTCGTGAAGCCTGGCTCAACAGGGACACATGCACCCACAGGGGGGGCAGCCACCACAGGCCGTGTACCCCCCAACCCGCATGGGATCACAGGAGGCAGCCAGAATGGCCCCTGGGACCACCATGATGCAAGGAGGGGGCTTGATCGTCACTTCCGAGGGTGGGATCTGGGTGACGCAGCCAACGCTGGCCCCACGGGCGATGCCGAGGCAATGGGCTGGTGTGGGGCCCCCACAGCAGGAAGGGGGGCAGCAGGGACTGGGGCAGCAGGGCTGGGGGCAGGAGGGGACAGCACAGGATGGAGCACAGCAGCAGGACATCTTGGAGACGTGGAGGGGAGTCTGGAAGAACAATAGGAAAGGATGGGAGACATTAATGCAGATGCCGAAGAAGAAGCAAACAAGGTTCCAAGAGTCATCAGGTGCCCCAGGAGTTAATCCAATTTTACTGAGAAAGGGGAGAGAGAGAGAGAGAGAGAGAGCATTTCTGTGCAAGGAGACATGCTCATTTGGTTCCGGGGCTAACCCCACTTCCAGATGATGTTGGTGCTCTCACAACCCTGGCCCAGTCGTGGCCTGATTCAGCCCCTGTTTTGCCCCATGGCAAGGGAACACCAGTATTTCCATGATCCCTTTGTCTCCCTGGGTGCCAATGAAGCTCAGGTTAGGGCAGGCCTACATAGATGTGGAGGAGTCAGGCCTTCCAGGCTGGTCACCTCCCCTGCCTATGGTGTCCCGGAAGGGACAGAAGATGCCCCATTCAGATTTAAGGTGCTTCACAGCTGCGTAGAGCCTAATGGGTCATTGTCCCAGGTCCTACAAAGGAGAGATTGCATTCACGTGCAATAACACCCCCATCAAAGTTTCTTCAAAGCCCCACTGCTGCGGCAGAGCTTTGCAGACCCTTTCCGCCCAGGTAGCATGTGCACATGCAGAAATCTGGAATATCCCTGCAGGGGGAATTTTCCTTTGTCCAAACACAGGAAATGTCAGGACATGAAGACCCACTCCATGAAATGGGCCCCGTGCAGCCACCACAGGGCATGATGGTACTCAGAAGTATTCAAAACTGTCATTCCAGAATGCAATTTGGCAAAGTCTAGAAGGTAAGGAAAGGATACAATTATCCCGCTTTTCCTACAATTAGGTTTAGAATTTAAATCTTCACTAGCATCTCAAACTCTGCAAATGGTCCATCCTTGAGATATAGCGGAGGACCACAGAGAAGGAAGGATTCGGGGAGTTGACAGAGGTCATGATCAGTAGAGTATAAGGCCTCAAAGTCCCCACTTGAAATGGCCTATTTCAGCCAGGGGGGATTATTTCTACTGTCTGGTGTGAGATCAGGCGTGATTCTTGGAGATTGTTTCCCCTTCCCTGGAGGTTCATAGCCCTCAAATGAGCTGAAATGGAATGCGTGGGGCCTTCACCCTTCCTCACATTCGTGCAATCGTCCAGGCTCCAGAGAGGCAGCGTACCAGTTTTCTCAAGACATTTCTGCACCAATGTCTGTATATTTCCCAGGGAACCCAGTGCAATCACACCTTGTGTATATCCTGTACAATGAGAAGGAATTAGAGCAGACTTACCAAGAGCAGAAGGAGGAGAGGAGCAAGGAAGAGAAGCTGGGTAGATTTGTGGAGATGGTTGCAGGTGGCAACAGCTTTTATACCACCTTTTGGGAGCGTTCAATGCCTGACTCACGTCTGAGTGTTTCGTCTGGTAAATATCCATGTGCTCCCGAGGCATTTTTGAGGAGTTTAACATCACATTGAGTGGGAACATATTCTGTCCTGGGGACTTGCCTCGTCATTCAGTATTACGGGACTAGGTCAGAAGTTCTATCCCAGTTGGCATGAGTCAGCTCAGGGATGAATGACTTTTGCTTCTGGGCCAACTACCGAGGGGTAAATCTCCAACTCTGCCTGGAAGGCTCACATTAATTTTTGCCCATTTTTTGGTGTTTATTGCCCGGTTCAGCTCTCAAGTTGAATGGAAATTCTGAATGGCCAGTCACTTTAGGTTGCATCAGAATTCACTTAGGTCATGGGTCAAGGTCTTTACATAGGGCTCCATCTCCCCAACAGACCCTAAGGCAGGGGCAGTCAACCTGTGGTCCTCCAGAAGTTCATGGACTACAATTCCCATGAGCCCCTGCCAGCAAACGCTGGCAGGGGCTCATGGGAATTGTAGTCCATGAACATCTGGAGGACCACAGGTTGACTACCCCTGCCCTAAGGTATGTATACGATGATCAACAGACCATCCTCCTATCACAGGGTATGATACCCATGGACTTCGGTGTTGAGAGCAAGTCTTATTCACACCCTCTAATCTGAGATTTGTTGAAATGCAAGTTTATATCTAACACTGCATCAGGTTGGGCAAACTGTTGATAAAACAAAAACCAGTCTCTGTTCCTTTTTGCATTAATTAATTGAATCAATCGATTCAAGTATCTTAAGGATTGTATTATGTGTTAAAATTTATAAACAATCATCTCTCTTTCATATTAAGTTGCCCTCTGTCTGGATTTTCGGGCTAGTTTACATCCCCGGTGTACTCCTCTCACTTAATAGGTCTCCTATAATCACTAATATCCCCATCCAATATTCAGAAGACTAGTCAGTTCTGGATAAGTCATCCATTTCCGCTGAGACACCAAATGGAGTTACGTGCTCCTCACATCCAAAACGTCAAAAGGAAAAGGCT
The DNA here is from genome assembly GCF_049243985.1 of Paroedura picta. Lineage (NCBI taxonomy): Eukaryota > Metazoa > Chordata > Lepidosauria > Squamata > Gekkonidae > Paroedura > Paroedura picta. The sequence continues at coordinate 7,376,707 of NC_135369.1, forward strand.
CCAGACCCTGCTCAATTTAGCTCAAAACTCCTGTGATTCTGAAGGGCCTTTCCCCAGAGTTGAGACACTTGGATATTCTTGCTTAAGTCATAAAGTCACCAAGTCAGAGCGGAGACAGAACACACCGATGCATGATCTGACTCAAGTAAACTTGGAGAGAACCTCTGACCAAGTCCTGTAACACCGAATGACGAGGGAAGTCTACAGGATAGAATTTGTTCACACATCGCGTGATGCTAAACACCTTAAACATGCCTTAGGAGCACATGCTCACTTAACAGACTAAACACTCAGAAATGAGTCATGCATCTTATGCTTCCCAACGGTGGTATAAAAGCCCTTGCCACCTGGAAACATCTCCACACCTCTGCTCAGCTTCTCCTGCTTGCTTCTTTTCTCCTCCTGCTCTTGGTAAGTCCTTCCTAACTCCTTCTTCTTGTTTAGGATCTACATAGTAATGAAGCAAAAGAGAAAGCCAGGAGGCAGTTTGGAAATATTCTTCCTGTTGGAAAGGTTCAGATGCTGTCAGTCCCATTTCTCCCCCATGAAGGCTTTCATCTAAAGGAAGGAAGGAAGGAAACTCAAGTTACCTGCAGAGATTCTGGGGCAGGGATAGAAGGAGGAAGGGCACTTGGCTCTCTGGGATATAGACAGGCGTTGATGTAGAAATGTATTGAGGATTGATGTAGAAATGCATTGAGAAAATTGGTGTGTTGCCTCTTTGGGGCCTGAGACACCCGCGTGAAGGTGATGAATGATGGAAGTCCCATGCATTCAGTTTTCAGCTCATATGAGGGCCATCAACCCCCAGATGTGGGCTGACAATGTCCTAGCATCACACCTCATCTCCAGGCATTAGAACAAACATCCCCTGGATGAAATGGGCCATTTCAAGTGGGGAATCTATGACATTATACTCTGCTGATTTCTGTCCACTCCCCTAACCCTTCCTTCTCTAGAAAGAACCCTGGTCTGAGTTTCAAAAGCTAGCCAAGATTTAAATTCTATAGGTAATTGTAGAAAAGGCTGAAGACGTTAGCTTTTCTTACCTTTTGGATGATGCCATATTAAATTCTGGCTTGGCAGTTTTGATAACTTCAGGCAGTCACTCAAGGTTTGCTCCCGAAATCTTAGTCCTGTTGAACCAGATTTTCTTATCTGAAATTGCAGAAGGCTGTGGCCAAAGGTTTCCCATTATATTTATACCATAGAATGAGAGCATTGATTCATTGATTCATTGATTCATTGATTCATTCATTGATTCATTGATTGATTGATTGATTGATTCATTCATTCATTCATTCATTCATTCAATTCCCTCCGTTGAAGCTCCACGCAGTTTACATAAAACATAGAATAGACTACATGGAACACAATTTTTTTGCAGTACAAATAACACTAACATTAAACTATAACAAAGGAATCAAAGTATAATGCAAACAGGTTCAGAGCAGAACGCAATCGTGATTTTGGGGGAGGGAGCAGGGGCCCTGTAGATGTGCTGGTTACCTGGTCTCAACCAAATTCCTGGTTACATCACAGCACATCATATCACATATTCATAATCCCCAAAGCTCCTTGGATTTTGAGGAGCTACTGGACTTGATGAACTCTGGTGCTGGAGAAGACTCTTGTGAGTCCCTTGGACTGCAAGGCGAACAAACCGGTCAGTCCTAGAGGAGATCAGCCCTGCCTGCTCTTTAGAAGGCCAGATCCTGAAGATGAAACTGAAATACTCATGAGAAGGAAGGACTCCCTGGAGAAGAGCCTAATGCTGGGAGCGATCGAGGGCAAAAGAAGAAGGGGACGACAGAGAATGAGGTGGATGGATGGATTCACTAAAGCAGTCGATGCAAACTTAAATGGACTCCGGGGAAGGGTAGAGGACAGGAAGGCCTGGAGGATCATTGTCCATGGGGACGCGATGGGTCGGACACGACTTCGCACCTAATGACAACAGGTTAAAATATTTTCCCATAAAATATGACTTTGAGCACTTGAAAAATGCCTTAGGAGCACATGTATGCTTGACAAACTAAACAGTCAGAAATGAGTCATGAATTTGAAGCATCCAAAGGATAGTATAAAATCTCTTGCCATGGGTAGCCATCTCCACATCTCTGCTCAGCTTCTTTTGTTTCTTTCTCTTCTCCTCCTGCTCTTGGTAAGTCCACCCTAACTCCTCGTTATGAGGGATATATACAGTAAAGCAGCAAGACAGAAAGTCAGGTTGCTAATAGTCCTTCTTTGGAAAATGTTATGATCAAATCAGTTGTGTTTCCCCATCCATAGGTCTATGTATCTAAAGGAATAAAGGAAACTCAAGACACCTCGGGTGATTCCGAGGCAGGGATTACAAAAAACATTTGCACTTGGCTCCCTGGGAATTATCCAGGAACTGTTGCAAAAATGTATTGAGAGAATTGATAGGCTACCTCTCTAGAACCTGAGACAGCTGCATGAATGTAACCTATGATGGGAGTCCCATGTTATAGCATTCTATCTCCAATGTAGGTGGAGAGCATAATTACTTTGCTACGGTTTTCAGATGAAGGGTGTTATAACTGTCAAAGGTCCAATATTCCCCAAATCTCATGGGGTTTTAAATGGAATCTCCTGGAAATTCTCCAGCTTAAAGAAAAACAAACAACACAGTTATGCAATATTTTAAATCTCTTTTCTTCTTGAATTTCTCAATCCCCAAAGAGCCTAAATTAAATTTAAGAAGTTAAGTTAGATATATTAGCTCAAGCCACAATGAAGGGAAGGATCTCTGTCTCTGTCTCTGTCTCTGTCTCTGTCTCTCTCTCTCTCTCTCTCTGACTTGGTTACCCCAAATCCTACTGGGTTAAGTTGGATAGGCTCCCTTGGAGACCGGTGATACGTAGAACCTTGCTTAGTTTCTTCTTCAGCTTTAATCTTGACATTTTCCACACTTTTATTACCTCATTCCAGACTCTCCCCTCCACCTCTCCAAGATGTCCTGCTGCTGTGCTCCGTCCTGTGCCATCCCCTCCTGCCCCCAGCCCTGCTGCCCCAGTCCCTGCTGCCCCCCTTCCTGCTGTGGGGGCCCCACACCAGCCCGTTGCCTCGGCATCGCCCGTGGGGCCAGCGTTGGCTGCGTCACCCAGATCCCACCCTCGGAAGTGACGATCCAGCCCCCTCCTTGCACCATGGTGGTCCCAGGGGCCATTCTGGCTGCCTCCTGTGAGCCCATGCGGGTGGGGGGGTACACGGCCTGTGGGGGCTGCCCCCCTTGTGGGTGCATGTGTCCCTGTTGAGCCCGGCTTCACGAGGACGGGAATGAAATGGCTACCTGGAAATTATGGAACGGATTGACGGCTCACGACTTCACGGACTTGGGTGTCAGAAAGACTGGCATTTCCTAGTTCAAAGGAAAACCATTTGGTGCTTTAAAATATTTTCAAAGGCTATGGCAAGAAACCTTTGATACTTACTGTGCATTCTTTCTATTCTTACTTTGAGTTTTTACTCTAGTCTTCATTTGACTTTTTTAAACAGTTGATGGTTTCAAGACCAGAAGCATACGTACATCTTTGCTCTGTCGGCCTCTCAATTTTCCAAGGCCCACAAAGATCTTCCCACCTCCCACCTTTCCCATAAAGGAAACTTTAATTATCTCTGTCTTCCCTTGCTTTGTAGCCTTTCAATTATCTCAGCTAAATGGGCAATGAAAAAGCTATTGCTTGCTATCTGGTTGTTTGTAGTCCCTGAAACGCTTTAACTGGTAATTATATCCCTCCTTTTCCTTTTTGTAATAAAACCTCTTACTGCATCACAATTTCTATCGTGGACTCAGTTGCTTCTTATTTCTAAGAATCTGAATATTGGGAGAGGGTCATTGATATGGGAATAGCCCCAGATTCAGCACTGGGCTTCTTGTTCCCAGGTAGCAGCTGTTGAGAATGTTCATGACACTATGAGCCACCATTTGGTAGTGTTGCTTGTTCCAGAGCACAGACCCTTCTAGTCCAACGGCAATCTAGAAACGCTTAGAGTTATCCTAAATATCTGTCCTCTACAGATTCCTATCCTCCAGTAGTTGGTCATTAAGGGTAAGGGTATCCCCTGTGCAAGCACTGAGTCATGTCTGACCCTTGGGGTGATGCCCTCTAGCGTTTTCATGGCAGACTCAATATGGGGTGGTTTGCCAGTGCCTTCCCCAGTCATTACCGTTTACCCCCCAGCAAGCTGGGTACTCATTTTACCGACCTCGGAAGGATGGAAGGCTGAGTCGACCTGGAGCCGGCTGCTGGGATCGAACTCCCAGCCTCATGAGCATAGCTTTCAGACTGCATGTCTGCTGCCTTACCACTCTGCGCCACAAGAGGCTTTACAAGAGACATTACAGTCCAATAATTCCTCAAAATGGAAGTTGTATGTTTCTAATTATAGATGCCATCGACACAAATCCATTTTTGGAAGAAGAAAAAGAGTTGGTACTTACATGCCACTTTTCTCTTCCCAAGAGATCTCTAAGTTGCTTCCATTCATCTTCCCTTTCCTCTCCCCACAACAGACACCCTGTGAGGGAGGGGAGGCTGAGAGAGCCCTGAGATTACTGAAGAAGAAGAGTTGGTTCTTATATGCCGCTTTTCTCTATCAGTGCTGTGACAAGCCCAGGGTCACCCAGCTGGCTGCATGCAGGGAACTAGGGAATCAAATCCGGCTCCCCAGTTTAGAAGCTGCCACTTTCAATGACTACACCAAGTACTCTAATGTGCCTTACTTTTATTTATAGAATGAAAGGGAGTTTTTATTCTCCCTCTTCCTTTTAAGAAAGGATTTTAAAATAAGCCATTCAATGGTAGACTGCATAAAACAAATTCACTTTCAGTGATTAGGTAAAACAATGAGCAGTTGTAATTATTACACTTCAGAAACAGCAGCAATCAGTCAGGTATCTTTATTGGTCTATCGGTCATAAAAACATAACAATTGAATCAGTCATGTCACAATAAACAATAAGATTGATGGTAATATTGATGCAGTAAAATCGGAGATAGGTTAGTAATTAAGATAACCAACTATTAAAACTGTGAGAAGGAATTAATACAATCGCCAATCAAAAATTGCTTCATTACTCTCCAAGCTCAGTATACATATACAGCCATGGAATCATCATCACAACTCTTAGAATTAGAAATTAGCATAAAATGATTAATAAAACTGAGATATCTTGACGTTGGCGGATGGACCCGAACCAACGGGATGAAATTAATTCAAAGGAAATTCTGTCTAAACATCCAGAAGAAATTCCAGACAATTAGAGGAGTTTCTCAGTGGAACAGGCTTCCTCGGGAGGTGGTGGGTTCTCCATCTTTGGACATTTCTAAACAGAGGTCAGAGAGCCATCTGACAGAGAGGCTGATTCTGGGAAGGCTCAAGGGGGTGGCAGGTGACAGTGGAGGAGCGAGAGGGTTGTGAATGTCCTGCATAGGGCAGGGGGTTGGACTAGATGAGCCAGGAGGTACATTCCAACTTTGGTATTCTATGATTCTATAAAAATTACCAGATGGTAATTCAGAATTAGCATTGGTCCTAATAATAGTAGTAAGGAATATGCTTTGGTGACACACAAAAGGAATTGACTAGCCTGATATTAATCCAGTTTAGTCTCTTCCTGTAGGGAGGCTGAAAGAAATTTCCAATGGGGATTACCAAAGTGAGGACATTCTAGGATTATATGCAGAATAGAATCAGGCAAAGCCATCCAACATGGAGAAATCCTTTCATGGAAAGTTGTACAAATATATCTCCCAGAGGTAACCTCAGATGAGGTAAGAAAGTAATAGGCCAAAGGATGAGAAGGAACTCATGATCTCTCTTCGATTAAATGTAAGTGACAAGATTGTTATTGTTGTTATTGTTGTTGTTGTTGTTAGGTGCGAAGTCGCGTCCAACCCATCGCGACCCCATGGACAGTGATCCTCCAGGCCTTCCTGTCATCTACCCTTCCCCGGAGTCCATTTAAGTTTGCACCTACTGCTTCAGTGACTCCATCCAGCCACCTCATTCTCTGTCGTCCCCTTCTTCTTTTGCCCTCGATCGCTCCCAGCATTAGGCTCTTCTCCAGGGAGTCCTTCCTTCTCATGGGGTGGCCAAAGTATTTGAGTTTCATCTTCAGGATCTGGCCTTTTAAAATAAGATTGATGGAAGGACAAAAGGACGTTTAGATCCAGTCCTATTTGTTTAAGTTATGAGCAGCCAGAAAGATTAAGCCAACCTCTTGTCAACCTTTCTACCGTTTAGAAAACCATAAACAATCTTAAGGCTTCAAGAAACCTCATGCAGAATATGGTTAGGAAGAATAGGCCTGTACATGCCCACCCAGCAACCCTCCCTTTCCTCCCACTAAAGGCCCATTTTAGACAATTTTGAAGGGGATGGCCAGGTCAACGTGTCCATATATGGTCATATCAGCCAATATATATTAATTAGCTCCCACCCAATCAGGGAACTCTTCTATCGCCAAGAGGGGGAATAATTACCTAAAGAAAGAAGAACTCACAGTCCAGTTTCTAAAAACATGGTCTGCCAATTTTTGTCTCCCCACGGGGGTATGCATTTCACTGGCACACCAGATCCACTGATGAAATGTGTTCCCAGGGGGGACGCAACCACATCAGAAAGGTACCTCACTGTAGATGGATGCGGGGTTCATTCTTTCATTCTTTCGTTCTCTGCAGCAAGATCAGCTTGCATTTGAACGCAATCCCACATCCCCGAAAATAGCAAAAAATGCCCCAAGTCCACCATGTGACACAGAGAAGAGCCGCAAAACTGAATGGGACATATTTTTTTGGAATAGGAGTATAGAACACTTTAATTATGCAATATAATTCTCAATATGTAATCTGGACAACGGTTCCGTATCGTAAGGAGAATGTTGGTCTGTAGACAGCGTAATAAGTTGTTAGACATTCTTATTTGGAATCACTTGTTGTTCTTAGGTGCGAAGTCATGTCCGACACATTACGCTCTTCTCCAGGGAGTCCTTCCTTCTCATGAGGTGGCCAAAGTATTTGAGTTTCATCTTCAGAATCTGGCCTTCTAAGGAGCAGGCAGGGCTGATCTCCTCTAGGACTGACCGGTTTGTTCGCCTTGCAGTCCAAGGGACTCGCAAGAGTCTTCTCCAGCACCAGAGTTCAAAAGCCTCAATTCTTTGACGCTCAGCCTTCCTTATGGTCCAACTTTCACAGCCATACATTGCAACTGGGAAGACCATAGCCTTGACGAAACACACTTTTATTGGCAGGGTGATGTCTCTGCTTTTTAGGATGCTGTCTAGATTTGCCATAGCTTTCCTCCCCAGGAGCAAGCGTCTTTTAATTTCTTTGCTGCAGTGCCCATCTGCAGTGATCTTGGAGCCCAGGAAAATAAAATCTGTCACTACCTCCATTTCTTCCCCATCTATGTGCCAGGAATTGAGAGGGCCGGATGCCATGATCTTCGTTTGGTATCATTTATACTAATCTAATAGTGAAAGGAAAACCGCTGAGGAACAGTTTGAAAATGGGACTCATCTAGAGACCGTTTTGGTTGGAAATGTTCAAATTAAATGAAAAGACAAACAAAGAGAGAAGTTTTATCCATTTGCACAGCTTTATTTATTGCAAAGACATATTCTGTGAAATATTGCTATTATTACTTTATTGTCTTCCTATAAGGGACAGGTTTACTTTTCTGCTCTCTATATAAGAATGTTTGTCAATGACCGACGATGCATGGTGGCTGCTGGGCTGGGCTGCCACTGATGCCTAGGGTGTAAACTGCACAGAGATTTTATTCCACTCCCAGGTCGATTCAGTTCCTCCCGTCTGCACTGAAATCGATTTCCAGTTTGATTTCCATCGATGGAAATTTTCCGTCTGCAACCGTCATGCCTCGACCCGCATTCACCGTACCTTTGCCTCGGAATATCAGGGAGCGCTTATTTTCCGGAATATCCACCAATTTGTGCCGGATGCACCAAAGGATCCACGTGTAGATGTCCTCGGCACTTAGATTAACCGGCATTCCTCCCCCTGCTCCTCCCCAATGGTGACATTACGGAATTGTCTTTTGCTGATTGGTCAACCAACCCCCGCGTTTCCAATGCTGACACTGCGTGATTCTCTCTTGCTGATTGGTCGACAACCCCCCCCCCTTTCCAATGCTGACTGAACGTGTTTATCTCCTGCTGATTGGTCGACTCGCGGTGTTGAAAGAAAGGGGGAATAATTGTTTCATGGGTAAATACGCTATTCATCTATGTTTTGAGAGCTTAGATTGTTTGAGACAGCACAGAAAAGGAAAAGTGTACAAATACGGTAATAAAAAAATCATATCCAGGCGCACTCTGGTGGGAAGTACGTCAGAACGTCAGGAATCGATTTAAACTAATGTGATGCAGGTGACGCAAGTATGTTAAAGCTGTTTCATTTTGGAAATGATGTTTGTTGCAGATCACTCATAATGCCCGAGCCCGAATCGGGCAGAGATCGGCAAGAATAAAAGCGGGAAAATCAAGAGATGCAGAATAGGCCCAGATGTGGGACAGTATGCCCCGCTGCATCCTATGTATGCACAGAGAAATAAATACCTTAGGACACATGGTCCACCCCTGAGCTGTGCATGCCCACACACAACACTGGGGTGCATGGATTCCTCTGTGCCTCATCATGGAGGCAACAGATAGGCCAACATGGAGGCCCACTGCATGACACCATTGGTGGGATACTACAAGCCTCGAAGGGCCACTCTTCCCATATGTACAGGCCACAGCAGCAAGAAAGGAAACATGGAAGAATACGTGTTCTGCATGATGCGGGAATTCACAACTAACTGCCCACCCACAGTGACCCCAATTTCATGACTCAGTGATCCCCCTCACACACACCACCACCAAAAATCTCCAGAATCCAGCATGGCCTGAGGGAAAATCATTTGATTTGCAGGAGGGCATTTTGGGCTCAAGGAAGACACGCACACATTTTCATTGGCTTGAAAAGGCCACAGCTTTATTATTACTCCAAAGGAGTGTTGGCACAGCATGGGAGAGGGAGCCTGACTTGCAGTCCAAAGACCACAAGAACCTGGACCCCAGCAGCGCCCTGGAGCCCATCCAGATCCTCATTGGGAAAACGTCTCCTTGCTGCTGGGATCCCACCCACAGGAAGAGCCAGCGGCGCCCTGGGGCCCACCCGGTTCCCCCGCTGGGAATGCGGGTCCCCTTGCCGCTGGATTCCCACCATAGGGAAGTGTCCACCTGGGGTGCCAAGAGGAAGCGTACACTTCCCATGGACCCACCCCAGGCCACCCGGCACTGTAAACCCTGGGGTGCCAAGGAGAGGTGCCCACCTCATTCTTGGTCCCACCCCAGGCTACCTGGCCCTGCGAGCCCCAAGCCTCCCCAGCCGGGTCGGCCCTGCTCGCAGACCTGCCACCTCTTAGGAGGTCCCCAACTTGGGGAGTCCGATGCGCAGACCGAACTCCCCCCAAAACAGGCTCCATCCCATGCTAAAACCGCCACCAGAACGAGGCCCCTCAGCCTCGTTCCCGCCAACACTCCAAAACCGCAAGCACCCCACCATGGGGGTTCTAATCAGTAACGCACTTCCAAACTCAGCCCACTACACAGGCTTGAGTTCCACACCTGCTACACCCAATATCAAAGCAATCTGGGTAACAGGTCAAAGAGCCACTCTCCACCTCTGCCACCACGGGCCATTCTGTGGTGAATGTCATAGAATCATAGAATCATAGAGTTGGAAGGGGCCATACAGGCCATCTAGTCCAACCCCCTGCTCAACGCAGGATTAGCCCTAAGCATCCTAAAGCATCCAAGAAAAGTGTGTATCCAACCTTTGCTTGAAGACTTCCAGTGAGGGGGCACTCACCACCTCCTTAGGCAGCCTATTCCACTGCTGAACGACTCTGACTGAGAAAAACTTTTTCCTGATATCTAGCCTATATCGTTGTACTTGAAGTTTAAACCCATTACTGCGTGTCCTTTCCTCTGCAGCCAGCAGAAACAGCATCCTGCCCTCCTCCAAGTGACAACCTTTCAAATACTTAAAGAGGGCTATCATGTCCCCTCTCAACCTCCTTTTCTCCAGGCTGAACATTCCCAAGTCCCTCAATCTATCTTCATAGGGCTTGGTCCCATGGCCCCAGATCATCTTCGTCGCTCTCCTCTGTACCCTTTCAATTTTATCGATGTCCTTCTTGAAGTGAGGCCTCCAGAACTGCACACAGTACTCCAGGTGTGGTCTGACCAGTGCCGTATACAATGGGACTATGACATCTTGTGATTTTGATGTGATGCCTCTGTTGATACAGCCCAAAATGGCATTTGCCTTTTTTACCGCTGCATCACACTGCCTGCTCATGTTTAGTTTACAATCCACAAGTACCCCAAGGTCTCGTTCACACACAGTGCTACCTAGAAGCGTATCCCCCATCCAGTAGGCATGCTTTTCATTTTTCTGACCCAGATGCAGAACTTTACACTTATCTTTATTAAATTGCATCTTGTTCTCATTTGCCCATTTTTCCATTGTGTTCAGATCTCGTTGAACTCTGTCTCTATCTTCCAGAGTATTTGCCAGTCCTCCCAATTTGGTGTCATCTGCAAACTTGATGAGTAGTCCCTCCACCCCCTCATCTAGATCATTAATAAATATGTTAAAAAGTACCGGGCCGAGCACCGAACCCTGAGGTACCCCACTACTCACCTCTCTCCAGTCTGATGAAACACCATTGACAACAACTCTTTGAGTGCGGTTCTCTAACCAATTCCCTATCCACCTAACGATCTGAAAATCCAGATTGCAGTCCTTCAACTTATCCATCAGAACATCATGGGGAACCTTGTCAAAAGCTTTACTAAAATCCAAGTAAATGACATCAACCAAATTTCCCCGATCCAGCAAACCTGTTACTTGGTCAAAAAAGGAAACTAGGTTGGTCTGGCAGGACCTGTTGGAGACAAATCCATGCTGACTTCCTTGGATCACCAAATTGTCCTCCAGATGTTTGCAGATCGCTCCCTTTAATATCTGCTCCATTATCTTCCCCACAACAGAGGTCAGACTCACTGGTCTGTATGTCCACCCAGTGGGCCTCTTGTGGGCCTTATCCTCTTGGAAAGTGGTCTCCTAACCACACATCCCCAACTGAGAATGCCCTGTGAAGTTACCAGGGCATGACCCCCATGCCTCTGCCAAAGCTGGCAAAGTACCAGACAGCAACCACTGCTAAACATGGCTTGGAGATCGGCTCCACATTTGCAACCATAGTGCGGCCAGTGTCCCATGACAGTCAGTCTATGCATTGGGAAATACAGAAGCCAGCCGGCAAGTTTTGCATGGACAGTCCTGGTGCAACGATGTCCGGTAAAGTAGCATGCCTCCCACGAGAATCCAGGCAAGGTGATGCCTCTTGGTCGCATAATTGGACCTCTTTCCTGCTTGCACAGCATGCCATCTCGTCCACCGCTTGGCATCTTTTGCATCCCTGCTGAATGCCATCCTGAAGGTAACCAAAAAGATGTTACTGGGAAAAACCACAGGCAGCCTCACACACCAATTGGTGCTGCCCCCTGAATACAGTGTCAAACACCCATAAGCAGTCCCATGGTGGTTGAATATGCCCTGCCCCCAGCCATTTGAGTGCTGTCCCGTTCTGGCCAGCCAGCTGTGCGGACCCACTATCGAGATCCCAAGTCCAACCCACAACCTTGGCTGGGATGCCAGCTGAAGCCACGTGGGTTCTTGTAATCCAGCAGTCGTGCTAGGTTTTGCACGATTCCCCTGAACTGCCTCGGGGTGGACCCAGATTCAGGACTGCAAGACACCCAGAAAATGCAAGAATGAAGGCCACCGAAACCCCATCACTCCGATCTGTCGGAGACAACCAAGGCCAGAGTTTGCCAGGACGTGACCAGCTTAGCAAGTGATCGGACCCAGGAATCTCAAACGTTGAGGGCGGGGGCATTCGACTATCCCGAGTACCCTCCACTCATTGCAGAAGACCCCCAGCTGTAGGCCGACCAGCACTCAAATGCTGAACCTTGTTGCTGCAAACCTCTCAATGTGCCTGCACTGATTGCCCCCCTGGATGTCTTAATGGGGGCAACCCAGTATGCTAGCTTAGGAGACCTGACTGGAGCTGCTGTTGGCCCAGACATGAAATGACCCCCGGAACGTGCAGTGCGCTCAATCCCCAATGCTCAGACAAGTGGGGCCTGTGCCACCTTCCCAGGTCAGTGGCCAAGCTGCTCCCATGCCAGGCCCCCAAACTCATGCAAGCCATGTGACAGCACCCAAAAACCACTTGTCCATCCTGGCCCCAGGCATGGTTAAGCAAACCGCCTTGACAGCTGCCCAGCTGGAATTGGACTCTCCCGGCAAAGGGAATCCCATAATTCCTGGAATTGTAACCCAAGCAACCCCAGGCTCCCATGGCATGTGGGGAGGAGGCGAGTATGGGTGGCAGGTTTGCTGCCACCTCTTCCCACCAGGCCGGCCTGATCAGACACTGTGTCATATGCTTACAGACCCAGTCTGCACCATGCAAAGCCCTGGTGACCAATGAGGCCAGCTAGCCAGATTAGGTGCATAAATATGAAGTGACATGCGGGGCTGATCTGTGGAACTTAATGTACAGACTGCCCCTGCCCCCAACAACTTGAAACAGCATCAAGGTGACAGGGAGGCGGGGGGGACAACCGAGCTGCATATAACTAAGGCTAGGGAATTCTGAAATGGGATGAAGAGGTCCCTACATGAGAAGCGGTCTGACCGATGCTGACCCACCTGCAGTCTGATGTAACTGAGCATTTATAACCTGATGAATGCTCCCCTGTAGTGCCACGCCATACCTTTTTGGATGCCTTACTTCTTGTCCATCCCAAAGAGCTCTACCATCCTCCTGGATGCAGCACCTTGAATCCCTTGCATGGCAGTCCTGTGCAGCCACTTCCCGTGCCAAGAACGTCCTGGGCTCAAACCGTGGGACGCCCCTCGCTGTTGCTCTCCCATCCGCATCAACAGCACTTCTGTGAATGACCTGCAACGAGACCCGCTCCCTCCAAGCCGGCCCATTACTGCCAGTAACTTGTGACTGGCTGCCCTGCCAAGCAAGGCCAGGCGATGACTCTGACACCATTTGTGGAAAGCGTAACCCACTCTGAAACCAGCAGTCAATGCCCAACTGCTGCTGTATGATTTTCACATATTGCCTGGCCAAGGCAATGGTGTAATTCCAGCCAGCGGGCACTGGCCACAAGTAGCCAGCTGAGGGCCTCTGAGTGCCCCATTCCCCCACCCTGGGGCGGATGCCAGCTGGAGACCCTCCGAACTGGTGTGTGACCGCCAGCCTCAGCATGAAGCAGGGGGTTGGATTGGAAGCCCCCTGAAGGCCCCTCCAGTTTTGGGCTCCTGCAGACTGAAACCGCTGGCTAGAGCACATGGCAGGTCTATATGACCCAGAGGTTCCTGCCAGCTCTGAGCTCCTGCAAACCAAGACTTCTGCTTGAATCAGCGTTGGACTAGATGACCAATAGGTCTCTTTCCTCCTGTGAACCAATGCCGCTGCCTGAAGCAAGGGTTGGAGTAGATGACCCTAGAGATCCCGAACAGCTCTGTGCTCCTGCCAACCACACCTGCTGCCGAAGCAGAGGGTTGGACTTGATGACCCTGGTTGTCCCTGCCGGCTCAGGGCTTCCGCAAACTGAGATTGCTGCGTGACACGCGGGTCAGACTAGATGACCCAGGACTATTTGTGAGTTCTCTGCTCCTGCAAATCAAGGCCATTGCTTGAAGCAGGGTTGTACTAGATGCCAATAGGGCTCTGTGCTCCTGCAAACCAAGACCACTGCCGGAGCAGGGGGTTGAACTAGCAGACCCTGGAATACCTGCTGTCCCAGAGCTCCTACAACCAGGGTCGCTGCCTAAGCAGCGATTGGACTAGATGACCCCTGAGGTCCCTGCCAGCTCAGAGTTCCCACAAACCAAGACCACTGCCGAAGCAGGGGGTTGAACTGGACAATCCTGGAGATCCCTGCCAGCTCTGAGATTTTGCAGTCCAAGGCTGCCGCCAAGGAAGGGAGTTGGACTAGATGACCCTGGAGGCCCCGACAGACTCTGTGTCCCTGCGATCAACCACTGCCCGAAGAAAAGGGGTGGATTACAGGACCCTGATGGTCTGTCAACCCTGTGCTGCTGCAAAGCAGGACTGCCGCTTGAAGCAGGGTCAGACTGGATGACCCTGGAGAACCCTGCCAGTAATGTGCTAATGTGCATAGTGCCTGCTGCGTACTGCTTGGAGTAAGACTAGATGCCTCTAGAGGTCCCTGACAACTCTAAAATCTGAAAACAGGCTGGCAATAATTTGTTTGTTTTGTGGCCATTTTGCTGGCTCTGTGAAGGCTTCCTTGTGTGCCACTGAAACCACAGGTCCTGCCTCGCCAGACAAATCTGGGGCTGAGCAAAGTGCCTCTTGGAAGCGCTGCCAGCCCTGCTGCCTCCAAGCAGCCCTGCTGCCCCCCCCCATTGTTTTTGGTTTTTTGTTTGTTTGTTTTTTAGTAGCTTTCTAGGCCCTGCCACGAGGGCTTCCACTGTAGGCCAAAGGGATCTGCCTGCTGCCCGGGGAGACCCAATGACATGGCCAGCTGGCACCCAGGGATCTGGGCAAGGAAAACGCGCTCCTCACACACTCACCCTACCCCCCACCACGTGCATGGTGGATGCTGCCTGGAATTTTCTCCTTTGCCATGCCACTTGATACACACACGCGCACACGCACACACAAGGAATGGGGAGGAGGGGCACTAGGCACCCCACCCCTGCTGATGCCTGTCTGGGTGGGAACACCAGCACCCACAGCCTGGGTGCTTTTACCCAGACACCCGTTTGTAAACTCACCGGTTTGTAAACTCACAGAGACGCTTTCTCAAGTAGGGTCCTGATCGTTAAGGCAACCGCTTATTAAGGAGGCTCCTGTTCCTTAAGGCAACTGCTTTTTTAAGGAGGCTCCTGATTAGGGTTGTGCGATTCGGCTGGTTCGGCGGCCGTTCCCTCCGGGCGCAGCCAGCGCCACTCCGCGCGGGGGGGAGGGCGGTGCCGGCAGCGGCGTGACAGCGGGCGCAACCTCACAGGCACGCCTGCGTGGTTGCGCCCGCTGTCACGCCGCTGCCGGCACCGCCCTCCCCCCCGCGCGGAGTGGCGCTGGCTGCGCCCGGAGGGAACGGCCGCCGAACCAGCCGAATCGCACAACCCTACTCCTGATCCTGCAACCGTTTTGCCACTGAATCACACCCTGATTTTTCTTTTATGCTTTCTTTTTTTATTGAAGCAAGATAAATCAGTATTTCCATCTTAGCTATAAATGCTGTGTAGGCTCTTAAATTATAACTACAAAATGATGATTGCATTCATTTATTCATTAGTAACAGAGCTGTGCCTCAACAGAACAGGTTTCCTTCAGAGGTGGCAGGTTCTCCTTTGGAAATGGTTATTGTTGTTGTTAGGTGCAAAGTCATGTCCTACCCATCGCGACCCCATGGACAATGATCCTCCAGGCCTTCCTGTCCTCTACCATTCCCCGGAGTCCATTTAAGTTTGCACTGACTGCTTCAGTGACTCCATCCAGCCACCTCATTCTCTGTCGTCCCCTTCTTCTTTTGCCCTTGATCGCTCCCAGTATTAGGCTCTTCTCCAGGGAGTCCTTCCTTCTCATGAGGTGGCCAAAGTATTGGAGTTTCATCTTCAGGATCTGGCCTTCTAAGGAGCAGTCAGGGCTGATCTCCTCTAGGACTGACCGGTTTGTTCGCCTTGCAGTCCAAGGGACTTGCAGAAGTCTTCTCCAGCACCAGAGTTCAAAAGCCTCAATTCTTTGACACTCGGCCTTCCTTATGGTCCAACTTTCGCAGCCATACATTGCAACTGGAAAGACCATAGCCTTGACTAAACGCACTTTTGGAAATGGTTAAGAATGGTTAATTCTTAAGTGTTTGGATTACTAAGTGTTTATGTAACCCTGGGTCCACTAGAGGGAGATAGAGAGTTGGGGTATTCCATATAAGAAAGAAATAAGGTGTAAGGAGAATTCCTCTCCCCTCAGAAGTACTCCTTTGTCTGAACAATAAAATCAGAGTCCGATAGCACTTCTAAGACCAACGAAGATTTATTCAAGGCGTGAGCTTTCGAGTACAAGCACCCTTCCTCAGACTCTGAGGAAAATCCATACCTTGAATAAATCTTTGTTGGTCTTAAAGGTGCTCCTGAACTCTGATTTTATTGTGCTACTTTAGATCAACACGGCTACCCATTTGAATCTATCCTTTGTTTGAAAACTATCTATTAACATTTTAGTTAAGGAACTCTACTGCTATTTCTATGCTGATGCCTTCCGTATCCACAGTTCCAAATCCAGACTTTCTCTCAGAGCTATCCTGATCTTCCCTGAATTCAGATTCTTAGATCTTTTAGATCTTGGGCTATGAGTTACTTTTTTATCCAGAAGACAATTCTCTTCTAGGCTACGGTGACCAGATGTAACGATTCTGGTGGGACTGTCCCGACATAGAATCATAGAATCATAGAGTTGGAAGGGGCCATGAAGGCCATCTAGTCCAACCCCCTGCTCAACGCAGGATCAGCCCTAAGCATCCTAAAGCATCCAAGAAAAGTGTGTATCCAACATTTGCTTGAAGACTGCCAGTGAGGGGGAGCTCACCACCTCCTTAGGCAGCCTATTCCACTGCTGAACTACTCTGACTGTGAAATTTTTCCCCTGATATCTAGCCTATATCGATGTACTTGTAGTTTAAACCCATTACTGCGTGTCCTCTCCTCTGCAGCCAATGGGAACAGCATCCTGCCCTCCTCCAAGTGACAACCTTTCAAATACTTAAAGAGGGCTATCATGTCCCCTCTCAGCCTCCTTTTCTCCAGGCTGAACATTCCCAAGTCCCTCAACCTATCTTCATAGGGCTTGGTCCCTTGGCCCCAGATCATCTTCGTCGCTCTCCTCTGTACCCTGATGGTGTACAGATGGTGGTAACAACTATGTGTCCTCTCCTCTGCAGCCAATGGGAACAGCATCCTGCCCTCCTCCAAATGACAACCTTTCAAATACTTAAACAACTTGCCTTTTATATAAATCCCCATTTTTTAAAATCTGTCCAGTCCACAGTGTGGACTGCAGGTCTTGTTTGGAGGCAGAGTTCGCAATCTTTGGAGCGGGACAGGTTTCCATGGACACCTGGTGGCCCTGCCAGAGGGCTAAAAGACGTTGGCTTTGTGGGAACCAGGGCAGCCACTGCACATGGCGCTGCCTCCCCAGCCCCACAGTTGGTGATGTCCAAAAGGAACCGGAACTGCTGTTCCCTTCTTTGCCACTTATCCCTATGAGACGTTCTAATAGGCGCTCGTTGCAGAGATGTGGCAATAGCATGATGTTGCGTGCACTTCCAGTGGCCACCCACCACGGACGCCCTCCATGTGCATGGGGGAAAGCCCCGACATTAACACGGCTTGGCTGTGACCTTTGATTCCGCCCACCGAGCCTGGGTTTGCTTCTGTAGGAAGGAGCGCTTGGGGTGCCATGGAGGGAAGCTGCAAAGGAAGGGGTCGGGGGGAGAACCCTCTCCTGCCTCTCTTAAACTGGCAACAAACAGACCCCTCCTTTTTGCAATCTTGCGTTTTACGCTGGCTCCTCGGCTCCCTTGCAAGCCTTTTGCCCTGCTGTCTCCCGCCCGACCTGCTAGCCCAGCGCCTCCCCCTTCGGCCATCGTTGGGGGGCAGCCTCTTTTGTGCCACCCAGCACCAACAATGGTGCTGCTGGGGAGCGGTGGGGGCTGCCCATGCCCATGAAAGGGCTGCGGTGTCTGGCTGGCTGAGGCTGGGTGTTGGGGGTGAGTGTGTGCCTTGAACAGGAACAGGAGAGGCCGCCACCCCCATGACGGTGCACCTTTAGCAGTGGGGGACATGCGCTCGGGGGACAGCTCCGAATTGGGGTGAGCTGCTCTTCTCCCGCCCGGCCTATACCTTAGTAAAGGTAAAGGTAAAGGTAAAGGTAAAGGTAAAGGTAAAGGTAAAGGTAAAGGTAAAGGTAAAGGTAAAGGTAAAGGTAAAGGTATCCCCTGTGCAAGCACCAGGTCATGTCTGACCCTTGGGGTGACGCCCTCTAGCGTTTTCATGGCAGACTCAAAACAGGGTGGTTTGCCAGTGCCTTCCCCAGTCATTACCGTTTCCTCCCCAGCAAGCTGGGGACTCATTTTACCAACCTCGGAAGGAGGGAAGGCTGAGTCAACCTTGAGCCGGCTGCTGGGATCGAACTCCCAGCCTCATGGGCAGACAGCTTCAGACAGCATGTCGCTGCCTTACCACTCTGCGCCACCTGAGTGCTGACTGTCAACAAGAGAGGCAACCACTGCGAGTGCTACTTTGCAAGGTACTGCCCGGCGCCTGGCCCTAGCTGGGTGGGGAGGGGTAAGGCTGAGCTAGGGGGGCAGGCTCTCTGAACCTGACCCCCTTTCTCTCTCCTAACCCACGTGGACTTCGGGCTGGGCTGTCCCCTGCCGGGATGGTGTCCCACTTTATCTTTGTAAAAATCTGTCCTTTCCGAAAACTACCATTCAACCTTCCCTTCAATTTTCTTCTGTGTTCAGTTCCATTTCTCTGACTTCAACTTATTTCTTTCTTTTTCCCTTGACTCTTTTGTTTCCCTTGACTCTTTTGTTGTCTCCCTTCCCTCCATAAATTGGACAGGTTTAATATATTAGGACTTGTACCAAATTTCTGTAACCTGACCTGTATATATTATAAGGTAATAAAGAAAAATACGGGAAAAAATGCTCCGGCTTCTATAATCTTTATGGCTGCTCATTTTCCTGTCTGTTTTGTTTTGTTTTTTTTTTCAATCTGCCATTGGAATTCCTATTTTAAAAGTCAGCTTCAAAAAATGAGGGAAGAGAAGTATTTTTTCAATGCCATGAATAAGGTGAGGGGCACTGTACTACATGACATTACAGTGGATTTTGGATTATATTGTGAAATATAATCATTCCATGTTCAGGAACAATAAGAATAAAACCCATAGCTTCTGGAGGACAGTAATCTGTAGAAGGCAAGTACCTTTATTGTCCATTTAAGACATTTCTGGTCAGGCAAAGTGTACAAAGAGGCAACCATGAAAGCAGCATGGATGGCCCTAAATGGGCCGAGTTCGTCATGGCCTGATCCTAAAATTCTCAGGGTCCATTTCTATGTCGCCTACCCAAACAAGCAATAACCCTCTCCCCACTGTTCAAGTTCTTAGAAATAAGAAGCGAATGAATCCACAAGATAAATTTGGATGCTTTATTGAACTGAAGCTTTATTGAAAAAAAGGAAGTGGGGAAGGAATTGTTTCCAGTGCCACCTGGTCTCAAAATCAATATAAGTTAAGAAAAATGAAATGTATGAAAGGGGGGGGGACTCAAGAGGAAGAGGAAGAGGAAGAGGAAGAGGAAGAGGAAGAGGAAGAGGGCGACGGCGAGGGCGAGGGCGACGGCGAGGGCGACGGCGACAAGGAGTTTGTTCTTATATGCCAGTTAAATATTGCATATTTGTGGTCATGGGCTCACAAAATTTTGTTAAGCACCAACTGAACCTGATCTGAACTCGGCAGTGTCATTCTTTGTGACATCCAAATCCACGAAGTCGTCAGCTGTCAATCCGTTCCGTACTTTCCGGGTAGCCATTTGATTCCCATCTGTGTGAAGCCCAGCTCAACAGGGACACATGCACCCACAAGGGGGGCCACCAGCACAGGCCGTGTAGCCTCCCACCCGCATGGGCTCGCAGGAGGCAGCCAGAATTGGCCCTGGGACGATCACGGTGCAACAGGGTGGCTGGATCCTCACTTCCGAGGGTGGGATCTGGTTGACGCAGGCGACGCTGGCCCCGCTGGTGACCCCAAGGCAACGGGCTGGTGTGGGGCCCCCACAGCAGGAAGGGGGGCAGCAGGGACTGGGGCAGCAGGGCTGGGGGCAGGACGGGACGGCGCAGGATGGAGCACAGCAGCAGGACATCTCGGAGAGGTGGAGGGGAGTCTGGAATGAGGCAATAAAAGGGTGGGGAATGTCAAATTGAATGCTAAAATCAAACAGAGCAAGGTTCAAAGTATTACCAAGGAGTTAACGCAATTTAACCTAGTAAGACTTTGGGTAATCAAGCAAGTGGTTGAGAGAAAAAGAGAGAGAGCTCCCTCTCTTTGTTATATGTGCTAAAATATTTCTTAATTTATATTTATAAAAAGGTTGGCATTTTTTTTGCGGGGGGGGGGGGAGATTTACAGTTCTAAAAGATTCAAGTCCTGTAGCACCTCAAAATCCAAGGAGGTTTGGGGATTATGAACATATGATGTGGTGTGGTGTGAGGAAACCAGTATTTGGCTGTTTTCTATGCTTTATATCAAATGCCCTGAGCATCATGGGAAGACGGTATATAAATGAATGAATGAATGAATGAATGAATGAATGAATGAATTAATGAATGAATGATATTTCATTGTTTAGTTATACTTTGATTTATACCCCAGCGCTCATGACAATGTTGTCTCATGGCGGCTTATGATATAAAATCAGAATACAAAATACCCTTTAAACTCTCCTTAAAACTACCATTATGCTCTCATTCTGTGGTATAAATATGTTGGAAAATCTTTGGCCACAGCCTGCTGCAATTTCAGATAGGAAACGTTGCTTCAACAGGACTAGACGATCTTGGGAGCAAACCTTGAGTGACTGCCTGAAGTTATGAAAACTGCCAAGCCAGAATTTAATAGGGCATCATCCAAAAGGTAAGAAAAGCTAACAAGTCTTCAGCCTTTTCTACGGTTACCTATATAACTTAAATCTTGGCTAGCTTTTGAAACTCAGACCAGGGTTCTTTCTAGAGAAGGAAGGGTTAGGGGAGTGGACAGAAATCAGCAGAGTATAATGTCATAGATTCCCCACTTGAAATGGCCCATTTCATTCAGGGTATGTTTGTTCTAAAGCCTGGAGATCAGGTGTGATGCTAGGACATTGTCAGCCCACATCTGGGGGTTGATGGCCCTCATATGAGCTGAAAACTGAATGCAAGGGACTTCCATCATTCATCACCTTCACGCTGGTGTCTCAGGCTCCAAAGAGGCAACACACCAATTTTCTCAATGCATTTCTACATCAATCCTCAATACATTTCTACATCAACGCCTGTCTATATCCCAGAGAGCCAAGTGTCCTTCCTCCTTCTATCCCTGCTCCATAATCTCTGCTGGTAACTTGAGTTTTCTTCTTTCCTTTCTTTAGATGAAAGCCTTCATGGGGGAGAAATGGGACTGACAGCATCTGAACCTTTCCAACAGGAAGAATATTTCCAAACTGCCTCCTGGCTTTCTCTTTTGCTTCATTACTATGTAGATCCTAAACAAGAAGAAGGAGTTAGGATGGACTTACCAAGAGCAGGAGGAGAAAAGAAGCAAACAGGAGAAGCTGAGCAGAGGTGTGGAGATCCTTCCAGGTGGCAAGGGCTTTTATACCACCTTTGGGAAGCGTCAAATGCATGACTCATTTCTGAGTGTTTAGTCTGTTAAATGAGCATGTGCTCCTAAGGCATGTTTAAGGTGTTTAGCATCACGCGATGTGTGAACATATTCTATCCTGTAGACTTCCCTCGTCATTCGGTGTTACAGGACTTGGTCAGAGGTTCTCTCCAAGTTTACTTGAGTCAGATCATGCATTGGTGTGATCTGTCTCCTCTCTGATTTGGTGACTTTATGACTTAAGCAAGAATATCCAAGTGTCTCAACTCTGGGGAAAGGCCCTTCAGAATCACAGGAGTTTTGAGCAAAATTGAGCTTGGTCTGGAGCCTTTTCCTTTTGACGTTTTGGATGTGAGGAGCACATAACTCCATTTGGTGTCTCAGCGGAACTGGATGACTTATCCAGAACTGACTAGTCTCCTGAATATTGGATGGGGATATTAGTGATTATAGGAGACCTATTAAGTGAGAGGAGTACACAGGGGAAATAAACTAGCCTGAAAATCCAGACAGAGGGCAACTTAATATGAAGTAGAGATGAATATACATTTTAACACATAATACAATCCTTAAGATACTGGAATCGATTGATTCAATTAATTAGTGCTAAAAGGAACAGAGACTGGTTTTTGTTTTATCAACAGTTTGCACAACCTAATGCGGTGTTAGATATAAACTTGCATTTCAACATAGATAAGAGGGTGTGAATAAGATTTGTTCTCAACACAGAAGTCCATGGGTATCATACCCTGTGATAAGAGGA
Organism: Paroedura picta; assembly: GCF_049243985.1. Lineage (NCBI taxonomy): Eukaryota > Metazoa > Chordata > Lepidosauria > Squamata > Gekkonidae > Paroedura > Paroedura picta. The sequence goes on from NC_135369.1 coordinate 7,399,049, forward strand.
TGGTCGGTTGATCATCAAATACATACCTTAGGGCAGGGGTAGTCAACCTGTGGTCCTCCAGATGTTCATGGACTACAATTCCCATGAACTTCTGGAGGACCACAGGTTGACTGCCCCTGCCTTAGGGCCTGTTGGGGAGATGGAGCCCTTCCTAAAGACCTTGACCCAGGACCTAAGTGAATTCGGATGCAGCCTGAATAGACTGTCCATTCAGAATTTCCATTTCAACTTGAGAGCTGAACCGGGCAATAAACACCAAAAAATATCAAATATTACAATGTGAGCCTTCCAGGCAGAGTTGGAGATTGGCCCCCTTGGTAGTTGGCCCAGAAGCAAAAGTCATTCATCCCTGAGCTGACTCATGCCAACTGGGATAGAACTTCTGACCTAGTCCCGTAATACTGAATGATGAGGGAAGTCTCCAGGACAGAAAATGTTCCCACTCACTGTGATGTTAAACTCCTCAAAAATGCCTCAGGAGCACATGGATATTTACCAAACGAAACACTCAGACGTGAGTCAGGCATTGAACGCTCCCAAAAGGTGGTATAAAAGCTCTTGCCACCTGCAACCATCTCCACACCTCTGCTCACCTTCTCTTCCTTCCTTCTCTCCTCCTCCTGCTCTTGGTAAGTCTGTTCTAATTCCTTCTCATTGTACAGGATATACACAAGGAGTAATTGCACTGGGTTCCCTGGGAAATATACAGACATGTCTTGAGAAATGTCTTGAGAAAACTGGTACACTGCCTCTCTGGAGCCTGGACAATTGCATGAATGTGAGGAAGGGTGGAGGTCCCACCCATTCCATTTCAGCTCATTTGAGGGCTATGAACCTCCGGGGAAGGGGAAACAATCTCCAAGAATCACGCCTGATCTCACACCAGACAGTAGAAATAATCCCCCCTGGATGAAATAGGCCATTTCAAGTGGGGATCTTGAGGCCTATACTCTACTGATCATGATCTCTGTCAACTCCCCCAATCCTTCCTTCTCTGTGGTTATCTGTTGTATCTCAAGGATGGACCATTTGCAGAGTTTGAGATGCTAGTGAAGATTTAAATTCTAAACCTAATTGTAGGAAAAGCAGGATAATTGTATCCTTTCCTTACCTTCTAGACTTTGCCAAATTGAGTTCTGGCATGACAGTTTTGAATACTTCTGAGTACCATGATGCACTGGGGTGGCTGCACGGGGCCGATTTCCTGGAGTGGGGCTTCATGTCCTGACATTTTGTCGGGAACCCGCTTGCTAACTGAAAAAACAGGGTGCCCCTTGAAGAAAACGTCACGCCAGGCCGGGTGGACGATACAACAGGAACAAGCTTTATTTCAGCAACGTGGAGTCCGCTGGTATGGAGTAAGAGCTTCCACCGAACTCCAGGTGGAAGCTCTCTTTTATACAAAACCCACCTCCTTTGGCTGTATTGCCCCACCCAGTACTTCCGGAGGGAACATGCTGATACAATCATGACTCATGCACATATGCGAGGTTTTCCGGGGTTCCCGATGGCCCATTTTCCTGGAACAAAGGGCCATCTCCGGGCCCTTGTCAAAAGGTGGAGGGGGACATTGAGGTTCTTTAGCGGCCATTGCCACCTCAACGATCGGGTGGGGCGCCCAGCTGCCGGCTTGCCTGTGATCACCATGCCCTACCTCCGTGATCGCGGGCGCCTCTGATGGCGGGGTTCGGTCTGGTTCCCAAGCCACCAAGGACCGAACCACGACATTCTGCCCCCCCAAAGGTCCATTCTCCAACCCCCCGGGACGGCCAGGATACCGCTTGTGGAAACGTTCAGTGAGTCGGGGCGCAAGGACGTCCGCTGCCCAGACCCATTCCCGGTCCCCCAAAGCGAAGTCCTTCCATTCCACGAGGTACTGCAACTTCCCCCTGTGGAGTCTAGAGTCCAGGATATCCGCCACCTCGTGGTGCTCCCCCCCCGGCAGGACCTCGGGCGCTGGCGGGGAAAACACGGGGTGCCAAACGTCACCGTCCGGAGTTTTTTTTAGAAGGCTCACGTGAAAGACGGGATGGATGTGCCGGAGGTTCTTGGGGAGCTTGAGCTTGACCGAAACTTCGTTGATTGGGGCCAAGACCTCGAAAGGCCCCAAAAACCGAGGGCCTAGCTTCTTGCTGGGCAAATTCAACCGGAGGTTCCGGGTGGAAAGGTAAACTCGATCCCCCGGTCGGATCTCCTCAGCTGGTCGTCTCTTCCGGTCGGCGTCCTCTTTCTGCGCTGCCTTGACTTTGTGGAGCTGCTCCTGCAGCGACTTCCAGCAGCTCCCGGCACGCTTCCCCCACTCGCGAAGGTCGGCCGATTCCCGGGCGGGGACCTCTCCAAGCTCCGGGAAGTGTCTCAGGTCTGTCCCGTAGACGACGGCAAAAGGCGACATCTCCGTGCTGCTGTGGTCTGCGTTGTTGTACGCGAACTCGGCCAGGGGGAGCAGGGGCACCCAGGTGTCTTGATGATAGGAACCGAAACACCGCAAGTACTGCTCCAGTACTTGATTAACCCGCTCGGTCTGCCCGTCCGTCTGGGGGTGGTAAGCGGAGCTCAGCCCTTGCTCGATGTCTAACAGGCGCAGGAAAGCTTGCCAAAACCGGGACACGAATTGTGAGCCCCGATCGGAAATCACCTTGTCCGGCAGCCCGTGCAGTCGGAACACGTGATCCAGGAACATCCGAGCCAACTGTGAAGCACTGGGGACACTGGCGCAAGGAATGAAGTGGGCCTGTTTGGAAAATAGATCTACCACCACCCAGATCACCGTTTTCCCCTTGCTGGGAGGCAAGTCTGTTATAAAGTCCATGGAGATCACTGACCACGGCCGGGTCGGGACCTCGAGCGGGTGCAGCAGCCCTTTCGGCTTGCCAACCCCCGGCTTGCAGGTCAGGCAGACAGGACAACCACTGACGTAAGCTTTTGTGTCCCGCCGCAGACTGGGCCACCAAAACCGCCGCCGGGCCAACTTCCAGGATTTTACGAAACCGAAGTGCCCGGCGGTCTTAGCATCGTGGCAGAGGCTGAGGGCTTCCCGTCGTAGCCCTTCCGGGACGTAGACAGCCTCCCCCCTCCGCCAGAGACCGGAGTCCAAAATCAAAGAGTCCCGGAGCTCAGCCAGCTCCTCGTCTGTCCCGTAGGCTGCCACTAGGCGGTCTCGGAGCGGGGCGGTCGCCGGGTCGGGCTCCCATTCCCCCCGGGCCCGACGCCTAGTGACGACCCCCCGTCCCAGCTGCTCCTCACCGAACACAGACCTGGTGCAGGGAGCGTACCCCTCCCCATGATGCGGCAGCCGGGAGAGGGCGTCCGCGAGGAAATTCTCTTTGCCGGGGATGTGACCCAGCTTGAAATTGTACCGCGAAAAGAACTCCGCCCACCTCATCTGCTTGGCGTTCAGGGATCGCGGTTGCCGGAGCGCCTCCAGATTCTTGTGATCTGTCCAGACCTCGAACGGCTCCTCTGTTTCCTCCAGCCAATGCCGCCATTCGGTGAGGGCGAACTTAATCGCAAACGCCTCCTTCTCCCAGGTAGACCAGTTCCGCTCCGTTTCGGCGAATTTTCGTGAGAGGTAGGCCGCCGGCCTCAGCTGTCCCGCCTGGTCTCGCTGCAGGAGAACCGCCCCGGCTGCTGCGTCGCTGGCGTCGACTTGTACCACCATCAGCTGGGTTGGGTCGACGTGCAGTAGCGTGGGCTCAGACGCGAAAGCTTGCTTGAGGGCCAGGAACGCTGCCTCCGATTTCTCATTCCAGCCGAGCGCTGCGCTGGGCCGCGTGGCGCGAGGACCTCTCCCCTTGGTACCTAGCAAGTCCGTGAGGGGAGCCACTACGGAGGAGTATCTGGGGATGAAGCCTCTAAAAAAATTAGCAAACCCCAGGAAGCTTTGTAGCTGTTTCCGGGTGCGGGGCCTTTCCCAGTCCAGCACCGCCTGCACCTTCTCGGGGTCCATAGCTATGCCCTGGGCTGAGATGCGGTAGCCCAAATAGTCCAGGGAGGGACGGTGGAATTCGCACTTAGCCAGCTTCACGTATAGGTGGTTTGCCAGCAGGCGCTTTAACACCCCCCTCACCAGGGTCACGTGCTCTTGGGGATCTTGGCTGTAGATCAGGACGTCATCCAAATAAACAACCACCCCCTGAAACAGAAGGTCCTGCAACACCTCATTAATGAGACTCATGAAAACCCCAGGTGCCCCGCTTAAACCGAACGGCATCACTTTAAATTCGAATTGTCCCAATTGACAGTTAAACGCCGTTTTCCACTCATCCCCCTCCCGGATGCGTACCCGGTAGTACGCCTCCCTTAGGTCCAGCTTAGTGAACAGAGTCCCTTTGCCCAGCCGGGCCAGCAAATCCGGGATCAGCGGGAGGGGGTAAGCGTTCCCCGCTGCGATGGCGTTGAGGCCCCGGTAGTCCTGGCACAGCCGTCGGGACCCATCCTTTTTCCGGACGAACAAGACTGGAGCTCCCATGGGACTGGAAGCGGGCCGGATGAAACCTCGGGCCAGATTTTTTTCCAAAAACTCCCGGAGGTCCTTGAGCTCACCCTCACTCATTTTGTAGATGCGCCCTTTGGGCAGTACCGCCCCCTCTGGGATGTTGATAGCGCAGTCCGTGCGGCGGTGTGGGGGTAGCTCGTCCGCTTCCTGCTCGCTGAAAACGGCTGCGAGGTCTCGGTACTCTGGCGGGACCTCGGGCTCTGGTTTCTCCTGCTGCGCCGCCGCCGCTCCCCTGGGACGCGCCGCCGTCCTCTTGTGGCTGGAATTCTCGCGGGGGACCCGATGCCGTGCACCCACCGTCAAGTCGAACTTCAGGGTCCCCGCCCGCCAGTCCACCACGGGGTTGTGTTCCTTCAGCCAATCCAGGCCCAACACCGCCCGATATCCCGCTACGGGGACCTGGATCAGCCACCGCAGCTCTTGGTGGTCCCCTATGTGGATGGCAATAGGACCCACCTCCTCCCCGAAAGGTCCCCCCTGAATCGGGCTGCCGTCCATCTGGACGAAAACCAGGGGAACCTTCCGAATGCGCTTCGGTAGCCCCAAAGCCCGGGCTATCTGGGGGTGGACCATGCTGTGGTCGCATCCAGAGTCCAAAAGAGCCTCCCCCACCCAACTTAGTCCGTTCTCCGGGTTCCGGAGCTCTAAAATTACCACGTTCGGAGGTCGCGCCTCATGCTGTAGGGGTTTTCCCTCGCACCGCGGGACCTGCTGCCCGGCGCCGTCTACAGCAGGTCCTGTCCGTTTCCCGTCGCCTGGACGCTTCCCGGTTCGTTGCGGAGGTCCTCCGCCCGGCGTGCCTGCTGGGGGCGTGTCGCACCTCCCCCCTGGGAGAGCCCGCGGTCCTCCCCCCCTTGCCGTTGGCACGCTGCTGCGAAATGTCCTGACCCCCCGCATTTCAGGCACAGTCCTTCCCGGCGTCTCCTTTCCCGCTCGGGGTTCGGGGGTCGTTTGGGGCGAGAGTTGTCGGGGCCCGGTCTTGGCGCCTCGGCTGACCCGCCTTTGGCCTCCCGGGGGGGTGCGGCGGCCCAACCCAGGCTGGCTTCCAGCTTGGCGACCACGAAACACCACCCCTCCAGTGTAGACAGATCTTCTTCCGTCCCCTTGATCACGGCCCATTCCCTGAGCTTCGGGTTAAGGCCCTCCCGGAAGTACTCGATTTGGGTCTCCTCGTTCCAGGAGAACACCTTGCCTGCTTCCCTCCGGAAAATGTCTATATAGTCCATAACCCCCCTAGTACCCTGTCGAAGTCCCTTGATCCGACTCTTTGCCTTGTCCTCAGCCTGGGGGTCCTGGAATCGTCGGCGGAGCGCGACCACGAAGTCCTGCAGGTCCTGAGTTGCCGGGTCGCCGCGCTCGGCCAACCCCAGGTACCACTGACCCGCCTTGCCCTGGAGACACGAGGCCACCCCCCAGACCAAGTCCTCGGAGTCCTCATACCGGTCTCCATATCTCCGGGCATGCGTCAGCGCGTGGAGGAGGAACTGCGGGAGGTCGTCCGGCGTCCCGTCGAAACGCGCCTTAAGCTCTGGGGGGGAACGTTTTGGAGAGTAGTCCGACCCCCTCCGGATCCGGGATTCTCGGCGTCCGCCGTCTCGTCCTGCTCCGCTCCACCGGCTACCAACTTGCCCAACGACGCCGTGCCGCTCCCTGCCTTGCACGTCGCTCCTGCGTTGGTCCGGCTCTCGCCGCCCCGTCGGCTCACCTGCTCCCCCGAGATCCTCTGCTGTCTCGCCTCTCCGCTGGCCGTCTCGCCTACTCGGGACTGAAAACTGCTCCGGGTCGGGGTCCGGGGCCCGCTCACCAGTGCCGGGCTCGTCCTCGTCGCTGGAGGCGTCCTCACTCGACGCGATCCCCTCCGCCATTGTATTACCAGTCCCTCCGGGCCCGGCCCGAGCTTGCTCACGGGCTTCAGCTGCCTGCAAGCGCCTGGCCAAGTCCGCCATGGCCCGCCGCAGGTCCTCTAGGGATTCCTCAGGTCTTACCGGGCGAAGCGCCTGCCTCAGCTGGGTGTCCCAGGTTGGGGCCAACCCCCCAGACCTCGGCGCGCTCCCCGCCGTGCTTGGGAACCCCATGGCCCGGCGCCTTCCCTTGGCCGCCGCTGCCGAGGGTCTCGGGGTCCCGGACAGCTGCTCCTGGCCCCCCGATTTTCGGAGGAAATCTCCCGGGGACATTAAACCCATGTTCCCGGGGTTCGTGGGGGTCGAGACCGCCTCGTTGCTTGAAAACGCCATCTCTGGATCCGTCCCGATAAGCGCTCGGATGCGATGCCGACCCTGGAGTTCGGGGGGAAGCTCTTACGATGTCGGGAACCCGCTTGCTAACTGAAAAAACAGGGTGCCCCTTGAAGAAAACGTCACGCCAGGCCGGGTGGACGATACAACAGGAACAAGCTTTATTTCAGCAACGTGGAGTCCGCTGGTATGGAGTAAGAGCTTCCACCGAACTCCAGGTGGAAGCTCTCTTTTATACAAAACCCACCTCCTTTGGCTGTATTGCCCCACCCAGTACTTCCGGAGGGAACATGCTGATACAATCATGACTCATGCACATATGCGAGGTTTTCCGGGGTTCCCGATGGCCCATTTTCCTGGAACAAAGGGCCATCTCCGGGCCCTTGTCAAAAGGTGGAGGGGGACATTGAGGTTCTTTAGCGGCCATTGCCACCTCAACGATCGGGTGGGGCGCCCAGCTGCCGGCTTGCCTGTGATCACCATGCCCTACCTCCGTGATCGCGGGCGCCTCTGATGGCGGGGTTCGGTCTGGTTCCCAAGCCACCAAGGACCGAACCACGACACATTTCCCGTGTTTGGACAAAGGAAAATTCCCCCAGCAGGGATATTCCACTCCAGATTTCCGCATGTGCATATGCTACCTGGGCGGAAAGGGTCTGCAATGCTCTGCCGCAGCAGTGGAGTTTGGAAGAAACTTTGATGGGGGCGTGATTGCACTTGAATGCAATCTCACCTTTGTAGGAGCTGGGACAATGACCCATTAGGCTCTACAGAGCTGTGAAGCACCTTAAATCTGACTGGGGCATCTTCTGTCCCTTCCAGGACACCATAGGCAGGGGAGGTGACCAGCCTGGAAGGCCTGACTCTTCCACGTCTACATAGACCTGCCTTAACCTGAGCTTCATTGGCACCCGGGGTGACAAAGGGATCATGGAAATACTGGTGTTCCCTTGCCATGGGGCAAAACAGGGGCTGAATCAGGCCATGACTGGGCCAGGGCTGTGAGAACACCAACGTCATCTGGAAGTGGGGTTAGCCCCAAAACCAAATGAGCATGTCTCCTTGCACAGAAATGCGCTCTCTCTCTCTCTCTCTCCCTTACAAAGTACAATTGGATTAACTCCTGGGGCACCTGATGACTCTTGGAACCTTGTTTGCTTCTTCTTCGGCATCTGCATTAATGTCTCCCATCCTTTCCTATTGTTCTTCCAGACTCCCCTCCTCCTCTCCAAGATGTCCTGCTGCTGTGCTCCGTCCTGCGCCGTCCCGTCCTGCCCCCAGCCCTGCTGCCCCAGTCCCTGCTGCCCCCCTTCCTGCTGTGGGGGCCCCACACCAGCCCGTTGCCTCGGCATCACCCGTGGGGCCAGTGTTAGCTGCGTCACCCAGATCCCACCCTCGGAAGTGACGATCAAGCCCCCTCCTTGCTGTATGGTGGTCCCAGGGGCCATTCTGGCTGCCTCCTGTGAGCCCATGCGGGTGGGAGGGTACACGGCCTGTGGAGGCTGCCCCCCTTGTGGGTGCATGTGTCCCTGTTGAGCCAGGCTTCACGAGGACGGGAATGAAATGGCTACCTGGAAAGTATGGAACGGATTAACGGCTGACGACTTCACAGAAAGAACGACACTGCTTACTTGAAATCATTTGGTGCTTACTGAATTTTCCAAACCCATGTCCACAAACATGCATTCTCTGCACTCTCACCTTGATATTTCCCCTCTAAGCTTCCTTTAATTTTCCTTTACTTATTCTGCTTTCAAGAGTAGAAGGCTACGGACATCTCCTTTCTTCTTGTCTCACAGTCTTTCAGGGCTCACAAAGATTTTCCTCTATTAAAAATCTCCTTCATTTATCTCTGCCTTCATTTGCTTTGTAGCCTTTTAATTATCTCAGCCAAATGGGCAGTGGAAAACCCCTGGGTCTTGTAAAGAAGCCATGTTTGTCATCCCTGAAACTTTTACAGTGGAAATGATGTCACCTTCCCTTCTTTCTGTTAATAAAGCTTCTGACTGTATCTAAACTTTTTCTTCTGGATTCCGATGCTTCTGATTTCTAAGCACTTGAAAACTGGGGAGGGGTCACCGCACTGTGGGAGAACATGCTGGAATAGATTGCAAATCCAAACTGGGTTTTTGGATCCCAGATTGCCTAAAGGAACCTTTGTAGGCAGCCAGGAATCTCAAGTTTTAAAGCAAATGAGTCTGCATTGAATAGCTTTAGTTGCCTGTGTCCTCCAAAACTGAGAATCACGTTCTGCTGCCTGATATCCAACTCACACTGGTTACAGCCTAAACCTTTGTGAATCTTTTCGCAGTGACAACTGACTACAAGAAAACAAGGCATAATATGTCTGTTTTTGAAAGGTAATGGGTCAAGTGATCATGTATGAAGGGTTTGTATCTTTTCAGTCCATTTTGCAGTGAAACTAACTTTCCCAGCAATCTGAGCTCTTAGTAACAGATTGGTGTAGCGGTTGAGCGTGGCGGCTTCTAATTTGGCAAGCCAGGTTTGATTCCTCGCTCCTCCACATGGAGACATAAAACAAGGCATACTATGTCTGCTTTTTGAAAGGTAATGGGTCAATTTACCTTTGAAAGGTAATGAGTTTGATAGGTAATGAGTCACAAATTGGGATCAAGATTGCAGGGAGAAATATCAACACCCTCAGATATGCAGATGATACCACTCTAATGGCAGAAAGTGAAGAGGAACTAAAGAGCCTGTTGATGCGGGTGAAGGAGGAGAGTGCAATAGCTGGCCTGAAACTCAACATCAAGAAAGCTAAGAACATGGCATCTGGCCCTCTCAATTCCTGGCAAATAGATGGGGAAGAAATGGAGATAGTGACAGATTTTATTTTCCTGGGCTCCAATATCACTGCAGATGGGGACTGCGGCAAAGAAAGTAAAAGACGCTTGCTCCTGGAGGTATTCTGCACAGAGCCAAATAAAACAGTTTTAAAAACCAACCAGTTTAGACTGCTTTATTATATTGCAATCATTCTGCATTGAATATAGTCCGTTGAAAAACGACATTGCAATGCTGTCTGCGTGAAACAATTCCTAGCCCTGCCCCCTGTAGTTCTGCTAACTCCGGTTTGTTCTCTAATGCAGTCACTAATCTGCATAACTAAGGAGCTTCTGTGCATGATTAACAGTGCATCTCAGGAAGGCAGGAGAGAAATGAATCAGTCTTGCAGAGTAAATTCACTCTTCTCTGCAGAGATCAGAAAAACAATGATGTATTTAGTGAGTATTCATAAGCTTATCCATCATGCAGAATTGGCCCTGGGGAGGAAAGCTATGGCAAATCTAGACAGCATGCTAAAAAGCAGAGATATCACCCTGCCAACAAAAGTGTGTCTAGTCAAGGCTATGGTCTTCCCAGTTGCAATGTATGGCTGCGAAAGTTGGACCATAAGGAAGGCCGAGCGTCAAAGAATTGAGGCTTTGGAACTCTGGTGATGGAGAAGACTCTTGCGAGTCCCTTGGACTGCAAGGCGAACAAACCGGTCAGTCCTAGAGGAGATCAGCCCTGCCTGCTCCTTAGAAGGCCAGATCCTGAAGATGAAACTCCAATACTTTGGCCACCTCATGAGAAGGAAGGACTCCCTGGAGAAGAGCCTAATGCTGGGAGCGATCGAGGACAAAAGAAGAAGGGGACGACAGAGAATGAGGTGGCTGGATGGAGTCACTGAAGCAGTAGATGCAAACTTAAATGGACTCCGGGGAATGGTAGAGGACAGGAAGGCCTGGAGGATCATTGTCCATGGGGTCGCGATGGGTCAGACACGACTTCGCACCTAACAAGAATGGGTCAAGTGATCAAGTACGAATGGTTTGTATATTTTCGTTCCATTTTACAGTGAAACTAACTTTCCCAGCAATCTGAGCTCTTAGTAACAGATTGGTGTAGTGGTTGAGCGTGGTGGCTTCTAATTTGGCAAGCCAGGTTTGATTCCTCACTCCTCCACATGGAGACAGTTTGGTGACTTTGGGCTGGTCACAGTCCTGTTAGAGCAGTTCTCACAGAACAGTTTATCTCAGCGGTCTCTCAGCCCTACGTGACTCACAGAGTGTCTGCTGTTGGGAGAGGAAGGGCAGGTGATTTAAACCTTTTTGGACCTCCCTTGGATAATGAAATGTGGGCTGTACAACCAACTCTTTTTCTCCTATGGCTACTATGGAAATCATCTTGACATTAAGAAAACCAGAGCTAAACCCTCTGATTATACTGTTGAAACCGTCATAGAAAAACAATGTCCTGACAGTCTGATTCTCAGAGGGTATATGGGACACATACCTGCTCTGGAGCTACCTGGTCATGGTACCCTCCCGCCCTCAAAAACACACATACAAACACGTACACAGACTCCCGGCCCTTCCCCATCTACCTGTTGGTTTCCCAACTTCCTCCTTGGTTCCTTCCCTTTCTTGTAAACACAGAGACACACAGATATACAGAGACACCTTTCCCTCCCCCCGTTCCCCCTTTCCCTCTTCGTTCCCCAACCTCCTACTTGCTTTCTCCCTGTCCCTCTCACACAAACACACACAGACTCCCTCCCTTTCCCCCTCCTGTTTTCCCCTTTACCGGCTGATTTCCCAACTTGCCTCTCTCCCAAGGAAACACACATCCCTCCTCACCCATCCTGCCTATCTGGTCTTCTGCTTCTGCCTGAGCCCCTGTGGTTCATGTGGAAGCTACCTACGTTCCAGGGTCAGCGTGGCTGCTGTGAAGGCCTTGGGGTTGTGGCAGCCACTGCCTCAGCCCCCACAGGTCACCCATCTGCCTGTGCCCCAGGGGCCAGGCAACCATTGTTGGGGCCTTCTGCCATGTTTTGTGGTAGAACTACAGACATCACATCTGTCTACATTTCTGTTTTATGAGGCACAGCAAAAGATGTGTCCCACATCAATACATTGTATACAGTTAATGGGACATGGTCTAAAAACACTAAAAGAGCCATTGGATTTACTTAAATGGGCAGAGTCATAAGTATATTATACAGGAATATTAGTTCAAAGAAGTTCCCCAATTATTGCTATGTAAGGATGTAGAATAGCCTAAAATTCTTTCTCTATCTTCTTCTGAGTATGCAGATATATTCCTTCCCATAGCAATCCAACAATATTTTGTCTGGATCAAGTTTTTTTAACTACCAGCTTTAAAAGCTATCATTAGAATAATGGTGCAGACACTATTCCACTTAAGTAAAGAAATTGGTTCATTCTGTAAAAGGAATATGTATACCCCGCTGAGGTACCCCACTATTCCCCTCCCTTCAGTCTGATGAAACACCATTGACAACAACTCTTTGAGTGCAGTTCTCTAACCAATTCCCTATCCATTTAACTATCTGAAAATCCAGATTGCAGTCCTTCAACGTATCCCTCAGAACATCATGGGGAACCTTGTCAAAAGCTTTACTAAAATCCAAGTAAACGACATCAACCGAATTTCCATGATCCAGCAAACCTGTTACTTGATCAAAAAAGGAACCCAGGTTGGTCTGGCAGGACCTGTTGGAGACAAATCCATGCTGACTTCCTTGGATCACCAAATTCTCCTCCAGATGTTTGCAGATCGCTCCCTTTAATATCTGCTCCATTAACTTCCCCACAACAGAGGTCAGACTCACTGGTCTGTAGTTTCCCGGGTCATCCTTCCTCCCTTTTTTGAAGATTGGAATAGCGTTTGATCTCTTCCCCTCCTCCGGGACATCTCCAGTCCTTAAAGAGGTCGCAAAGATGATGGACAAGGGTTGTGCAAGTTCTCTGGAAAGTTCTTTGAGTACTCTCAGGTGCAATTCATCCGGACCAGGGGATTTGAACTCATCCAGTGCAGCTAAATGCCTCTCGACAACCTCTCTGTCCATGTCAACCTGCCACCCAGACACTATCTCTTGGCTACTGCCATCTCTAGATGTGCCTACACCCTTTGACCTGTGGGAAAAAACAGATGTAAAATAGGCACTAAGCATTTCTGCTTTCTCTGCATCTTCCGTTAGAGTTTGTCTATCCGCACCCAACAGTGGGCCTATTACCTCCTTTACTTTATGTTTGCTCCTCACATAACTGAAAAATCTTTTCTTGTAACAGTGGGCTTCCCATTGATCAATGATAGATGAGACAAGGGTAGAGGAATCCCTTACAAACAACAGATGGAATTTTTGGTGTAAACAGACAGACCAACTTGATAGTAGAGACAATAGTAAAGACTTGCAGGCTAAGATTCGGGTGGAGGGGTGCATGTGTGTCCCACCTTGACTGTGGCCTCTGGACAGCCCTTACCAGCCAAAAACCAAGGGGGGTGGTCTAGAACTGGAGCCAAAGGTTGAATGTCTGTATTATTGTTTATATTATATGACTTTTATTGTGCACAATTTAAGAAAAAAAACTTTAGGAATTAAAGACATATATCCAGCCCTTAGGCTGTTGCAAAGCAGTGTGGTATGCACTATACACTATGCAAGCTAATAGACCGATGCATTTTGGCCTTCATAGGGCCTTCTTCTAAGTTCAGAATGCATATAAAATATGTAAATGAAGCCATAAGACAAATTTCGATGCAGACTGAAGCTTTATTGCCAAAAGGAAGGAAGGGGGGGGGGGTTTGACATCATTCCCAGCCAAGCAGTTGAAGGGATGACCAACCGTGGTTTTCCCACTGCTCGTTTAGCTGGGATCAAAGAAAGGCTATGAAACAAATGAATATAGAGATAAGAAGGCTGATTGATGAGGGAAGAAGATACAGAGAGAAAAGAGGCTCAGATTCTCCCCAAAATCATCATATGTTAAGGAAAATGAAATGAAGCTTGATCTGTTCAGTCGTGTCCGACCCTCGGCAACTCTATAGGAAAGTTTCCACCACATGTCTGTGTCAATGTCTGCTTCTTTTTGTTAGTGGACTTGTTCTGTGTCGACTTTGATCGTGTCAAGCCAGCGGATCCTTTGGCGACCACGTTTCCTTTTGCCGCTGACCATGCCGAACATTAATGGTTTTTCTAGCGAGTTTGAATGCATGATGTGTCCAAAGTAAGTGAGCTTTAGCTGTAATATCTTGCCTAAAATGAAGCTTAGAGAGGGGGAGATGTTCAAAGTGAGTGGAAAGAGAATGCAAAGTGTCTGTAGTCATGGGCTTTTGGAAATTTGTTATGCCCCAGCTGATATTGATTTGATCCAGGTAGGGCCCTCCTTTCTGAAACCCAAGTCCATGAAGTCATCGGCCGTTAATCCGTTCCATACTTTCCAGGTAGCCGTTTCATTCCCATCCGTGTGAAGCCGGGCTCAACAGGGACACATGCAGCCACAAGGGGGGCAGCCGCCACAGGCCGTGTACCCCCCCACACGCATGGGATCACAGGAGGCAGCCAGAATGGCCCCTGGGACCACCATGATGCAAGGAGGGGGCTTGATCGTCACTTCCGAGGGTGGGATCTGGGTGACGCAGCCGACGCTGGCCCCACGGGCGATGCCCAGGCAACGGGCTGGTGTGGGGCCCCCACAGCAGGAAGGGGGGCAGCAGGGACTGGGGCAGCAGGGCTGGGGGCAGGACGGGACGGCGCAGGATGGAGCACAGCAGCAGGACATCTTGGAGAGGTGGAGGGGAGAGTCTGGAAGGAGATAATAAAAGGGTGGGGAATGTCAAGATTAATGATGAAGAACAAGTTGAGCAAGGTTCCCAGTATTACCAGTCTCCCAGGGAATTATTTCCACTTGTCCCAGTAAGACATTGGGGTAACCAAGCAAGTGGGCGAGAGAAAAAGAGAGAGAGCTCCTTCCCTTTGTTGCATCCTGAGCTAATAGATTTAACTTAACATTTTAAAGTTAGGGTAGGTAGAGGTTGGAAAATGCAAATGTGATAAAAAGTATTTCATAATTGATTTTTGTAAAAATTTTGGGATTTTTTGGGGGGGAGATTAGCACTTCTAAAAGATACATCCAAGTCCAGCAGCACCTCAAAATCCAAGGAGGCTTGGAGATTATGAACATTTGATGGTCCTAGCGCCCTTCATCAGATAACTGTTTGTCATTTATGTATTTTGTTGTTTAGTTAGACTTTGATTTATCCACCACCAACAGCAGCTTACAATACGAAACCAAAGTACAACATATCCCTTAAACTCCCCTTAGAACTCGCATTATCCTCTGATTCTGAGTTATAAAGGTGATGGCTAACTTTTGGTCATAGCCTGTTGCCATTTCAGTTAGCAAAGTCTGGTTCTACAGGATGAGCAGATCTTCGGAGCAAACCTTGAGTGACTAGCTACAGTTATCAAAACTGCCATGCCAGAATTGAATAGGGCATCATCGGAAATGTAAGAAAAGACTAGAAGTATTTCCGCCTTTTCTACAAATACCTATAGACTTTTCAAACTCAGAATATGGTACTTTCTGGAGAAGGAAGGGTTAGGGGAGTGGACAGAAATCAGCAGAGTATAATAGTATAGATTCCCCACTTGAAATGGCCCATTTCATCCAGGGGATGTTTGTTCTAATGCCTGGAGATCAGGTGTGATTCTTCTCAGCCCACATCTCGGGGTTGATGGCCCTCAAATGAGCTGAAAATGGAACTTCATGCAGGTGTCCCAGGCTCTGGAGAAGCAACACACCCATTTCCGCAAAACATTTCGATATGAATCCTCAATACATTTCTACACCAACTCTTGTCTATTCCCTGCTTCGGGACCTCTCCAAATTCCTTTCATCCTTAGAAGCAAACATTCATGGGTAAGAAAACCTTTTCCAATTCATGAACATTTCCCACTTTGTTCCTGACTTTCCGTTTTGCTTTTTTACCATCTAGATCCCAAAAACAAGGACTTAGAACAGACTTACCAAGAGAAGGAGGGGAAGAGAAGCAAGCAAGAGAAGCTGAGCAGAGGTGTGGTGATCTCTGCAGGTGGCAAGAGCTTTTATACCACCTTTGGGAAGCTTTAAATGCCTGACTCATTTCTGAGTGTTTTGTTGGTTAACTATACACATGCTCCTAAGGCATTTTTGAGGTGTTTAACATCACATGACCTGTAACCGTGTTTTAACCAGTCGACTTCTCTCATCGTTGAGGGTTTGGTCAGAACTTCTATCCAACCTGACTTGAGTTGGATCAGGAATGATCATCTCACCTTGGCTACCCCACTCTCTTTGCCAAGATGGGTTAGGATGACAACATTACTCCTGCCTCTTCTGGACCTTGCCAGACAAAATTGTTTTGTCACCTGCCCTTATCCGTTTCCCTTTGGAAGAGTAACAGTTGTCCTTCCAACTCTTAGAGCAGGGGTAGTCAAACTGCGGCCCTCCAGATGTCCATGGACTACAATTCCCAGGAGCCCCTGCCAGCATTCGCTGGCAGGGGCTCACGGGAATTGTAGTCCATGGACATCTGGAGGGCCGCAGTTTGACTACCCCTGTCTTAAAGGCAAGTCAGCCCAATCAGGCTAGAGAGAAATGAGGGAGCTACAATGCTCAGAGCCACAGGAGAACGTAGACATGGTGGGAACCTGAGAAACTTGGTGGCATGAGATAGACTGTGGGATGCCGTGATTTGGAAAGCTTTGTGGTCATCAGCAGTTTCCAGGTTCAATCTCCAGCATCGGAGACTTCAAGCTGGCTTCCTTGGAGAGTTTGTCCTCCTGAGGCACATGCATATGTGTCAGAGATGGGGAATAGGTGGGGGGTGGGTCTCTTTTATTTGCCCACTCCGGGGGTCATTTTTTAATATGGACTATTGGATTTTGAATGGTTATGTATTGGTTGTTTTCATTATTATTGTAACCCACTGTGGGATGTTTATCAAGAGTGATGGGGAAGGAAGGAAGGAAGGAAGGAAGGAAGGAAGGAAGGAAGGAAGGAAGGAAGGAAGGAAGGAAGGAAGGAAGGAAGGAGATTGGAAGTGGACTGGGAAGGAAGGAAGGAAGGAAGGAAGGAAGGAAGGAAGGAAGGAAGGAAGGAAGGAAGGAAGGAAGGAAGGAAGGAAGGAAGGAAGGAAGGAAGGAAGGAGATTGGAAGTGGACTGGGAAGGAAGGAAGGAAGGAAGGAAGGAAGGAAGGAAGGAAGGAAGGAAGGAAGGAAGGAAGGAAGGAAGGAAGGAAGGAAGGAAGGATCAAACGAACAAACGAACAAATCCAATTAGACATTAACAACCATGACAGGTCAATTGTCTGATTTGCATTACGCAGCATCAGGTGTTCAAATGTTCCAATGGTTTGGGAATTGTAAGCACTCCCTTCTGTATAGTCACCTTCTCTTCAGTTGTGCCAGGGCATCTTGAGGCAGACGGAGACTCCTGATGTTGCTTCATCACTGTCCCTAAGGGCAGCTCTCCGTTTTCTCCCTTCAGGTGCCACCTGGCTGCATTATTGAAAAAGCAAATAGAACCCTGTTTAACTAAAGGAGCACACAAGAAGAAAGTATGAGGTTGAGGTCATGCAGATCTAGCTTGGTCTCTTCCAAATTATGTCTCCTGAATATTAGATGGGGAAATTAGCCGTTATAAGAGACATGCTGAGAAAAGTAACAGGCTCATCCAGCTACGTATACAAGCTGTAGGTAACCTTATTTCCTTAAGCATGAAAAGACAGGTACCTCAGCTGTAGGTCCTTAGTAGGGAAGGCTGGATCCAGGCATGGGCTAGTGTCTGGGGATGGGTGGGTCCCTCTGAATCATAGACATTTTGAGCCAAATTCAGCAGGGTATGGATCCTCTTCCTCTTGATGTTTTGGTATCTTGGCAGAAGTAGATTATGTTTCCAAAAATTACTAGTCTCCTCGATATTGGATGGGGATATTAGTGATTATAGGAGATATAATAAGTGAGATCCTCTTGTGGCGCAGAGTGGTAAGGCATCTGTCTGAAAGCTTTGCCCATGAGGCTGGGAGTTCAATCCCAGCAGCCGGCTCAAGGTTGACTCAGCCTTACATCCTTCCGAGGTCGGTAAAATGAGTACCCAGCTTGCTGGGGGGGTAAACAGTAATGACTGGGGAAGGCACTGGCAAACCACCCCATATTGAGTCTGCCATGAAAACGCTGGAGGGCGTCACCCCAAGGGTCAGACATGACTCGGTGCTTGCACAGGGGATACCTTTACCTTTACCTTTAATAAGTGAGAGGTGTAACACTTGATATTGCCTGCCTGTGTATACTGGGCAACGATCTTAGCCAGAAAACTCAGGTAGAGGCCAATATTAACGTGAAACAAAAGGTTTTATTGAAAAAGCAAACAGAACCCTATGCACTTGGACACTGTTTAACTAAAGGAGCACACAAGACTAAAGTGTGAGGTTGAGGTCATGCAGATCTAGCTTGGTCTCTCCCAAATTATGTGCCTCCTGAATATTAGATGGGGAAATTAGCAATTATAAGAGACATGCTGAGAAAATTAACAGGCAACCTCATCAACCTACATATACAAGGGAAATAACCTTGCTAGAAATTTTTGCCAGAGGCCAACATTCAAAATTAAACAAATTATTTTATCAAAAAAACAAGACAAAAACAAAATGAAGTCCTACGCAGTTTAACATTGTTTAAATAAGCAGACAACAAGAAGGTATACAACCATCTTCCCTTCCTAAAATAATGAGCCCGAATTGATTGAGGGTGTATAATAAAGAGACTTATTTCTTCCAAAATCTGCAGAACCTAAAGGGGTGTTAGATACATCTTGCAGTTCAACGTATAGCAGATAAGTGGGTCATAATAATATTGGTGCTAAACCAGGCTTTATCAATCAGGTCTTTGTGAAACCCTGGGGTTTCTTGACCACACTGGAAAGTTGTGAGTTAATTTTAAAATATATTGTTTTTAATTGTTAATTTATCAGGTCAGATGACTATATATGGTCTTGTTGACCCACACGCTCCTCTCAAAATGGCCAGCAGTGGGCCTGAAGGGGGTGGGAAGGAGAGATCCCCCAGTTGGACATGTACAAAGCTATTCTAGAAGCTTGAATAATTTTTCAGGGGTTTCTTAATGTTAAAAATTTGAAAGAGGCTGCTCTAAGCATAGACATCAAGGGCATCAGACTCCTTGAAAGGAGGTTGTTATTGGATGTACACATCTAGGGCATCTTTGGTAAATGAATCCCTAACGAAAGTCATTGCCCCTGAACTAGAGTGAACTCTGCTGCAGGCTGTAAGGACTGGATATCCAGAATTTCCATTCAATTTCGGTGCTGAAGTGGGCAATGGACAGCAGAGGTGGGCAAAGAATAAGAACTGAATATTAAAATTTGTACCTTCCAGGCAAGTTGGCTTCCATTGTAGTCACCCAAGAGATGTCATATGTTCATTCCTGATCTGACTAAAGTAAACTTGGCTAGAACTTCTGACCAAGTCTTGTAATACTGAATGATGAGGGAAGTCTACAGGATAAAGTATGTTCACACGCCATGTGATGTTAAACTCCTTAAAAATTCCTTTGGAGCACATGTATATTTAACAACTGGAAGTGTCAGAAATGAGTCAGGCATTTCACGCTCCCAAAAGGTGGTATAAAAGCTCCTGCCTCCTGGAACCAACTCCACTCCTCTGCTCAGGTCCTCTTGCTTGCCTCCCTTCTGCTGCTCCTGGTAAGTCCCTTCTAACTCCTTCTTATTATGTAGGATATATACGATAGTTGCCTCTCTGGGAAACCGACAGATGTTGATGTAGAAATGCAATGAGAAAATTGGTATGCTGCTTCTCCAGAGCAGGACCATCTAATGTTTACACTCCTGAAACCTCGTAGGATTCTTAGTTGCTACTAGACTTGAAATTATCATTGGCAAATATAAATTACACCAAAAACGCTCCCGATTTTTTTTTAAATCATAACATGATTTCAATCTCTAAAATCCTAGAGGTTAAATAAGGAATCTTAGCTCTAGCCAAAGGGAAGGTTTTCCTCTCTTCATTTTGGTATTCTCTCTCTGGATCAATTATCCCAAACTCTTTGTTAAATGAGATTTCTTTCCTGGTTGGATGGTGATACTTGAAACCTTCTTTGGTTTCTTCTGCAGCATCCACATTAATGTCTCCCATCTGTTTATACTGTTCTTGCAGACTTCCCTCCTCCTCTCCAAGATGTCCTGCTGCTGTGCTCCATCCTGCGCCGTCCCCTCCTGCCCCCAGCCCTGCTGCCCCAGTCCCTGCTGCCCCCCTTCCTGCTGTGGGTGCTCCACACCAGCCCGTTGCCTTGGGGTCACCAGCGGGGCCAGCGTCGCCTGCGTCAACCAGATCCCACCCTCGGAAGTGAGGATCCAGCCACCCTGTTGCACCGTGATCGTCCCAGGGGCCATTCTGGCTGCCTCCTGCGAGCCCATGCGGGTGGGAGGGTACACGGCCTGTGCTGGTGGCCCCCCTTGTGGGTGCATGTGCCCCTGTTGAGCCAGGCTTCACACGGATGGGAATGAAACGGCTACTGGAAATGTATTGAACGGACTGATGGCTCACGACTTCACGGACTTTGGTTTCAGAAAAAATGGCACTACTTACCTCAAATCAAAGTAATTTGGTGCTTACTGAATTTTCCAAACCTATGTCCACAAAGATGACATAGTTACTTTGCATTCTCTCTACTCTCACCTTGACATTTTCACATCAAAGCTTCCTTTAATTTTTCTACACTTATTCTGCTTTTGATATTAGAAGGCTACGGACATCTCCTTTCATCTTGTCTCACAGTCTTTCTGGGCGCACTAAGGTTTTCCTCCATCAATCTCCTTTGTTTATCTCTGCCTTCATTTGCTTTGGTTCTTGTAAAGAAGCCATGTTTGCCATCCCTGCTTCAGTGGAAATGATGTCACGTTCTCTTCTTTTAGTTAATAAAGCTTTTGCCTGCATCCAAACTTTTTCTTATGGATTCTGTTGCTTCGATTGATTTGATTATTTATTACGGTCATGGACCAGCTTCAAAGTATCTACAGACCACATACATTGTTACAGCATTTTAACAGGACACTCGGCATCAGGGAGTAAACAAAGGCACAAAACATTAATATGGCATTGTGACAGTCAGGTCACTCAGCATCAACAGTAACCAAAGATTTCCGCACTCTGCTGGCAGTGTAGCAAAACTTCGCCGCCATGTAAGAAACAGAATTATCTTTATCTGCAAGCAAGATGTTAATTAGATGATCATCTGTAAGTCCAGGGAACCTAGATAGCAAGGGCAAGATTAAACGGCTTCTGGCAACCTTATAAAAGTCACAGTATAATATGATGTGGGCAATCACAAGATGTCATAGTCCCATTGTATACGGCACTGGTCAGACCACACCTGGAGTACTGTGTGCAGTTCTGGAGGCCTCACTTCAAGAAGGACGTCGATAAAACTGAAAGGGTACAGAGGAGAGCGACGAGGATGATCTGGGGCCAAGGGACCCAGCCCTATGAAGATAGGTTGAGGGACTTGGGAATGTTCAGCCTGGAGAAAAGGAGGTTGAGAGAGGACATGATAGCCCTCTTTAAGTATTTGAAAGGTTGTCACTTGGAGGAGGGCAGGATGCTGTTTCTGTTGGCTGCAGAGGAGAGGACACGCAGTAATGAGTTTAAACTTCAAGTACAACGATATAGGCTAGATATCAGGAAAAAAATGTTCACAGTCAGAGTAGTTCAGCAGTGGAATAGGCTGCCTAAGGAGGTGGTAAGCCCCCCCCCCCTCGCTGGCAGTCTTCAAGCAAAGATTGGATACACACTTTTCTTGGATGCTTTAGGATGCTTTGGGCTGATCCTGCTTTGAGCAGGGGGTTGGACTAGATGGCCTGTATGGCCCCTTCCAACTCTATGATTCTATGATTCTATGATTCAATCGATTCAATTACACCTGAATTGCAAGGGCATAATCGGTCTTCTATAGGCACACTCGGCAGTCTTCCACTTAGCAGTGCTGATGGAAATGCATTGAACCGGGCCCTCAAAAAAGCCCATCGAAATTTAGTAAAGGTGATGTGTGTTAGATATGGTGCATTAGAAAATCCCTCCCAGGACTTTAGTAACCTACATGGGCTTCGGAGTAGGCCTGAAGGGGGTGGGAAGGAGAGATGCTCAAGTTAGGCATGTGCACAGCTATTTTGCTGCTCAATTTCCATAAGTCATTGATGGACCAGATGTTTTGCTTGCCTGTGTCCCATTTCTAATAGATGATCAGGTGCTAAACCAATTTTAAGAAGTTTGTTAATTATTTCTTTACACCAGGTGGGTTGTGGGTTAATTGACAAGAAAGAAGGAATAAGGCCTACAGATTGAAGATGAATTTTTAGCCAATAGTTAATTATTGTTATCCACGCCCTGGTCTCTACTTTTGTCAACCCTGCCTCCTGCCGGAGAACTACATTAGCTGTACACCTTGGAACATTAAAGAGGGCTCTTAGGAAACCTGCTTGAATTTACTCTAAGGGAGCAAAATTGGAGTAAGGGCCTAATTGGGCACTATATATAAGTTGAGCCAGCGATTTGGCTGAAAACAGTTTGATTACAGCAGGAATGAAGCCAACTCCATTAATTCAATAGAATCTTAAGATAGCCGCTGCGCTGTTCTGAGCAGCGTTAGCTACTGAGTGAATATGAGCAGTTTGCTTTCCATTATATTGGAAGATCACACCAAGATATTTGAAGTATTTAACATGGTCAATACGATGTTGGTCAATATGCCAAGTAAAAAAAATTGCCCTGTTGTTAAAGCACATAATTTTTATTTTGGTATAATTGATAACTAGGTGCTCCTCCTGGCAATGCAAAGCCAAAACTTCCAAGGCCCTTTTCAGGCCTATTCTGGTCTCTGAGAGAATTACTGCATCATCAGCATACATAAGTATGGGTTACCTTTTGTCTGCAAGTTTAGGGGCATGAATGTCTGAATTCTTTAGACGTTTGATTAATGCATCAATATAGATATTAAATCTAAAAAGGAGCCAGAATACAGTCCTATCTTACAACTTTTTGTGAAGGGATCAGATTGGTTAAATGACCCTCTGGGCTGAATCTGACACGAAGACTTGTATTTTTGTGAAGTTTATAAAGTAATAGCAAAAGCCGTTTATTAATTGTTGAGTTGGATTATTTTGACCATAGAAGATCTCTAGATATTGAATCGAATGCAGACAACAAAGTCAACAAAGGCCGCAAAAACTGATTGCTTACCAGAATGCACATACTTGTCAATTAAGTACTGTAAGACTAAACAAAGAGCCCCTTCATAGAATCATAGAATCATAGAATCATAGAGTGGGAAGGGGCTATAGAGGCCATCTAGTCCAACCCCCTGCTCAACGCAGGATCAGCCCAAAGCATCCTAAAGTATGCAAGAAAAGTGTGTATCCAACCTTTGCTTGAAGACTGCCAGTGAGGGGGAGCTCACCACCTCCTTAGGCAGCCTATTCCACTGCTGAACTACTCTGACTGTGAACATTTTTTTCCTGATATTTAGCCTATACCGTTGTACTTGAAGTTTAAACCCATTACTGCGTGTCCTCTCCTCTGCAGCCAACAGAAACAGCATCCTGCCCTCCTCCAAGTGACAACCTTTCAAATACTTAAAGAGGGCTATCATGTCCCCTCTCAACCTCCCTTTCTCCAGGCTGAACATTCCCAAGTCCCTCAACCTATCTTCATAGGGCTTGGTCCCTTGGCCCCAGATCGTCCTCGTTGCTCTCCTCTGTACCCTTTCAATTTTATCTACGTCCTTCTTGAAGTGAGGCCTCCAGAACTGCACACAGTACTCCAGGTATGATCTGACCAGTGCCATATACAATGGGACTATGACATCTTGTGATTTTGATGTGATGCCCCTGTTGATAGCCCAAAATATTTTCTCAGTGACAACTGACTACAAGAAAATAAGGCATAACGTGTCTCTTTCTTGCAAGGTAATGGGTCAAGTGTATCTTTTCAGTCCATTTTACAGTCAGTCCAGGTGGTGGGTTCTCCTTCTTTGGAAGTTTTTCAGCTGAGCCTAGAGAGTCATCTGACATAAATGCTGATTTGATGAACTCAGGTAGAGTGTGAGTGGGTGGGCAGGAAGGGGTGTGCCAGGGTTTTGTTTTTGTTTTTTGTTTTGTCTTTTGTGGTCTTTCCTTATACACTCAGGAAATTGCTGAGCCAGTTTGGTGTAGTGGTTAGGAGTGCAGACTTCTAATCTGGCATGCCAGGTTCGATTCTGCACTCCCCCACATGCAACCAGCTAGGTGACCTTGGGCTCGCCACGGCACTGATAAAACTGTTCTGACCGAGCAGGGATATCAGCGCTCTCTCAGCCTCACCCACCCCACAGGGTGTCTGTTGTGGGGAGAGGAATGGGAAGGCGACTGTAAGCCGCTTTGAGCCTCCTTCGGGTAGGGAAAAGCGGCATATAAGAACCAACTCTTCTTCTTCTTCTTCTGATTGCCACAGTAGGATGGTAGGTGAATTTCCTCCAGGCCAGGCTAGAGGATGGAGATTTCAAGTTGGGGAAGGGGGAATCAGCTGGGCATGAATTTGGGGTCACTGTGGGAGAGCAGCCTTCATTCACCCAGCGAGGTTTCTCCGGCTACAGTCCCTCCACAGAGCTAATTTAAAGCTTCCCTAAGTCACCAAGCACAACACAGCCCCATTTGCAAGTTCTCTTTATTTTCGGCCGAAAATCGCGCCCGTTCGGGGGGGGGGATTTTTCTTTTCACTCGGGAGGAGCGTGGTAACAATGAATCGCCAGCTCACACGCTAGCTGCCATTAAGATGGGTCTGTCCATTGCAATGAATTAACACATATTCATTGCAACGTGTTTTTTTTAAGCCTGTTCTTAAAGGGAAAGGAGCTTTCCCGGGGCATGATAACAACCTCCCATTGGCTGTACGTTTGATTGATGGACAGGGGCGGGACAAAGCACAGGGGAAATCGCTTCCTGTCTACCGATTTTTTGCAAGACCGGAAACCTGTGGGAAATGAATGAAACGCTACTGGATTCCACTAAAAAAGCAGGTATGTTTAACGCCGAGATTGCACTTTTAAAAATAGCATTTCCGCTTTGTGGGACCAATTGGCAACATTGTTCCTCGTGCGGAAACACCCTCAGTTCCCATCGCATATTAACCCTAACCTAACAGTTACTGCTGTCTTTCTTAAGAAAGTCCAGATAATCACTCCATTGTTCGTCATATTCTTCCGGTTGTTTCTTATTAACCATGTTAGTGAGTCTTGCCATTTTTGCTAAGTCCGCTAATTTGTCTAGCCATGTAGAAATAGTTGGGGTCTCGGTCGCCTTCCAGTGCTTCGCCCACACCAACCGTGCCGCCGTAGTTTCATGGAAGAAGAGGATTCTAGAAGAACTTGGTAAGGCACTTGGATGTAAACTTAGCAACATAGATTCAGGCTTCATTGGGTATTGCATTTTAAATATTTCCTGTAACACCATATGTATTTTGGCCCCATATCATCTTCGTCGCTCTCCTCTGTACCCTTTCAATTTTATCAGGGAAAGAAATTTTCACAGTCAGAGTAGTTCAGCAGTGGAATAGGAAGTGGTGAGCTCCCCCTCACTGGCAGTCTTCAAGCAAAGGTTGGATGCACACTTTTCTTGGATGCTTTAGGATGCTTAGGGCTCATCCTGCGTAGAGCAGTGGATTGGACTAGATGGCCTGTATGGCCCCTTCCAACTCTATGATTCTATGATTCTACCCAAAGGAGGCTCAAAGGGGCTTACAGTTGCCTTCCCATTCCTCTCCCCACAACAGACACCCTGTGAGGTGGGTGAGGCTGAGGGAGCCCTGATATCACTGCTTGGTCAGAACAGTTTTATCAGTGCCGTGGCGAGCCCAAGGTCACCCAGCTGGTTGCATGTGGGGGAGCGCAGAATCAAACCCAGCTCACCAGATTACAAGTCCACACTCCTAACCACTACACCAAACTAGCTCTCCAGTTTGGCCTGAACCCCAGACCCCATTTCCATTAAACTTGCTGTATGAGTGTGCTTGCTTGGATCAATAAATGAAAACTTTGCTTAAGTAAAGAGTTTGTTTTTTTACTTGAGGAAGACCTGCACACTGAATGGCATTTGTTCATCAGGGTGTCATTGACAGTCTCAAGAGCTGCTACCTGGTAACAAGAAGCCCAGGCCTGAATGTGGGCTTATTCCTATGCCCTCTAGCACCGAGCAATGACCCCCTGCCCACTTCCCAAGTTCTTAAAAATAAGAAGCAAATTAAGCCACAAGACAAATATTGATGCAGACTGAAGCTTTATTGCAGAAAGGCAGAGAGGGTGACATCATTCCCAGCTAAGCAGTTTAAGGGATGACAAATCTGGCTTCTCTATTCAACAAACCGTGGTTTTCCCACTGCTCATTTAGCTGGGATAAAAGAAAGGCTATGAAACAAATGAATATAGAGATAAGAAAGGTGATTGCTGAGGCACGAAGACACACAGTGAGAAGAGAGTCATATTTTTTTCCTGAAGTCATCATAAGGAAAATGAAATGAAGCTTGGAGAGGGGGAAAGGTTCAATGTGAGTGTAAAGAGAATGCAAAGTAACTATTTTATGTCTGTAGTCACGGGGTTGTGGAAATGTGTTATGCCCCAGCTGTTATTGATTTCATCCAGGAAGGGCCATTCTTTCTGAAACCCATCAAGTCATCAGCCGTTAATCCGTTCCGTACTTTCCAGGTAGCCATTTCATTCCCATCCTCGTGAAGCCTGGCTTAACAGGGACACATGCACCCACAAGGGGGGCAGCCTCCACAAGCCGTGTACCCCCCAACCCGCATGGGATCACAGGAGGCAGCCAGAATGGCCCCTGGGACCACCATGATGCAAGGAGGGGGCTTGATCGTCACTTCCGACGGTGGGATCTGGGTGACGCAGCCAACACTGGCCCCACGGGCGATGCCGAGGCAACGGGCTGGTGTGGGGCCCCCACAGCAGGAAGGGGGGCAGCAGGGACTGGGGCAGCAGGGCTGGGGGCAGGAGGGGACGGCGCAGGACGGAGCACAGCAGCAGGACATCTTGGAGACGTGGAGGGGAGTCTGGAATGAGTTTATAAAAGGTTGGGTAATGTCAAGGTCATTGTTGAACAAGAAGCCAAGCAAAGGTCCCAGTATTACCAGTCTCCCAGGGAATAAATTCCACTTAGCCCAGTAAGACGTTTGAGTAATCAAGCAAGTGGGTGAGAGAGAAAGAGAGAGAGCTCCTTCCCTTTGTTACATCTTGAGCTAATAGATTTAACTTAACATTTTAAAGTTAGGGCAGGTTGAGATTGAAAAATTCAAGGGGAATGTCATGAAATATCTCATAACCGGTTTTTGTAATAATTTTGGAATTTTTCTTGGGAGGGGGGTAGATTTGCACTTGTAAATCATAGATTCAAGTCTAGTAGCACTTCAAAATCCAAGAAGGTTTGGGGGTTATGAACATTTGATGGCCAGAGCTCCCTTCCTCAGATAAATGTTGGTCATTAATTTATTTTGTTTAGTTATACTTTGATTTAGACACCACTACTCTCAAAAATCTCATCTTGTGTCAGCTTACAACAGGAAATCCGAGTACAAAATACCCATTAAAGTACCCTTTAAAGTTCCATTATGCTCTGATTCTGTGGTATAAAGATGCTGGATAACTTTTGACCATAGCCTCTTGCAATTTCAGATAGGGAAGTCTGGTTCAACAGGACTAGCTGATCTTGGGAGCAAATCTTCAGCGACTACCGGATGTTATCCAAACTGCCAAGCCAGAATTTAATATTGTATCGGCAAAAATGTCAGAAAAGTCTAAAAAGTCATCAGTGTTTTCTACTATTACCTATAGAATTTAAATCTTAGCTAGATTTTCAATCTCAGGCCATGGTACTTTCTAGCAAAGGAAGGGTTTGGATATTGGACAAAAATCAGCAGTGCCGTGAACCCCGAATCATGCCATCCCAGCCCGCTGCTTCCCACAGTCTTTAGATCTCACCAGCCGGCTCTGGCCAAGGCCATAAAGCAATAAACCTGTCAACCGATCTTCTGCCTCCCTTCCCTTTCCCAGCAGGAGAGGCTCCATGCGAATGTATCAATCTCACTTTGTGTCCTTGCGGAGACAACTCAAAGTCTCAACAAAGTGCAAACCACTTGGTAAGATTCCGGGCCATCTGGCTGCTTGGGAATCAACCTACCTCTGTAACTTTCTCACTCTCCCGCCGAAATACCTACGGGTCCCCCTCCCTTATTTGGTGGGCTCTATAACTGCCTTGTTTGTTCCTTTGTACTTTGTTATTATCAAGATCTTTGCTTAGGGAGATCTTGGCATGTCTTAGTGTTCTGTGGACTTAGTCTAATAAAGCTCTCTTGGAAATCTGCAACTGGCTGTTGGATTTTGGATGTGCCTCTATTCTGTACTCCACAGGCTGGGCTCAGCCTAATTCCTGACAAGCAGCTTGCCATGCCATAGATTGCCCACTTGGAGTGGCCCATTTCATCCAGGGGTTATTCGTTTTAATGTCTGGAGATCAGGTGTGATTCTAGGACATTGTCAGCCCACACCTGGAGGTAGATGGCCCTCATATGAGCTGAAACTGGAATGCATGGGACTTCCATCATTCATCACGTTCATGCATGGGGTTGGACTAGATGACCCAAGAGGCCCCCCAACTCTATGATTCTATGATTCCTTGAGGTGACCCAGATTCTGGAGAGGCAGCACACCTATTTCCTCGATACATTTCTCCATCAACACCTGTCTATTCCCTGCCTCGGAACCTCTCCGAATTCCTTCCTTCCTTAGATGCAAATATTCATGGGCAAGAAAACCTTTTCCAATAGAGGAACTTTTCCAACTTGCTTCCTGAATTTCTAGATGGCTGTTTTACCATCTAGAATATCCCACACAACAAGAAGGAGTTAGGACAGACTTACCAAGAGCAGGAGAAGAAGAGAAGCAAGCAAGAGAAGCTGAGCAGATGTGTGGAGATGATTCCAGGTGGCAAGAGCTTTTATACCAACTTTGGGAAGCGTTAAATGCCTGACTCATTTCTGAGTGTTTCATTTGTTAACTTTACACATGCTCCTAAGGCATTTTTGAGGTGTTGTACATCACATGACGTGTAACCGTATGTTAACCTGTCAACTTCTCTCATCGTTCAATGTTGCAGAACTTGGTCCAAAGTTCTATCCAACCTGACTTGAGTCAGATCAGGAATCAGCATCTCACCTTGTCTACCCAAATCTCATTGCCAAGATGGGTTAGAACAACAACATTACTCCAGTCTCTCCTGGACGTTGCCAGACAATATTGTTTATCACCAGCCCTTATCCATTTCCCTGTGGAAGAGGCATGAGATAGACTGTGGGATACCGTGATTTGGAAAGCTTTGTGGTCGTCAGCAGTTTCCAGGTTCAATCTCCAGCATCTGAGACTTCAAGTTGACTTCCCTGGAGAGTTTCTCCCCCTGAGGCACTTGGATAGGGGTCAGAAAGGGGGGATAGCTGGGCAGTGGGTCTCTTTTATTTGCCTGCTCCTGGGGTATTTTTTAATATGGACTATTGGATTTTTAATGGCTGTGTATTGGGGGTTTTATTATTATTGTAACCCAACTTGGGACATTTATTGAGGAGGATGGGGAAAGAAAGGAAGGAAGGAAGGAAGGAAGGAAGGAAGGAAGGAAGGAAGGAAGGAAGGAAGGAAGGAAGGAAGGAAGGAAGGAAGAAAGAGACCGTTTATGCACTGGGAACTTTACTGCCCCAGTTCCCTTGCAGGAGCACAAATTGAGGGTGGATGAGGTGCACCAGGTCAAATGCTCCCCCATGTGGGTGCAGGAAGAGGTGGGGCAACCTACCACGACTAAAACTCCAGCCTGCAGCCTGGCATGAATCCTCCAGTGCATAAACGGTCAGAAAGAAAGAAACCTCAGAATTGCAAATCCAATTAGACATTAACCACCATGACAGGTCCATTATCTGTTTCTTCATTACACAGCATCAGGTGTTCAAATGCCCCATTGGCTTGGGGATTTTATGCAATCCCTTCTGCATAATCACCTTCTCTTCAGTTATTCCATGGCAGTTGTGCCATGACATCTTGAGGCAGACGGAGACTCCTGATGTAGCTTCATCACTGTCCCTAGGGCAGCTCTTCTATTTCTGCCTTCAGGTGCCATCTAGCTGCTGTAGCTTCCCTTATTTCCTTAAGCATGAATAGACAGGTACCTCAGGGACAGGGACTTGGTAGGGAAGGCCAGGTCCAGGCATGGGCTAGTGTCTGAGGATGGGTGGGTCGCTCTGAATCATAGACATTTTGAGCCAAATTCACCAGGGTACGGAACCTCTTCCTCTTGATGTTTTGAATGTGAAGACCACACAACTCCATTTGGCGTCTTGGCCAAACTTATGATATATGTATTACCCGCCACTTTCGAGGCTGGCCTGTGGCGTGTTATAATCAGTCAAAATGAAACCCAGTAAAACCCCATTAAAAACCCTATGGACATAAAAATATAACAAACACAACTACAAACCAGAAGACCGACCCACCTACTAACAATTAACTGAGGGGATAGCATAGATGATAGATGGTGATAGATTGGATGGGGATATTAGTGATTCTGCTGTTGTATACTGGGGAAGGATCTTAGTCAGAAAACTCTGGCAGAGTCCAATGTTAACATGAAACAATGGTTTATTGAAGAAGAAAATAGAGTCCAAATGCATTTGCACACTCTTTAGAATAAACAAGCACACAGGAAGAAAGTATGGGGTTGAGTTGATGCAGACCTAGGCCTAGTCTGCACACACAGGATAATGCACTTTCAATGTGCTTTGGCAGCTGGATTTTCCTGTGCGGAACAGGAAAATCTACTTCGAAAGTGCATTGAAAGTGCATTATCTATTGTGTGCAGACTAGGTCCTAGATTAGTTTCCCCTAAGCACTGTGTCTCCTGAACATTAGATGGGCAAATTAGCAATTATAAGAGACATACTGAGAAATGGACGTAGCCGCATTATTTTATCAAAAAAATGGAACAAACAAACAAACAAAAACCAAAATGAAGTCCCTAATGTAGTTTAGCGATGTTTAAATAAGCAGAGAAGAAGAAAGGATACAACCACGTACTCTTCCTCGAACAATGAGCCTGAAGTGATTGATGGTGTGTAACAAAGGAACAGACTGGTTTTTGTTTCTTCCTAAATCTGCACAGCCTAAAGGGATGTTAGCTAAATCTTGCAGTTCAACGTATGTCAGATAAGAGGGTCCTAATAAGATTGGTGGTAAGCCAGGCTTTCTCAACCAGGGTTTTGTGAAACCCTGGGGTTCCTTGACTGCCCTGGAAGGTTGTGTGGGAGATAATTTTTTTTTAAATTGTAAAACATTTATCAGGTGATATGACCATATATGGTCATGTTGACCCACACCCTCCTCCCAAAATGGCCAGTAGTGGTCCTGAAGCGGGTGGGAAGGAGAGATGTCCTAGTTAGGTATGTACACAGCTATGTTACCCAACCATATTCTGCACTATTGTTCCACGTCCGGGTTTTCTCGAAGCCTGAAGAATTTTTCAGGGGTTTCTCAAGGTTAAACATTTGAAAGAGGCTGCTCTAAGCATAGACAGCATCAGACTTGAAAGGAGGATGTTCTTTTGGTCATTGGAGGTTCATTTCCAGGGCATTTTCGGTAACTGGATCTCCACCAAAAGACATTGCCCCTGATCTAGAGTGAATTATGCCGCAGGACGTAAGGATCGGACATCCAGAATTTCCGTTCAATTTCGGTGCTGAAGTGGGCAATGGACAGCAGCGGTGGGCAAAGAATAAGAACAGAATATTATAATTTGTACCTTCCAGGCAAGTTGGCTTCCATTGTGGTCCCCCAGATGATGTCTCATGTTCATTCCTGATCTGACTAAAGTAAACTTGGATAGAACTTCTGACCAAGGCTTGTACTACTGAATGACGAGGGAAGTCTACAGGATAAACTATGTTCACGTGCAATGTGATGTTAAACTCCTTAAAAATGCCTTAGGAGCACGTGTATATTTAACAAATGGAAGAGTCAGAAATGAGTCATACATTTCACTCTCCCAAAAGGTGGTATAAAAGCTCCTGCCTCCTGGAACCAACTCCACACCTCTGCTCAGCTCCTCTTGCTTGCCTCCCTTCTGCTCCTCCTGGTAAGTCCCTTCTAACTCCTTATTATGTAGGATATATACGATAGCTGCACTTGCCTCTCTGGGAAACCGACAGATGTTGATGTAGGAATGCAATGAGAAAATGGGTATGCTGCTTCTCCAGAGCGGGAGACGCCTGCATGAAAGTGAGGAATGGTAGAAGTCCCAATGCATTCCATCTTCATCTCATATAAGTGTTTTCAGCCTACAGGTGTGGTCTGTCCCTGTCCAAGAATCATGCCTGCTCTTCAGATAGTAGAAATGGCTGGATGAAATGGCCATTTCAGCTTGGGACTTCCTGGTATTATTCCACACTGAAACCCTCTCCTTTTAATAGAGCCAGTTTGAGTGTAGTGGTTAGGAGTGCGGACTTCTAATCTGGCAAGCTGGGTTCGATTCTGCGCTCCTCCACATGCATCCAGCTGGGTGATTTTGGGCTCACCACAGCACTGATAAAACTGTTCTGACCGAGCAGGAATATCAGGGCTCTCTCAGCCTCACCCACCTCACAGGGTGTCTGTTGTGGGGAGAGGAAGGGAAGGCGATTAGAAGCCGCTTTGAGCCTCCTTTGGGTAGGGAAAAGCGGCATATAAGAACCAACTCTTCTTCTTCTTCTTCCTTTGTCATGATCTGCCACCCTATAGAATCATAGAATCATATAACTGGAGTGTCCTCCAGGGTCATCTAGTCCAACCCTCTGCAGAATGAAGGAAATTCACCTGCCCATCCACAGTGACCCAAAATCCATGCCCAGATGATGCCCCTCTCAACAAAACCAGAATTCGTGCTTCCCGAATTTTGCCGCAGCATTTCTCTGAGGTGTCTATCTAGCCTCTGCTTAAAAACCTCCAATGCAGAAGAGCCCACCACCTCCCGAGGAAGCCTATTCCAATGACGAACCGCTCCAACCTAGCCAAAGTTGATATAGAATCATAGAATCATAGAACCATAGAATCATAGAGTTGGAAGGGGCCATACAGGCCATCTAGTCCAACCCCCTGCTCTACACAGGATCAGCCCTAAGCATCCTAAAGCATCCAAGAAAAGTGTGTATCCAACCTTTGCTTGAAGACTGCCATATCTCTAAGAAGAACCATGTTTGGACTTTTGAAAGCTAGTTAAGATATAAATTCTATTGTTAATTGCAGAAAAGATGGAAGGCATTTTATCCTTTTCCTACTTTTTGGAGTAGGCCAAAGTGAATTATGGCATGGCAGTTTTGAGAATTGCTGCTACTCGTTCAAATTTAGCCCCCAAGAACTGCTGGTCTTGTAGAACCAGTCTGTCCTAGCTGAAATTCCAGCAGGCTGTGGCCAAAAGTTGTCAATCATCTTTTCACCCCAGAGAAGCTAGAATTGTCAGGACAGAAATTCATCTGAGAACACCGTGTCCCATTGCCTTTCTTCCATTCATCTCTACTACAGGTTGAGAGCACATTTAGTGTGACTATCTAATGTTTATACTCCTCACACCTCATCGGATTTTAAGTTGCTACTGGCCTTGAATCTATCATTGGTAAATGTAAATCCCACCAAAGAAATGCTCCAGCATTTCTTTAAAAGAAAAATACGTAAAATGTCTTCGATCTCATTTCCCTTTGAGGTCTTCAATCTCAAAAAGGCTGTAAATTCAATCCAAGAGGTGAAATACAATATCTTAACTCTAGCCAGAAGAAAGGGAAGGGTTTTCTCTCTTCTTTTCTGTACAGTCCCTCTGGCTCAATTATCTAAATTTCATAGTTATATCAGATTTCTTTCCTGGGTGACTGGCGATACTTGAAATCTTGTTTGGTTTCTTCTCCAGCATCCACATTAACATTTCCCATCCTTTCATTATTTCATTCCAGACTCCCCTCCACCTCTCCAAGATGTCCTGCTGCTGTGCTCCATCCTGCGCCGTCCCGTCCTGCCCCCAGCCCTGCTGCCCCAGTCCCTGCTGCCCCCCTTCCTGTTGTGGGTGCTCCACACCAGCCCATTGCCTTGGGGTCACCAGCGGGGCCAGCGTCGCCTGCGTCAACCAGATCCCACCCTCAGAAGTGATGATCCAGCCACCCTGTTGCACCGTGATCGTCCCAGGGGCCATTCTGGCTGCCTCCTGTGAGCCCATGCGGGTGGGAGGGTACACGGCCTGTGCCGGCTGCCCCCCTTGTGGGCGCATGTGTCCCTGTTGAGCCAGGCTTCACACGGATGGGAATGTATCGGCTACCTCAAAACTATGGAATGGAATAATGGCTTATGACTTCATGGGCATGGGTGTCAGAAAGAATGACACCTCCTACTTCAAATGAGGATCGGTGTTTTACGAGCTTTCAAAAACCCATGACCACAAATTTCCCATAATGACTTTGTATTCTCTCTGCTCTCACCTTGAATTTCTTTTCCTCTAAGATTCATTTCATTTTCTTAAACTTATGCTGATTTTAAGTCAAGAAGGCTATGAGCATCTCCACTCTGTTGGTGTCCAAAGCGTTCAGGGGTCAAGAAATATCTTCCTATTCAATAATAACCTTTGTCTATCTCTGTGTTCATTTGCTTTATAGCCTTTCCATTTTCTCTCGTAAATAGGCAGTGGAAAAGCCACTGTTTCTTGTGTTAATATCACTCCCTCTTCCTTTTCTGCAATAAAGCTTCTGCCAGAATTAAAATTTCTCTTGTCAATTCAGTTTCTTCTTATTTACAAGCACTTGAAAAGCGGGATAGGGTTGTTGCTCAGGGCTGGATGACGTAGGATAGACCCAGATTCAGTACTGGGCTTCTCAGTCCAAGGCATTGGCTGTTAGTGAATCCATGACACCAAGACAAAAAGATGCTATTCAGAGTAAACACGTTGTGTACCATGACTGATTATAAGGTCATGTTTCCTGTTCCTGTAGCTTGCTGGATGAAAGCACAAATCCTTCTTGGTCTCCAGTGACACATTTAGGTATGTCCTAAATAGGCCACCTCCCAGTTGCAATGTATGGCTGTGAAAGTTGGACCATAAGGAAGGCCGAGCATCAAAGAATTGAGGCTTTTGAACTCTGGTGCTGGAGAAGACTCTTGCGAGTCCCTTGGACTGCAAGGCGAACCAACCGGTCAGTCCTAGAGGAGATCAGCCCTGACTGCTCCTTAGAAGGCCAGATCCTGAAGATGAAACTCAAATACTTTGGCCACCTCATGAGAAGGAAGGACTCCCTGGAGAAGAGCCTAATGCTGGGAGCGATCAAGGGCAAAAGAAGAAGGGGACGACAGAGAATGAGGTGGCTGGATGGAGTCACTGAAGCAGTAGGTGCAAACTTAAATGGACTCCGGGGAATGGTAGAGGACAGGAAGGCCTGGAGGATCATTGTCCATGGGGTCGCGATGGGTCAGACACAACTTTGCACCTAACAACAACAACAAAATAGGCCACCAATGTACTTGTCCTTTATAGATTCCTGTCCTCCAGCAGTTGGTCATTTGAGTCTAATTGTTCCTGAACGTGAAAGTTTGATGTCTCCAATGACAGAAGACCTCTTCATGAATCCACTTCAAATCCACTCTATTGCCCGTCTCCTTTATTTATGGCATTGAAAAGATATCTATCCTCCCAGTTTCATTAAAAATGTATTTTAAACAAAAACTTCCAATTGTATATTAATAAACA
Organism: Paroedura picta; assembly: GCF_049243985.1. Lineage (NCBI taxonomy): Eukaryota > Metazoa > Chordata > Lepidosauria > Squamata > Gekkonidae > Paroedura > Paroedura picta. The sequence continues at coordinate 7,434,479 of NC_135369.1, forward strand.
CAAATATGCAAACCAGAAAATGAGACAAAACAATGGCCAGACTTAAAGAGGAAACTAAAGAGGCAGTGACATATTTTTCTCTAGGTTTATTGATTCACTGACACTATTTACATGGAGATTCAAGGTGGATGACAGAGTCAAATGCCGGGTTACAGGAATTCTGCGTACAGTCAATGCTGAGTTACAGAAATTCTTTATACAGTCAATTCCTGGGTTACAGAATTTCTGTGCAAGTGATAATGTAGAACAGGGGTAGTCAACCTGTGGTCCTCCAGATGTTCATGGACTACAATTCCCATGGCTCATGGGAATTGTAGTCCGTGGACATCTGGAGGACCACAGGTTGACTACCCCTGATGCAGAAGACATGTCATATCAATAGAGGATTGTGTGATGAAAGCAAGCAGACAGGTAAAAGGAGACACAAAAATTCAAAGTTTGTGCTCCGATTCCTGCCTATAAAGAGTTCATTTCTGGCCCAGCCTGTGTAGTTGAGTGAAGGGCAAAGAGGTGGAAGGTGGGAGATTAATAAAAAATAGAGGGAAAGCTCTCAAAAAGAAAAAAAGGGTTGAATTCCAGGATAGGGAAGTATTTATAAATTCTTCCTCGATGACTATTCACTACAATAAAACAAAATAAACAAGCCATAGTGTGACTGTCTTTTTACAAAGAAACAAAACAGCAATCATGCCAAAGGGGTTGTAACTCAGGCTTATAAGAGTTCAAACAGCCAAACAAAAAATCCCGACATGCCAAGCCTTTCAGGAACAAACTTGGGGAAAACCTTTTGAACCCCTCTTGCTTTTCTGAAAACGAGAGCTGAACCCTTGGAGTATATTGCTGAAATACTCATAGAAAGAGTAATTGCATACCACACAGTTAAATAGACATGCTCTAAAAACCGTCAAGGGAATTACTTAAAGGGGCAGACTCATAAATGTCTTATACCGGGATTAAAGTTCAAACATCTCATTAAAAAAATAGTGAGAACTCAAACTATTGTTATATAAGTATGGTCAATTGTCTGTAATTATGTCCCTGTCCTCTTCTCTGCAAACAGGTTCCTTGCCCTAGAAAAACATCAGTTTTTTGCCGGGATCAACTAATATAAGGCATGAGCTTTCCAAAATTATCGTTAGAATAATGGTGCAGATAACATCCCTCTAGAGATTAGAACATTTTCGTTCTGAAAAGGAACGTGTCTCTAAGTTTTGGCTTCCAGGGATTCCAGATTCCAAAGGAATAGATTTACATGGACAAATTGGACAATGAACAACTAAAGGAGTCATATTTACTGTTGACCTTGAGTGTGGTCAACAGCATAGCACATAGTAAGCATGAAAAGCCTAAATAGTAGCAGGTACATAATTACTTCTTGAGTTCCAAAGAAATCTTAGAAGGGCTGATGAGTATACCCGTGATAAAAGCTATAATATGATTTGTATCTGTCCGTCCGTCCGTCCATCCATCCATCCATCCATCCGTCCATCCGCCCACTCATCCATCCATCCATCCATCCCTCCCTCCCTCCCTCTCTCCCTCCCTCCCTCCCTCTCTCCCTCCCTCCCTCCCTCCCTCCATCCATCCATCCATCCTTCTATCCTTCCATCCATCCATCCATCCATCCATCCATCCAGTTTTTAGCCCACAAATCTTCAGAGACTCATGTTGAGGTACAATATAAAGCCCTCATAAAACATGATAAAACCCCATCCCATAACAGAACAACAAAAAATAGTTAAATAGGGGATAAAACAAGATTGGTGGTATAATTCCTCCCCTCATCCCTGTAACCATCCACTCCCCAGGGTGGGATATGCTGGATGTTGCTGCATACCCTGAGCTATGTCCCCCATTGTTCCTGGCTTTGACCTCAACCGAAGACCTGGCGGAAGAGCTCCATTTTGTAGGCCCTGCAGAAATCTAATAATCTAAGAACACTGAAACACCTGAAACTGTGCACCTGATCAATCAAATGGCCATGCATAGACCGAGATAAACGGTGAGATGGAGGACCTCTGAATCATAAACCTTTTAAGCAGAATTTTGAAGGGTATAGAACCGTTTCCTCTTGATGCTTTCAGCGACCGAGTATGCATGGCAGTGGCTGCAACGGGCAAGGTGGCATGCCCCACCACATCCAGAGAACACCTGGGGGATGGAATTCCCTGGTGCATGCAGACTGCCCAACGTAGCACACACATGGGCACAGCACCAGGGATTGGAGAGCCCAGCTTGCTGCATGGTGGCAGTGGAAGGGGGAGCATGGGGCATGGGGGCCCCACCGCATGGTGGCAGGAGAGCGGCATGCCGCTTTCACTCAAATACACAGCTCCTGTCAAAAATTAATTCCTTATAGGCAATTAACTGCATTGGGAATTAACTGCTATTGACCTTAATAGGCTCGAGAAGTGGGCTAAACTGAATAAAATGAAGTTCAATAGGGACAAATGTAAAGTTCTGCATTAAGGTAGGGAAAACCAAATACACCAATATAGGATGGGGGAGACTTGTCTTGGCAGTAGCATGTGCAAAAAGGATCTAGGAGTCTTAGTAGACTATACATTGAACATGAGTCAGCAGGGTGACTCGGTGGCTAAAAAGGCAAATGGGATTTTGGGCTGTATCAAACGGAGTATCGTGTCCAGATCACGGGAGGTGATGGTACCGCTCTACTCTGCTCTGGTTTGACCTCACTTGGAGTCCTGTGTTCAGTTTTGGGCACCCCAGTTGAAGAGGGATGTTGACAAACTGGAGCGTGTCCAAGGGAGGGCAACAAAGATGGCGAGGGGTTTGGAGACCAAGACATGTGAAGAAAGGCTGGGGGAGCTTGGTCTATTTAGCCTAGAGAGGAGATGACTGAGGGGATCTTCAAGTATTTAAAAAGCTGTCATTATGGAGGATGGAGCAGAATTGTTCTCTCTTGCCCCAGAGGGACAGATCAGAATGAATGGGATGAATTTAATTCAACAGAAATGTCATCTAAACATCTGGAAGAAGTTACTGACATTTTCTCAGTGGAACAGGCTTCCTCGGGAGGTGGTGGGTTCTCCATTTTCAGAAATTTTTAAACAGAGGCTGGATAGGCATCTGACAGAGAGGCTGATTTTGTGAAAGCTCAAGGGGGTGGCAGGTGGCAGTGGATGAGCGAGAGGGTTGTGAGTGTCCTGCATAGTGCAGGGGGTTGGACTAGATGACCCAGGAGGCCGCTTCCAATTTTTATTTATTTCATTTTCCTGTCAGTATTTTTATCTTTGGGAATGTGCCCTTAGAAGTCTTATTTTAAAATACTTCCTTAAAGGCAGTGGAGGGATAAACATCTTTTTAATGTCCCAAATACAGGTGATGGGCATTAGAGGAAGTGAACTCAATTAGTGAAGAGGAGATTTGAAACATGATATTTCATTGATTCAGGGACAATTAGATTCAGTGGACCAGTTGCTGGAGGACAGGAATTTGTGGAGTTGAAATATATTTGTAATCTATTTAGGACTTTCTGAAAAGTATCTGTTTTGCTGTAGAACTGGAAAGATCTTTGTTCTGTTCTAGCAATCTGTATGAAGATGGGTTCCTGTCTTAAAGGGAATCATAATGGGATGAAATTAATTCAAAAGAAATTCCATCTAAACCTCCGGAAGAAGTTCCTGACCGTTAGAGAGGTTCCTCAGTGGGACAGGCTTCCTCGGGAGGTGGTGGGTTCTCCATCTTTGGAGATTTCTAAATAGAGGCTGGATAGCCATCTGACAGAGAAGCTGATTCTGTGAAGGCTCAAGGGGGTGGCAGGTGACAGTGGATGAGAGTTAGGGTTGTGAGTGTCCAGCATAGTGGGGGGGGTTTGACTAGATGACCCATGAGATAACTTCCAACTCTATGATTCTATGATTCTAATGGATGGCTCTAAATGACACTCATTCATCATGGCATCATGGACACTCTCAAAAGGTCAGTATTGAATGTGAAGCTCAGTACTGAATGTGGGTCTACTCCTATGTCTTCCACAACTGAGCAATTATCTCCCCCTTCCCAATCACACTTTTCAGGTTGTTAGAAATAAGACGCAACTAAATACACAAGAGAAATTTTGAGGCAGGCTGAAGCTTTATTGAAAAAAGGAGGAAGGGGTGACATTATTTCCAGTTTTATGGATGACAAACATGCCTTCTTTCCAGAGCAAATAGTCATTTTTTTCCACTGCCTGTTTAACAGAGATAATGGAAAGACTATAAAGCAAATAAATATATATAGAGAAAGAAAGGTTATTTTTATGGCACACAGAACTTTGTGAGCCCCAGATAGATGTGGAGACCAGTAGATGTGGAGAACAATAAAGGTGGAGACTTGTAGATGTGGAGAACAATAGAGGTGGAGACTTGTAGATGTAGAGAAGAATAGAGGTGGAGACCAGTAAATTTGTGAATCAATAGATGTGGAGACCAATATATTCATAGCCTTCTGGGCCTAGTCTGCACACAATAGATAATGCACTTTCAAAGTGCTTTGGCAGCTGGATTTTCCTGTGCAGAAAAGGAAAATCTACATTGAAAGTGCATTATCTATTGTGTGCAGACTAGGCCCTGGTCTCAAAATCAACATAAGTTTAGGGAAATGAAATGAAGCTTAGAGGAAAAAATATTCAAGGTGAGAGTAGAAAGAATACAAAGTAACTGTTGCGTGGGCGTGGTCATGGACTTTTGAATTTTGTTAAAAACCGATTTTGATTTGAACTAGGTGGTGCCATTCCTTTGGAAACCCAAGTCCATGAAGTTGTCAGCCGTCAATCTGTTCCATGCATTTCCGGTAGCCGTTGCATTCCCATCCGTGTGAAACCTGGCTCAACAGGGACACATGCGCCCACAAGGGGGGCAGCCGCCACAGGCCGTGTACCCTCCCACCCGCATGGGCTCACAGGAGGCAGCCAGAATTGGCCCTGGGACGATCACGGTGCAACAGGGTGGCTGGATCATCACTTCCGAGGGTGGGATCTGGTTGACGCAGGCGACGCTGGCCCCGCTGGTGACCCCAAGGCAACGGGCTGGTGTGGAGCTCCCGCAGCAGGAAGGGGGGCAGCAGGGACTGGGGCAGCAGGGCTGGGGGCAGGACGGGACGGCGCAGGATGGAGCACAGCAGCAGGACATCTTGGAGGTGGAGGGGAGTCTGGAAGAACAGTATGAACAGATGGAAGACATTAATGTGGATGCTGCAGAAGAAACCAAAGAAGGTTTCAAGTATCACCAGTCCCCCAGGAAAGATATCTGATTTAACTATGACATTTGGATAACTGAGCCAGCGGGACTGTACAAAAAAGAAGAGAGAAAACCTTCTTGCTCCATCCTGCGGGACGGCGCAGGATGGAGCACAGCAGCAAGCCATGTTGGAGAACATTGGGTAGTCATAACTCATCAGATAACTGTTGCAGTGTCATCAGGCTCTCATTCTTCAATATGGATACAATGGAAGAATATGCTAGCTGCTGGATACAGCATGGACCTTTCCATTTCTGTCCTGACATTCCTAGTTTCTTCTGGCGTGAATAGAGGATTGACATCTTTGGCTCCATTTTGAAATGGCGAAGATCGTTTCAACAAGACTAGCAGCTCATGGGACCAAAATATCAATGACTAGCAGAATTTATCAAACCCGCTATGCCATCATTCAGTTAGGCCTAATCCACAAGGTCAGGAAAGAATGGATTGTCTTTCACCTTTTCTCCAATTATCTGTTTCCATCTTATTTTCTTACCACATATATCCTGTACAAGAAGAAGGGGTTATACTGGACTTACCAAGATCAGGAGAAGAGAAGCAAGCAAGAGAAGCTGAGCAGGGTTGTTAAGGTGGACGCAGGTGGCAAGAGCTTTTATACCACTTTTTGGGAGCATTAAATAACTGACTCACTTCTGAATGTTTCGTTTGTTAACTATACATGTGCTCCTAAGGCATTTTTAAGTGTTTGTTACATCATCGTGCGTGTGAACATATTTTACCTTGTTGACTTCTCTCCTCATTCAATACTACAGGACTTGGTCAGAAGTTCTATTCAAGGTGACGCGAGTCAGATGTGGAATGATCATCTCACCTTGGATACTTCACTATTTACATATAAATATTGTTTCCAAGACATGTTAGGGCTACAGTCTTACTCCTGTTTACTCTAGATCACTGGTTCTCAAACTTGCCACGACCCTTTAATACAGTTCATGTTGTGGTGACCCCCAACCATAAAATTATGCAAGTGTTCTTTTATAGAAATTAAACCGAAACTGACCAATGGCATGAAGATCCATGGTTCATGATTGTATATGAATTGTATCTAAATTGGTAGGTGCCTACAGGAGTAGTGGTAATAGTGGAAGCGTCTGCTAGGGTTGGGTCCTTCGGCAACCAAGTGCCCAACCCTAGCGCCCACCCTGGCCAAACTGTTCACCCTGCCACAACCCCTGTGAAAGGGTTAATCATAGAATCATAGAATCATAGAGTTGGAAGGGGCCATACAGGCCATGTAGCCCAACCTCCTGCTCAACGCAGGATCAGCCCTAAGCATCCTAAAGCATCCAAGAAAAGTGTGTATCCAGCCTTTGCTTGAAGACTGCCAGTGAGGGGGAGCTCACCACCTCCTTAGGCAACCTATTCCACTGCTGAACTACTCTGACTGTGAAATTTTTTTTTCCTGATATCTAGCCTATATCGTTGTACTTGTAGTTTAAACCCATTACTGCGTGTCCTCTCCTCTGCAGCCAATGGGAACAGCATCCTGCCTTCCTCCAAGTGACAACCTTTCAAATACTTAAAGAGGGCTATCATGACCCAAGGGGGTCCTGACCCCCAGGTTGAGAACCACTGCTCTAGATCTCACCAGGTAGTCAATATTTGTTTCTTTGCTTGTTTCTTTGTTTGTATTTTTATACCGTCCTCCCTTGAGGCTTAGGGCGGTTTACATAAAACGTAGAAATGGTACATAGAACATACTTTTCATAACAACTTTCATACAACAGTAATAATATTGCTTTAGGGTCCTTAGGGCTGATCCAGAGTTGGGCAGGGGGTTGGACTAGATGGCCTGTATGGCCCCTTCCAACTCTATGATTCTATGAATATTAACATTAAACTGTAACACAGGGGCAAACTATAACAATGCGAACAGGTCCAGAGCAGAACACATGGGTGGATTTTTATTTTTTTTAGGAGGGAGGGAGAAGGGGCCCTGTAGATGTTGCTTGTCGCTCAGTCTCAACCAAATCCCTGGTGGAAGAGCTCCCTTTTTCAGGCCCTGCGGAACTGTTTTAGCTCCATCAGGATGCTTTCCAGTCTCCATTCCTAAACCATTTTCCTGTAGTAGAGTAAAAAACCTACCCTTTCATTTCTTAGAGATGAGATGTCTTAAACTGAGCTGAGTTGAAATGAGGGAGCAAGAATGCCTAGAGTCAGAGGAGAATGTAGGCATTGGGGATATTCCAGAATGTGGATAAACAGTTTGATATAGAGATTCTGGAAACTGTTTGTTAATTAGAACAGGGGTAGTCAACCTGTGGTCCTCCAGATGTCCATGGACTACCATTCCCATGAGCCCCTGCCAGCGTTTGCTGGCAGGGGCCCATGGGAATGGTAGTCCATGAAGATCTGGAGGACCACAGGTTGACTACCCCTGATCTAGAAGTTTTCAGGTCCTACCTCCTGCATCTACAGTTTTAAAAAGAAAAGGTGATGTGAGACTTCAAGCTTAGACCATGGAGAACAATTGAAAATTGAAATTGAATTGAAAATCTAATTAGGCAGTCTCATTGTGTAGCATCATGTGTTCAAAAGTTCATGTGGCTTGGGAAATGTAAACATTCCCTTTTGTGTGGATTCTATTTCTCTTGTTTTATAATCTTGCAAAATACCGAGTCTTTATACCTCTTGGCCATACCCTCTAGCAAGAAAAATAAGATAATTGCCTGAATTGCTGAAGAGTGTTGAATCCATAAGAAACTCCTGAGACATGTTTTAATGTTTTATCACAAATTTAGATCTCTGGATGACCCACAACATTATTTGTGTGCTAAAAATGAATTGTCAGTCCTTAGTCAACTAAAAGAAAATTTGCTTTTATAAGAAAAACTTCGAGACACTTAACAAAACCTCAAACTCTTCTGATAACCATGTAATTTTATCTGTAGTGAAAGCTCTAGGAAACAACAATAATATCTTATACCCTATTCCTTCATCTAAATGGGAAGATCACCTTTCTTGGTTATATTCAACCCTAATCCTTACAGATATGCTGCCATCCTCCATATATCTCTTCCTTGCTTGGTCCTTCATTGAACCTAATGAGATTCTTGAGCTGATTAAATCCTTAAAGCCTTATGAATCCCCAGGTCCCGATGGGATCCCTCCTGCTCTGCTTATCCATCACACAGATCGGTGAGCATTGCCTCTTGCAGATCTGTTCGCTATGGTCAATCAAACAGGACAAATCCCCGACCCATGGCTATATTCCATAATTACTCCAATTTGCAAAAAGGTAACATTGATTTGCCAGGAAATTACCACCCTGTTAGCCTCCTTTCCATCATAGGCAACTTTATGCTAAATATTTAGCCTCTAAACTTACTAAGTGGATTGACAGTATCAATATCCTAGGGCAGTGGTGGTGAATATATGGCACTCAAAGCCCTCTCCAGCAAACAGTTTGTTGAGTCAGCCTGCACAAAGTCCAGCTTCCCGGTGCCCAGAGATGGGGAGGAATCTTCTCATGTGTTCCCTGGCTCAGGAAGTGATTGGCTGGTTTGTGTCAATCAGTTGGGCTGGCGTCTGCACCAATTGGAGCCCAAGGAGAGCAGAGCTGAGCCAGACCCTGCTAGAAACACCACACACCACTGCCCACCTGCACACACACCTGACCTCACTGCCTCCCCTCGATGGAACAAAGGTGAAGAAGGAAGGGAGGCAAGGGAATGTTGTGGGGAAAAAGGGGGGGGGAACAAAACCTAAAAATAAATGGCCCAAGAACAAAGGGGAAAAACAAGGGGAAACAAAGGGGAAATGGGGGGAACAAAAGAAGGATAATAAGCAAAAAGGACAAAGAACGGAACCAACCAAACTGGAGGTGAGTATGAGCTAAGGTTTGAGAAATTATCAGCATGTATACAACAAAAAAATCGCATCAATTGATCAAGAGAATGCCAAATACAATCTTTTACCTTTCAATAAAAAGTTGTTTGTATCATTAAAAGCTCTGTTATTGTGGTTTTGTTTAAATTATAAGACAAAAGATGTTAATGTATGAGTTGTTTTTCTAAACTAAAATCTCAGTGTTCAGGTTAAATTCCTGTATTTTCCCTTTGTGATAAATAAGTGGGTTTTGGGTTGCAGTTTGGGCACAGTCTCTAAAAGATTCACCATCACAGCAAATATGTTTTAGAAGGGAAAGACACAAAACCGAAGACGGGTCAACTATTTGTTTCCTTCATTGATCTAGAAATGGCCTTTGATTCAATTCCCTGGGGAAAACTTTGGATCCAACTAGAAAATTAAGAATTCATTAGTGACTGCTTTACCTAATAAAACTGCTTGTCTACAATTTCTGCCAAATAAAATATTCCGTGAAAGAAAATTTAGCATAGAATAGAATCATAGAATCATACAATCATAGAGTTGGAAGGGGCCATAGAGGCCATCTAGTCCAACCCCCTGCTCAACGCAGGATCAGCCCAAAGCATCCTAAAGCATCCAAGAAAAGTGTGTATCCAACCTTTGCTTGAAGACTGACGGTGAGGGGGAGCTCACCACCTCCTTAAGCAGCCTATTCCACTGCTGAACTAAAATCCCAATAAACAAAGGGGTTAACGCAAAGTTGTATTCTTGACCTGAATTGATTCAATATTTTTAAATGATCTACCATCCCACTTTGAAAATGTGAATGGCCATCCTCCCTTAAAATTTAAAAGACCAACCCCACTTTTATTATATTCAGATGATACATTATTCTATCTAAAATGTGAGTGGGCTTAATTCACTCTTTTCTAACATTTATCAATTACTGTATTAAGAAATCAGCTAAAATAAACTAAGATAAAACTAAGATTGCGGTATTTGGTAAAACCTATTATAAGTTCAGTTGACTGGCAAACAGAAACCAAAAAGAACAAGTAAATCAATTTAAATATTTAACAATAAAGTACAGTTACTGTGTGCAGTTCTGGAGGCCTCACTTCAAGAAGGACGTAGATAAAATTTAAAGGGTACAGAGGAGAGCGACGAAGATGATCTGGGGCCAAGGGACCAAGCCCTATGAGGACAGGTTGAGGGACTTGAGTTCAGCCTGGAGAAAAGGAGGTTGAGAGGGGACATGATAGCCCTCTTTAAGTATTTGAAAGGTTGTCACTTGGAGGAGGGCAGGATGCTGTTTCTGTTGGCTGCAGAGGAGAGGACACGCAGTAATGGGTTTAAACTACAAATACAACGATCTAGGCTAGATATCAGGGGGGAAAAATTCACAGTCAGAGTAGTTCAGCAGTGGAATAGGCTGCCTAAGGAGGTGGTGAGCTCCCCCTCACTGGCAGTCTTCAAGCAAAGGCTGGATACACACATTTTTGGATGCTTTAGGATGCTTAGGGCTAATCCTACTTTGAGCAGGGGGTTGGACTAGATGGCCTGTATGGCCCCTTCCAACTCTATGATTCTATGATTCTATGATTCTATGATTCTATGTTATATCAGTAAATCTCTCCCCGTCACCTGTAGAGTTTCCCCAGGGGCTTAAGGAGGTGGTACTCTGTCCTCTGTCCAGACTAACTGTGAGAAGCAATATTTTGTGCAGATGAGGAACACTGGGTTAATGTTACATTTAGCAACAAGGATCTGATATTTAAGGGAACAGTAGCAAATAGTTCCTTTTGAAGTTTTGGATGGGAGAACCACCCAACTCCGTTTGCTGTCTCAGCAGAAGTAGTTTATATTACCCAAAATGAATAGTGTCCTGAATATTGGATGTAGGAATTTGTGATTACAGGAGACATACTAAGGGAGAGAAGTAACCAGCAAGACCCTCCATCCGTCTTTATGGGAGGCCAACTTTAGAAGAAGAAGAAGAGTTGGTCCTTATATGCCGCTTTTCCCTACTCGAAGGAGGCTCAAAGTGGCTTACATTTGCCTTCCCTTTCCTCTCCCCACAACAGACACCCTGTGAGGTGGGTGAGGCTGAGAGAGCCCTAAGATTACTGAAGAAGAAGAGTTGGTTCTTATATGCCACTTTTCCCTACCCAAAGGAGGCTCAAAGTGGCTTACATTTGCCTTCCCTTTCCTCTCCCCACAACAGACACCCTGTGAGGTGGGTGAGGCTGAGAGAGCCCTAAGATTACTGAAGAAGAAGAGTTGGTTCTTATATGCCACTTTTCCCTACCCAAAGGAGGCTCAAAGTGGCTTACATTTGCCTTCCCATTCCTCTCCCCACAAATAGTGGCCGCGGCTCGGCGCGGCCGCCATTGACGCCACAGGGGCGCCCAGCGTTGACGCGGCTCCTGGCGGCGTCATAGGGGCCGTGCCGCCGCGCGGCTGCAGAGGGGCGGGGCCGCCGGCCTTAAAAAGGCCGGAGCAGGCATCCCCGTCCTCTTTCGCGCCAGCTGCTCACCGAGGACAGATACCCGCCCACCCTCCCTGGTTTTTTGTTTTTTCGTTTCTGTTCTTAAGTTCGTCGCAGTCGTGGATATGCAAGGTAGGGAGCCTGTTGGCAGGGAGCCCGTCTGCGTGCGGGACTCCCTGAAGTGGGGGGTCTCCTTAAAGAGACCGGCATTGACCCAGGCGCGGCCTACCTGGCTGGGAGGCCAGGGGCCCGGGGAGCCAAGTGGCGGGGGAACAACAATGGAGGCGGACGCCCATTGGGTTCCTCGCGGCCGCTTCCCCTGAACCCGCGGCAGAAGGCGTCCCATCCTCCCGGCTGGGAGTGAGGCGTGGAGCCAAAGGGCCGCGGGTTGGTACAAGCAGCCGGACAGCTGATGGGGTCAGGCTCCCTTACCTACATATGGCCAACCCTCGGTTGGGGGTGGTCTGTCAATAAACGGCTGCGGCCAAGTTATATGCCAAAAGCTGGAGTCGTGTCTTCGCTGGTTGAGTCGCCACCGGCCAGTCAACAGACACCCTCTGGGGTGGGTGAGGCTGAGAGAGCCCAGAGATTACTGAAGAAGAAGAAGAAGAAGAAGAAGAAGAAGAAGAAGAAGAAGAAGAAGAAGAAGAAGAAGAAGAAGAAGAAGAAGAAGAAGAAGAAGAAGAAGAGTTGGTTCTTATATGCAGCTTTTCTCTACCCAAAGGAGTCTCAAAGCGGCTGACAATCGCCTTCCCATTCCTCTCCCCACAACAGACAGCCTGTGAGGTGGGTGAGGCTGAGAGAGCCCTGATATTCCTGCTCGGTCAGAACAGTTTTATCAGTGCTGTGGGGAGCCCAAGGTCACCCAGCTGGTTGCATGTGGGGAGCGCAGAATCGAACCTGGCATGCCAGATTAGAAGCTCGCACTCCTAACCACTACACCAAACTGGCTTTAACATGAATTTCTTTTTTAATTGAAAAACAAAATGAAGTCCCTAGCACATTTTCACACTGTTGAAATTAAATGAGCACAGAGGAAGAAAGGATACAATCATATATCCTTCCTAAAACCATGAGCCTGAATTGATTAATCGTGGCTAATCCTGAAACAAACACTTGTTTTTGTTTCCTCCAAAATCTGTAAAAATCCTACACATTTGTACTTCCACATATCTCAGATAAGAGGGTCCAAAGAACATTTGCTCTAAGCACAGGAAGGTGTGGACATCAGACCCCTTGCATGAAGGATGATTCTTTAGTTAGTGTAAGTACACCTCCGGGGCATTTTCAGTACCTAGAACCCCACCCATAGACATTGACCTTGAATTTGTGTGAATTTTGGTGCAGGCTGAAAGGACTGGGTACCCAGAATTTCCATTTAGCTCATGGGCTGAAGTGGACAATGAAAACCAGAGGTGAGCCAAAGACTAATATTGGAAAATTAAATTTTGTCCCTTCCAGTCAAAGCCAGAGATTTGCTCCCACTGTAGTCAGCCAGGAGATGCCGCAGGTTCATTCCTGACCTGACTCAAGTCAACTTGCCTAGGACTTCAGACCAATTCCTATAATATTGGATGATGAGGACTGAAGGGTAAAATATGTTAAACACCTGAAAAGTGCCATAGGCGGCCCTGAAATATTCAACAAACTATACACTCAGGAATGAATCATGCATTTAATGCTCCCCAAAGATGGTATAAAAGCCCTTGCTACCTTCAACCATCTCTACAACTCTGCTCAGCTTCTCTCACTTGCTTCTCTTCTCCTCTGGCTCTTGGTAAGTCTGTTCTAACTTCTTCTCATTGTATGGGATATAAGTGGTCAGAAAAGAAGGCAGATGGTCAGGAAGGGAGTTGCAAATGGTCCTCCTTTGGAAAACGTTTTGATGCCATCCGTAGCATGTCTTGTCTCATGAATGTTTGCCTTAGAAGGAATAAATGAGGTATAAGGCAGGGGTAGTCAACCTGTGGTCCTCCAGATGTTCATGGATTACAGTTCCCATGAGACCCTGCCAACAAACGCTGGAAGAGGCTCATAGGAATTGTAGTCCATGAACATCTGGAGGACCACAGGTTGACTACCCCTGGTGTAAGGCACCTGGAGAGATTCCAAGGTGCAGGGAGAAAAGGAGGAAATGTACTGTATGGAGCCTCAAAAGCAGCCATTTGGTCCATGGGAACTGGTCTCAGTGTCTGCTAAGCTTCAATTTCTACTGGAAACCTAGAAAGTTTGAAGACATTTATCGTTTTCTCACTTTTTGAATCTTGTTTCATCGAATCCTAGAGCCTCTTGTGGCGCAGAGCAGTAAGGCAGCAGACATGCAGTCTGAAAACTCTGCCCATGAGGCTAGGAGTTCGATCCCAGCAGCCGGCTCAAGGTTGACTCAGCCTTCCCTCCTTCCGAGGTCGGTAAAATGAGTACCCAGCTTGCTGGGGGGTAAATGGTAATGACTGGGGAAGGCACTGGCAAACCACCCCATATTGAGTCTGCCATGAAAACGCTGGTGGGCGTCACCCCAAGGGTCAGACATGACTCGGTGCTTGCACAGGGGATACCTTTACCTTTACCTTTATCATTGAATCCTGGCATTGCAGATTTGATAGCCCCTGCAAGTCACAGAAATTGTGCTAACAACCTTATTTAACAACCCTTCACAATCTGAAATTTCAGCAGGAACGGGCCACACGTTGTCAATAATCTTTCATCATGAGGGTAGCCATCTCTGGGATGGAAAATACCTGCAGATTTTGTGGGAGAAGCCCAGAGTGGGTGGAATTTGGAATAGAGAGGGGCCACCATGAAGGAAATATAATGCTATGGAACCTCCAAAGTAGCCATTTTGTCCAGGAGAACTGATCTCGATCGCCTGGAGATGACCTATAGTCCCAGAGAATCCCTCGGTCTCAGGACCAAAGCTGAGAGGATATTCTGAGGTGCTCAAAGGTGAAATTGTCAATTTAATCTCTGCTGCAGAATGAGATTTTTTAAAACTTCCACAAACATAGGATTGTGTTCTGATGTAATGCCACCTTTGTGAAATTAACCCCCACCCCGAACCTGATCTGGTAAAGTGCATAAGAAACTTTCTGGCCATGTGGCATGTGTGCATGCCAGAATCTGGGGAGGAGATCAGCCCTGACTGCTCCTTAGAAGGCCAGATCCTGAAGATGAAACTGAAATACTTTGGCCACCTCATGAGAAGGAAGGACTCCCTGGAGAAGAGCCTAATGCTGGGAGCGATTGAGGGCAAAAGAAGAAGGGGACTACAGAGAATGAGGTGGCTGGATGGAGTCACTAAAGCAGTCGGTGCAAACTTAAATGGACTCCGGGGAATGGGAGAGGACAGGAAGGCTTGGAGGATCATTGGGAGGAATATCCATTGGGGGGAAAGCTTTCTTCAATTCTACATGGGAAGTGGTGGGGCATGCTGCCCTGCTGCAAGTAACCAGTGGCCGCCTGGCTGAGCTTCTGCCATGCATAATAAACCTAGGTTAGGTATATTGGCTCAAGCCTTATTAAAGTATACTCTCCCTCCTCTCCTCTCTCTCTGCCTCATTTCCCCAACAGTTTTGCTTAGTTGAATTGGATTTACTCCCAGGGAGAAGGGTTCTGATTTAACTGTTTTGTTCCTCTGCCTTTCACGTTGACCTTTCCCATTCTTTCATTGTTCAATTCCAGACTCACCTCTACCTTTCCAAGATGTCCTGCTGCTGTCCCCCATCCTGTGCTGTCCCCTCCTGCCCCCAGCCTTGCTGCCCCAGTCCCTGCTGCCCCCCTTGCAGCAGCTACCCTACTGGTGGCCTGGGCTCCTTGAGCTGCTGCCCCAGCCCGTGCTGCCCCCCGTCGTGCTGCGGTAACTCAACATCGGCCCGTTGCCTCGGCATCACCAGCGGGGCCAGCGTCGCCTGCATCAACCAGATCCCACCCTCGGAAGTGACGGTCCAGCCACCTCCTGTTACCGTGGTGGTCCCAGGGGCTATCCTCGCGGCCTCCTGCGAGCCCGTCCGTGTGGGAGGGTACACGGCCTGTTCCGGCTGTCCTCCATGTGGCCGCCTGTGTCCCTGTTAAGCCGGGCTTCACAAAGATGAGAATAAAATGGCTACCTGAAAAGTATGGAACGGATTGATGGCTGATGACTTCATGGGTGTACGAAAGGATGACACTTCCTTTTTTCAAATTAGGATCTGTTTGTCCTTCACAAAATCTCAAAAGTCCATGACCTCAAAACACTTTGTATCCTCTCTACTCCCACCTTGAATTCTGTTCCCCCCCCCCTCTAAGTTTCATTTCCCTGAATTTAGGCTGATTTTGAGATCAGACGATTTCCCCTTTGCAGTGGAAAGTCACTTTTTGCTGAATAAGGAGGTGTGTTTGTTATCCATGAAATTGGTAATGAGGTTACCTCCCTTCTCTTATTTTTCCAATAAAGCTTTTGCCTGTATCAAGATTTATTCTCTTGGATTCAGTTGCTTCTTATTTCCAAGAACTTGAAAAGTGGGAAGGGAGTCACTGCTCCATGGAAGAGCCTTGCACTGAAATTTTTTCACAGGGCCATTCCGCACCAGGATCTATGTAGCAAATTGGTTGCAGAATGAAAAAACGCCATTTTAAATAGTGGAATTCGTCGTTATGCATACCTGCCTTTGTGGTGGAATCCAGTTGCGTTTCTATCGTTTCCCACAGGTTTCCCGTCTTGGCAAAAATCACTAGCCAGGAAGCAATATTGCTGAGCTTTGTCCCGCTGCTGGCCGTCAATCAAACGAGCAGCCAATGGGCGGCCGTTATCATGCTCCCAAAAAGTGCCTTTCCCTTTAAGGAAGATTTAAAAAAACACACACACACATGTTGCAACGAATCTGCGTTGATTCGTTGCAACGGAGAGACCCATCTAGCTAGCAGGTGGTCCTTGAGCTGCCATTTCATTGTTGCCACGCTCCCCCCGAGTGAAAAAAAAATAACCCCCCCCACACACATGGGCGCGATTTTTCGGCCAAAAATAGAGTGGAAAGTAAAGGGAAAATAAACCAGCAAACGGGGCTGTGTGTTGCGTGGTGACTTTAAACAGCTCTGGGGAGGGACTGCAGCCAGGGAAGCCTCGCTGGGTAAATGAAGGCTCGCCGGTGCGTTGATCTCCTCTCGTTCCGAGAAAAAAAAAATGGTGATCGCTTCGCCGGAAGATCAGAGGAGAGAGCCAGGGGGAGGGACTTTGCAGAACCCCCAACAATGGTAATGCACAGAACTTTCCTGCTAGTGTTGCAGATTGGTTGCAAGAGTGTAGCGAATCCACTTTTTGGGATTTCCCTGAAAGCACTACAATGAAGCGCTTTTTGCGGATTGGTTTCAGGAGTGTTGCAGATTGTCAACGACGTTGTGCATAACAGCAAATCAGTAGTGATTTCAATTTGCAACCATTGTGCAATTTTGAACGAGTGCAGAATGGCCCACAGTCAGAGTAGTTCAGCAGTGGAATAGGCTGCCTAAGGAGGTGGTGAGCTCCCCCTCACTGGCAGTCTTCAAGCAAAGGTTGGATACACACTTTTCTTGGATGCTTTAGGATGCTTAGGGCTGATCCTGCGTTGAGCGGGGGGTTGGACTAGATGGCCTGTATGGCCCCTTCCAACTCTATGATTCTATGATTATGTATTCTCTAGCACATAGGGTGGGTTAAATCAAGTTCCTTGACAAAAAACAGTTTTGTGGGTAGGGAAGATGCCCGTTTTATCTGTCAGAGTTTAGCAGCCTGTCATCACCCATGATGTCCAGCACTCAGCTTCTGAAGATTGCGTGAAACTGGGACATTTAAATACTGGAGGACTTCCTCCTCCAAGTCTGATTCTTAGACTGGCATCAGCTATTTTCCTATTGGAAATTCACCTCCCATCCCACAGTGGTGATCAGCAATTCCCTGGGTATGCAAAGAAGGGCCACAGGAGACAAACACTGGCACATCCCTTCCTGCCTACTCACTCACAATCTGCCTAAGTTAATAAAATCAGCAATTCTGTCAAATGCCTATCTAGCCTCTGCTTAAAAACTTCCAAAGAGGGAGAACTCACCACCTCCCAGGGAAGCCTGTTCCACTGAGGGGAATAGAGCAGTAACATCACCTCGCATGCTCTTGACCTTCATTGTCCTGAATGATCATACCTCCCAGACCTATTCCAGATTCATCAGTATGTAACAGAAATGGTTTACCCAGATCTGGACTGTGTAACAACAAATGGCTGGACAGAATATCTCCTAGTGCTTTGAAGGCTCGCTGTCATTTTAGAGTCCACAAAATCTGGTTGAGCTGAACCTTTTTCAGGCCACCTTTTAGCAAGTTGGCTATGCTGCCTTAATGTTTTGTCCCCTCAAACAGGGACCCAATGACCTTCTATTATACTAATGCAATTAAAGCCTTATTAGAAATGCAGAATGGATGCAGACAGGAGGTTATATACTGCCCAAGCCCCTCCCTTACAAAGCATAATATGACAGGTAAATATGTCAGGGACACATCACAATCTAGGCAGTGTTAAGGTACATTTAAGCAGATCCTACAAACTGCATACACCCCTCTTCCCATAGCCAGATGTAAGAGGCTTGACCTGTTCCCAGCCAGCAAAGACTAATAAATAAATCAACAGTTGTGGAGATAGGCTATGGTTTCCCTAAGCAGCTTTGACAATGGAAAAGAACTGTTAGCACAACATCAGAGGTACATCTTATGACCGTTACTCCAAATCAAAGGAAGTTTCTGCTAAAGCTAAATATCTACAAGATTACGATAAGTCCCACTGTTTTACAAGGTCCACTTAAGACTTCCACCAGCTTTACTGAAAAGGCTAAAAGGCAAATAGATTTTGGTGGCTAAAAAGGCAAAAGGGATTTTGGGCTGTATCAAAAGGAGTATCGTGTCCAGATCATGGGAGGTGATGGTACCGCTTGACTCTGCTCTGGTTCGGCCTCACTTGGAGTCCTGTGTTTGGGCACCCAGTTTATTTTTTGTTTATTTGTTTATTTATTTATAGTTAGATTTATATATTGCCGTTCACCAAAAGGTCTCACGGCGGTTCACAAAATTTAAAATCGCGATAAAATCACATAAAACCCCATAAGTACCCATTATGCCAATAAAAAAGATGGCATTCTATTCTGTAACTCTCTCCACTTGTTCAGAGAGAGGTCAGACATGAGTTCCGTAGTTGAGAAGGGATGTAAAACTGGAGCATGTCCAGAGGAGGGCAACAAAGATGGTTGGGGGGTTGGATATATGAGGAAAGGTTGGGGGAGCTGTTCAGCCTGGAGAGGTGACTAAGAGGGGATCTGATCACCATCTTCAAGTATTTTAAAGGCTGCCATATAGAGGATGGAACAGAGTTGTTGTCTCTTGCCCCAGAGGGACGGACCAGAACCAATGGGATGAAATTAATTCAAAAGAAATTCCGTCTAAACATCCAGAAAAAGTTCCTGACAGCCAGAGCAGTTTCTCAGTGAAACTTGGGAATGTGAGGTGGTGGGTTCTCCATCTTTGAAGATTTTTAAACAGAGGCTGGAGAGCCATCTGACGGAGAGGCTGATTCTGTGAAGGCTCAAGGGGTGGCAAGTTACAGCGAGTGAGCGATAGGTTTGTGAGTGTCCTGCATGGTGCAGGGGGTTGGACTAGATGACCCAGGAGGTCCCTTGCAACTCTATCATTCTATGATTCTACTGCTATAGTGAATAAATCACAACTAAGCTACAACCTCCATCTAGAAATAGTCAAGCCTTTAAGGCACTTAAAAGAAAGGGAAATGAATTAACTTATTAGAGAAGAAATACCTTAGAACAGGGGTAGTCAACCTGTGGTCCTCCAGATGTTCATGGACTACAATTCCCACGAGCCCCTGCCAGCGTTTGCTGGCAGGGGCTCATGGGAATTGTAGTCCATGAACATCTGGAGGACCACAGGTTGACTACCCCTGCCTTAGAATGTAACAGGTAATGCAGCCTTCCTCAACTTTTTACCACTGGGAACCTGCTGAAATATTCTGCATGCTCTGAGAAACTCCCATAGTGATGCAATTGTGTGGAATATGGTTGGGTAGCATAGTGGTGGTCAGTCCCACTCAGGGCCTGTCATTGGCCACTTGGGGAGTTTTTTCCCGACACACATCGAAATGCACTCTTGATGTAGAGTTAGGCAAAAGCTGAGAGTGGTGGCCTCAGATAATACAGATTTTAGAAGGTGGGCTCGAAACCAGATACTTTCATAGAATCGTAGAATCATAGAGTTGGAAGGGGCCATACAGGCCATCTAGTCCAACCCCCTGCTCAACGCAGGATCAGCCCTAAGCATCCTAAAGCATCCAAGAAAAGTGTGTATCCAACCTTTGCTTGAAGACTGCCAGTGAGGGGGAGCTCACCACCTCCTTAGGCAGCCTATTCCACTGCTGAACTACTCTGTGAAAATTCTTTTCCTGATATCTAGCCTATATCGTCGTACTTGTAGTTTAAACCCATTACTGTGTGTCCTCTCCTCTGCAGCCAACAGAAACAGCATCCTGCCCTCCTCCAAGTGACAACTTTTCAAATACTTAAAGAGGGCTATCATGTCCCCTCTCAACCTCCTTTTCTCCAGGCTGAACATTCCCAAGTCCCTCAACCTATCTTCATAGGGCTTGGTCCCTTGGCCCCAGATCATCTTCGTCGCTCTCCTCTGTACCCTTTCAATTTTATCTACGTCCTTCTTGAAGTGAGGCCTCCAGAATTGCACACAGTACTCCAGGTGTGGTCTGACCAGTGCCGTATACAATGGGACTATGACATCTTGACTTTAGAAACACTAGATGGAGCTACACCAACTTTTACAACATCCAAAACAGTAAATGACCTGAACATAGAGAGGTAGGGTGGGGAGCTGTCCCGGTAGTGTTCTGTGGTGGAATGGCAGTGCCCCCTCCATGTGTGACTTATAAAGGCATGCGTGACTCTACCCCTGTGTCCCAGATGCACCTTCTCTGCAGCTCCCACCACGTGTGCCATCAACTCTCAGCCACTGTAAATCACGGCCATTTTTAGCCTCATTCTTCTGTCTGTATTTTTGTCCTTGGTAATATGCCACTAGAAGTCTCAGTTTACAATACTTTTTACGGGACAGGGAAGGACAAGAATATTTTTAATGTCATAACGTTGTAACGTCATAAAGGGGGGGAGATTTAGGAGTTTCTTTGTATTTTATCGTTTTTATTTACTTTAAGCTGCTGTAAGTAGGCAGGCCCGGGAGAAGTGGCTAAGAAATTGAGCTAATAATTTCTGCAGGACCATCTGTCTGCTTTGACCCCTTGTAGAACACGTATTCATATTCGGATTCGGATTCGGATTCGGATTCGGATTCGGATTCGGATTCGGATTCGGATTCGGATTCGGATTCGGATTCTATTTATTCCCTGCCACTCCCGAAGACAGATTGTGGTGGGTTACAATAGTCCATCATAAAACCCAGATAAAAACCCCATAATAACAGCGCATCCATCAATAAGCAAAAAAACACGGCGAAAACTAACCCAACCCTCCTAACAATATCTAATCATGTGGGCTAAGAGGGCCCGTTGATGTTCCATAACCCAATGCTAGTAGACCTGTAAGTACTTATAAAGTGATGATCTCTGGCCCCCACTTGGTGGAATAAGCTCCCAGACCAGCTGAGGGCCTTATTGAAGTTCACACAATTTCACAGGGTCTACAAAAGAGATTTGCTTGAAGACAGAGCAAGGAGCACCATGAGTTCCTTCTCTTAGGGAGACAACTAGACATCCACATGTCTCCTCCATCTTCCCCAAGACATAGAGACTGGCAGGAGGGGGGGCTATTGGGGTGGGTATACTTCTTGGGGAATTATCACTGCTGACATGTTGGGGGGTTATTGTCATTGTAGAACTAATGTATTAATGTTTTATTGTATTTTACTGTTTTAACATTGTAAGCCACCATTAGCTGTCTAGTCCAGGAGTGGCAATAATCAAATCAAATCAATTAATTGATTAATTGATGGTGGTGATGATGAATGAATGAATCATAAATGTGATGGTCAGTAGAGCAGATGGATTTAAAGTGGATTCATGAGGAGGTCAGATTTCATTAGTAACATAATATTGCCATATTCCGGGAAAAATAGGGCATTTCTGCACATTACAGCGATTGAAAAAAATAGCGTTATGCCAGCAAAATAGTGTAGTGCTATTCCTCACCTTCTGGCTCTCTAGCTTTCATCTGCCACCTTCTTGCGCTTCTTACACTCTTCAAGTGCTGCTTGAAATGGTGGGAGAGAGCAATGCACTTTACATGTGACTCTCTTCCATATGTCAATCAAGCCAGACAGCCAATCACCTTTTACAGATTTTTAAAGGGCCTGCAATGCCCACTAGTTTTTTTTTAAGGAAAACTTCTTCACTGAAATCATAGAATCATAGAATCGTAGAATCATAGAGTTGGAAGGGACCTCATGGGTCAATGCACTTAATCAAAGAGGCATAATTCTTTTTATAATCCCACCCTTTATGGAATCACAAACCTGGAATCTTAAAAATAATAATATTGTTCTTGAATTTTGGGGGGGGGGGCTTTAGAGAGGCATGCATTGTGTGACAGCTTTGGGGGGGGAATTATTTTTGGCTTTGCCTGCATGATTGAATACCTATTTGTTGCTCCATGCAGTTTGCTAAAAAAACAAAACAAAAACGTCTCCAGGAGAAGTGAGAGGGAGGCAGGTGCAAAAGTGGGACATGGGAGGTGGACATAGCCTTTCTTTGGCTCCATACATTTCTTTAGCTTCTGGACAGCTGGTTGCTCTCCTGTACTTCATATTTTTTAGTTTGGGGACAAGAAGTCCAGTACTGAACCTGGGTCAGTGGCACTTTTCCAATTATCTTTAAACGTCCCGCGGCGCTGCGGCGCCGCGGACTAAATAAAATAGTAAGGGTTGGTGGGGAGGAGTTAGGGCGGGACCCATCTGGGATAAAAACTTGGAGGGATCCAATCAGGAGCCGCAAAGCTGCCTCTCAAACCGCTGCCCTCCCACCCCTGCCCACCCCCACCCCGAACATCCCTTCCCACGGACCCTCACCGCTTCTCTACTCACCGTCACGATGTCCTCCGCATCCCCGCCCCTGTCCTCTGCTTGCCATGCCGCCGCCGCTAGCCTGTGCCGCTGAGTCTAGGCCGCAGCGCCACGGCTAGGCCCCGCCCAGCCTCCCCCGCACAGCTCGGCCCATGCGCACTCCATGATGATGCAGGAATGAACCAGGCATGCGCGGACTTCCGCACATGCCTGGTTGCCCTGGCCGATGCCCCGACGCGGCCCCGCCTCTCACCCGCCACCCGCTCCCCGCTCCATCTGCCCAACCTCCCCACAGCCGCACCTCACGCAACCTGCCTCCGCACACGGCAACATGGTAAGCTGCCCAGGAGGGAATGCCCCACGTCTCTGCCGCCTGCACGCCTGCCCAACGCCCTGCTCTCTGCCCCAGAACAGCCTTGCTGCCTTGCCGCCACACTGACGCTGCTCATGGGGCCGAGAGAACGTCCCACCTCGTGCGCCGCTGCCTCGCTACCCAGAGGCCTTCTTCCCACCCCCAGAGCAGCCTCACCGCCGCTGACGCAGCGAGCCTGTCCCCGGCCCTGGCACCGTGCTCCTGATCACCCCTGCCTGTCTGCGCCGACCCCGACCCCGGAAAGCCTTTGCCCTGTGAAGGCTTCCCCGGGCAGTGGTCCCTAGCGTCCATTTTATCCAAGCATAAAATGGGCTTTAGTTCTAGTTGGAAATAATCCGCAGAATCCACAAGACAGATTTTGATACATGCAGAAGCTTTATTGCAAAAAAAGAGGGTGTGATAGCATTTCCAATTAAAGAGTTTAAGGGATGACAAACATGCTTCTTAACACAACAAAAAGGGTTTTTGTTTTGTTTTTTTTAAACATTTGCTCATTTTGCTGGGGTAACTCAAAGTCTATCAAGTAAATGAATACAGAGCTAAACAGAGATTACTGTTGAGGCAGGAAGGCCTTGCCAGGGCCCAGAAGGATTTGGAGACCTACAGAGTGAAGATGTTCATAGCCTTCCGGTCTCAAAATCACTATCAGATTTGGAAATGAGGCTTGGGAGGGGGGGAATCAAGGCGAGAGTAGGAAGAATGCAAAATAAACATCAAATGTTTGCCCCATAGGCTTGTAAATCTTCGTTCAGCACCAAATGGTTTTGCATTAAACTAGGAAGTGCCGTTCTTTCTGACACCCAAGTCCGTGAAGTGGTCGGCCGTCAATCCGTTCCGTACTTTCCAGGTAGCCATTTCATTCCCGTCCTCGTGGAGCCCGGCTCAACAGGGACACATGCACCCACAAGGGGGACAGCCGGCACAGGCCGTGTACCCTCCCACCCGCATGGGCTCACAGGAGGCAGCCAGAATTGCCCCTGGGACCACCATACAGCAAGGAGGGGGCTGGATCGTCACTTCTGAGGGTGGGATCTGGGTGATGCAGCCAACGCTGGCCCCACGGGCGATGCCAAGGCAACGGGCTGGTGTGGGGCCCCCACAGCAACCAGGCTGGGGGCAGGAGGGGACGGCACAGGACGGAGCACAGCAGCAGGACATCTTGGAGAGGTGGAGGGGGGAAGAGTCTGGAATGAAATTATGTAAAGATGGGACATGTCAAGGTGAATGCTGAGGAACAAACCGAGCAAGGTTCCGAGTATCACCAGTCTCCCAGGGAGTTGACCCAATTTAACCCAGTAAGATCTTGGGTAATCAAGACAGAGAAGGAGTTGATGGCTTGAGCTAAGATAACTAACAACCTTTTAAATAAAAGTAGGGCTTTGTTGAAATTGAAGAATTCCAGAAAAAAAATAGATCAGAAATACTGCATGATTTATGTCCTTAAAATGGAGAATTTTGGGAGATAGAAGGAGGAGGAGGAGGTTTTTAGATGCTGCTTTTCTCTACCCGAAGGAGTCTCAAAGCAGCTTACATTCGCCTTCCCTTTCCTCTCCCCACAACAAACACCCTGTGAGGGAGGTGGGGCTGAGAGAGCTCTAGCAAGACAGTTCTGTGAGAATGCCACTATCAGGATTGTCAATAGTGCCTGTGGAGGAGCGGGGAATTGAACCTGGCTCACCAGATTAGAAGCTGCCACTCTAAACCACTACACCAAGAGCCAAGCACATTTCCTCCATTCATTGCTCTCTCAGAATCCTTCCAGATTCCCTCATTTTACTTTCTGCCAGGGTGAAGCAACTGATTGCATCAAAACCTTTTCCAAAGGAGGAACGTTTCCAACTTGCTTCTGGATTTTCGGTCTTGCTTTTTTACCATGTGTATCCTAAACCAGCTGTCCCCAACCCTCTGTCTGGTGATCGGCACCGGTCCGTGGATCAGTCGGTACCGGGCCGCGGCTCCTCCTTGTCTTCTTCCCCGGCTGCCTTGGGGGCTGCCCTGTCATTCTGCCGCCGGCTAACCTTTGGTGCTCTCCAGTGGCCACCATGGCTGAGCCTCCCGCTCGGCATGGCACTGCGCAGCTGCTGCTGGCAGCGCCCCCCAGTGGGCGGCGGGAAGTCAGGGGCACCAGTGAGAAAGCTAGTGGAGCAGGGGCTCAGGCAGTGCCAATGCCCCTCAGCAAAAAACTGAGTCCCTGGTGATAAAAAATTTGGGGACCACTGTCCCAAACAAGATGAAGTAGTTAGAAGGGACTTACCAAGAGCAGGAGGAGAAGAGGAGCAAGCAAGAGGTGCTGAGCAGATATGTGGAGATGGTTCCAGGTGGCAAGAGCTTTTATACCACCTTTTGGGAGTGTTCAATGCCTGACTCATTTCTGAATGTTTCATTGGTGAGGTGAACATGTGCTCCTAAGGCATTTTTGAAGGTGTGTGATGTCATATTTCGGTTGAAGGTAGAGTGGTAAGCGGCAGAAATGCTGTCTGAAGCTGCCTGCCCATGAGGTTGGGAGTTCGATCCCAGCAGCTGGCTCAAGTTTGACTCAGCCTTCCATCCTTCTGAGGTCAATAAAATGAGTACCCAGCATGCTGCTGGGGGGTGAAATGGTAATGACTGGGGAAGGCACTGGCAAGGCCACCCTGTATTGAGTCTGCCATGAAAACGCTGGAGGGCGTCACCCTAAGGGTTAGACATGACCCGGTGCTTGCACAGGGGATACCTTTACCTTTAAACTTTCCTTGTTATTCAGTATGACCAGACTTGGTCAGAAGTCCCATCCAAGCTGACTTGAGTCAGAACAGGAATGAACCTACGGCATCTCCTGGCTGGCTATGATTTAAGGAAATCTCTGGCTTTGCCTGGAAGTCACAAATTTTAATATTATGTTATTGTTTTTTTGGCTCACCTCTTCTGTCCATTGCCCTCTTCAGCTCTCAAGATGAATGGAAATCCTGCATGGCCAGTCCCTTCTTGCTGCTTTAGTATTCACTCAGGTCCTGGGTCAAAGTCTTTGAGAGGTTCTCATTACCCATAAAACCCCAAAGGTGTACACAGAATGACCAAAGGAGCATCTTCCTTTCAAGGGGTGGTTAGAACACATTTCACTGGGACCCTCTTGTCTGAGATGTGTTGAATGGTGAGATTTTATCTAATATCTCCTTAGCTTGTACAGACTGTGGAAGGAACAAAAACACACCATTAATCAATTCTGACACACCATTAATCAATTCAAGCTGATTGTTTGGGAAAGGGAAGGTGACTGTATCCTTTCATCCTCTGGGCCTATTTAGTTTAAACAGCGTGAAAGTGTGTCAGGGACTTAATTTTCTTTTTCAATTAAAAAATTCTTTCATTTTAAAGTAGGCCTCTTGGCTGAGTTTCATGGCTGAGATAGGTTCCTTATATCTATATATTTTATTGATGGATTGATTGACTTTCATACTTGGATTTATAGGAGCGCCCCTCTCAGCCCAGCCATCTCAGAGTGGGGTACAACAGAAAATGATAGAATTAAAACAAATCAATTCACCCATTTAAAACTGTATCTGTGTCCCTTGTTTCTGGGCTTCTTCATGTCGTTCTCCCACATCTCCTCACCATAACCTATGCTAAGTCCACATGTTTTGAGGGAGAGCATCTTAAGGGGGAAGGGGGGGTCCTTGATGTTCGGATGGCCTGGCCTCAACCGAATGCTCTGCGGAAGAGCTCCATTTTGCAGGGCTAATGAAACTGGGTGTGTTTGGACAAGGCCCATGTCTCCTCCTGGAACATTCAGCGTTCCTCAGGAGCTCTTCTGCCAAATCTATGGTTGAGGCTAGGACCAGATGAGCCCCCTAGAAGAGATCACCACTGGGCCAGATCATCCCCGCTGGTGGACCGCCAGCATGCGTAGTCCCCTATGGTGCACCGAGAGACAGCCTGTAATGGCTATGGGGTGGAAGATTGTTTTGCCAATGGGATATATATTTTAATGGGGATATTATATTGTGTTTTATGTGGGGTTTTATGGTGTAACGCACCATGAGATGGCTTGCAGAGAAAGGCGGGAAATAGTAATAGTAATAGTAATAGTAATAGTAATAGTAATAGTAATAGTAATAGTAATAGTCACCTCACCCTGATTCAGGATGCCTCATCTGCCTAGTGCAAGGGGTTGGACTAGATGACCCTGGAGGCCTCTTCCAACTCTATAATTCTATCTTTAAGCAATGAAAGAGCTTTTGCTCTTCTGGAGGAAAATGGATTAGAACTGGTGACCAAGAAGATGACAAACAATTCTGACTGCCTGACGAGGTCGAGAGGACACTGGAGTAAGGTTGAAGTCCTAAAATATCTGAGAAACGGTAGAAGTTTCTATGTAAATAGTGAAGCGTCCCAAGGTGAAGTGATCATTCCTAGTCTGACTCACGTCAAATTGAATAGATCTGACCAAGTTTTGTTCTATTGGATGATGAGAGAAGAAGGGTGAAACATGTTCCCAAGCAATAGGATGTTAAACACATTAGCCATGCGCTAGGAGCGCATGCATACTTGACAAACGGAAGACTCAGAAATGAGTCAGGCACTCAAAGCTCCCAAAAAAGGGGTATAAAAGCTCTAGCCACCTGCATCTACCTCCACACCTCTGCTCAACTTCTCTTGCTTGCTTCAACAACGCTTGGTAAGTCCATTCGAGTTCCTTCTCGTTGCAGGATATATACAGTAAGAAAGCAAGGCAGATAGCCAGTTGCAAATATACCAATTTGGAAAAGGTTTCGATGCCATCAGTTGCGTTTTGCACCCTTGAAGGAAGGGAATCGGAGAGATTTTGAGGAACAGGGATAAGACGAGCCAGTGCACATGGCTCTCTAGGAAATAGACAGACGTTGATGTAGAAATGCATTGGGAAATTTGGTAGGCTGCCTGCATGAATATGAGGAATGGTGGAAGTCCCATGCATTCCTTTCTTAGCACAAATTAGTGCTTTCGGCCTACAGGTGTGGCCTGTCAATGTCCAAGAATCGTGCCTGATCATCCAAGAGCTGTTAGTCTTGCTTAACCCATCTTGGCTATTGCTACTTTTACCACTACGTCTAGCCAGCTCTCTGCACTACACCAAGCTGGCCCCAACAGCTTCTCTCCCACCTGTCCTTGCAATTTCTGTATCTGGAACGCTTGTGCCAGTTGCACAGTTGGCTTGTGGTTTGGCAACCACGTTTAAAAATTAAAAGTTTTGTCACAGCTGCGGTTTGGGGCATGGGGTGGAGCCTGTTGGCAGGGAGTCTTGCTTTGCATATCAGACTCCCTGGGGTTCAGGGGCCTCCGCTAACCACTCTTTTCCAAGAGCTGCTAGTTTTGTTCAACCATCTTTAGGATGCTTAGGGCTGATCCTGCGTTGAGCAGGGGGTTGGACTAGATGGCCTGTATGGCCCCTTCCAACTCTAGGATTCTATGATTCTGATTCTGAGCAGGGGGTTGGACTAGATGGCCTGTATGGCCCCTTCCAACTCTAGGATTCTATGATTCTGATTCTGAGCAGGGGGTTGGACTAGATGGCCTGCATGGCCCCTTCCAACTCTATGATTCTATGATTCTGATTCTGAGCAGGGGGTTGGACTAGATGACCTGCATGGCACCTTCCAACTCTATGATTCTATGATTCTGATTCTGAGCAGGGGGTTGGACTAGATGGCCTGTATGGCCCCTTCCAACTCTAGGATTCTATGATCTTCACTAATTGACATTGCAGAAGGCTGTGGCCAAAGGTTGCTAAACATGTAATGTCATTCCAGACTCTACCTCTCCAAGATGTCCTGCTGCTGTGCTCCATCCTGTGCTGTCCCCTCCTGCCCCCAGCCTGGTTGCTGTGGGGGCCCCACACCAGCCCGTTGTCTCGGCATCGCCCGTGGGGCCAGCGTTGGCTGCGTCACCCAGATCCCACCCTCGGAAGTGACGATCAAGCCCCCTCCTTGCATCATGGTGGTCCCAGGGGCCATTCTGGCTGCCTCCTGCGAGCCCATGCGGGTGGGGGGGTACACGGCCTGTGGTGGCTGCCCCCCCTGTGGGTGCATGTGTCCCTGTTGAGCCAGGCTTCATGAGGACGGGCTACCTGGAAAATATGGAACATGATTGACGGTCGATGACTTCATGGACTTGGGTGTCAGATAGAATGACACTTCCTTGCTTAAATTAGGATCTGTTGGTGTTCAGTAAGATCTCATCTTGAAATCTTTGCTTTTTCTCTAAGTTTCATTGCCCTAAACGTAGGTTGATCTTGAGACCAGAAGGCTATGAACATCTTTTTGGCCCTCTCAAGTTTTTCAGGGGCTTACAAAAGAGTTCCTGCCTCCAAAAGAACCTTTGTTTAACTTTTGCCGTGCAACCTTTAAGTCATCTCAGCTTAATGGCCAGTGGAAAAGCCACTGTTTGCTCAGTAAAGAAGCCATGTTTGTCGTCCCTGAAATGGTTTCACTGAAAAAAAATGTCTCCTCCTCTCCTTTTTCTCCAATAAAGCTTCAGCCTGCATCAAAATTTGTCTTGTGGATTCAGCTGCTTCTGAGAACTTCAAAACTGGGGAGGGGTCATTGTCCGGTGACAAAGCACATAAAAACATACACAGATTCACTGCTGGGGTTGTCTGGTATTGGGAAAGTACAGGGCACCATGATGAACGGTTGACAGAGCCATCCACATTGCATTCATGGATTCAGTATTACGCCATGCTGTCTGTTCTTAAGGCTTGCTGGACCAGAACACAGATCCTTATAGTCTTACATTGAGGCAGAAACATTTAGAGATGTCCTAAATAGAACACCGATGTTTTCTTTCTTTCTTTCTTTCTTTCTTTCTTTCTTTCTTTCTTTCTTTCTTTCTTTCTTTCTTTCTTTCTTTCATTCATTCATTTATTCCATTTGGTTACCACCCTCCCCTAAGGCTCACATGCAACGAAAACAAAGAACACTACATCTAACTCTGTGACTATATCGGATAACGGGAACAGTAATAATGATATCAATAATCAGAAATTAACTTTCTAGCAATAAACAGTAACCAATATAACGGACCAATGATTGGTTAGCGTATGTCTTCAAGGGAGTGAGGTTCAGGGGCACAGTCAATGTTGTTTGGCTTCAGTTGACCTCAACCAAATGCCTGATGGAGGAATTCCCTTTTGCAAGCCTGGGAGCTTGTTCCACCAGATGGGGGCCAGGACAGAAAAGGCTCTGGCCCTGTTTGAGGTCAAGACAAAGACATGGTCCCTCAGATACACTTGGTCCAGACTGTGTACGGCCTTGAAGGTAATTACCAAAACCTTACACCTAATCCAGAATTCAATTGGTAACCAGTGCAATTGTTGGAGAACGGTCTAAACTTCAAGTACAACTTCAAGTACAATGATATAGGCTAGATATCAGGAAAAAAAATCTTTCACAGTCAGAGTAGTTCAGCAGTGGAATAGGCTGCCTAAGGAGGTGGTGAACTCCCCCTCACTGGCAGTCTTCAAGCAAAGGCTGGATACACACTTTTCTTGGATGCTTTAGGATGCTTTGGGCTGATCCTGAGAAGGAAGGACTCCCTGGACAAGAGCCTAATGCTGGGAGTGATTGAGGGCAAAAGAAGAAGGGGACGACAGAGAATGAGGTGGCTGGATGGAGTCACTGAAGCAGTTGGTGCAAACTTAAATGGACTCCGGGGAATGGTAGAGGACAGGAAGGCCTGGAGGATCATTGTCCAGGGGGTCGCGATGGGTCGGACACGACTTCGCATATAACAACAAGGGTAGATCGAGATAGAGCATTCGTCTGTCTGGAGCAGTGGAAAAGAGCAAGATCAGCATGGTGGGACAAGAGGCAGAACTGTACTGAGAAACCCCAGGAAAAAAATTATACACAGTCATGAACAATGGATCTTCTCACCATTGGTCCATTTGGGTTTAATTTCTGTGAAAGGACACTGGCGTAATTCTATGGTCGGGGGTCACCACAACTGGAGGAACTGTATTAAAGGCTTGAGGCATGAGGAAGTTTGATAACCACTGTGTTAAATGGAACACCAAATGGTTTATGCAACTGTTTGGCACCTTGATGAAAAGAAAAAAGGGGTTGATGTGATAGACTGAAAGTTAAGGACAAAGAAATGTTAAGGCAGCATCTTCAAATAATGAACACAAGGTGGGGCTATTTCATTATTAAGGACAGACAATATAAGCAAATTTCACTTTGCATGGGGAGATCAAGTTAGGATTAGGCGAGACATATTGCAAAGTTCCGTAGGCTGAATTTGCTTATTAACTACCTTCCGATCATGTCATGGTCCCTGTTTTCCTGCCTAAGGAGGTGGTGAGCTCCCCCTCACTGGCAGTCTTCAAGCAAAGGTTGGAGACACACTTTTCTTAGATGCTTTAGGATGCTCTGGGCTGATCCTGCGTTGAGCAGGGGGTTGGACTAGATGGCCTTTATGGCCCCTTCCAACTCTATGATTCTATGATTCTATGATTCTATGATTCTATGATTCTATGATTCTATGTCAGGACAGTCCCACCAGAATCGTTACATCTGGTCACCTTAGCCTAGAAGAGAATTGTCTTCTGGATAAAAAAAATAACTCATAGCCCAAGATCTAAAAGATCTAAGAATCTGAATACGAGGATCTACACTCGTTATGAAAGTGGCCAATTTTACCACATCCAAAGCAGCATCTATCTTTTGCTGGGTTGATAAGAGACATTAAAGCAGCTGCCAAGAACTGTGTTTCATGTGTTTCAGTTCTAACATTATGACAGAGTTGGAGCACTCTCAAAATATTAGCACCCAATTTTTGGTAAACTGCTTTTAGAACCGTTTTGCAAAGTCGCTGAGTAGTACTGGCTAACAAACCTTCTTCCGCAAGGATGTCTCAACTCAAGGCCACATTATGGTTTCAATTTTCCATTGCTTGAGTGGCTGCAGTGTCCTTCCATTCTTGTAGAAAAAGGACATATTGCAAAGAAGAAATAAGAACCTTGACCAATGCTTTCCAGTCAGTGATGGGCGCTGAGAGCCAGTTTGGTGTGGTGGTTAGGAGTGCGGACTTCTAATCTGGCATGCCGGGTTCGATTCTGCACTCCCCCACATGCAACCAGCTGGGTTATCTTGGGCTTGCCATGGGACTGATAAAACTGTTCTGACTGGACAGTGATATCAGCACTCTCTCAGCCTCACTTGCCCCACAGGGTGTCTGTTGTGGGGAGAGGAATGGGAAGGCGACTGTAAGCCGCTTTGAGCCTCCTTCGGGTAGAGAAAAGCGGCATATAAGAACCAACTCTTCTTCTTCTTCTTCTTCTTCTTCTTCTGAATGAGTTAATAACACACTGATACAGCCAGTCTTAGATATGTGAGTGAAACATCCTTGTGTACTCTTCCGGGCAACCAGAGAGGTCAAAGGCTGTGCTAAGAGTGTATGATGAGGCTAGCTAGGAAAAGAGTGCGTAAGCAAACTGTACTGAATAAAGCCTGGGGTCTGGAGAAGCCCCAGGAGAGAGAGACAGGCAGAAGATTCCCTTTTCTCCAGATACCGGTGTCGTGTGTGTCCTTTCATCCTACAGTCAGAGGCCACCAAATGACCTGCTCCTCTTAAACCATCTAATAACCCTCTTGTGAATGTACTTTGCAAACCATTATCTACTGCACTTCACTTTAATTCCTTGTAGTCCCCAAAAGGGAGGCTCTCATGGACCTGCCTGTTAAGGAGGGGAGGACCCTGCCCTACGTATTGACATGCTGTTATGAACAACCAGAAGCCCTCATAAATAAGCTAGGCTTATGCCAAGCCAAAGCCTCTTGTGGCGCAGAGTGGTAAGGCAGCCGTCTGAAAGCTTTGCCCATGAGGCTGGGAGTTCCATCCCAGCAGCCGGCTCAAGGTTGACTCAGCCTTCCATCCTTCCGAGGTCGGTCAAATGAGTACCCAGCTTGCTGCTGGGGGGTAAACGGTCATGACTGGGGAAGGCACTGGCAAACCACCCCATATTGAGTCTGCCATGAAAACGCTGGAGGGCGTCACCCCAAGGGTCAGACATGACTCGGTGCTTGCACAGGGGATACCTTTACCTTTACCTTTTATGCCAAGCCAAGGACTGTTAAAGTCTGCCACAGGTAGACTCCCCCTTCCCTGTCCCATGTTCACATAGCAGCTTCAATCCAAGACACGTCCAGCTCACCTGTCACTGACCTCCCTACCCCATTGCATTTGCGGAGCTAGGGGTCTGGCAGAGTTCTCTTTGTCTACAAGTTTCCTGGGTAAGATCCTCGATCTGTCATCTATAATCCACTCTGTGCTTATCTGCCAAGGGAAATTACTTCCCAACCGTCTAAACACAGCTAGAGAAGATGGGTACATGTCTGAGACCATGATGAGACATTTTTCTAATATCCTGCCCCATGGAAAATTCCATCCTGTGCTCACCTGGCCTCAGTCATGTCCCCCCTCTCCTAAAAACATATAAACAGTGGCTTTGCCAAGCCCAACGTGTGAACCTGATGGAGACCCATTCAGAATACCCTTCAAACCACTGGCTGATCATGTCTTATCTCTGCGTACTACTCTTCAAAACCGGTAAATACACTTACAACTTTTCCACTTTTTCCTATCCGTTAGATTGCTAGAGTGCTAGATATATGCTTGTCTATTTCTTTTATTATCTTCTTTCCCATAAAGACTGTTATTATTTTATTTTAACTACCTGTTCTCTTCCTTGAGTTCTGAAGGGTATAATCACCTTGTATACATTGGCAAATGGTCCATTTTCACTATATTATCAACCTCTCACTAGGCTCATACTATTTGCCGAATAGGCACGTGTATATGCATTTCTGGTAACATGCTGTATTTGTTGGTTTCACATCACTGGGCAAATTGCGAGCATGGGAAGAACACATTCCACATCCCCTGGGTCAGAGCTCGCTGCTGCCCTAGCCACCAATTTCCTGAAATGCAGTTGTCATTTTGACAAACTCCACTAAAGGAGAGGGTGGGGAAGGGAGGACAAAACTGGGAGGCAGTGGTGGTAGCAGAAAGCAAGGTGCTGATGCATTTACAGTAGGAGTAGGATTCAACAAGAGATTGATGATTTTATAAACAGCGCCCTGGCAGAGAAGCCATGCCTGTAGCACTTCTACTAACGCTGGTGGATCTTTATGCAATATTGCTCCTTGTTGTTGTTGTTAGGTGCGAAGTCATGCCCGACCCATCGCGACCCCATGGACAATGATCCTCCAGGCCTTCCTGTCCTCTACCATTCCTTGAAGTCCATTTAAGTTTCCACCAACTGCTTCAGTGACTCCATCCAGCCACCTCATTCTCTGTCGTCCCATTCTTCTTTTGCCCTCGATCGCTCCCAGCATTAGGCTCTTCTCCAGGGAGTCCTTCCTTCTCATGAGGTGGCCAAAGTATTTGAGTCTCATCTTCAGGATCTGGCCTTCTAAGGAGCAGTCAGGGCTGATCTCCTCTAGGACTGACCGGTTTGTTCGCCTTGCAGTCCAAGCGACTTGCAAGAGTCTTCTCCTGCACCAGAGTTCAAAAGCCTTAATTCTTTGACGCTCGGCCTTCCTTATGGTCCAACTTTCGCAGCCATACATTGCAACTGGGAAGACCATAGCCTTGACTAAACACACTTTTGTTGGCAGGGTGATGTCTCTGCTTTTCAGGATGCTGTCTAGATTTGCCATAGCTTTCCTCCCCAGGAGCAAGCGTCTTTTAATTTCTTTGCTGCAGTCCCCATCTGCAGTGATCTTGGAGCCCAGGAAAATAAAATCTGTCACTATCTCCATTTCTTCCCCATCTATTTGGCAGGAATTGCAAATATTGCTCCTATTTTATCCCAAACAGCCAAACATAGGCTCCCTTTTTTGGGATACCATGGGCATTGTTGGTCTATCTCCCTGATAAGTTGTGCAGCCGCAGAGGACATATCATGGTGTCCTGCTTTATGTAGCAAGAATAAAAGGTGGGTTTTATGCTTGGTTTTTGCTGGGGATAGTTCTGACTACCGTTCACATCCACTCATGGACAAAAGGCACTTTATGGCAGATTCTGTCCCAAAATTCAGGCCTTTAATTGAAAGGGACATGAAGCAGTTCTACAAGACTGGTGATCTCTGCTCATGAGTCAGCAATATAGGGCCTCCCCAGGCTCCCTTCACCCCTTTACCTGTTATATGGAACCTATGAGTGATAGGGTTGTGAGTGTCCTGCATAATGCAGGGGGTTGGACTAGATGACCCAGGAGGTCCCTTCCAACTCTATGATTCTATGATTCCCCATTCTCACCTGAGATCCTTGGAGGATGTGAGGACACATCTGTACCCCTTGCCAGGCGGGGTGATTCGAATGTTGTCAGGCCCCACGTTCGGGTGCCAGATGTTGAAGTCATACCCATGTACAAAGAGCTGTTCCCGCCAACTCTGACTCCCCTGTTCCTGAGAGGCTGTTTCTTTAAATTGAAACATAAAATTTACCACTGCACAAGTGCATAGTTATATCAGGCTGCTCTTTTGTCCAGTCGTACAATGATACATTGGCAATGATACATTGTTAACCACAAGCTCCTATTGCCTAATGTTTGAAGTTTAGATTCTCATGGTAACCACGTCACGTGCTTTGCTGGACATTGGCCAAGAAGGTGTGCCCTCACTGAAGCTTGATTTACACAGACACATATGAACCCTACAGGTTAGATACTGACTACTACTCACAACCACTCCTGGGGAAGTCAATAAGGGATGGAGGGTATCTTAGGGCTGATTCTGTCCCAATATTTGGGCCTTCAGTTGAAAGGGACATGATCTCTGCTCATGGGCTAGCAATATAGGTCCACCCCAGGCTCCCTTTACCCCTTTGCCTGTTATAGGGAACCTGTTCAAACAAAGTGTCAATGGGTCTCTTGGTCCTCATGGACTATACCACACAGTATCTGGAGGCCATTCCACTCAGGGACATGACGAGCCCGTGCATCATGTGGATTTTGATGTGGTTCTTATCTCACATGTGTAGACCCAGAGAAATTCTCATAGATGGGTTCTCCCCCTTTATGTCTACCCTCATAAAACATGTGCACAGCCCTTCACGTTGAGGATATCTTCATGTACATCCATCATCCCCAGATGGCACCACACTGAAGAGACAGTTTGCAGGGACTGTTTACCATTGTGTGGGTATTGGACCCCTGGTCATACAAAGTCCAACGCAGACCAAGATGAAGGAGTACTTAAACATCTGAAGAAATGGTTTCTCCATCCAGACATGGAACAATGCCATCTGCTGTCACCTCTGGAAGAGCTACCTGACAGTCACCTTCTCTGAGAGATATCCTGGGGGCAAGGGAGTAACTCCCCTGTTAGATGAAGGGTTCTTGAACAGCCAAAAGGCCAAAAACATGGCAGGAACGAATACAATTCCCACATGTCTTCTCACTGGAACCCGAGGGCACCCCAATGGCCACCTACCATCGCTATACTGCTAGTGGTGGTAGCCCAAACACCCTGGAGGCCTGTCCTGATAAAACAGTGGGAGGAAATGGCTGAGATGCTGTGACTTGGAGTCATCAAGCCCTCTCACATTGCATGAAGACGCCCTGACATCCTGGTGTCAAAGGGAGATGGGAGCAGATGTTTTTTGTGTGGGCATCCAAGGATTTGATGTACCCTATGCTGGATGAGTGTCCAGCTGGAGACAGCCAAATAATGGACCAATCTTGTTCTAACAAAAACCAATGGACCAATCTTGTTCTAACAAAAACCTTTGGGCCTGTACATCTGACAGATGGTGGAAAGAGAGCATTCACAACACCAAGGGAGATCTTCCCATTCAAAATGCTGATATGTGGACTTCATAGGACCTCAGCCACTTTCCAAAGACTCATACATTGGACTCTAGCCCAGTGCCAGGTGTTCATGTTGGCCTACATTAATGATACTATTGCCAGCTTGGTGTACTTGTTAAGGGTGCGGACTTCTAATCTGGTGAGCTGGATTGATTCCGCACTCCCCCACATGCAGCCAGCTGGGTGACCTCGGGCCAGTCACAGCACTGATAAAGCTGTTCTGACAGATCAGTAATCTCAGTAAGCAGCATATATGAACCAACTCATCTTCTTCAGTAATATCAGGGCTCTCCTATCAGGGGAGAGGAAAGGGAAGGCGAATGTAAGTCACTTTGAGACTCCTTTGTGTAGAGAAAAGTGGCGTATAAGAACCAACTCTTCTTCTTCCTCTTCTGATTGGCAGACCCGTTGATGTTGATTTTTAATGAGTTACAGAATGCAATAATATGGCTCTAAATGGTACCTTTCATCATGGTATCATGAGCTTTCTCAACAGCTGCGACCTGGATTTGAGAAGCCCACTATTGAATCTGGATCTATTCCTATTTTGTACCTCCGAGCCATGACCCCTCCCCGGTGTTCAAGTACTCAAAATTAAGTAATAAGTAACTGAATCCATGAGAGGAATATTGATGCAGGCAGAAGCTTTATTGAACAGAAGAAGACAAGGGTGTGAGCTTATTTCCAGTGAAGCAATTTCAGGGATGACAAAAATAACTTCAGTACTCAGCAAACAGTGGCTTTTCCACTGTTCAATTACCCTAGATCAGGGGTAGTCCACCTGTGGTCCTCCAGATGTCCATGGACTACAATTCCCATGAGCCCCTGCCAGCAAACGATGGCAGGGGCTCCTGGGAATTGTAGTCCATGGACATCTAGAGGACCACAGGTTGACTACCCCTGCCCTAGATCAGGGGTAGTCAACCTGTGGTCCTCCAGATGTTCATGGACTACAATTCCCATGAGCCCCTGCCAACAAACGCTGGCAGGGGCTCCTGGGAATTGTAGTCCATGAACATCTGGAGGACCACAGGTTGACTACCCCTGCCCTAGATAACTGAAAAGCTACAAAGCAAATGAACATAGAGATAACAAAAGATTGTTGATGAGGCAGGAAGACATTTTTGGGTCCCTAGAAGTTTTGGATACCCACAGAGCAAAGATCTTCATCGCCTTGAGGCCTCAAAATCAACATAGGTTTAAGGAAATGAAAAGAAGCGTAGAGGATGAAAACATCAAGATGAGAGTAGCGAGAATACAAAGTAACCATTGCATGTTCGGGGTTGTGGGCTTAAATTTCGTTAAGCAACCACTGATATTGATTTGAATTAGGAAGTGTCATTCAAATCCGTGAAGTCGTGAGCCAGCAATCCATTCCATAATTTCCTTGTAGCCACTTCATTCCCATCCGTGTGAAGCCTGGCTCAACAGGGACACATGCACCCACAAGGGGGGCCACCAGCACAGGCCGTGTACCCTCCCACCCGCATGGGCTCGCAGGAGGCAGCCAGAATTGGCCCTGGGACGATCACGGTGCAAGAGGGTGGCTGGATCATCACTTCCGAGGGTGGGATCTGGTTGACGCAGGCGACGCTGGCCCCGCTGGTGACCCCAAGGCAACGGGCTGGTGTGGAGCACCCACAGCAGGAAGGGGGGCAGCAGGGACTGGGGCAGCAGGGCTGGGGGCAGGACGGGACGGCGCAGGATGGAGCACAGCAGCAGGACATCTTGGAGAAGTGGAGGTAAGTCTGGAATGACATTTTGAAATGATGAGAAATATTAATGGGATTGGCTAAAAAACAAACTGAGCCATTTTCCAAGTATAAACCACCTCTGAGGGTTTAAATCTAAGTAATGTCAATATGATTTGTGGTTAAGGGAGCCAGAGAGGGAGAGGGAGAGGGAATGAGCAACAGAATGGCTCTAACAGAGTTGCTTAAATATCAACCCTAAGAAAGCAGAGGTCCTGTAGCTAGGGAGAAAAGTCTAGAAGAGAAAGCCACCGCCCTTATCTTGATAGAGTGCATCTGCCAACTTCATGCTCCAGCAAAAACTTGGGAGTGGTCTTCAATGCGTCCCTTACGATGGAAGCTCAGATCATGAATGTAGCACGCAAGGCATTTTTCTACCTTTACCAGGTGAAAGTACTAGCAACTTACCTGAACTGAGATGGTCATTTCCAGGCTAGATTACTGTAACTTGCTCTATGCAAGTCTGCCCTTACTCCTGACATGGAAACTGTAGCTGGTACAAAATGCAGCTGCTCGGGTCCTTATTAGACACAATGGAGTTCTAACCTTTAAGGCCATATGAGGTCTAGGTCTGCATATCTAATGCACTTGCTCCATTCATCCCCGTCTTGGAACATCTCCAGGTACCTTCCTTTCCTTAGATGCAAAAATTCATGGTGGAGAAGCACAACCAATGTTATCAAAACCTTTTCCAAGTTGAAACCTTTCAACTTGCTTCCTAACTTTCGGTCTTGCATTCTTACCACGGAGATCCTATACAATGAGAAGACATTACAATGGACTTACCAAGAAGGAGAGAAGCAAGCAAGGGAAGCTGAGTGGAGTTGTGGAGTTGGTTGAAGTTGGCAAGAGCTTTTATACCATCTTTGGAGAGTGTTAAAGGCCTGACTCATTTCTGAGTGTTTAGTTTGTTAAGTATTTCAGAGCTCCTTATGGTGATTTTAAGTTTAACGTCATGTTGAGTGTGAATGTCATTCAGTAGTATAGGACTTGGTCATATGTTCTACCCTAGTTTACCTGAGTCAGGTCAGGGATGAACCTGCAGCATCACCTGGATGACTACAGTGGAAGTAAATCACCTGCTATGCCTGGAATACACAAATGTTAAAATTCTGATATTATTCTTCGTCCCACCACCCAAGGTTCATTGGCCACTTTAGCCCGTAAGTCGAGTCAAATTCTGGCTGCCCCAATATTCATGTAGGTACAGGGTCAATGTCATTGGGTTGAGTTCCAGTTACCCAAAATGGTCCAAAGTTGTACCCAAAGGAGCTTCTTTTTGCATAAGGAGAACCAGCTTGGTGTAGTGGTTAGGAGTGCAGACTTCTAATCTGGCAGGTTGGATACACACTTTTCTTGGATGCTTTAGGATGCTTAGGGCTAATCCTGCGTTGAGCAGGGGGTTGGACTAGATGGCCTGTATGG
Source organism: Paroedura picta (assembly GCF_049243985.1). Taxonomy (NCBI): domain Eukaryota; kingdom Metazoa; phylum Chordata; class Lepidosauria; order Squamata; family Gekkonidae; genus Paroedura; species Paroedura picta. Next base: position 7,474,497 of record NC_135369.1, read on the forward strand.
CCCCTTCCAACTCTATGGTTCTATGATTCTATGATTCTATGCCAGATTCGATTCTGCACTCCTCCACATGCATCCAGCTGGGTACCTTGGGATCACCACGGCACTGATAAAACTGTTCTGACCGAGCAGTGATATCAGGGCTCTCTCAGCCTCACCCACCCCACAGGGTGTCTGTTGTGGGGAGAGGAATGGGAAGGCGACTGTAAGCCGCTTTGAGCCTCCTTCGGGTAGGGAAAAGTGGCATATAAGAACCAACTCTTCTTCTTCTTCTTCTTCTTCTTCTTCTTCTTCTTCTTCTTCTTCTTCTTCTTTTCAAGGGGTTTGATGCCCATGCACTCCTGTGCTTAGGGCAAAAATTATTTCGCCTTCTTTGACTGAGATTTGTTCAAATCAAAGATTGTATCTAATGGATAGTGCTTCTTGGTTTAAAGTTCAGGGCTTCTTACCCAACAAGAAGAATGAGGACATTAAAGAGAGAATTTCAAACAAGTGCAACCAGATGGTAGGATCAATGTTTAACAAATCCTAACTTATAGTATGTTGCACCAAGAACAAAAAAAAACTGTGATTGAAATCTCAGAAATTTAACTGAATTTGAATTGGAAGTTATTGCAAATGAAACCCACCTGCTAGAAATAATTTACAAAGCCAAAATAAAGAATTCCGCAGGCTGTGTATATTTTTTTTCAAATCCAAATGTTCGTTTATTTCTATAAACTTCTTAACCTAATAATATACAATTAATATCTTGGGTGAAGGAATAATTAACAAGCGTCTGTTAAGACTGGAAACTGAATCTGAGCAAGTAAAAACCTTCATGGTAAAGTGGAGGCAGAAGAGATGTCCTTGATGTGTGAGAACTGGACTAGGAATATAAAAATTGACAAAATGTCAACAATTGAGAGATACTTGGTATAAGATGTTCTGTAGGTGGTAGCTTTCACCAAAAGATATAAATTGTTCTCTCTTGTCCCAGAGGGATGGACCAAAACCAATGGGATGAAATTAATGCAAAAGAAATTCCATCTAAACATCCGGAATAAATTCCTGACAGGTAGAGCGGTTTCTCAGTGGAACAGGCTTCCTCGGGAGGTGGTGGTTTCTCCTTCTTTGCAGATTTTTAAACCGAGGTTGGAGAGCCATCTAACAGAGAGGCTGATTCTGTGAAGGTTCAAGGGGGCGGCAGGTGACAGTGGATGAGCGATAGGGTTGTGAGTGTCCTGCCTAGTGCAGAGGGTTGGACTAGATGACCCAGGAGGGCCCTTCCAACTCTGTTATTCTACGATTCTAAGCCAATGTGATGGGAGCTGTTGGAAGACTCATGATTCTATAGCTGTTGGAGGAGTCATGGAAAAAGTATCTTGGATCAAAATTTATGAGAAATTGCAGAGGGTGCTTAAAGTTCAGTTTCCGCTAGATACTAAACACATGTTGTTAGGTATATTTCCTGAGAATTTGCCAGTGTTTGCTACGGATATTTTTTTCATGTGACAACTGCAGTTAGGTTTTCAATTGCATCAAGATGGATGCAGCAAAAGTTGCCATGTGTTTTAAAAATTAAGAGAATATTGGCATTATCTTAAAGAACAGAAGACCACGTTGTTTGTCAGATTACTGTTCTAATCTTTTCTTTGCTGTTAAAAGGTAAAGGTAAAGGTATCCCCTGTGCAAGCACCGAGTCATGTCTGACCTTTGGGGTGACGCCTTCTAGCGTTTTCATGGCAGACTCAATACGGGGTGGTTTGCCATTCTCTTCCCCAGTCATTACCGTTTACCCCCCAGCAGCAAGCTGGGTCCTCATTTGACCGACCTCGGAAGGATGGAAGGCTGAGTCAACCTTGAGCCGGCTGCTGGGATTGAACTCCCAGCCTCATGGGAAGACTTTATCTTTGCTGTTACTGCTTTATTAATGCAAATTACATCAAATTATTTAAAAAGAAAAGCAAATGTCAGTAATCAGGAAGATAATGTTGAGAGGAAGGAGGACAGGGAAGGGAGACTTACAAGGCTGATCCTGGGATTGTAGTCCAGTAAGGTTTGCCAATGGAAGGAGAGCCATCAGGATGAACATTGGGTGGAAAAACGGAATGAGTTATTTACAAATGCCTATATTGGAGTGGTAGAACTGATGCAAGGTCACACACACCATCTGCAAAGTTATCTCTTCATCCAGAAGTTAGGGCCGGTACTGAAAGTCCATTCTTGAGATGGGATCCAATAGCTGGAATATGAAAGCAGGGATTCTGGGACTCTCTTGATCATAGAATCATAGAATCATAGAATCGTAGAGTTGGAAGGATCCACACAGGCCATCTAGTCCAACCCCCTGCTCAACGCAGGATCAGCCCTAAGCATCCTAAAGCATCAAAGAAAAGGGTGTATCCAACCTTTGCTTGAAGACTGCCAGTGAGGGGGAGCTCACCACCTCCTTAGGCAGCCTATTCCACTGCTGAACTACTCTGACTGTGAAAAACTTTTTCCTGATATCTAGCCTATATCGTTGTACTTGTAGTTTAAACCCATTACTGCGTGTCCTCTCCTCTGCAGCCAACGGAAACAGCATCCTGCCCTCCTCCAAGTGACAACCTTTCAAATACTTAAAGATACCCCCAAAGTGTGAAGATATAGGGAGAAATCAAATACTTATCCCTTCCAATGGGGTTGGAATAAATAATTTCAAACCTCATTGGGAAATCCAACAGAAAAGAAAAAAAAGAGGAATGTGGATATCTTTTATTTTGTTATTGAAATTTATGAGCCAAATGCAAGAAGAAACATGGATTATAGGGTCATCATTTGTTTCCTTGGAATTTAGGGGCATGGCATAGGGAATGTGAAGACGGATGAGTTGATGTGTCCTCTTTAATTGATGGACAGTTCTTATTGTTTGTGGAATGCTGACTGTAAATAAATTTGACCCCTTTATTACCTTTGAACTTGGAGTTAATTCATTCACATTTGTATTTTACCAAGCCTGAGGTAATAGGGCCATGTCCTTTCTTTGGTGCTATTTGCAGTTTTGGCTTTCCCTTCTCCACCCAGATACAACCAACATGGCTACTGAAATTTACCTGCACCAATTTGGATGGCTGCAAGGGGGAGGATCCGCTCCTGGTTCACCATCATTCATTTCCATAACAATAAAGCTTTGCCCGAATTTTAAGCCAAATGAGATTGTCTGTGTCCTTCGTAAGGTCCAGAAAAAGTCCCCCTGCAATGCAAATTCATTTCAATCGACTGTTTGAAATTTGGATAGCAAATTTCAAGTCAAATAGCACCTTGAAGACCGACAAAGATTGATTCAAGACATGAACTTTCTTGATCATGCACGCTTCCTCTAACGAAAGCTCACACCTTGAATAAATCTTTGTTGGTCTTAAAGGTCCCATCGGTCACAAATTTTGTCGTGTTACTTCACGGCGACCCACTTGAATGTTTCAAACTTGGGCAGAGACCGAGTTAAGACAAATAGTTATGTATCCACAACTCTTTCTCTTCCCTCATAGAAAGGGTAGAGAACGGTAACTACACAGATTGAAGCAAGAGTATAAACGTTTGTGGGATGCCCAGTGTTATGCTGTTTTGCTTCTAGGGCAGAGTCTGCACTTACTTTGTTTATTCCATTGTCAATCCTGTTGAATTCAGATCGCTTTGAACTCGGGTCTTCCTATTCCCCCCCTCCCCATTGAAACAGGAAAGTCTTCTGCATATGGTTAGGGTAGTTCAGAAGGGGGGGGAGCCAAGCCTCTTTCTTTCTTTTCTTGAAGGGGGGGAGAAGCCAGGCAGGGAGCCTCTTTCTTTTCTTGGAGGGGTGGGGGAGAAGATCGAAAAAGGCAGAGGAGGGAAGAAAAAATCCAGGACCGACAGAATTTGAGATAAATTAGGGGCTTCTCCTTTAAGGCAAGCATGTCACATGACCAGGTGTGGCCTATCAGAGGTTCTCTACCACGGAGCTTGGTTTCCCAATCCAGATTTTAAAATATCTTGAGCATTAAAAGCACTCCGAGATATCACACAATAAAGGTAGGGTCACTCCGGATCAATCCTTCTTGCTGCAGAAGGAAAATTTAAATCGCCCCAAATCCAAACGGAAATCGCATTCTGTGTAGAGGGCAGGGACTGAATCGACCTGGGGTTGGAATAAAAGCTCCGTGCAGTTTACACCCAGGTTTTCCTCTGATGTAAAGTGATGGAAAACATGAGATCACTTAAAAAAATTCTCCTGATGATATTTGGAGATGAAGCAGGCACCAGAATAGTGAAACAAACTATTTCCCATCCTGAGCATGGGGCTGTGTCGTGGTTCGGTCCTTGGTGGCTGGGGAACCGGACCGAACCCCGCCATCAGAGGCGCCCGCGATCACGGAGGTAGGGCATGGTGATCATAGGCAAGCCGGCAGCTGGGCGCCCCACCCGATCGTTGAGGTGGCAATGGCCGCTAAAGAACCTCAATGTCCCCCTCCACCTTTTGACAAGGGCCCGGAGATGGCCCTTTGTTCCAGGAAAATGGGCCATCAGGAACCCCGGAAAACCTCGCATATGTGCATGAGTCATGATTGTATCAGCATGTTCCCTCCGCAAGTACTGGGTGGGGCAATACAGCCTAAGGAGGTGGGTTTTGTATAAAAGGGAGCTTCCACCTGGAGTTCGGTGGAAGCTCTTACTCCATACCAGCGGACTCCACGTTGCTGAAATAAAGCTTGTTCCTGTTGTATCGTTCACCAGGCCTGGCGTGACGTTTTCTTCAAAGGGGCACCCTGGTTTTTCAGTTAGCAAGCGGGTCCCCGACATCGTAAGAGCTTCCCACCGAACTCCAGGGTCGGCATCGCATCCGAGCGCTTATCGGGACGGATCCAGAGATGGCGTTTTCAAGCAACGGGGCGGTCTCGACCCCCACGAACCCCGGGAACATGAGTTTAATGTCCCCGGGAGATTTCCTCCGAAAATCGGGGGGCCAGGAGCAGCTGTCCGGGACCCCGAGACCCTCGGCAGTGGCGGCCAAGGGAAGGCGCCGGGCCATGGGGTTCCCAAGCACGGCGGGGAGCGCGCCGAGGTCTGGGGGGTTGGCCCCAACCTGGGACACCCAGCTGAGGCAGGCGCTTCGCCCGGTAGGACCTGAGGAATCCCTAGAGGACCTGCGGCGGGCCATGGCGGACTTGGCCAGGCGCTTGCAGGCAGCTGAAGCCCGTGAGCAAGCTCGGGCCGGGCCCGGAGGGACTGGTAATACAACGGCGGAGGGGATCGCGTCGAGTGAGGACGTCTCCAGCGACGAGGACGAGCCCGGCACTGGTGAGCGGGCCCCGGACCCCGACCCGGAGCAGTTTTCAGTCCCGAGTAGGCGAGACGGCCAGCGGAGAGGCGAGACAGCAGAGGATCTCGGGGGAGCGGGTGAGCCGACGGGGCGGCGAGAGCCGGACCAACGCAGGAGCGACGTGCAAGGCAGGGAGCGGCACGGCGTCGTTGGGCAAGTTGGTAGCCGGTGGAGCGGAGCAGGACGAGACGGCGGACGCCGAGAATCCCGGATCCGGAGGGGGTCGGACTACTCTCCAAAACGTTCCCCCCCAGAGCTTAAGGCGCGTTTCGACGGGACGCCGGACGACCTCCCGCAGTTCCTCCTCCACGCGCTGACGCATGCCCGGAGGTATGGAGACCGGTATGAGGACTCCGAGGACTTGGTCTGGGGGGTGGCCTCGTGTCTCCAGGGCAAGGCGGGTCAGTGGTACCTAGGGTTGGCCGAGCGCGGCGACCCGGCAACTCGGGACCTGCAGGACTTCGTGGTCGCGCTCCGCCGACGATTCCAGGACCCCCAGGCTGAGGACAAGGCAAAGAGTCGGATCAAGGGACTTCGACAGGGTACTAGGGGGGTTATGGACTATATAGACATTTTCCGGAGGGAAGCAGGCAAGGTGTTCTCCTGGAACGAGGAGACCCAAATCGAGTACTTCCGGGAGGGCCTTAACCCGAAGCTTAGGGAATGGGCCGTGATCAAGGGGACGGAAGAAGATCTGTCTACACTGGAGGGGTGGTGTTTTGTGGTTGCCAAGCTGGAAGCCAGCCTGGGTTGGGCCGCCGCACCCCCCCGGGAGGCAAGGCGGGTCAGCCGAGGCGCCGAGACCGGGCCCCGACAACTCTCGCCCCAAACGACCCCCGAACCCCGAGCGGGAAAGGAGACGCCGGGAAGGTCTGTGCCTGAAATGCGGGGGGTCAGGACATTTCGCAGCAGCGTGCCAACGGCAAGGGGGGGAGGACCGCGGGCTCTCCCAGGGGGGAGGTGCGACACGCCCCCAGCAGGCACGCCGGGCGGAGGACCTCCGCAACGAACCGGGAAGCGCCCAGGCGACGGGAAACGGCCAGGACCTGCTGTAGACGGCGCCGGGCAGCAGGTCCCGCGGTGCGAGGGAAAACCCCTACAGCATGAGGCGCGACCTCCGAACGTGGTAATTTTAGAGCTCCGGAACCCGGAGAACGGACTAAGTTGGGTGGGGGAGGCTCTTTTGGACTCTGGATGCGACCACAGCATGGTCCACCCCCAGATAGCCCGGGCTTTGGGGCTACCGAAGCGCATTCGGAAGGTTCCCCTGGTTTTCGTCCAGATGGACGGCAGCCCGATTCAGGGGGGACCTTTCGGGGAGGAGGTGGGTCCTATCGCCATCCACATAGGGGACCACCAAGAGCTGCGGTGGCTGATCCAGGTCCCCGTAGCGGGATATCGGGCGGTGTTGGGCCTGGATTGGCTGAAGGAACACAACCCCGTGGTGGACTGGCGGGCGGGGACCCTGAAGTTCGACTTGACGGTGGGTGCACGGCATCGGGTCCCCCACGAGAATTCCAGCCACAAGAGGACGGCGGCGCGTCCCAGGGGAGCGGCGGCGGCGCAGCAGGAGATACCAGAGCCCGAGGTCCCGCCAGAGTACCGAGACCTCGCAGCCGTTTTCAGCGAGCGGGAAGCGGACGAGCTACCCCCACACCGCCGCACGGACTGCGCTATCAACATCCCAGAGGGGGCGGTACTACCCAAAGGGCGCATCTACAAGATGAGTGAGGGTGAGCTCAAGGACCTCCGGGAGTTTTTGGGTAAAAATCTGGCCCGAGGTTTCATCCGGCCCGCTTCCAGTCCCATGGGAGCTCCAGTCTTGTTCGTCCGGAAAAAGGATGGGTCCCGACGGCTGTGCCAGGACTACCGGGGCCTCAACGCCATCGCAGCGGGGAACGCTTACCCCCTCCCGCTGATCCCGGATTTGCTGGCCCGGCTGGGCAAAGGGACTCTGTTCACTAAGCTGGACCTAAGGGAGGCGTACTACCGGGTACGCATCCGGGAGGGGGATGAGTGGAAAACAGCGTTTAACTGTCAATTGGGACAATTCGAATTTAAAGTGATGCCGTTCGGTTTAAGCGGGGCACCTGGGGTTTTCATGAGTCTAATTAATGAGGTGTTGCAGGACCTTCTGTTTCAGGGGGTGGTTGTTTATTTGGATGACGTCCTGATCTACAGCCAAGATCCCCAAGAGCACGTGACCCTGGTGAGGGAGGTGTTAAAGCGCCTGCTGGCAAACCACCTATACGTGAAGCTGGCTAAGTGCGAATTCCACCGTCCCTCCCTGGACTATTTGGGCTACCGCATCTCAGCCCAGGGCATAGCTATGGACCCCGAGAAGGTGCAGGCGGTGCTGGCCTGGGAAAGGCCCCGCACTCGGAAACAGCTACAAAGCTTCCTGGGGTTTGCTAACTTTTTTAGAGGCTTCATCCCCAGATACTCCTCCGTAGTGGCTCCCCTCACGGACTTGCTAGGTACCAAGGGGAGAGGTCCTCGCGCCACGCGGCCCAGCGCAGCGCTCGGCTGGAATGAGAAATCGGAGGCAGCGTTCCTGGCCCTCAAGCAAGCTTTCGCGTCTGAGCCCACGCTACTGCACGTCGACCCAACCCAGCCGATGGTGGTACAAGTCGACGCCAGCGACGCAGCAGCCGGGGCGGTTCTCCTGCAGCGAGACAAGGCGGGACAGCTGAGGCCGGCGGCCTACCTCTCACGAAAATTCGCCGAAACGGAGCGGAACTGGTCTACCTGGGAGAAGGAGGCGTTTGCGATTAAGTTCGCCCTCACCGAATGGCGGCATTGGCTGGAGGAAACAGAGGAGCCGTTCGAGGTCTGGACAGATCACAAGAATCTGGAGGCGCTCCGGCAACCGCGATCCCTGAACGCCAAACAGATGAGGTGGGCGGAGTTCTTTTCGCGGTACAATTTCAAGCTTGGTCACATCCCCGGCAAAGAGAATTTCCTCGCGGACGCCCTCTCCCGTCTGCCGCATTATGGGGAGGGGTACGCTCCCTGCACCAGGTCCGTGTTTGGTGAGGAGCAGCTGGGACGGGGGGTCGTCACTAGGCGTCGGGCCAGGGAGGAATGGGAGCCCGACCCGGCGACCGCCCCGCTCCGAGACCGCCTAGTGGCAGCCTACGGGACAGACGAGGAGCTGGCTGAGCTCCGGGACTCTTTGATTTTGGACTCCGGTCTCTGGCGGAGGGGGGAGGCTGTCTACGTCCCGGAAGGGCTACGACGGGAAGCCCTCAGCCTCTGCCACGATGCTAAGACCGCCGGGCACTTCGGTTTCGTAAAATCCTGGAAGTTGGCCCGGCGGCGGTTTTGGTGGCCCAGTCTGCGGCGGGACACAAAAGCTTACGTCAGTGGTTGTCCTGTCTGCCTGACCTGCAAGCCGGGGGTTGGCAAGCCGAAAGGTCTGCTGCACCCGCTCGAGGTCCCGACCCGGCCGTGGTCAGTGATCTCCATGGACTTTATAACAGACTTGCCTCCCAGCAAGGGGAAAACGGTGATCTGGGTGGTGGTAGATCTATTTTCCAAACAGGCCCATTTCATTCCTTGCGCCAGTGTCCCCAGTGCCTCACAGTTGGCTCGGATGTTCCTGGATCACGTGTTCCGACTGCACGGGCTGCCGGACAAGGTGATTTCCGATCGGGGCTCACAATTCGTGTCCCGGTTTTGGCAAGCTTTCCTGCGCCTGTTAGACATCGAGCAAGGGCTGAGCTCCGCTTACCACCCCCAGACGGACGGGCAGACCGAGCGGGTTAATCAAGTACTGGAGCAGTACTTGCGGTGTTTCGGTTCCTATCATCAAGACACCTGGGTGCCCCTGCTCCCCCTGGCCGAGTTCGCGTACAACAACGCAGACCACAGCAGCACGGAGATGTCGCCTTTTGCCGTCGTCTACGGGACAGACCTGAGACACTTCCCGGAGCTTGGAGAGGTCCCCGCCCGGGAATCGGCCGACCTTCGCGAGTGGGGGAAGCGTGCCGGGAGCTGCTGGAAGTCGCTGCAGGAGCAGCTCCACAAAGTCAAGGCAGCGCAGAAAGAGGACGCCGACCGGAAGAGACGACCAGCTGAAGAGATCCGACCGGGGGATCGAGTTTACCTTTCCACCCGGAACCTACGGTTGAATTTGCCCAGCAAGAAGCTAGGCCCTCGGTTTTTGGGGCCTTTCGAGGTCTTGGCCCCGATCAACGAAGTTTCGGTCAAGCTCAAGCTCCCCAAGAACCTCCGGCACATCCATCCCGTCTTTCACGTGAGCCTTCTAAAAAAAACTCCGGACGGTGACGTTTGGCACCCCGTGTTTTCCCCGCCAGCGCCCGAGGTCCTGCCGGGGGGGGAGCACCACGAGGTGGCGGATATCCTGGACTCTAGACTCCACAGGGGGAAGTTGCAGTACCTCGTGGAATGGAAGGACTTCGCTTTGGGGGACCGGGAATGGGTCTGGGCAGCGGACGTCCTTGCGCCCCGACTCACTGAACGTTTCCACAAGCGGTATCCTGGCCGTCCCGGGGGGTTGGAGAATGGACCTTTGGGGGGGCAGAATGTCGTGGTTCGGTCCTTGGTGGCTGGGGAACCGGACCGAACCCCGCCATCAGAGGCGCCCGCGATCACGGAGGTAGGGCATGGTGATCATAGGCAAGCCGGCAGCTGGGCGCCCCACCCGATCGTTGAGGTGGCAATGGCCGCTAAAGAACCTCAATGTCCCCCTCCACCTTTTGACAAGGGCCCGGAGATGGCCCTTTGTTCCAGGAAAATGGGCCATCAGGAACCCCGGAAAACCTCGCATATGTGCATGAGTCATGATTGTATCAGCATGTTCCCTCCGCAAGTACTGGGTGGGGCAATACAGCCTAAGGAGGTGGGTTTTGTATAAAAGGGAGCTTCCACCTGGAGTTCGGTGGAAGCTCTTACTCCATACCAGCGGACTCCACGTTGCTGAAATAAAGCTTGTTCCTGTTGTATCGTTCACCAGGCCTGGCGTGACGTTTTCTTCAAAGGGGCACCCTGGTTTTTCAGTTAGCAAGCGGGTCCCCGACAGGCTGCCACATCTGTCCACAAACCTGTTTCCGCCACTGATACAAAATCACATCATTTCTTCTTCAAAGCACTAAGATCATGCCATTTATACCTTTCTTCTGCAAACCCTACATGTCCAGCTCTCCTTTGTGCCCCGTCTCTTTAGTGCCAGCAATCTATTATTTATTTACTTAATTTTATTTATTTATTCAATCTTTGGACCGCCACTCTCGGCCCCAGCCATCTTGTGGCGGCTTACAAGCTATTAAACCAATACAAATTACAGAATATAAAACTACATTTGTTCTTGTTATGTGCGAAGTCGTGTCTGACCCATCGCGACCCCATGGACAATGATCCTCCAGGCCTTCCTGTCCTCTACCATTCCCCGGAGTCCATTTAAGTTTGCACCTACTGCTTCAGTGACTCCATCCAGCCACCTCATTCTCTGTCGTCCCCTTCTTCTTTTGCCCTCGATCGCTCCCAGCATTAGGCTCTTCTCCAGGGAGTCCTTCCTTCTCATGAGGTGGCCAAAGTATTACCCCCTTCAAGGATCGCTGCCTTGTTGTGGCAAGGGGGCTTGCGTAGTTCAGTGAAGCTATGAGCTATACCGTGCAGGGTCACCCAAGACGGACAGGTCATAGCTGAGAGCTCTGACAAAAGGTGATCCACTGGAGAAGGAAATGGCAAACCACTCCATTATCTTTGCCATGAAAACTCTATGGACAGTTCCAATAGGCATAAAACTACATAAAAACCCCTTTTTTACAATGCATGGTGGCATAATCAATTTCCTAACTCCCTCCCAGACCCACAGCCCTGTTGGTCCCAGTCTTTGGTCCTTACATGGATGACTCTTGGTGATGTTAGTCCGGGGAGCCTTGATTGTAAAAAAGCAGGGTGGCATCTCCAGATTGGTAACTTTGGTCTCCACCCAGGCCTCAACCCAATGCCTGATGGAAGAGCTTTGTCTTGCAGGCCCTGTGGAACCCAGAAAGCTCCATCAGGGCCATTAGCTCTTCTGGGAGCTCATTCCACCGGGTGAGGCCAAGTTGAAAATGCTCTGGGCCTGGTCCGTGGCCCCGGGACAGCCAGCATATTTAAACCCACAGAGTGAAGAGCCCTGCAAGAGGCATAAGGAGATAAGCAGTCCCTCAGATAGATAGGACCCAGGTCTTAAAGGTCGAAACCAAAGTTTTGAATTTGATCTGGAAGCTAATCTACCCCATCTTTTGCAGGTTGAACATCTTCCTGCTTCCACTAGCTGTCATAGAATCATAGAATCATAGAACCATAGAGTTGGAAGGGGCCATGCAGGCCATCGAGTCCAACCCCCTGCTCTACGCAGGATCAGCCCTAAGTCCTGCTTGTCCTCACACAGCTAAGGACTCTTTGTTCCTTCTCCTCTATCCTACGCCACCTTCATCCCCTCATGCCAGTCTTCTTTTGATAGTGGAGAGCTGTTGCTATTGTCCCTACCCAGGAGCTCCCTAGAACCTTCTGAGTGGCTGCTGTTGGATTTCATTTAGGGGTGGCCTGTATGGCCCCTTCCAACTCTATGATTCTATGATTCTATGATTCTATGATTCTATGATTCTATGATTCTATGATTCTATGTACATCTCACGGGCAGTGTTCTGATGTGGTTAACTGAAACCTCTGGCCCACCAAGAAGAATTGGTGCTATGCCCTTGTTTCTGATCCAGAGATAACACAACTTCGTCCTGCAAAATTTATTCACCAATGGTCTGCTATGAATTTTGAGAGCAAACAAGTACTTCTAGGTTACTTGGATGGCCCAGGCTAGTCCTATCTCAGTATGGTCAGCTGGATTAACCCTTAATGGGAGACTAGCACGCAGGCAGGGAAAAATGAACCACCTTTGTTTAGCTCTTTCCTTGAAAACCCTAGTAAGTCGCCATAAATCAGCAGTGACCTGATGGCACTGTCTACCACCACATTCAGGGTGAGAGGCTTAGTTGTTTATGGCATATGAGACCTTCACATTCATTTGCTATCTAATGTGTTTGTAGTTGACTCGAGGTTTGACAACTAAGACACAGAGAAGAAGAAAAGTTTCAAAGTCTGTTGTGATTACACATTGGTATTCCAGAGCCTCTTGTGGCGCAGAGTGGTAAGGCAGCAGAAATGTTGTCTGAAAGCTTTGTCCATGAGGCTGGGAGTTCAATCCCAGCAGCTGGCTCAAGGTTGACTCAACCTTCCATCCTTCCGAGGTCGGTAAAATGAGTACCCAGCCTGCTGGGGGGTAAACGGTAATGACTGGAGAAGGCACTGGCAAACCACCCCCTATTGAGTCTGCCAGGAAAACGCTGGAGGGAGTCACCCCAAGGGTCAGACATGACCCGGTGCATGCACAGGGGATACCTTTACCTTTACCTATTCCGGAATACACAACTGACTACCAATAGTGGTGATCATTGGTCATTATATGACGGAGGGCTGGGAATATAACAATAATTTACAACAGACTTGCTGCATGATTCAATCGATAACTGCTTGGAGGAGTGCAGCATAAATTGGGGTGAGGTTTAGGATTAGGAAATATCAGTAAGTGAAAATTGTAATGATTATGAGTGTCTCATTCAACGTTATGGGTATAGTGAGAACAATATTGTAAATATACTTTTTATTCAGCTATTCAGCACATAGACATTGAAATCCGATGGTACCTTTTGAGTGTCAAATTTCCGGCTGTTTTTTTTTTTTTTTTGCTGTGAAATCTGGGCCAAAAAACTGGATGGATTTCATAATTTGTCAACGTTTCATTTAAACCCTCCTTTCTTAATGGGGGATACGCTTCTAGGTAACACTGTGTGTGAACGAGACCTTGGGGTACTTGTGGATTGTAAACTAAACATGAGCAGGCAGTGTGATGCGGTGTTAAAAAAGGCAAATGCCATTTTGGGCTGTATCAACAGGGGCATCACATCAAAATCACAAGATGTCATAGTCCCATTGTATACGGCACTGGTCAGACCACACCTGGAGTACTGTGTGCAGTTCTGGAGGCCTCACTTCAAGAAGGACGTAGATAAAATTGAAAGGGTACAGAGGAGAATGACGAGGATGATCTGGAGCCAAGGGACCAAGCCCTATGAAGATAGGTTGAGGGACTTGGGAATGTTCAGCCTGGAGAAAAGGAGGTTGAGAGGGGACATGATAGCCCTCTTTAAGTATTTGAAAGGTTGTCACTTGGAGGAGGGCAGGATGCTGTTTCCGTTGGCTGCAGAGGAGAGGACATACAGTGATGGGTTTAAACTACAAGTACAACGATATAGGCTAGATATCAGGAAAAAAATTTTCACAGTCAGAGTAGTTCAGCAGTGGAACAGGCTGCCTAAGGAGGTGGTGAGCTCCCCCTCACTGGCCGTCTTCAAGCAAAGGTTGGATGCACACTTTTCTTGGATGCTTTAGGATGCTTTGGGCTGATCCTGCGTTGAGCAGGGGGTTGGACTAGATGGCCTGTATGGCCCCTTCCAACTCTATGATTCTATGATTGTATGATTCTTAATTTTCTATTGCTGAAAATGAGGCCGTGTTATTCTGTAATTGGCCGCAAGACAAAACGCAAAACTGTGCTTGAGGGGCTGCCATCCAGTTAATAATGTCTTTCCTTCCAACACTGTGGAATGTCAAAGCAGGTTCGTCCTCAGGCACACTGCTTATGAACCATAAGGCAAATTGCATCGTGTGTCTGGATTCTTCACCCTTCTTCCGTATATTTTCTATGTTTATAGGTCTGAGCTCATTTTGCTCAGTTGTGTGGTCCATGCATCTGACACATCAAGAGGGAGATTTTCCATACCCTGTACAATCCTGCTCCACATTTCTATGATGAAGATAGCCTCAACCTGTTCTCACTGCATCACCATCATCACAGATTTCCTTTTGAACTTAACATTGCCAACAGGCGTACCGCCCCGTCCAGACATGAGTTTGTGTCTGGACTCACCCATACCCACCAAGGGCTTAGAGCTGGGATACTTGTGTGTCCCATGGTCCTCAAAGGGAGGGAGAGGCACCAGGAAACTGGCTTCCTTTCCAGGCACAAAGGGAAGCTACAGCAGCAAGACAACACTTGATTGAAAAGAAGTATCTGGACCATGGGGGAAATGAGGCCAGACCATATCCAGATGTAGACAATGTTGGGTGAATGGGCAGGACTGGTTATCAGCTCTTCAAGGTCAGAGAAGCCTGGAGGAACACCAGAGAAGGAAATAAAAGGAAGGCTTCCCAGATAGAGAGAAATGTATTAGAGCAATGCCAGAGAGGGAAGCAGAGTCCTGTTCTGGGGGAGAAATAAGGAAGGATTTGAAGTGCTCAGCTGGCATCCTCCTTTCTCCATTTCTGAGGCTTAAGGTGCTCCAATATGGAATGGACGACAGCCTAGAGGAGAGAGCAACTTCACTAAAAGGCAGATTCATAAAAGCTTCCCCTCCCCTAAAGAACATCAAGACAACAAAACCTGCTCAGGATCCATGGCCCTAAAGAGGTTAAATTGGCCTCAATAAGGGGTTTCTCAGCCTACTCCCTGGTCTGTTGGAACACACTGCCTAATGAAATCAGGGTATTATGGGAGCTAAACCATGGGGTTACCCAAGAGCTCCCCAGGGGTTATGTGGCCTTCTCCAGAAACGTGTTTGTTTGTTTCTTTATTCTTTCAATTTTTATCCTGCCACTCCCAGCTTCGGTGGCCCATGGAATTCACAACAAGCTTAAAATAGAATACAAACATTAAAGCCATACCATAAAAGTTAAACAACCCAATTGCAGCATCATAATAATTCATGAAAATAAATAAGTACACTTTGCTACTGACTCCATGATATTGAATCATAGAATCATAGAGTTAGAAGGGGCCATAGAGGCCATCTAGTCCAACCCCCTGCTCAACGCAGGCTCAGCCCAAAGCACCCTAAAACATCCAAGAAAACTGTGTATCCAGCCTTTGCTTGAAGACTGCCAGTGAGGGGGAGGTCACCACCTCCTTAGGCAGCCTATTCCACTGCTGAACTACTCTGACTGTGAAAATTTTTTTCCTGATAGTGCCATCATGAAGAGCCAGTTTGGTGTAGTGGTCAGGAGTGCGGACTTCTAATCTGGCATGCCAGGTTCGATTCTGTGCTCCCCCACATGCAGCCAGCTGGGTGACCTTGGGCTAGCCACGGCACTGATAAAACTGTTCTGACCGAGCAGGAATATCAGGGCTCTCTCAGCCTCACCCACCTCACAGGGTGTCTGTTGTGGGGAGAGGAAAGGGAAGGTGAATGGAAGCCTCTTTGAGACTCCTTTGGGTAGAGAAAAGCGGCATATAAGAACCAACTCTTCTTCTTCTTCTTCATCTAGTAGGCTGCTAACATCACTAGAAATCATTGATGCTTTACTGGCCTAATCTCATTCTCCACTATCGAAATGATAAATGATTGGTTGGTTCCCCTCATCTCATCTTACTTCTGTACCTACTTCATGGAAAGGGCATGACATCACTTCTGATGTTCTTCGAAGGTTGAAAAATGTTTCAGGCTGAAAAAGCCCTGGCCCTGGTCAAGGCCAGTTGGACTTCTCTGGGGGATGTATGCAGACAGGCAGTCCCTCAGATATACCAGGCCCAGACCACGTATGGGCTTGGAGTTTAAAAACAAAACCTTGATGTGAACTCAGAACTCTACTAGGAGCCAATGAAACTGGGGTCATTGTGGTTGGGCAGGTAGTTGTGAGTTCCTGCATTGTGCAGAGGGTTGGACTAGATGACCCTAGATGTCCCTTCCAACTCTAGGATTCTATTATTCAATGTACCTGCTGCAAGTAAGGACCCGCATTGCAACATTTAGGATCAGTTGTAATGTCCAGATTAGGGTCAAGGGCAGGCCCATGTAGAGAGAGTTACAGTAGTCTAGTCTTGAGGTGACTGTCAAACAAGTGGTTGCAGATCAGCTGCAGGAGTTCTTGGAAGAGACATCAACATTTGACCCTTTTCCAGTCTGACTTCTGGCCTGGCCATGGGATCAAGACATCTCTGGACACCCTCACAGATGACTTCGAGGGGAAACTGGACCAAGATGGGTTGACACTGCTGTTCTTGCTAGACTTCAACATGGTCAACCACAAGCTTCTGTCCCACCACTTAGCCAACATAGGGATTCAAGACACAGCCCTCAAATGGCTGCAGTCCTTTCTCCAAGTTTGGGGACAGAGGGTGGTGCAAGGGGGGGAGCATCTCTCAGTGCTGAGCATCACATTTGGGGTTCCACAGAGAGTGATACTTCCCCCAACGTTATTTAACATGTACATGCACCCTCCTCACCCTTTTGATCTGGGGGTTTGGTCTGGGTTGCCACCAGTATGCTGATGTCACCCACCTCTTCCTGTTAATAGACAGCCATCTGTCAACACCACTGGACAGCCTGGCCAAGTTGGTTGAAATTGAATCCAGCCAAGACAGAGGTATAATATGTCTCTGGCAAGAGAGTCCCAATAAAGCTTGCCCCTAGTATGTGGGCATCAGGCCCCTTGAAAGGAGGCTGATCCTTTGGTCAAGGTAAATTCCCCTCTGGGCCAGTTGAGTAACCAACAAAGGATGTCAACCAAGGTCATGGAGGAATGTTGGGGCAGCCATAAAGGCTTGTGCAGCCATCATTTGACTAAACTTGAGGGCTGAAATGGGCAATGGATCCCAGAGGCTGGTCAAAGAGTGATGTTAAACTATTAAAATGCGTACATTCCAGGCAAAGCCGGTGATTTGCGTCCACTGCAGTCAGCCGGGACATGCCGCAGGTTCAATCCTGCCCTGACTCAAATAAGCTTGTATTGAACTTCTGACCAAGTCCTATAATATTGAATGATGAGGGAAGACCACAGGGTAAAATATGCTCTCACTGTAGCATTAGGTTAAACACCAGGAAATAATGCCATAGGGAGCAGACCGATAGTTAAGCCGATCACGCAGAAATGCGTCATACATTCAGTGCTCCCCAAAGATGGTATAAAAGCCCTTGCCACCTGCAACCAACTCCACAACTCTGCTCAGCACCTCTTCTTTACTTCTCTTCTCCTCCTGCTCTTGGTAAGTCCATTCTAACATCTTCTCACGGCATCCAATGTATACGGTAAGAAAGCAAGACAGAAAGTCAGGAAGTGAGTCGTGTAAGTTCCTCCTTTGGAAAAGGTTCTGAGGGGATCATTTGTAGTTCTCGACCCATGAATGTTTGAATGTTTGCATCCGTAAGAATGAATGAAGGAGAAGACACCTTCTGAGACACCGGGATAATGCACTTGGCTTTCTGGGAAATGGACAGGTGTTGATATAGAAATGTATGGAGAAGATTTGTAGGTTTTGTCTCCGGAGCCTGAAACCCCTGCATGACTGAGGTGAATGTTGAACGTCCCGTGCATTCAATTTTCACCTCACATTGCAGCTGTCAGACTCTGGTTAATGCCAGGCAATCTCTTAGAACTGTAGAGAGCCAGTTTGGTGTAGTGAGAGCCAGTTTGGTGAAGTGGATAGGAGTGTGGACTTCTAATCTGGCATGCCAGGTTCGATTCTGCGCTCCCCCACATGCAACCAGCTGGGTGACCTTGGGCTCGCCACGGCACTGATAAAACTGTTCTGACCGGGCAGTGATATCAGGGCTCTCTCAGCCTCACCCACCTCACAGGGGGTCTGTTGTGGGGAGAGGAATGGGAAGGCGACTGTAAGCCGCTTTGAGCCTCCTTCGGGTAGGGAAAAGCGGCATATAAGAACCAACTCTTCTTCTTCTGTATGTGATTCCCCAATGGTAGAGATTGCTCGTCTTGGATTAAATAAGCCACCAGGACTCTGGTGTTATACTCCTCCGATCTATCTGCTCCCCTAACCCTTCCTTCTCCATGGCCTACTGCCATATCACCGGGAAGCACCATACTCAGAGTTGGCCAACCTAGCTAAGATTAAAATTCAGTAGGTAGTCTTAGGAAAAGCTGAAGACATTTTAAAGGTAAAGGTAAAGGTATCCCCTGTGCAAGCACCGGGTCATGTCTGACCCTTGGGGTGACGCCCTCCAGCGTTTTCTTGGCAGACTCAATACGGGGTGGTTTGCCAGTGCCTTCCCCAGTCATTCCCGTTTACCCCCCAGCAAGCTGGGTACTCATTTTACCGACCTCGGAAGGATGGAAGGCTGAGTCAACCTTGAGCCGGCTGCTGGGATAGAACTCCCAGCCTCATGGGCAAAGCTTTCAGACAGCTGCCTTACCACTCTGCGCCACAAGAGGCTCTCTTGTGTCACAAGAAGACATTTTATCTTTCCCTTAACTTTGGTCAGGATACAAATACAATAAATAATAACCATAATCACCATAATAAATTGCAGCAGGAAATGGCCACATATTGTCAATCATCTCTTCACATTAGATCTTTCATGGGCTAGGTCTGTCATGATTGTGATTGCCATCTCCCAGTAGGAAAATACCTAGACAATTTGGGGGAGGAGCCAAGAGTGGGTGGGATTTGGGGATGGGAGGGACCTCAGTGGAGTACAATGCTATGAAGTCCACCCTCAAAAGCAGCCATTTTGTCTAGGGAAAAATAACCTCTTTCCCCTGAAGATAAGCTATAATTCCAGCAGATCCCCACGTTCCACTGAATTCCTTCCCCGAATCATTCCTGAATTGTTGGGAAAACTTTCTATGAGCTGGAAGGACTGCATTAAAACTGTGGAGAATTCTTCTAAAAAGGTTGTAAATGGGCAGGTTCCTTTATATGGGCACCTGTCTAAACGCTTGTCCTATGTGGTACTATGAGACCACTGAAGAAACAAGAACTTGGCGAAACAGAGATTTACCAGGTCTTCATGTGGACAACTGTGTGACATCTGAAATAGGAAATCAACAGGAATTTTGTAAACTTTACATGCATTCTTTCTAAGTAATTGAATATAATATATTTTTAAAAAATTTGTTGGTTTCTGATTTTGAGTTTATAATACAGAGCTTTTTTGCATGGTGAATTTTGGCCAGTTGTATTGCATCCACACATTGGACAACTCCCTTGTTGGTTCCTACCTGGGGATGGGTTTCCCTAGTTAGGACCAACACTGAGAGAATATTCTGAGTTGCTCTCAAAGGTGAATTTTGTGTCCAGAAGCATTACCAATTTTATCTCCAGTGTAGAATGAGAGTATAGTAACTTTGCTATAGATATCAAATCCCAATAAACAGATTTGTGAGGAACTGGAAAACTCTTTATTGAAAGTGGATAGCAAATAGAGCAAGGTTCCCCTTGCTGAAACTGATTTGCACCCCAGCTAGAATGCCTTTATGAAATCATCACAATCCCTCCCCTCAAATCCATTCTCAGCTCGCTAATTACTGTGTCAGATCCCAAAAGCTTGTTGGTTCCCACCTCCTTGTTAGTTCCTACCTGAGGATGGGCTTCCCTACTTAGGACCAAAATTGACAGAATATTCTGAGGTGAATTCTGTGTCTGATAGCATAATCTTCAATTTTGACTCCACTGTAGAATGAGAGCATAGTAACTTTGCTATAGATATATGATGGAGATAGATTTGAGCCTCAAAAGTTCATTACCCACAAATCTGGGTCTTGAAGGTACTGGTAGACTCAAATCTACCTTTGCTAAATTTAAATACAAAATTCAAAAAATTCTTCATTAAAAAAAAATACCCATCATGCAATATATTGCCATTTCCTCTTGAATACTGCAATCCCACAGGGCCTGGAAGATGGAGCATTTCCGCAGGGCTGACGTAGATCTTATGCCAGGTTTTGGTTGGCCTACCAGGAGGGTGGTAGAAACAGCTAATGAATAAGTGAGTGAGTGAGTGAGTGAGTGAGTGAATGAATGAATGAATGAATGAATGAATGAATGAATGAATGAATGAATGAATGAATGAATGAAAATAATCACGCCAATTTCAATTTGAGAGTTTAGGTTTGATGTAATAGCTCAAGCTACATTGAAGGGAACTCACTGTCTGTGATACAAGTAGCCAACAGTCCAAATTAATTGGATTTACTCCCTGGAAGACAGGATATGCTTTAACTGGTTTGTTTTTCCTCCTTTCACATTGACATTTCCCATTCTTTCATTATGTAATTCCAGACTCACCTCTACCTTTCCAAGATGTCTTGCTGTTGTGCTCCATCCTGTGCCATCCCATCCTGCCCCCAGCCTTGTTGCCCAAGCCCATGCTGCCCCCCTTGCAGCTACCCAACTGGTGGTCTGGGTTCGTTGAGCTGCTGCCCTAGTCCTTGCTGCCCCAGTCCTTGCTGCCCCAGCCCCTGCTGCCCCAGCCCGTGCTGCCCCAGCCCGTGCTGCCCCAGCCCGTGCTGCCCCAGCCCATGCTGCCCCCCTTCATGCTGCGGTAACTCGACATCAGCCCGTTGTCTCGGGATCACCAGCGGGGCCAGCATTGCCTGCGTCAACCAAATCCCGCCATCAGAAATTATGATCCAGCCATCTCCTGTTACGGTGGTAGTCCCAGGGGCTATCCTTGCGGCCTCCTGTGAACCTGTCCGTGTGGGAGGGTACACAGCCTGCGCTGGCTGTCCCCCTTGTGGGCGCATGTGTCCCTGTTGAGCCAGGCTTCGCAAGGATGAAATGGCTACCAGGAAAATATGGAACGGATTGATGGTTGACGACTCCACGGACTTGGGTGTCAGAAAGAATGACATTTCCTTGTTTCGATCAGGATCTGTTGGTGTTTAGTAAGATTTCAAAAGTCCATGAGCACAAATACTTTGTCTTCTCTCTATTCTCATCTTGAAATCTTTTCTTTCTCTCTAAGTTTCATTTCCCTAAACTTAGGTTGATTTTGAGACCAGAAGGCTATGAACATCTTTACTCTTTGGGCCTCCAGATTTTTCAGGGGCTTACAAAAGACTGCCTGCTTCAACCAGAACCTTTGTTTATCTTTTGCTATGTAACCTATAAGTCATCCCAGCTTAATGGTCAGTGGAAAATCCACTGTTTGCTGAGTAAAATGTTTGTCATCCCTGAAACAGCTTCACTGAAAAGATGTAACTCCCCCTCCTTTCCCCCAATAAAGCTTCTGTCTGCATCAAAATTTATGTTTTAATATTCAGTTGCTTCTTATTTTTAAGAACTTGAAAAACGGGGAATGGTTATTGCTTGATGGGAAAGCATGAGAACACTGCAGGGAAATTCTACAGCTGGTAATATGGGATATATCAAGTGTGTCAATGAAATCTTAGGTTTGGGGGATTTTTTACATTTATTAGGCTTATATACACATACAAAAATAACACTAACATCACAATCGCAACTTAAATTTGACTTCTCACCCAGCTCACCCTCCTGGAGAAATAAACCCTCCTCCTTTGCTAAGAAAAAAATAATTAGAATTTTCTGGTGATTCACTTTCTGTATGTTTTGTAAAATTTTGCAGAGTCTAGAAAAAAATTCTTCATGTAGTTACAGAAAGTTGTCCACTGCTTATAGTATTTCTCCAAGTTTTTATCCTTTAATAGTGCCATTAGTGGAATTTTAGATTTATGGCTTTTACCTGTCTCAGGTACCGGAATTTACTGTCTAACAGTGTGTCATCACCCATGACACACAGCACTCAGATTCCCATTTAGATACTAGAGAGTTTCCTTCTCCAAATTGAAGTCCTAGACTGACTTTCATCCTTTGCTGAAAAAAAAATAGAGCCACAGTTTACACTCAACACTGACAAAGGGAAGCCCCCATTCAGTTACAAAAAGAGGGTGTAATGTACCTATTCCAATCTACCTTTCTTAATACCAGCTCCCAAAAGAGAATGCTTTGAAAACAATTTCCTGCCTTAAAATATTATACCAGGGTCATATTCCATTGTAGAGTCCATACTTAAACCCCTGTCAAAGCCCTGTCTAATTCCCAATAAATGGATTTGTGATGAACCTGAAAAATTCTTTATTGAAAGTAGATAGCAAACAGAGAACAGTTCCCCTTGCTGAAACTGATTTGCACTCCAGCTAGTATTACTTTATGGAATCTTCACAAACCCTTGCATCAACCAAATGCATCAACCAGAATGCTTTGAAAGCAAATTTCTGCCTTTAAATATTAGAATCATAGAATCATAGAGTTGGAAGGGGCCCCACAGGCCATCTAGTCCAACACCCTGCTCAACGCAGGATCAGCCCTAAGCATCCTAAAGCATCCAAGAAAAGTGTGTATCCAACCTTTGCTTGAAGACTGGAGTGATTCTATTATTTATTTATACTTTAATTTCTCTCCCACCACTCTCAAAAGCAGCTCATGGTGGCCATTGATGCCCAATCAAACCCAATCAAAATCCCCCCATACAATTAAACTCAAACAAGTTCTGGCAGCGATAGAAATACCCCCTTCCCATCCAGACCAAACTCCAATGCTCTAGCTCAGCCTGGGGAGGGGCCCCTGATATTACTTGCCCTGGCCTAAACCCAAGACCTAGTAGAAGGGCTCTATGACAGTTCCTTCAAGGCCCTATTAAGTATGGCAGGACCCCTGCCTTAGAAATGGGCACACTGTACTCCATAACCAGTAGTTCACCACAACCGTCTAGAGTTGGGAACAAGCCAGACACAGGAACACTCTGAAACACCCAGACCAGACACACGGCTGGGACAGAATACAGGCCATCTAGTCCAACCCCCTGCTCTACGCAGGATCAGCCCTAAGAATCCTAAAGCATCCAAGAAAAGTGTGTATCCAACCTTTGCTTGAAGACTGCCAGTGAGGGGGAGCTCACCACCTCCTTAGGCAGCCGATTCCACTGCTGAACTACTCTGACTGTGAATAATCTTTTTCCTGATATCTAGCCTATATCGTTGTACTTGTAGTTTAAACCCGTTACTGTGTGTCCTCTCCTCTGCAGCCAACAGAAACAGCATCCTGCCCTCCTCCAAGTGACAACCTTTCAAATACTTAAAGAGGGCTATCATGTCTCCTCACAACCTCCTTTTCTCCAGGCTGAACATTCCCAAGTCCCTCAACCTATCTTCATAGGGCTTGGTCCCTTGGCCCCAGATCATCTTCGTCGCTCTCCTCTGTACCCTTTCAATTTTATCTACGTCCTTCTTGAAGTGAGGCCTCCAGAACTACACACAGTACTCCAGGTGTGGTCTGACCAGTGCCGTATACAATGGGACTATGACATCACATCTTGTGATGTCATAGTCTCTAGGATGGTTCCTTTTGTCTAGGGCATCAACAGCCATCTCTGTAGCCCAACTCCTGGTTGAGTGGGAATTTCAACTTGCCTTATGCCTTGCTTGCATCATGTAGGTCAGCCCCCCAAACCCTATATAAACAGTGGCTTTAGCAAGCCCCTGTGTGTATTTCAGATATTGGACTCATATGAAACTCCCCGCATTGTCCCCGTGCAACCTACCTTCTCTTACCTATCATCTCTATGGATAGCTAATTATACTGGACCCTCTTTTCCCACCCTATTCTTCTCTATATGACTGCTTGTTAGTGCGTTATATATCATAGAATCATAGAATCCTAGAGTTATAGAATCATAGAATCATAGAATCATAGAGTTGGAAGGGGCCACACAGGCCATCTAGTCCAACCCCCTGCTCAACGCAGGATTAGCCCTAAGCATCCTAAAGCATCCAAGAAAAGTGTGTATCCAACCTTTGCTTGAAGACTGCCAGTGAGGGGGAGCTCACCACCTCCTTAGGCAGCCTATTCCACTGCTGAACTACTCTGACTGTGAAAAACTTTTTCCTGATATCTAGCCTATATCGTTGTACTTGAAGTTTAAACCCATTACTGCGTGTCCTCTCCTCTGCAGCCAGCAGAAACAGCATCCTGCCCTCCTCCAAGTGACAACCTTTCAAATACTTAAAGAGGGCTATCATGTCCCCTCTCAACCTCCTTTTCTCCAGGCTGAACATTCCCAAGTCCCTCAACCTATCTTCATAGGTCTTGGTCCCTTGGCCCCAGATCATCTTCGTCGCTCTCCTCTGTACCCTTTCAATTTTATCGAAGTCCTTCTTGAAGTGAGGCCTCCAGAACTGCACACAGTACTCCAGGTGTGGTCTGACCAGCGCCGTATACAATGGGACTATGACATCTTGTGATTTTGATGTGATGCCTCTGTTGATACAGCCCAAAATGGCATTTGCCTTTTTTACCGCTGCATCACACTGCCTGCTCATGTTTAGTTTACAATCTACAAGTACCCCAAGGTCTCGTTCACACACAGTGCTACTAGTTGGAAGGGGCCATACAGGCCATCTAGTCCAACCCCCTGCTCAACGCAGGATCAGCCCTAAGCATCCTAAAGCATCCAAGAAAAGTGTGTATCCAACCTTTGCTTGAAGACTGCCAGTGAGGGGGAGCTCGCCACCTCCTTAGGCAGCCTATTCCACTGCTGAACTACTCTGTGAAATTCTTTTCCTGATCTAGCCTATATCGTTGTACTTGTAGTTTACACCAGAGTCACATTCCATCACAGAGTCCACAGCAGGAGGTAAGGACTGCAAAATAAGGCCATTTTTCTTTGTCTGCAAGGAGCCCTATCAGTTGCAGGGTGAACACATAAGTCTGTAATCTCCTCACACCTACACTCATGTTGAGGAAAGTGGGTTAAGGTTTCCATTAGGAGGTTTATTTTTTTTCTAGGCAAGTAATTAAATACACAATTAAACTTAGAAAAGAACTCAGGCCATCTAGTTTCTTTAGCATTGGGTTACTTGGGCTGATTAAGGCCTTCATGTTATATACAAACTTCAAACGGGTTCTCTGCCACATCAAAGCAGTGCTGCCAGGTGCGGAGGGTCAGCTTCCTGGCTGAAGCATCCTTTTCCCAAACTAACCAATTTCATTCATTCTCAGGAAACTTTCTGGAAGGTTAGCCACAGGGGTGCAACTTGTCATTCCCACTTCTCTGAAGCAGCAATGCATCCATAGCAATGTCACTCGAGTATGTTGTTGTTATGTGCGAAGTCGTGTCCGACCAATCGCGACCCCATGGACAATGATCCTCCAGGCCTTCCTGTCCTCCACCATTCCTCGGAGTCCATTTAAGCTTGCACCTACTGCTTCAGTGACTCCATCCAGCCACCTCATTCTCTGTCGTCCCCTTCTTCTTTTGCCCTCGATCGCTCCCAGCATTAGGCTCTTCTCCAGGGAGTCCTTCCTTCTCATGAGGTGGCCAAAGTATTTGAGTTTCATCTTCAGGATCTGGCCTTCTAAAGAGCAGTCAGGGCTGATCTCCTCTAGGACTGACCGGTTTGTTCGCCTTGCAGTCCAAGGGACTCGCAAGAGTCTTCTCCAGCACCAGAGTTCAAAAGCCTCAATTCTTTGACGCTCGGCCTTCCTTATGGTCCAACCTTCGCAGCCATACATTGCAACTGGGAATACCATAGCCTTGACTAAACGCACTTTTGTTGGTAGGGTGATGTCTCTGCTTTTTAGGATGCTGTCTAGATTTGCCATAGCTTTCCTCCCTAGGAGCAAGCGTCTTTTAATTTCTTTGCTGCAGTCCCCATCTGCAGTGATCTTGGAGCCCAGGAAAATAAAATCTGTCACTATCTCCATTTCTTCCCCATCTATTTGCCAGGAATTGAGAGGGCCGGCTGCCATGATCTTTGTTTTCTTGATGTTGAGTTTCAAGCCAACTTTTGCACTCTCCTCCTTCACCCGCATCAACAGGCTCTTTAGTTCCTCTTCACTTTCTGCCATTAGAGTGGTATCATCTGCATATCTGAGGTTGTTGATATTTCTCCCTGCAATCTTGATCCCAATTTGTGACTCCTCTAATCCCGCCTTTCTCATGATGTGCTCCGCATACAAGTTAAATAGGCAAGGCAACAGTATACAGCCTTGCCGAACTCCTTTCTCAATTTTGAACCAATCCGTGATTCCATGTTCAGTTCTCACTGTTGCTTCTTGACCTGCATATAAATTTCTCAAGAGACAAATAAGATGCTCTGGTATTCCCATCTCTTTAAGAACTTGCCACAATTTGTTGTACTCCACACAATCAAAGGCTTTAGCATAGTCAATGAAGCAGAAGTAGATGTTCTTCTGGAACTCCCTAGCTTTTTCCATGATCCAGCGTATGTTGGCAATTTGATCTCTAGTTCTTCTACCTCTTCGAAATCCTGCCTGTACTTCTGGAAGTTCTCGGTCCACATATTGCTGGAGCCTAGCTTGTAGGATTTTGAGCATAACTTTGCTAGCATGAGAAATGAGTGCAATGGTGCGGTAGTTTGAACATTCTTTGGCATTGCCCTTCTTTGGGATTGGAATGTAAACTGACCTTTTCCAATCCTGTGGCCATTGCTGAGTTTTCCAAATTTGCTGGCATATTGAGTGTAGCACCTTTACTGCATCGTCCTTTAAGATTTTGAATAGTTCAACTGGAATGCTGTCACCACCACTAGCTTTATTGTTGCTCAGACTTCCTAAGGCCCATTTGACTTCACATTCCAGGATGTCTGGCTCCAGGTCAGTAACTACCCCACTGTGGTCATCAGGGATGTTAAGCTCGCTCTTGTATAGTTCTTCTGTATAATTTTGCCACCTTTGCTTAATCTCTTCTGCTTCTGTGAGGTCCCTACCATTTTGGTCCCTTATCATACCCATCTTTGCATGAAACGTTCTCTTCATATCTCCAATTTTCTTGAAAAGATCTCTGGTCCTCCCCATTCTATTGTTTTCTTCTATTTGTTTGCACTGTTCATTTAAGAAGGCATTCTTATCTCTTCTAGCTTTTCTCTGGAATTCTGCATTCAATTGGGTGTATCTTTCTCTTTCTCCCTTGCCTTTCACTTCCCTTCTCTCCTTAGCTATTTGTAAAGCTTCCTCAGACAGCCATTTTGATTTCTTGCATTTCTTTTTCTTTGGGATGGTTTTAGTTGCTACCTCTTGTACAATGTCGCGAACCTCCGTCCATAGTTCTTCAGGCACTCTGTCTATCAGATCTAATTCCTTAAATCTATTTGTCACCTCTACTGTATATTCGTCGGGGATATGATTTAGTTCGTACCTGAGTGGCCTCGTGCTTTTCCCTACTTTCTTCAATTTAAGCCTAAATTTTGCAACAAGAAGCTCATGATCTGAACCACAATCAGCTCCTGGTCTTGTTTTTATTGCCTGTATAGAACTTTTCCATCTTTGGCTGCAGAGTACATAGTCAATCTGATTTCTGTGTTGACCGTCTGGTGATGTCCATGTGTAGAGTCGTCTCTTGGGTTGTTGGAAAAGAGTGTTTGCTATGACCATTGTATTCTCTTGACAAAATTCTACCAGCCTGTGCCCTGCTTCATTTTGTACTCCAAGGCCAAACTTGCCTGTTATCCCAGTTATCTTTTGGCTTCCTACTTTAGCATTCCAATCCCCCATGATGATAAGCACATCATTTTTTGGCGTTGCTTCTATAAGGTGTTGTAGGGCTTCATAGAACTGATCAACTTCATCCTCTTCAGCAGCAGTGGTTGGGGCATAGACCTGGATCACTGTGATGTTGAATGGTTTGCCTTGTATTCGAACTGAGATCATTCTGTCATTTTGGGGATTGTATCCCAAGACTGCTTTTCCTACTCTCTTATTGATTATGAAGGCTACTCCATTTCTTCTGTGAGATTCTTGTCCACAGTAGTATACCTGATGGTCATCTGAATTAAATTCACCCATTCCTGTCCATTTTAGTTCACTGATTCCTAAAATGTCGATGTTCAGTCTTCTCATTTCTTGTTTAACCACGTCCAGCTTGCCTTGATTCATGGATCTGACGTTCCAGGTTCCTATGGAATCCTACTCTTTGTGAAATTTACATTTGAACAGCATAACATATAGCTGGTTGTCTCGCAAGTTTTTAAGCACAACTTTCATCCATCTCACAGGCTCAACTATGTGTCTTGTATCTGTCAGCATGTCATCTAGGTAGAGGAACCACCAACTCTTGCACAGATATTCATGCAGCACTAAATTAAGTTTGTAAAGACACCAGAAACACCACTTAGCCCAAACATCATGATTAATTGGTCAAACTGCTGTACTGGAGTGTTGAAGTCTGTTTTCTATTCGTCTGCTTTCATATGGACTCTATGCTTCATGCTGGTCCAATTTAATGAACATTTTGCCCTTCCCCAAATGTCTCATTAGGTCTTTGATCAAAGGGAGTAGGTAGGCATTGTTTGTGGAAATCAAATTTAGCCATCTATAATCTCCACATAGTCTTAATGTGCTGTCTTTCTTCTTGGAAAGCAGCACAGGTACTGTCATATGAGAGGAGGAGGGCCAAATAAACTCTTGCTTGAGGGTTTTATCAATGAACTTTCTAAGTTCCATCATCTCTTTTAGACTCATGGAATACAAATATGCTGTGGACAAGGACACTCTTGACTTCAACTCTATTTCAGAGTTAGTTTTGTGACGAGGAGGCAGATTATTGCATTCCTTCTCAGCAAAAACCTCCCACAATTCCCAGTTCTTCTGTTGCTACCGCAGTTCATGTCTTCTCCACTGAGGTTGCTCAGTTCCTAGTCATTTCAACACCTTTTGCCCACAATGGGATTTGACCCTTGGATCCTGTAAAATTAGGACACATTCCTTCCAGTCAATGGTGGGGTTATGGATCTTCAATCAGTCCAGCACCAGAACCAGTGCAACTGGAATCAAACCTAACTACATGGTGTCTCAATGGCTCTAGTGTCCATTTCCACCGGCTCATGGGAAACAATTCCTTTCATCATAGATGGGTTTCCATCTATGAGTTCAAACAAGAAAGCCTGTTTGAGTTTCCTAAATTCAAATTCCAAACACACTACCAATGTGGGGTTAACCAAACTATGGCTACATCAAGAGTATATAATTCCATGTACAGTCACTTTGATCTCCTGCCACACTTTTTTTTAAAAGTCATTGGTACTAGCAAGAAAGATGCATTAGCATTCACCATAAGGATTGCACCCCTCCCCTCCTTAATCTGTGGCTGGGTGCCTTTCACAGCAGGTCTACTTTATTTCCTGCCAGCTGGCCAGGGTTGCCTTCTTCCTTGGAAGTAAACCCTTCATAGGTAGCCAGACTGGGCTCTGCCATCAGTGTGAGCAGCACAGTGGCTAGGCATCCACTGAATTGGCCCTTGCTCCTAGGATCTTCTGCCTGGCTAGGTTGATTCTTGGTGAATCTCACAGCAGTCACCATTGATTTGGGGGCTGGTGGAAGTCTTCTTAGGGCAGTCAGCCCCCCAAATAGCTTTCAGCTCCATACCCTAGGAACAATCCCTGCTGATGATATCACTTTCTATCAGTAGGCTCCACTTTCCTAGATACGTCAAAGTCTTTAGTGCCCCCATGCACTGAGGTCTAGGGCCCGATCCGTGGCACTGCATCATCAGCTTCACTTCATTCCGATTCTCCACTTCTCCAGCAAGGCGCACCCATCCTATAAGTGTATAAGGGTTGTTTGTCATCAAGGTCCACTGGATGATCTTGGTGTTCAGTCCATCTTGGAAGATCTGCACTTTCATGAACACGGTCCAGTCATGCATTTTACTCATGAGATAATACAGTCTCTGGCACAGTATACCCCTTGCTTGAGGAGTTACAGCTGAGCCCAGTCCCTTATCTCTGGAAATGGATGATTGAAAAATTCCTGCAGTGCCTGCATAAAGGTGTCAACCTCTCCCAGTTGGGGGGGCATCCATATTGAAAAGGTCCTCAATCAAATCAGGGGTCTCCCCTTCTAGCACTAAAACTGCACTCCTCATGCCTTATAATGATGGAGATTAAATGCTTAAGCTGTACCCAGTAACTACAAGAAAATAAGACTGAGTTTTTGAATGCAAGAGCCACATGTCAGACAGTGAACTGTTATTGTTATCATAGAATCAAAGAATCATAGAATCATAGAGTTGGAAGGGGCCATACAGGCCATCTAGTCCAACCCCCTGC
Organism: Paroedura picta; assembly: GCF_049243985.1. NCBI lineage: Eukaryota > Metazoa > Chordata > Lepidosauria > Squamata > Gekkonidae > Paroedura > Paroedura picta. Next base: position 7,504,750 of record NC_135369.1, read on the forward strand.
TCAACGCAGGGTCAGCCCAAAGCATCCTAAAGCACCCAAGAAAAATGTGTATCCAACCTTTGCTTGAAGACTGCCAGTGAGGGGGAGCTCACCACCTCCTCAGGCAGCCTATTCCACTGCTGAACTACTCTGACTGTGAAAAACTTTTTCCTGATATCTAGCCTGATATCGTTGTACTTGAAGTTTAAACCCATTACTGCGTGTCCTCTCCTCTGCAGTCAGCAGAAACAGCATCCTGCCCTCCTCCAAATGACAACCTTTCAAATACTTAAAGAGGGCTATCATGTCCCCTCTCAGCCTCCTTTTCTCCAGGCTGAACATTCCCAAGTCCCTCAACCTATCTTCATAGGGCTTGGTCCCTTGGCCCCAGATCATCTTCGTCGCTCTCCTCTGTACCCTTTCAATTTTATCTACGTCCTTCATGAAGTGAGGCCTCCAGAACTGCACACAGCTATTATCAAGCTATTGCATTTTACAAATTTGTGTTGCTTCTTAATAAAATATTAATAAATGTATATTTTAATCTCTTAATAAACCTATATTTTTATGTCTGTTTACACACACTTGCCTGGAGACCCACGAAATTAAGGCATGAGCTCCATGACTGAATGTGACTCTGGTATGTAGAATCATAGAATCATAGAATCATGGAGCTGGAAGGGTCCTCCTCAGTCATCTAGTCCAGCCCCCTGCACTGTGCAGGATACTCCCAACCCTCTCGCTCATCCACTGTCACCTGCCACCCCCTTGAACCTTCACAGAATCAGCCTCTCATCAGCCTGTATGTAAGCGCTATCTAAAAGGCAGAAATTCATTTTAAAAGGATCCTCCCTTTTCGCTTCTTTGAGTAAGGACTTCCCCTTGTCTGTATGGAATGTAAACTGTAACTCTTAGCACTTTCTGGCCCTGGACCAGCAAGAAAATCTGAACCCAGTATAAAAAAATGAGATTTGGAGGAGGAAATCCTCAAGCATTTCAATGCCCCCACGTTTATGCACTCTTCAGAAGCTGAGTGCTGTGCATCGTGGGTGGTTACAAGCTGTTAGATAGTAAGCTAGTTACTATCAGGCAGCTTTTCCATCCCCAAGCCCAAGATTTTGTTGAGGCTCTTGATCTACCCATCCTATCAGCTGTAGAATTTTCATGCAGGGTTCCTGGTACTCTATGTTATGCATGGCAGGATCCCTGCCTTATGCCTTGGCACACTGTACTCCTGAACCAATAGCGCAGCGCAACAGTCTAGACTTGGGAGCAAGCTAGACACAGGGCAGACCAAGTCACTCTGGCAGGGCAATATCAGAGCAGACTCCATCTTGAGAACCAGGACAAGCCCAGGCTTGCTCTCAGCTACAGGTTTGGAAATCCAGGTGCCTCCATAACCTACTCTTGACCCCCCCACCCCACCCCATTGTACTACTGATAGAGTGATTTGGTTCTAGCCAGTATGCCCCGGGGACCCTGGGCATATCTTTGTCTCTTGACTTAAGCCTGTCTGCCAGGGGAATCTCTTCCTCCAACACTTACAGCTAGCCCCATTGACACCCTGTAGCCATCCGGCTTAAGCCCATTAACTCTTTGTCTAGAGCCATTAACACCCATCTCCTGTCCTGGCCAGGACATTACCCTATGCAGTGACCCTGGACAGACCCCATCACATGCACACCGCATGTCCACTCGCATGCACACCGCATGTCCACCCACCTGCACCCCTCCTGTCCAATCACCTACACCACCCACACCCCTGTCCTAGGTTCTCTCCCCTTTGGGACCCCATAAAAATAGTGGCCCAAGACCGTCACTTTGAGTTTTTCCACCTTGGGGCCCTGATATCTCCCCAATGAAATATCCCTTCACGCAGGATGTGTAGCTGCTCTCTTGCCTCTCTACTCGACAGAAGGTAACTATACTGAACCTCTTTTCCCCACTCTATTACTTTCCCTATCCGAATGTATGTTAGTGTGTTAGTGTATGTTATGCTTTTTATTGTTTTTCTTACTTTAATAGTTATTTTTGCAACATATTGACTTGTCTACCTTGAGTCCTTTCACGGGTGTAATTTACCTCGTAGACATTGGCAAAGATCCTATAACTCTAAGTTACCCAACCTCTCACAAAGCTAAGCCAGTTGTTCCCCACAACTTGAACCCGCATGTCACAGGACGCATGGGAGAGCATTTCAGGTAACATCTATGGTGCTCTATCCCCGAACAATAGCTCTTCCCCACTTCTTAAGTGCTTTAAAATAAGAAATCGGATTTTTTTTTTGATGCAGGCAGAAGTTTTATTGGGAAAAAGAAAAGAGGGTGACATCATTTCCAGTTTCAAGGATGACAAACATACCTCATTTACTCATCAAACAGTGGCTTTTCTACTGCAAAGAGGTTTATAGGTTTCCGGTCTCAAAATCAACCTACGTTTAGGAAAATGAAGCTTACAGGAAAAAAAGAATACAAGGTGAGAGTAGAAAGAATGCAACGTGTTTGTGATCATACATGCTGAGTTCTTGTAAAGGGCCAACAAGTCCTGATTGGACATAGGAAGTGTCATCCTTTGTGCCATCCAAGTCTGCAAAGTTGTCAGCCGTCAATCCATTCCATGCTTTCCAGAAAGCCGTTTCATTCCCAGCCTTGTGAAGCTTAACAAGGACACAGGCGGCCACAAGGGGGACAGCCGGAACAGGCCGTGTACCCTCCCACACGGACGGGCTCGCAGGAGGCCGCGAGGACAACCCCAGGGATGACCACGGTAACAGGAGCTGGTTTGACCGTCACTTCCGATGGTGGGATTTGGTTGATGCAGGCGACACTGGCCCCGCTGGTGTTGCCGAGGCATCGGGCCGATGTCGAGTTACCGCAGCACGACGGGGGGCAGCACGGGCTGGGGCAGCAGCTCAAGGAGCCCAGGCCACCAGTAGGGTAGCTGCTGCAAGGGGGGCAGCAGGGACTGGGGCAGCAAGGCTGGGGGCAGGATGGGACGGCACAGGATGGGGGACAGCAGCAAGACATCTTGGAAAGGTAGAGGTGAGTCTGGAATTGCATAATGAAAGAATGGGAAATGTCAATGTGAAAGGTCAAGGAACAAACCCGTTCAAGTATAACCCATCTACCAGGGAGTAAATCCAATTCATCTCAGCAAGACTGTTGGGTACATGAATCAAAGAGAGTGAGCACCCTTTCCTTTGATGAACGGCTTGAGCCAATTCATCAAATCTTAATATTATAATCAAAATTAGGGTGTGTGGTTTTTGTTTGTTACATTGCAGTATTCAAGAGAAGGTCAAATCGAACATATTGCATGATTATTTGTTCTTCTGAAAACAATTCAGAGATTGTTTTTGGGGTTTTTTTGCATTTGAAAATAGCAAAGATGGATTTGAACCCAGTAGCACATTACAAATGTGAAGATAACTTCCTTCATCAGGTATCCGTAGCAAAACATGCTCTCTGGTTTCCACAATCCAAAAAGCTCATTTAATCCAGGATATTGATCTCTACTGTTTGTAAATCAACTGTGATTCTATCAGGCTGGAAGGCCTCAACTGGTCTTTGACAGCACCAATATAAGCAGCCTTTGAATGCATAGGACCATCTCAGGTTTCAAGCCCTGGAGAAGCAACATGCAATTTTCTAAATACATTTTTGACATCGACACCTGTCTATTTCCCAAAGAGACACCTGCACTTCCTCCTTTTATTCCTGTGCCTTGGAATCTCTCCAGTTGCCTTCTAATTCATATGCTGCTTTCAGTGCAAACATTCACAGGAGAGCCATGCCACTCATGGCATCAAAATGCTTTCCAAAGGAGGAACATTTGCAACTCCCTTCAAAACTTTCTGTCCTGTTTTCATAATGTATACATTATATACCACAGAAGTTCGAATGGACTTACCAAGAGCAGGAGGAGAAGAGGAGCAAGCAAGAGGTGCTAAGCAGAGTTGTGGAGATGGTTGCAGGTGGCAAGAGCTTTTATACCATCTTTGGGGAGCATTAAATGCATGACTCATTCCGAAGAGTTCAGTTTGTCGATTATTTCAATGGTGCCTATGGCATTCTGAAGGCGTTTAAACTCACATTACAGTGGGACAATATTATACCTTGTAGACGTCCCTCATCGTTCAATATTATAAGACTTGGTCAGAAGTTCTATGCAGGTTTACTTGCGTCAGATCAGGAATGAACCTGCGGCATCTCTTGGCCAACTGTGGTGGAAGCAAATTTCTGGCTTTGTCTGGAAGGCACAACATTTAATATTCCTATATTATAATTCGGCCTGACTCCAGAGTCCATGACCCACTTCAGACCCCAAGTTGCACAGATCCTTCTGGATGTCCCAGTGTTCCCCCTTGTCCTGAGTTGGGAACCTTTGTTGGAGTCAAAGTTTGTATACTTTGGCTACAGATCATCGTCTTTTCAAGAGGTCTGATACCACCACACTCCTCAACCTAGTGAAAATATCAGTTTTACCCTCCTTTGGGTTCCATACCCTCAGTTTTAACCTTCTTTGGGTTCCATACCCTCAGTTTTACCCTCCTTTGGGTTCCATACTCTCAGTTTTACCCTCCTTTGGTTTCCATACCCTCAGTTTTAACCTTCTTTGGGTTCCATACCCTCAGTTTTACCCTCCTTTGGGTTCCATACCCTCAGTTTTACCCTCCTTTGGGTTCCATACCCTCAGTTTTAACCTCCTTTGGGTTCCATACCCTCAGTTTTACCCTCTTTTGGGTTGCCACTTTTCAGGATTTGGTAGACTTGGTGTTAGTGGATTTCACTGGATTACAATTTATCTAGATCAATTTTGCAGTCCTATGCAGTCTGGACTGAGTGTTTGCCATGTTCCCTTCAATTTCCCAAGCCTGCCAAAGTAAACTGATAAAGCAGACAGCTCAAGATATGGACTGAACAGAGCCCATGCCACCAAAGGTCAGGAGATAGCAAGGAGGCCTCTAGGAACAAATTTACTGCAGGCCTCCTTGAGGTTGAAAAATTAGAATAACAAAGGTCAAGAAATTTCCCAGCAACCCTCGCTCTCTGGTCTACTATAGCTAAACAATGACAGCAAGTCCATGGCACCAGACTAAAAAATATAAATGCCCAGAAATACAGATAAAGGTAACGCTGACCATGAAAACATCACGGCAAGGACAGGTGATAGCAGTATCTAGACAGTGTCCCATCTCCAACACATCTCCAGGGTCTTAAAGGCCTTGAAAGTAACAGTTTTGATGGTTGAATCCCCCCAGCCAGCCATATCAGTTATCAAGACCTAAAACACCTAGGATGCATGGTAGGATCAGTCCAATTAAAAAGTGGTTCCAAAATTGTTGGAACAAAGCCACACACCAGCAAAAAAAAAACACATCATCTTAAGGAGTTATTGGAACTGGCAGGCTAATTTAGTAAATTTAATATGCCACAATAGCCAGCAGATGGACAGCCTGTGGAAGGGGTCTTTATGGACTACAGATAAGCATAATGCCTTTGTTCAAATGTGGCACACTTTAACACATGGTGTATCCTTCCAGAACCCATACCTCAACTGACATTTTCTATTGCTGACTGATGTTTCTGACATCAAGCTAGTAGCTATACTATCTCAAGTATACTATGGATGATATCACCAATGACCTAAACAGGCATTGGATAAAATCTTAACCTCAATATATCTCAAGCAGGAATGGCCCAATAATTTTTGTTCTCAACACAGGAGTCCAAGAGCATCATAGAATCCTTTTCTCCAGGCTGAACATTCCCAAGTCCCTCAAGCTATCTTCATAGGACTTGGTCCCTTGGCCCCAGATCATCTTCATCACTCTCCTCTGTACCCTTTCAATTTTATCTACGTCGATTTTATCTACGTCAATCAGAACCATTGAAAGTAGGATGCACCTTTGGTCAATGTATATAAACATTGGCACCACTTGAGCTCTACAGGGTCTGCAAGACAGAGCTCTTCCACCAGGCCTACGGTTGAGTCCAGTTGGACAATAACACCTAAATCTTGGGTTTCCTTCTCATAGTCTCTGCCCTCCTTTCTCCCTTCGATTACCCCTGAATCCAATATCTGACTGGTTGGTAATTATTATTGATCTTGACTGGTGCAACAGGGATTAATTGTGGCTTAATTTTTTAAACTTGTTTTTGGTAATTTATTGCCTTTACTGAGTTTTTAGACAGTAAACTAGTATGTCAGACTAGTATGTCTGAGAAGGGTGGTATATAAATCCCTAAATAAACTGCATCTCCAAAATAGGACATCAGCCAAGCACATGGGTATCCAGAAGAACTGGGTCATCCAGAAGGGTTTGTGTAGGCATCTTTGATACAATTTGGGGGCAATGGACCCTAGAGGCAGTTCAAATAATATTGTAATATTAAAATGTGTGCCTTCCAAGCAAAGCTGGAAATTTGCTTCCACCGTAGTCAGCAAGGAGAGGCCACAGGTTCATTCCTGATCTGACTCAAGTAAACTTGCACAGAACCTCTGTCCATGTCCTATAATAATGAAAGATGAGGGAAGACTCCAGGGTAAAATATGGCCGCACTGTAATAAACACCTTAAAAATGCCATAGGGAGCGTTGAAATGTACGACAAACTAAACCCTTAGAAATGCATTTAATGTTCCCCAGAGATGGTATAAAAGCTCTTGCCACCTGCTACCATCTCCACACCTCTGCTCAGCATCTCTTGCTTGCTTCTCTTCTTCCCCTGCTCTTGGTAAGTCCATTCTAACTTCTCATTGTATATGATATATACAATAAGAAAACATGACAGGATTTTTTTGAAGGAAATTGCAAATGTTCTTCCTTTGGAAAACATTGTGATGCCATCAATGGCATGTCTTCTCTCATGAATGTTTGCCTCAAGAGGAACGAATGAGGGCACCTGGAGAGATTTAAAAGGAGGAAGTGCAGGTAGCTCTTTAAGGAATAAACGGGTGTTGATGTCAAAAATGTATTTAGACGTTTGGTATCCTGGTTCTCTAGAGACTGTATCGTCATGGATTTACAGGCAGTATTTTTCATTGTTCCCAGATTACATTGGCCATTTGGAGTGTTGACTCGATGGCTTTGTACTCCACTCATGTCCGTCTACTCTTCTAACCCTTCCTCTCCATGGTCAACCACAATATCTCCAGGAAGTTCTATGCTCAGAATTGGCAAACCTATCTAAGATTTAATTTTGTTCTAACCTTTTGCATTTTGTATAATTGCATTCTGGCACTCCAGTTCGGATAACCGCTGCATGTCATTCAAGTTTTGCTCCCAACAGCTTCCAGTGTTGTTTAACCAACCTTTGCTTTCTGAAATTCACCACATATTGTCCATGACCTTTTCATGCCCAGAACGACTAGCACTGTCAGTACAGAAGTTCAGAGAATAATCTGAGGCCACCTTCAAAGGTGAATATTGTGTCCAGTAGCATATACTTCACTTTAATCTCCATTAGAGAATGAGAACAGAATCATAGAATAATGGAATAGAAGGGATCTCCTGGGTCACGTGCACTATGCAGGAAACTCACAACCCTGTCACTCATCCTCCGTAACCCACCACAACTTTTTTCTTGGATGCTTTAGGATGCTTAGGGCTGATCCTGCGTTGAGCAGGGGGTTGGACTATATGGCCTATACGGCCCCTTCCAACTCTAAGGTTCTATGATTCTATGATTTTATAAACCTTCACAGAATCAGCCTCTCCATCAGATGGCTATCCAGCCTCTGTTCCAAAATTTCTGTCTAAATATTTTCAGGGTTAATTGGTTCTAGATGTTCAATGAAGGGAGTTTTCTGAAATGTTAGTAATCCCCAATTCTGAGCCTCTATGGCCCTACTGGATTTGAATCTATATTAAAAAAGAAAAAAAGTCCCCCTCAAAAGTAAAAGTTTCCCACTTGTGTCATATTTTTAATCTGAAAAAAGCCCTAATTTCAGTTAAAGAGTTTAGGTTAGCTATTATTAGCTCAAGTCTTATGAAAGAGTACTCTCTACCACTCTATCTTTCTCTGTAAAGTTTATCCAACTGTCATGCTGATTTGCATTGGATTTATTCCTTGTAAGGCAGATTATACTTTAACTGGTTTGTTCCTCAACCTTTCACATTGACATTTCCCATGGTTCATTATTCAATTCCAGACTCACCTCTATCTTCCCAAGATGTCTTGCTGCTGTCCTCCATCCTGCGCTGTCCCATCCTGCCCCCAGCCTTGCTGCCCCAGTCCCTGCTGTCCCCCTTGCAGCAGCTACCCTACTGGTGGCCTGGGCTCCTTGAGCTGCTGCCCCAGTCCGTGCTGCCCCCCTTCATGTTGCGGTAACTCGACATCGGCCCGTTGCCTCGGCATCGCCCCTGGGGCCAGCGTCTCTTGCATCAACCAAATCCCACCATCTGAAGTGACGATCCAGCCTCCTCCAGTTACTGTTGTTGTCCCTGGGACTGTCCTCGCTGCCAGCTGTGAACCTCTGCGAGTGGGAGGGTACACGGCCTGTTCCGGCTGTCCCCCTTGTGGGCGCCTCTGTCCCTGTTAAGCCGGAAGAGGGGCTTCACAATGATGGGAATGACATGGCTACCTGAAAAAAACATGGAACGGATTGACAGCTGGCAACTTCATGGATTTAGGGGTCAGTAAGCATGACACTTCCTGTTTCAAATCATGATCTGCTGGTGCTTAACGAGATCTGAGAAGTCCATGACCACCAACTCTTTGTATTCTCTTTACTCTCACCTTGAGACCGACATCTTTACTTTATGGGCCTTCAAATGTTTCAGGGGTTTATAAAGATCTTCCTGCCTCAGTAATAACCTGCATGGGCAGTGGGAAAGCCACTGCTGGCTGAGTAAAAAAAAAAAAGTTATATTTCTTATCCCTAAAACTGGAAGCGATGTCACCCTCTCCCTTTTCTCCAATAAAGCTTTTGACTGCATCAAAAATTTTTTTTCGGATTCCGTTGTTTCTTATTTCTAAGAACTTGAAAAGTGGGGAGGGTTTTTTACTTGATAATATATCAAGGTTGACTCAGCCTTCCATACTTCCGAGGTTGGTAAAATGAGTACCGAGCTTGCTGCTGGGGGGTAAACGGTAATGACTGGGGAAGGCACTGGCAAACCACCCCGTATTGAGTCTGCCAAGAAAACGCTGGAGGGCGTCACTCCAAGGGTCAGATAGGACCTGGTGCTTGCACAGGGGATACCTTTACCTTTAATAGAGCGTCTTATGGCGCAGGGTGATAAGGCAGCCGACATGCTGTCTGAAGCTCTGCCCATGAGGCTGGGAGTTCGATTCCAGCAGCCGGCTCAAGGTCAACTCAGCCTTCTATCCTTCCGAGGTCGGTCAAATGAGTACCCAGCTTGCTGGGGGGTAAACGGTAACGACTGGGGAAGGCACTGGCAAACCACCCCATATTGAGTCTGCCATGAAAACGCTAGAGGCCGTCACCCCAAGCGTCAGACATGACCCGGTGCTTGCATAGCTTTACCTTTTAAATATATCACCAGAAAATCTACAGCCCATCAGGTGTCTTACATCAATTGCTTTGGCAAAAAGTTAGGGTATTTTTTTTTCCTGTGGGAAAAGTACATGTCTCATAGTCCAGGGTTTATTATCTAACCATCTAACAACCTGATACCTCCCATGATGCACAGCGCTCACCTTCCCAAATCTATTTTTCTGGACTCCAGCTCCAAAATTAGGATCCTTTCCAAGGGAATTCCTGCTGTTTAAATATCAGTTGCACATACAACAGAGTTGCATCCCAACAAGGAGTCCGGACCTTAACCCCATGGGTCCACAGTGGAAGTGTGTGAAAGCAAACAGACTACGGTAAAAATATACAAGGCATATTAGAAATATGATTTTATCTATACATATACCTGCCATGAGCCCCTTTGTGGGAGTGGCAGACTGTAAATCAAACATTAACCAATTTTGCCAGGAGGTGATTTGCCCTTGAGTAATCGGAATCAACACTCCAGTGTTCCACAACAAGATGGCTCACTGATAATAAACCAGAAGCAAGAAATGTTAGGGGCGAGCAGAAAATGTAGGTGTTTTTAAATAAGAGCAGGAAGAGATCCTTGGCCATACATCACAACAATTACCCCACCAGAAGAATAAACTTTGTGTGTGGGTTGGGAAGGAACTGCAGAGGAACACTTAATAACATAGCTTCAGCTTTCATAGGAAATCTAAGACCCCACATTTTCTGCATAATAATATGTATTTTTGCCCAGAACTTATAAACTTTTTCACATCTCCACCACATCACATTTCCAACATTTGTTATTACAATTTTTGGCAATTTTGGTGATCACTTTTGGTGTCACATACCACCTGTAAAACATTTTATACCAATTTTCTTTAAGTATTTGACTATTAGTATACTTTGGTATTCTAGACCATACTAGCTCCCATTGTTCCATTGTCACATTAGTCTCAATATTTTGCATCCATTTGATCATACATGGCTTAACCCGTTCCATTTCTGTCTCATACCTTAATAACAATTTATATATTTGGCCGACGGCAGCAAGACTAGAATTGGCCAAGAAATGGAAAACGCAAGAACTACCCTCGATAGAAGACTGGCTGAATAAGTTAGCTGATTTTGCCAAGATGGCCAAACTGACACTGATAGTCCACGGAAGAACAGAAGAGGCCTTTCAAGAACAATGGGGCCCTTATCTGAACTATTTAAGAAAATAATACAAAAGGGGATTGAAAGAGCATAACCTTTCTTTTTTCTGTACTAACAATGTAGATTGCATGTATTTCAATATCTTTAATCCTGGAAAATAAAAATAAAAATCTTATAAAAAAAAAATTACCCCACCAGAAGAGTTGGTGTGAGTCTCATGGCATCCTATCCCATATAAACAATGGCCTGCAGTTCAGCAAAAATACAAAGAAATGTTGCAGTTGGGGATCAGAACTATGACAAAGTGATTGCCACAGCCAAATAGTATTCAGGAGGTTAACTTCAGGACCAAATGTAATGTCTACGGTGGGCCCTGGACAGACTACCTGATGAAACACATTGACATGTGCGAAAAGGATCTAGGAGTCTTAGTAGGCCATATATTGAACATGAGACAGCAATGTGACTCAGTGGCTAAAAAGGCCAATGGGATTTTGGGCTGTATCAAACGGAGTATAGTGTCAAGTTCATGGGAGGTGATGGTACCGCTTTACTCTGCTCTGGTTCAGCCTCACTGTCCTGGAGAAGGGCAAATCCAAGAAAGAGAAGAGATGGGGTTGACCACATTGGGCCTGCAAAGCGACACTGGATGTGAACCTATTGCAACACACCAGGCAGAGGCCAAGTTCGGACAGATAAAGGGTGTGAAATTCCCAGGCCTGCCCAAGGACCAGTCTGTGAGGTGGTGTTGCATGATGCAAGTGATTGGTAATAAGTTATAGACAAATTTTATAGGTGAGTTCGCATGTGAGGGAAACAGTGTGGGAGTATTCTGTACTCTGCTCTGGTTCAGCCTCACTTGGAGTCCTGTGTTCAGTTTTGGGCACCCCAGGTGAAGAGGGATATTGACAAACTGGAATGTGTCCAGAAGAGAAAGACAAAGATGGTGAGGAGTTTGGACCAAGACGTATGAAGAAAGGTTCAAGGAGCTTGGTCTGTTTAGCCTAGAGAGGAGATGACTGAGAGGGGATCTGATAATTATCTTCAAGTATTTAAAAGGTGCCATATAGAGGATGGAGCAATTTGTTCTCTCTTGCCCCAGAGGGACAGACCAGAACCAATGGGATGAAATTAATTCAAAAGAAATTCCACCTAAACCTCCGGAAAATGTTCCTGACAGAGCGGTTTCTCAGTGGAATAGGCCTCCTCGGGAGGTGGTGGGTTCTCCATCTTTGGAAATTTTTAAACAGAGGCTAGATAGCCATCTGACGGAGAGGCTGATTCTGTAAAGTCAAAGGGGTGGCAGGTTACAGTAGATGAGCGATTGGGATGTGAGTGTCCTGCAAGTGCTGGGGGTTGGACTAGATGACCCATAAGGTCCCTTCCAACTCTTCTATGATTCTATGATTCTATGATACAACATTCTTCCTCTTGCCTCTAGACCTCACACAGGGCTGTTGGCAGGGCCTGACGCATCTCAATGACAAAGAGAAAATGACTTTTGCAAAATATGAAGCCAGCCATTTTCAAACTTTTAAACATGAAGCAACCCCTAAAGTTTACTTCATGCTTCAAGTAATGGAAACGATGTCAGCTGACCATGTTTACAGTGTGCCTGGCATCACTAAAAATATAAAATGGTTGTTAAATAAGAAGTCAGTTTCATTTTTCATGTGTGCAATGCCTTATTAGTTATTAGTTATTGGTGTAGTGGTTAGTTTGGTGTAGTGGTTAGGAGTGTGGACTTCTAATCTGGGTTCGATTCCTCACTCCCCCACATGCATCCAGCTGGGTGACCTTGGGCTCGCCACGGCACTGATAAAACTGTTCTGACCGAGCAGTGATATCAGGGCTCTCTCAGCCTCATCCACCCCACAGGGTGTCTGTTGTGGGGAGAGGAAAGGGAAGGCGACTATAAGCTGCTTTGAGCCTCCTTTGGGTAGGGAAAAGCGGCATATAAGAACCAACTCTTCTTCAGAGAAGAAATTCTGAGAGGGAAAAATTGGAAGGAGTTAATGGGGAAATGAAGCAAATTCAGTTCTCGCCTCCCATTCATTTTCTTTTGAGTGAATTAAACAGGCCACTGCAGACTAGACATATATATCTCCCTCTAACTGGAGTAACCCTGGTTGAGAATGGCAGCATCAAGACTCATATCTTGCTGCCTTTGATAATCTAGGCATTAGTAGGCTATACTGGGGTCAGGATTTTCCTTAATTGATGATATACTAATCTGTAGTCCATTGTGGATTACAAGTCCTATTTGTTTGATGAGTTCACATCCTTTCTTGGAAATATAGTTACTCAACTGGGGTCAAAGTTTACATACATTGTCAACAGATCATTCTCTTTTCAAGGGGTCTGATGCCACCAAACTCCTCGGCCTGGGGCAAATATCAGTTTTTATAGAATCATAGAATTATAGAGTTGGAAGGGGCCATACTGGCCATCTAGTCCAAACCCCTGCTCAATGCAGGATCAGCCCAAAGCATCATAAAGCATCCAAGAAAAGTGTGTATGCAACCTTTGCTTGAAGACTGCCAGTGAGGGGGAGCTCACCACCTCCTTAGGCAGCCTATTCCACTGCTGAACTACTCTGACTGTGAAACATTTTTTCCTGATATCTAGTCTATATCGTTGTACTTGTAGTTTAAACCCAGTGATCCCCAACCTTTTTCCGGCTGGGGACCGGCGGGGCAAGTGCCCCGCCCGCACAGAGTGCATGCGCGCTCGTGCCCGCGCAGCGCGCATGCGTGGCGTGGCCCTGATTCCCTCCCCCCCCTGCAGTAAGAAGCTTCCCGGGTCGCAAGCTTGCAGCCCGGGGAAGTTTTTTACTGCGGGGGGGCGGGGAGAGGGAACCGCGGCCCGGCACCCTGGCCTTCGCAGCCCAGCACCAGGCCGCCGACCACAGGTTGGGGACCACTGGTTTAAACCCATTACTGCGTGTCCTTTCCTCTGCAGCCAATGGAAACATCATCCTGCCCTCCTCCAAGTGACAACCTTTCAAATACTTAAAGAGGGCTATCATGACCTCTCTCAACCTCCTTTCCTCCAGGCTGAACATTCCCAAGTCCCTCAACCTATCTTCATAGGCCTTGGTCCCTTGGCCCAAAGATCATCCTCATCGCTCTCCTCTGTACCCTTTCAATTTTAGCTACGTCCTTCTTGAAGTGAGGCCTCCAGAAGTGCACACAGTACTCCAGGTGTGGTCTGACCAGTGCCGTATACAATGGGACTATGACATCTTGTGATTTTGATGTGTTTTGAGTTCCATAGGGTTACTGCCTCCTTTCAGGATTTTGTAGACTTGGTGTTAGTGGATTTCACTTGATGAACAATTGTCTAGATCAATTAATTATTTATTTATTTATTTATTTTTTTATATACCACCCTCCCCTGGAGGTTTAGGGTGGTTTACATAAAACACAGAAAACAATACAAGGAAGTTAGTTTTTCCATAACACGTAGATAACCACCACAGGTCCAGGGGCAGAACACATGAATGGATTTCTGGCAAGGAGGCAGCAGGGCCCCTGTAGATGTTGTTCATTTTGTTTGGTCTCAACCAGATACCGGGTGGAAGAGCTCCCTTTTGCACGCCTTGCAGAACTGTTTTAGCTCTGATCTCCTCAGCAATCTCAGGCAGCCTGGAGTGGGTGTTCGCCATGTTCCCTTCAATTTTCCCCAATAAACAGACTCTTGGTTGAAGAAATCACTTTAATGAATGGTTACCAAAACAGGTACATGGATTTTTTTTCTTGAAACTGAAGTAAGCACAAGCCAAACTACCCATATTGCTTCCCCAAAGCTCACCTCTTAGGCATCTTTTGGTGTCAAAAACCCAGGAGCTATAATTCAGTGTCCCCACAACCCAAGCCTGCCAACTGTGGTGGAAGCAAATTTCTGGCTTTGTCTGGAAGGCACAATGTTTAATATTCCTATATTATAATTTGGCCTGACTCCAGAGTCCATGACCCACTTCAGACCCCAAGTTGCACAGATCCTTCTGGATGTCCCAGTGTTCCCCCTTGTCCTGAGTTGATAACCTTTTTTGGAGTCAATATTTGTATACTTTGGCTACAGATCATCGTCTTTTCAAGGGGTCTGATACCACCACACTCCTCACTCTAGTGAAAATATCAGTTTTACCCTCCTTTGGGTTCCATAGGATTACTGCCACTTTTCAGGTTTTGGTCGACTTGGTGTTAGTGGATTTCACTGGATTACAATTTATCTAGATCAATTGTGCAGTCGTATGCAGTCTGGACTGAGTGTTTGCCATGTTCCCTTCAATTTCCCAAGACTGCCAAAGTAAATTGATAAAGCAGACAGCCCAAGATATGTACTGAACAGAGCCCATTCCACCAAAGGTCAGGAGATAGCAAAGAAGCCTCTAGGAAGAAAATTACTGCAGGCCTCCCTGAGGTTGAAAAATTTGAATAACAAGGGTCAATTAATTTCCCAGCTGCCCTTGGTCTCTGGTCTAGTACACCTAGTCTCTGGTCTAGTACAGCAAGTCCATGAGACCAGACTAAAAAGTATAAATGCACCACAAATACAAATAAAGGTAACACTGACCATGAAAACATCATAGAAAGGACAGGTGACCACAGCATCTAGTCAGTGTCCCATCTCCAACACATATCCAGGGTCTTATAGGCTTTGAAAGCAAAAAAAATGATGGCTTATTCCCCAAACCTAGCCATATCAGTTATAGTTCCTGATAACACCAAGGATTCATGGTAGAATCAGTCTAATTTAAAAATGGTTCAAAAATTGTTGGAACAAAACCTCACACACTGGCAACAATGCATTATCTCAAGGAATTATTGGAACTGGCAGGGTAATATAGTAATTGTATACCTCATTTTGCCACAAAAGCCAGCAGATGGACAGCCTGTGGAAAGGGCCTTGATGGAATACAGATAAACAAAGAGCCTTTGACCAGTTTGGTATAGTGGTTAGGATTGCGGACTTCTAATCTGGCATGCCAGATTCGATTCTGCACTCCCCCACATGCAACCAGCTGGGTGACCTTGGGCTCCCCACGGCTCTGATAAAACTGTTCTGACCGGGCAGTGATATCAGGGCTCTCTCAGCCTCACCCACCCCACAGGATGTCTGTTGTGGGGAGAGGAAAGGGAAGACGATTGTAAGCCCCTTTGAGCCTCCTTTAGGTAGAGAAAAGTGGCATATAAGAACCAACTATTCTTATTCTTCTTTATCACATGGTGTGTCCTTCCAGAACCCATACCACAACTGACATTTCCTATTGCTGACTGATGTTTCTCACATCTAGCTAGGAGCTGTACTATCTCATGAATAGGATGGATGAGACCACCACCAACCTAATCAGGCATTAGATAAAATCTTGGACCTCAGTATATCTCAAGCAGGAATCTCCCAATATCAGCACAGCACAATCTCAGGACAGCAGTCCATGGGCATCAGACCCCTTGAAAGAAAAATGATTCTTTGGTCAATGTATATAAACATTGGCACCGCTTGAGTTCAACAGGGCCTGCAAGAGGGTGCTCATTCACCAGGCCTACGGTTATGACCAGTTGGCCAATAACACCTAAATCTTGGGTTTCTCTCCCATGGGCTGTGCTCTCCTTTCTCCTTCCACTCACCCTGAATCCAATATTGGACTGGCTGGTAATTATTATTGTTCTTGACCGGTGCAACAGGAATTAATTGTGGCTTAATTTTTTTAATCATTTTTGGTTATTTACTGCCTTTACTGAGTTTTTAGATTGTAAACTAACATGTCTGAGAGGGGTGGTATATGAATCCCTAAATAAATAAAGGGCTACCCAGGTCCACCTGTCTCCGGGGGTGGGAACCCAGACTCACCCGAGCCTGACAACCAGACTGCATTGCTGACTGCAGATGACCCACCCCCCCCCAACTGGAGACGCTGAACCTGTACTTGCAAGGAAGGCTGGGGGGACCGCAGCAGCGAGGGACCGCTCGAAGCTCAGGGATGTGCGGGCTGCCCAGCCAGAACCAGAACCGCAGGCTAGCAGAAGAGGCCGGATCAGGGCTGGATGCCGAGGCGGGAAGCAGGGCGGGTCGAGGCCGAGTGGCAGGATGGGTCTGCTTGCAGCTGAGCTAACAAAGAGGGTGGGGCTGAGGCACATCATGTTGGATGGAACTGAGAGCAGAGGGCAGGGTTTTTGACACCTCAGGTGCTGCAAGGGCCAGGAAGAGGAGGGGGGGGAGCACATAAAAGACACACAGGGGGATGGGATGATGGAGCTGATGATGGGAAGTGAGGTGGCAGACTGTATATGAAGGAGAAATAAATGACACAATAGATAGCTTACAAAAAGGATTCTTGTGCTTTATTGACCCTGGACGTTCCTGATAGAGTAGACCGCAAGGGGGAGGGGGAGTGCAAACAACTCGGAAGACTCAGATTCCAGTCTAGAGTGGAATAACCCCTCGCCCCCAACAGTCTGGAGGGGTTTGTCGACCTGCATCTCGGACGTAGGGGCTAGACCACCCCACGAAGACAGGCCAGGACTGGGGCACCAGCATAAGCATGACAACAGCATCTCCAAAATTGGACATTGGCCAAGCACATGGTTATGCAGAAGCACTGGGGCATCCAGAAGGGTTTACGCAGGCATCTTTGATGCAGCTTGGGGACAATGGACCCCAGAGGCAGGCCAAATAATATTGTAACATTAAAATGTGTGCTTACCAAGCAAAGCTGGTAGTTTGCTTCTACCGTAGTCAGCCAGGGTAGGCCGCAGGTTCATTCCTGATCTGACTCAAGTAAACTTGCATAGTACTTTTGGCCATGTCCTATGATACTGAAAAATGAGGGAAGACTGCAGGGTAAAATATGGTCTCACTGTAATATGAGGTTAAACACCTTAAACATGCCATAGGGAAGGTTGAAATATTCAAAAAACTAAACCCTTAGAAATGTGTCATACACTTAATGCTCCCCAAAGATGGTATAAAAGCTCTTGACACCTGCCACCATCTCCACAACTCTGCTTAGCATCTCTTGCTTGCTCCTCTTCTTCTCCTGCTCTTGGTAAGTCCATTCTAACTTCTCAATGTATATGATGTATGCAGTAAAAAAAATGACAGAATGTTTTGGAAAACATTTTGATGCCATCAGTGGCATGTCTTCTTTCATCAATGTTTGTCTCAAAAGGAACGAAAGAAGGCACCTGGAGAGATTGCAAGGGCCAGATTTAAAAGGAGGAGGTGCATGTGGCTCTTTGGGGAATAGACAGGTGTTAATGCCAAAAATGTATTTAGAATTTTGGTATACTGGTTCTCTAGAGACTGTATCATTATGGATTTACAGGCAGTATTTGTCATTGTTCCCAGATTGGAGTGTGGACTTGATGGCCTTGCACTCCACTCATGTCTTTCCACTCTTCTAACTCTTCCTTCTCCATGGTCTACCACAATATCTCCAAGAAGTTCTATGCTAGGAATTTGCCAACCTATCTAAGATTTAATTATTTTCCTTAACTGTTGCTTTTTGTATAATTGCATTCTGGCACTCCAGTTTGGATAACCTCTGTAATTCACTAACGTTTAGCTCTCAAGAGCTTCCAGTGTTGTTTGACCAGGCTTTGCTATCTGAAATAGACCTCATGGTGTCCATGACCTTTTCATGCCCAGAAAGACTAGCATTAATGGTATGGAAGTTGACATAATAATCTGTAAAGGTAAAGGTAAAGGTATCCCCTGTGCAAGCACCGAGTCATGTCTGACCCTTGGGGTGACGCCCTCTAGCGTTTTCATGGCAGACTCAATACGGGGTGGTTTGCCAGTGCCTTCCCCAGTCATTACCGTTTTACCCCCCAGCAGCAAGCTGGGTACTCATTTTACCGACCTCGGAAGGATGGAAGGCTGAGTCAACCTTGAGCCGGCTACTGGGATCGAACTCCCAGCCTTATGGGCAAAGCTTTCAGACGGCTGCCTTACCACTCTGCGCCACAAGAGGCTCATATAATAATCTGAGGCCTCCTCAAATGTGAATTTTGTGTCCAGTAGCATATACTTCACTTTATTCTCTATTGGAGAATGAGAACTGACTTAATTTGTTCCAGTTATGCAATGTAAGGAGTTTTGCGTTTCATAGGTTTGCAATACCTGATTCTTAGCTTCTAAGTCACTACTGGATTTGAATCCATATTTGTTACATTAAAATAGAAATAACTCTCCCCAAAAAATTTTCCCACTTGCGTCATTTTCAATCTGAAAAAAAGCTCTTATTTCAATTTAAGTGTTTAGGTTAGCCATTATTAGCTCAAGTCTTATGACGGGTTATACTTTAACTGGTTTGTTCCTCAGCCTTTCACATTGACATTTCCCATTGTTCATTGTTGAATTCCAGACTCACCTCTATCTTCCCAAGATGTCTTGCTGCTGTCCTCCATCCTGCGCTGTCCCATCCTGCCCCCAGCCTTGCTGCCCCAGTCCCTGCTGTCCCCCTTGCAGCAGTTACCCTACTGGTGGCCTGGGCTCCTTGAGCTGCTGCCCCAGTCCGTGCTGCCCCCCTTCATGCTGTGGTAACTCGACATCAGCCCGTTGCCTTGGCATCGCCCCTGGGGCCAGCGTCTCTTGCATCAACCAAATCCCACCATCCGAAGTGACGATCCAGCCTCCTCCAGTTACTGTTGTTGTCCCTGGGACTGTCCTCGCTGCCAGCTGTGAACCTCTGCGAGTGGGAGGGTACACGGCCTGTTCCGGGTGTCCGCCCTGTGGGCGCCTCTGTCCCTGTTAAGCTGGAAGAGGGGTTTCACAATGATAGGAATGACATGGCTACCTGAAAAAAACACGGAACGGATTGACAGCTGGCAACTTCATGGACTCAGGGTTCAGTAAGCATGACACTTCCTGTTTCAAATCATGATCTGCTGGTGCTTAATAAGATCTCAGAAGTCCATGACCACCAACTCTTTGTATTCTCTTTACTCTCACCTTGAGACAGACATCTTTACTCTATGGGCCTTCAAATGTTTCAGGAGTTTATAAAGATCTTCCTGCCTCAGCAATAAGCTGCATGGGCAGTGGGAAAGCCACTGTTGGCTGAGTAAAAAAAAAAAAAGTTATATTTGTTATCCCTAAAACTGTAAGTGATGTCATCCTCTCCTTTTTTCTCCAATAAAGCTTCTGACTGCATCAAAATTTGTTTTTTGGATTCAGTTGCTTCTTTTTTCTAAGAACTTGAAAACTGCGGATGTGTTATTGTTAATTGTTAATATTGTTAATATACCACCAGTAGCCATGCACAGAAATTCTACATCCCATCAGGTGGGTTACATCAATTGCTTTGGCAAAAAGTTAGAGGGGGTTTGTGGGGAAGATGCATGTCCCACAGTCCAGGGTTTATTATCTAACAACCTCACACCTCACATGATGAACAGCAATCAGCTCCCCAAGGCTGCATAAATCTATCTTGCTGGATTCCAGCTCCTAAATTAGCATCCTTTCAAAGAGAATTCCTGCTGTTTAAATATTAGATGCACACACATCAGAGTTGCATTCCAATGAGTCCAGACCTTAATCCCATGGGTAAACAGTGGGAGTGTGTGAAAGCAAATAGACTTCTGTAAAATTATAGAAAGCATATAAGAAATATGAATTTATATATACCTTACATGAGCCACTCTGTGGGAGTGGCAGACGATAAATCAAACCATCAACAAACAAATTTGCAAGCAACACTGTTCTCTCAAATCAAATAACATGATAATAACAGCTACTTTACCGCCTCAAACATGAATCTTGCATCTGAAGCCTCAAGATCATTCTTATTCGTCCCCCTCCCTACATATGGCTCCTTGCACAGTAACTAGGTATAGTAGCTCTTGGCAAGTAATGCCAGCCTCCAGGTGGAACCTGGGGATCTCCTGGAATTACAGCCCATCTTCAGTTTACGGAAATCAGTTTCCCTGAAGAAAATTGATTTTTGGAGGGTATACTGAGTCATAGAATCATAGAATCATAGAGTTAGAAGGGGACATACAGGCCATCTAGTCCAACCCCCTGCTCAATGCAGGATCAGCCCTAAGCATCCTAAAGCATCCAAGAAAAGTGTGTATCCAACCTTTGCTTGAAGACGGCTAGTGAGGGGGAGCTCACCACCTCCTTAGGCAGCCTATCCCACTGCTGTACTACTCTGACTGTGAAATGTTTTCCTTATATCTAGCCTATATCGTTGTACTGGTATCTAGCCTATATCGTCATCACCTGATTGAATCCCTTAAACTGCAACTGCCTTCTTACAGACATTTTTTGTTGATGGGACTATCAGAAGAAATTCCGAGATGGAAGAAATGGAAGAAGTTAATGGGGAAATGAAGAAAATTCAGTTCTTGCTTTCCATTCCTTTTCTATTGAGTTTGAATTAAACAAGGCCACTGCAGACTAGACATATATATTTCCCTCCAACTGGAGTAACCCTGGTTAAGAATGCCAGCCTCAAGACTTATATCAGTTTAAGTTAATGCCCTTTGGCCTGCATGGGACTACTTCCACTTTCCTGCATTTGGTAATCTAGCATTAGTATACTATACTGGATCAGGATTTGCCTATATCGATGATATATTAATCTGCAGTCCAAACAGCAGTCCACCTCCAACACATCCCAGGGTTTATAAACTTTAGAAGTACCAGGACTGATGGCTAATTTCTCTCCCCCCCCACACACACACACATACACCTCCCCCCAAAACGTATTGGCTTTGAAGAACAAAATACCTATGATTCATCATTGGAACAGTCGAATTAAAAATTGGTTCCAGAGAAGATAACATTATTGGAATAAAGTCACACACCATCAACACAGCATCATCTGAAGAGTTTCTAGGACTTGGCAGGCTATTGTAATAAATGTATACCTCATTTTACCACCACACAACTTCTTATGATGGAAAAAAAGATAAACAGAGCACCTTTGCACAAATGCAGTACAGCTTATCATGTGGTGTGACCCTCCAGAACTCAGCATTCAACTGCCATTTTCTAGTATAGACTGATTCTGGGAGTTGTACTATTTCATGAAATGGATGGAAAGAATGATGCATTCTGTTCCTGAGCAGGTCATTACAACCTGAAGAACTACACAATTCCACAATACGGGGAAAAATACTAGATACGAACTGAGCAATAATACCATTGCAGTACCTTTTGCCTTTTAATTCTATGATCCGACATCAGCTGAGATGCCAACATCTCATTGTGGATTACATGTCCCACTTGTTTTTTATGAAGTAACCGAGAATCAGCAGCCAAGGGACTGGGGTTTAAGACATGGTCCCACCTCATCTGGACCCACCTCAAGCGACCAACCACTATGAAGATAGGTTGAGGGACTTGGGAATGTTCAGCCTGGAGAAAAGGAGGTTGAGAGGGGACATGATAGCCCTCTTTAAGTATTTGAAAGGTTGTCACTTGGAGGAGGGCAGGATGCTGTTTCTGTTGGCTGCAGAGGAGAGGACACGCAGTAATGGGTTTAAACTTCAAGTACAACGATATAGGCTAGATATCAGGAAAAAAATTTTCACAGTCAGAGTAGTTCAGCAGTGGAATAGGCTGCCTAAGGAGGTGGTGAGCTCCCCCTCACTGGCAGTCTTCAAGCAAAGGTTGGATACACACTTTTCTTGGATGCTTTAGGATGCTTAGGGCTGATCCTGCGTTGAGCAGGGGGTTGGACTAGATGGCCTGCATAGCCCCTTCCAACTCTATTATTCTATGATTCTATGACTTTCTGGGGGACAAACCCTTTCCACATGCAATTAAGGCCATGTCCCTTATGTCAGCAGCATCTTATTCACCAAGGCTGCAACAGAGTCCAGGGAGCCAGGCTTCAGTAGATGAGGCCAGACTAGGAACAGAGTCAGCAGGAGACCAAGGGGGAGCAAACAGCCCAGGAGCAGTACCAAGGAATATGGTGGCATACCCTTAAGCAAGTGAATATAATCTTTGGAATCACCTGAGCTCTTATACTCTTGCTTTAAATAATATTGTTACCAGAGAGGTCCCCATGCTCTGTGGGTAAAGGAGATGAGTACATAGAAATATGTTTCTGCATTTAGATGCTGCCTAAATTTAGAATACTTGATTGAAATACACTTTCTGATCTGGGGGTAGAAGGGAAAAACACCACACAGCAAATCACACCAAGGAAAGGATGATATTCTATTGCCTCCATGCTTGAGAAAAGGAATATATGAGTGAGTTCACCCACAGTTGGAAGGCAATAAAAAGGTAAAATTTAATAACTTAAACTTTTGGGAACCAAAAGTAAAAGGATTCAGATGTCTTTATACTAACGCCCGAAGCATGGGCAATAAAAAGGAAGAGCTGGAACTTCTCATGCTGGTGGAAAGGTATGATCTAGTAGGCATCACAGAAACTTGGTGGAATGATTCTCATGACTGGAATGTAATGGTGGATGGATATGAACTGTTCAGAAAAAACAGAATAGATCGAAGAGGTGGAGGAGTGACACTGTATGTGAAGAAAGGGCTTACCTGTCAGGAAATTCTAGTGAAGGAGAGCATATCTACAGTGGAAAGCATCTGGGTGAAAATAAGCGAGGGGAAAACAAACAGTGTGGTGGTTGGTGTCTGCTACCGACCGCCTGACCAACGAGTGGATGTGGATGCTGCACTTTGTGAGCAGCTTGAGAAAATATCCAAACGGCAGGACCTTGTCATCATGGGTGACTTCAATTTCCCAGATGTGTGCTGGGAAACAAACTCTGCGAAGCGTCCTCAGTCATGCAAGTTTCTGACCTGCCTGGCTGACAATTTCATTTATCAAATGGTAGATGAACCCACAAGAGGTTCAGCCATACTGAATACTGACCAACAGACAAGAGTTGGTGGATGAGGTGAAGGAGGTGGGGACCCTAGGGGGAAGTGACCATGTCCTCATAGAATTCCTTTTGAGATGGGGAGCCAAGGAAGCTTGTAGCCAAACGCGGATGTTGGATTTTCGTAGGGCAAACTTTAATAAACTCAGAGACATGATGAGTGTCATACCATGGACGAGAATGCTGGAAGGGGAGGGAGCATGTGAAGGGTGGGCGCTACTCAAACAAGAGCTATTGCATGCTCAATCAATGACTATTCCAGAAATATGAAAACACTGCAGGAACTCTAAGAAGCCTATTTGGATGAACAGAGAACTTCAAGAGGAACTAAGAAAGAAAAGGAAAATGTTCAGGAAATGGAGGGAAGGACAGAGCTCTAAAGAAGAGTACCTACAGGTTACTAGGCACTGTAGATCAATCATCAGAAAGGCCAAAGCTGAGAGTGAGCTAAGATTGGCCAGGGAAAACCATTGCAACAAGAAAAGATTTTTCAGTTATGTGAGGAGCAAATGTAAAATAAAGGAGGCAATAGGCCCACTGTTGGGTGTGGATGGGCAAACTCTAACGAAAGATGCAGAGAAAGCAGAAAAGCTTAGTGCCTATTTTACATCTGTTTTTTCCCACAGGTCAAAGTGTTTAGGCACATCTAGAGATGGCTGTAGCCAAAGGATAGTGTCTGGGTGGCAGGTTAACATAGATAGAGAGGTTGTCGAGAGGCATTTAGCTGCACTGGATGAGTTCAAATCCCCTGGTCCAGATGAAATGCACCCGAGAGTACTCAAAGAACTTTCCAGAGAACTTGCACAGCCCTTGTCCATCATCTTCGGAACCTCTTTAAGGACTGGAGATGTCCCAGAGGACTGGAAAAGAGCAAACGTTATTCCGATCTTCAAAAAAGGGAGGAAGGATGACCCGGGAAACTACAGACCAGTGAGTCTGACCTCTGTTGTGGGGAATATAATGGAGCAGATATTAAAGGGAGCGATCTGCAAACATCTGGAGGAGAATTTGGTGATCCAAGGAAGTCAGCATGGATTTGTCTCCAACAGGTCCTGCCAGACCAACCTAGTTTCCTTTTTTGACCAAGTAACAGGTTTGCTGGATCGGGGAAATTTGGTTGATGTCATTTACTTGGATTTTAGTAAAGCTTTTGACAAGGTTCCCCATGATGTTCTGATGAATAAGTTGAAGGACTGCAATCTGGATTTTCAGATCGTTAGGTGGATAGGGAATTGGTTAGAGAACCGCACTCAAAGAGTTGTTGTCAATGGTATTTCATCAGACTGGAGAGAGGTGAGTAGCGGGGTACCTCAGGGTTCGGTGCTCGGCCCGGTACTTTTTAACATATTTATTAATGATCTAGATGAGGGGGTGGAGGGACTACTCATCAAGTTTGCAGATGACACCAAATTGGGAGGACTGGCAAATACTCCGGAAGATAGAGACAGAGTTCAACGAGATCTGAACACAATGGAAAAATGGGCAAATGAGAACAAGATGCAATTTAATAAAGATAAGTGTAAAGTTCTGCATCTGGGTCAGAAAAATGAAAAGCATGCCTACTGGATGGGGGATACGCTTCTAGGTAGCACTGTGTGTGAATGAGACCTTGGGGTACTTGTGGATTGTAAACTAAACATGAGCAGGCAGTGTGATGCAGCGGTAAAAAAGGCAAATGCCATTTTGGCCTGTATCAACAGAGGCATTACATCAAAATCACAAGATGTCACAGTCCCATTGTATACGGCACTGGTCAGACCACACCTGGAGTACTGTGTGCAGTTCTGGAGGCCTCACTTCAAGAAGGACGTAGATAAAATTGAAAGGGTACAGAGGAGAGCGACGAAGATGATCTGGGGCCAAGGGACCAAGCCCTATGAAGATAGGTTGAGGGACTTGGGAATGTTCAGCCTGGAGAAAAGGAGGTTGAGAGGGGACATGATAGCCCTCTTTAAGTATTTGAAAGGTTGTCACTTGGAGGAGGGCAGGATGCTGTTTCTGCTGGCTGCAGAGGAGAGGACACGCAGTAATGGGTTTAAACTTCAAGTACAACGATATAGGCTAGATATCAGGAAAAAGTTTTTCACAGTCAGAGAAGTTCAGCAGTGCAATAGGCTGCCTAAGGAGGTGGTGAGCTCCCCCTCACTGGAGGTCTTCAAGCAAAGGTTGGATACACACTTTTCTTGGATGCTTTAGGATGCTTAGGGCTAATCCTGCGTTGAGCAGGGGGTTGGACTAGATGGCCTGTATGGCCCCTTCCAACTCTATGATTCTATGATTCTATGATTCTATGATTCTATGATTTATTTATACTTTAATTTCTCTCCCACCACTCTCAAAAGCAGCTCATGGTGGCCATTGATGCCCAATCAAACCCAATCAAAATCCCCCCATACAATTAAACTCAAACAAGTTCTGGCAGCGATAGAAATCCCCCCTTCCCATCCAGACCAAACTCCAATGCTCTAGCTCAGCCTGGGGAGGGGCCCCTGATATTACTTGCCCTGCCCTAAACCCAAGACCTAGTAGAAGGGCTCTATGACAGTTCCTTCAAGGCCCTATTAAGTATGGCAGGACCCCTGCCTTAGACATGGGCACACTGTACTCCATAACCAGTAGTTCACCACAACCGTCTAGAGTTGGGAACAAGCCAGACACAGGAACACTCTGAAACACCCTGACCAGACACACGGCTGGGACAGAATACAGGCCATCTAGTCCAACCCCCTGCTCTACGCAGGATCAGCCCTAAGCATCCTAAAGCATCCAAGAAAAGTGTGTATCCAACCTTTGCTTGAAGACTGCCAGTGAGGGGGAGCTCACCACCTCCTTAAGCAGCCTATTCCACTGCTGAACTACTCTGACTGTGAATAATATTTTTCCTGATATCTAACCTATATCGTTGTACTTGTAGTTTAAACCCGTTACTGTGTGTCCTCTCCTCTGCAGCCAACAGAAACAGCATCCTGCCCTCCTCCAAGTGACAACCTTTCAAATACTTAAAGAGGGCTATCATGTCTCCTCACAACCTCCTTTTCTCCAGGCTGAACATTCCCAAGTCCCTCAACCTATCTTCATAGCACTTGGTCCCTTGGCCCCAGATCATCTTCGTCGCTCTCCTCTGTACCCTTTCAATTTTATCTACATCCTTCTTGAAGTGAGGCCTCCAGAACTACACACAGTACTCTAGGTGTGGTCTGACCAGTGCCGTATACAATGGGACTATGACATCACATCTTGTGATGTCATAGTCTCTAGGATGGTTCCTTTTGTCTAGGGCATCAACAGCCATCTCCGTAGCCCAACTCCTGGTTGAGTGGGAATTTCAACTTGCCTTATGCCTTGCTTGCATCATGTAGGTCAAGTACAACGATATAGGCTAGATATCAGGAAAAAGTTTTTCACAGTCAGAGTAGTTCAGCAGTGGAATCGGCTGCCTAAGGAGGTGGTGAGCGCCCCCTCACTGGCAGTCTTCAAGCAAAGGTTGGATACACACTTTTCTTGGATGCTTTAGGATGCTTAGGGCTGATCCTGCGTTGAGCAGGGGGTTGAACTAGATGGCCTGTATGGCCCCTTCCAACTCTATGATTTTATGATTCTATGATTCTATGAACTTTCAGCAAACAATAAACACTAGGACTGATTATGGACATCAGTGGGCATGGCATATTTAAGAAAAGTTTGTATGTCTCTCTTTGATCCTACTTTCACCTAGGTGTCTTCCTCAATTAATTGATAAAGGTCACAAGACTTCAGTCTCAGGACCAGGATTTTTCTGCTTCCCATTCTAGTTCTCCTTCCTCCAAACTTCCAAATTATGGAATTTGGCTTTTAGATAGCCCTGGCTTTTAGACAGGATTTGTAGAACATTGATTTAAATAAATCTGTGTACCTTTGAAGATCTATCTTCAGTTTTCTTTCTTTCTTTCTTTCTTTCTTTCTTTCTTTCTTTCTTTCTTTCTTTCTTTCTTTCTTTCTTTCTTTCATTCATTCATTCATTCATTCATTTATATACCGTCCTCCCCAGAGGCTCAGGGTGGTTTACATAGAACATGGGAACAATACATGAAACAATCTATATTAATAACCATAAAGGTAAAGGTATCCCCTATGCAAGCACCGAGTCATGTCTGACCCTTGGGGTGATGCCCGCTAGCGTTTTCATGGCAGACTCAATACGGGGTGGTTTGCCAGTGCCTTCCCCAGTCATTACCGTTTTACCCCCCAGCAAGTTGGGTACTCATTTTACCAACCTCGGAAGGATGGAAGGCTGAGTCAACCTTGAGCCGAACTCCCAACCTCATGGGCAGAACTTTCAGACAACATTTCTGCTGCCTTACCCCTCTGCGCCACAAGAGGCTCTTATTAATAACCATACAATAATATTAATAATGATTTCTGTAACAGCATAACATATAACAATGTAATAGTACAAACATATCATACATGTCATGACCCCCCTGGTTCATGCCATCCTGTTCCCCACTGCTCATGCATATTCTCACATTCTCAGGCTTTCTCCGGCCGGGACAACCCAAGGCCATAAAGCAATAAACCTGTCCTCTGAGAAGTTTCCTCCCTTCCTTTCCCAGCGGGCGAGGAGCCCCAACAACTGTATCAATCTCACTGTAAGTGTCCTTGCGGAGACAGCTAAGTCTCAACAATGTGCCATCCTCCCGATAAGGCACCTGGCCATCTGGCAGCCTGGGAACAGGACCCCTTTTGTCATTTCTACCCGCTCTCCCGCCAAACCCTCTGCGCACCCCTCCCTTATTTGGTGGACCCTATATCTGCCCCACCTGTTCCCCATGTACTTTGTTATTATCAAGATCTTTGCTTAGGAAGATCTTGGCATGCTTGGCTAACTGTGGACTTTGCCTAATAAAGCTCTGCTTTAGAATTTGCAACCGACTGTTGGATTCTTGATGCGCTTTTACTTGGGACTCCACCGGCTGGGCTCAGCCTGATTCCTGACAATACATTTCCAACAAGCAGCACAGCCTAATGAGGCATCCGATAAAATCTTGAACCTCAACATATCTCGGGCAATAGGGTTCCAATAATATTAGCCCCTAGCACAGGACTATGTTGGCATCAGATCCCTTGAGAGGATGTAGAAGAAGAAGAAGAAGAAGAAGTGGTTCTTATATGCCACTTTTCTCTACCCAAAGGAGTCTCAAAGCAGCTTACAGTCACTTTCCCTTTCCTCTCCCCACAACAGACCCACTGTGAAGGAGGGGAGGCTGAGAGAGCCCTGAGATTACTGAAGAAGAAGAAGAGTTGGTTCTTAGATGCCTCTTTTCTCTTCCTGAAGGAGTCTCAAAGTGGCTTCCAATCGCCTTCCCTTTTCTCTCCCCACAACAGCACCCTGTGAGGGAGGTGAAGCCAAGAGAGCCCTGATATTATTGAAGAAGAGTTGGTTCTTTTATGCCTCTTTTCTCTACCTACTCCATCAGAACAGCTTTATAAGTGCTGTGGTTATCTCAAGGTTACATGGCTGGTTGCATGTGGGAGAGCACGGACTCAAACCCGGTTTGCCAGATTAGAAGACCTTGCACCTAACTACCACACCATGCTAATCCTTTGGTCATGGTACATACCCCTTTGGGTCAGTTGACTGGATCCCCAACAATGGATATCAACCAAGGTCGTGGGTGTATGCTGGGGCAGCCATAATTTGGGTCCTGCACAGCCATAATCTTACTGGACTTTGGGCAGTAGTCCCCAGAGGCTGGCCAAAGAGTAATATTGGATTATTAAACTTTGCATCTTCCAGGAAAACTAGTTACTTGTTTCCACTGTAGTAAGTCAGGGGATGCCGCCGGTTCATTCTTGGCCTGACTCAAGTAAATTTGGATAGAACTGATGACCAATTCCTATAATATTGAATGATGAGGGAAGAGTACAGAACAAAACATGCTCACACTATTATATGAGGTTAAACACCTTAGAAATGCCATAGGGTGCGTTGAAATAGTGAATGAACTAAACCCTCAGAAATGCAGCATGCATTCCGTGCTCTCCAATAATGGTATAAAAGCTCTTGCCACCTGCAACCATCTCTACACCTCTGCTTAGCACCTCTTGCTTGCTCTTCTTCTCCTCCTGCTCTTGGTAAGTCCACTCTAAGTTCTCATTATCGACAATATATACGGTAAGAAAGAAAGAAAGCAAGTCAGGAAACTAGCTGTGAATGTTCATCCTTCGTAGATGCTTTGATGTGATCAGTGGCATCTCTTACCCAGGAATGTTTGCATCTAAAAGAAGGAAGGAAGTAGAAGGCATCTGGAGAGATTCCAAGATGCAGGGATTAAAGGAGCAAATGCCCTGGGAAATATGTAGAATATGTATGATCCTGCGTTGAGCAGGGGGTTGGACTAGATGGCCTGTATGGCCCCTTCCAACTCTATGATTCTATGATTCTATGATTCTTTGTAGAAATGTCTTGGGAAAACATGTACATTGCCTCTCGAAAGCTTGAGACAACCGTATGTTTGAGATGACTGCTGGAATCCCCACGTATTTTATTTGCAGCCTATATTAGGGTTGCCAGCCTCCAGATGTGGCAGGCAATGTCCTAGAATTGTAACCAATCTCCAGACAGCAGAGATTAAATGGATTAAATGGACCAATCAGAGTGTGGATTCTACGACGTTCTACACCACTGATGTGTATCCAGTCCTTTAATCCTTCATTTTAGACTCCATGGTCGACTACCATATTTTGGAGACGGCAATCCCAGCTAAGGTTTCAATACTATAGGTAACCTTAGGAAAGACTGAAGACATGGGCAGAGTCTGCACTTACTTCCTTTATCCCATTGTCAATCCTGTTGAATTCAGATTGCTTTGAACTCGGATCTTCCTCTCCCCCCCTCATTGAAACAGGAAAGTCATCTGCATGTGGTTAGGGTAGTTCAGAAGGTGGGGGGGGGCAAGCCTCTTTCTTTCTTTTCTTGAAGCCGGGGGGGGGGGAGAGGAGCCAAGCAGGGAGCCTCTTTCTTTTCTTGGAGGGTTGGGGGAGAGGATCGAAAAAGGCAGAGGAGGGAGGAAAAATCCAGGACCGACAGAAGTTGAGAGAAATTAGGGGCTTCTCCTTTAAGGCAAGCATGTCACATGACCAGGTGTAGCCTATCAGAGGTTCTCTACCACGGAGCTTTCTTTCCCAATCTGGATATTGAGGATTAAAAGCACTCGAAGATATCGCACAATAAAGGTTGGGTCACTCCGGATCAATCCTTCTTCCTGCAGAAGGAAACTGAATTGACCTGGGGTTGAAATAAAAGCTCCGTGCAGTTTACACCATGATGTCCTTGTCTTATATTTAATAACCTCTGCAAGTCACTCAGAGTTTTGCTCCCAACCGCTACCATTCTTGCTTAACCAACCTTCACTATTTATTTGTTTCTTTGCTTGGTTGCTTGCTTGCTCCACTTCTGGCCTGGCCAGCTCGTGGCAGCTATTGGTCATAAAAAAAATGAAAACAATCCAACATGAAAATCCCAATTTCAACCCCCCAATATAGCCCATGTCAAATTAAGCAAGTTTGCAGCCGCTTAAGAGCTGTTCCAAGACAGAGACTGTGTTGTGAATAAAAGAAGATGGACAGATGGACAGAGATGGAGGTTGTCCATAATAATGGGGGAGCGGGATCTAGCAATCTTCCAATCGCTAGCCCTGACTGAATGCCTGGCGGAAGAGCTCCATCTTGCGGAACTGTATCGGAAATTGAAGCAGGCCCTGGCCACATAATGTTAATCATCTATTCAGGCCAGACGGGCTAGGGTTGTCAGGATCCAAATGGAGAGGATATTCTGAGGCTCTGTAAAAGGTGAATTTTGTGTAGCAGATGCATCAGTTTGATCACGCCTCTCGAACGAGAGCATAGGAAAACTTTTCAGCAGATATCTGAGGCAGGGACTTTTCATTTTCAAAAGGTTTTAACTTCCCAATCTGGGGCTGCAAGGTACTTTTGGACTTGAATCTATCTTTGCTACCTTTAAAAACAAAAAAAGTCTCCATACTTTTTTAAAAAACAACCATGCCATATTTACAATGCCATTTCTTCTTAAATACTGCAATCTGGAAAAAAAAGAGAGACTTAATTTCAGTTTCAGAGTTTGTTTGATGTATTAGATTAAGCCAAATCAAACTCAGAGAGTTTTCTCCTCCTCTCAATGATTTCTCTCGGTGAGCCAGCTTGGGGGTAATGGTTAAGAACAGTGGGTTTGATGTCCCACTCTTCCACATGAAGCCAGCGTGGTGACTTTGGGCTAATCACCGTCCTATTAGAGCTGTTTTCATAGAGCAGTTCTGTCAGAGCTCTCTCAGCCTCACCTACCCCCCAGGGTGTCTGTTAGGGACAGAGGCAGGGAAGGATATCGTAAGCTGCTTTTGATACTCCTGGCAGAGAGAAGTCAGATATAAAAACCAACTCTTCTTCTTTGTCTCTGTCTGTCTGTCTGTCTGCCTCTCTGTCTGTCTCTGAATCATTTAGTCAACAGTCATGCTGAGTTGAATTGGATTTCCTCCCTGGGAGAAGGGTTGTGATTTAACTGTTCTGTTGTTCCACCTTTCACATTGAACTTTCCCATTCTTTCATTGTTCAATTCCAGACTCACCTCTACCTTCCCAAGATGTCCTGCTGCTGTCCCCCATCCTGTGCCGTCCCCTCCTGCCCCCAGCCTTGCTGCCCCAGTCCCTGCTGCCCCCCTTGCAGCAGCTACCCTACTGGTGGCCTGGGCTCCTTGAGCTGCTGCCCCAGCCCGTGCTGCCCCCCGTCGTGCTGCGGTAACTCGACATCGGCCCGTTGCCTCGGCATCACCAGCGGGGCCAGCGTCGCCTGCATCAACCAGATCCCACCCTCGGAAGTGACCGTCCAGCCACCTCCTGTTACCGTGGTGGTCCCAGGGGCGATCCTCGCGGCCTCCTGCGAACCTGTCCGTGTGGGAGGGTACACGGCCTGTTCCGGCTGTCCTCCATGTGGCCGCCTGTGTCCTTGTTAAGCTTCACAAGGCTGGGGATGAAACAGCTCCCTGGAAAAGTATGGAACGGATTGACAGCTGGCAAGTTCATGGACTTGGGGGGCAGGAAGAACGGCTGTTCCTAGTTCAAATCAAGATCTTTGGGTGGCTTTGGACTTCAGAAGTCCATGATGACAAGCACTTTGTCTTCTCTCTCCTCCTAGCTTGAGTTCTTCCCCCCCTCTAAGCTCCTTTTCTCCTAAATGATGTTGATTTCAGAGCCAGAAGGTTATGAACCTTTTTGCTCCGTGAACCCCTAAATAGGAACTTACAAAGGGCTTCCTGTCTCCAAAGCAATTTCATTTCTCTCTGTATTCCTTTGCTTTGTAACCTTTCAGTCATCCAGCTAAGCCAACAGTGGAAAAACCACTGTCAAAAAATCGAAAAGGTGTGTTTCTCATCCCCAAATCTACTTTGCTGGAAATGCTGTCACCCCCCCGCCCCTTCCTATTCTTTTGTCCAATAAAGCTTCTGTCTGCATAAAAAATATTGTTTTTTATTATTATTATTCATTTGCTTTTTATTTCTGAGAACTTGAAAAATGGGGAGGGTTTACTATTTTGTGGTAGAGCCCCAGAAACACGACACGGAAATTCTACATGCTGTAGGGTGGGCTACACCAATGGCCTCAGGAAAAATCTATATTTTGCAAATGAGAAAGATCCCTGTCTCACATACCAGGGTTTATCAGCTAGCTCTGCAAAAGCCTATTACCACCCATGATACACAGCACTTAAATGGACTTGGGGCATTTAAACATTTTAGAGTTTTCCTCCTCCGAGTCCAAGTCTGAACCAGGCATCTCAACCAAGGTTTCCTGAAATCCTAGGGTTTCTTCTTGGCCCTAGACGGGTTTCCTGAGTGGGTGAGTGATATTTGTTGTTTCTATGGGCTTTTGAAGAGCCTCTTGTGGCGCAGAGTGGTAAGGCAGCCGTCTGACAGCTTTGCCCATGAGGCTGGGAGTTCAATCCCAGCAGCCGGCTCAAGGTTGACTCAGCCTTCCATCCTTCCGAGGTCGGTAAAATGAGTACCCAGCTTGCTGGGGGATAAATGGTAATGACTGGGGAAGGCACTGGCAAACCACCCCGTATTGAGTCTGCCAAGAAAACGCTAGAGGGCGTCACCCCAAGGGTCAGACATGACTCGGTGCTTGCACAGGGGATACCTTTACCTTTTACCTCTACCTTAATGGGCTTTCAATTTGTTAAACATGTATGGTCATGTTGATCTGACCCCATCCCAAGATGTCCACCCATGGGCCTGGAGTGGGGGGGCAGGGGAGGGGCCCTAGGTGGGAGTGTACACCCCTATCTTACCCAGCCATATTCTGCATAATTGAACCAGTGGGGTTCCTCGAATCATGGGTAGAAAGTCAAGAAAGGCTGTTCTTGACCGATTATGCCCAGCAGCGGCTCTGCTGGGATGCTGCCAGGTCCTTGCAGTGGGGTAGCATGTCTCGCTGCATCCTTGGAACACATGGGGGACAGAATCCTCTGGCATACATGGACTGCCCCGATGTAGCACATGAGCATGCAGAACTCCGGGGCTGGGAGAGCCCAGTGCATTGCACGGCAGTGGTGGCAGCAAGGGGGGTTGGGGAGCATGCCGCTCCCCTGCCAAGGTGGGGCTGTGGGAACACCCCATCCTGCTCTGTGGCTCCGCAGAGCTGACAGGGGCATGTGGTGTTCCTGCAGGGACACTGTAGGTAGGAGTGGAGCCAAGCCTTCTGTTATGCATGGGGCCAGCCCAGGAAGGCCGCAGATGGTGCCCGTGGGATTATGGGGAATGTGGGAGTTTCTGCATTTGCATACCACAGGCCATCCAGGGCAGTACATCGGGATAGGGCTGGGATGGCAGCATCATCATGCATAACTGGGGAATCGTTCAGCAGCCCTGCTGCCACCATCCCAGACTATCCACCCCATGCATAATCGCTCCTAGACCGCCATTAGTTTTATTGCATTTCCAGAGCCAAAAAGCACCCAGAGCCACAGTTTACACTGAGCACTGCCAAAGGGAATCCTGCACTCAAAGTAACAAAAGGAGAGGCGAAGTATCTAATATAATTTATCATCCTGGATTCCAGTTCCAAAATTAGGATCCTGTGAACTATAATGTTGCTGTGGTTGAAGAGCGGCAGATTCTTAACTGGAGAACCGGGTTAGATTAACCACTCCTTCACATGCAGCCAGCTGGGTGATGTTGGACTGGTCATAGTTCTCTCAGAGCTTTCTTAGAAGAAGAAGAGTTGGTTCTTATATGCCGCTTTTCCCTACCCAAAGGAGGCTCAAAGCGGCTTACAATCACCTTCCCTTCCCTCTCCCCACAACAGACACCCTGTGAGGGAGGGGAGGCTGAGAGAGCCCTGATATCACTGCCTGGTCAGAACAGTTTTATCAGTGCCGTGGCGAGTCCAAGGTCACCCAGCTGGCTGCATGTGGGGGAGCGCAGAATCGAACCCGGCATGCCAGATTAGAAGTCCGCACTCCTAACCACTACACCAAACTGGCTCTCACTTAGCCCCACTTACCTCACAAGGTGTCTGTTGTTGAGAGAGGTAAGGAAAGGTGTTTGTAAATTGCTTTGGGACTCCTTCAGGAAATCAAAAGTGAGGTGTACAAAATCAGCTCTTTTCTTATGTCAAAGAGAATCTGCCTTATGGGTGTCACTTATATGCACCACAGTTGTATTCTGTCATTGATTCCAGACTTTTGTAAAAATATAGAAACTTTAGTAAAAATATAGAAGAAGAAGAAGAAGAGTTGGTTCTTATATGCCGCTTTTCCCTACCCGAAGGAGGCTCAAAGCGGCTTACAGTTGCCTTCCCTTTCCTCTCCCCACAACAGACACCCTGTGGGGTGGGTGAGGCTGAGAGAGCCCTGATATCACTGCCCGGTCAGAACAGTTTTATCAGTGCCATGGCGAGCCCAAGGTCACCCAGCTGGCTGCATGTGGGGGAGTGCAGAATCGAACCTGGCATGCCAGATTAGAAGTCCGCACTCCTAACCACTACACCAAACTGGCTATAGAAAGTGTATTAGAAGGCATTTAGAAATATGAATTTATCAGTATTCAATAGCAAGTGACACAATTTTCTAAGATCACACAGCATGAAAATAATAGCTAGATTCCTGCCTAACACATGAATCTTGCATTCAATGACTCGACCTTACTTTCTTGTAGTTACTGGCGACAGCTTAAGTGTTTATGTCATTAACTGCAGTTCGTGGGGGAAGGCCTTCAGCCTCTTCAAAAGCCACACTAGCTTCCAGCCTCCAGTTATAGGCCAATTATAGTTTCTGCTTATAGTATACTTAGAGTAGCCTTGCCCAACACATGCCCCCTAGAGATGTGCACAGTGTGAAGCCTCACACAAAATTCATTTTCTCCAACGTACCATCATTTCAGACAGGCACAAGATGATTTAGCATTTAGCATTCCTGCATTCTCCACTATTAAACTGTTATCCTAATGGCTCATTTGCGCATCTACTTTGACCAAAGGAGCATCCTCTCTCTAAGGCAGGGTGTGAGGAACTTTGATTTCTAAATAAGGAATCTCACAGAATGAAAGTTTCTTTATTTAAGAAAATGCAAGAATCTACAATGAAGGCATAGTCAGGACTGAGGTACGAAACATAGAACAAGCAATACAGGGATTTGTTCTCCCTCCCTTGGGAATTCAAACCAGGCACTGTTCAAAGGAGTCAAAACAGAGAGATAACCATTTGGCCAGCAGGGAACACAAAGTCTGGGACCTACAGGGAACTAAAGGAAGGGAGGGGGAGGAATGTGGAAGGAGGGGGAGGAGGCATAAAACATAATGGCAGGAAATTGACCTCGGGGTGTCAAACTACAGCATCTGTGTTACATCCTGGCAAAGCAGGTCACTCTACAGATGTCCATAGACTGCAATTCCAAAGAGCCCATGTGAGCACATGCTAGTGGAGAATCACAGAATCAACCTCTCCGTCAGATGGCTATCCAGCCTCTGTTTAGAAATCTCCAAAAATGGAGTGTTAAGTGTGGCAGGAAAATCCTTTGTCTTGCAACATTTTTCACACTTGGCCCCTCTGCCAGGGGAAATCTCCTCCCCACATCCTGCCAGCTAGACCTGATGGCTCTCTTCCTCAGAGCCATTAATACCTTTATCCAAATCCATTTACAGCCATCACCCCCCCCCCCACTTGGCCAGGCATTGTCCTAATCTCTGGGGACCCTGGAAACTTCCAGCACATGCTTACCTGAGCCTTGTCACGTAGCCCCCTTCCCAAAACCCCATAAAAACTGTGGCTTCACACAGCCACTCGGAGTGTCTTCCAATCCGGGACCTCCCACGCTGGTTCGTGCTTCTTCCTCTGACCCACCACTCCTCGGACAGGTAACTATCAAGCCTTCCACTCTTCCTCCCCCTTCTCTATATGACTGCTTGTATGTGTGTTAGCTATTTGTGTGTACTTTTGTTATTTTCCTTTCAATAAAAGCTTATATTAATATTTTACCTTTAAATCTGTGTTTGCCTTGAGTTCCCACAGGCATAATAAACCCTCGTAGACATAGGTAACGATCCGATAACACTAAGTTACCCCCCTCTCACAGCATTTGAGCTAATATTCCCCACAAGCTCAAAGATACGTGTTTTAGGACACGTGTTCAGCAATTTGGGTAACAGGAGAACTCACAACCTCCCGTGGAAGCCTATTCCACTGAGGAACTGCTCTGTCAGGAACTTCTTCCGGATGTTTAGATGGAATTTCTTTTGAATTAATTTCATCCCATTGGTTTTGGTCCATCCCTCCGGGGCAAGAGAGAACAACTCTGCTCCATCCTCTACATGACATCCTTTTAAATACTTGAAGATGGCTATCAGATCTCCTCTCAGTCGTCTCCTCTCCAGGCTAAACAGACGAAGCTCCCCCAACCTTTCCTCACATGTCTTGGTCTCCAAACCCCTCACCATCTTTTTTGCCCTCCTCTGGACACGGTCCAGTTTGTCTACATCCCCCTTCAATTGGGGTGCCCAAAACTGAACACAGGACTCCAAGTAAGGCTGAACCAGAGCAGAGTACTCCCACACTGTTTCCCTCAAATGTGAACTCACCTATCAGATTTGTCTATAACTTATTACCAATCACTTGCATCATGCAATACCCCCTCACAGACTGGTCTTTGGGCTGGCCCAGGGATTTCAAAACCTTTATCTGTCAGAACCTGGGCTCTGCTATATGTGTTGTTATAGCTCCACATCCAGCATCAACCCCATCTCTTCTCTTTCTTGGATTCATCTTTCTCCAGGATAGGCACAGTATATTTATTATTCCCCTATTTAGCTAACTTATCCCCCTATAGAACTTAGTGACCGCCACTCTAATGCCAGCACTGCGATTCACAAGATCGTAAAACCACAATAAAATCACACAATGCAATCAATAAAAACCCGACTCTGTCTCTGTGTGTAT
Organism: Paroedura picta; assembly: GCF_049243985.1. Lineage (NCBI taxonomy): Eukaryota > Metazoa > Chordata > Lepidosauria > Squamata > Gekkonidae > Paroedura > Paroedura picta. Next base: position 7,542,716 of record NC_135369.1, read on the forward strand.
TCCTCTGTGTGTTTCCTAATAAATTACAAAACCCTTTCTGGAACCAGTTTAGGCCTGCTTATTTCAGGGTTCCCCCAAAAGATATTAGAATCCTGTAAACAGACAGGAAAAGCTCTCAGTTACTGCCTTCTTGCTCAGCAAATTCACCCACAATTAAGAGCATTTTGGGTAGCACAGCTAGTCTTTTTTTTTTTAATTGGAGATGCCAGGGGTTGAACCTGGGACCGTACCAGGCAGCTACTCTGCCCCTGAGCCTTAGCGGAGGAGAATGACATTTATAATGTGCTCTTCTCATTTTGACCGAAGACAGAAGAGATGGAATCAGCGCTGCGGTATCGCTAGCAGGAAATTAACTCGAACAAAAATATGTAAAGTGCAGGCCATCATCTAAGACCTCCCACAAAGAAAACTTCTCAGCGATCTTACCAACCTTTTAATCTAGTATGACAACATTTCCCCCCCTTTGTGTCCATTGTTGGCGTTTGGAGATTCAGGCACCGGAAGGTTTGGCTCAGCGTCTGCTTTCTCAGTGCAATGAGGAAACAAAGGTATCTCTGAGCTGCTTGGTTGCTCAAGATTCTTTGGCAGGAACAGGAAAAGTCTTACTATGACAAAACTGAGAGAGAGAGAAGGGAAGGGAAGGGAAGGGAAGGGAAGGGAAGGGAAGGGAAGGGAAGGGAAGGGAAGGGAAGGGAAGGGAAGGGAAGGGAAGGGAAGGGAAGGGAAGGGAAGGGAAGGGAAGGGAAGGGAAGGGAAGGGAAGGGAAGGATATGCGCTATGGTTATAGTAATGCAATATTCCTCCCCCCCTCTCTTTGTTTTTTTTTTTTAGCTCCAGACACTTGCAACAACAATCCATAGTTCAAGAACAAGAACAATTTTGTATCCTGCAATATTCCCCCCTCTTTGTTTTTTGTTTTAGCACCAGACAATTGCAATAACAATCCACAGTTCAAGAACAAGAACCATTTTGTATCCTGCTTTTTGTATCCTAGCCAAAGTCTCAAAGCAGCTTGTGATGGGGTGGGGGGTGGTGGTGGGGGGGTGAGATCTTTTTTCTTTTTGGTTCAGTAGAGAAAATCTACCCCAGGTTCTTGGTTTGACCCAAAAGGGAACCATCTTTCCCCACCTCCAATGGGAAGTCATAAATTCTCATGTAACTATATTGTTCTTTGCACAGATTTGCGAACTTCCTCCCTGTGTCTATATATCTTCTGTAGTAAAAATATAACCAAGGTTTTTCTCTCCTTGTGATTCATTGGGGAATTTGGCTATTTGACTGTCACTTGCAGTTGCCCTCCCTTCCTCTCCCCATATCAGATGCCCTGTGAGGTAGGTGGAGCTGAAAAAGTTCTGAAAAAACTTAGAAGAAGAAGAAGAGTTGGTTCTTATATGCCGCTTTTCCCTACCCGAAGGAGGCTCAAAGCGGCTTACAGTCGCCTTCCCATTCCCCTCCCCACAACAGACACCCTGTGGGATGGGTGAGGCTGAGAGAGCCCTGATATCACTGCTCGGTCAGAACAGTTTTATCAGTGCCGTGGCGAGCCCAAGGTCACCCAGCTGGTTGCATGTGGGGGAGTGCAGAATCGAACCCGGCATGCCAGATTAGAAGTCCGCACTCCTAACCACTACACCAAATTGGCCCAGGGACACCCAGTAGGCCTCATGGGTCTCCAGGCGGTTTACAATTGTCTTCCCTTTGCTCTCCCCACAATGGACACCCTGTGAGGTAGGTGAGGCTGAGAGAGCTTCATGACCAGGGAGATATCCTGTACTCAGACACTCGGCACATTTACACCCTGCTTCTTCCAGTGGAATGGCAGAAATGGAAGATGTCATCCCCGCCCCCGCCCCCCATCTCCTGAACCCTCCATGGACTCATATTCCCCATCTCTTACTACCTGCCCAACCAATGTTCTCCAATCTAAGCAGAGATTAGCAACATGAATCAGCATGGATGGTGTTCCTAATGGGTCCTCAACCAGAAAGCACTGAGGTGGCTTTGTGAAGCCACTGTTTATATATGATTTTGGGGATGGGGCTATGTGAGGTGGCCAGGTGAGCATACGATGGAAATTTCCATAGGGCAGGATGTTGGGCAATGTCCAGGTCAGAGATGGGTGTTGATGGGCTAAGGAAAAGGGGTTAATGGGTCTAAGAAAGGGAGCCATCATGTCTCAATAGGTCTAGCTGCTGAGTTTGGGGGAGAGATTTCCCTTGGCAGAGGGGCCAAGCATGAGACATATGTGAGAGACAAGGACGTTTGCCTAGGAGCTCCTAAGCAAATAGATTTTTGCCAGGCCACTGAATCAGCAATATAATGGGGTGGGGAAGAATAAGAATAAGAATAAGAATAAGAATAAGAATAAGAATAAGAATAAGAATAAGAATAAGAATAAGAATAAGAATAAGAATAAGAATAAGAATAAGAATAAGAATAAGAATAAGAATAAGAATAAGAAGAAGAAGAAGAAGAAGAAGAAGAAGAAGAAGAAGAAGAAGAAGAAGAAGAATAAGAAGAAGAATAATAAGAAGAAGAAGAATAAGAAGAAGAATAAGAATAAGAATAAGAATAAGAGTTGGTTCTTATATGCCACTTTTCTCTACCTGAAGGAGTGGCTTACAGTCACCTACCCTTTCCTCTCCCCACAACAGACACCCTGTGGCTGCATGTGGAGGAGTGGGAAATCAAACCTGGCTCGTCAGATTAGAAGTCCGCACTCCTAACCACTACACCAAAATACATCAGGTGGTAGCTGTGTTTCCCACCCCACAGTGAAGGACAAGTTGAAAGGGAGGGGTGGAAGATGGCATCAGTCCTTAGCTGTGTCTTGTCAGGCTTTTACAGGGTCTGGCTTTGGCACAAGCCTAGGCTATTGAGTAGTACTACTGGTTGTGGAAAGCCAGACGGCCAGCCTGTGATCAGACCCTCAAGTCCAGCTTCCTGCTTGAGGGGGAGTTCAAAGCCTCCTTAGGCAGCCCATTCCACTGCTAAACTACTTGACTGTGACAATTGCTTTTTCCTGATATCTAGCTGTAGTTTCAACCTGTTTCTTTGGGTCCTGTCATTTGCTGCCAACAGGAACCTTTCCCTGCCCTCCTCCAACTGACAACCTTTCAGATTCTTCAAGAGAGCCATCCTGTCCCCTCTACTTCTCCAGGATGAACATTCCCAAGTCCCTCAGCCTTTCTTCCTATGGCTTGGTCGTCAGGCCCCAGGTCCTCCTCATCACTCTCCTCTGCAAACTCTCCATTTTATTCACATATTTTTGTAATTCTGCTGGGATCTATAGGTCTTATGTTCAGGAACTTTGGTTGTATGAGCTTTATAATAAAGGAACAGAATTAAGCAAGTCAAAGAATAAGAATAACCTTGATCCTTTTATTAGTTTTTTTTGTCTCTCCCTTGCTCTTCATTGTGGTCCTTGACCATTAGAGAAATAAAATGTTCCTGTTCAGGAGCAAGAAGAAGAAAGCCTCATTTTGTGTACTGTGCTTTTGATTTATTTTACTCTGCTCTGGTTCAGCCTCACTTGGAGTCCTGTGTTCAGTTTTTGGCAACACAGCTGAAGAGGGATGTAGACAAACTGGAACGTGTCCAGAGGAGGGCAACAAAGATGGCGAGGAGTTTGGAGACCAAGACGTATGAGAGGGTGACACCATTTCCCAAAGACTTTAATGGTGGGAAAAAATAATTTCAGCAGGTTAATTGCCAATTTCCTGGTTACGTAACCTACTGAAATTATTTTTTTCCTACCATTAAAGACTATGGGAGATGATGTCACCCTCTTTGGGTGCAGGACCCCCTGGTCCAATCATCTTGAAACTTGCAGGGGAGCTCAGAGAGGGTCTCCACTGAGTCCCCCTGAAAGCTTCAGGAAGATTGCAACAGGGGGTCCTGTTCCCAAAGAGGGTCTGTCAACATTCCCTCTTTGGGAGCCCTTAGGATGGGACCCCTTGATCGAATCATCCTGAAACATCCAGGGGTGCTCAGGGAGGGTCTTCCCTGAGTCCCCTGCAAGTTTCAGGGATATTGCACCAGGGGGTCTCATCCTAGGGGCTCCCGAAGTCCATTCCCCATTGAAGTCTATGGGGAATCAAGTTAAAACCAAATAATCCATCTCTCCATTATATCCAATGGAGCGGATAGGGGTACCCTCTTTGGGAGCCCCTAGGATTGGACCCCTTGGTGCAATATTCTTGAGACTTGCAGGGGAGTCAGGAAAGAACCTCCCTGAGCTCCCCCAAGAGGTTTCATAGGTGCAACATACACCCCTCCCCCCATCCCCCGGGAAAGATGGGGGAAGAAGAAGAAGAAGAAGAGTTGGTTCTTATATGCCGCTTTTCCCTACCCGAAGGAGGCTCAAAGCGGCTTACAGTCGCCTTCCCATTCCTCTCCCCACAACAGACACCCTGTGGGGTGGGTGAGGCTGAGAGAGCCCTGATATCACTGCCCGGTCAGAGCAGTTTTATCAGTGCCGTGGCGAGCCCAAGGTCACCCAGCTGGTTGCATGTGGGGGAGCGCAGAATCGAACCCGGCATGCCAGATTAGAAGTCAGCACTCCTAACCACTACACCAAACTGGCTCTCCAAACTGGGAAGGATTTCCAATGCAAGTCAATGGCTCCATTGGCTTGCATTGGCTCCAAATCAATTTGGACCGCTCCGAATCGATCCGAATCGGTGAGATTCGTATCCGAATAGGTCTGAATCGGGTTCATCCGAACCCAAATTGAACTGAATCTGGCCCACCTTGCACAATCCTAGTCTGGAGCAATGGAAAAGTGCGTGATCGGCATGATGGGACAAGAGGCAGAACTGAACTGAGAGACCCTGGAGAAAAAAACAATTTATATACAGTCATGTACAACAGATCTTGACGCCATTCGTCAGTTTGGGTTTAATTTCTGTGAAATAACACTTGCATAATTTTATGGTTGGGGGTCACCAGAACAGGCGGAACTGTATTAAAGGGTCACAACATTAGGAAGGTTAAGAACCACTGCCATAGAACTTCTGACCATGTGCTTCTAACTTAATTTTATCTTATGTGTAGGACTAGTTTGTATTATATTCTGATGGATTGAAAGGCGGGTGCTGGTCTATGACCATAACAATAACAATGGATTGAGACTGCCATTACTTCCGCCAGGTGCCACCGAAACGAGGACATGAGACACCAGCATGGGTTGAACTAGTTTATTTACACAACTCATGCATATCATATTATTCAATACACTAACATATCTAAAGAGGCAGGTAGCGCTAAGCAACCAGGCCACGGCTGCCTTTGGGGCCAGACCTTCTCTGGCCCCAAACACGACCAGTGTCTTCCATCGGCCTTGTTTATCCAGGCCTGCAGATATTGCACTGACAGACGTCTGGCCCCAATCCATGAGTCAAGGAATGAAGATGGTGCATTTCAGCATGACAATGGAAGAGCCCCAACAAAAAATTTCTTCTCCCCAGGAGGTTGATGATTCTGGGGTCATCCAGAAGGCACAGGGATAGACACGGTTCAATCAGACTCTGGGGGACAAAGTGGACAACAGACCTCTGGAGGTCCAAGGGGGTGGAAGGTAACAGGGGATGAGCAATAGGGTGGTGAGTGTCCTGCATAGTGCAGGGGGTTGGACTATATGACCCATGAGATCCATTCCAACTCACTGATTCTGTGATTCTAAATTCCATCTAAACATCCGGAAGAAGTTCCTGACTGTTAGAGCAGTTCCTCAGTGGAACAGGCTTCCTCAGGAGGTGGTGGGTTCTCCATCTTTGGAGATTTCTAAACAGAGGCTAGATAGCCATCTGATAGAGAGACTGATTCTGTGAAAGCTCAAGGGGGTGGCAGGCGACAGTGGATGGGCGATACGGTTGAGAGTGTCCTGCATAGTGCAGGGGGTTGGACTAGATTACCCAGGAGGTTCCTTCCAACTCTATGATTCTATGATTCTATGAGTAAGCAGAGAAGCCACAGATGTCTCAGATTTCAGCTATGGGCCTTGCCCTTGCTGGCAGGGTGTGGAGAGAATCAACAGACAAGCCAAGGACACGGAGGCGTGATCGTATCCTGTAGATGTTTTAGGAAGAGACGCCACAGGCTAGGTCTGGGTGGAACGCATTGGGAAGATGAATACATGAATAATTTCTGAATGTTTGGTTTGCTAAATGATCTTCTGGCATTTGGTGCGAATATTTTATCCTGAGGTCTTTCCTCTCCGTAGGACGTCGCTGGCTGTGGACTCAAGCGGCCTCCAATTTTGCTTGAGTCAGCGAGGAAATCGGATCGTCATCTCCCTGTCCATAATGGAAGCAAATTACTTGGCTTGTCTGGGAACTGCTAGATTTCACTACTGATTTCACATAATTATTTAAATTCATTAAGTGGATGCCTTAGGTCACAGCATAGTCCAATTAGCGCTGTCTAAATGAGGCTTCTGCCTGAGCAGACCCATCTGGGCACCAAATTCAGCCGGCACCTCCACTGGCTTTGCTTCTCCATGCATGTACAGCCATGTGTGCTGTTAGATTCCAAGTCCCATCTACCTCTCCTGCTGAATTCTAGAATCCTAGAGTGGGAAGGGACCATGCAGGCCATCTAGTCCAGCCCCCTGCTCAGTGCAGGCTCAGCCTCAAGCATCCAGGAGAAGGATCTGTCCAGCCGCTGCTTGAAGACGGCCAGTGAGGGGGAGTTCCCCACCTCCTTAGGCAGCCCCTTCCACTGCTGAGCTAGACCCATAGAATCCTAGAGTGGGAAGGGGCCATCTGGTCCCACCCCCTGCTCAATGCAGGATTTGCTTAAAACATCCAGAAGTACCTGTCCGGTCACTGCTTGGATACCACAGTGAGGGGGAACTCACCATCTCCTTAGGCAGCCCATTCTACTGCTGAACTATTCTGACTGTTAATTTCCCCCCCCCTGATATCTAGCCAGTATCATTCTACTTTAAAGTTTAAAGCTCTCACTGGGGGTCCTATTCTCTGCTGTCAGCAGGAACTTTTCTCTCCCCTCCTCTGACAACCTTTCAAATACTTCAAGACAGCCATCCTGTTCCCCCTCAGACATCTCTTCTCCAGGCTGTACATGCCCAAGTCCCTCAACCTTTCCTCCTAGGGCTTGGTCTCCAGGACCTGGATCATCCTTGTCACTCACCTCTGCACCCTCTCCATTTTATCCACATATTTTTTGAATGGAAGCCTCCAGAAATGCACATAATATTCCATGTGGGGTCTAACCAATACAGCGGGACTATGACATTGTGTGATTTTGATGTGATGCCTCTGTTGAGACAGCTCAGGAAGACTGCATTTGTCTTCTTGAACACCACATCCCACTGTCTGCCCCCTGAGGCTGCTACCAGATTTTATTTATTTATTGCATGGTGTGCATCGTGTAGCCAGGGGATCTGAGGACAGTCTGGCATCCAGTCAAGGGATGTTCAGAGATGGTTTACTGTTGCCTGACTGTGTGTCATGATCACTAGTGTACCTTGGAGGAGATCCATCCAACTTCTTGGAGTTCTCCCATCCAAACACTAGCCAAGAATGGCCCTGATTAGCTTCCAAGACAACACTGAGGCCAATTCTGCACGGGCGGAAAAGGTGGGGAGGGCACTTATATGGAAGCTGGGGTAATCCCCACGTCCACATGATGTTGCCCCCTCCTGGGCCTGACATGCATTAGGCCACCGTTGTCCGTTTTAAGGGAATGTGGATATTTTCTGTGTTCCCTTGTGTGCCCTGGGGGACAAAGGAGCCTAGCCTGGTGGAACCTCCATGTGGACAGAAAGAGCCAGGCTCCTCCCTGTTTTAGGACGATTTGGGCTGATCCTGTGTTGATCAGGGGGTTGGACTAGATGGCCTGTATGGCTCCTTCCAACTCTATGATTCTGTGATTCTGTCCTACAGAGGCTCACAGGGGACAAAAAATGCCCCACTTGGCTGCTTCATGACTCCACAGGGCTGATTGGGGGCATTTTGGGTTTCCCCCCACTTTCCCCTAAACTTCCCACACACACATACCATCACCATCCCTCTGCACGGTGGAACTTTCCCTCCTATGGGGGTGCAGAAATCGGGGACAGACAGCATCTGCTGCTGAAATGTGTCCCCCTGTTGTGGCACAGGAAGTGATGAAGCACGCTGCCCCATTGCAATGCACCGGTGACACCCTGCTGGTGGTGCGGAATCCCCCTGAGCTAGCCTTGGCCTTCCAAGTCAAGGCAGGAGATGAACAGGGATGGTTTGCATTGCTTGCTCAGTATTAGTGACCCCGGACTTCCTTGGTGGTTCTTTATCTATCATATGGGATGTGTGTAGCCAGGAGATCGAAGGATAATCTGGCAGCAAGGCGGAGCTCTTCCACCAATCTTTTGTTTGGGTCCAATTATCTTTCACATCTATGTCCGTCTCCCTCCGCGACAACACCCACCACAGAGATATTTAACCTGGGAAAGATCTACCATCAGTTACAAACTTCTGAGTAGTAAGACAACTTCCACTGTTGTTAATGGATGCTATTAATTCTTAATAGGTTTTTAATTGTGTATGGCTAATGCCTTATTGCTTTGATTGCTGTATTTATAAGCTGTGTACATACAGAGCCCCTAGCTAGTTTATTTATTGATTGATTGATTGATAGATTGATTGGTCTCGGGTAGAGACCTTTCTTCACCAGTTCAGTGTTGTCAGGGTCATCTAGTCCAACCCCCTGCACTGTGCAGGACACTCACAACCCTCTCGCTCACCCACTGTCACCTGCCACCCCCTTGAACCTTCACAGAATCAGCCTCTCCGGCAGATGGTGTCAGGGTTCGAGGGGTCCGCTCCTCTTCTTTGCTCCGCCACGGTGTCGGCAGACGGGAAGGCAGGTCGGAATAGCACTTGAGGCAGATAGCCTACGTCTCAGAATGGAGTCCACCGGGAAACCCAGGCTGAAACTCCCGGGCTTGTGATAGTTTCTTGCACTATCCCGAACCCCACCTCCTCACTGACGCCGACCTCTCCCATTAAGTAGCTTTCCTCCCTTGCATCCCCCGCCCACCGAACCCTTAAAGGAGAAGCTCCGGCGTCTTGCATCCGTCGTTTCAATCTTGGGCGGCTCCTTGCCCGGCCAAGACCGCTCGTCACTCCTCTCCGGTCCTCCAAGTGTAAACACTGTTCCTCATTGGGGATTCCCCCCGCCGAGGACTCCCCCAGACCCGGCTCTGCAGGGTTGGATAAAGGTCCAGGTGATATGCCTCTCGTTGGTGGGTCCCCGGGTAGGAACGGCGAAGTCGGAGAAACCCCGACAGATGGCTATCCAGCCTCTGTTTAAACATCTCCAAAGATGGAGAACCCACCACCTCCCGAGGAAGCCTGTTCCACTGAGGAACCGCTCTGTCAGGAAATCCTTCTGGATGTTTAGACGTAACTTAGAATCATAGAGTCGAAAGGGATCTCCAGGGTCATCTAGTCCAACTCCCTGCATAATGCAGGATCTCACAATTATCTGCCCACAATGACCCCAATTTCACGCCCAGATGATTCTTCTTCGTCTTCTATACCGCTGCTCTCAAAGAGTCACGGCAGTTTATAATAAAAGAATAAAACAACCCAACCCATAAAAACCCCAGACACATTAAGAGATAGCTATTCATTGGAGTTAACTCCCCATCTCCCATTCCCTGTCCAGCTGCAGTCACGAGGTCTTTCCTTAGGAGCGAGGGTCTTGATCTCAGGGATTCTAGGGGATCTGCAGATAGTAAGTCCAGGATCTCTGCCCAGCCTCAACCATGTTCCTGGAGGAAGAGCTCCATCTTGCAGGCCTTGCGGAAGGCTGATAATGCCCCCCCCCACTTTGGAAGGTAACCTCCCCATTTTCCCAGGCACATTTGATACACCCATGTGTGACCACCAGCCACCAGACCCCGTGGCTCCAAGGATAGTGTTGTAGGTAGTACTGAAGGGTCCTCTCCTCCTGATGCCCATCTGTCAACAGAAAATTAACATGTAGCATACCCAGAGATCAAAGTGGAACACAAACAGAGATCTTAAGTATTCCCCTAAAGGGCACGCCATCCCCCCTTCCTCAGAGAGCATGAAAACAGTAAATCATAGAATCATAGAATCATAGAGTTGGAAGGGACCTCCTGGGTCATCTCCTGGAGGAGGGAGGTTCTGGGTGCTACTGGGTCCCTGAGGGGTAAAGAACAAGGCAGGACCCAATAAGGATCCAGGCACCCACTGGGTGAAAGGGATTGTGATAACGGAATTGAGCAAGGAATATAGGGAAAGTTCATGGAGGTAGGAGAACCCAATGAATACTTACCCGAGGCCATAGCAGAAATTGTGGCACAGACCCTGTGAGGGAGGGGAGGCTGAGAGAGCCTGATATCACTGCTCAGCCCAAACAGCTTCATCAGTGCTGTAACTAGCCCAAGGTCAGCCAGCTGGCTGTATGTGGAGGAGGAGCAGGGAATCAAACCCTGTTTGCCAGATTAGAAGTCTGCACTCCTAACCACTACACCAAGCTGGCTCTCTGAAAGGGACAAATAAATTCATTAGGTGGTATTTGCAGAGGCTGACTTAGCAACCATTGTAATAACTTCTTGACCTATTCATGTTGGACCATGGAGACATGAAATGGATTTTTGTGGATGTCATCATCAAACTCAAGATGGGGAATAATGGGAAGCTCTGTCCAGAAGCTGGCCTCCACAGTGGAAGGACTGGGCCTCAAAGAAACATTCACCCAGAGCCACCCAGACTCAGGATGTGAAGGCGCTCTGGGGCAGCCATAGTTTGTCTGGACATGCAGGATCAACCCAAGGTGAGGACCCCAGGAGAGGGCCTCAGGGGAGGGCCAAGCATCAAGACTTGTATATTAAAAATGTCTGCATTCCAGGCAAATGAGGTAATTTGCTTCCACTCTGGCCAGCCAGGAGATGCCACGGGTTCATTTCCCAACTGACTCCAGTAAAATTGTCTCGTCAAGTCCTACATGACGAGGGAGGACTGGAGGGCAAAATATCTTCACCCGGCAAGATGATATTAAATGCCTGACAAAATGCCATGGGGAGCGTGCAGATATTTAGCAAATTGAACTCTCAGAAATCAATCATCTAGTTAACATTCCCCAGAGATGGTATAAAAGCTCTGGCCAACTGCTACCATCTCCACCACTTTGCTCAGCTTCATTTGCTTGCTTCTCTTCTGGTACTACCTTTGGTAAGTCCATGATGTCTTCTTCTTCTTCTTCTTGTGCATGAGGGTTGTGTTGAGAAAGGAAGACGGGAAGCCAGGACACAAATGTAGAAATGTCCTCCTTCGGAAACAATCTTGGGGTGATTGGTGGCATTTTTATCTGTCAATGTTCACAGAAGGAAGGAAGGAAGGAAGGAAGGAAGGAAGGAAGGAAGGAAGGAAGGAAGGAAGGAAGGAAGGAAGGAAGGAAGGAAGGAAGGAAGGAAGGAAGGAAGGAAGGAAGGAAGGAAGGAAGGAAGGAAGGAAGGAAGGAAGGAAGGAAGGAAGGAAGCCGCTTTGAGACTTCTTTGGGCAGTGAAAAGCGGGGTATAAAAAACAACTCTTCTTCTTCTAAAACTCTGTGGCTCCCTGTTGTTCTTTTTCTGGTTTATTCATCCACCACCAAGTCCACTTCATTGACCATATGTGATGTTATTATCCAGATTCTAGTTTTTACTTTGGTGGGGGAAGTAAACTGGGGATGGACAGAGGGAGACCCGTAGGATACTTTAGCATGTTCTAGCCTCAATCAACAGCCTTGTGGGAGAGTGCTTTGTGGAAGAGCTAGGACTATAAAGACAGGAATTGAGTAAATAACCTGAAGTTTTCTCAAAATCTAATTTTGTGCCCCGTAATATATTCTTCGGTTTTACTTCCACCACCCTTCTGCAGAATGAAAGGTTAGGAGTCCAGATATCTGACCAAGCGTTCTTGGACTCTCGAAAGCTTAGACCTCTAAAATTTTGTTGCTCCCTAGGACACTGCTGGGCTGAAATCTTGTTTTGCTATATCGGTACCCCGAAACATGTCTCCAAGTTAAACAAAAAGACTAAAAAACAAAACAAATATCAAGCCAGCAAACTTTGAAATACCTTCTCGTTTTGTGTTTCTAAATCTGTAAATTGCCCCATGAAGTTTGGTTAGATGTAGAAACTCAAGCCATCCCAAACAATTTACAAAAAAATCTATGTTTTTAACTACCTCAGACAGCTTGCTATAGTTGTCAAGAATGGTGGCCTCTAATCTGGAGAGCCTGGTTTTATTCCTTGCTCCCCCACATGCAGACCACTGGGTGAACTTTGGCTGTGAGCAGGGGGTTGGACTAGATGGCCTGTATGGCCCCTTCCAACTCTATGATTCTATGATTCTAGAAGAAGAAGAAGAAGAGTTGGTTCTTATATGCCGCTTTTCCCTACCCGAAGGAGGCTCAAAGCAGCTTACAGTCGCCTTCCCATTCTTCTAGTCATAGTCCTACTTGAGCTGAACCGGTAGAACTGTTCTGTCAGAGCTCTCCCAGCCCCACCTACCTCCCAAGGTGTCTGTTGTGGGGAGAGGAAGAGTAGAAGAAGATGAGTTGTTCTTTATACCCTGCTTTTCATGGCTGAAGGAGTCTCCTTACAATCACCTTGTAGCTTACAATCATCTTTCCTTTCCCTACAAAAGACACCCTAGGAGGTAAGCGGGGCTGGAAGAACTCTGATATTACTGCTTCGTTAGAACAACTTTATCAGGACTGTGGCGAGCCCAAGGTCACCCAAGTGGCTGTTCATGAAGGAGGAGGGAATTGTAGGCCACTTTGAGACTCCTTTGGGCAGTAAAATGCGGGATAGAAAAGCCAACTCTCCTTGTTTACCGCCCAATATGTCTTGAGTTGAATTGGACAGACTCCCCGAGAGAAATGCTTATGCTTCCAGTTTCAGCTAGTTTCTTCTTCAGCCATTTCCTATCGTTCCCTGATGTCGTTCCAGATTCAGCACCACCTTGCCACAATGTCCTGCTGTCCTCCCTCTTGTGCTGTCCCATCCTGCCCCCAGACGTGCTGTTCCCCGTGCTCCTCGTGCAGCATCCCTGTCGGCGGCCTGGGGAAGCTCAATTGCAGTCCAAACTGCCCCCCTTCGTGCTGCGGTAATGCGACAGCAGCCCGTTGCCTCGGCATCGCCCCCGGGGCAAGCGTCTCCTGCATCAACCAGATCCCACCCTCGGAGATCACCATAAAGCCCCCGCCCGCCATCGTTACAATCCCGGGGCCCATCCTGGCCGCCTCCTGTGAGCCGCTTCGTGTGGGGGGGTACACATCCTGCGGGGGCTGCCCCCCTTGCGGTCGCATCTGCGGTTCTCCCTGTTGAGCTGGAAGGAAAGAGTCACAAGAACGGGCATGGGACAGCGACCTGGAAAGCACGGACCGGATTGACCGCTGGCGACGTCGCGGACTTGGGAGTCGGAACGAATGACGCTCCTGAGTTCAAATCTCGATCGGTTGTTACTTGACAACATTTCAAAAGCTCGCAGCCAGAAACCTGCGACGGTTGATTGGCATTCTCTCTGCTCTCACCTTGAAAGTATTTTTTTTTCCCCCTCCTCTAAGCGACATTTCGGTTCCCTAAACTTGTGTTCAAATTCCAGCCCGGAAGCGCATGTACGTCTTCCCTGTGTGGGCCTCTCTGTGTTTCAGGGGACCACCAAGGTCTCCCTGCCTCGACGATAACCTTGGTTGATCTCTGCATTCATTTGATGATGTTATCCTAGATAACTGGGCAGTGGAAAAGCCACTGTTTGCTGGAAAAAAAGAAGGCAACTCTGTCATCCCTGAAATTTGTTTTACTGGAAATGATGTCACCTCCTCTCTTTTTTTTTTTTCCAATAAAGCTTCTGCCTGCATCAAAATTCTTTTTGTGGGCTTCTTTTTTCTAAGCACTTGAAAAGTTGTGAGGGGTTAGTGGTCAGTGGTCGAGCACAGAGGAATGGATGAGAACACAAAGGTTAGGGGTAAAATCAATTTTAGGAAAATATACAGTGTTATTAGGTAAAGGTAAAGGTAAAGGTAAAGGTAAAGGTAAAGGTATCCCCTGTGCAAGCACCGGGTCATGTCTGACCCTTGGGGTGACACCCTCCAGCGTTTTCATGGCAGACTCAATATGGGGTGGTTTGCCAGTGCCTTCCCCAGTCATTACCGTTTAAGAAGAAGAAGAAGAAGAGTTGGTTCTTATATGCCGCTTTTCCCTACCCGAAGGAGGCTCAAAGCGGCTTACAGTCGCCTTCCCATTCCTCTCCCCACAACAGACACCCTGTGGGGTGGGTGAGGCTGAGAGAGCCCTGATATCACTGCTCGGTCAGAACAGTTTTATCAGTGCCGTGGCGAGCCCAAGGTCACCCAGCTGGTTGCATGTGGGGGAGTGCAGAATCGAACCCGGCATGCCAGATTAGAAGTCCACACTCCTAACCACTACACCAAACTGGCTCTCCAGTTTACCCCCCAGCAAGCTGGGTACTCATTTTACCGACCTCGGAAGGATGGAAGGCTGAGTCAACCTTGAGCCGGCTACTGGGATCGAACTCCCAACTTCATGGGCAGACAGCTTCAGACAGCATGTCACTGCCTTACCACTCTGCACCACAAGAGGCTCATACAGTGTTATTAGAGGTGCTCAAATGTTTAAAAACATAATGGAATATCTAATTGGCATACATTAAAAAATCTAATTGTGTACACCAATGAGGCCAAATAATTTTTTGACCTTGCTCTAATGTGTTTCAAACATCAGAAGTCAATTGTACAAATGCACACCGATACAATTAACATATTTTAACAATTTTCAATGGTGGAGGTGTTAAAAAAAAAACTTATTTAGTATGTCCTGGCTAGTTCTTGTCCTGCAAGGGGTTCCAAACAAAAGAATCCTTAGCCAACTAATATCTCTTGTTTCTCCCCTGGGGCAAGAGAGAACAACTCTGCTCCATCCTCCATATGGCACCCTTTTAAATACTTGAAGATGGTTCTCAGATCTCCTCTCAGTCGTCTCCTCTCCAGGCTAAACAGACCAAGCTCCCCCAACCTTTCTTCATACGTCTTGGTCTCCAAACCCCGCACCATCGTTGTTGCCCTTCTCTGGACACGTTCCAGTTTGTCAACATCCCTCTTCAACTGGGGTGCCCAAAACTGAACACAGGACTCCAAATGAGGCCAAACCAGAGCAGAGTAGACCTCCCGTGATCTGGACACAATACTCCGTTTGATACAGCCCAAAATCCCATTTGCCTTTTTAGCCACTGAGGCACACTGTTGACTCATGTTCAATGTCTGGTCTACTAAGACTCCTAGATCCTTTTCGCACATGCTACTGCCAAGACAAGTCTCCCCCATCCTATATTGCTGTAAATAGTTTTTCCTACCTAAATGCAGAACTTAACATTTGTCTCACAGCAGAACACAGTCGCCTTCCCTTTCCTCTCCCCACAACAGACACCCTGTGAGGGAGGTGAGGCTGAGAGAGCCCTGATATTCCTGCTCAGTCAGAACAGCTTTATCAGTGCCATGGCGAGCCCAAGGTCTCCCAGCTGGCTGCATGTGGGGGAGCGCAGAATCAAACCCGTCTCACCAGATTAGAAGTCCGCACTCGTAACCTCTACACCAAGGAACCGGAATCCTTGCCCAAGATTTCTCTCTGCCCATTGCTCTTGTTGTTGTTGTTAGGTGCGAAGTTGTGTCCGACCCATCGCGACCCCATGGACAATGATCCTCCAGGCCTTCCTGTCCTCTACCATTCCCCGGAGTCCATTTAAGTTTGTACCGACTGCTTCAGTGACTCCATCCAGCCACCTCATTCTCTGTCGTCCCCTTCTTCTTTTGCCCTCGATCGCTCCCAGCATTAGGCTCTTCTCCAGGGAGTCCTTCCTTCTCATGAGGTGGCCAAAGTATTTGAGTTTCATCTTTAGGATCTGGCCTTCTAATCTGCCCATTGCTCTGCATTATTCCAAAAGTTTCAAAGGTCTTCTCATGTGGAACACCTTAAAGGTGCCACAGGAAACAACATTTATTCCACATGTGTAAAGGACATGGCATCATCACACAAACACATATCAAGGGAATGTTCTCTACAGTGTGACCATCAGGGACTCAGGACAAGGGGGAAATTAAAGGAATACATTACACTTAAGAATGAATCCAGTTGTTCTGACCTGAAAATTATTGGCTTTGTTTGTGGAGCCACAGACTCTGTTCCAATTTTCACCTTCATGGGGTTCAAGGACTCTCAAATTGTGGAAGAGCAGCAATCCCATGACTGCCCTCTGAGGACACCTTCTGGTGTTACGGGAAGTTGTCAAGGAGCTTCATAGATGGGAGAAACAGATCAAATTGGGAAATGGGGCCCACCGGGATGAGTGACACTCCTGGAAGGGAGATAGGTGGGTGACTTTGAGCCAGTCAGTTCTCAGAACTTTCTCAGCCTCACATACTGTTGGGTCTTTTGGACTTAGCTTGGTCCTCAGTCTCTCCAGAGAAAGAAAAGTGCAGAATAAAAGAGCATTTTTAAATTATGCAGTTATGAGTTAACTTTGTGGATTATATACACATCCAGACTCACAGTGCTTTGAGGTTTAAAAGAGAGTAATCTTTACCGGGAAAGATTATTCACATACATACATACATACATACATACATACATACATGCATGCATGCATGCATGCATGCATGCATGCATTAATATTCATCTTCTTCAGTCTCCTGACTGAAGGAGAGTACAAAAGCTTAAAGAGTCATTAGAAAAGCAACACATTGTAGGCCTGTATGACTAGGCTGCAAGCAGACTACCTGCCCAAAGGTCAGCAGATGGAGAGAGCTCAGAACTTAATGGTGGCTTAATGGAGGTCATTGCTCCTCCTTGCTAGCAGGATATTTTTTTCTTCCTGAAGAAAGAGGAAGTGGGCGGGAGCCTACCTTAAACAAAGGTAACCCCAAAGCATGTGTTCGGTGTTTTCCCACTGCAACCTTGCCAGTGACCACTTGATGTCACTAGTGAGCACATAGGTGCAGCTCAGCTGCTAAAACAACTTAATGACTGCCCTGCAGGGTGCAAAAAATAAATGCTCAAACAATTAATTAATTAATCAATCCGATTTTCATACCACCGCTCCCAGCAAGCAGGTTCCCCGTAGTTCTGAGAAACCGCTCTAACTGTCGGGAACTTCTTCCAGATGTTTAGATGGAATTTCTTTTAAATTAATTTCATCCCATAACAATTGCAGGAAAAAGGGGGTGCTCTTATGGGTGCTCATTCCACCAGAAAGTGGTGAGGACCAAAAATAGCCCTGGCCCTAGTCAAGGTCAGGTATACCTTCTGGGGCCCCAGGGCCATCAACAGATTCATACTCACAGAGGGAAGTGCCCTGCGTGGGACATAAGGAGGCATGTGGGGCCGCAGACAGGTAGGACGCAGGCTGTGTATAGCTTTAAAGGTTAAAAACAGTACTTGATCCAGAAGCAAACTGGCCACCAATGCAGCTGCCTCAGCAACGGCTGACTACCAAAAGGAGAAGAGTTCCCTCACTGGCAGTCTTCAGGCAAAGGTTGGATACACACTTTTCTTGGATGCTTTAGGATGCTTAGGGCTGATCCTGCTTTGAGCAGGGGGTTGGACTAGATGGCCTCTATGGCCCCTTCCAACTCTATGATTCTGTGGTTCTATGATTCTATCATATTTCCAGTAGCCACTTGTGGTTGGGAAAGTTGGACAGTGAAAAAATCAGGCAAGAGAAGAGTCAGTTTATTTGAACTCCAGTGGTGGGAGAGGCTTCTGCAGATTCCCTGGACAGCGACAGTCTACAGTGCATAAAGTCTGATCTGTCATGAACCTCCGTCTCAACAATTTGTCCATATCAAGCAATTTGCCTCAATGGAGAAAGCAATTATGCTAGGATTGGCCAGTGGAAAAAGGAAACCAGGTGGACAAAATACACTGTAATAGAACACAATCGGAATGGACACTGGCCAGAACACTGCACAGCTGAGGGAGGCGCTGCAGGATCAGGGATCGTGGTGACAACTGTCCCATGGGATAGCCGAGAGTAGAATATTACTGAATGTTGACATTTCTTAATGAAGTAAATGTGATCTCATTTCCAATGTAAAGCAAAGCCAACTTTGAATAATTGAATGATCATTAGGAAATTGTGATCATTTCCTTCCTTACCGCCCCATCAACAATGGGGCCAGAACTCCAGAAGCCCTCCCATTGTGCCTCCCCCAATAACCAATAATATAGAGTAGCGATCCCCAACCTGTGGGCAACGGACCACATGTGGTCCTTCGACTAATTGGAGGTGGGCCCCGAAGGATGCCTTCTCCCTCCCCCCCCCGGCCCTTTACTTTATCCCCCCCAGCCCTTTACAACACACTTCATCGTTGTGGCGTGTCTGTCTTATTTTGAAGGGATGTTTAAACATTACCATAGTGATCAGAGAGTGTTAGGGCAGTGGTTGACAATAGAGGAGTAAACTACCCCCCCCACTGGGCCTCAGTAAAAGGCGTTGAGTGGTCCCCGGTGAGTGGTCCTCGGCGTTGAGTGGTCCCCGGTGATAAAAAGGTTGGGGACCACTGATATAGAGCATCACTACCCGAGACAGTCTACCTTATGACTAATAGCCACAGATGGACCTTTGCTCCATATCCCTTCTTGAATCAGTGGATTAGAAGAATCAGCAATTTTGCAAAATAAATATAAGCCTCTTATTCTCATTCCTTCTATCTTTCAGGGTGAAATGTGCCTTCCCCCCCAAAAATAAGTAATTAACCATCTTCTGTGTGCTTTTGCTACCCTCTACTGGTAGGTTGGTGAAGTTACTGTTTTCTTTCTTGCCGTTACCGTGTTGTGTTTATTTTTTAAATCTAGCACCAGAACAAAGTTGGAGCCCAACAAACTTGTATTCAAGGCATATGCTTCCATTTTCATCGTATCTGAGGGAGTGTGCATGCTTATCCACAAAAGCTTATTCTCAGAACCAGCTTGGTGTAGTGGTTAGGAGTGCGGACTTCTAATCTGGTGAGCCGGATTTGATTCCCCGCTCCCCCACATGCAGCCAGCTGGGTGACCTTGGGCTTGCCACACCACTGATAAATCTGTTCTGACTGATCAGTAATATCAGAGGAAAGGGAAGGCGATTGGAAGCTGCTTTGAGACTCCTTCGGGTTAAGAAAAGTGGCCTATAAGAACCAACTCTTCTTCTTTTTCTTCTATCCCCTGAATAATTCTTTGTGGGTCTTAATCGAGTCAACAGATAAGCTTTCGTGTTCATGGACTCTTCAGATATAATGAATCTTCTTGAAACTCACAGGATTATAGAATCATAGAATCGGATGAGGCTACAATGGTCGTCAAGTACAACCCACTTCACAATCCGGGATACTCACAAATATTCATACCAGTGGCTATGGAGCAATTTTGGTTGGTTCCACATAAGGTATACAAGAGATGATGTCAGACTCCCAAATAAAACTCAGATCCAAGTATCATGCTGGTAATTAAAATCTAGACATTAGGGAACCATAGTATTTGAGGCTCCTATATATCTGGATCAAAAAAGAAAAAGAAAAAGAATGCCCACATCTACTTTAGCCCCTGCCAACGTAGAAATAAATAAATAAAAATTATTAGACACGTTTTGCTTTTAAGGGTTTCATTTTTATTGACCAGCAGGTGGCAATCATCTCAGTGAAGACATGACTCTGTATTTTGGCGGGTTTCTCCATCTTTGGAAATTTTTAAGCAGAGGCTGGAGAGCCATCTGACGGAGAGGCTGATTCTATGAAGGTTCAAGGGGGTGGCAGGTGACAGTGGAGGAGCGAGAGGGTTGTGAATGTCCTGCATAGGGCAGGGGGTTGGACTAGATGACCCAGGAGGTCCCTTCCAACTCTGTTATTCTAGGATTCTATGAAATGGCACATCCTGTATTGCAACCCCAAATGGAGGGTGGGCACCAAAGCCTGGTAAGAGAGTATGACCCGGTCAGCCATCCGGCTGCTTGAAGTCATGAACCATGATGCTCAGGGGCCCCTCCTCCCTCCCAGCTGAGAGGTCAGGTCATGCCACATCAGACTGAATCAGAATCAAGGTTTTGGCGTTGATGTTCAAGGCCCTAAGCTGCCTGGGATCCTTGTATCTTCAGGACCACTTTTGTCCTTTTTAAAAAGGTGATGTTAGGAAGGTAAACCACCCTCAACCAAAAGTGAGTGCTGTCTGGATGGATGGATGGATGGATGGATGGATGGATAGATGGATAGATGGATAGATGGATAGATGGATAGATGGATAGATGGATAGATGGATAGATGGATAGATGGATAGATGGATAGATGGATAGATGGATGGATGGATGGATAGATGGATAGATGGATAGATGGATAGATGGATGGATAGATAGATAGATAGATAGATAGATAGATAGATAGATAGATAGATAGATAGATAGATAGATAGATAGATAGATAGATAGATAGATAGATAGATAGATAGATAGATAGATAGATAAGCACTTTCCTCTTCAGCCGTAGCTCTAATGTTTCTAGATGTTGAACGACAGAAATGTTTACAAATCCACATGTCCATGTCAAGTAAAGGTTATGACACACTGTTCTCTTGTTTTATTGACATCTAGGCCTTAGCCTGTTTCTTTGGCCTGTTCTTTTTTGGGGGAGGGGGGTCTGTCATGTGGCAAGTTCATTCTCTTTTGTTCTGTTGACCTCAATTAACTGTGTAGCAAATTTTCACACGATTCCCCCCATGATATCTCCCTGCACTGAACTTGAGAGGTTGATGTTGTCTGCTTCAGTGTGGGACTGTGGCTCAAAAGATCTTTTGCACCAGGCAATTAATTTAAATTGACGGGACAGAGTGAAGGAAGGGATAGAAGTATGCTAGGCAACTGTAAATCAGTTTCAGCAAGAACTCCTTGCTCCTGTTCGTCTACTAATCTCTTCAATGAAGAGATTTCTTTCACACCATAGAGACTGCTTATTGGAAACTCAGTGGGACATGACACAGGAGGCTGGGCAGTTCATGATCTGTATGGTAAATGGATGGATTTTCTGAAAATCTGAATGGATTTTCGGCCTTTTGCAAAAAGACAGATGACCAGGTAGGAACTGTGGATTCCCCAGAATCAAACCTTATCTCCAGGCAACAGAGATCAGTTTCCCTGGAGAAAATCAACACTTAGAAGGAAGACTGTATGGAATTATACTCCCCTGAAGTCTCTCCCCTTCCCAAATCCCACCTTCTGCTCACTCCACCATGGAAGTCTCCAGTTTTTTTCTGTCTGACTGAACCTCCCTTCCCCCAGACATGTAAAAACAGAGTACAGAACGCTCCATGTGAGTTCAAATGGATGATCCTTAACTTTTCTGATAAAGAACTTTGATTCTCAGGCCCCAGGTTTAATAGGTTCCATGTTCAGTAGAGTATGGGGATGCCAGCTTCCTGGTGGGGCCTGGGGATTCCCTAGAATTACAGCTCATCTCCGGACTGCAGATATCAGTTCTCCTTAAGAAAATAAATGTTTTGGAAGGCAGACTATGGAATTGAAAGCCCAAAGAGGTCCCTATCCTCCTGAGGATCCATCACCAAACCAAACAACCAGGATGTGGAATCCCTACTCCCTCCTCATCTTCTAGTACAGGGGTAGTCAACCTGTGGTCCTCCAGATGTCTATGGACTACAATCCCCATGAGCCCTTGCCAGCAAATGCTGGCAGGGGCTCATGGGAATTGTAGTCCATGGACATCTGGAGGACCACAGGTTGACTACCCCTGCTCTAGTAGAATACCTGTGTTCTAGCCTGAAGGCTGGCATCTCTATATTTTGCTGGAGAAGTCAAGGAGCTAATCTAAGTCCTTCTGCATGCTTTCTCCTGCTGAGCCGTGCCCCATTCCCATGTTGCTAGTTGTTAGAAATAAATAGCTGAATCTACAAGAGACGTTGGGATGCAGACAGAGGTTTTAATGATACAAGGAGAGAAAATGACATCATTTACATGGACATCAACCATAAAGCAAAGCACCCTACTCCCCCTAAAGTGCTAAGAATAATGTTAGAAGATCTATTCCTGTAATTAATACAATTTGTATGCAGGCAAGTAGCTGTTTCGAGGCCAGAGCCAACAATCCAAGTTATTCTCCCCCCCCTCCCGCCATGTCCTTGGATCACCTGTCTAGTAGAAGGGAAGGGGAGCAGACGGGATGATGTAACTTTTGTAGGGATTTTCAAACAGGGTTCCCTGGAGCTCAAGGACTCCTTAAGAGCTCCCCAGGGGATCCCTGACTGTTCCCTTATATCGGATCATAGTGGACTCAGCCACAGGCTATTTCCAATATTATTGAAAAAGAAGAAGAAGAGTTGGTTCTTATATGCTGCTTTTCTCTCCCCAAAGGAGTCTCAAAGCGGCTTCCATTCACCTTCCCTTCCTCTCCCAACAACAGACACCCTGCAAGGGAGGTGAGGCTGAGAGCCCTGAGATTACTGAAGAAGAAGAGTTGGTTCTCATATGCCACTTTTCTTTACCAAAAGGAGTCTCAAAATGGCTTACATTTGCCTTCCCTTTCCTCTTCCCACAACAGACCCCCTGTGAGGTGGGTGAGGCTGAGAGAGCCCTGGTATTACTGAAGAAGGTTGGTTCTTATATGCCACTTTTCTCTACTTTTGTCTTGAAGGAGTCTCAAAGCAGCTTACATTCACCCTGTCTTTCCTCTCCCCACAACACCCTGTAAGGGAGGTGAGGCTGAGAGAGCCCTGACATTACTGCTTGGTCAGAACAGCCTTATCAGAGCTGTGGCAAGCCCAAGGTTACCCAGCTGGCTGCATGTGAAGGAGCAGCAGGGAATCAAACCCAGCTCGCCAGATTAGACGTCCGCACTCCTAACAACTATGCCACACTGGGAATTGGCTGCTTCTGTTGACCTTGGAGTGGCATTCTTGCTTGGTTACCATACCTGGGAAAGGGGGCAGAGCATGGATGCCTACTCCTGCCTCAAACCACCTCCTTTCTCCCCCCCCCCCTCCGAGTCCAAGTCATGGCAGGAAAGTGTGGCCAGCTGAAATCACTTCTGGCCAGGTTCTGTGACTCCTCGAGGCCTGACAAATATTTAAGGAACTCTTCTCACAGTTGAGAGGTTCAAAGGGGCTGTTCTAGAGCGTACCCTTGAATTGGACCCCTGACTTTATTGAAGCATCACCTGATGTTCAAGAGAACAATTCAGTCAGAGAGCAGGAAAAAGGGGGTGGTTTTCCAAAAGACGGTGGGGTAGCCTGTGCTGGAATTCACTTCTGGAATGTCATATCTCCATCGTTTGAAGTCAGGTCTCAGTGTCTGAGCAGGAAACTCAACAAAATGCTTTTCAACTACTTGATTCAACTGCATTCTCTAATGTTAATCTGTTCTTCTGCTGTCCCACAGCCAGTTTAGTGTTGTGGTTAGGAGTGCAGACTTCTAATCTGGCATGCCGGGTTCGATTCTGCACTCCCCCACATGCAGCCAGCTGGGTGACCTTGGGCTCACCATAGCACTGAAAAAGCTGTTCTGCCCAAACAGAAATATCAAGGCTCTCTCAGCCTCACCCACCTCACAGGGTGTCTGTTGTGGGGAGAGGAAAGGGAGGGTGCTTATAAGGCGCTTTGAGACTCCTTTGGGTAGAGAAAAGTGGCATATAAGAACCAACTCTTCTTCTTCTTCTTCTTCTTCTTCTTCTTCTTCTTCTTCTTCTTCTTCTTCTTCTTCTTCTTCTTCTTCTTCTTCTTCTTCTTCTCTTAAAAGGTCTGATTTCTTGTGGCCTAAGGTTGCCAGCTCTTGGTTAGGAAAACCTGGAGACTTGAGGGGCGGAGCCTGTAGGAGGCAGGGTTTGGGGAGGGGACTTCATTGGGATAGAATGTCATACAGTCCACATTCTAAGTGGCCATTTTTTCCCCAGGTGGAACTGATCTCTCTTGTCTGGATGTGAGTCGTGATTCCAGGAGGTCCCTAGGCCTTGCCAATAGGCTGGCATCCCTATTGTGTACAAATCTCCTCAAGGACGCACAGATTTGTTCTCTGCTGGACTGCCAGAAGGGCAGAGGCTCAAAGTGACCAAGGCCTTGATAACAAACATCCCTTCACTTGTCAACAAACAGTAGCTTTTTGACTAATCATCTGGCTGGAATAACTATGCTAAAATGTGTTGTTGACGTGTTCAACCAGTAGGGCTTTTCTGGGCCCCTGGAATATTTAGAGGCTCGCTGAGGAAAGAAATTTCCATCCTTCGTATCTTACAATCAACAAGGCAAAGGATTTCAAGTTTTCAGGGATGAAACTGGAGGTGAAAGCCGAGAAGCTACAACTGACAGAGGCATCTGAATAGAGATACAATGGACACAGGCATCTGGATTGAGAGCCCACAGATTCTGAGAGAAACTTGGAAGGGTCAACTTTTCACACGTAGCCACATCTGTGACGCCCTTCAAAGTGAATCCTGGTTATCCTTTCCTGCTATCATTCCTTTCTGATTCTGGTTGAAGACTGGACATGAAAAAGTGAACTGTACCCCTTAGAAGAAGACCTCTCTTGGGACCTAGAAGGTTTGCCAGAGCCAGAAATACCCAGGCAGCCACGGCTAGAAAGCCCACCACAGCTACTGCTGCTGCCACCACCACAGGCGGTATGCCCTCCCATACGAAGAGGTTCACAGGAGGCAACTAGAGTGGGTCCTGGGATGGTAACCAAACAAGGAGGTGGCTGGATCACAATTTCTGAAGCTGGGATCTGGCCAATACATCCCACCGTGGCCCCACTGGCGATGCCCAGGTGAGATGCTGATGTTGAGGTTCCGCAGCACAAAGAGGACCCACACGAAGGAGGACAGCAACTCTGTGAGGCCAGACCACCGACAGGGTAGTTACATGGAGAGTTCTGAGGCTGGAAGGAGGATGGGGCTGTGCAGGATGGAGTACAGCTAGAAGCCATCTTGGAATGGTGGAGATGAGGCTGCAATTAGTGTCAGGATAAGAAGGGGGGAAAAAAACAATGTGACAAGTTGAAAGAAATCTGATGGAGATTGAACACATAGCCTTCCATAGAGTAAACACAATGGAACTCGGTAATTATATATTTTTTGGAGGGAAACATGCTGGTAATACACTTTGCCTTTCCATGCGTCCTGGCTTGAGCGGATAGATCTTAACACCATTTCTAAAACATAAACCTGAAAATGAAGAGCTTTCTTTTGCTAGTGGCAGTGCATTTTCTGCCTCGGTGAACTTGAGGCTGTTTTTAGAAGGAGAGATACAAACAAGAACCTTAAACGGCCAAAAGAAGAAGCGTTGTTTTTTTTATATCCCGCTTTTGACTACCAACAGAGCTTTAAAAAAAAAACACCTTTCCTTTCCTCTCCCCACAACAGAGACTCTGTGAGGTACGTGAGGCTGAGAGAGCTCTAATAGGACTGTGACCAGCCGAACGTCTACCTGTTGGCTGCATGTGGAGGAGCAGGGAATCAAACCTGGCTCACCAGATTGGAAGCTACTGCTCTTAACCACTACACCAAACTGGCTCGCATTACATCTTCTCTTTTGAAACAAGAATAAAGCTTCAGTGCTTATTGAGATCCTTCTGTCTGACAAGCTACAAATAATAGTAATAGTAATAGTAATAGTAATAGTAATAGTAATAGTAATAGTAATAGTAATAGTAATAGTAAGAAGAAGAAGAAGAAGAGGAAGAAGAAGAAGAAGAAGAAGAAGAAGAAGAAGCTAATCAAACTTGCCTAACATTGGTTCTGTGTGTGGCTACATAAATCCACAACTTGGGCCAATACTGATGCTAAGACTTTCCACCAGAATTGGGGCAATCACAAAGTTTCTAGAAAATCTGAAATGCCAGCTGTCACATTGGACCTGCCAGCTGTCCTTCTCTCTCTCTCTTCCTTCCTTCCTTCCTTCCTTCCTTCCTTCCTTCCTTCCTTCCTTCCTTCCTTCCTTCCTTCCTTCCTTCCTTCCTTCCTTCCTTCCTTCCTTCCTTCCTTCCTTCCTTCCTTCCGTGCTTGTTGGACATTTTGCTTTCTGGATTCCTTACTCTCAGTGTTACAGACCTTTTTGTCATTAAAGTCATAATTATTTGCTAGAAAGTCAAAACCTTTGTCAAGAGAAAGTAAAAGAATTCATGTAATTCATCTCTTGGTCAAAAGCTCTAGAAATCTGTTTTGCGTGTATATATAGGATAAGGTACATCAAGTCTAGTTAGTTCGCTCTTACCTTAAGTTAGCCTTTCTCAACATTTTTACCACTGAGAAATCCCTGAAATATTCTTCAGGCTTCTAGAAACCCCAAAAATGGTGCAGTCATACAAAATATGCTTGAGAAGCAGATCTGTGTACATGTCCACCCTGGGTACATCTGTACATGTCCACCCTGTATACATGTCCACCCTTCCCACCCCCTCCAGGCCAAACATTGACTATTTTGGGAAGGGTGGGTGGGTCACCTAGACCTGTGGTCCCCAACCGAGGGCTCCATGGCCCAGTACCGGGCTACGGCCCAGGGGTTGGGGAATACTGAATTCTAGACTATATATGGTCATATCACCTGATAAACATTTTTTTTAATTGTAGATAGATACAGATACAGATAAAAGAATTAACTCCCACCCCAGGGAAACACATCCTTACCCATCAAAAAACTCCAGGGTTTCACAGAACCTTAGTTGAGAAAGCCTGGATTAGGCCTTTTATAACCTAGCTCTTTGAGTGAGCAGATAGCCTACTGCTGGGGGGGGGGGGTCTTGGAACCTGAGAAATGCTCCTAAAGGGCCATGAAGCACAAGCTTCTCTTGGTCAAATGTTCTAGAAATCTGACTTGTGTATTTATAAAACAAGGTACATGGAGTATAGTTCACTCTTAGCTTAGGCCTTTTTTAGCCCAGCTCATTCTTCAAGCGGCCAGCCAACTGCAGGGGGCCCTGGAAACTGAGAAGAGCTCCTAAAGGGCCATAGAATCATAGAATCATCGAGTTGGAAGGGGCCGTACAGGCCATCTAGTCCAACCCCCTGCTCAACGCAGGATCAGCCCTAAGCATCCTAAAGCAGGATGTTAGCACAAGCTTCTCTTGGTCAATGTTCTAGAAATCTGTCTTGCATATATATAACACAAGGTACATGGAATATAGTTAGTTCACTCTTAGCTTAGGCCTTTTTTAGCCCAGTTCATTGTGCAAGTGGTCAGCCTACTGACGGGGGCCCTGGAACCTGAGAAGAGCTCCTGAAAGGGATGTGGCCAGCAAAGATTGTAAATGGCTGCTTTATGCATGATACCTCCCTAATGTCCATCTCTTCCATAAACTGACTTCTCTTTGCTCCACTGCAAATCCCCAGGGATCTCCTGTACACATGCTCAGACACAGATGCACACAAACAATGAGGGAGTAACTATAGTGGACTTACCATGAGCAGAGACAGAGTAAAAGAAAGGGAGAGAGCTTGAGTAGAGCTGCAGTGATCAGTGCTACTGGGAACAGCTTTTATACCATCCTCTTTAGAATGTGTTGGCTTCTGATGGTTTGAATTGGCAAAATGGTTCAAAGCTTACGTAGCATTTTGCAAATAGCATGGCCTCATATTATTGAAAGAACTTATAATCCCCTACAGGATATTGCGGGCCATAGCCTGAAGCTGTGCCCAATTTGACTTGAGTCAAAAAGGAACCAGCGTCATCAACTTCCTGATTAATGTGGAAGCCAATTACTTCCAGAATCATAGAGTTGAAAGGGGCCATACAGGCCATCGAGTCCAATCCCCTGCTCAATGCAGGATCAGCCTAAAGTGGGACCTTAATCCGTTCTTAGGGCCTGCAAGACAAAGCTCTCCCACCAGGCATATGGTCAAGTCCTATAATAATAACATCCACCGGATGGCTGGTCTCAGCACTAGGAGAAGAAGGAGAAACTGGAAGATCAGCTCCCTTCTACAGGTCCCCTGTCTGGGTAATTTTAGAAAAGCTGACTGTCTGCTGGAAGTTATTATATTGTATATTGTTTTTACTGAGGTTAGAGTTGGTAGGGTGGGTTACAAATTATGTCACTGATCGTTGTTGTTATTGTTATTGCCTATGAAAAGCATCTGTCCAGCTGCGGCTTACAGCAAGGGTAGTCAACTTGTGGTCCTCCAGATGTCCATGGACTACAATTCCCAAGGGGCTCATGGGAATTGTAGTCCATTAACATCTGGAGGACCACAGGTTGACTACCCCTTACTTAAAGGATGCCAGTGCGTTGCCTCAAAGTGGCCAAAGTTATCTGTTTCTGGCCACTGCCTGGTGGAATGAGCTACTATAGGAGAAGAGGGCCCACAGGGACAGGGGCTCATGGGGATTGTAGTCCATGGACATCTGGAGAGCTACAATCTGCTCTACAGCACAAAAACAGACACACTTTAAACTTTAAAATACTGATTCATTTTGGGGTGTATGCAACCTATAGCAGCCTTTCTCAACTCTTTCACCATGGAGAAACCCCTGAAATATTCTTAAGGCTTCAAGAAACCCCAGAAGTGGAATGATCATGCAGAATATGGTTGGAAGGCATAGCTGTGAACGCACACACCCAGGGCCCCTCCCGTTCCCATCCCTCCAGGCCCATCATTGGCCATTGGGGGGGGGGGGGTTACAACATGACTATATGGGTATAAGGTAAAGGTAAAGGTATCCCCTGTGCAAGCACCGAGTCATGTCTGACCCTTGAGGTGACGCCCTCTAGCGTTTTCATGGCAGACTCAATACGGGGTGGTTTGCCAGTGCCTTCCCCAGTCATTACCGTTTACCCCCCAGCAAGCTGGGTCCTCATTTTACCGACCTCGGAAGGATAGAAGGCTGAGTCAACCTTGAGCCGGCTGCTGGGATTGAATTCCCAGCCTCATGGGCAGAGCTTTCAGACAGCATGACTGCTGCCTTACCACTCTGCGCCACAAGAGGCTCTTATCACCTGATAAATGTTTAACAAATTAAGGTAAAGGTAAAGGTATCCCCTGTGCAAGCACTGAGTCATGTCTGACCCTTGGGGTGACGCCCTCCAGCGTTTTCATGGCAGACTCAATACGGGGTGGTTTACCAGTGCCTTCCCCAGTCATTACCGTTTACCCCCCAGCAAGCTGGGTACTCATTTTACCGACCTTGGAAGGATGGAAGGATGAGTTAACCTTACTTAACGAATTATATATTATTTTATTTATTACATTTTTATGCTGCCTTCCCTTGGGACTCAGAGGGGTTCACAAAATGGTGCACAACAATATAACATACTCCAATGCAATACACAATTCTAAGCATTAATCTCAATAAAATTGCATCAACGTTGTTAATCTTTTAAAACAATAAAACCAGTTAAAACAATTAATCATAACTTAACAGATGGGCTGGGGCCATAAATTGACTCACAATGGACCCAATGGGCATTTCTAATTCGAGGGGAGGGGGCGTCTACTGTAGAGCCCAGTATATGTTTCCATTGGAGAAACCCTTCCAGGGCCATCAAAATATGCCAGGGTTTCACAAAATTCTTGTTGGAAAAGCCTGAGATATAGAAGAAGAAGCAGAGTTGGTTCTTATATGCTGCTTTTTCCTGCCTGAAGGAGGCTCAAAGCAGCTTACAGTCGCCTTTCCATTCCTCTCCCCACAACAGACACCCTGTGGGGTGGGTGAGGCTGAGAGAGCCCTGATATCACTGCTCGGTCAGAACAGCTTTATCAGTGCCGTGGCGAGCCCAAGGTCACCCAGCTGGTTGCATGTGGGGAAGTGCAGAATCGAACCAAGCTAGCCAAATTAGAAGTCCGCGCTCCTAACCACTACACCAAACTGGCTCTCTCTATAGACAAGTTATCAAATGTGGTTTCTGAGGGTTCAGTTTAATGCACCAAACAGCAGCAATATATAAATCTAAAAGTCTGTGGGGAGACAATGAGGACTAGTAATCTGCAGGCTCAAATTAAATCTGGTGGGGCTGGGTCAAAAATCCCAACTGGCCAAAGAACTGAGTGGGAAGATTTCAGAAGAGTTGAATGTTTTCAACCTAAAAAGCCATAAGATAGCCAGCTTGGTGAAGTGGTTGGGAACACCGACTTTGAATCTGTTGAGCCAGGTTCGATTGCACGCTCCCCCACATGCAAGCAGCTGGGTGACCTTGGGCTCACCACAGCCCTGATAAAGCTGTTCTGACTGAGCAGTAATATCAGGGCTCTCTCAGCCTCATCTACATCGCAGGGAGTGGGGAGAAGAAAGGGAAGACCATGGGAAGCCACTTTGAGACTCCTTCGGGTAGAGAAAAGCGGCATATAAGAACCAACTCTTCTTCTTCTTCAGTTATCTCAGGGCTCTTTCAGCTTCACCCACCTCACAGGGGGTCTGTTGTGGGGAGAGGAAAGGGAAGGCAAATGCAAGCTGCTTTGAGACTCCTCCTGGTAGGGAAAAGTGGCCTATAAGAACCAACTTCTTCTTCTTCTTCTTCAGACATTGTTGTCATGACAAAATGTGTTTGTGTCATTTAAATTCTTTCTCATTTGGACTCAGGTGTGAATGAATGCAATTGATGGATTGGACATTCAATGAACAATTTGATTAGCGTCGGGTTAAAAACATAGAATAATAGAATCATATAGTTGGAAGGGACCTCCTGGGTCATCATCCAACCCCCTGCACTATGCAGGACACTCACAACCCTCTCGCTCATCCACTGTCACCTGCCACCCCCTTGAGCCTTCACAGAATCAAAGATTCTGTAAAAGAAGAGATGAGCTGTTTTTTGCATTCATGGTGCACCCTTTCCGAAATCCATAAAGTAGTTGAGACAAGAGAAATTTGCAAGCAGACCAGCATTGATGATGGCCAGTTTGTCCCCCATGTTTGTATGTGGGCCATCTTTCTGTCTCGTTTACGCAGCAGAGAATAACCTTTTGATGTCTTCATCCAGGGCTTTGGGGAATGCCGCCCCTTGAGGCATCTGTCTGGTGCTTAGTAAGAACAGCAGAGACAGAGTCCAAGGTACCACTTAGATGTAATTATTGTGGTGGTAATGATAACCTGAATCCTCATTCAAGGAGGGGTTCGGTAATAATATCATTGTTTTGGAGTTGGTAAATAGTCTTGCAACTGCATATTTCAGCTCCAGAAGTGGGATCAAATAAGCAATATCAGGTGTGTGCAACAGGTGCAGTCTTTCCTGACCAGGGTATTGCAAAGATCCATTCTGAAGTGTCTTTTAACTACTGCATGTTATACTTAAGTCTTTTGGGGATTTGGACCAGGGGTCATTATCCAAGGTGAGCAACAATTCAAAAAGATGCTAGAGATAATCCTGGAGGTGAGACAGTTCCTCTGACACAGCCATGTGGTGACCTTTTAGAAATACATACTTAAAAATATATATATATATTTAATTTTTTAAAATAGGAAATAAATTCAGATCATTTCTGCACGGGTAAATTAAATGAAGTCATGTCACTTTAACATACCGTATTTGCCGGCGTATAAGACGACTGGGCATCTAAGACGACCCCTCAACATTTCCACTCAAAATATAGAGTTTGTTAATTACACTGCAGTACCTGTTGTTGTCACCATTGTACGGCCGCAGTGCCTCCGGCCCACCCCTGCATGTCCCTGTGACCAGCACTAGTACGCAAGTGCGCATGTGCGAGGTCTGCGTAGACAAGGGGTGGGCTGGAGCTCCGTTGATTCCTGCCGAGAAGCCTCTCCGTCAGATGGCTCTCCAGTCTCTGCTTAAAAACCTCCAAAGATGGAGAACCCACCACCTCCCGAGGAAGCCCGTTCCACTGAGGAACTGCTCTCATTGTCAGGAACTTCTTCCGGATGTTGAGATGGAATTTTGAATTAATTTAATCCCATTTGTTCTGGTCTGTCCCTCTGGGGCAAGAAAGAACAGTTCATAGAATAGAATCACAGAATCATAGAGTTGGAAGGGGCCATGCAGGCCATCTAGTCCAACCCCCTGCTCAACGCAGGATCAGCCCTAAGCATCCTAAAGCATCCAAGAAAAGTGTGTATCCAACCTTTGCTTGAAGACTGCCAGTGAGGGGGAGCTCACCACCTCCTTAGGCAGCCTATTCCACTGCTGAACTACTCTGACTGTGAAAGTTTTTTCCTGATATCTAGCCTATATCGTTGTTCTTGTAGTTTAAACCCATTACTGCGTGTCCTCTCCTCTGCAGCCAATGGGAACAGCATCCTGACCTCCTCCAAATGACAACCTTTCAAATACTTAAAGAGGGCTATCATGTCCCCTCTCAACTTCCTTTTCTCCAGGCTGAACATTCCCAAGTCCCTCAACCTATCTTCAGTTCTACTCCATCCTCCATATGGCACCCTTTTAAATACTTGAAGATGGTTATCAGATCCCCTCTCAGTCGTCTCCTCTCCAGGCTAAACTGACCAAGCTCCCCCAGCCTTTCCTCCTACGTCTTGGTCTCCAAACCCCTCCCCATCTTTGTTGCCCTCCTCTGGACACGCTCCAGCTTGTCTACATCCCTCTTCAACTGGGGTGCCCAAAACTGAACACAAGACTCCAAGTGAGGCCGAACCAGAGTAGAGTAAATCCATGTGGAATCCATGTGGACAGTAGCTAGCCACTCTGTTGTTTCCCCTGCCACTTGGGTTGGACAATGCCTTGATCCATTGGCCCCATGATATGCCAATGAGTTGGCAGCAGTGCAATAGGTTCTCCCCAGTTGCAACCTGTCCATAACCCTGGAAGAAGTAGATCAGCCATTGTAAAGCTGTCCCCTGTATCCTTCTGTTGACAAGGCTGTGAGCCAGAAGTTCATAGTCAACTATGTTGAACTCTGCTGTGAGACCCAACATCACAAGAAGCACTGACTAGCCTAGATCCAGATATCATCACAGGTCATCCATCAGAATGACGAACATTGTCTCTACCCCATTGTCAGGCCAGAACCCAGACTGTGGAACAGAACACTCAAATGAGGCAAGTAGGTTATGAAAATTAGTGTCATTTGTCCAGCCCCATGGAGCAGTTCTAATTGTGCCCCATTCCACTTCAGACTAAATGGTATCCAGGTTTCCCTGCTTTCTCATCAACTTGGATGTTTCCTACTTGCTTTCACTATTGCCCACTCCAACTATATCCGTAGCCACTCATGAACTGATCATAGAATCATAGAATCATAGAATGAGTTGGAAGGGGCCATACAGGCCATCTAGTCCAACCCCCTGCTCAACGCAGGATCAGCCCTAAGCATCCTAAAGCATCCAAGAAAAGTGTGTATCCAACCTTTGCTTGAAGACTGCCAGTGAGGGGGAGCTCACCACCTCCTTAGGCAGCCTATTCCACTGCTGAACTAATCCTGGCCCCAACCTGGTAGAATGAGCTCCCAGAGGAGATCAGGGCCCTGACAGAACTTGAACAGTTCCACAGGCCCTCTACCAGGCATTTGGTTGAGGTCGACCCATGTCATCACTTCCCAAGTCCCTCCTCCTGAGCCTCCTTCCTATGGCACCCACCATAACTCTGCCCAGCCCACTGGGCTATCAGTAGGCGTTACTTCAATGTTTAATTTTTCTGCTGTTCCATGTTGCTTGTTGTTTCACTTCATTCATGATTGTTAATCAAAGTTATCTGTATGGTTTCTGTCCTGTTTTATGTGAACCGCCCTGAGCGGTATATAAATAGAATGAATGAATGAATGAATGAATGAATGAATGAATGAATGAATGAATGAATGAATGAATGAATGAATGAATGAATGAATGAACTGGGCTTGCCACACCTCCTGATACACGCCCCCAAAACCTGCCCCACAGAACAGGACAGTATGAAGGGTGGGGATCGCAAAATGGCCATGGCGTTGATGGTGTGAAAACTTCTTCACACCACAACTAGAAGTAACGTCACACCATTCTAGGATTCAGTGAAAACAGTGCTGCCATTCTGCTCTGGGACTGAGTAGGAATCTTACAGTAAAACCACAGAGTTCTTACTGAATCCTAGAGCAGCATGCTGCCACTTCCAAGTCTGGCCAGGTAATGATGTCACGGCATCTCTGTCGCAGTGTCCCAACTGTGTCCTTGCCTCCCATTCCCCCTTGAGCTGCCCACCATCGCATGTCAACACTCTCAGGAGAACATGAACCTGACATATAAAGAAGAAGGAGGAGAAGAAGAAGCAGAGCTGGTTCATTGCAACAATCATTTTACTCCTCAGAGCAATCTCAAAGCGGCTTACAATTCTTCTCCCCAAAATAGACAACCTGGGAGGTAGGTGAGGTTGAGAGAGCTCTGAGGGTTCTGTGTCTGGCCCAAGATGACTGCACGTGGAGGAAAAGTGGGGACTGGTTCTTCACATTAGAGGGCACCACTCTTAACCACTGTACCAACATGGCTCTCAGCAAGATCAAGTTCTTTCACCTCAACTGCTCCTGGATCCTTTCAACTGAAGATGCCAGGGGCTCAACCTGGGACTTTCTGCATGTCAAACAAATTGTTCTCCACTAAGCTGTGGACCCACCCACTGAGCCGTGCTCTAATCCATCCAGCTATCGCCTTGGGTCCTATCCAGATTGGAGGTTAGCTCGTGAGTGACTCAGGATGAAAGTAAATACCGTCCCATAGATATGAATGGAAGAGACTGATTTTTAACCAATTTTGATGGGCAAGTAATAATGGAACACGCGGGCAAGACCTGTAATCTTCTCAAATGAAAGAGGACTGCAGGTTGCAATGTACACATTTTATTAAATGGGCAGCGGATAGACACGCATGACTAAAGGGTTTGAAGAAAGTCCTTTGGCCTGAGGCACAGGCAGGAAATTTGATGGTGCAGGAATGAATCACATCCCCCTGATCCCTCAACCTGCTATATAAGAGGACCCGGGAGATCCGACTCTTCCAACAGCTTCTGCTTCTTCACTTGACACCTGGCATCTAGCAAGCTTGGTAAGTCCATCTTTCATTCAAGCCTACCTTTGTTATACAATGTTGTGTTCCTTTTGCAAACTTATTCTCTGTTTTTGGTGGTGTATGAAAAAAGAAGATGTGCAATTCATAGCCAGGAACAGCCTGCAGATTGTTAGGCAGGGGTGGAACAGGAGTGGCCCAACTGTGGCTCTCCAGATGTCCATGGACTACCAGCACATGCTGGCAGAGCCTTATAGGAAATGTAATCTATGGACATAGATTACTGGCAGTCTTCAAGCAAAGGTTGGATACACACTTTTCTTGGATGCTTTAGGATGCTTAGGGCTGATCCTGCGTTGAGCAGGGGGTTGGACTCAATGGCCTGTATGGCCCCTTCCAACTCTATGATTCTATGATTCTATGACATCTTTAAAGCCCGTTTGGACATCCCTACCACTAGAATGGAGTCACTGAAGCAGTAGGTGCAAACTTAAATGAATTTCAGGGAATGGTAGAGGACAGGAAGGCCTGGAGGATCATTGTCCAGGGGGTCACGATGGGTCAGACATGACTTCGCAACTAACAACATAACACCACTAGAACGATATTCATGAAAAACAGGCAATAAGTCAAGGCATGTAGCCCTTAGATGTAGCCTGGCTGAGCTGGTAAATATTTGAGTGGCAATCCTCAATTAGACAGTATGAGCAACTTTTGTTTCTTCTGGAGCACAAGGCCCTTTATCAACAACACAAGATTTAGTGGAACAGAGTTTGCGTCCATGGATACCATGTAGGTCCAAAGCAGAAGACCAACATTTGAGTCCAGCGGCAGCTTTAAGGTCAACCAAGTTTTATTCATGGCAGAAGCTTTAATGTGCATGCACACTTCTTTAGAGGTGCATTTTTTTCTCGGTTGTTGAAGAGGTGCGCATGCGCACAGAAGCTTATACCTTTGAATGAAAATGCGTTGGTCTTAAAAGATGGCTCTGGATTCAAATCTTGTTCAGCTCCTTCAGTCCAGCAGGGTGACCCACCTAAATCTAAATTAATAGAAAATTTAGTTGAAAATAAATACACAGGAAGGAAGCCTCTGGTAATTTTTTTTTTGTAGAATCATAGAATCATAGAGTTGGAAGGGACCTCCTGGGTCATCTAGTCCAACCCCCTGCACTGTGCAGGACACTCACAACCCTCTCGCTCATCCACTGTCACCTGCCACCCCCTTGAGCCTTCACAGAATCAGCCTCTCTGTCAGATGGCTCTCCAGCCTCTGTTTAAAAATCTCCAAAGATGGAGAACCCACCACCTCCTAAGGAAGCCTGTTCCACTGAGGAACCACCCTGACTGTCAGGAACTTCTTCCGGAGGTTGAGACGGAATTTCTTCTGAATTAATTTCATCCCATTGGTTCTGGTCCATCCCTCTGTGGCAAGAGAGAACAACTCTTCTCCATCCTCTACATGGCAGCCATTTAAATCTTCTAGTGAATGTGTGACATTCAAGAACATTCCAGATGTTTAGACAGAATTTATTTTGCATTAATTCTCATGTCATTGTTTCCACTTTTATTTAAGCAATAGTTCCCACCAGACTGTCTGACTGTCCTTAACCATTTCCTTCCATTGTCAAAGAAATAAGCCCGCCTGCTTCATCTGTCATTCCAGATCCATCTCCTCCCACTCAAGATGTCCTGTGGCTACCTCCCGAGTTGCGCCCCATCCTGTGCTATCCCATCATGTCAACCATCCAGCTCCCCATGCGGTTACCCACTCAGCGGCCTGGGCTCGTTGGGTTCATGCGGCGGGCTCTACGGCGGGGCAACCTCGGCGAGCAGCCTCGGCATCGCCAGCGGGGCCAACGTCGGATGCATCAGCCAGCTGCCGTGGTCAGAAGTTGTGATCCAACCTCCTCCTTGCACAGTCACCGTCCCAGGGCCGATCCTCTCTGCCAGTTGTGACCCTATTCGCGTTGGGGGATTCAGCGCCTGTGGTGGGGGCAATTATCTAGGCTCTGGCCGCCTGAGCCAACGGCTGTGCGGCTACCCCTGTTAACGTGGGGATGGGAGGGAAATGGTATTCGAAGAGCAGGATGCGGATTTGCGGCGGATGATCTCGTGGACCTGTGCGTCAGAATGACCACCCATGCCCAAGTCTGAGACTGATCTTGTGGTTGCGCACCATAGGTTTGACTTCTGAGGGCCACTTTGGCTTGAA
Source organism: Paroedura picta (assembly GCF_049243985.1). Classification (NCBI taxonomy): domain Eukaryota; kingdom Metazoa; phylum Chordata; class Lepidosauria; order Squamata; family Gekkonidae; genus Paroedura; species Paroedura picta. Next base: position 7,579,857 of record NC_135369.1, read on the forward strand.
CATCAGCCATGTAGAACCTCCAAATCCAGATTAGGGTTGACTCGATTCACTTCTGACGCTAGTCCACGTGCCTACCAACTCTTAGCGGCTTCTGCTTCTTTCCTTTGCCCTTGTTAGGTATGGACTTTTGCTTCATTTCTGCACGGGCAACCTGCCGTCTCCACTGGGATTCCAGGGAGCGTAGAGATTCAGATGGGTCGCGCGGATCTTTTCTTTGCAATCTCGTGAAAACGATGCTGAAAGTGCTCCACGAGCCCTCTATCCGGTGCCCTTTAACTCTCCAGTGGTTGTTCTGTAGGAAAGGTATCTCTTCTGTACAGAATATGCTCTCAACCTGTTTGCCGTGCAAATGTTTTCATTCCCGTTTCATTAAAGCTTGCTTGTTAGCATCACCGTATTGCTGTGTGGTTTCACTTACTCTTGGGAGCATCATGGTTTGCAGGAACTAATACCAATGAGGGGGCATTCTGCCAAAGGGATCTAGCAAGGGTTCTTTTTTGGGATCTGGAAACAATAAGCACACCGGTAGTTAAAGGAATACTATAGTTTTAATTGATTTTCCATGAGCAGGCAAGTGAAAATAGCAGTGTACACACCGAGGGAAATTACCGAGCTCCTTTCGGCTCTCCGGAGGCCTGGTGGGACAGCAGAAAGACCCAGGCCAAGCAACGTTCAAGGCTTGGCACCAGCCTGCACTGAGCTCCCCCTGCAATAGCCAACACCTTTTACCCCTGGTTTCAGGTAATACATGATTGATTGCACCTGGCCCCCAGCCCCTCAATCCTGGGATGCATAACACCTGAGCTATGAGAAAGCAGAAGTATGAGCAGGTGAATCTAATCCAGGTTGGAGTCCTCCTCAATGCTGCAGAACGGCAAATCCTCCCTGATTACAAGGAATTAGGAAAACAAGCTTTCATTTAATATAATACATCTAGTGACTCTGCAAAGTAGATGCAATGTAAAGAAAGACCCTTCACTACCTCCTTGAGGACACAATAGCCTTCCACATTGTCCCTACAGTGTTAACTTATCAGATTTTTCTACTGCCCCTCCCTGCAATTGGGCTTGGCGTGTGGGCAACAATTAAATGCAATGATAAAAACCACAGCTGAAAACACAAGTTAAAACCAGTCCCACCTCCCCACACCCATCTGGCCCTCCTCCGCTAGTGACCCAGAGTGCAGGTTAAATGTGAGTGGGGGGAGGCTGAGAAGGAGGGGGGGAGGACCATCTCTTTCTAACCCACCATAGTTTCAGCCATGTACCTGTCAGAAGAGTGCCTTATTGTAGGTCCAGCAGGTTGGGGGTGGGCCTGAAAATGTCCCTGGCTTTGGTCATGGCCAGGTGGACCTCTTTAGAGCCTAGGATAACCAACAAATTGGTGTTGGCAGGGAACATACTGGGGGAGGCTGTCCATCAGATACATGAGGTCTAACTGTGTAAGGCCTTCAAGGTAAAGGTAAAGGTATCCCCTGTGCAAGCACTGGGTCATGTCTGACCCTTGGGGTGATGCCCTCTAGCATTTTCATGGCAGACTCAATACGGGGTGGTTTGCCAGTGCCTTCCCCAGTCATTACCGTTTGCCCCCCAGCAAGCTGGGTACTCATTTTACTGACCTCGGAAAGATGGAAGGCTAAATCAACCTTGAGCCGGCTGCTGGGATTGAACCCCCAACATCATGGACAGACAGCTTCAGATAGCATGTTGGCTGCCTTACCACTCTGCGCCACAAGAGGCGTTTAAGGCCTTCATAGTCCATGACAAAACCTTAGAATCATAGAATCATAGAATAATGTCTTGGTCTCCATATGTCTTGGTCTCCAAACCCCTCACTATCTTTGTTGCCCTCCTCTGGACACATTCCAGTTTGTCAACATCCCTCTTCAATTGGGGTGCCCAAAACTGAATACAGTTGCTGTCTTCAGTTGTGATGCTGTCTTCAGTTGTGTTTTCTATCCCTCCCAGTTTCGCATCATCTGCAGATTTAATAAGTACCCCCTCTAATCCCTCATCCAAACCATTTATAAATATGTTGAACAACACAGGCCCCAGGACAGATCCTTGGGATACTCCACTTGTCACTCTTTTCCAAGAAGATGCTGAATTATTAACAAGCACCCTCTGGGTACGATTTGTTAACCAGTTTTTGATCCACCTGACAGAATTAGGATTCATACCAGATTTTACTAACTTGTACACAAGAACCTGATCTGGAACTCCACCAGCAACAAGTGCAGCTATGTGAGGGCAAGTTAAATATGGGCCCTTGCAGCTGCATTCTGTAACAGCTGTAATTTCCAGGTCAGGACCAAAGGTAGTCCCAAGTAGAGCAGGTCACAGTAATCCAACCTGGAGATGATCATCGCATGAATCACCATGGCTGTCTCCCAGAGCCAAATAGGGTGGTGGTAGCTTCACCTGCCACAGCTGATAAAATTGCTTATTATTATTATTACTAGATTTAAAGCCCGTTTAAAGCACTAGAAAGGGGGGAGGGGGGAAGGAGGCCTTTTGTGCCCAGGCCATGGCAGGGCCTTCCCCCCAGGCCCAGAAATTCCTGGGCCTGGGGAGAAGGACTCCTTCCTCCCCTCCCCCTTGGCGATAGCCCGGCCTTCCCACGCACACTCGCGGCCTCTTTGCGCCTTCCGATTGGACCCTCACCCAGACCAGCCCTGCCCACTCTCCACCCACTTAGGCCTTAGCCTTTTATTTAACAGTGACCCGCTGTTCAAGATATGGATGACCTCCATTGCCAGCTGGATTGAGGTGTCAGTGCTGCTTGTGCTAGTAAATGTCATGGTAGCATTTGACACTGTTGATCATGAACTTCTAGCTCACCACCTCACCAACATCGAGATATGGGGGACAGGCCTCCAGTGGCTGATCTCCTTTCTCCAGGGTTACAGACAGAGGGTAGCAACTGGAGAGTGACAATCAAGCCGCTACTAACTCACCTGTGGAGTCCCTCAGGGAGTTGTCCTTTCTCCAATCCTATTTAATTTCTTTATATGCCCTCTTTCTCAGCTAGTACAGAAGTTCAGGCTGAGACACTCTAATCAGTTAGTCACGGCCTCCAGACATCTGGCCAGTTGTTTCATGATGGAGTTTGGTCAATCACCAATCAGGAAGTAGAGCTGGGTGTCATTGGTATACTGATGACACCAAAATCCAAGCCTTCAGGCCAGGTGGTCAAGAGGGTGCATGAAAATGTTGAAGAATTTCAGGGGATTGATCGAGAAAATCGAATGCTACTGGGAGGTCTGGGTAAATCTAAAAGTCAACCTTCAAGATGACCAATGCCATCTGCTCCCCATGGCCAGATAAGAAATCAGACTGAAAGGGGTCCAGGATCAAACTTTCCTCGAGGTAGGCTAGACGTTGGTCTGTGGCAGCCCGTTCAAACACCTTTCCTAAAAACAGTAGGTGCAAAATGGGATAGTAGCTGGTGGAGTCCCACAGGTCTAGCAATGGCTTTTTCGTGGTCTAGCAATGGCTTTTTCAGCTCCCTTTAACCCCTCCAGGAATAGTGCTGAAGAGAAAGTAAGGTTGATGATCTATTAGAGAGCACCTCTTACCTGCTCATCAGCTGTTTTTAGGAGCCACGAAGGACAGGGGTCGAATGGGCATGTGGTTGGCTTTAATGCAGCCCCACTGCAGCCTACCCACTTCATCCTGGGACAAGCATCTGAAGTTGCCAAAAGTCACCTCCAAAGTTCACCAAGGGGCCTCCAGTTTGCTTTCTGTACATTGTGGTGGAGTGATGAGATTTTATCCGCAAAATGTCTCACAAAAGCATTGCTGGCTCTGATGCTACAGGCCCCATATGTCCTTCAACCACTCCTGGTGGTGGCAAAGTATTCTCTCTTTGCCACCTTCACAACCATCTCGTAGGCTCTCATCAGTGTCCTGTGAGATGGTCTCATTACTTTGTCACAACTCTTCCTCCAAACTTGCTTTAGGCTTCTAAGGTCCCAGGGGTCTGGTTTAAGATGGGGGAGAAGAGGATGTTGGGAGGCAATCCCATCAATGGCAGTTGACACCTGGTTGCTCTGGATACCAGCCAAATCATCTAAAGAGTCATTAGGAGGCATTGGCTCCCACTGAGCATTTAGGAATCCATCTGAGTCCATAACTCTCTACAGGTGGGCATAAATGCCCCCCCCCAACTATACAGGGGGGAAGAGGGACCCTGAACCAGGGCAGAGTCTACACTTACTTTTTTAATTCCATTGTCAATCCTGTTGAATTCAGATGATTTGAACTCAGATCTTCCTCTTCCCCCCCCCCCATTGAAACAGGAAAGTCTTCTGCACGTGGTTAGGGAGGCTCAGAAGAGGGGGGGAGGCTAATGGAGACTCTTTCTCTGTTTTCTTGAAGGGGGGGGGATCGAAGAAGGCAGAAAAAAAAATCCAAGACTGAATCGACCTGGGGTTGGAATAAAAGCTCCGTGCAGTTTACACCCAGGTCTTCAGGGGAAAGTGGTACAAACACAGCAAAGCATCAATTGCTGCCCAATCCACCCCTACACCCACAGCAAATATTAGATCTAGGATATGGCCTACTTGATTGCCAGCTTGGTGTAGTAGTTAGGAGTGCAGACTTGTAGTCTGGTGAGCCAGGTTTGATTCCCCGCTCCCCCACATGCAGTCAGCTGAGTGACCTGGGGCTCGCCACGGCACAGATAAAGCTGTTCTGCCCAAGCAGGAATATCAGGGCTCTCTCAGCCTCACCTCCCTCCCAGGGAGTCTGTTGTGGGGATAGGAAAGGGAAGGTGAATGTAAGCTGCTTTGAGACTCCTTTGGGAAGGGGGAAATGGTATATAAGAACCAACTCTTCTTCTTCTTCTTCTTGATGGGAAGGGCCAGCAACAACCTGTGAGAGCCTTATTGTCACCATGGCTGATGCCAGGTCCATGCCATATCCTGAGGCAGGCTCATCCATACGGATGTTGAATTCCCCCAGAATAACCAGTTTAAGGAACTGGAGCTGTCTCAAGCAGGCCTGGCTGTGCATCTACTGGTGCAGAAGTTGGGCGGTACACCAGCCACTCCAACTCTCACCCCAGCCTGAGTTCTAAGACTTATGAAGGACTGAGAACCCAGAACAGGGAAGCTCTTTTTGAGGACTGCTTTCCTGACCTGCAGCTGAAATCACCAGGGTGGATCTGGATGAAATTAGGGGAAGCAGTCATGGTAGCAATAGCCACCAGAGCTCAAAAGGAATGGAGACAGTGAGCAAGCCTGAGGTACTTGTGAGCTGTAAGCTAAGTATGTGTAGACAGTGTGATGTGGCTGCAATGAAGGCAAATGTAGTCTTGGGCTCTATCAGTAGAGGCATCACATCAAAATTGCAAGACACTATAGTCCTGGTCTATGATGCACTGGTCAAACTGCACTTGGAGTTCTGTGTGTGTGTTCAGAAGAGAACAACGAGGATGATCTGGGGCCTGGGGTCCAAGCCCTGGGAGGAAAGGTTAAGGGATATGGGAACATTCAGTTTGGAGAAGAGGAGGCTGAAAGGGGATATGAGTGCTCTCTTGAATTATTTGAAAGTTTTACACCTGAGGAGGGCAGAGAATGGTTCCTGTTGGCTGCAGAGGATAGGACCCATAACCATGGGTTTAAACAATACCAACTAGATATCATTGGGGAGGGGGGTGGAGCGAATTCATAGTCAGAGTAGTTCTCATGGGTCATCTAGTCCATCCCCCTGCACTGTGCAGGACACTCACCATAGAATCAGCTGCCCTAGGAGGTGGTGAGCTCCCCCTTGCTGGAAATGTTTAAGCAGCACTTGGACAAATTCTTATCAAGGATGCTTTTAGGCTGAACACGGGGTGGGACTAGATAGAATCATAGAATAATAGAGTTGAGAATAATAGAGATAGAATCATAGAATCATAGAATAATAAAGTTGGAAGGGTACCTCATGAGTCATCTAGTCCAACCCCCTGGACTATTCAGGACACTCACATCCCAATCGCTCACTCACTGTCACCTGCCACCCCCTTGAGCCTTCACAGAATCAGCCTCTCCATCAGATGGCTGTCCAGCCTCTGTTTAAAAATTTCCAAAGATGGAGAACCCACCACCTCCTGAGGAAGCCTGTTTTACTGAGAAACCACTCTAACTGTCAGGAACTTCTTCCGGATGTTTAGATGGAATTTCTTTTGAATTAATTTTATCCCATTCGTTACGGTCTGATCCTCTGGGGCAAGAGAGAACAATTCTGCTCCATTCTCCATATGGCACCCTTTTAAATACTTGAAGATGGCTATCAGATCCCCTCTCCTCTCTAGGCTAAATAGACCAAGCTCCCCCAACCTTTCCTCATCTGTCTTGGTCTCCAAACCCCTCACCCTCTTTGTTGCCCTCCTCTGGACACACTCCTGTTTGTCAACATCCCTCTTCAACTGGGGTGCCCAAAACTGAACACAGGACTCCAAGTGAGGCCGAAGTAGAGCAGAGTAAAGCGGTACCATCACCTCCCGTGATCTGGACACAATAATCCTTTTGATACATCCCAAAATCCCATTTGCCTTTTTAGCCACTGAGTCACACACCTATATTCATATAGATCATGGGTAGTCAACCTGTGGTCCTCCAGAGGTTCATGGACTACAATTCCCATGAGCCCCTCCCAGCAAACTACCCCTGATATAGATGGCCTGTATAGATCCAACTCTATGATTCTTCAATTCTAAGGTCAACGGTCAGATAACGTGCTGTCGAAAAGGGAGGTTCACTCTTACTGGAGGATCAAGCTCTTCCTCCTGATTAGGGGGAAAAATGATTATATTCCTTTCTATTCCAACATCATTTCTCAGTTTCAATCTTAACATTTTTAGGCACTTCCCAAGAGGAAATTGAAATGACGGTTCCAGGAAGCCTACTAAACTATTAAAATGTTTTTTTTAAAAACATCTATTGGTTGATATGACCATATGTGTCATTTGGACCCACCCACCTCACAAATGATCAATTATGGCCCTGGAGGAGGTGGGAAGGCAAGGGACCCATAGTGAGTGTATACACTGTTTTGTTTCCAACCATGTTCTGCACCATCATTCCACTTCTGAGGTTCCTTGAATCTTGAAGAATGTTTCAGAAGTTTCTCAATGGTAAAAATAGTCAAGAAAGGATGACTTAGTTAGTTCTACATCAGGGTCACAAAAATGAGAAGCATGCATACTAGGAGTATGTAGACATCTTTGTTCTGTCTGTTACTTACTGGTCATTCCAGGCCCCAAAGAGCCTCAACTAGGGCCAGGGCCTTTTCAGTCCTGGCCCCTACCTAGTGGAATGAGCTCCCGGAGGAGCTACGGGCCCTACAGGAGCTTTCTGCTTTTTACAGGGCCTTTAAAATGGAGCTCTTCCACCAGGTATATGGTTGAGGCCAGGACACAGAGAAGATCTGTGCCCCCCCCCAAAGAAGGAGCAATGAGGGAAGTTATTCTACCATATTCTAGCAATGGTGGCCAGCAGTTCCCCTAGTTTCCCAGTGGGGGTAGGTGGGAGGTTAGTTTGCCGCCATGTTGTTGTTGGGGTTTTTTTTGTTTACTGTTGTGTTTTAGTGGGGTATTTAGGGGATTGTATTTTTACTATTTTATCTTGTAACCCGCCACAAGCTGGCATTGGCAAGAGTGGCAGGTAATAAATCCTAATAATAATAACAATAACAATAATAATTTGTTAGGTTCTCCTCAAGAGTTAGGTTGAATGAACACTTTTACAAAGTGTTCTATAGACTGTACTTAACTCCAACAAAATTATCACTTAGGTATAAATCATTGTCTCCAAATCCTTGGAAGTGTAAATCTAAGGCTAGCTCTTTTTTACTTATGTGGAGTTCATTCCAATATGCTAAATGTTTCTGGTCTGACATATACAAAATGATAAGATCTGTAATTAAGGTGGAGATCCGCTTAACTCCTGAAACTTGTTTATTAAATACGGTAAAAACAAACAACCAGAAATTAGACAAACGGTTATTATATGTGTTCACAGCTGCTAGACTAATTTATGCTCAAAGACGGAAGGACCAGAATATACAATCAACTGAGGATTAGCTGCTGAAACTAATCTCGATGGAAATGGACAAACTATCAACTTTAATGAAAGAACAAAGTTAGACTCGTGTATTTCTTCTTGGAATCCACTGAAATCTTTCGAGAATCATATATGTCTGAGTTTACAAACACAGTCTTTAAATTAAAGGTGAAGGGTAATTAAATCGGTTTGGAAAGGATGTTGTGTGAATACTTTTGTTGGTGGAATACAATTTTTTCAGTCAATTGAGAAAAGTATTTCTTCTCTTTTTTGTTTCAAAAAATTGAGAATGAAATAGAAAGGGGGTTGGACCAAACTCACCCAGCTGGGGTCTTGTGGAGGAGTGGGGAATACAATCCGATTCTTCAGATTAGAGGCCGCCAGGCTTAACCATGACACCCAGCTGGTTCTCAAACATATGGTTCACTTTCACTCATTCATAATCTTGATGGATATAAACTTACTTTGAACTCTGACTAGAAGGTTTCTACCAGTCCTGCAGCCATTTACCAGCAGCTCCTTTGATCTCTTGCCAGCCGTCACTTCACCTAAGAAAAGCCAGACACCACACCCAGACAGCTGGAATGCTAGTTGGAAATACCTGATCCTTTTGTCCACCTGTGAAGGTAATGTTAGGTTAATCGTTGAAGGTAGATCACCCACGTGCATTCGAAAGGTGTAATTTTTTTCACAAGCAGCAGTAGGTCACATCATATCCGTCCAGGTAAAATGAGTCAAAGTTCTAGCATATCTCAGAATAACTAGAACATGCCCTATTTTATGCCATTTCTTCCAAAGCGCTGAAATATAGCCATGAATGCGAGGTTCTTCAACTCTGAATAAGCAAACTTGGTATGAAACAAAGTTTCTTTATTAGAAGTGAAAGTATCTCGATGACATCATAGTCAGGACTGACACAATAGACACGGACGGGGTACAGATTATAGAAGCTTCATGGGGCTCCTCCTACCCTGGGAATCCAAATCAGGCACAGTTTGAAAGAAGCCATAATATGTAAATATATAGATAATTAGGTGAACATCAAGAGAGTGGGCAGTCCTGAGAACTAAGGGACCAAGTGGGAGAGATGACACAGGAGGGTGAAGGAGTAGGGGTGAAGTAACATGTGGGGAATATGGCAGGCATAAAATACCCTACCAGAAATCAACCTTGGGGTGTCAAATGAAAGCATCTAGGTACCATCAAGGCATTCACTAATATCTAAGAAAACCTACTAAATCAATAAAACATATATCATGGCAAAAATACATGGGGGACAGCCTTCTGGGATTCAGTTAATGCAGGACACTTCAAAGGCAGCTGGGAACTCTCTCCTTGAGACCTAAGGACAGATAACATGAAAGTTTAGGATATAACAAGCAGGAAGGGCCATGGGCCATAAGTCTCTGGAGTCAGTCAACCCATCTAATCATAACTAAATAGCATAGGCATGTAGATGAAACAGGGACAACATCCAAACTGGCTATTAAACCTTGTCCAGGCTCAGGGGGTTAGACCTTGTCCAGACCTTGTCCATGCCCAGGTAAGAACTGGAGTCTCCTTCATTCTTCACTGCTGTCGCTGCCCCACAGCCAGGCTTAGCCTCTACAGTGAAGGAAACCTAGGCAGGCATGTCATTAGGCCCATCAGACCCTTTTCAAGCACTTTGTCAATATGTTTAATGTTTCCACATGATCTTTCATGACACTCTGATTGTCACAACTTTTTTTTTTCCTGGAAGGTGCTTGGATCCCAACTTAGTAAGGCGTGATCTTCCCTTCTTGGATGCTTTAGGATGCTTTGGGCTGATCCTGGGTTGAGCAGGTGGTTGGATTATATGGCTCGTATGGCCCCTTCCAACTCTATGATTCTATGATTCTAACTGGAAGTCATGTTAACCAGATAACGTTAATGGAGATGGAAGGGAAGAAGCGTTGGGTTGCATTGTCAAGAATATCTCTTCTCAGGAGGTTGGGCAGGGCTGGAGTGAGGAAGTCACTAAAGCCAGCCTACCAGTGCTTGCCAATCTTGACCCACCTGAAATGGGGGATAATCCAGTGATAGGGTACTTATTTCTAGCAGAAAAAAAATAGAGGGACCCTGAGACAATGTGTCTTCTTGTCACGTATGGGGAATAGATTGTAGCAGGTTAGGAATTTGCATGGATGAAAGGAGGAAGAGAAGCAGGCTCATTCAGGAACCTCTGCCAGTCCCTCTCTCTTCTTATTTTTAACCTACAAGTTAATCATAGAATTACAGAGTTGGAAGGGGCCATACAGGCCATCTAGACCAACCCCCTGCTCAATGCAGGATCATCCCAAAGCATCCTAAAGCATCCTAAAGTTTGTTAAACTTTCCATGAATCTTCTCCCAACAACTTCCCATAATTTTTGGGCTTCAACTGAAGGAGACTGGAGCAAACAATGTCAGTAGTGTCTCCTGATTTGGGATGTGTGATTTGGTTTAGCCAAGCAAAACAAGCAAGCAAGCAAATGACACTGAATCGATGTTGATTTTTTTCTGGGTGTGTTTGATTTGATTGTTATTTGATTCAGGCTCCATCTGGCCCTTCACAGCCCAAGCTGATCCTGCCGAGAAATTCTCTCAGCGGGTTCAGCTGTTTGGCAGGCTTTGGTGGCATTTAAATGGATCTAAGTCCTTTTGAATGCCTTGGCCTTGAAAAATTTGGATTTCCTGAATTTTGCTGAACCTGAATCCCTTGTTGGCCTGTCATAAAGGGACCAGCATGCTTTGTCAGTAGTGCCTATAAGAAATAAGGATAACATACTCTACCACTACATATTTTTATATCAGAAGAAGTGTGCATGTACATGAAAGCTTATATGTTGAATAAAACTTTGCGGGTCTTAACGGTGCTAATGGTGATCAACTCCACTAGTTATCTTCGTTGAAAGACTAACCCAAAAGGACTAGATACACACATAAAAACTTGGTTTGTTATATTCAGAACTACTGTGCGGGCACAGCGACAGAATATTATCTGAGGGTTAATGACAATGTCATTCTTCATATTATTCTTAAGACTTCCTTGCAGGAAGAACTGTTCAGTTGAGAAGAACAGCCTATTATCAGAAAACCTGGAAGAGCAATTTAATATATATTAATATGTATATGTATATGTATATGTATATTAATATATGTATTTACCGTATTTGCCGGCGTATAAGACGACTGGGCGTATAAGACGACCCCTCAACATTTCCACTCAAAATACAGTACTATGGGCCACTATGGGCAACTATGTCTATCCCAACTGAAGTGCACCCGGCGTATAAGACGACCCCCCCCCCACTTGGAGGCATGTTTTTCAGGGGGGAGGAAGTAGTCTTATACGCCAGCAAATACTGTAGTTAATCATAAGCAGCAGTGAATTAGAAAAGATTACACTCAATGTCATACCCAGCCTTTTCCTCAAAAGTCAATGCCAAGTAACTAACACTGTTCTTTCATCCTCTTTTGCACCCTCATAGCAACAATCCTGTGAGACATGCTAGGCTGAGATGAAATAACAAGTCCAAGGACACCAACCAATTCCCTAGGGCAGAATAAGGAACTAAACTTGAGACTTCTAAATCTTGGTCATGCCCTCTAACCACTACATCACACTAACCATTATAACTCTGGGAGTATCTTTAACACTCTTTGTTTATGAACCGGAGACATTCCACCCTTCCATTTGGGCTCCCTTTCTCAACAAGTGGCTGTCCTGGCCATCACTTTATCTTTAATACAAAACCCAGTGAGGTAGATGTAGTTGACCCAAGATTATCCCTCAAGCTTCTATGTCAGGTTGGGGATTGAGACTTAGATCTTTCAGATCTCTGTGGACCAATCATACTACTATGCCACAAAGATTCTCGTGGAACACTCGACCACAATACCACAAAGGTTTTTGTGGTATGATATCACAACCATGATATCACACAGCTATGTGAGGCATTATAGGATGTAAGATACAAGTAAATGTAGAGTTTCTCTCATCATGGAAAATATTTCACTTGTATAAAGTTGTAAACTTCTCATAGTGGGAATAATTTATGAGAAAAGTATTCAAGAATTGGCATGGATTGGCCCAAACAACTTTGTGACAGATCTAATGTTTGCATAGTGCCATATATGCGGATACAGATGAACAGTCTACTAACATCCTCTATGACATTGTCACGCTCCAACCGTGACACCATGACGGTTCTGGTGGAACACTCCAAACCGTGGCACCACAAAGGTTCTGGTGGAGCACTCCAACCATAGCACCATGAAGGTTCTGGTGGAACGTTCGAACCGTGACACCATGAAGGTTCTGGTGGAACACTCCAAACCATGACACCACAGAGGTTCTGGTGGAGCACTCCAACCATAGCACCATGAAGGTTCTGGTGGAACACTCCAACCATGACACCACAAAGGTTCTGGTGGAGCACTCCAACCATAGCACCATGAAGGTTCTGGTGGAACACTCCAACCATGACACCACAAAGGTTCTTGTGGAAAAATCAAACTGCAACATGACAAAGGCTCACTACACCACAAAGGATCAAAGTTGTGATACCATGTATCTGAAGGAACATTTTCCTCCTACTCTGTGTTGCCTAGAATTTCTCAGGAGTAAACGTTTGCTTCCACTCCAAACAGCAGAGGGCTATTCTGGAGCTAAATTGTATCAAGATATTCCACCTCACATCATTTTGTGTTCTACATCTTCCTGTAGTCTGCCTCAAGGTGGTGGCTAGTTTTAAAAGGCCTAGCTTTGCGTACTAATGACGAACACATGCCCCAGAATTTGCAACTGCCAAACAGCTCACTGATTATTATAATTTAGTCGGATCAGTAGATAGCTACGTATGATTGTTTATTCTTTTGATGTAATGCGTATAAAATTGGTAGATGTCACGCAGGTTGTAATGGTGTATTCAGTCCTTGATAGGCAGGTAAGAGGTAAGACTACTGGGTAGGGAGGAAGTGAATATTATGGTTTTTCACGGTGGAAGGAGAGAGGAAAAGAACATATCGGGACACTCCCTGCCAATGAAAACTGTTTTGACTGCCACTTGTTTATTTATTCATTTATTTGACTTATTGGCTGCCCCTCTCTGACAGCAGTCTCAGGGCAGCTAGCAACATTAAACATTAGAAACATTAAAAACCCATGCATAGAGGATTTAAAAGCATTGAAACAATTTAAAAATTTTAAGTTTCTATTTTGAAAGAATACTCCAGTACTGTCCAGTACTGTCCCCATAATGCCATTCAGTTTCAATGGAACCCATGCAAGTCAATTGGCATTCTTGTATCCCCTGAGGAAGAGGCAACTAAAGACTGCAATTAGCACTTCCATTCAAGCCAGTATCTTTAAGATAGAGAACTGAGCTAAGAGGACTGCTTTCTTGGGGAAATCACAATTATGGCCAAAGCAAGTTATTATGGGCAATGGTAGACTGAATCAAATTGCATGACAAAAATTGAGTCCAAATGCATCTTTAAGACTAATAAAGATTTATTCAAGGTTTGAGCTTTTGAGTGCATGCACTCTTCCCCATCCCACCACTGCTGTGTTTCCCAACAGAACACATTTAGGTGCTGGAACAGATCCAGCACTGAAATGCTGCTCCTCAGGAATGCACCAGTGGTGGCCCGGCTGGATATAATGGGCCTTTGAGGCTCTTTTGGGCAGTGGAAACCTGGGTATAAAACCCAACTCTTCTTCTTCTCCTCTCAGTAGGGAGTCCAGAAATTGTCAGAGATGTTTTTAGGACTCAACCATAGACCTGGTGGCACAACTCCATTTTACAGGCCCTGTGGAACAGTTCAATTAAATCTATTCATCCTTTTGTTTGTCTATATGTGATGCACATAGCTCCTCAGAAAACAAATCCACGACTTAAAGTGGCTATCAGATTCAGGATGTTTATCGCAGTTGTGGTGCTGAAGGTGAAGGGGATTGGAACTCAGGCTATTGGCAGGAGTCCTCCCCCATTTCAGCAGAACTGAAGGCACTGTGTTTTTGTGACAGACAGAACTCATCAGGGAACGCAAGCTGGGCTTCTTGAGACTGGCCACCATTTTCAGGATGCTCATTGGTTGTAGTCCAAATATGAAGCAAATGTTAACATCCTGTCTGGCATAATCTTCAGAGCTCCGCCCCCTAACCAATCTTCTTAAAGAGCCAGCATGGTGTTTTGGTTAAGAGCAGCAACCTCTAGTTGGGAGAGTTGGGTATGATACCTCATTCCTCCTCCACATGCAGCCAGCTGGGTGACCTTGGGCTCTCTTCTTAGAGCTCTCTCAGCCTCAACCATCTCAAAAGGTGCCTGTTGTGGAGAGAGGAAGAGTAAACAATTATAGTTCACTTCAAGACTCTTTTGGGTAGTAAACGGTGGGATACAAAAAAACAGCTCCTCCTCCTCCTCCTCCTCCTCCTCCTCCTCCTCTTCTTCTTCTTCTTCTTCTTCTTCTTCTTCTTCTTCTTCTTCTTCTTCTTCTTCTTCTTCTTCTTCTTCTTCATTCTGGCATATATCATTGCCTCTGGCAGACAGAAATCAGAAAATAAACCTAGGAAAGTAAAAATGGGACAACTAATTTAGGAGGTTGATGAATGCAGTGTGCAAAATGACCAAGGGCATCCATGCTGCTGGATGAATGAAGTCAACTTATTCCTTGAAGTTCCTAGAAGCATTAGGATCTAACATTCTTTTGTGGCTTCGGAATGATAGTCAAATGCAAAGTTCTGGGTTAACCCATGGAGCATGCTGAGTAGAGTCCTTATACACAATTTTGTCAGCTCAAACATTGGTGAGCAAAGACAGTAGAGACTGGCTATTTATAGGCAGAGGATCCCCAGTTCCAAAATTTTATTCTAAACGTTGTTCTCAGATTGACACTTGATTTGGTAGAGGTCTTGAACTGATGCTTTCCCACTGCGGTTAAATGGCTTCGGGTGAACCATTAAGAACAATATTCTGACAAGGTGGAAGTCATGTTGGTTGGGAAGGCTGAGCTCTTGAATGTCATGTTTCCCACTTCTGATGTGGTCCAGCTGACACTTAAAACTAAAATGGAGCCTGTATTTATTTCTGGGGGAAAAAACAAAAACAAAAAACATGTTAATGGAGCTGTGGAAAAAATACAGTCTTCAACCCTCATTTAGCCCAGAAGATAGTCATCAAATGATCGAGCCATGTGGGGTTATGGGGTTGCCTTGAGAACAGACTAGTGCCATGTACTCTTTGATAAAACCAACAGAAACTCCCATTGGTACAGAATGCCAGATGGTGCATTCTGTACCAATTACAGGAATAAACAGATCGGAAAGTTTAGATTAAGGAAGATTAGTCTATCCGTGGCTACTAGTCATGATAATTGAGGGGAACGTCCCTGTTCAGAGGTAATGACCCAGAGCCAGGAGACAGCTTCAGGGGAAGGCCTTGGCCTTTATGGCCTTTATGGCCTGTAGTTAGAGCTCCAGTTGGCCACTATGTGAGACAGGAAGCTTGAGTACATCGACTGCTGGTCTGATCCAGCAGGGCTCTTCCGATGTATTTATAGTTCCTGGCTTGTGCTGCATTGTCCTCAAACATTATATATAGTATAGTTTGCCAAGGGCAATTTATTGTTCATTATTTCTTTTCTTACCCTATTTCTATTGGGTTCTTCATTGGATGTTTTACTGTACTAGGGTCCAAGCCCGTTGCATTCAGGAATACAATGGGTGCTAGATTAGGGGGGTGGAGAGGAAGAACTCTGTGGATGGCCTCCCCCCCCCCCCCCCGCTCAGGACCTGGAAAGGCTGCAGGCAGCTGTTCGGGAACTCACCAGCAGGGGCAGCTCTCACGCCGCAGGGATCTGCAGCCTCCGAGCCTCGAAGGGAGGTGGAAGGGGTCAAAAACGATTGGCTGGCCGCTGGACAGGCAGTCAAGCTGTTTGGAGGAGGAAGCACTCAGGGGAGGGACAGCCACGCTGGGTGGGTATTAAGTGCTGAGTGGCACTGAAGCTTCAAGATATCAGTGAGGCAGTCAATTCCACTGCTGAGCTAATCACACTGCCCCCGATATCTTGCCAGTATTGTTCTACAGGTAGTTTAACCCCCTTACTGTGGGTTCTAGTCTCTGGTGCCATCAGGAACCTTTCCCTGCCCTCCTCTAAGTCCCCTCTCAACCTCTTGTTCTCCAATGCTGAAAATTCCCAAGTCCCTCATCCTTTCATTCTATGGCTTGGGCCCCAGGACCTGGATTATCCTTGTCACTCTCCTCTGAACTCTCTTAATTTTGTCCATGTCCTTTTTGAAGCGAGGCCTCCAGAACTGCACATAGTACTCCAGGTGGGGTCTGACCAATGTGGTATCCAGTGGGACTAGGACATCTTGTGATTTTGATGGGATGCCTCTGTTGATATAGCCAAAACCTGCATTCACCTTCTTTACCGCCGCATCACACTGTCTGTTCATAATTAGTTTACAGTCCAGAAGTACCCCCCAAGATCTCGTTCACACACACTGCTACCCAGAAGTATATCTCTCATCCAGAATACATGCTTCTCATTTTTGTGACCCAGTTGTAGAGCTCTGCACTTCTTATTGAATTGCATCTTGTTCTCATTTGCCCACTTTCCCAGTGTATAACAACAGAAGAAAGAACCTACCCCCGGCTATAATAAACATTCAAAACAAATTAACAATAAATGTAACTAGAAATGTCTTATCTCTTCTTTTAATAGAACAACCAAATCGGCCTCCAGATTAAAAACGTTCTCAAAGGTTTTTTCATCAGTGGTTGTTTTTCAACTTAATAATTGCTGATGAAGTCCTTCAATAGGATTAACTCTTCTTGACAGTGTTTAAACAATATATATATGGCCTTTGGCACACAGGTGTGGAGAAGTTTTGACGAATGTATTCAGATCTCATTGAACTCTATCTTCTGGGGTGTTCACTCCTCCTCCCATTTGGTGTCATGTGTAGATTTATTGAGATTTCCTCCATACCCTCATCAGTAAATAATTTCTGAGTAGAGGGACAAACTTGAATGTATTCGATACAGGTTGCTGAATTATTGAAGGAAATAATTTGTCCTAGAATCATAGAGTCCTAGAATCATAGAGTTGGAAGGGACCTACTGGGTCATCTAGTCCAACCCGCTGCACTATGCAGGACACTCACACCCCATCGCTCATCCACTGTCACCTGCCACCCCCTTGAACCTTCCCAGAATCAGCCTCTCCGTCAGATGGCTCTCCAGCCTCTGTTTAAAAATCTCCAAAGATGGAGAACGCACCACCTCCCGAGGAAGCCTGTTCCACTGAGGAACCGCTCTAACTATCAGGAACTTCTTCCGGAGGTTGAGATGGAATTTCTTTTGAATTAATTTCATCACATTGGTTCTGCTCTGTCCTCTATATGGCACCGTTTTATCTTGTGTATTTCTGCATTGACTTTCTCCTCTTTATGCTTCTTTTTTCTTTGGCTTTTGACTTATTTTTAGAAAAAAAAATAACTCAACATATATCTTTTAAGAAGAACAATCAGTCAGCATTCTCTGTTTTGAGAGTATCTCTACAGAGTCTTCGTTCACCTCCAATGTTCGTTGATCCTTTAAACTGAAGATTTCAGGGATTCAACCAGGGACTTTCCACCTGCCGAGCAGATGGCTTTCCACTAAGCTGTGGTCCCACCCAAAAAGTAATATTCTATCAGACAACCACACTGGGTTCCCACCAAATGGCAAGTTAGCTCACAGGGGGACTTAAGGTGATGTTAAATCCCAATCGAATCAGAATGAATGGGACAGACAGATTCTTGACAAATTTAGAAGACGAGAAAAGTAGAACACCTTGTAAGGTCTATAATCTTCTCAAATGAAAGAGGATTGCAGGCTGCAATAGATGCTTTATTAAACGAGGAGGGGCAACAGAAAGACACATGTGATTTAAGCACTTTGTCTTGAGGCACAGTCAGGAAATTTGATGTTAAAGATATGAATCACGTCCCCCTAATCCCTCAACACACTATATAAGAGCACTTGGCAGATCAGAATCTTCCAACAGCTTCTTCTTCGCTTGACTTCTAGAGCTTAGCAAGCTTGGTAAGTCTATATTCCATTCCAGCATTCCTCAATGCTGTGTTTCTTTGGCTAGCCTGTTCTCTGTTTTGGTGGTGGATGAAATAATGTGCAGTTTAAGGCCATGAATAATCCGAACCAGAAATGCAGACTGTCATGTAGCGGTGTGAGTCTAGGGACATGTTTAAGATCCACAAGGTTTTACTCAAGGTACAAGCTTTCATGTGCATGTACACTTCTCCAGTTGGTGTCTGAGTAAGTGTGTATGAACGCGGACGCATATCCCCAGGATTAAACTGTGTGGGTCTTAAAGGTGCCATTGGAATAAAACTTTGTTAACACGATGACATAGTGGTATGGAGACACTGTAATGATTCCCCTTTAAAACTGGGAATAATTCCAGAAATGTAGCAATTGTACAGAACCTGGGGGAAATGTCAAATAACCAACTAGACTGTTTTGCAGCTACTGTGTTAGTTTTGTCATTGCTACGTAGTATTATATGGGGATCTGATAACCATCTTCAAGTATTTAAAAGGGTGCCATATGGAAGATGGAGCAGAATTGTTCTTGCCCCAGAGGGACAGACCAGAACGAATGGGATGAAATTAATGCAAAAGAAATTCCATCTAAACATCCGGAAGAAGGTCCTGACAGTTAGAGCGGTTCCTCAGTGGAACAGGCTTCCTTGGGAGGTGGTGGGTTCTTCATCTTTGGAAATTTTTAAACAGAGACTGGAGAGCCATCTGACAGAGACGCTGATTCTGTGAAGGCTCAAGGGGTTGGCAGGTGACAGTAGATGAGCGATTGGGATGTGGGTGTTCTGCATAGTGCAGGGGGTTGGACTAGATGACCCATAAGGTCCCTTCCAACTCTATTATTCTATGATTCGACATGTTTCTATTTCTTCTGCATACTATTACTTTCAACAAGTAGTTACTATAGCAAAAATAAGAAGGAAAATCTATTATCTGTTTTATAATTAGAATAGTAAAAAAAAAAAAGTTCTCCCCAAAGTCCGCTTTCTTAAACACATTTACATTCAGGGTGTTACATTTAAAGCTGATTAATAATCTGCTTCTTCATTACCATACATTGTGTACAATATTTTAAATGGCTTCTCATTCTAAGTATTTTCTCCTGCTGACATAGTACACACTTAAACACTTCTCATGTCTCACTTTGACATGTCTAGCACATACGAAAGTTCCATCTATGTCTTGATTTTTCCAGCATGTCCTTTTTAGTTTTTATTTGCTTTCTCAACACACTTTGGAATCATTGTTGCTATTATTCACTAGATTTCCAAATCACCCTTCCAAGCATACACTTTATACTAATTTTCTCTTTTTGCATGGCTAACAGTTAACCTAATATCTCCTCCCCTATAATTCATAGAATCATAGAATCATAGAATAATAGAGTGGGAAGGGACCTCCTGGGTCATCTAGTCCAACCCCCTGCACTATGCAGGACACTCACATCCCAATCGCTCCTCCACTGTCACCTGCCACCCCCTTGAGCCTTCACAGAATCAGCCTCTCTGTCAGATGGATATCCAGCCTCTGTTTAAAAATCTCCAAAGATGGAGAACCCACCACCTCCCGAGGAAGCCTGTTCCACTGAGAAACCGCTCTAAATATCAGAACGTGCAGTAATGGGTTTAAGCTACAACGATATAAAGAGAGCCAGTTTGGTGTAGTGTTTAGGAGTGAGGACTTCTAATCTTCCATGCCGGGTTCGATTCCCCGCTCCCCCACATGCAGCCAGCTGGGTGACCTTGGGTGACATTAATAACAATGTCCCTTTAAACCAGTCATTAAAGGCCATATCAGGGCTCTCTCAGCCTCCCCTCCATCACAGGGTGTCTGTTGTGGGGAGACGAAAGGGAAGGTGACTGTAAGCTGCTTTGAGCCTCCTTCAGGTAGAGAAAAGCGCCATATAAGAACCAACTCTTCTTCTTCTCCTTCTTCTTCTTCCTATAGGCTAGATATCAGGAAGAAATTTTCACAGTCAGAGTAGTTCAGCAGTGGAATAGGCTGCCTAAGGAGGTGGTGAGCTCCCCCTCACTGGCAGTCTTCAAGCAAAGGTTGGATACACACTTTTCTTGGATGCTTTAGGATGCTTAGGGCTGATCCTGCGTAGAGCAGGGGGTTGGACTAGATGGCCTGTATGGCCCCTTCCAACTCTATGATTCTATGATTCTATGAATAGGCTGCCTAAGGAGGTGGTGAGCTCCCCCTCACTGGCCGTCTTCAAGCAAAGGTTGGATACACACTTTTCTTGGATGCTTTAGGATGCTTAGGGCTGATCCTGCGTTGAGCAGGGGGTTGGACTAGGTGTCCTGTATGGCCCCTTCCAACTCTATGATTCTATGATTCTAACTTTTTCTGGATGTTTAGATGGAATTTCTTTTGAATTATTTGAATTAATTGTTTCCTTTGATGCATACATATCTGCTTTGAATCAATTTCATTTTACACAGTTTCCCTGATTGATATTAATCGTTTTCTTCTTCTCCTGTGAAAAACTAAGCTCCCCCACTTAAACTGTCATTCCAGCCTCACCTCTTTCTACTCAAGATGTCCTGTGGCTACCTCCCAAGTTGCGCCCCATCCTGTGCTGTCCCATCATGTCTTCCATCTTGCTCCCCGTGCGGTTACCCACTCAGCGGCCTGGGCTCGTTGGGTTCGTGCGGCGGGCTCTACGGCGGGGCAACCTCGGCGAGCAGCCTCGGCATCGCCAGCGGGGCCAACGTCGGATGCATGAGCCAGCTGCCGCCATCTGAAGTTGTGATCCAACCGCCTCCTTGTTGTATTACAATCCCAGGGCCCATCATCTCTCCCTCTTGTGAACCTGTTCGTGTGGGTGGATACAGCGCCTGTGTGGGGGGGAGCTCTCTAGGTAGCGGTCTCTCCGGAAACATCTGCAGTTACCCCTGTTAAACTGACACCTTTACAAGGATGGGGACGAAACGGTAGTTGAAAAGCAAGATCCGGATTTACAGCGGAGGGTCCAATGGACACGGGTGTCTGAAATCACGCTCATGCCCAAATCGGGTGCTAATTGTACATTCATTTATTGTCAGTTTCACAACTCGTGGTCATGAGGGCTTGTGGAACCTTTCTAATGCTGGTCCTCATGCCTACCGGCTCTCTGAGGCCACTGCATCTTTCTCTTGCCCTTCTTAGGGATGGACTTTTGCTCCATTTCTACAAGGGCGACCTGACGTTTCCATAAAAATTCCAAGGCCCACGGAGATTTGGTTGGGTTTGAATAGCTCTTCTCTTCGTGGCCTTGTGAAGACGATGCTTCACACTCTTCAATAACTCTATGTTTACATGCCTAAGGCTCTTTTAACCCTCTTTCAAAGGACCTTTGTGAGAGGAGATGTACTACTTCCGTATAGAATACGTGGTTGTCGTCTTCGCAACTGTTTGCCGTGCAAATGTTTTCGGATAAATCTTCATTAAAGCTTGCCTGCCTGCATCATAATATCGACTGTGGTCTCCTTTGCTTTCTGGGATGATTTGTAGAGTTTTTATTTTAAAGATTCCTTGTTAACATGGTGGGGGGGAAAAAAGAAATCATTCCAATAATGAAATACCATTTAAAACGAGGGGGAAATGAACACAAAGTAGAGATAAGATTATAACAAGTTATTTATTTTTTGTATGGTATGTGTAGTGTAGCCAGGAGTTCTGAGAATTGTCCTGCAGCCAGGCAAGGGGCATTTGAAGGTGGCATGCCCCCTGGTGTTCCTTGAAGGAACTACCACCCACATCCTTGGAGGTCTCGTGTCCAAATACTAGCTGACCCTATTTACTAGCTGACCCTATTTAATTTCCGTGATATGTTGGAGTCAGGCTTGCCTGAGCTATCCAAGTGAGGAGATCAAAAAAGTGATGGCATAACTTACTATAAATGGAAGCGAAGGGAATTGTACACATCTTTGAGACTCTTTAAGGTAGAGAAAGGTGGGTATAAAAGCCCACTTCAAATTGATATTGTTGTGACATTATCCACATTGCATTCATACTGCACAAAATGCAGGGGGTGGGGGGTGGGTGGGATACATTCTAGCATATGTAGACCATAATAGGTTCGACTTAGAGAGGAGCACCAGGTATAAAGACTCCAGAAGAACACATGATGGATAATTCAACTGCAAGGAATGATCCCAAGTAATTTAGCAAGTATGACTCACCATCTCACTGGAGAATAAGAGCTTTTTTAAAATATATATATTTATATACCCTGCTTTTTACAACCCAAAGAAATGCCAAAGTGGTTTACAAACACCTTAACCTTCCAGTCGCCACAATAGACCCCCCCCTGAGGTAGGTGGAGCTGAAAGAACTCTAAGAGAACTTCTACCAGAAGAACTTTAATCAACTGTGACTGGCCCAAGGTCACCCAGTTGGCTTCATGTGGAGGATGGCTCAGGGCAGGGCTGTTATCAGGAGACACCATATATCT
Source organism: Paroedura picta (assembly GCF_049243985.1). Taxonomy (NCBI): domain Eukaryota; kingdom Metazoa; phylum Chordata; class Lepidosauria; order Squamata; family Gekkonidae; genus Paroedura; species Paroedura picta. Next base: position 7,602,456 of record NC_135369.1, read on the forward strand.
GCCTCCTCCTTCACTGCCCACCCTGGCTGCCCATGGCAGTGGAGATTTAGGTGCTCCTTGGACCCACTGTCCCCTAGCTGAGAAGGTTCCAAAAGATGGTCAGACACATTGAAGGGTCAACAGGTGAGCCACACACCTCTGTGTCTCTTTCAGGTTCTCTAGGACCATTTCACACAGAGGCGCACAATTCTCACTGTCTCCTGCTTGCAAACACATGATTGTAAACACGAGACCCTTCCTGCGTTATCCTGCCATCTTGTTGCAGCTTTTCCCATCCTGATGAGGTGGCAGAGAAGATGGAAGCATGGACAACCCGCAGGTTCTCCCCCCCCTCCCCGCGCTCCTTGGGTTGTCAATCAACGCAAGCCACCAATCCCTTCACAGGAGTGGCTTTAGGGACTCAACCCTCCCCCCATGTCCTGAAATTATTATTTTTTAAAATATGCACGCTTCCATATTGCTACAGGATCACACCACAACAGTAAAAACATTTTTCAAGATTTATTTTCGGGATTCTTTGTATAATGGTCTCGATTTATGTGTGAATCCCATGGACGGCCAAAGTTACCAGCAAGATACTTTTAAAGGTAAAGGTAAAGGTATCCCCTGTGCAAGCACTGAGTCATGTCTGACCCTTGGGATGACGCCCTCCAGCGTTTTCATGGCAGACTCAATACGGGGTGGTTTGCCAGTGCCTTCCCCAGTCATTACCGTTTACCCCCAGCAAGCTGGGTACTCATTTTACCGACCTCGGAAGGATGGAAGGCTGAGTCAACTTGGAGCCGGCTGCTGGGATCGAACTCCCAGCCTCATGGGCAGAGCTTTCAGACCGCATGTCTGCTGCCTTACCACTCTGCGCCACAAGAGGTGAACTATGTTGTTAGAAGGGAAGATATTACAGCTGAAGCTCACTTACTTTGGACACATCATGCGATCAAACTAACTAGAAGAATCATTAATGCTCAGCATGGTCAGCAGCAAAAGGAAACGTGGTCGCTAAAGAATCCACTGGCTCGACACGATCAAAGCCGATACAGGGATGTCCATGAACCAACTAAAAGAAGCAGTCAGAGACAGGGACGCATGGCAAAGACTTTCCTATAGAATCACCGAGGGTCAGACACAACTGAATGGATAACATCATCAGATTTCGGAAAAGCTGGCCACAGTAATTAGACCCCGATGACTCTGTGTTCACAATAGAGATTAAAAATACAGACCACGGATGCCATGCTAATAGGAATAGGTGTGCTTCATCAAATGCCCCCCCTCTTTTCCCTTTCAGCCCTACCACAAGAAAAAAAAAACGATTGTGTTTTAGATAGGGTTGCTGTCCGCTCACAATATTACTGAGAACACCAAAGAGAAGAACAACAGTACATTTTATTTCCACTGATTCACTGGCATGGTGCTTTGCGGTCCCAAAGCAACGCAGACCACCCCATAATAATTCGCTATCCGGAAATGAAGAAGGGACAGTGGGTGCAAGAGTGGGCAAAACGCTAGCGAGACTGTCACACATTTCTTCTTTCAGACAGGCTTGCCCCTATTTGTACCTTGTTGTGCTCTGCAAGAAAGAGGAAGCAGATTTTACTGCTTTTCATCATGAGGCAAAGGGGACAAAAACTTGCACCAGCCACAGGAGAGCTACAGGTTGCTGAACATGTCATGAGGAAGCAGTATTAAAACCCACAAACAATGAGAGGCTGAGCAGGGGCAAATTCCTCATGTGGAAATGGTCCAGATCAGCAGCCTTAGCCTCAGGGTAGTAACTCTCTTCTCTTGAGAGGCAGCAGCTGAGTGCAGCAAACACTATATTTCAAGCAGATAATTATACATGCGGTGCTCTTTGAAAAAAACACTGGCCCATTTCCAACCCCCCTGCGGGCGTTCCACTTCAATAGCAGGATTCTGGATCACAGACATCAATGTGTCATACTGTAATTCCCTTGACCCACTAATGGACATGCACAACTCTCCCTCTGTTAGCAGTCAGATCCCCTCTCAAATGAGGAACAGTTTATAGACGGAAATCCTAAACAATCTAATTTCAAGTATCACAAGCAATGCAGTGGCTGACCTAAAATAGCACTCAAATGGATGTGAGCCAGCAACAAGATTGGGCATGACATTTAGGGCTGTGGGAAAGAGCACCATACCCATTTAATGACCTCCTCTTCACCCCAAGGAGGTGCATAATTAAGGATAATGGCCATCTGAAGAACCTGTAGCCTCATCTTGAATTAATCTCACCAAATCCAGCCCCACTTCCCTGTTTTCCATAAATAAGTGATACGTATTCACCAAGCCTAGTAGCTTCTGCCTTCCGGTACTCACAGGGTTATCAAGCACCATTTATACCTATGGTTCATCTCCAGGAAACCCATCAAATTACTGATTGTGGATTTAAGACATCAGCTAGCCCCAAGGAGCATTTTGACCTATAAAGCATGGACTCTCCACACACTCTCACGTGTGTGGGGCTGCCTTCTCCTCAGGAAATGCTGGCCATTTTGCTGCTCCTTCTGTGGACCTCTATATTTGAGATTCTTAAATATTGCCTCCCCAAAATTGCCATCTCCTCTCTCCTCCCTGATGTCTTCTTAACTAACCTTTCAACTGTTTGTCTTACACCAGCTTGGTGTAGCGGTTCGGAGTACAGACTTCTAATCTGGCAAGCCAGGTATGATTCCACTCTCCCCCATATGCAGGCAGCTGGGTGACCTTGGGCTCGCCACACCACTGATAAAGCTGTTGTGACTGAGCAGTAATATCAGGGCTCTCTCAGCCTCGCCTCCCTCACAGGGTGTCTGTTGTGGGGAGAAGAAAGGGAATGCGAATGGAAGCCACTTCAAGATTCCTTCGGGTAGAGAAAAGCGGTATATAAGAACCAATTTTTCTTCTTCAGTAATATCAGTGTTCTCTCAGCCTTACAGGGTGTCTGTTGTGGGGAGAGGAAAGGAAAGGTGAATGTAAGCTGCTTTGAGACTCCTTCAGGGAGAGAAAAGCGGCATATAAGAACCAACTCTTCTTATTGGCCCTTCAGGGTAACTGGTTGACCCCTTTTTGAGACAGGATCCTGGGCAAGATGGACAGCCGTTCACATCCAGTATGGCTCTTCTTAAGAAACTGGCGCAGTAGACCAACACATGTAGATCAGGAAGACAAGAATTTAGACCCACTTGATGAGGCTTGGGGGACTGTCTTAGGTACCCATCTTGAATGCACATGAAACCCTCTTATACTGAATCAGATTAGTGATTCATTAAACTCAATCATAATACTCAGACTTACAATAGCTTTATGGACTCCCAGGTTGAGGGCTTTCATATCAACTATTGTCTGGTCATTTTAACTGAAGATACCTGGGGCTGAGTCTAGTAAATTCTACATTTCATGGATACTTTAGGTTGATCCTGCATTGGCCAAGGGGTAGTACTAGATGGCCTATTTGGACCCTTCCAACTCTAGGATTCTATGACACCAATCAGGGGGTCTAGTTGTGTCCAGTTTTCAGTACCAAGAATCATAGAATCATAGAGTTGGAAGGGACCTTCTGGGTCATCCAGTCCAACCCTCTGCATCATGCAGGACATTCACAACCCCATCGCTCATCCATTGTAAGCTGCCACCCCCTTGAACCTTCACAGAATTAAAATCTGATATTGACAACTTGGAATGAATTCAGAGAAGGGTGGTTAGGATGGTTCAGTGGTTGGAATCCACACATTATGAGAAGTTGAGAGAGTTGGGAATGTGTACCTTGCGAACTTAAATGGACTCCGGGGAATGGTAGAGGACAGGAAGGCCTGGAGGATCATTGTCCATGGGGTCGTGATGGGTCGGACACGACTTCGCACCTAACAACAACAACAACCTTGTAGAAGAGGAGAGAAAGTTAGTCACGTTGAAGAGGGAGCCAGCTTGTTTACTGCAATATTAGAGACAATGCTGGACTGAATGGCCCTTTGTGGACTCTTCCAGCTCTATGTGATTCTAATTTCTGATTCATCGATCCAGAATCTTTCTGAAAATGGGCCACCCAAGATCCCCTGGGACTTTACTCACTGTGCCCATGTAGAGATGATGTCACCTGCAGGTGTCTATGGAGAAATAACACCTTTGGGATGCAAATGTTAATATATATATTGATGTTATTCAGCAACAAGCCTAAAATTACTTCCATTGGTAGGTGAGGGTGTGTGGATCAGGTTCTTCCAACTAGCATTCAACCTATTTAGGTGTGGTGTCTGGCCTTCCATACAGTAAGTGATGGTTGCTGACAGATCAAAGGAGTCGCTTTGCATGGCCGCAGGACTCATAGAAATCTTCAGGTCAGAGAGTAGCAATATTGCATTAGGCAGTATAATTAAGCAGTGAAAGTGAACCATATATGAGATCTTTTACCTTTGGATGCCATATAAATATACTGCTCAGGGACTTCTGTTCTTGAGGCATACTGTGATCTTTATAGGCTGATGGCATCAATTGATGTTTGCCATCTCCGTATATCTCAGCTACTACCAGGTCTTGCTCTTGGTTGGTTGTAGTGATATGAATCAGTTTTCTTGCTTGTAGAGAACATGGACAGAGTTTGAATATACAAAGGTCCTTTCCACACAAGGACCAATGTTGCCAATTGCTTTCACAAAACGGAAACGCTATTTTAAATAGTGGAATCTCGGTGTTCCGCATACCTGTATTTGTAGTGGAATCCAGTAGTATTTAATTTGTTCCCCACAGGTTTCCGGTCTCGCAAAAATCGCTAGAAAGGATTTGTCCCGCCCCTGGCTGTCAATCAAATGGACAGCCAATGGGCGGTTGTTATCATGCTCCAGAAAAGCCCCTTTCCCTTTAAGCACAGGTTAAAAAAACACACATACACACAAATTGCAATGAATATGCCTTGATTCTTCCTAATGTAGAGACCCATCTAGCTGGCGTGTGAGCTGGCGAGTCATCGTTACCATGCTCCCCCAAGTGAAAAAACAAATCGCCCCCGCATGGGCGCGATTTTCAGCCGAAAATAAAGGGAACTGGCAGACAGGGGGCTGTGTTGTGCTTGGGGACTTAGGGGAGCTTTAAAGCACTTCTGTGGAGGGACTGTAGCCAGAGAAGCCTCGCTGGGTGAATGAAGCCTCGCTGGTTCGTTGCTTTCCCCGCTCACTCCAAGGGGAAAAAAATGGCGATCGCTTCGCCGGAAGTTCGGAGGAGAGAGCCAGGGGGAGGGACTTTGTTGCAGCCGCTACATTGAGAATGCTCAGGTCTTTTCCGCAAGTGTTGCAGGTTGTTGGCAGGAGTGTAGCGATTTTCTGAGGGTGAAACCACTTTTCTGGATTCACCGGAAATCGCTACAACGAAGCGATTTTAGCGCTAGTGTTGCAGGACTGTTGCAGATTGTGTGCGACGTCATGCGGAACGGCAAATTAGTAGCGGTTACCATTTGGAAGCCTTCTGCTACTTTGAACTTGTGCTGAATGGCCCAAAGTGTTGGGACCTCTGGACCTGAATTGGCCCTAATTCCCATCAGAAATATAAAACTGCAGAATTTTTTTTTTTTTGCAGAGCATTTTCAGTTATTTGGTTAACATTTGTGGACTAGGCACAGATCCAAACTTATAGTGCTTTGAGGTTTAAAAGGAATAATCTTTACTGGAAAGTTTATACAGAAATAGATATCATATTCAGCTGCTTCAGTCTCCATTCTGAAGCAACACAAAAGCTTAAAACGTAGTCACAAAGAAAACACATTGCAAGCCCCTATGGCTAGGTTTTGTGACAGGACTACATGTCTAGACATCAGCAGATGGCAAGAGTAGAGAGTGTAATGGAGGACACTTGCTCCTTGCAAAAAAAAAATCCTTCTGTTCCTGAAGAAGGAGCAAGTGGGCGGTGGCCCACCGTAAATAAAAGGGATCTCCCAGTCATGAGGAATGGAATATTCCAACCACATGCATGCAATTCCACTGGTGATCATTAGGTGTCACTAGTGAACACATGCATGCAGTTTAGCTGCTCAGCATCTTCACAGTCACAACCCATTAGGGTTGACTTCACCAAATTGTTTGCTGACTGCAATTCCAACACAAAGGAGGAGCAGAGCATCAGTCTGCTTAAAGTAATACAGGGATCATGAAAGAGACCATCCCTGATGCAATGTTGGTGCTCTAATCACAACACTGAAGACATTCATTTCTACAATAAAATGCAGCTTCAGATGTACCAAGACATTGCTTGTGGTATTTCAGTTGATGGAGCATTTTTTGGGCTTCTGCAGCACATGGGTGGAAAGAAACTAAGACCCCATAAATCTAATCGTTAACAAACTTGGAGAAAATGTACAGGGGTATCCAAGGAAGGCCTGCTGAAAGTTTGATGTCTGTAGCTTTCAAAAGATGTGCTCTATACTCTCCAGAACCTGCACCTGTCAAAATGACTGCCTGTCATAGAATAGAATGAATCCTATGCTGGAGTCACAGAGGAGACCTCCACTGGATGCATTTCTTCATATCCTCCAAGTTCCACCCCACCCAGTACACTTTTAGATTGAGCAGAGACAGTCCATCTGGAGATGTATCCATTCATGACGTGAGCCTCCACGAACATCTCGAAACCTCATTGAAAGTTCTTGCTAGTTGATCTTTACTTTGTGATATAGGAACAGGACAAAATTCATCGCAAATTTCAGTTTGTGAACTGGTTTGTGCCCATCCCTACAGAAGTACAATGTGAGTAAGTTCAAGGGGGAAAGTTAGGGATGATGCATCCATCTACCCAACAAACACAGATGTCTCTCCCTGTCCACAGTCCCTCAATCGACCTATATAACTTTCTCCCACTTCTCTCACAAAACCCCCCTCTACAAACCAGTCAACTCTACTTCCTAGGGAAGAGCTCCTTCCTATTGTCACACATTCTCACCCCCTTTCTTCCTCTACAGCTACAGCAACATACATAGAAAACCTGGCATTAAAACACTGAAATAAAATGCACACAAAAAATCTTCCCACACCATTTAAAAAAACACGCAAATGATTGATCGGTGTGAACCCAAAGATCTTGCATTTGATATTTGACTCTCCTAATCCACTTGTTCGCCTTGCAGTCTTTGTAAGTTCTTAATGTTCTTTTGGGGAGAGGTTTCTTTAAGCTCTTGAACAAGATCCGGTGCTGAAGTCAGTGTATTCATGTTACATGATTTAATACTGTAGGATCTCTGATTCAAACGAGTAGCCATGTTGGTCTGAAGTAGCACAATAAAATCAGAGTCCAGTAGCACCTTTAAGACCAACAAAGATTTATTCAGGGCGTGAGCTTTCGAGTGCAAGCACTCGAAAGCTCACGCCTTGAATAAATCTTTGTTGTTCTTAAAGGTGCCACTGGACTCTGATTTTATTAGGATCTCTGAAGTCTGTGTTTGTGAGAAGTGAGCGTCACCTGGAGGCAGGAATCAGCCCATTCATTTGTTAACCTATTCATTTAACGTGACAGTTAATTGAGACTGGTATTCTGTTTTGGTCTGTTATTAAGGGATCACTCTCCCACAGGGCTCCGTCTTGGCATTTAATGTCAAACTGTGCTCTCTAGCAGAGTTCATCCCTGCACGGCTCACGACAAAGCTGATCCTCAGAGGGAATCCACTCTGCGGATCATCTCTCTGTTGGGCTGAGTGAGGAGGGCTGGTAAAAACTGGCTCATGGAGGTAGTTCAAGCCAGCCCTCCACACACAGCCTGACTAACACCAGACCGGCTGAGAGGCTGTTCAATGGTGGTGATTTGAACCAGCCTTATAGGCATAGCTTGACAAACACCTGATCCACAAAACACCTGATCTCAACACAAAATCAGCCTGTGGGGAAGGCCTCTACAGCCTCACAACAGCTGATCCCCATCAGATTTCTCAATGAACACATTTGGGATCAGCAGAAAAAGCAGTTTGTTGATGCAGCATGATTATTCTTGCTGAAACTGACTTGATAGGAAATACACTGATCAATATAAGCCCCAAAACACCACCCCAACCAACAAAAGGCACGGTTCCCCTGTTCCCGGGAAAAAGTGAGTTTCCTGCCATCCCCAGGGAAAAGAGCATGAACTAGAAGAAGAGTTGGTTCTTATATGCCGCTTTTCTCTACTTGAAGGAGTCTCAAAGTGGCTTACAATCACCTTTCCTTTCGTCTTCCCGCAACAGACACCCTGTCAGGCAGGTGAGGCTGAGAGAGTCCTGTTATTACTGCTTGGTTGGAACAGCTCTATCAGTGCCGTGGGGAACCCAAGGTCACCCAGCTGGCTGCATGTGGAGGAGGAGCAGGGAATCAAACCCAGCTCACCAGTCTAGAAATCCATGCTCCTTACCAGTACACCAAGCTGGCTCTCTAGTCCTCTGCCCAGGTGCACATTGCATGATTCTTGCAAGGTGGCCTCAAGGTCCATCTCAGCAATAATGTCTGAGCTCCCTTCTCCCATAGATCCAACCCCTCTAGGGAAAATTGGCAATTCATCTACAATAATGAGTGATTAAGGCAAAGCAATAAAACCAATTAGGGTCAGTTCACTTTCTCAGGCCTGCCCTCCACTGACAGATGACAGTGCACAAAATGACAATACCCAACAATCAAGCCAGGCGGCTGGAAACAAAGCAGCTCCTGTCGGCCTGGGCTTTGCTTTGGCTGTGCAGGCAGAGCTGGTTTGACAAACAGCTGATCGTGTGGCGAGACTCCCCACACCACCCAAGCCGGTCTTGCAGAGAGTCTTCTCTCTGTGGCTGTTCTGTTTGTCAGACTGTTCAAAGGGGTGGGTTGAACCAGCTCTCTTTGGACAGTTCAAAGCAATCCCAGGGAGAGAAGATTCTTCGCACATCAGCTCCCTGTGCAGACCAAGCCGAACCCACAGAGATAATTCTCCCCATGGGGTCGACTGTCGGGTGAGCTCTGGAGGCAATTCTTAAAAGGTAAGGGTATCCCCTGTGCAAGCACCAATTCATGCCTGACCCTTGGGGTGACGCCCTCCAGCGTTTTCATGGCAGACTCAATACGGGGTGGTTTGCCAGTGCCTTCCCCAGTCATGACCGTTTACCCCCCCAGCAAGCTGGGTACTCATTTTACCGACCTCGGAAGGATGGAAGGCTGAGTCAACCCTGAGCCGGCTGCTGGGATTGAACTTCCAGCTTCATGGGCAGAGCTTTCAGACTGCATGACTGCTGCCTTACCACTCTGCGCCACAATAGGCTCTCAGGCAATTCTTAGGGCCCTTGTAATGCACTGCCCTTCATGTGGCCCAAATCTCTGAGGAGTTATATTTTTGCCTTCCACAGATTCACGTAACCCCCATAACCTTCACATAACCTCCTTCGGGTAGAGAAAAGCGGCATATAACCCTTCTTCTAGAATCATAAAATCATGGATTTAGGGCCCTTTAATGCCTCGGAGCTGAAGAATTTGGTTTTTTCGGAATCTTACAGAAGCCGAATTTCTACCAAATCTGGGATTTGGGTAATTCAGGATATAGTGATTCACATAGGGTTGACTTGACCCAAACCAGAAATAAGCCCCCACATCCATATTTTATTTATTTATTTATTTGATTTCTATACCGCCCTTCCAGAGCCTCTTGTGGTGCAGAGTGGTAAGGCAGCCGTCTGAAAGCTTTGCCCATGAGGCTGGGAGTTCAATCCCAGCAGCCGGCTCAAGGTTGACTCTGCCTTCCATCCTTCCGAGGTCGGTAAAATGAGGACCCAGCTTGCTGGGGGGTAAACGGTAATGACTGGGGAAGGCACTGGCAAACCACCCCGTATTGAGTCTGCCATGAAAACGCTGGAGGGCATCACCCCAAGGGTCAGACATGACCCAGTGCTTGCACAGGGGATACCTTTACCTTTACCTTACCACCCTTCCATATGGCTCAAGGCGGTTTACATACAACGTGGGGGATACATGGAACAAATTACTACATAACATAAACAATACAACAGGAATGGAACCAAGCCAAGGCCCCCAAGAGGACAGACTGGTTCAGGCCATGGAGGGATGTCTGAGGGGGGACCTGTTGACAGCCTCAGGCAAATGCCTGGTGGAGGAGCTCCCTCTTGCAGGTCCTGCAGAATTTCAGGAGTTCGGACATGGCCCTGATCTCTTCAGGGAGCTTGTTCCACCAGGTGGAGGCCAGGACAGAAAAAGTTCTGGCCCTTGTTGAAGACCGACTTACTTCTTTGGGGACAGGGATCACTAGCCAGCTGGCATTGGCGGAGCATAATGCTCTTTTGGGGGTATAGGCACATCTCTACTTCAGCTTCAGAGCTTGGAGTCCCATCAGCTGCTTTTGGGGAGGGAGGAGCATAACAACACCCAGTCTTAGTTAAGTGTCAGTCTCTGCAAAATGCCACTTGCCAGATGATACATTTGATACATGCAATAAGATGCAATAGAAGATAGCCCTTAAATGGTTGCAGGCATTGTTAGGACAATTGGATGTTTCCACTGGACTAGTCACTGTGGACACAGCCTTTTATGGAGGTTCTGTGAAGCCTTGAAAGGTGAAAATATAACTCATCAACGTTTTGGGCCACATGAAGGGCAATGCCCGTGTGTGGTTGAACATCTAAAAAGTTCGACTGGATGGCTGTATCATCTTAGAGACTTTCTTTCTTTTTGGATTCAAAGAGTAACAGAATTAGAAGGAAGGGGGCCCTACAGGCCATCGCGTCTAACCTCCTTCTCAGTGCAGGATCAGCCAAAAGCATCCAGGACAAGGATCTGCTAAGCTATTGCTTGAAGGCCACCAGTGTGGGGGAGCTCACCACCTCAGGCAGCCCATTCCACTGATGAACTATTGTTTACTGAATTCCCACCCCCACCCCCCATATCTAGCCAATATCATTCTACTTGTAGTTTAAACCCATTATGGTGAGTCCTGTCCTCTGCTACCAACAGGAACCACTCCCTGTCCTCCTCCAAGTAACAATCTTTTAAAATCATAGAAAGAGCAATCATACCCTCCTTCCTTCCTTCCTTCCTTCCTTCCTTCCTTCCTTCCTTCCTTCCTTCCTTCCTTCCTTCCTTCCCTGGAAAGCTTCCTAATTCAATTTTTGTTCTATAAATACACTGGATGAATCGAAAACACATTCAAGGAGGTATATTCGGTGCTTGGGAATTCTTGCTGCATTGGCAGGGTGTCTGGCATGCACCAGTTCACAGGTCTATGAAGCAGTCATTCTAAAAGAAGCAAATTTCCTGAAAGTCTTTTTCTTCCTGGTTGCAGCTTTTTTTCCCTTTAAATATTGAAGTTACAACATGACAACTGTGTCAGTTATAAATCCACAGACTAGGGCTCTGCAAAAATTTAGGTTTCCTTGTTGTGCAGTCTTTGCACTGTAATATGCTGCTTTTACTGCTTCGCATTCAGGGTTTGGGTACCTGCATGGTAGATGATCTGTCCCACTTCCCAGAAATGCTTTTTTTACCCTCTAAATCTGCAAGGGTTCATGAGCTAGCAAAGGCCCCTGTTGCACGCTTTTTTAAAAAGTTTTGAAGACTAATCTATATTGTGTACACACGCTGTACATTTGTCTATGTTCTGCCTTCCACCCCAGTGGAGATCCATTTTATCTTCACAAGCCATCCTGTGGTGTAGGTGAGCTCTACAGAGAAAGGCACTGTTGGGATACTTGAGACAGTCACTTCCTTATTGTTGGAACTGCAGTCAACGTTCCACAGGGCCTTTAAGACGGAGCTCTTCCGCCAAGCTTTTGGTTGAGGCTGGGGAGGAAGCGCTGTTCCGGGATGTACGAACTGGAGGTTCCACCTAGTGGAAGGCTCTGTGTGAGATCCTCCTGGTTGTGCCAGAGTATGGATACAGTTGGGGTAGGTGTTCTGCCGAATGGGATAGGGAAGGGTTGTTGTTTCTGCCATCTGTTGGAGTTTTTAGATTGTACTATTATTTTATTGGGGATTAATTGAGGGTTTTTAATGGAAATTCTTGTATTTTATCTTGTATCTTTTTGTAAGCCACCACAGGCTGACTTTGTAGGGAGGGGTGGGGTACAAATTAAATTATAAATAAATAAAAGTCATTTGGTGAAGTCAGCCTTGAAGGACTGCTGTTAGGCTTTTTAAGCAGCTGAGTTGTAACTGTGTGCTCACTAGTGGCATCAAGTGGCCACAGGTGAGTTTGCAATGGGAAAAAAAACAAGCAGATGCCCTGGGGATTCCTTAATTAAGGTGGGCTCCCACCTGCTTCCTCTTTCTTCAGAAATCTCAGAGAGTGCGTGCTTCTGCCAGCAAGGAGGAGTGGCCTCCTCCATTAGGCTCTGCTCTCTCTGCATCTGCTGCTGTGTGAAATGTAGTCTGCCCGCAGCCTAGCCACAAGAGATTTGCAATGTGTTTTTCTGTGTAACTGCCATTTAAGCTTTTGTGCTCTGCTCCAGTAAGGAGACTGAGTCAGATTAATATGATATATTTTGCAAATAATCTTTCCCAGTAAAGATTACCTCTCTTTAACTCTCCAAGGACTGTGTGTCTGGAGCTGTGTCTTATTCACAAAAATGGCTAATAATTGCATGCTGTCAAAACACACTGCTTTTTGGAGGGACCTAGGACTGAATCTAGTCTCAAAGTCCCAACCCTTATAACCTTACATAACTCGTAGCACTTTCCTAAAAATATGAGGGTATATAGTTAGGGGAGGGGATTAATGTTTGGACTTCTAAACTCCTCCGTCAACCAGCAGGATAAAATGCAGCAGGTCAACCACCACTGTCAACCTCTCCCATGTTTGATCACACATCGATCTCAAAAGCCGTAGAGGCTTAAAAAACTGTTTTAATATGGGGGGAGGGGAGGTTGTCATTTATTACAAATGTCTGTAAATGTGAAGAAACGGCAGAACTTTCTTTTTAGCACCACGAAAGGCGAGCAGAGAAGACGGCATCCCTGAAACCGGAGGCCTGCTCTTAAGACATACCAGCTTTACATGACGGAATTGCAAAGGCTGAATAACTTAAGTGCTCTGCATAATTGATGCTCTAACTTTTAATGATAGGCTTCCTGGCTGCCTTTACGGGCCTCCGGAGTCACACCTGCTCCCTTCAGGGCAGGGTGCAAATTCAAAAGGATAGAGAGGGTTGGAAGGAAAACACAGATGTGCATCGGGCAAGTAGAGATGTCCCATTTCAAGCTTCCTTGAAGCCACCGGATGGCTGCAGACTCTTTTAATATCAGCAGGCCTCGACCAAGACTGCCTTTGAGGGTGTATCATCAAACCACTAATCATATGTCCTGCTAAATTAATTTCCGTTTTAAGTTGTGGGCCGAACATAGTCTGTCTTCGGCATGAATCACCTCTCTGGGTTGGATTCCAGTGGATCGCCGTGTAGGTCTGGGCAAGGTTTGAGTCCAGTGGCTCCTTTGAGAACAGCACAGTTTAATTCAAAGTCTGAAGAAACATAGATGTAGGGGTTGGGCTAGATGGCCTACATGGCCCCTTCCAACTCTCTAATTCTGTTATCCTGTGAACTATGCTGTGCACATGAAAGGTCATCCCTTGGAAAAGACGTTTTTGGCAATAAAGGAGCCAGTGGACTCAAATTTTTATTCTCCAGCATTGTTTTCTTTTAATCAGAGGGGTTCGTTCCAGCTGCCTCTCTGCACTGGATGTGGTCATATCACACGGTCACATCTGATGCTGTGGCAGGGTTTCTCAGCTGCAGACCCCCATCCCTGCTGTGTCACTCTGCGTGAGTCCCACATCTGTCCTTCCTGCCCTCACTGGCAGTCTTCAAGCAAAGGTTGGATACACACTTTTCTTGGATGCTTTAGGATGCTTAGGGCTGATCCTGCGTTGAGCAGGGGGTTGGACTAGATGGCCTCTATGGCCCCTTCCAACTCTAGGATTCTATGATTCTATAATCAGGCTCTCTTGGAGAGTGCGGCCCTTCTGTGCAGGGTTTGGTTAGATTCATTGAGTCACAACAACCAAGAGCCTGAAGGACTATGCACTATAAAGACGAAGAAGAGTGCCTGTCACATCTCTGGATGAGTCTCTGTTCTGAATTTGACTCCTTCCCACTGGCTTCGGGTGCGACTGGCGTCTGTATATTGCTCTGTCAGAATGTTCACCCCATTTGTCCCCTGAGGAGCTAAGAAGACCTCTCCCCGCTTTCATCTTCACTAAAAAAATCCTCCATGAACTAGGTTAGGCTTCCTAAGAGAACTTCCTGAGAGAACCCTGATATTGCTGAAGAAGAAGAAGAGTTGGTTCTTATATGCTGTTTTTCTCTACTCGAAAGAGTCTCAAAGTGGCTTACAGTCACCTTCCCTTTCCTCTCCCCACAAGGGAGACCCTGTGAGGCCGTTGGGGCTGAGAGATCCCTGATATTACTACTCTGTGTGAACAGCACTTTCAGGTCTGTGACAAGCCCCAGGTTGTCCAGCTGGCTGCATGCGCAGGAGCTGGTAATCAAACCTGGCTCACCAGATTAGAAGCCACTGCTCTTAAACACTACACCACGCTGGTTGGTTTGTACACACCAGTTTTCACGCCCTGAAGTAGTCTCCAGGCGGCTTACAATGGCCTTCCCTTCCTCTTCCCACAACAGGCACCCTATGAGGTAGGTGAGGCTGAGAGAGCTCTGAGAGAAAGATCACTGGCTCAAGATCACCCAGCAGGCTGCATGTGGAGGAGCAGGGAATCAAACCCGGCACTCCAGGTAAGATGCCACTACTCTTAATTACTACATCCAGTTGGATCTCCTAACTGGCCTAACAATGGATGGATACAATTATGGGAGTTGTAAGGAAGTGTGACATTAAAAAAAATCATATCAAGTGTTTCTCAGCAACTCCAAAACACTCCTTGACTGCCTGGCAGGGGTGGCCAAACTGGCTCTCCAGATGACCATGGACTACAATTACCATAATTGGCCATCCTAGCAGGGGCTCATGATAATTGTAGCCCATGGACATCTAGACAGCCCCAGTTTGCTGTAGACCAGAACCAATGGGATGAAATTAATTTAAAAGAAATTCTGTCTCAACCTCCGGAAGAAGTTCCTGACAGTCAGAGCGGTTCCTCAGTGGAACAGGCTTCCTCGGAAGGTGGTGGGTTCTCCACCTTTGGAGATTTTGAAACAGAGGCTGGAGAGCCATCTGACACCTCTGAGCCATCTGATGCAGAGGCTGATTCTGTGAAGGCTCTAGGGGGTGGCAGGTGACAGTGGGTGAGCGATTGGGATGTGAGTGTCCTGCACAGTGCAGGGGGTTGGACTAGATGACCCGTGAGATCCCTTCCAACTCTAGGATTCTATGATTCCATGATTCCATTTGAAAAGTTTGGAACAAAGCCAGCCAGGGTCACCCCACTCCAAAAAGAAAACCAGGTAAAAAAAATTTAATGGTTCACAGCCTCCGTTATTATATTTTTTTCCTCTCCACCACAACTACAAAAAGGACGATGGGTAGTATCCCTAGTCCCTAAGAACAGGAGCCAATAAATTTCTCAGCCCTAAGATGATGTGGATTTGGGAGCCTCGCACCCCTTCCTCTCGTCCCCACGTCTACATTCCACTCCTCATAGGAGCCCACTGATGTCCGGTGAGTCAGCCCAAAAACGAATATTCGGGAAGAATCGGCGGTGCCGTGGCGCGTTTAAACCTCAAACAGCTCGGTGGTGAACGTGGCGTACACAAGCGGCGGCTCTTGGGGCATGTAGCAGTCATAGGGGGACAGGTGGTACCCGTGGCAATCTGCGAATTCGTAGGGCTCAGGCTCGGGCAGGAAAACCTCTAGGTCCGTCAGCGACGTTTCTGCCACGTAGGTCGGGGGTTGTAGCACAAACGTGGAAGAAGGGAGGCTCGTGCTGTACGATGTGCGGAGGCCACAGAGCTCTCCGGGGAAGGACATTGTAGGGCGGCGGAGGGTAAATCTGAAACGAAGAAAAGCAGAAGGTATATAGTGTTAAGCAGGGAGGGGAGCAATGTTGTCCTGGAAGAAGAATGGAGAAAGGTTTGTGATTTTTGTTTGTTTGTTTGTTTCATTTTTCTGAGAAGAAGAAGAAGATGGACCACTGGCCTGATCCAACAGGGTTCCTCTGAGGCTCTTATGAGGGCCTCGGCCTCCTTGTCTTGTTGCTGGCCCTGCAGAGGGACTGGCTGGCCCCTGTGTGAGGCAGGAGGCTGGACTGGAGGGACCCTTCCTGGTCTGATCCAGCAGAGCTCCTGTGTGTTCTTATGAGGGGAAGGCCTCAGCCTCCCTGCCCTGTTGTTGGCCCTCCAGAGGAACTGGCTAGCCTCTGGGCGAGGCAGGATGCTGGACTAGAGGGACCCTCACTAGTCTGATTCAGCAGGGCTCCTCTGAGGTTCTTATGAAGGCCTCAACCTCCCTGCCCTGTTATTGGCCCTCCAGAGGGACTGGCTGGCCTCTGTTTGAGGCAGGATGCTGGACTAGATGGACCAGTCTGATCCAGCAGAAGTTCTTTTATGTGGCTTCATAAAGACAAAGTGGTTTTTTTTCAAATGAAGAAAAAACTTTGTGCTCCCAAAGAAATACCCTTAAGGAAAACTCCATGACCATTTACGCACTGGAGGGTTTCATGCTGGGCTGCAGGCTGGAGGGATCCAGTCGTGGCAGGTTGCCCCACCTCTTCCTGTATCTACACAAGGGAGTATTTTGCCCAGTATGCCTCATTCACCCTCTATTTGTGCTCCTGCACAGGAGCTGGGGCAATGAAGTTCCCAGCGCGTAAAGGGTCCATGTGTGACTTAGGATCAGGGAAGGAACCAAGATTTTAGACCTATACCAATAGCACTTGAAGTTTTCAAGAAGCGTAGGCACAGACAGAGAGAGATGTATGTACAATTGGCCCCCCAAAATGGGTGGCAGTATGGAGCATCTGGATTGGCAAGGGATGGGATATATCTTGCAAACCAGGTCCTTTCCTAGGCCTAGTCTGCACACACAGGATAAAGCACTTTCAGTGTGCTTTGGCAGCTGGATTTTCCTGTGCAGAACAGGAAAATCTACTTCTAAAGTGCATTGAAAGTGCATTATCCATTGTGTGCAGACTAGGCCCTGGTCCATTCTATCTCCACCAATTGACTCCAGGCACTTGGAGCTGAACAAACACCTATTTCATATCCGTTCCCAATGGCCTATGAGGAGTCTGACATAATAGAGGGGGAAAGGTTTCCATGGAATTATTGTAATAAAGGAGTAATCAAGGAAGAACATTGTTTTGCTGCATGATACCAGCCACTTTTGAAAAAAAAATCAAAGATATCATGGTTGGTTTGTTTGTTTTTCAAAGACTAAGCAAGAATTTCCAGTTCCAAAATGGGCACAAATTATGATGTCTTTTACTTGGTATTTCAATTGCCTTGTTTCATCTAGGCACATCGCCTACAGCTCACGTAGTTTTCAAGGACATTTAGGACACACAACTCTTCCAGTTCAAATGTAACCTGATTATTTTTTTTTAATTATAACCATTGAGAGAGTCCTTAGCGCTTCCTGTATGTTGACCTACCTTCTCCAGGGTCCAGCATAGGGCAAGTCAACCTATTTGAACATTTAGAAGCCTTAGACGAAAATGAAGCAAGATTGATGGCATTAGAAGGGCAGCAAGCATGCCAATGGAGCAAATCGTTATGATGGTGATAGTATGTTTTTATTTAGCCAGTTGGGTGCAGTGGTTAGGAGTGCGGACTTCTAATCTGGCGAGGCAGGTTCGATTCAGCACTCCCCCACATGCAGCCAGCTGGGTGACCTTGGGCTCGCCACGGCACTGATAAAACTGTTCTGACCGAGCAGGAATATCAGGGCTCTCTCAGCCTCACCCACCCCACAGGGTGTCTGTTGTGGGGAGAGGAAAGGGAAGGCGACTGTAAGCCCTTTTGAGACTCCTTCAGGTAGAGAAAAGTGGCATATAAGAACCAACTCTTCTTCTTCTTCTTCAATTAGCCCATCAACCCTTGAAGAAGAAGAAGAGTTGGTTCTTATATGCCGCTTTTCCCTACCCGAAGGAGGCTCAAAGCGGCTTACAGTCACCTTCCCATTCCTCTCCCCACAACAGACACCCTGTGGGGTGGGTGAGGCTGAGAGAGCCCTGATATCACTGCCCGGTCAGAACAGTTTTATCAATGCCGTGGCAAGCCCAAGGTCACCCAGCTGGTTGCATGTGGGGGAGCGCAGAATCGAACCCAGCATGCCAGATTAGAAGTCCACACTCCTAACCATTACACCAAACTGTCTCTCTTGAAACTTCTCCTAACCACTACACCAAACTGGCTCTCTTGAAACTTCTTTGTACAGTACTGTCTACTTTAGCTTCTCTCTCTCTCTCTCTCTCTCTCTCTCTCTCTCTCTCTCTCTCTCTGTCTCTCTTTTTACAGCTGGGAACCCCCTGAAACGTTCTTCAGGCTTTGAGAAACCCCAGAAGTCAGGAACACCCCCCACTGAGAGAACCCTAGTTGGTGGTTCAAGGTGAATCATAGAATCATAGAATCATAGAATCATAGAATCATAGAATCATAGAATCATAGAATCATGGAATCATAGAGTTGGAAGGGGCCATACAGGCCATCTAGTCCAACCCCCTGCTCAATGCAGGATCAGCCCTAAGCATCCTAAAGCATCCAAGAAAAGTGTGTATCCAACCTTTTCTTGAAGACTGCCAGTGAGGGGGAGCTCACCACCTCCTTAGGCAGCCTATTCCACTGCTGAACTACTCTGACTGTGAAAAATTTTTTCCCTGATATCTAGTCTATATCGTTGTACTTGTATTTTAAACCCATTACTGCGTGTCCTCTCCTCTGCAGCCAACGGAAACAGAATCCTGCCCTCCTCCAAGTGACACCCTTTCAAATACTTAAAGAGGGCTATCATGTCCCCTCTGAACCTCCTTTTCTCCAGGCTGAACATTCCCAAGTCCCTCAACCTATCTTCATAGGGCTTGGTCCTTTGGCCCCAGATCATCCTTGTCGCTCTCCTCTGTACTCTTTCAATTTTATCTACGTCCTTCTTGAAGCGAGGCCTCCAGAACTGCACACAGTATATAAACAGCCAGCCAGCCAGCCAGTCTGCCTGCCTGCCTGCCTGCCTGCCCACCTACCTACCTAGCAGGTAACAATACATGGCTTAGTTCTAACATGTATCTATAAGAATCAAAATAGACTAGAGAAATCTCATGGCCATCTCTTTCATTCTGCATGCATTGGATAAAGCACTTTAGAAGCAGATCTCCCTGTTACATACAGGAATATTCAGCAGGACAAGCACATTGAAAATGTGTTATCCAGCGCGTACAGAAAGGTTGGGTCCATGTGGGAAAAGGAACGGGGGAATCTAACCTTCCCATGGCAACATTACTTTACTAACCGAATCACCCCTGAAGTCCTGGCCTTTGAATACTTATATGGGAGGGGGCGGGGAGAGTTTTGAGAAATTTAAACATACAGGGTGGAAGGATTGATTCCTCCATCTCTTCCCACATGATTTAATACATATTCCAGAGGTGAAATCGAGCATTTGTGAATGAGAAAGCTGTGACCTCCACTTTCTTCCAGTGTAACCTCGGGCCGGGGACCACCCGCAATCCTGAAGGTGATTTGCCATTTCCCACTTCTGCGTGGTGATCCTGGTCTCCTCTGGAGGTTCCTCATCCAAGTACTAACCAGGGCTGGCCTGGATTATCTTCTATGGCGTAGACTCATAGAATCCTAGAGTGGGAAGGAGCCACATAGGCCATGTAGGCCATCCCTCTGCTCAAGGCAGGATCAGCCTCAAGCATCCAGGGTGAGGATCTGTTCAGCTGCTGCTTGAAGACCACCAGTGAGGGGGAGCTCCCCACCTCCTGAGGCAGCCCCTTCCACTGCTAAACTAGACTCCTAGAATCTTAGAGTAGGAAGGGGCCATGCAGGCCATCTAGTCCCACCCCCTGCTCAGTGCAGGATCAGCCTTAAGCATCCAGGATAAGGATCTGTCCAGCCGCTGCTTGAAGACGGCCAGTGAGGGGGAGCTCCCCACCTCCTTAGGCAGCCCCTTCCACGGCTGAACTAGACTCCTAGAATCTTAGAGTAGGAAGGGGCCATGCAGGCCATCTAGGCTCATCCCGAACTCAATGCAGGATCAGCCTAAAGCAGATCATGAGATCAGGCTAGCCTGTGGATCCAGATCAGGGCATGGGCATGAACACAGGATATTATTTGAGTTGTTCTCTACTGAACCCTGCCCTCCCTGGGCTCCACTCCCTAAATCTCCAGGTATTTCCCAACACAGTGTTGGCAACCCTATCAAATTGACTTATGAGCTCCCCCTCACTGACAGTCTTCAAACAGCAGCTGGACAGATCCTTATCCTGGATTCTTTAGGCTGGTCCTGCGTTGAGCAGGGGGTGGGACTAGATGTGGACTTATGATTCTTTCGTGACCCTCCACTAGTATTTTCAAGGCAAGATATCTTCAGAGGTGGTTTGACATTGCCTGCCTTTGCACAGCGACCTTGGTAGTCCTTGGTGGTCTCCCACTGAAAAATTAACCTGGACTGACCCAGTTTAGCTTCCAAGATTTTATGGGATTGGGCTAATCTGGACTATCCAGGGCTGAATCTGCACAGATTTTTTATTCCTATCCCAGGTCAATTCAACCCTGCCGTCTACACTGAATGTCATTTCCGTTTTGATTTTGGGCAATTTAAATTTTTCATCTGCAACTAGCAGGATTGATCTGGAGTGACCCTACCTTTCCTCCACAATATCCTGGAGTGGATATAACCCTCGATATTTGAAAAATCACCATGAGTAAAGGTGCATCTCTGTTCTTTTCCCGAACTAACGTTGCCTGGAGCCTCCAACACTGTAAAAAAAGCCCTGATTGGCCAGGGCATCAGTTCATAGGCTTCCTCATCCTCTGGTTGCAAGGCTTCCCTTAAAGAGGAAGCCCTAACCTCTTTCAGCAGAAGCTCCAGAAGCCTAACTTCTCTCAGCAGAGATTTGTCTCTTGGATTTATTCTCCCTCCTCTGTGGTCTCCAATCTTCTCCTCCCCTTTAAGAAAAGAAAGAGGCTCCTGTTGCACTTTACCCACCCACCTTCTGAGCTTCCCTAATCATGTGCAGAACAATTGTCTGTTTCAAGGGGAGGGGTTAGAGGAAGACCTGAGTTCAAATCAATCTGAATTCAGCAGGATCCACAACGGAATAAATAAAGTAAGTGCAGAATCAGCCCAGGTCATGTTTTCCTGATGTTCTTTGGACTTGTGGTCAATTGCTGCTTTAGAGACAGAGATTATAACCAATGAGCTTATTCACATTCATTCATCTTCCCTCAACATTCCTTGGATGTTCATCATCCCTCAATGTTCCCCAGACCTCTGAATACATTTTCAATTACAAAGAAGAAGCAACAGTATGGCTTAATAGCAATTTAGCGGCAGGCATTCCAATCCATAGAACTCCTTCTGCATATTTTGCATAATGCCCTTTCAGGGTACTTCTGCAGCTGGATTTTCCTATGCAGGAAAATCTCCTAAAGTGCACTGGAAGGGCATTAATCTATGCTGTGTGAAACTCCCCCCAGGAGTTACTTCTGAGTAAAGTCCATAGGACTGAACAACGGTATAGCAATCCTAAGTAGATTGCTAAGTACACATTTCGAAGGCCACTGGAATAGTTTCCCTGTATCAATTGCAATATTTATTCAATTTAAAATAGATATTACCCACTTCTTGTATTTATGTTTTTGATGGACTCAAAGCGCTATGGGAAATTTACAAAGCTAGATTCAAGTCCAGTTGCACCTTTAACGCACCCTTCCTCAGATATTTTAGCCCGGTATCTGATGAAGGGAACTTTGAGGCCCATTCCTCACACATGGGATAATGCACTTTCAAAGTGCTTTGGCAGCTGGATTTTCCTATGCGGATCAGGAAAATCTACTTCTAAAGTGCATTGAAAGTGCATTATCTATTGTGTGCGGAATCGGCCTGACTCTTGAAAGCTTTCACCCACAAAACCTTGTTGTTGGTGGGGCTGGACACGAATCTCGTTGTTCTGCTTTGGACCAACATGGCTAGTCTTAGAGGATATCTTCATAGAATTTCTGGTAATAGAGCAACCCTCAATTCTTTGTAGCTCTAGGAATCATTACACACTAGACAGTTTACATTTTACTTATTATTTCCAGGACTTCTAAATCTATGTAATAATAATAATGATAATAATAATGATGATGATAATAATAATAATGTTTATAGTAGTAGTAGTAGTAGTAAAATAGTAGTAAAATAGTAGTAGTAGTAGTAGTAGTAGTAGTAGTAGTAATAATAATAATAATAATAATAATAATAATAATAATAATAATAATAATAATAATAATAATAATAATAATAATTTATTCTGCCCTTCCCTGGCAAATCTCAGGGTAGATAACATCATGGTTAAAAGAAACCCAGTCAGACAAATAAATTGCATATACAACATAAATTAAACGTTAAATCAAGATTTTGAATTGAAATCTAGGTTTTAGAATGATTGAAAAGCCACCGCCTCTTTCCAAATTAAAATCTTACTGAAGGGGACTGGTCAGTATTTGGTGGGCTTAGTCGATTGGGCGGGGTTTTGGGAAGGAAGCCGGCATCTTCTTAATGTTATTGCAAAAAAAAAAGAGAGAGAGAGAGAAAGAGTTAAACTAAAGGAGCAACAAAGCCCTGGGAAAGTCATTTTGTCTCTCTCCCTCAACAGGTCTTGCAAACCACATTAAACTGGAACAGGAAAGGCTGGCTGTAACTCTTCCAAAATATTTAGCACCTATATTGCTTATTATAAATCGCAATGCCTGTTTCAACTCTGAAAGACCAAGGAGGAGTGCCCTGCAGCGGAATCTGGAAGTACGTGGGGACGAGAAGGGGTGGACTACCCAGAAGAAACCCTGGTCTCTCTTTTCCGGCTTCCCTTTCTACCTCCCACCCGCAGCACTGGTTCCAAAGGACCATATCAGCAAGCACTGCAAGCCCCTGCCCTCGTTTTATCACGGCCTAAAACTAAGCCCTGAAAAAGAACCGTGTTGTCGGCTGTATTGATTTATCGTCTCGCCTCTTGCAGGAGCAGACCTACCTGACTCTTCAGAGGGCTCTGCCAATATAGCTAGGGGTGAGCAGCAGAGGGAGTGCCCTTATATAACTGCTCCGTAGGCTCGGGGGTCAGGAAACGCCCTCCTGCTGACGCGGGCCTCAATTTTGCTGTCTGCATCACGCCTTCCTGAAATTGCTTTAATTGCTCGCCTCCCTTTTGACTGCAGGGAGTCATTGTCGGCTCTCTGCTTTTAATGCGCAGTGCCCTTCTCCTGACACCCTCCTGCTACCTGTTAATTTGGCCAGGAGCAAGTGAGGTGCCTCAGGAGGAAGGGGTGCGGACTGCAGTCGTTTGGGAGGCAAGCTTTTTTGACTCTCCCCAGACGCACCTTTGCTTTTGCCTTTGTTCGCTCTGGAAGGCAGCCAACGTAAGTGGGGTCGCCGCCAAGGTGAAAGCGCAGTTTTCCATGGAAGTCTTCCAGGCATGGTTGGCTTCTTACAGGTTAAGAGACGAATGCCTCTGAATCATTCTGACGAATGAGCTCTCCATGGGGTGACTGAGAAAAGACGAGACACGGGGAGGCTGAACGTCTTTTAGGCGTTCTTCATGAATCCCTCCCAGGTGGGGAGATTCATGACTTGGGTACTTCTGATGGAAGCAAACACCATCAAGCTTGACCAAATCATCCTCAAGAAAAGTAGCTGAGAATTCTGCTACCACAGGTCCTGAAGTGCAAAGAAGGAGCGATGTGGTTGTGGATTGATATATCGTCTTCCTGTGCTCCCCTACTTTATAACTAAATATCAGGGTGGTTCATTTCATAGAATCATAGAGTTGGAAGGGGCCAGACAGGCTATCTGGTCCAACGCCCTGCTCAACATGGGATCAGCCTCAAACATCCAGCAGAAGGATTTGTCCAGCTGCTGCTTGAAGACCACCAGTGAGGGGGAGCTCCCCACCTCTCTAGGCAGCCCATTCCATGGCTGAACTAGACTCCTAGATTCCTATAGTGGGAAGGGGCCACACAAGCCATCTAGTCCCACCCCGTGCTCAGTGCAGGATCATCCTCAAGCATCCAGGTTAAGTCTCTGTCCAGCCCCTGCTTAAAAATGGACAGTGAGGGGGAGCTCGCCATCTCCTTAGGCAATTCATTCCACTGCTGAACTAGACTCATAGAATCCTATAGGGGAAGTGATCCTAAAGATCATCTAGTCCAACCTCCCCGCTCAATGCAGGAGCAGCCTAAAGCAGTGGTCCCCAACCTTTTTATCACCGGGGACCACTCAACGCCTTTTACTGAGGCCCGTGGGGGGGGGGGGTAGTTTACTCCTCTACTCTCAACCACTGCCCTAACGCTCTCTGATCGCTTTGGTAATGTTTAAACATCCCTTCAAAATAAGATACAGACACGCCACAACAATGAACATAAGGAACATTTTATTTTCATGGAAATTTTAACTCGTGACAATGACAAATCAATGGGAACCCTGAACTTGTTTCTCTGCAACGAGATAGTCCCATCTGGGAGTGATGGAAGACAATGACACCCGAAGTGTGTTGTAAAGGGCTGGGGGGGGGGATGAAGTAAAGGGCCAGGGGGGGAGAAGGCATTCTTCGGGGCCCACCTCCAATTAGTCGAAGGACCACATGTGGTCCACGGCCCACAGGTTGGGGATCGCTAGCCTAAAGCATCCAGGATAAGGATCTGTCCAGCTGCTGCTTAAAGGCGTCCAGTGAGTAAAAACCTAGTAACCCCCCCCAATAAGTCAACCCCTAACCGTTTAAAAACAAAACAATGGTATCATTCCAATCCTCCCCAATCTCCAGCCAGTTGCCACAGGGTAGCTATTCATCTGATGGCACATTATCAGTCAGAGGAAATACCTAAGGTGTTCCTGATCCCAGACTCAACCTGGCAGAAGAACTTTGTCTTACAAGCCCTGCAGATCTTAGCCAGCTCCATCAGGGCCCTCAGCTCTCTGGAATCTCATTCTAGAAGTATGGAGCCCGGAGTGAAAAGGCCCTGGCCAGGGTCAAGGTCAGGGGTGCTTCCCTGGGGCCAGGGACCACAAGCAGATTGGCACTCGCCAGAGTGAAGAACCCTGCAGGGGGCATAAGAGACAAAAGGTCCCTCAGATTGGCCTGGCCCAAGTTGTTCTATTGTGTTTCATACCCTGCCTTCCATGAAGATAGAATCAGGTAGGTCACCATGATGGCCTGAAGGAGCAGCACAAAGTTTGAGTCCAGTGGCACCTTTAAGAGCGTCGGCTTGGTGTAGAAGAAGAAGAAGAAGAGTTGGTTCTTATATGCCGCTTTTCTCTACCCAAAGGAGTCTCAAAGGCCTATTATGCACAGCCGCTGAAACGGCAGCATGGAGAAAGCAGAGGAGGAAGAAGCGAAGCTAACTGCTTACGCACGGGACGGAAAGCAACGGCGGCAAAACCCAGAGTATCCAATTATGCACGCGGATACTCTGGAGTCGCTTCTGGTTGCGCCCTCATCCCGGGAAGCTCCACTTTCTTCCGCATCTCGCTAACACCGCTTTTTCGGTGGCATACGTTGACTCTGCGCCCGGTTGCCGCCAGCAGCGTGCATAATTGGTGATTTTAGCTACCGCCATTCCACCCTGAATGTGGAACTTCCAATCCATGCATAATGGGCCAAAGTGGCTTACAGTTGCCTTCCCATTCCTCTTCCCACAACAGACACCCTGTGAGGTGGTTGAGGCTGAGAGAGCCCTGATATCACTGCTCGGTCAGAACAGTTTTATCAGTGCTGTGATGAGCCCAAGGTCACCCAGCTGGCTGCATGTGGGGGAGCGCAGAATCGAACCCGGCATGCCAGATTAGAAGTCCCGCTCCTAACCACTACACCAAACTGAACTGTAGAAGTGAAGAGCAATGGCTTCCAATCTGCTGAGCTGGGGTTGATTCCCCACTCCTCCACCTGTAGCCAGTTAAGTGACCTTGGGCTAATCACAGTCCTGATCATTCTGCTTTCACAGAGCAGCCCTGTCAGAGCTCTCTCAGCCCCACCTCCACATCATGTGTCCTTGACACACCCCTGCTGCCTACCGGGATAGGTGGGCTGACACCAACTGCATCTCTTCCACGGCCCACCAACTGCGTTGTCAACCAGCAGCCACTGGTAAGTCAAGGCCGCCCTTCATGACCAATTACTATTTATTCATTAATGTTTAGATATGTACTCTGTCTTTCCCCAGCAGGCTCCGGGTAGCTTACAACAATGTGTAAAATACATAGTCGTTAATAGTTAATCACTTTACATTCTAAAATTCAATTTTATTCCATTTTTAAATACAAATGTATTTGTACAAAAATCTATGGCTTTCCATAAAGCATTGAAATAGTTACTGAGCTGTGTGTGTGTGTGGGGGGGGCATATGGAGTTCACAGGGAGTGAATCATAAAATCATAAAGTTGGAAGGGACCTCCTGGGTCATCTAGTCCAGCCCCCTGCACTAGGCAGGATGCTCACAACCTTATCCCTCATCCACTGTCACCTGCAACCCCCTTGAACCTGTACAGAATCAGCCTCTCCGTCAGATGGCTCTCCAGCCTCTGCTTAAAAATCTCCAAAGATGGAGAACCCACCACCTCCCGAGGAAGCCTGTTCCACTGAGGAACCGCTCTGACTGTCACAAACTTCTTCCGGATGTTGAGACAGAATTTCTTTTGCATTAATTTCATCCCATTGGTTCTGGTCCGTCCCTCCAGGGCAAGAGAGAACAACTCCGCTCCATCCTCTACATGGCACCCTTTTAAATATTTGCAGATTGTTATCAAATCCCCTCTCCGTCATCTCCTTTCCAGGCTAAACAGACCAAGTTCCCCCAAGTTCTCTGCAGGTGGACTTTTGAGAAGGGAGGCCAGCATTGTCTAGATGCTTTTCATATGTTACCTGTGTACCCGTTTCCATGGTCTTGCCATGCCATGTTCAAATGTTGCCTGATCCTACAGTCCCTTGCATATCTGACATGTTAGTATGGTTGCTTTGCTTGGTATTTTTCCACTGACCAGAAGCCCGAGGGGGAGGAAGGTGTCTTCTTCCAAGAACATTTTTTTTTCTTACTCTGATCTTGTATCTGCAAATTGTAGGAATGTAATGTCTTAGGTTTCTGTGCCCGCTTCCCTTGAGAAAATTTGCCTGGAAAACTTTCATGCCTAGTATTTTGTTTAACATGCCTAATTTCAAATTGGGGTAGGGGTCTCCAGGAAAACATAAAATTTGCCCTTTGCCCTGCAAGTAAGCACCTTGCACTCTGTCCACCACTTTCTTCAATAAAGAGATTTTCTTCAACACTGGGTCTTCTTATTGAGAGTTCAACAGAGGCCTGATAAATTATAGGAATGATGGAATGGCTCTGCCTTACAGGCCCTGTGGAACTGATTAACTATGCATCTTTACCCTAGCCAGCCCTTCTTGCCAATTTACCACCCCTCCCATGCCATGGCATGTCAAAATCAGTTCTGAGCCTGACATTTTTTGGCTTGGGATTTTGGTTTTATTCCTACGGTGGCCTGTGGGGCTTGGGATCAGAGCCTACCTGTGTGTGTGAGTTACCTTGGCTAAAGTCTTGTCCATTCTCCCATCATACCTCACCCTGGTTGAGAAAATAACCCCGCAGTTATACCCCTTCCCCGGGAAAGGAACCAGCAGTCTGTTTTGTCTCAGTTCCTGGTCTTGGAGATATTCCACGCTCCCAAGGCTGGGAGGCATGTGGGAACAAGAAAGTTTCCAGCTCCTGATATTCTTCACGTCATTCTATAGGTTGACTAGCAGGTGGCGACTGCTCCAGCAACGACACGACTCCTTGTTTGGCAAATAACTTGGCCGCAGCCGTTTATTGAACAAACAACCCCCGTAGGGTTGGCCTTATGCTGGCAAGGGAGCCTGACCCCTTCAGCCGTCCGGCTGCAACCTCGGACCGCGGCGCTCAGGCTCCACTCCTCACTCCCGGCCGGGAGGATGGGACGCCTTTCGCCGCGGAACTCGGGGAAGCGGCAGCACGGTATCCAAAGGGCGTCCGCCTCCAATGGTACCTGCCCGCCGCTTGGCTCCCCGGGCCCCTGGCCTCCCAGCCGGGTAGGCCGCGCCCGGGTCCTAGCCGGTCTCCTTATTGAGACCCCCTCCTCAGGGAGTTCCACACGCAGGTGGGCCTCCCTGCCAACAGGCTCCCTGCCGAGCATAACCGCCACAGGACAGGCAGTCTTACGCCTGTTCCCGCCAACCGTAAACCAGTCTGCTACGCAACCCCTCCCTGACTGCGGTCAACCACAGCTCACAGCCCTGATCGGACAAGTGAACCCCGTCGGACCGATATAGGGACGGGACCCGAAAGGAAATCCCCGGGTGAGGCACCACGCCGCCCCCCAAAGCCAGCACCGTCTTCTTAGCTGCTTTGTTAACCTTCTGCTTGGCCCAGTTCACCCAATCATGACGAACTGCCGCCCGCCACGTCAATCTGTCCAGCAGCTCGGACCACAGCAGAAGGGACTTCGGGAGGCGTCGCCTCAAGACAGCCAGATCCTCAGCAATACGGGAAATGAGGCACCGGCCCGACATCGCAGGTAAGTCATTCTCGCCAAGATGTATGACTAAGACGTCGGGGGCTCCGGCCCGGTGAACTTCCTCCGCTACGAGCGGCAGCAGGGAATCCCACTTGAGTCCCCGTCTCGTCCACCAGGCAATATGACAGTTGTCCTCCAAGCCGAGGTCCCGTCCCCAGCGAGTCGACATGGCGTATCGGCCGGCCCAAAACGGTATGCTGTGCCCGACTATGGCGACGGATGCTGCCGACGAGACACCTGAAAGAGCCAGATGTTAGTCGACCTGCCCCGGGCGGATATATACCTCGTACGCCCGAGAGCGCCACCTCCCCAACCGCTGTATGTCCCGGCTGCTCTTGCCCGCCAGATACGCTTGCGTGGCAGCTCCTATCCGGAACGAGTGGGAGCCATACATGGACGCCCGGTAGCCTCCAGCCGCGAGGCACCTTCGGAGGATGGCAACAAATTGGTACCTCGAGAGGCAGGTCCCATTCTAGTGAAGGAAAAGGGGGCCAGGGAGAGGCGGACAGGCTGCCAGATACCCGGCCATGGCCCTCAACGGACAGTCCGGGGACCCCGGCACGGACGGGAGGAATACGTGCCGCCCCCTGCCCCGTTGATCAGCCTTAGACTGGCGCAGGAAACACTGCACGCCGTCCTCGCTTAAGCAGACGTCCCTGGCTCGCAGGCCCGTGAAGGAGGCGGGTGCCCGGGAATGGGCCGCTAGCTCGCCCACCCTGAACGCCCCATGGAATGCCGTGCAGAATGCCGATTTGAACAGGCACGCCTCGTAACTGGAGCTGCACGCCTCCGGGAGGCCGTCCAATATGCAAACCAACACATGCTGCGTGATGGGGCGCCGATCATCAGGCTTGGGCGGGGCCTGCCTCCCCCATCCCTTCACGGCCTGCCGTGCCAGGAACGACTTGCCGGGGTCCCAGGACCCGGCTGCCTTGCTGCAGAACGACAGTGCGGACAACGTGGCCCTCAGGGTGCGATGAGAGAGGCCCCGCTCCCTCAAGTGAGCGAGGTACCGCAGGGCCATCTCTTCGTCCATCGGCCAAGTGGAGACGCGTCCCGCCCGTCCGGCGAAGTCCAAGAAACCGATCGCCGCTTGGCGGTAAGCCCGCCGCGTTGAAGGCGCCAGGGACGAAAGCACGCTGTCAAGGATCAGTCGACTCCAAGACTCCAGACCTCGGGCGGGCACGGCTCCGGAACCCTGGCCGCCCCCGGAGCGAGCCGACGGAACCTCTCGACCTGAAATCGGGAGAGAGCGTCGGCGAGCTCGTTAGTGACCCCGGGAACATGGCGGGCCCTGAAGGTACAGTTGCACGCTAAGCAAGCCAGGACGAAGCGCCGTACCAACCGCATCACCCTGGCAGAGCCCGACGACTGCCGGTTAATGACGTACACAACTGCCAAATTATCGCACAGGAACTCTACCCGCTTGTTGGCGAAATCCTCCCCCCATACGAGGACCGCTACCAGGATGGGGAAGAACTCAAGGAAGGTCATGTCGCGCAATACCTCCGCAGGCCAGGTGGCGGGCCAACGTTCGGCACACCATCGGCCATTGAAATACGCGCCGAAACCGCTGGCCCCAGCGGCATCGGACTGCACCTGTAGGGTATCCTTGGGAGTGAACGGCTCCTGCCAAATCACCACCCCGTTGAAATCCTCCAAAAACCGTGCCCAGACCCCGAGATCCTCCTTGATGGATCTGGTTATCCGGACGCGGTGGAAGGGGCGGGTCAAACCTCTAGTGGCGTGGGACAGTCGGAAGCCAAAAGCCCTGCCGGGGGTCACCACCCTGCAGGCGAAGTTGAGGTGCCCGAGCAGGACCTGCACCTCCCGCAAAGTGGCCTTCTGCTGTCCTAACATTTTGGCAAGCAACCTCCTGAGCGAGGCGATCTTGTCCTCCGGAAGCCTGGAGGTGCCTGCCTCGGTGTCCAATTCGATACCCAAAAATGTGATCCGTGTGGCTGGGCCCTCGGTTTTCTCCCGAGCCAGTGGGACACCAAGCTCCGCCATCAGGGCCTGGAACCTATGCAACCGGGACTCGCACTCCGCTGTGCCCCCCGCCCCGGCCATCAAAAAATCATCCAAGAAATGGGCAATTTTACTGAACCGGCCCCGGACCCTCACCACCCACTCCAAGAAGGAACTAAAGGCCTCGAAGGCTGCGCAAGCGATGGAGCAACCCATCGGCATGGCCTTGTCCACGTACCATTTGTCCCGGAAGCGAAACCCCAAAAGGCAGTAGTCATCGGGGTGGATGGGAAGGAGCCGGAAGGCCGATTGAACGTCACATTTGGCGAGTAACGCCCCACGGCCGCAACTGCGAACCATGGCCACTGCCGAGTCAAACGAGGTGTACTTCACAGCACAAAGCTCCGGGGGGATACAGTCATTCACAGACCCGCCATGCGGGTAAGATAAGTGTTGAATAATCCGATACTCCCCCGGCGTCTTCTTTGGCACCACTCCGAGGGGAGAAACCCTCAGGTTCGGCAGGGGCGGTGCATCGAAGGGGCCAGCTATTCGCCCCGCCTCCCGCTCCTTGGCGAACTTGGCCGCCACGACCTCCGGAAGCTCATGCGCAGATCGCAGGTTGCCGCTCGTGGACGGCTCCCGTCGACCTTCGTACGGGATCCGAAAACCCTCGGCAAAGCCCTTCGCCAGGTAAACCGCGGACGCCTTGTTGGGGTACTCCTGGACCAGTCCACCAGTATGCCCAACTTAACTGGCGTAGGGGCTAGCTTCCCGAGTATGGCCGCCGGATCACGCGGACTTCTGGGCCGTGGAAGGCGCGCCAGCTCCTGATCCCCCGTCCTTCTTTCCGGAGGATCGGGTGCCTCGAAAGGGCTGACTCGAAGTCTGCGGCTGACTGCAAGACGTCATCGAATGACCCCCGCCGCATGACTCGCAGCGGTGCTTGAACCGACACCGCCGCCGCTTGCAGCCTCCCCTGTTGAAATCCCAGCACACTAGGCCGCTGATTTTCTTGGGGGGGGCCGTGGTGTTCGACCGCTGCCTATCCTTCCGCTGCCGTGTGGGGGACCCAACTTCCACGATCCAAGCGTCGTGCAGTTTCAAATCCCACCGGGTGGATGCATTGTGCGAAGCGAGCTCGCGGAACTCCCTGTCATACGCGAAGGCCGCTTCTTCGCCCCCTCGTTCCCAAGCCTGGAGCACGGTGTACAGATAACGGCAAAGGTGCCAGCCCCTCTCGGGATAGGCACCACAAATGAGGCCGTGATATTCTGTAAATCCTTTCAGCCAGTTCAACATGGACCGCTCGCAGGGCTGGGACTCGGATTTTTCCTTGTCCTTGCGGCTGCCGGTGTCCGCCCCTTTGTTCCTGCCCCTGTCCATCTCGAACATGTCCACGAAGTATCTGTCGAGGGCCTTCTCCCGCAATTTTGCGGGAAGGTAGTCCCCCGGCGGAGCCTCTCCGTCCTTAAACCAACCCGGAGGTTCCCTCCGGTGCTCGCTAATGCCCGCCTCGTCCAGCAGGCGTTTTGTGGTCCGCCTCCGGCTCTTCATCCACGAGGGGATTCCAGGAACGAAGGCGGACTCGATCCAAAACCACCCATCGTGGGTGGCGCTGTCCCCGCCTTCCCTGGAAGACAACTCACCAGTGGACGGACTGCGCCGCGACGACCGCCGCCGCTTGTGCGCTGCCCGCTGCGTCTTCCGTCGCCGTTTCCCGCTGCGCCCGCCATCGCCGTCCCGTCTGGCACCATCAGAGCTCCTGCCGGGACTCCTAGAAGAACTGCGAGAACGCGGGGGGGTCCGGCAACTAGGCTGCCTGTCCTTAACCAATGCTAAAGCCTCCGCATAACCGGCCCAATATTCCGCCGACTTCCCGGAAGCGCCCCGGTCCCTCAACGGAGACCGGGAATGCCGCGGGGAAGTGGCGCGGCCCGAGGCGAGAGGGGGTGACCACCGGCGCCCATGGAAGATGCGCCTCCCCTCCCCCCCCGAGCAAGACCGGCTGGATTGAGACGAGTGCCACCTGCGGAGCCGCTCCGGCCTCCGCAACGGCGAGGGGGAACGAGGCCTAGGCCTCCCCCGTACGGTCCTGTCCCTCCGGTCCCGCCACCTGCTACCGCGGGACCCGGAAGAACCACTGGACCCGGAGATCCCCCCCCGCCGCCCCCGCTCCGCGGGGGTGACCAAACACGGCCCCTGCTGTCCCCTGAAGGGGACGAAGACATCACGGGCCCACCCTTGCGGGGACGGGGATCCCCCCCGTGAGGGTTCCCCTCATCCCCCCTGTGTTGCCCCCGCCCCGAGGTGCCCAGCCCACTCCGTGATTCCCGCCTCCGGGAGCCCGGGATTTCGGACGCCCACGCTCGGCTGGCCTGTATGGCACTGGCCCTCCACGAGCCTCTCGCCGCGCGGCCCTGGGCATCCCCGAGGGAAGGGGAAGCCCCACCAGTGTCCCCCTCCCGGCTGCCCCCGCCTCCCCCCACCTCCGGCGGTGGAGGCCTGGCCTGGCTCACAGCCCGCCGGCCCGACCGCGTGGCGCGAGGGGAGTGGTCCTTCTCGCCCCGCGGGCCGCCGCCCCCTCCCTTTGTTCCCCGGCTGGGAGTGGCGCTGGCCACCCCGGCTCTGAGGTCTCTCGGGGACTTGGAGCCCCGCGGGCTGCGCCCAGATCCGGCGCCTGCCGAGCTCCGCCCGGACCTGCGCCCGCTCCGACGCTCCGCTGAACTGGGAGGCTGTGCCTCGACCCGGCTCCCGGGCCTGCCCTCCCCTCCGGTCGCTCCCGATGCCCCGTCCCCCGTGGACCTTGCGGCCGGCGAGGCATCTCTGCGCCGCTCCTCCCTCGCCCTAAGATCACCGCAGCGGGGGGGGGCGGCACCCGAAGCGCCGCATGCGGCCCGTTCCCTTCCTGGCCTACTCTTCTGCCACGGTCGGGACAGGTCTGTCCCCGACGGCGGCTGGCGCGAGAGAGGGTTGGCGCCTGCGCGCTCGACCTTTATAAGGCCGAGCGCCCTGCCCCTCTCAGGCCGCGCAGCCGCGCGGCCTGCTGACGCCGGGGGAGCCGCATCATAGCCGGGCACCCCCGCTACGTCAACGGCGGCCGCGGCGATTCGCGGCCGCTATTTAAATCATGTATCAGCTTGTAGCTGTTTTAAGGTTAAATGTTTAGCAGTTTGCATTTTAATCACTTATGTCAGGATTATACGATAAGTAGTGGTCATTTATTCACACATCTCTTAGTTCAGCAATGGTTGAGTTTCACTTATAGGTTAACTACATATCTATATTCACTTATAGGTTAACTACATAGGTTAACTACACATCTACAAGCACTGGGTCATGTCTGACCCTTGGGGTGACGTCCTCTAGCGTTTTCGTGGCAGACTCTATACGGGGTGGTTTGCCAGTGCCTTCCCCGGTCATTACCGTTTGCCCCCAAGCAAGCTGGGTACTCATATAGATACTCACATATCTACATAGTGGTGTTTAACTATATATTCACAGTGATATGTATAACATATCATTTTCACTGTAAGTAATAAAACACTCCATTAGCTTTTAGAATTGGGAACCCTGGAGGGGATAACCAGGGAGTTTGAATAAGCATTACGGGGAGACCTCCCCATGGGGAGATTTCATCAGTTGGTTGCCATCGGAAATATGAGGCCTACTTGCAACATAGAGGCCTGCAGGGAACATAATAAAGGCCTGGGCATTAGCCATGGGAACTGGGGGTTGTCTCTGCCATGGAAAATCCCCAGTATGTCTGCCCGTGTACCACCTAATTTATGATGTATCACTGACATTTACACCTGTCATATGATGACACATCTGGGCAGGGCTGCAAAGTTCTTTAGCGTCTGGTTTGTTTTGAAAATGTGGTTGGTGCCATTCTGTGATAAGGTGGCCAGATTTTAACATTGGTAAATCAGGACACCATTCACCAGGGGGGTTCTTGATTAAAAATGTGGTCTATATGGAGCAACAAAAATGTTCATCGAACGCATAGAAAAAAATAGTATTGATATATATATAATTTCAACATAAGTACTGTTTGACAGGTGCTCCTAGATGTCCCTCCAAAAGAAGGACAATCTGGTCACCTTATTCTATGATGCCTAAAAAAAATACTTTTGACAGGCAGGTGGGCATTACCGGCCGCCCCAAGAAAGACGCTTTGCACGTTGTGTTGGCATAACCGGCCGCAGATTTTTATTAATCTGGAGCGTTGGTTAGACATAGGGGAGAGCCTGCCTTTTGGTCACCTGACCACACTCCAACCTGAGCTTTTTAATCCTAGTGGCCCAACCAGGAATCCTCCCCTTTCTCCCAGCCGGAAGTATGGGTTCCTTTTCCACTTCCTACCTGGTAAGTGTCCCACCTGAGGTACCGCCAAGGGTGCACAAGCCTTCCAAAAGGTTAGGTCACTCATGCTCAGCCACCTCTTAGGAGGTCACAACCTGGGAGTCGGGCCGCAAGCTGTACTCCCTCCAGTTTGGTGTAGTGGTTAGGAGTACGGGATTCTAATCTGGCATGCCAGGTTCGATTCTGCGCTCCCCCACATGCAGCCAGCTGGGTGACCTTGGGCTCGCCACCGCACTGATAAAACTGTTCTGACCGAGCAGTGATATCAGGGCTCTCTCAGCCTTACCCACCCCACAGGGTGTCTGTTGTGGGGAGAGGAATGGGAAGGCGACTGTAAGCCGCTTTGAGCCTCCTTCGGGTAGGGAAAAGCGGCATATAAGAATCTACTCTACTTCTTCTTCTTCTTCTTCTTCTTCTTCTTCTTCTTCTTCTTCTTCTTCTTCTTCTTCTTCTTCTTCTTCTTCTTCTTCTTCTTCTTCTTCTTCTTCTTCTTCTTCTTCTTCTTCTTCTTCTTCTTCTTCTTCTTCTTCTAAACTCAGGCTCACCCTCTGTCATCCTTCCAACTGTGACAATAAATTTAAATCCACCATAAACCCACATATTCCAACAGGGAACTATAACAATAATTGTAAACTGTACAACTTCATCATGGGGGGGGGGGAGAGACTTCCATCACTGTTAGGTCCCAGGGGTGAATGAGGCTGGGATAGTGCATGTGGTGCTATTTAAAGCCTGCTTCATCACCCGTGCGCCAATAGGCGCCATCCGGCTGGCCTCGACGTATGAGAAGGAACGTCATCTCTTTGTGCCTCTTCTTCTGCGCCTGCTCCACCACCCACCAATGGCCAGCCTCAGCAAGTTGGTGCCTCTTTTTGTTTATGGAGTTCAAGATGGGTCTGAAGCCAACTCTGACATGGCTGCCCTTTCTCTACATGCACGTCATGGTTGAGGATCTTCTGTTCCGCTGTATCTGATGAATGGTGCATCTGCAGAAAAGCTTGAACTTTGAATAGGACTTGATCTTAAAGGGTCCACTGGATTCAAACTTGATTAGAGTGGTGGAATGACTAGAGCAGGGGGGTCCCGAGCTTTTTCTGAGCCCGTGGACATTCTGGAATTCTGACATAGTACGGAGGGCACAGAAACAATATGGCTGCCACAAAAGTAGCCACAGACGGACGGCCACCACTTGGTTTTGGTCATATGCCGAAGCTCGTTGTTCTGCTGACAAAAACACATTTTTAAAAATCTCCACTGGCCAATCAGAAACCTTGATGGGCAAAAGCCCCATGTAGCCCCTCCAGGCCAGGGCCAGGTGGAAGAGTGTCTTTTTGCAGGCCCTGCAGAACGTTGAAAGCTCCTTCAGGGCTCAAATCTAGACTGGTAACTCATTCCATCAGGTTGGCGCTATGGCTGAAAATGCCCTGGCTCTGGTCAAGGCCAAGCAGAGGTCCTGGGAGGTCAGGGAAATCCTAGGTTCCTTAAATCCTAATGAACAAAGACTTCACTTTTATTTTTGGTGAACATCATACAGTCCACCATACCTGGGTCATCTCAGAACAACCTATTGAAGGTTACTTGAGTACCAGGGCACCAGACTCAGCGCTGCTAACAATGCCATACCTTGTGGTTAAATTGGAGGGCAACCAAAATAGGAACTTAGGGGAAAAAAGTGCCATCATGAAAAGGTTAAAGGGATTAGGTATGCTTAGTCCGGAGACGGGAAGATTAAATGGATTCATCATTACATGCTTCAAATACCAGCAGGGTAGTCACATGGAAAAGGGCCAAAGACCGTGTTCTCTGGTGCCCCAGAGGGCTAGGCTACAAGTCATAGGATGAAGTTAAAGAGTTTTATTGGACGAAAGGAAGGAGGTAGACTTTGGGACCAATTGCTTGAGGAGAGGTGGGCTGTCCTCGATGCAGCCCTCAAGGAATGACCTAAGGCAGAGATAGAATTGAGACGTTTCGTTATAAATAGCCTGCTCAGGTACACTTGTCTTGAATGGTAATTCAGTTTTGTACTTTTCTCTACTAGTCCAAACAACAACAACAACAACAACAACAACAACAACAACAAAAGGTAGACACAGTCTGGAACTAATCAGTTCCACATAATGTATTTCTGGTAAAGGCATGGAGGAGGAGCCGGTCTCATGGCTTAAGTGCCACTCAGCGTTTAACACCCACTCAGGGCAGCTGTCCCGCCTCTGAGTGCCTCCTCCTCCAACCAGCTTGCCTGTCTGTCCAGCGACCAGCCAATCACTTCCCATCCCCCACCCCTGACCATCCCCTCCTCTTTCCCTCTGAGGCTCGGAGGCTGCAGATCCCTGTCCCGCCCCTGAGTATCCTGCCACTGAGTGCCTCCTCCTCCAACCAACTTGCCTGTCTGTCCAGCGACCAGCCAATCACCTCCCATTCCCCATCCATGACCACCCCGTCCTCCTTCCACTTCCCTCTGAGGCTCGGAGGCTGCAGATTCCTGTCCCGCCCCTGAGTATCCCGCCACTGAGTGCCTCCTTCTCCAACCGGCTTGCCTGTCTGTCCAGCAGCCAGCCAATCGCCTTCCTTCCCCCACCCCTGACCATCCCCTCCTCCTTCCACTCTGAGGCTCGGAGGCTGCAGATCCCTGCTGCATGAGAGCTGCCCCTGCCAGTAAGTTTCCTGGCTGCAGCTTTTCCTGGTCCTGGGGGAGGGAGAGGCTGTTCACAGAGTTCTCCCCCCCCCCCATCTAGCGCCCATTGTATTCCTGAATGCAATGGGCTTTGCCCCTAATAGTAATATAATAGGCAAAATACAGTGTTGGGACAACAGATAGTCAGCTTCCTTGACTTTGACGAGGGTGGCCAGGTTCTCCCTGGCTGCTGGCAGGGGGTGGGGGTGTAGCATTTCCAAATTGAGAAACTCATAGAGATTGGGGGGGGGAGGAACACTGAGAAGGATAGGAACCTTGGCTGGGTAAAATGCCATAGATTCCACCCTTCGTGACATCCATTTTCTCCAGGGGAACTGATCTCTGTAGTCTGGAGATGAGCTGTAATTCCACGGGGTCCTCAGTTTCTACTAGTTGGCTGTCATCTTTCCCCCTGACAAAAACAACACAATTGCTATTTAAACTTCTTGTCTTAATTAAAAATTCAGCCCCTGCAGAGATACTCTTGGAGTCAATTTGAAACTTTTATTAGGTGACATGTTGACAGCACTGTCATCCCAAAGGGATAATTAGAAGAATTAGATGAAGAAGAAAACGAAGACGATTAATTTGAAGACAAAGAAGAAGACGATGAAGACAACAAAGAAAAAGAAGATGAAGAAGACCAAGATGAAGAAAAAGGAGATGAAAATGAAGAAGGTTTTTTTTTTTTAATACCCTGCTTTTGACAACCCGAAGGAATCTCAAAGCGGCTTACAAACACCTGTTCCTTCCTCTCCCCACAACAAACACCCTGTGAGGTATGTGGAGCTGAGAGAAGCTCTGAAAGAACTGTGACTAGCACATAGGTCACCCAGCTGGCTACATATGGAAGAGGAGTAGGGAGTCAAACCTTGTTCTCCAGATTACACCAAGCTGGCTCAGATTTCAGAATGAATCATAGAATCATAGAGTTGGAAAAATCATAGAATCATAGAATCCTAGAGTTGGAAGGGGCTTCTTGGGTCATCTAGCCCAACCCCCTGAACTATGCAGGAATAAAGAGCTGTAATAATGACTTTCAGCAGGGTGGTCAGGACTCCCTCTCTGGCAAAAGATCTCCCATCACTTTTCAGCTCGGCCTCCTGCCACTCCGCTGGCAGTGGGAGAAATACTGCCGAGGCAAATGAGGGACAATCAGCATGACCCGGTGCCATGATAACCCTTCTGGCCAACCCAGATATGACATCATTGTCTTGGGCAATATTTGAGCAGTCGCCTAAAATGGTTTGGTTAAGGGGAAGAGTTCGGGGCAAATGCCAATGTGACCTCTTTATGTGAAGGTGCCATTTCCAGGTTGTGCTGGAGGTGATGTCGCTGTGCTGGTTCCCCTCCAGGTGAGTCTGTGGCTAGTGGCTAGCCTCGGGCCCTCCTGATGATAGTCCTATATAAATGACCTTCATCATGCCTCAGTTCCTTGCTGTGATACCATCCCATAAAGTCTACCAAACCTGGCCATCATGGTGCAAGGCCTCCTCCAGAAAACAAAAGCAGTGATCATTGTGTTCCAGAGACTGCACGCATCATCTAGTTTAACTACCGGCTTGTTACCGAAAATGCAAATTTATTACCGCTTTGACAGATGTTCTCTGCTGGAATGCCTCCAAGGAAGAACCCCCCCAGGTAATTTGTTCCAGGACTGTAATCTGATCTGTCTCTGCCTGAATCCGAAAGAGTCCAAATCAGCCTTCCCTGGTTTGGATTTGGTCAAAAGAAGAAGAAGAGTTGATTCTTATATGCTGCTTTTCTCTACCCGAAGGAGTCTCAAAGTGGCTTACATTCGCCTTCCCTTTCCTCTCCCCACAACAGACACCCTGTGAGGGAGGGGAGGCTGAGAGAGCCCTGAGATTACTGAAGAAGAAGAAGAAGAGTTAGTACTTATATGACACTTTTCTCTACCCAAAGGAGTCTCAAAGTGGCTTACACTCACCTTCCCTTTCTTCTCCCCTAAACAGACACCCTGTGAGGTGGGTGAAGCTGAGAGAGCCCAGTTATCACTGCTCAGTCAGAACAGATTTATCAGCACCGTGGCGAGCCCAAGGTCACCCAGCTGGCTGCATTTGCGGGAGCGCAGAATCATACCCTGCTCACCAGATTAGAAGTTCGCACACATAACCACTACACCAAGCTGGCTCTCAAATCAATTCAGCAAAATCTGAAAAGTTTCAACAGTTGCCGACACCTTAAACTTTGGGGAAGGTAGGCACAAAGTTCCACGCTCCTCCCTTCCCCAGTGCAAGCTGGCTCACTTGTAGGAAGGCTGGGATGGGGAAAGTGCCTGGAGCAGCTGATCTTAATAGATCAGCTGTTTGGTGGGTCATTAAAAGGTTCCCACTCCCAGCCTTCTCTGGCAGCAGAGAATGTTCTATGCTGTCATTGTAGGTTGAGGGGAGGCATTTAATGAGCCCACTAAAAAACACTGCCTGAGAAATTAGGAGCAAGATATTTACACTGGCTGAATCATGGCCAAATCACTGAAGCACAATTCAGCCCAATTAAATGGTGATGTTGATTCAGCTTGGCTAGGTCTGAAAAGTACATGAATCAGCATTCTTCTCATACACTGAGGTTTACTGTCAGTAATAGAGTACTAAACATGATCTCCAAGGCTTCATAGAAAGGTTTGGAGGAGAGATTCATAGGAAGTGGTATCATATGGGTATTCTGAAAAGCAGACCTAGGAATGAGAGGCTGCAAGGGAAAAAAAATTGAAAAGATGTTGAAAGAGCAGGAAACCAAGGGACCAAACCCTATGAAGATAGGTTGAGGGACTTGGGAATGTTCAGCCTGGAGAAAAGGAGGTTGAGAGGGGACATGATAGCCCTCTTTAAGTATTTGAAAGGTTGTCACTTGGAGGAGGGCAGGAGGCTGTTTCTGTTGGCTGCAGAGGAGAGGACACGTAGGAATGTGTTTAAACTACAAGTACAACAATATAGGCTATATATCTGGAAAAAAATTGTCACAGTCAGAGTAGTTCAGCAGTGGAATAGGCTGCCTAAGGAGGTGGTGAGCTCCCCCTCACTGGCAGTCTTCAAGCAAAGGTTGGATATACACTTTTCTTGCATGCTTTAGGATGCTTAGGGCTGATCCTGCATTGAGCAGGGGGTTGGACTAGATGGCCTGTATGGCCCCTTCCAACTCTATGATTCTATGATTCTATGAGATCTTTGGACAGTTGAGAATGTTGTAGCTGAAAGAATAATAGGTAGGGATATGCCAGGATATGAGATTGAGAGGGGACAGCACTGCAGGAGGTTGAGTTTAGAGCGGTAGATTTCTTTTTCTTGGGACATGACAAAAATATGAATGTCCAATTGCAAGACAATTAATACTATGGAATCTATGATGCACTGCAACTTTGAGAAAGTTGCTCAAAGCGTTCATGGCAACAACTCAAGGCATTCATGATAACAACTGATCCTGTAGCCTTAAAATGGATGGACCAATGATTCAGTGCAATCACACATTCTTGGAGTAGAGGACAAATAACAAAAGCATGCATTCAGTTTGGAAACTCTTTAACTCCTGAGACAAGCATAATTTTCTCAATTTCCTACTTAAGGATGTAACAAACAAGACAGCCATTTCATTATACTCCAAAACATCTTTTTTCCCTCCCTCCCTTTTAAAATCAATAAACATTTTTAGTTATTCAGAATTAGATTGCTACAAGAAGCCTGTTCTACTGAGCAGGAAACCACTCTGACTGCCAGGAACATTTTTCTGGTTTAGATGGAATTTCTTTTGCATTAATTTCATCCCATTGAATCCTAGAATCCTAGAGTTGGAAGGGACCTCCTGGGTCATCTAGTCCAACCCCCTGCACTATGCAGGACACTCACAACCCTCTCGCTCATCCACTGTCACCTGCCACCCCCTTGAACGTTCACAGAATCAGCCTCTCCGTCAAATGGCTAGCCAGCCTCTGTTTAAAAATTTCCAAACATGACATCACATTCTCCTGTAAACCCAGATATGCCCTA
The DNA here is from genome assembly GCF_049243985.1 of Paroedura picta. Classification (NCBI taxonomy): domain Eukaryota; kingdom Metazoa; phylum Chordata; class Lepidosauria; order Squamata; family Gekkonidae; genus Paroedura; species Paroedura picta. Next base: position 7,644,107 of record NC_135369.1, read on the forward strand.
AACATATCAGGGGATGCTTTGGCCATCCCTACCCCGAATTCCATGGTACTTGCCACGGAGCTTTCAGGGATGGCTAGAGTGTATACAAAACATCTTTTGGGGGGTGAGCAAGAGACCTCATGCATCAGGTCCCCCCAAGAGCTTTAAGACTCGTTGACCAAAATCTGCTTAAGTTTCTTGGCCCCAAGGAGATCAAATTGGACTCAACCAGGCCCTGACCTGATAGAAAGCCCTACTGAATTTCAGAGCCCTGTGGGACTTTAACCCGTTCTGCAGAGCTTGAAAAATGGAGCTGTTCCATGAGGCCTATGGACATGCTGCTCAAAAATCTGGAAGTGCTGCCAAAACTCCATCAAATGAAATAGGAAACCTAATTTGTCAGCCAAAAGTTCTTCTGACCCTCCCTCTGCCCCTCCCTGCAGGAGAGAGAAAACCGAGCAGCATAGCTTTTAATAGTCTATTGTTTCAAATGAATGGTTCTAATTATTTTTAAACTGTATTTTATTTTATCTGTGTATTCTCATTTCTTGGAACTCGACCTGAGCCGCTACAGAGTGGGCGGGAAATAAATGTAAACATAAATCAACTAAATAAATAAATCAGTAAAGCATGTGACATCATTTCTGGCCTGGTCTTAAGTTAAAACGAAAAAAGCAAAAAATGAAAAGTGAATTCTCTATGAATTTCCCAACCTAGAGTTGGCAGCCCTTGCGAGGTGCCGAAAACAAGTAACAGCTCTGTCATCATTGGAGTCGTCACCGAAACCACGACATCATACTGGCTCAGAGGGACTGCAAAATGATACTCTACCAGGCATACAGTTGAGGCCAACATCCATCCACCCAATCACCCATCTATCTATCTATCTATCTATCTATCTATCTATCTATCTATCTATCTATCTATCTATCTATCTATCTATCTATCTATCTATCTATCTATCTATCTATCTATCTATCTATCATCTATCTATCCATCTATCCATCTATCCATCTATCCATCTATCCATCTATCCATCTATCCATCTATCCATCTATCCATCTATCCATCTATCCATCTATCCATCTATCCATCTATCCATCTATCCATCCATCCATCCATCCATCCATCCATCCATCCATCCATCCATCCATCCATCCATCCATCCATCTATCCATCTATCCATCTATCCATCTATCCATCTATCCATCCATCTATCCATCTATCCATCTATCCATCTATCCATCTATCCATCTATCCATCTATCCATCTATCCATCTATCCATCTATCCATCCATCCATCCATCCATCCATCCATCCATCCATCCACCACCCGTGTGAAGGCTCATGGCAGTTTACATAAAACAGAAATGATACAGATAGTTCAGTTTAACAATAATACAGTGATAATGGCAAGCAACATAGAACAGTAGAAAAAGATGGAGAACACATACTGGGTGGAACTGTTGTGGGTGCCGTAGGAGGGAGGCTCGGGCAGGGGGGCATGGGAAGCGGCGGTTTTGGGTCAACCTCAACCAAATTCCTTGCCCCCCCCCATCTGAACCTGTGGAAACAATTTATATCTGATTCATCCTAATCCCTGGTTCTTGGGAGGTCGTGGTGAAACATTCAATGAGGAAATTTATGCACGCTCTAAATGCCTTTTAATATTTATGTGCTTTGTAGATGCAGCTCTCCCACTAATCCATCAGAGGATCCCCTCCAATATTGAGATCTCTAACATTGAGATCATTGTTAGATCTATTGTATTGGTGCCACCCTCTTCTGAATATTATTCTCCCCACCAGGCTGAACTTGGGGGGAAGTCAGGTAAATACGATCAGAATTGTGACCCCCACCGCTTATATGTTATATGTGACTTGTTGATGTAAATTGGGGTTTTTATGGGGATTTTATTGTGTTTTAATGGTTTATGTTGTAAACCGCCCTGAGACCTCTTTGGAGAAGGGTGGCCTAAAAATTAAATAATAATAAAAATAATAATAGATGGGTCTTTCAAACTGTTAGCTGCCCCAAGACTGTTTGCAGAGAGGGTCAACCAAATAAGCTAATAAATAACAATGATAAAAGAATATGTTGACAAAATTAATTTTTAACATTGCAGTTGTTACCAATTTTCATATGGTAGAGAAAAATCATAAAATCATGGCAAACATGTATATGGAATGGGAAAAAGTCAAGGATAAGATTTTAGGTGTTACAAGATGATTAAAAAAAAATGAAGAGGCCTTTCAGTACAAAATTTTGACCAGTGATGCGGTTGGATTACAGATTGGATCATTGTTCCTCGAGGAAGTCATGTTAAATTGGCTGCAGAGGAGAGGACATGCAGTAATGGGTTTAAACTACAAGTACAACGATATAGGCTAGATATCAGGAAAAAGTTTTTCACAGTCAGAGAAGTTCAGCAGTGGAATAGGCTGCCTAAGGAGGTGGTGAGCTCCCCTTCACTGGCAGTCTTCAAGCAAAGGTTGGATACACACTTTTCTTGGATGCTTTAGGATGCTTAGGGCTGATCCTGCACTGAGCAGGAGGTTGGACTAGATGGCCTGCATGGCCCCTTCCAACTCTATGATTCCATGATTCTATGATTCTAGATTGGAGACAAAGGATATTAATGAAGGAATCCATAATTATTTATGGGTTTAAGAAAATCACTGAGTATCATCCAGAAGCAAGATGGTAAATCTATTATCGAAACATTTCAAAAATGAAGGAGCCATTTATGAAAGGTCACCTGAGAGGGAATATCAACTGCCTTTGAAAAACTGATACCGGGGGGTGCAATACATCTACTGGGGGAAATATACAGGCTGCTGTAAATAAAAAAAAATAAACACTGAGTTGAAGCTAATTTTTCTTTTTGAAATAAAATTGCTTCAGGATGCTGAGGGCTGATCCTGCGTTGAGCAGGGGGTTGGACTAGATGGCCTGCATGGCCCCTTCCAACTCTATGATTCTATGATTCTATGCATCTCCCCAGTTAATGAAGGTGCATCTCAGCCAATTCGGCTGTAGGGTTTCCAAATCCCCGGAGTTGGGAGAATAGGAATACCTTGGGAGGAATGTTTGTGTTTTACCTGACCTCTGTTCCCCCAAAGGTCTTTTTGAAAAGGCAACCCATTGACAAGGAAGGCAGTCATATTCTGCCTCCTTGTAATTGCAGTGGTAAAAAAAAACAACACATTGAAGCCGTATTTGCATCTGAAACAAGGACAATAATAGCCAGGAGGGTGGGAAGACAGGAAACACTGCCGCAAAACAACGAGTTCCCAGTCACTTCAGAACTACGACTCTTTGGAATAAGCAGATTCCAGCTTATTATAGTAATCACGGCTTTCCTGGGGTGACTCCACACCCGTCCCAACCCCCACATCTAAGGTTCAAAGAACGACTCAGCATCAATCAAACGAAACCCTGTCTTTAGAGTCCCCCAACACCACCACCGTAGCCTTAGGTGCTGCTTCATGAATCAAAGCTTTGAACATTTCCTCGGTCTGTTTTTTGATGACGAGGGTAGCTTTGGTGGTAATTTTCATTAGCCCAAATGGCCCGACGACATGAAAGGGAAGCATTTCCCGCTTTGAAACCAAAAAGAAGACTTAAAGATGCCAGGTCAGTTGAGGTCACTTTGGAGAGTCAGGATACGTTGTCAACCACCCTGAGTCTGCTCACTGGGAGGGGCTGTACATAAGAACAATGCATAAATTAATGGAATAATGCACACCCAGCTTGGTGTAGTGGTTAAGAGCAGCTTCTGATTTGACACAATGAGTTGGATTCCTTGCTCCTCCACATGCAGCCAGACGGATGACCTTGGGCCAGTCACAGTCCTGATTGAGTTGTTACCAAATGGCAGTAATATTAGGGCTCTTTCGGCTTCACTTCCTTCACAGGGTGTCTGTTGTGGGGAGACGGAATGGAAGGTGAATGTAAGCCGCTTTGAGACTCCTTTGGGTAGAGAAAAGCGGCATATAAGAGCCAACTCTTCTTCTTCTTCTTCAGTAATCTCAGGGCTCTCTCAGCCTCACCCACCTTACAGGGTGTCTGTTGTGGGGAGAGGAAAGGGAAGGCAAATGTAAGCCGTTTTGAGACTCCTTCTGGTAGAGAAAAGTAGCATATGAGAACCAACTCTTCTTCTTCTTCTTCAGTAATATCAGGGCTCTCACAGCCTCACCCACCTCACAGGGTGTCTGTTGTGGGGAGAGGAAAGGGAAGGAGACTCTAAGTTGCTTTGAGACTCCTTTGGGTAGAGAAAAGCAGCATATAAGAACCAAGTTTTCTTCTTCTTCTTCTTCTTCTTCTTCTTCTTCTTCTTCTTCTTCTTCTTCTTCTTCTTCTTCTTCTTCTTCTTCTTCTTCTTCTTCTTCTTCTTCTTCAGTAATCTCAGGGCTCTCTCAGCCTCACCTCCCTCACAGGGTGTCTGTTGTGGGGAGAGGAAAGGGAAGGCAACTATAAGCCACTTTGGCCCATTATGCACGGGGTGGCCGGTCTGGGTGGAATGGCGACGGCTAAAATCACCAATTATGCACGCTGCAGGCAGCAACGTGGTGCAGAGTCAACATATGCTGCTGAAAAAGCCGCGTTAGTGAGTTGCGGAAGAAAGTGGAGTTTTCCAGGACCAGGGCGCAACCAGAAGCGGCTCCATAGTAGCTATGTGCATAATCAGATACTCTGGGTTTTGCTGCTGTTGCGTTCCATCCCATGCATAAGTGGTTTGCTTTTCTTCTTCCTCCACTGTGGCCGTGCATAATAGGCCTTTGAGACTCCTTCGGGTAGAGAAAAATGGCATATAAGAACCGACTCTTCTTCTTCTTCAGTAATCTCAGGGCTCTCTCGGCCTCACCAACCTCACAGGGTGTCTGTTGTGGGGAGAGGAAAGGGAAGGCGACTGGAAGCCGCTTAGAGACTCCTTCGGGTAGAGAAAAGCGGCATATAAGAACCAACTCTTCTTCTTCTTCAGTAATCTCAGGGCTCTCTCAGCCTCCCCTCCCTCGCAGGGTGTCTGTTGTGGGGAGAGGAAAAGGAAGGTCAATGTAAGCCACTTTGAGCCTCCTTCAGGTAGAGAAAAGCGGCATATAAGAACTGACTCTTCTTCTTCTTCTTCTTCATCATCCTCATCCTCATCCTCATCATCCTCATCATCAAGTTACTGGTTTCCCTAAAGTCAGAATTCAAAGTGGAAAACTCTAAAACATTAAGGCCGTTTCACAACAAAAGTTTTTTCTTATTCATAACACTGCTACTAAAAAGAATCACAATGAAGTAATTGAATAGTATGCAAATAATTAGCTACTCAAGCAAATAAATTTTATGAGGACAATATGCTTCCTATAATTTTAAAGTACTACATCTCCATTTTGTGGTTACCAAAGGCACTGATATAGTAGTACTAAAAGTAGCAACAGAAGTAGCAGAGGTAGTAGTATTACGACTCTTAGTATCAACCTACTTTAAGAATGATTGAACTTTTTATACCCCGAATAAAACTTGGTGGATGTTAAAGGTGCTACTGGATTCAAACTTTCTTTATGTGTAGCAAATGCATTTTAAATTGGGAATCCCAGCTCCTCATAGAATTTGGAACTACCAACCCTTCATAATGCAGCTACTTTAATTACAATGGGAACTTCCAGAGGAGACCAAGACGGATGAAGAAAGGTTGGGGGAGCTTGGTCTGTTTAGCCTAGAGAGGAGACAACTGAGAGGGGATCTGATAACCACCTTCAAGTATTTAAAAGGCTGCCATATGGAGGATGGAGCAGAGTTGTTCTCTCTTGCCCCAGAGGGATGGACCAGAACCAATGAGATGAAATGCAAAAGAAATTCCATCTAAACCTCCGGAAGAAGTTCCTGACAGTTAGAGCAGTTTCTCAGTGGAACAGGCTTCCTCGGGAGGTGGTGGGTTCCCCATCTTTAGAGATTTTTAAACAGAGGCTGGAGAGCCCTCTGACGGAGAGGCTGATCCTGTGAAGGCTCAAGGGGGTGGCAGGTGACAGTGGATGAGCGAGAGGGTTGTGAGTGTCCTGCATGGTGCAGGGGGTTGGACTAGATGACCCAGGAGGTTCCTTCCAACTCTGTGATTCTATAATTCCACATTATGTTAAAAATCCACCTGCATCACCCAGTGTAAAAGTGTGTTTTTTCCTCTCATGCTCACACAACTTTATAAACATTCCAGCACTTTCTCATTTTGTCCCCGTTTTTCCCCTGTTGTGGGTTTTCCAGGCTGGGAGACTGCGGTATGGCAGTTTTAATCCTTTTTGTCTCACCAGCAACTGTGGCCGCCATTTTGAGAGCAGGACATGATGGGAATCTGTCCATGCCAAGGATTCCCACCTTAACATGTTCTACCTCTTAAGTTACTTGCCATTTTCTACCTTTTAAGTATCTGTAGCCTTGACAGGATCCTCTAGTTAATGGTTGAGCCAATGGCCTTTTGATACTACAAGTTTGAAAATACTAAGGGAAGAATAAATTCTAAAAGTGGGAGACTAAAATCTGGACCCTGTTTTGGCTTGAAAACAGCTTGATACATTGTTCATTAAAAGCACTGTATTAAGAGTGCTTGCACTCGAAAGCTCACACCTTGAATAAATCTTTGTTGGTCTTAAAGGTGCTACTGGACTCTGATTTTATGGTGCTACTTCAGATCAACACGGCTACTCATTTAAATCACCACTTAGTTGGTCATCCTTTGTTCTTTGGTCTCAGTGGATTGACTAGCCTGTGTGTGGGGGGGGGTTTGGCTCTCAAAAGTTGGCTGCAGTCTGGACAAGTAAAGAAAAAAACAACAACCCAAAGAGGCAAGAATCATAGAATCATAGAGACACCAGGGTGTTGTCTCTGGAATCTGAGTTCATCCAACGAATCTGATTCATGAAAGATTCTAGTCTGAAAATGGGGTGCTCATAGCTGAGTGGTAAAATACACTATTATGAGCAATGGCAAAGGCCAGTCCAGGAATTTTTTTTTAACGGGTTGGATAAAATTTGAAAAGGATGAGCTTATCTGCAAGAACTGACTCTGTGACTTGATCAAGTCTTCCTTTCCTTTGATTCCCCCTGAAGCTCAGTAATTTGCACCTTTTGAGCAGGAGGAAGGGGGAAAAAAGGTGTACTTTATTTCCGACCTCGGAAGAATGGAAGGCTGAGTCAACCTTGAGCCAGCTGCTGGGATTGAACTCCCAGCCTCATGGGCAGAGCTTTCAGATGGCTGCCTTACCACTCTGTGCCACAAGAGGCTCTTGTTATAGGAAGGTACCTGATCCATATTTAGTGGCTTTTTTTTTACCATTGAGAAACCGTTGGAACATTCCACAGGCATTGAGAAACCCCTAAAGTGGCACAATTGTGCAAAAAGAGCTCTACGCTCTACTGCCTCCAATCAGCTAAGGATCCCTGGCCCTAAAGAAGTCCGTCTGGTCTCGACCAGGGCCAGAGCATTCTCTGTTCTGGCCCCTACCTGGTGGAACGAGCTCCCAGAGGAGATCAGGGCCCTGACGGAGCTTAAACAGTTCCGCAGGGCCTGCAAAAAGGAGCTCCTCCACCAGGCATTTGGCCGAGACCAGACGTAATCTACAGCGACCAAGGGCCCCTGCTCCCCCCCCCCTCAGAATCCCATCAACAAGCCCTGGACCTGTTTGTATTACGATTGTTTACTGTTATACTGTGTTGTCTTTGGTTGCAATTGTTGGTTATCGATGTACATGTTCTACAGACTGTTTTATGTATGGTTCTCTGTTATAATGTAAACCGCCCTGAGCCTCCGGGGAGGGCGGTATAGAAGTATGATAAATAAATAAATAAATAAATAAATAAATAAATAAATAAATAAATAAATAAATAAATAAATAAATAAAATATAGCTGGGAAGCAGAGTTGTGAACATGCCCACCAGGGGCCCTGCCCCTTCACACCTCCTACAGTTTCATCATTGAGCATTACAGGAGCAGGTCGATATAACTATCATGTTTGCGAGGGATGGAACCTTATGGCAGGGAGTCTTGTGGTTGATTGGACTCCTTGAGGTTCGGGCCTCCCTTTGAGGCGGCACGTTAATGGGCAGCCAGGGGCTCATTTGCCAGGCGATAATCAAATGAGGTGGGCATCCATTGGCCCAACCACCTAGGTCGTTTCTGGCAGGTCTGATTTCAGAAGGCAAGGGGGTCTACTCTTCCAGCTGGGAATGGGGCACCTCTGGACTCTGTGGGGTTTTGGTGCAGTCCTCTGATTGCTAGGGCAGGTTCCCACTTCCATGCTGTGCCAACCCTCCCGTGAGAAGGTAATAAAGCTGTGGCCATGTTTATACCCAACATTGTTGTGTCGTGTCTTATTCCAGCCTAAATGTCCTCCTGCAAGTCAACGCGCTTGTCCAGTTTTGAGCATATAAAGGTAAAGGTATCCCATGTGCAAGCACCAGGTCATGTCTGACCCTTGGGGTGACGCCCTCCAGCGTTTTCATGGCAGACTCAATACGGGGTGGTTTGCCAGTGCCTTCCCCAGTCATGACCGTTTACCCCCCAGCAGCAAGCTGGGTACTCATTTTACCGACCTCGGAAGGATGGAAGGCTGAGTCAACCTTGAGCGAGCTGCTGGGATTGAACTCCCAGCCTCATGGGCAAAGCTTTCAGACAACATTTCTGCTGCCTTACCACTGTGGGCCACAAGAGGCTCTTTTGAGCATATAACAGCCAGCAAAAATAAGAAGCATGACTGAACGGGGTTTGCTTATACTGAGGAATAGGATGGGACCTTTCTGAGGTAGTGGAAAGAGATGAGATTTAGTCAAATGAGAAGCGATTCAGCAATGAGGACTAGAAGCCTGATAACTGATAAAACTAAGTTCACTTGCTGAGCACAGCATTTGAGAAGATTGAGCCATCGCTAATCATGTGTTAGGGCGTAAATCTCCGGTAAGGAACAGGATTATGGGATGGAGTTCAGCTCGTGTCACTTCAATCCTTGCGCAAGCTGGGAAGTTAATCTTACCAGGCCTCTGGGGATTTCACAAGTTTATTTGATCGCAGCTGTCATGACATAACCAAACATTACAAATCGTGACCTTGTACAACCTCCCTGCTCTGCACCAGATACAAGCTTCAGTGCCAGAACTGTAAAACGAGAATCATAGACCCATAGAATCAAATAGTTGGAAGGGACCTCCTGGGTCATCTAGTCCAACCCCCTGTACTGTGCAGGACACTCACATCCCACTCGCTCATCCACTGTCACCTGCCACCCCCTCGAGCCTTCACAGAATCAGCCTCTCTGTCAGATGGCTCTCCAGCCTCTGTTTAAAAATCTCCAAAGATGGAGAACCCACCACCTCCCGAGGAAGCCTGTTCCACTGAGGAACCACTGTAATTGTCAGGAAATTCTTCCAGATGTTTAGATGGCATTTCTTTTGAATTAATTTCATCCCATTGGTTCTGGCCCATCCCTTAAAGCAATTAAAGCAATAATCCTTTATAGTGGGGGGTGGGATTGTGTCTCTCCAGATATCCATGGATTACAATTCCTATGAAACCCTGCCAGCATGTTTGCAGGGGCTTGTGGGAATTGTAGTCCATGGAAATCTTGAGAGCCACAGTTTGGCTGCCCCTGGTTGTGTGTATTTCTGCACTTTTTGGCAAATCCTGTTCATTTCAGTGTAGATCTCTGTTGTTTCAAAACAGGGGGGGGGAGGAAGGAAAAGTCCACACTTCGAACCAAAATGGCACTCTTATGGTATTTATATATTTATTGCTTGGTGGCATTACACATGAGGAGCATATAATAATATTAAACATGTAGCCAAGTTGGTAGCAATTGTTATGCAGACTGATTGGGCAATCCCCTAAATACCAATATCTAAATTTCCAATCCACCTAGGTCACAGCTAGGGAGAGTACAAAGAGCTCCATGACATCTCTGCAAAAAGCACAACACTCACGTTCCTGTGACAGGTGGGAAAATAGCTTGGCTGGTTACTCCACTATTGTATTCGGCACCTGGTATTTTGCCCCGTTTAAAAAAAAAAGGTCTGCAGAACTGCCCAAGTCTGTTCGTATTCTGTTATCCTGCTTCCATACTTTATGTGTCAAGTAAAATCTTGTGATCTTCTCGTTGGTGTTTATCAGGTTATGGATTTCGGATGAAACTGATTTCATCCACGTTTGCTACCATTTGTTACCTAGATCGAAATTTCGTGATTGCAGGATTTGTGCATAATTTACTGCAGGGTGTCAGGATTTGAGTCTGTCTTGGTGCTTATCAATTCTGCAAATTAAGAACAAAAAAATCCATAGTAATTCATGCTTTTTCTAAGCACTGGGATTATGTAAACCTCTGGCACCCCCATCTCGAACACTGAAAACTTGTTCATGATTCGGGATCAAATGATTTTCTTTATCTTCTGGACTATCCTGTTTATATTCCAAACTGATGCGATTTAGATTTATCAATACCATCTGAGATTAGAACAGGGGGGCAATGCCCTTTCTGCCGGAATACAGATGGATAATTGGGTGTTGTTGTTTTTAATTTCAGCAATCAGTTTTGATGTCACTATTCAAAGTGCAATCTCCTAAACTTCAAATGAGGCGTGATACTCTTCATCGGCTTGTTGTTACGAGCCATTCAGAAGAATGTGGGCGACAAGAGGCATAAATCACAATTTTTGTTTTGATCAGATAAGATAAAATATGCATAAGGAGTTGCTTGCTGGCTTGGACTGAGGTGTGTTTGGATACTTTGACCCTATTCAAAGTAGGAGTCTGCATTTAAAAACCTGTCCTTTTAATTTTGTTTCAGACAATATTTTATTATCTTCTTTCTTTCTTTCTTTCTTTCTTTCTTTCTTTCTTTCTTTCTTTCTTTCTTTCTTTCTTTCTTTCTTTCTTTCTTTCTTTCTTTCTTTCTTTCTTTCTTTCTTTCTTTCTTTCTTGCAAAATTCCAGTCATTTTTTTTAATTAATATGTCATAAATCTGCATTGGAAAAAACTTTTCCAGGTTTTTTGGGGGGAAATAGCAAAAATCTATTCATCATTTCTTATTGGGAAAATAGAACAATAGCATTATTACTGTAGCTAGTGTTGCTATTGTTATCATTTTTAAAAGCTTTCTATGTTGGCTATCTTGAATTGAACCTCCAAATGGGAAACGGGATTTCATTTAAGGGGAAATGGGGAAATGACCGTCAAAAAAGTATATACATTTCTCTTTCTTCCATACAATATTATTTTTTTTCTGCTGCTGTTGCTATTACTGTTATTTTAAAAGGCTTTCCATGGTGGCTGTCTTCCACTGTTGATTATCTTCCACTGTCTTCCATTCCAAATAATACCAGGGATTTCGTTTTAACGCGAACTTGGAAACAGCTGTCAAAAGTATGTACTTTCCTCCTGTCTTTCTTCCATGTTCTTTTGCTGTTTTGGACCTTCCCTATCAACTCACATCATCACAGATAATAAAGTCATTGAGTCACATGCTAACAACTCACCGCCTGGAAGAAAATTGTTCACACAATAATAAGGGCTTATCTAATGATGGTTATCCCACGATAATTGTACTGGGGATGCGTATTGATTTGCATATCCGGCTGACTTGCTCTTTTTTTTATCTTTGATGCTGTGATAAAGGGGCTGCTGTTAGGAAAAAAAAATTGGTGCATGCTGCAATCGCTTGGGTGAGCACTACGACTGTGACTAGCTCAAGGTCGCCCAGGCAACAAAATGAATTTTAACAGGGAGACCTATAAAGCATTACATTTGGGTAATAATAATGGGACGCATTCCTGAAGATGAAACTCAAATACTTTGGCCACCTCATGGGAAGGAAGGACTCCCTGGAGAAGAGCCTAATGCTGGGAGCGATTGAGGGCAAAAGAAGAAGGGGACGACAGAGAATGAGGTGGCTGGATGGAGTCACTGAAGCAGTCGGTGCAAACTTAAATGGACTCTGGGGAATGGTAGAGGACAGGAAGGCCTGGAGGATCATTGTCCATGGGGTCGCGATGGGTCGGACACGACTTCGCACCTAACAACAACAACAACGGGATGCATAAATATAAGAGGGGGGACACTTGGCTTGATAGTAGTGCTTATGAAAGGGACTTAGGAATTATGGTGGACAATAAGTTGAATATGAACCAATAATGCAATATGGCAGCTAAGAAGGCAAATTGCTAGAAGTAAAGAATCTAAGGCCAAGGGGAGTTACAATATCACTCTAATCCGCATTGGTGAGACCTCATTTGGAATATGGTGTCCAGTTATGGTCACCACAGTTTAAGAAGGTTATTGACAAGTTGGAACAGGTTCTGGGAAGGGTGCCTAGAATGACTGAAGGGTTTGAATCCATGGCTTACGAGGAGAGGTTGAGAGAGCTGGGTACATGTAGTTTGGAGAATAAGAGGGCAAGAGGTGATAGGTATGTTGAAGAGGGGCCAACTTGTTTACTAGAGGTTTAGAGACACGGGCTGATTCTGCACTTACTTTGTTTATTTTGTTGCAGATCCTGCTGAATTCAGATTGATTTGAACTCCAGTCTTCCTCTATCCCCACCTCCCCCATTGAAATAGAAAAATATTCTACAAGTGATAAGGGAAGCCCAGAAGGATGGGCTAGTGCAGCAGAAGACTCTTTCTTTTCTTGAAGGGGGAGGAGAGGATTGGTGACAGCAGAGGAGGGGGAATAAATCCAAGAGGCAAATCTCTGCTGAGAGAAGTTAGGGCTTCTGGAGCTTCTGGTGAAAGAAGTTAGGGCTTCCCCTTTAAGGGAAGCCTTGCAAACTGGGAATGAGGAAGCCTTTGAACTGATGCCCTGGCCAGTCAAGGTTTTTCTACAATTTTGGAGGCTCAGCAGCAATTTATTTAGGAGAAAACAGACAGCTGCATGTTTACTCATGCCAACTTTTCAAATATCAAGGATTATATCCACTCCTAGATATCACAGAGAAAGGTAGGGTCACTCCGGATCAATCCTGCTTGCTGCAGACGGAAAATTTAAATTGGACAAAATCAAAATGGAAATTTCATTCAATGCAGATGGCAGAGACTGAATCAACCTGGGATAGGAATAAAAGTTCTGTTCAGATTCAGCCAAGGACTAGGAGCAATAGTTTCCAATTACGGGAAAGGAGGTTCCATTTAAATATTAGAAATCATTTTCTGGTGGTGAGGGCTGTTCGTGGATGGACTATGCTGCCTCGGAGAGTGGTGGAGTCTCCACTGGAAGATTTTAGGAGGAGATTGAATAAGCCCCTGTCAGGAGTGTGTGTGTGTGTGTGTGCGCGTGTGTGTTTTTCCAGCCCCTGAGAAGGTAGGGGGCTGGACTGGATGGCCCTCTGTGATCTGACATGACTTGTTCTTGCAAAACCCTTGCTGAGTCTTAGAAATCACAGCTCTCAGGTCCAGCTGCTCAAGGACTGACTGTCTGATGATTTGTTTCAAAATTTTGCCAGCTACAGATGTCAAGCTGATGGGTCAATAGTTACCCGGATCCAAGCTGGCTCCATGTAAATTTATGCAATGTTCCATGTAAACGGCCCAGAGCCATAAAGAATGGGCAGTATAAAAATCCAAATAAATAAATAAATAATAAATAATCTCTTCCAACTCTGTGTGTGATTCTCATAGCTGGCTGCATATAGAGGAGTGGGGAATCAAACCCAATTCTCCGGATGGGAGTCCACCTTCCTTAACCACCACACCACGCTGGAAGAATGCATGAGACCAACCTGTGGGTTGATTAGCTTTTATTAATGGCTCAACAACATCATTTAACATCCTCAATTAGTGTGAGCTGGGGCTAGCCATTAGCCAACTGGGGTGACCAGTGTTTTGGGGAGACCTGCCCTGGCTCCGAGCTTAGCTGGGGTTCTTCTGTCCTGTATATACAACCACAGGCAGGATGTGAATACTACCTATCCCTCCTCCACTGTGCCACTCCAGTGACTAATGCTGTTCTCAATATCTGAGCCAGTTGATGGAACCAAGGATGGATTAGCTCGGTAAGAATCCCTGGCTGATTGCCAAAAGAACCCTCTGCCTACACTTGCTATACTGGAGCAACTCAAGCTGTCCTCGCTCTGACCTACTTATGGCTAATCCATCGCAGTATCAGGTCTAAGTAACAAACAAGAAAACAACTGGGAAGGGACAAAGAATAGAGATTATGGGCTGTGGCTCAGCAATAGAGCATCTGCTGGGCTTGCAGAACATCCCAGCCCAGGTTGGATCCCTGGTATCTCCCGATAAAAGATTTAGCAGAAGGTGATGTGAATGACCTCTGGCTGAGACCCTGGTGAGCAGCTGCCATTCTGAGTAGACAATGCTGACCAGGGTGTAAACTGCACGGAGCTTTTATTACAACCCCAGGTCGACTCAGTCCCTGCCTTCTACACAGAATGCGATTTCCGTTTGGATTTGGGGCGATTTAAATTTTCCTTCTGCAGCAATAAGGATTGATCCGGAGTGACCCTACCTTTATTGTGCGATATCTTGGAGTGCTTTTAACTCTCAATATTTAAAGGCTGTTTTGAATCTGGGCTCTCCTCCATGGTAGAGGACCTGTGATTAGCCACAGGTGGTCATTTGCATTGATTCCTGGTTGTCTTATGCTGTCTGATCAACCAGGGCAGGTGGGTTGTGCTGTGCCTTGTGGTGGCAGCAAGAAACGAAGGGGCATGGTGGTGGTGAGGAGCCATGCCTCAATGGCACAGGTCTTCCTTTATGCATGGGCCTGGCCTATGAGAGGGGACATGATAGCCCTCTTTAGGTATTTGAAAGGTTGTCACTTGGAGGAGGGCAGGATGCTGTTTCTGTTGGCTGCAGAGGAGAGGACACGCAGTAATGGGTTTAAACTACAAGTACAACGATATAGGCTAGATATCAGGAAAAAGTGTTTCACAGTCAGAGTAGTTCAGCAGTGGAATAGGCTGCCTAAGGAGGTGGTGAGCTCCCCCTCACTGGCAGTCTTCAAGCAAAGGCTGGATACACACTTTTCTTGGATGCTTTAGGATGCTTTGGGCTGATCCTGCGTAGAGCAGGGGGTTGGACTAGATGGCCTGTATGGCCCCTTCCAACTCTATGATTCTATGATCCTGTGTTGAGCAGGGGGTTGGACTAGATGGCCTGTGTGGCCCCTTCCAACTCTATGATTCTATGATTCTATGATTCTATGATTCTATGATTCTATGATTCTATGATGGTCACCATGGAAAGGAAGGGAATGCGGAAGAATCCGTGTTCCTTTGCTGTGGGTCATCAGAGTCCCTAAACCAGGGCAGGGCTGGAAAGGGGCCTGGATGGCATTGCCATTGTGCATAAGCAGGGATTTCCCCTGTTCTAAAGCAGGTGCCAGCTCACCCTTCCCTACCCATGCTCCAGGTAAGCACAGCTGGCCTCAACCAGGTCTAGAGACTTCTCAGTCCTGGCCCCGATCTGGTGGACTGAGCTCCTGGGTGGGCTGCAGGCCCTGCAGGAGCTTTCAATGTTCTGCAGAGTCTGCAAGATGGAGCTCCTCTGCCAGGTCTATGATTGAGACCAGGGTAGAGAGGAAGTTTGGTGCCCCACCTGGTGTTAGGCAGCAGTTAGTCTGTCATAAGGAAGGCCGAGTGTCAAAGAATTGAGGCTTTTGAACTCTGGTGCTGGAGAAGACTCTTGCGAGTCCCTTGGACTGCAAGGCGAACAAACCGGTCAGTCCTAGAGGAGATCAGCCCTGACTGCTCCTTAGAAGGCCAGATCCTGAAGATGAAACTCAAATACTTTGGCCACCTCATGAGAAGGAAGGACTCCTTGGAGAAGAGCCTGATGCTGGGAGCGATCGAGGGCAAAAGAAGAAGAGGATGACAGAGAATGAGGTGGATGGATGGAGTAACTGAAGCAGTCGGTGCAAACTTAAATGGACTCCGGGGAATGGTAGAGGACAGGAAGGCCTGGAGGATCATTGTCCATGGGGTCGCGATGGGTCGGACATGACTTTGCACCTAACAACAACAACAACAACAACAACAACAAGTCTGTCATCTTGACCCCTCTTTCCATCCCTCCAGAGGTAGGGCTGGTGGGGGAGGGTTGGGGGAGTTTGGAGGTCTGTAACGTGCCACAAGCTGGTCTTGGGAGAGGCGAGAAATAAATTGAAAAAAATAAATTTAAAAAATATAAATAATCAGTCTTGGAAGTGCATCCCAAGTTCATGACACATTCCTTCCATGTTTCTGTGAGTGTTCCGCACATCTTCTCCCGCTCAAAAATACTTCCGCTGTTGACCTGTTGACGTGATGCAACAAAAACTTTAACAAAAATTCAAACAATCCGCAACTTGAATTGGAGATGGGTCGGCCTCCATTTAGTTCTGTGGAATTGCCCCAAAGGAGGGGGAAACACGTGGATGAAACATCCGGTGTTTAAAAAAGCACCATATGACCCGTAGACAAAGGAGACATAAATAAGGGTTTTAAAAAAAATGAGGGTGAAGCAATACATATGAAATAAGTCAGAATGAAGAAAATAGGAAAACTAGAAATATTGGTTGAGGACCAATTAGAACCTCGAGTTGCAAAAATAGGATGTCTCCCACTCATTCTACAAAACCAAGAAATCATATAAAAGGGCTCCTGGCAGACAGGTCATTCAACAGCTTCCCTTGATGCCATTCAGTTCGACTTGTTTGTCTCTTCTTTGAAGACCCGGTAAGTTTATCACTGTGCGGTTTCTTCAAAGTGCATGCTAAAGAACTTAAAAGCAAACAAGGCTTGTATCATTGCTGAGGACAGAAGAAAGAGAAAATCTATTGCCAGCTTGGTGTGAGCGCCAGTTTGGTATTGTGGTTAAGTGACGTGATCTCTAATCTGGAGAACAAAGTTGGTTCCCCATTTCTCTGCAGACAGCTATCTGGGTGACTTTGGACCAGTCACAGTTCTCTCAGATGTCTCAGCCTCACCTCATAGCATCATAGAGTTGGAAGGAGCCATCCAGGCCATCTAGTCCAACCTCCTGCACAATGCAAGAATCAGACTAAAGCATCCTTGAGAAGTATCGGTCCAGCCACTGTCCAGCCAGGAGAGCCAGTTTGGTGTAGTGGTTAGGAGTGTGGACTTCTAATCTGACATGCCGGGTTCGATTCTGCACTCCCCCACATGCAGCCAGCTGGGTGACCTTGGGCTCATTGCATCCATGATAAAGCTGATCTCACAGAGAAGTAATCTCAGGGCTCTCTCAGACTCCCCTCCTTCACAGGGTGTCTGTTGTGGGGAGAGGAAGGGAAGGCAACTGTAAGCTGCTTTTAGACTCCTTTGGGTAGAGAAAGGTGGCATATAAGAACTAAGTCTTCTTCTTCTCCAGTAATATCAGGGCTCTCTCAGCCTCGCCCACCTCACAGGGTGTCTGTTGTGGGGAGAGGAAAGGGAAGGCAAATGTAAGCCACTTTGAAACTCCTTTGGGTAGAGAAAAGTGGCATATAAGAACCAACTCTTCTTCTTCTTCTTCTTCTTCTTCTTCTTCTTCTTCTTCTTCTTCTTCTTCTTCTTCTTCTTCTTCTTCTTCTACCTGATTTGAGGCTTCCCTCCCCCCAGAAGTAGTTCCCAATAAACCCCCCAGGTTGTTTCGCCTGATTCATCACCTGTCTTATCTTAGGGTATCGTCAGTGAATGATCCTATCACTCCAGAGCTGAGCTCAGCGTGGCATGCGTCTTTTGATCACATGGTGGTGTTAGTCTGCTCGTGCAGGCAAGGCGCCCTTATGGAGAAGTGTGATATTCAGTCGGCCTCCCGCCTTCTCTGTGTGCACCCTGGTGATTTTAACCTGTTAGGTTTTAAGTTTCGTGGGCATTGGTACTTTGACAAGGCCATGCCCATTGAGTGCTCACATTTTCAGAGTGGGCAGTGAGTGACAGACCGAGTCTCGCTGAGGTCACACATTCACTTGATGATTTAAAAGGCTGCCGTGTAGAGGATGGAGCGGAATTGTTCTCTCTCGCCCCAGAGGGACGGACCAGAACCAATGAGATGAAATTAATTCAAAAGAAATTCCGTCTAAACCTCCGGAAGAAGTTCCTGACAGTCAGAGCGGTTCCTCAGTGGAACAGGCTTCCTCGGGAGGTGGTGGGTTCTCCATCTCTGGAGATTTTTAAACAGAGGCTGGAGAGCCACCTGACGGAGAGGCTGATTCTGTGAAGGCTCAAGGGGGTGGCAGGTGACAGTGGATGAGCGAGAGGGTTGTGAGTGTCCTGCATAGTGCAGGGGGTTGGACTAGATGACCCAGGGATCCCTTCCAACTCTATTATTCTATGATTCTATGATTCTATGACTTTTTGTTTGTGGGACCAAAGGGATCCTCGGCCTGCTGGGAATACTTAAGTGCATTCCAGGAACTGGCTGTGAAAGTGGGGGTAACCCTTGGCACCCGGGGAAACAGAGGACCCAGCAGACCAGCTTACATTCCTGGACATCCTCCTAGATTCAGTGCAGGGCACATCCAAGTTTCTAGAGGACAAGCTGTAAAAATTAAGAGGCCTGATTGATGGGCAGGATTGGCAAGAGGAAGTTATTGGGGCATCTCAATGTCGGGGCATCTCAATGTTGCTTGTAAAGCATTGACGCTGGGGAAGGCCTTTTGTGCCAGAATAGCCTGGTCTACAACAGGGGTCCATGCACCATATTTGCATCTACAAAGCCATCAAGGATGATTTGAAGGTATGACAGGCGTCCTTGGAACGGTTTAATTGGGTAGCAATATGGCAGATGCCCCTGACACTGCTCAGTGTCCTGCAGGTACATTCTGATGTGGAGGGTGCCTCAGGATTTGGGGTCTTCTTTGACAAACGCTGGTGTTTGACCAGATGGGGAGCAGACTCCAGGATCTGACATTCCTCAAACTGTTCCTGATCCTGGTGGCTTTGGTCCTTTGGAGGCAGCAGTTCTGTTCTGGTGAGACAACCAGGTGGTGGTTCGTGCAGTGAATGCAATAAATAAATAAGCAGACCTATAGCTCAGCAAGAGAGCCTCTTGTGGCGCAGAGTGGTAGGGCAGCAGACATGCATTCTGAAAGCTCTGCCCATGAGGCTGGGAGTTCGATCCCAGCAGCCGGCTCAAGGTTGACTCAGCCTTCGATCCTTCCGAGGTCGGTAAAATGAGTACCCAGCTTGCTGGGGGGTAAACGGTAATGACTGGGGAAGGCACTGGCAAACCACCCCGCATTGAGTCTGCCATGAAAATGCTAGAGGGCGTCACCCCAAGGGTCAGACATGACCCGGTGCTTGCACAGGGGATACCTTTACCTTTACCTTTTAGCTCAGCAAGAGTCATGAGACTTGTTCGCCAGCTAGTTCTCACCTGTCTGGAGAGTAACATCTCCTTTCATGTGAGGCATATCTCTGGGGTACAGAATGAGATTGCAGACACTTGGTCTTGTATCGAGGTTAAAAGATTTCTGCGGCCAGCACTTGGGGTGAGCCGGGATCTGTTCTCAACCTACAGGGACACTTTTCTATTAGCACAGGTGAACCCAGGGGAACTGGGAGTAGCCCATTGTTCTTCCTCAGCCTACTCAGGGCTGGTGGGTGGGAAAGGTTCTGAGCAAGCACTTGGTTGTAAGTCCTGGCTTGCCTGGATCTCCTTTCCCGTCTGTCACCTTCTGGCACTTCTGGGCTAACTCTGCTGGCTCCTTCTCCCTCTGAGAACTCACTATTGTTGCAGCCTGATTGGCCCATGACACATTTGCGCTCAGTGGAAGAAGATCACCATCCCAGACTGAAAAAACGTACCATTATTTGATCAAGGGGATGCAATAGCTGGGCTCCCCTGCTAGAACCTCCAAACAAGGTCTGTGAGTACAGAACTGTGACTAGATATCTACATCTAGATGGCTACTAGAGAAGTGCAGAATCAAACCCAGCTCTCCAGATTAGAACCTCAAGGGGAAAGAATGATTAAAAAAGAATTTTTCACAGTCAGAGTAGTTCAGCAGTGGAATAGGCTGCCTAAGGAGGTGGTGAGCCCCCCCCCCTCACTGGCGGTCTTCAAGCAAAGGTTGGATGCACAATTTTCTTGGATGCTTTAGGATGCTTACGGCTGATCCTGGATTGAGCAGGTGGTTGGACTAGATGGCCTGTATGGCCCCTTCCAACTCTATGATTCTATGATTCTATGAATAGGCTGCCTAAGGAGGTGGTGAGCTCCCCCACACTGGCAGTCTTCAAGCAAAGGCTGGATACACACTTTTCTTGGATGCTTTAGGATGCTTTGGGCTGATCTTGCGTTGAGCAGGGGGTTGGACTAGATGGCCTGTATAGCCCCTTCCAACCCGATGATTCTATGATGATTCTAAGAAAGTTGCCAGTTTCTTGCATTGTGCAGGGGGTTGATTAGATCAGTGGTTCTTAACCTTCCTAATGCCACAACCCTTTAATACAGTTCCTAATGTTGTGGTGACCCCCAACCATAAAACTATGCAAGTGTTCTTTCACAGAAATTAAACCAAAACTGACCAATGGCATAAAGATCCATTGTTCATGATTCTATATAAATTGTTTTTCCCCCCCCCAGGGTTTCTCAGTTCAGCTCTGCCTCTTGTCCCACCATGTCGATCTTGCTCTTTTCTGCTGCTCCAGACAGATAAACACTCTATCTCGATCTACTCTGCAAGGCTATTGTGTGAATAGAGCTTCCCCCCGCCCGGTCAAGCTGCTTGCCCTGCTGTGACCCCTGTGAAAGTGTTGTTCAACCCCCAAAGGGGTCCCGACCCCCAGGTTGAGAACCACTGGCTTAGGTGATCCATGAGTTCCCTTCCAACTCCATGATTCTCAGCTCAAGGTCCTTTTGCTTGTTGTCGTTCCTTTAACCAGTAGATGGCAGAATTGCAAAACTTGTGGGCAGAGAAACAGGTAGGATAGATCATGTGACCACTGTAGGAAGTGCACAGCAGAGGGGGTAAGAAACCTGTGGAATCACAAACACCCAAGCAAACCTGTGTTTGTTGTTTCTTTGTGTCGGTCTCTGATCTTTTTTACAAGCTTGACATGACGTCGAAACAAGGAAGAACCACAGATGCTATCATGAGAAGGGAAAGTTAGATAAATAAATGCATTAGATGCAAAATGTTATCATATAAGAACATAAGGTAAAGGAAAAGGTATCCCCTGTGCAAGCACCGGGTCATGTCTGACCCTTGTGGTGATGCCCTCTAGCGTTTTCATGGCAGACTCAATACGGGGTGGTTTGCCAGTGCCTTCCCCAGTCATTACCCTTTACCCCCCAGCAAGCTGGGTCCTCATTTTACCGACCTCAGAAGGATGGAAGGCTGAGTCAACCTTGAGCCAGCTGCTGGGATTGAACTCCCAGCCTCATGGGCAAAGCTTTCATACTGCCGCCTTACCACTCTGCACCACAAGTGGCTCTATAAGAACATACCTGCCCCTAAAAGACCCACCCAGATATAAAGATGGCATATTAAACAAAAAAAGATAATAACTATGTTTCTCTCATTTTCTAATGTATTTCAAAGTACTACGTCTTAGAAAAATAGAATAACAGAGTTGGAAGGTACCTCCTGGGTCATCTTGTCCAACCCCCTGCACTATGCAGGACACTCACAAACCTATTGCTCATCCACAGTAACCTGCCACCCCCCTTAGATTCCCCACTCCTCCACACGCAGCCAAGTAGGTGACCTTGGACCAACCACAGTTCTCTCCACCTCACCTACTTCACAGGGTGTCTGTTGGGAGAGGAAGGGAAGGTGCTTGTAAGCCACTGAGTCTCCTTAGGGCAATAAAAAGCAGACCACAACAGTCCAGCTGTTCTTCTTCTTTGACTTCTTCAACTGTATCTTCTTCATCTTTGTTTTCGTCACCATCTTGAAAACCCTGCTCGTTTTCACATTGTGTAATAACTCCCGTTTGAGAACTCTGGAGGGGAAAAAAACTAGAAAAACTGGAACTGTATATTAAAAGATCTGCATATTTGCGGGACCCCCTATCTCAATTTGTCCCTTGAAGAGCTCCATGCTCTGTGAATATGAACCTGTTGGGGATCCCTGGCCCCAGGGTAGTGTGTCTGGCGTCAACCAGAGCCAGGGACTTTCAGTGTTGGCTCCTCTCTGGTGGAACGAGCTTACGAGAGAGACGAGGGCCCTGATGGAGCTAATGAAGTTCCACAAGGCCTCCAAAACAGCACTCTTCCACCAGGCCTGTGGTTGAGACCAGGGCCTAGTCTGCACACATAGGATAATGCACTTTTAATGTGCTTCGGCAGCTGGATTTTCCTGTGCAGAACCGGAAAACCTACTTCTAAAGTGCATTGAAAGTGCATTATCTATTGTGTGCAGACTAGGCCCTGGACAGTTGGGACATGACAGTGAGCCCCACCCCTTGCCTTCACCCATTCATGTGCCTTCTCTCTCTACTACTCCATCTCCATGGTAATTCCCCCCATACCTGTGGAGTCCATCAAGACCATGAACTAAACGAGACAATGGGGTACTCGAATGAATGTTGAATTTGAAAAATATTTTATTTTGTTTTAAATATGGTTCTAAGCCCTCCTGAGTCCTCTTGCAGAGAGGGGTGGCCTAGAAATTACAATATAAATAAGCAAAGGTCTTGGTTCTTACCCCCAACACAGGTGACCAACACAGGATCGCTCTCTAGTGGCTATTTGTGAATAGCATTTTTTGTGAGTAATTTTCTGGTCAGCATGCCCGTATCTATTCTTTCAGAGCATACCTATCATGAAGTAGGGTCACTCTTTTCATTCAAGATCAATGACAGGGATTCCCACGCAGGGTTCCCAGGGGACCCTGCAATTACACAACGTCCCAAAACTACAGTTCAAGAACTCTGGAGGGGAAAAGGCTATAAAATCGGAACTGTATTAAAAAGGTCAGATGGTCCCAGGTTCAATGCCTGACATCGCCAGGGCAAAGGTGATATGAAACCATCTTCAAGTATTTAAAAGGCTGCCATATAGATGATGGAGCAGAGTTTTTCTCTCTTGCCCCAAAGGGATGGACCAGAATCAATGGGATGAAATTAATGCAAAATAATTTTCGGCTATATATACGGAAGGAGTATATATACACTTCTACTTCTTTCACTTATTCAACTAGTGCTAGTACTTCTTCTTCTTCTTCTTCTTCTTCTTCTTCTTCTTCTCCTCTGCCTCCGCCTCCGCCTTCGCCTCCGCCTCTGCCTCCTCCTCCTCCTACCACTACTACTACTACTACTACCACCACCACTACTACTATTGCTAATTCTCCTCCTCCTCGTTCTATTGTTTCAGTTGTGTCATGAGCTACCTTGAGCGGTTTCTGGAGAGGAAGCATGCACACATTCTCTATTAACAACTGCGTAAATGTTCACCATGTTTATCCTCTAATATGTTGTCGTTCCAGCTTGACCTCCATTGAATCATGTGCTCCTACGGATGTCCACCATGCAGGCCAGCATCCCTGACTCCTTGTGGCCTAGTGGGCGGTACCAACCCTTCCTGTGTCAGCCAGCTCCCACCCGCGGAGGTGGTGATCCAGCCACCCCCGGTCGTCGTGACGATCCCCGGGCCTGTCATCTCAGCTAGCTGTGCTTCTGTTTCCGTGGCTGGCTGCACCCCTTGCCTCCCCAATTGTCCCCCACCATGTGTTCCACGAAGGTTATCCTGTAATCCATGTGGACCCTGCTAAACGGAAGATATGGATAACTAACTGGGAAAAAACAACAGAAAGATACCAGGCTTGGTTCAAAACTTAGTTTCCATTCAGGAATTATGAATACCCATCGCTGGAATTCAGGGGTTCAACAGTTCTGTTTTAAAAAATATCGTATTAAGATATATATCTTTCCTTTCTTATGCTATATATCAATTTCTCTTTTTGAAAATTCCTTACAGCAGCATGGAGAAGGATCTCTTCTGTGAAATTCATAACAAAGGAAGTTTCAATCCAGGGGCCCCTTTAAGACCAAAAAGGTTTTATTCAAGGTTAAAGCTTGTGTGTGGATAGACACAATTTGTTGGATACTACGTGCAGCTCTTCCCTAGGGTAAAACCAGGCTGGGGTCGCTGGACTCATACTGTGTTCTGCTGCTTCAGACCAACACAACAGCCTTGGCTTTCTATACCAAGTGAGTGTCTTTTGCCCTAATGATATTTCAAAAAAGACACAGAGTACCTTGAGAGTGAATACACTAAATATATTAGTACCACTTTGTGGAGGAATCATTATTCCCACTGAAGAAAGCATTGAAAACGGAAAAATCATCCAGACACTGTTTTGGCTGAGTCCAGGTTGAAATTATAATCAAAGGATAACAGAGACTCTTATAATTTGAATATTATTTGATTAAGCCATTGGACAGATGCTGTTTTTCTCTTGTGTTTTTGGGATTGTCGACTTTCTTCTTGCAGCACTTGAGACCAACATAGCAACCCACATGGATGTAAAATGCATAGGTGGGTGTAGAAAGACATTTCTGTTTAGCACCCGTCGTGAGAGAGAGAAACTAGAAAACCAAGAGGCTACCAGGAGAGAGGAACAAGCTCCACATCCATATAAGAACTGACTCCTTCTTCTTCTTCTTCTTCTTCTTCTTCTTCTTCTTCTTCTTCTTCTTCTTCTTCTTCTTTTTCTTTTTCTTTTTCTTTTTCTTTTTCTTTTTCTTTTTCTTTTTCTTTTTCTTTTTCTTTTTCTTTTTCTTTTTCTTTTTCTTCTTCTTCTTCTTCTTCTTCTTCTTCTTCTTCTTCTTCTTCTTCTTCTTCTTCTGTCAAGAGGTGCTAGGCTGCACATGGCAGCCACGTGCACTCCCTGCCTCTCCCTCCTGCATGACTCCCCCCACCCCAGCATCAATGGCAGCCCTGGCTGATTCTGGGCTGCTAATTATTCTATACATTGAACGGCTTAACCTCTGGCCTGGGTGATTTTAACTGACGGAATGACTGCAAAAAAATATTTTATCAGCTTAATTTTAAGGATTGAGATGTTTTGTTGAGTGAGATTATTCTCCGTTGTTGTAAACTGCCCTGAGACCTTTGTGGAGAGGGGCAGCCTAGAAATCGAATGAATGAATGAATGAATGAATGAATGAATGAATGAATGAATGAATGAAATTATGTAATTCTTATCAACTAATTATGATTACCACTATTTTGATAATTTGATAAGCCATTAAAGGAAAGAAAGAAAGAAAGAAAGAAAGAAAGAAAGAAAGAAAGAAAGAAAGAAAGAAAGAAAGAAAGAAAGAAAGAAAGAAAGAAAGAAAGAAAGAAAGAAAGAAAGAAAGAAATCTCTGTGGAGAGAATCACAGAATCATAGAATCATAGAGTTGGAAGGGGCCATACAGGCCATCTAGTCCAACCCCCTGCTCAACGCAGGATCAGCCCTAAGCATCCTAAAGCATCCAAGAAAAGTGTGTATCCAACCTTTGCTTGAAGGCTGCCAGTGAGGGGGAGCTCACCACCTCCTTAGGCAGCCTATTCCACTGTGGTCCATCCCCCCACCCCCACAAACGCACACACAAACACATACACTCTGTATTCCTATGCTCAGGGCCAGATGGCCTCACGGCTGTGACTTCCACTTTGGAAGCTGAGACTAGCCTTTCACACCTCGAGATGTTACCTGCAATCTACATTTTTCTTTGAAGATAAGATCTGTTCTGTGCGAACGCAATCATGTATTGTTGGAGATGGGGAGTAGATTTCTCTCTAGAAAGTATCCTTTGAACTCTAAGGACTCTGGCTGCGTTCCTGTAAATTCTCTCCTGAATCAGAATCAGCCTCTCCCTCGGATTGCTCTCCAGCCTCTGCTTAAAAATCTCCAAAGATGGAGAACCCACCACCTCCCGAGGAAGCCTGTTCCACTGAGAAACCGCTCTGATTGTCAGGAACTTCTTCCGGAGGTTTAGACAGAATTTAGAAATATGACGCAATTTAGAATGAATGAATGAATGAATGAATGAATGAATGAATGAATGAATGAATGAATGAATGAATGAATGATCTGGAGTGCCACTGTAGAGTTAGGAAGAGCATTCACTGCCACCATTTCGGCTATTTTTGGGCAACCCATTCCAGAACGCCACATTGGTTTATTGCAATTGAATGGGAATGTTAGAATATGCAAGATCAGTAGCGTGCATGATTTAATGGCAAGTGAAGAATATCCTACAGGGGGCATTCGAAGAAGTGTATAGGTTACACTTCTCCCCTGATTGCCTCCAGAAGAATACAGTTAGTCAGTTAAACTGTTAGGAATCTCTCTCTCTTCTTCTTCTTCTTCTTCTTCTTCTTCTTTCACAGTTGTTTCTCTTTTGAATGAAATTATGTATTCTTAAAGCAATGTCACCCCTCTTTTGCATATGTAAACACCGCCAGCGAATTCCTATTTTGTGAGATTCAAATGGGCAGCCGTGTTGGTCTGAAGTAGCACAATAAAATCAGAGTCCACTAGTACCTTTAAGACCAACAAAGATTTATTCAAAGTGTGAGCTTTTGAGTGCAAGCATTCTTCGTCTGACGAAGGGTGCTTGCACTCAAAAGCTCACGCCTTGAATAAATCTTTGTTGTTCTTAAAGGTGCTACTGGACTCTGATTTTATTGTCCTGTTTTGTGAAGTGCCTTGGGCTTCCTATCTCAATAAAGTTCTCAATGCATCATAACTCCACTGTCTCCTGATTGCTTGGGGAGTCCTTTTGAATTCTGAAGTCCACCCAGGTCTTCATGGTGATGCGATTTCCGGGCAATAACAACATTTGAAGATCAAACAAAATAGTTTCTGATACCTTCTGCTAGGGTTGCTGGATGCTGCTGTGGTGTCAGCAGGGAAGGGGAAGTACTCTCTGGAAGCTCCCGCCCCCCATTTACCCGCACTGAGAAGAGCATCCGGAATGTCCGCGTCACACAGTTGCGGTGGGAAAACCCAGCGCACATGCTCCTGGGATTCCTTTGTTTGAGGTGGGATCCTGCCCTATTCCTCTTTCTTCAGGAAGAGGATGAGAAGCCCTTCTGTTAGCAAGGAGAAGTAGTGGCCTTCGTTAATCTCAGCTCTTTCTGTCCACTGAATGTGTGAAATGTAGTCTGCCTGCAGCCCAGCCACAGAGACTTGCAATGTGCTGCTATTGTAATTCCTCTTTAAGCTTTTCTACTCTGCTTGAATAAGGAGACTGAGGCAGAGGAATAAGACACATATTTGTAAATAATCTTCTTCAGTAAAGATTACCCTCCTTTAAGTTTCAAAGTTCTGTGAGTCTGCAAAGACGTCAAGCCACAGGCACCCCTTCTGATGATATGTAGGACACTAGGGCCATCCCTCATAGTTATTGCCCACCCTTCACCCCCTTCCCAAGAGTTACAGGTCTCTTCAAGGCTAAATTGCCTGAGAATCTTCTAGAAGACCAAGGGAATTCTGGGAGCAACTAACCTTTCCAAAACCAAAACCAAGACACCAAAGCTGGAGTGCAGACAGAGCTTTAATGGGAAAACAGCCAAGAGAAACTGTCCGGCAAAAGGAGGGAAACGAAGAAGCCAAAGCGTATCGGCATTCTTCACAGACATGCAGTTTTCAAAAGAAAAGACTGAGAGTTCTTGCAAAAGTTCTTCGGTTCAAGGAGGTTTCCGCAAGCTTGGCTTTTCAAACTCGTGGATGGGTCTCAACGTCCAGTTCCTGATCATTACCGGGATTGTACCTAGATTCTCCTCAAGCTCAACAGGGGTAGGCACAGATGCTGCCACGACGTCCCAGGAGAGACTTCCTCCCGACCAAGGAACCCCTCCTCAGGCCTAGGCGAGAGCCCCAGCCCCAGCCTCCGTACTGGCCTCCCAGCCCCCCATAGAAGCCTGCTCCTGCCACCCCAGTGCCGCTAATGGCACAGGGAGCATTGCCTCCCACGGACACAGGTTCCCCGGTGGCAGAGAGGATGGGTCCGGGCAGGGTCACGACACTGGGGGGTGGCTGGATCACGACCTCTGCTGGTGGGATCTGGTTGATGCAGGAAGGGTTGACGCCAGCCAGGGTGCCAAGGCTGCCGGAGGTTTCAGCGACGGCAGGAGCATTCCAGGTGCCCAGACCATAGCCTAGACCTCCGTGGGCCAAGCCGAGACCCCCGTATCCATAGCCGAGACTCCCATATCCGTAGCCGAGACCCCCGTATCCACATCCAAGAGCTCCATAGCCGACCCCGGCAGACCCAAAGCCGACTCTTGGGGTGGAGGCAACAGAGGGGACGGCAAACTGTGGACCGCAGTAACCAGGCATGGTGTGATGGAGAGGAACCTGAAATGAAATGTAAGGAGATGGCAGCTCATTAATCTTCTTTTCCCATCCTTAATGGCCCCCAATCAGCTTTGCATAATTTCAGTTTCCCTCTCAAACAGAACCTCACATTTCTTCACTTTTTATTGTTTATATATTCATTAGCCGTCACCTGGATAGTCCGCACAAGCCCAGTACAGTCAGATCTCAGTTGCTAAGCAAGGCTGACCCCAGGTTGTATTTGCATGGGATACTCCATAGTTTTTGGGTGGCAGTCCCTCTAAGGAACACTTGGGGTCATGAGTGGCATGGAAGTCAGAAATGGCAATCCAGCTCCGAATATCTCTTGCCTAGCTGCCAGACAATCCTTGTATCTCTAGTCTACACTACATATGCCATAAAATTAACAATAAGACATTCTTATTCATTGCTCATTTTACTTAAAGCATAGAAACATTCATCTATTCTAGAAGAAGAAGAAGAGTTGGTACTTATATGCTACTTTTCTCCATGTGCAGTGTCAAAGCAGCTTACATTCAGCTTCCCTTTCCTTTCCCCACAACAGATACCCTGTGAGGGAGGAAAGGCTGAGCCCTGAGATTACTGAAGAAGAAGAAGAGTTGGTTCTTAGATGCCGCTTTTCCCTACCCGAAGGAGGCTCAAAGCGGCTTACAGTCGCCTTCCCCTTCCTCTCCCCACAACAGACACCCTGTGAGGTGGGTGAGGCTGAGAGAGCCCTGATATTCCTGCTCGGTCAGAACAGTTTTATCAGTGCCGTGGTGAGCCCAAAGTCACCCAGCTGGCTGCATGTGGGGGAGTGCAGAATCGAACCCAGTTTACCAGATTACAAGTCTGTACTCCTAACAACTACGCCTGCTAGAGCTTCTGCAAGTCTGAACCTCCAGTTACACTGAGCTCAGCCTTACATACCTCACAGGCATTTGGCTAAGGCTGGGTGGGTGGACCCTGGGGTATGAGATCTGGTCCCTCCCCCCTGAGTTCGGACACAGCTTTACAGCTATTGATGGCTGCCTCCAGTTGCCACCCTGATTTTTGACCATCAACCTCTGGTCATTATTTGGACCAATGCCAGAGGGCCAAAGCATGGAAGGAGGGTTTTTTTTTTTTTAATCTGAATTGTATACTGCCATTTTTATGCTTGCGTTTCTGGATTTTAATACCAGGGTGTCTTATGGAAGATCTGGTTTTATATTTTTATATTAATTTTGTGAACCACCACGAGCCAGCTTGCTGGGAGCGATTGTCTATAATAAATAAATAAACAAACAAACAAATAAACAGACAAATAAATATTTCTCCTCTTGTGATTGTCCTGCATAGTGGAGGGGGTTGGACTAGATGACCTATGAGATCCCTTCCAACTCTATGATTCTATGATTCTAGATATCCATCTGACAGAGAGGCTGATTCTGTTTAGGTTCAAAGGGGTGGCAGGTGACAGTGAATGAGCAATAGGGTTGGGAGTCTCCTGCATATTTCAGGGGGGTTGGACTAGAAGAAGAAGAAGAGTTGGTTCTTATATGCTGCTTTTCCCTACCCGAAGGAGACTCAAAGCGGTTTACAGTTGCCTTCCCTTCCTCTCCCCACAACAGACACTCTGTGGGGTGGGTGAGGCTGAGAGAGTCCTGATATCACTGCTCGGTCAGAACAGTTTTATCAGTGCTGTGGCGAGCCCAAGGTCACCCACCTGGCTGCATGTGGGGGAGCGCAGAATCGAACCCGGCATTCCAGATTAGAAGTCTGCACTCCTAACCACTACACCAAACTGGCTCTCCCAGGAGGTCCCTTCCACTAGATGACCCAGGAGGTCCCTTCCAACTCTATGATTCTATGAAGGTTCAAGGGGGTGGCAGGTGACAGTGGATGAGCTATAGGGTTATGAGTGTCCTGCATATTTCAGGGGGGTTGGACTAGATGACCTAGGAGGTCCCTTCCAACTCTATGATTCAAAACAAACAAAAATACTCAGTTTGCTCCTCAGTTCGAGCAAGTGCCCCTTGAGTTGGAAGAAGTATCCTGAAAGGATTGATGCCCAATTAGCCTGTATTTCCTAACAAATGGACATTATTTTTGACTCTCCACGTGCAACAGCTATGCACAATTTAAGAGAAGGAGCCTTGCCATCGAATTTAAGTCACCCTTTATCCCACTGGATTTGCATCATTGCTGAAAATGTCACTTACCAACGTCTGCAAAGACCTCCAAGCGGAAAGAAGGAAGAAGCGTCAGGTGAAGCTGCTGGAATATCTGAGCCCAGGAAGCCTTTTTATACCATCTGGCCTACATCCCCTTCTGGCCCCTCAGCAGATTTGTCTCCACCACTTAATGCCGGAGGCTTTAACACCCAAGCGGCCCAAACTGATGGCGTCGACATTATTTTAATAAGTGACGAGCATCACCCGAAAGGGTTAGTGTCACGTCAGCTCCACAAAATGCTTCTGCTCATTTCTAAGGCTTTGATCTTCTCATTTTCATTCTTCTGCAAAATAAATTTGGCTTGTTTGTTCCTTCCCAGCAGTTTGCAGTCGTGGGAATTCGGATGGCATTTGTTTGGCTTTGAAACAAACAAATGCAATCTTGTTTTCTGCCCTTCACGTAGATTTGTTTTCCAACTTTGGATGATATTTTGGGATTTTCTATGTTTTTAAGGACACGTATTTATAGATACAGAAGCACCCGCGTGCCCATTTTGAACTAGTTCTTTGAAATGTGTAAGCAACCGATGTGACCAAAACAAAAAAACAAAAAATTAAATGTGTATGTTGAACCTGGAAATTATTTTCAAGGAAATTGAAAATGGCGCAGATCTGAAGACCACGTAGATTTAATGAACACAAGAGAAAGATGGTGTCATCTGAAAACTTGATGAGTAGTCCCTCCACCCCCCCCTTCTAGATCATCAATAAATATGTTATATTTGATTGGCAGTTGAAAACATTGGAAATTGCTCAGATGGCAAAATTGACAATTTATGTCGAAGATAAACTAATAACGGACTTTAAGACAAAATGGAACTTATGGATAGAGTATATTAGAAAAAAGTACAGTTGTGGATTAATGACTATTGGTTATGATTTATAATTTATAAGGGGAAATGAGAATGGATTGAAATTTTGTACAGGAGAATTAATGGATTTTTCTCGTATATTCTTTAACAAATACAGTTGGAAGTTATTATTTATAAATGTAATATAATATATTAACATGTAATTTTGGAGATGGCTAAATGTATTTTTCTTGTAATGGAATATAAATAAAATTTGAAATTATTAAAAAAAATATGTTAAAAAGTACCGGGCCGAGCACCGAGCCCTGAGGTACCCCGCTACTCACCTCTCTCCAGTCTGATGAAACACCATTGACAATAACTCTTTGAGTGCGGTTCTCTAACCAATTCCCTATCCACCTAACTATCTGAAAACCCAGGTTGCAGTCCTTCAACTTATCCATCAGAACATCATGGGGAACCTTGTCAAAAGCTTTACTAAAATCCAAGTAAATGACATCAACCGAATTTCCACAATCCAGCAAACTTGTTACTTGGTCAAAAAAGGAAACCAGGGCAGAGTCTGCACTCACTTTGTTTATTCCATTGTCAATCCTGTGGAATTCAGATCGCTTTGAACTCAGGTCTTCTTCTCCCCCCCCCCCTCCCCATTGAAACAGGAAAGTCTTCTGCACGTGGTTAGGGAGGCTCAGAAGGGGGGGGGGAGGCAAGCCTCTTTCTTTCTTTTCTTGAAGGGGGGGGGGAGAGGAGCCAGGCAGGGAGCCTCTTTCTTTTCTTGGAGGGGTGGGGGAAACGATACAAAAAGGCAGAGGAGGGAGGAAAAATCCCGGACTGACAGAAGTTTAGAGAAATTAGGGGCTTCTCCTCTAAGGCAAGCGTGTCACATGACTAGGTGTAGCCTATCAGAGGTTTTCTACCACGGAGCTTTCTTTCCCAAATGGATAAAGGTAAAGGTAAAGGTATCCCCTGTGCAAGCACCGAGTCATGTCTGACCCTTGGGGTGACGCCCTCCAGCGTTTTCATGGCAGACTCAATATGGGGTGGTTTGCCAGTGCCTTCCCCAGTCATTACCGTTTACCCCCCAGCAAGCTGGGTACTCATTTTACCGACCTCGGAAGGATGGAAGGCTGAGTCAACCTTGAGCCGGCTGCTGGGATCGAACTCCCAGCCTCAATGGGCAAAGCTTTCAGACGGCTGCCTTACCACTCTGCGCCACAAGAGGCTCATTCCCAAATGGATATTGAGGATTAAAAGCACTCTGAGATATCGCACAATAAAGGTAGGGTCACTCCAGATCAATCATTCTTGATGCAGAAGGAAATTTAAATCACCCAAAATCCAAATGGAAATTGCATTCTGTGTAGAGGGCAGGGACTGAATCGATCTGGGGTTGGAATAAAAGCTCTGTGCAGTTTACACCCAGGTTGGTCTGACAGGACCTGTTGGAGACAAATCCATGATGACTTCCTTGGATCACCACATTGTCCTCCAGATGTTTGCAGATTGCTCCCTTTAATATCTGCTCCATTATCTTCCCCACAACAGAGGTCAGAAAACGAAGTTGTTTTTTGTGCCTACGGATGGGTGGTGAACAAGATTTGGGTGCAAGAAATTTCATTCATCAAATTCACCTGGATTTACTTTGAATCCCTTCAATGTTTCTTAGGAGTTAGAATCATAGAGTTGGAAGGGGTCATACAGGCCATCTAGTCCAACCCCCTGCTCAACGCAGGATCATCCCTAAGCATCCTAAAGCATCCAAGAAAAGTGTGTATCCAACCTTTGCTTGAAGACTGCCAGTTAGAACATAACACACTTGTCCTAAAATGTTGCTTTTGTTTACCTCAAGGGCTCTGTCCTAAGAAACCTGCTGGGATTATCTGAAAATGCATTTGCTACAGAAGCTTTGTTTCAGTCCTTGATTTTCAAAGTGTTCATTGATTCCAGTGATGTTTTTATTTGTAACTAGCTTCAAAGCCCGTTCCTAAGAATGAGCCTTGAAAGGGCCACCTTCCCTGGTCCCTGGCCAGGCGGCTGAATGTGGCTTTGGGCCGCAGCTCGAAGCCAAATCAAGTGTGGGGGGGGGACTGGGCAGCTCGTTAGGAGGCCCGGGACAGAGCTCCTTAGCAGGCAGTCAGCAGGCTGGGAGGCCCTCATCAGCAGGCTCTGCATAGCAGGCCGGGAGGCCCTCATTAGCAGGCCCAGCCTAGCAGGCCAGGAGGCCCTCATTAGCAAGGCCTCCCCCATCACCCTTTGCCCAGGGCCTCTCCCCTTACCTGCTGCTGGCTCCAGGCACTGAGGCATCTGAGAGCAAAGAGGCTAGAGTCCAGGGACAGAGGGAGGGGGCTGCAGGGGCAGGGCCAATAAGGACAAAGCTGGCTGCACCCTGATTGGCTCTATTCCAACTTGGACAGCCGGACATATCCCACCCCCTAGGCTGTTTCAGAAATTTATAGAGCAAGAACAATGGATAAGGATTGTTCGCTCTCTTTTCTATTTTAATCATCTGCAAATCACCTAAGGGATTTTAAGCCAAGTTGAAAGAAATATACTCAATACAATTGAAGCTTCTCTATTATTTTTTTGTCTTGAAGGGGATGGGACAGGATGGAAATGGAGAAGGGTAGGCTGGTCATCATGAGGACAAAAGAAATCAAACAGCTGTTAGGTATGGCAGCACCTCTGCCTCACCTGCTGGCACACTACTAACCTGTAGTTCACCACAACGGTCTAGGCTTGGGAGCAAGCCAGACACAGGAACATACTGAAACACCCTGACCAGACACACTGCCGGGACAGAATCCATCTTGGAAACCAGGACATGCCTTGGCTTGTCCTCTGCTACAGTTTGGAATTTCAGGTCCTTCTGGACTCTGATACACGCCCCCCTCCTCAGTTTTGCTAATAGTGTGGTCTGGCCAGAACTGGTTTGGCCAGATGCTCTTGGCCAATATCTTTGTCTTTGCACATCACTCATTCTTGGCCCCTCTGACAGTGGGAATCTCCCCACATCCTGACAGCTAGATCCATTGCGATATGATGGCTCCTTTCTTCAGACACATTAACACCTTTGTCTAAGGCCATCAACAGCCATCTCCTGCTTGGGCCAGCCGTTGCCCAACACCAGGCTCAGTGGAAATTTCCAACTAGCCTCCCACCTGGCTATCATGGAGATAGGTTTTTTGATACATAGAATCGTAGAACCATAGAGTTGGAAGAGGCCATACAGGCCATCTAGTCCAACCCCCTGCTCAACGCAGGATCAGCGCTAAGCATCCTAAAGCATCCAAGAAAAGTGTGTATCCAACCTTTGCTTGAAGACTGCCAGTGAGGGGGAGCTCACCACCTCCTTAGGCAGCCTATTCATAGAATCATAGAATCATAGGGTTGGAAGGGGCCACACAGGCCATCTAGTCCAACTCCCTCCTCAACGCAGGATCAGCCCAAAGCATCCTAAAGCATCACATAGACCAGCTCCCCCAAACTCAATATAACCAATGGCTTTAGCAAGCCCCCATGTGCATTTCGGATATGGGAGTCATCTGAACACCCTGCACGGTCTCTGTGCAGCCTGTTTTCTCTTGCCGATCATCTCTACAGGAAAAGGTAACTGTACTGGCCCCTCCTTTCCACCCTATTCTTCTCTATCTGACTGATAGTTAGTGTGTTAGCTATATTTATGCTTTTTATTATTTTCTTTTCAATAAAGCTTACATTTATTGTCTTACCATTTACAACCTTGTCTGCCTTGAGTTCCTATGGGCGTAATTGCTCTCGTATACATAGGCCAGGATCCACAACGCTAGTTACCCCCCTCTCACAGTAATTTGGCTGATTCCCCTCAATAGCTCAAAAGCCCGTGTTCCAGGACATGTGTGAAAGCAATTCGGATAACACAGCAGGCAACCCAGAACTACAACCTCCATCCTACGGAATGTGTAGCAGTGACAGTCAGAAGAATTTCTGTCTATAGTGACAGTTGGACTTATGATCCGAAACCATGACAAGCAGTGGAATAGGCTGCCTAAGGAGGTGGGGAGCTCCCCTTCACTGGCAGTCTTCAAGCAAAGGTTGGAGACACACTTTTCTTGGATGCTTTAGGGTGCTTAGGGCTGATCCTGCGTTGAGCAGGGGGTTGGACTAGATGGCCTGTGTGGGCCCTTCCAACTGTATGATTCTATGACAAAGATTATGTGTGGAAAAAGAAGAATAACTGTTTTTATACCCCACTTTTCACTACCCAAAGGAGTCTCAGAATGGCCTACAATTGCATTCTTTTCCTCTCCCCTCAACAAACAACCTGTGAGGTAGCTGTGTCTGAGAGAACTTCCAGAGAACTGTGACTGTCCCAAGGTCACCCAACTGGCTGAATGTGGAGGAGCGGGGTTGTTGTTGTTAGGTGCGAAGCCATCGCGACCCCATGGACAATGATCCTCCAGGCCTTCCTTTCCTCTACCATTCCCCGGAGTCCATTTAAGTTTGCACCGACTGCTTCAGTGACTCCATCCAGCCACTTCATTCTCTGTCGTCCCCTTCTTCTTTTGCCCTCAATCGCTCCCAGCATTAGGCTCTTCTCCAGGGAGTCCTTCCTTCTCATGAGGTGGCCAAAGTATTTGAGTTTCATTTTCAGGATCTGGCCTTCTAAGGAGCAGTCAGGGCTGATCTCCTCTAGGACTGTCCGGTTTGTTCGCCTTGCAGTCCAAGGGACTCGCAAGAGTCTTCTCCAGCACCAGAGTTCAAAAGCCTCAATTCTTTGACACTTGGCCTTCCTTATGGTCCAACTTTCACAGCCATACATTGCAAGTGGGAAGACCATAGCCTTGACTAAACACAGTTTTGTTGGCAGGGTGATATCTCTGCTTTTTAGGATGCTGTCTAGATTTGCCATAGCTTTCCTCCCCAGGAGCAAGCGTCTTTTAATTTCTTTGCTGCAGTCCCCATCTGCAGTGATCTTGGAGCCCAGGAAAATAAAATCTGTCACTATCTCCATTTCTTCCCCATCTATTTGCCAGGAATTGAGAGGGCCGGATGCCATGATCTTTGTTTTCTTGATGTTGAGCTTCAAGCCAACTTTTGCACTCTCCTCCTTCACCCGCATCAACAAGCTTTTTAGTTCCTCTTCACTTTCTGCCATTAGAGTGGTATCATCTGCATATCTGAGGTTGTTGATATTTCTCCCTGCAATCTTGATCCCAATTTGTGACTCCTCTAATCCCGCCTTTCTCATGATGTGCTCCGCATACAAGTTAAATAGGCAAGGCGACATTATACAGCCTTGCCGAACTCCTTTCTCAATTTTGAACCAATCAGTGATTCCATGGAGTGGGGAATCCAACCCAATTCACCAGATTAGAAGTCTGCACTCCTAACCACAACATTATCTTGATCGTGAAGCATGGGAGAATTCTGTTGGGAACCATGATATACCTCTGTGTATCCTTCCTCCCATCCCCAAGCTCTTGCATAGAAACAAACTCACATAGTCGATTTGATGGATGCCATTGCATTTGGCCATGATTTACTTATATCTGGTTTATGTCTTCATCAACCTAAGTCAGTTGAATGCTCTTTCATATGGTTCTATAGCAGACTGGCCACTGCTGATGTAAGATGGAGATTGGGCTGTGGGTGGGATTTTTACTTTCTTATTTATTTAGACAAGCCTTCCCTGAAGGCTCCGGATAGATTACCAGATTTTCAAACCATATCAGTTTGAAAGCAACTGATGGAATGAGCTCCAAGAAGAGATCAGGGCTCCGCCAGCATTAGAACAATTCCGCAGCTCTTCCACCAAGCCTTTGGTTGCAGCAAATGAACCAGCTCCCCCAACCAGAGACCAGAGGCCCCTCCCACCACAAACTGTACCCTGCAGACAAAGAACCAAACTCTGGTACAGCTGGTAATAACACAGTTGTTGAGGATAATGCCGCAATGTTCTACCGTTAAATATGAAATGTTCTACCATTACAAGTTATGCCATTAGAAATTGTTGTGCATTCCAAATTGTGACGTTTCTTGTATTGTATCTCTAATATCAATGACAACCACCCAGAGATGAAATGGATGGATGGATGGATGGATGGATGGAGGAAGGGAGGGAGGGAGGGAGGGGTGGAGGGGTGGAGGGAAGGATGGAGGGATGGATGGAGGGATGGATAAAATAATTTAATATAAAACTAGCTTCCTAACACTGCATACTTTGAAAAGAAACAAAGCAGGAGGCATGCAATATATGTGCACTGTATGTCAAATATGAGCAGACAATATGATGTGGTGGTAAAGAAGGCAAATGCACTCTTGAGCTGTATCAACAGAGGCATCGAGGTGAAATCGCAAGATGTCCTTGTCCTGCTGTAGATGGCATAGGTCAGACCCCACCTGGAGTCCTGTGTGCAGTTCTGGAGGCCTCACTTCAAAAAGGATGTGGACAAAATGGAGAGGGGGGAGAGAAGAGCGATGAGGATGATCTGTGGCCTGGGGACCCAAGTCCTATGAAGAAAGGCTGAGGGACTTGGGACTGTTCAGTCTGGAGAAGAGAAGGTTGAGTGGAGACATGGTTACTTTCTTGAAGTATTTGAAAGGTTGTCACTTAGAGGAGGGCATGGAAAGGAGAGGACCCACAGTAATGGGCTTAAACTATATGTAGAATGATATCAGCTAAATATCAGGGAAAAAATCGCAGTCAGAATCATTCAGCAGTGGAATGGACTGCATAAGGAGGTGGTGAGCCTCACTGGCTGTCTTTAAGCAGCAACGGAACAGATATTTATCCTGGATGCTTAGGGCTGATCCTGCTTAAAGCAGGGGGTTGGACTAGATGGCCTTCATGCACCCTTACAACTCTATGATTCTATGATTTTACAATATTCCCTGGGTATAATTTGCTGAGGTAGACCTGAACAGGGAGGCTGTCAGGAACTGTCTGGTTGCCAGCTGCCTGCCATGATCATCGGCCACTGTCATTTTGTATATTGTCACCTGTCAGTGGGGGGGGAAGGCCTGGGAAAAATTAACTAATCATGACTGCTTTCATTGCTTTGAATTAGTTGCTCATTTGTGCGGAATTAGTTGTCAATTTCCCCTTGGGAGGTTGGAACTGTGGGAGAGGGAAGCTTGGATGTTATTGGCAAGACTGGTTTGGGGGGCTATATTGATCAGTGTGCTGCCTATCAACTCAGTTTCAGCGAGAATACACTTTTGTATTGTTACCTTTGGCTGTCATGCCAAGTGGGTTCATTGAGAATGCTGACTGGGATCTGACAGAAGCAAACCAATTTTGGTATTATTTCAAGGCCTCAAACCCTGGCCTGGCAGAACAAATCTATTTTTTCAGGTCGGGGATCCTGAGCAATTCTGCTCACTGGATCGTAACATTTTGGGGGATTTAGTGACCGAGACGGGCTTGCAGACATGGTGCTCCCAAACTAGAGTCTTCAAGGTCAAAGCTAGCACCTTGAACTTGATCAGGTCCAATGCAGCTGGGAGAGCATAGGTCAGTCTTCCGCATTTACCCTGAGGACTGATGCCATTCAGGAAAATCGACATGAAAGGGAGCTGTTTAGGATTAGTCTAGACTCACACAATAGCTCGGTGATTCACTCAGTAGTTAATCTGATCAAAGCCACAACAGGATGAAGGTGCTTGCTAGAATTCGACAGCACAAAAAATGATTTTCTGCCTCAGAAAGGCGGTTGCTGATCTGATCTCTTTGAACACATGCCAGCCGGTCGAGATACACATCAGGCTCTTATTAAATGATGACCGTCTTGTGCCATTGAATTCTCACCGTCAGAAGGAAGTGTTACTGAGTCATTTGCAGAATGAAAAACAAAATTCTGGTTTGATAGAACGCTAAAATAATGTAGAACTGAATCTGAGCCTGTTCATGAGTTTCCCGCTGGAATTAATGTAAGAATCTTTTGCAAATGGTTTGTGTGTCCTCCATTCCTGTCCAGGGTTCCATGATGGAGGCCTTCTGGGTGGGATGGACCTCTCTGCGAGCAGTTTTCAAAGCTCTTCTGGGTGCCCTCAATAATCCATGAATTTCTTCCCAAAGTGTCACTATTTCATGGTCCAGATCAACCCTTCTTAACCTTTTGACCATAGAGTAACCCCTCAAATATCCTTCAGGTTCCAAGTAACCCTAGGAGTGATGCCAGCTCACTACGCCTCTCTACCATGCCCCTAGTAGTCACCTGTTTACAGTATGCATGGCATCACTCATGCATTAAAATGCTTCTTAAATAAGAAGTTAGTTTCATTTTTTGTGTGTGCAGTACTTTGCCTGAGCAAAACCAGGACGTTTTCATCTGAGCTATCATAAAGCTCAGCACGCCAAGTAGCAATTCTTAACCAGAGGAACTATCTGTGTGATTTGGAGATCACCCAAAATTTGGGGAGATCTCTGGGTATCACCTGGAGGCTGGCAATCCAAGCAAGACCTGAGAATAAATTTCCCCAGGGTCAGAAATGGCTGCCAGGGAAAAACTGGGAGAAAAGGAATCCTTGTAAAGGCTGTGCCCAGTCCTTGTACTGAATCCAGGTGTAGTAGCATTCAGCTAGGGAGGACAGCCTACAAGTGGGGTCTGGGGATCTCCTGGAATTACAGCTCATCTCCAGATTACGGAGATCAGTTTCCTTGCAGAAGAGACACAGCATTTTGACACAGTCATCTCCTGCTTGAATACCTGAAGACCTTTGCTCGTAACAACAAGGGAATGCCGTGGACATAGTTTGTCCGTATTTCAGTAAAGCTTTTGATAAGGTTACACATGATATTTTTGGTGTCAACTTGGTAAAATGTGGTATGGATCCTAATTTTGTCAGGTGGATCGATAACTGGTTGACAGATAATACCCAAAGGGTGTTTCTTAATGGTTCAGCCTCCTCTTGGAGAACAGTGACAAGGAGAGTGCCCCAGAGATTTGTCCTAGGCATTCAATGCCCATTTGCTTTTTGCTCTTCACAAAAACAAAAAATAGTTATTGGTAGTAAGGTAAAGGTAAAGGTATCCCCTGTGCAAGCACCGGGTCATGTCTGGCCCTTGGGGTGACGCCCTCTAGCGTTTTCATGGCAGACTCAATACGGGGTGGTTTGCCAGTGCCTTCCCCAGTCATTACCGTTTACCCCCCAGCAAGCTGGGGACTCATTTTACCGACCTCGGAAGGATGGAAGGCTGAGTTGACCTTGAGCCGGCTGCTGGGATCGAACTCCCAGCCTCATGGGCAAAGCTTTCAGACAGCTGCCTTACCACTCTGCGCCACAAGAGGCTCATCTTATTGGTAGTAGGAATGTGCAAAAAAAAATATTCAGACTGTTTTGGATTCAGATACATCTGAAGCACATGAATGACCCTTCACTTTTTTGGATTTGGATGAATCCGAAAAGTTTTGTTTTTTTCCCTGTGCATATGATGCCCCCACCCCTTCCTAGGCAGTGGAGAGTGTTCCTGCCAAACAACTGATCTGTCATTATCAGCTGTTTGGTGCACCATACCCTTTCAATACCTCCCCAAGCCTTTGCAAACAGCTTTGCCTGTGAAGGCATGGGGAGGCATTTAAAGGTCCCCCAAGCAACTAATGATGACACATCATCAGGCTATCTCCCTCCCACCACACTACCTAAGAATACAGGGGAGAGGGAGAGACATTTAAAATGTCCAAACTGTAGCCAAATCATCAAATTGGAATTTGGCCTCTGCTGATTTGGCGTGTTTAAATTGCTGGGATGGGAGATTCAGCTTGGATACGTCTGAAAAGTACCCAAAGCAGCATAGTTTGGGTACTTTTGGGCTTTTCCAAACTGAATTGTCCATGCTTAGTTGGGAGCGGAAAGCAGGGGTTTAGATGGTTCAGAGCCATTCACTGGGAGCACAGTGGCTTGGAGGCTGTTGCTTTCTGTTCTCCATGCAAATTGGAAGAGAGCAGAAAGCAGGGGCCATGAACAGCTACAAATTAGCTCAGTTCCTGGACCGTCCCCCCCCCCCCCACTCCATTTTTGGTTTGTGCTTTGTGCCCATTCCTAGAGTGTCATTCCTAGTGACTGGATTAGCCATTTGGTTTGTTTTTGCATTCCTGGATCAGGAATTGGTAAAAAAAAAAAAAAACTGACTCATGAATAAAATTCCAAGAACAGCACAATATCTGTTAACACTGCCAGCCACTGATTTTCAGACCCTTGTTCCTTGCTCAACAAGGAACACCAATTCATAGAATCATAGAATCATAGAATCATAGAGTTGGAAGGGGCCATAGAGGCCATCTAGTCCAACGCCCTGCTCAACGCAGGATCAGCCCTAAGCATCCTAAAACATCCAAGAAAAGTGTGTATCCAACCTTTGCTTGAAGACTGCCAGTGAGGGGGAACTCACCACCTCCTTAGGCAGCATATTCCACGGCTGAACTACTCTGACTGTGAATTTTTTTTCCCCTGATATCTAGCCTATATCGTTGTACTTGAAGTTTAAACCCATTACTGCGTGTCCTCTCCTCTGCAGCCAGCAGAAACAGCATCCTGCCCTCCTCCAAGTGACAACCTTTCAAATACTTAAAGAGGGCTATCATGTCCCCTCTCAACCTCCTTTTCTCCAGGCTGAAGATTCCCAAGTCCCTCAACCTATCTTCATAGGGCTTGGTCCCTTGGCCCCAGATCATCTTCGTCGCTCTCCTCTGTACCCTTTCAATTTTATCTACGTCCTTCTTGAAGTGAGGCCTCCAGAACTGCACACACAGTTCATGTTCCACAGGGCACCACTGCTACGAGAACTGGTCCTCAGCTTGTTTCATCTCATCCAAAGTTCAAAGGGTTGGCCCATGCAGCTTTCAGTGTCACCACAGATGCCCTAACAGGGAGGGAAGAGGAAGTCCAATTTGGCCTTGATCCCATGCC
The DNA here is from genome assembly GCF_049243985.1 of Paroedura picta. Lineage (NCBI taxonomy): Eukaryota > Metazoa > Chordata > Lepidosauria > Squamata > Gekkonidae > Paroedura > Paroedura picta. Next base: position 7,686,241 of record NC_135369.1, read on the forward strand.
AGCTGGCATCATCAGCTTCTCCTTTCATCATGCCTCCCCTCTGACAATCATTACAGATCCGCCCAAGCCACTGGGCCTCAGAGCGAGTTAATCAATGTTTCTGGTATCCGACAGTTCTACAATGTTTGTTACCGTCATTATCCTGCTGTTACTGTTGTACCACATCACTAGAAACAAGTGAATTGTATGGTTCCCATTTCATGGAAACTGCTCTGAGCCTTTGGGAAGGGCGGTATATAAATAAAATAAAGAAAGAAAGAAGCTGACGATGTTGGGATGCTGATCTAGGAAGGTTTTTCTACTCGTGCCTGGAGAGCCAGTTTGGTGTAGTGGTTAGGAGTGCGGACTTCTAATCTGGCATGCCAGGTTCAATTCTGCACTCCTCCACATGCAACCAGCTGGGTGACCTTGGGCTCGCCATGGCCCTGATAAAACTGTTCTGACCGAGCAGTGATATCAGGGCTCTCTCAGCCTCACCCACCTCACAGGGTGCCTGTTGTGGGGAGAGGAATGGGAAGGCGACTGTAAGCCGCTTTGAGCCTCCTTCGGGTAGGGAAAAGCGGCATACAAGAACCAACTCTTCTTCTTCTTCTACCACTGGGGTAGTCAACCTGTGGTCCTCCAGATGTCCATGGACTACAATTCCCATGAGCCCCTGCCAGCATTTGCTGGCAGGGGCTCATGGGAATTGTAGTCCATGGACATCTGGAGGACCACAGGTTGACTACCCCTGTTCTACCACACCTGACAACAAACCACAGGCAAGGCAGAAAAATGGATGGTGTATACAGCAGAAAATATTAGGGAAATCATTTAATTAAAAAAATAGGACTATCCATTCGTCTAACCTTCCATCCCTCTGTTTGTCTATCCATTTCTCTGTCTGTCTGTCTGTCTGTCTGTCTGTCTGTCTGTCTGTCTGTCTGTCCATGTTGCCATGCCAGGATGCAGCTGCCCAGTTGGGTGGTTGTACTGGGGCAGAGAGTTTGCTATAGTCTAGAGACCAGTCCTCCCGGTTGCAATGTATGGCTGCGAAAGTTGGACCATAAGGAAGGCCGAGCGTCAAAGAATTGAGGCTTTTGAACTCTGGTGCTGGAGAAGACTCTTGCGAGTCCCTTGGACTGCAAGGCGAACAAACCGGTCAGTCCTAGAGGAGATCAGCCCTGCCTGCTCCTTAGAAGGCCAGATCCTGAAGATGAAACTCAAATACTTTGGCCACCTCATGAGAAGGAAGGACTCCCTGGAGAAGAGCCTAATGCTGGGAGCGATCGAGGGCAAAAGAAGAAGGGGACGACAAAGAATGAGGTGGCTGGATGGAGCCACTGAAGCAGTCGGTGCGAACTTAAATGGACTCCAGGGAATGGTAGAGGACAGGAAGGCCTGGAGGATCATTGTCCATGGGGTCGCGATGGGTCGGACATGACTTTGCACCTAACAACAACAAAAGAGACCAGTTCAGGAGGTTGGGAGCCAAGGGAGTGAGAGTTCACAGCAAGCAGGCTGGGGAGCAAAGTCAAGCTGAGTTGGGGTCGAAAACCAGAAAAGATGGAAACAAAAGGAGGTTCCCACAATAGTTAGGTGGCTGGAAAAATTGACCGAATTGGCTAGAATGGTCAGACTAACAGAATTAGTAAATAATCAGGAAGAAAACAAATTTCAAGAACAGTAGAAGATGTTTTTGGTTTATCAATCTACTTAAATATATAGGAGTAGTACGGGGAAGGGTTTAAGAGACAGAAGGGGTAAAAGGACAAATGTAGAGTATAATACAATATGTTGATATTATGTTGGTATAACTATCATGCTGATACTATAGTTAATTTAGTTGTATTAGAAGACATGCGTTATGGAATAAGTTATATGAATTTAATTGGTAGGAAAATAATACTGTATCTGAAATGTAATAATATTTACATTTACATTGCCAGTCTTCACTGGCAGTCTTCAAGCAAAGGTTGGATACACACTTTTCTTGGATGCTTTAGGATGCTTAGGGCTGATCCTGCGTAGAGCAGGGGGTTGGGCTAGATGGCCTGTATGGCCCCTTCCAACTCTATGATTCTATGAGCCACACCAATGATGTTGCTGGTTTGGCATCATGTCTTTCTAGAGGGAACGCCAACTGATCTTCCTCCAGCACTGGCCTCATCCATAGACATGGCGGAAGAGCTCTGTTTTGCAGGCTCTACAGAATGCCGAAAGCTCTCCCAGAGCCTTCAGCTCTTCCAGGAGCTCATTCCACCAGGTAGGGGCCAGGACTGAAAAAGCATTGGCCCTGGTTGTGGCCGGGCATACTTCCCTGGGGCCGAGATTGACCATCAAGTTGGTACCCACAGAGTGTAAGGCCCTGCGGGGGGGGGGGGGCAAAGGGCAACAAGCGGTCCCTCAGATACCTAGGGCCTTGAAGGTCAAAGCCAAAACCTTGAACCTGATCCAGGCCACAGCTGTCAACCAATGCAGCTCCCTCAGCACAGGCTGGATATGGGCCCTCCCAGGTGTCCTCGTGAGGACTGTAGCAGCCACATTTTTACAGTCTGCACTTTCCATATCAGAGACAAGGGCAGGGCTGCATAGACCAAGTTACAAAAATCAATTCTGGAGGTGACCACCACATGGATCACCATTGCTAGGTGTTTGGGGGTTAGATAGGGTGATAGTAGCCATGCCTAGTGGAGTTGGAAAAATGCCTGGCAGGCTACTTTCTTGATCTCTGCCTTTCTGGTCAGTGTGGCATCCAAGATCACTCCCAGATTACTGGTTTTCAGCATGGTAGTAAGTTGTGTCCTGGCCATAGGACCTCCATCTTGGAGGGGGTGAGTTTAAACTTCAATGCACTGTGCCTAATCCATAAAGGTAACTAATAACCACATGCTTTCAAAACACTCTGTTACACCCCAGCTCTAATTTTCTGGAGGGTCTCAGGACCAAGTCTAATTCAAAAGTGCCAACAAGTATCCTATGACTGTCTTTTCTAGGACCGTTTATGCACCGGAGATTTAATGCCAGGCTGCAGGCTGGAGTTTTAGTCGTGGCAGGTTGCCCCACCTCTTCCTGCACCCACATAGAGGAGCATTTTGCCCAGTGTGCCTCATCCACCCCCCATTTGTGTTCCTGCACAAGAGCTGGGGCAGTGAAGTTCTCAGTGCATAAACGGTCTAGTAACCTCCATTCCTACTGCTTGCTCTCAGCTTCATAGATGTTGTCCTTGCATTTGGGGACTTCCACCAGATTGGTGAGAGTGGTCCTCCTAAAGCCCCACACTTGTTTGCTTTCATGAAACCTCCAAATTAACCACCTTGTTGGGGCAATTGTTGGTGCCACCTTTACTACGCATACCATTCCCAGTAGATTTTTAAAAAAATCTTCATTTGCAAGCTGACAACAGCTGAATTCTGTATCTGACTCACTGTACTTATTAAAGCCATTTGCGTCAAATATCCTGCAAGTTAACTGGTTTAGTAGGTAATTAAAAATCCTGGCCTAGAGGGAAGTATTTTAAATACGTGGGTGTTGCTGAAAGAGGCAGTTGCATAGTGAATTGAGGGAGACAGAACAAGAGTCAAGTAACTGGGATCTCCGCCAATGTGTACCATGCTCAATAAACCAGGCAGATGTTCAACTGGAAAGGCTTTTAATTAAAAGACAAATAAAAGGCCAAACACACACAAACAGGAAGGAGTGGGTACAGTTGAGGGGAAAGGGGCTAAAATTACCAGATTTTTTTAGAGGTCCATGGAAGTAGCTGCAAATTGGACAGCATTTCACAGGGAAAAGAGAATAAATTGACAAAGTGGGGGTGCTTGGCATAGGGTGACATGATTTATAGAGCAAAAGGGGCAAGCTGACATGAATTGCCCCCCAAATAATAACTTGATGGGTTTTCAGGAGGTGGGCAATGATTTGGGAGAAGGTTGATGGGTTTTCCTGAGGTGGACTATAGGTATAAATGGTGCTTGATGACCTTGTATGTACCAGATATGAAAAGCTACCAGCGTTGGTGACCAGAATTAAATGTTATTTGAGGTAAACAGTGGCCGGGAAATGAGGTGGGAGGTTGATAAAATTAGTCCAAGAGGAGTCAATAGGTTCTTGGGGGACCCATTATCCTAAATTCTTTGACTCTCTAGGTTGAGGTGCAGGAGATTAACTAGCCAGCTGCTCTTACTTACTTACTAAACTGCATTCAAGTGCATAGCTATATTGATCTGAATTAGTACAACAAAATTTGAGTCCAATGGCACCTCTAAAACCAACAAAGATTTCTTCAAGAGGTGAGTTTTCATACAAACTTCCTCAGACAATGGAACAGGGATGATAAGAGTACAGATATAAGGAGAAATGAGCCTCTTGTGGCGCAGAGTGGTAAGGCAGCAGAAATGTTGTCTGGAAGCTTTGCCCATGAGGCTGGGAGTTCAATCCCAGCAGCCAGCTCAAGGTTGACTCAGCCTTCCATCCTTCCGAGGTCGGTAAAATGAGTACCCAGCTTGCTGGGGGGTAAACGGTAATGACTGGGGAAGGCACTGGCAAACCACCCCATATTGAGTCTGCCATGAAAACGCTAGAGGGCATCACCCCAAGGGTCAGACATGACTCGGTGCTTGCACAGGGGATACCTTTACCTTTATAAGGAGAAAGTAAATTAGTAACAAATTAGAAAACAGCATCATGAGTCCAAATATGCAGTATGATAATTCTTTGCTAGAAAAGCAATCCTTTGAGTTTAATTGTAGTTCACAAAAACATTGGGGCAAAAACAAGGACATTGGTTTCTTAAATCACTACGTATGCTAACCTCATTCAAATCTTCTGTTCACATCCCTTACAATCCCCTCTTTTTTTTATTTTATTTGAGACAATGAGACTGTTATGTGATGTAAGTATGTAATGCTGTTTAAAATCTGACTCTCTGTTCTCAGGACAGGATAACAAACTCAGGACAGCTTTTCACTTGCGGAGATTCCTTCATGCTTGGGTGGGGATGGATGGGGCTAAAAACAAGTCACTTTTGATTACTTGTTTCACAACTGGAAAAGTGGCTGCCATTAATCGCTAACCTTGGCATTTTTATTGCCCCAATGTTTTTGTGAACTACAACTGAACTCAAAGGATTGATTTGCTAGCAAAGAATTATCGTAATTCGGATTTTGGATTTGATGCTGCTTTCTAATTTGCTACTCATTTACTTTCTCCTTATATCTGTACTCTTATTATCCCTGTTTCCCTGTCTGAGGAAGTGTGCAGGCACATGAAAGCTCCCACGTTGAATAAATCTTTGTTGGTCTTAAAGGTGCCACTGGATTAAAATTTTGTTGTTCTAAATTACATGTCCAGGCTTGTCTCTGGCTGGCATACATTTTGCATTATTTTGTTCTAGGCAAAATATTTTGTACTGCACTTACGATATTTGAGATGATATATTAGGAAGGGTGTTTCTAGTTTTCTATTTATAACCTGCCCCTTAACTAGAGGAGGGGGTTTACAACCCACACCCAACAACAAAGGAAAAACAATTTAGGCTTATTAATTCTTTTACTTAAAAAGAGAGGGATCTAGGATGGAGGCCCCAAGAAAGGAGAGGAGAGGAGAGGAGAATGAAGAGGGTAGGGAAAAAGGAATAGGGAAAGGGTCACTGACAAAAAAATGTTGGGCAAAAACTAAGCTGAACCATTCTTTAATTTAAATTCCAGAATCTAAGCTGTTTTATCGTGAACCAGAATAATGGAGGAAAGGGAGTTCCCTATCTACAAATCATCAAAATTAAATATAAAACAAACAAACCAAATACTAAAATAATCAATTTATGAAACCAGGAATTGACCCAAGTACGGTATAAAATGCAATAGAACTAAATAATATTTATTGCATGGCTTGTGTCGTGGAGCCAGGAGCTCCAAGTATTGTCTGCAGCCAGGCAATGGATGTTCGGAGGTGGTTTACCATTCTCTGCCTCTGTGTTGTGACCCCTAGTGTTCCTTGGAAGAATGGCCACCCGAATCTTTGGAGGTCTCCCAGCCAGCTTGGTGTACTGGTTAAAAGTGGCAACCTCTAATCTGGAGAGCCAGGTTCGATTCCCCACTGCTCCACATGCAGCCAGCTGGGTGACCTTGAGCTAGTCACAATCCTGTTAGAGTTGTTCTCACAGACAAGTTCTCCCAGACCTTCCTCAGCCCCACCTACTTGACGTGGTATCTGTTGTACGGAGGAGAAGAGAAGGCTATTGCAAGCTGCTTTGAGACTCCTTTGGGTAGTGAAAGGCAGGGTACGAAAACCAACTAGCCAGGAATGACCATGCTTAGTTTCAAAGATCTGACAACCCTGATTACCTTGCTTGGGTTATCCAGGACTTGGCAACAGTAACTCAATGAATAATAAGGCAACTATGTGCATACTTCCATAAGTACAAGCCAACCAGGGTTAGTATTTGGATGGGAGATGATCAAGGAAGGCTCTTCAGATGAAGGCAATAGCAAAACATCCCTGCTTCTCACTTGCCTTGAAAGCCCCTTGCTGGGATGACCATAAGTCTAAGCTAAACACGGTTGGTACTTGGAAGGCAGACCACCAAGGAATGCTTGTCCACATCATTCCCCTGATCCAGCAAGGTAGTCACATTCTTGAAAAAAGAGATAAGTTTGGTCTGACAAGACTTGTTCTTGTGAAACCTGTGCTGAGTCTTAGAAATCACAGCTTTCTGTTCCAGCTGCTCAACGACTGACTGTTTGATGATTTGTGCCAAAATTTTACCAGCTACAGATATCCTTGCTGGGATCAACATGAGTCTAAGCTAAGCAGGGTTGGTGCTTGGATGGCAGACCACCAAGGAAGGTTCTGCAGAGGAAGGAAAGTGCTAACCCCCTCTGCTCCTCCCTTGCCTTGAAAGCCCCTTGCTGGGGTCACCATAAATGGGCTGTGATTTCATAGAACTTTAAACACACCTCCATCCTAGCCAAGATTAGATTACTGGTACAGCTATCTCTGCCTTCTGTGTTTCTCTTGTAGAATCATAGAGTTGGAAGGGAACTCCTGGGTCATCTAGTCCAACACCTTGTGCTATGCAGGACACTCACAATTCCCTCCTGCTGTCCCAAAGTGGGGGGTGGTCTGTTAACTGGGTCAGTGAGAGGGATCCTATTTGCCACTGGGAAGTGTTTCAATGTTTTTTTTTAATTGGGTTTTTTACTGTAAGTCTGAATTTTGTTACCCACCACAAGCCATCTGGCATGAGTGTGGTGAGTTACAAATATAATAATAAAATAAATCAATAAAAATAAAAGTACATGCATGGACTCCATCAACGCACGCATGTATTTGCCATAAGGTAAAGGTAAAGGTATCCCCTGTGTAAGCACCGAGTCATGTCTGACCGTTGGGGTGACGCCCTCTAGCGTTTTCTTGGCAGACTCAATATGGGGTGGTTTGCCAGTGACTTCCCCAGTCATTACCGTTTACCCCCCAGCAAGCTGGGTACTCATAGTATTTACTCAAGTATTTGCCATATTTGTCTATAAAAATAAGGTGACTTGGATCTTTCCCTTCTTTGAAAATCAAAGCTGACCATCTCCTTCTGAAGTGCCTTATATGGCCTTTTGACATATGAAGCCAGTTGCTTTACCATTGCTCTGTAGAAGAGGTGGTTGGATTATAGCTCTCCAGATGTCCATGCACCTTCTCTATGCACCTTGGTCAGCAAGGCCAAGGACTCTTAAGTTCTTTTTCAGAGCTGGTCAGGATCATCGGTGAAGAAGACAAATGACCAGCTTCCTTCTGATGATATGAAGGACGCTAGGACCATCCCTCATAGTTTCTGTCCACCTTCCCCTTCCCAGGAGTTACAGATCTCTTCCAGGCCTGAGGAACTTCTAGAAAGCCAAGATAATTCTGTCAGGAATTAGCATTTCCACAAGCAAGATCAAGACACAAATACTGGAATGCAGACAGAGCTTTAATGGGAAAACAACCACGGGAAACAAGTCAGACATGGAGAGGGAAACGAAGAAGCCAAAGCATATTAGCCTCCTTCAAAGTAGTGTAGCATGCAGAAGAAAAGATTGAGAGTCCTTGCAAAAGTTCTTCGGTTCAAGGAGGTTTCCGTGAGCTCAGTTCTTCAAACTCATGGATGGGTCTCAACGTCCATTTCCTGATCATTACCGGGACCGTGCCTAAATTCTCCTACAATTTAACAGGGGGAGTCACAGATGCTGCCACGACGTCCCAGGAGAGACTTCCTCCCAACCAAGGAACCCCTCCTCAGGCCTAGACGAGAGCCCCAGCCCCAGCCTCCATAAAGGCCTCCCAGCCCCCCATAGAAGCCTGCTCCTGCCACCCCAGTGCCGCTAATAGCACAGGGAGCATTGCCTCCCACGGACACGGGTTCCCCGGTGGCAGAGAGGATGGGTCCGGGCACGGTCAAGACGGTGGCGGGTGGCTGGATCACGACCTCTGCTGGTGGGATCTGGTTGATGCAGGAAGGGTTGACGCCAGCAAGGGTGCCGAGGCTGCCGGAAGTTTCAGCAACGGCAGGAGCATTCCAGGTGCCCAGACCATAGCCTAGACCTCCGTATCCATAGCCGAGACCCCCATATCCACATCCAAGAGCTCCATAGCCGAGCCCTGCAGACCCAAAGCCGACTCTTGGGGTGGAGGCGACAGAGGGGACAGCAAACTGTGGACCACAGCTATAAGCTCCTGAGCTGAGCCCTGCAGACCCAAAGCCGACTCTTGGGGCAGAGGCAACAGAGGGGACGGTGAACTCGGGACCACAGTAACCAGGCATGGTGTGATGGAGGCGAACCTGAAATGAAATGTAAGACGATGTCAGTTGTGATTCTTCTTCTTTTCCCCCACCTTTATTTTTATTTTTATATTTTATTTATTATTTAAACTTGTATATCGCCGTTCGCCAAAAGGTCTCACGGCGGTTCACAATAAAACATTAAAACCACAATAAAAACCCCATAGGCTCCCATTATGTGTTACACAATAACAACAACGATGGCATTCTAAAGCCCTCCAATCTGCATTTTTGTGACTCCAGCTTTACTCTCAAACATAACCCCGTATTCCTTGACTTTTGACTGCTCATTTCTTTGTTAGCCCAGACTTAGAATCATAGAATTCTATTGATAGCCCAGGCAAGCCTGACCCTGTCAGTCCTAGAATCATAGAATCATAGAATCATAGAGTTGGAAGGGGCCATACAGGCCATCTAGTCCAACCCCCTGCTCAATGCAGGATAAGCCCTAAGCATCCTAAAGCATCCAAGAAAAGTGTGTATCCAACCTTTGCTTGAAGACTGCCAGTGAGGGGGAGCTCACCACCTCCTTAGGCAGCCTATTCCACTGCTGAACTACTCTGACTGTGAAAAACTTTTTCCTGATTTCTAGCCTATATCGTTGTACTTGAAGTTTAAACCCATTACTGCATGTCCTCTCCTCTGCAGCCAGCAGAAACAGCATCCTGCCCTCCTCCAAGTGACAACCTTTCAAATACTTAAAGAGGGCTATCATGTCCCCTCTCAACCTCCTTTTCTCCAGGCTGAACATTCCCAAGTCCCTCAACCTATCTTCATAGGGCTTGGTCCCTTGGCCCCAGATCATCTTCGTCGCTCTCCTCTGTACCCTTTAGTAGCTAAGAAGTGCCAACCCTGGCTGATGGACAATTCTTGGATCTTCTGCTCAGCTTCCTTGAAAGAAAGAAATTTTCTCTATTCTCCTCTACTATATGATGGAATTCATTTTCTGACAGTTTGTGTGCACCATGGGCTGGGATTGAGCAGAAGTCTTGGTGTCCAGGTTGTGGGTTCAACGATGGTATACCCAACAGCAAGCTGTTTGTCCATCTTGACTGTACCATGTCTTCAAATGAGCACTCAGAAGTATTTGAAGGAGACAAATAGACCATTTCCAAATTAGGAATGTCCTATGGGCAGGGGTAGTCAACCTGTGGCCCTCCAGGTGTTCATGGACTACAATTCCCATGAGCCCCTGCCAGCTTTTGCTGGTAGAGGCTCATGGGAATTGTAGTCCATGAACATCTGGAGGGCCCACAGGTTGACTACCCCTGTCCTAGGGATGGAAGCTTGGAAAGATGGAGTTTGGGAAGGGAAGGAACTCAACCCAGGCATTATGTAATAAAACACGCCCAGTTTTCTCAGAGGGAGCATAATTCTGATGGCTGGAGATCAATTGTATTACTAGGAAACTTCCAGACAAGTGTATGGGCATAGCAGAGTCTTTATCGTTGCAAGCAAAGTGAGCTTCAAAATTGAACAAGAACTTCCATAAATGATCACTCAAGGTAGCTACCCAAAGATTTATAAAATCAGAACTGGAGGCCTGGCTTTTCACCCACCGTGATTCTCTTCCAAAATAGGACTTCTCCCTATGAGCCATCAGACTCCATTTGTAACCTGTTAAATGGATCTGAGAGCCATTATGATGGACCACAAAACTACCCTTCCAAGGCTCATTAACCTAAGAAGAACCTTTTCTCCACAGGTTAACCCCTAGAGTTGGCCTTCATCTCAACAGTTTGGAGAGCCAGCTTGGTGCAGTGGTTAGGAGTGTGGACTTCTAATCTCGGGAGACAGGTTTGATTCTCCACTCCTCCACATGCAGCCAGCTGGGTGACCTTGGGCTCGACACAGCTCTGATAAAGCTGTTCCAACCGAGCAGGAATATCAGGGCTCTCTCAGCCCCACCTCCTTCACGGGGAGAGGTTGTGGGGAGAGGAAAGGGAAAGCAAATGTAAACCACTTTGAGACTCCTTCGGGTAGAGAAAAACAGCATATAAGAACCAACTATTCTTCTTCTTATGCACTAACAGATAGATAGTTAAAGGGTGTCTCAGTCTTCCATCCCATCATAGCCTGGGCCAAAAGGCCATGCTCATGTTTCAGATCTGTGCAAAGTATGGCCTTCCTTTTTCAGTTGCTCCTCCTCTTCTAGCTGGGTACATATTCTGTCTTGAAGCCACAGAACAGATCATGACTCCAGGGGCACTTTTAGTCCAATGAAGTCTAATTCTGTTTATAAGCATTTATGTGTACCCAGCCTTCTTCACAGATATTGAAAGAAGACTTACTCAGCCATTACACATGGGTACACAGAGGTTGAGGGAGTAGTTGCCCAGGATGTAGAGTTACGATACACAAGTAACTTAGAGAGAAGTATAGCTAAGTTTTGTTTACAATGGCAGGAAATTTGCATTCAGACAATGGAATAGTTAACCAGGAGATGTGAGAACTGAGTCCCATGGCATCAAGACCAACCAAATGAGATCTGAGGACTCTTCAGAGGCAGAGAGAAGCATATAAAACGGGTTGGTTATTAGGAGTTCAAAAAGGTGGAGAATAACAAGGACCACGCATTAGGAGAAGAATCAGTGAGGACGATCCTTCCTCTTCCCTACTGCTCTGCTGACCAAAAGCTGAAGCCTTCATCTAGTTTAAGCAGTCTTCTTCCAACTCAAGTTCCTTCTCAGTTGGAGAAAGAGCCCTTTGAGTTGGGAGAAGCACCCAAGAAGGGTGACTGGATCCACCATGACTGGATCCACCCAATTAGACTGCATTGCCTAGCAAATAGATGTTACATTATTGACTCTCCAAGTGCAAGAGATAAGAGAATGAAATTTGCTGTTAAATCTATGTCACCCTGAATCCCACTGGACAAGCATCAATTTTGAAAATGTCACTTACCGAAGTCTGCAAAGACGAGAAGTCAAGAGAAGGAAGAAGCGACCGATGAAGCTGTTGGAAGATCTGAGCCCAGGAAGCCTTTATATACCATCGTTTCTGTAACCCCTGATGGCCCTTCAGCGTCCTTGTCCCCACCCCTAAGTGCCAGAGGCTTTAACACCCAAGCGGCTCAAATTAATTTCTACGCAGCAGCAAAATTACTTTAATAAGTGAGGAGACTCAACTCAAAGGGTTCCTATAACGTCAGCTCCACCAAATGCTGCTGATAATTCCAAGTACTTTAATCTTCTCATTTTCATTCTTCTGCCTAATATTTGGCTTGTTTCCTCTTTCCCAGGAGTCATGGTTGTGGGAATTCCAATGCCCTTTGTCATCAGGCATCCTGATATTTCATTTTAGCAACCTGCTCTGTTCTGGGAGGATGGCATAGAATCATAGAGTTGGAAGGGGCCATACAGGCCATCTAGTCCAACCCCCTGCTCAGCGCAGGATCAGCCCAGAGCATCCTAAAGCATCCAAGAAAAGTGTGTATCCAACCTTTGCTTGAAGACTGCCAGTGGCATCCACTCGTCCAGCTGGGGATTGGATTTAGGTTTGCATGGCCTGCGCCATTCCCTGCTAGGAGTCTTGGTGGGAGCTGGAAATGAAGGTTCCCCTCCCATTTCCTGACTCTGTGGTGGTTTCTTTGCATTGGTCAAATTAATTCACAGTCAGAGTAGTTCAGCAGTAGAATAGGCTGCCTAAGGAGGTGGTGAGCTCCCCCTCACTGGCAGTCTTCAAACAAAGGTTGGATACACACTTTTATTGGATGCTTTAGGATACTTAGGGCTGATCCTGCATTGAGCAGAGGGTTGGACTAGATGACCTGTATGGCCTCTTACAGCTCTATGATTCTATGATTCGATGATTTTTTGTATCAGGAAAAAAAAATTCATAGTCAGAGTAGTTCAGCAGTGGAATAGGCTGCCTGGAATAGTGGAATAGGCTGGTGAGCTCCCCCTCACTGGCAGTCTTCAAACAAAGGTTGGAGACACACTTTTCTTGGATGCTTTAGGATACTTAGGGCTGATCCTGCATTGAGCAGAGGGTTGGACTAGATGACCTGTATGGCCTCTTCCAGCTCTATGATTCTATGATTCTATGATTTTTTGTAGGCCAAGCTTGCTTGCTGGTCTTCCTAGTTGCTCCCTGGTCTAGCTAGGGGTCTTCCCTAAGAGGTTGTGAGTACTTGGAGTCAGGCAGTCTCCATCCATGGGTAGGAGGCTTGGACAGTTGTCCGCAGTTAAAGGTGATGAAGGGAACCCAACAGAGTCTAATGCCCAGTGGTTCCTCTTTCTGCTACCATCTCCCTAAGAACCCAGTCAGCCAGGGTTCCAAAAGTATGACGGGACTGCAAGATAATAAAATAAGAGGGGACATGATAGCCCTCTTTAAGTATTTGAAAGGTTGTCACTTGGAGGAGGGCAGGATGCTGTTTCTGTTGGCTGCAGAGGAGAGGACACGCAGTAATGGGTTTAAACTACAAGTACAATGATATAGGCTGGATATCAGGAAAAAAATGTTCACAGTCAGAGTAGTTCAGCAGTGGAATAGGCTGCCTAATGAGGTGGTGAGCTCCCCCTCACTGGCAGTCTTCAAGCAAAGGTTGGATACACACTTTTCTTGGATGCTTTAGGATGCTCTGGGCTGATCCTGCGTTGAGCAGGGGGTTGGACTAGATGGCCTGTATGGCCCCTCCCAACTCTATGATTCTATGATTCTTTCTATAATTAACTGAACAATCACAATACATTTCTAGCCAAGGACCTAAACATCTAAAATCGGATTTAATGGGAAACTGCTGAGGAAAGGAAGGAAACTAGAGCCCTAGAACTAGAAACAGCCAAGGACATCCTCTAGATATACATTCGACTGTATGCAGCAGTATGCAACTACAGAGACCAAGTTGTATGAGGAAAGGCTGAGGGAACATGGTCTGTTTAGCCTGGAGAGAAGATGACACAGTTGATATGATTGGCATCTTCCAGTACATGAAGGGCTGTTATATCGAAGATGGAGCAAAATTGATTTTTATTGCCCCAGAGGCTCAGACCAGAACCAATGGGTTGAAATAAACTCAAAAGAATTGTCAGCTGAATATCCGGAAGAAGTTCCTAACAGTTAGGGTGGTTCCTCAATGGAACAGGCTTCCTTGGGAGGTGGTGGGTTCTCCTTCTTTGGAAGTTTTAAAGCAGAGTTTTAAAGTCATCTGACAGAAATGCTGATTCTGTCAACTTGTGAGGGATGGTTGGCTCATGTGGGCTGATCACCAATTTGGGGTCAGGAGGCAAATTTTTCCCAGTCAAGAATGGCCAGGGATTCAGTTTTTCTTGGAAAAATTAGAAAACAGCATCATGAGTCCAAATATGCAGTATGATAATTCTTTGCTAGAAAAGCAATCCTTTGAGTTTAATTGTAGTTCACAAAAACATTGGGGCAAAAACAAGGACATTGGTTTCTTAAATCACTACGTATGCTAACCTCATTCAAATCTTCTGTTCACATGCCTTACAATCCCCTCTTCTTTTTATTTTATTTAAGACGACGAGACTGTTATGTGATGTAAGTATGTAATGCTGTTTAGAATCTGACTCTCTGTTCTCAGGACAGGATAACAAACTCACTTGCGGGGATTCCTTCATGCTTGTGTGGAGATGGATGGGGCTAAAAACAAGTCACTTTTGATTACTTCTTTTCACAACTGGGAAAGTGCCTGCCATTAATCGCTAACCTTGGCATTTTTATTGCCCCAATGTTTTTGTGAACTACAACTGAACTCAAAGGATTGATTTGCTAGCAAAGAATTATCGTACTTCGGATTTCGGATTTGATGCTGCTTTCTAATTTGCTACTCATTTACTTTCTCCTTATATCTGTACTCTTATGATCCATGTTTCCCTGTCTGAGGAAGTGTGCAGGCACATGAAAGCTCACACCTTGAATAAATCTTTGTTGGTCTTAAAGGTGTCACTGGATTAAAATTTTGTTGTTCTAAATTACATGTCCAGGCTTGTCTCTGGCTGGCATACATTTTGCATTATTTTGTTCTAGGCAAAATATTTTGTACTGCACTTACGATATTTGAGATGATATATTAGGAAGGGTGTTTCTAGTTTTCTATTTATAACCTGCCCCTTAACTAGAGGAGGGGGTCTAACAACCCACACCCAACAACAAAGGAAAAACAACGTAGGCTTATTAATTCATTTACTTAAAAAGAGAGGGATAAAGGATGGAGGCCCCAAGAAAAGAGAGGAGAGGAGAGGAGAGGAGAGGAGAGGAGAGGAGAGGAGAGGAGAGGAGAGGAGAGGAGAGGAGAGGAGAGGAGAGGAGAGGAGAGGAGAATGAAGAGGGTAGGGAAAAAGGAATAGGAAAAGGGTCACTGACAAAAAAATGTTGGGCAAAAACTAAGCTGAACCATTCTTTAATTTAAATTCCAGAATCTAAGCTGTTTTATCGTGAACCAGAATAATGGAGGAAAGGGAGTTCCCTATCTACAAATCATCAAAATTAAACATAAAACAAACCAACCAAATACTAAAATAATCAATTTATGAAACCAGGAATTGACCCAAGTACGGTATAAAATGCAATAGAACTAAATAATATTTATTGCATGGCTTGTGTCGTGTACCCAGGAGCTCCAAGGATTGTCTGCAGCCAGGCAATGGATGTTCGGAGGTGGTTTACCATTCTCTGCCTCTGTGTTGTGACCTCTAGTGTTCCTTGGAAGAATGGCCACCCGAATCTTTGGAGGTATCCCAGCCAGCTTGGTGTACTGGTTAAAAGTGGCAGCCTCTAATCTGGAGAGTCTGGTTTGATTCCCCACTGCTCCACAGTCAGCCAGCTGGGTGACCTTCAGCTAGTCACAATCCTGTTAGAGTTGTTCTCACAGACCAGTTCTCCCAGAGCTTCCTCAGCCCCACCTACTTAATGTGGTATCTGTTGTACGGAGAGGAAGAGAAGGCTATTGCAAGCTGCTTTGAGACTCCTTCAGGTAGTGAAAGGCAGGGTATGAAAACCAACTCTTCTTCTTCAAACACTAGCCAGGAGTGACCATGCTTAGCTTCCAAGATCTGACAACTCTGATTACCTTGCCTGGGTTATCCAGGGCAATAGTAACTCCATGAATAATAAGGCAACTAAGTGCATGCTTCCATAAGTACAAGCCAACCAGGGTCAGTATTTGGATGGGAGACCACCAAGGAAGGCTCTTCAGATGAAGGCAATAGCAAAACATCCCTGCTTCTCACTTGCCTTGAAAGCCCCTTGCTGGGATGACCATAAGTCTAAGCTTGGACTTGGTACTTGGAAGTCAGACCACCAAGGAATGCTTGTCCACATCATTCCCCTGATCCAGCAAGGTAGTCACATTCTTGAAAAAAGAGATAAGTTTGGTCTGACAAGACTTGTTCTTGTGAAACCTGTGCTGAGTCTTAGAAATCACAGCTTTCTGTTCCAGCTGCTCAAGGACTGACTGTTTGATGATTTGTGCCAAAATTTTACCAGCTACAGATATCCTTGCTGGGATCAACATGAGTCTAAGCTAAGCAGGGTTGGTGCTTGGATGGCAGACCACCAAGGAAGGTTCTGCAGAGGAAGGAAAGTGCAAACCCCCTCTGCTCCTCCCTTGCCTTGAAAGCCCCTTGCTGGGGTCACCATAAATGGGCTGTGATTTCATAGAACTTTAAAAACACATCCATCCTAGCCAAGATTAGATTACTGGTACAGCTATCTCTGCCTTCTGTGTTTCTGTTGTAGAGTCATAGAGTTGGAAGGGAACTCCTGGGTCATCTAGTCCAACACCTTGTGCTATGCAGGACACTCACAATTCCCTCCTGCTGTTCCAAAGTGGGGGGTGGTCTGTTAAGTGGGTCAGTGAGAGTGATCCTATTTGCCACTGGGAAGTGTTTCAATGTTTTTTTTTAATTGGGTTTTTTACTGTAAGTCTGAATTTTGTTACCTACCACGGGCCATGTGGCATGAGTGTGGTGGGTTACAAATATAATAATAAAATATATCAATAAAAATAAAAGTACATGCATGGACTCCATCAACGCACACATGTATTTTCCATATCTGTCTATAAAAATAAGGTGACTTGGACCTTTCCCTTCTTTGAAAATCAAAGCTGACCATTGCCTTCTGTGCATTATATGGCCTTTTTACATATGAAGCCAGTTGCTTTACCATTGCTCTGTAGAAGAGGTGGTTGGATTGTAGCTCTCCAGGTGTCCATGGACTACAATTGTGCCTCTATCACCATCAGGCCAGTCCAGAGACAGCCAGAAAATACACCTGCTGTAATAGACTTCTCTATGCACCTTGGTCAGCAAGGCCAAGGACTCTTAAGTTCTTTTTCAGAGCTGGTCAGGATCATCGGTGAAGAAGACAAATGACCAGCTTCCTTCTGATGATATGAAGGACGCTGGGACCATCCCTCATAGTTTCTGCCCACCTTCCCCTTCCCAGGAGTTACAAATCTCTTCCAGGCCTGAGGAACTTCTAGAAGGCCAAGATAATTCTGTCAGGAATTAGCATTTCCACAAGCAAGACCAAGACACAAATACTGGAGTGCAGACAGAACTTTAATTGGAAAACAACCATGGGAAACAAGTCAAACATGGAGAGGGAAACGAAGAAGCCAAAGCATATTAGCCTTCTTCAAAGTAGTGTAGCATGCAGAAGAAAAGATTGAGAGTCCTTGCAAACGTTCTTCGGTTCAAGGAGGTTTCCGTGAGCTCGGTTCTTCAAACTCATGGATGGGTCTCAACGTCCGGTTCCTGATCATTACCGGGACCATGCCTAAATTCTCCTCCAATTTAACAGGGGGAGTCACAGATGCTGCCACGACGTCCCAGGAGAGACTTCCTCCCAACCAATGAACCCCTCCTCAGGCCTAGACGAGAGCCCCAGCCCCAGCCTCCATAAAGGCCTCCCAGCCCCCCATAGAAGCCTGCTCCTGCCACCCCAGTGCCGCTAATAGCACAGGGAGCATTGCCTCCCACGGACACGGGTTCCCCGGTGGCAGAGAGGATGGGCCCGGGCAGGGTCAAGACGGTGGCGGGTGGCTGGATCACGACCTCTGCTGGTGGGATCTGGTTGATGCAGGAAGGGTTGACACCAGCCAGGGTGCCAAGGCTGCCGGAAGTTTCAGCGATGGCAGGAGCATTCCAGGTGCCCAGACCATAACCTAGACCTCCGTATCCATAGCCGAGACCCCCGTATCCACATCCAAGAGCTCCATAGCCGAGCCCTGCAGACCCAAAGCCGACTCTTGGGGTGGAGGCGACAGAGGGGACAGCAAACTGTGGACCACAGCTATAAGCTCCTGAGCTGAGCCCTGCAGACCCAAAGCCGACTCTTGGGGCGGAGGCAACAGAGGGGACGGTGAACTCGGGACCACAGTAACCAGGCATGGTGTGATGGAGGTGAACCTGAAATGAAATGTAAGACGATGTCAGTTGTGATTCTTCTTCTTTTCCCCCACCTTTATTTTTATTTTTATATTTTATTTATTATTTAAACTTGTATACCGCCGTTCACCAAAAGGTCTCACGGCGGTTCACAATAAAACATTTAAACCACAATAAAAACCCCATAGGCTCCCATTATGTGTTACACAATAACAACAACGATGGCATTCTAAAGCCCTCCAATCTGCATTTTTGTGACTCCAGCTTTACTCTCAAACATAACCCCGTATTCCTTGACTTTTGACTGCTCATTTCTTTGTTAGCCCAGAATCATAGAATTCTATTGATAGCCCAGGCAAGCCTGACCCTGTCAGTCCTCAGTAGCTAAGAAGTGCCAACCCTGGCTGACGGACAACTCTTGGATCTTCTGCTCAACTTCCTTGAAAGAAAGAAATTTTCTCTATTCTCCTCTACTATATGACGGAATTCATTTTCTGACAGTTTGTGTGCACCATGGGCTGGGATTGAGCAGAAGTCTTGGTGTCCAGGTTGTGGGTTCAACGATGGAATACCCAACAGCAAGCTGTTTGTCCATCTTGACTGTACCATGTCTTCAAATGAGCACTCAGTGGTATTTGAAGGAGACAAATAGACCATTTCCAAATTAGGAATGTCCTAGGAATGTCCTAGTGTTTGCTGGCAGGGGCTCATGGGAATTGTAGTCCATGAACATCTGGAGGGCCCACAGGTTGACTACCCCTGTTCTAGGGATGGAAGCTTGGAAAGATGGAGTTTGGGAAGGGAAGGAACTCAACCCAGGCATAATGTAATAAAACACGCCCAGTTTTCTGGTGATATGGGAGCATAATTCTGATGGCTGGAGATCAATTGTATTACTAGGAAACTTCCAGACAAGTGTATGGGCATAGCAGAGTCTTTATCGTTGCAAGCAAAGTGAGCTTCAAAATTGAACAGGAACTTGATTGATTCATCACTTCCATAAATGATCACTCGGTAGCTGCCCAAAGATTTATAAAATCACAACCGGAGGCCTGGCTTTTCACCCACTGCGATTCTCTTCGAAAGTAGGACTTCTCCCTATGAGCCATCAGACCCATTTGTAACCTGTTAAATGGATCTGAGAGCCATTATGATGGACCACTAAAACGACCCTTCCTAGGCTCATTAACCTAAGAAGAACCTTTTCTCCACAGGTTAACCCCTAGAGTTGGCCTTCATCTCAACAATTTGGAGAGCCAGCTTGGTGCAGTGGTTAGGAGAGTAGTCTTCTAATCTCGGGAGACAGGTTTGATTCTCCACTCCCCCACATGCAGCCAGCGGGGTGACCTTGGGCTCGACACAACTCTGATAAAGCTGTTCCAACCGAGCAGGAATATCAGGGCTCTCTCAGCCCCACCTCCTTCACGGGGAGAGGTTGTGGGGAGAGGAAAGGGAAAGCAAATGTAAACCACTTTGAGACTCCTTCGGGTAGAGAAAAACAGCATATAAGAACCAACTCTTCTTCTTATGCACTAACAGATAGATAGTTAAAGGGTGTCTCAGTGTTCCATCCCATCATAGCCTGGGCCAAAAGGCCATGCTCATGTTTCAGATCTGTGCAAAGTATGGCCTTCCTTTTTCAGTTGCTCCTCCTCTTCTAGCTGGGTACATATTCTGTCTTTAAGCCACAGAACAGATTGTGACTCCAAGGGCACTTTTAGTCCAATGAAGTCTAATTATGTTTATAAGCATATTGAAAGAAGACTTAGCCATTACACATGGGTAGACAGAGGTCGAGGGAGAAGTTGCCCAGGATGTGCTAATTAGAGTCACGATGCACAAGTAACTTAGTGAGAAGTACAGCTAAGTTTCGTTTACAATGGCAGAAAATTTGCATTCAGACAATGGAATAGTGAACCAGGAGATGTGAGAACTGAGTCCCATGGCATCCTGAAGACCAACCAAATGAGATCTGAGGACTCTTCAGAGGCAGAGAGAAGCATATAAAACGGGTTGGTTATTATGAGTTCAAAAAGGTGGAGAATAACAAGGACCACGCATTAGGAGAAGAATCAGTGGGGACGATCCTTCCTCTTCCCTACTGCTCGGCTGACCAAAAGCTGAAGCCTTCATCTAGTTTAAGCAGTCTTCTTCCAACTCAAGTTCCTTCTCAGTTGGAGAAAGAGCCCTTTGAGTTGGAAGAAGCATCCACGAAGGGTGACTGGATCCACCCAATTAGACTGCATTGCCTAGCAAGAGAATGAAATTTGCCATTAAATCTATGTCACCTTGAATCCCACTGGACTGGCATCAATTTTGAAAATGTCACTTACCAAAGTCTGCAAAGACGAGAAGTCAAGAGAAGGAAGAAGCGACTGACGAAGCTGTTGGAAGATCTGAGCCCAGGAAGCCTTTTTATACCATCGTGTCTGTAACCCCTGATGGCCCTTCAGCGTCCTTGTCCCCACCCCTAAGTGCCAGAGGCTTTAACACCCAAGCGGCTCAAATTAATTTCTACGCAGCAGCAAAATTACTTTAATAAGTGAGGAGACTCAACTCAAAGGGTTACTGTCATGTCAGCTCCACCAAATGCTGCTGATAATTCCAAGTACTTTAATCTTCTCATTTTCATTCTTCTGCCTAATATTTGGCTTGTTTCCTCTTTCCCAGGAGTTATGGTTGTGGGAATTCCAATGCCCTTTGTCATCAGGCATCCTGATATTTCATTTTAGCAACCTGCCCTGTTCTGGGAGGATGGCATAGAATCATAGAGTTGGAAGGGGCCATACAGGCCATCTAGTCCAACCCCCTGCTCAATGCAGGATCAGCCCTAAGCATCCTAAAGCATCCAAGAAAAATGTGCATCCAACCTTTGCTTGAAGACTGCCAGTGGCATCCACTCGTCCAGCTGGGGATTGGATTTATGTTTGCATGGCCTGCGCCATTCCCTGCTAGGAGTGTTGGTGGGAGCTGGAAATGAAGGTTCCCCTCCCATTTCCTGACTCTGTGGTGGTTTCTTTGCATTGGTCAGATTCATTCACAGAGTAGTTCAGCAGTGGAATAGGCTGCCTAAGGAGGTGGTGAGCTCCCCCTCACTGGCAGTCTTCAAGCAAAGGCTGGATACACACCTTTCTTGGATGCTTTAGGATGCTCTGGGCTGATCCTGCGTTGAGCAGGGGGTTGGACTAGATGACCTGTATGGCCACTTCCAGCTCTATGATTCTATGATTTTTTGTAGCCCAAGCTTGCTTGCTGGTCTTCCTAGTTGCTCGCTGGTCTAGCTAGGGGTCCTCCCTAAGAGGTTGTGAGTACTTGGAGTCAGGCAGTCTCCATCCATGGGTAGGAGGCTTGGACAGTTGTCCGCAGTTACAGTTGATGAAGGGAACCCAACAGAGTCTAATGCTTAGTGGGTCCTCTTTCTGCTACCATCTCCCTAAGAACCCAGTCAGCCAGGGTGCCAAAAGTATGACGGGACTGTAAGATAATAAGATAAGAGGGGACATGATAGCCCTCTTTAAGTATTTGAAAGGTTGTCACATGGAGGAGGGCAGGATGCTGTTTCTGCTGGCTGCAGAGGAGAGGACACGCAGTAATGGGTTTAAACTTCAAGTACAACAATATAGGCTAGATATCAGGAAAAACAGTTTCACAGTCAGAGTAGTTCAGCAGTGGAATAGGCTGCCTAAGGAGGTGGTGAGCTCCCCCTCACTGGCAGTCTTCAAGCAAAGGCTGGATACACACTTTTCTTGGATGCTTTAGGATGCTTTGGGCTGATCCTGCGTAGAGCAGGGGGTTGGACTAGATGGCCTGTATGGCCCCCTCCAACTCTGTGATTCTATGATTCTATGATTCTATAATGAACTGAACAATCACAATACATTTCTAGCCAAGGACCTTAACATCTAATATCGGATTTAATGGGAAACTGCTGAGGAAAGGAAGGATACTAGAGGCATTGAACTAGAAACAGCCAAGGACATCGTCTAGTTATACATTCGGCTGTAGGTAGCAGTATGCAACTACAGAGACCAAGTTGTATGAGGGAAGGCTGAGGGAACATGGTCTGTTTAGCCTGGAGAGAAGATGACACAGGTGATATGATTGGCATCTTCAAGTACATGAAGGGCTGTTATATAGAAGATTGAGCAGAATTGATTTCTATTGCCCCAGAGGCTCAGACCAGAACCAATGGGTTGAAATAAACTCAAAAGAATTGTCAGCTGAATATCCGGAATAAGTTCCTAACAGTTAGGCTGGTTCCTCAGTGGAACAGGCTTCCTTGGGAGGTGGTGGTATCTCCTTCTTTGGAAGTTTTAAAGCAGAGTTTTAAAGTCACCTGACAGAAATGCTGATTCTGTCAACTTGTGAGGGATGGTTGGCTCATGTGGGCCTTTCTTGCATGCCCATGGAAATGCTGATCACCAATTTGGGGTCAGGAGGCAAATTTCTCCCAGTCAGGAATGGCCAGGGATTCAGTTTTTCTTGGAGGGGGGGGGGTTCATGTGGGCATGGAACTCTATGATTCTGTGATTCAAACTGAAACTAATATTCCACAGGAATTTCATTTTTCCCCACTCCTGTCCTTTATCTCCATGCAAAGAAATCTGAATTGGAAGAGGAAATTCCTCTTGTTAGAATCATAGAATCATAGAATCACAGAGTTCGAAGGGGCCACACAGGCCATCTAGTCCAACCACCTGCTCAATGCAGGATCAGCCCAAAGCATCTTAAAGCATCCAAGAAAAGTGTGTATCCAACCTTTGCTTGAAGACTGCCAGTGAGGGGGAGCTCACCACCTCCTTAGGCAGCCTATTCTAGCCTATTCCTCATAGAATCATAGAATCATAGAGTTGGAAGGAGCCATACAGGCCATCTAGTTCAACCCCCTGCTCAACGCAGGATTAGCCCTAAGCATCCTAAAGCATGCTCCTCTGTACCCTTTCAATTTTATCTACGTCCTTCTTGAAGTGAGGCCTCCAGAACTGCACACAGTACTCCAGGTGTGGTCTGACCAGTGCCGTATACAATGGGACTATGACATCTTGTGATTTTGATGTGATGCCCCTGTTGATACAGCCCAAAATGGCATTTGCCTTTTTTACCGCTGCATCACACTGCCTGCTGATGTTTAGTTTACAATCCACAAGTACCCCAAGGTCTCGTTCACACACAGTGCTACCTAGAAGCGTATCCCCCATCCAGTAGGCATGCTTTTCATTTTTCTGACCCAGATGCAGAACTTTACACTTATCTTTATTAAATTGCATCTTGTTCTCACTTGCCCATTTTTCCATTGTGTTCAGATCTCGTTGAACTCTGTCTCTATCTTCCGGAGTATTTGCCAGTCCTCCCAATTTGGCATAGGCAAAAGGAGATGACATCTGTAGAACGTTTTTGGCTAGTGTCCTGAAAACCAATTTTTTTTTATTGCCTAAGGATGGGTGACAAAAATAAGGGAATGTAAGAAATTTCATTTGGCTTTCTAAATGTTCATGGGGTCCAATATCATTTTTACCTGCATCTTCATTGTCTTCTATAATTTAATCATTTGCAAATATCCTCAGGATTTCAATAGATGTCCTAGAAATGTACTTAATACAATTCAGGGGCTCTTATGGGTACTTCCCCTCCTATGCTTCTTCTTCTTCTTCTTCTTCTTCTTCTTCTTCTTCTTCTTCTTCTTCTTCTTCTTCTTCTTCTTCTTCAACATTCTCTGTCCTTTTGGTTTAAGTCTTTATTGACATAATTCAGTTGAATGCTGTTTCATATGCTTCTACGGCAGACTGGCCATTGAGAGAGCCAGTTTGGTGTTGTGGTTAGGAGTGTAGACTTCTTCTAATCTGGTGTGCTAGGTTCGATTCTGCATTCCCCCACATGCAGCCAGCTGGGTGACCTTGGGCTCGCCATGGCAGTGATAAAACTCTTCTGACCAGGCAGTGATATCAGGGCTCTCTCAGCCTCACCCACCTCACAGGGTGTCTGTTGCGGGGAGAGGAAAGGGAAGGTGAATGGAAGCCACTTTGAGACCCCTTCTGGTAGAGAAAAGTGGAATATAAGAGCCAAATCTTCTTCTTCTTCTTGATGACCAAGATGAAGGCAGTTGTGGGCTAGAGAATGGGTTTGGGATGGGAGTTCAGTCCCCTTGTGTTTCTCCTAATGCCCACCCTTACCTAGAGTGTTGATGCCATTCAGGATGTTCTGCATGAAAGGACGTTGTTCAGCATAGTCTACTCACCCCACAAGCCTTAAGAGTCATCCCGTCTTTCATCTGATCACAGCCACAACAAGATCAAGGGATTTGTTTGTACCCGACAGACCAAAATGAGTTTCTTCCCTTTGAAACTGTACGCTGATTAAATTCCTTTCAAGACACATCAGTCATGCAAGATAAGTATCAGTCTCCCCCCCCCCCCCCCATGATGTCCTCTTGTGACATGGGATTAGCACTGTCAGAAGGAAGTGCTACTGCATCATTTACAGAATGAAAAAACAAATTGTGGGTTCAGGGAATGCCAAAATGCTGTAGAGCTGAATCTCAGCCTGCCCACGGGTTTCTAACTTCAATTTGTTAGACAACTTTGCAAAGTCCTTGCATGTCCTCCATGTTTCGCTGTCCTGTATTCCAGGGGTAGACAACCTGTGGTCCTCCAGATATTCATGGACTACAATTCCCATGAGGCCCTGCCAGCAAATGCTGGCAGGGGCTCATGGGAATTATAGTCCATGAACATCTGGAGGACCACAGGTTGACTACCCCTGCTGTATTCCATGATGGACGTCTGTTGGGTGGGAATGTTCTAAGCACTAGTCAGTTTCATTTTCCCCCTCAATATTTGTTTCCTGGTTTTTGCAAGGGGAGAAACCTGTGACACTCGGCCAATAGGCGATATAAAGTATCAGGCGATATAAAGTATCCATGAAGACACAACATCCCTGCAAAAGACGGTTTCTGGATACATTGGAGGGGAGGATCTTTAGCCGTGCTAAAAGGAAGGCTCTTCTTAGAGAGCAATCATCTAATATTCTCAAAAATGTAGGAAAAGATCTATGCTCAGGGACCACAAATAAAACACTGCCACTCTTAGCCATTACACCAAACTTCGTTGTCGTCCCCCCCCCCCCCCCTTCAGCTTTTGAATCCCATTTTCAGAAGCTCAACTGTGCAGATTCACAAGTCTGGCATAGCAACAGATCAGAGAGAGATTAATGGGTTTTTGGCAAACCAATTTGTACTCGTCAGAAGTTGTGCCAGAACTCCGGGTGAATCATTTATCTCAAAACGTAAACATCCATAAGATAAAATTCACTTGGGGAGTCCTATCTGTGCTTAGACAATCAAAAGGACTGTGAACAATCTTCAAGTTTTTAAAAGTCTGCCATGGAGAGGATGGAGCAGAGCTGTTCTCTCTTGTCCCGGAGGGATGGACCAGAACGAATGGGATGAAATTAATGCAAATGAAATCCTGTCTCAACATCCAGAACAGTCAGAGCGGTTCCTCAGTGGAACAGGCTTCCTCGGGAGGTGGTGGGTTCTCCATCTTTGGAGAATTTTAGACAGAGGCTGGAGAGCCATCTGACAGAGAAGCTGATTCTATGAATGCTCAAAGGGGTGATAGGTGACAGTGGATGAGCTATAGGGTTGGGAATGTCCTGCATAGTGCAGCGCTTTGGACTAGATGACCCAGGAGGTCCCTTCCAACTCTTTGATTCTAACTCAAGGTCATCAAACTGTGGCTCTCCAGATATCCATGGGCTACAATTACTGTGAACCCTCAAGATGCCTGTAGTCCATAGACATCTGAAAATCTGTCCACCTCTGCTGTAGAGCAATGGTAAAGCAACCGGCTTTATATGTAAAATCTTCAGAAGGACAAGATATGTATGCATACTTAAAATAAAATCAGAGTCCAGTAGCACCTTTAAAACCAACAAAGATTTATTCCGGGTGTAATCTTTCAAGTGCAAGCACTCTTCATCAGACCTTTTGTCAATAGGCAATATAACTTTGATCTTCAAGGAAGAGAAAGAGCAAGTAACATATTCCCTTATAGATTCAAGTGGGTAGCCGTGCTGGTCTGTCTGAAGCAGCACAACAAAATCAGACTCCATATTCTCTTACAGACAAATTTCACATGTAAACATGAGTGTTCATGGAGTGTTCCTTGTGTGTACTTTACAGGTGTTCCATCAATGAAGGAGTAAATGGCTTTCTAGAACAATCTATATCAGGGGTGGCCAAGTTGTGGCTCTCCAGATGTCCATGGACTACAATTACCTTGAGCTCCTGCCAGCCTGGGCTAAATGGTGATCAGCATTTCCCTGGGCATCCAAGAAAGGACCACAAGAGCCAAGCACTGACACAATCCATTCTGCCCACCCACTCACAATCTGCCTAAGTTCACAGAACCAGCATTTTTGATTGATGACTATTTAGCCTCTGTTTAAAAACTTCCAAAGAAGAAGAAACCACCACCTCCCGAGGAAGCCTATCCCACTGAGCCTATCCTAACTCTGTTAGGAATTTCTTCCAAATGTTGACCGAAAAATTCTTTTGAATTAATTTCAACCCATTAGTTCTGACCCTCTGGGGCAACAGAAAGCAACTCTACTCCATCCTTTATATGGAAGCCATTCAAGTACTTGAAGATGCTTATCATATGTTAAGTGTGGCATAGTCTGTCTAATGACCCATGGCTCCCTTCCTTAGTCTAGGCTTATGCTAATGCTGGACACTCTCTACCAAGCTTGGCCAGACTCCCCCTTCTCTCTAGGTTGACCCAAGTCACAGAATCGATATGACGGCTGCAGACTGAGACAAGTCCTGCTTTCTTTCTCTCTCCCCTCCCCCCATAGTATTGCTGATCAGGTGGCGACCGGCAGAATCATAGAATCATAGAATCATAGAGTTGGAAGAGACCTCCTGGGTCATCTAGTCCAACCATGCAGAACACCCACAAACCTATCGCTCATCCACTGTCACGTGCCACCCCCTTGAACCTTCACACAATCAGCCTCTCCGTCAGATGGTTATCCAGCCTCTGTCTAAAAATCTCCAAAGATGGAGAACCCACCACCTCCCGAGGAAGCCTGTTCCACTGAGAATCCACTCTGTCAGGAACTTCTTCAGGATGTGTAGACGGAATTTCTTTTAAATTTATTTCATCCCATTGGTTCTGGTCCATCACTCGGGGGCACGTTTGCCTAGAGGCTTCTAGGTGACTTCTTTAGTCTACACCAGGGGTAGTCGACCTGTGGTCCTCCAGATGTCCATGGACTACAATCCCCATGAGCCCCTGCCAGCGTTTGCTGGCAGGGGCTCATGGGAATTGTAGTCCATGGACATCTGGAGGACCACAGGTTGACTACCCCTCGTCTACACAACTCTGACCCATCCTAAGCCAATCAGCCTGGGGAAATCTTTCCCCCACCCCCCAAAGATCCAATCTATAGAAATTCCCAGACACTAACTGAAACATGATGGTTTCCTTTCTTTAAGGACATCATCACCCATCTCCTTACCCAGCCAGGCCATTTCCCAACGTCTCACTCCTGGAAAATCCCATCATGCTCCCATCACATCCTCATCATTTGTCAAGCGCAACCCAGTCCTCTCAGGAAAGGTACATAAACCCTTGCTTTGCCTCACCAAAGTATGCTTATGATCCAGGATCCATTCAGATTGCTCTTCACACTGCTGGCTGTCTGTGTCGTCTCTCTGCCTCTCTGCTCTCCAGCTCTGCAGCTCTTTTACCTCTTGAACTCCCTATCCGAAAGTCTGTTAGTGTGTCTGATATATGTTTGTTTATTATTTATTATTTTCTTATAAATAAAGATTGCTTATTATTTTATGATGATCTGTTATCTGCCTTGAGTTCTTTAGGGCAGGGGTAGTCAACCTGTGGTCCTCCAGATGTTCATGAACTACAATTCCCATGAGCCCCTGCCAGCGTTTGCTGGCAGGGGCTCATGAGAATTGTAGTCCATGGACATCTGGAGGACCACAGGTTGACTACCCCTGCTTTAGGGTTCAATAGCCTCGTAAAACATAGGCATTCAAACCTTTCGCTACATTACCAACCTCTTGCAAGCCATTCCCCACTCTACATGTGTCCTTGACACATGTCATTTTGGTTGACACATATCACCTCTAAGTCATCTTCTCTCCGGAATAAACAGATCAAGCTCCCTCAGCGTTTCCTCATATGACTTGGCCTCCAAAACCCTCACCATCTTTGTTGTCATCATGCAGTTTGTTTATATGCTTTTTCAATCGGGGTTCCCAGTATTCAACAGTTCTGGGTACTGCAATTCTGAAGCATAACCAGAGCAGAGTAAAGCATGACCATCATCTGCAAATACATAGATATGTTCTTCTGACATATTTAAAATAATAACTATGTTCTTTTAGCTTATGACAAATATGAAAATAAAACTGAGGTTTGCCAATATATTTCCCATATAGACAACTTGGTGTAGTGGTTAGGAGTGCGGACTTCTAATCTGGTGAGCTGGGTTTCCGTGCTCCCTACATGCAACCAGCTGGGTGACCTTGGGCTCACCACAGCACCGATAAAGCTATTCTGACCGAGCAGTGATATCAGGGCTCTCTCAGCCTCACCCACCTCACAGGGTGTCTGTTGTGGGGAGAGGAAAGGGAAGGTGATTGTAAGCCGCTTTGAGCCTCCTTCGGATAGAGAAAAGCGGCATATAAGAACCAACTCTTCTTCTTCAGGAATATCAGGGTTCTCTCAGCCTCACCTCCCTCACAGGGGGTCTGTTGTAGTCTTCAAGCAGTGGCTGGACAGATACTTCTCCTGGATACTTGAGGCTGATCCTGCATTGAGCAGGGGGGTAGACTTTATGGATTCAGTTAACTCTTCCAATTCTGTGTTTCCAAACAAAGGTTTAACAGAGGTTAGCCCAGAAAATGAACAGGAGGGTGATATGTCTGGGAACCATGGACAGTAAGGAAAGATCTAGAGGGTGGACCTGATTAGTCTGGTTAAAAGAATCTTAAGGACAACAGGTCCTTGGATAGAAATGTGCTGTGATTGTTTGGTTTATTATCTTGCATGTTTCCAGGATGTTCTAGAAAAGCCTGCATTCTGGTATTTCTACTTATTTCACAAATCTGAGAATGACAAATGCAACAACCTGAGAAAACGATATATTTTCCTTCCTTCCTTCCTTCCTTCCTTCCTTCCTTCCTTCCTTCCTTCCTTCCTTCCTTCCTTCCTTCCTTCCTTCCTTCCTTCCTTCCTTCCCTCCCTCCCCACCCCACACCTCGCTTTTTGTGCAGATCCATGATAATTTTTTTGAGAACCATTCCTATATTTGGGCTGCCAGTCCATAGGTGTGAACGTGAGATATATTTCAGAAATGCTACCGAATTTTGCAACCCACCATTTTGCCATGAAGACCCCTTGGTGTAAGAGCAGCAATGGCTGCTTTGAGATTCCTTTGGATGGTAAAAGGTGGGGTACAAAAAAAAAACAAAAAAAAACAGTTCTTTCGTCTTCTTCGTCTTCTTCTTCTTCTTCTTCTTCTTCTTTCATGTTCATGTCTTACATGGATTTTGGATCTGTACCATTGTGAGTTTCCTTGAAAAGTATTTCCAGGTTAAACATGCCCAATTTAAAACAAAATAACCACATCTGTGTCTCTCTGTGTTAGTGTACACCAGGGGTAGTCAACCTGTGGTCCTCCAGATGTTCATGAACTACAATTCCAGATGTTCATGGAACTGTAGTCCATGAATGTCTGGAGCACCACACGTTGACTACCCCTGGTGTACACAACATATGTTCTTGAAAATCTCGAAAATGCTATCAAATGGTGTAAGAAATCTGTGCAAAGGGAATGATCACTTGGACTCTTGGGTGGGAAAGAGATGGCGTTCAGTTATTTCAAAGTAAAACAAATGCCGTCAGAATTCCCACGACGATAACTGCTGGGAGGGAATAAACAAGCATTTTATTTATTCATTCATTTATTTATTTTGCAGCAGAATGAATATGAAAAGATCAAAGTGTTGGAAATTACAAGAGTCATTTTGTGGCGCTGACGCGACACGAACCCTTTTGGTGTAGGCTCGTCACTTATTAAAACAATGTTGAGGTCGCAGAGAAACTCGTTTGAGCCGCTTGGGTGTTAAAGCCTCTGGCACTTAGGGGTGGGGACAAAGACGCTGAGGGGTCATCAGGGGTTACAGACACAATGGTATATAAACGCTTCCTGGGCTCTGATCTTCCAACAGCTTCGTCAGTCGCTTCTTCCTTCTCTTGACTTCTCGTCTTTGCAGACTTCGGTAAGTCATAGAATCATAGAATCATAGAATCATAGAGTTGGAAGGGGCCGTACAGGCCATCTAGTCCAACCCCCTGCTCAACGCAGGATCAGCCCTAAGCATCCTAAAGCATCCAAGAAAAGTGGGTATCCAACCTTTGCTTGAGGACTGCCAGTGACTTTTTCAAGAATGATGCCAGTCCAGTGGGATTCAGGGTGACTTATAATTGGTGCCAAGTGTCTTTCTCTTATCTCTTGCACTTGGAGAGTCAATAATGTAATGTCCATTTGCTAGGTAATGCAGTCTAATTGGGTATCCATCATGGTGGATCCAGTCATCCTTCTTGGGTGCTTCTTCCAACTCAAAGGGCTCTTTCTCCAACTGAGAAGGAACCTGAGTTGGGGGAAGTCTTCTTAAACTAGAAGAGGCTTCAGCTTTTGGTCAGCAGAGCAGTAGGGCAGAGAAAGGATCATCCCCACTGATTCTTCTCCTAATGCATGGTTATTTTCTACTTTTTTGACCTAATAATAACCAACTCCTTTTATATGCTTCTCTTTGCCTCTTAAGATGCTCAGATCTCCTTTGGTTGGTTCTTCAGGATGCCATGGGACTCAGTTCTCACATTTCCTTGCTAACTATTTCATTGTCTGAATGCAAATTTCCTGCCATTTTAAAGCAGTCTTAGCTACACCGAGTTACCTGTGCATCATGACTCTAATTAGTACTTCCGGGGCAACTTCTCCCTCACCGTCTCTCAACCCATCTGTAATAGCTGAGTAAGATTTCTTTCAATATCCCTGAAGAAGGGTGGGTGAACCCAAAAGCTTATACTCAGAATTTAATGTGTGTTGAGAAAAGGTTCTTCTTTGTTTGATGATCCCAGGAAGGTTCGTTTTGGTAGGCCATCATGATGGCTCTCAGATCCCCTTAACAATTTTACAAATGGGGCCTGATGGGACAAGTTCTCCTCTGAAAGACAATCTCGGTGGGTGAGAAGACAGGCCTCTGGCTGGGATTAATCTTTGGGCAACTACCTTGAGTGATCATTTTATAGAGGTGCTAAATGAATCAACTTACTCTTAAACATTCATAGAATCATAGAACTGGGAGGGGCCATAAGGTAAAGGTAAAGGTATCCCCTGTGCAAGCACTGGGTCATGTCTGACCCTTGGGGTGACGCCTTCTAGCGTTTTCATGGCAGACTCAATACGGAGTGGTTTGCTAGTGCCTTCCCCAGTCATTACCGTTTACCCCCCCCCCCCCCAGCAAGCTGGGTACTCATTTTACCGACCTCGGAATGATGGAAGGCTGAGTCAACCTTGAGCCGGCTGCTGGGATCGAACTCCCAGCCTCCTGGGCAGAGCTTCAGACTGCATGTCTGCTGCCCTACCACCCTGCGCCACAAGAGGCTCTTGGCAGGGGCCATACAGCCCATCAATTCCAACCCCCTGCTCAATGCAGGATCAGCCTAAAACATCCAAGGTTGCTGCTTGAAGACTGCCAGTGATGGAATCTTCCTCCTGAAGCTTTCAATACCACTACTGAATTACTCTTTCTGCAAATACCCCCCCCCCAATATCTAACTGGTACCACTCTACACATGGTTTAAACCCATTCCTCTCCTCGGCTGCCAACAAGAACCTTTCCCTGTGCAAGGGACAACCTTTCAGATACTTCAAGAGAGCCATCATTTCTCCTCTTGACTTCCTCTTCTCAAGGCTGAACATCCCCAAATCCCTCAGTCTTTGCTCACACGGACTGATCCCCGGGCCCAGGATCATTCTTGCCCCTTGCCTCTGTCCTTTTGAAGCTCACTTGGTTTGCAAAGCTGAAGACTGTCCAATGCCCATACTCTTGTCTGCAGATTTCCTAGAAATACAATTGATCTCCAGCCAGCATGTTTAGGCTCCCTCAGACAAAATTGAGTGGATTTTATTGCATGATCCCTGTGCTGAGCTCCCTCCCTTTCCAAACTCTGTCATTTGTAGGTTCCACCCTCTGAGAATGTCCCAATCTGGAAATGTGCTCATTGTTTCCTTCAAATACCATTGAGGAGTCACTCAAAGAACAGTGCGGTTTATTATGGTTAGACAAACAGGCTGCTGTTCAGTATACCATCCTTGAACCCACAAACTGGGTACCCCCAAACGTCTTCCCAATTCCAGCTCAAGTTCGACCCAGATGAAACCCACAATAGAGTAGAGTGGAACAGATGAAAAATTCTGTCTTTCAAGGAAGGTGAGCAGGAAATCCAAGGATTTTCCGGAAGCCAGATAAGAGACTTCCATAAGTTGTTTGCTATAGCCTTTATTATGACCCCTACTGTTCCTTGGAGGAATTACTACCCAAAACGTATGGGGTGTCCCATCCAAATACAACCTGGGATTGGCCCTGCTTAGCTACTGAGATCTGACTGTACTGGGCTTGGGTGGACTATCCTGGTTACAGCTAAAAATCCATGGTCAATCAAAAGTCAAGAAACGTGAAGTTTTCTTTGAGAGGGAAACTGACATTATGCAAAGCTGATTGGGGGCCATTAAGGATGGGAAAAGAAGATTAATGAGCTGCCGTCTCCTTACATTTCATTTCAGGTTCCTCTCCATCACACCATGCCTGGTTACTGCGGTCCACAGTTTGCCGTCCCATCCGTTGCCTCCACCCCAAGAGTCGGATTTGGCTCTGCCGGGGTCGGCTATGGAGCTCTTGGATGTGGATATGGGGGTCTCGGCTATGGATATGGGAGTCTC
This sequence comes from Paroedura picta, assembly GCF_049243985.1. Lineage (NCBI taxonomy): Eukaryota > Metazoa > Chordata > Lepidosauria > Squamata > Gekkonidae > Paroedura > Paroedura picta. Next base: position 7,719,424 of record NC_135369.1, read on the forward strand.
GGCTATGGATACGGGGGTCTCGGCTTGGCCCACGGAGGTCTAGGCTATGGTCTGGGCACCTGGAATGCTCCTGCCGTCGCTGAAACTTCCGGCAGCCTGGGCACCCTGGCTGGCGTCAACCCTTCCTGCATCAACCAGATCCCACCAGCAGAGGTCGTGATCCAGCCACCCGCCACCGTCTTGACCCTGCCCGGGCCCATCCTCTCTGCCACCGGGGAACCCGTGTCCGTGGGAGGCAATGCTCCCTGTGCCATTACCGGCACTGGGGTGGCAGGAGCAGGCTTCTATGGGGGGCTGGGAGGCCAGTACGGAGGCTGGGGCTGGGGCTCTCGCCTAGGCCTGAGGAGGGGTTCCTTGGTCGGGAGGAAGTCTCTCCTGGGACGTCGTGGCAGCATCTGTGCCTACCCCTGTTGAGCCTGAACAGAATCTATGCACGGTCCCGGTAATGATCAGGAACAGGACGTTGAGACCCATCCACGAGTTTGAAAAGCCAAGCTTGCGGATACCTCCTTGAACTGAAGAACTTTTGCAAGAACTCTCAGTCTTTTCTTCTGAAAACTGCATGTCTGTGAAGAATGCCGATCCGCTTCGGCTTCTTTGTATCCCTCCTTTTGCCGGACAGTTTCTCTTGGCTGTTTTCCCATTAAAGCTCTGTCTGCACTCCAGCTTTTGTGTCTTGGTTTTGCTTGTTGAATGTTTCTCCAGAATTCCCTTGGTCTTCTAGAAGAGAGGTAGTCAACCTGTGGTCCTCCAGATGTCTGTGTTCAATTCTGGGAACCCCGACTGAAGAAGCATATAAACAAACTGCATGATGGTAACAAAGATGGTGAAGGGTTTGGAGGCCAAGTCATATGAGGAAACGCTGAGGGAGCTTGATCTGTTTATCCTGGAGAGAAGATGACTTAGAGGTGATTGTTGTTGTTAGGTGCGAAGTCGTGTCCGACCTATCGCGTCCCCATGGACAATGATCCTCCAGGCCTTCCTGTCCTCTACCATTCCCTGGAGTCCATTTAAGTTTGCACCTACTGCTTCAGTGACTCCATCCAGCTTCCTCATTCTCTGTCATCCTCTTCTTCTTTGGCCCTCGATCGCTCCCAGCATTAGGCTCTTCTCTAGGGAGTCCTTCCTTCTCATGAGGTGGCCAAAGTATTGGAGTTTCATCTTCAGGATCCGGCCTTCTAAGGAGCAGTCAGGGCTGATCTCCTCTAGGACTGGCCGGTTTGTTCGCCTTGCAGTCCAAGGGACTCGCAAGAGTCTTCTCCAGCACCAGAGTTCAAAAGCCTCAGTTCTTTGATGCTCGGCCTTCCTTATGGTCCAACTTTCGCAGCCATAGAGGTGATATGTGTCAACCAAAATGTAGCAAAAGGTTCAAATGCCTATGTTTTATGAGGCTATTGAACCCTAAAGCAGGGGTTGTCAACCTGTGGTTCTCCAGATGTTCATGTACTACAATTCCCATGAGCCCCTGCCAGCAAATGCACCACAGGTTGACTACCCGTGCTCTAGAAGATCCTCCAGTGATTTGGCCTTGAAGAGACCTTTAACTCAGGGAAGGGGATGAAGGGTGGGCCATAACTATGAGGGATGACTGTAGGATCCTTGGTAACATCAGAAAGGATACCTGTGGCTTGACGTATTTGCTGATGAGCCAGAAAATGTCTTCCCTCACCTTGCTGCCCATGGTGCATAGAGGAAGCTATTATGACAGGCATCTGGCCTGTTCCTGATGTAGGCCTGCAGTTGCAAAATCCTAGATGTCAGCATTTCTACATGAGATCATTGAATTCCTGTCAAGTAAAGGTAAAGGCATCCCCTGTGCAAGCACTGGGTCATGTCTGACCCTTGGGGTGACGCCCTCTAGCGTTTTCATGGCAGACTCAATATGGGGTGGTTTGCCAGTGCCTTCCCCAGTCATGACCGTTTACCCCCCAGCAAGCTGGGTCCTCATTTTACCGATCTCGGAAGGATGGAAGGCTGAGTCAACCTTGAGCCGGCTGCTGGGATCGAACTCCCAGCCTCATGGGCAGAGCTTTCAGACTGCATGCCTGCTGCCTTACCACTCTGCGCCACAAGAGGCTCCTTTCCTGTCAAGTAGTGCACCTCAATAATGTTCCTCGTTTGTTTTGCATACAGCCCATAGGGGATGCTACTAATGAATTGTACCCGTGATTAACATACACTTATGCCATTCATTTTATCACCATACAGTTCTTAATACTGAATAAATTGGGGGAGGGAATATACCCCGAGTTCTTCTGCATCAAGAAAGGACAGGGTTTTTTCAAACCCTGGGGTTTCTTGACAGCCCTGGAAGGAAACAAGTATAAGCTGGATTGCTGTGGCCCTGAGAACATGACAACAACTTTCGTCTGCTTGGATGGGAATTAATGTATTATATGTATACTAGATTTAAAGCCCATTTTATGTTAGAATAAAATGGGCGCTAGCTGCTGTCCCTGGGGACGGCGCTTGGTGGCTGGCAAGGGCGGGAGAAACTGTTTTGGGCCCCCCTCCCGATGGGGAAAGGCTCTGCGAGGCACCCAGCGCCGTCCCCAGGCCTGCAGAAGTGGTCTCCCCCACCCCCCGCAATATATAAAATACAGGAAAATTCCATGTAAAATGAATCTTAAAACAGCATATACCCCTCTAGGAGGATATTCCTCCATGGCCCAGGGTGAAGGGAAATCTTTTAATATGTTCGGAGAGCCAAGGGTTGATATCTTTGTATTATAAAGCCTGGAGATAAACATTTTTTTGTGGGCGTGCAGAGGCAAAGAAGGAGAAGCCACAACTCTCTCCAAATCTGCAGTTTGTCTGGAGCACAGTTCTGTGTAATGTTCACAGTAAACAGCTCCTTTTCAGATCTGCCTCTTTGAGCCTTTGTGCCCCTGATCGATTGTGTTACCCAAATTGCTGGGGATAGCAAGAGGCTGGGTAACACAGGATCTTTACTACCAATTTTTACGGGGTCCTTTCCCTGGAAGAAACCCTTTTTAAATGAAGAAGACAAAAGCTTACACTCATGGGATTTATTTGGGGAAAATATTGGGATACACTCAAAACACACACAGAGGAAAAACATACATACACTAAGTTCTACAGGGGGACAAGTTACACTAAGTTCTACAGGGGACAAGTTCACTAAGTTCTACAGGGGGACAAGTTCAAGATACTGCACCTTTCTTGGATCCAAGCAGCCCAGACACAGGGTTGACAACATCAGGGGATGGACAGGATGCCGGGTGTGGACAACAACACACACACACACACACAGGGTGTGCGCAAGGCTTGATATAGTGTTTGAAATTCCCGGGCCAGCCCCAGAGACTGCCCACTGGGAGGTCCATGATTGATGATTGGTCTCTGATATTATGAGTACCTGATAGGTGAGTTTGAACTGTGATGTCACTAGAGTGGGAGGTGTGGAGTAATCTCATCGAGTAGAACAATACCTTGGCTAGGTGTAATGTGTGGCTAATGGCCTTGTCTTTGTTTTATCAGGAAGGACTGGGGGAAGACATTTGGGGATAAGAGATGGTGCTAGACAGAAATTACACTGGGCAAGAGAGACAAAAGAAGTTGCAGTTAGTACCTTGAAGGGATATTCCTTTCCTGTAGATAGTCTAATGGTCTTTGGCTGGGGGGGGGGGGGTGATTTAGATAACGTGCACATTTAGCTCAGTCAGTTGGGCAAGGAGGAAATGTAAGAAATCTAGTGAAGCCCAAACAAGATGAGCCTTAGCCTGGCTTCCTAGGTTTCTTAAGGGGCCCTACTGACTCCACAGTCAGTCTCTGCCAGGCTGGTTTCTGTGTGTGCCAACCTGCTCAGAGTCCAGTCATGGGCTTCTGTGCATGAAGGTATCTCTGTGTGAGGCACCCTTCCATTATGGGCTACCTCTCGGGTAACAATTGGAAAAGTTTTTTTTAACATCAACTTTCTCCCTCCAAAACCCATTCCTGATCGATTTGCCTCAGAGCTCTTGCAAGAAGATAACATTGTGGTCAGTCTTACCGAGCCTTCTTAAAATGTGTGCCCCTCCCCTCCAGGCACCCCCCACTGGGCAGTCTCCTGTGTAAACCTCAATGAGATGAGTGGGGGCTGGGCACAGAGATGGCCGACTGTGCTGCAGTCTGGGTTTTGTTTTTTAAAAAACGGGGGGGGGGGTTAAAAAAGAAGTCTTTTTTTATAGGCTAATTTACCTGAGCCGCCCTGCGCTGTCCCTGGGCGCCCAGAAGCCGTTCTCCCCTCCCACCCCCCCAGCGGCAAAGGCTTCTGCGGGCCCGGGGACGGGGCTGGGAGGCTGGGGGAGGTTGGGGGAAGGCACAGGGAGCCGCAGGCCTACCTTCCCTCTTGGCGGCCAGCAGAGCAATGGCCGCCGTGCAGGAAAGGGTAGCCCTCGTCGGGGATGGGGCAGGTTGGGAGGCGCTTCGCGCCTCCCTATTGGCTGTAGTCCAGGCAAACAGCTAATCAGCGGCTGCTGATTGACAGGTTGGGGCTGGACTGACAAGCGGAGGGCCCAATCGGGAGGCGCAAAGCCTCCCGATTGGGCCCTCCGCTTGTCAGTCCAGGGGAAGGGGCCTATCGGCACCCTTCCTCATCCCGGACAGGGCCCGCCCTCGGGGCCCTTACTGTTTTATTTCTTCTGCTCCGCTAGGAGCGGTTAAAGATATTCTAAACATTTATCAGATGATATGACCATATATGGTTGTGCTGACCCACCCACCCTTCTCCAAAGAGCCAATGATGGGCCTGGATTGGTTAGGAAGGGGAGGAGCCCCAGGTGGGTGTCCTTCCAAACCATATTCTGGACAATTGTACCACCTCTGGGGTTTCTCAAAGAAGTGTTTGGGGGTTTCTCAATGGCAAAAAAAAAATTGAGAAAGGCTGGTTTAAAGGGTAAGTGTCCACCTGTTTTGCCCTTTGGGGAATTGGAATTTGTAACTAGCATCCAGCAGTGTTAATGTGACTTTAGGGGTGTTCAATTTCTATACTGACATTGTTTTTATGCAAAGAAGAACTGAGACAGTGTACTTACAAAAAAAATTAAACATTAAAACTTAAGCCATGCTTTCTCAACCATAAATGGTCACGTCGCCACAAATGGGTTTCCCAAATGGGCGGAAGTGAATTAAGTTTATCCTTAACACTATTTCACTCCCTTATATATTTGGGAAACAGCCTCCTGGGAGGAGACTGTCTGGGGCCCTGCCTGTACAGGTCCACCTGGATTGGCCCTCCCCCTCCAGCTCCCACCCTCCCTCTTTACTTGCTAGAAGCCTTGTGGCTGCAGCCTCCATTGTCGCCCACAAGGAGAGAGGCAGCAACAGGGCTCTGTACCCTTTCAATTTTATCTACGTCCTTCTTGAAGTGAGGCCTCCAGAACTCCACACAGTACTCCAGGTGTGGTCTGACCAGTGCCGTATACAATGGGACTATGACATCTTGTGATTTTGATGTGATGCCTCTGTTGATACAGCCCAAAATGGCATTTGCCTTTTTTACCGCTGCATCACACTGCCTGCTCGTGTTTAGTATACAATCCACAAGTACCCCAAGGTCTCGTTCACACACAGTGTTACCTAGAAGCGTATCCCCCATCCAGTAGGCATGCTTTTCATTTTTCTGACCCAGATGCAGAACTTTACACTTATCTTTATTAAATTGCATCTTGTTCTCATTTGCCCATTTTTCCATTGTGTTCTGATCTCGTTGATCTCTGTCTCTATCTTCCGGAGTATTTGTTGGTCCTCCCAATTTGGTGTCATCTGCAAACTTGATTAGTCCCTCCACCCCCTCATCTAGATCATTAATAAATATGTTAAAAAGTACCGGGCCGAGCACCGAGCCCGGAGGTACCCCGCTACTCACCTCCCTCCAGTCTGATGAAACACCATTGACAACAACTCTTTGAGTGCGGTTCTCTAACCAATTCCTAACTATCTGAAAAATTATATATATAAATTTGTTAAACATTTATCAGGTGATATGTCCATATATGGTCATGTCAACACACCCACCACTCCCGAAAAACCCATGATGAAACTGGAGGGGGTGGGAAAGGGAGGGGGCACAAGTGGGCATTTAAACAGCTAGGCTTCCCAACCATATTCTGCATAATCACATCACTTATGTGATTTCTTGAAGCTCGAAGAATATTCCAGGGGAGAGCCAGCTTGATGTAGTGCTTAGGAGTGTGGACAGCTCATATTTCATCTGATCTCCAAACTACAGAGATCAGTTCTTATATTGTATCAGGATGTGCAAAATCTTTAGAGTGCATGATTCAAAGTGGAAGAATATCCCAGAGGGGCATTGGCGGAGATACATAGCATGTTCAGGTTAGGAACTTTATGAGCTTTATCCCCTCCTATGTCCTGCTTGGCTCAGTGGGAGACTTCCTGCGTCTATGAACACACTTCCTTGCTATTTCTCTCATGAACAGTTAGTCAGTTAGATTCTTAGGACTCTCCTCCCCTCTCTTCTTTACAAAGTCATCTATCTTCTCTATTTACTCTTTCAGCAGCTGGTGTGTCTTCCTTTGAATATTTAAGCTCTTCCAGCTCATATATCTCTGGAAGTCTTCCCAGAGAGAAGTAGATGGATCTCAGGTCCTAGGGTGACCCACCTGTCCACCAGCCGTGGTGACCCACCTGTCCACCAGCCAAAGGCCATGAAAAGATTTCTCTTTTTGAAGACATAAGCAAACTGAAGCTGAAACTAGAACCATAGAATCCTTGGCGAAGTCCACTGTCCTGCTCAATGCAAAGATATGTCCAGATATGTCCAGCTGCTGCTTGAAGATGGCCAGTGAGGGGGAGATCACCACCTCATGAGGCCGTCGATTCCACTGCTGAACTGATCAAACTGTGAAATTGTTTTCCTGATATCTATCAAATATCATTCTACATGTAGTTTAAAGCCATTAATGAGGGTCCTGTCCTCTGCTGCCCACAGGAACCTTTCCCTGCCCTCGTCTAAGTGACAAGCTTTCAAAAAGTGAAAAAGCTTTCCCCTCTCAGCCTCCTCGTTCCCAGGCTGAACATTCCCAAGTCCCTCTGCCTTTCCTCACAGCTTTTGGTCCCCAGGCCCTGGATCCTCCTCATCTCTCTCAATTTTGTCCACATCCTTTCTGAAGTGAGGCCTCCAGAACTGCACACAGGGCTCCAGGACTAGGACACCTTGTGGTTTTGATGGGATGCCTCTGTTGATGCAGCCCAAGACTGTATTTGCCTTCTTTACCGCAGAATCACATTGCTTTAGGATGCTTAGGGCTGATCCTGTGTTGAGCAGGGGGTTGGACTAGATGGCCTGTGTGGCCCCTTCCAACTCTATGATTCTGTGCTTCTGTGCTTCTGTGAAACTGTGATTCTGTGATTCTGTGATTCTGCTCATATTCAATTTATGGTCCATAGGTACCCCAATATTATGGTCCATAGGTACCCCAATAGGTCCTCTCTCCTATCCTATTCAACATCTTCATGCCCCCTCTTGCACAACTGGTATGGAAGTTTGGGCTGGGTTGCCATCAATATGCAGATGACACCCAGCTCTTCCTCCTGATGGATGGCCGCCCTGACTCTCCCCCAGAAGCATTAGCCAGCTGCCTGGAAGCAGTGACGAGATGGCTCAAGCAGAGTCGTCTGAAGCTCAATCTTTCAAAGACGGAGGTCCTGTGGCTGGGTAGGAAGGGCCCATGAGAGGAAGCGCGTCTGCCTGCCCTGGATGGTGTGCAGCTCTCTATGGCTCACTCCGCCAGGAACCTAGGTGTGATTCTGGACACTTCCCTCACAATGGAAGCCCAGATCACAAAGGTCGCGCCTGGCATTCTACCACCTCCGCCAAGCCAAGCTACTAGCGCCCTACCTGGCCCCGGAACACCTGGCCACAGTGATCCATGCCACGGTCACCTCTAGACTGGACTTTTGTAACTCGCTCTACTCAGGCCTGCCCTTAGCCTTGAACCCGAAGCTACAGCTGGTTCAAAATGCAGCAGCCAGGATCCTCACAGCAACACCGTGGAGGTCCCACATCCGGCCTATTCTCCACCAACTGCAGTGGTTGCCAGTTGAATTCCGGATCAGACTAAAGGTTCTGGTAATTACCTTCAAGGCCATATGCAGTCAGGAATTATCAGGACTATGTATGGCCACTTGTCACTCAGCTGGATGCATGTGGGGGAGGATTGGGGAATGAAACCCAGCTTCCAGCTTGGAAGCTTCCTCTCTTACCCACTCCACCAAACAGGAGGAGGTCTGAGGCTGGAGTAAGCTCCGAGAATTCACCCCTTTTCCGAAGGGCAATAACCCCATGAAATCACTGCTGTATTTGTAGACCTGCCGAGGACCGAGCTTGAGATTTGAGGCAAGATTGTAGCTGACAACGTCATTAACCAATGTGCAGCTAGATGCCACCGGCCAGATCCAATCAGTTTAGACTGAAACTCACCAATAGCATGCACTGGTGGGCTGAGCCAAAGTTTGCTTGTGTACATAAGTTGCGTTTAGTTATGAGTCTTTTGGTTCTGTTATGGTTCTGTTTGGGTCCTTGTTCTACCATGCTGGGGCATCAATAAAGAGCTTAAAATGTTTCCAGTGCCCATGTCCTCCTCTGGATCCACAGATGTGACAAACACCAATCCCAGGTGAATGGAAGCCAATGGTTCCCTATTATCATGGCAATACCAGGAATAGCTTTTGGCGAAGTACACTAAGGCAGGATATAAGAGAAAGGCCAGAGAGCACCTTGGGAGCTCTCATGAAGCCCCATGACTCCATGAAGCCCTGGTTGGGAATTCCTGCCATAGAGTTTCCAAGGCAAGAGGGAGCAGAGGTGTTTTGACATTGCCTTCCTCTTCAGAACCACCCTGGAATTCCCTTGGGGTCCCCATCCAAGTCCTTACCAGTGCCAACCTAGTAGTTATTCCGGGCATCAATATATTCATAATTGATTCAGTGTAAGGGATAGAGTAGATAAAATGGAAAGGGTACAGAGTGTCAGGATTGTTAGAAAACCCTGTCATAAATTAGGCTGAGATTCTCCATGACAGTTAGATTGACCTTTGCAGCTTGGTGCCTGGGAGCTCCAGGTCCCTATATTATGCATGCTTGCTTAAAGTGAAACTATGTTTATGTAGCCATTATCTCTGGAAGCTATGAATGTTCTTTTCTTTGAAGCCTCTCGGCTGGGCCTGCTTCTGGTAACCATAACACCTTATCTGAGCCTGAAGACAGCCAAGGACATGTGAAAGTAACACTGTTTTTAATTGTATCTGTCTCCTCTTCCTTCCTCCCCTCCCTTGGGAACTTTCAAGTTTTGGGCGGGAGAACTGTATTGATAAGGAGAAGCAAATCTGTCCTCAGGCAGATTTGACTTCTCTAGTCTAGGTGTATGAAGTATTTCTCAATAAAACTTTCTATTTCAAAGAAGTTGGTTGTGAGTCCTTGCAACGTCTGACACAGAGGAGAGCGACGAAGATGATCTGGGGCCAAGGGACCAAGCCCTATGAAGATGTTCAGCCTGGAGAAAAGGAGGTTGAGGGGGGACATGATAGCTCTCTTTAAGTATTTGAAAGGTTGTCACTTGGAGGAGGGCAGGATGCTGTTCCCATTGGCTGCAGAGGAGAGGACACGCAGTAATGGGTTTAAACTTCAAGTACAACGATATAGGCTAGATATCAGGACAAACATTTTCACAGTCAGAGTAGTTCAGCAGTGGAATAGGCTGCCTAAGGAGGTGGTGAGCTCCCCCTCACTGACAGTCTTCAAGCAAAGGTTGGATACACACTTTTCTTGGATGCTTTAGGATGCTTAGGGCTAATCCTGCGTTGAGCAGGGGGTTGGACTAGATGGCCTGTATGGCCCCTTCCAACTCTATGATTCTATGATTCTATGATTCATAATTATTGACAACATAGCCTTACTAGAAATTAAGGCCGCTGTAGTTTAAATACAGCGGATTCTAGCCGGCCTACAGATTTGTGCGGGGTGGCTGTGCGGCTTGGATGATGTGGACAGGCTGGCCTGAGACCCTCCTCCGTCGGTTGTGGCCTCCTCCAGGTCTCCCCCTGGCATGGGACCTACCGCAGTTCTTGGAGGGTAGGGAGGAAATGCTGTTGGGTGTCGGCGTCATTGGGAATCAGTAGAGGGCGGCCACCGCATCTCCCCCAGCAGCCGTGGCCGGCAGAGGAGCTGCCGGTGCCGTTGCCGCTGCCGCAGCATTTGGAAGCGTCCCTGGCGGTGCAGGCGCGGCAGCTGGCAGGAGGTGCTCAATGCTTGGCCCCTGAGGCGGGCCGGGTGAAGGCGGCAGCACAACTGCAGCGGCTCGCGGCAGGACCACAGCCGTGATTGAAGCCGGCGGCAGCTCGGGAGATGTTTGCAGCGTAGATGCAGGCTCAGCCGTGGCCGTGGGTGCTTGCAAGCTGTGTGGGGCGGCCCCGAGACGGACTGTTCGCGTCTGGGGACGGCGCCGGCTCCTCGCCGCAGTGTTGACAGGCAGTAGGCTGCCGTCACGGGGGCTAGCAAGGGAATGGCGGCGGCCGGCCGGATGCGGCCAATGTGGGGGGCGGATCGGGAGGCGTGAAGCGCCTCCCGATTCGTCAGTCTGGCGGCCAGGGACCAATCGCAAGCTGCGCTCCACGAGGCTTGCGATTGGTCCCTGGCCGCCGGACTGACAATCTGGTTGATTGTCAGTTCGGGGGAAGGGTCCAATCCGGACTCTTCCTCATCACAGACAGGGGCCGCCCTTGGGGCCCTTACTGTTTTATTTATTCCTGATGATGATGATGTGCTAGTTTTGCGGATTTTTCTTAGAATGGGAGAAATATGTAAAAATGCAACTCTCCCCTTGTATCCTTTACACTCTTTATATTCCACAGAATGAGGAATATATAACACGGAATGAGGGAGGACGAAGAGCTGTCTAAGTTCTAGGGCTGCCGTATTGGGCATTTTTATGTACAATGTCCACAAATGACTGTGTCATTTCCCACAGCTGTTTTTTCGTTCTGCCCCAAAGAGAACAAGGTAGGAATTAGCTTGTGTCAAGATAGAAATCATACTGAAGCCATCCCTCATTGATTATGTCAATACATCTTTCCCTCAGTATAGTTATAGACCTCTCCAAGGCCTGCTTATCAGATGAATCACCCAATGGGAGAGCGGGCCATGGGTCTGTGGTTAATTAGTGCCCCTTTGAGGATCACACTCAGGACACAAATGTTGGAATGCAGAAGAAGCTTTAATGGGAACAGAAAGAAGCAAGATGTTTGAACAAGAAGCGGGGAATGAAGAAGACAAAGAATATCAACATTGTTAGACATTGCTTTCAGAAAACCAAGAGGCAATATTGCTCTTCATTGTTCATGCAAAAGTTCTTGGATTCATCTTCAAATTCGTGATCGTTGCCATGATGTCCTGCATAGAGTTTCCTCAAGTTCATTCACAGGGTTCAACAGATACTGGAACAACGTCCCAGAAGAGCCCTGTTGGCGATCAATGAACCCCTCCTCAGGCCTAGACGAGAGCCCCAGCCCCAGCCTCCGTAAAGGCCTCCCAGCCCCCCATAGAAGCCTGCTCCTGCCACCCCAGTGCCGCTAATGGCACAGGGAGCGTTGCCTCCCACGGACACGGGTTCCCCGGTGGCAGAGAGGATGGGTCCGGGCAGGGTCACGACACTGGGGGGTGGCTGGATCACGACCTCTGCTGGTGGGATCTGGTTGATGCAGGAAGGGATGACTCCAGCCAGGGTACCCAGGCTGCCGGAAGTTTCAGCGATGGCAGGAGCATTCCAGGTGCCCAGACCATAGCCTAGACCTCCGTGGGCCAAGCCGAGACCCCCGTATCCATAGCCGAGACTCCCATATCCGTAGCCGAGACCCCCGTATCCACATCCAAGAGCTCCATAGCCGAGCCCTGCCGATCCAAAGCCAACACGTGGGGTGGAGGCAACAGAGGGGACGGCAAACTGTGGACCGCAATAGCCAGGCATTGTTGAATGGAGATTTCTGAAATACAACATTAAGGAAAGAATAAAGGGAAGGCTGAGAAAACAATGGATTATGAAATGGAAAACTTGCCTATGGTAATGAGAATGTGACATTGTAATTAATGTTATTATTTTATTTTATTAGCAATCTTTAGATTTATTTCCACTCCCAAGAATGGCTCATGGTGGGTTACCCATTGGTCTGACTTGGGACTTGGGTCCCAGGTCACATAACTGAATCACCCATAAGATGTATTACCCTCATTTGGGCAAGTTGATGTTCCCCCTCCCCAATTGGCCAATGGTGGGGCTGGAGAGGGTGGGACAGGGAAGAGCCCTAGACATTTAAACCATTGACAGTTGAGACAACTCTGGTTTTTAAGGTAAATGACAGGGAGGCGTGGCCAGCTGGCATCATGGCTGAAAAGCTATTTCTCCCATACCTCCATGGTCAAAAGGTTGAAAAAGGCAGGCCCTAAAGTTCTGCACGGAGCCAAATAAAACAGTTTAAAAAATAACCAGTTTAGACCGCTTTATTATATTACAATCGTTGTTCTGCATTTAATATAGTCTGTTGAAAAACTATGTTGCAATCCTCTCTGCATGAAACAATTCATAGCCCTGCCCCCTGTAGTTTTGCCAACTCTGCTTTGTTCTCTAATGCGGCCACTCATCTGCATAACTAAAGATCTTCTCTGCATGGCTAATAGGTCATCTCAGGCAGTCAGGAGAGAAATGGTGAAAAGCATCTTTCAGAAACAACACTTAAAAGACCCTTAAGGTACTGAAGAGACAGTTCACCACGCAGATCAAAATTAGTTTTGCGGAGTAAATTCACTCTTTTGTGAAGAGATCAGAAAAACAACAATGTATTTAGTGAGTTTTCATCAGCTTATCCATCATGCAGAAGAGGCCCTAGCTGTTCTAAGGATAAAAGGAATGAGGTTAATAAATCATACAGTTATCAGTGCCATGGAAGAATGGGAGCATAAAGTAAAATACAGTCATTCAACATGTACGTAGGCTTCAATGCTTGGCATTTAATACCTGTGATGCGAACAGTTCCAATCTTAGCCTACCTTATTTTGTCAACTGCAATTAATTCCCAACTTAGACAAAGAGAGAACCTTAATGGCATAAAGAACTAATTCCCAACTTCCTAGTAAAACTGTTGTCATCTCGAGGCTCCAGCGGGATAATAAATAAATAAATAAAACTGGGGTGAAGCCAAGGGTAGCGATCTGAAATGCCAAATACCAGGGCAACTAAATTATTATTTTTATTATTATTAATTATTATATTTACTGGCTCCCAATTGGATTCCGGATCTAGCTTAAGGTTTTGGTTCTTACCCTTCAAGGCCATATGCGGTCTTGGCCCAGTGTACTTGAGAGACCGTCTCTCCGCCTATACCCCCAAAAGAGTACTACGCTCCACCACTGCTATCTGGCTGTGGATCCCTGGCCCCAAACAAGCATGTTGGTCCTCAATGAGGGCCAGAGCTTTTTTCATCCTGGTCCCCACCTGGTGGAACAAGGTCCCTGAAGAGATCGGGGCCCTGCCCAATCTCCCACATTTCCGCAGGGCCTACAAAATGGAGCTCCTCCACCAGGCATTTGCCTGAGACCGACCACAGGTCCCCCCCACCTCTGGCATCCCCTCCATGGCCTGAAGCAGCCTGACCTCTCTAGGGGGTCTAGCTTGTTATGTTGCTATTGTTGGGATCACTGAAGTTGTTGTTTAGAACCACTGTTGGGTTGTTATTGTTGTATATTGACTATGTTATATGTTGACGCGTTCTATGGAATAAACCTGGCTGGAAGGTGAAATTAGCCCCCTCAGCATTTTAGATGGGAACCAATCAAAAACTCCGGGGCTCCCACCCAGTCTCAACCAAACGCTCAGTTTTGCAGGCCCTGCGGAATTTAAAGAGTCCCACTAGGGACTCTCATCTGGGAGCACATTCCACCAGGTAGGGGCCAGGTCCGAAAAGGCCCTGACTCTGGTCGAGGCCAGGCAGGCCTTCCAAGGCCCCGGGACCTTCAGCAGATTCATCCCCACAGAGCGAAGTGGCATAAGGAGGCAGGCAGTCCTAAAGGTATAGAAAAAAGGAGTATTTTGGAGGCGTACCCTGGTGGCAGCAGCCCTTTAAACATAGCAATGCAAGTTGAGAATTTGTAAAAGAATCCTGTGCTGGAACAGGAGATCGCTTACCTGCTTGTTAAAGGCAGAGAAGGTCAGGGAAAGAGAATCAGGTGAAGCAGATGGAAAAGCGGAAGATCACTCTGAGCTTTTATACTGCTTTGCTGGCGTCCCTATTAGCTAAATTAATCCCCTTTCAGCCCAGACTTCCAATTACCTACAAAGCAAAGGCAGTTTCAGGATGTTTGCCTCAAATTATTTTAATAAGCGCCGTGAGTCAGGCACGGAATTCAGCCATTGTGAGCTTGCAAAATGAGGTGAAATCAAAGAAGCTAGTTGGGCCATCTCTGCAAGTTCCAGCCATTTCACCAGCCAGTTCTCTATTGTGGGTAACTGTTGAGCTTTTCCATTTGGGGGTATATAATAATCTTGCTGCCACTGCTGGGCATAAAAACACCTTTTAGAGATTTTTTTTTCCTAATTACCTGCCTGTTATTCCTGAAAGAAAAGCCGATATTTACACCAGGTTTTCTCAATCAGGGTTTTGTGAAACCCTGGGAATCAATTTTTAATATATTTTATTCATTGGTTAAACATTTATTGGGCGATATGACCATCTATAGTCATGTTGACCTCCCAAAAAAGGCCAGTTATGCTCCTGGAGGGGGTGGGAAGAGGAGGGGCCCCAGATGGACATGTATACTGTTCTCATTCCCAATCATATTCTGTAGGATCGCACCACTTCCCAAACCCTGGAGAACATTTCAATGGTTTTTCAAAGGTGAAAATGTTGAGAAAGGGTGATCAACATTCATCCTGAAAGAAAAGGCAATATCTCATGGAAGCTTTAGGCTAATCCTGCGTTGAGCAGGGGGTTGGTCTAGATAGCCTGCATGGCCCCTTCCAACTCTTCAAGTCTATGGTTTCTTGTTTTAGTACTAACTGAAATCCCCTTATAGATTTTTTTTCATAGATTTAGAGAGGGAAAAGGAACTCATGGTTTTTGGATTCAATGAATAAGGAAACAAAAGATTTCGCGAAAAAGAGAAAAAATGAGAGTTTTTTAATTCTATACATTGTAAAGTAAGTGGTAAGCCATTGACCATTTATGCACTGGAGGTTTCAGGCTGGGCTGCACGCTGGAGTTTTAGTCATGGCAGGTTGCCCTACCTCTTCCTGCAACCACATGGGGGAACATTTGGCCTGGTGCACCTCATCTGCCCCCTATTTGTGCTCCTGCACAGGAGCTGGGGCAGTGAAGTTCCCAGTGCATAAACGGTCATTGTGGTGCAGGGGTTAAGAATCATAGAATCATAGAATCATAGAATCATAGAATCATAGAATCATAGAATCATAGAGTTGGAAGGGGCCATACAGGCCATCTAGTCCAACCCCCTGCTCAACGCAGGATTAGCCCTAAGCATCCTAAAGCATATGAGAAGAGAAAATCGGAAGCCTTCTCTTTATATATCTTCATCAACCAGCCCTCTATTGTGGGTAATGTTGAACTTTTCCATTTTTGCTACAATTGTCAGATAAAAACCAAGTTCCATGGCTTTTTTGTAGTCGTCCTAAATGAAAAGTCCTTAATCCTGAAAGAAAGAAAGAAAGAAAGAAAGAAAGAAAGAAAGAAAGAAAGAAAGAAAGAAAGAAAGAAAGAAAGAAAGAAAGAAAGAAAAGACAATGTCTAAAATCAGAAGTCTTTCTGTTGACCTCTTTTTCTTACATTTTTCCCTTTGGTTTTCCTTTGTCACCCTATCACTCACTGTTTGCAGTTCCAACAAGGACTGAAGTAACTCCCCCCCCCCCCAAAAAAAATTTTTTTTACCTCAGTCCCCTGTTTACGCCTATCATATCAAGACCCACTCTCTGTGCCCTGAACTGCAGAATGGAGGCAAGACCAGAAGGATTCACCATTCGTCAGCATTTTCCCAGCAAGCCATCTCTTATTCATCCAGAGTTTGAACTGCACTATCGAATCATTTAGTCAAGGCTGTGGTCTTCCCATTTGCAATGTATGGCTGCGAAAGTTGGACCATAAGGAAGGTCGAGCGTCAAAGAATTGAGGCTTTTGAACTCTGGTGCTGGAGAAGACTCTAGCGAGTCCCTTGGACTGCAAGGCGAACAAACCGGTCAGTCCTAGAGGAGATCAGCCCTGACTGCTCCTTAGAAGGCCAGATCCTGAAGATGAAAGTCAAATACTTTGGCCACCTCATGAGAAGGAAGGACTCCCTGGAGAAGAGCCTAATGCTGGGAGCGATCGAGGGCAAAAGAAGAAGGGGACGACAGAGAATGAGGTGGCTGGATGGAGTCACTGAAGCAGTCGGTGCAAACTTAAATGGACTCCGGGGAATGGTAGAGGACAGGAAGGCCTGGAGGATCATTGTCCATGGGGTCGCGATGGGTCGGACACGACTTCGCACCTAACAACAACAACTCGAATCATTTTGAATAGTTTAATCTGTTTTTTTATTCATCTGCTGAGGCATTTAAGGCTTTTATTATTGTTTTTTTTATGATGTTGCTTGATGAATTCCATTGATTTAATCAGCCGACTGAAAGTTTTAACATTTACACTGAATGGATTTGCTGCTTGAAAATATTTGATTTTTTAAAAATTAATTCTTGAATCCAGGCTGAATTTTCTGTTAATGGAAGGGACTTTAGTTTGCATCATTAGATATTTCATTGGATATGGCAAGGAATTGCTTATGAGCCATGATAGCAAAATGGAGACTTGTCTCTTCGCTTTGATGCCTCCCATCACCCTGATTCCCTCTCCCCTCCCTTCCGCAGTAAGAAGCTTCCCGGGCCACAAGCTTGTGGCCTGGGAAGTTTTTTACTGCGGGGGGGGGTGGGGAGAGGGAGCCGCGGCCCGGCGCCATGGCCTTCGCAGCCCGACACCGGGCCGTAGCCCGCAGGTTGGGGACCACTGCTCTAATGCACTGATTTTCCAAAAATTGTCTTTCTGGAAGAGAGGGAACAATTTGGGGGGACATGGCAGACTGCCCACAGCAGGGGATAGCATATAGTCTTTCTTCCTCTCCCCCAGTGACCTGATTGGTTCATTGGAGACTTTCTGTTCCTTCAAACACACTTCCTTTCTGCTTGCCTCCTGAACAGACAGTTTGAATGAAAACAACAGTTAGCTGAACTATTAGGATTTTACCTCTCTCCTCTTTCTATAAATATTGTTATGTTGTATTTTTAACTTGTGTGAGCTGCTTTGAGGACTTGGAGAAGGGTGGCAGATAAATACAGTCAATAAAATGGGCACAGGAGAGAAATGGCAAGTGATGTCAACTACATGAAACATTGGAGGTGAAATTGACAGCTTCTTGTTGGAAAGAACATCCACGGATCATGGAGGGGAAAGCAAGGAGCATGGATTGACACTGGGGGAGTATCTCAGAGGGGTCCATCCAACGTAGCAAGCCTTGGGGAACACTGGACAGTGGAACTCATAGGACGTGCAGCTGCTGACTAGCAGTGCTTCATGCTAATGGGGATAATTCTTTCTTGGAAGAACGCCTACATCATAAGGAAAAGCCTGATCTGTATCTTGCATTCCGGGCAGGTGTTCAAAGAAACTAGAAGGGCTTACACCCGTTTTAGGAAGAAACCCATTATGCCATGTTGAGTACAAAGGAATACTTTTGACCATTATCTGCATACACATTAAATGACTCTCCAGGATACTGTATACGTCTAGACTTATCCTAAACTGCTTCCTTTCATGGAAACCTTCTTCTCTGTGGTGTCCATCCCTCGAGATAGTTTTGGGAGCTTGGAGATGTACTAGTGAGTAGAAATCCTTCCCAAAGCCCAGATTCCCTCCCTGAGACCCCTTCATTTTCTCCAGCTGGGGCCATTGCAACATAGGCCCATAACAGACAGGCATTCATTGAATTATCCCAATTAAGACCCAGAAATGGAAAACCATGGCCAAAGATGTGGGCATGGTGAAATGGATTATGGATGACATGTTCAAGTGACTCTTCCACCATGAACAAAGTTTGAGTTCAATAGCAACTTTAAGGTATATATAAGAGTATCTGACACCTTAAATGAAACCTTGTTTTCTTCATAGGACATTGTTCTGCTCCTTCAGACCAACTCACCACACTCTGTCTTCCGTCATGGTTCCTTATAAAATACTGGAATCCTTCTACCCAGCTTGCAGTAGGCTTCATCCCACAAAGTTGTTTTTTTGTTTTTTAGTTGAGATACATAAAGGAACTCAAAAGTTGAGCTATGAAACAATATCAAATTTAAACAATTATTTATTAAAGTGCACCAATGTTAGGTTAAAAACAAAGTAAAAACCATATTAAAAAAAAAAACTATACGATCTAACTGCACACGAATAAACCAAATGTGTTTCGACCCTACTGGGTCTTCCTCAGTGGTCAATATTATTGAATAATGTGTCAGAATCATAGAATCATAGAATCATAGAGTTGGAAGGGGCCATACAGGCCATCTAGTCCAACCCCCTGCTCAACGCAGGATCTTGTTGGAAAGAACATCCACGAAAAAAACTGACACGCATGAGATGCACTCCCTGTGCAGAGTAAAACACTAGCTGAGAGGGTGTTCCTAGATATCACATATCTTAGAAGGTTGTGCTTCAAAAAGAAATATTATACCAGCCTTTGTTGGGGCTATACCTAACAGATTTCCCTTGACCATAAAACTATACTCCATAATTGGTTTTAGATAAGAGTGCATTATTCAATAACTAGAAAATCAGCCCGCTGTACTCTAAATACAGTGGGCGCTAGTGGCTCGTTCGCCCCCTCCCCAAGGGCGCAGCTTACCTCAAGGCAAGGGGGGCCGGAGTCCAAGTGGGTCATTGATTGGGTGCGGTGGCCAAAAATGATGGGGGCAAGCGGCTTCTGCTGGGCACAGGCGGTCCCTCGCGGCCGGGAGAGAGTGGCTGGGCCCAGCGGAAGCCAGACAGGAAAGGGGGCGGGCAGCGGAGGCTTCTGCCGGGCCCAGGTGTTTCCTTGAGGGAGCGGCTGGGGCCGGCAGAAGGCTCATGATGAAGGGACCCGGGGTGGGAAAGGAGCAGGGACGTAGCGTCTTTGACGCTGCGTCCCTGACACTGCGTCCCTGACGCTGCGTCCCTGCTCTTTTCCTTAGTGGGAGGAGAAGGCGGCGTGGCCCCCCAGAGGACTCACCGCATCGGCTGGCAGTCCATTCTATGCGGTGATTCCCTGGGCGGGCGAAGCAGCCAATGAGGAGCCGCGCTTTGCGCGGCTCCTCATTGGCTGCTTGAGCCGGGATGGACAGTCGGAGGGGTCAATCGGGAGCCGCTTCACGGCTCCCGATTGGCCCCTCCGAGTTTTTGTCCCGGACAGGGCCCGCCCTAAATCCTCCCACACAGCCCTTACTCTATTATTCAGTCCGCGGTGCGCTGCGCTGCGGGGCTATTTAAAGATATTGACCACTGAGGCAGGGGCAAAATTAGGGCTGTTGGGTGGATGGGGTAAGGTTTCATAACGAAATTATAATAGTATAGTCCATTGTAACCTTAAAGAATGCACAAGGGCATTGTGCCATTTGGTTGTTCTGTTTTTTATCACCACTATTGTCTAGGTTAGAGGCTAGATGTGAAGTGTATTAGTAGAGTGTGAATTCCAGTGGAGAGCCTTTGCTGTTCCCGATCACCATGCTGACATTAATTCTAAGCTTTACTTGGCTTGTACGTAATGTCTTCCCACTAAGTGGAATCTTACAACCAGGGACTTACAGCCAATCTTACAGCCAAGGGACCAAGCCCTATGAAGATAGGTTGAGGGACTTGGGAATGTTCAGCCTGGAGAAAAGGAGGTTGAGAGGGGACATGATAGCCCTCTTTAAGTATTTGAAAGGTTGTCACTTGGAGGAGGGCAGGATGCTGTTCCCATTGGCTGCAGAGGAAAGGACGCGCAGTAATGGGTTTAAACAACAAGTACAACGATATAGGTTAGATATCAGGAAAAAAAATTCACAGTCAGAGTAGTTCAGCAGTGGAATCGGCTGCCTAAGGAGGTGGTGAGCTCCCCCTCACTGGCACTCTTCAAGCAAACGTTGGATACGCACTTTTCTTGGATGCTTTAGGATGCTTAGGGCTAATCCTGCATTGAGCAGGGGGTTGGACTAGATGGCCTGTATGGCCCCTTCCAATTCTATGATTCTATGATTCTATGAATTTTCATACCCAAAATTGTTGGTGGGGGGAACCTGGGGGGTGGTGGGGGTTGAAACAGAATGGAATCTCTTTTATGTCAGTCGTAGCAAAATAAGTAGCATTGGTACCTTCATTGTTTTTAACAATAAAGGAACTTTTTCCTCGGATAGAGTTTCCTTACTGAAAAGCAATCGGCTGAAACCTCATACCATGTGTGCATGAACTGGTACCCTCACAGCAATACTTTTTGACTTACCCTCATATATTCAGCAAACTTGTATGAAAGGTCATCAAATGACTTTGAGGAAACCCAGCATCTAAGCACATCAGTACTGGAATGGGGGAAAGAAAATCTAATACAGAGAAAAGGACAGCCATTGCTCGCTGCCACTTGGGAATCGGGGAAATCACAGAGCATGGAACCATTCGGTGACATCTAGGGAAAGAAACACTTTAACAAACAAACAAAGCAAACCATTAGAACTTCCATTACTATGACCGCCAAGAAAGAACAAACAAGCCGGGTATTTTGCCAAAGAATGACAACAAGAAGATCAAAGTGCTGGAAATTATAAGAAGCTTTGTCTGGAGCGGACAGCCAATTAAAGTCTTTTGATAAACATTTCTCACTTATTAAAACAACTTGAGTTGTACACAAATTAGTCTGGGTCTCTTACAAATGAACGCCTTCGGCACAAAGGGGTGGATGCGAACCTGTTGAAAGGCCAGCAGGGGACACAGACTGGATGGTATAAAAAGGCTCTTAGGGTTGGGATCTTCCAACACTTCACCTGATTCACCTTCCTTCTCTTGACTTTGGCTCTTTGGTGAGAGAATCTTCGTGAAGGCTTGTTAGGGGAGGAGGGGAGAGCAAGAGATGGGGAACATTGCAGCTCAGCAGTCCAGAAGAGGAAAGAGCAAAGGGGGGTGGGAGAAGGACATAGCATGGCTTGAAGAAATGAGGCTGGAAGAAGGTTCTTGGAGATGAGGCTCCAAAGGCAGACCAAGAGTAGAATGGAAGAGAAGGAAGGATTTCTGAAGAGGGCTATAGTTTTCCTGGTTCTGAAGCATAAGTGTGTTCATGTGGCTCAGGGTGTAGGGATTCAGCCAGCCCATCCTTGAGGGATTCAGGGTCATGTGGTTGGAGAGGAAAGGTGGAAGTAACAACACTGGAATATTGTGTTCAGTTTTGGGCACCCCAGTTGAAGAGGGATGCAGACAAACTGGAGGGTGTCCAGAGGAGAGCAATAAAGATGGTGAGGGGTTTGGAGACCAAGCCGTATGAAGGAAGGTTGGGGGAGCTTGGTCTGTTTAGCCTGGAAAGGAGACAACTGAGAGGGCATTTGATAACCATCTTCAAGTATTTAAAAGGCTGCCATGTAGAGGACGGAACAGAGTTGTTCTCTCTTCGCCAGGAGGGACGGACCAGAACCAATGGGATGAAATTAATTCAAAAGTGAGAGATGGGGAGAATTGCAGCTCAGCAGTCCGGAAGAGGAAAGAGCAGAGGGAGTGGGAGAAGGACATAGGATGGCTTGAAGACACAAGGCTGGGAGAAGGTTCCTGGAGATGAAGCTCAAAAGGCAGACAAAGAGTAGGAGGAAGTATTTCTGAAGAGGGCTATAGTTCTCCTGGTTCTGAAGCATAAGGGTGTTCTTGCGACTCAGGGTGGAGGGGTTCAACAAACCAATCTTTGAGGGCTTCTGGGATAATGTGATTGGAGTGTAAGGCCATGTGGTTGGAGAAGAAAAGTGGAACTATACTTTTGGTGGAAAACTTCAGTGGGGTAATTAAGGTAGCCCTTGGGAATTATTCTGATATTTCTTGAAAATAGACTGTTGGATTTTGATGGCTTATAGGCACCAGGCATGATTTTGGATGCTGATATATATCGGTCAGGAAACAATCCGCTAGTCAGGATGTCTTTCTTCATGTGTGGGAAGGATGAATTCTAGGAAAGCCAACCACCCAGATGGATCTAGAGATCTTCTGGAATAACTGCAGATCTCCAGATTATGGAAATCAGCTCCCTTGGAGGAATGGACAGCTTTGTAGGGTAGACTGTATGGAATTATGTCCCTGCTGGCATCACGTTCCTTTCCAAACTCCAGCTCACAAGCCTCAATCCGCATATCTCCAAGAATTTCCTAATCTGGAGTTGGACATAGTAAAAAATGGACTCCTTCAAGAATAGCTGAGGGGATATCTATAAAAACAGTGTACATAAGTAATGTTAGACTATTACCCAAAATTTTGTTGCACCCTTGTTGATCTCATGAGCTGGAGAAACAGACCTCTGTCCAATTCCAGCTCCGGAAGCATCAGTGACCTTCATGTTTGGACGAAGCTACAAGAAAGTGAATGCCATATTATAGCAGGGTAAAAGAGAAGAGCTCCTTCTTGTACCCCACTTTTTATTGATCAAAAGATTCTCAAAGCAGCTTTTAGTTGCTTACCTTTCATCATCCCCACAAAAGATTCCCTTTGAGCTAGCTGAGCATAGAAGGGCTCTGAGAGAAGTGGAACAGGCCCAAGGTCACCCAGTTGTCTGCATGGGGAGGAATCAAACCTGATTCTCCAGATCAGAGTCTGCTGCTCTTAATGGCTACACCTGGCTAGCACCAAAAATTGTGGGATTTAATTGAAAGTTAAACTTAAGATGTCTAAACCCAAAGGATAAAAGGCATCCAAAAGGATGGAAACATAAAAATAATCACAACTATTGGCTCATTATATTGTCTTTCAGGTTCACCTCCACCAAACCATGCCTGCCTACTGTGGTCCTCAGTTTGCTGTCCCCTCTGTTGCCTCCACCCCAAGAGTCGGATTTGGGTCTGCAAGGCTCGGCTATGGAGCTCTTGGATGTGGATATGGGGGTCTCGGCTACGGATATGGGGGTCTCGGCTATGGATACAGGGGTCTCGGCTATGGATACGGGGGTCTCGGCTTGGCCCACGGAGGTCTAGGTTATGGTCTGGGCACCTGGAATGCTCCTGCCGTCGCTGAAACTTCCGGCAGCCTTGGCACCCTGGCTGGAGTCATCCCTTCCTGCATCAACCAGATCCCACCAGCAGAGGTCGTGATCCAGCCACCCCCCAGTGTCGTGACCCTGCCCGGACCCATCCTCTCTGCCACCGGGGAACCCGTGTCCGTGGGAGGCAACGCTCCCTGTGCCATTAGCGGCACTGGGGTGGCAGGAGCAGGCTTCTATGGGGGGCTGGGAGGCCTTTACGGAGGCTGGGGCTGGGGCTCTCGTCTAGGCCTGAGGAGGGGTTCATTGCTCGCAAACAGGGCTCTTCTGGGACGTTGTTCCAGTATCTGTTGAAGCCTGTGAATGAACTTGAGGAAACTCTACCCAACGTCATGGCAATGATCAGGAATTTGAAGATGAATTCAAGAACTTTTGCATGAACAATGAAGAGCAATATTGCCTCTTCGTTTTCTGAACGCAATGTCTAACAATGTTGATATTCTTTGTCTTATTATGTCCCTGCTTCTTGTTCAAACATTTTGCTTCTTTCTGTTCCCATTAAAGCTTCACCTGCATTCTAACATTTGTGTCCTGACTGTGATCCTCCAAGCGGCACTGATTTACCACAGACCCATGGCCTGCTCTCCCATTGGGTGATTCATCAGATAAGCAGGCCTTGGAGAGGTCTATAACTATGTTGAAGAGGAGAATGTGCAGGGAAAGCCGATGAGGGATGGCTCCAAGGACGTTTCTATCATCAGTGGCACATTTGTGGCTTGTTCTCTTTGGGGCTGAGCTAGAAAAGGGCTATTGGATAGTTTACTCACTGATATTCATGTACATTAGCGATCCCCAACCTGTGGGCCGCGGACCACATGAGGTCCTTTGACTAATTGGAGGTGGGCCCCGAAGGACGCCTTCTTCCCCCCACCCCGGCAGATTACTTCTTCCCTCCAGCCCTTTACAACACACTTCATTGTTGTGGTGTGTCTGTATCTTATTTTGAAGGGATGTTTAAACATTACCATAGCTATCAGAGAGCGTTAGAGAAGTGGTTGAGAGTAGAGGAGTAAACTACCCCCCACTGGGCCTCAGTAAAAGGCATTGAGTGGTCCCCGGTGATAAAAAGGTTGGGGACCACTGATGTACATTGTCCATAGAAAGGTCTAAAATGGCAGCCCTAGAACTTGGAGAGCTCTTCATACTCCCTCGTTTTGAGTTATAGATGAAGTGGAATATAAAGATCCTGAAGAATAAGTGCTATTTTTATAGCTTTCCCCTATTTTTTAATGAAAAATCTGCTAAAGTCGCACATCAAGTATCACGTTGTTATTATATTAATACATACTAACCTCCCCAAGAAATATGGTCATGTTGATGCCATTGACTTGGTTGAGGACTTGTGTGAGGACCACCAGGGACTTCCAAGGTGGTTCTGCAGAGGAAGGCAATCTACCTCAGTTCCTCCCTTGCCTTGAAAACCACATGGCGGGGGGCTGACACTATAAATTGGCTGTGACTTGGCAGCGTTATACTGACACATGTATCGCCTACTGTGAGTATCATAGAATCATAGAATCATAGAGTTGGAAGGGGCCATACAGGCCATCCATTTCTCCATTCCTCTTAGCAGAGGAGATGCAGGTCTCCAGTGCTTGGAGTAGAAGGTTGACTGGTCACCTCCCAAGTGATGCTTCTAGCTGGAGAAACTTGAAAAGACAACTGTGAATGCCTCATGTCAACAACAATTTTTATTAACTTTCCCAATTCGGTAATACTTTTTTGCTATGGAACAGGTCGGTGACATGACCCTGGGATGCACACCCATGAAGGCCCCAAAACAGATATTTCAAAAGTAGTACCTTTTCCACACCAGGAATGCAGCCTGGTCCCACACTAGAATCATAGAATCATAGAGTTGGAAGGGGCCATACAGGCCATCTAGTCCAACCCCCTGCTCAACGCAGGATCAGCCCTAAGCATCCTAAAGCATCCAAGAAAAGGGTGTATCCAACCTTTGCTTGAAGACTGCCAGTGAGGGGGAGCTCACCACCTCCTTAGGCAGCCTATTCCACTGCTGAACTACTCTGACTGTGAAATTTTTTTTCCTGATATCTAGCCTATATTGTTGTAGTTTAAACCCATTACTGCGCGTCCTTTCCTCTGCAGCCAATGGAAACAGCATCCTGCCCTCCTCCAAGTGACAACCTTTCAAATACTTAAAGAGGGCTATCATGTCCCCTCTCAACCTCCTTTTCTCCAGGCTGAACATTCTCAAGTCCCTCAACCTATCTTCATAGGGCTTGGTCCCTTGGCCCCAGATCATCTTCGTCGCTCTCCTCTGTACCCTTTCAATTTTATCTACGTCCTTCTTGAAGTGAGGCCTCCAGAACTGCACACAGTACTCCAGGTGTGGTCTGACCGGTGCCATATACAATGGGACTGTGACATCTTGTGATTTTGATGTGATGTCCCTGTTGATACAGCCCAAAAAGGAGTGGTCCCATGGCCCATGTTCCCTTGCCATGAGGAAAATGTGGGACTGCATCACACCAGGCATGCGTCCACTCCACACCGGTGTGGTACTCTCAGGGGACATGAGGAAGATTAATGATTAGTGATACAACTAGCAGCTAAAAGTGGAACATTAGTCCTACTAATTTTTGACAATTATAATTTTGAGGCCCTTAGACAACTTTGTGATAATGAGTGATAATAAGTTAAATTCTGGTCCCTCAAGAAAAAATAAAACATCATAAAATTGAGGCCAATAATAGTAAAGCCTCTCAAGAAACTGATGATAAACTGGCATTTTTTGGTAAATGGACATCCAAGAATTCCATTTATATACTTACTAAAATTCATTTTTTACCTGCGCTCCCAGGAGAGTGAATCCATACCTTGATCCAGACCATGGGTCACAGGAAGAGAGCTTCGCTGAGGTAAATAGGAGCCTCAGGAGACAGGCAGGGTAATGCATGCATTGACCCCATGAATGACCTTCTCCATGTCCTTCTGATGTACAGCCAAATTGGATGGGGCAGCCCTCAACCAGAGATCTTGCAGCTGGTTCTAATCATCATCAGAGGAAGCTAGCACAGCTGGACCCCATCTACCCTGACAGGAAGCCATCAAGAGTCCTGATTGCCTGACAGCTGTCAGGGTAGATCACGTCCACCTTGTTAGCATTCAGGGCTTGCAGGAGCTTGCTGCTTCTCTGGTGAGTCTTCTGGAATGGTGACTGCTTTACCAAGGACTTGACACAGTATGGCTGGGTATCAGCTTGGCTGGGTCCAGGCTCCTCATAACCAGATAGGTCAGGCAGCTCCTGGTCTGTGACAAGTGGGTCTCCCGGATCGTCTAGGAGGTCCTCTGTCTCTGGAGTACCCCCTGGTTCCAAATCCGAGTAGGTGGGCATGACACCATCTCACTTCCTCAGGGCCACTTCCTGAAACAGTAGGACCTGGCTTGCCATGTTACTGGCAGTGGAAATCCATGATCAAGTTCAGGCCATGGACATCCATGGGGGGTTCCCATGACCGGTCTTCAGGTCATATCCCTTTGAATCTATGAGGTACTGTAGAGCTCCTCATCGCAAGTGGGAATTGAGGATCTGGTGTATCTTTACTCCTATCTCTTGTCCAGGACCAGATCTGGAGGCTCAGGACCTGTATAATTGGGGCCTGCTAGCTGCTGCAGGACAGACCAGTGGAAAAGTGGGTGTGTTTGAAGGGTGTGGGGTAGTCAGAGGTGATAAGCCACTTTGTTGACCTACTGGACACTTTGTTGACCCCTCATATGGTACTATGAATTGGGCATTATAATTTCTTTGAGGGTCTGTTGGTCCACAGATGTTTGGTGGACAGCCAAACCTTTCTGCCCTGGAGCTGGGTGGTCCCTTGACCCAATGAACATCAGCCTCGGCCTTAAATTGTCCCTGGGCCTCCTTGAGCATCTCCCCCAGCACCTTATAGTGGGCCCAGAGTTTGTCTAGTTCCTCTAGGAGGTTGGCTGCTGCTGAAGAAGATGGGACCACTAGGGAATCTGGAAGGATCTGGGGATGATACCTATAAGTGGCATGGAAGGGCATGCTCTGGGTCAAGGCATGGACTGAGTTATTGTAGGCAAATTCTGCCAGAGGTAGCAGGTCTGCCCAATTGTCCTTCTGATCGTAACTATAACAACACAGTTATTGTTCAGTCATGGTGTTCGCCCATTCGTTCCTCCCATTGGTTTCAGGATAGTGGGCTGGTGACCGACCTTGCCTGGTTCTGAGGGCGGTGTGAGACTCTATTATTCTATGATTCTATTATTCTACAGGCACCCGGGGTCCCTGATGACAGTCCTAGGAGAAATGGATGGTCTGTTTCTGTCATGAACCTCTACTTCCTGACCTGCGGTTTTCGTCTTCTTTGAGGTTGTTTTGTTTCTTTATGCTCTCAGATCTCCCACTGAGTTATGTCACTTCCCTAGGTCCTCTCGGCAGTGTCCTCTCCCATCTCTTCGTTGCATTTCAAAGGCTCATCAGAGAACTTTATTGACTACACATCTTCCCCTCAGTATTAGGCCTCTCAAGGCCTGGTTAGCTGAGGAATCACCCAAACGGAGAGCAGGACATGATTCTGTCGTCAATTAGGGCCGCTTTGAGGATCACACTCAGGACACAAATGTTAGAATGCAGATGAAGCTTTAATGAAAACAGAAAGAAGCAAAGCATCTGAACAAGTAGCGAGGACTTAACAAGACAAAGAATATCAACATTCTTAGACAGTCGCTTTTAGAAAACAAAGAGGCAATATTGCTGTCCATTGTTCATGCAAAAGTTCTTGAATTCATCTTCAAACTCCTGATCGTTGCCATGACGTTGGGTAGAGTTTCCTCAGGTTCATTCACAGGGTTCAGCAGATGCTGCCACGACGTCCCAGAAGAGCCCTGTTTGCGATCAATGAACCCCTCCTCAGGCCTAGACGAGAGCCCCAGCCCCAGCCTCCATAAAGGCCTCCCAGCCCCCCATAGAAGCCTGCTCCTGCCACCCCAGTGCCGCTAATGGCACAGGGAGCATTGCCTCCCACGGACACGGGTTCCCCGGTGGCAGAGAGGATGGGTCCGGGCAGGGTCACGACACTGGCGGGTGGCTGGATCACGACCTCTGCTGGTGGGATCTGGTTGATGCAGGAAGGGTTGACGCCAGCCAGGGTGCCGAGGCTGCCGGAAGTTTCAGCGATGGCAGGAGCATTCCAGGTGCCCAGACCATAACCTAGACCTCCGTGGGCCAAGCCGAGACCCCCGTATCCATAGCCGAGACCCCCATAGCCGAGACCCCCGTATCCGTAGCCGAGACCCCCATATCCACATCCAAGAGCTCCATATCCGATCCCAGCAGACCCAAATCCGAATCTAGGGGTGGAGGCAACGGATGGGACAGCAAACTGAGGACCACAGTAGGCAGGCATGGTTTGGTGGAGGTGAACCTGAAAGACAATATAATGAGCCAATAGTTGTGATATTTTTGTGATTCCAGCCTTCTGGATGGCCTCTAGTCTTTGGGTTTACTCATCTTAAGTTTAACTTTCAATTAAATCTCACATTATTTGAGAGCCAGCTAGTTTTAGACATTAAGAGCGGCAGAATACGATCTGGAGAATCAGGTTTGATTCCTTTCCATGTGACCCTTTCTCAGTTGTCTCAGAGCTCTCCTAAGCTCATCTAGATCACAGGGTGTCTGTTGTGGGGATGATGAAGGGATGCAATTAAAAGCTGCTTTGAGAATCCTTTGGGTAATAAAAAGTAGAGTACAAAAAGTAGCTCTTCTCTTTTACCCTGCTATAATATGGCATTCACTTTCTGGTAGTTTCGACCAAACATGAAGGTCACTGATGCTTCTGGAGCTGGAATTGGACAGAGGTCTGTTTCTCCTGCTCATGAGATCAACAAGGGCACAACAAAATTTTGGGTATTAGTCTACCATTACTTAAATTCACTGCTTTTTAGATATCCCCTCAGCTATACTTGAAGGAGTCAATTTTTTACCGTTTCCAACTCCTTATTAAGAAATTCTTGGAGACATGTGGATTGAGCCTTGTGAGCTGGAGATTGGAAAGGAGAAGGGATGTCAGCAGGGACATAATTCTATACAGTCCACTCTCCAAAGCTGTCCTTTCCTCCAAGGGAGCAGATCTCCACAATGTGGAGATCTGCAGTAATTCCAGAAGATCTCTAGATCCATCTAGGTGATTGGCATTCCTAGAACTCATCCTTCCCACACATGAAGAAAGACATGAATATAAGAACAGGACAGCTTAAACTCCATGTTCTCAGGTCAACTCTGCTTCAAAATTTAACCAAATGTAATGGATTTATCCTAAGTCTGAAACTATGACTCCCAGGATGTAGCCCAGGGCTCCCTGGCTTCCTACCTATATCTAACTTTAATGGACTCAATTGCCAGCTATTCTTGGTATTCCAGTTGAAGTGGGGTGCTGGCTGCTTCCATTGATCTGCATTCTTTCATGGTTGCCACACCTGAAAAAGTGGGTGGAGCCCAGAAGCCTATTCATGTCTCCAACAGCGTCCTTTGTCTCTCCTCACGCATGGCAGATGGTTGCGGGCAGCCAGCTGACATCACTTAAAAGTTGTACAAAGGCTAATCCAGCCAAAGATTTCTAAAATCCTGACTAGACGATTGTTTCCAGACCCATATATATCGTCTTCCAAAAGGATGACGTGCCTATGGACCAAAAGTTAATCTTCTGCTAAAAGAAGAGTGATTGCTGATAAAACATATCATTCTCATAGAATCATAGAATCATACAGTTGGAAGGGACCTCCTGGGTCATCTAGCCCAACCCCCTGCAGTATGCAGGACACTCATAGCCCTATCACTCATCCACTGTCACCTGCCAACCCTTTGAACCTTCACAGAATCAGCCTCTCCGTCAGATGGCTCTCCAGCCTCTGTTTAAAAATTTCCAAAGATGGAGAACCCACCACCTCCCACTGAAAAACCACTCTAGCTGTCAGGAACTTTTTCCAGATGTTGAGATGGCATTTCTTTTGAATTTTCACCCCATTGGTTCTGGTCCATCCCTCCGGGCAAGAGAGAACAACTCTGCTCCATCCTCTACATGGCAGCTTTTTAAATACTTGAAGATGGTTATCAAATGCCCTCTCAGTTGTCTCCTTTCCAGGCTAAACAGACCAAGCTCCCCCAACCTTTCTTCATACGTCTTGGTCTCCAAACCCCTCATAGAATCATAGAATCATAGAATCATAGAGTTGGAAGGGGCCATACAGGCCATCTAGTCCAACCCCCTGCTCAACGCATGATCAGCCCTAAACATCGAAACCTCTGGACACGCTCAAGTTTGTCTGCATCCCTCTTCAACTGGGATGCCCAAAACTGAACACAATATTCCAGTGTTGTTACTTCCACCTTTCCTCTCCAACCACATGACCCTCAATCCCTCAAGGATGGGCTGGCTGAATCCCTACACCCTGAGTCACATGAACACACTTATGCTTCAGAACCAGGAAAACTATAGCCCTCTTCAGAAATCCTTCCTTCTCTTCCATTCTACTCTTGGTCTGCCTTTGGAGCCTCATCTCCAGGAAGCTTCTCCCACCCTCGTGTCTTCAAGCCATGCTATGTCCTTCTCCCACCCCCCTCTTCTCTTTCCCCTTCCAGACTGCTGAGCTGCAAAGCTCCCCATCTCTCCCTCTCCTCTCCTCCCCTAACAAGCCTTCACGAAGATTCTCTCACCAAAGAGCCAAAGTCAAGAGAAGGAAGGCGAATCAGGTGAAGCTGTTGGAAGATCCCAGCCCAGGGAGCCTTTTTATACCATCCAGTCTGTGTCCCCTACTGGCCTTTCAACAGGTTCGCATCCACCCCTTTGTGCCCGAGGCTTTCATTTGTAAGAGACCCAAACTAATTTGTGTACAACTCAAGTTGTTTTAATAAGTGAGAAATGTTTATCAAAAGACTTTAATTGGCTGTCTGCTCCAGACAAAACTTCTTACAATTTCCAGCACTTTGATCTTCTTGTTGTCAGACTTCGGCAAAATATCTGGCTTGTTTGTTCTTTTTCGGCAGTCATGCTAATGGAAATTCTGATGGTTGCATATTTTTGCTACAGAATAGCTGAATGAAGTATGTTCCTTCCCCAAAATGTCATCGAATGGTGCCATGTGCTGTGATTTCCCTGATTCCCATGGGACAGCGAGCAATGGCTGTCCTTTTCTCTGTATTATATTTTCTGCCTCCCCATTCCAGTACTGATGTGCTTACATGTTGGGTTCCATCAAAGTCATTTGATAACCTTTCATACAAGTTTGCTGAATATATGAGGGTAAGTCAGAAAATATTGCTGCCAGGCTACTAGCTCATACACACAAGGTGTGAATTTTCAACCGATGGCTTTTCAGTAAGGAAACTCCACTCAAGGAAAAAGTTTGTTTATTGTTAATATCTATGACGTTACCAGCACTACAACTTTTGCTACGACTGACATAAAAGGCTTTCCATTCTGTTTCAACCTACAGCCTACCCCCAACCCTTTTGGGTATGAAAAGTACCAGGATGTATGATTCCGTTTGGTGGGAAGACATAACATACTAGCCAAGAAAAACTTAGAAATAACATGATCATGGGGACTGGGCAGAACAGAGGTCCTCCCCTGGAATTCACACTCCACTAAAACACTTCACATCTAACCTCTAACCTAGGCAATAGTACTGATAAAAAAACAGAACCGCCAAAAGGCAAAATGGTTAAACAAACAGGGTTTTGACAAATGGATTTATTCCAAACAAAGTTGTTATGCTAAAAAAACAACAACAACAACAACAACAATTTTCTAGCAGGACACACAATGATCATGGGGCCTTATTGTGAAGAAGATTTAAGAAAACTGGAAAGTGCAAGAGAGAGAAAAAGACTAGGAAAGTTGCACTGAGGAATTTTTTCCCCATCCTGACAATGCCCTTGTGCATTCTTTGAGGGTATCATAGGTGCATTCTTTGAGGGCATCATGAGCCAGTTTGGTGTAGTGGTTAGGAGTGCGGACATGCCAGGTTTGATTCTGCGCTCCCCCACATGCAACCAGCTGGGTGACCTTGGGCTCACCACGGCACTGATAAAGCTGTTCTGACCCAGCAGGAATATTATAGCTCTCTCAGCCTCACCTCCCTCACAGGGTGTCTGTTGTGGGGAGAGGAATGGGAAGGTGACTGTAAGCTCCTTTGAGACCCCTTCGGGTAGGGAAAAGTAGCATATAAGAACCAACTCTTCTTCTTCTTCTTCTTCTTCTTCTTCTTCTTCTTCTTCTTCTTCTTCTTCTTCTTCTTCTTCTGTACTATGAGAATTTCATTGCGAAACCTTCCCCATCCACAAAACAGTGCTCATCTTGCCCCTTCAGACTTCTTTTTGTTCCCTAAAAGAACATTTAAAAGTGACATAATTTGAGTCCCTTGAGGATGCAAAAACTGTGGCGTAAATCAAAGAATGAGGAATCCTTCAGGAAATGTTAAAGCAGTCTTTCTCAACTTTGTTATCTAGATGAACACCCTGCTCCTGAAGAGTGGGAACCTTCTCATCAAAATGATGGTCCTCTTCCTCAGGTTTCCGAGAAGGAAGGGCTGAGCCTCTTTGCTAGAACAACTCCTTGGCATCCAGAAGATCCCATCTTCATTCCCTATCATCCCCAGTTAAAAGGACAGAGAGTAAGTGATACAAAAGACAACAGCCTGAGACCTTGGAGAGCTACAGGTGCTTTGAATTGAGAAGAATGACCTTGAGAAGAGTGACCTTGATAGACCAGTGACTGTATATACCCCAGTATAAGCCAACCTTTTCTGCACATTTTGTCAGGCTGTAAAAGCCCCCCTAGGCTTATACTTGAGTCAGGGTCCCACTTACCTGTTATTGTGGATATTGTGGTAGAATTAGGTGCCTCGGCTAAAATTCGGTTCGGCTTATGCTTGAGTATATACGATATATGGCTTCTAGTATATTCCTGCATGTATCTCCTAAAATATCCTGTGTGGGATAAACCTACTGAAACATGATAGCCCTCTTTAAGTATTTGAAAGGTTGTCACTTGGAGGAGGGCAGGATGCTGTTCCCGTTGGCTGCAGAGGAGAGGACATGCAGTAATGGGTTTAAACTACAAGTACAACGATATAGGCTAGATATCAGGAAAAAGTTTTTCACAGTCAGAGTAGTTCAGCAGTGGAATAGGCTGCCTAAGAAGGCGGTGAGCTCCCCCTCACCTGCAGTCTTCAAGCAAAGGTTGGATACACACTTTTCTTGGATGCTTTAGGATGCTTTGGGCTGATCCTTCGTTGAGCAGGGGGTTGGACTAGATGGCCTCTATGGCCCCTTCCAACTCTATGATTCTATGAACATCTGCTGGAGGATTCCATTATTTTATAGAGAACCATGATGGAAGACAGAGTGAGGTGTGTTGGTCTGAAGCAGCAGAACAATGTCCTATGGCACCAAGAAGACAACCAAAGATTCAGCCGAGGTGTCAGATACTCTTATATATACATACCTTAAAGTTGCCACTGAATTGAGACCTCATTCATGATGGAAAAGACACTTGAACATAACATCCATAATCCATTTCACCAATGCCAATGTCCTTGGCCTTGGTTTACCATTTCTGGGTTAATTCAATGAAGGCCTATCTATTATGAGCCTATGTTGCAGTGGCCCCAGCTGAAGAAAATGAAGGGGTCTCAGGGAGAGAATCTGGGCTTTGGGAAGGATTTCTACTCACCTGTACATTTGCAAGCTCCCAAAACTATCACGAGGGATGGACACCACAGAGAAGAAGGTTTCCATGAAAGGAAGCAGTTTGGGATGAGTCTAGACTTAGACAGTATCCTGGAGAGTCATTTAATGTGTACGCGGATAATGGTCAAAGATGAATCAAGATTTTCCTTTGTACTCAACCAGACAGAATGGGTTTCTTCCTAAAACAGGTGTAAGTCCTTCTAGTTTCTTTGAACACCTGCCAGGAATGCATGATACAGATCAGGCTTTTCCTTATGATGTCGGCGTTCTTCCAAGAAAGAATTATCCCCATCAGCAGGAAGCACTGCTAGTCAGCAGCTGCACGTCCTATGAGTTCCACTGTCCAGTGCTCCCCATGACTTGCTACATTGGATGGACCCCTCTGAGACATTCACCCAGTGTCAATCCATGCTCCTTGCTTTCCCCTCCATGATCCGTGGATGTTCTTTCCAACAAGAAGCTGTCAATTTCACCTCCAATGTTTCATGTAGTTGACATCACTTGCCATTTCTCTCCTGTGCCCATTTGATTGACTGTATTTATATGTCGCCTTCTCCAAGGCCTCAGGGTGGCTCACACAAGTTAAAAAAATACTACATTGCTATATATTATTTTTAAAAAATTAAAAATTTAAATCCCATTCAATTTAAAATTGAATATGTTCCCCAGAAGGCGCTTTGTTCAGCATTTGCAAATTGTCTGATAGTCTCTGGCCCCAGAGAAGTCCAACTGGCCTTGACCAGGGACAGGGATTTTTGGGCCCTGGCCCTGACCTGGTGGAGAGAGCTCCCCGAGAACATCGGGGTCCTAACAGGACTATCACAGATTCACAGGGACTGCAAGACAGAGCTCTTCTGCCAGGCCAATAGTTGAGGCTAGTCATTATCTCTATTTGAGGGGGCACACCAGTAGATATTTCCACATCAATAAGCCACTGGGTTCAAACTATTTTCTTCTATATCACCTAGAACTGTAAGTCAGCCACCAAAGCCCACCCTCCATGAAGGGAGGGCACCTGGCTCCACATCTGTACAACCTCTCAAGGAGGCCCCCTCGAATGGGGAGGCCAATGCATGGCCTCCCCACAATGGATCCTCCCCATGCTCCAAACCTGCAAGCTGTGACAAGATGTATAGCAAAATGGATTAACTTATGCAACAATGTATGCATCTTAAACATTACAAGAGCAAGAGAAGGAAGGGTGTGAGTCTTGACAGTGAGGAGGAGAAAAATGTTGTATTCTTTGTTCAGCCTCTAGGGCCTCTTGTGGCGCAGAGTGGTAAGGCAGCAGACATGCAGTCTGAAAGCTCTGCCCATGAGGCTGGGAGTTTTATTATTATTATTATTATTGTTATTATTATTAGATTTATAGCCCGCCACTCCCTTGCGGCTCGTGGCGGGTAACAATATCGCAATTCCCCATTAAAACCCCATAAAACAATAATAACATTGCCAATATTGCCGGCATGGCAAGAATGGCAGCTCAACTCCCCCCCCTCCCCCCCACTACTAGCGGGTGGAGAGGAGGTCCTGATGATGTTTTGCTTCGGGTCCAGAACCCGAGTCCCCGGGGGAGGCATAGATCTATTACCAGCCCCGACCGCAACCATAAACCTGGCGGAAGAGCTCCGTCTTGCAGGCCCTGCAGAATGTTGAAAGATCCCGCAGTTTGATCCCAGCAGCCAGCTCAAAGTTGACAGCCTTCCATCCTTCCGAGGTCAATAAATTGAGTACCCAGTAATCGACTAATCAAATATATTTTGAGAAAATCTGGTGTAAATATTGGCTTTTCTTGCAGGATTAACAGGCAAGAAACTAGAAGGGGGGGAACTTCAAAACAGGTTTTACACACCAGTGGCAGCAAGATTATTATATGCTCAAAAATGGAGAAGCTCAACAGTTACCCACAATAGAGAACTGGCTGGTGAAATTGCTGGAACTTGCAGAGATGGCCCAACTAAGTTCTTTGATTTCACCTCATTTTGCAAGCTCACAATGGCTGAATTCCGTGCCTGACTCACGGCGCTTATTAAAATAATTTGAGGCAAACATCCTGAAACTGCCTTTGCTTTGTAGGTAATTGGAAGTCTGGGCTGAAAGGGGATTAATTTAGCTAACAGGGACGCCGGCAAAACAGTATAAAAGCTCGGAGTGATCTTCCGCTTTTCCATCTGCTTCACTTGATTCTCTTTCCCTCACCTTCTCTGCCTTTAACAAACAGGTAAGCGATCTCCTGCTCCAGCACAGGATTCTGTTACGAATTCTCAACTTGCATTGCTATGTTTCAAGGGCTGCTGCTACCAGCATATGCCTCCCAAATACTCCTTTTTCTATTGTCCCCCTGGCATTTGGCATTTCAGATCCTCACCCCTGGCTTCAACCCACTTTATTTATTGACCTATTCCAGGCTTTCTCCACTTTTTGTTACTAATGAGAAACCTTTGAAACATTATTTAGGCTTTGAGAAATCCTAGAAGTGTGCGGAATTGAACTTTGTCTTCTGTTGCTTCTGTCTTCTGTTGCTTCTGTCTTCTGTTGCTGTATAGAACAGCCTTTCTCTACTGTTTACCATTGAGAAACCCCTGAAATATTCTTCAGGCTTCAAGTAACCCCAGAAGTTATGAAATCATGTGGAACATGGTTTGGAAGCATAGCTGTGGATATGCCTACCCAGGGCCGCCCCCCTTCCCACCCATGATTGGCCATTTTGGGAAGGGGAAAATGGACCATTTATGGTCATTTTACCAGATATAGGTTTACCAATTTTTTAAAATATATGTTGAATATTTATTGACCCCCCCCCCCCCCCAATTCAGGAAACTTTGCCAGAGCCAATAAGAAACCCTAAGGTTTCCCAAAGATCTGGCTGAGAATGCCTGCTTTAGAATTCCTAGTTGCTTGGGCTGTATTTTATTCTCTCTATCCCTTGGAAGTCTTCCACTAGTATGGAAGTCTTCAAGCAAAGGTTGGATACACACTTTTCTTGGATGCTTTAGGATGCTTTGGGCTGATCCTGCGTTGAGCAGGGGGTTGGACTAGATGGCCTGTATGGCCCCTTCCAACTCTATGATTCTATGATTCTATGATTTATCAGGGAGAACAGAACGGAGGGCAAAAGCAATCCTGTGAATCAGTCTGAGCTGATTCTTCTGGAGCCTTGAGATGACAACAGTTTTACTAGGATGTTGGGAATTAGATCTTAATGACATTAAGTATCTGTGTCTAAGTTGGGAATTAATTGCAATTGACAAAATAAGTTAGGCCGGAAGAATCTCAGGCTAAAATCAGGCTAAAAACAGTCCTTGTCACAAATATGGAATGCCAAGCATTCAAGCCCTATGGGCATGTTGAATGACTGTATTTACTTTATGCCCCCATTCTTGCATGGCATTGATAACAGTATGATTTTACCCTCATGTCTTTTATCCTTAGAGCAGCTTGGTCTGTGAGTTTAGGGACAGACTTTTCCAACCTTTTCACTATGGAGGTATGGAAGAAACGGCATTGCTGACTTCTAATCTGGCAAGCCGGGTTCAATTCTGCACTCCCCCACATGCAGCCAGTTGGGTGACCTTGGGCGCACCATGGCATTGATAAAACTGTTCTGACCAAGCAGTGATATAAGGGCTCTCTCAGTCTCACCCACCTCACAGGGTGTCTGTTGTGGGGAGAAGAAAGGGAAGAAGACTGTAAGCCACTTTGAGACTCCTTTGGGTAGAGAAAAGTGGCATATAAGAACCAACTCTTCTTAGAATCATAGAATCATAGAGTTGGAAGGGGCCATATAGGCCATCTAGTCCAACCCCCTGCTCAACGCAGGATTAGCCCTAAGCATCCTAAAGATTAGCCCTAAGCATCCTAAAGAATGCTTCTTCTTCTTCTTCTTCTTCTTCTTCTTCTTCTTCTTCTTCTTCTTCTTCTTCTTCTTCTTCTTCTTCTTCTTCTTCTCTTCTCCTTCTTCTCTTCTTCTCCTTCTCAGCCATGATGCCAGCTAGTTATGCCTCCCTGCCAGATACCCTAGAAATGAGAGTAGCCTCAGCTCGCAAGGGTGCAAATTACTAGGGCCCTTCCCCTTCCCACCCCCTCTAGCCCCACCATCGGCCAATTTGGGAGGGGGGACCTCAACCTGCCCAAATGAAGGTAGTACAATTTATGGCTGGTTGACTTAGAAGAACTGGGAGACGGAAGTCCCAAGTAAGAACATGAATTACAATGTCACATTCTCATCACCATAGGCTAGTTATTCCCTTTTGTCCTGGATCGTTTTCTCAGCCTTCCCTTTATTCTTTCCTTAATGTTGTATTTCAGAAATCTCCATTCAACAATGCCTGGCTATTGCGGTCCACAGTTTGCCGTCCCCTCTGTCGCCTCCACCCCAAGTGTTGGCTTTGGATCGGCAGGGCTCGGCTATGGAGCTCTTGGATGTGGATATGGGGGTCTCGGCTATGGATACGGGGGTCTCGGCTATGGGGGTCTCGGCTATGGATACGGGGGTCTCGGCTTGGCCCACGGAGGTCTAGGCTATGGTCTGGGCACCTGGAATGCTCCTGCCATCGCTGAAACTTCCGGCAGCCTCGGCACCCTGGCTGGCGTCAACCCTTCCTGCATCAACCAGATCCCACCAGCAGAGGTCGTGATCCAGCCACCCGCCACCGTCTTGACCCTGCCCGGACCCATCCTCTCTGCCACCGGGGAACCCGTGTCCGTGGGAGGCAACGCTCCCTGTGCCATTAGCGGCACTGGGGTGGCAGGAGCAGGCTTCTATGGGGGGCTGGGAGGCCAGTACGGAGGCTGGGGCTGGGGCTCTCGCCTAGGCCTGAGGAGGGGCTCATTGATCGCAAACAGGGCTCTTCTGGGACGTCGTTCCAGTATCTGTTGAACCCTGTGAATGAACTTGAGGAAACTCTATCCAGCATCATGGCAATGATCAGGAATTTGAAGATGAATCCAAGAACTTTTGCATGAAAAATGGACAGCAATATTGCCTCTTGGTTTTCTGAAAGCAATGTCTAAGAATGTTGATATTCTTTGTCTTCTTCATTCCCCGCTTCTTGTTCAGACCTTTTGCTTCTTTCTGTTTTCATTAAAGCTTCTTCTGCATTCCAACGTTTGCGTCTTGACTATGATCTTCAAAGCCCCACTGATTTACCACAGACCCATGGCCTGCTCTCCCATTGGGTGATTCGTCCGATAAGCAGGCCTTGGAGAGGCCTACAACTATATTGAAGAGGAATATGTGTAGGGAAAGCCAATGAAGGATGGCTCTGAGGTCATTTCTTTTATCACATGGGCTCCTTTGAGGCTTGTTTGCTTTGGGGCTAATCTAGAAAAGAGCTACAGGAAAGTACACTCGCTGATATTGGTGGACTTTGTCCATAGAAAGGTCTAGAATGGCAGCCCTAGAACTTTAAGAGTTCTGTGTACTCCCTCATTTTGTGTTCTAGATTAAGTGGAATATAGAGATCTTAAAGGACAAGTGTCATTTTTATATCTTCCCCTATTTTTTTTAATGAAAAATCTGCCAAAGTAGCACATCAAGTATCAGGTTTTCATTCATTCATTCATTCATTCATCCATCCATCCATCCATCCATCCATCCATCCATCCATCCATCCATCCATCCATCCATCCATCCATCCATCCATCCATCCATCCATCCATCCATCCATCCATCCATCCATCCATCCATCCATCCATTCATTCATTCATTCATTCATTCATTCATTCATTCATTCATTCATTCATATATTTATACCACCCTCCTCGAAGGCTCAGAGCAATACATACTAACCTACCCAACATTGAGTCCAATATGGAGATGTTGATGCCAGTATGGCCTCCTAAGATGCCCTGATTAGGTCTTGGTTGAGGACCACCAGGGAATTCCAAGGTGGTTCTGCAGAGGAAGGCAACGGCAATCTACCCTTCATCCTCCTTTGGCCTGAAAACTCCATGGGGATATGTGCCCATTAACACACTATGTCTACCATGAGTAGATGCAGTCCTCCACTGTCTGGGATAGATGTTTTGCCCATCACCTGTTAAGTGATGCTTTTGGCTGGAGAGGTCAAAGATTCATCCTGTACGTTCTGCAAGCCAAGGAGATCCTGATTCAATTTCCCCAGTTCTGTAACCCTTTTTTGCTATGGCGAAGACTTTCCTATAGAATCGTCGAGGGTCAGACGTCACTGAACAGACAACATCATCTTCATCACCTAATCCAAGTCAACAGAGAGGCCTCTACCTGCAAGTGGCAAAACCACAAGAAAAGAGAGGAAAGGTTTAATCCTGTTGAAGGTCAGCTGTGGATAAACCTTTTGTCAACAACTGACTTCTCTGTCTAGGCTGTGAGGTCAGCTCTAGAGCAACCATTCTCCATGGGAAGCATATAGACCCCTGGGTTATTTGTTTTGTTTTGGTCTCATTTGAAGGTAGCCAGAGACTGGGAAATGTGAGAAGGGAGCCCAAAGGATTATGGAGGGCCCTGGAAATTTAACCAATGAAATACCCATTTTGTTGCATATGATGACACCAAATGCTGGGAAATTTGACCTTCGTCAAGGGAAATCTATTATTTTTGTGTCGGCTTCAATTAATATATTGAAGGAAAATATGCATGCATGGGTTTCTCTTGGTCAAATGTTCTAGAAATCTGTCTCAGTTGTTTGGAAGCAGTGATGGCCTGGATCAAGCAGAGCCATCTGCAACTCTGCCCATATAAGACGAAGCTCCTTTGGTTTGAGAGGAAAGGACCAGGAGAGGAAGTGCATTTGGTATGCATTATCAGCTAGAAATCTATGAATGATTCTTGACTCCTCCTTATCTATGGAGACTTAGATCACTGGAGTAGCACAACTGGCATTCTACCATCTCTACCAGGCCAAGCTTCTATCCCCAATCTGGCTCAAGAGCACCTAGCCACAGTGAACCTTGTGGCAGTCAGCACCAAGTTAGTTCGCTCTACATGGACATTGACCCAGAAACTATAATTAGACCAAAATGATGCTCCTCATAAGAACACCTTGGAGGGCCCACATTCAGCCTATTCTTAGGCAAGTACACTGGCTCCCAGTTATATCCTATATCAAGTTCAAGGTTCCAGCTCTGACCTTCAAGGCCATACATGGTCTGGCCCTTTCATACCTGAGGGACCACCTTGCTAACTATTTTCCCTGAAGACTACTCTGCTCAGCCAATACAAACTGGCTGGTCATCCCTGGTCCTAGAGAAGTATGTCTGGCCTCAACCAGGGACATGGCCTTTGTGGTCCTGGGTGTTACAGGGTGAAATGAGCTACCAGAAGAGTTGCAGGCCCTACAGGAATTTTCTCTGAGAGCCTTCAAAATGGAGGTCATCCACCAGGCTTCTGGTTGGGGCCAGTGAACAACCGAATTTGATACCATAACATGAGGCCCTGCTTAAACACACCCACTGAATGGGAGATGGGTAGGTAGCTGGGTCAATTATGGGGTTTTAATCTGTTTTAACTTGTTTTAATAGCAATACATACATGGTTGTGAATTTCCCCCAGTCAGATACCCCGCAACGGATGGTATATGCATTTAATTTAAAATTTTTAAAATAATCAAAATAAAACATTAGGGGAACTGAAGGAAAAGCCAAAAACGGTACAGAAAAAGAACCTGCCATTTAAAGGGGGAAATGCTAAATAATGAAACTTAAACAATTCCTCTTTAATTGATAAGAATTTTCTCAAAAACATCCAAACGCAAGTGATATATGCTCAAGATATTGTTTCTTTCCTCCGCAGAGATCCACACCCAGAATTTTCTCCACACACAGCCCTTTTCCTGACATTTTGCTTCCACGTTTTTCAAGGGAGAAACTTGGCGAGCAAGCAGATAGTTCGACATTATAGAAAAGTACATATTACATTTCCTCCCAAACACACGTGTTTAAATTCTTGATAAAACAATAAAAAGTAGCATCCAATTTCAGCTTACCTTACACAAAGATCTCATGAGAGTTCAACTTTTTACACACAGGAAAAGTGAAGTTTCAAAGCCATACTATAGAAACAGCTATAATTATCCATTGTTGTTCCTCTATATATTTATGAAACAGCCTGGGGGGTGGAGTTTGTCCAACTGTCCATGTTGGAATAGGGCCAATCAGGCTGCAGCTCCTGTCCTCCATCCCTGAACTCTAGCCTCTTTGTTCTCAGACATTCCTCAGTGCCTGGAGCCAGCAGCAGGTAAGGGGAGGAGGACCCTAGGCAAAGGATTGTGGTGGAGGGCCTGCTAACAAGGGCCTCTTGGCCTACTAGGCTGAGCCTGCTATAACGAGGGCCTCCCGGCCTGCTGACTGCCTGCTAAGGAGCTCTGTCCCGGGTCTGCTAATGAGCTGCCAGCCCCCACCTGCCCCACCTGATCCAGGTGCAAGCTACAGCCCAAATCCACCTTAAGCAGCCTGGCCAGGGGCCAGGGGAGGGGACCCTTTCAAGGCCCATTCTTAGGAACAGGCTTTGACTCTAGTTATATAATAAAGATAAATTTACAAGCTGAAACTGAATAAATAAAAAAGTTTCTAGAAAACCAAAAAAATGCAGGAAGTTCCTGACAGTTAGAGCCGTTTCTCAGTGGAACAGGCTTCCTCGGGAAGTGGTGGGTTCTCCATCTTTGGAAATTTTTAAACAGAGGTTGGATTGCCACCTGACAGAGAGGCTGATTATGTGAGGGTTTAAGGGGGTGGCAGGTGACAATGGGTGAGAGATAGGGATGTGAGTGTCCTGCATAGATTACGTCGAGTAGATATGAGTAGATTACGCCATCGCTGTTGCCATTACTGTAAATTATTGGTTTTTATTGTCCTTTTATGGTTTTAGGGGACGGGGTTATGTAAGCCGCCTCGAGCCTTCGGGGGGAGGCGGGGTATAAATATAATAATAATAATAATAATAATAATAATAATAATAATAATAATAATAATAATAATAATAATAATAATAATAATATTGCAGGGGATTGGACTAGATGGCCCATGAGGTCCCATCTCTATTATTCTGTGATTCTATGATTAATATTGTGTGATGCTAGAAATGAATTTGGAGCCATCCCTCATTGGCTTTTCCCTACTCATCTTCCCCTTCAATATAGTTGTATCTCTCTCCAATGCCTGCTTATCCGGTTCAAGGTTTCGGTTGTGACCTTTAAGGCCTTTTGCAGTTTGGGCCTGGCGTTTTTGAGGTACCGCCTGTCATTCTATGCCCCCTGCAGGGTACAAATCTATTGGTCGTTCCTGTCCCCAAAGAAGCATACATGGCCTTGACCAAGGCCAGGGCCTTTTCTGTTCTGCCCCCAACCAGGTGGAGGTATGAGCCCTGTGGGAGCTTTCAGCATTCCTCGGGTCTGTGTTTACTAGGATTATTGTTGTTCTGTGATTTTAGTGTATGGATTTTTACTGGGGGTTTTATTTGCTGTAACTTGCCACGAGACTCCGGGGAGAGGTGAGTAACAAATATTATAATAATAATAATTTATAACTGCTTCTGCAGAGGGGAATAAATAAAAGAGTAAGCCCTAAGGGGAGGAGAAAGGGCGGGCTCTGTCCAGGATAAAAACTTGAAGCGGCTCCTGATTGGGCCCTCCAAGTATCACTCCAGGGACAAGCAGCCAATGGGGAGCCATGCTTCTTGGCCCAGCCTCACCTTGCCCGGCTGGGGACTCACCGCACACAAGGAGAAGCAGCCTTCCCCGACGGTGAGTACTCCCGCCGGCTTCCCCTCGCGAAAGGAGCAGGGACGCTGCGTTGCAGACATGGCCTCCCTGCTCCTTTTCCGCCTGCGGTCCCTTCCCAATGGCCATTCACCACTGCCACCGCTTCCCTGCACCCAGACACACACAAACAAAGCCTCACCAGCCAAACCCCCCTGGCTGCCTCCCCATCGCCCCAACGCCACTTCCCAGTGACCACAGACACACACACACACACAGCCACCCACCCACCCACCGCGCTCTGCCACCCCTTCCCCCACCCCACACATCCACGCACACACTCCTCTCTACCCCCTCTTCCCTCGCCACCTCCCCCTCCCCATTCTCCTTCCTGTCTCTCTTTCTTTCCCTCTCACTTGCTTCCTGTCTCTCTCCTTTACTTCATTTATTTCTCCCTTCTACCCATCCCCTTGCCCTTTTTTCTCCCTAAGCTTCCTCCTTTCCTCCTTTCCTCTTC
This sequence comes from Paroedura picta, assembly GCF_049243985.1. NCBI lineage: Eukaryota > Metazoa > Chordata > Lepidosauria > Squamata > Gekkonidae > Paroedura > Paroedura picta. The sequence continues at coordinate 7,763,681 of NC_135369.1, forward strand.
TTCCTTCTTTTTCTGCCTCCCCCTCCGCTAGAACCCACTGTATTTCTTCTACAGCAGGCTTATTTTCTAGTAGTAATAATAATAATAATAATAATGATAATGATGATAATGATAATGATAATGATGATGATGATGATGATGATGATGATGATAATGATAATGATAATGATAATGATAATGATAATGATAATGATGATAATGATAATAATAATAATAATAATAATAATAATAATAATAATAATAATAATAATAATAATAATAATAATAATAATAATAATAATAATATGAATCCCCAAATCTAGAGCTACTTTGAAAATCACAGTCATTACACAAATGTTAGAATGCAAATGAAGCTTTAATGAGAACGAAAAGAAAGCAAAACATTTGAGCAAGAAGCAGGAACTTAAGAAGACAAAAGATATCAACATTCTTAGGTGACAGTTTATGAACATGAAAAGGGAATAGAGATTGATATCCACATGCAAAAGTTCAAGTAAGTTTCTGCAAGTTTAGGTTTTTGAACTCATCAATGGATCTCATCGTAATCCTGTGTCCTGACTTGGGTCTTCCAGTTCTTATCTCAATCAACCATAAAAACTACTACTCTTATTTGGGCAGATAGAATTTCTCCCTCACCAACTGGCCAATGGTGAGGATGGAGGGGGTGGGCTGTGGAAGGGCCAATGGCCCAGGCCAAAACCTAGACCTCCACGTGGCGAGCCAAATCCCACAGGTCCAAAGCCGAAACCCCCGAATCCAATAATGCGATATCCATTGCGGTGCCCTGATAACCCAAAGCCTCGGGTGAAGGCACCATTGGGGACCACAGTCTGTAGACCATAGCTAAAAGGTCCATAGCCGAGCCCTCCAGACCCAAAGCCAACTCTTGGGGTGGAGGCAACAGATGAGACAGCAAACTGTGGACCGAAGTAGCCAGTCATGGTTTGATGGAGGTGAACCTGAAACGAAATATCAAGAGCCAGGAGTTGTGATTATTTTAATGTTATTTTAATGTTTATTATTTTTAGCCGCTTTGTAAGCCGCTTTGAGCCTCCTTCGGGTAGGAAAAAGTGGCATATAAGAACCAACTCTTCTTCTTCTTCTTCTTCTTCTTCTTCTTCTTCTTCTTCTTCTTCTTCTTCTTCTTATGTTTCCATCCTTCTGGATGCCCTTTAGTCTTTGGGTTTATGTATGTTAATTTTAAATCTCAATGAAATCCTACAGTTGTATTTTCTTATTCATTGCTACTTTTCTCCTGAAGGACAGAAACTTTGAGAGCTTGGGGTCATGTTTAAGAGTGGCAGACCGTAATCTGGAGAACCAGGTTTGATTTCCCACTCCTTCCCATGCAGACAGTGGGTGACCTTGGGTCTGTCCCAGTACTCAACATGCTCTCCTAGAGGTATTCTGCATGGAGCCATATAAAACAGTTTAAAAAACAACCAGTTTAGACTGCTTTATTATATTACAATCGTTGTTCTGCAATGAATATAGTCCGTTGAAAAACGACATTGTAATGCACTCTGCATGAAACAATTCATAGCCCTGCCCCCTGTAGTTTTGCTGCTTTGTTCTCTAATGCAGTCACTAATCTGCATAACAAAATATCTTCTCTGCATGGCTAATAGAGCGTTTGAGGCAGGCAGGAGAGAAATGAATCGGTGAAAAGCCTCTTTCAGAAACAACGCTTAAAAGATGCTTAAAGCATCGAAGAGGCAGTTCACCATGCAGAGCAAAATCAGTTTTGGGGAGTAAATTCACTCTCCTGTGCAGAGATCAGAAAAGCATCGATGTATTTAGTGAGTTTTCATCAGCTTATCCATCATGCAGAAGAGGCCCTAGCCTCATCTAGACAGGATGTATGCCTGTTGCTGGGTGCAAAAAGATATGGAATTAAAAGCTGCTCTGAAATTCATTTGGGTAGTGAAAAGTAGAATACAAAATCAGCTCTTCTCTCTTCTACCCTGCTATAATATGGATTTCATCTTTCTGCTAGTTGGGACCAGTCCTGAGGATCACTGGTGCTCCTTGATTTGGAATTGGACAGAAGTCTGCTTCCCCAGCTCATGGGACCAACAGGAGCCCAACAATTCTTGGAGATCTGAGGACGGGGCCTTGTGAGGTTTTCCTTTGGAAAGGAGAGGAGTCTCAGTGGAATAGAATACCATACAGTCCACCCTCCAAAAATGTCCATTCCTCCAAGGGAGCTGATCTCCATAGTCTGGAATTCAGCAGTAATTCACAGAATCACAGAGTTGGAAGGGGCCATGCAGGCCATCTAGTCCAACCCCCTGCTCAACGCAGGATCAGCCCTAAGCATCCTAAAGCACCCAAGAAAAGTGTGTATCCAACCTTTGCTTGAAGACTGCCAGTAAGGCTTAGCCTGGCTTTGAAACTCTGATTCACAGTATCTAGCCCAGAAATTTCCAATCAGGGATCCCTGGCTTTCCCCCTATGTCCTGCCTGAATGGACTCAGGCACAAGCTATTCCTGGCACTGCTGTGAAAGCAGGGATCCAAACTGTTTCACTGACTTTGTGGTTTCTTTCTTTCATGGTTCCTGTGCCTTGGAAATCTCCTGCCTTAAACTCCCTCCTTTTTCTCCCACTAAATCCTCCTCAGGTATGGCAAGGAAGTGTGGTTAGATGACATCAATTCAATGTTTGAACGAGGCCGATCTAGCCAGAGATGTGTAAAATCCGAGCCAGAGGATTGTTTTCCTACCCATTTATACCATCTTCCAAAAGGATGACAGGTACCTGTGAACCATCAACACCCAATCTTCAAGACATTTGGGAGTAATGAAGGGCCATCCTTGCTACCTCAAAGAATTTGTCCACCAAAGGAAGACTGATTGCTGAACAAAGATTAAGACTCAGTATTGTTCCTTCCAACATTCATCTCCAACCTCATGACCTTCTTCTCCAACCACATCATCCCAGAAGCCCACAAAGATGGGCTTGTTGAATCACTCCAACCTGAGTCAAAAGACTATGCCTATGCTTCAAAACCTGAAAAAAATTCTGCTCCTCAGAAATCCTTCCTCCTCTTACACTCTTTGTCTGCCTTTGGAGCCTCATCCCCAGGAACCTTCTCCCACCCTCGTGTCTTCAAGCCATGCTATGTCCTTCTGCTACCCGCCTCTGCTCTTTCCTCTTCCGGACTGCTGAGCTGCAATTCTCCCCATCTCTCACTCATCTCTCCTTCCCCAACAAGGGACATGATTCCATCCTTCTGGGTGATTGGCATTCCTAGAATACATCCTTCCCACACATGAAGAATGACATCCTGGCTAGTGGATTGTTTCCTGTCAAATATATATTATCATCCCAAATGGTGGCTGGTGCCTATGTGCCACCAAAATCCAAAAGTCAATCTTCAAGAAATATCAGAGTAATCCTGAAGGGCTACCCGAATTACCCTACTAAATGTTTCCACCAAAAGAAGAGTTCCACCTTTCTTCTCCAACCACATGGTGTCATGGTCCAACCACATGCTCCGAGAAGCCCTCAAGGATGGGTTTGTTGAATCCCACACTTATGCTTCAGAACCTGGAGAACTACAGCCCTCTTCAGAAATCCTTCCTCTTCCTACTCGACTGTGATTCAGTCTGCCTCATCTCCAGGAACCTTCTCCCACCCTCCTGTCTTCAAGCCGTCCTATGTCCTTCTCCTACCCCCCTCTACTCATTCCTCTTCTGGACTGCTGAGCTGCAATGCTCCCCATCTCTCGTTCTCCTCTCCTTCCCCAACAAGCCTTCACGAAGATTCTCTCACCAAAGAGCCAAAGTCAAGAGAAGGAAGGCGAACCAGGTGAAGCTCTTGGAAGATTGCGGCCCACGCAGCCTTTTTATACCATCTAGTCTGTGCCCGCGGCTGGCCTTTCAACACGTTCGCATCCACCCCTTTGTGCCAGAGGCCCTCATTTGCAAGAGACCAGGTGTACAACACAAATTGTTTTAATAAATGAGAAATGTTTACCAAAAGACGTTAAATGGCTGTCCAGACAAAGGTTTTTACGATTTCAAGCACTTTGATCTTGTTTTCCTTCTTCGGCAAAATATCTGGCTTGTTTGTTCTTTCTCGGCGGTCATAGGAATGGAAGTCCTGATGGTTGCTTTTGTTTGCTTCCGAATAGCAGAATGAAGTATGTTTCTTCCCCAAGATGTCATCGAATGGTTCCATGCTCTGTGATTTCCCCGTTTCCCAAGAGACAGTGAGCAATGGTTGTCTTTTTCTCTGTATTAGATTTTCTTTCTCCCCAATCCAGTAGGGATGTGCTCAGTGGTTCTCAACCTTCCTAATGCCGCGACCCTTTAATACAGTTTCTCATGTTGTGGTGACCTCCAACCATAAAATTATGCAAGGGTTCTTTCACAGAAATTAAACCGATACTGGCCAATGGAGTGAAGACCCATTGTTCATGACTGGGTTTCTCAGTTCAGTTCTGCCTCTTGTCCCACCATTCTGATCTCGTTCTTTTCCACTGCTCCGGACAGTTGATCGCTCTTTCTTGATCTACCCCGCAAGGCTGTGGTGAGGATGGTGCTCCCGCAGCCAAGTTGCTTGCCCTGCTGTGACCCCTGTGAAAGGGTCATTCGACCCCCAAAGGGGTCCCAACCCCCAGGTTAAGAATCACTAGCCTAGATGTTGGGTTTCGTCAATGTCATTGGATGACCTATCATCCAAGTTTGCAGACTATATGAGGGTAAGTCGAAAATTATTGCTTCAAGGTCATACATGCATGGATTTATTCCAAAGCAAATGTTTATTCCAAATGAACTATTTCTTAGGAGGACGCACGGCATTCACGGGGGTCTTATTATGAAGAAGGTTAAAGTAAATTTAAAAACTGCATTGTTGAGGAAAAGGTTAGCAAAGTTACACTGAGGAATATTTTCTTCCCATCATGGCAATGCCCCTACTCATTCTTTGAGGACAGCAAGTGATGAACTATGAGAATGTTGTTGGGAAACCTTACCCTATTCACCTGTCCTGATGTTTCCCCTTCATGCTTCTTCCCCCTATGCCCCTAAACCTCAAAGAACATTTAAAAGGAACACAAATTGAGTGCCTTGAGGATGTCAAAATTCTGGTATAGCTCAAAGAGTGCAGAATCCTTTGGGAAGGGTTAGTACAGCTGTTCCCAACCTGAAGGTCAAGAACCTTTTGGGGGTCAAAAGACCCTTTCACAGGGGGTGTGGCAGGGTGAGCAGCCCTTCTCTCCAAGGGGGTCCCAAAGTGGCCGACATCGCTCCTCTTCCATTTCATCTGCACAACAGCCTTGCGGGGTAGATCGAGATAGAGCGTTCGTCTGTCTGGAGCAATGGAAAAGAGCAAGATCAGCATGGTGGGGAAAGAGGCAGAACTGAACTGAGAAACTCCAGGAAAAAAAGCCAATTTATATACAATCATGAACAATGGATCTTCATGCCATTGGTCCATTTCAGTTTAATTTCTGTGAAAGAACACTTGCCTAATTTTCTGGCTGGGGTCACCACAACATGAGGAACTGTATTAAAGGGCTGCAGCGTTAGGAGGGTTGAGAACCACTGGGTTATAGAGAGAGGGGAACATGGTTTTCAGAAATGTCTGAAGGCTAGGACAAGGAACAATAGTTTCACATGCTGGTAGGTTTGATTCACACACGTTTCTATGATTTTGTAGCAATAATTTTGACTTACCCTCATATACTTTCTACGTACACCTGAATGGAGCCAGTGTGGTGTCATGGTTAAAAAAGGTCACACTAGGATCTGTAAAATCCAGGTTCAAATTCCCATTCAGTATCATGTCCATCTCATGGGAGGTTATGGTACCGCTGTATTCTACTCACTCACCTCCAATTATTAACCGAGAGGCTCCAAAAGAGAGTGCCCCCCATCCGCTCCAATTTATCCAATGGGACAACATCCAATGGAGAGATGGGAACATCCTCTTTTGGAGCCTCTAGGATTGGACCCCCTGGCCCAATCTTCTTGAAACCTGGAGGGGAATCAAGGAAGACCCTCCTGGAGCTACCCTGAAAGTTTGACGGGTGTAAGATAACTCCCCCACCATGTCCTGGGAAATTCGGGAAAGCAGAATTTCCCTTTACATTGTAATGTCCACTCCAAGGCAGCCACTTCAGCTCTCTTTGATGGTGGTGGTGGTGGGGTGATTCGGACCATCTCGAAGTGACATGTCACCAAGGCAGGCCAGGTTTGGCACCGAAGTGGCCACTTCCTGTCAAATCGCACATTCCTAGTTCAAATAGCTCCCTTTGGGCCTGGATTTTTAATTACCTGCAAAACAGCATACCCAATGCATGGTTTAAATTACTTTAATAAATGCCGCAAGGCAAGCACACAATTCAAACACTGACAGTTAGTAAAGTAAGTTGTAAAATCTCACTGGGAAGGTTGTGCACATTTGAGAGGATGTTAAATGTGGATTAAAAAAAATATGGAACTCAATAACCATTGAGAGAATCGTAGCCAGTGGTCAATTTGTTCTCAAGTTCTCAAGGTCTTCTACATCAGGGGTAGTCAACCTGTGGTCCTCCAGATGTTCATGGACTACAATTGTAGTCCATGTAGTCCATGAACTTCTGGAGGACCACAGGTTGACTACCCCTGATGTAGAAGACCTTGAGAACTTGAGAACAAATTGACCACTACAATTGTAGTCCATGAACATCTGGAGGGCCACAGGTTAACTACCCCTGTTCTACATGAAGCCCAAAGAAGATGACCAATGGTAAAGAGCACGGGGATCAAAATGGAACCTCTCAGCAGAAATACCAGGGATCTGAGCGGGTACACCAAGAGCCAGTCTGGTATAATCGTTAAAAGTGGTGGCATCTAACCTGGTGAAACAGGTTTGATTCCCCTCTCTTCAACGTGCATCCAGCTGAGTGCCCTTGGACAATCACAGTTGCTCAGAGGTGTGAGCCTGACCACACATGCATGATGCCGTAGAGAATGCAGCCAGTGATTTATTTTTAATCCATTTATTCTCTGTGAAAAATTAGATCAATTAAAATGGAATTGATCGAAAATGTCCATGTATCAAATGTAAGTCTCCTTCTCCATGGCTGCTCCAAAGTTTGGGTACGTGTCGGTAGCTTCTATGCAGGTATGAGAGCAAATGAGTCAGGGGCTTGGACTAGATGACCCTGGAGCTCTATGCTTCTATGGGGGATTTGGGTTCTGATCAGGAGAGGCATATTTGCAAGGACCAGCCATTCATTCCTGTATGGAGTTCTAATGAAAGTTCATTGAAATTAAAGGTGTACACTCTAGTGGCCCAACATAGGATTGCACTGTTAAGTGTCTAGCTTTTTTTTTTTTTAACAAACCTTGGAAATCAATTAAGGAACTCAGGAAATGCATTTGAAATTGCAACTCTTAACATTTGGTTGAGGTTGAGGTTGACCTGGGCCTAGTCTGCACACATAGGATAATACACTTTGAATGTGCTTTGGCAGCTGGATTTTCCTGTGCGGAACAGGAAAATCTACTACGAAAGTGCATTGAAAGTGCATTATCTGTTGTGTGCAGACTAGACCCTGGACCATCGCTTCCAATTGGCCCTCAGCCCCCCCCCCCCCATTATGACCGCCACTAATCTGCCTAACGCACTGGGTCCCAGTAAGAGTTGAGCTGCGGCTCCTTTGCAGTTCTATCATATTATTATTGCTGTTATCATGTTGGGGTTATTGTTGCTGTATTGTTATTGCTGTTGCTATAAATAAATAAATTAATTAATTAATAAATTAAAAGGAAGGAAGGAAGGAAGGAAGGAAGGAAGGAAGGAAGGAAGGAAGGAAGGAAGGAAGGAAGGAAGGAAGGAAGGAAGGAAGGAAGGAAGGAAGGAAGGAAGGAAGGAAGAATAAATAAGAACAGACGAGAAAGGGAGACTGAAGAAATGCAAGTTGTGACAATGCTAAAAGTAATGGAATACCCGGGACTCAACAAAGATGTGGTTTTCTTCTCTCGCTACGTATGCTAACCTCATTCAACGCTTCTGTCCATATTCCATGCAATCCCCTCTTCTTTTAATTTTATTTGTGATAACTAAAGCCTATTCTATGCAAAAATGCAATGAGCACCAGCAGCTGCCGGGAGTGAGAGAGGGGAGTGGGGGGAGCGACGTACCTGTGCGACTGGACGGGTATCGTGGCCTCGGAGGCTGCGGTCATGGAGGTTGGGTTGGCGATGGGATCGGTGGGGCATCCAAGGCAGCCAGCAAGCCTCTGGCCATGAGGCCTGCCAAGCAGCTAGAGCAGCGGTGGAGGCTTGCTGGGCACTGTGGATGCCATCCATCTCTTCTTCTTCTAAGGGGCACCAGTGAAAGTAGCATGTAGGGAAATAACATTATATGAACAGTAAAAAAATGGAGACAGAAGGAGCAGGGCGACAGAACTGGAGGAATCGGTTGCCATGTAATCTCCCCCTAAGCAGCGTCTCCAGTCTGATTTTCCCTTCACATATCTGAGGACATGGCTCTGGAAAGCTCCTCTGTAACCACTATTCCACAATTCCCAAAGGTCAGTCCTCTCCCACAATCAACGAACATTCCACACCACAGGTTCTTGACACCCATATCTCCACACCCATGCCCTCATTTGCCACCATGCCACCACAACCTCCCACACAACACACACAGTCAACCCCATGCCCTTACAGACTGGACAACCCCTCCCCTTCCTCTTCCCAATGCCAAGCTCTCTCTATCTTAATCACTGTCTTCCTTTCTATCTCCCTCTCTCTTTGCTTTCCCCCCCTCCCCTCCCCCACTAGTGCCCGCTCCCAACAACATATAATAATAATTTCAGACGTGGAGTTCATAATTAAAAGCCAAAATTGTGTGCATCCTCGTGTGACAATCAAAAGAATTAGCTTATCTGACCACTGATGAAGACCCTCTGGGTTGAACCGCATTTGGTTCATGGTCATAAAATGTACACATTTTTTCCTGAGAACTAAGGGAAGCTTGCCTGGTGTCAGTTGGGGGTGAAATTTCTGGGATATATTGATCAATGTAAAGGTAAAGATAAAGGTATCCCCTGTGCAAGCACCGAGTCATGTCTGACCCTTGGGGCGACGCCCTCCAGCGTTTTCATGGCAGACTCGATATGGGGTGGTTTGCCAGTGCCTTCCCCAGTCATTACCGTTTACCCCCCAGCAAGCTGGGTACTCATTTTACCGACCTCGGAAGGATGGAAGGCTGAGTCAACCTTGAGCCGGCTGCTGGGATTGAACTCCCAGCCTCATGGGCAGAGCTTCAGACTGCATGTCTGCTGCCTTATCACTCTGCGCCACAAGAGGCTCATTGGTCAATGTATTGCATGTCAAATGAGCCTCAGTAAATTGCTTTTGTTGCTAATGCCAAGGGTATTTGTTGAGAATGTCGATGGGGACCTGACAAGAACAGATGCTGGTGTAGATGGACTATTGGCCAAATCCAGCAAGGCTCTTCTTAAGTTTTTTTCAGAAGAATGCCTCAGCTTTTATTCCCCATTGGGTGAGACAGGATGCTGGACTACTTTGACTACTGGTCTGATCTAGCATGGCTGTTACGATGCTCTTATGAAGATCTCTGTGCCCTGTAGTTGGTCATCCAGAGGAGCTGGTTGGCCACTGTGTGAGGCAGGATGCTGGTCTAGCTGGACCACTGTTCTGTTCCAGTAGGACTCTTCTTAGGTTCTTATCAGAAGAAGGCCTCAGCCTTTATTCCCTATTGCTGGCCCTCCAGCAATAGGGAATAAGGAGGGGAACTGACTGCCACTGTGTGAGGGAGGATGATGAACTAGATGGATCTCTGGTCTGATCCAGAATGGCATGTGGGAGAGCAGGATATAAATAAAATGTATTTACATTATTATTATATTTATTATTAGTATGAAGGCCTCAGCCTCTCTGTACTATTGTTGGTCACCCAGAGGAACTGGTTGGCCATGTTATTGGTATTGGTATTGGTATTGGTATTTTATTGGTATTGGTATTGTTGTTGTTATTGGTGTTTTATTGGTATTGTTATTGTTATTGTTTAAATTTATTACTTGGCTCTCCCCGAAGGCTCGAGGTGAGTTACAATGTTAAACTCCCCTAATAAAAACCTCCATACACAATAAAACAAAATACAAAGATGTGGTGGTAAAAACAGTAACTAAGTACAACCCACCCCAAAACCGTACTGGAGGGGAGGGAGAAAGAGGGTGCTGTTGGCATTCGCTACTGCTACTCCGACCTCATAATGCCGCGAATACAACTTGGTTGGTCTTTAAGATGCTGCTGGACTCAAAGTTTGCTCTGCTTGCAATACAGGCCATTGGGGATTTACTAGCCCTGCCAACAGTCTGGCCTTCATTAGCAAGGGAAATCTGAGGCTATTGACAGGCTGATAACAACAATAAGTTTCAAGCTCCCCGGGAGGGTTCAGCCTTGAGGCAGGCCAACGAGCTTTCTGTCCTCTTGCATTAGGCAGCCTTTGGCAAAGCCCGCCTGCGAGCTAGAGCAATGTGTAGCCAGGGCAACCAGAGGTGGGCTTCCCCAGGCTTTTGGAAGGGAGAGTAACAAGGAGAGAGGAAACAACTTGGATAGAAGGGATAGAAAGGCAGCTACACAACCAACTAGCAGGAGAGCCAGACTGAAGTTCTGCAACACCTTCGGGACCAACACAATTTTCAGGGTATATGATTTGTGAGTCCGGACGCTGGACTAGAAGAAGAAGAAGAAGAAGAGTTGGTTCTTATATGCCGCTTTTCCCTATCCAAAGGAGGCTCAAAGCGGCTTACAGTTGCCTTCCCTTTCCTCTCCCCACAACAGACACCCTGTGAGGTGGGTGAGGCTGAGAGAGCGCTGATATCACTGCCCGGTCAGAACAGCTTTATCAGTGCCGTGGCGAGCCCAAGTTCACCCAGCTGGCTGCATGTGGGGGAGTGCAGAATCGAACCTGGCATGCCAGATTAGAAGTCCGCACTCCTAACCACTACACCAAACTGGCTCTCATATACCAAACTGACTAGATGGACCACCAGTCTGATCCAGCAGGGCTCTTCTGATGTTCCATATCCTATGTGATGTAAAAGAGCAGGATATAAATTAAAACTTTATTTATATTATTATTACGTTTTTTTATTATTTGAAGGCCTTTACCTCTCTGCCCTGTTGCTGGCCCTCCAGAGGAGCTGGTTGGCCACTGTGTGAGGCAGGAGTCTGGGCTAGATGGATCATGGTTCTGATCCAGCAGGGCTCTTCTTGGATTCTTTTTTAGGGAAAGCCTTGGCCATTATTCCCAATTGTTGACCATCCAGAAGAACTGATTGGCCACTGTTGTGAGAGAGGATGCTGGACTAGATGGACCACTGGTCTGATCCAGCATGGCTCTCTCTCTCTCTCTCTCTCTCTCTCTCTCTCTCTCTCTCTCTCTCTCTCTCTCACACACACACACACACACACACACACACACACACACAGCAGGAGCCATAGGGGGTAATCAGGGCTCCTTTGTAGAAGGGAAGCAAGGGTTGTTTGCAGTTTGGGGCTTGTTTGCAAGTTGTCTCTGTCTCTGTCTCTCTCTCTCGCACCAGGAGCCATAGCAGGTAATAAGGGGTCGTTTGCAGTTTGGCAGGGCTCTCTGTGTGTCTCTCTGAGGCATCTGAGAGCAATGTGACTAGTGTCCAGGGAAAGAGGGCAGGAGCTGGAGAGCCAGGACATTTTGGACAGCCAGGACACTCTCCACCCCCAGGGCTGTTTCACGAATATTAAGAAGAACAATGGATAAGGATGTTTCTTCCACTTTTATCTTGCCTTATTCTCAACATTGACAAGTGAAGAGAGAGGCATCGTGATGCTGCAGAAGCTTTATTGAAAACAACATGAAAATCACATAAATCGTTCAGTAAACAGTGTATAGGTAAGCAAGAATATTCATTTGGAAGCTTTCAAAGCAAAGGGGAAAAAGAGAGCGGAAGCTTAAATGCATACAAGCGCTGAGTACAGTTTCAAATTTGACTCCACGGGTTCAGCTTATTTGAACCAAGCCCTGGAAAATGCAGTGATGAACAGGTTACATCTGTGTTGAGTAGCAACTTAAAGACCAAGAAGATATGGGGAGGTATGAGTTTTTAAGCGTCAAAGCTCCCTTCTTGACATACCCAGGATAGCACAGTACGACAAAGGGCGTTTTCAATATAGGAAACTAATACCCTGAAAATCCTGTTGGTCTTTAAGTGGCTACGAGACTTGAATCTAGCTGTTCAACCACAGAACAACATGGCCTACCTGGTCGTTCCTGTTACCAATAGATTTTTGCCCAATTCAGAAGCGTCAACAGATGCTACTGCACTGCCCTAGCTGACTTTTTCCAAGATAGCCTCCCCTCTGGAGGCCATAACCCAATGCCCCTGAAAATCCACCTCTCATCCCCCCATAAAGGCCTCCTCCAAGACCCCCATAAAGTCCTCCTTCCATCCCAGAACCAGAGACCGCACACGGAGTGTGGCCCACAACCGAAACGGGTTGCCCACTCGCAGAGATGATGGGTCCAGGGATGGTCACAACAGCAGGGGGTGGCTGGATCACAACTTCAGCTCCTGGGATCTGGTTGATGGGTTGAGGGATGGTTCCAGACAGAGTCCCAAGCTGTCCTGAGGTTGCTCCTCCAGAAGACCATGCGCCATAACCAGAGCCAATGCTGGAACCGTAGCTGAGGCCTCCAGAACCGTAGCCGAATCCTCCACAGCCAATTCCTCCAGAACCGTAGCCAAATCCTCCACGACCAATTCCTCCAGAACCGTAGCCCAGTCCTCCACAGCCGATTCCTCCAGAACCAAGGCCTCCGCATCCATAACCCAGCCCTGAGCCTGAGCTGAGACCTGAGGATCCCAGCCCGACCACTGGGCTGGAAGTGTAAGACGGACCAGCACACACTGAGCCACAGTTAGCCATGCTTGGAAGGATGAGAGCGCGTCTGAAATGACATTGGGAAAACATAAAGGCACCAGTGACTGACTGAAGAGCCACAGTTTGGTCACCCCTATTCTAGGGAAAAGAGCCTCTTGTGGCGCAGTGTGGTAAGGCAGTGACATGCTGTCTGAAGCTTTCTGCCCATGAGGTTGGGAGTTCGACCCCAGCAGCCGGCTCAAGGTCGACTCAGCCTTCCATCCTTCCGAGGTCGGTAAAATGAGTCCCCAGCTTCCTTGCTGGGGGGTAAACGGTAATGACTGGGGAAGGCACTGGCAAACCACCCCGTATTGAGTCTGCCATGAAAACGCTAGAGGGCGTCACCCCAAGGGTCAGACATGACAGGGGATACCTTTACCTTTACCTATTCTAGGGAAACTGATCTCTGTAGTCTGGAGGACAGTAGTAAATCTAGTAGTAGTAGTAATTTATTTAAATGAGACCTTGGGGGGGGGGGACACAAATCCTTGCCCATAAAACTCGACTAAAATAGGACAATTCCAGTATAATAGGTACACATTTCCCATTTTACAGAAATAATTCAAAGGAAATTCTGTCTAAACATCCTAAAGAAGTTCCTGACAGTGAGAGTGGTTCCTCAGTGGAACTGGCTTCCTCGGTAGGTGGTGGGTTCTCCATCTTTTTAAACAGAGGCTGGAGAGCCATCTGACAGAGAGGCTGATTCTGTGAAGGTTCAGGAGGATGGAAGGTGACAGTGGATGCCTTTCTTTAGTCACCCAAGGAAGATCCTTGTTCTGTAGCGACAGCCGCTGCCAGAAGAATGTTTTTTTCAATTCTGCACAACCATCAAAATCCTTGAGGAGCAAAAGGCGCTTTCTAAAAGCACCTTATGAGTACCAGGGAATATGTCAATGGGTATCATGGTGCTCATGGGCAGAAAAAGAAGAGTTGGCCTTTGTCTACTCAGAAGAGTCTCAAAATGGCTTACAATTGTTTCCCCTTCCTCTCCTCACAACAGACACCCTGTGAGGTAAGGAGTGTTGGGGGGGGGGGGCTGAAAGCTCTAAGAGAGCCGTGACTGGCCCACGGTCACCCCGCCGGGTACATTTGGAGGTGTCAGGAATCCAACCCAGATTAGAGACAGCTGCTCTTAACCAGTACATCATGTTGGCTGTCCGGTAGCCGAGTTGAGAACTAAGTTGAGAACTCCTTATCTAGCCCAACATTAAAAAAGAAGTAGAAAAAGAGCTGTTTTTTAAATATATATACCCTATTTTTAATCACCCAAAAGGTGTCCCAAAGTGACTTGACAGACACCATTCCCTTCCTCTCCCCACAAAAGGCACCCTGAAAGAGGTCTAACAGAACTGTGGCTAGCCCAAGGTCAACCAGCTGGCTGTATGCGGAGGAGCGGGGAATCCAACCTGGTTCTCCAGATCAGAGTCCACCACCCTTGAACTATTACACCACGCTGGGAAGTACGAAAGGTTCCTCAGAAAATTGACTTACCTACTCTCCGAGAAGATGAAGTGAGGAGAAGCAGTGGAAACTGTTGGAAGAGCGTGGAGAAGTTTCACCTTTTATACCCTTTTTGTTGGTGTCTGTAGCGTTACAGCTGCCACCTCATTGGCTGCCATTTTGCTTAGCTGCTGACAATTTCCGTTTCATGTGCAATATTACTTTCCTAAGCAAAAAAGATATAAGGAATTAATCTGTCCTGACAACTCAGGACGAATCCTTCAGCACCTGCTTATTTCACCTTTTTTTTTTTGTTCTATTGTTCTCAACTTGACTCAGCTTCAATTTACCCGCTATTTAGAAAAGGGAATAAGCAACACCCAAAAGGAGGACCTGGAAATCATCAAAGTTCTTCCAATTATTGTCTTTGCAGGATTAAATGTGCATACTTTATCTTGCAATTGAGTTTAATGGTCCTCATTACAGAATGAGGAAGCCAACTAGCATGGCCATTAATTTGGGGTTTTGTTGCTTCATAACAGCAGGCATGAGAGTCAAATGCTGGCATATGCAAGAATATAAGAACATAAGAGAAGTCTTGTTGGATCAGAAGAATAACCCCTCTGGCCCAGCACTCTGTGTCACACAGTAGCCAAAACCCAGGTGCCATCAGGAAGTCTACCAGTGGAGTCAAAACTCTAGAAGTCCTCCCACGGTTACCCCCTAAGCAGCAAGAAGACAGCTTCAGACTGATAGCCACTGATGGACCTCTGCTCATAAGAACATAAGTGAAGCCATGGTGGAACAGGTCGATGGCCCATCCAGTCTGTGTGGCCAAACCAAGGTGATACCATCAGTGGGGTCAGTACTTGAGAAGACTTCTCAGTCTTACCTTCCAAACATCAAGAATACAGAGCATCCCTGCCCCAGACAGAGTGCTCCTTCTATACCTTCTGGTTAATAGCCACCGAAGGACCTCTGTCCCGTACATCTGTAAACCGCTGTGCAGGAGCGGTAGGAATAAAAGGCTAAGGGAAATGTGGGAGGAGAAAGGGGCAGGGTGAGTCCAGGATAAAAACTTGCAGCAGCCAATCAGGAGCTGCAAAGCTTCACTGCCGGAGAAAAAAGCAAGGTCGCCGCATCGAAGACCGCGTGAGGAGCCAGGTGCCTGCAGAGGCCTGGGGCTCGCCTGGTGCTCGCCCGGGTGGGGAACCCTCCGCAGGCACCCGTGCAGTGCAGCCGCTGGCCTGGGGCTTGGGGGTGTGGAGGTTGCCATCTAAGCCTGCCTGCCTATCTTCCCTCCCTCCCGGGGGGGCCCTCCCATACCCACCCACCAGTTGCCCACTAGCGCCCACTGTATTTTTCTTACAGCGGGCTTAATTTCTAGTTTATCTATAAAGCTGTCCACACTTATAGTCCCCAGAACTTCTTATGGCCATGAATTTCACCTCTTAATTACTATTTGGATGAAGAAGTACTTCCTCTTATCTTCCCAGTTCTCCCCGACCCCCCAATTTCCACTGTGTAGTTTGGAAATACCCCACATTTTGCCATTCCTTCCTTCTTTCCTTCCTCCCCAGGCCACTTTCAATCTCCTTCCTTCCTTCCTTCCTTCCTTCCTTCCTTCTTTCCTTCCTTCCTTCCTTCCTTCCTTCCTTCCTTCATTCATTCATTCATTCATTCATTCATTCATTCATTTTTAGGAGCTGTATTTCTTTTAGGGGTTGGATTTTTAGGGGCTGGATTGTTTTTATTGTTTCATTGTGAACCGCTGCGAGTCTCCTTGAGAGCAGTGGTATATAAATCCAAAAATAAAGAAATAAATAAATTCATATTGGGATTTATATTCCACCCCTTCCAACAGGCTGGCTTGGGGTGGCTTCCATCATTTCAAAATGACATAGATAACTATGTGGCACAATTCATCCGTAAATTTAGTTCTCCCCTCCTCCACATGCAGTCAGCTGGGTGACCTTGGGCTTGTCACAGCCCTGATAGTGCTGTTCTGGCTGGGTACTTCTGTCAGAACTCTCTCAGCCCCACCAACATCACAGGACTTCTGTTATAAGGGAAGGAAGGCAAAGCGATTGTAAGCCTTTCTGACGCCTGTTTGGAGAGTGAAAAGCAGGGTATAAGTTTGTTAGTTTATATATAGAGAGATTTATACCCCACCCTTCCCCTCCCAGCAAACTGGCTTGATGTGGCTTCCATCATTTTAAAATCCCATTGATAACTTGGTGGAACAATTCATCTGTAAATTAACATTAAATTAAGACATTAAAACATAAAGTCATTAAAATGTTTAAAATCGAACGTATCAACCGATTCACCATCAAATATTACTGCCTTCAAATTTTCCGTTTGGGTGAGGGTGTATCCATGTAGAAGTAGCCCATAGATATTTTGTTTCAAGTCATCATGGTGTTCATTGGCCCCAACAAAATGTCTGGCAGAAGAGCTCCATCTTGCAGACTCTTCAAAAATGAGCCAGCTCTTAGAAGGTGCACAGTTCTACAGGGAGCTCATTCCACCAGGTCCGGGCCCCAAACTGACAAGGCCCTGGCCCTGGTTGAGGCCAGATGTACATCCTTAGGGCCAAGGATCACCAATTTATTGGAATTGGATGTTCTTAATGTCCTTTTTAAGAGTATAGATAGCCAAGCAGACCCTCAGATAGGCCAACTCTTAAAAACCAACTCTTCTTCTTTTAGATCCCATTCCTTTTTCTCCTGTTTGCTCTCCCCAACCTTTGCTAGCCTGAAAATTATAGTGTAGGAAAGGCTAGATGTAGAATAACACAAAGAGAAATCCTATGAGGGGGGATGAAATCATCGCTAAATGAGAGAGAGATTATGATGATTTTGTCCTCCTTCAAAGGATTTCGCTTTATGTTATTCTTACCTGAGCAGTCCTGGCCTTTTTTTCTTTGCTTTTCTCTGACTGCCCCACCCAGTTTTTAAAATACATATTAGTATATGATTACCAAGCCAAAGGAACTGAGAGGAGAAAAGAAATCCTTCATTTCCCTTTATTTTATAATGGCATTCAAGGAGCTGATAGTAAATTAAAACTGTTTTATTCCACATTAAGGGGAGACAGTCAGGTAGGGATCAGGTTTAGGACTTACAGAGTCAATATGTAACAGGAATGAGGTAACTGAATAAAAAGCGACCGTAATGTGCACATGGCCACCAGTTGATGGAGCAGATAGCAGACCGCAGTACAAGCATGGTTGGTGTAGGCCCACTGCATAGTGCACATCTCCGTGGCATGCACAGTGGCACTAACGTGGGGGTAGAGCTACAGGCACCTTTATAAGGTGCACATGGTGGAACACCGCCATTCCACTGCAGATTGCTGCCAGAATCACAGAATCATAGAGTTGGAAGGGGCCATACAGGCCATCTAGTCCAACCCCCTGCTCAATGTAGGATCAGCCCAAAGCATCTTAAAGCATCCAAGAAAAGTGTGTATCCAACCTTTGCTTGAAGACTGCCAGTGAGGGGGAGCTTACCACCTCCTTAGGCAGCCTATTTCACTGCTGAACTACTCTGACTGTGAAAAATTCTTTTCCTGATATCTAGCCTATATCGTTGTACTTGTAGTTTAAACCCATTACTGCATGTCCTTTCCTCTGTAGCCAATGGGAACAGCATCCTGCCCTCCTCCAAGTGACAACCTTTCAAATACTTAAAGAGGGCTATCATGTCCCCTCTCAACCTCCTTTTCTCCAGACTGAACATTCCCAAGTCCCTCAACCTATCTTCATAGGGCTTGGTCCCTTGGCCCCAGATCATCCTCGTCGCTCTCCTCTGTACCCTTTCAATTTTATCCACATCCTTCTTGAAGTGAGGCCTCCAGAACTGCACACAGTACTCCAGGTGTGGTCTGACCAGTTTTGGTTGTTGTTATATGTTGGTTTATTGTCACAGCCTTGGTAAAAGGCATGAGTAAGACCCTTGGTTCAGGGCCCCAGTGTGTCTACTGGGACCCTGAGGTAGGATGATCTCAATAAGAGACTGGCTCACTAATGGGCGTGGCCAACCCAGCTGGGAAGACCAGGGGCTTGGAACCAGGTGGGCTGGTTGGCCGAATGAAATGGGCATTATCACATGCCCGCTTCCCTGGGGAGGACTCTAGGGGCAAGGGATTGCCCTTCCGGCTGGGAGGTGGCGGGTTCCAGGGTTGCCCCTAAAGCCAGTTATAAAGCAACCGGATGGTTGCACAGGGTTGGGTTTTTTCTCGTGCTACGGTGCCACACTCTGGCCGGAGGTGCGTTGTGGTATAAAAATAAAGCTGCAGCCTTGTTAATGCCAATCTGGAGTCATGTCTCGTGTGTCCACATGTCAACCTGCCAGTCAAAAAGAAATATCAGATAATTATCCCACATAGCAACTGCTTCTATTATTCAGACATGTCTTTAAAACCTGAGAAGAGAGATTTCTTGGCAGTCTTTAATTTACAGAAAGAAGCAATAGATTTTGGGTCTCATAAAGGCACACAAATCCAGTTTCCTTACTTATTCACTGGCTGGAGTATTCCCCCATCTTTGTTCCCAGGCTAGAGATGGGTTGCACAGCCCACTTTCCTAACTCCTAACTGTCAACCCTCAACAATTATCTGATGCTCTCAACCCTATCGCTCAAGGTTCTCAGACCAGGTTCGAGCATCAACCATTTACTGTCCATCACAGAACTTTGGGTATGATAAGGGACCAAAATGGTAGGGACCTCACAGAAGCAGAAGAGATTAAGAAAAGGTGGCAAAATTATACAGAGGAACTATACAAGCGTGAGCTTAACATCCCTGATAACCACAATGGGGTAGTTACTGACCTGGAGCCAGAGATCCTGGAATGTGAAGTCAAATGGATCTTAGGAAGTCTGAGCAACAATAAAGCTAGTGGTGGTAACATTCCAGTTGAACTATTCAAAGTCTTAAAAGATGATGCATTAAAAGTGCTACACTCAATATGCCAGCAAATTCGGAAAACTCAACAATGGCCACAGTTTACATTCCAAAGAATGTCCAAACTACTGCACCATTGCACTCATTTCGCATGCTAGCAAAGTTATGCTCAAAATCCTACAAGCTAGGCTCCAGCAATATGTGGACCGAGAACTTCCAGAAGTACAGGCAGGATTTCGAAGAGGCAGAGGAACTAGAGATCAAATTGCCAACATACGCTGGATCATGGAGAAAGCTAGGGAGTTCCAGAAGAACATCTACTTCTGCTTCATTGACTATGCTAAAGCCTTTGATTGTGTGGAGCACAACAAATTGTGGCAAATTCTTAAAGAGATGGGAAGAGATTTGTATCTTGAGAAACTTATATGCAGGTCAAGAAGCAACAGTGAGAACTGAGCATGGAATCACTGATTGCTTCAAAATTGAGAAAGGAGTTCGGCAAGGCTGTATACTGTCACCTTGCCTATTTAACTTGTATGCGGACCACATTATGAGAAAGGCGGGATTAGAGGAGTCACAAATTGGGATCAAGATTGCAGGGAGAAATATCAGCAACCTCAGATATGCAGATGATACCACTCTAATGGCAGAAAGTGAAGAGGAACTAAAGAGCCTGTTGATGCAGGTGAAGAAGGAGAGTGCAAAAGTTGGCTTGAAACTCAACACCAAGAAAACGAAGATCATGGCATCCGGCCCTCTCAATTCCTGGCAAATAGATGGGGAAGAAATGGAGATAGTGACAGATTTTCTTTTCCTGAGCTCCAAGATCACTGCAGATGGGGACTGCAGCAAAGAAATTAAAAGATGCTTGCTCCTGGGGAGGAAAGCTATGGCAAATCTAGACAGCACCCTAAAAAGCAGAGACGTCACCCTGCCAACAAAAGTGCGTTTAGTCAAGGCTATGGTCTTCACAGTTGCAATGTATGGCTGCGAAGGTTGGACCATAAGGAAGGCTGAACGTCAAAGAATTGAGGCTTTTGAACTCTGGTGCTGGAGAAGACTCTTGCGAGTCCCTTGGACTGCAAGGCGAACAAACCGGTCAGTCCTAGAGGAGATCAGCCCTGACTGCTCCTTAGAATGCCAGATCCTGAAAAGGAAACTCAAATACTTTGGCCACCTCATGAGAAGGAAGGACTCCCTGGAGAAGAGCCTAATGCTGGGAGCGATCGAGGGCAAAAGAAGAAGGGGACGACAGAGAATGAGGTGGCTGGATGGAATAACTGAAGCAGTTGGTGCAAACTTAAATGGACTCCAGGGAATGGTAGAGGACAGGAAGGCCTGGAGGATCATTGTCCATGGGGTCGCGATGGGTCAGACACAACTTCGCACCTAACAACAACAAATTGAATCATTTTGAATGGTTTATTTTTACATTCATCTGCTGAGGCACTTAAGAGATAACAGTATGGCCACATTTTTATGACTTTGACTGCTTTTATGATTGTTTTTTTATGACTTTGGTTGATGAATTCCATTGATTTAATCAGCCGACTGAAAGTTTTAACATTTACACTGAATGGATTTGGTGTTTGGAGGATCATTCTCCATGGGGTCGCGATGGGTCAGACACGACTTCGCACCTAACAACAACAACAACAGAACTTTATGCACTTAAACCTTAACTTTATCCAGTAGAACTGAGCTTTACACTCTTAGGGCGCAAGGACATAGAGAAGAGGGATATCACAGCACTAAGAAAGATCCTCCTGAACAGTTCTGTTTGTGTAAAGCCAACAGCAAAACACATGACAAAGATTTTGTTTTGTCTTTGAAGGAAAAAAATTGGATTTGCTCATTGATTATTTCCCCCTTTTTTGCTTTTGCTTATATATTCCTACTGGTCAGTTCTTAGTCTGAGGAAGAGTGCTTGCACTCAAAAGCTCACACCTGGAATAAATCTTTTTTGGTCTTAAAGATGCCACTGGACTCTAATTTTGTTATTTTCCCCATTCATTTTCCTCCCCAGTGAGCTGAGTTTGGTTATGAAAAGGTGATTTATGATGGCTAAACTTACCTGTTTGAATAGGGGAAAAAAGAAAATAGATTCATTCATTGCTAATTTTAAACCTTTTTCTTTTGCACAAAAACTATTATTATTTTTATTTTTATTATTATTATTATTATTATTATTATTATTAGAATCATAGAATCATAGAATCATAGAATCATAGAATCATAGAATCATAGAGTTGGAAGGGGCCATACAGGCCATCTAGTCCCACCCCCTGCTCAACGCAGGATCAGCCCTAAGCATCCTAAAGCATCCAAGAAAAGTGTTTATCCAACCTTTGCTTGAAGACTGCCAGTGAGGGGGAGCTCACCACCTCCTTAGGCAGCCTATTCCACTGCTGAACTACTCTGACTGTGAAAAACTTTTTCCTGATATCTAGCCTATATCGTTGTATTTGAAGTTTAAACCCATTACTGTGTGTCCTTGTCGTGGTTCGGTCCTTGGTGGCTTGGGAACCGGACCGAACCCCGCCATCAGAGGCGCCCGCGATCACGGAGGTAGGGCATGGTGATCATAGGCAAGCCGGCAGCTGGGCGCCCCACCCGATCGTTGAGGTGGCAATGGCCGCTAAAGAACCTCAATGTCCCCCTCCACCTTTTGACAAGGGCCCGGAGATGGCCCTTTGTTCCAGGAAAATGGGCCATCAGGAACCCCGGAAAACCTCGCATATGTGCATGAGTCATGATTGTATCAGCATGTTCCCTCCGCAAGTACTGGGTGGGGCAATACAGCCTAAGGAGGTGGGTTTTGTATAAAAGGGAGCTTCCACCTGGAGTTCGGTGGAAGCTCTTACTCCATACCAGCGGACTCCACGTTGCTGAAATAAAGCTTGTTCCTGTTGTATCGTTCACCAGGCCTGGCGTGACGTTTTCTTCAAAGGGGCACCCTGTTTTTTCAGTTAGCAAGCGGGTCCCCGACAGTCCTCTCCTCTGCAGCCAACGGGAACAGCATCCTGCCCTTCTCCAAGTGACACCCTTTCAAATACTTAAAGAGGGCTATCATGTCCCCTCTCAACCTCCTTTTCTCCAGGCTGAACATTCCCAAGTCCCTCAACCTATCTTCATAGGGCTTGGTCCCTTGGCCCCAGATCATCCTTGTCGCTCTCCTCTGTACCCTTTCAATTTTATCTACGTCCTTCTTGAAGTTTATTATTATTATTATTATTATTATTATTATTATTATTATTATTATTATTATTATTATTATTGACCACCTCTCTCCCTTTGGGGGAGATTTGTAGTTGTGAGGCCTTAGGGAATAAAGAATGCCCCCAAAACAATTGGATTTTACAATAATATTTTTTAAAAGAGAAAATTTTTCTTGCAATATTGCAACAAACTCTGAATAAGTAATTTTTATTATAGCAAATGTTAGAATTACTTGTTAATGATATTTGTTTTTTCCCCTGAGAAACTTGAAACTTTATACTTTCTCTTTTATTCTTTTTTTCCCCTTATGCTTCTCCCCCCACCCTGAACTTCCATCTTATTGCTTTAATTTTTTTTCAATTAAAAATACATATTTAAAATAGGGATCCCTCTGGATTAACCTATAAAACCTTATCCTCAAAGACAGCCAGGCAATTGCAAATAGGCATCATCAAAATTGTTTTGGTGATGTGTTCAACTGAATCAGCATGAATTTGAAAGGAGCCAGTTGCATTAACCTTCTTTGTGTTTCATGAGCTTGAGCTCATAAAGTGGATGGGGAATGTTTTCTCTCCTCCCTAATTAGCAGGTCTGGAACAAAGCTAATCGGCTTGTCATCCTCAAGGTATAAAAACCACACAGAAACTGGTTTCATAATATTGCTTATCTACTCATCTCCTTTTGCATGGAGACAGTGCCAAGGAAGCATAAGGATGCCAGAAAGATCAAGGCAAACCCTACAGCACAGGAATCGCCTTGGATGCTGCCAAAAGCAAAAAGTGGAGGGAAATTTGAAGGTTCAAGGGGAAGCACAGAAAATCAAGGGGAAATGAATGGATGTTGATATGGTATGAAGGTATTTAGAATCATAGAATCATAGAGTTGGAAGGCACCTCCAGGGTCTTCTAGACCAACCCCCCTGCAGAATGCAGGAAGGTTTGAAGGTGTTTTTTCATGCAGAAAATGCTTTATACAGAAAGTACAGTGTTAGCCTGGTACCCCCTGAGTCACTGTTCCTTGAACAATACCCAAGACCATTTAACTCCCTTTGCTCTACAAGTTCAAACAGGGCTGATTCTGCACTTACTTTGTTTATTCCATTGTGGATACTGCTGAATTCAGATCAATTTGAACACAGGTCTTCCTCTATTCCCCCATGGAAACAGAAAAGTGTTCTGCATGTGATTAGGGAAGCTCAGAAGGGGGGCAAGTGCAACCTGGGAATGAGGAAGCCTTTGAACTGATGCCCTGACCAATCAGGGCTTTTCTACAGTGTTGAAGGCTTGGCAAAAAGTTATTTTGGGAGAAGCAAACAGCTGCATGCGTATTCTTGCTTATTTCTCAAATTTCGAGGGTTATATCTACTCCAGGATATCACAGGGGAAAGGTAAGGTAACTTTGGATAAATCATGCTTGTTGCAAATGCAAATATTCTGCCTGACACAGGTACCTCCTGACTCAAGATTTCCTGCTAAACCCCACCCCCTGCTCCATTATAGTGCTGTTTTAGTAGACCAGCTAAAGCCTGCTTGCCCAGGGGCTCCTAGGCAAACCTCTTTGTTTTTTCTATGATTACTACTTGGCCCTTCTGCCATGGGAAATCTCTTCCCCAAACCCTGCAGCTAGACCTATTGAGACACCATTCATTCATTCATTCATTCATTCATTCATTCATTCATTCATTCATTCATTCATTCATTCATTCGGTCATTAGTTCATACGTTCATTCATTCATTTGTTTATTCGTTTGTTTATTCGTTTATTCGTTTATTTATATTTATATACTGCCCTCCTCTGATGGCTCCCTTTTCTTAGGGACCTAAGAACACCTTTGTCTAAGCCCATCAACGACCATCTCCGGACCCGGCCAGGTCATTGCCCAACATCCTGATTTGAACTCGAGTCTTCCTCTATCACAGCTCTCAGAGCTCTCTCAGCCCCACCTACTACACTTGGTACCTATTGTGCAGAGGATGGGATTATAAGCTTGAGAAAAGTGGGGTAGAAAAACCTACTGATTTTTTCTTATTCTGTTCATCCTCCACATTCAACCTGTTGAGCGACCTTGGGCCAGCCACAGTCCTCTCAGAACTCTCTCAGCCCCACCTATCACACTTGGTGCCTGCTGTGCAGAGGGGAGTGTGATTCTAAATTGCTGTGAGACTGTATGGTCAAGAAAAGTTGAGTGGAAAACCTGCTGTTCTTTGCTTATTCTAACCACCTGAGTTTATCAGTGTTTGGTGAGGCTACCATGGCACCTTCTAGAAGCTCCTGTCCTACATAAAGTCTTCTCCCGCACTCTAGTACTCTCCTATGTCTGCAAGAACCAGTGGCACACAAGGAGTTGTTTCCTGTGACAGCATGATGTACATAATATCTAAGAGCCAGCTTGGTGTAGTGGTTAGGAGTGCGGACTTCTAATCTGGCATGCCAGGTTCGATTCTGCGCTCCCCCACATGCAGCCAGCTGGGTGACCTTGGGCTTGCCACAGCACTGATAAAACTGTTCTGACCGGGCAGTGATATCAGCGCTCTCTCAGCCTCACCCACCCCGCAGGGTGTCTGTTGTGGAGAGAGGAATGGGAAGGCGACTGTAAGCCACTTTGAGCCTCCTTCGGGTAGGGAAAAGCGGCATATAAGAACCAACTCTTCTTCAACTCTTTTCTTCTAAGTGGGAATGGCTGTATGGTGGCTTCAGTGGGTGGGATCAATTAAGAAAAAGTGGTCAAATGAGAACAAGCTTCAATGTAATAAAGAGAAATGATGGGAGATACCCTTCTGGGTAGCCGCATGAGCAAATGAGGTCTTTGGGTACTTATGGTCTGTAAGCTAAACATTAGCAGACAGTGTGATGCGGCAGTAAGGAAGGTGAATGCAGTCTTGCGCTGTATCAATGAAGGTATCCCATCGAAATTATGAGATAGTCCTTCTGTAGACAGACCACACCTGGAAGTCTTGGAATAGGCTGCCTGAGGAGATGGTGAGCTCCCCCATACTGGCAGTCTTCAAGCAGAAGCTGGACAGAGACTTATCCTGGATGCTTTAGGCCAACCTGTGCAAGGGGTTGAACTAGATGGCCTGTATGGCCCTTCCAACCCAGAGATTCTATGAATTCTATGAATGACCACAGCCAGGGCAGCCCAGTTCTCTTGCAGTCATTTTATCTATGGTCCACAAGTGGGGTATGTGGCCATGGCTGAACCTACAAGCCATAACCAGGAGCAAGAAGGAAAGTGACATTAAAGTAAAAGAAAACCAGCAGTCATGTATAACCATGCAGAATCAGCTTTAATAGTAATGAACATTTGCAAACAGCAGAAAGTTATCAAAGAAGACAGAATCAAACCATTTCTCCATACAATCAAGTGTGCAGTTGTGTTGGTCTTAAGCAGCAGAACCAAGTTTGAGTCAGGGTCACCTCGAAGACCAACAAAGCTTTAGTCAAAGGTATGCATGCACACTTCCTCCGATCTGTATCTGACAAAGTGTGCATGGACACGGACATTTATGATAAAAGTTTATAATAAAAATTAAGAAGTAGAACTCAGATGCAGAACTCTTCACTTCCCCTTATAGAATTGCATCTTTTTCTCATTTTTCCACTTCTCCATCTTTAAACCGCCTTTGGCGCGGTGTGCCGCGGACTTAATAATCGAGTAAGGGCTGTCTGGGAGGAGTTAGGGCGGGTCCTGTCTGGGATAAAAACTCGGAGGGGCCAATCAGGAGCCACGAAGGGGCTCCTGATTGGCCCCTCCGAGTGTCCATCCCGGGCCAAGCAGCCAATGGGGAGCCGCAAAAAGCACGGCTCCCCATTGGCTGCTTGGCCCGGCCAATGAACTGAACTGCCAGCCGATGTGGTGAGTCCTCTGGGGGGCCACGCCGCCTTCTCCCGGTCGCTCCAGCTGCTGGGAAAAGGCTCCAAAGAGCCGCAGGTGGGGAGGGGCCTGCGCCGCCTTCTCCCAGCCACTCCAGCAGCCGGGAGAAACCTCGTCACCACTACCATCCTAGCGCCCATTTTATCCATGGGTAAAAGGGGCTTTCTTTCTAGTTTGTTTATAATTTAAAAATTGGCTGGTCTTAAAGGTCCCTTTCCCCAGTTTCTCCATAGGAAATTTCAGAGACCAAAAAAAAAAAAGAGAGAGTTTCATTTTAATCCCTGGAACAGATCAGGCATATAGTTCTTATACAGAGAGCATCAAAGTCATACAGGAGTTTTTCTGTTGGAGAGACTGTAGAATTTATCCCAACTTGGGTTCCAACCTTAACTTGTAAACCAACTTAGAGGGAGAAAAGGCAAAGATAGGATGCTTAGGGCTGATCCTGCGTAGAGCAGGGGGTTGGACTAGACGGCCTGTATGGCCCCTTCCAACTCTATGATTCTATGATATCAGAGAAAACGAAAGGCACACCCTTACAGAAATTTCAAGCAGAAGTAAAATAAGGCACTTGGTTTGGACTGAACTGTCAAAAGCACCAAACACCCCAGTTATTTAATTTCTCGGAAGATTTGGATCGCTCAAGATTCCCGAATTCAACGCCGCAAACTCAACACTGGTTGAGTTAGCATGATCAACAATTCTAGAAGTTTTGAATTCTTAGCAGGGGCTTAAACAGAGGCTACCGCGACGTCCCATGCAAGACCTTCTCCGCAACATTCCTGAGCTCCTCATGCCGTAACCCAACGCCCCAGAGAAGCCTCCCATTTCATAACCACTAGTTGCGCATGGAGTGCTGCCCCCGACAGCAACGGGTTGACCGGTAGAAGAGAGGATGGCTCCGGGGATGGTCACGACCACCGCCGGTGGCTGAATCAAGACCTCCGCAGGTGGAATCTGGTTGATGGGCTGAGGGATGACTCCAGAGAGGGTCCCGAGCTCTGCCGAAGTTGTGGGGAATCCCCCAGCACCCGAACCATAGATGAGAACTCCAGATCCAGAGTAGAGACCTCCGGAGCCGATGCCATCATACGCAGAACCAATCCCGAACACCGGGGTAGAGGCGCAAGATGGGATGGCAAAGGTTGGACCACAACAAGCCATGCTTTGAGTGATGGGGAAGAGTCTGAAACACACGCACACAATCAGAAATAGAATGAATTAGAAACAATGACATATTATTATTATTTATTATTATTATTTAATTTTTAGACCGCCCTTCTCCAAATAGGTCTCAGGGCGGTTTACAACATAAATAGTTAAAACACAATAAAATCCCCATAAAAACCCCAATTGAATATGCGTTGAGCAGCGGGTTGGACTGGATGGCCTGTATGGCCCCTTCCAACTCCATGATTCTATGATTCTATGATCATGCGTTGAGCAGGGGGTTGGACTGGATGGCCTGGATGGCCCCTTCCAAATCTATGATTCTATGATCCTGCGTTGAGCAGGGGGTTGGACTGGATGGCCTGGATGGCCCCTTCCAACTCTATGATTCTATGATTCTATGAATAATGGCCATATATGGGCATGGTGTAAAGATGACAAAGCGGAAAGAAGAGTATTATGGTCTTCGAATGCGAATATGTCGGTGGTCCCTGGCCTGAAAGAAGCGTGCTTGGTCTCAATCAGAGCCAGGGCCCTGTCAACCCTAGTTCCAACCTGGTGGAGTTAGTTATCAGTTGAGACCCAGGCCCTGAGAGAAGTAGTTGTGGCAGTATTCCACCAGGCCAGAAGCAGCAAATAAAATCATAGGGCCTCCCTTCTTCCCTTCTTCATTGGAGTGTTTGGCATACTTATGGGTGTTGTTGCTGTTGCTGTTGCGATTAAATTGGTATACGGCCACTCTGTCGCTCATCCACTGTCACTTGCCACCCCCTTGAGCCTTCACAGAATCAGCTTCTCCATCAGATGGCTCTCCAGCCTCTGTTTAAAAATCTCCAAAGATGGAGAACCCACCACCTCCCAAGGAAGCCTGTTCCACTGAGGAACCGCTCTGTCAGGAACTTCTTCCAAAGGTTGAGATGGAATTTAGAATCATAGAATCATAGAGTTGGAAGGCACCTCCAGGGTCATCTAGTCCAACCCCCTGGACTATGCAGGACACTCACAACCCTATTGCTGACAGTGTAACCTGCCACCCCCTTGAGCCTTGACAGAATCAGCCTCTCCGTCAGATGGCTCTCCAGCCTCCATTTAAATATCTCCAAAGATGGAGAACCCACCACCTCCCGAGGAAGCCTGTTCCACTGAGGAACAACTCTGACTGTCAGGAACTTCTTCCGGCTATTTAGGCGGAATTTCTTTTGAATTAATTTCATCGGGTTGTAGAAGCACGGGGAACTGAAGCAATGCATCAGTATTAACAGAGCACATTACAGGAGGAAAAATTACCTCTGCCAAAAACCCACCAACAATTTGCAGACCGGGTCAAGTACTTACTAAGAACGTGTGATCTCAAGGTGTAGCTCAATTGCAAGAGTCTAACACATTTCAGTAACAAGAAACATTCAGAATATTTACTGCTTATATAAACATCATCTGAATATTTGGTAGTTGTTATTGTAAGCTGACAGCAGCCAACTGGGCTGGAAGCAGCAGCATAAGAATGGAACAAATAAATTAGAAATAAATAAGAATGTATATGAATTATACCCCACCCCTCACTTAGCATCTCAGGATAGTTAACAACATAGTTAAAATACGTCTTAATTACAATCAAACATGATACAAACATAATTAATATAAAACCAAGACAATTCATCAGATTAGGATTAATTGACCTCCAGTCACCTAAATCTCTGCCCGAGGCTTATGGGAGCGATTCCTGGTGAGATGGTGAAAAGAAGGGTGTGGATGTATGTACGTTCAAGAGCCAGTTTGGTGTAGTGGTTAGGAGTGCGGACTTCTAATCTGGCGAGCCGGGTTCAATTCTGCGCTCCCCCACATGCAGCCAGCTGGGTGACCTTGGGCTCACCATAGCACTGATAAAACTGGTCTGACCAAGCAGGAATATCAGGGCTCTCTCAGCCTCACCCACCTCACAGGGGGTCTGTTGTGGGGAGAGGAAAGGGAAGGTGACTGTAAGCCTCTTTGTGACTCCCTTGGGTAAAGAAAAGCAGCATATAAGAACCAACTCTTCTTCTTCAGTAATCTCAGGGCTCTCTCAGACTCACCCACCTCACAGGGGGTCTGTTGTGGGGAGAGGAAAGGGAAGGCGATTGTAAGCTGCTTTGAGACTCCTTCGCTAGAGAAAAACGGCATATAAGAACCAACTCTTCTTCTTCTTCTTCTATATGTATGTAGGGGCAGGCCAATAATTGCCTGGTTGTATCCACGCTGACCTCAATCAAAGGCTTGTTGGAAGAGCTCTGTTTTACATGCCCTGCGGAACTATTGATCCCGCTTTAGACTTTAGACTTGGGACTGATTTATAAATCATGGAATCATATCTTTCCCCATACAAACACTTAGATTTAACAGTTAACTTGTATAACAAGGGGAAATGAAACATCCATATATCCAACTGCAGTTTTTTTTAAAAAAAGAAGTAAAGTATTTCCTAGAAGGCACTGGAACTGACATCACTAATCCCTGGTGCCCTGGTGATTTCAACAGCAAGGACACCCCCTCACAGGCAGCCAGTTCTCTCAGAGCTCTCTCAGCCTCACCTACCTCACAGGGTGTCTTTTGTGGGGAGAAGAAATGGAAGGCGACTGTAAGCCTCTTTGAGACGCCTTCTGGTAGTCAAAAGAGGGGTATAAAAATGGCATTTTTTCTTCAATAACACCTTTCCGGTTCTTTAAGCAGGTGCTCTTCTCCTTTGCCCATGTAAACTTTGCCAACAATTATGCTATAAGGAGCACCCTCCAAAGCAGCTGTTTTCTCAGGGGGAACTGATCTGGGTTATCGGAAGATGAATAGTCGGGGATCTGATAGGGCTGATCTAACCGAGCTGTCCTGTGAGAGCTCTCTCAGCCTCACCTGTCTCACAGGGTGTCTGTTCTGGGGAGAGGAAGGAAAGGCAACTATAAGCTGCTTTGAGACTCCTTTGGGTAAAGAAAAGCGGCATACAAGAACCAACTCTTCTTCTTCTTCTTCAGTAATCTCAGGGCTCTTTCAGCCTTACCTCCCTCAAAGGATGTCTGTTGTGGGGAGAGGAAATGGATGGCAATTGGAAGCCGCTTTGAGACTCCTTCAGGTAGAGAAAAGTGGCATATAAGAACCAAATCCTTTTCTTCTTCAGTGATATCAGGGCTCTCTCAGCCTCACCCACCCCACAGGGTGTCTGTTGTGGGGAGAGGAAAGGGAAGGTGACTGTAAGCCACTTTGAGACTCCTTCGGGTAGAGAAAAGCGGCATCTAAGAACCAACTCTTCTTCTTCTTCAGTAATCTCAGGCTCTCTCAGCCTCCCCTCCCTCACAGGGTGTCTGTTGTTGGGAGAGAAAGGGAAGGTGATTGTAAGCTGCTTTGGAAGTCCATGTACTAAAAAGTGGGATATAAAAAAACCCAACTTCTTCGTTTTTAAGGTCCTTGGGTAGCAGAAGAAGACATCTTTCTAACAGTCTAGCAAGGAAGCAGCAATGGGCTGCATAGACCAATGGCCTGGCCCATCAAAGGAAACTTCCTGTATCCTATTTATGAGTTAGCCTATATTGCTGAGCATATTTTGAGGAAGCCAAATACCCCCTCACCAAACACACACACACAAGCACGGACATACAGTATGGCTCTAAACCACTGCAATAAAAGTTCTGTCAATAATTTCAGTCCGACAAAGAAAAAAGAATCTTCAGGTGAGAATGACTTACCCTGTACTGAGAAGACCAACGTCTGAAGGAAGAGAGTCAGTAGAAGCTACTGTAAGAGCTCGAATGATAATCTGCTTTTATACATTATTTTTTCCCAGCAGCCAGGCTAGTGGTTAGTGCAGGACGCTTTAATTAATGACCATCCATTCAATTTATTGTGCTTCGGAATTACTTACTCATATAGATAGAGATAAATAACTCAGCAGTAACCAGCTCTGAACAATTCAGCAACACCCTTTTCTTCTTCCTCTCAACGGTATTCCGCTTTGCGGCTGATGGTCCATCCGCAGCTCATCCCTGCCGCATTGCATTTTTGTGGAGTTTTATCGGTCTCATCAAAGGGAGAACGTTGCATGAGGATGGAGAAAACCTTTGGACCATGGCCTACCTACTGCATGAATATCCACCTGCACAAAATGTAGAAGTGATAATAAAGTGGATAAATGGGAAATGCCTCAGTTCTGGGTAGGGAATTACTCGACGCAATATGGAATGCCAACTTCCAGGGAGAAATTGGGATGGGGACTAGGGATGGGCATGAGCTAGCTTGGTGTAGTGGTTAAGAGCACGGGCTTGTAATCTGGCAAGCTGGGTTTGATTCCCCGCTCCTCCTCTACATGCAGCCAGCTGGGTGACCTTGGATTTGACACAGCACTGATAAAGCTGATCAAGCACTAATATCAGGGCTCTCTCAGCCTCACCCATCTCACAGGGTTTCTGTTGTGGGGAGAGGAAAGGGAAGGTGAATGGAAGCTGCTTTGAAACTCCTTCAGGTAGAGAAAAGCAACATATAAGAACCAAGTTTTTTTTTTTTCTTCTTCTTCTTCTTCTTCTTCTTCTTCTTCTTCTTCTTCTTCTTCTTCTTCTTCTTCTTCTTCTTCTTCTTCTTCTTCTTCTTCTTCTTCTTCGGTATTATCAGGGCTCTCTCAGCCTCCCCTACCTCACAGGGTGTCTGTTGTGGGGAGAGGAAAGGGAAGGCGAATGTCAGTCGCTTTGAGACTCTTTCAGGTAGAGAAAAGTGGCATATAAGAACCAACTCTTCTTCTTCTAGATATATAGATAGATAATGTGGTCTCAATGAAATCCGTTTTGGCCAGTTTAGCATTGCAGTTCCTTTGCATATAGATCAGATTTTTGATCAGTGAAATTGGTTAGACCATAATTAAAGCAGTTGGTAGAATTAACCAACTCATGGCTCCCCAAGTGAGGAGCATTCCAAGTAAAGGTGAGGAAAAGTGGTTTGCCACTCTCTTCTATATCAGAACACTCTTTGGTGGCCTTTGATCCAAGCACTGAGCCTTCTAATCTTCTCAGATTGGATGACATCAGAATAGACCATTCCACTTTCTCTTTTCTCCTAGGAATGGTTGTGATACTGAAATCAGACATGCATTCCTCGTCAGAATTGGGCGTCTGAATCACCACAAGCTAAGTTTAGCTATTTTTATCATGACCTTATACTCTGTTGTTGTTGTTATGTGCGAAGTCGTGTCCGACCCATCGCGACCCCATGGACAATGATCCTCCAGGCCTTCCTGTCCTCTACCATTCCCCGGAGTCCATTTAAGTTTGCACCTACTGCTTCAGTGACTCCATCCATCCACCTCATTCTCTGTCGTCCCCTTCTTCTTTTGCCCTCGATCGCTCCCAGCATTAGGCTCTTCTCCAGGGAGTCCTTCCTTCTCATGAGGTGGCCAAAATATTTGAGTTTCATCTTCAGGATCTGGCCTTCTAAAGAGCAGTCAGGGCTGATCTCCTCTAGGACTGACTGGTTTGTTCGCCTTGCAGTCCAAGGGACTCGCAAGAGTCTTCTCCAGCACCAGAGTTCAAAAGCCTCAATTCTTTGACGCTCGGCCTTCCTTATGGTCCAACTTTCGCAGCCATACATTGCAACTGGGAAGACCATAGCCTTGACTAAACGCACTTTTGTTGTTGGCAGGGTGATGTCTCTGCTTTTTAGGATGCTGTCTAGATTTGCCATAGCTTTCCTCCCAAGGAGCAAGCGTCTTTTAATTTCTTTGCTGCAGTCCCCATCTGCAGTGATCTTGGAGCCCAGGAAAATAAAATCTGTCACTATCTCCATTTCTTCCCCTTCTATTTGCCAGGAGACCTTATACTCTATCAAGTATCATATACTCTATGAAGAGCCTCTTGTGGCGCAGAGTGGTAAGGCAGCAGACATGCAGTCTGAAAGCTCTGCCCATGAGGCTGGGAGTTTTAATAAACCTTTGGTTTTTTTTCCAAATTGGGAATCTTCCCTTCCCTTCCCTTCCCTTCCCTTCCCTTCCCTTCCCTTCCCTGCACCACAGCGCAGGAACAGAAAAAGATCAACTCTGCTGGATTTTTTCCCGGTTGGATCAGTTGTCGGAATCATGGGAACCATGCGGAGAAAGACAGGAATCTTGGCCAAGACGTCAAAACACAGATTACATTTATGATGTTACATGACTAGTTGAGATGTAATCTTTCGGGGAAAAACGCATTAGCTCTGAAAGGAATTGAATCAGCATGGCGTCCTGATGGCTGAGTGCCCCAAAGTAGCCTCTAATGACCTTCTTGTCAAGTCATGTCATGCAACCATGGAAAAATGGCATCATGTCAAGCCATTTCAGAGATTCAGATCTATTTTCTCTAGGAAATAGGAAAGGAGGCAGAAGGTTCCATGTTCCTTGCAGAATCCTGCGGTCATCTTGGAAGGGCGGTCTAGAAATTTAAGAACTAATAACAACCTACTAAGCAGACCGGATTTGATTGGTAACAGTCATTTCCCATTTAGGAAATGGCTATCAGGGGGTGGACATTAGTTCCAGGTTACTTCTATAATGATTTTTACGTTCAGAGTCATCATGCCTTGGAATTCTAGTTCTTGGACAGTAGAGGGGTCATTGTCTTTGGGCCTTTTAAGTAGCTTAGAAAGCAGAAAAGAATGGAAAGGACAGAACTCCAAAGAACATTGGTCAACATATATGTAATGTCTTCATCGAGGTACTTCTTCTATTGCCAGAATGCAGAAGGAAAAGAAGAAGAGTTGGTCTTTATACCTTTCTTTTCACTGCCCGAGGGAGTCTCAAAGCGGCTTACATTTGCCTTGCCTTCCTCTCCCCACAGCAGATACTCTGTGAGGGAGGTGAGGCTGAGAGAACTCTGACAGGGCTGTTATGTGAGAATAGCACTATCAGGGCAGTGACAAGCGCAAGGTTACCCAGCCGGCTGCATGTGGAGTAGGGGCGACTCAAACCCGGGTTGCCAGATTAAAAGCTGTCACTCTTAACCACAACGCAAAGCTGGCTCTTGAGAGGGCTTCTGTGGAAGAAGGATCCTGAACTAGATGGATCTTGGGTCTGGTCCAGCAGGGCTTTAATTATGGCCATCAAGAATTCGGTAAAACACTGGTCCAGTTCACACGTGAACTTAACATCATGTGACTTGTTGACGATTGGAAGCCCAATGATCAAACTGGCTCGGTTGCACAGTGGAGCATTCAAAGTGGTGTGTGGAGCAACACAAAACTTCTAACTAAAGAGTTATAAATAGAGTTATGGAACAAGGGATGGACAGTTTCTCCTTGTAACCAGATACGAGATCAGTGGTGTCTAAACTGTGGCTTTCCAGATGGCTATGGGCTACAAATACCATGATCACCAGTTTGGTGTAGTGGTTAGGAGTGTGGAGTTCTAATCTGGCAAGCCGGGTTTGATTCTGCGCTCCCCCACATGCAGCCAGCTGGGTGACCTTGGGCTCCCCACAGCACTGATGAGGCTGTTCTGACCGAGCAGTGATATCAGAGCTCTCTCAGCCTCCCCTCCCTCACAGGGTGTCTGTTGTGGGGAGAGGAAAGGGAAGGCGACTGTAAGCCGCTTTGAGCCTCCTTCGGGTAAAGAAAAGCAGCATATAAGAACCAACTCTTCTTCTTCAGCAATCACAGGGTCTCTCAGCCTCCCCTCCCTCACAGGGTGTCTGTTGTGGGGAGAGGAAAGGGAAGGTGACTGTAAGCCGCTTTGAGCCTCCTTCGGGTAAAGAAAAGCAGCATATAAGAACCAACTCTTCTTCTTCTTCAGCAATCTCAGGGTCTCTCAGCCTCCCCTCCCTCACAGGGGGTCTGTTGTGGGGAGAGGAAAGGGAAGGCGACTGGAAGCCGCTTTGAGCCTCCTTCGGGTAGAGAAAAGTGGCATATAAGAACCAACTCTTCTTCTTCAGCAATCTCAGGGTCTCTCAGCCTCCCCTCCATCACAGGGTGTCTGTTGTGGGGAGAGGAAAGGGAAGGTGATTGTAAGCCGCTTTGAGCCTCCTTCGGGTAGAGAAAAGCAGCATATAAGAACCAACTTTTCTTCTTCCTCTTCTCCTATTGGGCATGCAGACAAGAGCCCCTGATCATTGCTGCAGCACACTGGCTGGGAATCCGTGCCCTGGTAGCTCAAATGACTAAAAACAAGACTACTGCACTTTGGTCACCTTATGGGAAGTCGATAATGCTAGGAAAAACTGAAGAGGAAGACACAACAGGAGATGGAAGGGCTCAGTGAAGGATGTCATGGACTTCACTTTGTAAGACGTAACTTGGTGGCTCTAAAAGCACAAACAGAGTTCTTGGAGCCGGCTTTGCATCATAGTTAAGAGCGGTGGCCTCCAATCGGGAGCTGGCTGGGTGACCCTGGGCTAGTCACAGGCCTGTTAGAATTCTCACAGAGCAGTTCTCTCAACCCCATCGACGTCACTTTTAGGTAAAGTAGGCACATCGTACTTATTTCCTTGTTCTTGACTGTGCTGTCGTTTTTACAAGCAGCATATTCTAATCTGCCAAGACGGGTTTAATTCCCAGCTCCCCCACGTGCAGCCATCTGGGTGATCTTGGGCTAATCACAGTCCTGTTAGAGCTATTCTCACAGAGCAGTCCTGTCAGAGCTCTCTCAACCCTTCCTACCTCAGAGGGTGGTTGTTGTGGGCAGAGGAAAGGGAAGGCGACTGTAAGCTGCTTTGAGACTCTTTCTGGTAAAGAAAAGCAGCATAGAAGAACCAACTCTTCTTCTTCAATAATATCAGGGTTCTCTCAGCCTCACCTCCCTCACAGGGGAGAGGAAAGGGAAGGCGAATGTAAGCCGCTTTGAGACTCCTTCGGGTAGAGAAAAGCAGCATATAAGAACCAACTCTTCTTCTTCTTTAGTAATATCAGGGCTCTCTCAGCCCCACTTTCCTCACAGGGGGTCTGTTGTGAGGAGAGGAACGGGAAGGCAAATGTAATCCACTTTGAGACGCTTTCTAGTAGAGAAAAGCGAGGTATAAAAACCAACTCTTATTCTTTGTCTTTGATCTACAGGATCTTAAAAATAATCTTGTATCTGCAAGTTCAATGAATACTTCTGTGGGTGGGCCTGGATGAAGACTTACGGATCAGATTTCTTAGGCCATGAGACGACATTCTTTGCAGGAACAAAATAATTAGCAGTAGAACGAACCCCGTAATTATAATTGAAACGTCATGCTGCCAACTGGCAGTTAAGTCTAGCGGTGTGCCAAACAGAGTTGGACCTGAGTCATTTATGGTCCTGCCAACTAATCCCAGACACAAAAACAACTCCTATGTCTTCTGACTTATCAACGGGAAAGGATCGGGAATAATAAACGCTTAGAAGGATGAGCTGGCTCTTCTTCAAACAGAAAAAGAATCATTAAAGTCTTTGCAGGCCTTGCTTACATGCAAAAAGGGTGGTGAACCCATTGAGATTTCCCAGCTCAGCATGATGGCTTCGCTCAGAAGATTCTCGGTCTCCCTCAGACCATAAATGGTGCTATCCTGGCCAGCCAATGACCGCTTTTTTAAATGAGTGTGTGTTGCACACCATGAACTCATATCCAACCGAAGAAGAAGAAGAAGAAGAAGAAGAAGAAGAAGAAGAAGAAGATGAAGAGTTGGTTTTCTACTCCACTTTTCATTACCCAAAGGAATCTCAAGACAGCTTACAATCACCTTCCCTTCCTTTTCCCACAACAGACAGGGCAGGTGAGGCTGAAAAAGCTCAGACAGAACTGCTCATGACAGGCTTTCTCAGCCAGGTTTTCATGAACCTCTGGGATTTTTTTTTCCAGCCGTGGTAGCGTTTCCTGAATGGATAGGAATTAATTGTTTATATTGGATTTTTTAGACATTTCATGGGTGATTTGACCATTTATGGTCATGTTGACATGACTTCCCCTCCCAAAATTGCCAATAATGGGCCTGCAGGGATCAGGGAGGGGAAGGGCCCTAGGTGGGCATGTCCACAGCTCTGCTCCCCAAACCTTTTTCTGCACAGTCATGCCACATCTGGGGTTTCTCAGAGCTTGAAGAATATTTTACTCAACAGTAGAAATATATATATATATATATATATATATATATATATATATATATATATATATATATATATATATATATATATATATATATATATATATATATATATATATATATATATATAGTCATAGAGTTGGAAGGGGCCAGGCAGGCCATCTAGTCCAACCCCCTGCTCAACGCATAATGATAATGATAAAGATAATGAAAATAGGCTATCCCCATGCTTATTTTATTCATTCATTCATTCAATTTATAGCCCGCCACTCCCACAGGGCTCGTGGCGGGTCACAACAATAAAACCCCCATAAAACCCCCTAATACAATAAAATCTCCTAAAAAAGCCAAACAACCCAACCTAACCCAACCTTGACATGTGTAGCATAGGGCAAGCATGGGTGGCATAATAATTTTTAAACTGAATAATCTACGTTTGTCAAAAGTCATCTTTTCTAGCAGACAATACCTCACTCAGGAACTCTACAGACAATGGAAATCAGTCAGTTAATTTGCATTTAAAATGAGAAGGGAAAACAGCAACAACAACAATTAGGAAGGTCAGAACCATCTCCCAAGGTCAAATTTCTGGAAGTGAAAACTGCTGTCAGCTGTTAATAATCAGCAAAGGAAGCTGTGACAGACAGCTTCAAAAGATCAGGTTTAAACTGCTGAAGTAAAAGGAACAAGAGAATGAAGGGTTAAACATCCTTATTAGGCAGATAGGGACAGAATGCTCTGAGGTCTCTTAGAGGGAATTAATATGCGACTGTGAGCTGGAGAGAAATTCATTCTGATTCTGACAGAACCTTAGTTGATCATCTACTCTGAGAAGAAACTCTAGTTAGACACCTGAGTTTTCTACTGTGTCCACACAGTGTCTGGACAACCTGGACAGATATCTGGCAGTCGGGATTTGGCCAATGAGGTATTAACTCCCAAATTAGACCAAATGGACGGAGAATCTTTATAAGGAGAGAAGGAAGAAACATGACTAGGGGAAATCTGGTGTGTATATTTCCTCTAATTTGTGAATATGAGAAAGGGCCTCTTTTTGTATATGTTTGGCTCCATCTAGTGGCCGACTGAATTTTACTTCACTTTACATCTGCTGCATCTTCCTGCAGATTTAAACTACGGCTTTTTATGCTGAACTTACAGTGAAGCAATATCAGACTGGAGGGAGGTGAGTAGCGGGGTACCTCAGGGCTTGGTGCTCGGTCTGGTACTTTTTAACATATTTATTAATGATCTAGATGAGGGGGTGGAGGGACTACTCATCAAGTTTGCAGATGACACCAAATTGGGAGGAATGGCAAATACTCCAGAAGATAGAGACAGAGTTCAACGAGATCTGAACACAATGGGAAAATGAGAACAAGATGCAATTTAATAAAGATAAGTGTAAAGTTCTGCATCTGGGTCAGAAAAATGAAAAGCATGCCTACTGGATGGGGGATACGCTTCTAGGTAGCACTGTGTGTGAACGAGACCTTGGGGTACTTGTGGATTGTAAACTAAACATGAGCAGGCAGTGTGATGCAGCGGTAAAAAAGGCAAATGCCATTTTGGGCTGTATCAACAGAGGCATCACATCAAAATCACAAGATGTCATAGTCCCATTGTATACGGCACTGGTCAGACCACACCTGGAGTACTGTGTGCAGTTCTGGAGGCCTCACTTCAAGAAGGACGTAGATAAAATTGAAAGGGTACAGAGGAGAGCGACGAGGATGATCTGGGGCCAAGGGACCAAGCCCTATGAAGATAGGTTGAGGGACTTGGGAATGTTCAGCCTGGAGAAAAGGAGGTTGAGAGGGGACATGATAGCCCTCTTTAAGTATTTGAAAGGTTGTCATTTGGAGGAGGGCAGGATGCTGTTTCTGTCGGTTGCAGAGGAGAGAAAAGGAGGTTGAGAGGGGACATGATAGCCCTCTTTAAGTATTTGAAAGGTTGTCACGGAGGAGGGCAGGATGCTGTTTCTGCTGGCTGCAGAGGAGAGGACACGCAGTAATGGGTTTAAACTACAAGTACAACGATATAGGCTAGATATCAGGAAAAACCTTTTCACAGTCAGAGTAGTTCAGCAGTGGAATAGGCTGCCTAAGGAGGTGGTGAGCTCCCCCTCACTGGCAGTCTTCAAGCAAAGGTTGGAGACACACTTTTCTTGGATGCTTTAGGATGCTTTGGGCTGATCCTGTGTTGAGCAGGAGGTTGGACTAGATGGCCTGTATGGCCCCTTCCAACTCTATGATTCTATGATTCTAATATCAAACCAACCATTAGGGGGAGCAAAACACATGCAGAACTGATTAAAAAACAAAAGGGGATATGAAAATGCGGAAGAGCCCTATGTCAACACTTGACTTTTCAAGAGAAATAGAAAGGGCTCTATGATCACTCAAAGTGGTGGATGCAGCCTTGAAATCAGATGGCAAAAACTGGACCTAAATGCAATGATAGGCATAAACAGAATATGGAAGAGTAAGGATATCAGCCTTAACACAAAGTGCTGGCTAGTCAATGCCATTGTCTTCCCCATAACAATCTATGGTTCTATGATTCTAAGACAGGAGGAGAATAGATGCCTTCAAATTATGGTGTTGCGAATACCATGATCAGCCAAAGTTACCACCAAGATAGTTTTAGAGAGGAACAAACCCACTATGTTATTAGAAGAGAAGATATTATGACTAAAGCTCATTTACTTTGGATACATCATGTGATCAAACTCGCTAGAAAAATCATTAATGCTCGGCATGGTCAGAGGCACAAGGAAACGTGGTCGCCAAAGGATCCGCTGGCTCAACATGATTAAAGATAATACAGGGATGACCATGAACCAACTGAAAGAAGCGGTCATTGACAGAGACAAATGGAGAAAACTTTCCTACAGAATCGCCGAGGGTCAGACATGGCTGAACGGATAACATCATCATCATCAGATGGGTATTAGGGAGGCAAAAGCCATCACCTGTTAGAATGATCCAAGCTCAATTTATTAATTATTTGTTCTTACTCTTAATTTTCTGTGAAAGGTTTGGCAGTGTAGGATGGTTCACCTTGCCACTTCCTTATTCTATGATGACTCCCAACACGGCTTGATTGTCAGAGTGGAGGGTATTATTGGTTCCACATTCAAATCCGTGTATGTGTGGTTGTTTGTTTTTGGATTCCAGAAGTTCAGGAACATAACTTTCAATGGGGAATCTACTAGAGCAGGGGTTGCCAAACTGTGGCTCTCCAGATGTCCATGGACTACAATTACCATGAGCCCCTGCATATTGGCTCATGGTAATTGTAGTCCATAGAAATCTGGAGAGCCATAGCTTGGCCATTCCTGCATTAGAGGGTCTGGGGCCTATTATGCACGGCCGCTGAAACGGCGGCATGGAGAACGAGGAGGAGGAAGAAGTGAAGCAAACCGATTATGCACGGGACGGAACACAACGGCGGCAAAACCCAGAGTATCCGATTATGCACGCGGATACTCCGGAGCCACTTCTGGTTGCGCCCTATTCCCAGGAAGCTCCGCTTTCTTCCACATCTTGCTAACGTGGCTTTTTCGGCGGCATACATTGACTCTGCACCCAGTTGCCGCCCGCGGTGTGCATAATTGGTGATTTTAGCCGCCGCCATTCCACCCCGAATGTGGACTTTTCACTCCGTGCATAATGGGCCCGGGACAGCATTTTTTAAAAAAGTCAGTTTGGTGTAGTGGTTAGGAGTGCGGACTTCTAATCTGGCATGCCAGGTTCGATTCTGCGCTCCCCCACATGCAACCAGCTGGGTGACCTTGGGCTCACCATGGCACTGATAAAAATGTTCTGACCGAGCAGTGATATCAGGGCTCTCTCAGCCTCACCCACCTCACAGGGTGTCTGTTGTGGGGAGAGGAAAGGGAAGGCGACTGTAAGCCGCTTTGAGCCTCCTTCGGGTAGGGAAAAGCGGCATATAAGAACCAACTCTTCTTCAGTAATCTCAGTACTCTCTCAGCCTCCCCTCCCTCACAGGGTGTCTGTTGTGGGGAGAGGAAAGGGAAGGTGACTGTAAGCCGCTTTGAGCCTCCTTCGGGTAGGGAAAAGCGGCATATAAGAACCAACTCTTCTTCTTCTTCTAAAGATAGCACCAACCATGCATAGCATGCTTTCCCCTATAATCTAAGGACCACCCCATCACAAGTTTCAAGAGTATTAGATCATGAGGTTGTATTCACCAGACTGCTCTGGGCAGTGGGCAAATATGGACTGGTTAGATAAAGATTGTGTAGCAGTTAAAAGACTGTGTTTGAAACCTTTGGACTTGGGCCAGCTAGAGGTCAATTTATAAGTGAAGTCAAGAGAACTCCCAGAAGAAGAAAAAGACCACAACTCTCTATTGAGTAATTTTGTGCTCCGAATGGACATCATATTTTTGAGTAGAAGCCCCAACAAACTACTTCATAAGCAGAATGATAGAGGCTCTGGAGACAATTAATTAGAAATTATGTCTCCGGGGGATTCATAGCTGTAAAAAAATAATTATAGGATTGTTATTCATATTGAAGCCTAGGCATGAACCCTACATTAAAATATGATTTATTTAGCTTCCTGATTCATGGCGTCCTCTGCTGTTCACAAATAATATCGTGGTAAGTTCATTTACTACCTTTAAAATACATTAAAGAAATATCTACTCATCAGAAAAGGCCACCAAAAGGACATCTTGATGTCGTAGTATAAATGTCATCAACATTGCTGTGATGGACTTGTTAGGTTCTCTAAGAGCAGCCAGTGGGAGCTGACAGAATAATGGTGTGAGAGAGAAAGAGACAGTTACAAGATTTGGAAGACAAGTGTTGGAAAACTGGGAGACACTCTGGCTACATGAAGCCATGGAGAAAAGCTGTTTTAAGCTGACTGAAAAGAGTCAAAAAAGTCTAGGACGAGGAGCTGTCTCAGGTCTAGGAGGAGGAGCTGAGTGCCACTCAGCACTTAACACCCACTCAGGGCAGCTGTCCTGCCCCTAAATGCCTCCTCCTCCAACTAGCTTGCCTGTCTGTCCCACAGCCAGTCAATCACCTTCGGTCCCCCACCCCTGACCACCCCCTCCTCCTTCCACTTCCCTCCGAGGCTCAAAGGCTGCAGATTCCTGTTGTGTGAGAGCTGCCCCTACCGGTGAGTACCCTTCCTGGGGTCTTCCAGCCTGCAGCCTTTCTAGGTCTTGGGGGGAGGAAGAGACCATCTGCAGTCTTCTTACATCCCACCCACCCCCAATCTAGCACCCGCTGTATTCCTGAATGCAATGGGCTTTTTCCCTAGTCTATGCATAAATGGTGACAGCATGTGAATGAAACCATCACTGACTTTCAACCCAACTCTCAAATTATTTAATAGATTGTTGGCCCTGGGGGCAAGCAGGGTTCTCTGTACACTGCCCTGAGACAGGTTGATGGGAGGGCGGTCTAAAAATCTAATAAATGCTGCCAGCCTGGAAAATCTTTTAATGATTTTCTAACTATCTACTAAACTAGTGTGGGTTACCAAAAACATTAACATACTGGAAAACCTTATAATGTTTTTTTTAATAGTTGCAGCAAAAATAAGACATTGGCAGGGGCCTCATGTTCCCTAAACCTGTACAACGAACAGAAAGTTGCATACATTTTTATAAGTTGAACTTATAGGCTCAGCTCAGAGAGCTGGCTGAATCTCTGGACCAATGCAATTAGGACATAGGTCCACTTCGGGTTTCGTCCAAAGTCTCTAGGCTAGCCTTGGAGCCCTGATCTCATACTTCTGTTGTTGCAGAGTCACCAGGTCAGTGTCAAGACCCTGACTGACTATCATAGAATCATCGAACCATAGAGTTGGAAGGGGCCATACAGGCCATCTAGTCCAACCCCCTGCTCAACGCAGGATCAGCCCAAAGCATCCTAAAGCATCCAAGAAAAGTGTGTATCCAACCTTTGGTTGAAGAGTGCCAGTGAGGGGGAGCTCACCACCTCCTTAGGCAGCCTCTTCCACTGCTATTCATATTCCACTGTTCACCTATTCTCGCCATCCTTGTCTTGGTTATGCCCTGCTAAATCTGGGTAGTATTTTATCACAGCTTTGAGGCCTGAGCTCTCTCTCATACATCTCCACAGAGCATTTTATTGCTTTGTCCTTGCTAACCAGAAGAATCTCTTGGGAATGTCTTTGTAGTTTCTCAGCAGCTGTGCAGGCTTTTGCATGGGAAACTCTGTCTGTGCCTTGCAACTCATCCTGAGCATCTATTTTCAAATTAGGGGACATATAATCTTGCTTGCTCGTTTTGCTTTCAATTTTAGCAAGACACCTTGCATTCTGTTTGCCATTTTCTTCAATAAAGAGATTTCCTTTATCAAGGAGTCTACTTACTGAGATTTTGACAGTGGCTTGTCAATCAAGACTCATTCAATGGAAAGAAATCCAGGCTGTGGGAACTGATTTTCATAATTCTCCCAGTTAAATCAGAATAAAAGAAGTATGGAACACAGCATGGAGTGAACCAGAACAACAAAGGAGTAGACTTGGCCAATTTCATTGATCTCCAGCAGCATCCCCCTAAGTGTTAAAAATGTGGGACAAATTTCATGTAGAATTTATTGCATGCAATAGTTTGCCCTCTGAAACTACAATTGTCTCAGGAAGAATTGTTATCTGGAGAGAAAAACTGAAATCCTAGGAAAACTCCAGACCTTATCTAGCGGTTAAAAACATGATAAACTGTGAGAGGCAAAAAGTAACAATGAATATTGTAAACTCTACTTTCCTAAAAGAGAAACAATAGAGTCAAAAATTATAATCCCAAGAACTAGCAAAGACTCATCCAGGAGTATCACTCCTGTTCCCAAATATGCATGAGAATTAAAGCAGTCATTCTCAGCATTTCACAAAAATTACAAATGGTAAGTTTTCATAGGAATCCTGAGAGAAGTTTAATGATATCCATTATAAACTATTTTCACAAAAATTCTTCACAAGAATTTACATTTATATAAGTGTCCATAAGCTCAAAATACATAATGTAATTGGATCCCAATTTATGATTTAAATAAATCCCAATTTATGATTTAGAGCCTCTTGTGGTGCAGGGTGGTAAGGCAGCCGACATGCTGTCTGAAGCTCTGACCATGAGGCTG
This sequence comes from Paroedura picta, assembly GCF_049243985.1. Classification (NCBI taxonomy): domain Eukaryota; kingdom Metazoa; phylum Chordata; class Lepidosauria; order Squamata; family Gekkonidae; genus Paroedura; species Paroedura picta. The sequence continues at coordinate 7,808,392 of NC_135369.1, forward strand.
GGAGTTCGATCCCAGCAGCCGGCTCAAGATTGACTCAGCCTTCCATCCTTCCGCGGTCAGTAAAATGAGTACCCAGCTTGCTGGGGGGTAAAATGGTAATGGGAAGGGAATGGTAAGGCCACCCTGTATTGAGTCTGCCATGAAAACGCTGGAGGGCATCCCCCCAAGGGTCAGACATGACTTGGTGCTTGCACACGGGATACCTTTACCTTTACCTTATGATTTAAAATTCTAAAATCAATAAGGAAATTAAATAATTAACTCAGATTTTCTCAACTTTTTGATCGTAGATTCACCCCTAAAATATTCTTCAGGCTTCAAATAGCCATAGAAGTGATGCCAACTGGTCACATCTCCTTACCATGTCACTGGTTTTCAACGTGCATCACATCACTAATAAAATAAAATGCTTGTTAAATAAGAAGCTAGTTTCATATTTGGGTGTGCAGTACCTGGCTGGAGTGAAACCAGAAAACATTCTTCTCAGTTGTTATGAAGCCCTTGATCTTATTGCTACCTGACCTCAACCAAATGCCTGGAGGAAGAGTTCCATCTCCCTGTGGAATTATGCAAACTTTGGAGATCACTCAGAACCTTGGGAGATAGCCTGGCATCACCAGGAGGTTACCAGAAGAAAAGGAAGCTATCTCATCATGACTATGAAACTTCAGTAAATAAGGCTTCCAAAAGTGAAAAATAGTCATTTATAAGGTATCATAAAAACAATCATATTAACCAAACATTACAGTAAATATTTGTATGTGTTTATGCACGATAATTTATGATTTCTCATGGTCACTTTAAACAAAAGGAAAGCCTGTAGTCACAATAATAAAAACCTTAATTGCTAATAAAGAACAATATTGACTCCTAATAAAGAAATAAAACATGAACTCATATTAAAGATCAAACACCATGTAAATTGCATCCACTGGAGAATACAGGGCAATAAAGTAGTTTAACTTTAAGATGCCAATGTACATGAATTAGGGAAAATAAGAAATTCTACGCAAAAATCAGAGAAAACAATGTGAATCCAGAGATGAATTTGAACTCTCAGGGTGTGATGTTATTAAATTATGAATGAAATAAGCTTCTTCTCTTAATAGCAATGTCGAAATATCAGCTGTACTTTATATACGTCCCTCTATTTTAGTTAATATAAATAATTTAAAATCTTCTGTTTTGTGGTTTTGTGTTAAGAATTGGTCCACCATTGGAGCTTCTCTAATGGGTCTTTAAAAATTATTGACATGCTCTAAAATATGAACTTTAATAGGGCATGTACTGGTTCCTATATATACTTTTTAACATTCACAAATTATTGCATAGACCACATTCCTGGATTTAATGGCAAAATTGCCTCCCCACATTTTGTTCATTAAAACATTAAAGGAGAAAAATGTTTTCAAAGATTTAGGCTTCCTATGCCAGTGTCTTTCTCATGTGAATTTCATCCCATGCTGACAATCCCCTCTCATTTTATTTGCATGCAGCCATAAATCTTTTTTGCACAGGGTGTACTCCCATTTGCATCCTCTCCCATCCCCCTTGCAATACAAGCAGGAACTAAACCGCATGCAGCCCCTTTAAATTGCCTAGCTGTCATTTTATTTTTATTTTATTTTTTATTCAGCGATCCGAGACTAGCAATTATCTCATATCGCTGGACTCATGCAACTTATAAAAAAATAAAATGTAAAACAAGAGGAAAATAGAGCTTGTACACTGATTAAGAGGAGAGGATGGAAGAAAGGGTTACATAGCTTGTGGTTTTTGAGGATATGGGGGGGGTTGAATTTTACGATGTTTTATGATCATATTGTGTTTTTATGAAATAGTTTATTGTGAGCCGCTGTGAGCCAGCTTGCTGGGAACGGCGGTATGTAATTTAAATTTTAAATAAATAAATGTGTCGGGAGTTGCTTTAGGGAAGTGGCAAAAGGGTGTATTTGGGGATATCTGAGGCAATCTTCATGCTTTTGAATTACCTTTGGCCTGGAAGAAAAACAAGCAGAAAATTGGCACAAAAGCACTCTCAGAAAACCTGGGGAAACAACGAGCAAAAGTAAACTGAGCACTGAAGGGAGGAAAATCAATGCAAAACCCAACAGACATGCTTGGTGAAAGAAAAATAAAAAAATGCGCACAATGGGCTGTTACTACTTTGGGAGAATCCCTGGGTGAGAATTAAACATTACGAAAAGAAGAAACAAAATTAAATCTCATTAAATCCCCTTCTGTGAAATAAACAGTTTTGTCCCTTGAAACGTTTCTGTGAGAAAAAGACTTTGCAGTTGCAGCATACTGAGGAGGAAAGGGAGTGTTAAACGCTACGGAACTGACTCAGGTTGGTTTATCTATTTATCTATACCGTTTTGGCAGAACATGCAGCGGTTAAACAACTCCATGTGCCTAAGGCGTTAATAAGCTGCTTACATATTTTTCTTCATGCATCATAGCACCTGTTAACATAATGATTTATATTATAATTAATAACTCATCAGTTGTACCGAATGCCTTGTTGTCTTTTGAATTTTTTTGTTTGTTTTTTTGTTTTCAGGGATTGTTACATGGGGTGACTTCTTTATGATTATATTAACCCATATAAGCAAAGGTTGGATACACACTTTTCTTGGATCCTTTAGGATGCTTAGGGCTAATCCTGCGTTGAGCAGGGGGTTGGACTAGATGGCCTGTGTGGCCCCTTCCAACTCTATGATTCTATGATTCTATAAAATTTATAGCTCAGGATATCCAGTGTTCTGTGAGGCGTAAGAAAATAACCCTGTGAGGCAGATCAGGCTAGGAAATAGTCTTTTGAACTTACTCCAAACCTCCTTGTTCCAGGGATATCACTCTTTTCATAGACAACTAAATTATAGGAGTTTTTTTTTTCCAAAAAAGGTTGCATTTCAAGGAATCTTATTGGTTTAATAGAGGCTTAATGGGATCTTATTTACCTCTGTGCCAGAAGGAGGAGAAGGAGAAGGAGAAGACCATCTCCTTCTTCTCCCATAATATTAAAATTCAGAGACATATGATGAATTAACGTTGGTAGAGTTTAAATATGAAACTGTGTTGAGCACTGGCTACTTAAAGAATAAATCGCTTTCTTGAGATGAGTTAAACAAGGTGTTTCATTGAGGCCAGGCAGAGTATCCTAAGGTATGAGACTGGGTCCCCTCCCCCCTCTTGACCCCCTTGGCTCCTGTGCACAGTATTAGACTGGGCTGAGAGTCATTGGAGAATGGCCCCCTGTTCTTTCATTCATCTATTTTTATATCATCTACAAGTGTTATTCTGACTCTAATGGTCCCTTGCGTGGAGAGGAGTTTCTATTGTGCATCGTTGTTTTTATTTGTTGTTGGGGATTGTTCTAGCTTATTATTAATTTTGTTAGTTTTATACTGTATATTTTTGATCACTGTATAAAAATTCAAAATAAATAAAATTAAAATTAAAATAAAAAATACATCTTGGTCTCCAAATCCCTCACCATCTTTATTACCCTCCTCTGGACATGCTCCAGTTTCTCAACATCCCTCTTCGACTGGGGTGCCCAAAACTGAACACAGGACTACAAGTGAGGCTGAACCAGAGCAGAGTAAAGCGGTACCATCACCTCCCGTGATCTGGACACGATACTCCATTTGATACAGCCCAAAATCCCATTCGTCTTTTTCAATGTATGGTCTACCAAGATTCTTAGAAAATTTTGCACATGCTAATGCCAGAACAAGTCTCCCACATCCCATATTTGTGTATGTGGTTTTCCCTGCCTAAATGCAGAACTTTATATTTGTCCCTATTGAATTTCATTTTATTCAGTTTAGCCCAGTCCTCAAGTCTATCAATATTATCCTTTATCCTGAGTCTGTCTCCTTTTGTGTTTGCTACCCTCCCAGTTTAGTTTTGTCTACAAATTTAATAAATACCCTCTCTAATCCCTCATCCAATTTATTTATACATATATGTTGAACATAGGCCCCAGGACAGATTCCTGGGGAACTCTACTTGTCTCTCTACTCCAAGAGGATGCTGAACCATTAACAAGTAACCTTTGGGTATGATCTGTCAACCAGTTATCGATCTGCCTGACAGAATTTGGATCCATACCACATTTTACCAACTTGTCAACAAGAATAGCATGTGGAATCGTATCAAAAGCTTTACTGAAATCCAAATAAACTATGTCCAGGACATATAAGGGAATTTAGATTATCTTTGAATGGTAACCAAAAAACCAGTTGTCAGACTAGAACCATATCATAAAAACAGCTAATAGAAAGAGAACAGCCTGAATAAAAAGAGAAAAGTTTTTGGCCTGTTATCTATGGGGCAATAATGAGAGGACAGCAATGGGGGGGGGGTGGATTGGAATTGTTAAATGCGACAATAGCAGAATGCAATCCAATTAAATAAGCAATCCTCTCCCAGATAAAGCAACCTCCCCAGTGGTTTCTACATACCTCATTTCTAATCCCTTTCTAACAAAACTGCTGTCCTGAACATTTTTGTTCTGTTCTTTTGTTAAATGACAGTAGGGTGGGGAAGATTATGCTCCGCCTATTTCTTTGGCATCCTTCCATCCCCAATTATCCTGGTTTATATTCGAAATTTAACAGTTCTTCATGATCACAGAACATTCATGTTTGCACACCTAAATGCTGTCCCTTATATGGGAGAACTGCCCCAAGACTACTTAGAGAGGAAAGTTGTAAAAATCTAATAAATAATAATATTTTAACCTGCTTTAAAATTATAGGATCTTAGAGCTGGAAGGGCCCTCCACCTAGTCCAACCCCCTGAAGAATGCAGGAAATTTACCAGCCCACCCATACTGACTCCAATTCCATTCTCAGATCATGCACCTCCCCCCAATAAAAACCCAGAATCCATGGCCAGTCTGTCCTGGAGGAAATTCACTTCATGATCACAAAGTGGCAATCTGCATTTCCCTGATCATGCAAGAAAGTGTGACAAAAGCACTGACATAATCCCTTTTGCCCACCCACTCACAATCTGTCTAAATTCACAGAATCACCCTTTCTTTCAGATGGCCATGTAGCCTCTGCTTAAAAACTTCCAAGGAAGGCAAACCCACCACCTCCTGAGGAAGTCTGTTCCACTGAGGAACCGCTCTAACTGTCAGGAACTTCTTCCGGATATTTAGCCAAAAATTATTTTGAATTAATTTCAACCCATTGGTTCTGGTAGGAGCCTCTGGGGCAACAGAAAACAACTCTGCTCCATCTTCTGTAGGACAGCCTTTCCAGGACTTGAAGGTGGTTATCATATCCCCTCGTAGTTGACTTCACTCCAGGCTAAACAGACCAAGGCTTATTCAGACAATTTGCAAAAGGTTAACTTCCAGTCTTGTACAATACCGGAATGTCCTCACTAGAACTCTTACCATGACTTATGCATTACCCATATCTTAACTAGAATACTTTTGATGACAATAAAGGACAATATATTGTCCTATTCCTTGGTGGCTAGAGATCTCGAGATTACGTTGGCAGTGGCCAAGTATCTTGCCATTTTACCTTCCTTAACGAAATAAGAGTTCCTGATTGGCCAATACAGGTCATTCGATAAAAGGAACATGAAGGAAAGTAAGTAGGTAGGTTGGGGGCCTTTTTGTCTTCTTCAGGCAGGTGATTCCACAAGGCCGAATATTTCCAGTTGACATTCAGTCTGCTCAGCCCATACATTCTTTCAATGGATTCCGTTTTTCCGCTTCACACATGTTTGTGACAACGCCTCCTTTGGTAGCCATTCTACAGTAGGCTCTACCTCGTATGGTGTCAATTTCTGGGTTGTGCCCACCAGCCTGTGATAAAGGTGCCCCCTGGCTGTGTTTTTCATTGTTGTTGTTGTTATTTATTAGATTGGTTACTCGCCTCTCCCCAGAGGCTCGAGGCGAGTTACAGCATAAAACCCCAATAAAACCCTACAATAAAATCCATAAAACAAAATATACTGAAATATACAATCAAACAAAAATGATCTCCTCCAGCGTGGTGTAGAGGGACAGACCCCAATCCAGAGAGAAGGGTTTGATTTCCCACTTGTTCTCCACTTGTTCTAAAAAGTGGGGTACCGTCCTGTTAGAGATGTTCTCAAAGCTTCACCTCCCTCACAAGGGAAGGCAATTGCAATCTGCTTTGAAACTTATTTTAGATTGTAAAAAGTGGGGTACCGTCCTGTTAGAGGTGTTCTCAAAGCTCCACCTCCCTCACAGGGTGTCTCTTGTGTCTCTTGTGAGGCAAGGAAGGGAAAGCGATTGTAAGCCACTTGGAGACTCCTTTGGGTAGTGAAAAGCAGGGTATAAAAACCAACTCCGAATTTGACCCATCTAAATTCTGTCAACACTACTCCCCCCCCACATAATTACTGAATGACTGTGTTGCTTGCCAAGGGCGAAAATTAAAGATGTTTCAGAAAGGCTGCCCAAACTCCTCAAATCTACAGATCGCTACCCATTTGTGATGGTCCATGTGGGAACGAACGACATGACCCTGAATACCATTGCTCCTATTAAAAAAGACTATCAAGATCTGGGGAGGAAGCTCAAGCAAATGGGGGCACAAGTGGCATTCTCTTCAATCTTACCTGTCAAGGGAAGAGGAATGCGTCGGGAGAGGAAGATAATGGAGGTGAATCACTGGCTGCGTAGTTGGTGCCGGCAGGAGAGATTTGGTTTCTGGGACCATGGGATAGGCTTTCTTGAGGAAGGCCTACTAGCACCTGATGGACTGCACTTATCGAAACTGGGGAAGAATGTGTTTGGCAGGAACCTGGGGAGATTCATCAGGAGAGCTTTAAAATAAAACCACTAGGGGAAGGAGACGATCAACATAGGGAGTGTATGGAAGGAAAACGATCGGAGGCAGCCCAACCGGCAAGGCCAGCTCATAGGGAACCAAAAGTAAAAGGATTCAGATGTCTTTATACTAACGCCCGAAGCATGGGCAATAAAAAGGATGAGCTGGAACTTCTCATGCTGATGGAAAGGTATGATCTAGTAGGCATCACAGAAACTTGGTGGAATGATTCTCATGACTGGAATGTAATGCTGGATGGATATGAACTGTTCAGAAAAAACAGAATAGATCGAAGAGCTGGAGGAGTGGCACTGTATGTGAGGAAAGGGCTTACCTGTCAGGAAATTCTAGTGAAGGAGAGCATATCTACAGTGGAAAGCATCTGGGTGAAAATAAGCGAGGGGAAAACAAACAGTGTGGTGGTTGGTGTCTGCTACCGACCGCCTGACCAACGAGAGGATGTGGATGCTGCACTTTGTGAGCAGCTTGAGAAAATATCCAAACGGCAGGACCTTGTCATCATGGGTGACTTCAATTTCCCAGATGTGTGCTGGGAAACAAACTCTGCGAAGCGTCCTCAGTCATGCAAGTTTCTGACCTGCCTGGCTGACAATTTCATTTATCAAATGGTAGATGAACCCACAAGAGGTTCAGCCATACTGGACTTAATACTGACCAACAGGCAAGAGTTGGTGGATGAGGTGAAGGAGGTGGGGACCCTAGGGGGAAGTGACCATGTCCTCATAGAATTCCTTTTGAGATGGGGAGCCAAGGAAGCTTGTAGCCAGATGCGGATGTTGGATTTTCGTAGGGCAAACTTTAATAAACTCAGAGACATGATGAGTGTCATACCATGGACGAGAATGCTGGAAGGGAAGTGAGCATGTGAAGGGTGGGCGCTACTCAGCTATTGCATGCTCAATCAATGACTATCCCAGAAAGACGAAAACACTGCAGGAGCTCTAAGAAGCCTATTTGGATGAACAGAGAACTTCAAGAGGAACTAAGAAAGAAAAGGAAAATGTTCAGGAAATGGAGGGAAGGACAGAGCTCTAAAGAAGAGTACCTACAGGTTACTAGGCACGGTAGATCAATCATAAGAAAGGCCAAAGCTCAGAGTGAGCTAAGATTGGCCAGGGAAGCCCATTGCAACAAGAAAAGATTTTTCAGTTCTGTGAGGAGCAAACGTAAAGTAAAGGAGGCAATAGGCCCACTGTTGGGGGCGGATGGACAAACTCTAACGGAAGATGCAGAGAAAGCAGAAAGGCTTAGTGCCTATTTTACATCTGTTTTTTCCCACAGGTCAAAGGGGTTAGGAACATCTAGAGATGGCCTTAGCCAAAGGACAGTGTCTGGGTGGCAGGTTAACATGGATAGAGAGGTTGTCGAGAGGCATTTAGCTGCAGTGGATGAGTTCAAATCCCCTGGTCCGGATGAAATACACCCGAGAGTGCTCAAAGAACTTTCCAGAGAACTTGCACAGCCCTTGTCCATCATCTTCGGAACCTCTTTAAGGACTGGAGATGTCCCGGAGGACTGGAAGAGAGCAAATGTTATTCCGGTCTTCAAAAAAGGGAGGAAGGATGACCCGGGAAACTACAGACCAGTGAGTCTGACCTCTGTTGTGGGGAAGATAATGGAGCAGATATTAAAGGGAGCGATCTGCAAACATCTGGAGGACAATTTGGTGATCCAAGGAAGTCAGCATGGATTTGTCTCCAACAGGTCCTGCCAGACCAACCTGGTTTCCTTTTTTGACCAAGTAACAGGTTTGCTGGATCGGGGAAATTCGGTTGATGTCATTTACTTGGATTTTAGTAAAGCTTTTGACAAGGTTCCCCATGATGTTCTGATGGATGAATTGAAGGACTGCAATCTGGATTTTCAGATAGTCAGGTGGATAGGGAATTGGTTAGAGAACCGCACTCAAAGAGTTGTTGTCAATGGTGTTTCATCAGACTGGAGAGAGGTGAGTAGCGGGGTACCTCAGGGCTCGGTGCTCGGCCCGGTACTTTTTAACATATTTATTAATGATCTAGATGAGGGGGTGGAGGGACTACTCATCAGGTTTGCAGATGACACCAAATTGGGAGGACTGGCAAATACTCTGGAAGATAGAGACAGAGTTCAACGAGATCTGAACACAATGGAAAAATGGGCAAATGAGAACAAGATGCAATTTAATAAAGATAAGTGTAAAGTTCTGAATCTGGGTCAGAAAAATGAAAAGCATGCCTACTGGATGGGGGATACGCTTCTAGGTAGCACTGTGTGTGAACGAGACCTTAGGGTACTTGTGGATTGTAAACTAAACATGAGCAGGCAGTGTGATGCAGCGGTAAAAAAGGCAAATGCCATTTTGGGCTGTATCAACAGAGGAATCACATCAAAATCACAAGATGTCATAGTCCCATTGTGTAAGGCACTGGTCAGACCACACCTGGAGTACTGTGTGCAGTTCTGGAGGCCTCACTTCAAGAAGGACGTCGATAAAATTGAAAGGGTACAGAGGAGAGCGACGAAGATGATCTGGGGCCAAGGGACCAAGCCCTATGAAAATAGGTTGAGGGACTTGGGAATGTTCAGCCTGGAGAAAAGGAGGTTGAGAGGGGACATGATAGCCCTCTTTAAGTATTTGAAAGGTTGTCACTTGGAGGAGGGCAGGATGCTGTTTCTGCTGGCTGCAGAGGAGAGGACACGCAGTAATGGGTTTAAACTTCAAGTACAACGATTTAGGCTAGATATCAGGAAAAAGTTTTTCACAGTCAGAGTAGTTCAGCAGTGGAATAGGCTGCCTAAGGAGGTGGTGAGCTCCCCCTCACTGGAAGTCTTCAAGCAAAGGTTGGATGCACACTTTTCTTGGATGTTTTAGGATGCTTAGGGCAAATCCTGCGTTGAGCAGGGGGTTGGACTAGATGGCCTGTATGGGCCCTTTCAACTCTATGATTCTATGATTCTATGATTCTATGATTCTTCTGAATATTATCAGTGCTCTGTGCTTCACACCATGTCCCTCTCCCAGCCTTTGACTCAAAATGTCACCAATATAAAGAAACACAGTTGGATTCTTGTGGAAATATACTCAAAAGCAAATCAAACCAATAGGCAAGAAATCTTCTTGAAATTTATTAAATACAGTCCTAGGTTATTTAAAATTTTTTGCAACCAGAACAGTGTCCCAGGTATACAATCCTGCTTTCTGTTTCTTCTTCAGTGCTTGCAATTATGGTTTAACATCACCAGGACTGATTTCAAATATAAAGGTAAAGCATATCACATTGGCAATAGCTCTTCGGTAAAGGGGTTACATCTTCAATTGTGCCTAACATTTCTGTGTTTGGGAGAAAGCAATAATTCTGGAGACACAGCTTAAAAAAATGTCTCACATGTAGAATGTCTAGCCTATTTTTTTTCTTGTTGCAACTCCTTATCTGATTCGGAGACACTGCATACTTGACATTCCCTGAAGTTGAAGAGGGTTAAACCTGTGCGTCTGTCAAGTTAACCATCAAGATCAGAACACTGATGAAGGGGGAGAAGAACCGCATCAGCGCTAATTAGGCTTGCTCAAAGCTGGTCCCACCCTAGATCTCCAAAATGACAAATGATTGCCCAAGCCAACATGTCAGCAGCCCTACCTGATGAGTTTACAAAAACAGAGACTCGGTGTCAAAAAAATGTCAGTCCGGTGAACTGTTCGTTTAATTCAAACTGTTGAAGCAGCCGTCTCCTCATAGGCCAGGAATGTTTCAAGGCAGGGGCTAGGATTATTTATTTATCATATGGCAAGTGTGTAGTATAGCTCAGAGATCTGAGAATTGTCTGGCAGCCAGGCAAGGGATGTATGGAGATAGTTTGCCATTGCCTGTCCCTGAGTCATGACACCTAGTGTTCCTTGGTGTAACTACCACCCAAATCCTTGGAGGTCTCACATCCAAATACTAGCCAGAGTTGGTCATGCTTAGCTTTTGAGATCTGATGGGATTGAGCTTGTATGGGCTATCCAAAGCAGGGCATAAGACTCTGAGAGATGCCATGTGGGATTAGGTCAATGGCCCATCCAGTTCAATTCTTTGTCATACTCAGTGGCCAAAACCCGGAAGCCTTCAGAAAATCCACCAGCAGATCTGCCAAGGCCAGGATAGCCTGGGCCATCTAGGTTAGAGCAAAATACATAAAGGTTATTTGTTATTGTATGGCATGTACATAGTATAGCCAGGGGATTTGAGAAATGTCCAGTAGCCAAACAAAGGATACGTGGATATGGTTTGCCATTGCCTGTCTCCATGTCATGACCCCTACTGTTCCTTGGAGGAACTACCACCCAAATCTTTGAAGGTCTCCCACCCAAATACTAACCCAGGTCAGCCCTGCTTAGCTTCCAAGATCTGATGGGATTGGGCTTGCCAAGTCAGGGGAGAAGGGGCCAAGAAAGAAGCAAGGATCCACAATGCCACTCCCAAATATGAGCAGTACAGCTCATGTACTGTTCGCAAGTTGTGAATGGACAGCCTAATTTTCAATAGACGATCAATCTCACCCAGGCTGTCTAGTAGTTTGCTTCCAGTATCCCTTCCTACCAATGCAGCAAAACACAGAACAATCAGAATATATATATATATATTTTTTTTTTGGGGGGGGGGGTTACATGTGGCCCAAAGAAGTTCAAGTATGTGTCCAATACAGGATTCATAGCTGTTCGGCAGCTATTGGAGTAATTTGGTGCTGAACAGATCTGGAATCCACAGAGTTTGGAAACATGGGCTATGCAACCTTTGAAAACCTTTACCATTAAATTGGCCATGTCCCTCCTCCCACTCTCCCGAGAAGCTAAAACAATTAAATGGAGGCTCTTGCATTTTGATCCTATTATAAATCATAGAATCCTATAGTTGGAAGGGGCCATACAGGCCACCTAGTCCATCTCTAACCCGCTGCTCAATGCAGGATAAGCCAAAATTATCTGGGGTAAGTATTTGTCCAGCCACTGCTTAAAGACTGCTAGTGAGGGGAGCTCCCCTCCTCCTTGGGCAGCCAGTTCTTCTGTTGAATTACCCTTACTGTGAACATTATTTCCCCCCGATATCTAGCCAGTAGCTTCTGCTTGTAGTTTAAATCCATTACTGCAGGTCCTTTCATCTGCTGCCAAGAAGAACCACTCCCTGCCCTCTACCAAGCGTCAACATTTCAAGTACTTAAAAGACAGCAATCCTGACCCCTCTCAGATTCTTCTTCTCTAGGCTGAACATTCCCAAGTCCTTCAGCCTTTCATAACAGGGCTTGGACCCCAGGCCCCAGATCATCCTTGTTGCTCCCCTCTGCAGCCTCTCAGTTTTGCCCACGTCCTTTTTGAAGTGAGAATGCAAGTGTCCCTGGAAAAGACCATCATGCTGGGAAAAGTGGAAGGCAGCCAGAAATGAGATGAATTGATGTAATGGGAGATTAATTGACTCAAACAAGAAAGCCCTGGACCTCAGTTTGCAAGGTTGTTAATGATAGGATGTTTTTGGAGGCAATTAATTCAGACGGCTGCTGTTAAGTGACAGCACTTCACTCTTGTACGCGCTCACAAATAGGTGAACAAGAAGAAACCCTAACCATCAAGGACCATCGAGATTACATGTCCTTTAGAACCCCTTCCTGTATATGATTCTACATTTCTATTATGTCTGGAAATAGAACCAATGTAGCATAGAGTGGTATTGGAACTTCCCTTGCTCCAGGGCAGCCTTTTTCAACTTTTTTTATCATTGAGAAACCCCTGCAACATCTTTCAGGCTTGAAGAAACCTTAGCAATGGCACGATTGTGTAGAATATGGTTGGGAAGAATAACTGTGTACATGCCCACCTAGGATACCTCCTACACCGGTGATCCCTAACCTTTTCAACTCCTCCAGGACCATTGTTGTCCATTGGGTTGGGATCAACATGACCATATATGATCACACCACCCAATAAATGTTTGACAAAATTTAAAGATATATTAATGATTTATTAACTCCTACCCATTCAGGAAATCCTTCTAGGGCCATCAAGAAACCCCAGGGTTTCATGAAACTTTGTTTGAGAAAGCCTGCTCTAGATTCTATGCTCTTCACAATGCAGCTTAATATCCCATCAGCCTTCTTAGCTGCCATATCACACTGTTGGCTCATATTCAACTCCTAACTTCCTTTCACATGTCCTCCTATGAAGTGAGGTATTTCTGGGCTATTTTGCACATACAGGTCATATTTATGCATGTATTCTGATACTGCAATGTTTTTTTCTGCATTTAATTATGCATTTGCAAGACTTATGACAGCAAATCCTTGATGGGAGGCACTTCTGTTGTGGTAGACACTCATTAGCAGCCATGGTCAGCTTCAATGCCACCTGACTGCCACTCTGGCACATGGTGCTCTCAGCACCTCATGGGAATTGTAGTTCATGGACATGGAGACAATAAGAAATTTCCATGAGGGCACACATCCTTTTGAAAACACTACAACCTTTTCCCCTCAGAGAAATGCTGTTTCTCATAGAGTGTGGATTGAAATGCTTCTGAGGGAATGAATAAATTAATTCCTACTGGTATAATGTTTTTTCATAACCGAGGTGGGAGGCTTTGTGCCAAACAAGGGGTGCTTCAATCTCCCATTGAGTAACTAGAGGCTGCCCTTCACCCATTGTTTCACAGTGGCACAGGGTAGGAGACCAAAAATATACAAATGTTTATATACACAAGAAAAGGTGTCCTGAATACCATCATAAAAGAAAAGTCATAAAGTTAATTTAAAATGCTGCATGGAAGGTATGCAGTTGCCTCATCAAAAATACAGTGATGCGGTGGGTTTTCCATGGCAAAAACAGTGTCACGTGCATAAATAAAAAAACATTATTATTATTATTATTATTATTATTATTATTATTATTATTATTATTATTATTATTATTATTACTTATATTTATTATCCACCACTCCCAGATGGCCTGTGGCAGGTTACGGATGTCTGAATAAAAAAAGCAAAACGCCATTAAAACCCCAAATGTAAAAAATTAAAATTCATTAGGAAAAAACCAAAAAGGAAGAAGACACATGAGAAAACAAAACTCTCACTAATCTCATTCCCCAGTAAACATCTCATAGAGGAGTGGGAAGGAAGAGGGTGCAGATGGCATTTGCAACTGCCACTCATACCACTCTACTGGAAAGGGGGGCATGCAGATCTCCCTGGCCATACCAACCTCAAGCATAGATCTGGCGGAAGAGCTCCGTTTTGCAGGCCTTGCAGAATGCCGGAAGCTCCCACAGAGTTTTTGCGAGGTTTTGTGGGGGGCAGACTTTTTGTGAGATTTCCTGCCATATATCATACTCCTCCCATCATATCAGATACCCCCATCTTATCACGTTAGCACATGACCTTAAATATGTTGTTGTGCCTTCCTCAGAATTATTTTTGTTAAATTATGTGGATTCCCCCCCCCCAAAAAAATGCAGATACCCATATTATACAATAGTTCTGCTGCCAAGATAGAGTTTGCTAACATTCGGAAGGTAAAGAGCGGCTGCGGCTGGACGCGGCCGCAGTTGATGGGCGGGGGCGGAAGGAGCAGAAGACAGAGGCGGCCGGAGAGCCTGCGCGGAGGGCGGGGGCAAGGCACTTATAAGCGCCATGTGCTCGGCCCCCGCCCTCTTTGGCTGATGCGAGCTCCGGGGAAGGCACCCTCCCCGTGTTAACAGGTTTTATATGTTGTCACAGCTGCGGAATAGGGGGCACGAGGTAGAGCTTTTGTGCAGGGACCAGTTTGCGACTGGGACCTGAGGTGGGGGTCTCATTAAGAGAATGGCTGATACCGAGCGCGGCCGTGCTCGGTTGGGAAGACCAGGGGCTCGGAGCCAGGAGGTAGGGATGGTTGTATGAGGCGGACGCCCAACAGCCATGACTGGCCTCCTCCCTGGGGAGGGCATCAAGGGGCAAGGGATCCTTCCTCCCGGCTGGGAGGAACGGGGGACCCTGGGCGCCTCTTGAGCCCACGTTAGCAGCCGGACGGCTGCATGGGGAGGACTCTATTCCTCGTGCCAGGCCAACCCCTAGTTGTGTTATTTAATAAAGCTGTGGCCTTGTTCATGCCAAAAGCCGGCTCGCGTCTTATTGTGACTGAGTTCACCATGTCAGTCAAACGAGTCACCCACATGGCATGTTTGTAGAACAAGTTAAATCTTTTACATATTAAACCATCCACGTTGTTCAAAAGCAGAGTTTTGTCCTGGCTGGATGAAATCGGGAAAAGGATTATGACTTGAACGGAACGATTGTCGTAATTTTATGCAGTGTGTGTGTGTTTTGTGGCTTGAATTCCTTGAACAATCAAATTCGGAAACGCAAAAACCAGCTTGTAAGACGTGACTGCAAATATTTCTCTTGGGAAAATAGTTGCCCTAATTAAATCAATGGGCAGAAGGCAAATATGGCCATATTTTTATGGGTAGGTAATGATGATGCAGCAGGCCACATATATTTATAATGATGCTTGGCTCGTGCCCTCGAGAGAACATTTAATGTGAGAACCAACATCCATGGTGTCAAATTCATTTTGTTTGTTCCTCCTGTTCTTTCAGTCATCCCAGATTCAAGTCTCAAATCAGGCCAGAATCTTCCCAGAGGAAATGAGAACCATCCAGAGCTCAAGGAAGTATATCAAAGCACACAAATGTGACTCCACACCACCACAAATTGCTCGCCTTCAGTGCCTATTAAGCAGTAGCACTGAATTAGTTTTGACTGTTGAGCTGCTCATTCCTTTCGAAAACCTTGGAATCTGTCCTTATAGTGCTCAAATGCAGATTTCATAGCAAGAAAACAAAAAAACTTTATGTGGATATTCATAACCTTTCCCTCCCACTGGCAACCAGAAAAGCCCAGTTTGGCCCAAGTTAGTCAGGGCTTTGGAGAGAAGAAGAAGAAGAAGAAGAAGAAGAAGAAGAAGAAGAAGAAGAAGAAGAAGAAGAAGAAGAAGATGGTTCTTACACTCTGCTTTTCACTACCCAAAGGAGCCTCAAAGTGGCTTACAATTGCCTTACCTTCCTCTCCTCACAACAGACACCCTGTGAGGTTTCGTGGGGCTGAGACAGAACTGCTCTGTGAGAACAGTTCTAACAGAACTGTGACTAGTCCAACGTGACTCAGTGGACTGAATGTGGAGGAGGAGTGGGGAATCAATCATCCACATGCAGCCAGGCAGTGACCATAGGCCAGTCACAGTTTTCTCAGCAAATTAGTATAGAAAGAGAGGGAGACCTAACTAACTGTCTAACTGTTCTGTTTCCTTCATCCAATCTGTTCTGTTCAGGAGGCAAGCATGGAGAAAGTCTGCTCCAAGAAGCAGGAAGTCCAATCAGAATGTTGGAGGTGATCTGAAAAATACCAGGAAATTCCTTTTCTAACTATGCTAAATAAACATCTCCTCTGATGCCCCCTGGAGGATATTCTTGAGATGCTGTTGAGTCATGCACACTTCAGATCTTGCAGAGTCCAACATGTTCCAGGGAATTTACAGGGAAGGGGCCGTGGCACAGGACGAGAGTCTCTGGCCTGCATGCATCACCAGTTAAAACAATTTCTTTATTTTATTTTATTTATTTTTAAATTTCTACTGCAATTCTTCAAAGGTCTTGCGGTGGTTTACAAATGGGTAACCTGAGACCCTGGTGAACTGTTGCCCATCTACCAGACCAAGGGAATATATATATGTGTGATGATCACATGCATATGTAAAATTATACCAAACAGAAAATAATATCCGTACCCAATTACATTTTAATAATAAAACCTTATTGACTGGCATCTGTAGGCAAACCTAACTGGGACAACAAAGCGTTTTGGACACCCCAGTTGAAGAGGGATGTAGACAAACTGGAGCATGTCCACAGGAGGGCAACAAAGATGGTGAGGGGTTTGGAGACCAAGACGTAGGAGGAAACGTTGAGGGAGCTTGGTCTGTTTAGCCTGGAGAGGAGACGGCTGAGAGGGGATCTGAGAACCATCTTCAAGTATTTAAAAGGGTGCCATATAGAGGATGGAGCAGAGTTGTTCTCTCTTGCCCCAGAGAGACAGACCAGAACCAATGGGATGAAATTAATTCAAAAGAAATTCCCTCTAAACATCCGGAAGAAGTTCCTGACAGTCAGAGCGGTTTCTCAGTGGAACAGGCTTCCTCGGGAGGTGGTGGGTTCTCCATCTTTGGAGATTTTTAAACACAGGCTGGAGAGCCATCTGAGGGAGAGGCTGGTTCTGTGAAGGTTCAAGGGGGTTTACGGTGGATGAGCGATTGGGATGTGAGTGTCCTGTCTAGTGCAGGGGTTGGACTAGATGACCCCTTGGGGTCCCTTCCAACTCTATGAGTCTAAAAATCAAACCAATGCCCTCATCCCCTGAAGCTCTTTGAAGGACCTCCTTCTCTCTCAGCCTAACCTATCTCACAGGTCAGTTGTGAGGATAAAATAGAGTCAGGGAGGATCGTAATTCTAGGTCAGGGATGGCCAAACCATGGCCACCCCTGTTCTAGGCGAACAAACACACACCACCAACTAAAACAACGCTAAAGTGTTTCGAAGCTGATAAAAGCTCACTATGAATTGTTAACCGAAGTAAATAACAAGGTAAGCCGCATGCAAAGTGCTTACCGACCTATTCAAATGTTTTAAAAAACGCAAAAAAATACAGCAAAAAGATCGATTGAATTTATTTATTTCTTAAAGTGAAATAGAATACACAGCACAATCAGGGAATTCTTCTAGGCTGCGGTGTTCCCCACGTCACATTAAAAAGAAATCATCATGGGAAAATATTAAAAAGTAAATAAAATGTCCAGCAGGGGGCGTCCCAAACAAACCGAATCCCAAATTTCTTCCTCTTAAAGCTACACTCCACACTCATGTCTGTATAGGAAATATCTTCACTAAGTCCCAAAACAAGAATAATAAATCGGAAATCTTTCTGTGGCTTGTAACTCTTGTACATTTCGACCTCTTGTAAAAACCCCTCCACCAATAAGCCACACTCAATCCCGGCTAGGGAGGAATGAGGGATATAAATAAATGCAAATAAAATGTATACTGCGGTGGAGAGTCCTTTGCTGCCACCATCAAACAAGCCCATCCATGCCAGGATGTTTGTGTAGCTGGTTCATAGGTTTCAGGGTAGCCATCCATTTGGAGAGCTAGCATGGTGTAGTAGTTAGGAGCAGCAGACTCTAAACTGGAAAGCTGGATTTGATTCCCCACTCCTCTACTTGCAGCCAGCTGGGTGACCTTGGGCTAGTTGTAGTACTCTCAGAGCTCTCTCAGCCAAACCAAACCTATTATTATTGCTTTTATTGTGTTACTACTACTACTACTACTACTACTACTACTACTACTACTACTACTACTACTACTACTAGTAGTAGTAGTAGTAGTAGTAGTAGTAGTAGTAGTAGTAATTAGCCACACATCTCTGCCAGCAGAATGATACAGTGTGCCTGTTGTGGGGAAAGGAATGGAAGGTGATTGTAAACTGCTGTGAGACACATGAGACCACCTAGGTTAGCGATCCCCAACCTGTGGGCTACGGACCACATGTGGTCCTTCGACTAATTGGAGGTGGGCCCCGAAGGACACCTTCTCCTCCCCGGCCCTTTACTTCACCCCCCCCCCCAGCCCTTTACAACACACTTCATTGTTGTGGCGTGTCTGTATCTTATTTTGAAGGGATGTTTAAACATTACCATAGCGATCAGAGAGCGTCAGGGCAGTGGTTGAGAGTAGAGGAGTAAACTACCCCCCCCCACCAGGCCTCAGTAAAAGGCGTTGCGTGGTCCCCGGCGTTAAGTGGTCCCCGGTGATAAAAAGGTTGGGGACCACTAACCTAGGTGACCTTGAGCCACACCCAGTTCTCTCAGAGCTCTCTCACCCCCACCTAACTCACAGGATGTCTGTAGTGCAGAGAGGAAGGGGGGGTGATTGCAAGCCACTTTGAGACTCCTTTGGGTAGTGAAAAGCAGGGTACAAAAATAAATCAGCTCTTCTTGTTCTTCTTTCTTCTGTGATCCCGAATGGGCAATTGAATTGATCCATAATGCTGTCAATCTGTCTTTCTTCTCCAGAGAGGAGGATAAAGAAGAAGAAGAAGAAGAAGAAGAAGAAGAAGAAGAAGAAGAAGAAGAAGAAGAAGAAGAAGAAGAAGAAGAAGAAGAAGAAGAAGAAGAAGAAGAAGAAGAAAATCACCCATCAGAACCTGTCTCAGATGGAGAAATGTAATGGCTATCATTTCGTTTGATGTCTGGTAATGGAGGAGAGTTTTACGGATCTTGCGGACTGCCAAAACTACAAACTGGTGAATTCTTTGTGAAATCAAGCCTGAACTCTTCCTGGAACTCTTACCTAAAATGACAAGACAGAGGCTGTCATACTTTGTTCACATTGTGAAATGAAGACGAGACTCACTGGAAAAGACGATAACGTTAGGAAAAGTGGAAAGCCGGAAAAGAAAACGGCCAAAGTGAGATGAACTGAATCAATAAAGGTAAAGGTAAAGAAACTCAAATCCTTTGGCCACCTCATGAGAAGGAAGGACTCCCTGGAGAAGAGCCTAATGCTGGGAGCGATCGAGGGCAAAAGAAGAAGGGGACGACAGAGAATGGGGTGGCTGGATGGAGTCACTGAAGCAGTCTGTGCAAACTTAAATGGACTCCGGGGAATGGGAGAGGACAGGAAGGCCTGGAGAATTATTGTCCATGGGGTTGTGAGGGATCGGACACGACTTTGCACCTAACAACAGCAACAATAAAGGTAAAGGTATCTCCTGTGCAAGCACCGAGTCATGTCTGACCCTTGGGGTGACACCCTCCAGCGTTTTCATGGCAGACTCAATAAAGGGTGGCCTTGCCAGTCAATAAAGGATCACAAAACTGAGAAGCAGGCATACTAGTTGGGTGATACACTTCCGGGTATCAGTGTGTGTGAACGAGAACTTGGGGTACTTGTGGACTGTAAGCTAAATAGGAGCAGACAGTGTGATGTGGTGGTAAAGAAGGCCAATGCAGTCTTGGCCTGTATCAACAGAGGCATCCCATCAAAATCACAAGATGTCCTAGTCCTGTTGTATCATTGGTCAGACCCCACCTGGAGTCCTGTGTGCAGTTCTGGAAGCCTCACTTCAAAAAAGGACGTGGACAAAATGGAAAGGGTGCAGAGGAGAGTGACAAAGATGATCTGGGAATGAAACAACAAAAGAGGGAACAAAGTAACCCAACTTGTATGCACAAAGAGAAACCATGTATTGGCACAAGAAAAGAAAAGAAAAGAAAAGAGAAGGGAAGGGAAGGGAAGGGAAGGGAAGGGAAGGGAAGGGAAGGGAAGGGAAGGGAAGGGAAGGGAAGGGAAGGGAAGGGAAGGGAAGGGAAGGAAGGAAGGAAGGAAGGAAGGAAGGAAGGATAATCTCATATGAAGGTGAATTAGAATGATAGAATCATAGAGTTGGAAGGGACCTGCAGGATCATCGAGTTCAACCCCCCTGCAGAACGCAGGAAATTCACAACGATCTGCCCACCCACAGTAACCCCAATTTCATGTCCAGACAATGCCCCCCCCCCAAGAAAAACAGAATCCATGGTTTGTGTGTCCTGGAGGAAATGGGCATGCAAGAAAGGGCCACAAGAGCAAAGCACGGACACAATCCCTTCTACTCACCCACTCACCATCTGCCTAAGTTCATAAAATCAGCATTTCCGTCAGATGACTATCTAAGCTCTGCTTAAAGACTTCCAGTGAAGGAGAACCAACCACCTCCCGATGAATTCTGTTCCACTGGGAAACCTCCCTAGCTGTCAAGAACTTCTTCCAGATGTTTAGCTGAAATTTCTTTTGAATTAATTTCAGTCCATTGGTTCTGGTCTGACCTGTTGGGGCAACAGAAAACAATGCTGCTCCATCCCCTATGTCAGGGGTAGTCAACCTATGGTCCTCCAGATGTCCATGGATTACAATTCCCATGCGTCCCTGTCGGCATTTTCTTGGCGGGGGCTCATGGGAATATCTGGAGGACCACAGGTTGACTACCCCTGCCCTATGGGACAGCCCTTCAAGTATTTGAAGATGGCGATCATATCACCTCTTAGTCAACTTCTCTCCAGGATAAACAGACCAAGCTCCCTCAACCTTAAGAATTAAAGTTCTTGTATAATATCACCAAGAATTAATCTTCTGGTATAATATCACCCAGTAGACATAAATCATATTGCCATGGAAAAAGTCAAATAACGTGGAAAGAAGCAAACAGATAAGACGATCAAACTGGCTGAATCGTTTCTGGCTACAGGAGTCCTCCTTCAGGTTTGCATGCACTGAGATCTTGCTACTATCAACAAGGACAGGCTTTCTCGACTTTTTTTTACCCTTTGGAAAACTGAAACATTCTCCAGGCTTTGAGAAACCCCTGATTGTTCAGAATATGGTTGGGAAGCAGAGCTGTGGACACGCCCACCCCCTTTGCATCTCCTCCATCATTGGCCATTTTGGGCGGGGTGGGTGGGTTGACATGACCATCACCCGATGAAAGTTTAACAAATTTATTAATTCGATTCTGTATGATTCTACCGCCCTGGTTCTTTCACCAATATTGGTTCCAAGATGGGAAAGGAAGGATGAATCGGCCCGTTGTGTTTTACAACTGCACCAACACAGAGCCCCGCATAGCATATTGCAGTTCTGCTATGTACATATTGTGTTGCTCCACCTGTACAAAGCAATTGGACAGCTGCTTCATCATGGGCAATAACACACACAGGAACACACACACACACACCCATACCTGGAGCCCATCCCCTTCCCATCCCCTCCAGGCCCATCATTGGCCGTTTGGGAGTGGGTGGGTTGAGATGACCATATATGGCCGTATCACCCGATAAACGTTTAACAAATTACCTATATATTAATAGGATATTTTCAAGTGGTTCCCAGAGGCCATGTGGAGAAAGACTGAGCTGTTTCTGGAACACTGTGCTTGTGAGAGGAGTGGTCTTGCTAGTCAGGATAGCCCAATGCAAGATGCTCAGATTGGCTCAAGATCCTGGGCCCCAGAGAAGTTAAATTGGCCTCAACCAGGCACAGGGCTTACTATACCACAGGGCCTGGTGGAAGACTCTTCCAGAGGAGTTCAGGGCCCTGTGGGATTCTGGGCCTGCAAAACAGAGCTGTCCCAGGAGGCCTGTGGTTGAGACCCACAGAATAAGGTCAACCAACTGGCCACACTGCATGGACCAGGGATAGTCAAACTGCGGCCCTCCAGATGTCCATGAACTACAATTCCCAGAAGCCCCTGCCAGCATTCACTGGCAGGGGCTTCTGGGAATTGTAGTTCATGGACATCTGGAGGGCCGCAGTTTGACTACCCCTGCCATAGACAATAAAATCTCGGTTAAAAATATCTTGCCACTTTACTCCCCCTCCTCCCATTCTAGAGAAGGTGGCGAGCCTCTTTAATGTAAAGTGGAAGTTAATATTGAAATGTTTTTAAAAATTATTTTACACATTAACTGCTTCTAATGTAAGTTAATTTAAATGTAAACTGGTTTTAATGTCAACTGGCTCTATGTTGTAAGCCACTGAGAGCCCTCAGGGAAGGGAGGCGTTAAAAAAAACAATAAGAAAGAAATGAATAAAAACAAATAATTCCCTCCCATGCCTTGATTGGTTCAGCTGGAGACTTTAGGTTTCTTATAGGCACACTTTGTCCCAGCTTGCCTACGAACGTATGCCGAACAACAGAACTGGGCAGCTAGACAGCTAGGAATCTCTTTCTATACAAACGAGTTTCTCTTCAACAATAAAAAACTATTTTATTCTTTAAGGTGACTGGTTCTTGCCCCTGCTTTGCAAATTTAAACTCCTCCAATTGGAGAGGGGAGAGCCTCTTGTGGTACAGAGTGGTAAAGTAGCAGACATGCAGTCTGAAGCTCTGACCATGAGGCTGGGAGTTCGATCCCAGCAGCCGGCTCAAGGTTGACTCAGCCTTCCATCCTTCCGAGGTCAGTAAAATGAGTACCCAGCTTGCTGGGGGGTAAACGGTAGTGACTGGGGAAGCAAAGGGCAAACCACCCCATATTGCCATGAAAATTCTAGAGGGTGTCACCCCAAGGATCAGACATGATCCGGTGCTTACACAGGGGATACCTTTACCTTTAATTGGAGAGGAGACACTGAAACAGGACATGTTAGCTGCGTCACATGGACTTTGCTCTCCCTTGGAAGTGTCAGTGTAAATAGCATTCTCCCAG
This sequence comes from Paroedura picta, assembly GCF_049243985.1. Classification (NCBI taxonomy): domain Eukaryota; kingdom Metazoa; phylum Chordata; class Lepidosauria; order Squamata; family Gekkonidae; genus Paroedura; species Paroedura picta. Next base: position 7,831,519 of record NC_135369.1, read on the forward strand.
TTGAAGTTCTTCACCTCCCTGAACCAAGTCTCTAGCCTTTGCCAAAATACAGTTGGCAACCCTAGAAAATTGGGTTAGCATCCTGTGCTCCATCAGGATATTTTCATAGAGCCAAATCTTGGCGAGATGCTCAGCTTTCTACAACGGTAATGTCATGTCGTCCCTCATTACATGCCATGTATTCAACTAAAGAGCCAACCAAATCCCTAGGAGCCGTCAGGTACAACCCTTCTTTTCTGGTTTTTCCCTCCCTCTCACTTGACTCTCAGCACCCCCATAAACATCATAGACTGTTCCCTGGAAGTGGAGAGTGTCCTTCACAATGCTGTTATTCTTCATGTCATGGATCCAGTGAGTAGTTCTGGCCCCCTTTAGCCAGTAGTAAAAATGTAGCTTTGGTTTTGTTCTGACTGTCTTGTAAAGATGAAAGCCCTTCTGCAGTGGGAATAGCAAATGGCAGGAAAATGTACGTATCATCGGACAAGTCAAATCTGTTGTCCTTAGCAACAGACTTTCGTTCATTCATTCATTCATTCATTCATTCATTCATTCATTCATTCATTCATCAGCGCTGGGCTGATCCTGCATTGTGCAGGCGGTTGGACTAGATGGCCTGTATGGCCCTTTCCAACTCTATGATTCTATGATCCTATGATCCATCCATCCATCCATCCATCCATCCATCCATCCATCCATCCATCCATCCATCCATCCATCCATCCACTTGTTTGTTTGATTGTTTGTTTATATACCGCCCTCCCAGAGGCTCAGGACAGCTTACATTAAAATGTATAAACAATACATGAAACAGTCCATAACATATAATAACCGAACAATAATACCAATAACTGAGAATTGCAACAGTGCAACGGTGCAAACAATGAACAGTGCAAACAGGTCCAGAGCGCATTGATGGAGTTCTGGGAGGGAGCAGGGGCCCTTCAGATGTTGTTAGTTATTCCTGGTCTCAACCAAATGCCTGGCGGAAGAGCTCCTTTTTGCAGGCCCTGCGGAACTGTTTTAGCTCTGTCAGGGTCCTGATCTCCTCTGGGAGCTCATTCCATCCGGTGGGGGCCAGGACCGAAAAGGCCCTGGGCCTGGTCGAGGCCAGGCAGGCATCTTTAGGGCCAGGGACCATTAGCCGGTTGGTAGTGGTGGAGCGTAGGGTTCTTTGAGGGGCATAGGCAGGGAGGCGGTCCCTCAGGTACACTGGTCCCTGACCGCGCATGGCCTTGAAGGTAATGACCAGAACCTTTAGCCTGATCTGGATTTAGAATCATAGAATCCTAGAGTTGGAAGGGGCCATAAAGGCCATCTAGTCCAACCCCCTGCTCAACGCAGGACTAGCCCTAAGCATCCTAAAGTAGCCAAGAAAAGTGTGTATCCAACCTTTGCTTGAAGACTGCCAGTGAGGGGGAGCTCACCACCTCCTTAGGCAGCCTATTCCACTGCTGAACTACTCTGTGGAAATTTTTTTCCTGATATCTAGCCTATATCGTTGTACTTGTAGTTTAAACCCATTACTGCGCATCCTCTCCTCTTCAGCCAACGGGAACAGCATCCTGCCCTCCTCCAAGTGACAACCTTTCAAATGCTTAAAGAGGGATATCATGTCCCCTCTCAACCTCCTTTTCTCCAGGCTGAGCATTCCCAAGTCCCTCAACCTATCTTCATAGGGCTTCGTCTGGCAACCACTGCAGCTGGTGGAGAATGGGCTGGATGTGGGACCTCCACAGTGTTCCTGTGAGGTTTGATGATCTCTCTTGTATTGCAACACTCTGTTTATGATCCCAGAGGAGGTCAGCCATCAAAGGGCTGTCCCTCAAATTCCGCCATCAACGAGGCAATAAATGAGGCGATAAATTAATATATTAAAAGGAACATGACTTTATTACTTCAAGGATGCTGAACATTCTGTTTTGACATTCTGTTTTGACATAGTGCACACTGAAGAATGCAGAAGTCTTCCCAGAGATGGAAACCCTTCTGTCGGTAGCATATAGGCTTAGATCAGGCTTTCTCAACTCTTTTTTTAAACACGGGGCCCCCCTGAAACATTCTTTAGGCTTTGAGAAACCCCGGAAGTGGCTTGATTGTGCAGAACGTTGTTGGGAAGTATAGTTGTGGACTTTCCCACCCCCTCCAAGTCCATCATTGGCCATTTTGGGAGGGGGGAAGTGGGTTGACATGGCCATATATGGTTATATCACTCAATAAATGTCGAACAAATTGTGTGTGTGTATGTGAATGTGACAGATTTTATTTTCCTGGGCTCCAAGATCACTGCAGATGGGGATTGCAGCAAAGAAATTAAAAGACGCTTGCTCCTGGGGAGGAAAGCTATGGCAAATCTAGACAGCATCCTAAGAAGCAGAGACATCACCCTGCCAACAAAAGTGCGTTTAGTCAAGGCTATGGTATTCCCAGTTGCAATGTATGGCTGCGAGAGTTGGACCATAAAGAAGGCCGAGCATCAAAGAATTGAGGCTTTTGAACTCTGGTGCTGGAGAAGACTCTTGCGAGTCCCTTGGACTGCAAGATGAACAAACCGGTCAGTCCTAGAGGAGATCAGCCCAGACTGCTCCTTAGAAGGCCAGATCCTTGAAGATGAAACTCAAATACTTTGGCCACCTCCTGAGAAGGAAGGACTCCCTGGAGAAGAGCCTCATGCTGGGAGCGATCGAGGGCAAAAGAAGAAGGGGGCGACAGAGAATGAGGTGGCTGGATGGAGTCACTGAAGCAGTCGGTGCAAACTTAAATGGACTCCGGGGAATGGTAGAGGACAGGAAGGCCTGGAGGATCATTGTCCATGGGGTTGCGATGGGTTGGACATGACTTCGCACCTAACAACAACAACAACAACAACAACATGTGTATGTGAACGTGTATGTGTATCTATGTATGTATGTATGTATGTAATTTAATTTAATTAACTCTCATCCATTCAGAAAAGCCTTCCACAGTCATCAAGAAACTGGAGGGTTTCATGAATCCCTGGTTGAGAATGCCTGGTCTAGGTGAAGGAGATGATGAGAAACTGTAGCTTCAAATTTTAGTATTTTGTTTGTTTCACCAAGGTTTCTATGATTTTGTAGGCACGCGTTTTGACTTCCCCTTACGGATTTGTTTTATTTATTACATTTTTCTACCCCCCTTCCCTCGCGGGCTCAGGACTGCATGGACTGCAATGTGCTTTCTGATGACACAACTTATTTCGGGTCATTTTGTCAGTGAAAATGGTGGCGTACGGGCAGGGTGTGTGCCGACATCCGCTGATTGTGTGCCGCGTTCAAATCAAGCAGCAGGAAATGACTGCTGAGTTTAATCATTCCAGAGAGCTAATGACTGCACCGTTCCTCAGTTAAAAGCCTTCTGAGATTAGATTAAGGGATTAATTTTCACAAGTGATTCAACCGACAGATTTTGAACTTGATTATTTCAGAAGTTGTGGGCAAAAAAAAAAAAAAAAGGAATCTCAAAATTAAAAACCTCTCCATGAAATCAGTATAAAAGCTCGTGGAGTTTTCCAGATATTCAGCTTCATCTCACTCGATCTCTTGCTTTCGACTTCTCCAAGAATCAGGTAAGTTTGGCTAAGGGCAAATCAAACCATATTAACTGAAGATGGATACTGGAGCTTGCTTGATATAGTTGTTAGGAGTGTGGACTTCTAATCGGGCATGCCGGGTTTGATTCCCTGCTCCCCTGCATGCAGCCAGCTGGGTGACCTTGGGCTTGCCACAGCACTGAGAAAGCTGTTCTGACCGGGAAGTAATCTCAGGGCTCTCTCAGCCTCACATCCCTCTCAGGGTGTCTGTTGTGGGGGGAGGAAAGGAAAGGCGAATGGATACCACTTTGAGAATCCTTCTGGTAGAGAAAAGCAGCATATAAGTCATATACATCTCTTCTTCTTCATTAATATCAGGGTTCTCTCAGCCTCACCTCCCTCACAGGGTGTCTGTTGTGGGGAGAGGACAGGGAAGGTTAATGTAAGCCGCTTTGAGTCTCCTTCGGGTAGAGAAACGCAGCTTATAAGAAGCTTCTTCTGCTTCTTTTTCTAAGCTGCTTTGGGAGTCGTTCAAAAGCTGGTTTAAAAAGTTGTATGACAATGGGATTCTCGGCCATTACATGGAATGCATTCCACATTATGGTCGAGGCGGCTGCTGGTAAAGGCCCAGCCCCAAACCCACTGGTTGAGCCGCAACTTCTGCCTGTCATCCGAGGCCATCCCTGATCTTCTGAGGGGGGGAGTGGCTATGGAAGATGGGTAGGGCCGGTGGTGCAGTGAGCTGAGCTCAGAGCCAGGCTTCGCCAGCCACTGTCACCCATCTTCCAAGGCCCTCCCCACTGCGCTTAGGGAGTGAATGGCCTCAGAAGGTGGAAAGGGCCAGCTAACACTACCTCTGACACTCATATTCTGAGGCTGTTCCTGCATTCTTGATGGGCAGCAGTGGTGGCACAGTGTGCTGGGCTCTACGCCGGACCTCACCAGCCACCATCTTCTGGCACATGACAACAGACGTCATGATTTCTGTTACAGGTAACATGGCAGTAGATGTGTTCCACCTTAAAAAAACCTTATTCTTCTTCTTCTGGTGGAATGAGCTCCTGGGAGAGCTGCAGGCCCTGCGGGACCTTTCAACGTTTCAAAGGGCCTGCAAGATGGAGCTCTTCCGCCAGGTCTATGGTTGAGGCTGGGGCTGCTGGGGTACATCGACTGCTCTCCCCCGGGCTTCTTCTTGAACATCGTTGACCTCCTTCTCCTCCATCCCCCCTTTTTTTTAGGAAGGGGGGTAAGAAGGGGATCTTATTATTGTGCCGCCATGTTGTGATATTTTAAAGTCTTTTAATGGGAGTTTTAATGGGGTTTTAAGACACTGTAACACGCCACGAGCCATTTGGGAGTGGCGGGAAATAAATCGAAATAATAATAATAATAATAATAATAATAATAATAATAATAATAATAATAATAATAATAATAATTCTGAGAGTTAGCTTGGTGTAGTGGTTGTTTTCTTCTTTCTTTGAATAGGTGGAATATAAAAAAACATTAAAAATGAATTATATGGATTCATAGAGCAGAGATTTACCTGTGGCTATTAGCTATGGTGACTGAAAATAATTTATACATGTAGAGGAAGGACATTTCTGAATGATATGAAACCCTATAAGATTTCATGTGCAAAGGAAGTCAATGGCCAACCACCTCTGCTTCTCCCTTGCCTTGAAAGCCCCTTTCTGGGATGACCATATCTAAGATAAAGCAAGTCAGTACTTGGATGGGAAACCACCATGAAAGGCTCTTCAGAGGAAGGCAAGGGACAACCATCTCTGCTGCTCAATTGCCTTGAATGGCCTTTTCTGGGATCATCTTAAGTATAGGCTAGACATGGTTGGTACTTGGTTACTATCATCTAAATCTTCTGAGGGTTGTGGAGTGGTATACTACAGCTGGATCTAATCTGATCTCAGAAGATAAGCAGGATGAGTGCTTGGTTTGGGGATCTGGAAAGCAGAATTTGCAGAGGAAAGCAATGATAAACCACCTCTGCTTAATCCCTTCTCTTAATAACCTTAAGGGGTTGCTATAAGTCAGAGCTCCAACTTGGCTGTGGTTTATACACACGTACACACACAGCCACAAACCTCCAAATACCTGTGCTGGGAGATAACATCAAAGGAAGGCATTGGGGTTCAATGCAATTTTATTGGACAACCTGAGCAACTGGTAAGATGCTGGAGAGCCCAACGGTCTGATCCAGCAGGCCTCTTCTTATGGAATGGAGATGGGATACTATCAGCTAGAATAAAGTCTGAGTTCAGTATTTAAGGCCGATGAAGTTTTATTCAAGGCATAAGCTTTCATATGTGTGCACACTTAATCTGAAAATGTGTGCATGCACACAAATTTAATTCCTTGAATAACAATGTTCTTGATCGTAAATTTACTGCTGGATTCAAAATGGGTTCTACTGCTTCAAATCAACATGGCTACTTACCCGTATTAATTAATTCATTTGTCTATCCATCCGCCCTTCTGTCTGTTTGTCTATCATCTAATTAATTCATAGACTGTGTCTATCGGACCTGCCATCTCGGAGTGGTTTACAACATTTATTAAATACAACAGGAATTAAATTCATTAAATAAGATATCATGCTAGTCAGCTAGCGGCTAGAAAGATAGCCAATGTGGTGTCGTGGTTAAGAGTGGTAGACGCTAATCTGAACTGGGTTTGATTCTCTACTCCTTCAAATGAAGTCCATCACAGTTGTCCAAGAGCCATTCAGCCCTGCCTACCTCACAGGGTGTCTGTTGTGGGGAGAGGAAAGAATGCTGATTGTCAGCTGCTTTGAGATGCCTTTGGGTAGAGAAACATTATTCAGGCTTCAAGAAACCACAGAAATGGGTCCATAATGCAGAATAAGATTGGGAAATATAGCTGTGTATATAGCCCACCCAGTGCCCCTCTCCTTCCCACCCCCTCTAGGCACATGTTGGCTATTCCAGGAGGGGAGGAAATATCAACATGACCCCATATCATCATATCACCCGATAAATGTTTTAATACATTTTAAATAAATATTTTAAAATTAATTAACTCCCATCCATCCGGGCTACCCTTCCAGGGCAGTCAAGAAATCCAGGGTTTTCCCAAAACCCTGGTTGAGACATCCTGTTCATAAATGCTACATGTTAATCTTGCATGCAACTAGTCACTAGAAATGTCATGAGGTTTCCTTGATTGCCTTCAGTCAACCCACTGTTCTTATATTGGAATCTACTACTTCTTCTTGATATATGTATATCGTCTATGTAATATCTTTTGGAATCGTTAATGTGCTCTCCCCAGTTTCGTGGAGATGTGCTTTTGTACTGACAGTTTCCGTGACTGTGCTTCTTGTGCAGTATATCATTTTCACCCTTCTTGCATTCCTTCCAGATTCCCCTACATCACACAGACATGGCCTACTGTGGACCATCCTTCGCAGTCCCATCCTGTGCCTCTGCTCCAGTTGTTGGCTTTGGATCAGCAGGTCAGGGCTGTGGTGGCCTCCGTAGATCGAGCTTAGGCTACGGCACCGGTGCAGTAATTGGAGGAGGGGCACCGTCTTTTGCAGTTCCCTCCATGGCCTCCTCTCCAGTCGTCGGCTTTGGATCTGCAGGTCTCGGCTCCGGCTATGGGGTCCCCTCCGCTAGCCTGGGCGTTCTCCCCGGGGTCCACCCTTCCTGCATCAACCAGATCCCACCTGCCGAAGTCGTGATCCAGCCGCCTCCTGTCGTCTTGACCCTCCCCGGACCCATCCTTGCTGCTACCGGTGAACCAGTTGGCGTGGGAGGCAACACTCCATGTGCAATTAGCTACGGTGGATCTGGGATTGGGCTTTCTGGCGGCAGTGGTTTTTATGGTGGATCCGGCAGAGGCCTTTCCGGAGGTAGTTTGGGTGCTCTCGGAGGCCGTTTGGGAAGATGCCCCAGCCGCAGAGGCAGTCTCATCCTGGGACGCAGACGCAGCTTGTCTCCTTGCTAAAATCTCAAGGCCTATTTCAGTCATGTTCAGAGCAGTCTCGAAACCCATGGCGTAAGAGGAGAGTTTGCTGAACCCTCTCCGTACACTGAATACTTTCCTTCCAGAAAGAACTTGGGAGAATGAGTTCTCACAATCTCGAGGACTTGCATAATTTTCATGTACACCGTCTTAACTTTGCTCTACAGATTATATTTCAGCTTCTTTCTTCCTTGCGTAAGGAGAATTGTTCTAGCCTGTCACGTCTTTGCCCTCTTTAAAACTTGCTAATAAATTTTATGCTGCATCATGATGTCGGGAGTCCGGGGATCTGTTCCAAAGAGTCATCTGCTAGAAGAATTTTACTTGAGGCATCCTGCACATTTTCTCAAAGAGTACATGGGAATTATCAGCACAAAAACAGGCCTGAATAGTCCAGGCAAACCCAATCCCATCGATTCTCGAAAGCCAAACAGGGTCGGGCCTGGTTAGCACTTGGAAGGGTGACCTCCAAAGAATAGCAAGGTTGTGACATGGGGGCAGGGGATGCCAAACCACCTCTGAACATCTCTTATCTGGCAGCCAGACCATCTGTCTCCTGCCTACATCATACGATGCATAAATTGCAAGTAGAACCACATTGTAACAGAGCAGTTTGTCCATCTAGTCTGACATCCTGTCTCACACAGTGGCCAACCAATTCCTCAGGAGGGACAAGAACAGGGCATAGAGGCAGAGGCCTTCCCCTGAGATGAATAACAAAAGAGCCCTGCTGGATCCAACTGGGGTCCATCTAGTCCAGCATCCCATCTCCTAAAGTGGGGCTACCTCAGGGGAGCACAGGAGGACTCTGGCAAGTACACTGACTGGCAGTCCTCCCTTTGTAGTCTGCAGGTGGGCTGGAGGAGGAGACAGACAAGGTGAGTGGAGGAAACAAATGGAGCAGGAGAGCTGGGCCTATTCCGCACACATAGGATAATGTGCTTTCAATGTGCATTAGCAGCTGGATTTTGCTGTGCAGAACAGGAAAATCTACTTCTAAAGTGCATTGAAAGTGCATTATCCTATGGGTGCAGAATAGGCCCTGGACAGCAGAGGAGACATGTGGGGGTGGTAGGGCAGAAGAGATGTGCAGTGTGGGATTGTTGAGGAGACATGTGGAGCCGATGATATGGCTGACAGAGGAGACGTGCAGAGCAGGGAGGCTGGTGGAGGAAATGTGTGGGGTGTACGGTGGATAGACAACCTGGCTGCATCCTTCTACCCACACGTTCATGTCAACATGCCTCTTTCTTGCCCGTGCATCACCAAGTCCCTCCTATGCATTTGTCTCAGGCTCCAAATAGGCTAGGTTCACCCCTGACCTAACAACAGGGCATAGAGGTAGAGACCTTCCACTTTGAAGAATATCAGAAGAGCAACGTTACATGGATAGGCCAGGCAAGCCTGATCCTATCAAATCTCTGAAGCTAAGCAGGATTGGCCCTGGATAGGACTGGGAAGGACAAACTTCAAGGAATACCAGTCATACTGATGTTGTTCTCTTTTGCCCCAGAGGGACGGACCAGAACCAATGGGATGAAATTAATGCAAAAGAAATTCCGTCTAAACCTTCAGAAGAAGTTCCTGACAGAGCGGTTTCTCAGGGGAACAGACTTGCTCTGGAGGTGGTGGGTTCTCCAGAGGCTGGAGAGCCAGAGGCTGGAGAGCCATCTGATGGAGATCCTGATTCTGTGAAGGCTCAAGGGGGTGGCAGGTGACAGTGGATGAGCGAGAGGGTTGTGAGTGTCCTGCATAGTGCAGGGGGTTGGACTAGATGAGCAAGTATGTCCCTTCCAACTCTATGATTCTATGATTCTTTGGTTTCTTACCTGGCAGTCAGACAATCTTAGGATCTTCTGGGTACATCACACACATGCCATACGATTTGATTGGTGAATAAATAAAAATAAATAAATAATGTCACACACAAAGAAAGGTGCTTTAGCATTCTCTCCCCACTTCTTTAGGTCTTCCTGCAACTTATGTTAGAACCATAGAATCATAAGATCATAGAGTTGGAAGAGACCTCCAGGTTCATCTAGTCCAACCTCCTGCAGAGGACGAGGAGGAGCCGCGGCCCAGTGCCGACTGATCCACAGACTGGTCCCGGTCCCTGGACCGGGGGTTGGGGAACACTACAGGACCGTGGGAATAGATAGTAAAAATTAGTTCTGTTACTTTAATAAACATTAATAAACAGAACTAATTGTTGCTATATATTCCCACAGTCCTGTAAGGAGTTCTTAGTCAGAGGAAGAGTGCTTGCACTCAAAAGCCCATGCCCTGAATAAATCTTTGTTGGTCTTAAAGGTGCTACTGGACTCTGATTTTATTGTGCTACTTCAAACCAACAAGGCTACCCATTTGAATCTTTGTATAACGTCAAAGATACATCTCTGAAACTGTTACTCTGTGCCAAAGGAAGTTTACACTTAATCCCACATTATATAATGTTTCCCATTAGCAAAGACCCGGTCTAATAATTAAAGCAAACAGAGAGAAACAGACCTATCTAATGGCAATATGATAAATAAAGAAAAATGTCCTATTTTTGTGGTTTTCCTTGTTTCTTTATTCTTTAGGACTTCTGTCAAAACGGAATCCAGGTGATCTCCGTTTTCCACCTGATTTTGCCTGGTTTTTTCTCCCCTGGGCCCTCCCTACTCACTAGTAATACCCGAGAAGGGGAGAATAGGTAGTCCAGAGCACCAGCCACTTGGTTATGTGCAAAACTCAAGTTTATTGAACTATTAACACTCAGATTGATAAATATACACTCCCTCCAGCATACCACATTGAATCAAGCCAAAGCACTTAGACACACTCCGGGCAAGAACTTAAATGGATGATTATACACAGTGCTCTTTCCCTACACTCCCTACTGAAGAGGGTAGAGGCTCCTGTGGACACTTGCCTGCCAGGCTCACTGCCCACCTGCTTGGTGTCTGCTTCTCCTGTGGTCAGGCCAGGCTCTGTCCCTTGGCCTGGGGCAAGCAGGGCCTTCTCTCCCTGGAGATCAGATCTGCTTCCTTCTCCCTTTGAGATCCTGGAGAGACTGCCTCCTCCCAGGAGGTCTGGAGCCTAAATACCCACAAGCTCCTCCCCCTGGTGGAGCCTGATTCCTCCCTTCCCATTGGGCCATGTGACCCACTCCCTTCCCTGAGTCTCCTGGGAAGTGTAGGCAATTACAGCCTTTCTAACCCCTAGCAGTGGGACTCCTCCCTTCCCATTGGGGCATGTGACCCTCTCCCTTCCCTGAGTCTCCTGGGAAGTGTAGGCAATCACAGCCTTTCTAACCCCTAGCAACCATTTTAAAATGGGCAGCCATTTCAGGTTACCAATCCACCTCCAGGCCTCATTTTGCCACACGCTATATCAATAGAGGCATCCCATTGAAATTACAGGATGTCATAGTCTTGCTGGATACTGCCTTGGCCAGACCTCACCTGGAGTCCTGCGTTCAGTTCTGGAGGCCTTGCTTCAAAAAGGACATGTCTGTAGCAGTGGTAAAGAGCTAACATCTGGGAGCGCCTTAAAGAATAAGCAAATTTATGGCAGAGGATGAGGCCTCTTTGGTACAAAAGATCAAGAGCCTGAATCATAGAAGCATAGAACCATAGAGTTGGAAGGGGCCATACAGGCCATCTAGTCCAACCCCCTGCTCAACGCAGGATCAGCCCTAAGCTTCTCCTGCCTTCAGGACTAACCAAACTTGAGGCAGGGGATGAAGCTTCATGAGTCATGGCTGACTTCCTCAGTGGTATCAATTTTTGCTGGTCTTAAGGTCCTGCTGGACTCTGGCTCTTTTCTACTGCATCTTTGATGCATGGTTTTGCTGAATGTTGCAAGCTGCTTTCACTGAAGCTTTTTAAAACGGTGACAGTGGCCAACTTTTGGAAAGAAGATGCTGGATGAGGTGGGTCTGATCTTCACATGTTCCTTAGATCAGGCTTTCTTAAGCAGGGTTTCGTGATAACCTGGGCTTTCTAGACAGCCCTGGAAAGGTTCTCTGAATGAGTGGGAGAGTGGAGCATGTCCAGAGGAGGGTGAGGGGGTCTGGCGACCATGTTGTATTAGGAAAGGTCAAAGGAGCTTGGTCTGTTTAGCCTGGAGAGAAGACTACTAAGAGGTGATATGATTACCATCTTCCAGCATTTGATGGCCTGTCATGTAAAAGATGGAGCAGAGTTGTTTTCTGTTGCCCCAGACGTTTGGACCAGAATAAATTGAAATTAATTCAAAAGAAATTCCTCCTAAACATCCGGAAGAGGATCCTGACAGTTAGAGTGATTCCTCAGTGAAACAGGCTTCCTCGGGAGGTGGTGGGTTCTCCTTCTTTGGAAGTTTTTAAGCAGAGGCTAGATAGTCATTTGACAGAAACACTGATTGTTTGAACTGAGACAGATTGTGATGTGAGGAAGGGATGTGCCAGTATTTATCTCCTGTGGCCCTTCTTTGCATACCCAGGGATTTGCTAATTACTGCTATGGAATGCTAGCTGAATTTCCTCCAGGCCAGGCTGGATTCTGGAGATTTGGGGGGGGGGCATCAAATTGGGGTCATTGTGGGTTGGCAGATAGTTGTGAGTTCCTACATTGTGCAGGAGGGTTGGAGTAGATGACACTAGAGTCACCTTCCAGATCTATGTTTCTAATATATTTTTAAAATTTGTCCACATTTATCACATGATATGACCATATATAGTCATCAACCCACCCTCTCTGCATAAAGCATCCAGTAATGGGGCTGGAAGGGGTGGGAATGGGAGGGCCCCTGAGGGGCATGTCCACAGCTCTGCTTCCCAACCATATTCTGCCTGGTCCCACCACTTCTGGAATTTCTCAAAGCAGTAAAACAGGCGAGATTGAAAACAAGGCCAGAATCTCAGTATCATGATGCAGAGTAAGCTTTATTAGGAAACCCAAACAATTATTCACATGAGTAATTCTACAAAGAAGTAGGTTTTAAAGAGGGACAAACATTTACAGAAATGAATGTCACCTAATGCGAAGAGAAAGGAAACTACTAAGAGATGCATGAAAGACGTTCATTGTGCAGTCCAGTCCATGATGTCAGGGGTTGCTCTGAAGTTGATTGAAATAGTCCTTGATCATTTATTGAGGGGGGAGGCAGATGCTTCCTCTGTGCCCCAGGATGAGGCTGCCTCTGCGACCGGAGATGCTCCCCAAACGGCCTCTGAAAGCACCAGCCCCAACTCCGTAAAGCCCCCTGTTGAATCCGCCGTAAAAACCACTTCCTCCAGAAAGCCCGCTGCCAAATCCATCATAAGCACCACTGGCTCCAGAAAGCCCAACGACGGATCCACCATAACTAACAGCACATGGAGTGTTGCCTCCCACACCAACTGGCTCGCCGGTAGCAGAGAGGATGGGTCCAGGGATGGTCATGACGACAGGAGGTGGCTGCACCACAACTTCAGCTGGTGGGATCTGGTTGATGCAGGAAGGGTTGACCCCGGAGAGAACACCCAGGTTAGCAGAGGGGACCCCATAGCCAGAGCCGAGACCTGTGGATCCAAATCCAACGACTGGAGAAGAGGCCACGGAGGGAACTGCAAAAGATGGCGCCCCTCCTCCAATCACTGCCCGGGAACCATAGCCTAAGCTTGACCTACGGAGGCCACCGTAGCCAAAACCTGCGGAACCAAAGCCAACAACTGGAGCAGAGGCCACGGAGGGAACTGCAAAAGATGGCGCCCCTCCTCCAATCACTGCCCGGGAACCATAGCCTAAGCTCGACCTACGGAGGCCACCGTAGCCAAAACCTGCGGAACCAAAGCCAACAACTGGGGCGGAGGCACAGGATGGGACAGCATAGGATGGTCCACAGTAGGCCATGTCTGTGCGATGGACGTGAGTCTGCAAGAAGACAAGAAAGCAGGAAATAACATAATACAACAAAGTGGAGGAATCCAAAACTAGAAAAATAGATAGGAAGGAGGAACCCATGACACATTCGTGACTTTTCAAGGAACTAGTTGCATGTAATATTACTATGTGGAACTACACATATTAGGCTACCTAGACTAGTATTCGAGCTGGAGGAGGAAGAGGAGAAAGAATAAGAAGAAGGAGGCAAAGAAGGAGGAGAGGACTCATTTTTTTAGACTCTGCTATTCTCTACCCAAAGGAGTCTCCAAGGAGCTTCCCTTCCCTTCTTCTCCTCACAACAGACACCCTGTGAGGTGGGTGAGGCTGAGAGAGTTCTGAGGGAACTCTGAGTGACTCAAAGACGCCCAGTTGAATTCATGTGGAGGAGGGAGGAATGTCACTGTGAATTTGGACAGATCATGACAGGAAGGGAAGGAGAGGGGGAGCCATGGCTTGGTTCTTGTGTCCCTTTCTTATACGCTCAGGCAATGTGCCCAAGCTAGCTCTACAAAATGTGATTTTGTTTCCCGCAATGAAGAAGAGTATAAAAATATCATAGAATCATAGAATCATAGCATCATAGAGTTGGAAGGGGCCATACAGGCCATCTAGTCCAACCCCCTGCTCAACGCAGGATTAGCCCTAAGCATCCTAAAGCATCCAAGAAAAGTGTGTATCCAACCTTTGCTTGAAGACTGCCAGTGAGGGGGAGCTCACCACCTCCTTAGGCAGCCTATTCCACTGCTGAACTACTCTGACTGTGAATTTCCCCCCCCCCTGATATCTAGCCTATATCGTTGTACTTGTAGTTTAAACCCATTACTGCGTGTCCTCTCCTCTGCAGCCAACAGAAACAGCATCCTGCCCTCCTCCAAGTGACACCCTTTCAAATACTTAAAGAGGGCTATCATGTCCCCTCTCAACCTCCTTTTCTCCAGGCTGAACATTCCTTAGTCCCTCAACCTATCTTCTTAGGGCTTGGTCCCTTGGCCCCAGATCATCCTCGTCGCTCTCCTCTGTACCCTTTCAATTTTATCGACGTCCTTCTTGAAGTGAGTTTACCAGTCCCCTCTGTAGAATCTTCTATCCGTCCCCACAGTTGGAATTGGCATTCACCAATCTTACCTGGTTGCCAGAGAGATCCGAGACAAGAGTGCAAGAGAGGAAGCTGAAGAACTGCTGAAGTTCACGGGCTTTTATACTGGCTTTGTAGCGTCCCTTTCGTTTTAGAGACTCCTTTTTCTGCCGACGAGATCCGAATTAGTCATCTTCGAAATGCGTTGATTTAATCAAATCCAACGTTAAATTTGTCACCTCAAAGAATGTAACTGAGGAATGATGCTGTCAACAACTTGTTACAATAATTACATTTTGCCATCTGTGACTTTCCCAATTAAAGTTCAGCAACAGTTTTTTTGTTTTGTTTTTTGTTTTTACCAAATAAAGAGCAATCTTTGAAGAATAATTTTATGAACAAAAAGGTGCGGGTCCCATTTAACATGAAGGACACTTATAGAATTTATTTTTCGTGTATTTTGGATTTTTAGGTCGCTGCTCCATGAAAAGGTCGACTTCATTGGGTACCAGTCTGTTTCCAGATCAGGATGGACAGTGTTCATGTCAATTTTAATGGGTTTTAATGGGGTCATGTTGGTTTTATCATTTTATTGTGAACCGCCATGAGTCTAAATGGAACAGGGCCGTGTATGAATACAAAAATAAATAAATAAATACATACATACATACTTATTAATTGTATGTTTTAATATGTTGTTACCTGCCCTGAGCCTAAGTTCTGGCCTGTATTTAGGCAAACCCAATTAGACAATTTAATTTGCAGGGCAACCCCCTGGCATCTAGAATATCTTCTTCTCTTTCACAGAAAACTGTGAAAATTGTACAATTCAGGGAAAATACCACTATAGCCACCCTGTCAGTTATCACTCAAACTGAGCGCACTGTAAATACATGACCAGATCCATGTTAGAAGCTGTGCTCTTGCATAACAGATTCTTTGATTCTTCTGTTTCAGAAGGGGACCTTTCTGCCTAGGATTAAAGCTTCAGAGAACAATGGCTAATGCCAAATCATTGTTGAAAAACTTCAGAGAACAAGCTCTTTTTTTTCTTCTTCTTCATAAAGAGACAACACTCAACTGGGCATAAGTTTTGACCTTCCTGAAATATTTTTTTTCTTGTATGGCTCCTCCTGTCCCATACAACATATCCAGGGAAGCCTGCAACAGAAATTATTTTTAAAAAATAAGATAAAAATAAGAAATCCTTTTGTATGATTATGTTGTTCTTTGAATATGTTAGTGACTGGAATTGCATCTGGAATCAGAACTACAGTTAGAAGAAGAAGAAGAAGAAGAAGAAGAAGAAGAAGAAGAAGAAGAAGAAGAAGAAGAAGAAGAAGAAATAGAGTTGGTTCTATATGCTGCTTTTCTCTATCCAAAGGAGTCTCAAAGTGGCTTACAGTCCCTTTCCCTTTCCTCTCCCCCCAACAGACAGCCTGTGAGGGAGGTGAGGCTGAGAGAGCCTTGATATTACTGAAGAAGAAGAAGAGTTGGTTCTTAGATGCCACTTTTCTCTACTTGAAGGAGTCTCAAAGTGGCTTACGGTTGCCTTCCCTTTCCTGTCCCCACAACAGACACCCTGTGGGGTGGGCCCTGAGAGAGAGCCCTGAGATTACTGCTCCGTCAGAACAGCTTTCTCAGTGCCGTGGCGAGTCCAAGGTCACCCAGCTGGTTGCAGGTGGAGGAGGAGTGGGGAATCAAACCCAGCTCACCAGATTAGAAGTTCGCATTCCTAACCACTACACCACGCTGGTCTCCATAATACAAGCTTTCTCAACCATGACAGCAATGGAAGATTTTTTTCAATGGGTGGGAGTGAATTAATTTTTAGTACACTTTTAAAATATGTGAAACATGTACCAGGTAACAGGAACATAACAGGTCATACAGATCTGCCCCCCAATGGCCAATGATGGGCCTGGAGGGGGTGGGAAGGGGGAGGGGTACAGGTGGGTGTCCCCACAGCTCAACTTCCCAATCATATTCTGGATAATGGTGCCAATTCTAGGTTTTTTTGAAGCCTGAAGACATTTTCAGGGGTTTCTCAGTGGTAAAAAAAAGTTGAGATTGGCTGCTATACATAAACATGTCACTTCTATCAGCCCATCTATCAGTGACTCTTAACGTTCTCTGGTCAAGGTCTTCCGCATCACCTACTACTTGGTTCTTCTAACTGGCAATGCCAGGAATTGAATTTAGGAGTTTCTGTTTCCAAAGGAGAATGCCTTTCACTGAGACACAGCTCCTCCCCTGGAGAGAGTATGGGGATCAAGAGAGATGGTTATCCCAGTAATGTGATGAATTCCATCAAGAATATTAGACCTGAACAGTTTCAGAGGGTACTTGAAAGGATGTTGTATAGAGCAGTGGTCCGCAACCTTCCGGTTGCCACGGACTGTTGCTCCGGAGTGGCGGGAGAGGGTGGCCCAGGCCCCCGCGCACGCGCGGCTGCCCCAGCGCAAACGCGCAGCCCCAACGCAAACGCGCATGTGCAGACTGCCGTGCATGCGCGTTTGCACACGGCAGGGGCGCAAATGCGAGTGCGCGGTATTCTGCGCATGCGCGTTTGCCCCGCTGCCATGCCGGCGGCCGCAGCTCCCTCTCCCGGCCCCTCCGGGCCACCAGCAAATCGGCCGCCAAAGCGGCTGATTAGCTTGCGGCTCGGCAAGCTTCTCTTCTCCACCCCTCCCGAAACAAGAAGCTTGCTGGGCCGCGAGCCAATTGGCCGCTTCGGCGGCCAATTTGCTTGCGGCCTGGCGAGCTTCTCGCTTCAGGGGGGGCGGGAAGAGGGATCTGCGGCCCGGCACCAAGGCCTTCGCGGCCCGACACCGGGCCGCAGCCCGCTGGTTGAGGACCACTGGTATAGAGGATGGAGCAGAGTAGAAACAATCAAATGTGTCATTATAGGATGGGGGAGACTTGTCTTGGCAGCAGTATATGTGAAAAGGATCTAGGGGTGTGAGTAGACTATACATTGAACGTAAATCTGTAGTGTGACTCAGCGGCTGAGATGGCGAATGGGATTTTGGGTTGTATTAAAAGAAGTATAGTGTCCAGATCATGCAAGGCAATAGTTCTACCTTACTCTGCTCTATGTTCAGCTTTGGACACCACAATTGAAGAAGAATGTGGAAAATTGGAGAATGTCCAGAGGAGGGCTATGAAGATGGTGAGAGGTTTGGTGACCAAGACGTATGAGGAAAAGATGAGGGAGCTTGGTCTGTTTAGCCAGGAAATAAGACACCTAAGAGGTGATATGATAACCACCTTAAAATACTTGAAGGGCTGTCATATAGAAGATGAAGCAGAGTTGTTTTCTCTTGCCCCAGAGAGTTGGACCAGAACCAATGGGTTAAATTATTTTAAAAGAATTTTTGCGAAACATCCAAACAAGTTCCTGACGGTTAAAGTGGTTCCTCAGTGGAACAGGTTTATAATCATAGAATCATAGAACAACAGAGTTGGAAGGAACCTCCTGGGTCATCTAGTCCAACCCTCTGCACTATTCAGGACACTCACAACCCTATTGCTCATCCACTGTAATCCACTAAGCCTGCAACCCCCTTGAGTCTTCACAGAATCAGCCTCTCTGTCTGATGGCTGTCTCCAAAGATGGAGAACCCACCACCTCCCGAGGAAGCCTGTTCCACTGAGGAACCGCTCTAACTGTCAGGAACTTCTTCCGGATGTTTAGACAGAATTTCTTTTGAATTAATTTCATCCCATTGGTTCTGGTCCGTCCCTCTGGGGCAAGAGAGAACAACTCAGGAGGTGGTGTGTTTTTCTTCTTTGGAAGCTTTTAAGCAGAAGCTATATAGACATTGGGAAAAAATGACTATTCTGTGGACGATCACCACTTTGGGGTCAGGAGGTGAATTTCTTCCAGTCCCAAAGGGCTAGGGATTCTGCTTTTTTTTGGGGGGGAGGGGGGGAAGGCCTGCTTTAGGAATGGAATTAGAGGTCACTGTGGGTGGGCAGGTAGTTGTGAGTTTCCTGCATTCTGCAAGAGGTAGGGCTAGATTACCCTGGGGACCCAGCCCCATGATTCTATCCATGTTTGTCTGCAGCACAACACCTAGATCCACTGTTTTGATGAAATAAACTAAAGAAACAGGGGTCATTTCCTGATCTCTAGAGTGGCTCTCTTGTGCGGCCGTCAGAAAGACCAGGACGATTTCTCATGGGGCTGCGTGTATTTGAGAAGGAAACACCCTGTCAGGAATCAGGCTGAGCCCAGCTTGTGGAGTCCCAGGTGAAAGCGCATTCGAAATCCAACAGTCGGTTGCAAATTTCAAAGGTAGCTTTATTAGGCAAAAGTCCACAGTTCGCTAAAGCAGGCCAAGATCTTGATAATAACAAAGTACAAGGCGAATTAACGGGGTAGTTATAGGGCTCACCAGATAGGGGAGGGGGGGCCAAAGGTATTTCGGCGGGAGAGCAGAAAGGTGACAAGAGAAAGCCGGTTCCCAAGCGGCCAGATGGCCAAGAGCCTTATCAAGCGGTTGGCACTTTGTTGAGACTTTCAGTTGTCTCCGCAAGGACACTTACAGTAAGATTGATACATTCGGATGGAGCCTCTCCCGCTGGGAAAGGAAGGGGGTGAAGTTCTCAGAGGACAGGTTTATTGCTTTACGGCCTTGGCCAGAGCCGGCCGGAGAAGGCAGGGAAGTGTGAGAATATGCAGGGACGGATGGAGCCATGGATGGCATGAATTGTTCATGACACACTCTACATGCTCTCTGGAAACTAGCGGGCTCGGTGTCAAAAGACAGGAAGAAGATGCTGGTTTCAAATGAAGAATGGAATGGGGACAACACCTGATGCTGAAGGTGGAGGGAGGGGTGAGCCTTGGAACCAACATTATCGTTCTTAATTAAACGATGCAAATGTGCTATGCGACACTTGCCAAATGCTAAGCATTTCATGTTGGGCTTTGAGAACGGAATGACTTCTGCACACACATCAGAAAAGATCGCTAGGGCAGCCAAGAAGGAAATTCAGGCTCTGGTGCAAGATGACATCTTGGTCTGGATTCAGGAAGCCAAGGTGACAAAGACTCCCGCTTTGATGTACCCTTTGATCTTGAGATGCCACTTGAAAGGCCCCACGTTGTTGGCCAGCGACATCCTGTCCTTTTTGAAGGAAGCTTGGCGTTGAATCATCCTTTAGGATGGGAGGCGATCGCAAACTCATCAGATCTCAGAAGCTGCCAGGATCTGCATGTTCATTGTCGTACCGCTTGGGGCCATTTGATATTGTTGCTTGGTATTTGTGAGGGATGGACGATGCCTAGCACAGTTCCGCAGGGCCTGCAAAATGGAGCTCTTCCAACAAGCATTTGGTTGAGGCTTGTGCAACCGATGACATCTATTGGGCTCTCCAGAACCCCCCTCTCAATCTGACCAGTTTGCATATCGGAACCAGTCTGGCTCTGTCAAATTGTTCTGGTTCCAATGTGTATATTTCTACCCTCACCCCCACCTTATTCTGTGTATAGTTACCACTGTTGGTCTTTGAAGAGTAACCAACTTACGTGTTAATTGCCTTGCCTCCCTGTGGAGAACTGCTTTTGTGTTGTAAACATTGTTGGGATTCATTGATGCATTGGCCTGTAAGAGGTTTGAAATCTTCAGTTCTCACCTGGAGACTCCTGAGTCTGGTCACTGTCATCAACCATTTCATAGAATCATAGAATCATAGAGTTGGAAGGGACCTCCTGGGTCATCTAGTCCAACCCCCCGCACTATGCAGGACACTCAAATCCCTATTGTTCATCTACTGTAACCTGCCACCCCTTTGCCTTCACAGAATCAGCCTCTCCATCAGATGGCTCTCCAGCCTCTGTTTAAAAATTTCCAAAGATGGAGAACCCAACACCTCCCGAGGAAGCCTGTTCCACTGAGAAACCACTCTAACTGTCATGAACTTCTTCCGGATGATTAGATGGAATTTCTTTTGCATTAATTTCACCCCATTCATTCTGGTCTGTCCCTCTGGGGCAAGAGAGAACAATTCTGCTCCATTTGGAATTTCTATTCTTTTGTATCAGCATGCCTGCTATTTGGTTTATTGCTATTAGATGTGTAGATCAACTTTAGATAATTTATTGCTCCCACCTTTCCTTTCCCCATTCACACCTTCCCCACCCCCAGCCATCCTCTCTGCCTTTGGACTATGTCCTGTTACCTGCCTGCTGCCTGGTTTCTTTTCCCTTTGAAGCTTCCCACATTATTTGGGTTCTCACAGGTGGGGGTGGAAGTAGAAAGGGTTATATGCTGTGTTCAATTCCCTGAAACCCAGTTCCAACAACGTATATGTCAAGTTCACTTTCTTGCTTTAGGATAAACGTATCTTATGCACCAAGTCAAAGGCTGCGTTTTGTGGGCAACTGAAGAAATTTGACACTGCAGGGTTACAGTTGAAATATGAATAGTTAGACAGTGGAAAATTTAATATTAAATGGTACTGTTGTTACCGTTTTTGATTGATGCAATAATGAAGTCAAATTGCATATTTCTTATTGGTTTTCATGTTCCCTGTGAACTGCCCTGTGCCACAAGGGAAGGTGCTATAAAAATGTAAGAAATAAATGAATAACCCTGTGGGAGCCAGCAGTCAATGACGGTTGCATGAAACAAATACACACTAGGTAAAGTAATCTGTTCCACTATATATTTCTGGTAAGTCCTTGGAGGAAGAATTAGGGGCTTTACGCACCGGGATCTTTGTAGCAAATTGGTCACTGAATGAAAAATCGCCATTTAAAATAGTGGAATTCGTCGTTATGCATACCTGCCTTTGTAGTGGAATCCAGTTGCGTTTTGTAGCGTTTCCCACAGGCTTCCGGTCTCGGCAGAAATCGCTAGAAAGGAAGCGCTATTGCCGAGCTCGTCCCACCCCTGGCCGTCAAGCAGCCAATGGGCAGCCGTTAGCATGCTCCCAAACAGCCCCTTTCCCTTTAAGAAAGGTTTTAAAAAAAAAACAGACCCATTGCAACGAATCTGTGTTAATTCGTTGCAACGGAGAGACCCATCCAGCTGCCTGGTGTGTTTGAGCTGTCGTTTGATCGTTGCCACGCTCCCTCCGAGTGAAAAAAAAAAATCCCCCCCCCTCTCACGGGCCCGATTTTCGGCTGAATTAATGTGTAAAAAATAAAGGGAAAATACATCAGCAAACGGGCTTCTCTGTTCTTTGTGCTTAGTGACTGAAGGGGAGGGACTGAAGCCGGGGAAGCCTCTAAACTGAAAGAGGCTCGCTGGTGCGTTTATCCCCGCTCGCTCGGAGAAAAAAAAATGGCGATCGCTTCGCCGGAAGATCAGAGAAGAGAGCCAGGGGGAGGGACTTCGTAGAAACCGCAACAATGTTAACGCACAGGTCTTTTTCGCTAGTGTTGCAGATTGGTTGCAGGAGTGTATCGCTTTCCGGAGGGTGAATCCACTTTTGGGGATTTCCCTGAAAGCGCTACAAGGAAGCGCTTTTTGCAGATTGGTTTCAGGTGTGTGGCAGATTGTCGACGACGTTGTGCATAACAGCAAATCAGTAGCGTTTTCAATTGGCATCCATTGTGCTATTTTGAAGGCGTGCAAAAAGCCCCTTAGTCTCATGGCTTAAGTGCCTCTCAGTCCTTAACAGTGGTGTCCCGCCCCTGAGGGCCTCCCCCTCCAACCAGCTTGTCTGTCTGTCCAGCAGCCAGCCAATCACCTTCTATCCCCCACCCCTGAGAACCCCTTCCTCCTTCCATTTCCCTCTTTCTTCCACCCCCCCCCCCAATCTAGCGCTCCCGAATTCCTGAATGCAACAGGCTTGGCCCATAGTATATTATAACATAGCATTAAAATTCCTGATCATCTGTCAGATAAGGCAGAGGGGAAGAATCACTACAGAAGGGAGCATATATTTGTTTCCGTATATAATTGTCATATTCTAATGGCCATTGAGCAAAACCTAGCTGCCTGCTTACATATACTGATATTCCCTTCCCATAAGAGAAACTTGATTTCTTCCTCCTTGGTCAGTGATGCCAGATGCCTTTTTGATCATTTTAGAGGAGAATATGTATGGTCAGTTGCAGGAGGGGATAGCAGGTTTGGGAAAATCTAATTTATCTTATTATTATTTATGATTTATTGCTTAAGATCCATTGACACCCTCTGCTTGAGCAGACTCAGGGCAGTGACCAGCATATGTTCAACAGTCCATTAAAATCACAGTTGAAACTGTTCTAAAATCAATTCTAAAATTCCACCTGTGGTTGTAGAAGAAGAAGAAGAAGAAGAAGAAGAAGAAGAAGAAGAAGAAGAAGAAGAAGAAGAAGAAGAAGAAGAAGAGTTGGTTCTTAGATGCCACTTTTCTCTACCCAAAGAAGTCTCAAAGCGGCTTACAATCACCTTCCCTTCCTCTCCCCACAACAGACACCCTGTGAGGGAGGGGAGGCTGAGAGAGCCCTGATATCACTGCCCGGTTTTATCAGTGCCGTGGCGAGCCCAAGGTCACCCAGCTGGCTGCATGGGGGGGAGAGCAGAATCGAACCTGGAATGCCAGATTAGAAGTCCATATTCCTAACCACTACACCAAACTGCCTCTCCCAGAATCCAGGGTGGGGGTGCAAAACAGGAGGGAGGCCAGTTAGAAGTTGATTTTTAATGTTTACTGGCCTCGACTGTAGGCCAGGTGGAAGAGCTCTGTTTTACAGGCTCTGTGGAACTCAGTGCGCTCCAACAGGGCCTTGATATTATCTGGGAGCTCATTTCACCAGGAAGCAGCCAAGACCAAAAAAAGCTCTGCCTCTGGATGAGGCCAGCCAAATTTCTCTAGAGCTGGGGACCACACACCTGTTCATGTTGGCTGGGAATGTATTTGGAGAGGGGACCCCATGGGTACACAGGACACAGGCTCATTTGGTCTTGAGGGTTAAAACCAGCACCTTAAACTTGACCCAATACAAAACTGGTATCCGGTGAAACTAGTGGAAGACAGGTTGGATATGAGCCACATGAAATGCACTCTTGATGCAGAATAAGCAGCTCCTGCAGTGTTAAATAGATGCCATGGGTCCCAGAGGTGGTCGCTTCTTCCTCCCAGCAAGACCTCCATCGCATCAATGTTTGGCCGATGTAAGTCTTGGCCGGGTTTATGGTGTACTTTAATAAGGTACAGGTAAAGGTATCCCCTGTGCAAGCATTGGGTCATGTCTGACCCTTGGGGTGATGCCCTCCAGCGTTTTCATGGCAGACTCAATACGGGGTGGTTTGCCAGTGCCGTCCCCAGTCATTACCATTTACCCCCCAGCAAGCAAGCTGGGGACTCATTTTACTGACCTCGGAAGGATGGAAGGCCGAGTCAACCTTGAGCCGGCTGCTGGGATCGAACTCCCAGCTTCATGGTCAGAGCTTTCAGACGGCTGCCTTACCACTCTGCGCCACAAAAGGCTCTACCGCACTTTAATAAACATTTGTAATAAGTTTTAATATCGTTTTAATATTGTTTTGCAGCTCAGCTTTTGAGTTCCTGACTTTGTTCACGTTGGGTTTGTCTTCCCTTTTTGGTTTTGCTTTTTTTTTTTTTTTTGCAAGATGGACAAAAGCCAGCCAAGCTACTTTCATGACCTGACCTCCATTGGAAAGGTGAAATCCAATCCTGACCGTCTGTGTAGTGGTAAGCTGCATTGTGCCAAGGCTGGGGAGGCTTCTCATGACTCTCAGACCATTTCCAGAGTTATTTGCTGAATATGCACCTGGCATTTTACATTTGTAGTTACCTCCAGCACCATCCAGTAGTCCATTCTTGTCTCCTCCCCCCCTCTTTTTTAAACCTGAGCATGCTTAATAACGCAACTGCATCCTTTTGTTGTTGTTAGGCGCGAAGTTGTGTCTGACCCAATGCGACCCCATGGACAATGATCCTCCAGGCCTTCCTGTCCTCTCCCATTCCCCGGAGTCCATTTAAGTTTGCACCGACTGCTTCAGTGACTCCATCCAGCCACCTCATTCTCTGTCGTCCCCTTCTTCTTTTGCCCTCGATCGCTCCCAGCATTAGGCTCTTCTCCAGGGAGTCCTTCCTTCTCAGGAGGTGGCCAAAGGATTTGAGTTTCATCTTCAGGATCTGGCCTTCGAAGGAGCAGGCAGGGCTGATCTCCTCTAGGACTGACTGGTTTGTTCGCCTTGCAGTCCAAGGGACTCACAAGAGTCTTCTCCAGCACCAGAGTTCAAAAGCCTCAATTCTTTGACGCTCGGCCTTCCTTATGGTCCAACTTTCGCAGCCATACATTGCAACTGGGAAGACCATAGCCTTGACTAAACGCACTTTTGTTGGCAGGGTGATGTCTCTGCTTTTTAGGATGCTGTCTAGATTTGCCATAATTTTCCTCCCCAGGAGCAAGCGTCTTTTAATTTCTTTGCTGCAGTCAAAATAGGAAAATGCCCCTCCTTTTTCAGCCCCCTGCTTTTTCTTGCACCTTGTTCTTATTGCCATCATAGAATCATAGCATCATAGAATCACAGAGTTGGAAGGGACCTCCTGGGTCATCTAGTCCAACCCCCTGCACTATGCAGGACACTCACATCCCAATCGCTCATCCGCTGTCACCTGCCACCCCCTTGAGCCTTCACAGAATCAGCCTCTCCGTCAGATGGCTCTCCAGCCTCTGTTTAAAAATCTCCATAGATGGAGAACCCAACACCTCCTGAGGAAGCCTGTTCCCCTGAGAAACTGCTGTAATGGTCAGGAACTTCTTCCGGAGGTTTAGATGGAATTTCTTTTATTCTATGATTCTATGATTCTACCTGTTTCAAGATCCTCCCCCTCTTCCTCTCTCTCCCATGGGAAAGGGATGATATATCCGTTTTCAGTTCTTTTCTTAATGGCAATAATGAGTCCTCCACAAAGTGGTATTAATATATTCAGTGTATTCACTCTTAAGGTACTCTGTCTCTTTTTTGAAATGTAATAAGGGCAAAAGATGCTCACATGTTATGTAGAGCCAAGCCTGTATGCTCCCGGAGAGCTCCGGGTTTCCTCAAGCAGCCCTGGAAGAGTTTATTGAGATTAATTAATTTATTAATTTATTGAGATTAATTAATTAATTTATTGAGATTAATTAATTAATTAATTAATTAATATGACCATATAAGGTCATGTTGACTCATATCCTCTCCCAAAAGGGCCAATGATAAGCCTGTAAGGGGTGGGAAGGGGCCCTGGGTGGGCATGTACATAGCCATGCTTCCAATTTCTGCACAATCACACTCTTCTGAGGTTTCTCAAAAACCTAAAGAATGTGTCAGGAGTTTCTCAACAGTAAAAATGTTGAGCAGGGTTGATCTAGGGTCAGAAGGAGGTCATTAGTGAGCCAGCCACTCTTACACTTCTAAAATACATGATTTAGCTGGTTCCACTTCATGTGACTTGGATCTTGGCACCGTATTGCAATTATGTTGTTAGAGAGAAATTTGTAGGAGAAGTATTCATGTTTTTCTGGCTATGAACTGTCCCTCTACAAGAGGAAAGGTCTGCTAAAACAAGATGGGTCATCAGGAGGACCCTTCCACTCATCACTTACTCTGGGGCCTTTGTTGATATACTAAAACCATCCCACAAGCACTCTACCTTAGAATGGCCGTCATTTCTCTCCTAATCATCCCAACAGATTTTGACAACATTTAAAATATCTAGTGTGCCCAGGGGGAAAAACCGAAAGCCCCTTCATTGTCATTGGGCCCAGATTCGTTTATGAATTGTGCTTTAGCTTGTTCAAGGTAGCAGAGGCAGGAGGACCTTGAAGAGTAGGGAATGGGTACTGAATCCCACCCTCCCCAGAAGTGCAGCTGTAGGAAATTAAGAAGAGGGAGAAGAAGAGTTGGTTCTTATATGCTGCTTTTCTCTCCCCGAAGGTGTTTCAAAGCGGCTTCTAATAGCCTTCCCTTTCCTCTCCCCACAACAGACACCCTGTGGGGTGGGTGAGGCTGAGAGAGCCCTGATATCACTGCCCGGTCAGAACAGTTTTATCAGTGCCGTGGCGAGCCCAAGGTCACCAAGCTGGTTGCATGTGGGGGAGTGCAGAATTGAACTCGGCATGCCAGATTAGAGGTCCGCACTCCTAATCACTACACCAAACTGGCTCTCTTAAACAGATGGGTTCCCCACCGCTGTGACAGTAGAATCCTAAACAAAGTCCATCCTGTAGCAACTGACAGCATATGGCTGCTCTGCATAAGATTAGAACTCTTTTGATAATGGGTCTGTGTTTCTGTAGATAATGGTTCGAGCATGTTTCACTAAGAGGACCGGGAATCGAGTGCTAAAAGAAACTGTCTCACACCTTTTTCTGGTTTGCTAATTGTGATGTACAGTAAGATGAATTTTGCAAGTTGTCTTGACGGAAAAGGTTTAAAACAAGCAACAGTGGACAATTCTTATAATTCCTGAGTTCCTAAATTAGCTCGTTCCCTGTCCAATAAATTCTTATAGAATCATAGAACCATAGAATCATAGAGTTGGAAGGGGCCATACAGGCCATCTAGTCCAACCCCCTGCTCAACGCAGGATCAGCCCTAAGCATCCTAAAGCATCCAAGAAAAGTGTGTATCCAACCTTTGCTTGAAGACTGCCAGTGAGGGGGAGCTCACCACTTCCTTAGGCAGCCTATTCCACTGCTGAACTACTCTGACTGTGAAATTTTTTTCCTGATATCTAGCCTATATCGTTGTACTTGTAGTTTAAACCTGTTACTGTGCATCCTTTCCTCTGCAGCCAATGGAAACAGCATCCTGCCCTCCTCCAAGTCAAATACTTAAAGAGGGCTATCATGTCCGCTCTCAACCTCCTTTTCTCCAGGCTGAACATTCCCAAGTCCCTCAACCTATCTTCATAGGGCTTGGTCCCTTGGCCCCAGATCATCCTCTTCGCTCTCCTCTGTACCCTTTCAATTTTATTTACGTCCTTCTTGAAGTGAGGCCTCCAGAACTGCACACAGTACTCCAGGTGTGGTCTGACCGGTGCCGTATACAACGTTGGAATCAAGGCCAGACTCTCGATATCATGATACAGAAGATTTATTAGGAAACAAAAGAGATTATTCCAGGGAATAATTGTACAAAGAGGCAGGTTTTGGACAGGGACAGACGTTTAAAGTATGGGATGTCTTCCACAAACAAAATGAGAGGACACCACAACGAGGAGCTGAGAACTCTCAAGCTGGAGAGAGCTCAGCACATGGACGGCGTTGATTGTGTAATCTGGCCTATTGTATCAGGGGGTGCTCCAAATCTGATGGAAATCATCCTTGAGGATTTACTGAGTGGGAAGGCAGATACTGCCCCTGTGACCCGAGATGCTCCCCAAACGGCCTCTAAAAGCGCCAGCACTAACTCCGGAAAGCCCCCTGTTGAAGCCGCCATAAAGGCCACTTCCTCCAGAAAGCCCAACGACGGATCCGCCATAACTAACAGCACATGGAGTGTTGCCCCCCACTTTAACTGGCCTGCCGGTAGCAGAGAGGATGGGTCCGGGGAGAGTCACGACGGTGGGAGGTGGCTGGATCATGACTTCAGCTGGTGGGATCTGGTTGATGCAAGAAGGCTCAACTCCTGCAAGCGTACCAAGACTAGCGGAGGGGACCCCAGAGCCATAGCCATGGCCAAACCCAACAGATCCAAAGCCAATGACCGGAGCAAAGGCCACAGAGGGAACTGCAAAGGATGGTGCCCCAGCTCCAACAAGTGCGCCAGACTGGAGGCCACCGTAGCCATAGCCGTAGTTCTGACCTGCTGATCCAAAACCTACAGCTGGAGCGGAGGCACAGGAGGGAATGGCAAAGGATGGTCCACAGTAGGCCATGTCTGTGCAATGGAGGTGCATCTGCAGGAATACAAGAACACAGGAAATAATATTATGAAGAAGAAGCATTGTGGGAGTCATCTTTCTCAATAGATAGACAGTCAGGCAGATATAAGCTACAGAGACCGTTTCTGCACTGGGAACTTTGCTACCTGGCTGCTGTGTGGGGGCAGAAATCAGAGCGGAAAGGGGTGGGGCAACCTGCCCTGACTCAATCTCCCGCCTGCAGCCTGGTTCGAAACCCCCAGTATGAAAATGGTAAGAATGAATCCACTAGTTACCCTCCATAGATAGATCAAGGGAAGTATATAGAATCTCATGCAAGAAATAAATGGGTGGGGTAGACAAAATTCATGGCAAACTTATAACCTTTCAAGTGACTAGTGGCATGCAAGATTAGCATGTTGGACAACCCATTAGGCCACATATTATTTCAGCCAGACTATAATTCTAGCTGGTAGAATCTCTGATAGATTCCATAAGAGCGACATAAGTAGAGCCATGCTGGATCAGACCAATGTTCCATCTAGTCCAGCATCTTGCCTCATACAGTGAAACGGTGAATATGTGAAACTGCCTTATACCGAATAAGACCATCCAAGACAGAGGCTCTCCAGGGTCTTCTAAGTCTCCCACAGCCAGATCTTTAACTGGATATACTAGGGATTGAACCTGGGACCTTTTGTATGTTAAGCAGATGTTCTACCATGGAGTTACTCTGGACAGTCAGCCAATAGTCACACAGGCCATGATCTTCCCCTCAGGTTTCCTCCTGGCACCATGATGGTCCTCACTACGCCATGTGTGAATGGTGGACATTAAGCCTGCAAGAATACTGGTAATAGAAAATAATATGTACAAGAAGTACTGTGAGTATGAGAGCACACCATTAAGACCAGCAACAATAGCAATAACTAATGCATTCATTACTCCTAAAAGATAGAAAGAATATATATAAGAGAAGTCATGGAATCCAAGTCAAGGGAAATTGAAGACTCATGAGCTTTTCAGTGGCTAGTTGAACACAAGATTAAAATGAAGAACAACACCAATTAGGTCTCCTAGTTTAGTATTCTAGCTGGTAGTATCTCATCTAGATTGAAAAAAACTAAGAAAGGAACAGAAATAATATACTTACATGAACCATTTTTTACATAAACTCCATGTATGTCTTTACTGTTAAAGTGCATATCTTTGTACTATCTTATGCCCAAATTTATTAGGAGAAATATTAAGTTTCATGAGGCTGAAAGGAATCAATGTAGATCGCCAGCTATTCTCAGGAACCTGTCATTCCCAGTGTTGTATGAGAAGTCATCACTGGAATGACTTCAGAAACTGAAAATCGTTGGAATTGCAATCAGCAAGTAATTTGGTGAAGTCAATCTTGGAGGGCTTCTCTTAAGCTGTTTAAGTAGCCGAGCTGTACCTGTGCGCTCACTAGTGACACCTAATAGCCACACAGAGGTTGCAGTAGAAAAATCACTCCATCTACTTCTATGTGGCATGTAGTCTGCCTGCAGCCTAGCCACAAGAGGCTTGCAACATGCTGCTTTTATAACTACTCTTTAAGCTTTTATACTCTGCTTCAGTAAGGAGACCGAAGGAGATGAATATAGGATATATATTTTGCAAATACTCTTTCCTAGTAGAGATTATTCTCTTTTAACCTCAAAGTGCTGTGAGTCTGGATCTGTGCCTCATCCCCCAAAGGGAACTAATAACTGCATACATTCCAAACACTCTGTTACTCTGCAGTAGTATTTTTCTGCAGGGACTCAAGACTGAGCCAAGACCAAAAGTCCCAACACAAATTTCTATGGAATCCTCCACATAATGCTGCCTTCGACACCTGTTGACATTACACATCGGAATTGATTCAGTTGTCATTCCTTATTATGCAGCATTTGGATTGAAGTTCCATTCCACAAAGAGATTTTTTGGCAAAGAATGTCAGTTTTTTTTAAGTCTTAGATCTAGCGTACAATACCTGCCTGTACAGGTTTCTTTCTGTTGGGACGGTTTGATTTGGCATTAAGCCAGCTTACCTGCTTCTCCGAAAAGTCGAAGGCAAGAGGCCGAGAGAGACGAAGCTGAAAAACTGGAGAGGTACAAGAGCTTTTATACAGTTTCCATGTCTTTCCTTTTTGAATTAGAGACTCCTTGGTGCCCACAAGATCTGAATTAATCAGCTTCAAAAACCTTCTGGTTTAATCATATGCAAAATTAAAGTTGTAGCCTTAAAGGTTTTTCACCAAGCTATGGCACAGTCATCAACACGCTATAATAAAGAAACTCCCTGATCGTTTTGTTTTATGGTTAATTCTCTGCAAGCGGATTATTACTGAGTAAACAACAGTGTTGTGAACAGAAGGACACTGATTCCATTTTGCATCGTTGTTACTGACATCTGGGTCAGCATTTGGAATGCTAAGACCACTCTTTCCTAGGCACATTTCTAGAGCATGAGAACATAAGAACAGTCCTTCTGGGTCAGACCAGTGGTCCGTCAAAAGAACCGGCTTGGTATAGTGGATAGGAGTGTGGACTTCTAATCTGGCAAGCCAGGTTTGATTCCGCACTTCCCCACATGCAACTATATGGGTGACCTTGGGCTCACCCCAACACTGATAAAACTGTTCTGACTAAACAGTAATCTCAGGGCTCTCTCAGCCTCACCCACCTCACAGGGTGTCTGTTGTGAGGAGAGGAAAGGGATGGCGACTGTAAGCCCCTCTGAGACTCTTTCAGATAGAGAAAAATGGCATATAAGAACCAACTCTTCTTCTTCAGTAATCTCAGGGCTCCCTCAGCCTCACCTCCCTCACAGGGAGAGGAAAGGGAAAGTGATTGTAAGCCACTTTGGCTTACTATTCTTCGGATAGAGAAAAGCAGCATATAAGAACCAACTCTCCTTCTTCTAATGTCCAGCAGCCTGTGTCAAACAGGGGCCAACCAATTCCTCTGGTGGGCCAGCAGCAGTACATAGTGGCCAAGGCTTTCATAGGAACGTCAGAGGAACCCTGCTGGATCAGACCTGAAGTCTATCTAGTCCAGCATCCTGTCTCAGCCAGTGGCCAGCCAGTTCCTCTGGATGGCCAACAATAGGGCAGTGAGGCTGAGGCCTTCCCCTCAAAATCATCAGAAGAGTCCTGCTGGATCAACCAAGTGGTCCATCCAGTCCAGCATCCTGTCTCTTATGGTAGCCAGCCAGTTCCTCTTGTGAGCCAACAACAGAGTACAGAAGCATGAGTATAGCTGAGATTGGATTGAGACAGACAAGACCTGTGAATGGTCAACAAATTAGCATACTTATACAAGTAAATGTCTGTAAATTAGCATACAGATTTGTTGATAATGCACCTGCTAAGCCATGATCCCTACACCCCTGCCCACCTGCTGGTGATACAACTGGTGACTGGATGTTCCTATTTTTGTCCAAGGAGTTTTTTCTTCTTGTCTTGTGGACTTGAAGATTTGCTGCTGTTTTCATAAGGGCTAAGGGCCCTGCAGGATCTACCAGCTTTCCGCAGGGCCTGTAAGACAGAGCTCTTCCGCCAGGCATGTGGCTGAGGCCAGGGCGGGCGATCCCAACATTAGATCTGGGCTCTCTGGGTTCATCTGAATGATCTGATTGCCTCACTCCCATATTGGCAATCTGATGTCCCTTTTGCTTATATATTCCTACTGTTATGATGGTCAGTTCATAGTCTGAGGAAGAGTGCTTGCACTCGAAAGCTCACGCCTTGAATAAATCTTTGTTGGTCTTAAAGGTGCTCCTGGATTCAGGAAGTCACTATCCCAACTATACTGAATATACATCTCATTCAATGCCTTCCGTTGGATATTTTTTTCATTCTGCTCCATCTTGTACACTACAGATCTTACATATTACAAGAAAATCAACCTCCAAAACAGATTCCTGGACCGGCCAGTGGCAGAGCATTTATGCCACTGTAGTGCTAATCAAATTGAGACAGTTTCTGCCATTTTAATTCTATGGAGATATCAAGAATCATCACATTTTGCCTCTGCTGACTTCATATTTTGGACATTTCAGTTGTTCGAATTGGTCAAAACATTTATTAGTTAGTGGCAAAGTTTTGCAATGTTTAGGCTGACATTTTTCCTTGGATTTCATTCGTACTGTCATGGGGACTTGTAAATAGCATTTATATTTTAAAGGGACTGCAATCCCTTTAAAGGTTTAATGACTCCCCCTCCCCATCCTTATCCATGGTTCCTCTATATATTTGTGAAACAGCCTGAGGGGTGGGATGTGTCCGGCTGTCCAAGTTGGAATAGGGTCAATGAGGGTGCAGCCAGCAAGCTCTCCTGCAGCTCCCACCCTCTATCTCTGGACTCTAGTCTCTTTGATCTCAGACGCCCCTCAGTGCCTGGATCCAGCAGCAGGTAATGGGAGAGGGCCCTGGGCAAAGGGTCGTGGTGGAGGGCTTGCTAACAAGGGCCTCTTGGCCTGCTAAGCCAGGTTAAATTGAATGAATGAATGAATGAATGAATGAATGAATGAATGAATGAATGAATGAATGAATGAATGAATGAATGAATGAATGAATGTGGGTGGGCAGGTAGTTTTGAGTTCCTGTATTGTTCAGCGGGTTAGACTAGATGACCCTGGAGTCCTTTCCAACTCTATGAGTCTATGGTTCTATGAATGAATGAATGAATGAATGAATGAATGAAGCCTAGCCTATGGGGACCATTGACTCTAATGATCCCTAAAGTCTGTACTGAGAAAACAAAATCAGTATTTCCAAATATTTACCAAATCCAAATACCATACAGGTTTTGGGAATACCAGGAAACCCTTCTATTTTTTGGGTTCAATATACCTGAACCCCTCAAAATATCTGGGTTTTTATTAGTATATCCCTACGTCATACCCTCAAATTCAATAGAGGTCAAGATAGGACACTGAGGCAGAGGGATAGCATCCCAATAGACTAGGACCTATCTCCGTTTTTTGTTTTTTGTTTAATATCCTGGTCCGATAGATAATTCAGCACTTAGGTAAAGGTAAAGGTGCAAGCACTAGGTCATGTGTGACCCTTGGGGTGACACCCTCCAGCGTTTTCATGGCAGACTCAATACGGGGTGGTTTGCCAGTGCCTTCCCCAGTCATGACCGTTTACCCCCCCAGCAAGCTGGGTACTCATTTTACCGACCTCGGAAGCATGGAAGGCTGAGTCAACCTTGAGCCGACTGCTGGGATCGAACTCCCAGCCTCATGGGCAGAGGTTTCAGACTGCATGTCTGCTGCCTTACCACTCTGCGCCACAAGAGGCTCTTAGCTTCCCTTAAAAACAGCAGGCTATTTCTGGCCTTTAACACGTGGGTTTTTCAACCAGCCATCTCAAAATCAAAGTGTACACCGAAGCAAGATTTTTCAGGTTGGTCCGTTTGGCTGCCAGATTCCACACTGCGATGGAATCTTGATGTGAGCAAGAACTTTGAACTCCACGCTTGGTTTTGCCAAGCCTCGCTCAGGGCCGATGTTATCACATTATCAAACGACAGAACAAAATATGTTTGACTTTCATCAGTGCCACATGGCACACTTTTATAGTTTCACAGGGAGGCAGCTTTAGCCTTATCCTCTCCCCTCCCTTCAGCCTCAGGTGCTGTCTTCATTTCGTCCTTTGAAGTCAGAAGCATGTTCCTGACTTTGCCCTGATGCCTTCAGTTCCCTTCCCCACAAAATATATAGGCATGAGGATGTGCAGAAGGACAGAATTCTTCTTCTTCTTCTTCTTCTTCTTCTTCTTCTTCTTCTTCTTCTTCTTCTTCTTCTTCTTCTTCTTCTTCTTCTGTTATGGGGAGAGGAATGGGAAGGCGACTGTAAGCCGCTCTGAGCCTCCTTCGGGTAGGGAAAAGCAGCATATAAGAACCAACTCTTCTTCTTCTTCTTCTTCTTCTTCTTCTTCTTCTTCTTCTTCTTCTTCTTCTTCTTCTTCTTCTTCTTCAACCCCACAAGAAAACCCCAGTAAAATACTGTATCCCACACTGGTGGGATACCACCCTCCCCCGCTCTGCAACTTCCCAGCCTATTGTCTCAGGGGATAGATGGTAACAGATGGTAGGCAGGGCGTGGCTGCTGCTCCACTCAATGGGGGGGGGGGGCTGGGTCTAATAACTCTGGCCTCGCCGAAAGACCTTGTGGAATATCTCCATCTTACAGGCCCTGAAGAACTGAGAAAGCTCTAAAAAGGGCCATCAGCTCACCCAGGAGCTCATTCCAGCAGGTCGGGGCCAGGACCAAAAAGGACCCTCATGGGCCAGGGATCATGAACAAGTTTTCACCCAAGGGGTGAGGAACCCTGTGTGTGGGGGGGGGCATAGGAGGGTAGGTGTTCCCACATTTATGTGGGTCCCAGACCACGGATGGCCTTAAAGGTTAGAACCAGGACCCTGAACTTGTTCCAGGCCACACCTGACAACCAATGCAGCTGCCGCAGCACTGACTAAATATGGGCCCTCCAGGGTGTATGTGTGAGGACCCTAGCAGCTGCATTTCACACCAGCTGCAATTTCCAGGTCAAGGCCAAGGGAAGGCCAGTGTAGAGTGAGTTATAGAAGTCAGTCCTGGAGGTGACCATTGCATGGATCACTGTGCCCAAGTGATCTGAGGACAGATAGGGCTTTAGTAACCTTGCCTGTCAAAGATGGGAAATTGATGAGCTATCCTTGTGACCTGGGCCTCCATTGAAAGGGAGGCATCCAGACTCATGCCCAAGTTCCTGGCCCTGGGCCAGATGGTGAATTGCACTCCAGGCAAGGTGGCCAGTTGCACTTCCTGA
This sequence comes from Paroedura picta, assembly GCF_049243985.1. Lineage (NCBI taxonomy): Eukaryota > Metazoa > Chordata > Lepidosauria > Squamata > Gekkonidae > Paroedura > Paroedura picta. The sequence continues at coordinate 7,866,691 of NC_135369.1, forward strand.
TCCAGTCCCTTCCTACCCATCCACAGGACCTCCACCCTGGAGGGATTGAGTTTCAGGTGACTCTGCTATAACCATCCAGCTATGGCTTCCAAACATCTGGTGAATGATCCAGTGAGGAGTCCGGGTGGCCGTCCATTAGAAGATAGAGCTTGTTGTGCCAGAGGGTGCAGAAAGCAGTGTGGGGGAGAGCACTGCCCCCTGTTGAAAGGAACATGACAGGTCTTCCTCCACCATGTCCAGTTCTACAGAAAGGAAATTTTGCTCCTTATTCTTCCCTCCTATTCTTCACTGGTCTGACCCAGCAGGGCTCTTCTGATGTTCTTATGAGGGGAAGGCCTTGGCCTCTCTGCACTGTTGCTGGCCCTCCAGGGGAACTTGCTGGCCACTGTGTTAGATGGGATGCTGGCTTTACGCTCTGCCAGTACTAATTTACTGGTCGTCCCCGGCCCCAAGGAGGTGCGATTGGCCTCGACCAAGACCAGGGTCTTTTCAGTCCTAGCCCCTACCTGGTGTAATGAGCTCCCGGAGGAGCTGTGGACCCTGCGAGAGCTTCCGGCTTTCCGCAGGGCCTGCAAGACGGAGCTCTTCTGCCAGGTCTACGGTTGAGGCCAACGTGGCAAGGATGATCTGAACGGCTCCCCCCTTAGTGTTAAGAGCATACACTTATTGGAAATCTGTGTTCCTTTTTGGGCTCCTATATTAGTTCTTTGTCGGTTAGAGGGGTTGCTCCATTACAGTTTTATTGTTGGGAGTCTGATATGTATATTGTTACGTCCGATAGGCTTTTAGAAGAAGAAGAAGAAGAAGAGTTGGTTCTTATATGCCGCTTTTCCCTACCCGAAGGAGGCTCAAAGCGGCTTACAGTCGCCTTACCATTCCTCTCCCCACAACAGACACCCTGTGGGGTGGGTGAGGCTGAGAGAGCCCTGATATCACTGCTCGGTCAGAACAGCTTTATCAGTGCTGTGGGGAGCCCAAGGTCACCCAGCTGGCTGCATGTGGGGGAGTGCAGAATCGAACCCGGCATGCCAGATTAGAAGTCCGCACTCCTAACCACTACACCAAACTGGCTCTCACACAAAACTGGCTTTAATGGGTTTTTTAATGGGGTTTTAATTTCAGCCAAATTTGAAACCCTCCATGAGCCAGAAATGAGACTGGTGGGCAATAAATCCAATAACAATAACAACAACAACAACAACAATAACAATAACAGTAATAGTAATAATAATAATATGATAGATAGATAGATAGATAGATAGATAGATAGATAGACAGACAGACAGACAGACAGACAGACAGACAGACCACTAGTCTGATTCAACAGAGCTCTTGTGATGTTCTTATATTCTGGTAATGTTTCTAATTCCAGTGATAAAATCTGCAAGATGTTTACCCAGTTGTGTGACACACCATGTTCAATTAGAGTCATGAGGGTTTTTGTTCACACGATTGCTGTTTACTCAGTGAAAAATCTACTGAGGCAAATTAATTAGAAAACAAAAAATAGGTTACGGAGTTTGGTCGTTAAAGCGAGTTGATGACGGTGACTTTTTTTTAGCTGCGACACGAAGCTACCTTCTGAGTCTTTTGGCCCTTCCTGTGCAGATCGTTTTGCGTGCGATTAAATCAAAAGGTTTTCGAAGCTGACTCATTCAGATCACGTGGGCAAAAAAAGGAATTTTGTAAATCAAAAAACCAAGTCGTGGGGACAGTATAAAAGCTCGCGTACATCTCCAGTTCCTCAGCTTCATCTCTCTCACCTCTTGTCTTCGACTTTTCGGACAAACAGGTAAGCTCGGCTCACGCCGAATCAACCCGTACCAATGAAAGTGAGATTGTCAAGACAGACTGTTATTTGTACTAACTTATATTTTAATTTCTGGGTGGCTCACGACACATAAAACGTTAAAATCATCCCAAATGTAAAACGATTTAAAATTAATTTCTAGGCCGATTGTGTTTCCGTAGGTCCCCTTGCCTTCTTAATTGGCTCATTTCAGGCATGATGGAATTCTGTAGACCTGGGTGGAAATGTGGGAGATAGGAGAAGAAAGAGGGAGAAGGTGGGAGTCAAGAAGGGAGTCCCATAGTAGTTCTTCATTTCATATTGACCACAAAAATAGGCCTGGCAGGAAAGTGCTGTTTTGCAGGCCCTATAGAGCTTGAAACTCAACATCAAGAAAACAAAGATCATGGCATCCGGCCCTCTCAATTCCTGGCAAATAGATGGGGAAGAAATAGAGGTAGTGACAGATTTTATTTTCCTGGGCTCCGAGATCACTGCAGATGGGGACTGCAGCAAAGAAATTAAAAGACGCTTGCTCCTGGGGAGGAAAGCTATGGCAAATCTAGACAGCATCCTAAAAAGCAGAGACATCACCCTGCCAACAAAAGTGCGTTTAGTCAAGGCTATGGTCTTCCCAGTTGCAATGTATGGCTGTGAAAGTTGGACCATAAGGAAGGCCGAGCGTCAAAGAATTGAGGCTTTTGAACTCTGGTGCTGGAGAAGACTCTTGCGAGTCCCTTGGACTGCAAGGCGAACAAACCGGTCAGTCCTAGAGGAGATCAGCCCTGACTGCTCCTTAGAAGGCCAGATCCTGAAGATGAAACTCAAATACTTTGGCCATCTTATGAGAAGGAAGCACTCCCTGGAGAAGAGCCTAATGCTGGGAGCGATTCTATTCAGTTTATGCAAGAGAGAGAGAGAGAAAGAGAGAGAGAAAGAAAGAAAGAAAGAAAGAAAGAAAGAAAGAAAGAAAGAAAGAAAGAAAGAAAGAAAGAAAGAAAGAAAGAAAGAAAGAAAGAAAGAAAGAAAGGAGCTTCCTTGGGAGTTCTTCATCTTTGGACATTTTTAAACAGAGGCTGGATAAACCATCTGACGGAGAGGCTGATTCTGTGAAGGCCTCCGGCCTTTTATTGGATCTCACAGTCCTTCTTGTAGCACATTATTTTCTACTGGCCTGTATATATGCAGACTGACAACTCACCACTGAGACATGGCTTACTGGGAACCAGCAAAAATGAAATAGGAGGGGGAAGGTCACAGTGAAGGGCCAGACCCAAGCAAGCAATAGGGCACTGGGATACCAGTATGGTGTATCAAATCTCCCATTCAAACTTCAGTTGGTACTTTAATGTCCAGAATTACCCTCAACCATTTTTCTCCAGTACTTCTCCTATATACTTTCAGTGATCTATCTACAGATGTTAATTGGTGGATTCATCCATTCATTCAAATACATGAACTTGATGCTGACTCCCACAGTACTTGCTTTGCATGATATTATTTTCTGCTTTCTTATATTCCTGCAGACTCACCTCCTTCACACAGACATGGCCTACTGTGGACCATCCTTTGCTGTCCCATCCTGTGCCTCCCCCCCAGTTGTGGGCTTTGGATCAGCCGGTCTTGGTTATGGTGGTCTCCGTAGATCGAGCTTAGGCTATGGTACTGGTGCAGTGATTGGAGGAGCGCCATCTTTTGCAGTTCCCTCCGTGGCCTCTTCTCCAGTCGTCGGCTTTGGATCCACAGGTCTCGGCTCTGGCTATGGGGTCCCCTCTGCTCACCTGGGTGTTCTCTCCGGGGTCAACCCTTCCTGCATCAACCAGATCCCACCTGCCGAAGTTGTGGTGCAGCCACCTCCTGTCGTCATGACCATCCCTGGACCCATCCTCTCTGCTACCGGCAGGCCAGTTAAAGTGGGAGGCAACACTCCATGTGCCGTTAGTTACGGTGGATCCGTCGTTGGGCTTTCTGGAGGAAGTGGCCTTTATGGCGGATTCAACAGGGGGCTTTACGGAGTTGGGGCTGGTGCTTTCAGAGGCCGTTTGGGGAGCATCTCCGGTCGCAGAGGCAGCCTCATCCTGGGGCACAGAGGAAGCATCTGCCTTCCCCCTCAATAAATGATCAAGGATTGTTTCGATAATCTTGGAAGCCACTCCTGACATAGCGAACACCTTCCGTGTGCTGAATTCTCTCTAGCTTGGGAGTTTTCAGGACCTCTTTGGACTGTCCTCGATAGGATAGGCATTGCATTCTTTAAATGTTTGTCCCTGTCAAGAGCCTGCCTCATTGTACAATTATTCACATGAGTGATTTCTTCTGTTTCCTAATAAATCTTCCTTTGCATCGAGATGTTGAGAGTCTGGCCTTGATTTCACCTAAGAAGGTATCAGACAAGGAACAACCTAACACAGGATTCTGTTACGAAGACTTGCTCATTGTTCCTTCCTTCCTTCCTTCCTTCCTTCCTTCCTTCCTTCCTTCCTTCCTTCCTTCCTTCCTTCCTTCCTTCCTTGCTTTAGGATGCTTAGGGCTGATCCTGCTTAGAGCAGGGGGTTGGACTAGATGGCCTGTATGGCCCCTTCCAACTCTATGATTCTATGATTCTATGATTCTATGATTCTATGATTCTATGATTCTATGATTCTATGATTCCTTCCTTCCTTCCTTCCTTCCTTCCTTCCTTCCTTCCTTCCTTCCTTCCTTCCTTCCTTCCTTCCTTCCTTCCTTCCTTCGTATTTATATACCACCCTCCCCTTGATGCTCAGGGCGGTTTAAATAACATTTAAAAATAGTACATAAAACTTGGTTTTCATAACAGCTACAACAGTAATAATGTAATTAGAAGAATGAAAAAGTAAACTGGATGATTATGGAACAATGGTGAAATTAACAACCCTTTTAAGAAACAGATCCATTTGGAAATCTGAGGAGAGACTGAGTATTTATTATGTAAGCAGGAGACAAACATTGAATAAGAAACAGTTTTAAAACCATATAAACATATTGCAAAGCATATGGTCCTGCATAGTGCAGGGGGTTGGATTAGATGACCTATGAGGGAACTTCCCACTCCATTATTCTATGATTCTATGAATATATATAACTACATTACAATGCAGACGCACAATGAGAACAAGTTCTGAATATAAACGTATAAGGGAATGGATTTTGATTTTAAAAAAATTGTTACACAGGGGGGTGTACCAGGTAAATGGAAATCCTGGACAGTCCACCATTGATGCCAGTCCTGCCACGTCTCCTTGCCAGGTAGACAGGTGAGGAGCAGTGTAATCACCCATTGCTAAGGGAGACCTAACACTACCACGTTTTCAGTCAAGGCAGCGAGCAAAATCCATCAAACTGTACATCGCAATTAGCAACACAGTGAAAGGGGTAAGGCAGATTATTTTAGCATTCTGTCCCCAGTCTTCAATGACTCCCTTCCATTTATATTCATAGAATCCTACGTGGTCATAGGCCTGCGTACCTCAAGGATCATCTACTTGCTTATATTCCCCAACAAACGACCCGCTACGTACACTCTAGTGATCCCTGGCCCTAAAGAAACCCACCTGGCCTCAACCATAGTCAGAACGTTTTCTTCCATGGCCCCAACATGGTGGAACAAGCTCCCCAATGCTATCAAGGCCCTATTGAAACTCAAACAGTTCTGCTTGCAAAATGGAGCAGTTCCGCCAGGCTTTGGATATGACCAGCATCAACGACCCCCACAATAAACCCAATTGCTAGTAACCTTTAACACTGAAACATCCCAATTAGATGACCTATGAGGTCTCTTCCAACTTCATTATAAAAAAAAATTTCACAGTCAGAGTAGTTCAGCAGTGGAATAGGCTGCCTAAGGAGGTGGTGAGCTCCCCCTCACTGGCAGTCTTCAAGCAAAGGTTGGATACACACTTTTCCTGGATGCTTTAGGATGCTTAGGGCTGATCCTGTGTTGAGCAGGGGGTTGGACTAGATGGCCTGTATGGCCCCATGATTCTATGATTCTATGATTCTTTTGTGCACTGTTTATTGTTACATACCATTGACTGGTTACTTATGATCCTAGAATCCATAGAGTTGGAAGGAGCCATACAGGCCATCTAGACCAACCCCCTGCTCAACGCATGATCAGCCCAAAGCATCCTAAAGCATCCAAGAAAAGTGTGTATCCAACCTTTTCTTGAAGACTGCCATGAGGGGGAGCTCACCACCTCCTTAGGCAGCCTATTCCACTGCTGAACTACTCTGACTGTGAAAAAATTTTTCCTGATATTTAGCCTATATCGTTGTACTTCTAGTTTAAATCCATTACTGCGTGTCCTCTCCTCTGCAGCCAACGGAAACAGCATCCTGCCCTCCTCCAAGTGACAACCTTTCAAATACTTAAAGAGGGCTATCATGTCCCCTCTCAACCTCCTTTTCTCCAGGCTGAACATTCCCAAGTCCCTCAACCTATCTTCATAAGGCTTGGTTCCTTGGCCCCAGATCATCTTCATCGCTCTCCTCTGTACCCTTTCAATTTTATCTACGTCCTTCTTGAAGTGAGGCCTCCAGAACTGCACACAGTACTCCAAGTGTGGTCTGACCAGTGCCGTATACAATGGGACTATGACATCTTGTGATTTTGATGATGTCATAGTCCCATTGTATATGGCACTGGTCGGACCACACCTGGAGTACGGTGTGCAGTTTATATCTCTGATGGTTATACCTCTTCGTTTTAAATGGTTGCTAAAGTTTAATGTACTTTTCTCTCTGTTCTATGTACACCACTCCAAGATGTCAGAGTGAGGGGTGGTATACAAGTGGGACAAATAAATCAATACATAAATCAATAAAGAATCAAGGAGTTGGAAGGGGCCATAGAAGCCATCTACTCCCGCCATTCTCACTGGGAGTCATATGTCATATGGCCTGGAGGGAGCCTGGCCCATTGGAAGGGGGCCACAGAGTGAAAAATAAGAGAAGGGGAGCCCAAAAGCTAACTTAACCTCAGAAATACCCTTTTTGTCACCTATGACATCCGCTAATTGCTAGGAAGTTCAACCTTTATCAAGGGAAAGAAAAAGAAATCATGTCATAGAATCATAGGATCATAGAATCATAGATTTGGAAGGGACCTAATGGGTCATCTAGTCATCTAGTCATCTAGTCTAGCCCCCTGCACTATGCACTATGCAGGACATCTGATCCTTGGTGTCATCTTTTCCTTGGTGTGTGTTTGGATTGATGCATTCAAGAAAAAAAAGAAAAGAAAAGAAGAGGTCCATCAATCATCAGAGGCTCATCAACCATCAGAAGAGGTTCATCAATAGTTTATGCTGAAACTAAAGTCAAGTTAACCTTATCTTATAGCTAGGCTTCACAGTCCAGCGAAATATGTTACTGCTAATATAAACTTGAAGGCTGGTGGCGGGGGGGGGGAGCAGAATATCAACATTTTTGGAAGGCTGGCTTGATGGCTATAGGGTGGTCCTGGGAGATGCAATGAAGAGTGAGGACCCTAGCTTATTGGCCCAGCCCCTGAGGGCATCATTCATCCTATCTATCTATCTATCTATCTATCTATCTATCTATCTATCTATCTATCTATCTATCTATCTATCTATCTATCTATCTATCTATCTATCTATCTATCTATCTATCTATCTATCTATCTATCTATCTATCTATCTATCTATCTATCTATCTATCTATCTATCTATATTTTACATTCATTCAGACCAAGATTCAAATACACTTGTAATTAATTAAAAACTGAAGCAATTCAAAAAGCATTGACTTGCAGGAGGGCATTTAGGCTGGCATAAGATGCAACACATAGTTCTTGGCTATAAACAGGGCCACAGCTTTATTACTTCCCGTGGGAGGGTTGGCACAGCATGGGAGAAGGAGCCAGACCTAGCAGTCACTGGACTGCAGCAAAAACCCACAGAGCCCAGAGGCGCCCTGGTGATATGCACCATTCTCAGCCGAGATAGAAGATCCCCTTGCCTCTGAAATTTGCCCTACCAGAAGCAACCTATATAGGGGAGCTTAGGGATGCCCACTTCATTTGGCTATCCCCTGGCTACCTGGCAAACGAGCCCCTCTTTTACATGCCACCTCATTGAGAGGTCCGAACCTCAGGGAGTCCAACCCCCCATGGGACTCCCTGCCAACAGGCTCCAACTCATGTAAACCTACAGCTGTAACAAATCCTTGAACATGAAACAAGCCCTCAAAACACAGGACAAGGCTGTATTCACATTAATATAGTGTGGGTGGGAGGGAAGCTGCTCTCTACGGCATACTGGGCAAGAGGCCTGCAACCTGCACAGGTCCCAGCTCATCCTGACACCATATTTGTCATATGCTGGCAGTGCGCCAGGCCCACAGGCTGTTGTGGCAGTCGCATTTGCCTCCTGCTAGCCCTCCACAGACATCAACGAGCAGGTGCGTGAAGTCTTTTTTTGTGGATTCGTCATGCCTGTGTCTCTGTCTTATCTGTTTCACTGCAGTCAAATAAAACATTTGTAAAGAAATACATTACAAGCCTTTCTGGCTGGGCTGCAAGCAGACTACATGCCCACATTAGTAGATGGAGAAAGACAAGTGCCTTAATGGCTGCTCCTTGCTTGCTTCAGGGCACACTGAGATGCTTTTTCTTTAAGAAAGAGGAAGTAGGCAAGAGCCCAGTTTAAACATGGCTCAGAATTACGTGCAATCTCACCAATGACCACGTGAAGCCACTAGTGAGCACACAGGCAGAGCTCAGCTGCTTAGACAGCTTAACTACAGCCCATCGAGGCTGACTTCAAATTACTTGCTGATTGCAATCCCAACAGCTTCCCCATCCTTCTTGATATCTCTGCTTCATTTGGCATACCCCCAACAATGGACACTGGCTCTTCTTTTTACTTCTGGTGCCTGTGGTTTTCTATGGAATTATTTTATTAATCTAGATATTTTTTTACATTCACTGCCAGAATGATGAAAAAGTGTGAGAAGAAAAAGTTTTAAACAAACTTCTACTAGGTCAAGGTTCTCCAGCAGGGTGACTGCCAAAATATTCAGAGAGTAAGGAGGACCTGAGTAATGCAGGGTTTGATACTGAATGTCCTAATTCAAAGGATAAAAGTTGTTCATGAATGCAACATGTTATCAGAAACACCCTTATACATGTGTCCTGCAGCACATGTGTATTCACCAGTGGGGAATTAGCTTAGCCATCTAGTCCAATCCCCTGCTCAACGCAGGATCAGCCCTAAGCATCCTAAAGCATCCAAGAAAAGTGTGTATCCAACCTTAGCTTGAAGACTTCCAGTGAGGGGGAGCTCACCACCTCCTTAGGCAGCCTATTCCACTGCTGAACTACTCTGACTGTGAACATTTTTTACCTGTTATCTAGCCTATATCATTATACTTGTAGTTTAAACCCATTACTGCATGTCCTTTCCTCTGCAGCCAACGGGAACAGCATCCTGCCCTCCTCCAAGTGACAACCTTTCAAATGCTTAAAGAGGGCTAACATGTCCCCTCTCAACCTCCTTTTCTCCAGGCTGAACATTCCCAAGTCCCTCAACCTATCTTCATAGGGTTTGGTCCCTTGGCCCCAGATCATCCTCGTCGCTCTCCTCTGTACCCTTTCAATTTTATCGACGTCCTTCTTGAAGTGAGGCCTCCAGAACTGCACACAGTACTCCAGGTGTGGTCTGACCAGTGCCGTATACAATGGGACTATGACATCTTGTGATTTTGATGTGATGCCCCTGTTGATACAGCCCCTTCCCACCACCTCCAGGCCCATCATTTGCCATTTGGGGGTGGGTGGGTTGGATTGGATTGGGTCAAGTTGACCTTATAAAATCATATCAGCCAACAAATCGTTAACCACCATTGTAGGGCTGTCAAGAAAACCCTGTTTGAGAAAGCATACTTTAGGTTATCTAATGATTTCATTCTTCCACTCTTCCGACAGCTTCCCTGAAGGATCTCTCTACACTGAGATTCATAAAGATCTATAGGATAAAGTAACTAGTGGAGTCAGGGAAAAACTCTTTCCCCCTTGGCTGACCTTGGGCCCATGTTCCTTTGTACCATGACAACTCCCTGGAGAAGAGCTTAATGCTGGGAGCGATCAAGGGCAAAAGAAGAAGGGGACGACAGAGAATGAGGTGGCTGGATGGAGTCACTGAAGCAGTCGGTGCAAACTTAAATGGACTCTGGGGAATGGTAGAGGACAGGAAGGCCTGGAGGATCATTGTCCATGGGGTCGCGATGGGTCAGACATGACTTCACACCTAACAACAACAACGTAAGTTTTGGGAGGATCTTGAGGACTGGAAAGAGGACACATGAAATACATGAAGCTCCCTGATACCATAACAGACTTTTGGTCCATCAGAGTTGGTATCATCTACTCAGACTGGCAGCAGATCTCCAGGGTCTCAGATCAAGGTCTTTCCCATCACTTACTGCTTGGCCCTTTGAACTGGAGATTCCAGGGATTGAACCTGGGTCTTACATGCTGTGCAGAGGCTCTACCTACAAGCCACAGCCTCACCCCAAACACTGCACTAAAGCATCTGCTTCACCCCACGGGGTGTGTTCCTAATGTTGCTGTGTTGGTCATGAATCAGGCAAACTGCTTTCGGTTGAGGCTGGGTAAGGCCCCCGGGGTATGTGACCTGGTCTCCCCCTCCCTCCTAGCCCCATCTTCTTCTTGCATGGTATTAGCCTGTGCTGGGGGCTTATAACACACTGTTTTGACTACCAGCCATTTCTAACAATCCACACCAAGTTCGGTGCTAACAATCCACACCAAGTTCGGTGCTCAGCTGGATACTGCGATCTTTTGTGGGTGTGATTTGTTTTTAAGGGATTTTTTTTACCATATGCTTTATTGGTTATTTTGGGACTCTTCTATTTTTTTGTAAACCACCATGAACCAGTTCTCTGGGAAAGTCTGGTATAGAATTTGGAACATGAATGAATGAATGAATGAATGAATGAATGAATGAATGAATGAATGAATGAATGAATGAATGAATGGATGGATGGATGGATGGATGGATGGATGGATGGATGGATGGATGGATGGATGGATGCTTAGGGCTGATCCTGCATCGAGCAGGGGGTTGGACTAGATGGCCTGTATGACCCCTTCCAACTCTATGATTCTATGATTTTATGGATGGATGGATGGATGGATGGATGGATGGATGGATGGATGCTTAGGGCTGATCCTGCATTGAGCAGGGGGTTGGACTAGATGGCCTGTATGGTCCCTTCCAACTCTATGATTCTATGATTCTATGGATGGATGGATGGATGGATGGATGGATGGATGGATGGATGGATGGATGGATGGATGGATGGATGCTTGGGGCTGATCCTGCGTTGAGCAGGGGGTTGGACTAGATGGCCTGTATGGTCCCTTCCAACTCTATGATTCTATGATTCTATGGATGGATGGATGGATGGATGGATGGATGGATGGATGGATGGATGGATGGATGGATGGATGAAACTGGAGAACTGGAAATGGAATGCAGGACTAGGTGGGGGACACATTGGACAAATTCTTAGGATCAAGCAAATTCAGACTGGTGACACCAGGATGCAGAGTAAGATTTATTAGGGAACAGAAGCAATGATTTAAGTGAACAAGTTTACAACAAAGCATGTCTAAAGAGGGCAAAGCATTTACAGAATGGAACATCTCCCATATACAAAGAGACAGGCAATGAGTGGATACCAAGAAGGCAAAACTAAAGAGGTGTGCATGCAAATCATGTCCAGCTCCGTGTCTTAGACATTCTGAAAACTCCCTAGCTGGATAGTGTTTAACTGCATGGAGGATGTTGAATTGATCAGGCCAGTCCATTACGTTATGGGTTTCTTGACTTCTCTGATTGAATATGTTCATGGACATTTAGACAGGGGCAAGGCAGCTACTTCCTCTGCGCCCAGCAATGAGACTGCCTCTGCGACCGTAGGAGCTCCCCAAACGGCCTCCAAGAGCCCCAGCGAAACCTCCGGAAAGGCCTCTGCCAAATCCGCCATAAAGACCACTGCCTCCAGAAAGTCCAACCACAGAGCTACCATAACTAACAGCACATGGAGTGTTGCCTCCCACAGCAACTGGTTGGCCGGTAGCGGAGATGATGGGTCCAGGGATGGTCACAACGGAAGGTGGTGGCTGGATCACGACTTCGGCAGGTGGGATCTGGTTGATGCCGGAAGGGATGACCCCAGAGAGGATGCCCAAGCTAGAAGAGGGGACCCCATAGCCAGAGCCAAGTCCTGCGGACCCAAAGCCGACGACTGGAGCAGAGGCCACGGAAGGAACAGCAAAGGATGATGCACCAGCTCCAACAAGTGCGCCAGACTGGAGGCCACCGTAGCCAGACTGGAGGCCACCGTAGCCAGACTGGAGGCCACTGTAGCCATAGCCATAGTTCTGACCTGCAGATCCAAAACCTACAGCTGGAGCAGAGGCACAGGAGGGGATGGCATAGGATGGTCCACAGTAGGCCATGGCTGTGTGATGGAGGTGCGTCTGCAGGAATACAAGAAAGCAGGAAATAATATTATGCACAAGAAGCACTGTGAGATGACAAAACTAATCCATGACTCCTTGGAGATACAACATGGAATGTTTATAGAAGTCGTTGAATCTAGTGCAATCAAAAAAAAATTAGGAGGGATGGTGGGCACCCATGGGAAATGGGTCACTTTTCAAGTGACTAGTTGCATTCCAGCCTAACCTGTTGAACACCATGAATGAGATCACCAAGATTAGCACGTTAGCTGGCAGAATCTTACCTAAATTCCATAAGTAGATTTTTCAGACAGTTTATTGTTTTGTTAGATTTTGTATACCACCCTCCCTTGCGGCTAAGGGCAGTTCAGAATGAAGATTCACATCTCCCAATTCGTTGTGACATTAGTGCAATACGAGACACATTAACAAATTATCAACATTCTGAGTATTACAATGTTAAACGTTGTAACTTTATAATTGTATAACATATGACCATTAACTGTAAGGGCAACCTTTTCAGAATGTGTGACCACATTGGGAGTTACACTGTGCTGTAGCTGACTGGGCACAGTTGGTACATGGGCGGGGAGGGGGTTGGTTTTCTTTCTTTGGCCTCAGCTGAAAGTTTGGTGGGAAAGCTGTATTTTGTAGGCCCTGTGAAATTGTTTTATCTCTAGCGGGGCCTTGATCTCTTCTGGGAGCTCATTCCACCAAGTGGGGGCCATGATGTAGAAGTCCCTGGCTCTGGACATGGGCAGAGATGCCTCCCTAGGACCAGGGATTGCCAGTTTATTTGAGTTTGAAGAATGTAATGCTCTTTGGGGGGGGGGGAGATGGGCAGTTGTCCCTTTGCTACAGCTTCTTGTCTCACACAGTGGCCAACCATTTACTCTGGAGGATCAACAAAAGGCCAGAGAGACTGAGGCCTTCCCTGATTTCACTTCCTGAGACTGCAGTTCAGAAATTTACTGGGCTTTAATCACTATGGCTAATGATGAACCAGTCTAATTCCCTCCATCTGCCTGTGCTTATGGATATCAGTACGTCTTCTGGTAGAAAACTGTGACGGACAGTCTAAAAAAAAAAAAGACTCATATGTGACATCAGAGAAAAAGAGATCAAAAAAGAAATGATGAAAAAGAGCATCGACATGAACAATTGGAATCTGGGTAGAACCCGCAGCTATTTTGATAGAATCATAGAATCATAGAGTTGGAAGGGGCCATACAGGCCATCTAGTCCAACCCCCTGCTCAACGCAGGATCCTAGAATCATAGAGTTGGAAGGTGTCGTGGTTCAGTCCTTGGTGGCTTGGGAACGGGACCGAACCCCGCCATCAGAGGCGCCCGCGATCACGGAGGTAGGGCATGGTGATCATAGGCAAGCCGGCAGCTGGGCGCCCCACCCGATCGTTGAGGTGGCAATGGCCGCTAAAGAACCTCAATGTCCCCCTCCACCTTTTGACAAGGGCCCGGAGATGGCCCTTTGTTCCAGGAAAATGGGCCATCAGGAACCCCGGAAAACCTCGCATATGTGCATGAGTCATGATTGTATCAGCATGTTCCCTCCGCAAGTACTGGGTGGGGCAATACAGCCTAAGGAGGTGGGTTTTGTATAAAAGGGAGCTTCCACCTGGAGTTCGGTGGAAGCTCTTACTCCATACCAGCGGACTCCACGTTGCTGAAATAAAGCTTGTTCCTGTTGTATCGTTCACCAGGCCTGGCGTGACGTTTTCTTCAAAGGGGCACCCTGTTTTTCAGTTAGCAAGCGGGTTCCCGACATCGTAAGAGCTTCCACCGGAGCTCTAAAATTACCACGTTCGGAGGTCGCGCCTCATGCTGCAGGGGTTTTCCCTCGCAGCGCGGGACCTGCTGCCCGGCGCCGTCTACAGCAGGTCCTGGCCGTTTTCCCGTCGCCTGGGCGCTTCCCGGTTCGTTGCGGAGGTCCTCCGCCCGGCGTGCCTGCTGGGGGCGTGTCGCACCTCCCCCCTGGGAGAGCCCGCGGTCCTCCCCCCCTTGCCGTTGGCACGCTGCTGCGAAATGTCCTGACCCCCCGCATTTCAGGCACAGACCTTCCCGGCGTCTCCTTTCCCGCTCGGGGTTCGGGGGTCGTTTGGGGCAAGAGTTGTCGGGGCCCGGTCTCGGCGCCTCGGCTGACCCGCCTTTGGCCTCCCGGGGGGGTGCGGTGGCCCAACCCAGGCTGGCTTCCAGCTTGGCGACCACAAAACACCACCCCTCCAGTGTAGACAGATCTTCTTCCGTCCCCTTGATCACGGCCCATTCCCTGAGCTTCGGGTTAAGGCCCTCCCGGAAGTACTCGATTTGGGTCTCCTCGTTCCAGGAGAACACCTTGCCTGCTTCCCTCCGGAAAATGTCTATATAGTCCATAACCCCCCTAGTACCCTGTCGAAGTCCCTTGATCCGACTCTTTGCCTTGTCCTCAGCCTGGGGGTCCTGGAATCGTCGGCGGAGCGCGACCACGAAGTCCTGCAGGTCCCGAGTTGCCGGGTCGCCGCGCTCGGCCAACCCTAGGTACCACTGACCCGCCTTGCCCTGGAGACACGATGCCACCCCCCAGACCAAGTCCTCGGAGTCCTCATACCGGTCTCCATACCTCCGGGCATGCGTCAGCGCGTGGAGGAGGAACTGCGGGAGGTCGTCCGGCGTCCCGTCGAAACGCGCCTTAAGCTCTGGGGGGGAACGTTTTGGAGAGTAGTCCGACCCCCTCCGGATCCGGGATTCTCGGCGTCCGCCGTCTCGTCCTGCTCCGCTCCACCGGCTACCAACTTGCCCAACCACGCCGTGCCGCTCCCTGCCTTGCACGTCGCTCCTGCGTTGGTCCGGCTCTCGCCGCCCCGTCGGCTCACCCGCTCCCCCGAGATCCTCTGCTATCTCGCCTCTCCGCTGGCCGTCTCGCCTACTCGGGACTGAAAACTGCTCCGGGTCGGGGTCCGGGGCCCGCTCACCAGTACCGGGCTCGTCCTCGTCGCTGGAGACGTCCTCACTCGACGCGATCCCCTCCGCCGTTGTATTACCAGTCCCCCCGGGCCCGGCCCGAGCTTGCTCACGGGCTTCAGCTGCCTGCAAGCGCCTGGCCAAGTCCGCCATGGCCCGCCGCAGGTCCTCTAGGGATTCCTCAGGTCCTACCGGGCGAAGCGCCTGCCTCAGCTGGGTGTCCCAGGTTGGGGCCAACCCCCCAGACCTCGGCGCGCTCCCCGCCGTGCTTGGGAAACCCATGGCCCGGCGCCTTCCCTTGGCCGCCGCTGCCGAGGGTCTCGGGGTCCCGGACAGCTGCTCCTGGCCCCCCGATTTTCGGAGGAAATCTCCCGGGGACATTAAACTCATGTTCCCGGGGTTCGTGGGGGTCGAGACCGCCCCGTTGCTTGAAAACGCCATCTCTGGATCCGTCCCGATAAGCGCTCGGATGCGATGCCGACCCTGGAGTTCGACTTGACGGTGGGTGCACGGCATCGGGTCCCCCACGAGAATTCCAGCCACAAGAGGACGGCGGCGCGTCCCAGGGGAGCGGCGGCAGCGCAGCAGGAGAAACCAGAGCCCGAGGTCCCGCCAGAGTACCGAGACCTCGCAGCCGTTTTCAGCGAGCGGGAAGCGGACGAGCTACCCCCACACCGCCGCACGGACTGCGCTATCAACATCCCAGAGGGGGCGGTACTACCCAAAGGGCGCATCTACAAGATGAGTGAGGGTGAGCTCAAGGACCTCCGGGAGTTTTTGGATAAAAATCTGGCCCGAGGTTTCATCCGGCCCGCTTCCAGTCCCATGGGAGCTCCAGTCTTGTTCGTCCGGAAAAAGGATGGGTCCCGACGGCTGTGCCAGGACTACCGGGGCCTCAACACCATCGCAACGGGGAACGCTTACCCCCTCCCGCTGATCCCGGATTTGCTGGCCCGACTGGGCAAAGGGACTCTGTTCACTAAACTGGACCTAAGGGAGGCGTACTACCGGGTACGCATCCGGGAGGGGGATGAGTGGAAAACAGCGTTTAACTGTCAATTGGGACAATTCGAATTTAAAGTGATGCCGTTCGGCTTAAGCGGGGCACCTGGGGTTTTCATGAGTCTAATTAATGAGGTGTTGCAGGACCTTCTGTTTCAGGGGGTGGTGGTTTATTTGGATGACGTCCTGATCTACAGCCAAGATCCCCAAGAGCACGTGACCCTGGTGAGGGAGGTGTTAAAGCGCCTGCTGGCAAACCACCTATACGTGAAGCTGGCTAAGTGCGAATTCCACCGTCCCTCCCTGGACTATTTGGGCTACCGCATCTCAGCCCAGGGCATAGCTATGGACCCCGAGAAGGTGCAGGCGGTGCTGGCCTGGGAAAGGCCCCGCACCCGGAAACAGCTACAAAGCTTCCTGGGGTTTGCTAACTTTTTTAGAGGCTTCATCCCCAGATACTCCTCCGTAGTGGCTCCCCTCACGGACTTGCTAGGTACCAAGGGGAGAGGTCCTCGCGCCACGCGGCCCAGCGCAGCGCTCGGCTGGAATGAGAAATCGGAGGCAGCGTTTCTGGCCCTCAAGCAAGCTTTCGCGTCTGAGCCCACGCTACTGCACGTCGACCCAACCCAGCCGATGGTGGTACAAGTCGACGCCAGCGACGCAGCAGCCGGGGCGGTTCTCCTGCAGCGAGACAAGGCGGGACAGCTGAGGCCGGCGGCCTACCTCTCACGAAAATTCGCCGAAACGGAGCGGAACTGGTCTACCTGGGAGAAGGAGGCGTTTGCGATTAAGTTCGCCCTCACCGAATGGCGGCATTGGCTGGAGGAAACAGAGGAGCCGTTCGAGGTCTGGACAGATCACAAGAATCTGGAGGCGCTCCGGCAACCGCGATCCCTGAACGCCAAGCAGATGAGGTGGGCGGAGTTCTTTTCGCGGTACAATTTCAAGCTTGGTCACATCCCCGGCAAAGAGAATTTCCTCGCGGACGCCCTCTCCCGTCTGCCGCATTATGGGGAGGGGTACGCTCCCTGCACCAGGTCCGTGTTTGGTGAGGAGCAGCTGGGACGGGGGGTCGTCACTAGGCGGCGGGCCAGGGAGGAATGGGAGCCCGACCCGGCGACCGCCCCGCTCCGAGACCGCCTAGTGGCAGCCTATGGGGCAGACGAGGAGCTGGCTGAGCTCCGGGACTCTTTGATTTTGGACGCCGGTCTCTGGCGGAGGGGGGAGGCTGTCTACGTCCCGGAAGGGCTACGACGGGAAGCCCTCAGCCTCTGCCACGATGCTAAGACCGCCGGGCACTTCGGTTTCGTAAAATCCTGGAAGTTGGCCCGGCGGCGGTTTTGGTGGCCCAGTCTGCGGCGGGACACAAAAGCTTACGTCAGTGGTTGTCCTGTCTGCCTGACCTGCAAGCCGGGGGTTGGCAAGCCGAAAGGTCTGCTGCACCCGCTCGAGGTCCCGACCCGGCCGTGGTCAGTGATCTCCATGGACTTTATAACAGACTTGCCTCCCAGCAAGGGGAAAACGGTGATCTGGGTGGTGGTAGATCTATTTTCCAAACAGGCCCATTTCATTCCTTGCGCCAGTGTCCCCAGTGCTTCACAGTTGGCTCGGATGTTCCTGGATCACGTGTTCCGACTGCACGGGCTGCCGGACAAGGTGATTTCCGATCGGGGCTCACAATTCGTGTCCCGGTTTTGGCAAGCTTTCCTGCGCCTGTTAGACATCGAGCAAGGGCTGAGCTCCGCTTACCACCCCCAGACGGACGGGCAGACCAAGCGGGTTAATCAAGTACTGGAGCAGTACTTGCGGTGTTTCGGTTCCTATCATCAAGACACCTGGGTGCCCCTGCTCCCCCTGGCCGAGTTCGCGTACAACAACGCAGACCACAGCAGCACGGAGATGTCGCCTTTTGCCGTCGTCTACGGGACAGACCTGAGACACTTCCCGGAGCTTGGAGAGGTCCCCGCCCGGGAATCGGCCGACCTTCGCGAGTGGGGGAAGCGTGCCGGGAGCTGCTGGAAGTCGCTGCAGGAGCAGCTCCACAAAGTCAAGGCAGCGCAGAAAGAGGACGCCGACCGGAAGAGACGACCAGCTGAGGAGATCCGACCGGGGGATCGAGTTTACCTTTCCACCCGGAACCTACGGTTGAATTTGCCCAGCAAGAAGCTAGGCCCTCGGTTTTTGGGGCCTTTCGAGGTCTTGGCCCCGATCAACGAAGTTTCGGTCAAGCTCAAGCTCCCCAAGAACCTCCGGCACATCCATCCCGTCTTTCACGTGAGCCTTCTAAAAAAAACTCCGGACGGTGACGTTTGGCACCCCGTGTTTTCCCCGCCAGCGCCCGAGGTCCTGCCGGGGGGGGAGCACCACGAGGTGGCGGATATCCTGGACTCTAGACTCCACAGGGGGAAGTTGCAGTACCTCGTGGAATGGAAGGACTTCGCTTTGGGGGACCGGGAATGGGTCTGGGCAGCGGACGTCCTTGCGCCCCGACTCACTGAACGTTTCCACAAGCGGTATCCTGGCCGCCCCGGGGGGTTGGAGAATGGACCTTTGGGGGGGCAGAATGTCGTGGTTCAGTCCTTGGTGGCTTGGGAACGGGACCGAACCCCGCCATCAGAGGCGCCCGCGATCACGGAGGTAGGGCATGGTGATCATAGGCAAGCCGGCAGCTGGGCGCCCCACCCGATCGTTGAGGTGGCAATGGCCGCTAAAGAACCTCAATGTCCCCCTCCACCTTTTGACAAGGGCCCGGAGATGGCCCTTTGTTCCAGGAAAATGGGCCATCAGGAACCCCGGAAAACCTCGCATATGTGCATGAGTCATGATTGTATCAGCATGTTCCCTCCGCAAGTACTGGGTGGGGCAATACAGCCTAAGGAGGTGGGTTTTGTATAAAAGGGAGCTTCCACCTGGAGTTCGGTGGAAGCTCTTACTCCATACCAGCGGACTCCACGTTGCTGAAATAAAGCTTGTTCCTGTTGTATCGTTCACCAGGCCTGGCGTGACGTTTTCTTCAAAGGGGCACCCTGTTTTTCAGTTAGCAAGCGGGTTCCCGACAGAAGGGGCCATACAGGCCATCTAGTCCAACCCCCTGCTCAACGCAGGATCAGCCCTAAGCATCCTAAAGCATCCAAGAAAAGTGTGTATCCAACCTTTGCTTGAAGACTGCCAGTGAGGGGAAGCTTACCACCTCCTTAGGCAGCCTATTCCACTGCTGAACTACTCTGACTGTGAAAATCTTTTTCCTGATATCTAGCCTATATCGTTGTACTTGAAGTTTAAACCCATTACTGCGTGTCCTCTCCTCTGCAGCCAGCAGAAACAGCATCCTGCCCTCCTCCAAGTGACAACCTTTCAAATACTTAAAGAGGGCTATCATGTCCCCTCTCAACCTCCTTTTCTCCAGGCTGAACATTCCCAAGTCCCTCAACCTATCTTCATAGGGCTTGGTCCCTTGGCCCCAGATCATCCTCGTCGCTCTCCTCTGTATCCTTTCAATTTTATCTACGTCCTTCTTGAAGTGAGGCCTTCAGAACCGCAGAACCCCAAGTGTGGTCTGACCAGTGCCATATACAATGGGACTATAATATCTTGTGATTTTGATGTGATGCCTCTATTGATACAGCCCAAAATGGCATTTACCTTTTTTACCGCTGCATCACACTGCCTGCTCATACTTAGTTTACAATCCACAAGTACCCCAAGGTCTCGTTCACACACAGTGTTACCTAGAAGCGTATCCCCCATCCAGTAGGCATGCTTTTCATTTTTCTGACCCAGATGCAGAACTTTACACTTATCTTTATTAAATTGCATCTTGTTCTCATTTGCCCATTTTTCCATTGTGTTCAGATCTCGTTGAACTCTGTCTCTATTTTCATGGAACTGTAGTCCTCAGTTTTGTTCAAGAAGGTATGACCACTGAACTGGTTCAAACATCTAATGTATGAGAACTCCATATCAAATTCATGACTGGAAAGACTTTAGAAATTCCAAAGAATTTATTTTATAGGGATTAATTCCATAGAGACATTTTCAGGAAAGAGCACTATGAGTTTCCTCTACAAATTGTCCCACACTGAGATACATTTTCCCTCCAAAAACAAATATTATTTCACCCAGCTAATCAAGTAACAGGGTTTCCTTTGTTAATATATGAAACTCACTGTCTCACCCTGTCTCTGTGAGATCTTTTTGACTCTATTCAGCCTTTTCGGGAATGTGTAGAGCCATCTTTTCTCAAAATGAGGAATCAATTTACTTTCAACAAATCAGATATTTCACATCTTCTAGTACTTAGCTACAGACTGATGTTATATTTTCCTTACACTGAGAGTTTTGTTCATGGTTTCCATACCATATTTGCTTTAGTAGGCCAACACCTTTTAAGTTTTCTAAAGCTCTACTTCACATACACATATTTGAGAAAATGCACCCCTTATTCTCCATTTCTACGTAGGCAGGATTCCTCCATCTCTTCCTTAGAAGGAATCACCTTTCACTTTAACCTCATTTGGGAGTAACTGCCTGACTATTCTCAGTGCCTAATAACTGCTCTAGTTGACCAGGTACTGTGTGGCTTAGCTCTCAGTTGAAATCTCATTCTTTTCACCAGAGTGTCCCCTTGGAGATTTTAAATTCAGTTCGGTCAGAATCAGACTCTGACTTCTCTCAGGACAGTCTCTGACTGAACTGTCAATCAGATTGACTTCCCTCCAGCGCACAGCCAATATAAGAACACCCACACAGCTGTGGCTGACCAATCACAGGGCTCAGATCAGCCTGTAGCCTGTAGCCAGGGCTCTTTCACCCTAGTGAGGATTTTCACCCATCACTTTAGCATTTTCTAAGAGCCTTTTGTGGCGCAGAGTGGTAAGGCAGCAGTCATGCAGTCTGAAAGCTCTGCCCATGAGGCTGGGAGTTCGATCCCAGCAGCCGGCTCAGGGTTGACTCAGCCTTCCATCCTTCCGAGGTCGGTCAAATGAGTACCCAGCTTGCTGGGGGGCAAACGGTAATGATTGGGGAAGGCACTGGCAAACCACCCCGTATTGAGTCTGCCATGAAAACGCTAGAGAGCGTCACCCCAAGGGTCAGACATGACCCGGTGCTTGCACAGGGGATACCTTTACCTAGCATTTTCTAAGCGCTGTCCGTCACAAGCACTCATGTGAAAATACTGGGTCTGGCCTATGAAATCTGTCTGTAAAACCTTATTTCATTTGTTCCAGTTTAATCTGGCCCTAGCCAAACTTACCTGAATCTTGGGAGAAGTCGAAGGTAAGAGAGCCAGGGAGATGAAGCTGAGAAAATGGAGAGAGGTGTGAGTTTATATACTGACTCGGTGGCATCCTTTTTTATTATTATTATTGTAGAGCTTCCTTTGTGCCCACAAGATCTGAATTAGTCATCTTCACAATCCGTTGGCTTAATCGTACCCAAAATTAATGTTGCCGCTTCAAAGCTGTTTAATCAAGGAATGGTGCAGTCCTCATCAGTTTGCTGTGAGGATGAAACTCCAGCATCTTTTGATTTCCTAATTGTCTGCAGCGGATTTTTACTGAGTAAACACCACTCCCCCAAAATGCAATCCCCTTTTAACTTAAGAGTGACTCGCTTCTGTTGGAACAGGAGGTATGCCGATGGAATTCTTTCTGGCTGAATTTATCATGGCAACATTATAAGTACATTGCCAGATGTGTTGTGGAATTTCTACAATTTTCATGACAGAATCAGTGATTCTTTTCCTTTTCTGTGCTGTGTTTAACTAGCAGGCGGGCAGTTGGGTTAGGGTTAGGGTTAGGGTTAGGGTTAGGGTTAGGGTTAGGGTTAGGGTTAGGGTTAGGGTTAGGGTTAGGGTTAGGGTTAGGGCGAGGATGATGCTTGCACCTTTAATTGTATTGGCAAACAGGCCACAGATTTTCTTATTTAACAAAATAACATGTTGGCTAACAAGAGGAGGGGCCTAAACTTTTTCCCAGGGTCATCTGACTCTTGAGCTACTCTAATGGCGCCTTAGGCCACGAAATCCCTTGCTGTAGAGCAGGGGTAGTCAAATTGCGGCCCTCCAGATGTCCATGGACTACAATTCCCAGAAGCCCCTGCCAGCAAATGCTGGCAGGGGCTTCTGGGAATTGTAGTCCATGGACATCTGGAGGGCCGCAGTTTGACTACCCCTGCTGTAGAGTCTACATAACTAAATGTGGATGGAATGCTTCAAGAGGTGTGGACCTCCCCCAGCCCATTCCAGCCTTCCTAGCCTTGAGTGCCTTGGACTTACCCATCCAGGTCGGCTGCACTCAAGGCTGATGCCTTTTCCTGAGGTCTCCCAGCTAAGGGAGTATCATCACTCTCCCTTTGTCAATTCCTGCCTGTTTAGGCTCTTTTCCCTTGTCCCCCGCCAGCTGTGACAATTGAACAAGTGCATAAAAATCCACAACACGATGTGAACTTTCCATTAACGACAACCATAAATATCCATAATATAGGGTGGGAGGATAGGATGCTGCTTGCTGGGCTGGCCGGGGTTAAACAGCCCAGGACATGGCACTATTTAATTACCATGCCTCACTCTTCCTTCCCCTCTGGTTTCTGATGCAGCACCTCTATGCTGTGCATGCCCTGCTCACTGGGGGGTGGGAGTATCCTGCAGCACACCATCCCTCCTCCACCACACCACACCACTTCGTTAATGCCAGACATGGTAGGTCAGTTTGGTGTAGTGTTAGGAGTGCGGACTTCTAATCTGGCATGCCAGGTTCAATTCTGCACTCCCCCACATGCAGCCAGCTGAGTGACCTTGGGCTCGCCACGGCACTGATAAAACTGTTCTGATTGGGCAGTGATATCAGGGCTCTCTCAGCCTCATCCACCCCACAGGATGTCTGTTGTGGGGAGAGGAAAAGGAAGGCGACTGTAAACTACTTTGAGCCTCCTTCGGGTAGGGAAAAGCAGCATATAAGAACCAACTCTTCTTCTTCTTCAGTAATCTCAGGGCTCTCTCAGCCTCACCCACCTCACAGGGTGTCTGTTGTGGGGAGAGGAAAGGGAAGGGGATTGTAAGCCACTTTGAGACTCCTTTGGGTAGAGAAAAGTGGCATGTAAGAACCAACTCTTCTTCCTCTTCTTCAGTAATCTCAGGGCTCTCTCAGCCTTCCTACCTCACAGGGTGTCTGTTGAGGGGAGAGGAAAGGGAAGGTGACTGTAAACCTTTGACTCCTTTGAGAGCCAGTTTGGTGTAGTGGTTAGGAGTGCAGACTTCTAATCTGGCATGCCAGGTTCAATTCTGCACTCCTCCACATGCAGCCAGCTGGGTGGCCTTGGGCTCGCCACGGCACTGATAAAGCTGTTCTGACCAGGCAGTGATATCAGGGCTCTCTCAGCCTCACCCACCTCACAGGGTGTCTGTTGTGGGGAGAGGAAAGGGAAGGTGACTGTAAGCCACTTTGAGCCTCCTTTGGGGAGAGAAAAGCAGCATATAAGAACCAACTCTTCTTCTTCTAAGTGACAGCCGTGCTTTGTCATTCAACAACGTACCTTGAAAAAACTTTCATGGCATAATTTCTTAGGATTTTGTTATTTATAAAGCAAAATCACTCAATCTGGCATGTTTCCCCCCCTCTTAAATAGATTTGTATCGCTTTTCCTGTCCCATGAACCTTATCCCATGTACCTTCCACAAAAACAGGATACTATTTTACACCTATATATATTTTTTGTAATCATTTTTATTGATTTAATCATATCAAGAATCACTGATTGGAAACAAGACAATAACTCCCATTATCATTAGTTGGAAACTTCTTATTAACCTCTTGCAGAAAAGAGAAAAATATGACTGGATAATTAGACAGTAAAGAAAGCAAATGTAGAATTAATTTTAATTTTGACTTTAAGAAAGTGGTATACACTGATTAATCTGGTGCATAGATTAGGGTCCTCCCAGGAACATAACCCCTGGGACTGTATTAATTAATTATTTCCAATAATACAACCTTGGGATATGATACAAACTTGTAATATGATGATGCAATAACATAGCTTTGTAATATGAGCAATTGTTTGAAGAAAGGCCAGATTAGTCTCAGGGTTAATATGTTGATCTGCTGTAGAAGAGCTATATTTGAACCCAGTTTTAGGAATTGCAATCATGAAGTAAATTGGTGAAGTCAGCATTGAAGGGCTGTTGTTTAGGTGTTTAAGGAGCTGTGCTATACCTGTGTGCTCACTAGTGGCACCAGGTGGTCAGTGCTGAGAACTGCAGCCAGGAGCAGTGGTCTGAGAGGCTCCTTTGTTTAGACTGGTCGCCCGCCAATTTCCTGTTTATTCAGGAAGAGGAGATCAGCATGTGTGCTTTGCGGAAACAAGGAACAGCCATTAAGCTCTCAGCTGTCTCTACATGTAGCCTTCAAAGCTAGCCATAGAGGCTTGCAATATGTTTCTTTTGTAACTATCTTTTAAACTTTTTGACTCTGCTTTAATAAGTAGACTGAAGGAGATTAATAGGATATATATTTTTGTAAATAATCTTTCCCAGTAAAGATTCTCCCTTTTAAACCTCAAAGAGCTGTGAGTCTTGGTCTGTGCCTCATCCATTCTGCATTCTTTGACAGTGCTCTGTTACTCTACAGCAATGATTTTCTGGTGTCCTAAAGTCCCAATACCAGTAGCACCGTACAGAAAAAAAGGATTTGGGATGTATAAGCTTTCGAGAGTATCTGATGAAGGGAGCTTTGACCCTCAAAGGTTTTTAGGCCAAGGATCTCATTGGCTTTTCAGGTGCTACAGGACTCAAATCTAGGTCTATACCTTCCATGATATCTTGGGGGGAAATCCCGTTATAGTGCTTTCTTTAGTGGTGGCACTACCATACAATGTGTACATAGATTAGCAGGAATAACTTAAAATCATGAAGGGAGGAGGAGAGAGGCACACACATTTTGACTATAGAGAGGAGGGCAACCAAGATGATTACTCAGATGGAGCACCTTCCCTGTAAGGAAAGGCATAGAGCCTGGAATTTTTTTTTTCATTTAGAAAAGTGACAACTAAGGGAGGACATGAGAGAGGCCTATAAAAATATGCATGGGTTGCAGGGAGCAGACCAAGGATTCCATGGGAGCTTCAGAAGGGGTCTGCCTTTCCCCTCCTGCCTCAATGGACTTGGCCAAAATCTAGGATCCAGTTGCTTCCATTGATCCTCTCCTCTATCCGAACATGAGTGAGCTCTCTTGTCATTTCTGCATTCGGGAGGGGGTGAGCCTGCAAGCTTATTCCCACTTTAAACTTCCTCCTGTCTCTCCCCAATCAGTTTTCCTAGAGTTTCTCTGTTAGTGCAGGCAGTGATGTCACTTCTGGGGAGGTGTGGCCAGCTGACATCACTTCCGGGGCTCCTCAAACCCTGGAGTAGACAGAGAATTTTTTCTCCCTCTTTCAGAATATGAGAACTTGAGGACCTCCAGTGAAGCTGATGGGTAGCAGGTTCAGGTAGAGCAAAAAGAAATAGTACTACATACAGAGAATAATTAAAATGTGAAATTCACGGTGACGACCACATGAATGAACAGCTATAAAAGCAGATAAGATGGATTCATGGAGGATAAGACTATCAGTATCTCCTAATCATGGTGGCTGAGAAGAACCTACACATTCGGGGACACTAAACCTCTGAATCCCAGAGCCAGGAGGCAATATCAGAGGAAGACATCAGGTATAAGCCCAGTTGTTGGCCCTCCAAAGGAACTGGTTGGCCACTGTGAAAGACTGGATGCTGGACTAGGTGAACCCTCACCAGTCTGATCCAGAAGAGCTCTTCTGATGTCTTTATGAAGGCCTTGGCCTCTCTGCCCTGTTGTTGGCCATCTAGAGGAACTGGTTGGCAACTGTGAGAGATCATATGGTGGGTTGTGTGGACCAAGGATCTGATCCAGCAGGGCTCTTTTGGTGTTCTAATGATGTTCTGATGTTCTGATGTTCTGATGTTCTGATGTTCTGGGTCCTGTTGTTGGCCCTCCAGAGGAACTGGCTGGCCTGTGTGTGAGCAAGGATGCTGGACTAGATGGATCCCTGGTCCAATACAGCAAGGATCTTTTGATGTTCTTATGAAGGCCTTGGCCTCTACATCCTGTTTGTTTGTTTGTTTGTTTGTTTATAATTGGATTTATATACCGCCGTTCGCCAAAAGGTCTCACGGCGGTTCACAATAAAATATAAAATCAAAGTAAAATCACATAAAACCCCATAAATACCCCATTATTATTCTATAACTTTCCCCACTTTCCCCGCTTGTTCAGAGAGAGGTCGGGCATTAATCCTGTAAGAGAGAGAGGAGAGAAAGACTGGCCGATGGATGAGGGATCTTGGATGGAACCCGGGCTCTGCCCTGGCCTGGCGGAAGAGCTCTGTCTTACAGGCCCTGCGGAAAGATGGTAGTTCCGACAGGGCCCTTAGCTCCTCTGGGAGCTCATTCCACTAGGTTGGGGCCAGGACCAAAAAGGCCCTGGCCCTGGTCGAGGCCAGGCGAACGTCCCGGGGGTCCAGGACAGTCAGTAGATTCATACCCACAGAGCGGAGAGCCCTGTGGGGGGCATAAGCAAACAAATGGTCCCGCAGGTAAGTAGGACCCAAGCCACGTATGTGTCAAGTGCAGCAAGAACTCACAACAAGCTTCTATGAAAAGAAAGCGTTTTATTGAGAAGTTACTTCAGACACCTAAACTAGAGAAGTTAATTCTGCCAAACGTTACATTTGCAATCCCTTTTCAAGGAAATTCTCCTGCCCAAACCTTGAAGGTTCCCAAGGGAGGGGAAAGGAGTACCAGGTGCAATAACCAGGGAGTGTTACTTCTTGCACGTCCTTGGGCACCCCGGCGCCCACTGACAAGAAAACTACTTTTGTTACACAGAGCAGGCCTTGCTGGCCGGTTCAAAAGACAAATATTTCACAGCAAATCATGATAGCAGGGTACAGCAGACAAGTTTCGATTTCAGGCAGACAGCTAAAAATATAGAGGGTCAAGGTTACATAGAGACCCAAAAGTGAAAGGTAAAATGCAGGCTAAGCAAACATGGAGAAACCCAGGCCAATCTAATAATTCATGGCAGCGAGCAGGCACTGATCCTGACAGTATGGCCTTAAAGATTGATGGCTCTTCAGAAGAACTGGCTGGCCACTGTGTGAAACAGGATGCTGAACTAGATAGACCACTAGTCTGATCCAGCAGGGCTCTTCTGATGTTCTTCAAAAGAAACCTCTTTTATTTTTTAAAGGAGGAAACCAAGGTTTGTTTGCTTATCTATAATACAGCTCTCATTCATGACGGTCAATAAGACAAGGACCAACTTCTTCCAATGAGGCTGCCCATCCGTAGGGATACAGAATTAGTGGCCAAGATCCAAAAGACAGGAACAAGATGCTGGTTTCAAATAAGGAGGAAGACATGGTGCATCAAGATGAAAGAGGAGGGGGCAGGGTTAGGCTAGAACTGACTGTGCCGCTGTTAATTAGGCTATAAAAAAATTGCTGTGTGAGGTTGGGAAATTGTTGAGGATGTTTTATGTTGCCTTTTGATAGTGGGATAACAACTGCACAGGCATCAGAAAAAAAGATTACTGGCCCAGCCAAGAAGGGAACGGAGGCTGTTAGTTCACACTGAGATTCTATCTTCAGAGGGCCCCAGACTAACCAACCCCAAAGTATCTGGCTTTGATGCACTTTGATCTTGAGACACAATGTGACAGTGACACTTGTCAACGTCTGGAAATCTCTTGTGTTTGAGGTCGGTGACGAGCTACATCCTCCCATCACTTAAGAAAGGTCTGCTGCTGTTTTGGGTTTTTGTTGTTTTGTTTTTTAAAGGAAGATGACTCTTCAATTTGCTTTAACTGTGTCAAGCGCTTTCTGTAGTAAAGACAGCTCAGGATGTCAAAAGAGCATTGAAAGAAGGATGATGAGATTGGACGTATAGTCTGCTTTCTCTGACAACAGTCCAGGGGCAGCTAACAACAAGGATTTATACAAAGGATGATGATGATGATGATGATGATGATGATGATGTTGATGATCATAGAATCATAGAATCATAGAATCATAGAGTTGGAAGGGGCCATACAGGCCATCTAGTCCAACCCCCTGTTCAACGCAGGATCAGCCCAAAGCATCCTAAAGCAAGACAATAACTTCCATCATAACATGATGATGATGATGAAGATGATGATGATGATGATGATGATGATGATGATGATGATGATGATGATGATGATGATGATGATGACAGCAGAGACAGAGTGGGCCAGCTTGGTAGTAGTGACCATGTGATTTTGGAGTTTTCCATTCTGGAAAGAGAAAACCTTTATGTAGTTGGACATGTAGACTAGACTTCAGGAAATCTGATTTTAACAGACTTAAAAGGTATGTTTGGTAGAGTCCTGTGGTCAGAAAGACTTAAAGAGATGGGAGTCCAAGGTGGCTTCATAAGCAGCTGTCAAATGTTATGAGGAATAATCAAAAAGAGTCATTTAGGGAATGGAAGGAAGGCCTTATTACCAAGAATGAGTATAAGAAAATAACCAATGATTGTAGGGAGAGTGTTAGAAAAGCTAAAGCTCAATATGAGTTTAGGCTAGCAAGAAATGCTGAACACGGCAAAAAAGGCTTCTTTAGTTAAATTTCAAGTAGCAATAAGAGTAGGGACTCTGTAGGACCACTGCAAGGACCAGAAAGTGAAATTTATGATTATGAAGACAGAACAGAACTGCTTAACTCCTATTTCTCCACAGTCTTCTCTTGTGTGGGAAATAGTGCTCAGTGTGGCAAAAAGGTATCACAACAAGTGGGATGGGAATGGTGGCCTAGGATCCTTGTTAGAGCAGTCCACATACACCTAGTTTCTTTAAATGAAACAAGGTCTTCTGGGCCAGATAAACTGCATCCAAGGGTACTAAAAGAACTTGCAGATGTCATCTCTGAACCTCTGTCCATTATCTTTGACACTTCTTGGAGAACAGGTGAGGTACCAGACGATTGGAGGCAGGTGAATGATGTCTCCATCTTCAAGAAAGGAGGGAGGAAGAGCTGGGCAACTACTGACCCATCAGCTTGACATCTGTAGCTAGCAAAATGTTGGAACAAATAACCAAACACTCGGTCCTTGAGCAGCTGCAACAGAGAGCTGTGATTTCTAAGACTCAGCATGGGTTTCACAAGAACAAGTCATGGCAGACCAACCTAATCTCTTTTTTCGAGAAAGTGACTACCTTGCTGGATCAGGGGAATGCCATGGACATAGTTTTTCTGGATTTCAGTAAAGCTTTTGATAAGGTTCCACTTGATATTCTTGTTGACAAATTGGTAAAATGCGGAATGGGTCCTAATTCTGTCAGGCGGATCAATAACTTGTTGACAGATCATTCCCAAAGGGTATTTGTTAATCATTTGGCATCCTCTTGGAGAAGAGTGACAAGTGGAGTTCCCCAAGTATCTGTCATTAATAAATGATTTGGATGAGGGATTAGGGGGGTACTTATTAAATTTGCAGATGATAATATACTGGGAGATGATACTAAACTTCGACTGTTCTCCAACAGCTACATTGGCTGCCAGTCGAGATCCAGATCAGATTTATGGTAATAAAACAATTTATTTATTAAACGCATTTTTAATTTTTTTATATTGCCTTTCCTTTTTCGGCTCAAGCCTTGCGAGATCCATGACCTGAGTGTCTCAGAAACTGCGTCTCCGAGTATACCCCCTGAAGAATGCTTTCCTGTGCTGGTTCCAACACGTTGGTAATCCCAGGCCTCAAAGAACTGTGCCTGGCCTGGATCTGATAACCATCTTCAAGTATTTAAAAGGGTGCCATATAGATGATGGAGCAGAGTTGTTCTGTTTTGCCCAGGCGGGACAGACCAGAACCAATGGGATGAAATTAATTCAAAAGAAATTCCATCTCAACATCAGGAAGAGGTTCCTGACAGAGCTATTTCTCAGTGGAACTTGTTTCCTTAGGACGTGGTGGGTTCTCCATCTTTGGAAATCTTTGAACAGAGGCTGGAGAGCCATCTGATGGAGAGGCTGATTCTGTGAAGACTTAAGGGGGTGGCAGGTTACAGTGGATGAGCGAGAGGGTTGTGAGTGTCCTGCATTGTGCAGGGGGTTGGACTAGATGATCCATGAGGTACCTTCCAACTCTATTATTCTATGATTCGATGATTTCATGATGCGTGCTGGTGGGAAGATCTATTGAGTGGCTTGAAATGAACTCCCAGTGTCCTGGTTGTTGAACCCACATTGTTCTAACATACTTTCAGGGAGACTTACTTAATGCACTCAGAATCATGGTTCTATGATGGGCATACTCTATTAACCCAATATCCCAATAAAAATGAAACACACTATATGGGGGAAGGGGTTTAAAAAGGATTCAATCACACAGCTTCCTTCTTGTTACACTGGAAAAAAACACTACAGATACAGAGGAGGAAAGGGCCTTGATGACTCCAACAAAATCACAGAATTTCTCCCATTGTCTTTAAAAAATTGTCTGGGCTTCGGGAACATGAAGTCAGCAGGTAGAGGGAAGGGAAAAAACAGACTGTAACGTCAAAACTGAATTATTCCTTGTCCCCAAAGAAGACATGGGTCAGTGGTAGAACCTCTGCCTTGCATGCATAAGAACCTAGGGTTTGATCCGTGACATCACATAGGTTAACAAACTTGTGCATGGGATAGAGAAGTTAGAGAAATACAAGAACTCGGAGGCACTCAATTAAATTAAGAAGCAGTAGGCTTAGAACAGATAAAAGGAAATACTTTGCTCAAAGAGTCATTAAGAGATGGAATTCCTTGCTGCAGGAAGTAGTGGTGTCTACAAACATGGATGAACAGAGGTCCATCAGTGGCTGTTAGCCACACGGTCTAGATCATGCTTTCTCAACAAGGGTTCAGTGCAACCCTGGGGTTTCTTGATGGTCACAGAAAGGTTTCCCTGATTGTGTGGGAGTTAATTAATTTTACATATCTTAAAAATAAAATTCAAATTAATTGGGTGATATGACCATATATGGTTATGTTGACCTGTCTCCTTTCCCAAAATGGCCTCAAGGGGGTGGAAAGGGGAGGAGCCCTGGTCTTAAAAAATTCTTGCAGGCCAAGGTTGATCACATATGGTAGTGCATGGTGTCCAGAGCGATACAAACTCTCATTTTAACTTAATGGCATTGGGATGGGACAGGGGTGACGGAGTGCTAGATGAGTGCTCCAGCTCTCCTTCCAGCCTAGCAGAGCAAGTTGTTGGCTGTTTCTGGCATTGTGGGGAATGGGCATGATGGAGCATGATGTCACATCTGGTGGAAGGTTTTGGATGATGTCCCTTCTGATGTCCTGTGACTTATGGGGGTGTGGCATGGGGGTATGGCCTACTGATATCATTTCTTGAAGCCTGATAGATGTTTCAGGGGTTTCTCAGTGACAAAAAGGTTGATTTAGATGGAACATGTATCCTTGATGCTAGGGGTGGGAAGGCAAAAGGGGGAGAGCTTCTGGAGTTCTGACCCGGCAAGTAGTCCCCCTAATTGTATCTGGGTTTTGGTCACTGTGTGATACACAGCATGGAACTGGATGACTCGTTGTCCTGATTCAACATGGCTTCTCTTATGTTCTTATATTTGAGACAGATGTGTTCTGCATATTTGTTGTTCAAAAGGCAGCAGGTGAAGGGCTTCTGCAGTTATGACCATGCAGGTAATTCTCCTAATTGCACTTGGGTTTTGGTCACTGTGTGATACACAGTATGGGACTGGATGAGCCATTGTCCTGATTCAACATGGCTTCTCTCATGTTCTTATCCCCTGTTAGGTAGACAACTGCAGATGTGTTAGGTAGACAACTGCAGATGAGACACAGGATGCCAAGTTTCCTGCTTTGTCAGAAAACATCTAGCGTCTGTTCCAGTTGTCAGTCAGCTGAGCATCGAAGGAAATAGAGGATGATTTCTGGTGATGTGATATTCCTTCTTACGTAACCTTCAGTGTCTTGCCAGTAGGGATGGTCACAAACTGGCTCATAAAATTTGCATTGAATTTTGGCTGACTTGCCCTTCACAAGTAGGAATTCTGTCACCAGAAACGCACACATGTGTCCAAGACACATAGCTATGAGCAATGAGGAATGGCTGGGCGAGAGGTTGCTAATGTAGGGTTAAGGATCGTTTGCCAAAGTTTACGAGGTGATTACACCCTTTAGAACTCAAGGCAGGCAATAAGTAATTATAGTCCAATAATGAACAATCTTTATTAGAAAGAAAGTAATAAAAAAGAAATTGGCAAACATATATCTGGCACACTAACAGTCAAGTAGATAGGGAAATAAAAAGGGAGTACGGTAATGACTGGGGAAGGGAATGGCAAACCACCCCGTATTGAGTCTGACATGAAAATGCTAGCGGGCGTCACCCCAAGGGTCAGACATGACCCGGTGCTTGCACAGGAGACACCTTTACCTTTAGGAATGCAATCAGTATATTTACCAGTCCTGGAGAGGGTAGAGGCAGAGAGTGACATGACCAGGGGGTAGGATGTTCTGAATGGATCCATATCAGAAGCATACTTTGGCTTGGCAAAGCCAGAGTGTATATCTTTTAGAGAGGAGGGGGGTCATGCTAGGCTACTGATGGAGGCATGATAGGACCATGATAGAGCCATGGATAGGATTGTCCATGGGTGAGAAGTTGGGAAATGACATTGGTGGGACCGGAGAAGGGGTGCT
This sequence comes from Paroedura picta, assembly GCF_049243985.1. Classification (NCBI taxonomy): domain Eukaryota; kingdom Metazoa; phylum Chordata; class Lepidosauria; order Squamata; family Gekkonidae; genus Paroedura; species Paroedura picta. The sequence goes on from NC_135369.1 coordinate 7,899,728, forward strand.
GATGAGCTCAAAGAAAGGGAACCATCATTTCTCAATGGGTCTAGCTATTGGGTTGTTTATCCCAGCTTATCCCAATAATTCAGTGGGGTGGGAGGGGAGAGGAAGGCAAGCAGTGACTCAAGCTGTAGCTGTCATGTTGAACCTGTGACTAAGAGCAAGTTAGTAGAGAAGATGGAGTCTGGCCCAGCTGGGTCTTCGCAGACTTTAACAGTGACTGGCTTGAGCATAAGTCTAGACCAGGAGTAGTCAATCTGTGGTCCTCCAGATGTTCATGGACTACAATTCCCATGAGACCCTGCCAGAGTTTGCTGGCAGGGGCTCATGGGAATTGTAGTCCATGGACATCTGGAGGACCACAGGTTGACTGTCCCTGGTCTAGAATATCAGGGGGTGCCAGTGGTTGTTGGGGACAGCATGCCAGTCTATGGGTCCTGCCATATATAACAGTTCACACAGGTCTGCCATCACGAACTTCCAAAGAGTTTCTGGAGGTTCATGTATAGGTCGGACAATAGGTGTCTAAAGGGACTCAGAGTCCCGACCTGAAACTCCAGAGAGCTGCTAGAGTTGATAGAACATGAGCCTGGCTCAGTATAAGGCAGCTTCATGTGATCTAAAAGAGCCACAGATAGCCCTCCTCTTCACCCCGGGCAGGCTTGCTGAGGCTGGGAAAGGCTGCAGGATGAGCCAGCAGAAGGTAATCTGGGACTGTGGGTAGAGGACTGGCAGCACTGGCCTGAGCAGCTCAGCTCTCCAGGAGGAGAAGAATAGTTGGTCTTTATATGCCGCTTTTCTCTACCCAAAGGAGGCTCAAAGCGGCTTACAGTCACCTTCCCTTTCCTCTCCCCACAACAGACACCCTGTGAGGGAGATGAGGCTGAGAGAGCCCTGAGATTACTGAAGAAGAAGAGTTGGTTCTTATATGCCACTTTTCTCTACCCGAAGGAGTCTCAAAGCGGCTTACAGTTGCCTTTCCATTCCTCTCCCCACAACAGACACCCTGTGAGGTAGGGGAGGCTGAGAGAGCCCTGATATCACTGCTCGGTCAGAACAGTTTTATCAGTGCCGTGGAGTGCCCAAGGTCACCCAGCTGGCTGCATGTGGGGGAGCGCAGAATCGAACCTGGCATGCCAGATTAGAAATCCGCACTCCTAACCACTACACCTAGCTGGCTCTCACAGGCCTCCCATTTTCCAGAGAGTGGGGGGGGGGGGCTGGCCGGCCGCACTCTACTGTGAGTACAGTAGTGACTCTGGTGATCCAACTCCCATGACTGGTCCCCTGTGCCCACAGGCCTCCTGCTTCCCAGGGAGCAGGAAGAAGACAGCCAGGTGCACCCTACAGGGCCATGTCGGGATGCCATGCTCTGCGGGAGCCCTCCTGCCTGCCACCCCTTTCAAAGCCCATTTTTAAAAACCTAACCTAAATAAACAGGCGTGATATCAAAATGGCCCACCAAAAACCTTCTCAAGAACATCAGAAATGAAAGTAGGCAGAATTCAATGGGGCTTACATGTTACTGTCTATCTAACCAAGTAAAAAAAAAAAATCCTCAGGTCATCTCATTGAACATGAAAAGACCAAGATTTTAATCATGCCGGTAATGACGGCATAATCCGTTTGGGAATGATTAAAGTGAACCTGCTTGTGATGAAACCAGCAGGTTCTTGATGGTGCTCTAATGAAGGCCCTGAGGGGAAAGGGGCGTCTCAACATCGAAAAAAGAATGCCACCTTACGGTATAAAAGCTCTGCCACCTCTACAGCTTTCCAGCATCTTCAGCTTCACCTTCCTCTTGCCGTTCTACTCCTAGGAAAAGCAGGTAAGTTTGGAGTCTCCAAAACTTTTCATTAGGACTTAGATAAGGCATTGGCGAGTCTGTCCTTCTTCTACACACATTGGGCATGACGCTTTCAATGCACTTGAGAGGTCGATGGATGCTTTAGGATGCTTTAGGATGCTTAGGGCTGATCCTGCGTTGAGCAGGGGGTTGGACTAGATGGCCTGCATGGCCCCTTCCAACTCTATGATTCTGTGATTCTATATGATTCTATGATTCTAGATCTAACCTGTTTCGCACCGGAATACCCGGCTGCAAAAGCACATCGGAAGTGCATTATCCAACCTGTGCGGAATGCGAGGATACCTCCTTCCATATTGTGTCTTTGAGCTGCTTGGCTGTTGGTAAAACAGCTAGATTCGAGTCCAGCAGTACTTCAGAGGGCAACAAAAATTGGGGGGGGGGGGGGGTAGAAGCTTTTAAGAGTCAATGGCAACAGTCGCGTCTTTACTGGCATTAAAAAAAAACGTTATAAATGAATGACACAGGGACTAGAAATAAGTGCACAATTAAATGCAGAATGCTCATGTTCTTGCTTGTTGCAAACATTTTGCGACTCTAACTGCTAAAACAGGGTTCTGGCTATTACAGTATATTTATCCAAAGCCTCCTGTTTTCTAATTTGGAGTGGCAACAGGAACGTGAATAATAGATTCCCGACAACGTTGGTTGCAAAGGCACAATCGGTAATTATATAAATTGGAATAATAATAATAATAATAACAACAACAACAACAACAACAATAACAATAACAACAACAACAACAACAACAACAACAACAACAATAATAATAACAATAATAATAATAATAATAATAATAATAATAATAATAATAATAATAATAATAATAATAATAATAATAATAATAATATGGATGAGAAAATTTACAAAACCTCTGTATCATCATTATGCTAGGCAAAGCATTGAACCTGGAAATCATATAGATTCCACATTGCTGTAGATCTACGAGATCAGGGGTAGTCAAACTGCGGTCCTCCAGATGTCCATGGACTACAATTCCCAGCATTTGCTGGCAGGGGCTTCTGGGAATTGTACTCCATGGACATCTGGAGGATCACAGGTTGACTAACCCTGTGTTAAATGGTCAAAATAGGATGGTCCATAATCGAAAGGTAATGGAATGCCCAAACTCAAAGGGGAACAGGTTTTCTAGGCCGCACTAATAAGATCTTGATCGTCTCTACCCAGGATTCTGTGCTTTATAATGACATATGTAGAGGTTGCGGATTCCAGGATCCACTTATTCTAACATGATGTCAGTGGATTTGATGTTTTGCTCAGTAACAAAGATCCATTGAAATGGGTCTCTGGAAAATGGTTTTCGGAACCATACGTTCCGGTTTTGAGAGTCAACACTCCCTTTTCCAAAGGCTTAGCAGACTTGAATCTGGATGTTCTACTGCAAAATAATCTGGTCATCCTTTGAAACTATTTTCAAGATCCCTTGTAATCTCTCTGGGGTAAAGGTAAAGGTAAAGGTATCCCCTGTGCAAGCACTGGGTCATGTCTGACCCTTGGGGTGACGCCCTCTAGCGTTTTCATGGCAGACTCAATACGGGGTGGTTTGCCAGTGCCTTCCCCAGTCATTACCATTTACCCCCCAGCAAGCTGGGTACTCATTTCACCGACCTCGGAAGGATGCAAGGCTGAGTCAACCTTGAGCCGGCTGCTGGAATCAAACTCCCAGCCTCATGGGCAGAGCTTCAGACAACATGCCTCCTGCTTATCACACTGCGCCACAAGAGGCTCCCTCTCTGGGGTATCCCCCCCCCCCACAATTACAGGGGTGCATAGAATTGCACATCCCTTTCTGCTGCATGAGCTTTGGTGAGGATTTCCAGTACTGATTTCTCATGACAGTCCTGGTCTTATTTCTACAGAAGAAATTTGACAGTCCTACCTTTACCCAAAGACATTTGGACTTTATCTATGGAAGTCTATGTATTCATATAGTGCTATAATGCTCATGATATACTCTTCTGGAATGCATCAAGAAGGATAGCCCTGTTAGTCAGTCTGTAGCAGGAGAAAAGAATAAGTGTCCAGGGCTATCTTAAAGACTAACCAAATTGGTGGAAAAGGATGAGCTTTCATGAGTCACTGCTCACAGGTATCTGAAGGAATGAGCAATGAACAGGTTGATATGAGATAGGATGCTGGACTGGGTGGACCACTGTGACCCAGCAGGGATCTTCTCGTGGTGTTATGAAGGCTTCGCCCTCTATGCCTTGTTGCTGGCCCTCAAGAGGAATGGGTTGGTCACAGTGTGGAACAGGATGCTGGACTACATGGACCACTAGTCTGATCCAGCAGGGCTCTTAACATGTTCTTAGGAATGCCTTGGTCTCTAAGCCCTGTTGTTGGCCATCCAAAGCAACTGATTAGCCACTGTGTGAGTAAAGACGCTGGACTAGATGGACCACTGGGCTGACCCAGCAGGTCCCTTCAGATGCTCTTATGTCATTATGTATCAATAACACACTGAGCTTCTTATTGTATGCAATAATATCTCTGCTCTTTCCTATGTCCTTGCAGACCCACCTCCATCGTTCAGACATGGCCTACTGTGGACCATCCTATGCCATCCCCTCCTGTGCCTCCTCTCCAGTTGTTGGTTTCGGATCAGCAGGTCAGAACTACGGCTACGGCTATGGCTACAGTGGCCTCCAGTCTGGCTACGGTGGCCTCGAGTCTGGCGCACTTGTTGGAGCTGGCGCGCCATCTTTTGCAGTTCCCTCCGTGGCCTCTGCTCCAGTCGTCGGCTTTGGATCCGCAGGTCTCGGCTCTGGCTATGGGGTCCCCTCTGCTCACCTGGGTGTTCTCTCCGGGGTCAACCCTTCCTGCGTCAACCAGATCCCACCAGCTGAAGTTGTGGTGCAGCCACCTCCTGTCGTCATGACCATCCCTGGACCCATCCTCTCTGCTACCGGCGAGCCAGTCGGTGTGGGAGGCAACACTCCATGTGCCGTTAGCTATGGTAGCTCCGTGGTTGGGCTTTCTGGAGGCAGTGGTCTTTATGGCGGATTCAGCAGAGGCCTTTCCGGTGGCAGTTTCGGAGGTCTGGGAGGCCGTTTGGGGAGCTCCTACGGCCGCAGAGGCAGTCTCATTGTTGGGCGCAGAGGAAGCTTGACCCCCTGTTAAATCACCGTGCCTCACTGAGATGTCAAAGAAGGATGGTCAAGATATCCACGGCATAACCTACAAGTCTGGCTGCCCATCTGCTGAACGGCCTTCATCTCACCTCAAGTCAACCTCTTTGTAACCCAGTCCCAGATATAGCTTTCATGTACAACTTGGTCATCAAAGTATGTTTTTAATGGATCCAGAAATGTCCCCACCACCAACTCTCTCTCTCTTCCTCTCCTTCCTCGTGAGGAAGCTGCTCATGACCAAAATTCAGTTCTGTTCAAATCCTTTTTTCTCCAATCTGAATAAAGCTTCTTTTTATCATGATATCACTTTTCTAGTTTTGCTTTAACCTTAAAAAGAAAAAGAAAAAGGCTTACTGGGGCAGATATTTTACCAAGGGCTGAACTGTGTCTTCCAGTGTATCCAACTTTGATCGCTTATTTGCTTAAAAGATTGGAATTATGTGCATTGGCATTCCAAATAGAAACTTGAACTCATAGCATACTAAAGTTAGTTCAGGCTTTCTCACATTTCTTTTTTTTTTACTGTTGAAAAACCCCTGAAAGATCACCCAGGCTTTGAGAAACCCCAGAGATGGTGTGAATCTGCAGAATATGGTGGGGAATCATAGAATCACAGAATCATAGAGTTGGAAGGGGCCATAGAGGCCATCTAGTCTAACCCCCTGCTCAACGCAGGATCAGCCCTAAGCATCCTAAAGCATCCAAGAAAAGTGTGCATCCAACCTTTGCTTGAAGACTGCCAGTGAGGGGGAGCTCACCACCTCCTTAGGCAACCTATTCATAGAATCATAGAATCACAGAATCATAGGGTTGGAAGGGTCCATAGAGGCCATCTAGTCCAACCCCCTGCTCAACGTAGGATCAGCCCTGAGCATCCTAAAGCATCCAAGAAAAGTGTGTATCCAACCTTTGCTTGAAGACTTCCAGGAAGTTTAGCTGTGGCCTTGTCTACCCCTTTCCTACCCTATCGAGGCCCATCATTGGCCATTTTGGGAGGGGGGGTTGACCATGTCACCCAATAAATGTTTAACAAATTTATACATATATACACACATACATAAATACATACACACACACACTCACACACAAACATACAAGGAGCCAGCTTCATGTAGTGGTTAGGAGTGCGGACTTCTAATCTGCCAAGCCCGATTTGATTCCTCGTTCTTCCCTCACATGCAATCAGTTGGGTGACATTGGGCTCCCAACACCACTGATAAAGCTGTTATGATCAAGCAGTAATCTCAGGGCTCTCTCAGCCTCACCTTTCTCACAGGGTGCCTGTTGTGGGGAGAAGAAAGGAGAGGAGACTTTAAGCTGCTTTGAGACGCCTTCTGGTAGAGAAAAGTGACATATAAGAACCAACTCTTCTTCTTCTTCTTTTGTTCTGACTGAGCAGTGATATCAGGGCTCTCCCAGCCTCACCTCCCTCACAGGGTGTCTGTTGTGGGGAGAGGAAAGGGAAGGCAAATGTAAGCCACTTTGAGTCTCCTTTGGGTAGAGAAAAGCAGCATATAAGAAATTCTTCTTCTTCTTCTTCTACTAGGATGACCCGGGAAACTACAGACCAGTGAGTCTGACCTCCGTTGTGGGGAAGATAATGGAACAGATATTAAAGGGAGTGATCTGCAAACATCTGGTGGATAATTTGGTGATCCAAGGAAGTCAGCATGGATTTGTCTCCAACAGGTCCTGCCAGACCAACCTAGTTTCCTTTTTTGACCAAGTAACAGGTTTGCTGGATCGAGGAAATTCGGTTGATGTCATTTACTTGGATTTTAGTAAAGCTTTTGACAAGGTTCCCCATGATGTTCTGATGGATAAGTTGAAGGACTGCAATCTGGATTTTCAGATAGTTAGGTGGATAGGGAATTGGTTAGAGAACCGCACTCAAAGAGTTGTTGTCAATGGTGTTTCATCAGACTGGAGAGAGGTGAGTAGCGGGGTACCTCAGGGCTCGGTGCTCGGCCCGGTACTTTTTAACATATTTATTAATGATCTAGATGAGGGGGTGGAGGGACTACTCATCAAGTTTGCAGATGACACCAAATTGGGAGGACTGGCAAATACTCCGGAAGATAGAGACAGAGTTCAACGAGATCTGAACACAATGGAAAAATGGGCAAATGAGAACAAGATGCAATTTAATAAAGATAAGTGTAAAGTTCTGCATCTGGGTCAGAAAAATGAAAAGCATGCCTACTGGATGGGGGATACGCTTCTAGGTAGCACTGTGTGTGAACGAGACCTTGGGGTACTTGTGGATTGTAAACTAAACATGAGCAGGCAGTGTGATGCAGCGGTAAAAAAGGCAAATGCCATTTTGGGTTGTATCAACAGAGGCATCACATCAAAATCACAAGATGTCATAGTCCCATTGTATACGGCACTGGTCAGACCACACCTGGGGTACTGTGTGCAGTTCTGGAGGCCTCACTTCAAGAAGGACATCGATAAAATTGAAAGGGTACAGAGGAGAGCGACGAAGATGATCTGGGGCCAAGGGACCAAGCCCTATGAAGATAGGTTGAGGGACTTGGGAATGTTCAGCCTGGAGAAAAGGAGGTTGAGAGGGGACATGATAGCCCTCTTTAAGTATTTGAAAGGTTGTCACTTGGAGGAGGGCAGGATGCTGTTTCTGCTGGCTGCAGAGGAAAGGACACGCAGTAATGGGTTTAAACTTCAAGTACAACGATATAGGCTAGATATCAGGAAAAAGTTTTTCACAGTCAGAGTAGTTCAGCAGTGGAATAGGCTGCCTAAGGAGGTGGTGAGCGCCCCCTCACTGGAAGTCTTCAAGCAAAGGTTGGATGCACACTTTTCTTGGATGCTTTAGGATGCTTAGGGCTAATCCTGCGTTGAGCAGGGGGTTGGACTAGATGGCCTGTATGGCCCCTTCCAACTCTATGATTCTATGATTCTACTACATACTAGGGGCAAAGCCCATTATACCCAGGAATACAGCAGGTGCTAGTACACAGGCCTGCACTGTCCCCCCTTGGAACTTCAGATCCAGTGTGGTGGAAGTGATTAAACAGTAGGAGATTCTAATCCCTATAGCCCAACCTCTAGGTGGGGGCTTGGAGATCTTCAGGAATAACAATTGATCTCCATTCACCAGTTCGTCTGGAGAAGACAGCAAGGAGGAAGGGAGGGAGAGCAGAAGATGTGCCGGGTCCTAAGGGGCTGGTGGGCAGCCTGTACTCCTTCTTCCCCACCATCTGGACTCTTGAGGCCAAACCTCCAGACCTCAAGGAATATTCCTAACCCTGGGTTTACCAACCTCCAGGTGCGGCCTGGAGACCTCCTGGAATTGATGGGAAAGTGACTGTTTTGGAGGGGGGAACTTAGTGATGACAGCTCACCTTCAGACAACAGAGATCAGTCCCCCTGGGGTAAAAAAGGGCTGCTTGGGAGAGAATACTCAATGGCTTTGAGACCCACAGAGGTCCAGAGATGCCAGCATCCAGGAGGGGCCTGGTGATATCCCAGAAGGACAGCTCTTTATCAGACTACAGAGATCAGTTTCCCTGGAGAAAAGAGCTGGTTGAGAGCAACACACTGGCGCTGGCTCTGTTCCCCCCCCCCCAACTTTTACACCAGAGTAACTTACTGGGGCTAGCTCTACTTCCTTCCCCCCAAAAGAAACCTTCTACACCAGTTCAACTCGCTGGGACTGGCTCTGATTCTCCCTCCCCACCCCCAACTTCTGTATCAAACAACAGAGGCTGGCTGTGCTTCTCACCCCCCCCCCCACTACACTGAAGCAAATCTGGCAGGAAAAAACCCACATATAAGAACCACCTCTTCTTCTTCAAAGCGTCACAGGGTCTACCTGTGATGCTGTGTTCCCGAAATTTATCTTTCTGAATATAAAATTCAGAATGTCAAGTTCTGATTTTGCCTGATTTTGGGTAACTTTGCTATTTGTACCTGAAACCAAGGGCTCCAATGAGAACTGGAACAATGTATTTATTTGATTTATCGATTGCCGTAAACAGTGAGCCGGCTCTGGATGGTATATGTACCATTAAGCAACGTCAACATGTAAAACAGTTTGTTAAAATTAATTGAAAAGCTAAATAAATAAATGTAAAACTTAATATAATATCTCATTATAACCTTCTTCCCCCAGAGACTTTCTGACTCTTTTTGCAGGTCTTGATTATTGTGATCTTCTCCTGTTCTTTCTCCCTTCCCCTCCCCCTGTGGTCTCTTAGGATTGCAGTATTCTTGATGATGGCAACGATGATGATTTTCATTTGGATTCTGCCATTCTCATTGGGAACCAAAACGGATTAAAATAAATGTTTTCAGTCAATCAGCAACTGTCGATCAGCAAATCAGTGAGCAAATTACAAGATATGACAACATCTGATTTGTACAGCAGTTTTTTTCTTGGAGGAAAAAAATAATACAGCAGGATTAGGATTGTAGAATGGTTGGGAAAGAACAGCACACAAAAGCCAATTATTTAAGGCAAGACGACAAGCAATGTAGAAAAAGACTTTATTCCTAATAAAAGTCACCTAATAAAAGTCAAAGAGCCTCTTGTGGCGCAGAGTGGTAAGGCAGCGGACGTGCTGTCTGAAGGTCTGCCCATGAGGCTGGGAGTTCGATCCCAGCAGCCGGATCAAGGTTGACTCAGCCTTCCATCCTTCCGAGGTCGGTGAAATGAGTACCCAGCTTGCTGGGGGGTAAACGGTAATGACTGGGGAAGGCACTGGCAAACCACCCCGTATTGAGTCTGCCAAGAAAACGCTAGAGGGCGTCACCCCAAGGGTCAGACATGACCCAGTCCTTGCACAGGGGAAACCTTTACCTTTTGTTATTGTTGTTATGTGCGAAGTCGTGTCCGACCCATCGCGACCCCATGGACAATGATCCTCCAGGCCTTCCTGTCCTCTACAATTCCCCGGAGTCCATTTAAGTTTGCACCTACTGCTTCAGTGACTCCATCCAGCCACCTCATTTTCTGTCGTCCCCTTCTTCTTTTGCCCTCGATCGTTCCCAGCATTAGGCTCTTCTCCAGGGAGTCCTTCCTTCTCATGAGGTGGCCAAAGTAGTTGAGTTTCATCTTCAGGATCTGGCCTTCTAAGGAGCAGGCAGGGCTGATCTCCTCTAGGACTGACTGGTTTGTTCGCCTTGCAGTCCAAGGGACTCGCAAGAGTCTTCTCCAGCACCAGAGTTCAAAAGCCTCAATTCTTTGACGCTCGGCCTTCCTTATGGTCCAACTTTCGCAGCCATACATTGCAACTGGGAAGACCATAGCCTTGACTAAACGCACTTTTGTTGGCAGGGTGATGTCTCTGCTTTTTAGGATGCTGTCTAGATTTGCCATAGCTTTCCTCCCCAGGAGCAAGCGTCTTTTAATTTCTTTGCTGCAGTCCCCATCTGCAGTGAACCTTTACCTTTACCTTTAATAAAAGTCAACAGGTGAACTGTTACATTAAAAAATAACGTAACAGTCAATGGCCATATTCTAATTTAATAAACAGGGGCATGCAAAAAAAAAAGTTACTTTGGGTTCAGATGGAATCAACCTCAAACCATATTCGTCAAAACCTGAATCCCAGTTTAGGTATTCGGGTTGATTCGGGAAATCTGAAATTTTCTTGAATCACTGCACTCTTTACACCAAGGTGAATTCCAACCGTTCCTCCCACCACAACTCAACAGTTGATCCACAAATTGATTTTTTACCTTTTAAATACAAACCCCTATTGGAAATGAATAATCATTCATACTGGGAAGCACTATTTATTTCTTTTGTTTGTCCTGCTTTGACTGCATCGTTAATTCCTTAGGTACTTTTGAGTTTTGGAAGATGGCTGAAATGTTTTCTCTCAATTAACTGAAGTTCTCTGTTTTACCCAGGAGAAAAAGGGGGTTTCATAGCTGATTTTATTATCCCTGTTTTTCCCCATTCCTTGCCTTTCACAACTGGTGTTTATTCTCCACTGCCACCAGCAGGACATTTTTGGAACTGCGGTCTAAAGACGTACAATCAAACACTTCATAGAACAAATAGAATCTTCTCCTTAATTCAGTCAACTTGGAGGACGATGAAAAATCATGAATTCTCACTTGTTAGTTTTTCTCCATTTGGCAGCTGACAGGTCTCCCTGCCTCGTTCATATATCTTGATAGGCATGAAGTGTTTTATGTGGATACAATAAGTGTCAAAACCATGTTACGTTTTTGCCATGTATTTGCCTGATGTCAAAAACGTATTTTATACTTTTATTTGGCATGGCTTGTATGGCTTGACCCACCTTGCCACAGATTGCTTCCTATCTGCATATCACTGTGGGATGAGATCCTGTAGCCAGCTTGTTGTAGTGGTTAGGACTTCGAATCTGGTGAGCCTGGTTTTTTTCCCCATCCCTTCCTGAAATGCAACCAGCTGTGTGATCTTGGGCTGGCCACAGAACTGTTAGAGCTCTTCTGATCGAGCAGTAATATCAGAGCTCTCACAGGGTGTCTGTTGTGGGGAGAGGAAAAGGGAGGCGATTGGAAGCCACTTTGAGACTACTTGTGGATTGTAAACTAAACATGAGCAGGCAGTGTGATGCAGCGGTAAAAAAGGCAAATGCCATTTTGGGCTGTATCAACAGGGGCATCACATCAAAATCACAAGATGTCATAGTCCCATTGTATACTGCACTGGTCAGACCACACTTGGAGTACTGTGTGCAGTTCTGGAGGCCTCACTTCAAGAAGGACGTAGATAAAATTGAAAGGGTACAGAGGAGAGCGACGAAGATGATCTGGGGCCAAGGGACCAAGCCCTATGAAGATAGGTTGAGGGACTTGGGAATGTTCAGCCTGGAGAAAAGGAGGTTGAGAGGGGACATGATAGCCCTCTTTAAGTAAATGTTACTTGGAGGAGGGCAAGATGCTGTTTCCATTGGCTACAGAGGAAAGGACGTGCAGTAATGGGTTTAAACTACAAGTACAATGATATAGGCTAGATATCAGGGGGAAAAATCACATTCAGAGTAGTTCAGCTGTGGAATAGGCTGCCTAAGGAGGTGGTGAGCTCCACCTCACTGGCAGTCTTCAAGCAAAGGTTGGATACCCACTTTTCTTGGATGTTTTAGGATGCTTTGGGCTAATCCTGCGTTGAGTAGGGAGTTGGACTAGATGGCCTGTGTGGCCCCTTCCAACTCTATGATTCTGTGATTCTGTGATTCCTTCAGGTAGAGAAAAGTGTCATAGCGACAGAGTATATGATGCTTTTGGGCCCATTCCCACCCCTGGGAATAGAGCAAAATGCATTTCAAATAAAGTCACAACATTCCAGATCACCTACACCAGGGGTAGTCAACCTGTGATTCTCCAGACGTCTATGGACTAGAATTCCCATGAGCCCCTGCCAGCATTTTCTGGCAGGGGTTCATGGGAATAATAGTCCTTGAACATCTGGAGGACCACAGGTTGACTACCCCTGACCTACACTACAAAGAGCGAAGCTGGGAGTGAGCAGGGGACAGGGAGGGAGATAGAGAAAGGAAAGGCTGTGAGAAAGCTAGGAGTCATAAACCAAACAACAGGATGCAACCTTGAGATGCCAAAGCAGCCATCTGGGAAGCATCAGATCTCAAGCATCAAGGATCCAGCAATCATGGCAGAAACCCTGGGGTGTTTTGACAGATCAGGATGTTCTTAGTCTAACTATGCTAAATGACTACCTCCTCTGATGTCCTCTGAAATATATTCTTCATATGTTGTTCAATCATGCATACTATAGATCCTGCGTATTCCAACAGATGGAACACGCATGCGCCCCATGTCCAGGCATGCTGAGTCTCAATCATGTCTCAGATGATGAAGAAGAAGAGTTGGTTCTTAGATGCTGCTTTTCTCTACTTAAAGGAGGCTCAAAGCAGCTTACAGTCGCCTTCCCATTCCTCTCCCCACAACAGACACCCTGTGGGGTGGGTGAGGCTGAGAGAGCGCTGATATCACTGCTCTGTCAGAACAATTTTATCAGTGCCGTGGCGAGCCCAAGGTCACCCAGCTGGCTGCATGTGGGGGGAGTGCAGAATCGAACCTGGCATGCCAGATTAGAAGTCCGCACTCCTAACCATGACACCAAACTGGTGTGACTTTGACTGGATGGTGTTAACTTTGGTCATAAAACACTGAAGAATGCTTTGTATCGAACAGTGTTTATGTTTCTGATTTATTGCATTTGGCAGTAGTCCTAACCTCGATCTCAAGCTTGATCCCATTGGACCTTGGAAGCAAAACAGGCATCAACCCTGCTTGTATTTGGATGGAAGATTTCAAAGGATTGGGGTGGTAGTTCCTCCTAGGAACACTAGGGGGCATGACATGGACACAGGTAATGGGAAATCACCTCTGAACCTGCCCGCCAAACGATCCCCAGAACTGTGCTATAAATAATATTTGGCAGTGTGTGTTATTCTATTATATCTGTTTTGCATTTGTTTCTTTATTATTAAATTCCTGGAGTTGTGCCTTGGGCACCTAATTCAATTCTTTCATTTATATATTTCATCATAGTACTTTTGGTCATAGAATCATAGAATCATAGAGTTGGAAGAACTGCACACAGTACTCCAGGTGTGGTCTGACCAGTGCCGTATACAATGGGACGATGACATCTTGTGATTTTGATGTGATGCCTCTGTTCATACAGCCCAAAATGGCATTTGCCTTTTTTACCGCTGCATCACACTGCCTGCTCATGTTTAGTTTACAATCCACAAGTACCCCAAGGTCTCGTTCACACACAGTGCTTCCTAGAAGCGTATCCCCCATCCAGTAGGCATGCTTTTCATTTTTCTGACCCAGATGCAGAACTTTACACTTATCTTTATTAAATTGCATCTTGTTCTCATTTGCCCATTTTTCCATTCTGTTCAGATCTCGTTGAACTCTGTCTCTATCTTCCGGAGTATTTGCCAGTCCTCCCAATTTGGTGTCATCTGCAAACTTGATGAGTAGTCCCTCCACCCCCTCATCTAGATCATTAATAAATATGTTAAAAAGTACCGGGCCGAGCACCGAGCCCTGAGGTACCCCGCTACTCACCTCCCTCCGGTCTGATGAAACACTATTGACAACAACTCTTTGAGTGCGGTTCTCCAACCAATTCCCTATCCATCTAACTATCTGAAAATCCAGATTACTTATTAATGGTTCGAAATCTTCTTGGAAAAGAGTGACAAGTGGAGTACCCCAAGGATCTGTCCTTGGGGCCTGTGTTGTTGGGGTGGATGGACCATTGGCTGGATCTAACATGGCTTCTCTTATGTTTTTCTGCCTGGGGCAGTGATTCTCTATATTCCTGGTGCTTGGAGGGCAAGACTGGGAAGGTATCTGAGATTCTGGCCCTACTGGTGAACTTCGTGATGGCATCTTAATGTGACACAGAGTATTGGACTGGATAGGCCACTGGCCTGATCCAATATGGCTTCTCTTATGTTCTTAGCATTGCACACTACTGTGGTTCTTCACTGATCCTAATCCGGCCCACTCTCAGCCCCACCACAAACTCTCCTGGTATTTCTCAACCCAGAGCTAGAAACCCTACTTTAATGTGGGGCACCTGGGATTGAACCCTTGATCGTCTGATTCTGCATGCCAATAGTGTGCCTTACCCCTAAGTCAAATCTTCTCGGCATGAAGACTGAGGGCCGTCTCGGAAGAAGTCCCCCAATATCTGAGCTTTTTTCTGATATCTAAATTGGAGCAACTCTAAATACTGAATCAACCCAAACCATAACCCTTTGTCTTATGCAGAAAGTATTGAGAAGTTCCTCTCTTAAAGCAAAACCAGAACACCAACTTTATGATGCAGAGTAAAATTTATTTGTAATGTAATGATGGAGGAAAAAACTATTCACAGAAACAATTCAACACGCAATGGGAACAGGTCAAAGTCCAAAGGAACATACAGGAGTGAATTCCATCCCCAGAATAACCTTTTTGAGATGAGAGTAACTATTGGTATATATTACATTACATTCAAACGTACCTTCATTTTAGCAACACACACACTAGACGTGCACCACAAAAAGCCCTTGCAGAAATACATTTTAAAAATGCACCTCACAGACGAAAGAGCAGGAGCATGGGACAAAGTGGGGGAAATTGAGATTGAAAAAAGGATGAAGAGATCTCATTTTCAGTGGTGCTGAGAGCTCCTCAGTTCCTGCTGATTGCAGGTGAAACCCAGGGTCCTCAAGAACCCTAACCGAAGCCTGTCTCCTCCTCTATGGATTTTGCAGGTATCTTTCCCATGATGACCATCCGTAGGACTTTAATGACAGGACAAGCAGGCATGGCCTCAGTGGGGGAAGGTGCTTCTCCGGTGGGCAAACCCATAACCTCTCCTTATAGTGTGACCTCCAAGAGCCCCAACCCCACCTGCAAACCCACCATGTGGGGTGTTGCTCTCCACACCAACAGGTTGCCCGGTCGGAAAAAGGATGGCCCCGGGGATGGTCACCACAAATCGTGCTGGCTGGATTAATATTTCAGAGCTTCGGATCTGATCCATGAAGGAAGGCTCGACCCTTTGGAGCATACTGAGACTAGCTGAGGGGACCCCGATGCCAGAGTGGTCACCTCCATGGCCGAGGCCTGCCGATCGGAAACCAATGAAAGGAGGGGAGCCGCAGGAGGGGATGGAATAGGATGGTCCACAGTACTCCATGTCTGAGCTGTGAAGGTGGGTCTGCAACAACACAGGAAGAAGAAAAGTAATATTACATGGAGGGAACACTCTTGGGACTGCACATAGCTGCAAAGGATCATAGAATCTTAGAATCATATAGTTGAAGGGGATCTCCAGGTCATGTAGTCCAACACCCTGCAGAAGGTATGAGAATGCAGCAGCCTGACACATTCTAGGTTCATGTCCACACTGTGGCTCACCGGATGTCCATGGACTACAGTTACTACTACAGTTACTACAAGCCCCTGCTGTGAGGGACTCCTAATTGTTGTCTATGGACATATTCCTCAGGAGCCAGCTTGGTGGAGTGGTTAAGAGTGACGTCTTCTAATCCGGTGACCTGGGTTTGATTCCCCGCTCCTCCACCTTCAGCCAGCTGGGTGACCTTGAGCTTGTCACAGCTCTGATGCTGTTCTGACCAAGCATTCCTGTCAGCTTCACCTCCCTCACATGTGTCAAGTGCTGACAAAACTCACAACAAAACTTCTATGGAAAGAAAGCTTTAATGGAAGTTAGCTCTAGTGACTATAACTCAAGAAGTCAAATCTGCCAAACACAGGAATAACAAGCACTTATCAATACAATTTTCCAGCCCAAAACTTGAGTGTTCCCAGGGGAGGGGGTACCCCGTCTCCTAGGTGCCATCCCAGGCTTCCTGCCAGAGGTGTTGAAATTCGCGCCCCTTGAGCCGGCCGGCGCCAGTGAGTTGATAAGCCTTTCGCAGGCACCACGGGTCCTTGGTACAATGTTTCTCAGAGAGGGGGGGAAATATGCAGGGTGAACAGCCCGAGATCAAAGCAAATAAATCAAAGCAGGCAAATCAAAGCACTACAAAACATGGTTACATGGGAATAGTGAATATACATGGGTTACAAGGACAAGGAACAGTATGCAATAAGGAAGATGGACACCCAGGTTCATCGAACAGAAATGGCAGAGAACAGGGACTGATCCTGGCAACATGGTTTGTTGTGGGAAGAGGAAGGGGAGGCGATTTCTAGTAGTCAAAGTTTGCAATTTCACCAATGTTACCAAATTTCCCATGGATTTCATTGTCTCCAGGTCTACTGAAATAATCCTTTTTCCTTTCCCTTCCATGGTCATCACGAAAATTGAGTCTCTGTTAATAGTTGTAATTTAAAAGATTTAATGGAATTGCCTCACCTCCAAAATGTCGTGGCTTACAGTGGCAGCCCGTGATCTGGAGCTTTGATTCCCAACTCCTCGTCCACATTCAACCTGCTGGGTGACCTTGGGACAAACCCAGTTCTCTGAGAACATTCTCAGCCTCACCCACCTCACAGAATGTCGGTTGTGAGAAGAGGAGCAGGCACTTAGAGACCGCTTTGGGTATTAAAAAGCGGAGAGCCATTTATTCTTCTCCAGAGAACAAAAGGTTAAACTGTTGTTCCCTGAAACCCATCCCAAATTGCACGCTCTAATTTCACCCACTTTCTGAACTCATTCCTTTCTCTTGCGAAGACTCTAAACCTCACAACAAAACCCACAAGGAGAAAGTCTGCAGATTGAAACCCAGGAATAACGACCAACCTCTCCCGACTGTGATTTGCCTGATTCTTGATGGCAGCCAAGATCGGTCTGGGGAAGCTGTTGACGTGCCCTTCACAGGGCCCTTTTATGCTTGTCACAGAACCATCCTTGGTTACCCTTCAGTGTTTTCTGCCTGAAGTTTTAATTAGTCGCAATTGTTTTGGTAACATCATGTTCCAAATTACTTTAATAATTCTGAAGACGGAGGTAACAAAAGGAGAACAACAACAACGCAATATAAATAAAGCTTCTGTCAGCTACAGGGAATGCCCTTTGCAGGTTCAGACATTCCAGTTCATCTCGCTGCTTAATATTGTTCTGGAAACTACTCAACTAGATGTGGTAACTAAACTCACAAGGAAAACAAACAGTTGACTCTTTGTTGCCCTCCTTTGGACAGGCTCCAATTTCTCTTCATCTCTCTTCAACTGTGGTGCCCAAAACTGAACACGGGACTCTGTGAGGTCAAGCCAGAGCAGAGTAAAGCAAATTAATCTGTTTTCCATGGTCCACCTCCCTGAACAACAACAACGTAACGTAAATAAAGCTTCTGTCCCTTTGGAGGTTCAGACAGTACAGTTTCTCTCCCTGCTTAATTTTGTTCTGGGGACTGTACTCAACTTGATGAGGAAACTGGACTCAGAAGGAAAACAATTGTGGAAGCTTAAAATGGAACCCACTTGTTATCTCACTGCATCTATCTTGTGGGACCGGGATAGATTTTAATTAAAACTTTATCTGAAAATGGCACCAAAATGGAATCAAAGAACAATAGAGTAGGAAGAGATCTCCTGGGTCATCTAGTCCAGCCCGCAACACTATGCAGGACAATCACAACCCTATCGCTCATCCACTGTCACCTACCACCCCCTTGTGCATTCACGGAATCAGCCTCTCCATCAGATGGCTCTCCAGACTTTGTTTAAAAATTTCAAAAAATGGAGAACCCACCACCTCCAGAGGAAGCCTCTTCCACTGAGAAACTGGTCTAACTGGTCTAACTTCTTCCAGATGTTTAAATGCAACTTCTTTTGAATTAATTTGATCCCATTGGATCTAGTTTGCAAGAAAGAACATCTCTGCTCCATCCTCTATATGGCAGCCTTTTAAATATTTGAAGATGGCTCTTAGATCCACTCTCAGTCATCTCCTCTCTAGGCTAAACAGACCAAGGTCTCCCAACCTTTCCTCCTACGTCTTGGTCTCCAAACCCCTCACCATCTTTGTTGCTGTCCTCTGGGCATGCTCCAGTTTGTTTACATCCCTCACCTGGGGTACCCAAAACTGAACACAGGATCCAAGTGAGGCTGACCCAGAGCTGAGTAAACCATATGGATTTTTTTCCCCATGGTCCACCTCCCTGGTTTAAAATGGAGTTTCAATCTTTTTTCTTTTGTACAACGTGTGCTCCCCTAGCCGGGCACACGCAGGGTTAGTGCAAGGGCAAGCATGGTTACCGAGTCAGGGAAGTTCAAAGCGCGTACCAGAGAGTAGTCAAAAGTCCAGTCCGGGTCTTATCAGGAATTGTTAGCTGACGTAGTCCAAAGGAGAACCGAAAGTGTTGTCGGTTATCTTTACCAAGGTCAAGGCGGGAATCAGTGAAACAGAACTTCGCCGAAGCATCAGGAAGCAGGAAACCAGTCAAGGCAACGGGTGGACATGTGCACAAAGTTGCAGCCACACTGAGAAGCACTTCTGCAGTGCTTAAGAACAAGCTGAGCTGTCACACCAAGTGGCTGCACCTGGCACTCAGCCTTCCTCTGATTAATGAGCCCCACCTGAGCCCAACCTAGCCTGTTGCTTTAGTCTAAGCTGAGCACTTTTCCTGCGTGTTGCCAACGTTGTCCTCCTGCATTCCCTCCTGCACTGGAGATGATTCTGGGCTGTTCAGGGGTGTTGCTGCAGGCTGAGTTAATGCTGGTGCAGAGGGGATGGTGCTTGTCTGCTGGGACCTGGTTGTGGCTCCCTATCGGGACTTGCCTCTCTAAGCAGCACCCTGCTGCTTTGCTCCAGCTCCTCCACTCCTTCCTCCGAGGGAGCTGGCAGAATGAGGTCAGGCAGTGGTGCAGAGGCACCCTCTGGAGACGGGGCCATGACACAACGGCCCGTAAATGTGACCCACAGTTTCTGGTTGATCTGCCTGAGTAGAGTCCACGCTCTTGGCATGCCACAAACAACACTGCATTCTTCTGGTGTTTATTTTTACCCCCTACATCTTGATCCCCTACAGGGCGACCTGAGCACTCCGCATGTCTCTAACCATTATTGGTCTCCATTTCTAACTGTTGTTTGCTTGTGATTATCCAAACATTGGTTTAACTGCTTAATGTTTGCTTGGTTCATACCATTCCAAATGTTTCAATGTAGCCTCCCATTTCTCACTGGTTCTATGTATACCACTGCAAGATATTATGGTCAGGGGTAGTATATAAATTGCAGGAATAAAAATAATAATACATAAAAGAGATCAATACAATGCATTGTGTTAGGGCTACAAAGGCTTTGTATACATTTTAGTCTATAGACATCTGAAGAGCTACAGTTTGGCCACCACTAGCCTATTGATTTAGAGAGGCAACCTCTAATTTGGACAACTGGGTTTGATTCCCAGTTCCTCCTCCACATGAGGCCAGCTAGTTGACTTTGGGTGAGTTACTGTTCACTTAGAGGTTTGTCTGACCCACCTACCTCTCAGGGGAGAGGAAAGGTAAGTGATTGAAAGCTGCTTTTATACTTCATCGGGTAGTAAAACCTGAGCGGGATGCGCAGGTCCCCATTGGCCGCTTGGCCAAGCCTCGCTAGCCCTGGCAGGGGAGTCACCGCGCAGACACAGAACACTGCTTGCATGGTGAGTCCTCCGGACGCCTTCTCCTCCCACTAGGGTCCCTTCCTCACGCTCCTTCTGCCGGGGCCAAGCGTTGCCTCGCGGTGTCCAGGTTGCCGTGAGGGAGCGCCTGGGCCCGGCAGAAGCCTCTGATGCCCGTCGCTGCTCTTCTAGGGCTTCTGCCGAGCCCAGGCGCTCCACGTGCCCCCGCACCCACCCGCCCCATCACAGACAGCCCTCTCCCATCCCATTCTACCTACCTCCCTACCTGCCTTATTCCTTCCTTCTTTCCTTCCTCTCTTTCTCCATTTCCTTCCTGTCTCTCTGTCTCTCCCTGTCACTGGCTTTCTCTCTTACTTCCTTGATCCCTTCCTGTTCTTCTCCCTTCTGTCCATCCCTGCAAAATCCTCTTCCTCTCCTTTCTCCTTCCCACTCCTCCTACCCTCTTCTATCTTCCTTTGCGACATTCTTCCTCCCCACGCACTAGCGCCCGCTGTATTTCCCTTCATTTTGGTGTTAGTTTTGGTATTAACACTATGCATTTTTATTATTAAACACTAGCAATTGTCTCAAATGAGTAGACTTGTTGTTCTGAAATAGCACCATAAAATCAGAGTCCAGTAGCACCGTTAAGACCAACAAAGATTTATTCAAGGCATGAGCTTTTGAGTGCAAGCACTCTTCCTCAATCTATGAACTCCATGACAGTGGGAATATATAGCAAAAATTAGTTCTGTCAACTTAGTAAACTGTCACACATCACAACCATATGATAATTCTTTGCCAAAACAGACAATCAGTCCCCTGGAATGGGGCCAGCAGAAAATGGTGGGGTGGGATCTTTTGATCACTGACATAGACAGTTTTATTTTTCCTATGTTTTTGTGAACTAAATTCCAGCGGACTGATTGACTGTTTTGGCAAAGAATTACCATATGGCTGTATTTGGAGAGCCAGCTTGGTGTAGTGGTTAGGAGTGCGGACTTCTAATCTGGCATGCTGGGTTCGATTCTGCACTCCCCCACATGCAACCAGCTCGCCACGGCACTGATAAAGCTGTTCTGACCGAGCAGTGATATCAGATCTCTCTCAGCCTCCCCTCCCTCACAGGGGGTCTGTTGTGGGGAGAGGAAAGGGAAGGAGATTATAAGCCACTTTGAGACTCCTTCGGATAGAGAAAAGCGGCATATAAGAACCAACTCTTCTTCTTCTTCTTCTTCTTCTTCTTCTTCTTCTTCTTCTTCTTCTTCTTCTTCTTCTTCTTCTTCTTCTTATTATTATTATTATTATTATTATTATTATTATTATTATTACGTGATTATTCTGAGAGAAATCTATGTCATTTGTTCCTTCTTCCTTCGATGAGCTATTTCTAAATTTTGTGGTGAGTTGGAAAGGCAAGAAGAGCCTTCTCCATCCCTGCAGGATTTGTCAGCTGTCCGCAGGGCCTTCAAGATGGAGCTCTTCCACTATGCTTTTGGTTGAGGCTGGAGAGGGACCCAGCATTCCCAGGTGAGGATCTCTAGCTGAAAACAACGGAGTCCCTCGCTCCCAGATAGAGCGTGGAAGACCCATGCTGAACGGAGAGGGGAGCGGGTATGTATTGTATTGTCCGCAATCTTGATATTATGTTATTGTTCAAATTTGTTTAATGAGTATAGATGGAATCAATGAATGGAGTCACTGAGGCAGTCGGTGCGAGCTTTAATTGATTCCGGGCAATGGTAGAGGACAGAAAGGCCTGGAGGATCATTGTCCATGGGGTCGTGATTGGTCAGACATGACTTTGCAACTAAGAAGAAAATAGATGGAACACTCTGTCTGGTGCACTGATGCTCTGTCTTCTTACTGGGCAACTATGAGAGGGCTTCTGGAAGTCTGGCCCTGTTGGCGGTACTCCTGATGGCCCCTGGGTTTTGGCCACTGTAGAGCGTTGGGCTGAATTGTCCCTTGGCCGGATCCAACATGTTTCTCTGCCTGGGGCAGTGATACTCTATATTCCTGGTGCTTGGAGGGCAAGACTGGGAAGGTATCTGAGATTCTGGCCCTACTGGTGAACTTCGTGATGGCATCTTAATGTGACACAGAGTGTTGGACTGGATAGGCCACTGGCCTGATCCAACATGGCTTCTCTTATGTTCTTAGCATTATACACTACTGTGGTTCCTCCCTGATCCTAATCCTGCCCACTCTCAGCCCCACCTCAAACTCTCCTGGTATTTCTCAACCCAGAGCTAGAAACCCTACTTTAATGTGGGGCACCTGGGATTGAACCCTTGATCGTCTGATTCTGCATGCCAATAGTGTGCCTTACCCCTGTGTCAAATCTTCTCGGCATGAAGATTGAGGGCAGTCTCGGAAGAAGTCCCCCAATATCTGAGCTCTTTACTGATAT
The DNA here is from genome assembly GCF_049243985.1 of Paroedura picta. Taxonomy (NCBI): domain Eukaryota; kingdom Metazoa; phylum Chordata; class Lepidosauria; order Squamata; family Gekkonidae; genus Paroedura; species Paroedura picta. The sequence continues at coordinate 7,922,223 of NC_135369.1, forward strand.
CTAAATTGAAACAGATTATTGGAGCAACTCTAAATACTGAATCAACTCTAACCCTTTGTCTTGTGCAGAAACTATGGAGAAGTTCTTCCCTTAAAGCAAAACCAATAAAATTTATTTGTAATGTAATGATGGAGGGGAAAAAGTATTCACGGAAACATTTCTATAAGCAATGGGAACAGGTCAAAGTCCAAAGGATCATACAGGAGTGAATTCCATTCCCAGACTAACCTTTTTGAGATGAGAGTGACTACTGGCATATATGACATTACATTCAAACGTACCTTAAGGATTTTACATGGAACTAAGTGTTTGATTAGCTGTAGATTTCACTATCAAGAGTTCAGTTTTCCTATCTTCCTTATTTGTTTGTTTTTTACTCTGTGAAAAGGTGTTTCAAAAGTCCTTGCAGAAATACATTTTAAAAACCCACTTCACAGACGAAAGAGCAGGAGCGTGGGACAAAGTGGGGGAAATTGAGATTGAAAAAAGGATGAAGAGATCTCATTTTCAGTGGTGCTGAGAGCTCCTCAGTTCCTGCTGATCGCAGGTGAAACCCAGGGTCCTCAAGAACCCTAACCGAAGCCTGTCTCCTCCTCTATGGATTTTGTAGGTGTCATCTTTCCCATGGTGACCATCCATAGGACTTTAATGACAGGACAAGCAGGCATGGCCTCAGTGAGGGAAGGTGCTTCTCCGGTGGGCAAACCCAAAACGACTCCCAATCATGCGATCTCCAAGAGCCCCAACCCCACCTGCAAACCCACCATATGGGCTGTTGCTCTCCACACCAACAGGTTGCCCAGTCGGAGAAAGGATGGGCCCAGGCATGAACACTGTAAAAGTTGGTGGCTGGATAATGACATTAGAGCGTTGGATCTGATTCACGACGGAAGGCTCGACCCTTTGGAGCATACTGAGGCTAGCTGAGGGGACCCCGATGCCAGAGTGGTCACCCCCGTGGCCAAGGCCAGCTGATCGGAAACCAACGAAAGGAGAGGAGGCGCAGGAGGGGATGGAATAGGATGGTCCACAGTAAGCCATGTCTGAGCTGTGAAGGTGGGTCTGCAACAACACAGGAAGAAGAAAAGTAATATTACATGGAGGGAACACTCTTGGGACTGCACATAGCTGCAAAGGGTCATAGAATCTTAGAATCATATAGTTGAAGGGGATCTCCAGGTCACTTAGAGACCGCTTTGAGTATGCTTAGGGCTAATCCTGCGTTGAGCAGGGGTTTGGACTAGATGGCCTGTATGGCCCCTTCCAACTCTATGATTCTATGATTCTATGATTAAAAAGTGGAGAGCAATTTATCCTTCTCCAGGGAACAAAAGGTTAAACTGTTGTTCCCTGAAACCCATCCCAAATTGCACTCTCTAATTTCCCCCACTTTCTGAACTCATTCCTGTCTCTTACGAAGACTCTAAACCTCACAACAAAACCCACAAGGAGAAAGTCTGCAGATTGAAAACCAGGAATTATGACCAACCTCTCCCGACTTTGATTTGCCTGATTCTTGATGGCAGCCAAGATCGGTCTGGGGAAGCTGTTGACATGCCCTTCACGGGGCCTTTTTATGCTTGTTGCAGAACCATCCGTGGTTACCCTTCAGTTTTTTCTGCCTGAAGTTTTAATTAGTTGCAACTGCTTTGCCAGGATCATGTTCCCAATTACTTTAATAGTTCTAAGAGTGAGGCAACAAAAGAAGAACAACAACGTAACATAAATAAAGCTTCTGTCAGATACAGGGAATGCCCTTTGGAGGTTCAGACAGTCCAGTTCATCTCCCTGCTTAATATTGTTCTGGAAACTCTACTCAACTTGATGCGGTAACTAAACTCACAAGGAAAACAATTATGGATGTTTTGCATAGAACCCACATGTTGACTCGCTGAATCTGTCTTGTTGGACCGGATCCCCTCTCAGTCGTCTCCTCTCCAGGCTAAACAGACCAAGCTCCCCCAACCTTTCCTCCTACCTCTTGGTCTCCAAACCCCTCACCATCTTTGTTGCCCTCCTCTGGACAGGCTCCAGTATGTCTTCATCCCTCTTCAACTGTGGTGCCCAAAACTGAACACAGGACTCCAAGTGAGGCCAAGGCATAGCAGAGTAAAGCAAATGAAATTGTTTCCCATGGTCCACCTCCCTGACTTAAAATGGAGTTTCAATCTTTTTCTTCTGTACAACGGCCCGTAAATGTGACCCACCATTTATGGATGATCTGCCTGAGTAGAGTCCACGCTCTTGGCATGCCATAAACAGCACTGCATTCTTCTGCTGTTTATTTTTACAGTGATAATAATATGGTTCAGTGCTGAGTTTTGTCCAGTCTTGGTGGCAACGGTCTGGTCCACCCAACCCAAAAAACCCACGATAGCCAGTTGACCCTCTCCATTAAAACCTTCAACAATTTGGTTGAGGCTGCGTTGAGAGAGATCTCCCCCCACCCTTTTCTGGTTCTCCGATGACCTACTCCATCATCCCTTATACAGATGACAGCCGGTTGGATGCTTGGTGGGGGTTGTAGGGAGGGATATTTTGGGGTTTGAGCCGAAGACGGGAGTGGGTTCTTAATTATGTTTTAGTGTTCCTCTGTATTTTATTGCTGATGTGAGCCACCGTGAGCTAGCCTAGGAGTGGAAGCATGAAAATTTGTTTAATAAATAAGTAATAAATAAAATTCAACAATGGCACCCTTCCATAAGGCTTTCACATTAGGCTAATGAGTTGGAACCCCCTAAATCCTGGTCCCCTACAGTGCGACCTGAACACTCCGCATGTCTAACCGCTATTGTTCTCCCTTTCGAACTGTTTTTTTGTTGTGATTATTCAAATTTTGTTATAACTGCTTATATCTTTTGCTCGGTCATACCTTTCCAAATATTTCAATGTACCCTCCCATTTCTTGCTGGTTCTATGTACACCACCCCGAGACATTATGGTGAGAGGTGGTATATTAATTGCAGGCATAAATATAATCATACAATTACAATTACAATGCTAGTGACAGATTTTATTTTCCTGGGCTCCAAGATCACTGCAGATGGGGACTGCAGCAAAGAAATTAAAAGACGCTTGCTCCTAGGGAGGAAAGCTATGGCAAATCTAGACAGCATCCTAAAAAGCAGAGACATCACCCTACCAACAAAAGTGCGTTTAGTCAAGGCTATGGTCTTCCCAGTTGCAATGTATGGCTGCGAGAGTTGGACCATAAGGAAGGCCGAGCGTCAAAGAATTGAGGCTTTTGAACTCTGGTGCTGGAGAAGACTCTTGCGAGTCCCTTGGACTGGAAGGCGAACAAACCGGTCAGTCCTAGAGGAGATCAACCCTGACTGCTCTTTAGAAGGCCAGATCCTGAAGATGAAACTCAAATACTTTGGCCACCTCATGAGAAGGAAGGACTCCCTGGAGAAGAGCCTAATGCTGGGAGCGATTGAGGGCAAAAGAAGAAGGGGACGACAGAGAATGAGGTGGCTGGATGGAGTCACTGAAGCAGTAGGTGCAAACTTAAATGGACTCCGGGGAATGGTAGAGGACAGGAAGGCCTGGAGGATCATTGTCCATGGGGTCGCGATGGGTCGGACACGACTTCGCACATAACAACAATAACAACAACAAGGACCACTCGGGGGCTCATGGACATTGTAATCCATTGACATCTGGGGAACTAATGTTTGGCCACTCCTGGTCTAGTAGTTTACAGAGGCAACCTCTAATTTGTACAACTGAGTTTGATTCCCAGCTCCTCCTCCATATGAGACCAGGTAGGTGACTTTGGGTGAAACTGCTTTTATACTTCATCGGGTAGTAAAAACTGGGATATAGAAAAAAGCTCTTCTTTTTCTTCTTTCCTCCCTTTCTGGAATTCGACCAACTTCACCGTTCTCTGCTAGAGTTCTAGGCAGCACACAGTTCCCCCCTTTGGCAATGCTGGTGTAATTTGAACACCTACATGCTTAGTATGGCTGCTTGACAATTCTTAGGGCTTTTCCAAGTTGTAGTACTCATATCAAACGTTGCTCATCTCACTACTTGTGTGGTTGTAGAACATACTTTCCATGCATACCCAAATTATCATCATCATCATTTTGGTATAAACATTTTTATTATAAAACACCAACAGTTTTCTCCACAGAGCGAATGGATTTTATATACAGTTGGCAATTGAGGCTGAGTTGTAAATCAGGACAAAATTAAATGCAAAATCAGACTATTTATTATGGAACCAATGGGTTTACCTTTACCTGAACCTGCTTTCAACTCTGGTTTTATATAGGGTTTTTAAATATATATATATATTTAAAAACCCTATATAAAACCAGAGTTGAAAGCATAATATTTATTTTTTAAAAGTTAAAAAAAAATAAAAGCAGTTACACATAATAACATCCTTCCCCGTCTCTGGGTTTGGATTTGACAGATCAGTTGAGAAGATCATCCATATAGAAATGCCACTGGAGATTCTTCCAGCACTTTTCTGTTGACTATCAAAGTAAGTTTTACCATGTTTGATAGCTCAGCCACTTCTTCCAGCCATGATGCTATCTACAGAGACACCAACATAGATTCAGGTTTCAAAGGAAACTTATATAAAAATCCATAAACTCTGTAGAGACAATTGGTAGTTTGTTATAATTTAAAAATGCATACTGTTTATAAAAAAAAATGGTCTTAGCCAATATTAACCTCACTGAAGTTGTTGCAAAAGAAAACAAAGTTCGTGCTTGAGAGGGGAACACTTCAGGGTACAAATTTAACAGCATAGATTCAGGTTTCAAAGGAAACAATCTTATATGTCCTGTACATTTGCCCAAGCGCCCTCTAATTTTCCAAGTGTTAGAGCTCATATCAAAGGTTGCTCTAATTTCCACAGATTCTGATCTCAGGACTTGTGTGGTTGTAGAACGTTCCGTCCAGGCATACCCAGCTTATTGCAGCCCTGAAGGGTTTTTAAGGCAAGCAATGTTAAAAGTGGTTTGGTATTACATGCCTCTGAATTCCACATATTAATTACTCTTTGGGAGAAGAGGACTTCCCTTTAGCGGCCTTCTGCCTCTTAATTTCATGGAGTTCTCCTAAGGAGAGCCAGCTGGATGTAGTGGTTCAGAGTAGCTGCCTCTGATCTGGAGTGTCGTGTTCCCAGAATTCTTTTCAGGTTTGATTTGATTCTCCACTCCTCCTCCACATGCAGCCAACTGGGTGACCTTGGGCAAGTCACAGTTCTCTCTGGACTCTCTCAGCCTCACCTATCTCACAGCAATTGTGTCACGCTGCTGCCTGGATTTTGGTCTGGGGCTAGTTGCTCCGACGCTTCCCATGACTGCATGGGATTGCATTTGGCTGGCTTCCACTGTCCACCCTGGATTTTCGCTACTGCATGAGGTAGCCAATAAACAGGAAGGAGAAACTTACCAATATTCCGTTAAGTCATAAATCATTGTAACATGACAGGAACTCTCCAATCACCTTCCATGGTAATTCGAGTGCTGCCCCAAGTCCAAGGGGGTGCTAATTTATTACTCTGAAATTACGTTGTCATGAAATTGGATCTGACGCTTAGGGAGGGAGAAGGGTAGGAGCAATGCCCCGACTAGGGACAGCCTGGATTTTCTGCAGGGGTTTGGAGACCAAGATGCATGGAAAAAGGTAGGGAGAGCTTGGTCTGTTTAGCCTGGAGAGGAGACAACTGAGAGGGGATCTGATAACCATCATCAAGTATTTAAAAGGATGTCATATAGAGAAGTGGTCCCCAATCACCGGGCCACGGCCCAGCACTGGGCTGCAAAAGCCCTAGCACCGGGCCGCGGCTCCCTCTCCCCGCTCCCTACACTAAGAAACTTCCCAGGCCGCAAGCTTGCGGCCTGGCAAGCTTCTTACTGTGGTAGGGGGGGGGAGAGGGAAGCAGGGCTGTGCATGACCAATGCGCATGCACGGCCGAAACCGTGCATGCGCATTTTCAGCCGGGCTGCACAGGTGCCGCTGGTCCGTGCATGCGCATTGCACGTACGCGGCCGCGTATGCGCGGCATGTATGGCTGGGCAATTGCCCTCCATGCTGCTGCCGGTCCCCAGCCTGAAAAATGTTGGGGACCACTGATATAGAGGATGGAGCAGAGTTGTTCTCTCTTGCCCCAGAGGGACGGACCAGAAACATTAGGATGAAATTAATGCTGAAGAAATTCTGTCTAAACCTCCCGAAGAAGTTCCTGAAAGAGCAGTTTCTCTCCCATCCAAATATGAAACAGAGCTGACCCTACTTGGATTCCAAAATCTTCCAAAATGGTTTTAGAAAAGCTCCTGCCCCTCCAGATACCAGCACTATCAAAGCGAATTATCACACAAGACAAAATTCCTGGTGTCTGAAGCATTTTCAAATTTAGAAGAAGTAGTTTGTTCTTATATGCCACTTTTCTCTTCCCAGACTCTGTGGCTTCCAATCACTTTCACTTTCCTCTCCCCACAACAGACACCCTGTGAGGGAGGTGAAGCTGAGAGAGCTCCGAGATTACTGAAGAAGAAGAAGAGTTGGTTCTTATATGCCGCTTTTCTCTCCCCGAAGGAGTCTCAAAGCAGCTTCCATTCACCTTCCCTTTCCTCTCCCCACAACAGACACCCTGTGAGGGAGGGGAGGCTGAGAGAGCCCTGAGATTACTGAAGAAGAAGAAGAGGTAGTTCTTGTATGCCGCTTTTCTCTACCTGAAGGAGTCTCAAAGCCACGCAACAGACACCCTGTGAGGGAGGTGAGTCTGAGAGAGCCTTGATATTACTGAAGAAGAAAAAGAAGAGTTGGTTCTTATATGCCAATTTTCTCTACCTAAAGGAGTCTCAAAGTGGCTTCCAATTGCCTTCCCTTTCCTCTGCCCACAACAGACCCTATGTGAGGTGGGTGAGGCTGAGAGAGCCCTGATATTAGTGCTCGGTCAGAATAGCTTTATCAGTATTGTGGTGAGCCCAGGGTCACTCAGCTGGCTGCATGTGGGGGAGCGCGGAATCAAATCCGGCTCGCCGGATTAGAAGTCCATGCTCCTAACTGCTACACCAAGCTGGCCCTTTATAGATATTTATTTATCTTACGTATACATAAAGACTGATTCCAACTTCCCACATCCAGTGTTACATCTGCAAGTTGGCTGCTACATTCTTCATTTTAACATCCTTGCAGGGGAATCCACAAAACTGGATAATCCTTGCCATATAGCACTAGCAGGATGAGAGTAGTCAGCAAGACACTTGCACAAGATATACGCATTACCAAAGTGTTTGAAGTAGCAAGATTTCCAGCTCTATTGCCCGCCCTTGAGCTCGCCTCCCTCTCTCTTAACCCAGAATGGAGCTTTCATTTAAAAAAAATACTGCCTGGAGCAACGAATAAGCACACAATCCTCCAGGCAGAGCACAAAATAAACTTTTTTTCTCACCAGTTTGCCTATAAAGTATGCCACTTCTCCACCAAAAAAACAAAAACAAATTGCCCTCCCCAATTTTTATTTTAAAACTTCAAGGCTCCAGATTGCAAGAGCGCTTGCACTGAAAGGAGCCCTATGTATCCATATATAAATGCATATGCATTTAAATGAATAAGTCACTTTAAAAAACTGTGGGCATTGCAGTCCCTTTAAAAGAGTGAGAAAGGTGATTGTCTTGATTGACAGGTGGAACAGAGTAGCGTGTCTAGCTTGTTCCCCTCTTCTGCCGTTTCAAGCAGGCATGCAAAATGCCAGGAAACATTACACAGCAACAGAGGAGCCAGCAGGTGAGGAATTCCGGGAGGCATGGTTATTTTTAGCATTAGGCCATTGCACTGGTGTAATGCTTTTGTTTTCCTGTGCAGAATGGCCCCAGGTTTTCATGAAAGGCTGGATGAAAAAGCCTGAGATAAGAACTTACGAGCACTCCATGAAATTATAGGAGTAGCAGTACTATTTCAACCAAAGAGTAAATATCAAGTGGAATTCCCTGCTGCTGGAAGTGGTGGTTGCTATAGGCATAAATAGCTTCCAGAGGTTATTGGATAAACTTATGGTGCAGAGGTCCATGTGTGGCTAATAGTCACAAGGTACAGACGGAACATTCTGTCTGTAGGACTGATGTTCTGTCCTTTGGGTGCTTGGGGGGAGAGATATTGGGAAGGCTTCTGGAGTTCGAGTCCTGCTGTGAACCTCATGATGGCCCCTGGGTTTTGGCCTCTGTGTGACACAGAGTGATGGACTGGATGGTCTACGAACCAGATTCTCTCATGTTTTTAGGTATATTTGTACACAAAATAGAATTTAAACTGTTGCACCCTTTGCTAGCATAATGTAATCATACAACATATTTTTTACTAACAATAGTTACATTTTTAAAAAAAATCTTGTTGTATATGTCCGTATGAATTATCTAATGCTATATTAAATGTAAAAAAAAAAGTCATGCTGTACATCCTGTATTTCATCTTACTCACCCTGCCAAAAGGAGGAAAGCCAGATATTTGTTTTTTTATGGTTCCCCCAAACGTCCCAGGTTTTTTCCCATTTTTAAAGTTGAGAAAGCCCTTCGCCTTTGTAAGAATATGAAATGCTTTTTAAGACAATTTTTTCTCTCACTCAAAATCATATTATTCCAACTAGTAGTCTTTTAGTGGTGTCTGTGTTATATCAACCCCTCCTATGTCTGGCTTCTGTTTCTACAACGTTTTCCCTTTTAGTCTCTTTTTGACAATCTTTACTTTATTCTGCAGAGCCTCTTGTGGCGCAGAGTGGTAAGGCAGCCGCCTGAAAGCTTTGCCCATGAGGTTGGGAGTTCGATCCCAGCAGCCGGCTCAAAGTTGACTCAGCCTTCCATCCTTCCGAGGTCGGTAAAATGAGTACCCAGCTTGCTGGGGGTTAAACGGTAATGACTGGGGAAGGCACTGGCAAACCACCCCGTATTGAGTCTGCCATGAAAACGCTGGAGGGCGTCACCCCAAGGGTCAGACATGACTCGGTGCTTGCACAGGGGATACCTTTACTTTATTCTGCAAACTGAGTTTACAGTTGTTATCCTGTTGCCTTGACTAGACACACTAGAAAAAGGGCAATGCCAAAGAATGTTCAAACTACCGCACCATTGCACTCATTTCTCATGCTAGCAAAGTTATGCTCAAATCCTACAAAATCCAAAACTAATTGGTCATCCCTGATGTAGATAAATAAAGTTTCTATCTACCTTTTCATTATAATGTGGTATTTCTTTAAAGTTGGACAAGGATACTAACAAAATTAGTCTTCAGCAAGCAAGTTATGTATGAAAGTCATATATCTTTATATTCAAATTCTCTTTTATATTTAAGATTTAGCACCTCATAGCAATGGGTCTACTCATATCAATGCTCCAACAAGGTAATCATCCTCTAGGAAATCTTAGGAGTAGCTCAGAAGACTCTAGGCATCCATTGTATTTATAAAAGAATAGAATAACTCCTAAGAGACATTATTAAATTGGCACCATCAGTCCTGATACATCTCCTTTTCCTATGACTCATTAGGAACCTGGCTTAATTAGTTACACCAGGAACACAGACCAGTTCACTATGACTGGAAGCAATATCCATATCATATTAAAAACTGTATAACTCAAGGGATGTATTCTTTTGTTGGAACTAATTGAGGGGGCGAGCGAGGATAGTTGGGGAAGGGCATCCTGTGGGCGGAGGGAAAGCGATTTTCCCCGAGCCCAGGGAAGTAGGGTGAGCCTCCTCCGTGGCAGCCATCCGGCCAGGATGCCTGCTTGGGGAGGACTGGAGTGTGTGGCGCGACATCCGGGAGATGGGCCAAGTGTCCAACAGGGAGGCGTGCAAACCGCGCCTCCCAATTGGACACTTGGCCCTGGAGTGCCACTCGGAGGAGCAAATCAGGAGCCGCATCGGCAGGCTCTGCAGTAGTTCCAGCCCCTGAACCTACCTGCTGCACCTTTGAAGTGGGCACTGTAGCAGTCACGTCAATAAAGAGACACTTGTGGGAGCTATTAATTAATTAATTAATTAATTAATTAATTCCCCACCACTCCCATACAAAGGCTCATGGCGAGTCACAAAGTCCTCATTGAAAAACCCATTATTAGCCCAATTAAAATTCGATACCAATGCAATACAGAAAAACTACAACAAACAGGTGATAAATTATCCCCGGGGTCCAAAAGACTGATACTCCCCCTATCGGGGAGGGAGAGGGGCCCTAGCTGGCAACAACCCACGTGCTCACGCCAGCCCGGGGAGGGGACCTGATCTTCCTCACTGCCCTGGCCTCAACTAAAGACCTGGTGGAAGAGCTCCATATTGCAGGACCTGCAGAATGTAAAAAGCTTCCACAAGACCTGCAGCTTGCCCGGGAGCTCATTCCACAATGACGAGGCCAAGACCAAAAAGGCCTGTAAAACGGAGCTTTTCCACCAGGTTTATGGTTGAGGATGGGGTCTGCGAAGTAGAGCATTGCCCCCCCCCCGAAGGGTCTGAAGTATACATCACCTCCCCCTATTCTCTATTGCCTTGGTAGGTGGGAGCAGATTGTGATTGGCTGCCGCCATGTTATGTTATGATTTTTAATGTCTTTTAATGGGGTTTTAATTGGGGTTTTTAAGACAACTGTCACTTGCCACGAGGCTACCCAGGGAGTGTCGGGAAATAAATCAAATGATGATGATGATGATGATGATGATGATGATGATGATGATGATGATGATAATAATAATAATAATAATAATAATAATAATAATAATAATAATAATAATAATAATAATAATAATAATATGGCTGGCATTTTACCACCTCCGCCAAGCCAAACTACTAGCACCCTACTTGGCCCCAGAACATTTAGCCACAGTGATCCACACGACGGTCACCTCTAGGCTGGACTTCTGTAACTCGCTCTACATTGGCCTGCCCTGATCCTTGATCCGGAAACTGCAACTGGTCCAGAATGCATCCGCTAGGGTCCTCAAAGCGGGGGTCCCACATCCAGCCCATCCTTCAGCAGCTTTGGTGGCTCCCGGTTGAATTCTGGATCAGGCTTATGGTTTTGTTTATCACTTTTAAGGCCATATGTAGTCTGTGCCCAGTATACCTGAGGGATTGCTTCTCCACCTACACCCCTCAAAGAGTCTTGCCCAGGTTAAGCTTCTTTTTTTAAATAGTTTTTTCCATTTCAGTTTCTTTTTGACAATCTTTGTTTTATTCTGCAAACGGAATTTACAGTTGTTTTCCTGTTGCCTAGGGCCATTATGCATACAGAAGCAGAGATCGGCTCTCTTCAACAGAAACCTCCCAAATCAGAGGAGTTCAACATGTGCATTTCCCCATCCTGTTCACAGCATGTGTGAAGCACCTTTCTGTAAATAAACGTCGCTCATTTGGTTGTTCAGTAGCAGAAGGATGAATTATGCCTCAGTTGCAAGTAGTTTTACTGATTTCGATAAGAGGGGTACATTATGCAATACTTTGTTGTTGTTTTTTGTTGTTATTGTTATTGTTGCTGTTGCTGCTGTTGTTACTGGTCTTTCCCAACCTCAGTGAGATCAATTCTTGCAGTGGTAGACTCTTGGTAACTTTTAAAATGAAGGTCCATATATGCTACGACCTCATTGCTGTCATGTGGCATGCCTGGCACATGTCAATGTGATTGTTTTCTCCCAGGTTTCAGTTGTACTCCTAGGTGGTGTCCCTCCTGATTGGACTGGCCTTCTGAAGTGCAGAGGGCTCCTCTGTTATGTTAATGTCTATTCTGTTCCTGGATAGAATGTAAACACAACCTCACCAAGGCTTTCACCCCTGTGTTGTTATGTCAATTGTATGGCGGAGTGTCCCGGCCAGCTGAAATGACTTCCTAGTACCTCAAATCTGGAAAAAAAATATTTCAGGAGTACTCCCATGGTCAACAGAATGAAAAAGGCTCCCATAACCCCAATCCTCTCAGCATGACTCTAAAATAGCGATCCCCAACCTGTGGTCCATGGACCACATGTGGTCTGTCAACTAATTGGAGGTGGGCCGCGAAGGATGCCTTCTCCCCCCCCCGGCCCTCTACTTCATCCCCCCAGCCCTTTACAACACACTTTGGGTGTCCTTGTCTCCCATCACTCCCAGATGGGACTATCTCGTTGCAGAGAAACAAGCTCAGGGTTCCCATTGATTTGTCATTGTCATGAGTTAAAATTTCCCTGAAAATAAAATGTTCCTTATGTTCCTTGTTGTGGCATGTCTGTATCTTATTTTGAAGGGATGTTTAAACATTACCATAGCGATCAGAGAGCGTTAGGGCAGTGGTTGAGAGTAGAGGAGTAAACTACCCCCCACCGGGCCTCAGTAAAAAGCCCTGATGGTCCCCGGTGAGTGGTCCCCGGCGTTGAGTGGTCCCCGGTGATAAAAAGGTTGGGGACCACTGCTCTAAAACATTCCCAGTATCTCCCATATTTACAGATACCTAAATTGACACCAATTATTGGAGCAACCCTAACTGAAACATCAACCCTACCCTACCCCTTTGTCTGATCCAGAAACATGTTTAAATGTTCTTCACAAAGCAAAACTAGAAAACCAACATGATGATGCAGAGCAAGATTTATTGGTAATGGGGTTGGGGAGGTATTTGTGGAAACGATTCTGTAATAAGCAATTCTAACAAGTCAAAGTCCAAAGGAACATTAAGGTGTGAGCATCTTCCACGGATAACCTCTTTGAAATGAGAGAGAGAGAGACTGCTGGTATATATTACATGTCAGTCAAACGCCCTTTAAGAAAGCTTATTTTAACAAGGATTAACAGCTTGATAAAGTGCAGATTTCATGAACAGAGTTCATTCTTCTAGTCTTCTTTGCTCTTTACTCTGCGAAAAAAGTGTGTCAAAGACATACTCTTTAGAGAAATCAATTTCTTTAAAAAAATCTTACAGTGGAAACAGCAGAAGGAGCAAGCAACAAATAAATACGAATGAAATTCTGTCTAAACACCTGGAAGAAGTTCCTGACAGTTAGGAGCGGTTCCTCAGTGGAATAGGCTTCCTCGGGAGGTGGTGGGTTCTCTATCTTTGAAGATTTTTAAACAGAGGCTGGAGAGCCATCTGATGGAGAGGCTGACTCTGTGAAGGTTCAAGGGGGTGGCAACTTATGGGGTGTTGCTCCACAATCGAACAGGTCGCCCGGTCACAGAGAGCTTTGGTCTAGTAATGTTCACGACAAGAGGTGGTGGCAGGAACGTGAATTCTAAGGATGTACGCCAGTATTTAAAGGAAGGCTCGACCTCTTGGAGCATGCCAATATTAGCTGAGGGTACCCCGATGCCAGAGTGGACACTGCTGTTGCCGAGGCCTGCCGAACGGAAACCAACGAAAGGAGAGGAGGCACCGGAGGGGATGTTAGAGGATGGTCCAGAGTACGCCATGTCTGAGCTGTGAAGGTGGGTCTGCAACAAAACAGGGAGAAGAAAAATAATATTACGTGGAGGGAACACTCTCAGGACTGCACACAGCCTCAACAGGTCAAAGAATCATAGAATCATATAGTTGAAGGGGATCTCCAGGTCCTGTAGTCAAACACCTGGTAGAAGGTCACAGAATGCAGTGGCCTGACACATTCGAGGTCAGTGGCCAGACTGTGGCTATCCGGATGTCCATGGAATTCCGTTAACTCTGAGCCCTTGTTGTGAGGGGCTCCTCCTAATAGCGATCTATGGACATTTTCCTCAGGAGCCAGCTTGGTGTCGTGGTTAAGAGTAATGTATTGTAGTCCAGTGAGTTGGGTTTGATTCCCTGCTCCTCCACATTCAGCTGAGTGATGTCGGGCTTGTCACAGCCCTGATCCTGTTTTGACCAAGCAGTCCTGTCAACTCCACCTCCCTGTTGTGGGAGAGAGGAAGGGGAGTCAAGTATAAGCCTCTTTGAGACATCTTGGAACGGTAAAAAGCAGGGTATGAAGATCAACACTTCTTCCTCTACACTGCAGTCACCTTGTTTACTATTAGTTAGTAATCTAATAGTTCAAATGGTCTTTTATATGGCATCACACTTGCATTTAATTCACAAGACATGCAATATATCTAGCCCTCACGTCTTTCTCTCATCCGTAATTTACTTCCAGCATTCAAAGTTTGGAAACCCATCCAGTATGAATTTTCACTGATCTTTCCAAATTTCCCATGGATATATTCCTTCTTGCGTTGCGTTGAGCAGGGGGTTGGACTAGATGGCCTGTATGCCCCCTTCCAACTCTATGATTCTATGATTCTATGATTCTTTGTCTACCAAAATAACCCGTTTTCTTTTCTCCTCCAGATTCATCACTGAAATTGTCTGAGCACCTGCTAAGTTGTGATTTAAAGGAGTTAATGGAATTGCCACAGCTTTACAGTGGCAACCTGTGATCTAGAGCTTTGATTCCCCACTGCTCCTCCACATCAACCTGCTGGGTGACCTTGGGCCAATCCCAGTCTTCTCAAAGCTTGCTCATCCCCATCCACCACACAGATTGTCTGCTGCAGGAAGAGGAGTAGGCAATTCTAAGCCACTCTTTTGTGAATTAAAAAGCGGAGTGCAGTTTTTTCTTCCTCAGATAACAATACGCTAAACAGTCATTCCCTGAGACCAAATGCAAATTGCGCACTCTAATTTCCTCCACTTTCTGAACTCATTCCTTTCTCTTAGAAAGACTCTCAACCTCACAGCATAAACCACAAGGGAAATTTATGCAGATTGAAACCCAGGAATAATGACCAACCTCTCCCAATTCAGATTTACCTGATTCTTGATGGCAGCCAAGATCGGTCTGGTGAAGCTGTAAACATGCGGCCACAGTGCTCTTTTATGCTTGTTGTAAAACCATCCGTGGTGAAGCTTCCGCGTTTTCTGCCTGAAATTTTAATTAGTCACAATTGTTTTGCCAGCATCATGTTCCCAATTACTTTAATAGTTCTGAAGAGTGAGGCAACAAAAGAACAACAACAACAACAACACAACGTAAATAAAGCTTCTGTCAGCTAAATAAAGCTTCTGTCATGGCATCCGGCCCTCTCAGTTCCTGGCAAATAGATGGGGAAGAAATGGAGGTAGTGTCAGATTTTATTTTCCTGGGCTCCAAGATCACTGCAGATGGGGACTGCAGCAAAGAAATTAAAAGACGCTTGCTCCTGGGGAGGAAAGCTATGGCAAATCTAGACAGCATCCTAAAAAGCAGAGACATCACACTGCCAACAAAAGTGCATTTAGTCAAGGCTATGGTATTCCCAGTTGCAATGTATGGCTGGGGAAGTTGGACCATAAGGAAGGCCGAGCGTCAAAGAATTGAGGCTTTTGAACTCTGGTGCTGGAGAAGACTCTTGCGAGTCCCTTGGACTGCAAGGCGAACAAACCGGTCAGTCCTAGAGGAGTTCAGCCCTGACTGCTCCTTAGAAGGCCAGATCCTGAAGATGAAACTCAAATACTTTGGCCACCTCATGAGAAGGAAGGACTCCCTGGGGGAGAGCCTAATGCTGGGAGCGATCGAGGGCAAAAGAAGAAGGGGACGACAGAGAATGGGGTGGCTGGATGGAGTCACTGAAGCAGTCGGTGCAAATTTAAATGGACTCTGGGGAATGGGAGAGGACAGGAAGTCCTGGAGGATCATTGTCCATGGGGTCAAGATGGGTCGGACATGACTTCGCACCTAACAACAACAACAATAAACATCCAGTGTTACATCTGCAAACCGGCTGCAACATCCTCCAGTTTAAAGCGCTTGCAGGGGAATCCACAAAAACTGTTTTATCCCTGCCATATAGCGCTAGCAGGATGAGAGTAGCCCACAAGACACTTGCAAAAGTTATGTGCATTACCAAAGTGGATGAAGTAGCAAGATTTCCAGCTCTAATGCCCACCCTTGAAGAAGAAGAAGAAGAGTTGGTTCTTATATGCCGCTATTCTCTACCCGAAGGAGGCTCAAAGCGTCTTTCATTCGCCTTCCCATTCCTCTCCCCACAACAGACACCCTGTGGGGTGGGTGAGGCTGAGAGAGCCCTGATATCACTGCTCAGTCAGAACAGTTTTATCAGTGCTGTGACAAGCCCAAGGTCCCCCAGCTGGCTGCATGTGGGGGAGTGCAGAATCGAACCTGGCATGCCAGATTAGAAGTCCGCACTCCTAACCACTACACCAAACTGGCTCTCTGAGACCGCCTCCCACTCTCTTAATCCAGAACGGGGTTTTCATTTGTGAAAAAAAAAATAAATTTCTGGAGCAAAGACTAGACCACAATCGCCCAGGCAGAGCACAAGGTTGCCTAGAAGGTTCCCACCAGTTTGTCTAGAAAGCATGCCTCTTCCGCACCAGAAAACAAACAAACAAACAAACAAATTGCCCTCCCCAATTTTTTTTTTTTAAGCTTCAAAGCTCTGGATTGCAAGAGGGTTTCCTGTGAAATGTGCCCTATGTATCCATGTATAAATGCATATGCATTTAAATGAGTAAGTCCCTTAAAAATAGAGTGAGAAAGGTGATTGGCCACCTGTCTTGATTGACAGTCAGAATAGAGGAGCGTGTCTAGCCCATTCCCCTCTTCTGCCATTTCAGACAGGCATGAACAATGCCAGGAAGGGCTTGACAGCAGCAGAGACGCCAGCAGGTGAGGAATTTCCGGAGGCATGGTTATTTTTAGCATTATGTCATTGTGCTGCCTTAAGGCTTTTTTAAATAGTTCTGTGCAGAATGGCCCCGGGTTTTCATGAAAGGCTGGATGAAAAAGCCTGAGATAAGAACTCATGACCACTCCAAGAAATTATCGAGCAGCAGTACTATTTCAACCAAAGAGTAAATATCAAGTGGAAGTCCCTGCTGCTGGAAGTGGTGGTGGCTACAGGCATAAATAGCTTCCAGAGGGTATTGGGTAAACTTATGGTGCAGAGGTCCATGTGTGGCTATTACTCACAAGGTACAGATGGAACATTCTGTCTGTAGCACTCATGTTCTGTCCTTTGGGTGCTTGGGGGGAGAGATATTGGGAAGGCTTCTGGAGTTCTAGGCCTGCTGTGAACCTTATGATCGCCCCTGGGTTTTGGTCACTGTGAGACACGGAGTGATGGACTGGGTGGGCTACTAGCCAGATTCTCTCATGTTTATATTTGTACACAAAATAGAATTTAAACTGTTGCACCCTGTGCTACTATAATGTAATCATATGACATAGTTGTTTTACTAACAATAAATACATTTTAAAAACATCTTGAAAGTGTTGCATATGTCCGTATGAATTATCTAATGTTGCTGATTGTATTAAATGTAAAAAAAAAAAGTCATGTGTAAAATCTTGTATTTCATCTTAGTTACCTCCCAAAAGGGGGAAATTCAGATATATTTTTTATGGTTCCCCTAAACGTCCCAGGTTTTTCCATTTTTAAAGTTGAGAAAGCCCTTTGTAAGAATATATTTTAGGACAAGTGAGGTGTTTTTTAAGACTATTTTCCTCTCACTCAAAACCATAATATTTCTACTAGTAGTCTTTTAGTAGTGTCTGTGTTATATCAACCCCTCCTATTTGATAAGATTACATATGCCTGGCTTCTGTTTTTACAATGTTCCCCTTTTAGTTTCTTTTTGACAATCTTTGCTTTATTCTGCAAACTGAATTTACAGTTTAGTGTAGTGGTTAGGAGTGCGGACTTCTAATCTAGTATGCCACATTCGATTCTGCACTCCCCACATGCAGCCAGCTTGGTGACCTTGGGCTCGCCACGGCACTGATAAAACTGTTCTGACCGAGCAGGAATATCAGGGCTCTCTCAGCCTCACACACCCCATAGGGTGTCTGTTGTGGGGAGAGGAAAGGGAAGGTGACTGTAAGCTGCTTTGAGCCTCCTTCGGGTAGGGAAAAGCGGCATATAAGAACCAACTCTTCTTCTTCTTTTTCTTGATATCCTGTTGCCTAGGGACATTATGCATACAGAAGCAGAGTTCTGCTGTCTTCAACAGAAACCTCACGAGTCAGATGAGTTCTGTGCATGCATTTCCACATCCCATTCACAGCATGTGAAGCACCTTTCTGTAAATAAAAACCCCTCATTCAGTTGTTCAGCAGCAAAAGGACGAATTATGCCTAAGTTGCAGGTAGTTATACTGATTTGGATAAAGGTGGAAGGAGTCAAAGCCATCCTTTTTTGTTGATGTTACTGGCCTTTCCCAACCTCAGTGAGATCAACTTTTGCAGTGGTGGACTCTTGGTAACTTTTAAAATAAAGTTCAGTTTATGCTATGACCTTATTGCTGTCATGCGCCATGCCTGGTTCATGTCAAGGTGATTGTTTTTTCCCAGGCATGAGTTGGTGCATCCCATCTTGGTGCATCTTGGCTATTTGTTGGCCATCTGAAATGCAGAGGGTTCCTCTGTTATGGCAACACCTAATCCCTCTTTCCCTGGATAGAATGTAAGCCCAACCTCACCAGGTAATCAACACCTATGTGTTGCTCAGAAATACTGTTGCTTGTTTTCACACTGATTCTGATCAAACCAGTTTGGTGTAGTGGTTAGGAGTACGGACTTCTAATCTGACATGCCAGGTTCGATTCTGTGCTCCCCCACATGCAACCAGCTGGGTGACCTTGGGCTCGCCACGGCACTGATAAAACTGTTCTGACCAACTCTTCTTCATCAGTAATCTCAGGGCTCTCTCAGCCTCACCCACCTCATAGGGTGTCTGTTGTGGGGAGAGGAAAGGGAAGGAGATTGTAAGCCACTTTGAGCCTCCTTCGGCTAGGGGAAAGAGGCATATAAGAACCAACTCTTCTTCTTCTTCTTCTTCAAACAAACTGAATGTGAGAAAGAACATTCATCCCCCAAATATGGTCATGGGGAATTATGGAGTACAAAGATTTAACTACTCGGGTCTCCCTGGCCAATATGATCTTTGATGATGATTGCCTGCCTTTGATCTCCTTTTGAACGCTTCCCACATTTCTCCAGTAAAGAGAGTCTTCAGTTGTATCCCAGTGCCGGGGACCTCTGATTGTTGGTTCTGAGGGATTTGCCAGACTAAATTTTTAGGGTCATGACAGTCATTATGTCAATAGCAGGGAAATAGAAATGAATGTACAGGTTAGCCTTTCTCAAGTTTTTGCCATTTGTAAACCCATGAAAAATCCTTCAGGCTTTGAGAAATCCCAGAAGTGGTGGGAGTGTGCAGAATATGACAAGCAAGGCTGTATACATGACCACCTGGGTTCCCTCCCCCTCCCATCCCCCAGGCTCATCATTGCCCATTTGGGGAGGAGGTAATGGGTCAACATGGCCACACATTGTCACATCACCCAGTACATGTTTAACCAACTTTAAAAACGTATTTATAAGAGAAATTTACTCCCACCCTTTCAGAAGACTCTTCCAAGGCCATCAAGAAACCCCAGGGTTTCACAGAATCACAAAATCACAGAGTTGGAAGGGGTCATACAGGCCATCTAGTCCAACCCCCTGCTCAACGCAGGATCAGACCAAAGCATCCTAAAGCATCCAAGAGAAGTGTGCATCCAACCTTGGCTTGAAGACTGCCAGTGAGGGGGAGCTCACCACCTCCTTAGGCAGCCTATTCCACTGCTGGACTACTCTGATTGTGAAAACCTGAAACCCTGGTTGAAAATGCCTGGTACAGAGTGATCTTTTGTCTTTAGGGCCTTTGCTAGACTAACATTTGGGCTCTGCCTCGCTTAGGTAGTTCCTTAATGAAAATTCTTGTTTCCAGCACTTGTTCCTTGCCTTTAATTTAGCTTCCAGGTGGGACCTAAGGATCAGTGGAATTATAGGGTTCCTATAGGGTTATAGGGTTCCTATAGAATTATAGGGTTCAGTTCCAATCTAAAGAGATCAGCTCCCCTGGAGAACATGGCTGCTATAGGATTATACTCCACTGAGGTCCCTCCCCAACCCAAATTCTGTCCACTCCACTGTTACCCGAATTGCATTTACACATGTCCTGGCTAGAAACGAAGCAATTTTTTCTGTGCTTGTTCCCGCTCCTGGCTGTCAATCAAACGAACAGCCAATGGGCGGTTGTTACCATGCGTTTACCATTTGAAAGCCTTCTGCTACTTTGAACTTGTGCGGAATGGCCCTAAGTATAAGGTTTATTGAAAGAAAAGTAATAAAAAGCACAAACATTGCGAACACACCTAACAAGCAGTTGTATAGAGAAAGGGAAGAAGGGTGGAAGGGAAGGCTTGGTATAATTACCTGTCCGAATAATGGACAGTCAGAGGAAAGCAACACAAACCAGGATGGGAGGTTCCAATGGGTCCCGAGTTGGAAAGCACTCAGGGTTGCTGTCTGAAGCCACAGTTTATATGGGGTTTTGGGGAGGGGGCTATGTGACAAGACTCAGGTGAGCACATGCTAGGAATTTACCTTGGGTCAGGAAGTTGGACAATGCCCTGGCTGGCCCGGAGATGGCCTGAAACAAAGGTGTTACTGTGTCTAGGGAAGAGAGCCATCATGTATCAATGGGTCTAGCAGCTAGGATCTGGGGAAGAGATTTCCCCTTGCAAAGGGTCCCAGTGTGAATATGTTGCAAGACAAAGAGGTTTGCTTGGAGCCCCTGGGCAAACAGGATGGAGCCAGTCCACCTGATCAGCAATACAATGGAGGGGGCTAGATGGAGAGCCAACTTTGAGTCAGGAGGCACCTGGATTGGGCAGAGGCTGTATTCTGAACCTAAGGCAGAGTGCAGGATTTCTAAGATGTTGTCCGGCCTGGCCTGGCAGACTTTAGCAGTGTCATGGCTTTGGCTTAAGCCTACCCTATTGAGGGATCCCATTGGTTGTGGAAGACAGTGCCAGTCTGTGAGGCAGGGGGTCCTGTCATATTTAACACCACCCCTAAGCTGGCTCAACCCCTAAAGTCTCCAGGTACTTCCCAACCCAGACTGGGCAATCACACTTTAACTGGTGGCAACTGGGATTGAACCCATGATCATCTGCATGACAATAGTGTGCCCTAGCCCTAACCCGGAGTCTCCCAACCCCAAATGCAATTGAACTGTGGAATGGAGGTTTCAAAATGGTAGCAGAGGAGAACCTCCCCCCCACCGCCCAGTGCCTGCCATTTCCAGCTTCAAATGAAGAGGAATTTAAAAAATTGCCAGGTGACATGACTTCTTAGTACCTCAAATCCTGAAAAAATATTACAGAAGTACAGCCACGGTCTAAAGGTTGAAAAAAGCTCCCATAACTCCAAGCCTCTCAGCATGACTCTAAAACTTTCCCAATATCTCCCATTTGGGCAGAGACCTAAATGGACACCAATTACTGGAGCAACCCCTAACCCTTTGTCTAATCTAATCTTATCTTCACTTAAAGCAAAACTAGAAAACCAACATTATTATGCAGAGCAAGATTTAATGGTAATAGAGTTGGGGAGATGTTTCTGGAAATGATTCTGTGGCAAGCAATTCTAACAGGTCAAAGTCCAAACTCCCCAGAACAATCACTTTGAGAAGACAGAGAGAATGCTGGTATATATTACATTACAGTCAAACGTCCTTTAAGAAAACTTCTTTTACCCGGAATTAACAGCTTGATTAAAGTGCAGATCTCATGAACAGAGTTCATTCTTCTAGTCTTCTTTGTTCTTTGCGAAAAAAGTGTGTCAAAGACCCTTTAAAGAAACCAGCTTAAAAAAAATATCACAGTGGAAGCAGCAGAAGGAGCACGTGGCAAAGTGAGGAAATTTGAGATTGAAAAAGAAGGAAGAGATCTAATTTTCAGGGGTGCAGAGAGTTCTTCAGGTTCTCCTCAGTACCCCTCACCCAAGCCTGTCTTCTCCTCTGTGGATTTTGCAGGGGTCATCTATAAGAATTTAACGACAGGGCAAGTAGAAACTGCCTCGGCATGGAAGGAGAAGGCTGCTCCAGGGGCCATACCCATAAGACTGCCAAGAGCCCCACCCCCAAGAGCCCCACCCTCATGAGCCCCACCCACAATCGTACCATATCAACCATAGCTAACGGCTTATGGGGTGTTGTTCCGCACTCCAAAAGGTTTTTACGGTGCAAAGAGGTAGGGTCCGTAGATAAACAAACGGACAGATGGTGGTTGGATCACCAGTTTGGTAGCTGGGATCTGCCTCATGAAGGAAGTCTCGACCCCTTCGAGAATACCAAGACTAGCTGAGGGGACTCCGATGCCAGAGTGGTCACCACCATGTCCACGGTCTACCGATCGGAAATGAACAAAAGGTGAGGAGGTACAGGAGGGGATGGCATAGGATGGTCCACAGTAAGCCATGTCTGAGCTGTGAAGGTGGGTCTGCAATGACACCAGGGAAAGAAAAGTAATATTACATGGAGGGAACACTCTCTGGACAGCACCCAGCTGCAACAGGTTCATAGAATCATATAGTTGAAGGGGATCTCCAGATCATGTAGAAGTTCATAGAATGCAGTGGCCAAACAAATTCAGGGTCAGTGGCAAGACTGTGGCTCTCCAGATGTCCATGGACTACAGCAGGGGTAGTCAACCTGTGGTCCTCCAGATGTTCATGGACTACAATTCCAGTGAGAATTGCTCATGGGAATTGTAGTCCATGAACATCTGGATGACCACAGGTTGACTACCCCTGGACTACAGCTACTACGGGACCCTGCTGTCAGGAGTTGATCCTAATTGTTGTCCATGGATATTTTCCTCAGAAGCCAGCTTGGTGTAGTGGTGTAGTGGTTATGAGCGATGTCTTCTAAGCTGGGCTTAATTCCCTGCTTCTTCACATTCAGCCAGCTAGGTGACCTTGGGCTTGTCACAGCCCTGATGCTGTTCTCTTAGCAGTCCTTTCAGGTCTACCGCCCTCACAGGGTATCTATTGTAGGGAGAAGAAGGGGAGTGGTTTACAAGCTGTTTGAGA
Organism: Paroedura picta; assembly: GCF_049243985.1. Lineage (NCBI taxonomy): Eukaryota > Metazoa > Chordata > Lepidosauria > Squamata > Gekkonidae > Paroedura > Paroedura picta. The sequence goes on from NC_135369.1 coordinate 7,945,073, forward strand.
CACCTTCGAGTGGTGAAGAGCAGGGTTTAAAGACCGACTCTTTTTCTTCTTCCTCTACACTGCATCCACCTGGCTTTACTATTAGTTAGTTATTTAATATCTCAAATTTAACTTGCATTTAAATCACCAAAAATGCTCTATATCTAAAACTCATGTCTTTCTCTCAACCGGAATTTATTTCTAGAAGACAAATTTTGGAAACCCATCCAATGGCAATTTTACCAAATTTCTCATGGCTATATTCCTTCCAGGTCTACTAAAATAACTCTTTTTTCTTTCCACTTCCAGGGTCATCACTGAAATTGTGTGAGTATCTGTTAGGTTGTGATTTAAAGGATTTAATGGAATTGCCTCACCTACACAATCACAGCCTGTGATCTGGAGCTTTGATTCCCCGCTCCTCCTCCACATTCCACCTGCTGGGTGACCTTCATCCAGTCCCAGTCCTCTCAGAGCTTTCTCAGCCTCATCCACCTCACAGAATATCTGTTGTAGGAAGAGGAGCAGGCAATTGTAAGCCACTTTGTCACTCCGTTAAGTATTAAAAAGCGGTGTGCTATTTTTTTCTTCTCCAGATAACCATTGCCTGAAACCAATCCCAAATTGCACACTCTAATTTCCCCCACTTTCTGAACTTATTCCTTTCTCTTGCAAAGACTCTAAACCTCACACCATAACCCACAAGGAGAAAGTCTGCAGATAGAAACCCAGGAATAATGACCAACCTCTCCCAATTCTGATTTACCAGATTCTTGATGGCAGCCAAGATCGGTCTGATGATGCCGTCCACAGGGCCCTTTTATGCTTGTTGCAGAACCATCCGTGGTGAAGCTTCCGTGTTTTCTGCCTGATGTTTTAATTAGTCACAATTGTTTTGACAGCACCACATTCCAAGTTACTTTAATAATTCTGAAGACTGAGGTAAGAAAAGGAGAACAACAACAACGCAATATAAATAAAGCTTCTGTCAGCTACAGGTGATGCCCTTTGGACCTTCAGAGAATCCAGTTTCTCTCCCTGCTTAATTTCGGTCTGGGAATTCTCCTCACCTTGATGTGGGAACTCCACTCACATTGATGGAAGTTTTGCCCAGAACCCACATGTAGGCTCTCTGCCTCTTTCTTTTGGGACCAGATACGATTTTACTAATACTTTAAGATAACCCCAAAATGGCACCAAAGATCGGTCTGGTGAAGCGTTTTCTGCCTGAAATTTTAATTAGCCACTATTGTTTTGCCAGCATCACGTTCCCAATTACTTTAATAGTTCTAAGAGTGAGGCAACAAAAGAAGAACAACAACAACGTAACGTAAATAAAGCTTCTGTCAGCTACAGGAAATGTTGTAGACAGTCCAGTTCATCTCCCTGCTTAATATTGTTCTGGAAACTCTATTCAACTAAACGTGGTAACTAAACTCACAAGGAAAACAAATATGGAAGTTTTGCATAGAACCCACATGTTGACTCGCTGCATCTATCTTGTTGGACCGGATCCCCTCTCAGTGGTCTCCTCTCCAGGCTAAACTGACCAAGCTCCCCCAACCATTTCTCATATGTCCTGGTCTCCAAACCTCTCACCATCTTTGTTGCACTCCTTTGGACAGGCTCCAATTTCTCTTCATCTCTCTTCAACTGTGGTGCCCAAAACTGAACACGGTACTCCAAGTAAGGCCAAGCCAGAGCAGAGTAAAGCAAATTAATTTGTTTTCCATGGTCCACCTCCCTGAACAACAATGTAATGTAAATTAAGCTTCTGTCCCTTTGGAGGTTCAGACAGTCCAGTTTCTCTCCCTGCTTAATTTTGTTCTGGGAAGTCTACTCACCTTGATGCAGGAACTGCGCTCACAAGGAAAACAATGATGGAAGTTTTGTCCAGAAACCACATGCAGACTCTCTGCATCGTTCTTGTGGGATGAGATACGATTTTACTAAAACGTTAAGATTATCCCAAAATGGTACCAAAGATAGTAGATCTCCCAATTTGCACTGTGCTGACTTCTACAAGTACAGTGTTAGTAAAACTCAGAAGCCTCCCATGGCTATCTGTGTGTGTGTGTGTGTGGGGGGGGGGGATTGGGAGCCGGCTTCCACGTCCTCTGGCATGGGAGAAATACACTTCTACCACTTCTTCTTTGCAAGGGTCTCAGAAAGCGACTCTTCAGGGCTTCGTGGGATGCTTGCCAGGATTCTAAAACACTGGAATGCTTCCGGACGTTCATGCCAGTCAGCAGCCCTTACCGAGAGATGCAATTCTTCTCCCCTCTTCCGCTGCTCTCTTTGCGAATACGCACTCTGGCCAACACGGCCGTTGGCAGGCCATTTCTCTGACACAGCTCAGATTTGATTTGGGCAGTAGAATCACAGAATCATAGAGATGGAAGTGGCCATACAGGCCATCTAGTCCAGCCCCCTGCTCAACGCAGGATCATAGAATCATAGAATCATAGAGTTGGAAGGGGCCACACAGGCCATCTAGTCCAACCCCCTGCTCAACGCAGGATCATAGAATCATAGAATCATAGAGTTGGAAGGGGCCATACAGGCCATCTAGTCCAACCCCCTGCTCAACGCAGGATCAGCCCTAAGCATCCTAAAGCATCCAAGAAAAGTGTGTATCCAGCCTTTGCTTGAAGACTGCCAGTGAGGGGGATCTCACCACCTCCTTAGGCAGCCTATTCCACTGCTGAACTACTCTGACTGTGAAAAAACTTTTCCCCCCTGATATCTAGCCTAAGATCACCTTCTTAGATGACATCATTCTTTGATGTGATCTAAGAATAACAGTTGGGAGTTGTCAACTTAAGTGAGACTGGAGCTGGTGGGGAGAGACGACTGGCAGGTGGGGAGGAAACAGAATACCTCAATTCACGTTGCTACGGGACAGGGCTCTTAGGAAACAGAATTCCTCCAAAATGCAAAGGGAGATAGTTCTGAACAACACTAATACCTCTGTGAGTGTGTCTGTCTGTGTGAGTGTGTATGTGACTGCGTGAGAGAGAGGCAGAGAGAGAGAGAGAGTGGGTGGGTGGGTGGATTTCACCTGCCACCACACACCTGCCTGACACTTGCAGGTAACCCACCACCCTACGTTCCTCCCTCTTACCCTGCTTTCTTTCCTCCACAGACTGACTCGCTCTCCCTCCTCCCTCCTCCATAGCCTCCTGCCCAACACGCTTTTCATACTCAACACCTGCTCTCTTACACACTTATCCCTTACACCCTTCTGCATTTCTGATCACAAACCACACTTCAGACCATTTGTCTTTATTTCATCGTTTATTGTTCTTATCACACTCTGCTGCCTCCAAAGTAGTTCTCAGGGGTCACCATCCGACCCTGTTCTTCTTGGACCTCCACACACACCACTCCCTCCAGCATGCATGGACGATAACACTGCAAAGGAAAACACAAAAAATAAACAACTTCAGTCCACCTCCAGATAACCCCACATGCCTCCATACAATTTCCACCCTCCGGCCCATCCTCCTGACCAGGGGTAGTCAACCTGTGGTCCTCCAGATGTTCATGAACTACAAATGCTGGCAGGGGCACATGGGAATTGTAGTCCATGAACATCTGGAGGACCACAGGTTGACTACCCCTGTTCTTGATGATACAGCCATCCACTACCTTTTCTACACCACCAGTTTGATCCCTCCTTACAAAACACTACTGCATATTCCCACCTACTATATCTTTACTTTCCTGAACCTCTGCTATCCCTTCTGCCCAAACACCTACAATGCCACTTCCACAAACCTCCAGTCACCAAGGACACTCTCTAATCCACCCTTTCTAGCACCCGTTGTATTTAAACGTGCAACGGGCTTTAAGTCTAGTAATAAAACCCATAAATACAACAACTGATAACTAAGCTCACCCCCTTGAACAGGCAGAGCCAATGTTCTTGCTCTCTTCCTGGTGAGAGTGGGGAGACAGATCTATTTAGTAACAGATTGACAGGGTGGACATGGGGGATCTCAGATTGAATAACGGGCCCTGCCCTGTCCTCAACCATATCCCGGGTGGAAGAGCTCCGTCTGGCAGGCCCAGCAGAAAGTTGACAGCTCTGACAGAGTCCTTAGCTCTTCCGGGAGCTCACTCAACCATTCCACCGAAAAGGCCCTGACCCGTGTCAAGGCCAGGCAAGCATTCCAAGGGCCCAGGACTACCAGTATCTTCATACTCACATAGCAAAGAACCCTGGCAGGGGGGCATAAGTAACCAAGTGGTAAACAGGACCCAGACCACATATAGCCTTAAAAGTCAAAAACCAAAACCTTGAACTTGATCTGAGAACAATCTGGAAATCAGTGCAGATGTTGAAGCACCAGCTGAATATGGGATACTCATGATGCCCCAATGGGGACCCTGGCAGCTGCATTTTGGACCAGCTGTGATTTCCGTATCAAAGAGAAGGGCACGCCAGCGTAGAGAGGGTTAACCATCCTCTCCAAAGTGGCCAACGAAGGGCCTGGATCAGGTAGAAATGGGAGAGTCTCTGCCCATTTAAATCTTTTCCCACCGAGGTTCCTCTAGTTTCTGGGGTGTATGGTAGAGAGATGTGGCCAGATTACGTGAATTCCCAGCAACTCACATCCTGAAACAAATATTTCAGGAGTACTTCTACAGTCAAATTAATGAAAAAAGCTCCCATAACCTTTTTCAGAGTGACTCTAAAAAATTCCCGATGTCTCCCACTTGCACAGAGACCTAAATTGACGCCAATTATTGGAGCAACCCTAACTGTAACATCAACCCAACCCTACCCCTTTGTCTGATCCAGAAACAAATTAACAGAGGCTGGTTTCTGTGAAGGCTCAAGGTAGTGGCAGGTGACAGTGGATGGGCAAGAGGGTTCTGAGTGCCCTGCATTGTGAAGGGGATTGGACTAGATCAGGGGTAGTCATCCTGTGGTCCTCCAGATGTCCATGGACTACAATTCCCATGAGCCACTGCCATTAAACAATGGCAGGGGCTCATGGAAATTGTAGTCCATTAACACCTGGAGGACCACAGGTTGACTACCCTTGGACTAGATGACCCAGAAGGCCCCTTCCAATTCTATGATTCTAAACATCCATAAGACTTTAATGACAGGGCAAGCAGGCACTGCCAAGGCATTATAGGAGGAGGCTGCTCTGGCAGCCATACCCATAACAGCTCACAGAATGCCATCCCCAAGAGCCCCACCCCTGAGAACCCCACCTTCAATCGTACCATATCTGCCACAGCTAACAGCTTATGGGGTGTTGCCCAGCATTCAAATAGGTTGCCCCGTTGCAGAGAGGATTCCTATAGGAAGGCTCACAGTAACAGGTGCTGGCTGCATCAGAACCTCAGAGGGTGGAAGCTGACTGGAAGGCTCGACCTCTTGGAACATGCTAATATTAGCTGTGGGGACCCCGATGCCAGTGTGGTGACCGCCGTAGCCGAGGCCTGCCGAACGGAAACCAACAAAAGGAGACGAGGCATCGGAGGGGATGTTAGAGGTTGGTCCAGAGTTCTCCATGTCTGAGCTGTGAAGGTGGGTCTGCAAAAACCCAGTGAGAAGAAAAGTAATATTACGTGGAGGGAACACTCTCGGGACTGCAGATAGCTTCAACGGATCGTAGGAACATCTGTTAACTGCTCCTGCGGATCGGTAGAAATAAAGCCATATGGCCAGTGTGGGTGGAGAAAGAGGCGGGGCGCTTCCGTAATAAAAACTCAGAGGGCCCAACTTTAGAGCTGCGAAGCTCCCAATGACAAAGACAAAGACAAAGACAAAGACAAAGACAAAGACAAAGACAAAGACAAAGACAAAGACAAAGACAAAGACAAAGACAAAGACAAAGACAAAGACAATAACAAACCTTTATTGGCATAAAACTATAAGAAAGATATAAAAAGCCAAGCAGGGTAAAAATATCACAGGGTAAAATAAGCTCATATTATAAACTAAAACAGAGTTAAATTGACTCTGTTTTAATTTATAAAAGAACTAAGATTTTTTAACCTTAGTTCTGGCTTGATAAACAACCATTAAATATTCAACTACACACATTGTAGTCTCTGCAGAGAGATCATTGAGCAGGAACTGGAGTGTAGCTTAATCATCAACTAGACCCGTGGGACGAAGCAGAGGATCGAGATGTTTTCAGCAAAGATTCACATGAAGTTCACAATCTAAAATCATATGTCAAGTTGAATCAGGACAGTTTGCAGAACACAGACACAATCTTTCCCTCTATGGAACCCGCTGGTATCTTCCTGATAGGACATTCAAGGGAAGCCAATTCATTATTGCCAGCATGAAATGGTCTTCTATATAGTATTCCATTTGCATTCAATTCACCAAAAATACTATATATCTAACCCTCACGTGTTTCTCTCATCCGGAATTTCTTTTTTGAAGTCAAAGTTTGGAAACCCATCCAGTATGAATTTTCACTGTTCTTCCCAAATTTCCCATGGATATATTCCTTCCAGGTCTACTAAAATAACCTTCTTTCTTTTCCCCTCCAGGATCATCACTGAAATTTAAAGGATTTAATGGGATTGCTACACCTTTACAGTATCAGCCTGTGACCTGAAGCTTTGATTCCCCACTCCTCCTCGACATTCAACCTGCTGGGTGATCTTCAGCCAGTCCCAGTTCTCTCAGAGCTTTCTCAGCCTCACCCACCTCACAGAAAGTCTGCTGTGGGAAGAGGAGCAGGCAATTGTAAGCCACTTTGAGACTCCTTTGGGTATTAAAAAGCAGAGTTCCATTTTTTCCTTCTTCGGATAACAATAGCTTAAACAGCCATTCCCAAATTGCATACTCTGATTTGCCCCACTTTTCTATTGAAAAGAATCTAAACCTCACACCATAACCCACAAGGAGAAAGTCTGCAGATAGACACCCAGGAATAATGACCAACCTCTCCCAATTCTGCTTTACCAGATTCTTGACGGCAGCCAAGATCGGTCTGATGATGCCGTCCACAGGGCCCTTTTATGCTTGTTGCAGAACCATCCGTGGTGAAGCTTCCGCGTTTTCTGCCTGATGTTTTAATTAGTCACAATTGTTTTGACAGCACCACATTCCAAGTTACTTTAATAATTCTGAAGACTGAGGTAACAAAAGGAGAACAACAAAAACGCAATATGAATAAAGCTTCTGTCAGCTACAGGTAATGCCCTTTTGATCTTCAGAGAATCCAGTTTCTCTTCCTGCTTAATTTCGGTCTGGGGAAGTCTGCATTTTTTCCTCCTTCGGGGCCCACCTCCAATTAGTAAAGGGCCGGGGAGGGGAGAAGGCATCCTTCATGGCCCACCTCCTATTAGTCGACGGACCACATGTGGTCCATGGCCCACAGGTTGGGGATCGCTACTCTAGAAAACTTTAGGAGTGGCCCCAAATCCTCTAGACACCTGCCTGTATTTGTAAAACAACTGATCAACTCATAAGGGACACACTTAAATGGGTTCCATCAGTCCTGATACATCTCCATTTGTTATGACTCACTAGGTACATGGTTTAATTCGTTACACCGGGAACACAGACCAGTTCACTGTGACTGGAACCAATATTAATATCAAATTTTAAAACAGTACAAATTGAGGGACGCATCCTTTTGTTGGAACTAACATGTTTTTTTAATAAAATATAATTGACTTTTGTTTCTAACCAGGGTTAATTGGAGTGCACTCCTTTAAAAGACTTTGAGAGGAATCTGTATCAGAGCAGGTATAGTTTATTCAACAACATACCTATGAGTCATCCTAGATGCCCTTGACTTTAATAGGAATCGATGCTTTACCACCTTTGCCGGGTCTTGGGGTTGGGGGTTAAGGTAGAATTTCTAAACCTTCAAGGTTGTTCCGGGGGGGGGGGGGTGTCTTCCCTGACTTCCCTCCACATTTCAAAATGATTGGACCAGGGATTGCAATCCTAGGGGCTCCCCCACAGGGTGTCCCTATCTAGAATCATAGAGTTGGAAGGGATCTCATGGGTCATCTAGTCCAACCCACTGCACTATGCAGGACACTCACAACCCTCTTGCTCATCCACTATCACCTGCCACAGAATCAGCCTCTCCGTCAGATGGCTCTCCAGCCTCTGATTAAAAATCTCCAAAGATGGAGAACCCCCCACGTACTCCATTATATTCTATTATGGGAAGCAACATCAACATAGAGAGTCTGACCTTAGGATATAATAGAGCCGATGGAGCGCGCCCTTTGGGAACTCCTAAGGTTGGACCCCTGGACCAAGCTTCTTTGAAACCAGAAGGGGAGACAAGGAAGACCCTTCTGGAGCGATCTTGAAGGTCGGGAGGCTGTAACTCAAACCCCCAACAACGTAGGCCCTGAGATAGGTGGAAAAGCCACACTACCCCGAAACAGGGGAGGGACACTCTCACACTCAGGTCTAGCATGCAGATGCCACCCTCCAGGCAGGAGGTGATTGGAATCAGCTGGAATTGGTGCTCATCTTAACACAGAGAATGCAGTTCCCATTCCGATCACCTCCCCTGGGGAAAAGAGACATTGCATGCCAGAGCTTCAGGGAATAGCTGTGGCTACTCAAGCAGTGCTTGGGTGTCAGCCTCCAGGTGAGACCTGGAAACCCACTGAGGTCCACTCAGAGCTCTCCTGGATTCCCTTTGAGAGCAGGGGGGTGCCTGCCAATGTACGTGGGTGGGGAATCACCCTGCAGCAACAGCATCACTAGAGGTGCAGGGATGCCAGCCTGAAGGGGCGGCCCGTAGCGTAACGAAAAAGCACAACAGAGGTGGGGGGAATCCACGCCCCCTCAGACGATCCCTTTAGCTCAGGGGAAGCCTCAGAGAGCATATGGAGGAGCGCAGGGTAACCTGGGTGCTTCATCTGATCTGATCATCATAGGCTCTCCCATCCAGCCTCCCCCCCACCCCCAAAATAACAATAGAAAACCTAAGAGGAAGACCCACTTTCGGCTACCTAAAGAAGTCTCAAAGCAGCTTAAAATTATTGATTTCTTTCTCTTCTCTTGCCAGACACCCTGACAGAACTGCTGTGAGAGAACTGCTGGGGTGGGGAATCAAACCTGGCTCTACAGGTCACCGGCCGCTGCCTTTAACCTCTCCATCAAGCGCTCTTCAGTCAAGCACTGTCCTCATCACCCCTGGCTCCTATCCCACACTGTGCGCATGAACTCCAGAGCACCCCCAGGCAACTTATGGCTACTTCTTGTGTTTCATCAGGTCTCTAAGGCTGATGACCGACTTGAGAGAAGTTTTCAAATGAGTGGGTGCCTTCTGGTGGCCAAGATTTCATTGGGGTTTTCTTCGGGCGGGAGCAATTGAGATGGGCAATGATGACCCTGCTGCTTCTCCGTATAGGATTTTTAACCTGGAAAGAGCATTTTTCCACCCCGCCACCCAGAACAGACTAAGCAGGGGGTTGGACTAGATGGCCTGTATGGCCCCTTCCAATTCTATGATTCTATGATTCTATAACCCCCTGCTCTACGCAGGATCAGACCTAACCATCCTAAAGCATCCAAGAAAAGTGTGAATCCAGCCTTTGCTTGAAGACTGCCAGTGAGGGGGAGCTCACCACCTCCTTAGGCAGCCTATTCCACTGCTGAACTACTCTGACTGTGAAATGCTTTTTCCTATATCGTTGTACTTGTAGTTTAAACCCATTACTGCGTGTCCTCTCCTCTGCAGCCAACGGAAACAGCATCCTGCCCTCCTCCAAGTGACAACCTTTCAAATACTTAAAGAGGGCTATCACCCCCCTACATTCCTCCCTCTTTCCCTGCTTGCTTTCCTCCACAGACTGACTCGCCTTCTCTCCTCCTTCCTTCTTCCTTCTGCGCTACTATGTTGCCCGTCTTGCTGAGTACCACTCCCTCCTCCCTCCTCCCTCCTCCATAGCCTCCTGCCCAACACGCTTTTCATACTCAACACCTGCTCTCTTACACACTCACCCCTTACACCCTCCTGCATTTCTGATCACAAACCACACTTCAGACCATTTGTCTTTATTTCATCGTTTATTGTTCTTATCACACTCTGGTGCCTCCAAAGTAGTTCACAGGGGTCACCATCCGACCCTGTTCTTCTTGGGCCTCCACACACACCACTCCCTCCAGCATGCATGGACGATAACACTGCAAAGCAAAACACAAAAAATAAACAACTTCAGTCCACCTCCAGATAACCCCACATACCTCCATACTATTTCTGCCCTCCGACCCATCCTCTTGACCAGGGGTAGTCAACCTGTGGTCCTCCAGATGTTCATGAACTACAATTCCCATGAGCCCCTGCCAGCAAATGCTGGCAGGGGCTCATGGGAATTGTAGTTCATGAACATCTGGAGGACCACAGGTTGACTACCCCTGCTCTTGACGATACAGCCATCCAATACCTTTTCTACACCACCAGTTTGATCCCGCCTTACCAAAACACTACTGCATATTCCCACCTACTATATCTTTACTTTCCTGTACCTCTCCCATCCATTCTGCCCAAACACCTACAATGCCACTTCCACAAACCTCCAGTCACCAAGGACACTCTCTGATCTACCCTTTCTAGCACCCGTTGTATTTAAACGTGCAACGGGCTTTAAGTCTAGTAATAAAACCCATAAACACAACAACTAATAACTAAGCTCACCCCCTTGAACAGGCAGAGCCAATGTTCTTGCTCTCTTCCTGGTGAGAGTGGGGAGACAGATCTATTTATTAACCGATTGACAGGGTGGACATGGGGGATCTCAGATTTAATAACGGGCCCTGCCCTGGCCTCAACCATATGCCGGGTGGAAGAGCTCCGTGTGGCAGGCCCTGCGGAAAGTTGACAGCTCTGGCAGGGTCCTTAGCTCTTCCGGGAGCTCATTCCACCGAAAAGGTCCTGAGCCGTGTCAAGGCCAGGCAAGCATTCCAAGGGCCCGGGACTACCAGTATCTTCATACTCACCTAGCAAAGAACCCTGGCAGGGGGGCATAAGCAACCAAGTGGTGAACAGGACCCAGACCACATATAGCCTTAAAAGTCAAAAACCAAAACCTGGAACTTGAGAGGCTGGAGAGGCTGTTTCTGTGAAGGTTCAAGGGGGTGGCAGGTGACAGTGAATGAGCTAGAGGGTTGTGAGTGTCCTGCATAGTGCAGGGGGTTGGACTAGATGACCCATGAGATCCCTTCCAACTCTGTGATTCTATGATTCTAAACATCCATAAGACTTTAATGACAGGGCAAGCAAGCACTGCCAAGGCATTATAGGAGGAGGCTGCTCTGGCACCCATACCCATAACATCTCACAGAATGCCATCCCCAAGAGCCCCACCCCTAAGAACCCACCTTCAATCGTACCATATTTGCCATAGCTAACAGCTTATGGGGTGTTGCCCAGCATTCGAACAGGTTGCCCCATCTCAGAGAGGATTCCTGCAGGAAAGCTCACAATAACAGGTGCTGGCTGGATCACAACCTCAGAGGGTCGTTGCTGACTGGAAGGCTCGATCTCTTGGAGCAGGCTAATATTAGCTGAGGGGACCCCGATGCCAGAGTGGTGACCGCCGTAGCCGAGGCCAGCCGAACGGAAACCAACAAAAGGAGAGGAGGCACCGGAGGGGATGTTAGAGGATGGTCCAGAGTAGGCCATGTCTGAGCTGTGAAGGTGGGTCTGCAAAAACACAGGGGGAAGAACAGTAATATTACATGGAGGGAACACTCTTGGGATTGCACACAGCTTCAACGGATCATAGGAACATCTGTAAACCGCTCCTGCAGAGAGGGAGAAATAAAGCCATAAGGCCAGTGTGGGCGGTGAAAGGGGCGGGGCGCCTCCGTGATAAAAATTCAGAGGGCCCAATTGGGAGCTGCGAAGCTCCCAAAGACAAGACAAAGACAAAGACAAAGACAAAGACAAAGACAAAGACAAAGACAATAACAAACCTTTATTGGCATAAAACTATAAGAAGGAAATACAGCCAAGCAGGGTAAAAATATCACAGGGTATAATAAACTCATATTATAAACTAAAACAGAGTTATATTGACTCTGTTTTAATTTATAAAAGAACTAAGATTTTTTAATCTTAGTTCTGGCTTGATTAACAACCATTAAATATTCAACTACACACAATGTAGTCTCTGCAGAGAGATCATTGAGCAGGAACTGGAGTGTAGATTTATCATTAACTAGACCCCTGGGACGAAGCAGAGGATTGAGAAGTTTTCAGCAAAGATTCACATGAAGTTCACAATCTAAAATAATATGTCAAGTTGCGTCAGGACAGTTGGTAGGACACAGACACAATCTTTCCCTCTTTGGAACACGCTGGTATCTTCCTGATAGGACGTTCAAGGGAAGACAATTCATGATTGCCAGCATGAAATGGTCTTCTATATAGCATTCCACTTGCATTCAATTCACCAAAAATACTATATATCTAACCCTCACGTCTTTCTCTCATCGGGAATTTACTTTTTGAAGTCAAAAGTTTGGAAACCCATCCAGCATGAATTTTCACTGATCTTACCAAATTTCCCATGGATATATTCCTTCCAGGTCTATTAAAATAACCCTCTTTCTTTTCTCCTCCAGGATCATCATTGAAATTGTGTGAGTATCTGTTGTGATTTACAGGATTTAAAGGGATTTCTACACCTTTACAATATCAGCCTGTGATCTGGAGCATTGATTCCCCAGTCCTCCTCGACATTCAACCTGCTGGGTGACCTTCAGCCAGTCCCAGTTCTCTCAGAGCTTTCTCAGCCTCACCCACCTCACAGAAAGTCTGCTGTGGGAAGAGGAGCAGGCAATTGTAAGCCACTTTGACACTCCTTTGGGTATTAAAAAGCAGAGTTCCATTTTTTTTCCTTCGGATAACAATAGCTTAAACAGGCATTCCCAAATTGCATACTCTGATTTGCCCCACTTTTCTATTGAAAAGAATCTAAACCTCACACCATAACCCACAAGGAGAAAGTCTGCAGATAGAAACCCAGGAAGAATGACCAACCTCTCCAATTCTGATTTACCAGATTCTTGATGGCAGCCAAGATCGGTCTGATGATGCCGTCCACAGGGCCCTTTTATGCTTGTTGCAGACCCATCCGTGGTGAAGCTTCCGTGTTTTCTGCATGATGTTTTAATTAGTCACAATTGTTTTGACAGCATCACATTCCAAGTTACTTTAATAATTCTGAAGACTGTGGTAACAAAAGGAGAACAACAACAACGCAATATAAATAAAGCTTCTGTCAGCTACAGGTGATGCCCTTTTGACCTTCAGAGAATCCAGTTTCTCTTCCTGCTTAATTTTGGTCTGGGAAGTCTCCTCACCTTGATGTGGGAACTGCACTCACAAGGACAACATGGATGGAAGTTTTGCCCAGAACCCACATGTAGGCTCTCTGCATCTTTCTTTTGGGACCAGATACAATTTTACTAATACTTTAAGATAACCCCAAAATGGCACCAAAGGTAATAAGGGAAAGGTAAAGGTATCCCCTGTGCAAGCACCAAGTCATGTCTGACCCTTGGGGTGACGCCCTCTAGTCTTTTCATGGCAGACTCAATACGGGGTGGTTTGCCAGTGCCTTCCCCAGTCATTACCGTTTACTCCCCAGCCAGCTGGGTAATCATTTTAGTGACCTTGGAAGGATGGAAGGCTGAGTCAACCTTGAACCAGCTGCTGGGATCAAACTCCCAGGCTCATGGGCAGAGCTTTCAGACTGCATGACTGCTGCCTTACCACTCTGCGCCACAAGAGGCTCCCAACGAAAGGTAATTGATCTTCCAAATTAAAATGTTTTCCAGTGTCGAAGACCCTGGCTTAACATGGAGTTTTGATCTTTATTTTCTGTACAATGGCTCATAAACGTGACTGACATTTTATGGATGACCAGCCTTAGGAGGGAGTCCACAATTTTGAATATCTAAATAAAGTTTCTCTCTACCATTTTCATATATTGTGGGTTTTTTTTTACATTGGTTTCTCCAAGGATATGAACAAAATGAATCTTCAGCAAACAACCTATATATGAAAACAGATATATACACATTTTATATTTTAAAAAATTAAAATAAAAAAGCAACATTTTAAAGAAAACGTACCAAATCTCCAAATTCTCTTGGGTATGCATGGACTACAACTAAAAAATTCTCTGGAGGTCCTATCTAGTAGATGATACATTTGATTGTACCAGAGCACGGATGCAGTTAGGACAGGTGATCCACTGATGCTTTTGCACAGACAGGTTGGCCTGGCTTTTTAGGCCTCATGTCTAGGCAAGAGCAAATGTCCAAAGTTCATGGTTAAGAGTCTTGCTTGGAGAGCACACAGGTGCAAGTCTTGTCCCATGAGGAGGTCTGTTATAATAGGTGCAGAATCAGGGTTTCTAGCACCATAGAATATAGTCTGGTTGTCACTAGTCATAATCCTGGACCTGCGACCATTTGGGGGGGGGGGGGTAGGTCCCGTCTAGCAGAAGGTCTGTTTGATTGTACCAGAGTACGGATGAAGTTAGGACAGGTGATCCACTGACTGGTGGAGGGGAGGAATGAGGCTCTGATGGAAATTTGAGATTGTTATAGTATTTTACTAGGAATTAATTCAAGGTTTTTTTATGGCAACTCTTGTATTTTATTCTTTTATCTTGATGTAAGCCGCCTCGGGCCGACTATGTTCGGAGAGATTGGATATGAATTAAAATATAAATAAATAAATATTTAATATGTCATAGCAAGTCGGTTAGTCATATCAATGCTCCAACAAGGCAACCATCCTCTAGGACAGCGGTCCCCAACCTTTTTATCCCCGGGGACCACTCAATGCCAGGGACCACTCACCAGGGACCACTCAACGCCCTTTACTGAGGCCCGGTGGGGGGGGGGTAATTTACTCCTCTACTCTCAACCACTGCCCTAACGCTCTCTGATCGCTATGGTCATGTTTAAACGTCCCTTCGAACTAAGATACAGACATGCCACAACAAGGAACATAAGGAACATTTTATTCTCATGGAAATTTTAACTCATGACAATGACAAATCAATGGGAACCCTGAGCTTGTTTCTCTGCAATGAGATAGTCCCATCTGGGAGGGATGGGAGACAAGGACACCCGAAGTGTGTTGTAAAGGGCCGGGGGGGATGAAGTAAAGGGCCGGGGGGGGAGAAGGCGTCCTTCGCGGCCCACCTCCAATTAGTCGACGGACCACATGTGGTCCACGGCCCACAGGTTGGGGATTGCTACTCTAGAAAACTTTAGGAGTGGCCCCGAATGCTCTAGACATCTGCCTGTATTTATAAAACAACTGATTAACTCATAAGGGACACACTTAAATAGGCTCCATCAGTTCTGATACATCTCTTTTTGTTATGACTCATTAGGTACATGGGTTAATCGTTACACCGGGAACACAGACCGGTTCACTATGACTGGAACCAGCAACATACCTATGAGTCATCCTACATGCCCTTGACTTTAATAGGAATCGATGCTTTATCACCTTTACAGGGTCTTGGGGTTGGGGGTTAAGGTAGAGTTTCTAAACCTTCAAAGTTGTTCCAGGGGGGAAGGGTGTCTTCCCTGACTTCCCTCCACATTTCAAAATGATTGGACCAGGGGTCCCAATCCTAGGGGCTCCCCCAGAGGGTGTCCCCATCTAGAATCATAGAGTTGGAAGGGATCTCATGGGTCATCTAGTCCAACCCCCTGCACTATGCAGGACACTCCCAACCCTCTTCCTCATCCACTGTCACCTGCCACCCCCTTGAACTTTCACAGAATCAGCCTCTCCTTAGTTAATTAACTAAGGCACAGCTTTTCCATTTGTTATGCAAAGGAAACTCAGAGATACTGAAAGCAGTCAACAAGCTGGAACAGGAAATTCGTGGGACTAAGGGGGAGCTTTTGGATGGAGCCCAAGGTCCGGAGAGACCAGCTGATGACGTAGCTCAGCTAACAGTAAATCAAGTGAAACTTCAATGTCTGGAAGTTAATCAACTGGAGGGAGAGAGTGCCAGAGATGTAAAAACTCAAAGTACCTTTAAAGAACCTGGGAAAACAGATTCAAGGAAGGAAAGTACCGAAAACCTGGAAGTCTACTCAGAGCAGGAAATGACTTGGATCAGCAAAATAAAAAGAGTCTATTCAAAAGCGACAGCAACTAGGAAGCTATCAGGAGATATTTCTGTGCGACCAGAGGAAGAGATCCAGATTGACAAAGGATTCAGAGCCCCCTCAAAGGCGATTACAAGCAAGAATCAAGTAAGAGATTTCTTTGGCCCTGACAGAAGGACAATCAGAAATACTCTGCTATGGAAAAAAACACAATTTCATTTTCTGCGACCACCTGAAAGATGAGCTGAACAATGGAGTACTCTCCTGGCTTCCTGTGGAAAAATAATAGCAGCAACCTTTAGGACAGGTCCAATATATGAAGGGAACTGACTTTATATCATTTAAGACAATAATAGAATATATCCTTATAATAGACTAGTAAAAAAGCCCATTGTATGAAGAAGACAATGGGCGCTAGCAGGTGGGGACCAGAGCGAGCGGCAGGCGAGGGACAGAGCGAGGGACAGGCTACCTGAAAGAGGAGGCGGGAGTCCCAGGTGTGGTGCGCTGGGCTGTGGCGGCTCCTCTGCATTTTTTTGTTCTTCTGCGGCTTTCCCGGCGGCTCCATTGTGTTCTGGGGCCATGAGGGCAGGGAGCACCCAGCAGCTGTGCTGTGGGCGGCTGCCGGGGCTCCCAGGGCGCCGGCTTGAAGCGGCGAAAGGCTCCTACAGGGTTTTTTTTCTGCTGGCTCTCGGCTTGGAGCTGCGAAAGGCTCCTACAGGGTTTTTTTTACTGCTGGCTCTCGGCTTGGGGCTGCGAAAGGCTCCTACAGGGTTTTTTTTTCTGCTGGCTCTCGGCTTGGGGCTGCGAAAGGCTCCTACAGGGTTTTTTTTCTGCTGGCTCTCGGCTTGGAGCTGCGAAAGGCTCCTACAGGGTTAATGTTTTTCTGCTGGCTCTCGTGGGCTTGGGGCTGCGAAAGGCTCCTACAGGGTTTTTTTTCTGCTGGCTCTCGGCTTGGAGCTGCGAAAGGCTCCTACAGGATTTTTTTTTCTGCTGGCTCTCGGCTTGGGGCTGCGAAAGGCTCCTACAGGGTTTTTTTTTCTGCTGGCTCTCGGCTTGGGGCTGCGAAAGGCTCCTACAGGGTTTTTTTTTCTGCTGGCTCTCGGCTTGGGGCTGCGAAAGGCTCCTACAGGGTTTTTTTTTCTGCTGGCTCTCGGCTTGGGGCTGCGAAAGGCTCCTACAGGGTTTTTGTTCTGCTGGCTCTCGGCTTGGGGCTGCGAAAGGCTCCTACAGGATTAATGTTTTTCTGCTGGCTCTCGGCTTGGGGCTGCGAAAGGCTCCTACAGGGTTAATGTTTTTCTGCTGGCTCTCGGCTTGGGGCTGCGAAAGGCTCCTACAGGGTTAATGTTTTTCTGCTGGCTCTCGTGGGCGTGCCGGCTTGGAGCTGCGAAAGGCTCCTACAGGGGTGTTTTTTTTTTCTCTTCAGCTTCTCGCCGGCTGGAGTCTCGTCAGGCCGGGAGCAACTGCGAGCCGCGCTGCGCGCGGCTCGCAGTTGCTGGGGCTGGGAATCGGAGGCTTCCCTTCCCTCCCACACCCATCCACCCCCCCGAGGCTCTCTGGAGCCTTCTCTCGGCCGGCGGAGCGGGCTCGCAGCGTCCACAACGCTGCGAGGCCGCTCCGCCGGCCGAGAGAAGGCTTCCCGGCCCACCCCCCAGCCGAGGCTCTCACCAGGCGGGCCGCCATTTTCCGAGCGAGTGAAGCAGGCAATGGGGAGCCGCGCTTCGCGCGGCTCCCCATTGTCTGCTTGGGGCGGGATTGACACTCGGAGGGGCCAATCAGGAGCCGCTTCGCGGCTCCTGATTGCCCCCCCCCCGAGTTTTTATCCCGGACCGGTCCCACCCTAACTCCTCCCCACTACCCCTTACTCCTTTATACAGCCCGTGGCGCCCGTGGCGCCACGGGCTGTTTACAGATTATACCCTCCTATGTATCAACAACTACTTTGTTAAGAAAGATGGTAATAACCCCTAGATCAGGATTAATATGCGATGGGAATTGAATATGTATGTTAATATGTATGCTAAAAGAGGATGACAAACCATATTTTATAGGCATTAACAAGACGACAGTAGTAATTCTTGGGTTAGGGCCAATTTATGAAGGAGACTGACCTAATATCATTTAAGATAATAACAGAATGTATTCCTATAACAGATCATACTCTCATATGTATTAACAATCACTTGGCTAAGAAAAATGGTAAAAACTTCTAGATTAGGAATAATATGTGATGGGAACTAAATATCTATGTTAAAAGAGATGGCAAACCATATCAACTGGTCGCTTTTTCTTTACAACTTCTCTGTAAATGCTTACATAATAATAAACAATAAAATTATTATAAAAAAAAAAAAAGAAAGAAAGGGGTGGCCAAGGAAGAACAAGAGGTGTATTTAATTGGGATGCCAACTCCCTGTGGAGGAAAAAAAACCCTGTCTCTTTAACAAAGGCTTAATAGATTCAAGTGGGCAGCCATGTTGGTCTGAAGCAGCACAACAAAACAAAATCAGGGTCCAGTGGCACCTTTGAGACCAACAAGGATTTGTTCAGGGCGTGAGCTTTCGAGTGCAAGCACTCGAGGGCTCACACGTTGAATGGATCTTTGCTGGTCTTAAAGGTGCCACTGGACTTTTTGTTTTATTGAGAGGCTTAATAGGATATTATTCCTCAGGAGATGTTACTTATCTCCATGCCATGAAAACCTTGAACTGATTTTCCCATGCTTTAACCCTCTATTAAGGGGAAAGCATGCTTTTTCCCCCACCTCTCTAGACTTATTGGCAACTCCACACATTATTTTAGTGCATGGAAGAATGTTCTAGGGATATTTTAAGGCTGCACCTTGGTTACTGTGTACTGTTTTTATGCCATTGTGATTCAATTTAATATTATAATTTTGTTGTTGCTGTTATAGTTTTTATGTTACTGTTTTTACCTGTAAGCTGCCTCGAGAAAGTCTCTGGGGACACTGCATATACATTCCCTTAAACAAGTAAATAAAACTAATATTTGCACACACACACACACAAAAAAAAAGAATCAGCCTCTCCGTCAGATGGCTCTCCAGCCTCTGATTAAAAATCTCCAAACATGGAGAACCCACCACGTGCTCCATTATATTCTATTATGGGAAGCAACATCAACATAGAGAGTCTGTCCTAAGGATATAATAGAGCAGATGGAGTACGCCCTTTGGGAGCCCCTAGGGTAGGACCCCTGGTCCAAGCTCTTTGAAACCAGAAGGGGAGTCAAGGAAGACCCTGCCGGAGCTATCTTGAAGGTTTGGAGGCTGTAACTTAAACCCCCAACTACGCAGGCCCCGGGATAGGTGGAAAAGCCACCCTACCCAGAAACAGGGGAGGGACACTCTGACACTCAGGTCTAGCATGCAGGTGCCACCCTCCAGGCAGGAGGTGATTGGAATCAACAGGAATTGGTGCTCATCTCCACACAGAGAGTGCAGTTCCCATTCCCATCACCTCCCCTGGGGAAAAGAGACATTGCATGCCAGAGCTTCAGGGAATAGCTGTCGCTATCCAAGCAGTGCTTGGGTGTCAGCCTCCAGGAGAGACCTGGAAACCCACCGAGGTCCACTCAGAGCTCACCTGGTTTCCCTTTGAGAGCAGGGGGGTGCCCGCCAATGTGTGCAGGTGGGGAATCACCCTGCAGCAACAGCATCACTAGAGGCGCAGGGATGCCAGCCTGAAGGGGCGGCCCGTAGCGTAACGAAAAAGCACAACAGAGGTGGGGGGAATCCACACCCCCCTCAGACAATCCCTTTAGCTCAGGGGAAGCCTCAGAGAGCACATGGAGGAGCGCAGGGTAACCTGGGTGCTTGATCTGATCATCATAGGCTCTCCCATCCAGCCTCCCCCCCACCCCCAAAATAAAAACAGAAAACCTAAGAGGGAGACCCACTTTCCGCTACCTAAAGGAGTCTCTAAGCAGCTTAAAAACAGTGATTTCTTTCTCTTCTCATGCCAGACACCCTGACAGAACTGCTGTGAGAGAACTGCTGGGGTGGGGAATCAAACCTGGCTCTACACGTCACCGGCCGCTGCCTTTAACCTCTCCATCAAGCGCCCTTCAGTCAAGCACTGTCCTCATCGCCCCTGGCTCCTATCCCACACTGTGCGCATGAACTCCAGAGCACCCCCAGGCAACTTATGGCTACTTCTTGTGTTTCATCAGGGCTCTAAGGCTAATGACCGACTTGAGAGAAGTTTTCAAATCAGTGGGTGCCTTCTGGTGGCCAAGATTTGATTGGGGTTTTCTTTGGGCGGGAGCAATTGAGATGGGCAATGATGACCCTGCCGCTTCTCCGTATAGGATTTTTAGCCTGGGAAGAGCATTTTTCCACCCCGCCACCCAGAACAGACTAAGAGGGGATGCAGTCACAGCAATACTGAGCTCACCTCAGTCCTCCCCCAAGAACGTTTCTGGGTAGCCAAGAGCCGGCAAGGTGACCTTCAGGAAGACCAATGGCTGGACTCTTCTGAGTGCCAGACGGGAGCGATACTCACAGACAGCTCTGCTTGCATGCCAAAATGCCCAATCTCTCTGGACGCTCGTCATGTGAGCACAAAAGCTAGACACAGGCCAGGTGGAAGAGGGCCAACCTGACCACCTCTATCCTGGCCCAGTATCTTAAGGGACAGCTGCTCTGTGACTCCTGGTAAGCCCTCACCATCACAGAGGCGCTGCCCTCCTTTGGACACCTGCCACCCACAGAGGAAAGAGTTGGCTGGAGGAACCCCAACAAGAAGTCCTCCTGCTCAGGTGTCTCAGAGGGGCAGTCTGTGCCCTGTTCTGGATGGCTCCTCTCCCCTTGCTAAGTTTACATATGCCTGGCTTCTGTTTTTACAGTGTTTTCCCTTTTAGTCTCTTTGTGTCGATCTTTGTTTTATTCTTCTTGGACCTCCACACACGTCACTCCCTCCAGCATGCGTGGACGATAACACTGCAAAGGAAAACACAAAAAATAAACAACATCAGTCCACCTCCAGATAACCCCACATACCTCCGTACTATTTCCGCCCTCCGACCCATCCTCTTGACCAGGGGTAGTCAAACTGTGGTCCTCCAGATGTTCATGGACTACAAATGCTGGCAGGGGCTCATGGGAATTGTAGTCCGTGAACATCTGGAGGACCACAGGTTGACTACCCTTTGACTAGATGACCCAGGAGGTCCCTTCCAATTCTATGATTCTAAACATCCATAAGGCTTTAATGACAGGGCAAGCAGGCACTGCCTCGGCATTATAGGAGGAGGCTGCTCTGGCAGCCATACTCATAACATCTCACAGAATGCCATCCCCGAGAGCCCCACCCCTGAGAACCCACCTTCAATCGTACCATATTTGCCACAGCTAACAGCTTATGGGGTGTTGCCCAGCATTCAAACAGGTTGCCCCATCGCAGAGAGGTTTGCTCCAGGAATGTTCACATTAATAGGTCGTGGCTCGATCACAACTTCAGTGGGTGGAAGCCGATTGTTTGAGGAAGGCTCGATCTCTTGGAGCAGGCTAATATTAGCTGAGGGGACCCCGATGCCAGAGTGGTGACCGCTATAGCCGAGGCCTGCCGAACGGAAACCAACAAAAGGAGAGGAGGCACCGGAGGGGATGTTAGAGGATGGTCCAGAGTACTCCATGTCTGAGCTGTGAAGGTGGGTCTGCAACAACACAGGAGGAAGAAACGTGATATTACGTGGAGGGAACACTCTTGGGACTGCAGACAGCTGCAACGGATCATAGGAACATCTGTAAACCGCTCCTGCGGAGAGGTAGAAATAAAACCGTAATGCCAGTGTGGGCAGAGAAAGGGGCGGGGCGCTTCCGTGATAAAAATTCAGAGGGCCCAATTGGGAGCTGCGAAGCTCCCAAAGACAGAGACAGAGACAGAGACAGAGACAATGACAATGACAATGACAATGACAATAACAATAACAATAACAAACCTTTATTGGCATAAAACTATAAGAAGGAAATACAGCCAAGCAGGGTAAAAATATCACAGGGTAAAATAAGCTCATATTATAAACTAAAACAGAGTTATATATACCCTCCGGCCCATCCTCTTGACCAGGGGTAGTCAACCTGTGGTCCTTCAGCTTGAAGACTTCCAGTGAGGGGGAGCTCACCACCTCTTTAGGTAGCCTATTCCACTGCTGAACTACTCTGACTGTGAAATGTTTTTTTCCTAATATCTAGCCTATATCGTTGTACTTGAAGTTTAAACCCATTACTGCGTGTCCTCTCTTCTGCAGCCAACGGAAACAGCCTCCTGCCCTCCTCCAAGTGCCAACCTTTCAAATACTTAAAGAGGGCTATCACCCCCCTACATTCCTCCCTCTTACCCTGCTTTCTTTCCTCCACAGACAGACTCGCCTTCTCTCCTCCTTCCTTCATCCTTCTGCACTACTGTGTCGCCCGTCTTGCTGAGTACCACTCCCTCCTCCCTCCTCCCTCCTCCCTCCTCGATAGCCTCCTGCCCAACATGCTTTTCATACTCAACACCCGCTCTCTTACACACTCACCCCTTACACCCTCCTGCATTTCTGAGCACAAACCACACTTCAGCCTTTTTGTCTTTATTTCATCGTTTATTGTTCTTATCACACTCTGGTGCCTCCAAAGTAGTTCACAGGTGTCACCACCCGACCCTGTTCTTCTTGGACCTCCACACACGCCACTCCCTCCAGCATGCGTGGACGATAACACTGCAAAGGAAAACACAAAAAATAAACAACATCAGACCACCTCCAGGTAACCCCACATGCCTCCATACTATTTCCGCCCTCTGACCCATCCTCTTGACCAGGGGTAGTCAACCTGTGGTCCTTCAGATGTTCATGAACCACAAATGCTGGCAGGGGCTCATGGGAATTGTAGTCCATAAACATCTGGAGGACCACAGGTTGACTCCCCCTGCTCTTGATGATACGGCCATCCACTACCTTTTCTACACCACCAGTTTGATCCCGCCTTACCAAAACACTACTGCATATTCCCACCTACTATATCTTTACTTTCCTGAACCTCTCCCATCCCTTCTGCCCAAACACCTACAATGCCACTTCCACAAATCTCCAGTCACCAAGGACACTCTCTAATCCACCCTTTCTAGCGCCCGTTGTATTTAAACGTGCAACGGGCTTTAAGTCTAGTAATAAAACCCATAAATACAACAACTAATAACTAAGCTCATCCCCTTGAATAGGCAGAGCCAATGTCCTTGCTCTCTTCCTGGTGAGAGTGGGGAGACAGATCTATTTATTAACTGATTGACAGGGTGGACATGGGGGATCTCAGACTGAATAACGGGCCCTGCCCTGGCCTCAACCATATGCCGGGTGGAAGAGCTCCGTCTGGCAGGCCCTGCGGAAAGTTGACAGCTCTGGCAGGGTCCTTAGCTCTTCCGGGAGCTCATTCCACCATTCCTCCGATAAGGCCCTGACCCATGTTAAGGCCACGCAAGCATTCCAAGGGCCCGGGACTACCAGTATCTTCATACTCCCATAGCAAAGAACCCTGGCAGGGGGGCATAAGCAACCAAGTGGTAAACAGGACCCAGACCACATATAGCCTTAAAAGTCAGAAACCTGCAAACCTGATCTGCAAACAATCAGGTAATCAGTGCAGATGTTGAAGTTCCGGCTGAATATTGGACACCCATGATGCACCAATGGGGACCCTGGCAGCTGCATTTTGTACCAGCTGTGATTTCTGGATCAAAGTACAGGCCCGCGTAGAGAGGGTTAACTATCCTCTCCAAGGTGGCCAATGAAGGGCCTGGATCGGGTGGAAATGGGAGAGGCTCTGCCCATTTAAATCTTTTCCCACCGAGGTTCCTCTAGTTTCTGGGGTATATGGTAGGGAGACGTGGCCAGAATTCCCAGCAACTCAAATCCTGAAAAAAATATTTCAGGAGTACTTCTATAGTCAAAATAATGAAAAGGTCTCCCATAACCGTTCTCAGTATGACTCTAAAAAATTCCCCATGTCTCCCACTTGCACAGTGACCTAAATTGGCACCAATTATTGGAGCAACCCTAACTGTAACATCAACCCAACCCTACCCCTTTGCCTGATCCAGAGAGAAAATTAACACAGGCTGGAGAGGCTGTTTCTGTGAAGGCTCAAGGTAGTGGCAGGTGACAGTGCATGACCAAGAGGGTTCTGAGTGTCCTGCATTGTGAAGGGCATTGGACTAGATCAGGGGTAGTCAACCTGTGGTCTTCCAGATGTCCGTGGACTACAATTCCCATGAAACCCCTGCCAGCAAACACTGGCAGGGGCTCATGGGAATTGTAGTCCATTAACATCTGGAGGACCACAGGTTGACTACCCTTGGACTAGATGACCCAGAAGGCCCCTTCCAATTCTATGATTCTAAACATCCATAAGACTCTAATGACAGGGCAAGCAGGCACTGCCAAGGCATTATAGGAGGAGGCTGCTCTGGCAGCCATACCCATAACATCTCACAGAATGCCATCCCCAAGAGCCCCACCCCTGAAAACCCAACCTTCAATCGTACCATATCTGCCACAGCTAACAGCTTATGGGGTGTTGCCCAGCATTCGAACAGGTTGCCCCGTTGCAGAGAGGCTTCCTGCAGGAAGGCTCACAATAACAGGTGGTGGATGGATCGCAACCTCAGAGGGTTGATGCTGAGTGGAAGACTCAATCTCTTGGAGCAGGCTAATATTAGCTGAGGGGACCCCGATGCCAGAGTGGTAACCGATGTTGCCGAGGCCAGCCGAAGGCAAACCAACAAAAGGAGAGGAGGCACCGGAGGGGATGTTAGAGGGTGGTCCAGAGTACTGAGCTGTGAAGGTGGGTCTGCAAAAACACAGGGGGAAGAACAGTAATATTACATGGAGGGAACACTCTTGGGATTGCACACAGCTTCAACGGATCATAGGAACATCTGTAAACCGCTCCTGCAGAGAGGGAGAAATAAAGCCATAAGGCCAGTGTGGGCGGAGAAAGGGGCGGGGCGCCTCCGTGATAAAAATTCAGAGGGCCCAATTGGGAGCTGCGAAGCTCCCAAAGACAAGACAAAGACAAAGACAAAGACAAAGACAAAGACAAAGACAAAGACAAAGACAAAGACAAAGACAAAGACAAAGACAAAGACAAAGACAAAGACAATAACAAACCTTTATTGGCATAAAACTATAAGAAGGAAATACAGCCAAGCAGGGTAAAAATATCACAGGGTAAAATAAGCTCATATTATAAACTAAAACAGAGTTATATTGACTCTGTTTTAATTTATAAAAGAACTAAGATTTTTTAATCTTAGTTCTGGCTTGATTAACAACCATTAAATATTCAACTACACACAATGTAGTCTCTGAAGAGAGATCATTGAGCAGGAACTGGAGTGTAGATTTATCATTAACTAGACCCCTGGGACGAAGCAGAGGATTGAGAAGTTTTCAGCAAAGATTCACATGAAGTTCACAATCTAAAATAATATGTCAAGTTGCGTCAGGACAGTTGGTAGGACACAGACACAATCTTTCCCTCTTTGGAACACGCTGGTATCTTCCTGATAGGACATTCAAGGGAAGACAATTCATGATTGCCAGCATGAAATGGTCTTCTATATAGCATTCCACTTTCATTCAATTCACCAAAAATACTATATATCTAACCCTCACGTGTTTCTCTCATCGGGAATTTACTTTTTGAAGTCAAAAGTTTGGAAACCCATCCAGCATGAATTTTCACTGATCTTACCAAATTTCCCATGGATATATTCCTTCCAGGTCTACTAAAATAAGCTTCTTTCTTTTCTCCTCCAGAATCATCATTGAAATTGTGTATCTGTTAAGTTGTGATTTACAGGATTTAAAGGGATTTCTACACCTTTAC
Source organism: Paroedura picta (assembly GCF_049243985.1). Taxonomy (NCBI): domain Eukaryota; kingdom Metazoa; phylum Chordata; class Lepidosauria; order Squamata; family Gekkonidae; genus Paroedura; species Paroedura picta. The sequence goes on from NC_135369.1 coordinate 7,971,055, forward strand.
AATATCAGCCTGTGATCTGGAGCTTTGGTTCCCCACTCCTCCTCGACATTCAACCTGCTGGGTGACCTTCAGCCAGTCCCAGTTCTCTCAGAGCTTTCTCAGCCTCACCCACCTCACAGAAAGTCTGCTGTGGGAAGAGGAGCAGGCAATTGTAAGCCACTTTGAGACTCCTTTGGGTATTAAAAAGCAGAGTTCCATTTTTTCCTTCTTCGGATAACAATTGCTTAAACAGCCATTCCCAAATTGCATAGTCTAATTTGCCCCACTTTTCTATTGAAAAGAATCTAAACCTCACACCATAACCCACAAGGAGAAAGTCTGCAGATTGAAACCCAGGAATAACGACCAACCTCTCCCAATTCAGATTTACCTGTTTCTTGATGGCAGTAAAGATCGGTCTGATGATGCCGTTGACGTGCCGTCCACAAGGCCCTTTTATGCTTGTTGCAGAACCATCCGTGGTGAAGCTTCCGCGTTTCTGCCTGATGTTTTAATTAGTCACAATTGTTTTGACAGCATCACATTCCAAGTTACTTTAATAATCCTGAAGACTGAGGTAAGAAAAGGAGAACAACAACAACGCAATATAAATAAAGCTTCTGTCAGCTACAGGTGATGCCCTTTTGACCTTCAGAGAATCCAGTTTCTCTCCCTGCTTAATTTCGGTCTGGGAATTCTCCTCACCTTGATGTGGGAACTCCACTCACATTGATGGAAGTTTTGCCCAGAACCCACATGTAGGCTCTCTGCCTCTTTCTTTTGGGACCAGATACGATTTTACTAATACTTTAAGATAACCCCAAAATGGCACCAAAGGTAATAAGGGAAAGGTAAAGGTATCCCCTGTGCAAGCACCGGGTCATGTCTGACCCTTGGGGTTACGCCCTCTTGCGTTTTCATGGCAGACTCAATACGGGGTGGTTTGCCAGTGCCTTCCCCAGTCATTACCGTTTACCCCCCAGCAAACAAGCTGGGTACTCATTTTAGCGACCTCGGAAGGATGGAAGGCTGAGTCAACCTTGAGCCGGCTGCTGGGATCGAACTCCCAGCCTCATGGGCAGAGCTTTCAGACTGCATAACTGCTGCCTTACCACTCTGCGCCACAAGAGGCTCCCAACGAAAGGTAATTGATCTTCCAAATTAAAATGTTTTCCAGTGTCGAAGACCCTGGCTTAACATGGAGTTTTGATCTTTATTTTCTGTACAATGGCTCATAAACGTGACTGACATTTTATGGATGACCAGCCTTAGGAGGGAGTCCACAATTTTGAATATATAAATAAAGTTTCTCTCTACCTTTTTCATGTATTGTGGGGTTTTTTTTACATTGGTTTCTACAAGGATATGAACAAAATGAATCTTCAGCAAACAACCTATATATGAAAACAAAAAAAAATTAACATAAAAAAGCAATATATTAAAGAAAACGTACCAACTCTCCATACCTTATATTATAAAACATATATCTTCATATTCAAATTCTCTTGGGTATGCATGGACAGAACTTTCTACAACTACAAAATTCTCTGGAGGTCCTGCCTAGTAGAAGATACATTTGATTGTACCAGAGCACGGATGCAGTTAGGACAGGTGATCCACTGATGCTTTTGCACAGACAGGTTGGCCTGGCTTTTTAGGCCTCAAGTCTAGGCAAGAGCAAATGTCCAAAGTTCATGGTTAAGAGTCTTGCTTGGAGAGCACACAGGTGCAAGTCTTGTCCCATGATGAGGTCTGCTATAATAGGTGCTGAACCACGGTTTCTAGCACCATAGAATATAGTCTGGTTGTCACTAGTCATAATCCTGGATCTGCTACCATTGGGGGGGGGGTAGGTCCCGTCTAGTAGAAGGTCTATTTGATTGTACCAGAGTACGGATGAAGTTAGGAAAAGTGATCCATTGACTGGTGGAGGGGAGGAATGAGGCTCTGATGGAAATTTGAGATTATTTTAGTATTTTACTAGGAATTAATTCAAGGTTTTTTTATGGCAATTCTTGTATTTTATTCTTTTATCTTGATGTAAGCCGCCTCGGGCCGACAATGTTGGGAGAGATGGGATTTGAATTAATATATAAATAAATAAATATTTAATATGTCATAGCAAGTCGGCCAGTCATATCGATGCTCCAACAAGGCAACCATCCTGTAGGACAGCGGTCCCCAACCCTTTCATCACCGGGGACCACTCAGCGCCGGGGACCACTCACCGGGGACCACTCAACGCCTTTTACTGAGGCCCGGTGGGGGGGGTAGTTGACTCCTCTCCTCTCAACCACTGCCCTAATACTCTCTGATCGCTATGGTCATGTTTAAACATCCCTTATAAATGAGATACAGACACGCCACAACAAGGAACGTTTTATTTTCATGGAAATTTTAATTCATGACAATGACAAATCAATGGGAACCCTGAGCTTGTTTCTCTGCAACGAGATAGTCCCATCTGGGAGGGATGGGAGACAAGGACACCCGAAGTGTGTTGTAAAGGGCCGGGGGGGGGGATGAAGTAAAAGGCCGGGGCGGGGGGAGAAGGCATCCTTCGCGGCCCACCTCCAATTAGTCGACGGACCACATGTGGTCCACGCACCTCAGGTTGGGGATCGCTACTCTAGGAAACTTTAGGAGTGGCCCCGAATCCTTCTAGACACCTGCCTGTATTTATAAAACAACTGATTAACTCATAAGGGACACGCTTAAATTGACTCCATCAGTCCTCATACATCTCCTTTTGTTATGATTCATTAGGTACATGGGTTAATTCGTGAACACAGACCAGTTCACTATGACTGGAACCAATATTAAGGTAGAGTTTCTAAACCTTCAAGGTTGTTCCGGGGGGGGGGGGGTGTCTTCCCTGACTTCCCTCCACATTTCAAAATGATTGGACCAGGGATTGCAATCCTAGGGGCTCCCCCACAGGGTGTCCCTATCTAGAATCATAGAGTTGGAAGGGATCTCATGGGTCATCTAGTCCAACCCACTGCACTATGCAGGACACTCACAACCCTCTTGCTCATCCACTATCACCTGCCACAGAATCAGCCTCTCCGTCAGATGGCTCTCCAGCCTCTGATTAAAAATTAAAAATCTCCAAAGATGGAGAACCCCCCACGTACTCCATTATATTCTATTATGGGAAGCAACATCAACATAGAGAGTCTGACCTTAGGATATAATAGAGCGGATGGAGCGCGCCCTTTGGGAACTCCTAAGGTTGGACCCCTGGACCAAGCTTCTTTGAAACCAGAAGGGGAGACAAGGAAGACACTTCTGGAGCGATCTTGAAGGTCTGGAGGCTGTAACTCAAACCCCCAACAACGTAGGCCCTGAGATAGGTGGAAAAGCCACGCTACCCAGAAACAGGGGAGGGACACTCTCACACTCAGGTCTAGCATGCAGATGCCACCCTCCATGCAGGAGATGATTGGAATCATCAGGAATTGGTGCTCATCTTAACACAGAGAATGCAGTTCCCATTCCCATCACCTCCCCTGGTGAAAAGAGACATTGCATGCCAGAGCTTCAGGGAATAGCTGTGGCTACCCAAGCAGTGCTTGGGTGTCAGCATCCAGGTGAGACCTGGAAACCCACTGAGGTCCACTCAGAGCTCACCTGGTTTCCCTTTGAGAGCAGGGGGGTGCCCGCCAATGTGTGCCAGTGGGGAATCACCTTGCAGTAACAGCATCACTAGAGGCGCAGGGATGCCAGCCTGAAGGGGCGGCTTGTAGGGTAACGAAAAACCACAACAGAGGTGGGGGGAATCCACGCCCCCTCAAACGATCCCTTTAGCTCAGGGGAAGCCTCAGAGAGCACATGGAGGAGCACAGGGTAACCTGGGTGCTTGATCTGATCATCACAGGCTCTCCCATCCAGCCTCCCCTCCCAAAAAAAAACAGAAAACTTAAGAGGAAGACCCACATTCCGTTACCTAAAGGAGTCTCAAAGCATCTTAAAATCATTGATTTCTTTCTCTTCTCATGCCAGACACCCTGCTGTGAGAGAACTGCTGGGGTGGGGAATCAAACCTGGCTCTACAGGTCATCAGCCGCTGCCTTTAACCTCTCCATCAAGCGCTCTTCAGTCAAGCCCTGTCTTCAACACCCCTGGCTCCTATACCACACTGTGCGCATGAACTCCAGAGCACCCCCAGGCAACTTATGGCTACTTCTTGTGTTTCATCAGGGCTCTAAGGCTAATGACCGACTTGAGAGAAGTTTTCAAATGAGTGGGTGCCTTCTGGTGGCCAAGATTTGATTGGGGTTTTCTTTGGGCGGGAGCAATTGAGATGGGCAATGATGACCCTGCCGCTTCTCCGTATAGGATTTTTAGCCTGGGAAGAGCATTTTTCCACCCCGCCACCCAGAACAGACTCAGAGGGGATGCAGTCACAGCAATGCTGAGCTCACCTCAGTCCTCCCCCAAGAACGTTCCTGGGTAGCCAAGAGCCGGCAAGGTGACCTTCAGGAAGACCAAAGGCTGGACTCTTCTGAGTGCCCGGCGGGAGCGATACTCACAGACAGTTCTGCTTGCATGCCAAAATGCCCAATCTCTCTGGACGCTCGTCAGGTGAGCACAAAAGCTAGACACAGGCCAGGTGGAAGAGGGCCAACCTGACCACCTCTATCCTGGCCCAGTATCTTAAGGGACATCTGTGACTCCTGGTAAGCCCTCACCATCACAGAGGCGCTGCCCTCCTTTGGACACCTGCCACCCACAGAGGAAGGAGTTGGCTGGAGGAACCCCAACAAGAAGTCCTCCTGCTCAGGTGTCTCAGAGGGGCAGTCCGTGCCCCGTTCTGGATGGCTCCTCTCCCCTTGCTAAGTTTACATATACCTGGCTTCTGTTTTTACGGTGTTTTCCCTTTTAGTCTCTTTGTGTCGATCTTTGTTTTATTCTGCAAACTGAAGATACGGTTTCTATCCTGTTGCCTAGGGGTACTACAAACCCAGAAGCAGTGAGCTGCTTTCCTCAACAAAACCTCCCATTTCAGATGTGTTCTGTGTGTGCATTTCCCCATCCCGTTCACAGCATGTGAAGCACCTTTCTGTAAAGAAAAATCCCTCAGCTGGTTGTTCAGCAGCAGGAGGAGGAATTATGCATACCTTGCAAGTAGTTTTTTTATATTATTTGGATAAGAGGGGGGCAGAGTTAATACAATCCTTTCCTTCTGATGTTACTGGTCTTTTGCAACCTGAGATCAATTTTTTACAGTGATGGACTCCCGGTAACTTTTACAAGACAATGTAAAAGGCTCATGTCAATGTTTGTTTGTTTTTTTTGTCCCAGGCTTGAGTTGTACTTCCGGGTGCTGTCCCTCCTTTCTTGGTGCATCTGGCTCTTTGTTGGCCTTCTCTCCTCTGTTATGGTAATGACTCATCTCTTTGTTCCTGGATAGAACCGCACAACCGCACCATGGCTTCAACACCGGTGTTGTTATGTCAATTGCAGGGAAATAGGAATGAATATTTTGTGCAGTTTTCTCAATTTTTTTTCTCATTTATAAACCCGTGAAAAATTCTTCAAGCTTTGAAAAATCAAAAAAGTGCTGGGAGTGTGCAGAATATGATCCTGCGTTGAGCAGGGGGTTGGACTAGATGGCCTGTATGGCCCCTTCCTACTCTATGATTCTCTGATTCTATAACCCCCTGCTCTACGCAGGATCAGCCCGAAGCATCCTAAAGCATCCAAGAAAAGTGTGTATCCAGCGTTTGCTTGAAGACAGCCAGTGAGGGGGAGCTCACCACCTCCTAAGGCAGCCTATTCCACTGACTGTGAAATGTTTTTTTCCTGATATCTAGCCTATATCGTTGTACTTGAAGCTTAAACCCATTACTGCGTGTCCTCTCCTCTGCAGCCAACGGAAACAGCCTCCTGCCCTCCTCCAAGTGGCAACCTTTCAAATACTTAAAGAGGGCTATCACCACCCTACATTCCTCCCTCTTACCCTGCTTTCTTTCCTCCACAGACTGACTCGCCTTCTCTCCTCCTTCCTTCATCCTCCTGCACTACTATGTCGCCCGTCTTGTTGAGTACCACTCCCTCCTCCCTCCTGGATGGCCTCCTGCCCAACACGCTTTTCATGCTCAACACCTGCTCTCTTACACACTCACGCCTTACACCCTCCTGCATTTCTGATCACAAACCACACTTCAGCCTATTTGTCTTTATTTCATCGTTTATTGTTCTTATCACACTCTGCTGCCTCCAAAGTAGTTCACAGGGGTCACCATCCGACCCTGTTCTTCTTGGACCTCCACACACGCCACTCCCTCCAGCATGCACGGACAATAACACTGCAAGGGAAAACTCAAAAAATAAACAACATCAGTCCACCTCCAGATAACCCCACATGCCTCCATACTATTTCCTCTTGACCAGGGGTAGTCAACCTGTGGACCTCCAGATGTTCATGAACTACAAATGCTGGCAGGGGCTCATGGGAATTGTAGTCCATAAACATCTGGAGGACCACAGGTTGACTACCCCTGCTCTTAACGATACGGCCATCCACTACCTTTTCTACACCACCAGTTTGATCCCTCCTTACCAAAACACTACTGCATATTCCCACCTACTATATCTTTACTTTCCTGTACCTCTCCCATCCCTTCTGCCCAAACACCTACAATGCCACTTCCACAAACATCCAGTCACCAAGGACACTCTCTGATCCACCCTTTCTAGCACCCGTTGTATATAAACGTGCAACGGGCTTTAAGTCTAGTAATAAAACCCATAAATACAACAACTAATAACTAAGCTCACCCCCTTGAACAGGCAGAGCCAATGTTCTTGCTCTCTTCCTGGTGAGAGTGGGGAGACAGATCTATTTAGTAACAGATTGACAGGGTGGACATGGGGGATCTCAGATTGAATAACGGGCCCTGACCTGGCCTCAACCATATGCCGGGTGGAAGAGCTCCGTCTGGCAGGCCCTGCGGAAGGTTGACAGCTCTGGCAGGGTCCTTAGCTCTTCCGGGAGCTCATTCCACCATTCCACCGAAAAGGCCCTGACCCGTGTTAAGGCCAGGCAAGCATTCCAAGGGCCCAGGACTACCAGTATCTTCATACTCACATAGCAAAGAACCCTGGCAGGGGGGCATAAGCAACCAAGTGGTAAACAGGACCCAGACCACATATAGCCTTAAAAGTCAAAAACCAAAACCTGGAACTTGAGAGGCTGGAGAGGCTGTTTCTGTGAAGGGGGTGGCAGGTGACAGTGAATGAGCAAGAGGGTTGTGAGTGTCCTGCATAGTGCAGGGGGTTGGACTAGATGACCCAGGAGGTACCTTCCATTTCTATTATTCTAAACATCCATAAGACTCTAATGACAGGGCAAGCAGGCACTGCCTCAGCATTATAGGAGGAGGCTGCTCTGGCAGCCATACCCATAATGGCTCACAGGAATGCCATCCCCAAGAGCCCTACCCCTGAGAACCCCACCTTCAATCATACCATATTTGCCATAGCTATCAGCTTATGGGGTGTTGCTCAGCATTCGAAAAGGTCGCCCTGTCGCAGAGAGGATCGGTCCAGGAATGATCACAGTAAAAGGTGGTGGCTCGATCACAACTTCAGCGGGTGGAAGCCGATTGTTTGAGGAAGGCTCGATCTCTTGGAGCATGCTAATATTAGCTGAGGGGACCCCGATGCCAGAGTGGTGACCGCCGTAGCCAAGGCCTGCCGAACGGAAACCATCAAAAGGAGAGGAGTCACAGGAGGGTATGGAATAGAATGGTCCACAGTAAGCCATGTGTGAGCTGTGAAGGTGGGTCTGCAAAAACACAGGGGGAAGAAAAACAATATTACGTGGAGGGAACACTCTTGGGACTGCAGACAGCTGCAACGGATCATAGGAACATCTGTAAACCACTCCTGCGGATTGGTAGAAATAAAGCCATAAGGCCAGTGTGGGTGGAGAAAGGGGTGGGGCGCTTCCGTAATAAAAACTCAGAGGGCCCAATTGAGAGCTGCGAAGCTCCCAATGACAAAGACAAAGACAAAGACAAAGACAAAGACAAAGACAAAGACAAAGACAAAGACAAAGACAAAGACAAACCTTTATTGGCATAAAACTATAAGAAGAAAATACAGCCAAGCAGGGTCAAAATATCACCCTCATATTAGCTCATATTATAAACTGAAACAGAGTTAAACTGACTCTTTTTTAGTTTATAAAAAACTTAGATTTTTTAATCTTAGTTCTGGCTTGATAAACAACCATTAAATATTCAACTACACACAATGTAGTCTCTGCAGAGAGATCATTGAGCAGGAACTGAAGTGTAGATTTATCATTAACTAGACCCCTGGGACGAAGTAGAGGATTGAGACGTTTTCAGCAAAGATTCACATGAAGTTCACAATCTAAAATAATATGTCAAGTTGAATCAGGACAGTTTGCAGAACACAGACACAATCTTTCCCTCTTTGGAACCCGCTGGTATCTTCCTGATAGGACGTTCAAGGGAAGCCAATTCATTATTGCCAGCATGAAATGGTCTTCTATAAATCATTGTTGTTAGGTGCGAAGTCGTGTCCGACCCATCACGACCCCATGGACAATGATCCTCCAGGCCTTCCTGTGCTCTACCATTCCCCGGAGTCCATTTAAGTTTGCACCTACTGCTTCAGTGACTCCATCCAGCCACCTCATTCTCTGTCATCCCCTTCTTCTTTTGCCCTCGATCGCTCCCAGCATTAGGCTCTTCTCCAGGGAGTCCTTCCATCTCATGAGGTGGCCAAAGTATTTGAGTTTCATCTTCAGGATCTGGCCTTCTAAGGAGCAGGCAGGGCTGATCTCCTCTAGGACTGAACGGTTTGTTCATCTCACAGTCCAAGGGACTTGCAAGAGTCTTCTCCAGCACCAGAGTTCAAAAGCCTCAGTTCTTTGACGCTCAGCCTTCCTTATGGTCCAACTTTCATAGCCATACATTGCAACTGGGAAGACCATAGCCTTGACTAAACGCACTTTTGTTGGCAGGGTGATGTCTCTGCTTTTTAGGATGCTGTCTAGATTTGCCATAGCTTTCCTCCCCAGGAGCAAGCGTCTTTTAATTTCTTTGCTGCAGTCCCCATCTGCAGTGATCTTGGAGTCCAGGAAAATAAAATCTGTCACTATCTCCATTTCTTCCCCATCTATTTGCCAGGAATTGAAAGGGCTGGATGCCATAATCTTTGTTTTCTTGATGTTGAGTTTCAAGCCAACTTTTGCACTCTCCTCCTTCACCCGCATCAACAGGATCTTTAATTTCCCTTCACTTTCTGCCATTAGAACGGTATCATCTGCATATCTGAGGTTGTTGATACTTCTCCCTGCAATCTTGATCCCAATTTGTGACTCCTCTAATCCCGCATTTCTCATGATGTGCTCTGCATACAAGTTAAATAGGCAAGGCGACAGTATACAGCCTTGCAGAACTCCTTTCTCAATTTTGAACCAGTCAGTGATTCCATGTTCAGTTCTCACTGTTGCTTCTTGACCTGCATATAAATTTCTCAAGAGACAAATAAGATGCTCTGGTATTCCCATCTCTTTAAGAACTTGCCACAATTTGTTGTGCTCCACACAATCAAAGGCTTTAGCATAGTCAATGAAGCAGAAGTAGATGTTCTTCTGGATCTCCCTAGCTTTCTCCATGATCCAGCGTATGCTGGCAATTTTATCTCTTGTTTCTCTGCCTCTTCAAAACCCTGCCTGTACTTCCTGAAGTTCTCGGTCCACATATTGCTGGAGCCTATCTTGTAGGATCTATATAGCATAGCACTTACATTTAATTCACCAAAAATACTATATATCTAACCTTCACATCTCTCCCTAATCCAGAATCTACTTCTAGCATTCAAAGTTTGGAAACCCATCTCATTATGCAATTTCACCGATCTTACCAATTAGGCTCCTCCTAATTGTCGTCCAGAGCCTCTTGTGGCGCAGGGTGGTAAGGCAGCAGAAATGCTGTCTGAAGCTGTCTGCCCGTGAGGCTGGGTGTTCAATCCCAGCAGCCAGCTCAAGGTTGACTCAGCTTTCCATCCTTCCGAGGTCGGTAAAATGAGTACCCAACTTGCTGGGGGGCAAATGGTAATGACTGGGGAAGGCACTGGCAAACCACCCCATATTGAGTCTGCTTCATCCACCTCACAGAATGTCTGTTGTGGGACGAGGAGCAGGCAATTGTAAGCCACTTTGACACTCCTTTGGGTATTAAAAAGCAGAGTTCATTTTTTTCTTCTTCGGATAACAATTGCTTAAACAGCCATTCCCAAATTGCATAGTCTAATTTGCCCCACTTTCTGAACTCATTCTTTTCTATTGAAAATAATCTAAACCTCACAACATAACCCACAAGGAGAAAGTCTGCAGTTAGAAACCCAGGAATAATGACCAATCTCTCCCAATTCTGATTTACCAGATTCTTGATGGCAGCCAAGATCGGTCTGGTGAAGCTGTTGACGTGCCCTTCACCGTGCTCTTTTATGCTTGTTGCAGAACCATCCGTGGTGAAGCTTCCGTGTTTTCTGCCTGAAGTTTTAATTAGTCACAGTTGTTTTGGTAACATCATGTTCCAAATTACTTTAATAATTCTGAAGACTGAGGTAACAAAAGGAGAATAACAACAACACAATATAAATAAAGCTTCTGTCAGCTACAGGTAATGCCCTTTGGACTTTCAGACATTCCAGTTTCTCTCCCTGCTTAATTTTGTTCTGGGAACACTACTCAACTTGATGCAGGAGCTGCACTCACAAAGAAAACAATGATGGAAGTTTTGCCAAATCCCACATGCAGACTCTCTGTATCTTTCTTGTGGGACCAGCTATGATTTTACTGAGACTTTAAGATTATCCCAAAATGGCACCAAAGGTAATAGATCTTCCAAATTAAAATGTTTTCCAATGTTGAAGACTCTGGTTTAACACGGAGTCTTGATCTTTATTTTTTGTACAATGACTCATTAATGTGACCCTAATTTTATGGATGATCTGCCTGAGGAGGGGGTCCACAATTTTTAATATTTTAATAAAGTTTTTCTCTACATTATTCCATATAATGTGGGTTTTTTGAAAAGTTGGTTTCTACAAGGATAGGAAGAGAATGAGTCTTCATCAAGCAACCTATATATGGAAACAGATATCTACACATTTTATATATTTTTAAAAAATAACACCAAAAAACATTTTAATTAGTCAGATTTGTTTTGCCAGCATCATGTTCCCAATTAGTTTAATAGTTTTAAAGAGTGAGGTAACAAAAGAAGAAGAACAACAACACAACATAAAGCTTTTGTCAGCTACAGGTTATGCCCTTTGGAGTTTCAGACATCCCAGTTTCTCTCCAGGCTTAATTTTGTTTTGGGAACTCAACTTGATGTGGGAACTGTGCTCACAAGGAAAACAATGATGGAAGTTTTGCATAGAACTGCCTTGGGGACTAGCTGCATTTTTCCTGTGCGTCTGGAATCGGTTTAATTTAAAACATATCCCAAAATGGCATCAAAATGACACGCCACAAACAATGCAAATCTAATTCTGGTGTTCATTCTTATAGTGATCATAGGATACGTGGCTGTTGGGGGTTTTCCAGTCTTGGTGGCTGTGATCTTTTCCACATGTCCCCCCCCCCAAAAAAAAAAAAACAATGACAGCCAGTGGACTCCTACCATGAAAACCTTCAACAATTTGGTCAAAGCTGAATTGATAGAGACCTCTTCCCTTCTGGTTCTTTGATGACCTACTTGGTCATGCCTGATACAAAAAACGACAAGTTGGATGCTTGGTGAGGGTTGGCAAGAAGGATACTTGGGGTGATTGCACAATGTGGGAGGGAGTTTTTAATTGTAGAATGATAGAATCACAGGGTTGGTAGAGACCTCCTGGGTCATCTAGTCTAACCTCCTGCTCTATGCAGGACACCCAAATAATGAACACTCCTCTACTATAACTTGCCACCTCCTTGAGTCTTCACAGAATCAGCCTCTCTGTCAGATGGCTATCTAGCCTCTGCTTAAAAATCTCCAAAGATGGAGAACCCATCACCACCTGAGGAAGCCTGTTCCACTGAGAAAACGCTCTAACTGTCAGGAACTTCTTCCGGATGTTTAGATGGAATTTCTTTTGAATTAATTTCATCCCATTCATTCTGGTCCATCCCTCTGGGACAAGAGAGAACAATTCTGCTCCATCCCCCATATGGCACCCTTTTAAATACTTGAAAATGGTTATCAGATCCCCTCTCAGTCATCTCTTCTCCAGGCTAAACAGACCAAGCTCTCCCAACCTTTCCTCCTATGTCTTGGTCTCCAAACCCCTCACCATCTTTGTTGCCCTCTTCTGGACACGGTCCAGTTTTTCCACATCCCTCTTCAACTGGGGTGCCAAAAACTGAACACAGGACTCCAATTGAGGCTGAACCAGAGCACAGTGTGAGAGAAAAATGTTCTAAAAAGCATTTCACTTGTCCCAAAATATATTCTTACAAAGGGAAAGAGCTTTCTTGGCTTTAAAAATGGAAAAACCCGGGACGTTTGTGGGAACCATAAAAAAACAAATATCTGCATTTCCATTTTGGTGGGGTGAGTAAGATGAAATACAAGATGCACAACATGACTTTAAGAATTTAATACAACATTAGATAATTCATATGGACATTTGCAACACTTTCAAGATTTATTTAAAAAATGTAACTATTGTTAGTACAAAATATGTTGTATGATTACATTATGCTAGCAAAGGGTGCAACAGTTTAAATTCTATTTTGTGTACAAAATAATTAAAAACATGAGATAATCTGGTTAGTAGACCATCCAGTCCATCACTCTGTGTCACACAGTGGCCTAAACCCAGGGGCCATCATGAGGTTCACAGCAGGACTAGAACTCCAGAAGCCTTCCCAATATCTCTCCCCCTAAGCACCCAAATGACAGAACATCAGTCCTACAGACAGAATGTTCCGTCTGTACCTTGTGAGTAATAGCCACACATGGACCTCTGTACCATAAGTTTACCCAATAACCTCTGGAAGCTATTTATGCCTGTAGCCACCACCACTTCCACCAGCAGGGAATTCCACTTGATATTTATTCTTTGGTTGAAATAGTACTACTAGTCCTTCATTTCATGGAATGCTCATAAGTTCTTATCTCGGGCTTTTTCATCAAGGCTTTCATGAAAACCTGGGGCCATTCTGCACAGGAAAACAACAAAGCATTACGCCAGTGCAATGGCCTGATGCAAAAAATAACCATACCTCCCGGAATTCTTCACCTGCTGGCTCCTCTGTTGCTGTGTAATGCTTCCTGGCATTTTGGTCGTCTGCTTGAAATGGCAGAAGAGGGGAACAAGCTAGACACGCTCCTCTGTTCCACCTGTCAGTCAAGACAGATGGACAATCACCTTTCTCACTCTTTTAAAGGGACTGCAATGCCCACAGTTTTTTAAAGTGACTTATTCATTTAAATGCTTATGCATGTATACATGGATACATAGGGCTCTTTTCAGTGCAAGCCCTCTTGCAATCCGGAGCCTTGAAGTTTAAAAATAAAAATTAGGGAGGCAATTTGTTTTTGTTTTTTTGGTAGGGAAGAGGCATGCTTTATAGGCAAACTGCTGGGAAAAAAGTTTATTTTGTGTTCTGCCTGGGGGGATTGTGTGCTTATTCGTTGCTCCAGGCAGTTATTTTTTAAAAGAAAGCTACATTCTGGGTTAAGAGGGAGGGAGGCGAGCTCACGGGCGGGCAATCGGGCTGGAAATCTTACTACTTCAGACACTTTGGTAATGCATATATCTTGTGCAAGTGTCTTGCTGGCTACTCTCATCCTGTTAGTGCTATATGGCAAGGGTTATCCAGTTTTTTGGATTCCTCTGCAAGCATGTTAAAATGAAGAATGTAGCAGCCAGCTTGCAGATGTAACACTGGATGTTGGAAGTTGGAATCAGTCTTTATGTATACATTAAATAAATAAATAAATAAATAATATATATATATATATATATATATATATATATATATATATATATATATATATATATATATATATATATATATATATATATATATATATATATATATATATATATATATATATATAGCCACCTTGGTGTAGTTGTTAGGAGCATGCACCTCTAATCTGGCGAGCCGGGTTGGATTCCGTGCTCCCCCACATGCAGCCATTTGGATGACCTGGGGCTCATCACAGCACTGAGAAAGCTGTTCTGAATGAGCAGTAATATCAGGGCTCTCTCAGCCTCACCCACCTCTCAGGGATCTGTTGTGGGCAGAGAAAATCGAAGGCGATTGGGATCCGGTTTGAGGCTCCTTCGGATAGAGAAAAGTGGCATAAAAGGCCCAACTCTTCTTCGTCTTCAGTAATCTCAGGGCTCTCTCAGCCTCCCCTCCCTCACAGGGTGTCTGTTGTAGGGAGAGGAAAGGGAAGGTGATTGGAAGACATTGAGAGTCTGGGTAGAGAAAAGTGGCATATAAGAACCATCTCTTCTTCTTCTTCTAAATTTGAAAATGATTCAGACACCAGGAATTTGGTCTTTGGTGATAATTTACTTTGATACTAAATGCTGGTACCTGGAGGGGCGGGGGCTTTTCTAACACCATTTTGGAAGATTTTGGAATCAAAGTAGGGTCAGCTCTGTTTCATATTTGGATAGGAGACCAGTGAGGAAGCCCAAGCCTACTACACAGAAGAAGATGAGCTGACCTTTTGTCCCCTGCTTTTTCCTACCCAGAGGAGTCTCAAACCAGCTTACAAACACCTTTCCCTTTATCTCCTCAAAGTACACACCCTGACTGCTTCTGTGTAAGGAATTTTGATCAGGCCAAGTTCTCGCTTTCTGATGGAAGCAGGCACAGCCCAGGGCTCAGGCGTGGAGCACCGCGCATGCGCATTTGCACCCGCCCGCATACTAGCGGGTGCAAACGTGCCTGCGCAGAGCTTTGTGCAAGCGATTTTGGGCCCACCAGCATGCCAGTGTGGGCGGAGATCCATGCAAGTGTGTTTGTGCCCGCTGGCATGCCGATGGCCGCGCCTCCCTCCATGCAGCGCGGCGCTCTCCGGGCCTTGAACAAAGGGCCGGTGAGCAGCGCGCTGCAGTGGGAGAGGGAGGCGCCTCCCTCTTCCCCGCCACAGCCTGGTGGAGAGGCTTTCGCAGATCACCAGTAGGCCGTGGACTGGGGGTTGAAGACCACTGCTCTATATGGCAGCCTTTTAAATACTTGAAGATGGTTATTAGATGCCCTCTCAGTCGTCTCCTCTCTAGGCTAAACAGACCAAGCTCCCCCAACCTTTCCTCCTACGCCTTGGTCTCCAAACCCCTCCCCGTCTTTGTTGCCCTCCTCTGGACACGCTCCAGTTTGTCTACATCCCTCTTCAGCTGGGGTGCCCAAAACTGAACACAGGACTCCAAGTGAGGCCGAACCAGAGCAGAGTAAAGCGGTACCATCACCTCCTGTGATCTGGACACGATACTCCATCTGATACAGCCCAAAATCCTGTTTGCCATTTTAGCCACCGAGTCTCACTGCTGATTCATGTTCAATGTGTGGTATACTAAGACTCCTAGATCCTTTTCGCACATACTACTGCTAAGACAAGTCTCCCCCATCCTATATCAGTGTCTCTGGTTTTCCTACCTAAATGCATAACTTCACATTTGTCCCTACTGAATTTCATTTTATGTAGTTTAGATCAGTTCCCAAGCCTATCAAGATCATCCTGTATTGTGTTATATTGTTTCACTTTATTTCATTGCTGATTTGAGCTGCAATGAGCTAGTTGACCTTGGAGTGGCAGCATAAATGTTTATTTATACGTAATAAATAAAATTCAACAATGGAGCTCTTCCACCAGGCTTTCACATGAGGCCAATGACTGGGACCCCCCTACAGCCCCATCCACCTACAAGGTAACCTGAACACTCAACATGTCCCGAACTGCTCTCTGTTGTTTGATTGTGATTACCCAAATGTTGTTGTAACTGCTTATATCTTTTGCTCGGTTCACACTGTTCCAAGTGTTTCAGTGTACCCTCCCAATTCTCACTTGTTCTACGTACACCACCCCAAGACACTATGGTGAGGGGTAGTATATAAATTGCAGGGGAAAAAATAATCATACTTAAAAGAAATAGATGCAATTCATTGTGTTAGGGCTTACAGAGGGGCTAGTTCTCATATCAAAAGTTGCTCTAACTTCCACAAATTCCCATCTCATAGAATCATAGAAACATAGAGTTGGAAGGGGTCACACAGGCCATCTAATCCAACCCCCTGCTCAACGCAGGTTCAGCCCAAAGCATCCAAGAAAAGTGTGTATCCAACCTTTGCTTGAAGACTGCCAGTGAGGGGGAGCTCACCACCTCCTTAGGCAGCCTATTCCACTGCTGAACTACTCTGACTGTGAATTTTTTTTTCCTGATATCTAGCCTATATCGTTGTACTTGTAGTTTAAACCCATTACTGCACGTCCTTTCCTCTGCTGCCAACGGAAACAGCATCCTGCCCTCAGGACTTATGTGGTTGTTGAACATTCTGTCCATGCATACCCACCTTATTGTGGCCCTGGAGGGTTTTTAAGGCAAGAGACGTTAAGAAGTGGTTTGGCACTCCCTGCCTCTAAATTCCACATAATAATTACTCTTTGGTTGAAGAGGCCTTCCTTTTAGCAGCCTTCTGCCTCATAATTTCATGAAGTTCTCTCACTCGAGCTCATAAGGAGAGCCAGCTTGGTGTAGTGGTTCCGAGTAGCCACCTCTGCAGTGTCGTATTCCCAGTGTTCTTTTCTGGAAAACCTGGTTTGATTCCCCACTCCTCCTCGGCATGCAACCAACTGGGTGACCTTGTCAAGACAGAAGAATGTAGTTTTCACCCTGGTGATGGCAAAAAACTTTCTTCAAACAATGTAGGCAAATATAAGACAAACGATTTCCTAGGTACAACAGCCTTGTTTTCATTTTAAGTTCATCAGTGAACTGTAAGAAATTAAGGATATATCACGTATTCATCCTGGCCATATAATAAATTAATGAGGTTATATAAAACAATATATGTAATGTAATATAATAAATGAGGCTGTTGTGTGTGTGTGTGTGTGTGTGTGTATGTGTTGTTGTTAGTTATGAAGTTCTGTCCAACCCATCGCAACCCCATGGACAACTCTATGGACAGTGTGTGTGTGTGTGTGTATATATATATATATAATTTTTAAATCTCTAAATAGTTACTCTCTACCTTTTTCAATATCATGTATTTCTTTACAGTTGGTTGCTACAAGGGTGCTAACAGAATTAGCCTTCCGCAAGAAACCTATATATGAAAAGAGATATCTACACATCTTTATACTGCTCCAGTGGAGTGGTATAAATAAAAGGCTAAGGGATAAGTGGGAGGAGAGTGGGCGGGTGCTGTCCGGGATAAAAACTCGGAGGAGCGAATCAGGAGCCGCGAAGCTCCTGAAGTGACACTCCATGGACTTGCAGCCGCCGCCGCAAGACCCGCCCCAACCACGCATGCACAGAGTTCTGTGTCTGCCTGCGTGGTTGCGTGCGCTATCGCACCGCAGCCTGCACAGCCCCGAGGCCTGGACGTGGCGCTGCCATTGAGCCTGGTCTACGTAAGTATGGCTGGGGAGAAGGGGAGGAGGCCCCCAAAGGCACCAGCCGGGTCCACAGCTATGGTCTGCCCATTTTTAAAAATGGGCTTTATGTCTAGTTTTATATTATAAAAAATTAACATCAAAAAGTAATTTGTTAAGGGATATATACCAAATTTCTATACCTTATATTATAAAGTGCATATATTTATATTCTAATTACCTTGAGTATGCATGGACAGAACTTTCTACAACTACACAATTCTCTTGAGGTCCTGCTCAGTAGATCTATTTGATTGTACCAGAGCATGAATGCAGTTAGGACAGGTGATCCACTGACTGGTGCAAGGGAGGAATTTGTCTCCACAATTTAATGGAAAGTTTAGGGTTTTTTAGTATTTTACTGGGAATTAATTCAAAGGCTTTTTATGGAAATTCTTGTATTTTACTCTTTCATGTTGATGTAAGCCTCCCCGGGCCAACTACATTGTGGGTGATGAACTGAGGGATATTAATTAAAATATAAATAAATATTTAGTATGTCACAGCAAGGGGTCTACTCATATCAATGCTCCAACAAGGTAACCATCACCTAGGAAATGTTAGGAGTGGCCCTAAATCCCCTAGACATCCACTACATTTATAAAACAACAGATTAACTCGTAAGGGACATTCTTAAATGGACCCTAGTCCCTCACCAATCTTCTCCAGGGCTCTCTGCACCCCCGAGGTGACATCTGCACCCCTGAGGTGACACCTGTCCTCATGAAGGACAAGCCACTCATGTCCCCAACACTCACCCCAAGGGAAAGATCAGGCAACACGTCCCGATGCCACCACACTCTCTAGCAAAGGGAGTGAGACAAGGGGCTGCCTGATCAGCAGGTCCCAAAGAACTGCCAGCATCCATCGGCCCTACCTGATGCATCTTAGAAGGGGGCGCCTTAGCACCTGCCTCAGTAAAGTGACCCCTTTGGATGCTCTTTATTGCACTACTCTAGCCAGAGATTGGAGTGGTGGCAGGTTGATCCAAGACAGGCCTCTTCTCAGGTGGGGGGAAGGAGGCTTCCTTACCCCTCTCACTCCCCTCCACCCCTCTAGTTTTCTGTTGGGCCTTTCCCCTGGAACCCCTAGCCTGACCTTCCTGCCTGCCACTCATCTCTTTTCCCTTGGGCAAACTCTGTGTCTAATCTAACAGACAGGGAAATCTAAGGACATGCTACTTAGGAAAGAAACTATCTATTCTAAAAATTATTAGTACTTTATAATGTTCCCTAAAGCTATGGATTTTACTGCCTATTTAAAGGATGAATCCTAACTGGCCAAGAAGAACCCAGCAAACCCAGGACAGAGTGTCTGGGAAACCACCCAGCGGCTACCCAAGGCACACAAACCCCAAAAGTGGCACCTGAACAAAACTGGACCTGCAAGGCCTTATCAGCAAAACCAAACAACAAACAACTACAATAAGCCCACCAAACTCAACCTACCACCCCCCCCAAAAAACACACACACAAAAAATCAGCAATACCAAATAACCACCCAGCAGCCACTCAGGGCACTAACCCCAAAGGATGAAACTGAGCAAAACTGGCAAAAAAAAATCAAATAACCCCCCTAAACAACCAGCAACAATACAAACAAACACTCCACAAACCTTTCAAGCAAAAAGAGTACATTTAAAACCCTAAACTTGGGAATGTTCAGCCTGGAGAACAGGAGGTTGAGAGGGGACATGATAGCCCTCTTTAAGTATTTGAAAGGTTGTCACTTGGAGGAGGGCAGGATGCTGTTTCTGCTGGCTGCAGAGGAAAGGACACGCAGTAATGGGTTTAAACTTCAAGTACAACGATATAGGCTAGATATCAGGAAAAAGTTTTTCACAGTCAGAGTAGTTCAGCAGTGGAATAGGCTGCCTAAGGAGGTGGTGAGCTCCCCCTCACTGGCAGTCTTCAAGCAAAGGTTGGATACACACTTTTCTTGGATGCTTTAGGATGCTTTGGGCTGATCCTGCGTTGAGCAGGGGGTTGGACTAGATGGCCTGTGTGGCCCCTTCCAACTCTATGATTCTGTGAAACACAACACCACCCCAAAGGTGGCAACTGAGCAAAACTGACAACCCCCCCAAACAATCAAATAACCCCCCCCCAAACAACCAGCAACAAAACAAACACCCCATAAACAGTAAACAGGAAAGAAACAGTAAATTTAAAACCCAAAACACAACAACACCATTCCCCAAAACCACAACAAGGACAACTGGAATAACCCCGCCCCCCAACAAACCCCCCACCCACAGAAACCCAAAGTAACCCAACTGAACTGTTTTTTTGGAAAAAGAGGAAGGACAGTTATAAGAGGGAGGCAAAAAGAGAAATATAGAATAGAGGAGAAGGGGGGAGACCCTGGATCAAACCCTGAGATGTCTTCTCCAGTGCTGGGCGATGAATCTTCCTCCGGCAGTCTCAGCCAAGGTCCAAAAGGCAGCATGGGAGGCAAGCACTATGGGTCAGCCTCTACCACAGCAGCCACCGACTCTCAGCTCACAGCCAGCTAGCAGCAGCAGTGAGCTACAGCTAGGCAGACCCTGGCTTTAAATAGCCTCAAAGCAGGGTTTTTAAAAAGAAACAGGTTCTGTGAGTGGCCAAAATGCCTGAGTTGATAAGCAAACAGGCATTGTGATTGGCCACTCACTTCACTCTCCACCTTCCGCAATTATTGGAGGGAAAAAGAAGGGGGGGAAAGCAGCAGAGGCAGCAGGAGGCTGGGGCAGCCAAGGACTGCCTTTGCTTCGGCCGAATTGATTTGATTTGGCAGCCAAATCGCCGAATCGAAGCGATTTGGCCATTTTTAAATGGTCCTACCATATCCCTATTCTTCTTCTAACTTGAAATATAACTAAAGAAGCCTTTTTTGTTAGGTTTAGCACTTCTTATAATCCTTGGTAATAAGGCCTTCCTTCCATTTCCTAAATGACTCTTTTTTTTATTTCTCAAATAATTTGACAGCTGTTTATGGAGCAACCTTGGCTTCCTTAGCTCTTTCCATCTTTCCTTCTCAAGGGAATTGTTTGTGATTGAGCCTTCAGTATTTCCCTTTGAAGAAACTCCCAGCCCTCTTGGACTCCCATCTCTTTAATTCTTTCTGACCACAGGACTCTACGCAATGTACCTTTAAATCTGTTCACATTTGCTTTCCTGGAGTCCAGTCTATACGTTCGACTATGTAACAGTTTTCTCCTTCCCACAATTGAAAATTCCAAAAGCACATGGTCACTGCTACCAAGTGTGCTCACTACTTCCACCTCATCTACCAGTTCTTCCCTACTGATGAGAATCAAGTCTAATTTAGCAGAGCCCCTGGTTCCCCTCTCTACTTTCTGGGAAATGAAGCTGTCGGCTAGACAAGTTAAGAATTTAACGGAGTCTGCATTTTTAGCAGAGTTGGTCTTCCAACAAATATCTGGGTAACTGAAATAACCCATGACCACTGTTCTCCCCCCTCGAGATTGTACCCCTCGAGATTTCTAAGGAGATTTCTGCTTCTGTCCTCTGTTGGGGATTTTAAGCAACCTGAGATGTCTTCTCCAGATTTCAGCACAGGAGGGCAGCCATCCCCCAAGGACCAGCAGCCTGGGAGTCATAGAATCACAGAATCATAGAGTTGGAAGGGGCCACACAGGCCATCTAGTCCAAGCCCCTGCTCAACGCAGGATCAGCCCTAAGCACCCTAAAGCATCCAAGAAAAGTGTGCATCCAACCTTTGCTTGAAGTCAAAGATTCTGTCTCCACCAGAGCTCCAGGTCAACTCAGCAGCAACAGTCAGGCCAGGAACAAAACAGAGCTAGTAAGGGACATCCTAGCTTTAAATAGTCTCTTGGCCACACAGAGATTTTCAAAAATGAAAACCTTCTCTGATTGGTAAATAAATGTTTCCCACCCAAAAAAACCTGCCTCCCTATTGGCTAATTTACCACCCCAGCCTCCTCCCTCCACCTACAATTTTTTTGGTTGCAAAGCTTTGGACTGAAATGCTCATCCCTAGTTACACTCTGTGCCAGTATACTGTAATCATAGACCATGTTTGTTTGTTTTTTACCAACAATATTTACATTTTTAATGTTGAAATTGTTACATGTTTGTTTGTTTAATGTTGCTGATTGTAAGGTAAAGGTAAAGGTATCCCCTGTGCAAGCACCGAGTCATGTCTGACCCTTGGGGTGACGCCCTCCAACGTTTTCATGGCAGACTCAATCCAGGGTGGTTTGCCAGTGCCTTCCCCAGTCATTACCGTTTACCCCCCAGCAAGCTGGGTACTCATTTTACCGACTTCGGAAGGATGGAAGACTGAGTCAACCTTGAGCCGGCTGCTGGGATTGAACTCCCAGCCTCATGGGCAAAGCTTTCAGACGGCTGCCTGACCACTCTGCGCCACAAGAGGCTCTTTGCCACAAGAGGCTCTTTTGCTGATTGTACTAAATGTAAAAAAAAATGTATATTTTGTGTAAAATCTTGTATTTTGCCATACTCATCACAAAAAAGGGGGAAATTCAGAGATTTGGGTTTTTTTATGGTTCCCCAAACGTTCCCCAGATTTTTCCATTTTAAAAATTGAGAAAGCCTTAGTAAGAATATATTTTTGGGAGAAGTGAAATGCTTTTTAAGACCATTTTCCCTCTCTCACTCAAAATGATAATATACTTACTAGTAGTCTTTTAGTAGCATCTGTGTTATATCAACGCTTCCTGTTTGCTAAGCTTCCGTTTTTACAGGGTTTTCCCTTTTAGTCTCTTTTTGACAATCTTTGTTTTATTCCGCAAACTGAATTTACGGTTGTCATCCTGTTTGCTGATCTCTTTTACTGCCTATTCAGAGGAGGAGTCCTAATGGGGACCCCAAGAAGAACCAAACAGTGCCCCTAGATTACAATCACAATACAACTAAAGCCATTGAGGGAACTGTGCCCAACAAAACAAGAAAAACTGCAAAGTCCCTAAGCTGTTCCAACTTAGCAGCCAAACAACACTGCCGCCCTGACCCCCAAACTACAACAACACAGACATAGAACAATAAAAATGGATTCGACAACCAACTTTAAAAACACCAGAAACATCCCTCCAACAAGGCAAACAAACTCTACCCTACCCACCAAACAAATACAGACAAATGGGACGGTTTGTAGAACATTCCATGATTTTAGGATCATATCCTTTTCAGGTGTTGAATTACGTATTTGGATTACGATTATACTTACAAGTGAGAGGTACAGTATAGTTTTATTTATATATGTATAATTTCTTTCAATGTTAAAAGGTACTAACGTTGAGTATTTATGTTTAGGACAACCACCGAGGAAAATTACCCTTTGAAAATGGGATATATCTAGAAACCATTCTATTTGGATTCTGCACTACAATAAAGCTACATAGAACAAAGAGACCTTTTACTTTATTCCGTACCAATCTTGAAAATATTGTTAGTAACCTAGGGATAGGTTTTTTCTATCCCCCACCCCCAAACAAGCACAGAATGAAAGCTACAACAAGCAAGGATGAAACACCTTAAACAACCTTCCTTTAACTCAAAGCAGCACCATAAAAACAACCAGAAATGTGCCGTACCCTGCTCCTACCCCCAAAACAGCAGCAACAACAAAACCAACATTTTGAAAACTGAACCTCAAAACAACCTCCGCATAACACACCCCAACCCACCCATAGAAACCCAAAGACAAAAGTTTTTTGGGGGGAAAAGAAGTTAAGGAAGTAGAGGCAGAAAAACAGAGAAATATAGAGGATAGAGAAGCGGATTCCCTCAGTCAAACCGTGCGATGTCTTCTCCAGCGATGATCCTCCTGATTTCAGCGCAGGAAGGCAGCCATCCACCAAAGCCCAGCAGCCTGGGAGACAAAGAATCTTTCTCTACCAGAGCTCCAGGTCACCTCAGCAGCCAGGCCAGGAACGAAACAGAGTGGGTACCAGACACCCTAGCCTTAAATAGTCCCTTGTCCACACAGAGTTTTTCAAAAATGAAAACCTTCTCTGATTGGTAAATAAATGTTTCCCACCCCAAAAAAATTTGCCTCCCTATTGGCTAATTTACCACCCCAGTCTCCTTCCTCCACTGACAATTCTTTTGGTTGCAGCAAGGAAGCTGCAAGACTAAGCATTGCAGATGCATTTGCAATAGTACATGCATTGCAATGATTGGCTGGCCTCCTAAAGGAAGGCCAGCCATTGGTCTCCCAGAGACTCTCCTTCCCTCCCCCTCCCAGGCCAGGGCAAACGGCAGGAAGGCAAGGCTGGAACAGCCGGGTCTGTACGGGAGGAAGGTAAGCTCTGACTTTTTTGGTGGAGGGTCATTCAGACCGAAGCGGACCCAATTCATTGCTGAATCAGCTGCTTCTGATTGAAGCACTCAACCCCTAGTTATACCCTGTGCTAGCATATTGTAAACATACAACATATTTGGGTGTTTTTTAATTTACATTTTTTTAAAAAAAGCTTGAAAGAGTTGCATATCTCTGTATGAATTATCTAATGTTGCTGATTGCATTACATTTTTTAAAAAAATCATGTTTTACATTTTGTGTAAAATCTTGTATTTCATCTTAATCATCCGAAACATTGGCGATATTCAGAGATTTGTTTTTTCTGGTACCCACAAACGTCCCAGGGTTTTCCATTATTATTGAGAAAGCCCTTTGCCTTTGAAAGAATATATTTTTGGGACAAGTGAAATGCTTTTTAAGGCCATTTTTTCTCTATCACTCAAAATGATAATGTTCCTACTAGTAGTCTTTTAGTAGCATCTGTGTTATATCAACCTCTCTGATTTGCTAAGCTTCTGTTTTTACAGTGTTTTCCCTTTTAGTCTCTTTTTGACAATTTTTGTTTTATTCTGCAAACTGAATATAGGGTTTTCATCCTGTTGCCTAGGGCCATTATGCATACGGAAGAAGAGTTCTGCTCTCTTCAACAGAAACCTCACGTCCGATGAGTTCTGTGCATGCATTTCCCCATCCTATTCGCAGCATGGGTGAAGCACGATTCTGTCATAGAGTTGGAAGGGGCCATACAGGCCATCTAGTCCAACCTCCTGCTCAACGCAGGATCAGCCCAAAGCATCCTAAAGCATCCAAGAAAAGTGTGTATCCAACCTTTGCTTGAAGACTGCCAGTCAGGGGGAGCTCACCACCTCCTTAGGCAGCCTATTCCACTGCTGAACTACTCTGACTGTGAAAAATGTTTTCCTGGTATCTAGCCTATATCGTTGTACTCATATACTGTTGTACTCAAAATCCCTCATTCTGTTGTTCAACAGGAGGAGAAGGAATTATGCCTACCTTGAAAGCAGTTTTATTGATTTGGATAAGGTGGGAGAGTTAATGCAATCCATTTTTGTTGGTGTTATTGGTCTTTCCCAACCTCAGTGACATCCATTTTTGCCATGGTGGTCAATATATGCTATGGCCTTGCTGCCATGCCTGGCTCATGTCAATGTGATTGTACTTCTGGGTGGAGTACAAGCTTCTTGGTGCTTTTGGCTCTTTGTTGGCCCTCTGAAGTGAAGTAAATCCTCGTTATGTTAATGCCTAATGTTTGTGTTCCTGGATAGAATGTAAACACAACCTCATCAAGGCTTCAACCCCTGTGTTGTTATGTCAATTGCAGGGAAATAGAAATGAATTTATAGGGCAGTCATTCTCTATCTGTTTGTCATTTAAAAACCCATGAAAATTTCTTCAGGCATCGACAAATTCCAGAAGTGGTGTGAGTGTGCAGAATATGACAAGCATAGCTGTGTACATGCCCACCTGGGCTTCCTCCCCAGCCCCTCCTCTCAGCCTTGCCCATTTGTGGAGGTGGGAATGAGTCAACATGGCCATATATTGTCATAAAAGGTAAAGGTAAAGATATCCCCTCTGCAAGCACCGGATCATGTCTGACTCTTGGGGTGACGCCCTCCAGCGTTTTCATGGTAGACTCAATACGGGGTGGTTTGCCAGTGCCTTCCCCAGTCATTACCATTTACCCCCCAGCAAGCTGGGTACTCATTTTACCGACCTCGGAAGGATGGAAGGCTGAGTCAACTTTGAGCCGGCTGCTGGGATTGAACTCCCAGCCTCATGGGCAAAGCTTTCAGACTGCATGTCTGCTGCCTTACCACTCTGCGCCACAAGAGGCTTTTATATTGTCATATCACCCTATAAATATTTAAGCAATTAAAAAAAATATATAGGAAAAACTTACTTCCACCTTTTTAGGATACTCTTCCAAGGCCATCTAGAAACCCCAGGATTTCACGAAACCCTGGCTGAGAATGCCTAGTACAGGGTGATATTTTGTCTCTGGGGTCTGTCCTTGACTAACATTCTGGCTCTGCCTTGCATAGGTAGTTCCTTAATCCAAATTCCTGCTTCCCTCCACTACTTCCTTGCCTTTAACTTAGCTTCCAGGGGGGACCTGGGGATCCCATGGAATTATAGCTCAACTCCATTCTAAAGAGATCAGACTCAAGTCCGGATGACAGAGATGAGTTCTTCTGGAGAACACGTAGCTCATCTCCAGTCTAAAGAGATCAGTTCCCCTGGAGAATATGGCTGCTTTAGAGGGTGGACTCCATAGTATTATACTCCAATGTTGTCTCTCCCCACCCAAAATTCCATCCAACCTACCCCCAAGCTGGCACTTTTGGTGGCACATCTGGGGGTACCTGGCAAATTGTGCTTATGTTGAAATTTAAATATATATATATATATATATACTACAATACTGTTTTTGCGTTCTATGCATTCTATGAAACTTTTTGTTCCTCGATATAGACCAAATTTTTAATCAAGAACCCTCCCTGGTCAATGGTGTCCCGCTTTACCAATGTTAAAATCTGGTCACCTTACTCTACCCCTAAAGTCTCCATGAATTTCCCAGCCCCGAGGAAGAAAGCCTACTTGAACTGGAGGCAAATGGGATTGAACCCATGAACTTCTGCATGCCAATAGCGTGCCATAACCCAGTATGCCCTAACATAGAGTTTCCCAACCCCAAAGGCCCAGCAATAGTAATGTGGGACAGAGGGATCATTCTACCCCATTTTTTTCAAAAACATTCTACCCTTATTTGAGCAGGTTGACCAACCCTCTCCAAAGGTTCCAATTATGGGCATGGATGGGATGGAAAGGGGAGAGGCTGTGCCCATTAAAATCTTTTCCCACTGAAGTTCCTCTTAATTCTGGGGTGTATGGCAGCACAACACGGCCAACTGACATGACTTCCCAGTACCTGAAATCCTGAAAAAGTATTTCAGGAGTACTTCCACGGTCAAAACACTGAAAAAGGCTCAACCCCAAGCCTCTCAGCATGACTCTAATTATTCCCAATATCTCACATTTTCACAGATATCTAAATAGACACCAATTATTGGAGCTACCCTAACATCAACCCAACCCTACCCCTTTGTCTGATCCAGAAACACATTTAAATGTTCTTCACTTAAAGCAAAACTAGAAAACCAACATT
Organism: Paroedura picta; assembly: GCF_049243985.1. NCBI lineage: Eukaryota > Metazoa > Chordata > Lepidosauria > Squamata > Gekkonidae > Paroedura > Paroedura picta. Next base: position 7,998,166 of record NC_135369.1, read on the forward strand.
GTGATGCAGAGCAAGATTTATTGATAATGATGGGCAGGTATTTCTGAGATAAGCTATTCTAACAGGCCAAAGTCCAAAGTCCCCAGAATAACCTCTTTGAAATGAGAGAGAGAGACTGCTGGTAAATATTAGATTACAGTCAAACGTCCTTTAAGAAAGCTTCTTGCACACGGAATTAACAGCTTGATTAAAGTGCAGATCTCATGAACAGAGTTCATTCTTCTAGTCTTCTTTGTTCTTTACTCTGCGAAAAAAAGTGTGTCAAAGACCCTTTAAGGAAACCAATTAAAAAAAAACAACCTCACAGTGGAAGCAGCAGAAGGAGCATGCGACAAAGTGGGGAAATTTGAGATTGAAAAAGAAGGAAGAGATCTAATTTCCAGGGGTGCAGAGAGTTCTTCAGGTTCTCCTCAGTACCCCTCACTCAAGCCTGTATTCTCCTCCGTGGATTCTGCAGGGGTCATCTTTCCTGTGGTAACCATCCAAAATATTTTAAGGGCAGGGCAAGCAGGGACTGCCTCGAGTTGGAAGGAGGAGGCTGCTCCGGCGGCCGTAACGGCTCCCAAGAATGCCACCCCCAAGAGCTCCACCCCCAAGAGCTCCACCCCTGAAAGCTCCACCTGCAATCGCACCATATCCACCATAGCTAACAGCACATGGGGTGTTGCCCCCCACACCAACAGGTTGCCCGGTTGCAGAGAGGATGGGTCCGGGGAGGGTCACAACGACAGGTGGTGGCTGGATCAGGACTTCAGCGGATGGGATCTGGTTGATGCAGGACGGCTCGACCCCTTCAAGCGTACCGAGACTAGCGGAGGGGACCCCGATGCCAGAGTGGTGACCGCCATAGCCGAGGCCTGCCGATCCGAAACCAACAACTGGAGAGGAGGCACAAGAGGGGATGGCGTAGGATGGTCCACAGTAAGCCATGTCTGAGCTGTGAAGGTGGGTCTGCAACAACACAGGGGGAAGAATATTACGTGGAGGAAACACTCTTGGGGCTGCAAACAGCTACAATGGATCACAGAATCATAAAGTTGAAAGGGATCTCCAGGTCATGTAGTCCAACACCCTGCAGAACTTCACAAAATGCAGCGTCCTGACAAATTCTAGGGCAATGGCCAAACTGTGTCTCTCCAGATGCCCATGGACTACAGTTCCTATGAGCCCCTGCTGTCAGGAGCTGCTCCTAATTGTCGTCCATGGATATTTTCCTCAGGATCCAGCTTGGTGTAGTGGTGATGAGTGACGTCTTCTAATCCGGTAGCTGGGTTTGATTCCCCGCTCCTCCACATTCAGCCAGCTATGTGACCTTGGGTTTTAAACATCCCTAATGCTGTTCTGACCAAACAGTCCTGTCAGAGGTCAGTTCAGCTCTACCTCAGTCTCATGGTCTTCCATGGGGAGAGGAAGGGGAGCTTATTGTATGCCACTTTGAGACTCCTCAGAGGAGAAATGTGGTATGTAAGAACCAACACTTCATCAGTAATCTCAGGGCTCTCTCAGACCGTTTATGCACAGAGAACTTCACTGCCCCATCTCCCGTGCAGGAGCACAGATCAGGGGTGGATAAGATGCACCAGGCCAAATGCTCCCCCATGTGGGTAGAGGAAGAGGTGGGGCAACCTGCCATGACTAAAACTCTAGCCTGCAGCCTGGCATGAAACCTCCAGTGCATAAACGGTCTCAGTCTCACCTTCCTCACAGGGTGTCTGTTTTGGGAAGAGGAAAAAGAAGGTGATTGGAAGCCGCTTTGAGACTCCTTTGGGTAGAGAAAAGAGGCATATAAGAACCAACTCTTCTTCTTCAGTAATCTCAGGGCTCTCTCAGCCTCACCTCCCTCACAGGGTGTCTGTTGTGGGCAGAGGAAAGGGACTGTAAGCCATTTTGAGACTCCTTCGGGTTGAGAAAAGCGGCATCTAAGAACCAACTCTTCTTATTATTCTTGTTCCTCTACACTGCGGTCATCTGGTTTACTATTAGTTAGTGATCTAATATAGTGGTCCTCAACCTTTTCATCACTAGGGACCGGTCAATACTTGAAAATTTTACTGAGGTCCGGGGGGGGGGGTAGTCTTTTGTCGAGGGACTTTGCCGCCTGACCCCCTGTTCCGCTTGCTTTCCTGCTGGTGCCCCTGACTTCACTCTGCCCACGGGGGGGGGGGGGGTGCCATGCTGAGGGGGATCCCTAGCCATGGTGGCTGCTGGAGAGCACCAAAGTTGAGCTGGTGGCAATGTGGCAGGGCAGCCCCTGAGGCAGCAGCCAGGGAAGAGGACGAGGAGGAGCCAAGGCCCAGTACCAACTTATCCACGGACCGATCTCGCTCCCCGAACCAGGGGTTAGATCAGGGACAGCTGATCTAATATCTCAAATGGTCTTTTACGTGGCATCGTACTTGCATTCAATTCATCAAAAATACTATATACACTATATATACTATATACCTAACCCTTGCCTCTTTCTCTCATCCGGAAGTCACTTCTAGTAGTCAAATTTTGGAAACCCATCCCTTATGCAATTTCTCAAGTCTTACCAAAATTCCCATGGTTATATTCATTCCAGGTCTGGCAAAATAACCCCTTTACTGTTCCCCTCAGTTTTCATCATTCAGATTGTATCCGTATCTGTAAATTCCCTTGTTTTAAAGCATTTAAGGGAGTCACCTCAGCAGCTTCTTGTAGTCCAAGGGTGGCTAAAATGTGGCTCTCCAGATGTCATAGAATAGAATCATAGAATCATAGAGTTGGAAGGGGCCATACAGGCCATCTAGTCCAACCCCCTGCTCAACGCAGGATCAGCCCAAAGCATCCTAAAGCATCCAAGAAAAGTGTGTCTCCAGCCTTTGCTTGAAGACTGCCAGTGAGGGGGAGCTCACCACCTCCTTAGGCAGCCTATTCCACTGCTGAACTACTCTGACTGTGAAATTTTTTTTCCTGATATCTAGCCTATATCGTTGTACTTGTAGTTTAAACCCATTACTGCGTGTCCTCTCCTCTGCAGCCAACGGAAACAGCATCCTGCCCTCCTCTAAGTGACAACCTTTCAAATACTTAAAGAGGGCTATCATGTCCCCTCTCAACCTCCTTTTCTCCAGGCTGAACATTCCCAAGTCCCTCAACCTATCTTCATAGGGCTTGGTCCCTTGGCCCCAGATCATCCTCGTCGCTCTCATCTAAACCCTTTCAATTTTATCCATGTCCTTCTTGAAGTGAGGGCTCTAGAAGTCATTCCCTTCTCTTGCAGAAACTCTAAAACTCACAGCACAACCCAGACAGAAAGAGCCTGAAGTTGGTGCAAGTTGGATTAAAGGAACCCATAAAAGAAGACTGACCAGGCTTACCTGATTCTTGAAGGCAGAGAAGAGAGGAGTTGGAACCAGGGTCAGGTGAAGCTGCTGGTGTGCATCTTCACGGTGCCTTTTTATAATCGCAGCAGAACCATCCATGGTTCGACTTCAGCATTTTCTGCCTGACGTTTTAATTAGCCTCAATTGTCTCACGTTTCAAATTACTTAACATTCCAAATTACTTTAATAGCTCTAAAGAGTTAGGCAAGAAAAGAAGAAGCAAAACACAACAGAAAATAAAGCTTCTGTCAGCTACCCGTAATATGTCCACTTTTCCCCAACATGACGAAGGAGTTGCGCCTAAGATTAACGAAATTATGGAAGCATTGCATGTCACCTTCTATGTGGGCTAGCTGCATCTCTCTTGTAGGGCTAGGACAGATTTCATTTTGAACATTATCATGACCCCAGAATGCTTTAAAAGGGGATAGATGTTCCAAAATAAAATCTTCTCCATTTTCGTATGCTTTAAACCAGTGGTCCCCAACCCCCGGTCCGGGGACCAGTACCGGTCTGTAGATTAGTTGGTACTGGGCCGCGGCTCCTCCTCGTCCTCCTCCCTGACTGCTGCCTCAGGGGCTGCCCTGCCACTCTGCCCATGGCTCACCTTTGGTGCTCTCCAGTGGGCGCCATGGCTGGGGCTCCCCCTCTATGTGGCACTGCGCAGCCAGTGGGCGGTGGGAAGTCAAGGGCACAGCGGGAAAGCAAGTAGAGCAGGGGCTCAGGTGGCGGCAATGTCTCTCAGCATTATTTGGGTGGTCATTTTTTCAGAGGTCTTGAGGCTAGTTGGCTGATGGGGGTTTTCTGGGCTGGGTGGTTATGGTCACCTCTACGTAGCCTGGAAATGTCACAACAGTCATAGAATCATAGAATTATAGAGTTGGAAGGGGCCATACAGGCCATCTAGTCCAACCCCCTGCTCAATGCAGGATCAGCCCTAAGCATCCTAAAGCATCCAAGAAAAGTGTGTATCCAACCTTTGCTTGAAGACTGCCAGTGAGGGGGAGCTCACCACCTCCTTAGGCAGCCTATTCCACTGCTGAACTACTCTGACATTACTGCGTGTCCTCTCCTCTGCAGGAAGGGATAAAGTGTCATTACAGCTCATGTGGGAATTTGAACTCAGGTCTTTTGCAACCCAAACTCATCTCTTTCAAAAGAATTGGACCATCCCACTCGTGTCGACTAAGATTTAGGGGTGATCATTGATGCCTCATTAACTTTGGAGACACAGGTCAAATGTGAGAGCCAGCTTGGTGTAGTGGTTAGGAGTGCGGACTTCTAATCTGGCATGCCCGGTTCGATTCTGCGCTTTCCCACATACAGCCAGCTGGCTGACCTTGGGCTCGCCACGGCACTGATAAAACTGTTCTGACTGAGCAGGAATATCAGGGCTCTCTCAGCCTCACCCACCTCACAGGGTGTCTGTTGTGGGGAAAGGAAAGGGAAGGTGACTGTAAGCCGCTTTGAGCCTCCTTCGGGTAGAGAAAAGCGGCATATAAGAACCAACTCTTCTTCTTCTTCTTCTTCTTCTTCTTCTTCTTCTTCTTCTTCTTCTTCTTCTTCTTATTCTTATTCTTCTTCTTCTTCAAATGAGTAAACAGTCAGGCGTTTTCCCACTTCCGCCTGGCTCAGCTACTAGAGCCCTATTTGTCCTCTGAATAGCTAGCCACAGTGATCCATGCGACGGTCACCTCCAGAATAGATTTCTGTAACTCGCTCTACACAGGCTTGCCTCTGGGCTTGATCTGGAAATTGCACCTGGTCCGAAATGCAGCTGCTACGGTCCTCACAGGAATACCGTGGAGGGCCCACATCCAGCAGATGCTGAAGCAGCTGGACTGCACTGGTTGCCAGTAGCTGCCCGGATCCAGTTCAACGTTTTGGTTTTGACCTTTAAGGCCATACGTAGTCTGGGACCCACATATTTGAGGGACCGCCTGTCACCCTATGCTCGCCGCAGAGCCTTACGCTCTGTGGATTCTAATTTGTTGGTCATTCCCGGCCCCAGGGAAGCACGCCTAGCCTCGAACAGGGCCAGGGCCTTTTCAGTCCTGGCCCCAACATGGTGGAATGAGCTCCTGGAGGAGCTGCAGGCCCTGAGGGAGCTTTCAACGTTCTGTGGTGCCTGCAAAACAGAGCTCTTCCACCAGATCTATGGCTGAGGCTATGCGACAAGGAAAATCAGCCCCCCCCCCATATAGGAGTGGTGGTTTGTGAGTCCATCTGTGGCCTCATCCCCCCCTCCTCCCGCCTAGAGGTATTGTTGGGGGTTACTAGGGATGGGGCGACGTTTCCGCCATAGCTTATCTTATTAATTTATAGTTTTGATATATGTGTATGTGTATTTTATAGTTTTATATCAGGGGTTTAAATGGGATTTGGGGGTTTTATCTGACACTGTAACCCACCACGAGACTCCAGGGAGTGGCAGGAAATAAATAACAATAACAATAACAATAACAATAACAATAACAATAACAATAACAATAACAATAACAATAACAATAACAATAACAATAACAATAACAATAACAATAACCATAACCATAACCATAACCATAACCATAGCCATAGCCATAGCCATAGCCATAGCCATAACCATAACCATAACCATAACAATAACCATAACAACAACAACAACAACAACAACAACAACAACAATAATTTGCAGTATTCAGCTTGATGAATGCTTCAAAACACTAATGACTTTGATCAGCATGTCCATTTTGAGCTGGAAAGAGATCAACTGTATTTTCTTCATTACGCTTGTTCTCCACAAACCCAAGCAAACTCGCAAATGACCTTGCCACTAATGGCTGACACTGCCCACAAGGATTTCGTAGAAACCGCTGCATACAAACTTTCCCGGATGCGTTGCCTTTCCAAGTCACCCGGAATGATTAAAGTTCACATCAAAGCAAGGGTGCTGGTTTTTAAAAGGGCTCAGATTTAATCTGGACACCGGGATCACCTTGAGACTTCCCAAGTGATGACGTCGAGAATCTTTTCGGATGACTGAGCGACTATTAGCCAGGTATCAAAAGAAGATGATGACAACCACGGACTGAAGCATCGTTTTCATGATACATCAACAACAACAATGTATTAATGTATAACGAGGGTTGGCTCACCCCATCAAACTCAGCCTCGGGAGCTTTCTTTCTCTTCTTCGAAATTCTGAATCAGCAGACAGGCCTGTTCTGCACACACTGGACAATGACTTTTGAATGTGCTTTTAGCAGCTCGGTTTTCCCGTGCGGAATAGGAAAATCTGCTTCTGAAATGCACTGAACGCATATTATGTAACATGCACAGGATGGGCCTATAGGTTCTCTTGGATGAGGAAGAGAACCAACATGGTGTAGTGGTTAAATATCATGACCTCTGCTGATCCAGGTTTGATACCTCACTCATTCACATGCAACCAGTTGGGTGATGCTGGCTTATTCACTATTCTCTCAGAGCTCTCTCAGCCCCACCTACCTCACAGGGTGTCTGTTGTGGGGATAGGAAGGGAAGGCCATTGTAAGCCGCTTTGAGACTCCTTCGGGTAGAGAAAAATGGCATATAAGAACCAACTCTTCTTCAGTAATCTCAGAGCTCTCTTGGCCCCACCTCCCTCATAGGGTGTTTGTTGTGGGGAGAGGAAAGGGAAGGTGAGTGTACGCCACTTTGAGACCGCTTCTGGTAGAAAAAAGCGGCATCTAAGAACCAACCCTTCTTCTTCTTCTTCTTCTTCTTCTTCTTCTTCTTCTTCTTCTTCTTCTTCTTCTTCTTCTTCTTCTTCTTCTTCTTCTTCTTCTTCTTCTTCTTCTTCAGTAATCTCAGGGCTCTCTCAGCCTCCCCTCCCTCACAGAGTGTCTGTTGTGGGGAGAGGAAGGGAAGGCCATTGTAAGCCGCTTTGAGACTCCTTCGGGCAGTGAAAAGCACATTATAAAAACCAACTCTTCTTACTTGGGAATGTTCAGTCTGGAAAAGAGGAGATTGAGAGGGGTCATGGTTTTTGAAACTTAAGGGTGGCATGGAAAGGTTCCCATTGGCAGTAGAGGAGAGGACCAGCATTAATGGGTTTAAATTATGTGTAGAATGATATTAGATACCAGCAAAAAGAAAAGCCATAATAGTTGAGCAGTGGAATAGGCTGCCTAAGGAGGTGGTGAGCTCCCCCTCACTGGCAGTCTTCAAGCAAAGGTTGGATACACACTTTTCTTGGATGCTTTAGGATGCTTAGGGCTGATCCTGCATTGAGCAGGGGGTTGGACTAGATGGCCTGTATGGCCCCATCCAACTCTATGATTCTATGATTCTAAGTATGAACTGATAGCTTCTATTTCATCGTATTGCATCTGAGGAAGTTTGAGTGCACACAAAACCCCTATCTGATTCTGGGATTCTGCTGCTGCTTGAAAGTGTCATGAAGTTGCAGAGCCAGGTTGGTGCAGTGGTTAGGAGTGTGGACTTCCAATCTGGTGGGCTGGGTTTAATTGCGTTCTCCCCCCACGTGAAGCCAGCTGGGTGACCTTGGACTTCCCACAGCACTGATAAAGCTATTCTGACTGAGCAGTAATCTCAGGACTCTCTCAGTCTCTCCTCTCTCGCAGGGTTTCTGTTGTTGGGGATTGGAAAGGGAAGGTGACCATAAGCCGCTTTGAGACTCCTGCAGGTAGAGAAAAGTGGCATCTAAGAACCAATTCTTCTTCTTCTTCTTCTTCTTCTTCTTCTTCTTCTTCTTCTTCTTCTTCTTCTTCTTCTTCTTCTTCTTCTTCTTCTTCTTCAGTAACCTCAGAGCTCTTTCAGCCTCCCCTCCCTTACAGGGTGTCTGTTGTGGGGAGAGGAAGGAAAGGGGATTGGAAGCCACTCTGAGACTCCTTTAGGTAGGGAAAAGTGGCATATTAGAACCATCTGAATGATAACCTCAATTTAGTCATTTAATTTCAAGGGAGAGTACAGGTTGGATTTGGTCTCAAACCCACTTATTTATCTGTTTGGTGGTCCAGGGTCTCCATAACCCCCCCTCCAACACCCCATTTCAAAGGAATCAACTGTTGTCCTATCAGCTTTCTTCTTGCTCCTTCATGGCTCCTTACCCAGTTTCTATCTCCTGATTTCTTGGTTTTCAAGAAGGGTCCTCCTGGGTCCCCCTGACTGTCAGGAACTTCCGGATGTTTAGACGGAATTTCTTTTTCATTAATTTCATCCCATTGGTTCTGGTCTGTCCCTCCATAGAATTATATAATTAGAGAGTGGGAAGGGACCTCCTGGGTCATCTAGTCCAACCCCCTGCACTATGCAGGACACTCACAACCCCATCACTCATCCACTGTAACCTGCCACTCCCTTGAACCTTCACAGAATCAGCCTCTCCATCAGATGGCTCTCCAGCCTCTGTTTAAAAATCTCCAAAGATGGAGAACCCGCCACCTTCCGAGGAAGCCTGTTCCACTGAGAAACCATTCTGACTGTCAGGAACTTCTTCCAGAGGTTGAGACAAAATTTCTTTTGGTTGATGACAGAGAGAAAGAACAGAAAACAGTTAACAAATTCAATTTTCTTCATTGTCAAACTTAAAATTGTACAATTCCTCATTTATCTTTTTTTTAAGTCCAATTGAGATTCAGCTTTGGCACTTTTTGGTTCAAGTATAATTAGGAGTCATTTCAAGACATTTGAAATTTTCTACTAACAATGTGACTCATAGAATACTAGAGTTGGAAAGGGACATATAGATCAGTCTAAGGCAGGTTTAGTCAAACTGCAGCCCTCCAGATGTCCATGGACTACAATTCCGACGAGCCCCTGCCACCGTTCGTTGGCAGGGGCTCATGGGAATTGTAGTCCATGGACATCTGGAGGGCTGCAGTTTGACTACCCCTGGTCTAAGGCATCTATCACAAGAACAAGTCATGTCAGACTAACCTTATCTCTTTTTTTTTCTGAGGAAGTTACTAGCTTGCTGGATCAGGGGAATGCTATGGTTGTAGTTTATCTCAGTTAACACCAATGAATAGCCATCTTTTAATGTATTTGGGGGTTTAATGGGACGGGTTGTTTTATTCTTCTATTGTAAACCGCCGCGAGTCTTAGAGAGCGGCAGTATATAAGTTGAACTATAAATAAATAAATTTTAGTAAAGCTTTTAATAGGGTTCTACATTATATTCTTGCTGATAATTTGGTAAAATTCTATATGGATACTATTAGTGTTAGGTGAATCAATAACTAGTTGATAGATCGCATTCAAAGGGTGCTTGTAAATGGTTCATCATCTTTTTGGAGAGGAGCGATGAATAGAATGCTTCAGGAATCTGTCCTGGTCCCTGTGTTGTTCAACATATTCATTAACAATTTGGATGAAGGAATAGTGAGGTTGCTTATTAAATTTGCAGATGATACTAAACTGGGAAGGGTAGCAAAGGTACCAGAAGACAGAATCAGGATACAGGATGATCTTGACAGGCTGGAAAACTGGGCTAAAATAAATAAAACAAATTGGAAGTTATTAAATAGAGGCTAGTCATTGGACAGAAATGCTGATTTTATCTTTTTAAATTTTTATTCTGGACATGGGTGGACAGGAGGGATTGTGGAGGTGCTTGGCTCTTGTGGCCATTTTATGCATTCTGCAGGGGGTTGGACTAGATGACCCCGGGTGTCCCTTCTTACTCGATGATTTTTATTCTATGAGAATTATTTGACCGTCTGCTGCTTGAAAACTGCCAGTGAGGAACTGGCTCTGACTCTGGAACTACTATGACTGTTTCCATGCTCAAACAAGTAGTTTGTTAATTAACCTTTTGAGTGACCCTTATTCTTTCAGCTGGCTGGGCAAAATGTCAAAAAACCTTCAAATTATGGGTCTGGACATCTCATCCCTTAGCATGCAAGACGAATGGATGATACTAAAGCTAATATCACAGAGACTAGAAGATCAAGATACACAGATTCTGGGCTCCTCTAACAACAGTGTATGTTCTCCCCGCTTCTGGGATATTCCCTTATCTTACAAATCCATGCCCATGTATCTCCAAATTTTGCATTCTACCTGCAATTTAAACCCATGAATGAGGGTCCTCTCCTCTGTTGCCAACAGGAACCACTCTTTGCTCTCCTCCAAGGCCCATTATGCACGGAGTGGAAGGTCCGCATTTTGGGGGGAATGGCGGCGGCTAAAATAACCAATTATGCACGCTGTAGGCAGCAACCAGGCGCAGAGTCAACGTATGCTGCCGAAAAAGCCGCGTTAGCGAGATGCATAAGAAAGTGGAGCTTCCTGGGACCAGGGTGCAACTAGAGGTGGCTCTGGAGTAGCCGCGTGCATAATCGGATATTCTGGGTTTGCCGCCATTGCGTTCCGTCCCGTGCATAAGCGGTTTGCTTCGCTTCTTCCTCCTCCACGTTCTCCATGCCGCCGTTTCAGCGGCCGTGCATAATAGGCCCTTTCTCAGTATCCTGTTTTGTGCTGCACTAAGGATGAAATTTGTCAGCCTCAGCCTCACCCAACAACTCCCTGCCTCCCTATCTTCAGCCTTGTGGGGCAACCTGCCAACAAGGATCACTATGGGTGACAAACTCTTTTTTTAATTCCAAGATCCTGTCCAGTGGTGGTGGGAGATAGATACTGCTCCTACTGCAGGCCAGATAATAATTCAAATTATATGTAGGCTCTATAATGTGAGTCCCCTAACCTGGGTGGCTTTGGCTAGCCTTATCAGCTCTCAAACTGCTTAGTATTTGGATGGGAGACCATCAATAAAGTTCAGGGTTGCTACTTAGAGGCAGGGAATGTCAAAGCTGAGGGCCCTGCCAGAGCTGTCAACTTTCCGCAGGGCCTGCAAGATGGAGCTCTTCCGGCAGGTGTATGGTTGAGGTCAGGGTGGAATCCCTGTGTTTCTATCAGAGGATCCCCCACCCCTCTTTGCTGCCTATTAGATCTGGCTCCTCACTCCCAGTGAAAGAAAACCTGACCCCCTGGTTGAACAAGGTAAGGAGGAGTAAGGAGGGAGGGAGGGGATGGGAAAGGTTGAGCAAGAGGTTGCCATCCATCTTTCCACTTTTTTATTGTTGTAAGGGATGTTTTAATGGGGTTTTATTGTTTTAAGGCCAGTGCCTTAATGGGGAAGGCACTGGCAAACCACCTCATATTGAGTCTGCCATGAATACGCTAGAGGGCGTCACCCCAAGGGTCAGACATGACTCAGTGCTTGCACAGGGGATACCTTTACCTTTTTATTGTTTTATTTTTTTTAATTGTGTGAACCACCGCAAGACCACTAGAAGAGCGACAGTATAAACTTATCAATCAATAAATCAATAAATCAAAATGGATAAATGGATAAATGGATAAATGGATAAATGGATAAATGGATAAATGGATAAATCAATAAATCAATAAATCAATAAATCAATAAATCAATAAATCAATAAATCACCTCTTGGGTCTCTTGCCTTGGCGTTTCCTTACATCAGTGGCTACTTAACTACTCTTTCCAAGACCATAATCGGCCTGAAATCTTTTAGAAGGGATACCCATGAATTTAATCAACAGGTTTTGCCCTCTCTTTCCTACAAAATCCTGAAATAGTTTCCGACAAGTTGGAACCGTCAAGTTCACGCTGCAATTTTATATTCAGCAACCTGGAGGCAGTTTTCTGCCTTGCTGAAACGCCATCTGCCTATCTCTCTTGAATCAACACTGTCTCAGCACTGCCTGTCTAAGATGTGGTCAGTTATTTAAAGTAATGAAAGGGTAGGATGAAACTCATAACACATGGGAACAGCTACAGACTTTATGGCTGAGAGTCTGCAATGAATCATACAGCCCAAATGCCTGGCGAAAGTAACAGTTGTCTCCAAATGTCTTATTAGTATTTGCATGAAAGGCATTCCAATATTTGTGGCTTGTGCTGAACATTATAAGTATGGCTATTATTTCATTTATATACTGCCCTTCTGTACCCATAGAAGGAATGGTAGATTGGAGCTAGACAACACAAATGGGACAAAAAAGTGCACCAGTCTCTTCTTTTGATTGAAATAGTTCATGAATGTTTGTGTAGGGGGTTGGACTCGATGGCCTGTATGGCCCCTTCCAACTCTATGATTCTGTGATTCTGTGATTCTGTGATTCTGTGTATTGTACCACAGATTTGTATTGTACCTCAAGTTTTTCCCTTTTGATTGTGAACTGTCCTGAGCTGCAGAAATAAAATATTTCTATCTCACTCTGTCCAAAATCTGTCTGCGGAGTTAGCCATGACTGACACATAGCACAACACTGGGATCCATCACCCAATCTGGGCTTTTTATGCACTGGTGTTTTCCCATGCTGTTCGTGTTCATTTCCCCCGTGTGTTTTTTTTCTCCTTCATTTGAAGAAGAGTTGGTTTTTATACCCTGCTTTTCACTACATGACTCGGTGCTTGCATAGGGGATACCTTTACCTTTACCTTTTTTCACTATCCAAAGGAGTCTAAAAGTAGTTTACAATTGCCTTCCTTTCCTCTCCCTTTGCTTCATTTCACCTTGCTTTCACCCTATACCTGCATCCGGTTTTATTTTTCTTTTTGCTTGAATTTTACTCCCTTCAACACTCAGTTAAATTTCTTGTCAATATTTTCCAGGCTGTTCTTAGATATGTTTTTGCCATATTTCGTCCTCCGCCTTATTTGGTCCGAAGCAGAAGGAAACTCCAAAGCATAAAGCTAACTTAAGCCCCCCCCCCTTTTCATGCCCCTTGGAGGAAATCCAATTATATGGCCACCAGAGAAAGTTGTATGTCATAGAATCATAGAATCATAGAGTTGGAAGGGGCCATACAGTCCATCTAGTCCAACCCCCTGCTCAACGCAGGATCAGTCCAAAGCATCCTAAAGCATCCAAGAAAAGTGTGCATCCAACCTTTGCTTGAAGACTGCCAGTGAGGGGGAGCTCACCACCTCCTTAGGCAGCCTATTCCACTGCTGAACCACTCTGACTGTGAAATTTTTTTTCCTGATATCTAGCCTATATAATTGTACTTGTAGTTTAAACCCATTACTGAGTGTCCTTTCCTCTGCAGCCAATGGGAACAGCCTCCTGCCCTCCTCCAAGTGACAACCTTTAAAATACTTAAAGAGGGCTATCATGTCCCCCCTCAGCCTCCTTTTCCCCAGGCTGAACATTCCCAAGTCCCTCAACCTGTCTTCATAGGGCTTGGTCCCTTGGCCCCAGATCATCTTCGCCGCTCTCCTCTGTACCCTTTCAATTTTATCTACGTCCTTCTTGAAGTGAGGCCTCCAGAACTGCACTCAGTACTCCAATTCCAAAAAATCACAATATGGGTTACAATATTATATAACTGAAAGACCCAATGCATGTTGACCTAGAGGGCCTTGTTCAGTGGTAAAAAAATTTATTAACTCACAAAATTATCAGTTAATTAAATTAACATTCTTATTAACCCTCACTGCCAGTCTTTAAGCAGTGACTGGACAGATACTTATCTGGGATGCTTTAGGCTGGTCCTGCATTGCTCAAGGGGTTGGCCTAGATGGCCTGCAAGGACCCTTTCAACTCTATGATTCTATGATTCTATAAACTATAATTATATTGACATAGTATCATTTTAAAGTCTAGGCAAAAAGTGAAGTTACAAATATTGTATGAAATCAATTATTGTCTGGAAGCTTCCTCCTACATGGCTCTTCCAGCGCCATTGATCCTAGAGGTAGAATGTGTTGGCCTAGGATGGGAGATATTCAAGAATTTGGCCATCTGGTTAGTGTACTGCTCGCCCACTGCCACTGCTAGACGCCCTGTTGGGCCTGCTGGAGGTGGTGGCCACCTGGGCACTGCAGTTTCCCAGTCTTGTAGGGTAAGGATTAAAACCCAGCCCTGGATGTTCACCATTGTAGCAGCACTCTGATAACAACCACAAGGCCTGGATGATTAGTACATTGTCCATGTTGCTTGGGCAATGTCTATATGTGTGTGTTATGTAATATATACATAAGTGTGCATTGATGTGTATCAGATCATAGTTTATTCAGTGCACATTTCAGCAACGAACCATGAAAAGGCAACAAACAGGGAGTGTGATCTTTATAGGGAGCTGACGGCTGCATAATGTTTTGCTCTAATGCCTTTGGGTTGTTGAAGCCATTTTGGATGTGATGAAATGAGCAGATAATTGAGCGGGATAATAAAACCTCATGGGTTGAGGGGTGTGACTTAATTTAAGAGCATGCTACAAACACTGTCTAAAAGCTTTTCCTTCTGATCTTCCAACAGCTTCACCTTTCCCCTCTCTTTTTCTCCTGCTCCTCAGAGAAGTCAGTAAGTGCAGAGAACCCAATCCATTCCTTACTTCTAATGAATGCACTTTTCTAGGATAAGTGGTGGACCTGCCGGAAAGCCAGGAAATGATTATTATGATCCACAATGAGTATACAAAATGTATGTTATTAAAAGTTATATAATGTTAAAATGTACAATGAGCTTGTAAAATATACAGTAACAGTAGCAAAACTCATGTAGATGACAGACAACAAATCAACATTGGAATTCGGAAGAAAATGGAGACCAATATTAGACCAATATTGAACACTAAAATAGAAGAGGAAAAGAAAAAAAGTGATCTTCAGATTATATATTAACTATGGGGACAATGCAGTACTTGGTTTGTAACTCCAACGGGGTGTTAAACAACAGGATACGTATAGTTAAATAAAACCTCTACGGATAATCCCCCCCACCCCAATAGTAGTTTTGTAGTATGTGATATTTATTTTTCCTTTCATCATAGCTCTCTAAATTCATGAAACAAATCAATTGCTTGCTTCTTGATAATTTCATGGAGAGCTTTTAGATATCTCACTAACCCATTATGCACGGTAGCAGCCACACTGGGCTGCTGCCAGGTTCTTACGGCAGGGTAGCATACCCCACTGCATCCTACATACGCATGGGGGAGAGAATCCCTGGCATACACAGACTGCATTGCCATAACACATGAGCATGTACAAGGCCAGGGCTGGAAGAGCTGGGGAGTGGATGGTAGGGGGTCAGGGCAGGGGGGTTGCATAATGGCAGGGGAACAGCATGCCACTCTCCCACCATGGTGGGGGTCGGGGAATGCCCCATCCAGCTCCACAGCTCCACGGAGCTGATGGGGCATGTGGTGTCCCTACGAGGTTACTGTAGGTCGGGGGGGATTATGCATGGTTTTGGCACCAGAGGGCCATGGATGATGCCTGCGGTATCATGGGGAATGGGAGTGTTCCCACATGTGCATACTGCAGGCCATCCAGGGTGCTGCGCTGAGCCAGGCCTGGTATGGCAGCAGCATCATGCCTAATTGGCGATAAGCCCCGTTGCCCTGCTGCTGCCACCCCGGACTACCCGCCTTGTGCATAATTGGTCACTGGCTCAGACATTTTCTCATCACAATAGCCCTCTGTGTCTCAGACCATCATCTCTAAAGTTTCTAGAGTTCTAGGGCATGTGATCTCCGGGTTTTACAACTCATCTCCAGATTACAGAGATCAGTTCTTCTTGGGAAAATAGCTGCTTGGGAAAGTGGACCCCAAAGAAATATACTCTGTTGGGTATAATTGCCCTGTGACTTTATAAAGGGATCAGGTGTGGCCTGTGCTCTCTTTCAATACTCCCCCCCTCACTTCACAGGCTGGGAAAGAGAGCCAGTTTGGTGTAGTGTTTAGGAGTGAGGACTTCTAATCTGGCACACCGGGTTCGATTCTGTGCTCCCCCACATGCAACCAGCTGGGTGACCTTGGGCTCGTCACGGCACTGAAAACTGTTCTGACTGTGCAGTGATATCAGGGCTCTCTCAGCCTCCCTCACAGGGTGTCTGTTGTGGGGAGAGGAAAGGGAAGGCGACTGTAAGCTACTTTGAGACTCCTTCGGGTAGAGAAAAGTGGCATATAAGAACCAACTCTTCTTCTTCTTCAGTAATCACAGGGCTCTCTCAGCCCCACCACCTCACAAGTTGTCTGTTGTGGGGAGAGGAAAGGGAAGGTGACTGTAGCCGCTTTGAGCCTCCTTTGGGTAGGGAAAAGTGGCATATAAGAACCAACTCTTCTTCTTCTTCTTCTTCTTCTTCTTCTTCTTCTTCTTCTTCTTCTTCTTCTTCATCTTCTTCTTCTTCTTAGAGCCCATTATATTTTTTGTGTAGTGGGCCTCACCGCTAGTAAAATAAATAACCACATTTGGATGGGAGACCACCACGAAACACTATTGCAAGACTAAAGCAAATCATCTTTTCTTCTACACAACGACAGCAGCAAGGCTGTTCTTGGGTAGACACCGGAAGTCACCAGAAATTCCATCCTGATCGTCCTGGCTTGATAAACGGACTGAACTATCCGAAATCATGAAACTCACGTTCATAGTCAGAAACAATGGCATTTTTTCATGGACTATCTTGCCAACTGAAAATAAAAGCATGACTCGGAGTAATTCAGGCTTTCAGGTGGGAGGGGAATGGGGATATTCTGTAACATGGATTTTTTTCCCATTTCTGTCCATCATTATATGTAAAAATGAAAAGTTTAAAAGATAAGAAACGCTAAGGTCGCTGAGCAGAGGCAGGCAATAGTAAACCATCTCTGAACATCTATTGCATTGACAGTCCTTCAGAATGGAACAGTATAGAATAGAGTTGGAAGGGTTCATAGAGGTCATCTAGTCCATCTGTTTGCTCAACTCAGCATTTCAAAGACAAAAGTGCTGTGGCTGGGAGGAAAGGTCTATATGAGGAAGCACGACAACCCAACCTGGATGGGGTGCAGATTATACCTGCAGGTTCAGCCAAGAACTTGGGTGTGACCTGAGGGGCCATATCTCTGCCTATGTCCCCTGAAGGAGCACTCTGCTCTGCAAATCCCAACTGGTTGGTGGTCCATGACCCCCAAGGAAGTATAATAAGCTGCAATCAAGGCGAGGGCATATTCAGTTCTGGGCCCATTCCGCACACATTGGATAATGCATTTTCAATGTGTTTTTGCAGCTGGATTTTCCTGTGCAGAAGAGGATAATCTACTTTTAAAGTACATTGAAAGTGCATTATCCAATGTGTGCAGAATGGGTCTTGGACCCTTGGTGGAATTAGCTCCTGGAGGAGATCTGGGTCCTGTCAGAGCTGTCACAATTCTGCTTAGTCTGCAAGATGGGGCTCTTCTGCCAAGCTTTTGATTGGAGCCAATGACTTAATAACATCTATGGTCCTTCCCTACAAAACCTGACCTATCTTGTACACCATCCTGTGCCATACTGGGAAGGTGGAATAGTTTTTTAAATAACTACTACTACTACCACTACCACTACCACTACCACTACCACTACCACTACCACTACTACTACTACTACTACTACTACTACTACTACTACATACAAAGCCATACTGCGAGGGTTTTTTAAATATATTTTTTAATTTTTTTAAATACTTTTTTTTTAATAAATGTTTTTTTTTTAAATAAATACTACTACTAGCAATCCAGAATCAGCCTGGAGGGTCAGCCATGCTGTCCTCATAAGATATTGTCCTAAGAGGACAATGATTTTGACATCTGTTTAAGTTGAATTGTTGTATGTAGATATTGGGTTTTTCATGGGATTTTATAGGGTTTTTATTTTGTTACTGTATGGATCTTTGTGTAACCCGCCATGAGCCCGTCTCCGAGAGTGGCGTGCTAAAAAAAACAATAATAAATAAATAAATAAATAATACAATAAATAAATAAATAAAGCATCCATGATTAAGTACCTGTCCAACTGCTTCTTGAAGTCTGCTTGAATATTCAGGATCTCCATAAGTCAGCTGTGGCATACGCATGTGTGCGTATGCCCATGCACATAGATCTTTTCCAGTGAGTTTATAAGTAGTGGCATTTCCTTTTCCAAGTTGCCATTTTTGTTAGGCATGGCCATTAATAGCTCTTATTTTCCTTGTTCCCTTCCCAAAGAAGCATTCCTCTTTAACACCTTTGGGCATTCTCTTCGTTGTTTTCTGTGGTTTGTTTCTGCAAGCCCTTTGGGAATCCGGGGATATTATGTACCACAAGGTGGAGCTCTAGCAGCGGGAAATAAAAGTTTGGGACAAAATCACCTGTCTTTATCCCCTTTGGCAAGGCCTCCTTCTTTACCCACCCCCCCCTCCAAAGTTCTCTTGGGGTAGAAACGGAATTGATTGAATTTAGGCAGATCATGACCAAGCCTTATGAAGATAGGTTGAGGGACTTGGGAATGTTCAGCCTGGAGAAAAGGAGGTTGAGAGGGGACATGATAGCCCTCTTTAAGTATTTGAAAGGGTGTCCCTTGGAGGAGGGCAGGATGCTGTTTCCGTTGGCGGCAGAGGAGAGGACACGCAGTAATGGGTTTAAACTTCAAGTACAACGATATAGGCTAGATATCAGGAAAAAAAATTCCACAGTCAGAGTAGTTCAGCAGTGGAATAGGCTGCCTAAGGAGGTGGTGAGCTCCCCCTCACTGGCAGTCTTCAAGCAAAGGTTGGATACACACTTTTCTTGGATGCTTTAGGGTGCTTAGGGCTGATCCTGCGTAGAGCAGGAGGTTGGACTAGATGGCCTGTGTGGCCCCTTCCAACTCTATGATTCTGTGATTCTGTGATTCTATGAAAGGGAGAGGGGATACAAAGAAGCCAACACTTGGCTCTTGAGGCCATTTCTTATAAGCCCGGGATAATGTCAATTGCTAGATTGGGGTCAAAAAGGAATTTTCCTCTAGGCTAGATTTTCACAGGGATCTTGGGTTTTTCTTCTGCCTTTTTTCTGGGTATAGGGCAATGGCTCACTGGGGAAGTGGAGGAATATCCCACATTGCACAGGGGGTAGGAAGAGTCAATATGTAGGATCCCTTCAGATAAATATTTGTTTTACTAGGAGCAAAAACCCAGGTAAGTATTCAGAGATCTTCAGGAACAGGGCCAGTCAACCTGTGGTCCTCCGACAAATGCTGGCAGGGACTCATGGGAATTGTAGTCCATGGACATCTGGAGGACCCCAGGTCGACTACCCTGCTCTAGAAGGACAGCTCTTCATCAGATTGCAGAAATGAGTTCGCCTAGAGAGAAGGGCTGCTTAAGAGGGGCTTCCCTCCCATCATCCCACCCCACATCTACACCCAGGCAACTCAGTGGGGCAGCTCTACTCCCCCCCTTCCCCCAACTTCTACACCAGGGCAACTCACTGGGGCAGGCTCGGGGGGAAGGGATATTGTAATAATTCTGATTATGGGTATAACACAATTATACTAATTATAGGTATAAGATGATTATACTAACTATAGCTCTAATATAATGCATCTGGTAGAATTGGGATTTAATCTGATATAATAAAATTATTCGTTTACCATTTTTATTGTAAAGATTTGTAAAACAAACAGAGCAGACATAGAGGATTGGTACAGAAAAGAAAAAGGCAGTTGCACATAGGGTTATTCACAATTTGCTTGACATTACATAGTCTATTAAGCAAACAACTGGGTATTTTAACCTATGTGATTATTTTCATCACTGCTACAGCCCATGTCAAACACTATAGATGATAATATAGCAACAATCCATTAAAATAAAAAACCCTTACAAACCCAATGGTTGTACAAAGAAAGCAAATTGAAAATCAAAGCTATTTTCCTTCAAATTCTGTTTCGTTATCCATTTCTCTTCAAATTTTATTCTCATTCCTCTTTAATAGATACTACGTTCACGAGAAACTCGTATACGAGTTTATATAATAACATAAGGATTCTAATATAATGACACAACCTGACAAAACTCATCTGTGTTTTTTCTCTTTTAGAAAAGAATCACTTTACACACCCTTGACTATCAGTATCTGGTGTTTGTGTGTACAAGCATACACAAATTAATTGAAGATATGAAAAGTAAACTTCACCCAATGTAGTTCAGGGATCATGTTCCGAAATTCTGTGGCTGCAGTCAGAGTTGAGGGGATGCAGAATACAAAACAGAAGGGAAGGGAAATCTGGAAGAATTAAGAAGCAAAACAGAATCTGAGAATCACAGAGTGGGAAGGGGCCATGCAGGCCATCTGGCCCAACCCTTTGCTCAATACAGGATCAGCCTCAAGCATCCAGGATAAGGATCTGTCCAGCCACTGCTTGGAGACCGCCAGAGAGGGGGAGCTCCCCACCTCCTGAGGCAGCCCATTCCACTGCTGAACTAGACTCATAGAATCCTAGAGTGGGAAGGGGCCATGCAGGCCATCTAGTCCTACTCCCTGCTCAGTGCAGGATCAGTCTCCAGCATCCAGGAGAAGGATCTGTCCAGCCACTGCTTGGAGACGGCCAGTGAGGGGGAGCTCCCCACCTCCTTAGGCAGCCCCTTCCCCTGCTGAACTAGACTAAGAGAATCCTAGAGTGGGAAGGGGCCATGCAGGCCATCTAGTCCCACCCCCTGCTCTATGCAGGATCAGCCTCAAGCATCCAGGAGAAGGATCTGTCCAGCCGCTGCCTGAAGATGGCCAGTGAGGGGGAGCTTCCCACCTCCTTAGGCAGCCCATTCCAATGCTGAAATACTTTGATTGTGGAAGACCCACTCCCCCATATCTAACTAGTACTGTTCTGTCCTTTGGTTGAAGCCATTACTGCAGGTTCTATCCTCTTCTACCAACAGGAACCGCTCCCTGACCTCCTCTAAATAACAATGTTTCAAATACTTCAAGAGAGCCGTCTTGTCCCTTCTCAGCCTCCTGTTCTCCGGGATGAACATTCCCAAGTCCCTCAGCCTATCCTCATAGTGCTTGATTCCTAGGTCCTGGATCATCCTCATTACACTCCTTGGGACCATCTCAATTTTTTCCCCACATCCTTTTTCAAATGAGGCCTCCAGAACCGCACACAGGACTCTAGGTGCAGTCTGATCAAAGCAGTATACAGTAGGACTATGAAATCCTGTGATTTTAAATCCCTCACCCAAGAGAATCATAGAATCATAGAGTTGGAAGGGGCCACACAGGGCATCTAGTCCAACCCCCTGATCAACGCAGGATCAGCCCTAAGCATCCTAAAGCATCCAAGAAAAGTGTGTATCCAACCTTTGCTTGAAGACTTCCAGTGAGGGGGAGCTCACCACCTCCTTAGGCAGCCTATTCCACTGCTGAACTAGACTGACAGAATCCTAGAGTGAGAAGGGACCATGCAGGCCATCTAGTCCCACCCCCTGCTCAAGGCAGGATCAGATTCAAGCATCCATGCTAAGTATCTGTTGAGCTGCTGCTTGAAGACCACCTGTGAGAGAGAGAGCTCCCCAACTCCTTAGGCAGGCCATTCCACTGCTGAGCTACTTGGACTGTGAAATCCCGCCCCCCTCTCATATCTATCAATATTATTCTACACATAGCTTAAGCCTTGGACTGCGGGTCCTGGTCTTTGCTGCCAACAAGAACCACTCCCTGCCCTCGTCCAAGTGACAATCTTTCATATACATTCAGAGAGCCATCATGTCCTCTCTCAGCTCCTCTCTGAGCCAAACATTCCCAAGTCCCTCAGTGAAATCCCCTGATCTGTAGCTCTGTGTGACACAAATGCACAAAACGGGCATGTGGCAATTCCTTCCCAACATTCATTGCTTCAGTTCCTTGGCCGAGAGATGACAGTAACCGTTTTGGAGGTTCTACATCACCTACTACCTGGTCCTTTCAACAGGAGATATCAGAAGAAGAAGAAGAGTTGGTTCTCATATGCCGCTTTTCTCTACCCAAAGGAGTCTCAAAGTGGCTTACAGTCACATTCCCTTTCCTCTCCCCACAACAGACACCCTGTGAGGTGGGTGAGGCTGAGAGAGCCCTGAGATTACTGAAGAAGAAGAAGAGTTGGTTCTTATATGCCGCTTTTTTCTCCCAGAAGGAGTCTCAAAGTGGCTTCCAATCGCCTTCCCTTTCCTCTCCTCATAACAGACACCCTGTGGGGTGGGTGAGGCTGAGAGAGCCCTG
The DNA here is from genome assembly GCF_049243985.1 of Paroedura picta. Lineage (NCBI taxonomy): Eukaryota > Metazoa > Chordata > Lepidosauria > Squamata > Gekkonidae > Paroedura > Paroedura picta. Next base: position 8,020,483 of record NC_135369.1, read on the forward strand.
ATATTCCTGCTCGGTCAGAAGAGCTTTATCAGTGCCGTGGCGAGCCCAGGGTCACCCAGCTGGCTGCATGTGGGGGAATGCGGAATTGAACCCATTTCACCACATTAGAAGTCCGTGCTCCTAACCACTACACCGAACCTGAGACCTATTGCATTGAAGCTGAGTGCTCTCCCCTTTGGGGTGAAGGTCTGTTCTAAAGCTCTCTACCACATGTAACATGGTAGAATCCAGTCCATCTTCTCTTTGCCGAGAAGCACAAACAAATTATTGTCTTACATTCGAGTCTAGCGAATGCTGACGTGGAGTTTGAGGTTGCTCCCAGAGAGAGTGTCAGCTGGCACTTATATACTGCTGTTTAAGACATCTTAGCCTATAATCTAGGAGATGAACCAAAACTAATTTCTTGCACATTATTGTTCCCAGTAATCCTGAATTAGATCATTTGGACCTGCAGCTCTCAAGGGTCATAATTAAGTAGCTCAACGTGGTTCCTGCAAGGTAAATCCCAGTTTATATCAATACTTGGCTGATTTAATTACCATTGTGATGGGAACGACTTTGGGAATGAAGGACACCTGTGCACGGACTCTAGACTGGAGACCGGATCAGGTTTAGAATGTTGATGCTCACCTTGAAAGCACTAAATGGTCAGGGACCGGCATATCCATGGGAACACTTTTTCCACTACGCCATCCCAGAGGGGATTAAGGTCATTTGCCTCAAGTCTGATTAGGATCCCCAGTTTTAAGTGTTGGAATAGACAATGTCTACAAAGAAGAAGAGAAGAAGACCCTGCAGGGGGCATCAAGAAGACTGTTAGATAGGATAGTGTGAAGAAGAAGGAGAAGGAGAAGGAGAAGGAGAAGGAGGAGGAGGAGGAGGAGGAGGAGGAGGAGGAGGAGGAGAGTTGGTTCTTATATGCCACTTTTCCATACCCGAAGGAGGCTCAAAGCGTCTTACGGTTGCCTTTCCGTTCCTCTCCCCACAAAGTGTCATTCTTTGTCTCCAGATTGCTACTTAGAGGCAATTTCCTGCTTCTTCTCAGAAGCCATTTCCTCTCTCTCTCTCTCTCTCTCTCTCTCTCTCTCTCTCTCTCTCTCTCTCTCTCTCTCTCTCTCTCTCTTATTCAAATGGGTAGCCGTGTTGGTCTGAAGTAGCACAATAAAATCAGATTCCAGTAGCACCTTTAAGACCCACAAAGATTTATTCAGGGTGTGAGCCTTCGTTCGAGTGACGAAGATTGCTTGCACTCGAAAGCTCATGCCTTGAATAAATCTTTGCTGGTCTTAAACTTAAACTGCTACTGGACTCTGATTTTATTGTGTGTCTCTCTCTTAGTTAGGCATGTAATCAGCTCCTGTCTCTGTCTCTTCTCTGCACTATCAAGTATGCTATTTCTTTAATAAAACTTTTCCTATTCTTCAATCAGGGTGTGCAACCTTACTGCCTGTTTTACTCTGCTAACAATTTCAAGCTGCCTCACTGTGAGGATCTTTTGTTCCTCAGGAATGCAAACCCTTGGCGTAAAGCCAAAGGTTTCTTTATTAAGTATGAAAAAGGTTGGGACCTTTTTGGCCTTGATTCTAGCCTGGTGGAACACTCTGCCAGGAGAAATCAGGGCCTTAAAAATTTCCACAGAGCCTGCAAGGCAGAGCTGATCCAACACATCTGCAATGAAGGCCCTAATGCAGGGGGAGCCAACCTGTGGTCCTCCAAATGCTCATGGACTACAATCCCCAAGAGCCCCTGCCAGCAAACGCTGGCAGGGGCTCATGGAAACTGTAGTCCATGGACCTCTGGAGGACCACAGGTTGACTACACCTGTCCTAATGGACTAACAAGAAATGCTGGCCTCATCACTAGAAACTGAGGGAAGATGTGTCCTTCAATCCAGGGGTAGTCAACCTGTGGTCCTCCAGATGTTCATGGACTACAATTCCCATGAGCCCCTGCCAGCAAATGCCTGATAATTGTAGAATTGTAGTCCATGAACATCTGGAGGACCACAGGTTGACTACCCCTGCTTCAATCTAAACCAGGTTGGGGCAAGTGTATTATACAATATAATATACTTTATTGTGTATATTATATATGATTTATAAATTTTAATTGATGTTTATCCTATGTTGCTATTGCCCTGGGCATTCAGAAAGGGCAGGATAGAAGAAATAAAGGTTTATTCATTCGTTTTATTTGTTCACGAGGTGGGTAACAATTTGTGAGGGCTTGTTTTTCACGCACTACGCCATGCACTACGAACAAAGTCATAGAATCATAGAATAATAGAGTTGGACGGGACCTCCTGGGTCATCTAGTCCAACCCCCTGTACTATGCAGAACACTCACATCCCTATCGCTCATCTGCTGTAACCTGCCACCCCTTTGTCTGCACAGAATCAGCCTCTCCATCAGATGGCTATCTAGCTGCTGTTTTAAAATTTCCAAAGATGGAGAACCCACCACCTCCCGAGGAAGCCTGTTCCACTGTGAAACCGCTCTGTCAGGATCTTCTTCCAGATGTTTAGATGTTTGTCACGTTCTTGCCCATCCCAAGTCATAACGAAAGGGGAAATGGCCTATTGTGCCAATTAGGAGACATCCAATGCTTTGGGGGTCACTTCTTGGACTGCCCAGTGGCAGACAGCTGAGTGAGCAAGGGATCCAAGCCAAGCACATAAGCCAGCTCAAGGGGAAAAGGAAAACATCGATTGAGTTCAGATCCCTGTATCCAGAATGATGAAGATGGAGACTTGCAAGGCATTCAGTGCATTAATTCAGCCAATCCCAGAGAACTGGAGAGAGTTTCCTTTTTTCTTTGTGAAGAACATAAGAAAAGCCCTGCTGGGTAAAAGTACAGAGGCATCACATCAAAATCACAAGATGTCATAGTCCCACTGTATACGACACTGGTCAGACCACACCTGGAGTACTGTGTGCAGTTCTGGAGGCCTCACTTCAAGAAGGACGTAGATAAAATTGAAAGGGTACAGAGGAGAGCGACGAAGATGATCTGGGGCCAAGGGAACAAGCCCTATGAAGATAGGTTGAGGGACTTGGGAATGTTCAGCCTGGAGAAAAGGAGGTTGAGAGGGGACATGATAGCCCTCTTTAAGTATTTGAAAGGTTGTCACTTGGAGGAGGTCAGGATGCTGTTTCTGCTGGCTGCAGAGGAGAGGACACGCAGTAATGAGTTTAAACTTCAAGTACAACGATATAGGCTAGATATCAGGAAAAAGTTTTTCACAGTCAGAGTAGTTCAGCAGTGGAATAGGCTGCCTAAGGAGGTGGTGAGCTCCCCCTCCCTGGAAGTCTTCAAGCAAAGGTTGGATACACACTTTTCTTGGATGCTTTAGGATGCTTTGGGCTAATCCTGCGTTGAGCAGGGGGTTGGACTAGATGGCCTGTATGGCCCCTTCCAACTCTATGATTCTATGATTCTATGATTCTACATGGACTTCTAGTATTACATGTACTTTTAAATTCCGGGTAAAGGTACATGTAATACTAGTAGAGAAGTTTAAGGCTAAATTTCCTATGAGACCAGAACATATGCTGTTAAGTGGCTTAGAATCAGAATCAGAATACCTTTATTGGCATAAAATTGCAAAGCATAAAATGAAATTTTCAATCAGTTTCAAATGTAAAATCTATCGTAAAAGATTTTCATTTAAAATTGCCAGTAAAAACTTTGCTACTTTTATAATAGTTGCTCTGTCCCTCACATTTAATATCATTTTAATACAGTGGCTGTCCAGACTCACTTCCTTCTCAAGCCAGAGTTTTTTTTTCTTTTATGCAACAACGGCAGAGAGATTAGTCTTGGCTAAGGACTGGAAATCCCTGGAAATCCCAAGGCCCATTCCGCACAAGCTAAATGTAGCAGGAGTGTGGCAAATTGCAAACGCTACTAAGTTGCAGTTATGCATGACATCGCACACAATCTGCCACACTCCTTAAACAGACTCGCAAAAAGTGCTTAGTTGTAGCGCTTCCAGGGAAATCCCAAAAAGTGGATTCACCCTCTGGAAAGCACTACACTCTTGCAAACAACTATTGACTCATGGCTGGACAATTCTGCTGAACTTTCAAAATGGCGAAAAATACCTCCATAGTTAGCAAAAAGCCAATGGAAGACTTCCAAGAGCAACGGAGCTTCTACATGGAATATTTAGCCAAGTGAAGATGCAAGAAGATAATAGGGACCAAGGGGAGGTTGAGGCATGGGGACCCAATGTAATCAACTTTTCTTTTTCTTTATATATTATAAAAAGGAAGAAAAGAAATAGTTCATCTATCCAGCATCCCATCTCACTCTGCCTGCTTTGTCCTGCAAATAGCAACCAGCTGGTGGTCCCTGGCCCAAAGAGGAACGTCTGGCCTCAACCAAGGACAGGACATTCTCCATCCTGACCCCTACTTGGTGGAATGAGCTCCCGGAAGACATCCTGTTGGAGCTGGTGCAGTTTCACAGGGCGTGTAAGATGAAGCTATTCCACCAGGCCTTTGGTTAGGGACAGAGTTAACATGTACCTAATGACCCCATCTATGTATCCATCTAGAAGAAGAAGAAGAGTTGGTTCTTATATGCCGCATTTATCTACCTGAAGGAAGCTCAAAGCGGTTTGCAGTCACCTTCCCTTTCCTCTTCCCACAACATACCCCCTGTGAGGGAGGAGAGGCTGAGAGAGCCTCTCCTCCCACACACTAGAAGGGTGTCTGTTGTGGGGAGAAGAAAGGGAAGGCAATTGTAAGCCACTGAGACTCCTTCGGGTAGAGAAAAGAGGCATATAAGAACCAACTTCTTCAGTAATCTCAGGGTTCTCTCAGCCTCCCCTCCCTCACAGGGTGTCTGTTGTGGGGAGAGGAAAGGGAAGGTGACTGTAAGATGCTTTGAGACTCGTTCAGGTAGAGAAAAGTGGCATTTAAGCATCAACTCTTCTTCTTCTTCAATTATGGGCCTGGAGGGGGTGGGAAGGGGAGGGCACCCTGGTGGGCATGTCCCCAGTTCTGCTTCCTAACAATATTCTACAGATTCCCAGCACTTTGGGGGGTTCTGGAAGCCTGAAGAATATTGCAAGGGGTTCTCAGCAGTCAAAACTGAGACAGGCTTCCTTCAGATGATCCTTCACTGAGCAGGGACTTAGACTAGATGGCCTAGATAGCTCCTTCCAACTCTATGGTTCTATCCTGACTTTCTGTAAACGAAAAGATGCTTTCATCAGCAGAAGGTCCTTGTAGCCAGGAACTGTCTGCACTAAATCAGCATTGAAGTGAGTCAAATGAGGGCGAGGTGTTCGTTTGTTTTTTAAACAAATCTTAATTAGGCACATATCCCCGAACAGGAAAAAAGAATAAAAGAAAAAGGGTGATGAGTTACTTAGGGGATCAATACCCCCTCATTTTTTTTAATCCTTTAAAGTGACGTTATTACGGGGTGTGCAATCGCTGGAACGATCTCCCCGTCTAATCGCTTGAAACTATGACTAAAATCATAATAGCTAGATAGAACATGCTCATTACTCCCCCCCCCCTTCCACGAGTCCTTTGATGTTTGATGCTCCTGCCCTCGGTTCGTTTTCCCATTCCTGTTTCTCCGGATGAACGCCGGGATATCTAACTGGGATCCTTCAGGAGCTGTTTGCAGCCGAATAAATCCCAGGTGTCTTGATAGGATTTCTGTTCTTATCGCCCCACTGGTTCATTCGAGCACAAAGACTGCACTTGACCTCAGACAAAAGTATTTCCTGGAAAAAGGAGGTTTGTTTGTGGCTTCGGAGACGATGGTATATATTTTTGTAGCTAGGGAGGGCCTGTCACAGCTGGCCATGCTGCCTACACAGACCACAAGGAAGTCAATAAACAGCAGGCCATACATGATTAAGAGAACGGCGTCCCACCTGGAAGGTGTTCACAAGCTGCTGAAATTTTCGAAGGCAGCCCGAACAGCAGGAAAATCTGAAAACAGGAAATGGCAAAGGAGCTTCCGTACTTCCTGGTGAGAGGACATTTGCAACACGGTTACATCCTTAGCCACAGGCATGAAGATCTGTGCCAACCCATCTATGTTTGGTTATTGTTGTGGGTGTTTTCCTTCTCTTGATCAGCTTGGTGAGAGCCCTCATGATGCGGCTGCCTCTCATCTGGAGAACCGGGTTTGATGCCCCACTCTTCCAGTGGTAGCCAGCTGGGTGACCTTGGGCCAGACATCATTCTCTTAGAGCTGGTGTGACACAGCAGTTCTGTCAGAGCTTTCTTAGCCCCGCGTACCTCCCAGGGTGTCTGTTGAAGAGAAAGGAAGGGAAGGCGATTGTAAGTCGCTTTGAGACTCCTTCGGGTAGTGAAAAGCTGGATATAAGAACCAACTCTTCTTCTCTTCAAATCATAGAATTGGAAGGGTCATCCAGTCCAACCCTCTGCATAATGTAAGAAATTCGCAATTACCTGCTGACCCACAGTGACCCTAATCCCATGCCCAGATGATGCCGCCCCTCCAAATAAAATCAGAATCCCTGACCAGTTTGGCATGGAAGAAATTCTCCTCCTGACCCCCAGGTGCCAATTGGTATTTCCCTGCATATGCAAGAATTGGGCCCCAAGAGCCAAGCACTCACCCAGTCGCTTCTGCCCACTGACTCAAAATCTGCCTAACTTCACAGAATCATCTACAGGTCTTGTTGAGTTTATTGGTGACTGATATAGGAATGGGCTGCCTAAGGAGGTGGTGAGCTCCCCCTCACTGGCAGTCTTCAAGCAAAGGTTGGATACACACTTTTCTTGGATGCTTTAGGATGCTTTGGGCTGATCCTGCGTTGAGCAGGGGGTTGGACTAGATGGCCTGTATGGCCCCTTCCAACTCTATGATTCTATGATTCTATGAATAGGCTGCCTAAGGAGGTGGTGAGCTCCCCCTCACTGGCAGTCTTCAAGCAAAGGTTGGATACACACTTTTCTTGGATGCTTTAGGATGCTCTGGGCTGATCCTGCGTTGAGCAGGGGGTTGGACTAGATGGCCTGTGTGGCCCCTTCCAACTCTATGATTCTATGATTCTATGATATAGATATTTAAAATATATTTATTATTTTATTTCTGTTACCATCCCACCCAGCATAGCTAGCTTGGGGTGGTTTACAGCATTTCAATCCATACAATTTTTGTATTGCCCACAATACAACAATAAATACCAGTAAATTCAGTATGAAATCATCGACCAGTCAAACCAACTAGTATCTGTTAATGCTTCTGGCACCTGGCCTGCTGATTGCCTCTCGCATCCAGGGGGTGTCTTGGTGTGGGACTTGATAGATGTTATTTCCTTATTGGCCCCAACCAATGGTAGAAGAACTCCATCTTCCAGGTCCTGCAGAATTGAGCTAATTCCAACAGCGTACTCAACTCTTCTGGGAGCTTATTCTACCAGGTAGGAGCCAGCACAGAAGAGACCCAGGATCTGGTTGAGATCAAACATTCCATCCTGTTGGAATTGGTGGAACTAAGTGCACTTTGGGGGTTATAGTCAGTTAGGTGGTCCCTCAGATTCACAGGGCCCAGAATGTGAATGGCCTAATCGGGAATTCAACTGGGAGTCAGTGCAGCTGTCTAAAGACTGACCAAATATTGCCTTTCAAGGTGTTCTTGTGAGGACCGGAGAAGCTCCATTCTGGACCAGTTGCAACCTCCAAATCAAGGTCAAGGGCAGGCTTACGTAGATCGAGTTATAGTAATCTAGCCTGGAGGCTACTATTGCATGAATCACTATGGCTAGGTGCTCCGGGGCCAGGTAGGGCATTAGTATTTTGGCTTAGCAAAGTGGAAAAATGCTAGCTGCACTACTCTAGTGCTCTGAGCGCACACTGAAAGGGAGGCATCAAACATCCCCATCACCCCCCACCCCCATCCATCCACCGATCCATCCACCAATCCACCGATCCACCGATCCACCGATCCACCGATCCACCCACCCACCGATCCACCCACCCACCCACCCACCCACCCACCCACCCATCCATCCATCCATCCATCCATCCATCCATCCATCCATCCATCCATCCATCCATCCATCCATCCATCCATCCATCCATCCATCCATCCATCTATCTATCTATCTATCTATCTATCTATCTATCTATCTATCATTTGGATTTTTGGCTGCCCCTTCCTGGGAACAGCTAACAACCAAACAAAATTGTACAAATAAATCTAAGATTAATACCTTAAAATTTCAGTAAACCCCACAATTGAGTGGCTTTTTAATCCAATTCTGAAGGAGGCCAGGGCCAGCGCTTTCTCCATCCTGGCCCCCACCTGGTGGAACGAGCTCCCAGAGAAGATCAGAGCCCTGGCGGAGCTTGAGCAGTTCTGCAGGGCCTACAAAAGGGAGCTCCTCCACCAGGCATTTGAGGTCGACCTGAACCACTACTTGACATGGGCCCTCCCCCTGAGCCTTCCTCCTATGGCACCCACTACAGTTCCACCCAACCCATTGGACTATGAATTAACTTAATTTTCTCTTCATTAACTTAATATTCTATTGTTCTACTATGTTGCTTGCCATTATCATTGCATCATTGTGAAACTGAGTTATATGTATTGTTTCTGTTTCATATGAAGCACCCTGAGCCTTCGGTGATGTCGGTATATAAATAAATACATCTACAGCTATTTATTTATTATTTATTTAAATTAATAGGCTGCCCCTCTTGAGCCTGGCATGTCAGAGTGGCATACAAAATTATAGAATAAAATACACAAGTGCATTTAGAATATGGTTAAAACTACCAAACAGCTGTTAATATCCCATCAGGAAGAGAATGTAGGAGGGGATTATAAACTGGCTGGGAAGGCCCTTATGCTGTGTTCTGGCCTCAACCATATGCATGATGCAAGAGCTCCATCTTACAGGCCTGGCGTAACTCCATCAGGGTCCTGATGATTTCTCGGGCTCATTCCACTATTTTCCAATGTAATGGGGGTGGGGAGGAGGGGGAGGGCTGCAACTGATGTTAATTTGTGCATTCATTTTACACCAACCATATGCCTGGAGGAAGAGTGCTGCCTTGCAGGCCTTTGGAACTGTGACAGCTCCAGTGGGGCCTGAGTCTTGTTTGGCGACTCATGGCACCCACCTTGTCACGGCCAATCACACTTTCCTGGTCAGCTGGACACCATACAGGCAGGGAAGACATGCTCCCTCATCTGGTCCTTTACTACCCAGCTACAGGACCTCTGGGTTGGAGGGGTTGAGTTTCAAGCATCTGTGCTTGAGCCAGACCATCACTGTTTCCATACATCTGAGAAAAGTTTCCCGAGGAGAGTGGGGAATCGGATGGCTGTCCGTCAGGAAATACACCCAAAGACCAACCTCCTGGACCAGCTGAGCAAGAGGGTCAGTCCCTTTCACTCCACCAGTGCCCCCTTGCTCTGTGCCCAGAGGGAATCTATGTGATAACTACCTTTGTTGTAAGATTTTAAACTTTACTTGTGTGAGAAATTAACTCAATGGCCCAATAGTTGCTACAGTCTTCTACATCTCCCTTTTTCAGAATTGAAGTATAAAAATTAAGTGTTTCCAGTTTGTGGGACATTGCTTTGTTTTCCATTTTTCTTGTCATAATCTTCTTAAGACTTTAATTGAAACTGTTTCTGTGACTTCCTCCAGGATCAAAAGTCTAGTTTAACAACTATACCAAATGGGCTTCTCCAAATATTCACTCTGAACAAGTTAAAAGAGCTATCAAACAACACTCTGTTTGATATTTATTTTTAATGATTCTTATTTGTACATCATTCTTCTAACTGGAAATCTTATTCATAAGTGATGGATAGGTGGCATTCTCCAAATCCATGACACGTACCCAAAGGAAATTATTATTACATATTTATTGAATTTATATTCCGCCCACCCAAGTTTTGATGGCTCTGGGCAGTGAACATCATAAGCAAACCACACAATAGAAAAATATATCAATAACATAATTACTCATTAAAATAGACATTTTACCATATCTCATAAAAACGTTTACAGTTATATATAAGCTGCTGTCCAGTCAGATTAATTCCACCTTGTCCTAGATATTCTCCTTTGGGCATTTTTGATGGGGAGCTCTGATTGCAGTTCAATAGATGTTAACAGTTCAGGTCTTTATGCCTCTGCTTGGGATAGACAATGCTTTGGTGCTTTCTGGTAGTCTCCCATATGGCTCCTATGAAAAGCAGGATGGTGTCACAAACCGTGGGCTGGTCTGGTTGACCAGAAGAGACCCCCTCACAGACAACTGCTCCATACACATGCAGTACAAAAGAAGTAAATCTTTATTGAAGGGTTCCATAAGGCAGATGGGGAAGAAATGGAGATAGTGACAGATTTTATTTTCCTGGGCTCCAAGATCACTGCAGATGGGGACTGCAGCAAAGAAATTAAAAGACGCTTGCTCCTGGGGAGGAAAGCTATGGCAAATCTAGACAGCATCCTAAAAAGCAGAGACATCACCCTGCCAACAAAAGTGCGTTTAGTCAAGGCTATGGTCTTCCCAGTTGCAATGTATGGCTGCGAAAGTTGGACCATAAGGAAGGCCGAGCGTCAAAGAATTGAGGCTTTTGAACTCTGGTGCTGGAGAAGACTCTTGCGAGTCCCTTGGACTGCAAGGCGAACCAACCGGTCAGTCCTAGAGGAGATCAGCCCTGACTGCTCCTTAGAAGGCCAGATCCTGAAGATGGAACTCAAATACTTTGGCCACCTCATGAGAAGGAAGGACTCCCTGGAGAAGAGCCTAATGCTGGGAGCGATTGAGGGCAAAAGAAGAAGGGGACGACAGAGAATGAGGTGGCTGGATGGAGTCCCTGAAGCAGTCGGTGCAAACTTAAATGGACTCCGGGGAATGGTAGAGGACAGGAAGGCCTGGAGGATCATTGTCCGTGGGGTCGTGATGGGTTGGACATGACTTCGCACCTAACAACAATAAGGCAGAACGGGACAAAGCATGGCAAGAACAGGAATGTTGACAGAAACAAGCATAGATGCACCCCTCCCCCCCGGTCTATATAGTGAGATTGTTTAGACGGGAGAAATAGTTCCCATAGAGGACGCTTTTGATCTAAAAAGTGTGAATTCCGGAGACACCCAGTCTGCTCTCTCTGACATCCCTGGCAGTAAATTTCCAACCCTACTATGTCAACCAAGGATGAGGAGAGATAAGAGAGAGTTCTTTGCATCAAGGGGGAGAGAGTCTCTACCAGTCATAAACCGTGGGATGGAGAAAGGGAGGGAAGGTAAAGAAAAATGAAAGGAACATGGGGGTTGGGGGGGGGAAGAACCCACAGGCCCACTGAACCTCCAAGTTAACACTCCAGGGAAGCTCAGGAGAGCGACCCAAACAGATGGTGAGCTAGCTGAACATCTGGTCTCATCTATTAGGACCCCTCTTATGTTGACATGGATAACTATTTTGACACTTTGCTCATTGAAAATGGGAACTCAGCAGAAAAAAAAAGGAATCACAAGGCAAGATAATGTAATAGTCCTCTCTGTATTATTAGTAAAGGTCCAAATAATGATAAAGAGTCAACCAAAACGGGATCCTAGGTAAATAACCCACTTTCGGTGTATCTTCATCAGTGGTTGCTCTGCAGAGTAAATAAGCCAGTTTGGTGTAGTGGTTAGGAGTACGGACTTCTAATCTGGCATGCTGGGTTCGATTCTGCGCTCCCCCACATGCAACCAGCTGGATGACCTTGGGCTCACCAAGGCACTGATAAAGCTGTTCTGACCGGGCAGTGATATCAGCGCTGATATCAGGGAGAGGAAAGGGAAGGTGACTGTAAGCCGCTTTGAGCCTCCTTTGGGTAGGGAAAAGCGGCATATAAGAACCAACTCTTCTTCTTCTTCTTCTAAACAAGTTGAAAATATACCCATATACACTTTCAAAAAATCATAATTCATAATTTTACAAAGCTACAATAAGATATACCTTACAATGTTGTTATGTTATAGTAATATGTATCACATTGGCAAATGCTCATCACAGTCTGGGGATTTAATAAAGTGCCCGGTTAGGCTACCTTCAATTAACATCGAAAATGGGAAGCAGTTCTCCGGGTACCGTGTTTTAGGATAGGGCTGATGACTGACAAATCATAAATAACAGCTGCTCAGTCGTGAGCGTTAGAAGTCAGAATACTACCTTTGAGAACTGGGTAGGGCAGTTTTATTAACAGCCTCTCGGCAAACCTTCCTACATTATTAGAAACTTCCCCATCTTTGCCTGAACTATCATCTTCTCAAATTGGTATGGGAAATGCCGGAGTTCTAGAAAGCAGAATAAATTCCATGTTCGGTAGCTTACTAAACATTTTGCCCCCAAGTAGACCTATTTGTGAGACATACTGAGGGGTCCGATGTAGGATTCATCTGTGACTGTGCTGACTCAAGTACAGTGGGGGCAGACTCTCCTGGCTGGTTGCCAACATGACATGAGAACACTGCATAATCACCCCCTGACATTTAACCTTCAACCATTAGACAATAGGCTAGCATGATGTGGTTACTGTGAGAATCTAACCTTCATACATTAGACAATAGGGACTTATAGCTAACAATGTATCAATGTACAGCTGTACAAGAAGGCAGCTTCGTATAACTCTGGGCATGCACTGTGATACTTATGATGTTTCAATAAAAATCTGACCCCTCTAAGAGAGGGGGTTGGAGTCGGCTGGAGCAGTTCTTTGTACGTGTGTATCATTCCAACAATCCGATCTTCAAAACAGAGAGGGGAGAAGGGTTTTGTTTGTGTTTCATTCTTAAAATTACAAGATGAGTTCTGAGATTCAAACAGCACTTAAGAAGACAGACTCGAAGTTAAAACATGGTTCCTTTTATTAAAAGAAGAAGAAGAAGAAGAGTTGGTTCTTATATGCCGCTTTTCCCTACCCGAAGGAGGCTCAAAGCAGCTTACAGTCTAAACACCTATTCATTTGTCTATTTCTGCACATTTGCTATAGACGTCATCCGGAGGCTAATGTTCAATCGCTGTGCCATTTTGATTCAGAAATTCCAATAGCTAAAGTGGGTTTTGCAAACTTAAATGGATTTGCAAACTTAAATGGACTCCGGGGAATGGTAGAGGACAGGAAGGCCTGGAGGATCATTGTCCATGGGGTCGCGATGGGTCGGACATGACTTCGCACATAACAACAACAACAAAAGTGGGTTTTCCCAGATAAGATGGAAACTAGAGTGACTTCCCTTCCTGATGAGAATATTGACATTGAAGGATGGGATATTTTCAACCTTTCAATCTACAAAACCTTAATACAAACTCAGTCTTGGAAGGAAACTGGAGCATGTCCAAAGGAGGGCCACAAAGATGGTGAGGGGTTTGGAGATCAAGTCATATGAGGAAAGGTTGATGGAACTTGGTCTGTTTACCCTGGAAAGAAGACAACTAAGAAGTGATATGATAACCATCTTCAAATACTTGAAGAGCTGACATAAAGAAGATGGAGCAGAGTTGTTTCATGTAGACCCAGAAGGTCAGATGACAACCAATGGCTAAAAAGGCAAATAGGATTTGGGGCTCTATCAAACAGAATGTTGTGTCCAGATCATGGGATGTGATGGTACCACTTTACTGTGCTCTGGTTCGGCCTCACTTTAGGCACCCCAGTTAAAGAGGGATGAATGGGATGAAATTAATTCAAAAGAAATTCCATCTAAACATCTCGAAGAAGTTCCTGACAGAGCGGTTTCTCAATGGAACAGGCTTCCTTGGGAGGTGGTGGGTTCTCCATCTTTGAACATTTTTAAACAGGCTAGATAGCCATCTGATGGAGAGGCTGATTCTGTGAAGGCAAAGGGGTGGCAGGTTACAGTAGATGAGCGATTGGGATCTGAGTGTCCTGCATAGTGCAGGAGGTTGGACTAAATGACCCATGAGGACCCTTCCAACTCTATGATTCTATGATTCTATGATTCTGTGTATGAGAAAAGGTTGCAGGAGCTTGGTCTGTTTAGCCTGGAGAGGAGACAACTGAGTAGGGATCTGATAAACATCTTCAAGTATTTAAAAGGCTGCCATATAGAGGATGGAACAGCATTGTTCTCTCTTGCCCCGGAGGGATGGACCAGAACTAATGGGATGAAAAGCAAAAGAAATTCTGTCTAAACATGCGGAAGAAGTTACTGACAGAGTGGTTTCTCAGTGGAACAGGCTTCCTCGGGAGGTGATGGGTTCTCCATCTTTGGAAATTTTTAAACAGAAGCTGGAGAGCCATCTGATGGAGGGGCTGATTCTGTGAAAGTTCAACAGTGTGGCAGGTTACAATGGATGAACAATAGGGTTGTATGTGTCCTGCATTGTGTGGGGAGTTGGACTAAATGATCCAGGAGATTCCTTCCAACAGTATTATTCTATGATTCTATGATTCAATGGGATGAAATTAATGCAAAAGAATGTTTGGCAAAACTTCTAGAAGTTCCTGATGCTTAGAATGGTTCCTCAGTAGATCAGGTTTCCTCGGGAGGTGGTGGATTCTCCTTCTTTGGTAGGTTTTAAGCAGAGGCTAGACAGAAATGCTGAATTTATGAACTTAGGCAGATTTTGAATGGTTTGGCAGGAAGGGATGTTCCAGTATTTGTCTCTCATGGCCCTTCCTCGTATATCTAGGGAATTGCTGGTCACCACTGTGATAGGTGAATTCCATCCAGGCCAGGCTGGATTCTGGAGAATTTTGTTTGGGTGGGGGGATCAATTGGGCATGAAATTGGGGTCGCTGTGAGTACGCAGGTAGATGTGAGTTCCTGCATTGAGCTGAGGGTGGAACTAGATGGCCTGGATGGCCCCTTCCCATTCTAGGATTCTAGTTCAGCAGTGAAATCAACTCCCTAAGGTGGTGGTGAGCTCCCCCTCACTGGTGGTCTTCACACAGTGGCTGTTCAAATACTTCTCCTGGATGCTTGAGGCTGATCCTGCATTGAGGAGGGGGTGGGACTAGATGGCCTGCATGGCCCCTTCCCACTCTAGGATTCTATGAGACTAATTCAGCAGTGGAATGGGCTGCCTAAGGAGGTGGGGAGCTCCCCCTCACTGGCAGTCTTCAAGCAAAGGTTGGATACACACTTTTCTTGGATGCTTTAGGATGCTTTGTGCTGATCCTGCGTTGAGCAGGGGGTTGGACTAGATGACCTATAGGGCCCCTTCCAACTCTAGGATAGTACGATATGATTTTATGTGTTTACTCGCAGCAAAGAAGTAAATTACAAACTTCTGGAACGGGCATACCGAAACAAAATATAGCCGTCTGCCTTGAATCACATTGCTGGTGATCCACTGTAATTACATGAAATTATGGAGCTGGGTTACCTGTATCATATGGCTTCACCGGATTCCCTTGGGGAATGGAAATGAAACAGGAGGGCAAAGTGGGGCAGATGATACACTCTGAATTGGCCCAAGAGCCTTAGGCTTATTGCCTCAGGGGCACCAAGACAGAGTGTTAAGAACTAAATTAAAAACCTTGGTCACAAAAGCAGGGAATTTCTGATCGAGTCAAAAGGTATAAATTGCTCCGGCATTTGGCAAGAATTCCACTCAAGCCTGCCTCCTCCTCTCACTGCTCCTCAGAGAAGCAAGCGCAGAAGTTCAGCTTGCTGGATCTTCTTCCTCAGGTATTTGGCCGAGGCGTCTTTCTACCTCAGCCTGGGATATTCGTGTTTGGTCATTTCTGAGCGCTACTCCTATTGAAAATATTTCCTCCTAAGTATTTCTCCTTGGAATAATAATGAAACAATCGTTTTATATTTGTATTCCGGCCTTCCTTGGACAGCTGAGGATGGGTAACATTTAATATCAAACGGTCGGCACAGCTAGTTACGTAGCACTTAAATCGGGGTTTAAAATGATTAAACTTTAATGTTGTTCTGACTGAGCAGGAATATCAGGGCTTTCTCAGCC
Organism: Paroedura picta; assembly: GCF_049243985.1. NCBI lineage: Eukaryota > Metazoa > Chordata > Lepidosauria > Squamata > Gekkonidae > Paroedura > Paroedura picta. The sequence goes on from NC_135369.1 coordinate 8,036,431, forward strand.
ATATTGACCTCACAGGGTGTCTGTTGCGGGGAGAGGAAGAGAAAGCAATTGTAAGCCGCTTTGAAACTCCTTCAGGTAGAGAAAAGCAGCATATAAGAACCGACTCTTCTTCTTCTTCAGTAATCTCAGGGCTCTCTCAGCCTCACCTCCCTCACAGGATGTCTGTTGTGGGGAGAGGAAAGGGAAGGCGACTGTAAGCTGCTTTGAGACTCCTTTAGGTAGAGAAAAGCGGCATATAAGAACCAACTCTTCTTCTTCTCGAGTAATCTCAGGGCTCTCTCAGCCTCCCCTCCCTCACAGGGTGTCTGTTGTGGGGTGAGGCAGAGAAGGTGATTGCAAGCTGCTTTGAGACTCCTTTGGGAAGTGAAAAACAGGGTATAAAAACCAGTCTTTTTCTTCTTGTTGTTCTTCTAAAAGTTGCTTCCTCTTTACTATTAGAATCTATCTGGGGGGGGGGGACTAGTCATTGCTTGAAGGGCTGAATGTGTTCTCACATAGGGAGGCCACATCTTCTTGATGTTATTTCCTGGTCGCAGTCATGGGCCTGGCGGAACAGCTCTGTCTTGCCAGCCTGGTGGAACTGCTTAAATATCCTGTACGGCCCTGATCAAATTCGGTGGACTGTTCCGCCATCCCGGTACCAGGCTCCAAAAAGCCCTGTCTCTGGTGGAGGCCAGTTTGACCTCTTTGTCATGCTGAGCATGTAAAGTGCTGAGTGACCCAGCACTATTATTGACATAGAATGGATAATTGTTTTATTTTTATTTTTATTTTTATTTTTATTTTTATTTTTATTTTTATTTTTATTTTTATTTTTATTTTTATTTTTATTTTTATTTTTATTTTTATTTTTATTTTTATTTTTATTTTTATTTTTATTTTTATTTTTATTTTTATTTTTACTTCACTTCACTTCACTTCACTTCACTTCACTACTATTTTATTTTATTTTATTTTATTTTATTTTATTTTATTTTATTTTATTTTATTTTATTTTATTTTATTTTATTTTATTTTATTTTATTTTATTTTATTTTATTTTATTTTATTTTATTTTATTTTATATTTTCAAAGCTTGAGAAAAGGACGAAGGGGGAAAAGAGGGAAGGAGGGAGCGAGATATATAAACTCCCAGCATATATAACTGGCTTTTCTTTGCACAGTGTTTTATTGATATGCCAAATTCAACAGCCAATGAGTGAAACAGTCCATGAAAAGAACTCAGTGTAACCATTGATAGAACGCGAAGTCCATGAGTGGCTGTTAGCCACAAAGTATGGATGGAATACTATGACTGGGGTAGTGATACTCTGTTTACTTGGTGTTTGTGGGTGGCAACAGTGGGAGGACTTTGGGAGTTCTAGCCCTGCTGAGGAACCTCTTGAAGGCTCCTGGGTTTTGGTTACTGTGGGACTCAGAGTGCTGGACCAGTTGGCCTATTGGCCTGATCCGACATGGCTTCTTATTTTCTACTGGTACTCTGAGATAGTAACTTCCCACACTTGCAGGATCATTTTCTCTGTTTCACTCATAACTTGTTCAGACTGTTCTTCTGTGCTCTTTTGTTTCAGACTCATCCTCATCCCTGCAGCCATGGCTTTCTGCATGCCGTCATGTGCCGTTCCATCTTGTGCTTCTGTTCCAGGACTAGGACTTGGATCATCTTATAACTTGGGTTGTGGGTATGGGCTTGGTTATTCCGGACAGGGCTACGGCAGCCCCTGCTACTCATACGGGACGTCAGCAAGCAGCCTTGGCGTCGTCCCCGGAGTCAACCCTTCGTGCGTCAGTCAGCTTCCGCCATCAGAAATTGTCATCCAACCATCTCCTAGTGTGGTGACCATCCCTGGACCCATCCTTTCCTCCAGCTGTGAACCAGTAGGGGTGGGAGGATACACAGCATGTGGTGCTGGTGGTTATGGTTATGGTGGGTATGGGTTAAGTAGATATGGACCGCGTGGTTGTGGCAGGGGGCTTTATGGGGCAGGCTATCTTGGGCGCAGGTATCTACCCCTTCGAAGAAGATACTGTGGATACCCATGCTGAACCCTGACTGAATAAATGCACAGATTCTTTGCATTCCTTCCTTGCTTCTGATACGCCGTTATCCAATGGTTCCTCTAGCAATTCACAACATTCTATCCCAGCAGCAGTAAGCAGCATTGCCTCTGTAACAGAGGCACAAGGTTTGTGATCAAACCGCGCCTTTCTCCTCGTGACAGATACGGATGGTTTCTCCAAGTCAGTTTACGTTACACAGAACGTTTTTGCATAGGAATGACACGGATGTGGGGACACGACGCTTTTGTGAAATGCAGTTCAGTTCCCTGGGATTTGGTCCTTCGAGATTCTGAGTGGAGAAACCATTCTCTGCATATCATTCATTCTCCCTCTAGTGCTAATGTACGATTATTTGCTTCCATTCTTGCTTTTTTTCATTAAAGCTTAAGGTGCACTGTTCTTTGCATACTCAGTTTTCATTCCCAAACTTGTAAGGGGTCCCAACCTGGATCCGATAGGTCGTCTGGACAAATGTACATAAGAAACAGACATTAGTAAATTAAAAAAATCTGTTCCACATAATATATTTCTGGTAAGGGCTTGGAGGAGAAGCATGTCTGATGGCCACTCAGTGCTTAACACCCACTCAGGGCAGCTGTCCCGCCGCTGAGTGCCTCCTCCTCCATCCAGCTTGCCTGCCTGTCCAGCAGCTAGCCAATTGCCTTCCGTCCCCCACCCCTGACCACCCCCTCCTCCTTCCACTTCCTTCCGAGGCTCGGAGGCTGCAGATCCCTACTGCATGAGAGCTGCCCCTGCAGGTGAGTTCCCCAACAACTGCCTGCAGCCTTTCCAGGTCCTGGGGGGAGGGAGAGGCCATTCACAGGTTTACCCCCCCCCCGGGCGCCAATGCATTAATTGAACAGAATATGAAGATATCCTGCTGGGGGCATCAGCATAGAGGTGTATTTAGCATAGATACATCAGGAACTTCCTGATATCTATTCGAGATATCTCCTCCAGTGTCTGGATTGACTCAATGGGAAACTCCCCACTCCTTCGAGCATACTCCCTCCCTGCTCGTCTCCAAAACCACCAGACAGAATGACCACAGACAACAGTTAGAAGTGAGTTAGGTCTCTCCTTCCTCTTTCTATACAATGCTGTTTCTCTCCATAATAAAACAATGTTATTCTTTAAGCAGCTGGGCACTTCGTCCCTTTGCCAACCAATTTAAATTCTGCCAACCATTGCCCACACTTTGCCATTGAAGGTAATAAGAGGTCTGTAGTTGGGCACTGATTAGTAACACCTGCAAGGTGGAGCCAGTGAGTCACTACATACATCAACCCTTGAGTGGAGGAACCAGGAAGCAGGTGGCAACCATTCCTGCCTTGTTCAGCTTTCTTCCGACAGCAACATCTTCTCACAGTGTGTGTTTGTGTGGGGAACCTCCTCCGGCATGTTACCCGAATTGCATTTACATGTGTCCTGGAACACGTGTATTTGAGCTGTGGGGAAATTAGCCAAATTATGCGAAAGGTTGGGTAACTGACATTAGAGGATTGTTGCCTGTGTTTACGAGGTCAATTATACCCGTAGGAACTCATGGCAGACATGTTGGTAAATGGTAAAAGAATAAGCCTTATTGCAAAGAAAATAAGAAGAATGGGAAGGCGACTGTAAACTGCTTTGAGCCTCCTTCAGGTAGGGAAAAGCGGCATATAAGAATCAACTTCTTCTTCTTCTTCTTCTTCTTCTTCTTCTTCTTCTTCTTCTTCTTCTTCTTCTTCTTCTTCTTCTTCTTCTTCTTCTTCTTCTTCATGCACCAAAATAGCTAACACACATAACAAGCAGTCATAGAGAGAAGGGAGAGAGAAGGGTGAAAGAGAAGGCTTGGTATATTTACCTATTCAAAGAATGGAGAGTCAGAAGGAAGCAAGATGAACCAGCATGGCAGGTTCCAATGGGTTGTGAATTGGAAAGCATTCAGGGTCACGAACCAATGGGTCATGAATTGGAAAGCATTCAGGGTGGTTTATATGGGGTTCTAGGGAGGAGGCTACGTGATAAGACTCAGGTGAGCACATGATGGAATTTTCCATGGATCAGGATGTTGGACAATGCCCTGGCCAGATCCAGAGATGGCCGGAGATGGGCTTAAATAAAGGTGTTAATGTGTCTAAGGAAGGGAACTATCATGTCTCAATGGGTCTAGCAGCTAGGATGTGGGGAAGAGATTTCTTCTGGCAGAGGGACCAAGTGTGAATATGTTGCAAGACAAGGAGGTTTGTCTAAGAACCCCTGGGTAAACAGGATGGAGCCAGTCCACTTGATCAGCGATGCAATGAGATGGGGGGGGGTTAAGATGTAGAGCAATATTTGAGCCCGGGGGCACCTGGATCAGGCAGAGGCTATCATTCTGAACCTAAGACAGAGAACAAGATTTCTGAGATGGGGTCTGGCCTAGCTTTGGCAGTGTAATGGCTTTCACTTAAACCTAGACTGCTGAGGGGTGCCATAGGTTGTAGAAGACAGTATGCCCATGTGTGAGGCAGGGGTCTTGCCATATTTAACAGGCAATTGTCTGAACATGGAAAATGTCAGAGACAGCAAACAATGGATTAAACAGACCAGGAGGAAATAACTGGGTCCAAATCAGGGAGAGAACCAGTCAACTGGATCCAAAGTTTCTTTCCTCACCCTGTAAATCAATGGACTGGATGGGCGACAGGTCTGATCCAACATGGCTTCTCTTATGTTCTTAAGAGCAGAGGTCCACAATTTAGAGATGGAACACTCTGTCTAGGGCATCAACACTCTGTCTTCTTGGTGGGGATGGGAGGTCCATGGACTTCTGGCTCCTCTGGTGGACCTCCTGAAGGCCCCTGGGCCAGTGCAGGCCAGTGTGGCACATAGAGTGGCCCGGATGGGCCACCAGCCTGATCCCAGATGTCTTCTCTGATGTTCTTAAGAGCAGAGGTCCATAAGTAGCTATTAACCATGAAAGAGAAGCAGAACATTCGACCTGGTTCAGTGATGCTTTGTATTCTTGGCGCTTGGCAACAGTGGGAGGATTTTTGAAGTTCTGGTCCTATTGGTGAATGTCCATGACACCTGGGGTTTGGCCACCATGTGACACATTGTGTTGGGCTGGACAGGCCATTGGGCCAATGCAACATGACTAATCTTTTGTTCTTAGGAATTTTGTAAGAAACGCAGCGAACCGATGCTCTAAATAAAAGCATACCACTTTCATGTAACTTCATAACAGACCCCTCTTCCCCCCAAAGGGTGGGAGGGTGGGAGCTCCCAGGTCGATTTGGACACCGCCGCGCACAACCCTAATGGTAGCCATGCTGATTCACGAGCCGCTCTTTGTCCTACATGTGCAGAATGAGCCCCGGTCAGGTCAATTTCTATGTAGCACCCACTTGGTAATAGGTAATCTCACCAGTGAGCCAGAAGAGGGCATCAAAGCGCACAAAAATGAGCATGGAGCTATTCACTGGCAAGCACTATGATTATTTAACAAGCTGGTCCTTTTTCAAGGGCAGCTGAAAAGACAGAAAGAAGGAAGAAGCAAACTCATCCTCTCTCTCTGATGCCTGACCCCCTCATTTTTATGCTTTATCTAGCTTAGGGATTCCCAAGCAGTGTACTGTGGCACCGAGAGCCTCCTATCTCCTAAACTCGTGGGATTTCTTGTGAATTAAACTGAGAGCCAGTTTCTAATCTGGCATGCCGGGTTTGATTCTGCACTCCCCCACGTGCAGCCAGCTGGGTGACCTTGGGCTCCCCACAACACTGATAAAACTGCTCTGACTGAGCAGGAATATCAAGGCTCTCTCAGCCTCACCTCCCTCACAGGGTGTCTGTTGTGGGGAAGGGAAGGGAAGGCGACTATAAGCCGCTTTGAGACTCCTTTGGGTAGAGAAAAGTGGCATGTAAGAACCAACTGTTCTTCTTCATCTTCTGGTTCATCATGTACTGCAAGGAGGTGAGATTTGACCAATATGAGTTTCGATTAGCAAAGCCTCAAAGCATAGAATCATAGAATCATGGGGTTGGAAGGGACCTCCTGGGTCATCTAGTCCAACCCCCTTAAGAAAAAAATATCCAAAGTGGAATTATATCACTGGCAGCCATAGATAAAAAGCTGTCATATGTTAAACTATTATGCTTTTTTTTTACTTCCATAAACAGATTTTCTTTCTGCAGACTACCAGCCAATTGCATTATCAATCATATACCCAGGAAATCCCAAATCACCCAAACAGCTAGTTCAGTATAATTCATTTTTTCTCAACCAGGGGTTGAGAAAATCTGGAATATTGGGGTTTCTTGATAGCCCTGGAAGGGTTTCCCAAATGTGTGGGAGTTCATTAATTTGTAATGTATTTTTTTTTAAAAAATGTTAAACCCAGAGCTGGGTGGCAACATCATAGAATCATAGAATCATAGAGTTGGAAGGGGCCATACAGGCCATCTAGTCCAACCCCCTGCTCAACGCAGGATCAGCCCTAAGCATCCTAAAACATCCAAGAAAAGTGTGTATCCAACCTTCGCTTGAAGACTGCCAGTGAGGGGGAGCTCACCACCTCCTTAGGCAGCCTATTCATAGAATCATAGAATCATAGAATCATAGAATCATAGAATCATAGAATCATAGAATCATAGAATCATAGAATCATAGAATCATAGGATCATAGAATCATAGAATCATAGAATCATAGAGTTGGAAGGGGCCATAGAGGCCATCTAGTCCAACCCCCTGCTCATGCAGGATCAGCCCAGAGCATCCTAAAGCATCCAAGAAAAGTGTGTATCCAACCTTTGCTTGAAGACTGCCAGTGAGGGGGAGCTCACCACCTCCTTAGGCAGCCTATTCCACTGCTGAACTACTCTGACTGTGATTTTTTTCCCCTGATATCTAGCCTATATCGTTGTACTTGTAGTTTAAACCCATTACTGCTCCTCCCCTGCCACAAATAGGCTAACATAAATAGGCTGACCATCTTGATCCATCTGATGATCCCAAAATCTCCTCACCCACCCAAAATCCTGTTAGCCTTGGAAGTACTTGGATGGACTCTGGCTCTTTTCCATAGCTATAAGCAGCCTAACATGGCGGTCCATGTTCAACTCTCTGAAGAAAGTAGGAGTGGCTCCTAAAAGCTCCTCACCTGACACAAATCGTGTTGCTCTCATCCTTCCTTTGTTTTTTTGCAACCGTTGTGTGGACCCGCCTGGTTCGGAGGGGAGAAGCGCATCATGGGCTGCTTTCCAGTTTGATATCTTTGGAATGAGGAGGGGCAGCCAGCGAGATGTTATCTTCGTCAAGAGCCTGTGTGGTGTAGCAACCAGAGAGTCGGACGCGGCTTCAAATCCTTCCCCAGCCACAAAGCTTATGTGGTAACCTTGGAATGGTTGTTTTCTCAGCTTTGGCGCTTGGATCAGATGGAAGGGGTGGAGTCCCTCTGAGGATGGATAGTGTCAAAATTACCTGGGGAATCACAGGGCAGTAAGCAGAAATAAATAAGTCAGAGGGCTATCTTAAATCCCACAAAAAGACATCAACCAATGTTTAGAGCAGCTTCTTGTCAGGAATTAGGCTGAGCCCAGCCTGCAGAGTCCAGAATAAAGGCACATCCGAAACCCAACAGCCAGTTGCAGATTTCCAAGAGAGCTTTATTAGACTAAGTCCACAGAACGCTAAAGCGTGCCAAGATCTCCCTAAGCAAAGATCTTGATAATAACAAAGTACAAAGGAACAAACAAGGCAGTTATAGAGCCCACCAAATAAGGGAGGGGGACCCGTAGGTATTTCGGCGGGAGAGTGAGAAATTTACAGAGGTAGGTTGATTCCCAAGCAGCCAGATGGCCCGGAATCTTATCAAGCGGTTTGCACTTTGTTGAGACTTTAAGTTGTCTCCGCAAGGACACTTACAGTGAGATTGATACATTCGCATGGAGCCTCTCCTGCTGGGAAAGGGAAGGGAGGCAGAAGATCGGTCAACAGGTTTATTGCTTTATGGCCTTGGTGAGATCTAAGGACTGTGGGAAGCAGCGGGCTGGGATGGCATGAATTGGGGTTCATGACACTTCTTTCAAGCTTTTGACCAGGGTAAGTCCCTGTAATATTTTTTGAGACTTAATGAGCCCCAGAAATTATGACAGATGGCTACATCCCCTGCCAACCCCCCCAGACGTGACATCACTAACCCCACCCTTAACCTTCCTTTTGCTCCCTCCCGCTGTCTTTACTACTACCATGACCGTACTGCCTCATGAAGGCCAGAAAGAACAGTAGAGGCTGAAAATACAGCCAAGACCCCCCCCAAAGGCCATATCATGTTGCTTCAGGGACCCCCATCAGAACTCGTGCAGATCCCAGGGGTCCACAGATTACTGGTTGGGAAGTCCTGGTTTAGGGAGTCAAAGAATGGGCCTGATATTGTAAATGTAATTTTTGTTCCCTTCAAAATAGAATGCTCAATGACTTGCAGCTCTCTTTTGTCTATTCTTACATATTAGTATTTCTCACATGGCCTTTGTAGTCTAGCCAGGAGACCTGAGGACTGATCAGCAGGGTGGCATTTCTGCCAATAAAGACACAACTCACTTTTTGGTGTAAATATGGCTGCAGCTGTTTATTCTTATGCCACTTTCCAAAGGGTTGGCCTTGCATGCTAAGTAGCCTGATCCCTCTGCCATCCGGCTGCTTGTCCCGAGGATTCCTGGACACCTTGGGACACATTCCTTCCCAGCTGGGAGAGCAGGTCCTCAGCGTCCGGAATCCCTTCCTGAGAAACAACCCTATAGAGGCCCACCAGGCATGCACCTCACTTTGGTGACCCTTGGGTCACTTGGCTATGAGCCCCTGGCCTCCCAACCAGGTAGGCCATGCTCGATCTCCACTGGCCTCATTAAGGAAACCCCAAACCTCCAGGGAGTCCAGTACGCAGACTGGGCTCCCTGTCAACAGGCTCTTACCATGCCTAAACCAACTGTGGCATGGAAACAACTCAACAGGAACATGTAACCAAATCCCCATGAAGTAGGTGGGAACGGGAGTGAAGCTGCTCGGCTGCCCGGAACGTAAGAGGGCTAGGTGGGTGCACACAGGGCCTTTAAAGCCACACGTGTCCCGACCTCCTGCATATAAGAACCAACTCTTCTTCCACGCGGCTCATCGGATTTCTGGCCACCACTTGCATCCTCAATAGTGGCTGTGGTAAGTCACAGCCACTAGTTGTCCGGCAGCCAGGCCACAGATGTGCAGGGGTGGTTTGCCATTGCCTGCTTCCTGTTGCCTGGCGTTGCTTGGCGGAACGTACACCTGAATCCTTGGAAGTCTCCCCTCCAAATACTAGTTAGGTCAGCTCTGCTTAGTTTCTGAAATCTGATGGGACCAGGCTGGCCTGGGCTATTCTTACATAGGCTACATTCTTAGCCCCTTTTGGTGTTCATTTACCAGGTGACTCAGAAGGCATTGCATTTGTTCTCTTTTTAAAATCATATCTGGTTTTGATATCTTAATCTCCTACCTGGAATGATTGGGATAATCATATTTATTTCATTCTCCCCAGACCTCTCCTGAAATGTTTTCTGGGCGGCTTCAAATTAGCCGACGAATTGTCGGCAATTGCATTCGTAATTTTCCAATGCGTTTAGCGACTTTTTCTATGTATTTTTTAAAATATCTGAGTAGCTTGTGCAAATTGCCCAGTCAAATAACTTTGGAAAATCCAACTGGGGGACCTCAATTCCCCCTCCATCACTGTTTCCTCTTTCACTCTCCTGAACCCCTGCCCTCCCCATAGCTTCTCTCCCTTTTCTGCTTCCCCATCTGCCAATCTAGCTTGACATCTACCCCAATATTTTCATTTTCTCCTTTCCACTCTTTGGAAGCTGCGTTCCAGGAAAACTCTGTCCCAAGTGAGCAGTGACCAAGCAAATCAGGACCCAGTTTGGTGAGGAAGATACCCCAGTGACTTGTGAGTGACATTTCACTTTACCACAACTCTGTCAGGATCAAGAGCCAGCATGGTATAGTGGTTGGAGGGTGACAAACTCTAATCTGGAGAACTGGGTTGGATTCCCTGCTCCTCCACATCCAGCCAGCTTGGTCTAGTAACAGTTCTCTCAGAGCTGGTCTTGCAGTTCTCTTAGAGCTCTGCTAGCCCTACCAATCTCACTGGGTGAATGTGGGGGTGGGGGGAGGAAGGGAAAAGTGTTTTTCAGTTGCTTGGGAACTTCATTGGGCCATGAAAAGCAGGGTATATGAAAAAAGCAGCTCTTTTTCTTAGAATCATAGTGTTGGAAGGGGTTTCCAGGGTCCTCTAGTCCAACCCCCTGCCCAGTACAGGAACTCACAACTGCCTGCCCACCCACAGTGACCCCAGTTTTATGCCCAAGTGATCTTCTTCTACCACTACTACCCATGTATATATAGGATGTGGACCAAACCGAGAGGTGGCAGAGGAGAACGACAAGGTTGATGCGGGTCCTGGTGACCCAACCCTGTAAGGAAAGGCTGAGGGACTTTGGAATGTTCAGCCCAGAGAAGAGGAGGTTGAGAGGGGACAGGATGGCTCTCTTGAAGTAGTTGAAAAGCTGTCACCTAGGGGAGGAGAGGACATATTCCCCCTCGAAGGCAGTCTTCAAGCAATGTCAGGACAGATTCTCATCCAAGATGATTTAGGCTGATCCTCCACTGAGTAGGCAATTGGATGAGATGGCCAGTATGCCCCCCTTCAACTCTATGGTTCTATATGTATTTATTGTTCTCATTTATACCCCTCATTTCTTCATGACAAGGACCCAGAGCAGCTTAGATCATTATTTTGTCCACCACTCTATTTTCATAACAACCCTGTAAGGGTTGGTATTTTTTGGCAAAGAGAGAGACTGGCCCAAGGAGAGAGATTGGTCAACATGTGAACATCCATAAGAGAGTGGCGTTTTGATACTGGGCATCCCTGATCCTATTCTGAAGCTCTAAACACTGCACAAATTTGGCTTTCCTGGGATGTCTGCTGCTGTTTCTGAGGAAGACATGAAGTCTTATGAAAAGATTCAGAATACATTTGGTCCACTTCTGAAATATCTCTGCTGTGTCCCTCATTTGGCATGGCACACCAAGCAATAATCCCTCTTAGGTAAGCATTTTAAGTCACGCAGACCGTTTATGCACTGGGAACTTCACTGCCCCAGCTCCCGTGCAGGAGCACAAATTGGGGATGGATAAGGCACACCGGGCCAAAGGCTTCCCCATGTAGGTGCAGGAAGTGGTGGGGCAACCTGCCATGACTAAAACTCCAGCCTGCAGCCCAGCATGAAGCCTCCAGTGCGTAAACAGTCCCAGTGATTCCTGACTATCCTGGTACTATTGGGTTTTCCATCCAAGGCCAAAACATCCCTGGAAAGCACCTGGTCCACTCCCCCTGCCTTTTACAAACAGAAATGATGGCTTGAAGTCTGGCAATGATTCTGTGGTTGCCTAGCAACCCTCACACTATCACTGAGAGGAAATTGATTTCATCAAGATGCAGGAACTATTTCAATCATGTGGTTAAATTTGTTAGATTTTAGATGTTTCTGAAATCCGATAGCCAGTGTGGTGTAGTAGTTAAGAGTGGCGTCTTCTAATCTGGTGAGCCAGGTTTCATTCTCGCTCCTCCACATGCAGCCAGCTGGGTGACCTTGGGCTCATCAAACCCCTATAGTGCTGCTGTTTCTGGTTCAGCAGTCTTGTCAGAGTTCTCTCAGCCTCACCTCCCTTACAGGGTGTCTGTTGTAGGGAAAAGAAAGAGAAGGCTGCTTTGAGACTCTTCTTCTTCTTCTTCTTCTTCTTCTTCTTCTTCTTCTTCTTCTTCTTCTTCTTCTTCTTCTTCTTCTTCTTCTTCTTCTTCTTCTTCTTCTTCTTCTTCATTCCTGGCCTCCACTGATGGGAAACTGTTGAGAAGTCGCTATGTTGACACCAGCAGTTCAAGTAATCATTCCCACATTGACTCTGTGCCCAAGAAAGCTTTAGAATCATCTGCAAAGACTGAAGCCAAGAACCAGGCCCGATTCAGGGCAGCGGAATAGCTGTGGTTGAGTTCTCTTTGGGCTGATGCAATAATGGCCCATCTTCAAACGGTAGGGCGGAACGAGAGGACTTAATGTGGATGGAGATAATCTAATGGGAGCAAAAAGCAAAGGAGGTAAACAAAATCAGGAGCAAATTGATCTATGCTTCATCAACATATGGCCCCCTCCCCTCCATTGCTAACTAGAGCAAGGTGCATGGGAAGGTGGTGCATAACTCCCACAAGACTGCCAGAAGAATGGTATAAAAGAGCTTTCTCCTCGTTCTGATTTCAACAACTTCTCTCCTCGACCTGCCGCTTTCTCGAACTCTGCTCCTCAGAGAACTAGGTAAGTTGGACCTGAAGCCACTTTACCTAACTTGACGGCAGTATCATTTCACCTGCCCTTCTTTTTCTTTGTATTTTACCAGGAGAAGTGATGTGCATTCATGATGAAGAACAGCTGGGTTTTGTACCCTTCTTTTCACTACCAGTAGGAGACACAAAGCGGCTTACAATCGCCTTCCCTTCCTCTCCCCACAGCAGACACCCTGTGAGGTAGGGTGGGGCTGAGAGAGCTCTGAGGGGACTGTTCTATGAGAACAGCTCTAACAGGACTGTGCCTGGCCCAAGGCCACCTATCTGGCTGCAGGTGGAGGAGAAGGGAATCAAACATGACTCTCCAGGAAAGAAGCCATCACTCTGAATCACTATGCCAAGCTTTTAATTCCTTCAAATTCTGAAACAGAGAGATGGTGAGCCAGTGACTTTCTTCTTCACAGTTTTTTTTTCTTTGCCATGAACTTACAAGATCATGTTAGGTTGCATTCTCTGTGTCTGTCTGTCTGTCTGTCTGTCTGTCTCTCTATCATGAACCATCCTCCCATCTGAAATACAATTATACTCTTCTTAGCTTAAGCTGTGTTACTACAAGTGTTGCTGCGGCTACTTAATCGTCTTGCTAAAATTAAGAGGGCGTCATTCCTTTCCAATCACTCCAGGTCCTTTGGCACGGGGTAGTAAAGCTGCGACCCTCCATGGACATCTGTAGGGCCGCAGTTTGACTACCCTTGTTTTGGCATTTCAATAGGAACGTTTGTGTCTTCAAAGCGGAGAGTCCTAGTGTGGGTTTTGATCCAGCCAAACTTGATCAATTCAACTGCTTATTACAGCCTCCATTCCATGTGGCATGCAGGTCTCCTGACCTTAAGCGTTGTCTTTTTAAGTGGTTCCAAAGGATGAAGAGCCTTGGCTTCTTTGTCTTGTTGTCTGCCCTCCCGAGGAGCTGGTTGGCCACTTTGTGAGACAGGATGCCAGACTAAATGGACCACTAGTCTGATCCAGCAGGGATCTTCTTAGGTTCTTAACAGGGAAGTGCCTCGTCCTCTCTGATCTGTTGTTGCCTGTCTGGAGGAACTGATTGGCCAAGGTGTGAGACAGGATGCTGGACTGCATGGACCACTGGTCTGATCCAGCGGGGATCTTCCGGCCAATAACAAGGCAAAGAGACCAAGACCTTGCCCTGATGTTGCCTCCTGGCTCTGGGATTCAGAGGATTAGTGCCTTGGTCTGTTGTAAGGAGATGAATGGAAAGTAATTGTAGGCCACTTTGCAACTCCTTTGGATAGTGAACAGTGGGGTATAGTAACCAACTCCTCCTCCTCCTCCTCCTCCTTCTCCTCCTCCTCCTTGTTCTTGTTCTTGTTCTTGTTTTTGTTCTTGTTCTTCTTCTTGTTCTTCTTGTTCTTCTTGTTCTTCTTGTTCTTCTTGTTCTTCTTGTTCTTGTTCTTCTTCTTCTTCTTCTTCTTCTTCTTCTCCTCCTCCTCCTCCTCCTCCTCCTCCTCCTCCTCCTCCTCCTCTTCCTCCTCCTCCTCCTCCTCCTCCTCCTCTTCTTCTTGTTCACTTACTTGTTCTATTTTTTTCTCTTTCAGATTTCACCCTACCACTGCAAGATGTCTTACTGTGGAACTGTCTGCAATGTCCCTTATGATCTCGGCTCAACCTACGGAGGCATTGTTCCAGCTAGCGGAACGCTCTCATCTTATGGTCTCGGCTCCCTCTCAGGGACCGGTGCCTGGTCTGGTGTTGGAACCCTCTCTGGTGGCCACATCGCCTGCACCGATCAACTTCCAGGGACCGAAGTGATGATCCAACCCGCTCCAACGTTGGTGACCATCCCGGGACCCATCCTGTCTACAACCTCCGAGCCTGCTACAGTCGCTCATACAACACCGTTTGCCTCTGGATATTCAGGACTGGGTTTCCAAGGGCTCTCCCCTCTGTATTCTGCTGGGGCACTGGGTGGGTATGGAAGGCTGGGCTATGGTGGTTGGAGAAGGTATGGCAGAAGGCCCCTGTCCTTCAGCAGTTGGGGTTATGGAGCCTGTGCACCTTGTGTACCATATAGGCCTTCTTAAACGCTGGCCAATGTCTACATGGATGTGAACAACCTGAGCATGAGAACAAGATGGCGATGTCGGAATGCAAGTCTGTGTTCCGTGTTGAGCTTTGGAAATGCTCATTGCCCACCATCTCCTGTTTCCACCAATGGGAGACGTTGGGTGCTCTGAAATCAGGGCTTGGTTACACTCCCTTCCCCCCCTCCTCATCTATCACTCAAAACTTTGTGCGCTTTCTTGAAATGTCGCTCACAATGTTTCTCATGCATGCAGCCATCTCCTCCCGAGCACTGCTGGTGATGCTGATGTAAAATCCATAGAGTGAGTGGGAAAATTTTGTCTCAACCTGATAAAGATGTGTTTTGTCTCAGTCCTTCTCTTTGCTTTTTTCCCAATAAACTTTAAAGCTGCATCAAAGTCTTGCATCATTTTTTTTCTACCCCTGATCATTCAGAAATCTCCTTGGTCTTTCTTATCAATGTGGATTTGGATGTTTTTTGGGGGATGTTGGCAGGGCCAGTTGGGCAAGCCTTCTGATTGGCCAGTAGAGTTTGATCGGCTGTGCAATTAATTTTTAAAAGGCTCTATCGGGAGCACCAACTACCACAGCACAAGTAGAGCATTATTGATTTATTGATTTATTGATTTATTGATTTATTGATTTATTGATTTATTGATTTATTGATTTATTGATTTATTGATTTATTGATTTATTGATTTATTGATTTATTGCCTGACGGCTCGTGGCGGGTTACATAAGTGTGAATAAACCCCCATAAAACCCCATTAAAACCTCAGACATAAAATCACAAATCATAATCAAAACTGGAAGGAAAAAGATCAAAAATCAGAAGGCTGAAGATATGGCAGAAAAACAAAACCCTTGCCATTCTCAGTCCCCTCCCCAACACAACACCTAGAGGAATGGGAGGGAGGAGGGCACAGATTTCACTTGTGAACCATCACTCATATCGCTGTCTGGGAAGGGGGGGCATAAAAATCTCCCTGGCCATACTGGCCTCAACCATAGACCTGGTGGAAGAGCTCCATTTTACAGGCCCAGAGGAATTCCAGAAGCTCCTGCAAGACCCACAGCTCTTCCGTTAGCTGTGCTGCCATTTTGCTTTGCCTCTTTTTGCAGCTCAATGACCGTTTACGCACTGGAGGTTTCATGCTAGGCTGCAGGCTGGAGTTTTAGTCGTGGCAGGTTGCCCCACTTCTTCCTGTACCCACATGGGGAAGCATTTGCCCCGGTGTGCCTCATCCACCCCCTATTTGTGCTCCTGCACAAGAGCTGGGGCAGTGAAGTTCTCAGTGCATAAACGGTCTTTGACAGTGGCCATCTCCTGGTGGGGTTCCTCATGCTATGCCAGAATCCAAAAGGTTCCAGCAGGCTCAAGAAGGCTGGGGACTTTCTAGAGAGATGTGAAAATATGGGGTAGGGTAAAGCTATGCAGACAGGAAATGGTCTGTTAATTCAGTTCTGGAAGAGCTAGATATTAAATAAATGTATGAATGATACATTCTGGATGTCCAGAATCTGAGGCAACAAAACACTGAGTCTCAGAGCTGGGTGGCAACATCAGGGGAAGGCCTCAGCCTTTACGCCTTGTTGCTGGCTCTCTAGAGGAACTGGTTGGCAACAGCATGAGGCAGGAGGCTGGACTTCATGGACCTTTGGTCTGATTTCACTTCACGTTTCTTATTTCTGCCCGCTCCCATTGAAAAAAAATGGGCAATAGATTTGGATGGCCCAGAAGGTCCCTTCCAACTCTATGGTTCTATGATTCTATCATTCGTTCTCCGTTGAATACTTACACCATGAGAACAGATTTCTTTCATGCCTCTGGAATGGCGTGATGGAGCAGCGAACCACAAACTTTCTGGTTCATATCTTTTCGGTGCCGTGAACTTAACAGGAAGCCTTAGATAGGTGTCGCTTTCACAATCACAAACTGTCCTCCCATCTGAAACGCAACAATAATTATCTTGGCTTACTTGACGGTATTTACGAGAATTACTGCGGCAACTAAGTGAAGTTTTGTTATTATTAAGATCTTGTCACTCTTTGTCAAATTACTCCAGACAAGGCCCATTTGGCACATGTTGAAAAATTCACTTCTCCTGCGTTTTAGAAGATTTTCCTGTTCTGCACAGGGAAATCCAGCTGCACAAAGTACATTGAAAGTTGCATTGTCCAATGCGTATGGAATGGGCCTAGGTTCATTTGAATTTAACACAGAGCAGGAAAATAAGGTCGTATGGCCAAATCTGAATGTCCTGGGACAGATTTGCATCCAGGCCGCAATTTAAAAAAAAAAATCAAACTCTTACTAAACCTTGACCGTTTTGCTCCCAAAGATACCCTCCAATCTTGAGTCTTGGCTTATCCTTTTGTAAGTGGGCAAAGAGTTTGCTGCCTTCCATTGTGATCAGCAGAAATGCTGCTTGGACTCAACCCATGGGATATGGCAATCGCGAGGGGGAAAAATCTGTTTACAGTGGGTTGCATCCACTCCCTCTCACATACACACACATTAACTGATTAGTTCTTCATTGCAAGAAAACTCCTTCTGTAGCAGCATTTTCCAACCTTTCTACCACAGAGGAACCCTTGAAATATCCGTTCAGGCTTCAAGGAACCCCAGAAGTGGTGATACGCCCCTTCAGAGAAGTGGACACGAATGTAAGACATGGGAGCCAGCCAATCCATCCATCCATCCATCCATCCAGCTATCCATCCATCCATCCATCCATCCATCCATCCAGCCAGCCAGCCAGCCAGCCAGCCAGCCAGCCAGCCAGCCAGCCAGCCAGCCAGCCAGCCAGCCAGCCAGCCATCCATCCATCCATCCATCCAGCCAGCCAGCCAGCCATCCATCCATCCAGCCAGCCAGCCAGCCAGCCAGCTAGCCATCCAGCCAGCCAGCCAGATAGACAGCCATTCATCCATCCATCCATCCATCCATCCATCCATCCATCCATCCATCCATCCATCCATCCATCCATCCATCCAGCCAGCCAGCCAGCCAGCCAGCCAGCCAGCCAGCCAGCCATCCATCCAGCCAGCCAGCCAGCCAGCCAGCCAGCCAGCCATCCATCCATCCATCCATCCATCCATCCATCCATCCATCCATCCTCCATCCATCCATCCATCCATCCATCCATCCAGCCAGCCAGCCAGCCAGCCAGCCAGCCAGCCAGCCAGCCAGCCACCCATCCACCCATCCATCCATCCATCCATCCATCCATCCATCCAGTCAGCCAGCCAGCCAGCCAGCCAGCCAGCCAGCCAGCCAGCCAGCCAGCCAGCCAGCCGGCCGGCCGGCTGGCCGGCCGGCAAGCAAGCAAGCAAGCAAGCAAGCAAGCAATCATTTACCATTTCCATTGTGGAGTAAGAGACTAGCCCTGTAGAGCAAAAGAGGAAGCTGGCTCCAGTTGCATCTAGTGATGTTAGTAGCTAGCCAAACTTCTGGGAAAGTCCAGCTTTCATGTAACCCCAGGGTACCACAGAACTCTGGTTGGGGTGTGTTTCAGCAGTACAGGACTCCATGTTTGTTTAAAGAATATTTAGCCTTCTTGATCATCTGAATTGGTGACGTGGATGGGAGCAGCTGCTTCTAAACTGGTGAGCCGGGTTTGATTCCCCACTCCTTGGGGGTGACCTTGGGCTCATCACAGAGCAGTAACATGAGGGCTCTCTCAGCCTCACCCTGGGTAGAAAAAAAGCTGCTTATAAAAACCAATTCTTTTTCTTCTTCTTCTTCTTCTTCTTCTTCTTCTTCTTCTTCTTCTTCTTCTTCTTCTTCTTCTTCTTCTTCTTCTTCTTCTTCTTCTTCTTCTTCTTCTTCTTCTTCTTCTTCTTCCCTGAAAGAACCTAGAATGGTCTCATGGGAGAAGCTCTCCATTCAAGTTCCTGGCACCACCAGAGAAGGTATATGGTTCATGGCCCTGCAAACAAGGTTGAAAGAGACCACAGTCCCTTTAAACAGGGTTTGCAGAGATCCCCAAAAGAGCTCAGCGAAGGAGAACAACCTGCTCCCTGCCTCAGTTGTTTTGGCCTGCCTCTAATGCTGCTTTGGTTCTTTTTCCCCCCCTTCATCTCAGCCCATTCACTGCATTCAAATGGTCCAAATCAGGGTGGCCCGAAATGCATCTCCCCCCCCCCCACTTTCTTAGGCAGTGCCTGAGGAGGTGGGGAGACTGAGAGAGCAGTGCATCAGATACCTGATAATGACAGGCATGCCTGCTCTCTTTAAATACTTCCCCAGTTTGTGCAGGAAGCCATCTTGGGAAATGCCTCCTCCCTTTTTCACGCAGCAGAGACACTGTCCACTGGCTGGGACGAGACAGAGACCAAATATGGACCATTTCAGATTCTCTCAAATCAATTTGACCCAATATTTTGAATTCGGTCAATTGTTCAGATTCCCCCCCCCCCCCACGTGCCTACTCAGGACCTCTGGAATCAGGACTTGATTACATTTTCCCCTATTTATATACTTTTGCTCTGTCTTACAATATTTCTCACTATGTTTTCCTTACATATAACCATCTACTCCTAACCACTACTTATGATGCTACTGTCAAATATATATTGCATGAGTGAGGAAATCTGTCTGTTTTGTTTTCTGTTGTCAATCCCCATCTTTTTGTATAATCTTTATTTTTTTATTGCACCGTGTTCAGAACTCTCCTTGGCCTTATCCTGGTAACATGGAACCACTCGATGGGGAAAAGAAGGACATATGGAGACAGGGTCTGTCCCAGTTATTCCATTCCTGAAGGTCAGAGAGGGAGGGTACCACAACCTGTTGTGTAGTTGAATGGGGACACAACAATATTGGAAGGGGAAAAATTGATCTTCTAAAGCCATATTCCTGGTTTCCTTTTCTTTAATTATTGAAACATCTGCCAATCTCTATCGATGAGACAAGGGTGAAGTGGCAGCTGAAACTGAGCTTGAGATCTGATTACAGGAGCTTTGTCCTTGCTGGATCAGAGCAGTGGTTCTTCTAGTCCAACCAGCTGGCCAACCAGCTGATCAAGTGGCCAACCAGCCGACCTAGAGGGCCAACCAATGACCAACCAGCTGACCTAGAGGGGTAAGAAAAAGGCCAAGGCGTTGTCTTGTCGGGATTCCGCCACTGTGTCATTTCTCCCTGTAGTGAGTATTAAGCCACCTCCACCCAGGAGCTGCAGAAGTACATATACCCTTCCCTAACTGCTACCCATTATAATGATTCACAACAGGAGATAATCTGTGTTTTGCACAAGTTGCGTGCTCTCCTTAAGCACGTCCTGGCTTGAAAGGAATTATTTGGTAGTGCCAAAGCAAAACTTATAACTCTATTTATTTGCCGTTGTTTGCTGCTCCTGGTATAGAATCATAGGATCATAGAATTATAGAGTTGGAAGGGGCCACACAGGCCATCTAGTCCAACCCCCTGCTCTACGCAGGATCAGCCCTAAGCATCCTAAAGCATCCAAGAAAAGTGTGTATCCAGCCTTTGCTTGAAGACTGCCAGTGAGGGGGAGCTCACCACCTCCTTAGGCAGCCTATTCCACTGCTGAACTACTCTGACTGTGAAATTATTTTTCCTGATATCTAGCCTATATCATTGTACTTGTCGTTTAAACCCATTACTGCGTGTCCTCTCCTCTGCAGCCAATGGGAACAGCATCCTGCCCTCCTTCAAATGACAACCTTTCAAATTCTTAAAGAGGGCTATCATGTCCCCTCTCAACCTTCTTCTCTCCAGGCTGAACATTCCCAAGTCCCTCAACCTATCTTCATAGGGCTTGGTCCCTTGGCCCCAGATCATCCTCATCGTTCTCCTCTGTACCCTTTCAATTTTATCTACGTCCTTCTTGAAGTGAGGCCTCCAGAACTGCACACAGTACTCCAGGTGTGGTCTCACCAGTGCCGTATACAATGGGACTATGATCTGGTAATGTCAGATCCCTGTTGAGTTTTCCAACGAACATACTTGGCATGTTCGCAAAAGTAGTTTATTGAAGTAGTGGTACAAAGCTCATGATTAGTCTTGTTGAAATTGATTCGACAGGCAACACATTGATAAATATAACTCTAAGTTTCCCAGCCCCAACAGAAATAAACAAAGTAGGATTTTTTTTGGTTTGAAATTACTTTTCTTTGACTTACCACATTGGCTCGTAGCACACAGCGGAGAAACAGGCCCTGTTAGAGTTCACTCAGTTCCACATGGCCTGTAAAACAGAGCTCTTCCACCAGGCATTTATTTGAGGCCAGGCCTCCAGGAACATCCAAGAACCCTCCTCCTTCCTTTTGAAATACTCTCTCCTGTACCATCTGACAAGTAATGGGGGGGGGGGGAATCAATATTGGTGAGATAGGAAGCATGGAAGGTCAATTTTTAGAGAATTTATAGAGTTGTTTTAACAATGTTGATTTTATTAGATGTATACTGTGCCTAGACAGCTGGGCTGAAAGGGGTGGTCCTATAAATCTAATTACAAATGAATACAAATAAATAAAGGCTAATTTCTAAATAAACCTTTATTTACTTTTTAATAGGGTTGTGCATTGTTGCTTTGGACCATCTCTCCCACTCATAGAAATCATAGAAATGATAGAAACAGAGTTGGAAGGGGCCACTCAGGCCATCTAGTCCAACCCCCTGCTCAACGCAGGATCAGCCCAAATCATCCTAAAGCATCCAAGAAAAGTGTGTATCCAACTTTTGCTTGAAGATTGCCAGTGAGGGGGAGCTCACCACCTCCTTAGGCAGCCTATTCCACTGCTGAACTACTCTGACTGTGAAAAATGTTTTCCTGATATCTAGCCTATATCGTTGTACTTGAAGTTTAAACCCATTACTGCATGTCCTTTCCTCTGCAGCCAGCAGAAACAGCATCCTGCCCTCCTCCAAGTGACAACCTTTCAAATACTTAAAGAGGGCTATCATGTCCCCTCTCATCCTCCTTTTCTCCAGGCTGGACATTCCCAAGTCCCTCAACCTATCTTCATAGGGCTTGGTCCCTTGGCCCCAGATCATCTTCGTCGCTCTCCTCTGTACCTTTTCAATGTTATCCAAGTCCTTATTGATTCCCCCCCCCCTCCGAATACTAAGATCTAGCAACTGAAATTTGCTCAGGGACCTTGGACCCAAAGAGGTGAAATTTGCCTCAACCAGGGCCAGGGTAGAACATTTTGTCAGATGACATCAGGTCCCTTAACCTGTTCCACAGGGGCTGCAAGACAGCTGTTCTGCCAGGCCAGAGTTAACATCCAGAAGATGGGGAGGGGGAGGGAGAGAGGGGGGAGGGAGCTCTGCCAACAACCTCGTTAACTTGTGGAATGCCCTGCCAGAGCATGTTGTGATGACTTCTAGCATAGATGGCTTTCAAAGTTGATCAGTCTTACTTGCAAAGGACATCAAGTGCCATTGACTTTGATGACTAAAAGGAAAACACATGTTTAGAGGCAGTAACCCCCTGATTATACAGTTGGGTGCTGATTGAGAATGCGTTCTGGAGTGGATGAATCATTGGTCTGAACCAGGCCAGCTGTTTCTGCCACTTTTATTGTCTTATAACATGTTGATGAAATGTTTCAATTTCTTGAAATGGGCTGAGGGACAATTACATATGGACCTATTCTTAGGTTGACCTGATGACGTTGTGTACAACCAGTATTTCTGTAGCTCCTTTAAGGCCTAATATGCACTGCAGGAAGAAATAATAATTGCTAGGAGACACAGCCTTCACCTCTATGCCTTGCCTGATGGCCCTCAAGAACAAGCATTATAGAATCATAGAATCATAGAGTTGGAAGGGGCCATACAGGCCATCTAGTCCAACCCCCTGCTCAACGCAGGATCAGCCCTAAGCATCCTAAAGCATCCAAGACAAGTGTGTATCCAACCTTTGCTTGAAGACTGCCAGTGAGGGGGAGCTCACCACCCACTTAGGCAGCCTATTCCACTGCTGAACTACTCTGACTGTGAACAATTTTTTCCTGATATCTAGCCTATATCATTGTACTTGAAGTTTAAACCCATTACTGCGTGTCCTCTCCTCTGCAGCCAATGGGAACAGCATCCTGCCCTCCTCCAAATGACAACCTTTCAAATACTTAAAGAGGGCTATCATGTCCCTTCTCAACCTCCTTTTCTCCAGGCTGAACATTCCCAAGTCCCTCAACCTATCTTCATTCTGGAACAGCTGTAGTTTCCAGATCAAGGTGAAGGCCTCGATATAGTGAGTTGTAGAAGTCTAACCTAGAGGTGACTGTCACATGGATCACTGTGGCTAGGCATCCTAGGGCCAAGTAGAGGGCTAGTACTGTGGCTTGGCGAAGGGGGTAGAATGCCAGCCATGATATTCTTGTTACCTGGGCCTCCATTGAAAGCGAAGCATCCAGGATCATGCCCAGGTTCCTGGTGGAGCAAGCCACTGATTGCTGCATACCATCCAGGATGGGCAAACACGATTCCTCACTTAGATCCTTCCTGCCTAGCCATTTGACCTCCATCTTTGAAGGATTGAGCTTCAGATGACTCTGATTCAGCCACCTCGTCACTGCTTCCAGGGAGCTGGTTATTGCTTCTGGGGGAGAATCAGTACATATTAGTGACAACCCAGCCTGAACTTCCATGCCAGTTGGGCAAGGCAGTGCTTTTAAGCTCCTAAATAGTATGATATGGCCTTCACACAGTGTTACCTGCGGCCTGTTTTGGATAACCTCCATACACTATGACTTTGTCTTGTTCGTCCTTCATGGCAAATCATTGGCTGTTGTGTGAAAAAGGTTGCAAGATTAGATGGGACACTGATCTGATCCAGTAGGGCTGTTCTTATTGTTTCCACATGTAAAGTGTAGTTTCCACATTTAATGTGGGAATGTGACTGGGAAGTTACATTGTACATGAAAAGTAATTTGCAGAACAGAATTCGAATGGGGGGGGGGAGGGTCTGCAATAGACCATAGAGGTACGCTAGCTTAATTGCAAATAAGTTTCAGCAAGGGAAACCTTGTTCTCAGTTGTGCCTTTTCAATAAAGAGATTTCAATTCTACAAGTGAGCCTGCTTTTTGAAAGT
This sequence comes from Paroedura picta, assembly GCF_049243985.1. Classification (NCBI taxonomy): domain Eukaryota; kingdom Metazoa; phylum Chordata; class Lepidosauria; order Squamata; family Gekkonidae; genus Paroedura; species Paroedura picta. The sequence goes on from NC_135369.1 coordinate 8,059,989, forward strand.
TTGCCTGGGGCCGTATAAGATCCTACGATTGTCTGGCTGCCAAAAGTTCCAGCTCTTAAAACTTCATTAAATATATATATATATATAGCATTATCCAGGGTGCACCATAAGGAGGTAAGCTAGAATTGAACCCCAAACTCCAAGGTCCAGAATGCAATTGTAGTTCACCCACTGAAATATTTCTCATCTGTCACAGGAAGATGAGCATCATGCTTTCAGGGGGGATGTGTTGGAGCTCTTTGTACTCTCCCCAGCTGTGGCTGAGTTGATTGAAAACTTAGATATTCATCTTTAAGAGGATTGCCCAATTGTTCTGTATCACCATTGAAACTCCTTGGCTACATATTTTATATTATCATTTGCTTTCCATGTGCAATTCTGCTATGCAATAAATAAACAGGGTTGTTCTTGAGGCTAAGTCACACATAGTCTGACCTGTAGGTTCAGCTTGGAGACCATTTCACCATTGTCCCATCTACCAAGATTCCCTTTGTTTTCCATCATAGCAATTGACAGATGTATCTAATGGGGTGGGGGTATGGGTGGAGAGAAGCAGGGAACATTCTTGGTTTTGGAAATGAAACCCTTTCTGAACCCTTCAATTAAATACTGTTGTGTCCCCTTTCAACTGCACCCCAGATCTTGATACACCCACTCTCTGCCCTCCACCAACTGAATAACAGGGCCAGTCCTTGTCTACAGCTTACCCACCAGGTATTTGCACAATCTCTCTACAACAGGGTAAAGTTTTAGAAACTGTCTTACATATACATTGGTAAGGAAGACCAAGGAGAAGCCTGAAGACAGAGAACAGAATAGAACAGAATCATGGTGTTGGGAGGGACCATCCAGTCCATCCAGTGTATCCCCCTGCTGAATGCAGGATCAGCCTCAAGCATCCAGGAGAATTCCAGCTGCTGTTTAAAGACCACCAGTGAGGGTGAGCTCGCCACCTCTTCAGGCAGACAGTTTCAGGGATAAACTACTCTGGCTGTGATCCTCCCCCCCCTTACTGAGCTGGTACCGTTTTACATGTAGTATAAACTCATTCCTGTGGGTCCTCTCCTCTGCTGCCTCTCCTGCCCTCCTGTAAGTGGCAACCTTTCTCATACTTCAAGAGAACCATCCTGTCCCCTTCTCAGCCCTTCTCTTTTCCAGGCTGAACTTTCCCAGGTTCCTCAACCTTCCCTCATAGAGTTTGGTCCCCAAGCCCTGGATCATCCTTGCCAGTCTATTCTCTCAATTGTATCTACATCCTTTTTGAAGTGTGGCCTCCAGAACTGGTCTGACCCATGAGGTATACAGTGGGACTATGACATTTTGCGATTTCAGTGTGATGCCTTTGTTGATACAACCCAAGACTACATTCAACCTCTTTATCGCCTCATCTCAGTGTCTTCTCATATTTACGGTCCACAAGTACCACACGGGACAATGAGGTCAGAAAAAAAGCAGTCAAAGTTTATTGTGAGAAAGGGAAAGAGAGGCCTGCAGATGCAATAAACTAATAGAAAACAAGACAGAGAGATTTTCCTCACTTAATCAACAAGTTTCACAGCAGCTTTAGCCAAGAGAAGACGGTCACATCTATAGGAAACATTATAAGGATAATTGCATGAAACAGTAAGAAGTAGAGAAGAAGAAAAACGTAACCACACCTCGATTTCAAAGGGGCTGACCACCCAACAGTTCCCATAAGTTAAAACAAGAGATGGTGTGGGTTTGGAATTTCCAACGCTCAGCACATAATGTCCACTTGGAGTCCAAGATTGTCATTTTCAGATTCTTTCATATCCAGATCCTTTTCCAGATTCTTCATAGCCATGGAGACAACGGCCGGGGTTTAACATGGACGGCAAGGTACACAAGGTGAACAGGCACCATAACCCCAGCCACTGAAGGGCAGGAATCTCTGGCCATACCTTCTCCAGCCACCATATAAACCACTGCCATACAAGCCACTACCATATAAACCACCGCCGTATAATCCACCACCGTATAAACCACCACCATATAAGCCACCACCATATAAACCCCCACCATATAAACCACTGCCATATGAACCTAACCTTCCATATCCCCCCCAAACACCCCCAGAATACAGAGGGGAGAACCCTTGGGAACCCAGCCCCGAAACGGGTGTGGTTTGAGCAACTGCAGCAGGCTCAGATGTTGCAGACAGGATGGGTCCTGGGATGGTCACCACTGATGGAGCGGGTTGGATCACCACTTCAGATCCGGGAAGTTGTTCGGAGCAGGCGACGTTGGCACTGGGCAGGGCTCCAAGTCCGGACCAAGCACCTGCCCCGAGGAGGGAGCCGGATGTAAGGCCTCCGTAGCATGATCCAAGACTGTTGGGGGCGTAGCAGATAGGTTCACAGTAAGACATCTTGATGTGGTGGGGGGAAATCTGAAGATAAGAGATAGGGTGAGAAATGGGATAAGACACTTCTTTTTTTCAGATGTGGCACTGAAATGTTAAAGCCCGAGTCTCAGTAGCACAGCTCAGCTTGGTCTCATGGTTAAGAGCAGCGGCTTTTCAGCTGGGAAAACAGAAGACTGAAGGGAGGACATGACAGTAGAAGAAGAAGAAGAAGAAGAAGAAGAAGAAGAAGAAGAAGAAGAAGAAGAAGAAGAAGAAGAAGAAGAAGAAGAAGAAGAAGAAGAAGAAAATGAAGACGAAGACGAAGACGAAGACGAAGAAGAAGAAGAAGAAGAAGAAGAAGAAGAAGAAGAAGAAGAAGAAGAAGAAGAAGAAGAAGAAGAAGAAGAAGAGTTGGTCCTTATATGTTGAGTGATTTGCCAAAGGCTTTCTTGACCAAAGTCAACCACTTCACCCAGCTGGCTCTCAAAGGTTACACTTATGATCATAAGACCTACACTGTAGTATTTTGGATTTCAGAGGTTAGAATCATAAGACCTGCATTCAAGTAGATTGTACAATGGAAGTGGCAGTTGGTAGCAAACTGGGCAAGGTTTCATTTTTAAAAGCTGGTTGGATCTATATCTGGTTGGATCTAAACACACAAGCCTGTACACGCTGGCTTCTCATCTCTGTGGCATTTTCAAATGAACCTTGCGAGAGTAATTCAACAAAGAACAATGAGATCTCAAAAATAACACGACTTCACATAAATGCCGCTGTAATGCTCCCAAAACCGCAAACGGAGGCAAAGTTATTATCATCGTATGTCAGAGGGGAGGAAGACCTGTGGTTAAGAGAGAGTGAGGGACCAGCCTAAGATTGTTTTACAAAGCTCATGGCAAAGGAAAGCTGTGAACCAGAAACTTTGTGGTTCACTGCTCCATCACTCCATCACTCCATCCCAGGAGCTCTAGAGAAATCGGTTCTCACGGTGCAAAAATTAAAACCCATAAGTGAATTGCACTCCTCCTGGTAAACGCTCCCCCCTAAAATTAAGGCAGGTGAAGTGATACTGCAATCACCGTCAATGAGATTGCTCCAAATCCAACTTACCTGGTTCTCTGAGGAAAGAAGGTCAGAAAGCGACAGGCAGAGCGGGAGAAGCGGTTGGAGGAACCCGAAGCCAAAAGCTCTTTTTATACCAGTCTGCAGCCGCACTGTGGGAGTATGCGCCACCCTCCTGTGTACCCTGCCCTAATTAAGTCCTTTGGGGGAGTAGGGGCTATGGCGCTGAATCATGCTGTCAAATCCCTCCTGCAAACAACCAAGCACCCGCTCTAAGATAAGTCGTCAGTGGAGGACCAACCCACTTACGTTTGGTGTTGCTCAAACTAGACTAATGTCTATGATTACGATGGGGAGAATTTATATATGGCGGGAAAGTCTGCCAGGTTTCAGTGGTAGGACGAAGAAAAGGAACTAGACTGGTTTTGAACCACCTGCCGGATATATATAATTTTTTAAAAATATATATAAAATATAATATAATATAGCATTTATTCTGTGAAGCTGATTCTGCGAAGGTTCAAGGGGATGGCAGGTTACAGTGGATGAGCGAGAGGGTTGTGAGTTTCCTGCATAGTGCAGGGGGTTGGACTATAAAAAAAACTACATCGGCACTCTTATCACTCAATAAAAATGGGCAGATCAGGTCTTTTGAATGGTTTCTCCATTTCGGCATAAAAGGTCTAATATGCCTTCGCTGGACAATGAACAAGGGGACAATCCGGTAAGATATGTTGGATGGTGTCAGGAGAATTTGATTTACAAGGGCATAGTCTATTTTCGAAAGGAATCTTGGGAAATCTCCCTTGTAATGCTTTGGATGGAAAGGCATTGAGCTGAGCAAGCGGGAACACTTGGATCGTTCAAATAGACGGCACATCAAAATATGTCAAGAAATTGCAACCATAAAATCCATTCATTCATTCATTCATTCATTCATTCATTCATTCATTCATTCATTCATTCATTCATTCATATTTTTATACCGCCCTTCCCTATGGCTCTCTGCGGCTTACATAAAACATCATGAGGTAATTTACATGGAACATCACAACAAATATAACAATCATAACAACGTATAACATATCAACTAGGATATTTCAACAGAACATTGTTCAACAACGATAGCAACTTTAGCAGAACCCTTAGGTATGTCATATATCATACCATATATATACTATGATATTTGTTGTATGGGGCGTGTGCTGTAGCCAGGAGATCTGAGGATTGTCTGGCAGCCAGACAAGGGATGTTGGGAGGTGGTTTGCCATTTCTTACCTCTACGGCATGACCCCAGTGTTCCTTGGAGGGCCTACCACCCAAATCCTTAGAGGTCTCCCATTGGAATACTAGCCAACACGGTTAAATGTAATTTGATCGAATTCATCATTTCATTCAAATTCTGTTTGATGAAAGAACTTGTTTGCACAGATGCAATGTCCCAGATACATTGCCCCATTTATGGTTTGGTTGTCCTACATTTTTGATGTATCAACATTTCCTGGGGCATGATATGAAAAAAATTGAAATACGATTGCATACTGGTTAAAACGATGCAAAGTGAGAAGGGACCTTTATCTGTTCTTGAAATAGCCAAAATGTGTTGGCCATTTCAAGAATAAATCTCCCACTGATGAAGACTGTTGGTATCAAATAAGGGACCATAATGGTGATCTTATATGCCCTTGTCTACAAACCTTATTCATTCCATTGTGTTCTGATGAAATATCAATTGTGCAGATAAAGGTTTTCACAATATGAATCATCTACTAGCTAGGATTGACCCGGCATAACTTCCAAAATCTGATAGGATCACTCTTGCCTGGACTATACAGGTCAGAGCATCAACACCGTCTCCCAATGCTGGGCAGAATGTGGGTTCAGGCATTGTTCTCCAACACCACAAGTCTTCCCATCCTAGGCCCTCGTTCAGCCCTTCTCAACAAGACTTTCATGAAATAGATTTTCTGTCCGCAGCCTACCAGGAAATTGTGTTCCTAATAATGTACCCAGTAAATCCCCAATCACCCAAAAAGGTTTTCTCAACCAGGGTTTCATGAAATATTGGGGTTTCTTGATTACATACATATATAAATGTTTTTGTTGCCCATCATGTTGACTCCCCCCTCCCAAAATGGCCAGTGATGGGCCTGGAGGGGTGGGAAAGGAAGGGGTATGTCCAGGAGGAATGAGCTCCCTGAAGAGCTATGGGCCCTGTCAATATTGTCAGCTTTCCACAGGGCCTGTAAGACATATGCCTTCCAGCAGGCATATGGTTGAGGCCATGAGTCCAGGAGAGTCCATTGGTAGATCCCTCCACATTGGTACATCTGGACCCTCGCTCCCAACGAGGAAGAGCTCTGGCCCTCTATAGTTGGACAGAGGGAGAGGGTGGGGGGGGGTTAGAATTCTATATCGCCATCTCTTCGTTCTTAGTGATAATGCTAATTTTAATGGGTTTTAATGGGGTCATACTGGTTTTTATCATTTTATTGTGAATCGCCAAAAGTCCGAATGGAATGTGGCAGCATATGAATGAATGAATGAATTAATTAATTACAAGGGTAATTAAGGGTTTCTCAAGGGTAAAAAGAACTTGAGAAAGGCTGCCCTAGATGGTAGAGTCACAGTAATCATTTTGTTGTTTCTCCCCATTCATAGATGTCTTGCAAAACAATTCAGCCTCAATGGCCAAGCATCAATCCTTCCAGTCTTTAATTAAGGTCTAATCAGTCTCTCTGAGGACCGGGGTTATTTAAATTACTTCCGCCTGCACGTCCAGTGGCCCTGACCACATGACACCTCCGCCCTTTGATGGAACAAATAGAGAGGGAGGATGGACATGTGCATCCTGCCCTTGGGTCTTGCCTGTACGTGAGCATCACTTTATACAATATAGTCCCAATGTATGGTGGGAGTATGTACATGCACATGTGTTCCAAAAGCCATGTTCCTTGTGTAACTGCCGTTGGACACTCTCTCGTTCCACAAATAGACAGAATAGACAGAGGGGAAATAAGCTTAAAACTTTTGCAATGATAGAGCAGAGAGATGCTCTTTTTTCCATCCCGCTAAGAATCCCTCTCTCCAAAGAAACAGTTACTGCTCAGTCAGGAGAAAAGTTTATAATCACACACTGTGAAAAAGGAGGGAGAGTTGGGAAGTGATGAATGGAAAGAGTGAATGGGAAGGGTCCAAGTAGCCCACTTCTCAGCCTGCTGTACTGGACAGGAAACAAGCTTGCCTTCAACTACCATGTCCTTAAAAAAACAGAGTGTACAGCTCCTACCCAAAACCTGGGGGAAACACTTTCCATTCAAAAATCATTATTATTAATTTATTTATTTGATATGCATACCATCCTCCTGCAATCGGCTCAGGGCAGTGACCAATGTACATGATGCAATAGTCATAATACAATAAGTGGCCAAAAAAAAATTGAATTTAAATCACACATTTTACCTTTAAAGAATTATTAAAAGTATCTAAAAGTGCAGTTAAGCAGCTATCCATTGCAACTGACTGCATCTCTCCCCGGATGTTCTCCTGAGAGCCAGTTTGGTGTAGTGGTTAGGAGTGCGGACTTCTAATCTGGCATGCCAGGTTTGATTCTGCACTCCTCCACATGCATCCAGCTGGGTGACCTTGGGCTCGCCACGGCACTGATAAAACTGTTCTGACCGAGCAGTGATATCAGGGCTCTCTCAGCCTCCCCTCCCTCACAGGGTGTCTGTTGTGGGGAGAGGAATGGGAAGGCAACTGTAAGCCGCTTTGAGCCTCCTTTGGGTAGGGAAAAGCAACATATAAGAACCAACTCTTCTTCTTCTTTCTGACATTTCTGATGGGGCTCGGATCTCCTCCTGGAGCTTGTTCCACTAGACTGACCAGAGATTTTAGCTTTTTTTGTGTGTGAAGGTGATGGGGGAATCATCTGGGCATGAAATCGGGGTCCCTGTGGGTAGGCAGATGGTTGTGAATTTCCTGCATTCTGCAGGGGGTTGGACTAGATGAACCTCATCTTGGCCCTTGTTGATGTTGGACGTACTTCCTTACACAAAGTGTCTTCCATGAGGTTGTTGCAGTTGAACAAGAACAAGCTGCCATGCCTCCTTAGGGAACAAATTGCCTCCTGATTGCCTCCCAGTCTTGGTCCCAATGACATCTCCCTCAATGACCTAACCAGCAATGGAAATACCCCTCCACCTGCATGTTATTGACAGATAGGAAGGCTTGAAAGCTCACAATATTGCAGTGACTTCCTAGCAACCCCAATGCTATTGGTTTATCAAAGAGAAGAACACTGGTTTCTTAAAGACAGAGACACCACTTCAATTACATTGAGGGGGGGTGTTAACCAATATTTATTTATTTCCAATTTGAGATTTTCTTCCCTGCAGTCCAGGCTTTTTAGACAGACAGTTCATGGCCCCCAGCTTTGTATTTAAGCATTCACAACTGAGCCCCTGTCAAGTATTATTGATTTAATACCAGCTAAACTCAGACTCTCTGAGCAAGGAAAATTCTCGAATCACCTGCAGCAGGTCAGGTTGAGAATCTAGGGCATCAGAATAATAGTGGTTTGCTTTCTTCCCTTTTCTTTTCTTTTCTTTTCCTGGTGATGCAATGATGTCCATCTCCAAACTACAGGGTGTAACGGGATGACACAACGGGTTTCAGATAGTCTAATGGGTGCAAAAAAGAAAAGGCGGTAAACAAAGTCAGGAGCAATTTGAGATCTGATTCATCATCACATCTCCCCCCCCACCCCCAATTACTAATCAGGGTACAGGGGAGGGTGGTGCATACTCCCACAAGACTGCCAGCCGCGAGGTATAAAAGAGCTCTCAACTCCTGGGTTACTCCATCAGCTTCTCTCCTCTGCCTGTCGCTTTCTGACCACTTCTCAGAAAACCGGGTAAGTCTGATCTGATGCAATTACATTGGCCTTCATAGCAGTGCCAGCTCACTTGTCTTTTGTGTGTGTGTGTGTGTGTTAGCAAGATGTGTGCCATGAAATTTCTCCTCTTTTAATTCTCTAATAACAAGAAGAGATTTCTCTCTGGCTTCGGGAGAGGAAGGATGGAGTTGCAAACTAGAGACTATCTGGTTCATCTCCTTTCTTTGCCATGAACTTAGTAGAATGTCAACGGTTGGTCTGTCTGTCCATCTGTCTGCCTGTCTGCCTGCCTGCTTGTCTCCCTCTCCCTCTCCCTCTCCCTCTCCCTCTCCCTCTCCCTCTCCCTCTCCCTCTCCCTCTCCCTCTCCCTCTCCCTCACACACATCTGTCATAAAACAATAGTTATCTTGGATAAGTTTATGGCATTTCAAAAACAACACCAAAATTTATACAGAGGCCGTGTGGAGCAGTGGTTAAAGTGCGGCAGACTCTACTCCAAAGAACTGAGTTTGTTTCCCTGCTCCTCCACATGAAGCCAGCTGGGCGACCTTGGGCTAGTCCTAGTTCTCTTAGAGCTGTTCTCACAGAGCAGTTCTCTTAGATCTCCCTCAACTTTACTTACATCACAGGGTGTCTGTTGTGGGGAGATGAAGGCAATGGTAGTAATAAGCTACTTGGGAACTTCTTCAGGTAGTGAAATGTGGGGGAATTAAAAAAAACAGCTCTTCTTCAAAGTCTTGTTATTACTAACAATAATGGCAATAATTTTGTGGACAATTATTCTTTGTCAGAATGGCTATGCAAAGGTTCAGCATTCTGAATTTCAAGTGAGCTGAAAGATAAATTTTGTAACCGCAAACCTGAGAGTTCAAGTAGGGACTGGGATCCATCCAGCTTGTCCACTAAACCTGCTCCATAGAATCATAGAATAATAGCGTTGGAAGGGACCTCCTGGGTCATCTAGTCCAACCCCCTGCACTATGCAGGACACTCACATCCCAGTCGCTCATCCACTGTCACCTGCCACCCCCTTGAGCCTTCACAGAATCAGCCTCTCTGTCAGATGGCTATTTAGCCTCTGTTTGAAAATCTCCAGAGATGGAGAGCCCACCACCTCCCGAGGAAGCCTGTTCCACTGAGGAACCGCTCTGACTGTCAGGAACTTCTTCCGGATGTTTAGACAGAATTTATTTTGAATTACTTCCATCCCATCAGATCCCCTCTCAGTCGTCTCCTCTCCGGGCTAAACAGACCAAGCTCCTCCAATCTTTCTTCATATGTCTTGGTCTCCAAACCCTTCACCATTTTTGTTGCCCTCCTCTGGACACGTTCAAGTTTGCCAACATCCCTCTTAAACTGGGGTCACCAAAACTGAACACATTACTCCAAGTGAGGCCGAACCAGAGCAGAGTAAAATGGTACCATCACCTCCCGTGATCTGAACACGATACTCCATTTGATACAGCCCAAAATCCCATTTGCCTCTTTAGCCACTGAGTCACACTGCTGACTCATGTTCAATGTATGGTCTACTAAGACTCCTAGATCCCTTTCACACATGCTACTGCCAAGGCAAGTCTACCCCATCTTATATTGGTGTATTTGTTTTTTTCCTACCTAAATGCAGAAATGCACCCATGAACTGTCGTGAGTCAAAACATCTGTTTACAGTGGCTTGGATCCATTCTGTCTCTTCCAGCTTGGTTGAGTGGTTAGGAGTGCATACCTCTAACCTGGCGAGCCGGGTTTGATTCTGTGCTCCCCCACACACAACCATCTGGGTGACCTTGTTCTGACCGAGCAGTAATATCACAGCTCTCTCAGCCTCCCCTCCCTCTCAGGGTCTCTGTTTTGGGGAGGGGAAAGGGAAGGTGAATGGAAGCCGCTTTGAGACTCCTTTGGGTAGAGAAAAGCGGCATATAAGAACCAACTCTTCTTCCTCCTCCTCCTCCTCCTCTTCCTCCTCTTTTTCCTCCTCTTCTTCTTCCAATAACTGACCATTTTTTTGTGGCAGGAAAACTCCATCTGTAGAGTGTAAACTGAAGATGATGACCAGAAGCACTGATAGTTTTCAAAAGGGAACAGACAGTTCCATGGAAGAGAGGTCTAACAGTGATGTTGGCTGAAGAGAGCCTTCAAACACTGAGGCAGCAATCCCCTGAATAACAGCAAGAGGGAGGACCTCTGTCTCCATGCCCTGTTTGTTCATTTCTTCAGAGAAACTGGTTGGCCACTGTGTCAAAAAACTATGTCGTGTTAAATGGACCACTGGTCTGATCCAACTGGTTCTTCTGACATTCATCGTTTGGATGAAAGTGTCCTTCTCTTGAAGAAAGGGATCTAATAGAAAGATAATTCCAGAGAGAGAAAGTCACAGAGAAAAGAGGAGGAGGAGGAGAAGAAGAGCCACTTTTTAGATCTTGATTTTCACTACCCCTGCGAATCCCAAAGTGATTTTTGAACACCTTTCCTTTTTTTACCCTACAACAGACACCCTGTTGGTTAGCGGGCTGAGACAGGTCTAAGAGAATAAATAGAATGCCAGAGGGCATGATGCTCATGTCAATATGTCACAGCAGATATAACCTGGACACAAAATACATCTGCTAGAATGAACCAGGTTTATCTTTAAGGTAACACTGAATCCAAGTACAAAGCAAACTAAGATTCAGGGGTAGTCAAACTGCGGCCCTCCAGATGTCCATGGACTACAATTCCCAGAAGCCCCTGCCAGCGAATGCTGGCAGGGGCTTCTGGGAATTGTAGTCCATGGACATCTGGAGGGCCGCAGTTTGACTACCCCTGATTTAGATGTTAGATGATTTGGTGATGTGGAAGGAATGATCGTATCCACCCTAATAACTGAGAATTGCAGTTCCTCTGAATTTCCCTGTAAGGGAATGAGGACATCCTGAAGAAAGAAAAATCTGATCCCCAACCATTGTCTGAATTTTTTTTTCAATATATATTTTAATTCAGATGTCTTCCTGTCATTCTCAAAAGTGACGATGTGAGTATTTAAGAGGCAACCTCAAATCATTGGGCAGCCAAAACTAATCGACAATACTAAACACACAATCTGCTAAAATGATAGAGGTTCCCCCCCCTATTCAAATTAAATAAATGAAACTGAGGGGTTTTTTTTTTTGCTAAATTGGAAGCGTTCTTTGAGCCTGATACAGCGGCCTCCCCCTAAAACCATTTCTCCAATCTCTCAGGTTTCCCAATAAGCTTCTACTTTGTGTACCTCCAGTGGAGATATCAAAGACTGGGAGAAAATCAGGCTAAACATTCGTAGGTAGGGAGGGAGGGAGGGGGGAGGGAGGGAGAGAGAGAGAGAGAGACAGAGACAGAGACAGAGACAGAGACAGAGACAGAGACAGAGACAGAGACAGAGAGCTGGTGTTATGCTATGGAGGCACAGCTCTTGGGTGAGGGTTTTTCACATATATTTCGGTGTCAAAAACATCTGCAAGAACATTATGGTTCAATGGCTTATACTTCTTTTGCTTCCAGATTTCACCCTCCTACATCAAGATGTCTTACTGCGGATCTTCTTCCAAAGTCCCTTACGGTCTCGGATCGTGCTACGGAGGAGCTGCATCTTGTGGGCTGATGCCATCCTACGGTCTTGGCTCTCTCTCAGGTGTGGGTGGCTGGTCCGGTCTCGGAGGCCTCTCCGGCGGCTGGTCTGGTCTCGGGACCCTAGCCGGGGCCAACGTCGGCTGCGCCAGTCAACTTCCGGGTTCTGAAGTGGTGATCCAGCCCCCACCTTCCGTGGTGACCATCCCAGGACCTGTTCTGTCTTCGTCTGCTGAGCCTACTGCCGTCGCACAATACACACCATGCGCCACTGGGTATTCAGGAGTGGGTTCCCAAGCGCTCTCCCCTCTGTATTCTGGAGGAGCTTGGGGGGGCTATGGAAGGCTAGGCTATGGTGGTTGGAGAAGGTACGGCCAGAGGTGCTTGCCCTACAGTGGTTGGGGCTATGGTGCCTGTGATCCTTGCGGCCCATGCTAAACCCTGGCCATTGTCTACAAAGGCATTAACAATCTGAAAATCAAAACAAGACGACCATCTAGAACTCTGACTGGACATTACCTGCTGAGCTTTGTAAATACTCAGCACCCACCCTTTCCTGTTTTCACTAACATGATAAGTTGGGTTCTTCTGCTGCTTTTTCTTGCAATGCCTCTTACAATGTTCCCTACAAAGGCAACCACCTTCTCCTAAACACAGCTGATTATGCTTCTGTGAAACATGTTGATTGAATGGAGAACATCACCCTGTCCTGTTTCCTATCGTCAAACTCATAGAGGGTACTTTGTCTGAGTCCCTCTCTTTCCCTTCTTCACAATAAAGCTTAATGCTGCATCTTCACTTTTGCATAATCGTTTCATTTGTCTCAAGTTGTTCAGTTTTTAGAATTCTCTTTGGTCTTACCAATGTATATGTCAGCCATTTTCAACTTTTTTGACCATGGTGGAGCAATTGGAATAATTGTTCAGGCTTTGAGGAGCCCCAGAAGTGATGTCACTTGGCTTTGCCTCCCTGCCATGCCCACGGAAGTGACAAGTCACTAGAAGTTACATCACCACCCATGTTAGCAGGTGGGCTGAAGGAGGACTGAGGGATGAGGAGACGCAGGAGGAGGTTTAAGGCTGGAGCAGGCAGAGAAATCACAAGAGAACTCACTCATGCTTGGAAGGGGCGAGGGGAGCAATAGAAGCAACCAGGTCCCTAGATTCTCTGGATCTTCAGGTTCTGGAGACCTCACGTTAGGAATCTCTGGCACATGTAGTGGAAACAGTACACAGCAATATTAGATTTGGGGGCTGAAAAAAATTTTTTTTCTTCCAAACCCCCCCCCCCCAAGAATGTTCCCAATATCATCTTCTTCTCATACGAACATCTGCTAATCTCTGTAAAGGAAAGCAAGGTAGAACACAGTTGATGGGACAATGCTTACATGATAGCCCCATGTGGCTCCCATATGATTCTGGGTTCCATAACCTTTAGAAAATCCAGCTTTAGAACATCCAGCCTTTACATGGTAGCCCAACAGACCACCTCATCTAACAACTGGTGCTTTAGAACAGTTCTACTGGATCAGACTAGGGAGGGTCCATCTAGTCCAGCCTCCTGTCTCACACAATGGCCGACCAGTTCCTCTGGAGGGCCAACAACAAGATACAGAAGATGAGGCTTGCTCTGATTCCTCCTGGCTCTGGGTTTCAGAGGTTGACTGTCTCTGAATATGGAGATTCACTTAAGAACATAAGAAGAGACTTGATGGTCAGACCAGTGAGGGTCCATCCAGTCCAGCCTCCTGTCTCGCACAATGGCCAACCAGTTCCTCTGGAGGGCCAACAACAAGATACAGAAGATGAGGCTTGCTCTGATTCCTCCTGGCTCTGGGTTTCAGAGGTTGACTGTCTCTGAATATGGAGATTCACTTAAGAACATAAGAAGAGACTTGAGGGTCAGACCAGTGAGGGTCCATCCAGTCCAGCCTCCTGTCTCGCACAATGGCCAACCAGTTCCTCTGGAGGGCCAACAACAGGGCAGGGAGGCTGAGGCCTCCCCCTGATAAGAATATAAGAAGACCCCTGCTGGATCAAACCAATGAAGGTCCATCTAGTCCATCATTCCATCTCACACACTGGCCAGCCAGTTCCCCTGAAGGCAAACAACAGGCCATAAAGTGAGTCCTTCATTTGTAGATATTTCATCACTGCTTTTTGCATGAAGTATTAAGCCATCTCCACCCAGAAGCTACAGAAGTACACTTGCCCTTTCCAAACACACATACTTAAAATTATATCTCAGTGATGACTTCTCCTTCTCCTTCCCCTTGTTGTGAGCATTATCATATTGCCAAATGATTCCAACCACTCAGGAAGCAGGTATTGGATTCAATGTCATGCCACCCTACAGGTATGACCGTATTTAAAGAAAGTGAGATGTTTCTTAGGTTGTAATATGAAAAATGCATAGCAAAGAGCTTTGCTAGTAAAGACCAAGATTCATCCACTCCAGAATCCAATTACAATAATAGAATCATAGAATCATGGATTTGGAAGGGACCTCCTGGGTCATCTAGTCCAATCCCCTGCACTATGCAGGAAACTCACAACCCTCTCACTCATCCACTGTCACCTGCCACTCCCTTGAGCCTTCACACAATCAGCCTCTTCATCAGATGGCTATGCAGCCTCTTTTTAAAAATTTCCAAAGATGGAGAATCTGGATTTTCAGATAGTCAGGTGGATAGGGCATTGGTTAGAGAACCACACTCAAAGAGTTGATGTCAATGGTGTTTCATCAGACTGGAGGGAGGTGAGCAGCGGGGTACCTCAGGGCTCGGTGCTCGGTCCGGTACTTTTTAATATATTTATTAATTATCTAGATGAGGGGGTGGAAGGACTACTCATCAAGTTTGCAGATGACACCAAATTGGGAGGACTGGCAAATACTCCGGAAGATAGAGACAGAGTTCAACGAGATCTGAACACAATGGAAAAATGGGCAAATGAGAACAAGATGCAATTTAATAAAGATAAGTGTAAAGTTCTGCATCTGGGTCAGAAAAATGAAAAGCATGCCTACTGGATGGGGGATCCGCTTCTAGGTAACACTGTGTGTGAATGAGACCTTGGGGTACTTGTGGATTGTAAACTAAACATGAGCAGGCAGTGTGATGCAGCGGTAAAAAAGGCAAATGCCATTTTGGGCTGTATCAACAGGGGCATCACATCAAAATCACAAGATGTCATAGTCCCATTGTATACGGCACTGGTCAGACCACACCTGGAGTACTGTGTGCAGTTCTGGAGGCCTCACTTCAAGAAGGATGTAGATAAAATTGAAAGGGTACAGAGGAGAGCGACGAAGATGATCTGGGGCCAAGGGACCAAGCCCTATGAAGATAGGTTGAGGGACTTGGGAATGTTCAGCCTGGAGAAAAGGAGGTTGAGAGGGGACATGATAGCCCTCTTTAAGTATTTGAAAGGTTGTCACTTGGAGGAGGACAGGATGCTGCTTCTGTTGGCTGCAGAGGAGAGGACACGCAGTAATGGGTTTAAACTTCAAGTACAACAATATAGGCTAGATATCAGGAAAAAAAATCACAGTCAGAGTAGTTCAGCAGTGGAATAGGCTGCCTAAGGAGGTGGTGAGCTCCCCCTCACTGGCAGTCTTCAAGCAAAGGTTGGATACACACTTTTCTTGGATGCTTTAGGATGCCTTGGGCTGATCCTGCGTTGAGCAGGGGGCTGGACTAGATGGCCTCTATGGCCCCTTCCAACTCTATGATTCTATGATTCTATGATTCTATGATTCTATGATTCTATGAACCCATCACCTCCCGAGGAAGCCTGTTCCACTGAGAAACCGCTCTAACTGTCAGGAACTTCTTTCGGATGTTGAGACGGAATTTCTTTTGAATTAATTTCATCCCATTGGTTTTGGTCCGTCCCTCGGGGGCAAGAGAGAACAACACTACTCCCTCCTCTATATGGCAGCCTTTTAAATACTTGAAGATGGCTATCAGATCCCCTCTCAGTTGTCTCCTCTCCAGGCTAAACAGACCAAGCTCCCCCAACCTTTCTTCATACGTCTTGGTCTCCAGACCCCTCCCCATCTTGGTTGCTGTTCTCTGGACAAGCTACAGTTTATCAACATCCCTCTTCAACTGGGGAGCCCAAAACTGAACACAGGACTCCAAGTGAGGCTGAACCAGAGCAGAGTAAAATGGTACCATCACCTCCTGTGATCTGGACACGATACTCCGTTTGATACAGCCCAAAATCCCATTTGCCTCTTTAGCCACTGAGTCACACTGCTGACTCATGTTCAATGTATGGTCTACTAAGACTCCTAGATCCTTTTTGCACATGCTACTGGCAAGACAAGTCTCCCCAATACTATATTGATGTATTTGGTTTTTCCTACCTGAATGCAGAACTTTACATTTGTCCCTATTGGATTTCATTTTATTTACTTTAGCCCAGTTCTCAAGCCTATCAAGATCATCCTGTACTTCGATTCGGTCGTCTGTTGTATTTGCTACCCTCCTAGTCAACAAATTTAATAAGTACCCCCCTCACCACAGCACTGATAAAGCTGTTCTGAGTGAGCAGTAATCTCAGGGCTCTCTCAGCCTCCCCTCCCTCACAGGGTGTCTGTTGTGAGACTCCTTCGGGTAGAGAAAAGAGGCATATAAGAACCAGCTCTTCCTCTTTAGTAATCTCATGGCTCTCTCAGCCTCCCCTCCCTCACAGGGTGTCTGTTGATGGAAGGGAAAGCAAATGTAAGCCACTTTGAGACTCCTTTGGGTAGAGAAAAGCGGCATCTAAGAACCAACTCTTCTTTTTCTTCAGTAATCGCAGTCTCTCTCATCCTCCCCTCCCTCACAGGGTGTCTGTTGTGGGGAGAGGAAAGGGAAGGCGAAAGGAAGCCACTTTGAGACTCCTTTGGGTAGAGAAATGCGGCATATAAGTAAAAACTCTTCTTCAGTAATATCAGTTCTCCCTCAGCCTCACCTCCCTCTGTTCCACTGAGAAACCGCTCTGTCAGGAACTTCTTCAGGATGTTTAGACATAATTATTTTGAGTTAATTTCATCCCATTGGATCTGGTCCATCCCTCTGGGTCAAGAGAGAACAACTCTGCTCCATCCTCCATATGGCAGCCTTTAAAATACTTGAAGATGGTGATCAGATCCCCTCTCAGTCGTCTCCTCTCCAGTCTAAACAGACCAAGCTCCCCCAACCTTTCCTCATATGTCTTGGTCTCCAAACCCCTCACCCTCTTTGTTGCCCCCCTCTGGACATGCTCCAGTTGTTCTCAGGGGAGAAATGCCCTCCCACAAACCACCACCATGAAGCTTCCAACGTCATTGAGCCACGTTTGGGTAATGCCGACTAAAGGGTGGGGCTAGGTAAAGGTAAAGGTATCCCCTGTGCAAGCACCGAGTCATGTCTGACCCTTGGGGTGACGCCCTCTAGCGTTTTCATGGCAGACTCAATACGGGGTGGTTTGCCAGTGCCTTCCCCAGTCATGACCGTTTACCCCCCAGCAGCAAGCTGGGTACTCATTTTACCGACCTCGGAAGGATGGAAGGCTGAGTCAACCTTGAGCCGGCTGCTGGGATTGAACTCCCAGCCTTATGGGCAAAGCTTTCAGACGGCTGCCTTACCACTCTGCGCCACAAGAGGCTCTTAAAGGGTGGGGCTAAAGTTGTCCTATTTATGCCAATATTCATAGCACCCGGTCTGATAATGCATTATATGGTTAGTTTTGTGGCTCTGGAGGGGGTGGAGAGAAATATTGGACAACAATGATGATGCAGCAGCAAGCTTTATTGTGAAAAAGGGGTCAGAGGTATAGACAAAATTCACAATGGGATCTAGGGCAGAAAAATTTTCCCATTCCATTATAGAGCAGCAGTGCTTGGGAGAAGGCAGTCACAGACATGGGAAATATTGTAAGAAAGGACAAGAAGCTCAGAGTAACAGAAGAGGAAAAAATATCTAGCCTTGGATATCAGAGATACATTACAGCTCCCACGAGTGAAAACAGGAGATGGTGGATGCTCAGTATTTCCAAAGATCGGTGTGTAATGTCTTCTCAGAGTTCTAGATGGTCATCTTGTTTTCATTCCCAGGTTGTCAGTGGCCATGTAGACAGTGGCCAACTTTTAACAAGGCCCACAAGGAGTGCAAGGCACACAGGCACCGTAGCCCCAACCACTGTAGGGCAGAAACCTCTGGCCATACCTTCTCCAACCACCATAGCCTAGCCTTCCATAGCCCCCCCAAGCTCCTCCAGAATACAGAGGGGAGAGCGCTTGGGAACCCACTCCTGAATACCCAGTGGCGCATGGTGTGCATTGAGCGACAGCAGCAGGCTCAGTAGATGAAGACAGAACAGGTCCTGGGATGGTCACCACGGAAGGTGGGGGCTGGATCACCACTTCGGATCCTGGAACTTGACTGGTGCAGGCAACGTTGGCTCCAGCTAGGGTCCCAAGACCTGACCAGGCCCCGGAGAGACCTCCGAGACCGGACCAGCCACCCACACCAGAGAGGGAGCCGAGACCGTAGGACGGCAGCAGTCCACAAGATGCAACTCCTCCGTAGCACGATCCGAGACCATAAGGGACGTTGCAGATATTGCCACAGTAGGACATCTTGGAATGTTAGGGAGGAATCTGAGGGAAGGAGAGACTAGCAGAAATCAGTGAACAAGGCGTAGTACGATCCACAGAGTAATGAACTCAAATCTTGTTTTTTGCAAGGTAAGGAGTGATTAATCCAGAGGAAATAATCCATGGACATGTTTGTTTCCTTTCAGCAATGCTGAAAAACCGAACAAGTTTCCGGTTAAGTCCTTGTTTCAACAGGATTTCCTCAGCAGCAAAGCCTACAAGGATTAGAAAACAGCTCTAGGAAAGAGGCAAGCTCAAATTGACTGTTTTGACTTTTCTGAAGTATAAAAAAGACCTGTAGGAAGAACTAGTTACTACAGATCTTTTTTATGCTTCATAGAGTTCATAAGCCTTGCTGCTGAGGAAATTCTTTTGAAACAAGGACTTAACCGGAACTTTTTTCAGCTTTTTGGTCAAGTGATTTGTTGTTTCGTTTTCTTTACTACATTGTTTTCATGTTCTCCTATAGCACTTCTTTTGCCCCAAAGGACTCAGGACAACCTCAAGGCAGAAGGTCCCACTCTGTCCCTGTAGTTTCCTGTGTAAGCCCCACAGAATATCAAATGGCAAGTCATAACTCAGGGTTTCACTGAGCCAGCCAAGAAGAAGCTTCTCTGAATTCAACTACAAGAAGAAAAAGAGTTGGTTTTTCTACCCTGCTTTTCACTCCCAGAAGGATCCTCAAAGCGGCTTTCAACTGCCTTCCCTTCCTCTCCCCACAACAGACACCCTGTGAGAGAGGTGAGGCTGAGAAAGCTCTGAGAGTACTGCTCTGTGAGAACAGAAATATCAGAACTGACTAGCCCAAGGTGACCCAGCTGGCTGCCAGTGGAGGAGCGGGAAATCAAACCCGGCTCGTCAGATTAGATGCTGACTCTCTTAACCACAATCAAATTCAACGAGTGTTTCTGATCAGACTTACCTGGCTCTCTGAGGAGAAGAGGGCAGAAAGCAACAGGCAGAGGAGAGAAGCTGATGGAGCGGTCAGGAGTCAAATGCTCTTTTATACCATCCTGCTGGTGGCGTTGTGGGAGTATGCGCTCATCAATCCTCCCCTAATTAGTACCTGGGGGATATATTGATGTATCAGGAATCAAGTTGATCCTGATTTTGTTTACCTCCGTTTCTTTTGGTACCCATTAGATTATCTGTAGTGCGGTGTGTCATCTCATTACACCCTGTAGGTTAAAGATGGCCACTGTTGCATCAGTGCAAAAAATATAAAAATAAATAAACCACAGTATTTTACTGCCATGGATTGTATCTAGAGCTCACAGCCTTGACTCTCCATGATACAGGAGCGTTTGCCTAATTATACTCAAATATTAACAAGGACGGACTCACTGCCACTGACGAAAGATTGAAAACGGAAAACAAATCTAGAGTCTGTTCTGGCAGAGTTGAAGCCTGAATAAATAACATAAGAGACTCTTTATCTTTTCAAGCTTTATTAAGCCACTGGATAGATTCTGTTTCTCTCTTGTCATGGATTGTATCTAGTTCATTCCGTTGCTACTGAGAGTGCAAAGGGCTCTATCACATCATCCCAGAAATCACAACCCTCACTGTTCAGTCCGTGGGTTCAGAGGTTGACAGAGGTAGTGATTTGAACTCTTTATTAAGACCCGAGCCTGTTACAAGAAGCTGAACTGAACCAAAAATCCCCCAGAAAAACCTCAACTTATAAACACAGGCAAACAATGGATCTTCCCGCCAGTGTGCCCTTTTGATCAGTTTCAGGTTAAACCGTCTGGATCTGGCAGACGGGATCGAGCCTCGCTTTGGTCAATTACACTGTAAGCCCCATTCCCGCCTCAAACCTCGAACTTGATCCTCATCAGGGTGTAGTCTGCATGGGGCTTTTTACCCGCTCCCAGTCCAAATAAATCTCAGCTGTCTATACTGAATTCAATTTCCGCTTTGATGTTGGGTGCTACAAATTTTCCCTTTGCAACATGCATGATTGAACTGGAATGGCCCTACCTTTTCCCCATGATATCCAGAAGTGGGTACAACCATCGATATTTTAAAAATCCGCATCAGTAAATGTGCAAATCTCTGTTCTTGTTTTGTTTTTTGCAAATTAACTTCCTGCCTTCTGCCTTCAATGCTGATGTAGCAAATCAGCCTTCCCTGATTGGCCAGGGTGTCTGTTCAAAGACTTCCTGGTTCCCGGTTGCAAGGCTTACCTTAATGTTACTGCGATCCAGAAGCCCTAACTTCTCTCAGCAGATATTTGCCTCTTGTTATTTCCTTCTCCTCTGCTGTCTCCAATCATCCCCCCCCCCCCCATTCAAGAAAAGAGACTCCTGTTGTGCTTGGCTCCCCTCCCCGCTTTGAACTTCCCCAAACAAGTGCAGAAAAATTTCTGTTTCAATTGGGGGGTGGGGGAATAGAGGAAGGCCCAAATTCAAAATAAATCTGAATTCAGAAGGATCCACAACAGAAAAAAATTAACTAAGTGTAGAATTAGCCCGGGGCAGAGTCTGCACTTGCTTTGTTTATTCCATTGTCAATCCTGTTGAATTCAGATCGATTTGAACTCAAGTCTTCTTCTCCCCTCCCTCCCCATTGAAACAGGAAAGTGTTCTCCACGTGGTTAGGGTAGTTCAGAAGGGGGGGAGGCAAATGGGGACACTTTCTTTGTTTTCTTGAAGGGGGGAGAAGATAGAAGTAGTCAGAGGAGGGAGGAAAAATTATTTCTTTTCTTGAAGGGGGGGGGGGAAAGAGGATCGAAGAAGGCAGAAAAAAATCCAAGACGGACAGAAGTTGAGAGAAATTAGGGGCTTCTCCTTTAAGGCAAGCTTGCCAATCAGGGGTTCTCTACCACGGAGGTGAGCCCAGATTCAAAACAATGCAATTTAAAAATATATTGAACATTAAGTGCACTCTAAGATATCGCACAATAAAGGTTGGGTCAATCCTTCTTGCTGCGGAAGGAAAATTTAAATTGCCCCAAAATCAAAACGGAAATCGTATTCTGTGTAGAGGGCAGGGACTGAATCGACCTGGGGTTGGAATAAAAGCTCTGTGCAGTTTACACCCAGGTCTACAGACACAACACTCATTTTCTTGAGACAAATGGAAAATAATTTAGCGGGCTGCACCTCTCTTGCATTCTCAGCCTGGTATTTTGCCTCATTGAAACGACAGGTCTGCACAGCTGCCAGAAGAACAAATTGAAATGGAAGTTGAATGCCTTTCAACTGGCCCGGTTTTTGGAGTCATCAATCAAAAAGCCTTACATTCCAAGGCTATTACCCATGCCAAAGGGGTTCCCTCTCTCTGCCTCCCCCCCCCCCCCCCCGATCTCCTGGGGATGAATATAAGAAGGCTCAACTTGGCGAGATATTTAGTGTTAGTCAACACAAGGGTGTATACCTCCAGGCGAAAGAAACTGCTTATGTTAATCCCTGCCCTTTTCTTTGCATTTGAGCTGTTGACAAGACGCCTTGCGACGGGCCGCACCCAACTCCTACCCTCCAAGGCGTAGCATCTCCTTTCCGCCTCAAGCGGTCAAACCGAAACACACCACAGCTACGGATGTGCAACCCTCTCCCCCACCCCCCAAAATGTGTGGCAAGCCTTTGTTAACACCTGGAGGGGGGGGGCTCATGTTTCTACACTTGGCCTTTCACAGCAACGCCAGATGAACGGATAACCGTGCAGTCCTAAGAAGAATGATAACCCTCCATGGCCATTAGAATCAAGGGGTTTAGAAGGAGATATTCCAGCTCCGCGTTGAACCTGAAGTGTGCCAAGACAACTCACTCTGAGCTGCTCATTTCAAAACTCTTTGATCGCCTGGCAAGATTCCACAGAAGCTGTCTTGACAAGGCAACAAAGAGCCAGTTTGATGCATCAATTAAAAGTGGGGGGCTTGTAATCTGGAGAGCTGGGTTTGATTCCCCGATCCTCCACATGCAGCCAGCTGGGTGACCTTGGGCTGGTCACAGTTTGCTTAGAGCTGTTCTCACAAAGCAGTTCTTTCAGAGCTCTCTCAGCCCCACCTACCTCCCAGGGCGTCTGTTTTGGGGAAAGGAAGGGAAGGCGATTGTAAGCCTATTGAGACTCCTTTGGGTAGTGAAAAACAGAGTATGAAAACCAACTCTTCTTCCTCCTTGCACACAGGACTCCATGGGGGGTCTGACCAATGTGGCATACAGGGGGATGGTGACATCTTGCAGTTTTGATGTGATGCCTCTGTTGATACAGGCCAAGACTGTATTTGCCTTTTTTTGCCATCATACCATGACCACACTGTTCATATTTAACTTGCAGCCCACAGATAGCCCAAGATCTCCTTCATGCACACTGCTACACAAAAGTGTGTCCTGTGCATGATGCATGCTTCTCATTTTTGTGATCCAGAAGTAGAACTCTGCACTACTCCTTACTGCATTGCATCTTGTTTCATTTGCCCACTTTCCTAGCATGTTCAGATCTTGTTTATCTCTATCATAGAATCATAGAATCATAGAGTTGGAAGGGGCCATAGAGACCATCTAGTCCAACCCCCTGCTCAACACAGGATCAGCCCAGAGCATCCTAAAGCATCCAAGAAAAGTGTGTATCCAACCTTTGCTTGAAGACTGCCATTGAGGGGGAGCTCATCACCTCCTTAGGCAGCTTATTCCACTGCTGAATTACTCTGACTGTGAATTTTTTTCCCTGATATCTAGCCTATATCGTTGTATCGTTGTATTGTTGCTCTATCTTCCAGGGTGTTCACTACTCTTTCTAATTTGGTGTCATCCACAAATTTAATAAGAAATTCTCCCACCCCCTCCTCCGTATCATTGATAAATTCTGCTTAAATTAGCATACCTATATGGCTACCACAGATCCCTCCCCACCTCACTTCTTGGTGTGCAAAAGTCAGGTGCAAACCTTCAGCATGCCCACAGTACTGGTGTTAAGGAAAAAGGAAAAGGATACCAAGAAAAACAGAACACTCTACAAAATCAGTCTCATTTCACTAAATGCGATTTCTGTACTACCATGTACCCAAGTGCCAGAGAGAATAGATTAAGGGTGGGCTGAATATTGTTTTTATTTTAAAGGAAATCATTGTACAACCCTGAATTTGTAGGACTCATTCCGAATACTTCTTTGTGTATTTGTGTCAAACCTGGCGATAATCCCAGCATCCAGTCTCATGCCAAACAGGAAAACTCTTTATTGGAAAAGTATAACAAACAGGAGCAAGGCTTTCCTTGCTGAAACTTAATTACACATAAGCTAGCATAACTTCATGAAAACGTCTGAACCCCTCCCAGCATGTTGACTGTTGGTTCCCTAATTAGCACGTCAGGCTCAGCATTCCCATGAAAATTGTGTATAAAGGTCTCCAGAGACCGCACGGATTCCTCCCCAGGTACCTCATTGTACCAAGATCAACTCACTAAAGCAGTTCCGAGCAGCTATAAAGAAGATATTACATTAGAACAGAATGCAGAATAATAATAAAAAATTCATAACAGGGATGTCACGTTAAGTGTTTAGATTATGTGGCAAAAGCATATTTGGCAAAGACTGTAAAAAAAACCTTTCAAGGCAAGAACAAGAATTGGATCTCACCAGTTTCTTAAGTGTCATCTCTTCTAGCTTATGGTGACCCTGTGAATTAATGCCCTGCAAAGTCTTGCAAAGTGGAAGACATGACATCCTGTTAAGACCTTTGAACTAGACTGGGCTCTAGGTTCCCCCAGAAGACGAAGGAGGAGGAAGGGGAGGAGGAAGAAGAAGAGGAGAAGGAGGAGAAGAATTGTTGTTTTAAACCCCATTTTCACTGTCTAAAGGAATCACAAACTGGCTTACAATCACCTTCCCTTCCTCTCCCCACAACATACACCCTGTGAGGTAGATGAGACTGAGAGAGCTCTGAGAGAAACTGTTCTGTGAGAACAGTTTCTAACAGGACTGTGACTAGCCCAAGGTCATCCAGCCTGTCGAGGAGCATGGAATCAAATCCAGCTCACCACGTTAGAATCCGTTGCGCTCAACCATGATGTACAAATTGTTATTGCCTTAAAGAGATGCAGGCAGAAGAAGCTGTTGCAGGAGTTATGGTGTAATTCTTTTTTGACTTGTTCATTCTTTTTCTTTAAATTTGGACCTTATAGCTAATGGCTTCTCAGAGTAATCCAAGGAAGGAGAGATTCAGGTATTTCCTACATGGATCAGTGATTGTATATTCAACTGAACTGAAGAACGTACAGACTGAAAGGTTTTCAGTTCTTCAAGCAAATTTTGCTATCAATTAAGTATTGTCATTGAAGGAAGAAACAGTGAAAAGTTTATAAATCATTTGATGCTTATTGTGATGAGCAATTACTGCCACATATATTTCTCTTTGTTTCCCACCTGGAACCTGGCATTCCTGCACCTCAATAAGGATCCAGAGTCCCCCCTCCCAAGTAGCCATTTTCTCCAAGGGGACTAAATCTCTGTTGCCTTCATATGACCTGCCATTCCAGCAAATCCCCAGGTCCCAATTGGAGATTGCCATCCTTCAACCACTCTGGGGCACAGTGCCACAAATTTCCCCTCCCCAAGCAAGCCCTTTCATCTCCTGGAATCTGAAGATGAATTGTCATTGCAGAGTCCCCCAGGTTTCCCTGGGGATCTCTATAGTCTGCAGATGGCCTCCCATTCCAGGAGATTTCCAGACTGCATCTGGAAGCTGGTGAGCTCTGGGTCAGGAATTTTCCTTGAGGTTTGGAGGCAGGGCCTCAAGAGTCCAGGTGTGGGCAGGAGCTTTTGTTATGTAGCCAGCCCCCAGGAAGGCCCCAGTGCAGGAGTGCACCCTAGTGCCCATTGTTTCCCTGGGTGTAATGGGCTTTGCCACTAGTAAGAAGATAACACTGGATGAGCGATAGGGTTGTGAGTGTCCTGCATAGTGTAGGGGTGGACTAGATGACCCAGGTGATGCCTTCCGACTCTATGATTTCATGAAGAACATAATAATATTCTGTTATTTGTTTTATAGAAGAAGAAGAAGAAGAAGAAGAAGAAGAAGAAGAAGAAGAAGAAGAAGAAGAAGAAGAAGAAGAAGAAGAAGAAGAGTTGGTTCTTATATGGTTCTTCTACCAGAAGGAGTCTCAAAGCGGCTTATAGTCACCTTCCCTTTCCTCTCCTCACAACAGACACCCTGTGAGGGAGGTGAGGCTGAGAGAACCCTGAGATTACTGAAGAAGAAGAGTTGGTTCTTATATGCTGCTTTTCTCTACCCAAAGGAGGCTCAGAGCGGCTTACATTTGCCTTCCCTTTCCTCTCCTCACAACAGACACCCTGTGAGGGAGGGGAGGCTCAGAGAGCCTTGATATTCCTGCTCAGTTAGAACAGTTTTATCAGTGCTGTGGTGAGCCCAAGGTCACCCAGCTGGATGCATGTGGGGGAGAGCGGAATCAAACCTGGCTTGCCAGATTAGAAGTATGTGCTCCTAACCACTACAGCAAGCATGCACTGTGTGGCTAGGATATCTGAACAATGTCTGATAGCCAGGAAAGGACCAGAGGTAGTTTGTCATCACCTTCCTCCACATCATGACAGCCTAGTGCTCCTTGGAGGGACTAGCATCCAAATCCTTGAAGGTACTACATCCAAATATTACCCAAGGTTGGCCCTGCGTAGCTTCCAAGATCTGATGGGATCATGCTTGCCTGGTCTGTCCAGTAATGTGCTATCATCAGCATATCTCCGCTCGGTAATTTTTTTTCCACCCGTTTTCACTCCACCTTCATCTAAGTCTAATCCTGCTTTCCCTATAAGATGTTCTGCATATAGATTGAAGAGACAGAGAGATCAAATACATCCTTGTTAGGCACCTTTGCCAAGTGGGAACCACGCTCTTTCTCCATAATGTGTCCTATCTTTGGCCAGAGTATCGGTAGCACATCAAGACCATCAGGTGCTGGGGTGCACAAATACCTTCACAGATCTCCATTTATATGAAACGATGCATCACTCACTCAATTTTTAAAAAAAAAATTATTATTCCTGATTGAAGAAATTGTGTTTTAGCCCAAGGCCACTGACTGTATCATGCTGAACTACTGTGAAAAATATGTTTCCTGATATCTGGCTGGTATCTTTCAACACGTAATTAAAACCCATTTTATCTGCATCCTGCACAGGACTGCAGGTATGGTTTTGACAGCCTGGTAGGTCAGACTGGTTCCGTTTGTGCCTAGTGTGACGTTACCCCAAACCTCAACAGACTGGAACACCTTTTAATGATTTTTTCCCCTTTAGATGCAGCAAAAAGAAAAGAACACTGGAGGACAAAGTTTCCAAAGTGCTTATGCAGAGAACAAAGAGTTACATAGGGTTTTATACATTTACCTCATAGGGTTGGCTCAGATGTCTCACTAAGGCCGATTCCAGAAGGAAGAGGCCATACCAGGCTGCTGTTGGTGTGGTACTGTAGAGCATAAAACTCTGCAGTTTACTGTGTCCCCACGAGAGACCCAGAAGACACAGTTAAGACCTCCAACACTGGTTGTTGTGGAGATGAAACACTTGAGGCCTACTGCATAGGTTTGTTATGCAGGTGAAACAGGAGTCAAAAGAACCTCTGTAACAGCATCCAGTTTCATCTGCACAACAATCCTGTGTGGAAGGCCTCAAATCCAAGGAAGTCAGCATGGATTTGTGTCCAACAGGTCCTGTCAGACTAACCTGGTTTCCTTTTTTGACCAAGTAACAGGTTTGCTGGATCGGGGAAATTCAGTTGATGTCATTTACTTGGATTTTAGTAAAGCTTTTGATAAGGTTCCCCATGATGTTCTGATGGATAAATTGAAGGACTGCAATCTGGATTTTCAGATAGGTGGATAGGGATAGGATAGCTGCCAGGGGCAACTATCTCATTAGGCGATGGACTTTGATGAATTGAAAGCTGTGAGTTGAAAGAACAGTGAGGAGACGGTCAGGGGCAGGACACATATGCTGATTGGATGGCCACTGGGCAGAAGGCCAATCAGGCCGGAGGAAGACACAGTCAGGAGCCATATAGGCGACCTGATTGGCCAGTAAACAATGAGGCCCAACTCCTCCTAGAACCCCTTACTGTTTTTATTATAATACTAATGGTTACAGATATGACCATATATGATCGTGTTGACCTACCCATCCTTCCCAAAATGGCCAGTGAGTGGCCTGAAGGGGAGGGGCCCTGGGTGGGTGTGTCCATAGCTCTGCTTCCCAAACCTTTTTCTGCATAATTGTACCACTTCTTTTGTTTCTGGAAGCCTGAAGAATGTTTCAGCGGTATCACAATGGCCTAAGTCTACCATAAGTCAGCTCCATTACTGGGGAATGGTTTGTGGCTTCGTAGGACATTGAGGAGGGAGAACCTTTTTTCCTGTATCTCTTGATGCTCCCTACACATCCCACTCGTACAAAATAATGGAGATAGTTTCTGGAAGCTATCAAGATAGGTTGAGGGACTTGGGAATGTTCAGCCTGGAGAAAAGGAGGTTGAGAGGGGACATGATAGCCCTCTTTGAGTATTTGAAAGGTTGTCACTTGGAGGAGGGCAGGATGCTGTTTCTGCTGGCTGCAGAGGAGAGGACACGCAGTAATGGGTTTAAACTTCAAGTACAACGATATAGGCTAGATATCAGGAAAAAAATTTCACAGTCAGAGTAGTTCAGCAGTGGAATAGGCTGCCTAAGGAGGTGGTGAGCTCCCCCTCACTGGCAGTCTTCAAGCAAAGGTTGGATACACACTTTTCTTGGATGCTTTAGGATGCTTTGGGCTGATCCTGCGTTGAGCAGGGGGTTGGACTAGATGGCCTGTATGGCCCCTTCCAACTCTGTGATTCTATGATTCTATGATTCTAAGATGAATGATATATTTCCTTTTTGAGGCACCTGCCAGCGGTTGCAACTCTAAAAGCGAGTAACAGGTAATGCTAGAAACTACCCAGAGGGAGGTAGAGCCACACCTGAGGTTTAACCTGGAACAAAAAGGGGAGGGGAAAAACTGGAATTTCAAAGCGGCTCACAAATGCTCATTAAGATCCATTAAGGATGAAGGGTAATTACCTTCCTAGTTTATAAACGGTGGTGGACACCAGCCACGGGTAAAGGAAACCTCGGCGGTGCCTTCAAAGTGCCTGCTCCTATCAGATGTACGATCAGAATTCAAATACCAAACCTCGGAATTTTAACATTAATCCTGTGCAATTGAATGCTGTGCAATGGTATCCCAGAATCACAACTGGTCTCATGTCCCTTTTCCGAACCCTGTGAATCCACGTTCCTGCTGTCTCACAGAGGGATACCACCCACAAGCTGTCCTTGTATATAATAATGCCATTCCCCCCGCTGCCAGGTTGCCACGTATTGGAACATGCAAGATCTGTAATGTGTTTGATTTAAGAGCATGTGAAGAATATTGTACACGGGGCTTCCTGGAGAATATTTAGATTAGGAACTTCCTGGATTTTTTTTTTCAAATACTCTCCGGATCCTTTGAACACACTTCTTCTCCAGAATGCCAATTAGTCAGTTAGACAGCTAGGACTGTCTCTTTCCCCTCTTCTTGTCGCAATTGCTTCTCTTCTCAATAAAACTTTTTATTCTTTAAGTAGAAACATAGAATCGTAGAGTTGGAAGGGTCACCTAATCCAACCCCCTGCAGAATGTGCACAACTATTTGCCCACCCAAAGTGACCCCGATTCCATGCCCAGATGATGCCCCCCTCCCGTCCCCTTCCTGAACAAAACAGGATCCCTGGTCACTCTGGCCTGGAAGAAATGCATTTTCTGACTCCAAAGTGGCAATGGGCATTTCCCTGGGCATGCCCACTCACTCACAATCTGCCTAAGTTCACAGAATCAGCATTTCGGTCAGATGGCTATCTAGCCTCTGCTTAAAAACTGCCAAAGATGGCAAGAACCCACCACCTCCTGAGGGAAGTAGCTAGTGATCTGCTCCTCATTTGCAAATTTCAATTCGGTTGATACCAAGAAAGCCACCCGCAAGTGTGCTCGGAAGGCTGGTTGCAAGAACCCTCAAATTAAAGGCCCCTCTCCAGGGTGTAGCAGGGCTGTTCTAGGCGATTGTCCCAGGAGATTGTGGGGAAGAGAAGGGTATAGACTTGCTCCTATGGCCCAATTGTGGCTCGAATCTAATTAGCGGCTGACTCGGAAGCTCCAGGGCAGCCTGAATCATCCTATTCATCCCTCACTGCTCAGTGTTGTGACAGTCCTTTGGCCTCCTTGGTGCATCAGATCCCCCACCACCACCACCACTTCTGTGGTTTAAACCTGCAAAATCCCCATTGTTGATCCTTGCTCCTTCCTGGCACAGACATAAAGACAGAACAGCAATGGTGGCCTGGCATGCAGAGGGTCTCGGGTTCAATCCCCGGCATCTCCAGTTGAAAGGACCAGGCAGTCGGTGATGGGAAAGTCCTATGCCTGAGAACCTGGAGAAGGGCTGTAAGTCCGTGGGGAACCAGAAGATTCCACGTTCAGTCCCCAGCATCTCCAGTTATAAAGGACCAGGCTGTAGGAGATATGAAAGACCTCTCCCTGAAACCCTGGAGAGCCACAGATAGCTGCAGTTGGGGCTGTAGCTCAGTGGCAGAGCCTGCAGAAGGTCCTGGGTTCAATCCCCAACATCTATAGTTGAAAGGACCAGGCAGTCGGTGATGACAAAGACCTCCGTCTGAGAAAGCTGCTGCCAGTCAGAGTAGACAATACTGATCTTTACAGACCAAGGGTAAGAATGGGTTGTGGCTCAGTGGCAGAGCCTTGGCTTGGCATGCTGAAGGTCCCAAGTTCCATCCCCGGCATCTCCCATTAAAAGAGTCAGGTTGTCGGTGATGTGAAAGACCTCCTTCTGAGACTCTGGAGAATGGCAGCTCGCCTGAGTAGGAGAGATTGACCTTGATGGCCTGATCCAATTGAAGTCCACTCCATATGTTTGCTTGTTCCCTGGGAAGCAGTCACCTGTTGACTCTGTATCAAATAAATAGTGCCTTCCATTATTACATGGCTATCCGAACCTTTCTGCAAGGAGCCCAGGACAGATTTTGTGATTCGTTGATCCTTCCATAACCTCCCAATGCAGGACACTCACAACCCTCTCGCTCATCCACTGTCACCTGCCACCCCCTAGAACCTTCAAAGAATCAGCCTCTCTGTCAGATGGCTCTCCAGCCTCTGTTTAAAAATCTCCAAAGATGGAGAACCCACCACCTCCCGAGGAAGCCCATTCCATTGAGGAACCACTCTAACTATCAGGAACTTCTTCCTGATGTTTAGACGGAATTTCTTTTCAATTAATTTCATCCCATTGGTTCTGGTCCATCCCTCTGGGGCAAGAGAGAACAATTCTGCTCCATCCTCCATATGGCAGCCTTTTAGATACTTGAAGATGGCTTTTAGATCCCCTCTCAGTCATTTCCTCTCTAGGCTAAACAGACCAAGCTCCCCCAACCTTTCCTCAAATGTCTTGGTCTCCAAACCCCTCACCATCCTTGTTGCCCTCCTCTGGACACACTCCAGTTTGTCTCCACAGAGAAATGCCCTCCCACAAATCACCACTACCCAACTTCCAACAACATTGAACATTGGCACACCAGGCAAACAGCCAAATTTGGGCAACGCCAACAAAAGGGTGGGGCTGGGGTTGTCCTATTTATGCCAATAATCATAGCACTCGGTCTGATATTGCATTACATGGTTAGGTTTGTGGCTCCGGAGGATGATTTTTGTCACCCCACTGGAATGGTAGCCTTTGATCTGTTTTTTGTTTTGTTCTTTCCTCCTTTGTTCCATGGTTTGCTGAGCCAAGGGTTTGGTCATTAATTCCATCCCTGCCGGGTCAGTGACCTTCCCTATGAATTCCTAGTCACCGTTTGGCAACACGAGTGTGGGCAAAGCGTTTAAGTCGTAGCAACAAAGTTAGGGGAGTCCTCCAATAAATAGCCACTAGGGCAAAATGACACATAACATTGAATTGTCGAAGGCTTTCATGGCCAGATGCCACTGGCTGTTGTGGGTTTTTCGGGCGGTGGGGCTGTGGTCGAATAATTTTAGTCCCTGATGTTTTGCCAGGGACTTTGGCTGGCATCTTTGGAAGCGGGATGTGGCCAGATGGGAATCTCTCTGTGCCAAAGTGTCCTTCTTCTGAGGACAGCCGACTGATGGAGTGCACGGAATGGAGCAAGTCAGCACCAAATGAATCTGATCAGGCTCAATAACCGGTTTAACGAGGGATCCTCCTAACAGGAGTGTGGCAAGTTCCACAAGAAGTCCTGGTGAATTACCCTTCTTTTGGTAGACTTTATCAGTGTCTGTTGTAACAATCAGTGGATGAAATGAGAGACAATGGCAAATGCTCTATGTTCTCTCCATCCCCAGGTATGCGCCATTGGCCATGGGTCATGCCGTTCCAATTGCTCATGCAGTTCCAGATGGAAACCTGCACACAGGAGATTCCCTCATTAAACCACTTCTGAACCTGCCAGCCACAGTTCGTGGTGAAATATCAGGGACTAAAATTACCAAGACCTCAGCTACACCGTCCATAAAAACCAGAACAACCAGTGCATGTTACGTTCTTAGTGCATTTGGTTGGGGTTCCATGAACTTGACAAGATTTTCTGGTCGTGACACAGCAACTGGGGATAAAGACATTTAAAAAAACCCCAGAAGCCAGATTCAGCTTCTTCTTCTTCTTCTTCTTCTTCTTCTTCTTCTTCTTCTTCTTCTTCTTCTTCTTCTTCTTCTTCTTCTTCTTCTTCTTCTTCTTTCTCCTCCTCCTCCTTCTCCATCGGATAAGGTGAAAAGCAAATCACAGTCCTAAATGCCCTCAGGCTCTTATTCTGTTTTCCTGTTTTCCCTCCCCCATCTCTTTCTCCTGTGGCTGGCTTTCAGAGCTTACACACACACTCATGGTCTGTTTCCACAAAGTTTAAGATATCCTTCAAGATACCATGTCTTTCTCTGCACTTTATGGCTCTAGAAAACTAGATTTTGCTTTGTTCTAACTGTCCTTTGAAGATAAAAGCCTTTTTTGCCATGGGAATAGCTAATGGTGGGGAAATGGTGTATTAGTGGGGGATGGTGCGTGTATATATACCCCAAGACTGTTCAAGCCAATTGTTCTTCACAATAGACTTCTATCACAATACTTCCAGATGTACCTTCTTGGGTCTAATAAAGCAACTCTGAGATCTTTTCCATTAAAAAAATGTCTCTGTTGTATTGCCTTTTACGAGAGAGTCGACTCAGTTTGTGACAACAGCTTTATGAGTTCGTTGGATCTCCCCAAGAACGTGGTTTTATGGCTTCCCCTGAAATTCATCGACAATCTTGTGGATTTCGCCTTTGAGTCCAAATCTGACACGCCATGTCAGCAAAAGGTGGTGGACATCTCACTACTCTCTTGGGTCAATGGTCCAGCATAGTGTGAACAAACGAAGCTGACCTGATCCAACCTGTTTTTGGAGTTTCCCAAATTGGGACTTCTTTACTAAGAGCTCATTACCTCTGGCAAGCTGACATGCACTCAATCCTATATCTGGTTTTGCCAACTTCTTGGCAATTCTCTGATTTCAAGAATCTCAGAGGGCAGGGTTTGATGAATCCAAGACAGGACTTGAAGGACCTTGATGGACAACAGTGGGAATCATATGTCTCTTTCCAGTATGTTTGCCAAAACATGCCTTGTCTTTACAAGTCCCTCCCTCTGCCACTCTCCACCACAAGAAAGGGAAAGATATGGAGACTGGAAGAACAAGCTGGAGTAACATATTGTGTGACAATTTCAGGAAGAGGGAGTGAGTAGTCTTGAGGAAATGATATTTTCCTTCTGCAGTCTCAGATTCCTGACTCTGAGGTTTATCTCCATTCCCTGGAGACTCTAAAAAGGAGATAAGAAGCTTGGAATGAAAATCCTGAAATAAGACTATTCCATCTCTGTATGTTGGACTATGCAAGATCTGTACTGTGCATGATTCAACAGGATAAGAAAAACCTTTAGGGCACATCAGAGGATAAATATATTTAGCATAGTTAGAATGTTTCCTTATTTATTTTATTGATGTGGAACCTCTACTGGTGCGGTCCCCCAAACATAAGTCTATGAATCACAGAATCACAGAATCCTAGAGTTGGAAGGGGCCATACAGGCCATCTAGTCCAACCTCCTGCTCAACGCAGGATCACCTCCTTAGGTAGCCTATTCCACTACTCAACTACTCTGACTCTACTTCTTCTTCTAGTTCATTTATTTTCCTTAAAACAGTTGCTAAAGATGCCTAGCCTGTTTACTTGAGAAATTGACTGGGAATGTGACAAGGGTGCAGATTAGATAATACTAACATTGATAGATAAATTGGCAGACTCATCATAAAACCATTTCATGTGATTGAGAGCTCTAAACCTTCTATTAAAGCCACCAGAACTAGTGGCCATCAACATCTCTTATATTAGGGAATTCCACAAGTCAGTAGAACATATCATCTAGAACATGAGTGACTCATGGCTACTTTTTACATATTGAGTGGAACATGTCTCTAGAATGTTACAGTCATTGCTTAGACTCGGTATTCTGAATATATTGATTAGCATTTTTACTGGGTGGTCTCTGACCTTGATTTCCAATTTGACTCAGGAGAAGAAGATATCAAAATCTTGTATCATTAACTCAGGCCAGATTTTTTATTACTGTCTATCTGTTCTGAAACCATGGAGCAACTGACAACAATGAGAGGATTATTTCTAAAAAAAGAACCATTATGTCTTATATAGGCTTGTTTTCCAACTAGGAATGGGAAAGGACTAAATGCAGTTCGGTTTATCGTTCGTGGCTGAACCATAGAATCATAGAATCATAGAATCGTAGAGTTGGAAGGGGCCACACAGGCCATCTAGTCCAACCCCCTGCTCAACGCAGGATCAGCCCTAAGCATCCTAAAGCACCAAACTGAACCCCGAACCAAACTGCAAGGTTCCCAGGCAGACTGAATCAGTTAATTTATTTTATTTATTTATTTTATTTTTAATATTTATATACCGCCCTCCCCGGGGGCTCAGGGCGGTTTACATAAGAACAACAACAGTACATAGAGCAATCTATAAACATGTGAATAACTTTACAATAATAACCGTATAACAATGTAATAGTATAAATAATATAGGCAATGCAACAATGCAACAATACAAACAGGTCCAGAGCATGTTGGTGGACTTCTGAGGGGGGGCAGGGGGAGGTCAATTCATGAGGAGCAGGAAGCAGAAAACATGCATTAAAAGCTGACTCTAGGCAAAATGGCTCTGAGCCCTTTAAACCTATGTTTTCTGCTTCCTGCTACTCAGCTGTTTGTTTGTATGTACATGTGTATGTGTGGCAGGAGTTTAGAGGAATTCCAGACCATTTAAACCGTTTCTGACTGCTTAGAAGGGTTTAAATAGCTCAGAGTCCCTTTAAACCCCAGCTGTGAAAAAAACAACTGAGCAGTGGGGAGCAGAAAGAAATGTGCTAAAGGGCTTTTAACCCCCAATTTCTACTATTCACAAATTCACAAACCAGCTTGGTGGAGAGGTTAAGAGCGGCAGTTTCTAATCTGGCAAGCAGGGTTTGATTCCCCACTCCTCCACATGCAGCCAGCTGGGTGACCTTGGGCTAATCACAGTCCTTGTAGAAGCTGTTCTCACAGAGCAGTTTCTCTCAGAGCTTTCTCAGCCTCACCTATGTCAGTGGGTGTCTGTTTGTTGGAGAGGAAGAGACAGTATTTGTAGGCCGCTTTGAAGAAGAAGACGAGTTGATTCTTATATGCCACTTTTCTCTACCTAAAGGAGTCTCAAAGCAGCTTCCAGCCGCCTTCCCTTTAATCTCCCCACAACAGAACCCCTGTGAGGGAGGGGAGGCTGAAAGTGCCCTGAGATTACTGAAGAAGAACAAAAAGAAGAGTTGGTTCTTAGATGCTGCTATTCTCTACCCGAAGGAGTCTTAAAGGGGCTTACATTCGCCTTTCTTTTCCTCTCCCCACAACAGACACCCTGTGAAGTGGGTGAGGCTGAGAGAGCCCTGATAACACTGCTCGGTCAGAACAGCTTTGAGACTCTTCTTCTTCCACAAACTACCCATAAACTACTTAAAAGTTCACTGTGGTAGTCTGCCATAAACTTCAGTTTCTGAACCATGAACCAGCTAACATTAATCATGAACTTTCATTCCTGAGTTGGATTGTGCCCAGCCCTATTTCCAACCCAAAGCAGTATTTCTTCTTGACCTTGAAGAAGATCTTCCCTTTGGTGGTACCATTTCTTGGTCGGTTTCAGATGACACAGAAAAGCAGTATCTTGATAACCCAGCCTCTTAACACCTCCCCCTCAGTTATTAAAATGTTTTCCAGGTCTATCCAGAGTTTCCATACTGATAATCCCACATTTATTGAACCATAGGTTTCCTTGGGATGGAGTGGGTTTTTATGATCAATTATCACCGTCAATATGACGTGAATGCCAGATGTCAAAACTATTAATTTGGGGGAAGTATTGCTTAAAGCATGGTACGAGATTTCATCACAGTACCTCAGAAGGCTGCAAGGAGCCAAGGATGGTCCAGAATGGTAAGGAAACTCCCAGTTAACGATGTGATTTTAGGGTTTGGAATTAGGCCCACTTTGTAATGTGAGGCCTTCTGAAGAAACCTATGGAATGATTACACTTCAATCTTTGTCCACAACATTCGGAGTTTTGCAGCATCCGGTGGGTGTAACATAACCATCATATCCAATTACGAAGTGGCTTGCCCAATATCAGGCTAAACATTTTGGTAAACTGTAACTTCACAGCAATATGAAGTCTTGTATAGATGCCAACTGTGAGATAGGCATTTAATTATGGGGGCACGTCACTGCCAAGGTGTCAGATGTGCTGCAGAGACCGTATAAAAAGTCTTCAATGCGGCGATATCCCAACAGGGTTTTCCATCAGTTTCCCTCTTGATTCCTCCTCAGACATTTGGGTAAGTACCCTTGGGTTTCTATGAGATCACTGGTTTTCTCTTTGGATTTGACTGAAGAGCCCCAAGGAATTTTCAGAACTTCTCAATAAGTCCTTGAAAGAAAGATCCAGAAAGGTAGACAAGATGCCTTGAAGAAACAGAGGTATCTTTCTGTGGGAACGTGTACGCCGGGTGAAGTTTGGTTTCCTGTGGTATAGTTCTTCATTTTCTGCGGTCTACCAGAGCAACAAGAACAAAAGAACCATCTGGAAGTTCTGCTAGTTCCTTGACACTATGAAGTGTGTGTGGACACTGAGGTTCCTGAGCAGATGAGAAAAGTTAAGGAAGGCTCTCCTTGAGGGAACACTTCTATGGGAACTTTGCTCTTAGAAAGAATGACCAAAATACTTGACAGCAATGACGGTATCTGATGCAGAGCAGTGCTGAATGGCCCAGGGATATTTATTTGTCACATTTCAATAACAGCTTTTTCCCATCATGGAACTCAAGTGAGGTTTCCTAGGAATGACAATGTATTGTTTTATTAATTTTTAAGGGCAAAGTATTAATACTTTGTTTTTATTTATTAATTGTAAGGCAGTGTCCAACCATTATCTTCTGTAACTCACCTCAAGCCTCCGGGGAGAGGCGAGTAACAATAATAATAATACTAATACTACTACTAATAATAATAATATACAATATACTTTAAAATTTTAAATTTTCTTATAACAATTTAAAACACGATGAAAAAAAATTAAAATAGGAGAAAAGAAGTTCAGGTTAAAAATCTGAGGTTGGCCAATCTAAGAACCTCAATCAGACTGACAAAGGTCTAGATCTCCTGTATCATTCGGTGGTCACACGTGGGTTAGATGAGGTCTGATAGAAGCTAGATGTTCATTTTCATGAACCCCAAACAAAGGACTGGCGGAAGAGCTCCATCTTGCATGCCCCATGGAACTGGCTAGTTTTGTCAGGACCCAGAATGTGCTCTGAGAACTCATTGTACCAGGAAAGGTCCAGGATGGGAATTGTCCAGGCTCTGGTTGAGGCCGAGCGTACCTCCTTTTGGCCAGGGCTGCCAGTTGCTTAGAATTCGCAGAGTGCATCGCACTTTGGGGGGTATAGATAGAGATGTAAGGTTATATGTTGAATAGAATCAGGCCTATGATGGAATCTTCTGCATAGACCCCTTGATGGAAGAGTTCACTCGTGCTACCATGAAAGCCCTCTGTTACATGTAACTCTGTGTTGTTACCTTCCAGGTGCCTTCCAGTCATTCAAAATGGCTCTTTGTGACTACAGCTTTTGTAGCCCCGCCTTCTGCCGGATCAACCCGTCCTGCGTCACCCAGGTCCCACCTTCCGAAGTTGTGATACAGCCTCCCTCATTCGGAGTGACTATTCCAGGACCCATTCTCTCGGCAAGTCCTGAGCCAGTGGCTGTGGCCCAATACTCTCCATGTGCTATCGGATATGGGGGTTACCCTTATGGGGGTGTGGGCAGTTATGGATATGGTTATGGCTATCGTTATGGCAGAAGATACTGCTGCAGGCCCTGCTAAGCGGGTTGGACTTCCATAGGAGGACCAAGAAATGAAAGTGGATATCCCTGACTTCTGTTTTGCTTCTGGACATGAATGTCAGAAATGAAGAGCAGTGATTTTTTCATTGGAATTCTTGGAAGGTGCTACAGTTTCTGATAGATAGGTTCTCATGTATCTCTATTGCTCTTAAACTATTGGCCTATATTCTTTACATTATATTTTAATTGATAAAATTTCAGGGGGTGAAAAGAACCAGTAAAAAGAAAAAGGGAAAGGGAAAAAAAGGGTAATATATATATATATTAGAACTTTACAATTCTTGCTTTCCTCTATGTCTTTTCTTGGGAAAATGTCTTATGAATCTGTCTCCCATTCACTGTTTTAGCTTGAGATGTCTTCTTGGTTAAACTGTCCATTGTCTCATTATATGCTGTCTTATTAAAACTAAACACTAGCATCTGAACATCTGCCTCTTGTTTTTCATGGCTATGTTTTATAGGATCATAGAATCACAAATTAGGGAGGGGCCATTCAGGCCACCTAGTCCAACCCTGTGCTCAATGCAGAATTAACCTAAGGCATCCATGATCCTGCGTAGTGAAGGGGGTTGGATTAGATGGCGTGTATGGCCCCTTCCAACTCTATGATTCTATGATTCTATGATTTTATGATTATCTGTCCAGCCATTGCTTGAAGACTGCCAGCTCACCTGAAAAATCTCCCCAGATTTTTGCCAAACATGTGAGTGTCCTGCGTAGTGCAGGGGATCGGACTAGATAACCCATGAGGTACCTTCCAACTCCATTACTGTATGACTCTATGTTTCTATGATCTTCCCCAGCTTTGACTAGTGAAGTCCACTGTGTGATGGTAGACCTTCATCCAAGAACTTATCCCCTGGTCCAGAAACAAATTCTCACCTGTCAGCACCAGCAACACAGCCAAAAATTCACCTCCATTATCTTCAACTCTCAACTCATTCTTCTTCCCCTGACAAGTTGGGGTCAAAGACAACACCACACCATGTGCCCCCATTAGATGCTTCCCAAGGTCTTCACAGTCATTCACTTCAAAATTAAATTAACTTAAAAATTAAGACTATTCAACATAAACAGGGTCAGCGTCAACAAACAGGTATGATGTCACTTCAGATCTCCTAGAACTTGACTTCAGTCTTGGGGAGGTGGCTTTGATAGGGGGGAGCAGAAGTTATTATCTGATTCACTGGCCCTCACCGAAATCCTAACAGAAGTGCATCATCTTACAGGCCATATGGAAATGTGATACCTCTGTCAGGGCCTGGATGCTCTGGGAGCTTATTCTACCAATTAGGGAACAGGGGAGAATATGGTTGAGACCAGACATACTTATTTGGGGTTAGGGACTACCAACAGATTGGTGTTTGAAGAATGGAGTGTGCTGCAAAGGGATGGGGTGTAGGTTGCATATTCCAGTTTGGGAAATTCCTGGAGATTTTGGCGTGAAGATAGGGATTGGAAAGGGAGCTTCAGAAAGTTAAAATACCATAAAATCTACCTTCTAAAGCAGTCTTTTCCCACAGGGGAACTGACCTCTGCAGG
This sequence comes from Paroedura picta, assembly GCF_049243985.1. Classification (NCBI taxonomy): domain Eukaryota; kingdom Metazoa; phylum Chordata; class Lepidosauria; order Squamata; family Gekkonidae; genus Paroedura; species Paroedura picta. Next base: position 8,099,630 of record NC_135369.1, read on the forward strand.
ATGAAAGATTTTAGTGCTAACTTTTGAGGCCATCCTTGGTCTGGGACCTGCATATCTAAGGGACCTCCTAGGTGAATATGTCCTCCACAGAATGGTATGGTCAGCAATGGACAACCTACAGGTTGTCTTCAGCCCCAAAGAAGTGTGACTGACCTCAGCAAGGATCAGGGTCTTCTTGGCCCTAGAACCCGCCTGGTGGAATGAGCTCCAGGAGAACCTTGGGGCCCAGATGGAGATAGTACATTTCCACAAGGCCTGCAAGATGAAATTCTTCCACCAGGTATATGATTGAGGCTACTACACCTGGAATATTTCTTTATTTATTGGTTTATTTATTATATTTACCGTATATACTCGCGTATGAGCTGACCCGCATATAAGCCGAGGCACCTAATTTTACAACAAAATCTAGGCAGACATTGACTCGCATATAAGCTAAGGGTGGGAAATGCAGCAGTTACTGGAAAATGTACATTAATCGAGGCACCAGTAGGTTAAATGTTTTTGAATATTTTTTTCAAAGAAAAACAGTAAACTAGCTCTGTCAGTGCAGAAGAGGGCCAGCAAACCAGGGCAGAACAGCAGTGCCCAAAGCTGGTAACCTACTACAACAAGTACAACAGTTACCAAACTGGGAGAATGGACTACTCTAAGTACAACTACAGTGCCCCCCCCCCTCAGAACAAAACACTGAAATAAAGATCTGTGAAACTGAACACTGTGAAAGATCTGTAAATATTGTCAGACGTTGCAAGGACTCACAACAAGCTTCTTTGAATAGAAAGCATTTATTGAGAGATACTTCATACACCTAGACTAGAGAAGTCAAATCTGCCTGAGGACAGATTTGCTTCTCCTTATCAATACAGTTCTCCCGCCCAAAACTTGAAAGTTCCCAAGGGAGGGGAGGAAGGAAGAGGAGGCAGGTACAATAAAACACAGTGTTACTTTTCACATGTCCTTGGCTGTCTCCGGGCCCAGATAAGATGTTATGGTTACAAAATGCAGGCCCAACCAAGGGCTTCAAAGGAGAGAACATTCACAGCTTCTAGAGATAATAGCTACATCAACATAGTTTCGGTTTCAAGCAAGCATGCATAATATATGGGCCTGGGGCCCCCAGGCACAGAGCTACAAAGATCAGTCTTTACTGTCATGGAGAAACTCAGGCTAATTCATGGCAGGGTTTTCTAACAATCCTGACAAATGTCAACCATTAAAAGATACACAACCCCAAGAAGAAAAGGCAAACAATGTTGCCCCTCAGATAAAAGAGGAAAGAAACACTAGGTGAACGAAACAGTAAATCCCAAAGCAACCCCAAAACCGACCCCGCCGCCAGAAAGCAAAAGTATAGGGGGGAAAAAGATTAGAGTCCTCAGTCAAACCCTTGATGTCCTACAAGCTGCCAGGGCAAGGTCAGCTTTGCAAACACATTGGCAGAAGTCCATGCAAAGCTGTGATTTGAATTACCGCATATAAGCCAAGGAGGGCTTTTTCAATATGAAAAGGAGTGATGAAAAACTCAGCTTATACACAAGTGTTGTTGTTATGTGCGAAGTCGTGTCCGACCCATCGCGACCCCATGGACAATGATCCTCCAGGCCTTCCTGTCCTATACACAAGTATGTATGGTATAAACCACCCTCCCCTGAGGCTCAGGGTGGTTTACATGGAACTGGAGAAAAAACGTACAGATGACATGATAAATTGAACAATAACAATACAGTCATCAAGGTAGAACAATATAATAATGGAACAAACATGGTAAGAACATCCATTTAACTGTAACATACTGACGGCCCTATAGGATGGGCATATTGTTGGTGGAGGACTCAGGAATCAATGGAAGGTGATTGAATTCAGGTCAATCTCAACCAGAATGTCATATGGGCCTCCGTGACCTGTCTGGGGTCTCCTCCGTGAGGAACCATCAAGTTAAGACTCTGCAGATATCTAATGCTAGCTTTTAAGCAATTTTAATGAATTTGTGTATTTTTACTAGTTTTAGTTCATAACTAGAAGTTAAGCCCGCTGTAGGCAAAATGCAGCAGCAATAGCAGCGTGTTTCCCCCGCCCCCCTCCCGTCCGATTCGGCGGCTTCAGGGCAGCCAAAGGAGCTGGGTTGCTGGCTGATATCAGGAAAAAAATTTTCACAGTCAGAGTAGTTGAGCAGTGGAATAGGCTGCCTAAGGAGGTGGTGAGCTCCCCCTCACTGGCAGTCTTCAAGCAAAGGTTGGATACACACTTTTCTTGGATGCTTTAGGATGCTTTGGGCTGATCCTGCGTTGAGCAGGGGGTTGGACTAGATGGCCTTTATGGCCCCTTCCAACTCTTTGATTCTGTGATTCTATGATTCTAAGAAGAAGAAGAAAAGCTGGTTCTTATATGCCACTTTTTTCTACCCAAAGGGAGTTTCAAAGCAGCTTACAATCTCCTTCCCTTTCCTCTCCCCACAACAGACACCCTGTGAGGTGGGTGAGGCTGAGAAAGATTTCCCCTATCCGGACCCCCTCCGATGGATGGAGAAAACCAAGGGAGAATCTCATAGAATCATAGACTCATAGAATCATAGAGTTGGAAGGGGCCATACAGGCCATCTAGTCCAACCCCCTGCTCAACGCAGGATCAGCCCAAAGCATCCTAAAGCATCCAAGAAAAGTGTGTATCCAACCTTTGCTTGGAGACTGTGGGCTGTATGACTCTCAGTCATGTATGCATCTCTGCCATGTTGGCTGTATGACTCGTTTATCTAAGGAGATCTTGTTTGTTCCCTTGTAGCAGCTAATTGTCCTAAGGGGATCGGAGGGAGTAGGGCAATTAGCCAAGAGATAAGATACGCCTGTGCCTGCTGTTTTGATTTATGTATGAGGTGACGATCATGCATGCACCATTGAAAACGTACAGGCAACTGAATCATTATTTAGGTTACTCTTCTTTCTCCAAAAAACTTAACAGTGGCTTATGGGCAATTCCCCAAGTAACCATCCAGGAAGCTTTGATGATTTCAATGCTTTCCTCATGAGTGGTCACCCCAGATCCCTGCAACAGTTCTATCTTTGTTCCAGGTGGTTTACAATAAAATAAAAAATAAATTTAAAAAAATCTTAATGCTTGGTGTTAATGTTAATTTTAATGGGTTTTAATGGGGTTATAATGAGCCTCTTGTGGCACAGAGTGGTAAGGCAGCAGTCATGCAGTCTGAAAGCTCTGCCCATGAGGCTGGGAGTTTGATCAAGGCTGACTCAGCCTTCCATCCTTCCGAGGTCGGTAAAATGAGTACCCAGCTTGCTGGGGGGTAAACGGTAATGACTGGGAAGGCACTGACAATCCACCCTGTATTGAGTCTGCCATGAAAACGCTGGAGGGCATCACCCCAAGGGTCAGACATAACTCGGTGCTTGCACAGGCGATACCTTTACCTTTAATGGGGTTATACTGGTTTTTATCATTTTATTGTGAACCGCTAAGAGTCCGAAAGGAGTGCGGCAGTATATAAATACAAGAATAAGGTAAAGGTAAAGGTAAAGGTATCCCCTGTGCAAGCACTGAGTCATGTCTGACCCTTGGGGTGACGCCCTCTAGCGTTTTCATGGCAGACTCAATACGGGGTGGTTTGCCAGTGCCTTCCCCAGTCATTACCGTTTACCCTCCAGCAGCAAGCTGGGTACTCATTTTACCGACCTCGGAAGGATGGAAGGCTGAGTCAACCTTGAGCCGGCTGCTGGGATCGAACTCCCAACCTCATGAGCAAAGCTTTCAGGCGGCTGCCTTACCACTCTGCGCCACAAGAGGCTCACAAGAATAAATAAGTATAAATAAATAAAAACCTAGAACAGCAAGGAAAGTTCTACCACCACCACCACCACCACCTAGAATAACCTTCCAATGACTACCCAAACATGAGATGGGACAGAATACGGGGACAATCCCCAAAAATGAAGTGTTTCAAAAACAGCAAGCAATACACTCAACAACCCCACAAGCCACAGCAGCAATGAAGGAAAAAGGCTGCAGGCTTCTGCGACAATAATTGGAGGAATCATCTTGTTTTTACTGAAATGACATCTACGTTTGCAATACCGTTTACTGCACTATTTGCAGTAAACTGCACTGTTTGCAGTGCAAATAGTTGCCTTGGGCCACCTCTACTTCCCTAAGACTGGTTAAAGAGAGAAGAGACTCAGGGGAAGCATTCCCTCCAAAATCATAATGACCCAACATATTGAAAGCAAAGAATAAAGGTAAAGGTCAAGGTATCCCCTGTTCAAGCACCGGGTCATGTCTGACCCTTGGGGTGACGCCCTCTAGCGTTTTCATGGCAGACTCAATACGGGGTGGTTGGCCAGTGCCTTCCCCAGTCATGACCGTTTACCCCCCAGCAAGCTGGGTACTCATTTTACCGACCTCGCAAGGAGGGAAGGCTGAGTCAACCTTGAGCCGGCTGCTGGGATTGAACTCCCAGCCTTATGGGCAAAGCTTTCAGACGGCTGCCTTACCACTCTGCGCCACAAGAGGCTCTAAGCAAAGAATAGGTCTATGCAAATCAATTTGCCCAAAAGAAGTAGGAGCAGGAGTAGGAGCAGGACTTGGTTTTTATATCCTGCGTTACTCCACCAAAAGGAGTCACAGACCGATTATGCACAGGGTGGGTAGTCTGAGATGGCGACAGCAGGGCAACGGGGCTAATCCCCGATTATGCATAACGCAGCTGCCATCCTGGCCCTGGCCCAGCGTATCACCCCGAAAACCCCCACATTCTCCACAATACCGAGGGTGCCTTCTGGGCATAACATGCATAAAAGAAGTGAATAACCCCCAACCTGGGTTACGCCCATAGCCCAGTGCATAATTTTTCACAGTCAGAGTAGTTCAGCAGTGGAATAGGCTGCCTAAGGAGGTGGCGAGCTCACCCTCACTGGCAGTCTTCAAGCAAAGGTTGGAGACACACTTTTCTTGGATGCTTTAGGATGCTTAGGGCTGATCCTGCGTTGAGCAGGGGGTTGGACTAGATGGCCTGTATGGCCCCTTCCAACTCTATGATTCTATGATTCTATGATTCTATGATTCTAACCCCTGACCTACAGTGTCCCTGCAGGGACACCACATGCCCCCGTCAGCTCTGCAGAGCCAAGGAGCTGGGCAGGGTGTCCCCCACCCCCTCACCATGCCCCCAATCCCCCCCTCCCGCTGCCACTGCACAGCTCACCAGATTCTCCCTGCCCCGGCATTGTGTTTGCTCACACGCTATTCTGGGGCAGTCCGTGTATGCTGAGGGATTCCCTTCCCCGTACGTATGCAGGAAGAGGCAAGGCATGCCATCCCAGCATAAGGACACAATCAAAGAGAGGCTTACAATTGCCTTCCATTCCTCTTAGAGAGACTTCTCTGTGAGAACAGCTTTATCAGTAGTGTGGCAGGCTCGAGGTCCCCCAGCTGGCTGCATGTGGGGGAGAGGGGAATCAAACAGCTTGCCAGATTAGAAGCCGCTGCTCTTAACTGCTACACCATGTTTTTAAGAAACATTATAATGGGAAGGGACAGGCTCCTCTCCCAAATCTCCATTGTTGATGACCCTCCACTGGATCGTGGCAGCCTAGAAATGGAACTAATAAATCCATAAATAAAAGTGTCATCTGACATCTCGAGAGGTAGTAGAGGAAAAGATGTCTTCTGGGAGAGGGAAACATTGGGCAATTTTAACCAGAGGCGTAATTACCATCAGGTAATTCCATGCCACTTTACATATGCTAATCAGTGCAAGTTACTCATCCCTTTGATCTTCTTTGTTCTGGGGAAGGCGCACCGTCCCCACCCTGCTAAGCGCTCCTTATCTTTGCTTTACAGGCAACTAAACCAACAGATTACATGATTCTTTGTGTTATCCACGCTGTAGTTTGGACAAAGGAAGAACACCCCTGGGGAGTTTCCATGAGCTCAATGACAGATGGAAAGGAGATGTCGAAATTTCATAACAGTCTGTTGCCAATGCAGGAGCTGATAAGCAGCGAGATGTACCTATTGCAGCTGTCTCTGGAGAGCTGCCTGGTATCGGACCTGGGTTCCAGAAGCTGAGTTCCTTCTTCTTAGGACACAGCTCCAGTTAAATTGAAAGGGTACAGAGGAGAGCGACGAAGATGATCTGGGGCCAAGGGACCAAGCCCTATGAAGATAGGTTGAGGGACTTGGGAATGTTCAGCCTGGAGAAAAGGAGGTTGAGAGGGGACATGATAGCCCTCTTTAAGTATTTGAAAGGTTGTCACTTGGAGGAGGGCAGGATGCTGTTTCTGTTGGCTGCAGAGGAGAGGACACACAGTAATGGGTTTAAACTTCAAGTACAACGATATAGGCTAGATATCAGGGGAAAAAGATTTTCACAGTCAGAGTAGTTCAGCAGTGGAATAGGCTGCCTAAGGAGGTGGTGAGCTCCCTCTCACTGGAAGTCTTCAAGCAAAGGTTGGATGCACACATTTCTTGGATGCTTTAGGATGCTTAGGGCTGATCCTGCGTTGAGCAGGGGGTTGGACTAGATGGCCCCTTCCAACTCTAGGATTCTATGATTCTATGATTCTATAAAGCAGTGATGTGCCAATGTGAACAGGAGGCTGATCTATTTGGACCCCAGGGCCGATCCAGCAGGGCTCTTCTTAGGTTCTTATGTGGGGAAGGCCTTGGCGTGTAACTGGTCCTCCAGAGGAAATGGATGGCCACTGTGTGAGGCAGGAGGCTGGACTGGATGGACCCTCCCTGGTCTGACCCAGCAGGGCTCTTCTGAGGGTCTTATCAGGGGAAGGCCACTAGTGCAGGAATTTGGTGCAGGAGGCTGGTTCAGCATATTGTCTAGGATGAAGGACCCAGGCAAACACAAAAGAAGGTCCCTCATCCTCAATCATAATATTGGTCTATCAAGTTAGTATTCTCTACTTAGATACCTGAAGGTCTCAAGGCAAAGGTCTTTCATATCATGACTGCCTGAGCCTCTAAACCAGGGTTTCATGAATGAGTGGGCTCTCTCAGCCTCTCCTACCTCTCAGGGTGTCTGTTGTGGGGAGAGGAAAGGGAAGGCGACTGTAAACCACTTTGAGACTCCTTTGGGTAGAGAAAAGCAGAATATAAGGACCAACCCTTCTTCTTCTTCTTCAGTAACCTCAGGGCTCTCTCAGCCTCCCCTCCCTCACAGGGTGTCTGTTGTGGGGAGAGGAAAGGGAAAGCGAATGGAAGCCACTTTGAGACTCCTTCGGGTAGAGAAAAGCGGCATCTAAGAACCAACTCTTCTTCTTCTTCAGTAACCTCAGGGCTCTCTCAGCCTCCCCTCCCTCACAGGGTGTCTGTTGTGGGGAGAGGAAAGGGAAAGCGAATGGAAGCCACTTTGAGACTCCTTCGGGTAGAGAAAAGCGGCATCTAAGAACCAACTCTTCTTCTTCTTCAGTAACCTCAGGGCTCTCTCAGCCTCCCCTCCCTCACAGGGTGTCTGTTGTGGGGAGAGGAAAGGGAAAGCGAATGGAAGCCACGTTGAGACTCCTTCGGGTAGAGAAAAGCGGCTTCTAAGAACCAACTCTTCTTCTTCTTCAGTAATCTCAGGGCTCTCTCAGCCTCCCCTCCCTCACAGGGTGTCTGTTGTGGGGAGAGGAAAGAGGAGGAGAATATAAGCCACTGTCAGGCTGACAACAGATGGGTTGGCATCAATTTTTCTCCCTTTCAGATGCAGATGGAAGCGGAAGGGTTGAAGTAGATGGTCTGTAGTCCCCCTTCCATCTTTGTTCTATGAAAAGAGCTGAAAACAGTTATGGATAGCTTCCATGACTAACCAGGTGGTCTAAGCCATAATAATGTAATATCAGCTCTCCGTATTCTGCACATGGTGTCTACGGTGTAGCATTGCGCTGTGCTTGAATGACTGCTGTGGATGAGGTAAACCGCAATTTATGATGATACCAATGGAGTGTATGTTTGTAAACTTGTAGCAGCTAATTAGGAACTGTACGGTCAAAAATGGGTGTTAAATACCTAAGAAACCATATAAAAGTACTACACAAGACAAGACATCTACTACAAGTTCTTTTTGTTCCACATCTGCCATCTCAGAGATCCTAGTAACTGTTAATTTGATTCATTTGCTGCGTTCCTGTTTAGTTGAAAGGGTAACTTTTAGGTAGGCACTTCCTTGGAATTACTGAGACTATTCAGCCATATACATTCATAGAATGACAGAATCACAGAATCATAGAGTTGGAAGGAACCTCCTGGGTCATCTAGTCCAACCCCCTGCACTATGCAGGACACTCACAACCCCATTTCTCATCCACTGTCACCTGCCACCCCCTTGAACCTTCACAGAATTAGCCTCTCTGTCAGATGGCTCTCCAGCCTCTGTTTAAAAATCTCCAAAGATGGTGATCCCACCACCACCTGAAGAAGCCTCCACTGAGTATCCGCTCCATAGCCATAGTTCCCAGGGTCTCTTTCCAGGAGCTGCTAAACGAATTGGGATATTACAGATTGAAACTAGAGACGTCTCTATGTAATATGTAACATGCAGGGAGGCCTGGACATTCCAAGAGCTTTGGAGGTGGATCTGTGGAAAGTGGGTTTTGGGGAGGGGTGGGATATTAGCAGGGTATAACACTATGGATTTGACCCTGCAAAACAGCCAAGTTTTCCCCAGAACGGTTCTCTGTCTGGAGATCAGTTGTAGTTCACTTAGATTTCCAAGCCCTAATTAGAGTCTGACAACCTTTCTCTCTTCTTAAAAACATTTAAATATTTAAATGTTTTTGTGCATGTATCTATCAATTGATCCATCCATCTATCCATCCACCCATCCATTCTCCCACCTGCTCATCTGGCCATCCATCAGTCCATATGTCCATCAACTTGCCTACCCATCTACCGATCCATCCATCCATCCATCCATCCATCCATCCATCCATCCATCCATCCATCCATTTATCCACCCATCCATCTATCCATTCATGCTCCCTCCCTCCATCCATCCATCCATCCAACTCTCTTCTCCCTCTTTCTATCAATCCATCCTCCCATCAACCCACCCACACATCCAATTCTCTCTCCCCCTCTCTCCCCATCCACCCATCCTTCCATCTAGACAGTCACACATTTATGGAGCAAGATGTTGCCCATTGAACACTCTTAACCAAGAGCATTACCGTTAACCCCCCCCCCCCAGCAAGTTGGGTACTCATTTTCCCAACCTCGGAAGGATGGAAGGCTGAGTCAACCTTGAGCCGGCTGCTGGGATCAAACTCCCAGCCTCATGGGCAGAGCTTCAGACTACATGTCTGCAGCCTTACCACTCTTCGCCACAAGAGGCTCTAATGACTGGGGAAGGCACTGGCAAACCACCCCATATTGAGTCTGCCATGAAAACTCTAGAGGGCATCACCCCAAGGGTCAGACATGGCCCAGTGCTTGCACAGGCGATACCTTTACCTTTTAACCAAGAGCATTAAATGGAAACTCTGTTTAATTATATTGGTCTGTCCATTTCTATGATATTGTCCCTTTCACATTACTACAGGAAAAGGTTTCTACAAAGCGCAGTCACTGAATGCTTTGGTTAAATGGCAGTCAAACCAGGTAGCTGGATGCATATGATGGTTAGGCAAGATCATGCAATGGAACCTCCATATTCAGAAGAGGTACACTCTATAGCAGGGGTAGTCAACCTGTGGTCCTCCAGATGTCCATGGACTACAATTCCCATGAGCCCCTGCCAGCATTTGCTGGCAGGGGCTCATGGGAATTGTAGTCCACGAACATCTGGAGGGCCACAGGTTGACTACCCCTGCTCTATAAAACAGCTGTTGGAGACGACCAAACATTTTTTTCTTCAAGATCAGGTCCTGAGTTCCCTGGAAGGACGTAGGTGGCTATTATCAGGGACAGGATGCTAGACAAGATGAAAGTTCCATCCTATCTACCTCTTCTTAATATAAACTTTTAAAACAAGGATCAACTTGCTTTTATGTCGGCTTGTTTTTATGCTGTATCTCACCCACATGAATTTCTGGGGCCAAAGAACACTATGTCACACTGTTTATCTTTTAGGCAGGCAGAAGTATATGGCCCTGATCTGAGTTCTGCAGTAAACACATTGGTGCTGTTGTCATATGTCAACCACAAAGCCAGCAAAAGTTTCCATGAGGAGATAAAGAGACCGTGTAGGTCAGGACCACAAGTGGCCAAGCAATTATTTTATTTTCCATATGGTTCCGGTGCTTCATCTCAGGAAGGATTTCACAAATCTTGAGATGACACAGAGAGAGGGGGAGAGAAACGGTGCAAAGCAGATGCTCTACCACTGAGTCATAGCTCTTCTATTGTTAGTAGCCAGACCCCACTCCTCACTCTTGAAGGGCAGAGGAAATACCCTTCCACAACACCTTCTGTTGGGCAGAAACGGACTTTGGGATAGATGACCACTGAATCTTTACACTGAAGGTATACCATCAGCTCCCAAGCAGCTACCATGGATGCCAGCCTGGTCCCAAATTTCCAGGACTTCCCTGGACACTTTAGAATAGATTAGGGAGATGGGTAGGAACTGATTCACTGCTGGATTTCTCTCCCTACCCAAAGCAGGGATGCAAATCCTTGGAGCAACAGGGCCTCCGGTAAGGTGCTCCTAATCTCATCGACTCCCACTCACTCCTTCCCCACCACACCCATATTATTCAATTAGTAACCACTAAAAGTATGGTCCATCCAAGGAATCCAAGGGTCATCAAGACCGACTGACCTCTCTGTTTCTACCCCAGCAGAAAACTGCAAAATAGATAAAAACTTGAAAGGCCAAGAAACAAAAATCCTAACTGAAAAATGGTTATGACTCCAAATGGATGTCTATAGAATGAGAAGAATAAAATGATATAAACATTTATTGTGCACAATTTATTTTTAAAAAATTAAATTAAAACATGTATAAAGAAGTGGACAAACTGTGGCTCTCCAGATGTCCATGGACTACAATTCCCATGAGCCCCTGCCAGCAGATATGCTGGCAGGGGCTGATGGGAATTGTAGTCCATGGACGTCTGGAGAGCCATTGTTTGGCCACCCTTTATAAAAACATAATATGCAGCAGCAGCAGTAGTAGTAGTACTAGTAGTAGTATTACTAGTAGTAGTACTACTACTACTAGTAGTAGTATTACTAGTAGTAAACTTTAGACCTAACGTGTTTCAACCTAAATTGGGTCTTCTTCAGAGGCCTAATTATGGCCACACATAATGATTTGGTAAAGGTAAAGGTATCCCCTGTGCAAGCACTGGGTCATCGCTGACCCTTGGGGTGACGCCCTCTAGCGTTTTCTTGGCAGACTCAATACGGGGTGGTTTGCCAGTGCCTTCCCCAGTCATTGCCGTTTACCCCCCAGCAAGCTGGGTACTCATTTTACCGACCTCGGAAGGATGGAAGGCTGAGTCAACCTTGAGCCGGCTGCTGGGATTGAAGTCCCAGCCTCACAGGCAGAGCTTTCAGACTGCATGTCTGCTGCCTTACCACTCTGCGCCACAAGAGGCTCTTAATTATTTGGTAAAGCACCCCATGGAGACAGTGCAGATGTCAAGGCCAGTTACTCACTGCAATTTTCAAGCAGCTTGAAGGAAACCATTATATGACAGATGGACATTTTCTATCGGCTCAACTCCTTTTGATTTTGTTATCCTATAAAATACGTTTGACAACTTTATTGATCTGCAAGGCAAAACCTGCAGTATGAGAATGTGGTTTTCAGTTTTCAGTGTCTAAATGGAGCACATTTGCATCTAACTGGGGCCAAATGCAGTTACTGGTGAAATAACAGGGACAAACTACAAGTCCATGGCCCTAGGTCCCAGAAAACCCACAACTGCCAGATTCTTCTGCTGTTTCCCCAGTCCTCCGGCCTTTGTAACAAGAAGTTCTCTCACATGGCTTACCCTTTAGTGACCTCAAGTGGATGTTCTAAAGATCTGCAGCCTGAGGATTTCTCCATCCTTAGCCTGGTGGAGAAAAGCTTCAAAGAAAGCTAAAGGTTACTCCACCTGGTGTCAGGTTATGGTGCTGCAAGAAGAGAGTTTGGAGCCAAGAAGGTTAAGAGGACAAGCCAAGGATGAAGGTGCAAGCACAACAGCCCTTACGAGATTCAGCTCTGAAGCATCCCTTTCAATATGGAGGTCTGGAGACTGCATGGGGCAAGATGTTCTAATTTCCTTCACGTTTGCCACTTGAACTCCCAGAGCCATCATGAAATATCGGTCAGTTTTGATACTCTTGATTTTATGTTCCATTGAATCACAGAATGAAGGACTTGGAAGGGGCCATACAGGCCATGCCGTTGAATCACATGCTCAATGCAGGATCAGTCTAAAGCAGCCTTTCTCAACGTTTTTACCACTGTGAAACCTCTGAAACACCTTTTGGGCTTCGAGAAATCCCAGAAATGGCATTATCATCCAGAATACGTCTGGGAAGAATAGCTGTACTGATGCCCTCCTTGGGCCGTTCCCCTTCCCACTCCCTTCAGGCCCATCATAGGCTATTTTGGGAGGGGTGGGTGGATCAACATGATCATGTATGGTCATAATGTACTCCTTCAGGTATCTCCGCACCCACGATGGTGCAAACAGCTAGAAGCTGCCTTCACTGTAGAATCCCTGGCAACTGTTCCAGAGCTAAATGCCGTTTCTAAAGTCTCCCCGGATTTGGACAGGTTACTTTTACACTTTGCATTCTTCTGTGTTGTACTATGCTTATAACTTTGCTTCATAGGTGTTACTACCCACTGATTTTCTAACTTAGAGGTACGACATGGGGCCATTCCGCACCGGGATCTATGTTGCAAATTGGTTGTGGAATGAAAAAATGCCATTTTAAATAGTGGAATTCGTCATTATGCATACCTGCCTTTGTAGTGGAATCCAGTTGCGTTTCTATCGTTTCCCACAGGTTTCCGGTCTCGGCAAAAATCGCTAGCCAGGAAGCGATATTGCAGAGCTGTGTCCCACCCCTGGCCGTCAAGCAGCCAATGGGCGGCCGTTATCATGCTCCCAAAAAGCCCCTTTCCCTTTAAGGAAGGTAAAAAACACACACACACGTTGCATCGAATCTGTGTTGATTCGTTGCAACGGAGAAACCCATCTAGCTAGCAGGTGGTGTTTGAGCTGCCGTTTCATTGTTGCCACGCTCCCCCCGAGTGAAAAAAAATACCCCCCCCCCCGCATGGGTGCAATTTTCGGCCAAAAATAGTGTGAAAAATAAAGGGAAAATAAACCAGCAAACGGGGCTGTGTGTTGCTTCGTGCTTGGTGACTTTAAACAGCTCTGGGGAGGGACTGGAGCCAGGGAAGCCTCGCTGGGTAAATGAAGGCTCGCCGGTGCGTTGATCTCCACTCGCTCGGAGAAAAAAAATGGCGATCGCTTCGCCGGAAGATCAGAGGAGAGAGCAGAAACAGCAACAATGATAACACACAGAACTTTCCCACTAGTGTTGCAGATTGGTTGCAAGAGTGTAGTGCTTTCCGGAGGGTGAATCCACTTTTTGGGATTTCCCTGAAAACGCTACAATGAAGCGCTTTTTGCGGATCAGTTTCAGGAGTGTTGTAGATTGTCAACGACGTTGTGCATAGCAGCAAAACAGTAGCGATTTCAATTTGCAACCATTGCGCAATTTTGAAGGAGTGCAGAATGGCCCATGCTTTTGCCAATAATTGGGCAGATAATTTCTCTTCAAACAATGCCATTCCTACTTTGGCTCCAGGCATTCTTTAATATTTGCTGACACTGACATAGCTACTTAAGAAATATTCCAAATCTGTATCAGACACAGTTGGCAATAGCCCAACAGAGCAATCTGGATCTCAATTGTACAGCTTACCCAATTCCATTTGAAAAGAAATATTATTAAGAATAGTAAATATATAAATGCTAAGATCACAAGGTAGCACTGTCCCTGCTGTTCAGGCACCAGTAATTTATGTAACCTGCTCAGTTTAAACAACAAGATCAAAAATAATTTCTTTTTATTTCAAAAAGGAGAGAGTTCACATCTATGACAGTGTGATCCCACCTTGTGACACTTGCATTTATGGAAATAACTAGAACCCAACTTCAACAGATATCATCTTTGGAACAATATTCCACACATCTAACAGTGACCAAGAGTTGACCATTCAGGCCTGTTGTATTTGGGCCAACCAGGGCCTCAGTCTTAGAATCACAGAATCACAGAATCATAGAGTTGGAAGGGGCCATACAGGCCATCTAGTCATCCTCATTTCTCTCCTCTGCACCATCTCCATTTTGTCAACATCCTCTTAAAAGTGAGGCCTCCAGAACTGCACACAGAATTCTAGATGTGATTTGACCAATGCGATATACAGCAGGACTATGACATCTTGTGATTCCAATGTGATGCCTCCATTGTTACAGCCCAGTGAATCATAGAATCATAGAATCCTAGAGTTGGAAGGGGCCATACAGGTCATCTAGTCCAACCCCCTGCTCAACGCAGGATCAGCCCTAAGCATCCTAAAGCATCCAAGAAAAGTGTGTATCCAACCTTTGCTTGAAGACTTCCAGTGAGGGGGAGCTCACCACCTCCTTAGGCAGCCTATTCCACTGCTGAACTGCTCTGAATTTCCCCCCTATCTAGTCTATATCATTGTACTTGTAGTTTAAACCCATTACTTTTTGACTTCTGTCCCGGCAGTCCCTTGAAGTACCACCAACTTGCAGCTGGGCTAACTTGGAAGATCTTCTGTTCCTCACAGAAGTCTCTGGTATCTTTGCATTCAGATGGAAGGCATCAGGATACAAATAGCAGCAGAATTCCTAAAATGCTAATAGATAGTTTTCAAACAAAGGAGTGCTTCTGAGGGGAGAAGACTTCTCCATACAGCTTCAGGCCTCCAATCTTACTGGAGAAATTGTGCTTTGTCTTCCTTGTAAAGAGTAACCCAACTCTGTATCTCCCTCTAGTGGACTCAGGGTTACAAAAGCACCCAATAAATGTTTAAAAATAATTTTCATTAACTCCCACCCATTCAGGAACTCCTTCCAGGTCCATCAAGTAAACCCGGGATTTCATGAAACCCTGGATGAAAAAGCTTGGCCTAAACCATCCACGATTATGATCTGTGCAGCCACTGCGTAATGATCACCATCCAATTCCACTGCTGAACAACTCTGCGATTTCCACACACACCCCTCGATATCTAGTTGGCATCATTCAATACAAATACATCATTCAAACTTGGCAGAGTCAAAGTCTAAATAAATGAGATAAGAGACTTTTTATCTTCTTATACTTAATTAAGCCACTGGACAGATTCTGTCTCTCCTTTGTTACAATACAACAATGGCTTGATGGGTGAAGAAGATGAAGAAGAAGACAAAGAAGACAAAGACGAAGATGAAGAAAAAGACAAAGACAAAGACGAAAACGAAGAGCTGGTTCTTATAAGCCAATTATCTCTCTACCCGAAGGAGACTCAAAGTGGCTTCCAATCGCCTTCCCTTTCCTCTCCCCATAACAGACACCCTGTGAGGGAGGGGAGCCTGAGAGAGCCCTGAGATTACTCAAGAAGAAGTTGGTTCTTATATGCCCCTTTTCTCTACCCAAAAGAGTCTCAAAGCAGCTTACATTCACTTTCCCTTTCCTCTCCCCACAACAGACACCCTGTGAGGTGGGTGAGGCTGAGAGAGCCCTGATATTACTGAAGAAGAAGGAGAGTTGGTTCTTATATGTCGTTTTTCTCTACCCGAAGGAGTGTCAAAGCGGATTACAATTGCATTCCCTTTCCTCTCCCTACTACAGACACCCTGTGAGGGAGGTGAGGCTGCAAGAGCCCTGAAATTACTGAAGAAAAAGAACAGTTGGTTCTTATATGCCGCTTTTCTCTATCCATGAGTTTCAGAGTGGCTTAAAATCGCCTTCCCTTTCCTCTCCCCTCAACAGACACCTTGTGAGGTGGGTGAGGCTGAGAGAGCCCTGAGATTCCTTCTCGGTCAGAGCAGCTTTATCAGTGCTGTGTTGAGCCCAAGGTCACCCAGCTGGTTGCATGTGGAGGAGGAGCAGGGAATCAAACCCTCACCATGTGGAGGAGGAACTCACCAGATTAGCGCTCCTAACTACTACACCAAGCTGGCTCTCAGTACATGTGGAGCATGTTTACGCCTAACTGGGACTGTTTGTCTCATTTATGTTACTACCTCTGAAGATGCCCATACCTGTTAAGTTGTCACAGTTATTCTGATAGACCCAAGGTATTGAAAAGGGGGATGAGGGATACTGCTGGCAGGGAGGAAAGAATGAGACTGGCCTAGCTTGTTGGCCCATTAATGCAGATGCTGTTATGTATGATGGGAACCCTCATCACTTGAGTGGCACACAATGACCCATAGCATCCACCATCAGTCTAGGCTTACACCAAACCAGACTCCATGTTCTCTTGTCCACTAGAGCACAGGCCTGGCCAGACTCCATTTTCTTTTCAGCATGCCCAAAGCCACTTATCTGACCAGAAAGCTGCAACCTTCAACCTCTTCTGCATTCCTTCTTCCCCCGACATTTTGTAATGCTAATCAAATGGCCAGCAGATTCCGTTTTGCCTCAGGGATTCCTGGCCCGGTTCTTTGTCTTCACAACTGTGACTCATTCTAAGCCACTCTGCCAAGAGGGAAACTTCCCTCACCCGTGTAGCTAGACTCCTGAGGCTCCTGGAGCCAACAACGTGCAACCACGCCCATCTTCTGAGCCCATCAGCACCTATGTCAATATGGTCTCAAGCCCAAGATTGCCTAACTTGTTGACATGCAGTTTCAAGCCCATCCACCCTTCCAATAGGATATAAAACCCCCTGCCTTGGCAAGCCAAATTGCCTTCTAGACATCCGCCAATCTCCCCCTTGCTGCTCCAGAATCCTGGATCCATCCAGGTTGTCCATCACACTGTTGTTCTTTGTGCTGTCTCTGCCTCCTCAAGAACTGGTCATTATTCTTCCACTGACCCACTTTCCTGGACTCTGTTTCCTTCGCCTCTTTGCTTCCCATCTCTGTTAGCATTTTAGTGTGTCTGTTATGTGTTAGTCTCGTGTCTGTTTTATTTATTTCCTTCTAAATAAAGGCTGCTCATTGTTTTTTTTTACTATCTGCCTCGAGTTCCTTAGAGTAGCAATCCCCAACCTGTGGGCCGTGGACCACATGTGGTCCTTAGACTAATTGGAGGTGGGCCCCGAAGGACGCCTTCCCCCACCCCCCCCCCGGCCCTTTACTTCATCTCCCCCAGCCCTTTACAGCACACTTCATTGTTGTGGTGTGTCTGTATCTTCTTTTGAAGGGATGTTTAAACATTACCATAGCGATCAGAGAGCACTAGGGCAGTGGTTGAGAGTAGAGGAGTAAACTACCCCTCCCACCGGGCCTCAGTAAAAGGCGTTGAGTGGTCCCCGGCGTTGAGTGGTCCCCGGTGATAAAAAGGTTGGGGACCATTGCCTTAGAGGTCAATCACCTGTTAAACAAAGGAGCCAGTTTGGTGTAGTGGTTAGGAGTACGGACTTCTAATCTGGCATGCCAGGTTCGATTCTGCGCTCCCCCACATGCAGCCAGCTGGGTGACCTTGGACTTGCCATGGCACTGATAAAACTGTTCTGACCAAGCAGTGATATCAGGGCTCTCTCAGCCTCACCCACCCCACAGGGTGTCTGTTGTGGGGAGAGGAATGGGAAGGCGACTGTAAGCCACTTTGAGCCTCCTTCGGGTAGGGAAAAGCGGCATACAAGAACCAACTCTTCTTCTTCTTCAAAGGCAATTTGATTCTACGCTAAGTACCCTGACCTTTCACAAGCCATTCCATGCTTAAGATGTGTCTCCTGACATGCCTTTTCAGGTAACAGTGCGTTAGGAGGGGATGTACATGACCGCCACATAATACCCTAGATGCAGAAGTGGTTACATGGCCTTTAATGTCTAGTAGGAAGTCTGAGGTTCAATTCCAGCATCCCTAGTTTTAAGGATCAGGGAGTAAGTGATATGAAAGGCCTCCTCCAGACACCAGCTACTGTCAATGAGAGGATTCAGATCTTGAAATATGATGGTTCTGCTTTGGTAGAAGGCAGCTTCATGTTTTCAAACAGGTTACTCGAGCGTTTCTTCATTGGCTGCAGTCATTAAACTCCCCCAGTCTTTTAGTGTGGGTTTCCTAAAGCATTTCCTAGTGTGTTGGCCGGCAGTTGCACAAACTCTCGCAAGTGACAGCTCTAACACAATGACTGCACCTCAGCGACAGACTCTAATCTGGAGAACTGGGGTTGATTCCCCATTCCTCCACAGGAAGCCAATTGGGTGATCTTGGACTTGTCACAGTTCTGAGTGTTGTTCTTGCAGAACAGTTCTTGTAGAGCTATTATAGAATCATAGAATCATAGAGTTGGAAGGGGCCATGAAGGCCATCTAGTCCAACCCCCTGCTCAATGCAGGATCAGCCCAAAGCATCCTAAAGCATCCAAGGAAAGTGTGTATCCAACCTTTGCTTGAAGACTGCCAGTGAGGGGGAGCTCACCACCTCCTTAGGCAGCCTATTCCACTGATGAACTACTCTGACTGTGAAAATGTTTTTCCTGATATCTAGCCTATATCGTTGTACTTGTAGTTTAAACCCATTACTGCGTGTCCTCTCCTCTGCAGCCAACGGGAACAGCATCCTGCCCTCCTCCAAGTGACAACCTTTCAAATACTGAAAGAGGGCTATCATGTCCCCTCTCAACCTCCTTTTCTCCAGGCTGAACATTCCCAAGTCCCTCAACCTATCTTCATAGGGCTTGGTCCCTTGGCCCCAGATCATCTGAGTCGCTCTCCTCTGTACCCTTTCAATTTTATCTATGTCCTTCTTGAAGTGAGGCCTCCAGAACTGCAAACAGTACCCCAGGTGTGGTCTGACCAGTGCCGTATACAATGGGACTATGACATCTTGTGATTTTGATGTGAAAATCACATCATCTTCTATATCTTTCCCCATGTTCCACCTCCCTTCATAAACCTCCCTTCTGGCTCCTCCCCCTTTTCCTCCTGATTCTAATGTGTTTCCTCCTTCCATTTCCCACTCTTTTTCCTCATGCAGTCATCTCAAGGCAGTCATCTCCACCTTCCTCGTGCAGTCATCTCCAATGTCCTGCACATTGGCCCTGCTCAGGCTGCATGGTGGGGAGGCATATATTCTTATATACTTAAAGAGGGCTATCATGTCCCCTCTCAACCTCCTTTTCTCCAGGCTGAACATTCCCAAGTCCCTCAACCTATCTTCACAGAGCAGTTCGCTTAGAGCTCCCCCAGGCCCACCTACCTCAACGGGTGTGTGTTGAGGGGAGAGGAAGGGAAAGGTGTTCATACTCAGAATTCAGTGTGGGGTTCTCATAAGAGTCCAAGCAGCTGCATTTTGCACTGGTTGTAATTTCACGGACAGGAGTAGGCTCACATAGAATGAGTTATAGTATTGCAGTCTAGAGGTGACCATTGCATTGATCACTGTGGCTAGGTCTTTTGGGGTCAAATAGGACACCGGTAGCTTCACCTGGAAGATATACTGGAATGCCTGACAAGTATTCATGCTCTGAGCCTCCAATGAAAGGGAAATCTCCCCCAGATTTCTGATGATGCCAGAAGTTGTTAATTGCACTCCATTAAGGCAGGGGAATTCTCTTTCCTCATCTAATCTGTTCTTCCCCAGTCACAGGACCTCCATCTTTGTGGGATTAAGTTTCTGGTGGCTCTGCCAGAATCATCCTGTCATGGCCTTAAGACACTTGGACAGTGATGCTGGAGGCAAATCTGGGTGTCCACGCGCTAACAGATAGAGTTGAATGTCATCGACATATTGATGGCACCCGAACCCATGTCTTTGGACCAGCTAGATAACAGTGGGGAGAGAATTGCACCGTTCCACAAAGGAGTGGAAGCAGCATGATTGTTCTTCACTGATGACTACCCTCTATTCCAACCTTGGAGAGAAGAGATCAGCCACTGAAGGGCTAATCCCCAGATCACTGCATTGACAAGGAGGCGAGCTACCAGCTCCTGATCTACTGTGTCGAAAGCTTCTGTGAGGTCTCACAATTCAAGCAGCACCAACCCAACTCAGTCTAGCTGCCTCCAGATGTGATCAGTAAGAGCAACCAGAGCTGTTTCCACCCCATGGCCAAGCAGGAAGCCAGACTGGAATGGTTCCAAAACTGAAGCTGCCTACATCTAATCTTATCTAATCCCAGTTCTCATTATCCTGTCACCAGATGGCTTTTATCTCCTCAAGAAAAGTGCAGGAGTAATTGTTGTGCTGTGTCATCTTGGGTGTTGGGGACCTGGCCCATCTGGGGTGCTTTGCATACAGGTCAATCAGAGTTGCCAAGCGACTGTAAGCCGAGCAATGATAAAGGACTGGAAATTAGTTTTCATGCAGCTCCGTTGGAGGACTGGCTGATGGCAAAAGCTCTCTTGTACATGCATTCGTTCTGTGGGGGTGACAAATTAAGTACTGTCCTGGTGGATGAAAGCAGTGGTCCATTTCATCCAACATCCTGTTTGTAAAATTAGCCTCTGGCAAACCCACACATAAGGTGAACTGGAAACTCTGGTCGCTGTTACTAATCTCTGGCATTTCACACTCAGATCCACCAAGAGCATAACATAAGAGAAGCCATGTTGGGTCTGGCCAATGGTCCACCCAGTCCAATGCTCTGTGTCACACAGTGTCCAAAACTCTGTGTCACACAGTGGCCAAGGTCCACCAGCTAATTGCCCCTGATGGATCTCTGCTCCATATGAGAAAAGAAGTGAAACCATGTTGAATCAGGCCAATGACTCATCTTATCCAACACTGTCGCATGCCATCAAGAAATCCATCAGTGAGGCCAGTCCTCTCAGTGTTGCCCACAAAGCTCCAAGATTACAGATCATCAGTACCGTAGATATAATAACTTTAGTGAAGCCATGTTAGATCAGGCTAGGGTCCAGTCCAACACTCTGTGTCACATAGTGGCCAAAGCTCAGGTGCTATCAGGACTTCCACCAGCAGTCCAAGAAAGTCCTTCCACTGTGCCCCCCCCACAAGCAGTCCCAGAAAGTCCTTCCACTGTGCCCCCCCCCACAAGCACTAAGATTTCAAAGCTTTACTGCTTCACACAGAGTGCTGCATGTATACCCCGTGGCTAATAGGCACTGGTGAACCTCTGCTCCATATAAGAAAAGAATAGAAGCCATGTCAGATCAGGCTTATGGTTCATCCAGTCCAACACTCTGTGCCATACAATGACCAAAACCTAGGGGCCATCAGCAGGGCCAGAACTCCAGAAGCCTGTTCAGAGGCCCCCCAAGCATCAAATGTCCAAAGCATCAATGATTCTCTGGGCTGTAACAATCGAGACATCACACTGGAATCACAAGATGTCATAGTCCTGCTGTATATTGCATTGGTCAGATCACATCTAGAATTCTGTGTGCAGTTCTGGAGGCCTCACTTCAAGAAGGACGTAGATAAAATTGAAAGGGTACAGAGGAGAGTGATGAAGATGATCTGGGGCCAAGGGACCAAGCCCTATGAAGATAGGTTGAGGGACTTGGGAATGTTCAGCCTGGAGAAAAGGAGGTTGAGAGGGGACATGAGAGCCCTCCTTAAGTATTTGAAAAGTTGGGACTTGGAGGGGGCAGGCAGTAGTTCCTGTTGGGAGCAGAGGATGGGACCCACAAAAATGGGTTTAAACAACATGTAGAATGGTTTCATTTAGATATCAGAAGGGAGATCATAGTCAAAGTAGTTCAACAGTGGAATCGGCTGCCTAAAGAAGTGGTGAGCTCCCCTTAATTGGCAGTTTTTAAGCAGCCACTGGACAGATCCTTATCCAGGACTGATTCTTAACTTTTTTTTTCCATTGTGGATCCTTCTGAATTCAGATTGATTTGAACTCTGGTCTTCCTCTACCCCCCCCCCCCATCTGAAACAGAAAGTGTTCTGCACTTGTTTGGGGAGGTTCCGAGGGGGAGGAGAGGCAAACACAGCAGAAGTCTCTTTCTTTTCTTGAATGGGGGGAGGGGGGAGAATTGGAGATAGCAGAGTAGGGAAAAATAAATCTAAGAGACAAATCTCTGCTGAGAGATGTTAGGGCTTCTGGAGCACAGTCACTTTAAGGGAAACCTTGCAACCGGGAACCAGGAAGTCTTTGAACTGTTGCCTTGGCCAATCAGGGAAGACTGTTTTGCTCCAAGGGACAGAGAAGTAAGTTAATTTGCAAAAAGGAGACAGTAACACTTCTACTTATGCCAGTTTCTCAAATACGGGGGCTTATATCCACTATAGGATATCACAGGGGAAAGGTAGAGTCACCACAAATCAATCATGCATGTTGCAGAGGGAAAATTTAAAGTACCCAAAATCAAAATGGAAATCAAATTCAGGGTAGACTGCAAGGATTCATTCAATCTGGAAGTGGGTAAAGAAGAAGAAGAGTTGGTTCTTATATGCCGCTTTTCTCTACCCGAAGGAGGCTCAAGGCGGCTTACAGTCACCTTCTCATTCCTCTCACCACAACAGACACCCTGTGAGGTGAGGCTGAGAGAGCCCTGAGATTACTGAAGAAGAAGAAGAGTTGGTTCTTATATGCCCCTTTTCTCTACCCGAAGGCGGCTTCCAGTCGCCTTCCCTTTCCTCTCCCCACAACAGACACCCTGTCTGGTGGGTGAGGTTGAGAGAGCCCTGATATCACTGCCCGGTCAGAACAGTTTTATCAGTGCCGTGGCGAGCCCAAGGTCACCCAGCTGGCTGCATGTGGGAGAGTGCAGAATCGAACCCGGCATGCCAGATTAGAAGTCCGCACTCCTAACCACTACACCAAACTGGCTGTCCGTGCAGCCCCGTGCAGACTACACCCTGGATGCTTTAGGTTGATCCTGCATTGAGAGGGATTAGATGGCCTGCATGGCCCCTTCCAACTCATGATTCTATGAATCTAAGAGCCACGTCTCCAGGCTAGGAATTTTCCGTGGTACAGTAGCAGGAATTCCCAGACCGAGATCTTTCAGATATCTATAGCGGTGAGGTCCTGGGGTAATATCACCCAGACTTTTTAACGGCTTCTCGGTTTGTTTTGGACCTATTTTGATCGCTTGTGGAGGTATCTGATTTCGGGGTTAGCAAAGCTGGCCCTGTGCAACCCGGGCGTCACCCAGCCTGTGGAAGTGACAAAGCGCCAGTCAGTGATTTAAATGCCAGCTGGGTGCTTATTTACTCTATCGATCTTGTTTCTCCTGTTCATCCCCAGCCGCTTCTGCCTTTCAAGCACCGGTCCTGCCCAGCTGATAGGATCTGGCGCTGGGTTTGAGTTCGGGATTGTGTCATCCCTGTCATTATCTTTTACCTTGCATGACCTTTTGTCCTTCCTCTACAAAATGAAAAAAAAAATTAAAACGATTTTCTTCTCTGCACATTAAAAAAAAAAAATTGAAGCAGCTGTGCTATGCTACATGGGACACAAATGAAGAAGTGACCCGTTGACTGAAGAGCTACTGCCAATGCTTTACCTTTAGAACTGAAATCAATACTGGTGATGTTAAATCTTTATATTGAAGAAGAAGTGTTGGTTTTTATATGCCGCTTTTCCCTACCCAAAGGAGGCTCAAAGTGGTTTACAATCTCCTTCCCTTCCCTTTCCCCACAACAGACACCCTGTGAGGTGGGTGAGGCTGAGAGAGCCCTGATATTACTGCCTGGTCAGAACAGTTTTATCAGTGCTGTGACTAGCCCAAGGTCACCCAGCTGGTTGCATGTGGGGGAGCGCAGAATCGAACCTGGCATGCCAGATTAGAAGTCCGCACTCCTAACCACTACACCAAACTGGCTCTCAGTGTAGACTGCAAGGATTTACAGACTACAATTGCAACCACTGAAGAAGTAACAGAAATTGGGATTGAATACCTGGGACGTTCTGGCTGCAAAATTATTTAAACCAGTGGTCCCCAAACCCCGATCTGGGGACCGGGACCGGGACCGGTCCGTGGATCAGTCGGTACTGGGCTGCAGCTCCTGCTCCTCCTCCTCCCCGGCTGCTGCCTCGGGGGCTGCCCTACCACTCTGCTACTGGCTCACCTTTGGTGCTCTCCGCCATGGCTGGGGCTCCCCCTCGGCATGGCACTGCGCAGCTGCTGCTGGCAGCACGCCCAGTGGGTGGCAGGAAGTCAGGGGCACCGGCGGGAAAGCAAGTGGAGCAGGGGCTCAGGTGGTGTCGGCGACATCCCTCGGCAAAAGACTACCCCCCCCCCAGGCCTTAGTAAAATTGTCAAGCGTTGAGCGGTCCCTGGTGCTAAAAAGGTCGGGGACCACTGCTTTAAACAACCTAGGATAATAAATCTCAACAAGATACCACTTTTTGCCTATTGGTTTTGTTTGCTTTTGGGCTGATGGAGAAAGGCAGTTAGGGGTTACAGGCCTTGGTGGCAGGGGGTCATGGGAATTGTAGTCCACAAATACCTGGAGAGCCCCAGTTTGGCCACCCCTGCTCTAGCAGCCAGGAGAATACGAGCAAACACAATCCCCAAAGCAATCACAAATTTTGGATCTTAAACTTTTTTTTGTACGGAGTTAAATTGGAACAGTGATAATTGATTTGGAATGATTTAGGGGAATGTCTATTTAACAAATGAGATGATCAAGTTGTCTCTTTTTCTTTTTTATATTGTCATGGCTTTTGGCTACAGTCCATAAGCTGCTTGACTTGACATGAAAAACAGAGCCTTGGACAACATTTTTTGGTGACCAGGCATGGCCAACAACATCTGGCTGCAAGGAAAGGATGCACAGTAATGGGTTTAAACTACAAGTACAACGATATAGGCTAGATATCAGGAAAAACATTTTCACAGTCAGAGTAGTTCAGCAGTGGAATAGGCTGCCTAAGGAGGTGGTGAGCTCCCCCTCACTGGCAGTCTTCAAACAAAGGTTGGATACACACTTTTCTTGGATGCTTTAGGATGCTTAGGGCTGATCCTGCGTTGAGCAGGGGGTTGGACTAGATGGCCTGTATGGCCCCTTCCAACTCTATGATTCTGTGATTCTGTGATCTGCAGGGCCCTTGCTCTCTCCCTCCCAGAAATCCATCAATGCATTCTTCTCTTGGACTTGTTGCATTGTCACCCTTGTTACAATTATCAGTTAATAGTATTAATGTTATGGTTATCTATATATTATGGATTCTTTCTTGTATTGTTTTCTACATTTTATGTAAACCGCCCTGGGCCTCCAGGAAGGGCGGTATGTTAATATATAATAAATAATAAAATAATAATAAATAATAAATTATATTCTCCAGCATGGAAACCTGTGTCGCGGTCAGGATGGGTAAGAATTGTCTGTTCACCGAAAATAACTTTGGAAATTCTGGTCCTATTTTCAAAACATGGTCTACAGGAAACCAGAGGAAAGCAATGGGAATTGACCACTCTTCTAAATGATTTCCAGTGACAGTCCATCCTGGTCCAATATGCTGAGCAGATAACCAAAATGCTGTCTTCTGACGCAGGTGTTCAACTGATTCAGAAGTTGGTTCACATGAAAGAGACCAAGAAGGTGTTGACCAGTTTGAGATGACAAGATCCCTTTGATAGGATAATAAACAGAGGGAGGAAGTGCAATTAATGGGATTATGACATTGCATCTTTGTCACCCAATGCTTCCTAACTGGGCTGATAATTAGTATTATTTTCCCAAGAAACATCGTAGGAAAGGATGGCTCATAATCAAAAGAGCGTCCCAGGGAGAGTATAAAAGGACAGTCCAATTTCAGCTTCTCCAGCAACTTCACCTGAGCTGCTCATTCTTCAGAGAACCAGGTAAGGTCCAATTTGATCCACATGCTTTGATGGATCTTCAAATGTTTCTTTTGACTTTGTTTTTTAAAAACCCAAAACTATATGACTGGGTTTTGCAAAACAAGTTCCTGCGCCCTCGGTTTATTCTTTTCTTTATAATACATCCTGCTCTCTCTTTAACATCATCAGAAGTTGGCTACATGCTTTGAAATGAATATCTGATCTGTTTTCCTGCTTGGGAATTGGGTAACCTTCTGTCCTTCAGTTACGAGATCAACATTAACATTCGCTTCCTTTCCTAACTTGAGACTTCTAACCACTTTGACAATTGAGAGGAAGAAAACCTTGACTATATTGATTTGCAATTGTCCTATCTTGTTTTGAGATGCATGTTCAAAGAGTTTGTTCTAAGGCACCTGTCCTGTGGAGGTTTGATGGCCATAAGGAACTCAAAATTGATTAGGACAAATTTGGAGTTGAGTGGTGCCTTGAAGATCAACCAAGTTTAATTCTGGTAGAAGGTTCGTCTTCAAGGCACCACAGGACTCCATCTTTGTCCTCTTGCATTTTACCAACATGGCTGAATCTATCAAAATTGAGTCGTTAATCTATTGACTTCATTTACACCAGTTAGATTTGTATCCACTGGTACCTTAGAAACCATAAAGAGTTTGAGGATGAAGGGAGCTACCAGCTGAACTGGTCTCCTGCAGACCAAGGTGGCTAACTTCTGAAGCAATCTTCCAGCTATATTGCTGCCTTTCTCTCCAATGGGGCCAACAAATGGCTTCCAATATTCTCCCCTTCTTCATTTTCTCCTCACAGCCATGCCATGAGGTAGGTTAGGAACAGAGTGTGTGATTTGCCCAAGGTCACCAAGGAAGTTTCTGTGGAGAAGTGAGAACCAGAACCTGTCCCAGGTCCAGGTCACACCACTATGCCAGCTTGCCTGTGCATTTCTGAGTAAACATGCAATGGGTTAGGCTTTAAAGCAGGATGTCTCCCTGTGAATTTAATTAATTAACTATATTTCCATGCTGCCCTCCTGTAAGGCTCAGGGTGGTTTAAATAAAACATAGGGGAATACATTATAAGCCAGTTTGGTGTAGTGGTTAGGAATGCGGAATTCTAATCTGGCATGCCAGGTTCGATTCTGCACTCCCCCACATGCAACCAGCTGGGTGACCTTGAGCGCCCCACAGCACTTATTAAAGCTGTTCTGACCGAGCAGGAATCTCAGGGCTCTCTCAGCCTCACCCACCCCACATGGTTTCTATTGTGGGGAGAGGAATGGGAAGGTGACTGTAAGACGCTTTAAGACTCCTTCGGGTAGAGAAAAGAGGCATATAAGAACTAACTCTTCTTCTTCAGTAATCTCAGAGCTCTCTCAGCCTCCCCTCCCTTACAGGGTGTCTGTTGTGGGGAGAGGAAAGGGAAGGTGAATGTACACTGCTTTGAGCCTCCTTCGGGTAGAGAAAAGCAGCATATAAGAACCAACTCTTCTTCTTCTTCTTCTTCTTCTTCTTCTTCTTCTTCTTCTTCTTCTTCTTCTTCTTCTTCTTCTTCTTCTTCTTCTAACAATAATCATAACAAGAACAGTAAGAACCAGTACTGAATAACAGTAATATAACAATTAGTAATGCAATAGAATTTTTTAAACTGAACCCTTAGTGGGGAGTGAGTAGGGTTCAGGATGCGGAGGATGTCTGTGATATATGGGGGGCCAGATGAATGGAGTTAAATCTGTAGGCCTGCTGGAAGAGCTCCCTTCAAGGAGCTCATTCCACTAGGAGGGGGCCAGGACTAAGAAGGCTCTGGCCCTGGTTGAGGCCCGACTTGCTTCTTTGGGGCCTGGGATCATCAGCCAGTTGGTGGTGGGCAGAATGTAATGGTCTTTGGTGGGAGTATAGGTAGAGAGGTGGTCTCTCGTGGCCCAGACCGCTTATGGCCTCAAGGGTGATTACCAGAACCTTAGGCCTGATCTGGAATTCAACTGGGAGCCTGTGAGGCTGTTGAAGGGCAGGCTGGATGTGGGACCTCCACAGTATTCCTGTGAAGATCCTGAGCACAGCATTCTGGACTAGTTGCAGTTTCTGGATCAAGGTCAAGGGAAGGTCCATGGTTGCTCAAGTCAGGTGTATGGATTCCTGGGAGGGGGAATCAGGGGGCCCAGAAGGTGTTGTTGGTTCCAGTCAACCTCAACCAAACACCAGGTGGAGGAGCTCCCTTTTTCAGGCCCTGCAGAACTGTTCTAGGTCCATTAAGGCTCTGATCTCCTCTAGGAGCTCATTCTACCAGGTGGGGGCCAAGATGAAGAAAGCTCTGGCCCTGCTTGAGGTCAAGCGAGCTTTCTTTGGGACAGGGATCACCAGCCAGTTTGAGGTGGTGGAGCATAGGGCTATTTGTGGATATAGGCAGAAAGGCGGTCCCTCAGGAACACTAGACTCTGACCGGGTATTGCCTTGAAGGTGATTACCAGAACCTTTAGTCTGATCCGGAATTTGTCTGGTAGCCACTGAAGTTGTTGGAGGATGGGTCGGATGTGGAACCTCCAAGATGTTGCTAAGAGGACCCTGGCCACTGCATTTTGGACCAGCTGTAGTTTCCGGATCAAGGCTCAGGGCAGGACTGCATAGAGCGAGTTGCAGAAGTTCACTCTTGAGGTGACCATCACATGGATCGCTGTAGCTAAGTGTTCCTGCACCAAGTAGGGCACTAGTAGTTTGGCTTGGTGAAGGTGGTAGAAGGCCAGCCGTGCTACCATTGTGACCTGAGCCTCCACTGTGAGGGAAGCATCCAGGATCATGCCCAGGTTACTGGTAGAGTGAGCCACGTATACCAGCTTTACATTTCTCCATTTTGTTTCATTTCAGGTCTAACTCCAGCTTAAAAGAAAAATGAGCTTCTACAGACACCAAGGGTACTGGGACCCATGCCGCCGTGGGAGCTTCTCTTCTGGTAGTGGCTATGGCGGTTACGGCCAACGCATCTCCTATTACCCACAGTCCACCTATGGTGGTTATGGCCGTGGCTATTACCCACAATCCTGCTATGGTGGTTATGGTCGTGGCTACTACCCACAGTCCAGTTATGGTAGTTATGGTCGTGGCTACTACCCACAGTCCTGTTACGGTGGTTATGGCCGTGGCTACTACCCACAGTCCTGTTACGGTGGTAGTGGGTATGGCCGGAGTTGGGCATGGCCACGACAAAATTATGGGGGCTACGGTTATGGGGGCCTCTACGGTAATAAGTATGGATCGGGGTATGGCTACAGACGCGGCAGCATCTGTTACCAGCCCTGCAAATACCCAAGAAAATTCAGCTGCAGTAGCCTTGATGGACACTTCTAAATGCCCAAGTGGACTTTTGATGAGATGTTCAATGGAAACGCAGACCTGTCGACTCACCAGCTGAATTCCCCCCTTCTCAAAGTGCTGACCCCTAAGCAGTGTCCATGGTTATTGTTGTGCACTCAACATTTCTCTACATCAGCCCTAAACTGGACTTTACTCACCCCGCACTCTGTCTCCAATTCGTGGGCACCACCCATGTGTCTGTGAAGACCTAGATGTTCCTGTGATGTCCTATTGACTTTTCTGCAGGACACCTTGGGGATCAAGATCTGTTTCTGTGTCCTATCTGGGTTGTGTCGTTGGATTGAAGCCTGAAGCTTTACAGCTCTGTAATCCACTTTCTGCCCTCCAATAAAACAGCTTGCTTTGCATAAGAAGTGTCTTTCTGGTTTCTCTGGTGATCCGTTCCTGATTCCCAGTTCTTATTAGGAAGAGATAAGGAGTTGGGGATAAAAGGGAAGACCATATCCTCTTTAAGTATAGTTGTGTGTGTCAGTGCAGATGGCCTTCCATATTCTCATCATCACCATTATAATTATTATGAATATTTGTTGATTGCCCCTCTTGGTCCAGCTGGCTCGCCATTAAGATAAGGTTAAAAGAATACAATAAACCCAACAATACCCATAAACTACCTCAACCATTCTCCCCCTTGCTGACTCAATGGACCCCTTTGGCCAAATGCTTCGGGAGGGACCCATTAGATCTTCCTTGTCACAGCTTCAAATGAATGTGTGATGGAAGAGCTCCATCTTGCAGGCTCTATGGAACTGTGATAGTTCTGACATGGCCCTTAGCTCTTCTGGGAGCTCATTCTACCAGGTTGGGGCCAGGAACGAAAAGGTTCTGGACCTCACTGAGGCCAGGCACCCTTCCCGCAGGGCCAGGGATCACCAGCTTATTCAGATTCACAGAGCAGAGAGCTCTGTGAGGGCCATAGGGAGTTAGATGGTCTCTCAGATACACGGGTCCCAAACCGTGAATGGCCTTAAAAGTCAAAACTAAGACACTGGACTTCATTCAGAATGCAACGCGCAACCATATTCCCAACTTGAGGACATTGCAGTGAGTGGATGGGTAGCCTGTGGGGGACTGGAAGTAACATGTCAGCTCCAAAGGTAGCCTGGGAGGTTTAAAAGCATAGAAACACAGAATCATAGAGTTGGACAGGGCCATGCAGGGCATTTAGTCCAACCCTCTACTCAAGACAGGATCAGCCCAAAGCATCTCTGAGAATTATCTGTCTAGCTGCTGCTTAAAGACTGCCAGTGAGGGGAAGCTCACCACCTCCTTAGGCAGCCAATTCAAGTGCTTGTTGGAGAATGGGAGAGAAATATGACTCAGGAGCTCCCTTTTGGATCAGCCCATCGACTCCAGCCTTTTGCTTCCAACTGTAGATATCTAGATGATCCTGGGGTGGGTGGGGAGAATTCTGAATGGGCAGGAAGATAAAATCTGTCCCATCTCACTTGTCTCCAATGCATTTTATTCATAGGTACCTGGAGATTCCCTCTCTCCTATCTAATATAATCTAATGTGAACTTTCAGATCACAATAAGATCCATCTGGCACATCACCTTGTGTCCAACTGCAGGTAGCTCTATGCCACCTCCCACTCAATCAGGGGCATGAAGGTGATTGTCTAGCCAATAGTACATCCTCAACATCTGGAATTCAAAACAGACTTCCTTTGATCAGAGGATTCCATACTTAGCTATTAACCCTGATGGTTCAATTAGTCCAAGGTACACATAATTAGAGAGCCTCTTGTGGCGCAGAGTGGTAAGGCAGCAGACATGCAGTCTGAAAGCTCTGCCCATGAGGCTGGGAGTTCAATCCCAGCAGCCGGCTCAAGATTGACTCAGCTTTCCATCCTTCCGAGGTCGGTAAAATGAATACCCAGCTTGCTGGGGGGTAAACGCTAATGACTGGGGAAGGCACTGGCAAACCACCCCGTATTGAGTCTGCCATGAAAACGCTGGAGGGCATCACCCCAAGGGTCAGACATGACCCGGTGCTTGCACAAGGGTTACCTTTACCTTTTACACATAAGTAACAGTCTCAACTAGAGTTGTATGCTTCAGCTTGGTTCGGCCACCTTGGTGATCACCGAAGCCTCAAGCAGCACATAGGAGGCCAGCGCCATGGTGTGGAGAGGTGGCAGTGGCCACCAGCTGGCATGTCACCACCACTCCTCCTTTCCATGCTGCGGTGCTGGCTGCCTCGGTCTTCGGTGATTGCCAAGGTGACCAAACTGAGCCGAAGTGCACACCCCCTTGTCTCAACCTTTCCTCATGCATGGATCCCAAGCCCTCAACCATCCTAGTTGCCCTTCTCTGAACAAGTCCCAACTTGCCAATATCCTTTCTGAACTATGGTGTTCTGAACTGCACACAAAGGAGATCTAACCAATGTGGAATAGAGTGGCGTTAGAACTTCCCTTGCTCTAGATTCTTTGCTCCTAACAGTGCAGACTAGTATCCCATTAACCTTCTTAGCTGCCATACCATGCTGTTTGCTCATTTTCAGATTATCGTCCACTTGAGAATCATCATGCCGTGAAAAGAAAAGCAAACTTTTCTTGAGAAAGAAGTTTCATTTATTAGACTAAGCAAGTGTTCTCATCATAAGCCTTGTTAGAACTAAAGCGACAACTACAACACAAAGCATATAAGACTCTCCCAGGACCAGCACCAACCCATGGGAACCCTCACAAAATGTCACACAACATTCTTATCTGATAAGAATCCAAGGTGAGAAGCTGGATGATGTGGGAGATGTTGGGGGAAGGAGAGGGAGTCATGGGAGAAGAGGATAGGAAAGTTTGGGGCATCTGGTACCATCATAAAATCTACTACAAAGTTACTTGTCCTGGCAACCACAAGGACAGGCTAATTGGAGACTATCCCATGACATCAAAGTCTCCATCAATCATGGCAGAAAAACAGGGGGGGTTCTGATGCCACCAAAATGCCTAAGTCCCTTTCACATGGACTACTATCAAGCTAGATATCCACGAACTTGTATTTATGCATCACATTTTTAGTTACTCAGATGGTTGTGGCTCATTATCCCAACCTATCCAGATCTCCTTGACCTGGGGATATTAGCCATCCCACCCAATTTAGGTACATCTGCAAATGTGACCAACACATCCTCTATTCTCTCATTCAAATCATTCAAAAGTACTACAAAGACATTCCATATCAACAGAGGCATCACATTGAAATTGCAAGATGTCTTATCTCTGCTGCATACTGCATCAGTCAGAACCCAGCTGGGGTCCTGTATGCAGTTTTGGGGGCCTTGTTTCAAAAAGGACACAGACAAAATGGACAGGGTACAGAGGAGAGCAAAGAGGATGATCCAGGGTCGGGGGACCAAGCCTTTTGAGGAAAGGATGAGGAACTCAGGGTGTAAACTGCACGGAGCTTTTATTCCAATCCCAGGTCAATTCAGTCCCTGCCATCTCCACTGAATGCGATTTCCATTTTGATTTTGTCCGATTTAAAATTTCCCTCTGCAACAAGCATGATTGATCCAGAGTCACCGTACCTTTATTCTAAAATATCCTAGAGTGCATTTAACCCTCAATATTTTCAGAATTGGATTGAGAAAGCATGAACTCCATGGTAGAGAAGCCCTGACTGGCCAGGGCTGACTTCATGGTAGAGAAGCCCTGATTGCCCAGGGGTGACTTCATGGGTAGAGAAGCCCTGATTGGCCAAGGCTTCCCAGCTTGTTTTTAAGGGGAAGCCCCTAATTTCTCAGCAGAAGCCTAACTTCTGTCATGGAGATGTGCATCTTGGATTTTTTTTTTGGGGGGGGGGTTCTACCTTCTCTGCTGTCTGTAATCCTCTCCACCCACTTTCAAGAAAAGAAAGAAAGAGGTTCAGCTGTGCTTGGTTCCTCCAATCCTCTCTCCCTACTTCAAGAAAACAAAGAAAGAGGTTGTGCTTGGCTCCCCTATCCCCTTCTGAGCCTCTCTAAGCATGTGCAGAACACTTTTCTGTTTCAATGTTGGGGGGTGGGGGAGGAAGACCCGAGACCAAATCAATCTGAATTCAACAGGATTGACAATGCAAAAAACAAAGTAAGTGCAGATTCAGCCCAAGACTGTCCAACCTGGAGAAGAGGAGGTTGAGAGGAGACATGATTGCTCCCTGAAAGTATCTGATAGGTTGTCAATTGGAGGAGGGCAGGGAGCAGTTTCTGTCAGCAGTAAAGGATAGGACCCATAGTAATGGGTTTAAACTACATGTAGAACACTTTTGGCTAGATGGGGGCGGAATCACAGAGTAGTTCACCAGTCGAATTGGCTGCCTAAGAAACTCCCCTTCACTGTCAGTCTTTAAGCAGTGACTGAAGAAATACATTTCATGGATGCTTTAGGTTGATCCTGCATTGGGTAGGGGGTTGAACTAGGTGGCCTACCATGGAGTCAGCCCTGGCCAGTCAGGGCTTCTCTACCATGGAGTTCATGTTTTCTCAATCCAATTCTGAAAATATTGAGGGTTAAACTCTAGGATTCTGTGATTCTACGAGCCATGTCTCCAGGCTAGGAGAGTTCAGTGGTACAGTAAGAGCAATTTTGTGGGATTTACTCCCCGAACACAGATCCTGCAGACATCTATAGTGGTATCTCTTAGGTCCTTGATTAGAATCACCAACACTTTGTATGGTTTCTTGGCTTGTTTTGGACCTACTTTGATTACTTTTTATCTGATTTTGGGGTTAGCAATTTTGGCACTGTAAAACCTGGGTGTCAGTCTGTCAGTGGAAGTGACGAAGCACCAGTAAGTGATTTAGATGCCATCTGGGTGCTTATTTACTCTGTTGGTCTTAAGGAGAGAGGAGAGAGAGAATACTAACTGTCTGAATTATTCTGTAGGGCTCTCACCTGGTGGAACGAGCTCCCAGAGGAGATCACGGCCCAAGTGGATCTAAAACAGTTCTACAGGGCCTACAAAATGAAGCTTCTCCACAAGGCATTTGGTTGACATCAACCAGAACTACACCGCCCCTGAACCCATGTGCCAGATCTGACCAACCATGGGCCTGTTAGATAGTTCACTATGTCAGAATGATATTTCTTGGTTTATTGCTATTATTACTATTATCTTTTATTCATTATAACCACTGTTCAATGTATTCTTCTGTTTAGTTCAGTGTGAACCACACTAAGCCTTAGGGGAGGGGGGTATACAAATGTAATAAATAAATAAAGTCTCCAGTTGAGCCAATCAGGACATAGAAGGAGACTCTGGAATATCGCAAAGTTCCTAATCTAAGTATGCTAAACACACAACTCCTCTGAAGCCCATTGCAGGATACTCTTAACATGCTTCTGAATCATGCACACTCTGGATCTTGCATATTCCAGCATCATGCCTTCTACTGAGCAAAACTGGAAGCTTTCTTCAAACCTAAGATGACTAAGAGGGATATGGTAGCCATCTAAAAGTACTTATTAGAGAGGGTATTTATTAAATTTGCAGACGATACTAAACTGGGAGAGGGAGCAAGCACAACAGAAGACAGAATCAGGATACTGGATGAGCTTGACAGGCTAGAAAACTGGGCTAAAATGAATAAAATGAAATCCAATAGAGACAAATGTAAAATTAGGAAAAAAACATATGCACCAATATAAGATGGGGCAGTAGTATCTGTGAAAGGAATCTAGGAGTCTTGGTAGACCATACATTGAGCATGAGTCAGCAGTGTGATTTGGTGATTAAAAAGGCAAATGGGATTTTGGGCTGTATCAAATGGAGTATTGTGTCCAGATCATGGGAGGTATTATGTGGGCTGTCACCCCTCCATCAAAGGCTGGCACACCCGTGTCAACCCTTCCTGACACTCCTGCGCAGACCCTGGCACCAGAGAGAGAAAAACCAGGTCAAGCCTTGCAAAGCATCATGGGAGAGCAACTAAAACCCACTTCTTGCTCTGAAGCAGGACTTGGAGTTAGGCTTCCTCCAACCTACTTGCTTGCAAACAAAAGAGGAGTTTGTCAGCACACCTGGCAAGTACAGAGAGACAAAGGCACCCCACCGAAGACTCCCCTCCAGCCAGCCAAGCACATTGTCTTGTAAAGGGAACTGGTCACTCTCTTTCAACACCAAATCTAATCCAAGATTTGGTCTTTGTCTTTTCCCTTACCACTATCCCCAGGAACAAGCAGTCATCCAGGATTTGCCAGAAATGGGCCACCAGCCCTTCTAGAGAGGAAATATTTCTTCATATTCCCAGCAGCTAGTTTCTTTGTCTCATTTCTTTGTTGGGACCTGGCCCCAGCCATCAAACTCTTTGTCCAAGCCCTGGTCAAGGTAGGATAAGCCCCCTGTAACCTCAGGTCACAAATTTCCTTTAAATATTGGGCTCCCACAGTCACAAAGGGCAGTCAGTTTCCAGGCTACAGAAATTCTGTCCGATGTTCGTCTTGGTCCCTTGTCTGTCGCCCCAAATCGCTTCCCTGGACCTCCAGAACTCTGCTCCACCCAGAAGACAGGTAGATATCACTTCCAATCAACCCTTAGTATAGGTTCCTCCCCTATAAGTCTTTTCCTTGTGTGCTAGTGGCTAGGAATGTACATTTCTATGCTAGAGTGTGCATGTCTTTTGTCTAATTAGTGTGTGTTAATAAAGTTCTTCCATGTTTAGATCATTGTCTGCCTTGGTTCTATCTCAGTGACATAATTACCCAGGAAACTGTGCAATACAAGGTCCCACATTACGCCACGCTGCCTCTTGCTGGCTCTACTAGCTGATTCCCCACAACTAAATTTAGACACGTGTCCTTACAGACACGCATTTGGCGTAACACTTGGAGTACTGTGTTCAGTTTTGGCACCCCAATTGAAGAGGGATGTAGCCAAATGGAGTGCTCCAGAGGAGGGTAACAAAGATGGTGAGGGGTTTGGAGACCAAGATGTATGAGGAAAGGTTGGAAGAGCTTGGTCTGTTTAGCATAATCTGGACAAGGAATTTGGGTCACTGTGGGTGGGTGAGTATTTGTGAGTTTCCTGCATTCTGCAGGGGGTTGGATTAGATGACCCTGGATTAGATGACCCTGGAGAACCCTTCCAACTCTATAATTCTATGATAAAATATAGTCATAAAGTGAAGTAAAATAACACATAATAAAAAAAATTTTCACAGATTACTCCAATATCTGACAATTGATTTGTATTCAGAGGGGGTTTCTATTCCTTGCATAGGGATCTTCTTTGGTTGTTACAGTAAGTATTTCCCCAGAAAGGCCAGCCTATTAGATATATCAGCCCTGCAGAACTGATTGAGGTCCCCCAGGTCCCTGATCTCAGTTGACATAGCATTCTGCCATTCTGCCATTCTGCACTCAGTCTTGTCCCCCAAGATATTCAATCTCTGGGTAAGACCTGTAGGGGGAATCCTTTTAATGATTTTAGATTACATTGCCATCTATATGTTGATGACACTTTGATCTCTATTTCTGCTGCTGAGCTATCTGGAGGTGCTGCATGCATTATGAATGTTGGCAGAGTGGAAAAAAAACAGGATTGTGGACTGAGAAGGAGGGTGGGTGTGTTCTTCTTAGATTTTCCCCACCATCGAGTTACTTTTGAAACATATTGTTCATTTATGATTTTTTACTGTAATTTTGAGACGCCTTTGGTTAGAAAAAAGCAGCACATAAGAACCAACTCTTCTTCTTCTTCAAATAAATAAATAAATAAATAAATAGAAAGAAAGAAAGAAAGAAAGAAAGAAAGAAAGAAAGAAAGAAAGAAAGAAAGAAAGAAAGAAAGAAAGAAAGAAAGAAAGAAAGAAAGAAAGAAAGAAATCACCAGGCTGTTTAAAAGAAGAAAATAGTTTTATTAAGAAGAGGACCAAACTTTCTGCAGAAAGAAGAGAGGAGAGAGATTCCTAACTGTATCTCTGTTGTTTGCAGTCATTCTGTCTGCTTTGGAGGCAAGCAAGGAGGAAGTGTGCTAAGAGGAGCCAGAAGAAACGTCCACCCCCATGTTGGCACTTTCCCGCGGGTGCCCAGGGCAGCAGTACAACAAAATGTGTCAAGGCAAAAAGGCTGGCAATTTATTTAATATTTAATTTATTTCTATGCCACCCTTCCCTGAAGGCTCAGGGCATGTTACAATCTTGATAGTTAAACAATTATAATATTATGACATCATTATTATTAAAATTGTTGTTGCAGTAGTTCTGGGACATCACACTTCCTGTTGCATACACATGCTGCTGCCTGATACCGAATCAGACCCTTGGTGCTCCAAAGTCAGTATTCACTACTCAGATCAACAGTGCATCTATAAAAGTTCAGGAAAAGATCTTTCCCATCACCTACTGCCCCATCCTCTAACTGAAGATCTCATTGACCTTCTACATGCCAAGCAGATGCTCTAAAACTGAGCCCCAGCTCCTACTCAAAGGAAGACTGCCTCACTGGCAGTCTTCAAGCAAAGGTTGGATGCACACTTTTCTTGGATGCTTTAGGATGCTTTGGGCTGATCCTGCGTTGAGCAGGGGGTTGGACTAGATGGCCTGTATGGCCCCTTCCAACTCTATGATTCTATGATTCCTTGATTCTAAGCCTTGAGTCAAGTCCTTGATTCATCAAAAACAAAATTGTCTACTCTGACTTGCAGCAGCTAACCAAGATCTAAGGGATT
Source organism: Paroedura picta (assembly GCF_049243985.1). Taxonomy (NCBI): domain Eukaryota; kingdom Metazoa; phylum Chordata; class Lepidosauria; order Squamata; family Gekkonidae; genus Paroedura; species Paroedura picta. The sequence goes on from NC_135369.1 coordinate 8,137,502, forward strand.
GATCTTCCATATCACCAGACCCAGTTTGGTGTAGTGGTTAGGAATGTGGACTTCTAATCTGGTGAGCCTGGTTTGATTCCATGCTCCCCCACACCTTGGGCTCGCCACAGCACTGATAAAGCTGTTCAGACTGAGCAGCAATATCAGGGCTTTCTCAGCCTCACCTCCCTCACAGGGGGTCTGTTGTGGGGAGAGGAAAGGGAAGGTGAATGTAAGCCGCTTTGAGACTCCTTCGGGTAGAGAAAAGCGGCATATAAGAACCAACCTTCTTCAGTAATCTCAGGGCTCTCTCTGCCTCACCCACCTCACAGGGTGTCTGTTGTGGGGAGAGGAAAGGGAAGGCGAATGGAAGCCTCTTTGAGTCTCCTTTAGTTAGAGAAAAGTGGCATATATGAACCAACTCTTCTTCTTCTTATTGCCTGGTCCTTTTAAATGGAGATACTCTCCATGACCGTTTATGCACTGGAGGTTTCATGCCAGACTGCAGGCTGGAGTTTTAGTCATGGCAGGTTGCCCCACCTCTTCCTGCACCCACCCTGGGGAGCATTTGGCCCAGTGAACCTCATCCACCCTCAATTTGTATTCCTGCACGGGAGCTGGTGCAGTGAAGTTCCCAGTGCATAAACGGTCCATAACTCTCCAGGGTCTCAGGTAGATGTCTCTCCCATCCCCTACTGCATGGTCGTTTTAACTGGAGATACCAGGGATTGAATTATGTTGGCTACTAGTGCAGGGGTGGCCAAACTGAGGTTCTCCACATGTCTATGGACTGCTGGCAGAGGGTTATGGGAACTGTAGTCCATGAATATCTGGTGACCTACAGTGTGGCCAGGCTTGCTTTAGTGGCAAGCAAAATAAGAGCAAACAGAACAGTGACCGCTTGATCTAAATCTTAACCTTTTATGCACGTTGTTAAATTTTAATGCCGATAACTGATTGAGAATGTTTTAGGTGCATGTCTTTTAAACACATATGATCTAGTTCTCTCTCTCTCTTTTTCCTTTGATTTTACCATGGCTTTTGGCTCCATTCAATGAACTATTTGACTCGTCTTGACATGAAAACCAGAGCCAAAACTTTCTATCCCCTACGTCGCATTGTGGCCTTGGACAAAAATGATTCACCGACAAAATTTATATCCTGCAACTTGGCAAACTCCCTCACAATCCGGATGGATAAGAAATGTCTGTGCAGCAAACATAACATTAAAAATTGCGGCCCCATTGTTCAAAGCACGGTCCACAGAAAGGCAGAGATAAACAATGACAATTTGCATCTCTTCTCAATTATTTCCAGTGACAAACTCTCCTTGTCCGGCACGCTGAATGGGTAGTCAAAATGCCATCCTCCAAAACAGGTGTTCAACTGATTCAGAAGTCGGTTCATATGAAAGAGACCGGGAGGGTGTTGACCAGTTTGAGATCACAAGACGCCTTTGATAGGATAATAAACAGAGGGAGGACGTGCAATTAATGGGATTATGACATTGCATATTTGTGACCCAATGCTTCCTAACTGGGTTGATAATTAGTATCATTTTTCCAAGAAACATCGTAGGAAAGGATGGCTCATAATCAAAAGAGCGTCCCAAGGAGAGTATAAAAGGACAGTCAGTCTTCAGCTTCTCCAACAACTTCACCTGAGCTGCTCATTCTTCAGAGAACCAGGTAAGGTCCAATTTGATACACATGCTTTGGTGGACCTTCAAATGCTTCTTTTGATTTTGTTTTTGAAAAACCCAAAACTATATGACTGGGTTTTGCAAAACAAGTTCCTGCGCCCTCGGTTTATTCTTTTCTTTATAATACATGCTGCTCTCTCTCTCTCTCTCTTTAATGTCATGAAAAGTTGGCGACATGCAGTTGAAATGAATACTTGATCTGTTTTCCTGCTTGGGAATTGGGTAACCTTCTGTCCTTCAGTTACGAGATCAACGTTAACATTTGCTTCCTTTCATAACTCGAAATTTCTAACCACTTTGACAACCGAGAGGAGGAAAACCTTGACTATATTGACTTGCAATTGGCCTATCTTTATTTGAGATGCATGTTCAAAGAGCTGACCTGTGTAGGTTTAATGGGGGTAAGGTCATGGAAAATCAATATTTACCAGAACAAAGTCAGAGTCCCGTGATACTTTGAAGACCAACAAAATTTAATTCTGGGTAGAAGGTTCGTCTTCAACATGACACAGGCCTCCACCTTTGTCCTCTTGCTTCAGACCAACATGGCGACCCACCTGAATCTATCAAAATAGATTTGTTTAGCTGTTTACTTCATTGACACCAGTTAGATTTGCGTCCAGTAGAGCCTTAGAGACCAAAGAGCATTTCAGGAGGAAGGGAGCTCTGCTTCTTGAAAACCAATCCCAGAAGGTCTTTTTGGTCACTAAGATACTGTTCTACTCCACTTTAACTATTCTACTGCAGACCAAAATGGCTACCTCCTGAAGCAATCTTCAATCAGATCCCTACCTTTCCAATGTGGGCCTCAAATGGCTTACAACATTCTCCCCTTCTTCATTTTCTCCTCACAGCTATACCGTGAGGTAGGTTAGTCCGAGTGTGTGATTTGCCCAAGGTCGTCAAGCAAGTTTCTGTGGAAAATGAGAACCAGAACCTGTTCCAGGTCCAGGTCAAACCCATTATGTCAAGCTGCCTGTAAACTTCAGAGTAAACATGCAATGGGTTAGGCTTTAAACCTTTTATTTTTGAAAGCTGAGCTGGAAACTCATCCTATGGACCTGAACCACGTGTCTACTAAAGGTTGTGAATAGTTATACTAGGCCCTAGTTTGATCCCAGGGATCCCCCAGCTTTATAGCTCCAGTTTACAGAGATCAGTCCTCCTGGATAAAATGATTGCTTGGGAGGGCAGACTCCACAGCATTTTACGTGGTTGAGGTGTCTCCTCACCCAAACCCCACCCACATGTGGCTCCATTTTGATTGAAATGCTAAAGAGTGATTTCAGTCTATGGAATGCCGGAGGATCGGCAAGCAGGTTTCAGGCAAAGGAAAACATCATTAGAAATGAACAAAGTGACAGTGAATTGTTCATGGATGTCACTCCATTGTTCGCTTGTGACATTTCCCTTTCTTTTTTTTGGCAATTAATTTTAATTTTGAAAAAATATATACATATTGAAAAGAGAAGGAAAATAGGAAAGAACAACACAAAAAAATCAAAGCATAAACATAGCAACGTCATTAGATTCATTTAAAAAAACGTCGCCAACCTACCAGTTCATAAAATGTATCTATATTTCCAGTGTATTGATTTATACAATACATCAATACATATTTATTGACATTGGCATTGAAATTAATTGAACATTTGCATTCTTTAATCATTAAAACCAACAGGTCAAACCAAACCTCCCACCTCGCTCTATCCTGGGCCTATTCTGCACACAATAGATAATGCACTTTCAATGCACTTTTAGAAGTAGATTTTCCTGTTCCGCACAGGAAAATCCAGCTGCCCAAGCACATTGAAAGTGCATTATCCTATGTGTGTGGAACTGGCCCTGAACAAAGTCAATACAAAGGGGTTTTCCAACTGTGTGTGAAGGTTCCAATTCTGAGTGCAAAGTCCCTTTACATTTCTCCGTGTTGTTTCATTTCAGGCCCAACTTCACCTTAAACGAAAAAATGAGCCTCTACAGACACCAAGGGTACTGTGACCCCTGCCGCCGTGGGAGCTTTTCTTCTGGCAGTGGCTATGGCGGTTACGGCCAACGCATCTCCTGTTACCCAAAGTCCACCTATGGTGGTTATGGTCGTAGCTACTACCCACAGTCCTGTTATGGTGGTTATGGCCGTGGCTACTACCCACAGTCCTCTTACAGTGGTTATGGCCGTAGCTATTACCCACAGTCCTGTTATGGTGGTTATGGCCGTGGCTACTACCCACAGTCCTCTTACAGTGGTTATGGCCGTAGCTATTACCCACAGTCCTGTTACGGTGGTTATGGCCGTGGCTACTACCCACAGTCCTGTTACGGTGGTAGTGGGTATGGCCGGAGCTGGGCATGGCCACGACAATACTGTGGGGGCTACGGTTATGGGGGCCTCTACGGTCGTAAGTATGGATCAGGGTATGGCTACAGACGCGGCAGCATCTGCTACGAGCCCTGCAAATACCCACGAAAGTTCAGCTGCAGCAGCCTTGAGGCACCCTTCTAAAGGCCTGAGTGGACTTCTAGTGAGATGTTCAATGGGAACGCAGACCTGTCGACTCACCAGCTGAATTCCCACCTCCTCGAAGTGCTGAGCCCTAAAGAAGGTTCACGGTTTTTTTTGTGCACTCAACACTTCAGCCCGAAGCTTGCTTTGCTCACCCTGTACTCTGCTTCCAATTCATGGGCACCACCCATGTGTCCATGAAGACCCAGCTGTTCCTGTGATGTCCTATTGAATCTTCTGGAGGGCACCTTGATGTTCAAGATCTGTTTCCATGTCCTGTCTGGGTTTTGTCATTTGGACTGAAGCCTGAAGTTTTACAGCTCTGTAATCCACTTTCTGCCCTCCAATTAAACACATTGCTTTGCATCAGAAGTGTATTTCTGGTTTATCTAGTTATCCGTTCCTGGTCTATGTTTGGAAGAGATAAGGAGTTGGGGATGAAAGGGAAGACTGTATCTTCTTTAAGTATAGTTGCACATGTCAATGAAAACAACCGTCCACATCCTCAATGTGAGGAAATCGCAATGAGTGGATGGCTGACCTGTGGAGGAAGTAATAAAAGCTCCAAAAGATATCCGGAGAGGCTTAGAAACATAGAATCATGGAATCATAGAGTTGAAAGGGGCCATGAAGGCCATTTAGTCCAATCCCCGCTCAATACAGGATCAGCCTCAAGCATCCATGACAAGGATCTTCCATCTGCTGTAGAAAGACCACCCTTGAGAGGGAGCTCCCCACCTCCTTAGGCAGATGTTTCCACTGCTTGTGGGGGGATGGGAGAGAAATAAGACTCAGGAGCTCTCTCTGGGACCAGACCCTCAACTCTAGGTTCCTGCTTGTGAGGGAGCTCCCCATCTCCTTAGGCAGCCAATTTTAGTGTTTGTGGGTGGAAGGGAGAGAAATACAACTCAGGAGTTCCCTGTGGGATCAGAGCAATTACAGCAACCCTCTGCTTCCATCTGTAGACATCTAGATGGTCCTGGAGGAAAAAAATTGCAAATGGGAAGGAAGATACAAGCAATTCCATCTTGCTCTTTATTCATCAGTGTATTGCAAATCTATCTGGAGATCCCCCCCTTCTCCTATCTAATAAAATCTCACGGGACCAATCAGATCCCAATAAGGTCCATCTGACACACTGCCCTTCATCTAACTGGAGATACGTTGATACCTCTTCACACACAATCTGGGTCATGAAGGGGATTGTCGAGCCAACAGTTTGTCCTCAAGATTTGGTCTTCAAAACAGACTTCCTCTGATGACAAGGTTCCATTCTTAGCTATTAACCCTGAAGCTTCAATTGTTTTCCCATACAGCACACATGGACATGCTGTGGGGGGAGCCAGTGTGGTATCATGGTTAAGAGCAGCGTCTTCAAACCTGGCGAGATGGGTTTGATTCCCCACTCCTCCACATGCAGCCCGCTGGGTAAACATGGGCTCATCACAGCCCTGGTAGGGCTGTTCTGCCTGAGGAATTCTGTCAGATCTCTCTAAGCCTCATCTATCTCACAGGGTGTCTGTTGTGGGGAGAGGAAGGAAAGGCAACTGTAAGCCGCTTTGAGGCAGTGAAAAGCAGAGTATAAAGACAACTCTTCGTCTATGGAGTGCGGGAGACATACAAGAAAAATGTTGTCTTGTTGGTTTTCCCAGACTAATTTGGAGGTTCCCTAATCTCCTTCTTTTTCTTCTCAGCCTAGGAATGTGTTTTATTTTCTGTTGTTTTCAAATGGTTAGGATTTAAAGAAAGAGAAATTCACCTAACCACTCAGGAAAAACCCCAGAAACTTGAAGTAACCCCCTGTGGTAGAACTTTCCCCCCTCAAGTGTCTAAAGTTACCCTCCTAACTAAAGTCCCTCCTTTGACACAATTTCTCCATCTAAGCCCATTTCCACAGTTCTAAATCCACACCTCCTCTGAGACTTGTCCTTTTTTAAACTGAATTCAGATTCTTAGCTCTTTTAGAACTAGGGCTGGTTCTTCTTCTTTTCTCAGTAGACAATCCCCCTCCAGGGACCAGAGTTTGGTCCTACCCTCAACCTGCCCTTGATTGTGCTCTGGAACTTCTCAGAACACCTCTGCCCCCTTGCCAGGAATTCAACCCTTCCTCTTGAGAGTTCCCACCCCTCTTCTTCATAGTCTGCCCTTCAAATACGACTCTGCCAGAGATTAACCCTTTGCAGGAAGGGATCTGCACTTACACACAGAAACCTTGAATCTCCTCAGTTTCCTTCTGGCATTTCTACTTGGTTTCATCATAGCTGACGTACACTGAATCAAACTGTTGGACCATCAAGGTCAGCATTGTCTCTTCAGACTGCCCATGTCTTCCCAGGGTCTCCAGCAGAGGACTTTCATGTCACCTGATCCTTTAACTGAGGTGATCAAACTGGGGACCTTCTGCATGCCAAGCAGACATGTTACCACTGAGCCACAGTCCCCACCCACCATAGAGTGGTTTCAGAGCAAGGTCTCATGTAGTATATGGCTCTAACACAGGCGGCTTTGAAGGACAGATGCATGGAAGATGTAGAGGTTGCCTTTTGGGTATCTTAGCTGTGGCCATTCATGATGACAAAAGTCAGTCTACACAGTCAGAGTCAATAGACTTCTTTGTGCCTGAGTTTGGAGGCAAAACAAAGGGAAAGCTGTGACCTCAATGTCCCCTTTGTTGATAATCCAGGACAATTGTCTGGCTGGTGTGTGAAACAGGGGACTGGGCCACTGGTTAGTGTGGTGTAGCGGGTAAAGAGTGCTAGGCTCGGATTTGGTATCATGGAATAGAGTTGGAAGTGACCTTCTGGATCATCTAGTCCAACCCTCTCCACCATGCAGGACACTCACAACCTTATCACTCATCCCCTGTAACCTGCCACCCCTTGAACCTTCACAGAATCAGCCTCTCCATCAGATGGCTACCCAGCCTCTGTTTAAAAATCTCCAAAGATGGAGAACCCACCACCTCCTGAGGAAGCCTGTTCCACTGAGGAACCGCTCTACCTGTTAGGAACTTCTTCCGGAGGTTTAGACAGAATTTCTTCAGCATTAATTTCATCCTATTGTTTCTGGTCCATCTCTCTGGGGCAAGAGAGAACAAATCTGCTCCATCCTCTATATGGCAGCCTTTTAAATATTTGACGATGGTTATCCGATCCCCTCTCAGTCGTCTCCTCTCTGGGCTAAACAGACCAGGCTCCCCCGACCTTTCTTCATACGTCTTGGACTCCAAACCCCTCACCAACTTTGAGAGTTTGATTCCCCACTGCTCCTCCAGCCTGCTGGATGACCTTTAGCAGGTACCAGTTGTCTCTCAGTCCCACCCACCTCACAGGATGTGTGTATTGGGAAGAGGAAGGGAAAAGTGTTTGTAAGCCGTGCTGTGGCTGCTTTGGGTAGTGAAAAATCAGGTAAAAAAAGCAGCTGTTCTCCTAAATTCTTGCTCTCACTGGATTAAACCTGGAATCTTCTGCATGCAAAACAGCATGGTGTGGTGAGTAAGAGCGGCAACCTCTAATCTGGAGAACTGGGTTCACCTCCCCATTCATCTACATGCAACCAGTATAATGTAGAGCCAGACTGGTGTAGTGGTTAGGAGTGTGGACTTCTAATCTGGCGAGCTGGTTTGATTCCCCGCTCCCCCACATGCAGCCAGCTGGGTGACCTTGGGCTTGCCATAGCACTGATAAAGCTTTTCTGAGCGAGCAGTAATAACAGAGCTCTCTCAGCCTTACATCCCTCACAGGGTGTCTGTTGCGGGGAGAGGAACGGAAGTTGAATGTAAGTTGCTTTAAGACTCCTTCGAGTAGAGGAAAGCAGCATATAAGAACCAACTCTTCTTCTTCTTCTTCTTTGGTAATAATAGGGCTCTCTCAGGCTCACCTCCCTCACAGGGTGTCTGTTGTGGGGAGAGGAAAGGGAAGGTGATTGTCATCTCCTTGGAAACTCCTTCAAGTAGATATTTGATTTTTGCCATCCTATAGCAATCAGCTCTCTTTGTCACACTGATCAGAGGGTAACCACATAGAATCATAGAATCATAGAGTTGGAAGGGGCCATACAGGCCATCTAGTCCAACCCCCTGCTCAACGCAGGATCAGCCCTAAGCATCCTAAAGCATCCAAGGAAAGTGTGTATCCAACCTTTGCTTGAAGACTGCCAGTGAGGGGGAGCTCACCATCTCCTTAGGCAGCCTATTCCACTGCTGAACGACTCTGACTGTGAAAAACTTTTTCCTGATATCTAGCCTATATCGTTGTACTTGTAGTTTAAACCCATTACTGCATGTCCTTTCCTCTGCAGCCAACGGGAACAGCATCCTGCCCTCCTCCAAGTGACAACCTTTCAAATACTTAAAGAGGGCTATCATGTCCCCTCTCAACCTCCTTTTCTCCAGGCTGAACATTCCCAAGTCCCTCAACCTATCTTCATAGGGCTTGGTCCCTTGGCCCCAGATCATCCTCGTCGCTCTCCTCTGTACCCTTTCAATTTTATCGATGTCCTTCTTGAAGTGAGGCCTCCAGAACTGCACACAGTACTCCAGGTGTGGTCTGACCAGTGCCGTATACAATGGGACTATGACATCTTGTGATTTAAAGCCTTTGGTCTAAAGCCTGCCTCAGCCATTCTGACTTTTCACCACATACTTGGCTAGGAAAAGGGTATACAACCCTTTAACCTGGGCTCCCCAAACTGCCTCTCTGGTGATCCCTGCCAGAAACCCAACCCAAGTGCTGGCATATTTGCTTTGCTCTGCTCCTTCCATCTATGCACCTCACGTTTAGATAGGCAATTGTTTAACTCTTGCTGTACCTTGTTCCTGAAACCCAATCGTTTCCTACGTTATTTCTGTCTGTATTCATGTATTATTGTAATTGCATCTTGTGTGTTATTCTTTAATGAAAGCACATTCTTTCTTTTTGGGTACTTGTTGTCTGTCTTGGGGGTTCCTCAAACAGCATAATTGCCTCAGAAAACATGGGCAAGTTACCCCCTCTCACTTCCCTAATTCTCCCACATTTCCTAGAGCATTCGGTGTAACATAGCCCCAACCCAGCTTCCTTCCTTGTCTTGCCCATGTTGTGCTTGACCAAAGTCCCAGAATTCTCTGTGGTGAGTTCTCCAGTTGTCCTCCCCATCCCCTGTGCTGTTCACATTCTCAGAGCCACATGGCCTTGTGCCTACGGATATGTAACCTATCCTTTCATTGGCTAGAGCTGGCAGTTACCATCTGTATTTCTCCTTTGGAGAGAAGACCTGCTCTGAGAGAATTCAATTGAGGTACTGAAGGGAGGAAGGCAGGGATTTTGACTCCATGAATGTTCTTTCCAAGTCTACATCCTCTGTCTTAAGCATCGCAGGGCTGTGATGCTGAGATACTGCAATTTAGGTTTCCTCAACCACATTTTTGTGAAACCCTGGGGTTTCTTGACAGCTTTTGATGGGTTTCCTGAATGGGTAGAAGTTAATTCATATATAAGGTATATATTTTTAAATTTGTTAATATTTATTATGTGATATGACCAAGAATTATCATTTCAACTCGCCCACCCCTCCCAAAATGTCCAGTGATGGGCCTGGAGAGAGTGGGAAGGGGAGGAGCCCTAGGTGGGCGTGTCCATAGCTCTGCTTCCCAACCATATTCTACGTGATGGCACCACTTCTTGGGTTTCTCGAAGCTTGAAGTATGTTTCAGGGGTTTTATCCATGGTAAAAAAATGAGAAAGTTTGTTGTAAGTTCCCTTCTAGAATAAACCAGATGAATTTTTTGCCTAAAGCTCTTATTTATGGTACATGACACCCCAGAATCATCCTGAAAGGCAGTTATCGTGCGAAGCAAGCTTTTAATTTGAGAACAGAAAGTGGATTACCGAAAATAAACACAATAGAGAAAGAAAGAGCAACTACAGGATCCAAACCCAACAACAACGTAGGAGTCAATCGTCTTGGTATCTCAAAGCTTGGCGGGGGGAACTATGTCACTTTCATGGTCGCACAGGGAGCATGCATTAGAGAAATAATTGAAGGCAGGGCCATGTGCACCAATAATAACCACACCCTCATAACCATGGGAACTGATTATTGTCCAGCGTTTCTAGGAAGAAAGAGGAGGGAATTCAGGTGGAGGGTCGACGGGTCTGCCATTGAACATCTCACTGGAAGTCCACCCGGGCTTTTAGCAGGGCCCATCGATGCTGCTGCAGCTGAACCGACGACCGAGAGGGTAGCAGACTCCCGAACTGTAGCCACAGGGTTCGTAACAGATGCTTCCACGCCTGGATCCATACCCCAATCCATACTGACGGCCGTAACCAAAGCCCCCATAATATTGCGGTGGGTAGTAACCCCGGCCGTACCCGCCACCACCGTAATACATCGGAGGGCAGTAGCTACGGCCGTAACCGCCGTAACAGGACTGTGGGTAGTAGACACGGCCGTATCCACCATAGGTGGATTTTGGGTAATAGCAGATGCGTTGGCCGGAACCTCCGTAGTAGCTGCCAGAGGAGAAACTCCCGCGGCGGCAAGGGTCCCAGTACCTTTGGTGTCTGTAGAGGCTCATTTTGGAGTTAGATCTGAAATGAAACAACACAGAGGAAACGTAAGGAGACTTTGGGTGCGGAAGTAGAAACTTCACACACGGAATCACAGAATCAGAACAGAAGTAGAAACTTCACACATAGAATCACAGAATCAGAACATCAGAAGAACATCAGAAGAATAATGGAATAGAATCATAGAATAATAGAGTTAGAAGGTACCTCATGGGTCATCTAGTCCAACCTCCTGCACTATGCCGGACACTCATATCCCTATCATCTATTGTAACCTGCCACCCCCTTTGCCTTCACAGAATCAGCCTCTCCGTCAGATGGCTCTCCAGCCTCCGTTTAAAAATTTCCAGCAGAGCTGTGGACACATCTAATGAAGTTGTGCTGTTCAACAGTTCACAGCTACATGGTTTCTTCTTGGCAGACATCGGCCTTCATCTGAGGTCCTGCTAGGTGATCCTCCAGCCAAATCTCCAGTCATGACATAATTATTCCCTTTGCTGTTTTCCCCCTGAAACAAATGGTCTCCTTGTAAACTAAGCTTGTTATTCCTGCATGGTCCTTGACTCTGTTGAACATCTCCATTTTGCTGCATGCTAATTTACTGCTCACCCTCTACTTATACGTATGGGCTAGTCATTCCCATTACATTGTGTTCTGAGGAAGTGTGTGTGCACATGAAAGCATCTTCCTTGGATACCTAAAAGATAAACAGGGAAAACCCTGGCTAGATTTGGATGGGTGACCTCCAGTGACTTGGGTGGTAGGAGCACTAGGGGTCATGACACGGACGCAGGAAATGGCAAGCCAGCTCCTAAAGTCCTTTGCCTGGCTGACAGACAGTCCAGAGATCACCTGGCTACACAACACATTCATTCCATGAGATAAATTAAAAAAAAACAAAAAAACAAAAAAACAAAAAACCAAAAAACCAAAAAAAACAAAAAAACAAAAAAACAAAAAAACAAAAAAACAAAAAAACAAAAAAACAAAAAAACAAAAAAACAAAAAAACAAAATAAACATTAACATTAACATTAAAATGTTCAAGAGAGCTATCATGTCCCCTCTCAACCTCCTTTTCTCCAGGCTGAACATTCCCAAGTCCCTCAACCTATCTTCATAGGGCTTGGTCCCTTGGCCCCAGATCATCTTTGTCCCTCTCCTCTGTACCCTTTCAATTTTATCTATGTCTTTCTTGAAGTGAGGCCTCCAGAACTGCACACAGTACTCCAGGTGTGGTCTGACCAGTGCCGTATACAATGGGACTATGACATCTTGTGATCTCAAACTCTGTTCTGTTACCAAAAGGCATCTTCTTCTCACTGCCCAAAGGGGCCATTCTGACTCATCACCAGAGGCTATTCTCTGCATGATTTATGTTCAATTGTTCATGCTAATTTAGATCCTTACATGAGTTTGCTTTGTAGCATGCCTCATAGTTAATCCTGTTAGTATAAGCTGGTTGAACATTCAGCACCTTCCGCAGTGTTTCAAAGCTGGATAATATCTTGATCTACAGGGAAGGGAAGCAATGTACTCACATTCTGTGGTCATTATCAAAATTGCGAGATGACATAGCCCCGCTGTATACCACATGAGGTAGAATGCACCTGCTGGAGACCTGTGTGAAGTGTGCCTAAGGAGGTGGGGAGCTCCCCCTCACTGGCTGTCTTCAAGCAGTGGATGGTCTGATGTTTATCCTGGATGCTGGAGGCTGATCCTGCACTGAGCAGGGGGTGAGACTAGATGGCCTTTCTTGACCCTTCCCACTCTAGGATTCTTTGAGTCTAGTTCAGCTGTGGAATGGGATGCCTAAGGAGGTGCGGAGCTCCCCCTTATTGGTGGTCTTCAAGCAGCGGCTGGACAGAGACTTCTCCTGGATGCTCTGGGCTGATCCTGCATTGAGCAAAGGGTTGGACTAGATGGCCTGTATGGCCCCTTCCAACTCTAGGATCCTATGATTTTATAATCTGGGGACTGGGGACCAAGTCCTATGAAAAAAGTTTGAGGGACTTGAGAAAGTTCAACCTGGAGAAGAGGAGGTTGAGCGGGGACAGGATGGCTTTCTTTATGGACTTGAAAGTTTGTCACTTGGAAGAGGGCAGGGAAAGGTTCCTGTTGGCAGAAAAGGAGAGGACCCACAGTCATGGGATCAAACTATGTGTAGAACAGAACTGAGTATATATCAGTGAACCTTTTTTTCACACTCAGGGTAGTTTAGCAGTCGGATTGGTGCCTTGCACCTCTTTGCATGTTTAAACTCTGCCATCAAATAAGGCAGACTTCCTGTTAAGAATGCTGGGGCTTAGATCCTAAAAGACTAACCCATAACATATTTGGAAGAGAAGAAGAAGAACTGGGGGCTCTATATGCCATTTCTCACTGAGTCCCAAATCAGCTTACAAACACCATTCCCTCCCTCTCCCTATAACCTACCTGTGAGAGAAGTGGGGCTGAGAGAGCACTAAAAAAAACTACTGTGTGAGAACAGCTCTAAGAGAACGATGACTAGCCCAAGGTCACCCAGCTGGCTGTATTTTTAAGAGTGGGGAATCAAACCCAGTTCTCCAGATTTGAGATGTTTTTTGTTGATCTCAACACCACACTGGCTGTTTTTACACAGCCAGTGTAATTGTCAAATTGACTTTGTCTGCTTGCAAATCAATTTTCGAAGGTTCTAATTGTCCTAATTATTTCAAAGGTTTATATTTATGAGAAGGAATTGAATATTTGCTTTTGAGGATTAGAGAAGAGCTATTTTTAAACCCTCCCCTCCCTTTTTATTTTAACTATCCAAAGAAGTCTCAGGCTGATTCTGGACTTACTTTGTTTCTTCCGTTGTAGATACTGCTGAATTCAGATCGATTTGAACTCGGGTCTTCCTCCATCCCCCCCCCCCCCCGATTGAAACAGAAAAGTGTTCTGCACATGATTAGGGAAGCTCAGAAAGGGGGGGACCAAGTGTAGCAGGAGCCTCTTTCTTTTCTTGAAGGGGGGGGGAGAGGATTAGAGACAGCAGAGGAGGGGGAATAAATCCAAGGGCTTCTGGAGCGTCTGCTGAGAAAAGTTAGGGCTTCCCTTTTAAGGCAAGCTTGCAACCTGGGAACGAGGAAGCCTTTGAACTGACGCCCTGGCCAATCAGGGCTTTTCTAAAGCACTGGAGTCTCGAGGAAGCTCATGATGATTTTTCAAATATCAAATATGTAAGGTAGGTGAGGCATAGGCATAAGGAGTTCAGACAGAACTACTCTGTGAGAACAACTCTAACAGGACTGTTGCATCACCCAGCTGGCTGCTTGTGGAAAAAGGAGTGGGGGATCAGTCCCGGCTCTCCAAATTAGAAACCACCGCTTTTCACCACTACACCAAGATGGCTGAATACCACAATGTTCCCAAGCAGGAAGAATTCAGGTATTTGTTGTAAGGCTTGCAGGTAATAATTCTCATGAAAGGAAAGACAGAAGAAGAAGAGTTGGTTTTTATGCCCTGATTTTCACTGCCCAGAGGAGTCTCAGAGCGGGCTTCCAGTCGCCTCACCTTCCTCTACCCACAACAGACACCCTGTGAGAGAGGTGGGACTGAGAGAGCATCTGACAGGAACGCTCTGTGAGAACTGCCCTATCAGGACTGTGACTAGCCCAGGGTCACCCGGTTGACTGCATGTGGAGGAGCAGGGAATCAAACCCGGCTCGCCAGATTAGAAGCTACCGCTCTACCCCATGACACCCTGCAGAGACAGAGAGTGACAGAGACAGAGAGCAGGGAACATTTTAAGGAAAGACATCAAACCAAAGGGGCCTCTATAACAAGACCAAGCCCTATAATAAAAACTATTTCGGCAAAGAAGCATTCGGCAAAGAAGCATTTGAAGGCTCACCAGTTTTCAGAAGAAGCTGAGCTCAAGCGAGTTCGTTGGCTGTGGGTCTGAAGATGGACTGTCCTTTTATACTCTAGCTGGTAACGTCTTTCGATTGGGCTTGTGCAACATCTTAAAATCCTAATTATCTGCCCATACAATCCATGCTCACTCACACAGATACAATGCCTTAATTGCATTAATTGCCCTCCCTTCCTCCTCTGCGGAGATTAGCCTATCAAAAACAAGGTAGACACCAAGACCTGCCAACACCTTCCTGTTGTTTTTATTTCGCATTAATACGCCTATGTGAGAGTTTTAGACAACGGCTATCAAAACGGTCATGAGTACCTTTTTGACTCCTTGTTCAGTGTGTTGGAATAGATCGCTTGGGAAGATTTGGAAATCCCAAGTTGGTTACCTCTGGCCTTCAGCTGTTCCATGTCCCATCATGTCCCCCATTCTGATTATAAGAACTTAAGAAGAACCCTGCTAGAGGAGACCAGTGGCCCATCCAGGCCAGCATTCTGGTTGACCTAGTGATTAACCGGTTCCTCTGGAGGGAAAACAATAAGGTACAGAGACTGAAGACTTTATAAGAACATCAGAAGAATAATGGAATAGAATCATAGAATCATAGAGTTGGAAGGGACCTCCTGGGTCATCTACTCCAACCCCCTGCACTATGCAGGACACTCACCACCTTATCGCTCATCCATGTCACCTGCCACCCCATTGAACCTTCACAGATTCAGCCTCTCCGTCAGATGGCTATTCAGCCTCTGTTGAAAAATTTCCAAAGATGGAGAACCCACCATCTCCTGAGCTCTGCTGGATGAGACCAGTGGCCCATCTAGATTCTTGGCACACACAGTAGCCAACCGGTTCCTTGGGAGGGTCAACAACAGGACATAGAAGCCAAAGCCTTCCCTTGAAAAGAACATAAGAAGAAATCTGCTAGATCAGACCAGGGAGCCCTCTAGTCCAGCATCTTGTCTCATGCAGTGGCCAACTAGTTCCTCCGGAGGGCCAAAAATAGGACACAAAGGCCGAGGCCTTCATGAGAACATAAATTGTAAGCCGCTGCAAGCTGCCAGTTAATAGCAGTGACATAAAAGTATAATAAATAAATATAAATAAATCAAAAAAGAGCCCCACTCAATCAAACCAGTAAGCCATCTTGGATCACACAGCAACAAACCTGTTCTTCTGTAGGACCAACAACAGGGCATGGAGGCTGAAAATTTCAATTATAAAAACATCAGAACAGCCAGGTAGGATCAGACTAATAGTCCATCTAGTCCAGCATCCTGATATCTGTTTTTGCTTCCCTCCTGATTTATATTGATAGGACCTTTACAGGTGAGAAGGCTCTCCATACGGATTTTGTCAGATTATCCAGAATTCCAGATCCAGGGTCATTTGGGTCCAATTCAAAGCCCTGGGATGTTACCAAAAAAGCCCTCCTTCCATGGCCTGTAGCCCCCATTCCTTTCAAAACACACCTCCTGCTATGCTCCTATGTGCCATGGATCTGGCAGACGGGATCTGGTCTTGCACTGGCCAATCACGTGCTCAGGATTATGATTCTGCCTTGGACCTCAAGCTCAGTCCTCGGCAGGTATAAAATGCCTTTGTGTCCTTGCAGCTTTTAGCAATCACTTTGGGTAGCCTTCGAGTTGAAGGAGTCAAGGTGTGGCACACATATTTTAAATGAATCAATCCATCCATCTCTGGCTTGATATCAAAAATGGGTTCTTTGAGGGTTTGCACAGTTGCCAAGGAGGTGAACCAAACGGGCATTGCAAATGCTTGGTTTCCTGTTGGAACATTCCAATTACATGTCCTATCTGATTTAAAGGAAGAGGAGGTTGGGGCTTCCTTATATCTTGCTTTTTACTCTCTGAAGGAGGCTCAAAGGGTGCAAGATCTGACCCAAGACCACCCAGATGGTGGCAGGGGGAGGAGTTGTGGGGAATCAAACCTGAATCTCCAGACAGGAGGCTGTGGCTGTTAACCGCTACACCCAACCGGCTTTCCTAGAGGGGAGGATTGCATCTCCAGATGTTTTCCCTTGGAAGCAAAGGAAGGACATTCAGGGAGATATGGTGTTTCTTAATGGAAGGGATGGACTGGAAATTTCCCCTTGGGCTGCTGACTCTAAAAGGCTAATGGTGAATAGTTATGAGCAGAGTCAGTCCCCTGAAACTCCTCTGAACTTTCAGGAAACATTTGAAGAAGAAGAAGAAGAAGAAGAAGAAGAATTGGTTCTTATAAGCTGCTTTTCACTATCAGGAGGCTCAAAGTGCCTTACATTTGCCTTCCCTCTCTTCTCCCCAAAACAAGGACCCTGTGAAGTAGATGAGGGAGGTTGAAAGAGGTTGAAGATAAAAAGTTGGTTCTTACATTCGCCTTCCCTTTCCTTTCCCCACAACAGACACCCCATGAGGTAGGAGGGCTGAGAGAGCCCTGATGTTACTGCTTGGTCAGAACAGCTTTATCAGTGCTGTGGCAAGCCCATGGTCACTGAGATGGCTGAATGTGGGGGATCAGGGAATCAAACCTGCCTCACCAGATTAGAAGTCTGCACTCCTAACCAATGCTGGCTCCCCGCATTAATTGCCTCCTCTTACACAGTCTCCAGATGAGGGAGAAGGATGTGATAGATGCTTAGAAACCAGAGTGGCATAGAGCAGGGGTAGTCAACCTGTGGTCCTCCAGATGTTCATGGACTACAATTCCCATGGGAATCGTAGTCAATGGACATCTGGAGGACCACAGGTTGACTACCCCTGGCATAGAGGACTGAGAGTGGTTCTCTGCTTGAAAGTTTGGCTCAGCCACAATGCTTACTTACTTGGGGAGCTCCAGCTGGTGGCTGTCTGGTTGCCGAACCAACTTCACAGGATAAAATAAAGAGGGGACAGAGCCCCACTGCAGGTAAATATTGTATATGGCATTGCCAACTCTGGGTTAGGAATGTGAAGTATTAATGCTAGGGAGACCACTCTCTAGTCATTTTCTCCAGGGGAACTGATCTCTGTCACCAGGAGATTAGCTCTAAAACCAAACTATCTGGGGACAGGCCTCCCTAGTTGTACATGAAGAAAAAGAAGAAGTCTCAGAGCAGATGACCTTCACCATCCCTTTCCTCTCCCCAGATCATGGGAGGTGATGCTATTGCTTTACTTCGCTTTCTTATGTCCTCACTTGGAGTCCTGTGTTCAGTTTTGGGCACCAGAATTGAAGAAAGATGTAGAAGAATGTCCAGAGGAGCGTGTCCAGAGGAGGGCAACAAAGATGGTGATGGGTTTGGAGACCAAGACGCATGAGGAAAGGTTGAGAGAGCTTGGTCTGCTTAGCTTGGAGAGAAGATGACTAAGAGGTGATGTGATCACCATCTTCAAATACTTGAGGGGCTGTCATAGAGAAGATGAAGCAGAGTCGTTTTCTGTTGTCCCAGCGTGTTGGACCACAACTAATGGTTTGAAATTAATTCAAAAGAATGTTTAACGAAACACCCAGAAGAAGTTCCTGACAGTTAGAACAATGACATAGACTTCCCTGGGAGGTGGTGGGTTCTCCTTCTTTGGACATTTTTAAGCAGTCTCACTGGCAGTCTTCAAGCAAAGGTTGGATACACACTTCTCTTGGATGCTTTAGGATGCTTTGGACAGATCCTGCGTTGAACAGGGGGTTGGACTAGATGGCCTGCATGGCCCCTTCCAACTCTATGATTCTATGATTCTATAACCAGAGGCTAGAGAGTCATCTGACAGAAATGCTTATTCTGTGAACTTAGGCAGTTTGTGAGTGGGTGGGCAGGAAGGGATGGGCCAGTGTTCATATCTTGTGGCCCTTCCTTGCATACACAGATAATTGCTGATCACCACTGTCGAATGGTAGGTGCATTTCCTCCAGGCCAGGCTGGATTCTGGAGAGCTTTTTTTTCAGGGGGAGGGGTCATTTAGGCATGAAATGTGGGTAGGCAGATGGCTGTGACTTCCTGCATTTGCAAGGGGGTGGACTAAGTGACCCTGGAGCTTCCTTCCAACTCTTATAATTTTATGAAATAAGCTTGAACTCTTTGTGAAGGTGGGAAGAGAGGGCTGGAAGGATTGCTGTCCAAAGGCTGAATTGAGAAGGCAACAAAGAAGAAATATACACAGGAGCATATGTGGAAACATGAACAAACCGACAACAACTGGCTCAATAAATCCTGTAAGTGTCAGAAGAAATTGGACATTACAACCAGGAGGTCAACATTAAGCAGGAAGGAAGGTTACTTTTCAGACTCTTTAATAATCATCCTGACAAAAAGTATTTTTGTATTTAAGTATTTGAATACAAATTTGAATTTGTATTAAGTATTTGAAAGGTTGCCACTTGGAGGAGGGCAGGATGCTGTTCCCATTGGCTGCAGAGGAGAGGACACACAGTAATGGGTTTAAACTACAAGTACAACGATATAGGCTAGATATCAGGAAAAAATGTTTACAGTCAGAGTAGTTCAGCAGTGGAATAGGCTGCCTAAGGAGGTGGTGAGCTCCCCCTCACTAGCAGTCTTCAAGCAAAGGTTGGATACACACTTTTCTTGGATGCTTTAGGATGCTTTGAGCTGATCCTGCGTTGAGCAGGGGGTTGGACTAGATGGCCTGTATGGCCCCTTCCAACTCTATGATTCTATGATTCTAAAATCCAAGACTGGACAGATCTCTATTCTGTTACCCAAGACAATTTTGAGCTCTGTTTTGATTATTTTGTCATCTGCAATTATTATTGCTCAACTGAGGAAGTCCAACAATGAAACTAGATTTTACCTGGGATGCTAGTTTTGGCTGTTTGTGATTATTATTATTATTAAAGTTTCTGAAGACTATCATTAAAAATTCTGAAAACAAGAAACCTTTCTTCCTTCTTAATGTTATCTGCCAGTTGAAAAATATAAAAATGTTTTATGAAACGTACAGAATTTATTGAGCCACATTTTTTTTAAGTATTATTAGTATTGTTTGCCCATGAATTGAGAAGACAGCTAGGTCTTCTCTGTGCAATAAATTGGCAGCATAAGAAGTCCAGTTTATTTGTTACAGCCATTGAACAGCATAAAATGTATGTCATCACCGTATTTATGGACAACCTTTTGGCCAAACTACAGTCGAAATTGGGGGCAGAAAGAGATATAATATATATCCGAATTCGTAAATATTTAGCTGACTCTTTTTTGTGAGATCATTTCATTTCTTACCAATTATAAAGCAAAATGAGATGGCAGGCTTTTTGCCTTCCAGCGAAAACGAACAGGTGGACTGCAAGATGGATCTCTTCCACCAGGTATTGTGAAGGGGTCCCAAAAGAAAACCAGACAGGCAATTGTGATGCAAAGCAAGCTTTTTTTTTTTTTTAATTCAAATAATTGGCGAACAGAAAGCGAATGGCTGCACCGAAAAACTGAAGGCTCTGATACAAACATTACAGTGCAGGTAGAAAAGCGGTGGACATTTCCCTTGTCCAGTTGACCGACAGAGCATTACGAAAAAGGCACCTCCTAAAGATGGCACTTGGGCTTCCGTGAAAATGCAGATAGTGTCCAATAAAGAAACAGTCATTCATTAGGGCAGGAGTCATTCATGCATGGCGTAGTGCGCTGGAAGACAGGCAGGGGTGGGGCTGACCGAGGCAAAAGACGAGCACCCGACAGGAACTGTAGGTTGTAGAGTCTCCGAAATCAGTGCCCAGAAAGCTCAGCGATGGTGGATTCTGTGGTTTGCATGGCCATTCCGTGTTGTCATGGGAAGTCTCCTTCCAGAACTTAGCAGGGTCCATCAAAGGTGCACCTGCTGATCCTCCGGGAGAGAGGGTGCCATCCCGCGGCACTGAAGCCACAGGGGTTGCAATCGGTGATGCCGTGCCTAAGCCCATACCCCAACCCATAGCCGCTATAGCGATGACCAGAGAGGGCGCTGAAACCACAGCCTCTGGGAGATTGCGGTGGGATGCTACCGCGCCTGTACCCATACCCCCATCCACAGCAGCTAGGGCGACGGCCAGAGAGGGCGTCAAAACCGTAGCGTCCGGAAAACTGTGGTGGGACGCTACCGCGCCTGTACCCATAGCCACCATAGTAGGTTAGTGGGACGCAGCTACCACCATAGTAGATGGGTCGGTAACAGCCATGGCCGTAAAAGGGGTTATATCTGATCTCTTGCCCATAACCTCCATAGGCGTTAGCAGAGCTGGCACCAATGGGCTGTCCGTAGCCTCCGTAGCAGATACTAGCACCAACACGCTGTCTGTTGCCTCCGGACCAGCCACCGGAACTAGCTCCTATGCGCTGCCCATAGCCTCCAGACCAGCTACCAGAACTTGCTCTTATGCGCTGTCCGTAGCTTCCTCTGTTGCCACCAGACCAGCTGCCAGAGCTTGCGCTGCTGCCCTTCACATCGCCTCCGTAGCAGATACTATCACCGACACGCTGTCTGTTGCCTCCGGACCAGCCGCCAGAACTAGCTCCTATGCGCTGTCCGTAGCCTCCAGACCAGCTGCCAGAACGTGCTCTTACACGCTGCCCGTAGCCTCCAGAATAGCCACCAGACCAGCTGCCAGAGCTTGTGCCTCTGCCCTTCACATCGCCTCCATAGCAGATACTATCACCGACACGCTGTCTGTTGCCTCCGGACCAGCCGCCAGAACTAGCTCCTATGCGCTGTCCATAGCCTCCAGACCAGCTGCAAGACCTAGCTCCTATGCGCTGTCCATAGC
Source organism: Paroedura picta (assembly GCF_049243985.1). Taxonomy (NCBI): domain Eukaryota; kingdom Metazoa; phylum Chordata; class Lepidosauria; order Squamata; family Gekkonidae; genus Paroedura; species Paroedura picta. Next base: position 8,158,854 of record NC_135369.1, read on the forward strand.
CTCCAGAATAGCCACCAGAACAAGCCCCTATGCGCTGTCCATAACCTCCAGAATAAGAAGAACCAACGGGCTGTCCATAGCCTCCAGAGCAAGAACCAGCACGAATGCGCTGTCCGTAGCCTCCAGAATAGCCACCGGAACAAGCACCTATGCGCTGTCCATAGCCTCCAGAGTAAGAAGAACCAATGGGCTGTCCATAGCCTCCAGAGCAATAACCAGCACCAATGCGCTGTCCGTAGCCTCCAGAGTAGCCACCGGAACTAGCACCTATGCGCTCTCCGTAGCCTCCAGAGTAAGAAGGACCAAGGGGCTGTCCATAGCCTCCAGAGCAAGAACCAGCACGAATGCGCTGTCCGTAGCCTCCAGAGTAGCCACCGGAACTAGCACCTATGCGCTCTCCGTAGCCTCCAGAGTAAGAAGGACCAAGAGGCAGTCCATAGCCTCCAGAGCAAGAACCAGCACGAATGCGCTGTCCGTAGCCGCCAGAGTAGCCACCAGAACTAGCACGTATGCGTTTTCCTTCACCTCCAGAACTGCTCCCAGAAGTAGCACGGGTGCGCTGTCTGCAGCCTCCAGAGCTACTCCCAGAAGAAGCACCAGAGCGCTGTCCATAACCTCCTGAGCTGCCCCCAGAAGGGATGCGACAGCACGGGTCACATTTACTTTGGTGTCCGTAGCTCATGTTGTTAGAGGTGCGGGATCTGAAATGATACAGCATGGAATAAATGAAATAGGACATGTGACATTGAACCAGAAACATGAGATATGGTTGGTATGGAATGATACCAGTGAGCTATTCAACATATATATATAATGACATATCTGCAGCTGCTAGGGACATGTGGGATCTAGACTACCTTGGCTAATCTTTTCAAGACCATTTGGGCTTCCTGAAAAATCCATCCGATATATGGTGCCTACAAAGCTATCTGTTCCACTTAACATTTCTGGTAAGGCCTTAGAGGAGGACTGTGTCTCATGTCTTGTGCCACTCAATGCTTAACACCCACTCAGGGCGGCTGTCCCGCCCCTGAATGCCTCCTCCTCCAACTGGCTTGCCTGTCTGTCCAGAGGCCAGCCAATCACCTTCCATCCCCCACCCCTGACCACCCCCTCCTCCTTCCACTTCTCTCCAAGGCTCGGAGGCTGCAGATCCCTGCTGGTGAGAGCTGCCCCTGCCAGTAAATTCCATAACAGCTGCCTGCAGTCTTTCCAAGTCCTGGGGGAAGAGAGAGGCCATCCACAGAGTTCTTCCACTCCACTCTCCTAATCTAGCACCCGTTGTATTCCTCAATGCAATGGACTTGGCCCCTAATCTACAAATAATCTTAGAGGTTGATCCTGGTGGTAACTAAATGAGACACAGTGTGTCTGAGAAGTTTTGTTGCCTTCTGAGAAATTGTTTTTGCCATCCGGTCTTCTGAAGAACATTCTAAATGTGCTTCAGATTGGTTCATGTAAATCACCCCACTATCACATTTCACCATGTTTCAGAAATCTTAGGAAAATATGCTACCCCCCCCCCCCCCCAACATTTGGCTGGCAGAGTTTTAAAGAGAGGGTAAGCACCAGATTGCTTAAAGAACAGGATAGATTTTATGGGGAAGAGAAAAATCAACTTTGCATAGAAAGAGAATAGAGAGTCCTGTCTAACTGTTCTCGTGGCAGCCCTTCAGTCTATTCTGGAGACAAGCAGGGAGGATATGTGATTGGAGAAGCAGGAAGTCTCTAAAGCCCTAATCAGGACCCTGGACGAGGGGTTCATTGGAATTGTAGTCCATGGACATCTGGAGAGCTACAGCCTGGCCACCCTTGCTCTTGAGGAAGACTACAGTACAACTTAGCGCCTGATTACAATATGACTGTATCTTGGAAGGGTGTAATGACACTTGGGACGAGCCTGCTTACACTTACAGACTTAAGTGCATTGACCCAGAAGTTAATCCCTTTGAGCTGAATTAGAGAGACAGTGTGGTGTAGTGGTTAACAACGGCAGTTTCTAATCTGGCGAGCCATGTTGGGTTCCCTGCTCCCTTCAGCCAGCTGGCTGACCTTGGGGTCATCACAGCCCTGATAGGGCTGTTCTGACCGAGAAGACCTGTCAGGGCTCTCTTCCAGCCTCACCTCCCTCACAGGTGAAAGGAAAGGCTGGCGATTGTAAGCCACTTTGAGACTCCTTCGGGCAGTGAAAAGTGGGGTATGAAAACCAACTCTTATTCTTCTCCTTTACTCCCACACAAAAATGTGTATGATTGCAGCTTTAGAATAGCCCCTCTGAATTAATTTTTTTCAGATCAACACAACAACTTTTCAGGTCAGCCTTCTAATGCTTGCAACCATTGAGAAGGTTCCATGTGTTGGAGTGTATCCAGCAGATCCTACAACATCAGGATTATCTGGTAGCCAAGCAAGAGACGTTTGGAGGTGTCATTTCCTGCCCCCATGTTATGCCCCTAGCTTCCTTTGGAGATCTCCCATGCAAATCCTTACTAAGGCTGATGCCTTACTTAGCTTCTGAAATCAGGCATGCCTGAGCAATCCAGTTGAGGGGACTGAGAAGGTTTAAAATGTCAACACAAAGTTGACTCATGAATATGATCTCATGAGATCTCAATAGCCAAGTAAGGTAGCCATCACTAGACCTTGGATGAGAGGTCTTTGCACAGGCACCTGCAGATGTTTCTTGACTTGAAGACCCCATGACAGGCCGTGTAAGTTGATTGGGACTTGCCACCACCAAGTAACCTAACCTAAGACGATCATGTTCCCAAACATTATGCATTAAGGTACTTCTTCTACAGGCCTATTGTAAACACGTACCTAATTTTTTAAGAGCAAGAAAGCTTTTAACAGAAAGGAACACACTAAGAATCCAGAAACCTCTTGTGCAAAACGCAGCACAGAAGGGAGGAAGAAGAACCCATGAATTGACAAAGAGACGTTCGAGAGGCACTAAAATGTTGGAACTTACTTGGTTTACGGAGGACTTGAGTTCAAATGATGTTGCTGAAGGAACTGGAGACAGACTCTTTCCTTTTATACTCTTCCAGGGACAGTCTTTCAATAATGTAATAATGTGCACGACACTCACAAATCTTAATTATGAGCCCAAATATTCCATGCTCACTCACACTGAACTAATGTCTTAATTGCTTTAATTGTTCTTCCTCTCAACTTTGGAGTTATTAGTCTATCCAAGGCAACTCAGCACAAAAGGCCTGCCAACACCCTCCTGTTCTTTTTCATATTAACAAACATGTGAACACATTTAATATCCACTTTGGGGTGGCCATTTGTACATATTTGACGACGCATTCACCATGTGGGATGAGGCAAAGCTGACGTTTGATATCACGGGGGAAGACCAGAAAATTCCACTTGGTGACTGTGGGCCTTCCGTTGGCCGTGATCCTAACATAATCATAATTTTTAGTATTATGTTTGGGGCATGAACATTAGCCACCATCTGAATGTAGGGTTCAGAGAATCCTAGAGTGGGAACGGGCCAAATAGGCTAACTAGTCCAACTCCTTGTTCAGTGAAGGATCACCATGAAGTATCTGTGATAAGCATCTGTCCAGCTGCTGCTTGAAGGCCACCAGTGAGGGGGAACTCACCATCTCTTTAGGCATCCAATTCTACTGCTGAACTAGGCTCATAGAATCCTGGAGTTCGAAGAGACCATAAAGGCCATCTAGTCCCACCCACTGCTCAAGTCCAAAGTCCAAAGCATCCAGGATAAGTATCTGTCCAGTTGGTGCTTGAAGACCACCAGTGAGGGAAGCTCCCCTCTTTAGGCAGCCCATTCCAATGGCTGAACTAGGCTCATAGAATCCTAGAGTTGGAAGAGGCTATCCAGGCCATCTAGTCCCACCCCCTGCTCAGTGCAGGATCAACCTGAAGCATCAGGACAAGTATCTGTCCAGCTGCTGCTTGAAGGCCACCAGTGAGGGGGAGCTGTTGTGACATCACTTCCAGGCATTACCAGGAAATGATGTCAGAATGCTCTTGGAAGTCCCTTAAATTTTCCCCTCCTCTCTCTATGCCTCACTCCAGGAGATGAGTTTGTGCTTGTAATTATATTTAGCAAATGATTAATGACTATGTAAACAATGTAATCATTGACCAAGGGCAATGAGTCTTCTCAACATGCCTTTAAAAGGGGATTAGAACGACTTGTGGAAGATAGGCCTTTCTGCAACTACTAGCCATGGTGACTAAAGGGAATCTCCACATTCAGAGTCAGTTGATTCTAAATCCAGGAGCCAGGAGGTGACATCAGAGGAAGGATCTCTATGCCCTGTTGGTTGCCCTCCAGAAGAACTGGGAAACCACTGGCATATTCCCACCTCAAACCCAAAAGTCATGAGACAATGAAAGATGTAAGCACTCTAGATCTTAATTTGATCCAGGATGCATCAGAAGCCTAGCTCAAGAACTCAACTTTGCCACAGGCCAACACCCAAGCGTACTAATACATTTTAAGTATATCTCAGTAACCAAGTTCTTCTTACGATAATCAACATGTGTCTAGGTTTGACCATCTCAGACTGCAGGAGGGGGCACAAATAACCAAATGGGGATCCACACACACACACACACACACACACAGAGAGAGAGAGAGAGAGAGAGAGAAATATGTTATATCCTGGTGTAGGCTTCTAGAACTGACTTCCCCTTAAAATGCTAGTTTTCTGTTCTTGGAAACTTAATTTTAATCCTCAGTCTGATATGACATGGACCAGAAGAAGAAGAAGAAGAAGAAGAAGAAGAAGAAGAAGAAGAAGAAGAAGAAGAAGAAGAAGAAGAAGAAGAAGAAGAAGAAGAAGAAGAAGAAGAAGACATGTTGCCACACAGTTCCTGAATATTTATTTATCAGTGTTATTTATAGTCAGCATTTTTTCTTGGTGGGGGCACAAAATGGATTACACCGAGTGAGTCAAGACCATCAAGGCAATGGCGATACAATCTGCAAAACAATTCAATTTGATTTGGACTGTAAATCGAGTCTGAAGTCTACAAAACAGAACTGAAGCAGATTGTAAGACAGCCAGCATGGCATAGCGGTTAGCAGCGCCAGACTCTAACCTGGATAATCGGGTTTGATGCCCCACTTTTCCAACCCATGAAGCTTCCTTGAGTGACCTTGGGCCAGTCACAATTCCTCTCAGAACTCTCTCAGTCCCACCTCCCTCACAAAGTGTCTGTTGTGGAGACAGGAAATATAAGGTTGGACCAGTTTCCATTGGTTCCTCGCTCTGGGCTTGGGAGAGCCTGGAAAAAGGCAGCAATGATTTGGCAGAAAGGTAGCTCATCATACACAAGCCAGTGTGACATATTTATTTTATTCAATTTATTTATGATTAAATTTATAGACCACCTCTCTCGGCTCAGCTGGGTCGTGGAGGTTTATATTAGGATAAAATCTACATTAAAACCCCGATCCAATTTGCAATACAGTACAATGTTACAGTATTATTATTATTATTATTATTATTATTGTATAGCAGCAGCAATCAACAATCTAATCTCCCTTGTGGACCCTCAACTCTTCTGCTCACAGTTATGAGCAGACCCCAGGTGATGTTAGCCTAAGTGGGGTACAAATCACAAAAAGAGAGGGAGAGTCCCTATCTTACCACCCCAGTCTACATCCCAGCCTCAACCAAATGCCAGGTGAGAGCCAGGGCTGAATAGGCCAAGGCCCTGGTGGACGCCAGGCGTACTTCCCGGGGCCCCGGGAGAACAAGCAAGTTCATACCCACAGAGAGAAGGGCCCTGTGGGGGACATAAGGAGATAAGCAGTCCCACAGATAGGTAGTACCCAGGCCACAGAGTGGTTAAGAGCAGCAGATTCCAAAATGGAGGATTGGCTCTGAGTTGCCAGTCCTCCACATGGCCAGCTTGGTGTAGCGGTGTAGCGGTGTAGCAGTTAGGAGTTCAGACTTCTAATCTGGTGTGCCGGGTTTGATTCTGCTCTCCCCAACATGCTACCAGCTGGGTGACCTTGGGCTCGCCACGGTACTGATAAAACTGTTCTAACCGAGCAGTGATATCAGGGCTCTCTCAGCCTCACATCCCTCACAGGGGGTCTGTTGTGGGGAGAGGAAGGGAAGGCGAATGTAAGTAACTTTGAGGCTAATTTGGGTTCTGAAAAGCAGCATCTAAGAACCAACTCTTCTTCTTCTTCAGTAATCTCAGGGCTCTCTCAGCCTCCCCTCCCTCACAGGGTGTCTGTTGTGGGGAGAGGAAAGGGAAGGCGACTGCAAGCCACTCTGAGCCTCCTTCGGGTATAAAAAAGCGGCATATACAAACCAACTCTTCCTCTTTTTCTGGGGACAAGAAGGGAATATGATTTTCAACTGATTTAAGATTCCAAAAGGTAGAGCAATGTGAAACCTAAAAACCTCTACATGGACGAGAAGGTCCCTTTTCCTCCTGCTTCATTCTGTCATCAGGAGTCGGCTAAACTAAAGAGACAGATGGATGGCTTGCCTGATGCATGGTCAGCAAGCATTCTAAAGAGGCCCAGTTTGGCATAGTGGTTAAAAGTCCCTGATTTGGAGAACCATGTTTGATTCTCCATTCCTCCTCCAGATGCAGCCAGCTGGGTGACTTTGGGCTAGTGACAGTTCTCTCAGCCTCCCCTCCCTCACAGGGTTTCAGCTGTGAAGAGAGGAAGGGAAAGTGATTGGAAGCCATTTTGAGATACACAAGGTCTGCTGGGTAAACTTAGGCCAGTTCTCTCAGAGCTCTCTCAGCCTCACCTCCCTCACAGGGTTACTTTTCTGGAGAGAGGAAGGATCCGCAATTGTAAACTATTTTGAGACTCCTTTGGGTAGTAAAAAGTGAGGTATAGAAACCCATCTCTCTCTTTCTTCTCTTTCTTTCTTTCTTTCTTTCTTTCTTTCTTTCTTTCTTTCTTTCTTTCTTTCTTTCTTTCTTTCTTTCTTTCTTTCTTTCTTTCTTTCTTTCTTTCTCATCAGTTTGCTTGTAGACTGCTCTTATCGAACAAATCATCTCAGGGTTATTTGCATAGTTAATATCTAACACGGTTAACATCATCAATACAATTTTTAATCAATAAATTTAAAAAAAAAACTTTGGGGCCAGATCTAATTAGCTGAGAAGCTAGTCTGTTGTCATAGTGTTAAAATAGGCCAAGAGTTGGAATATAAATCTTACTTCGGCTACTCAGAAAGAAAGAAGAAACAGGCAGCAAGCAAGGAACAGGGGAGGCCCATAGAAATTAATTAGCTTCATGGAAGAGCGCCATCTTGCAAGCCCTGTGAAATGGTGCCAGCTCCATCAGGGCCTTGATGTCCTCTGGGAGCTCATTCCTCCAGGTAGAGGAGAGGGCCAAAAAGGCCCTGGCCCTGGTTGAGGCCAGATGCATTTCTTTGGGGCCGGGAACTACTAGTTGATTAATTGTAGCTGAATGGAGTGTTTTCCAGGGCACATATTGAGATAGGCAGTCCTTTAGTAACACCAGGCCCAGATCACATATGACCTTAAAAGTTAGTACCAGAACCTTGAAGCAAATCCAGAGGTTGACTGAGAGCCAATGTAACTGCCACAATATTAGTCTTATCTTCTTCTTCTTCTTCTTCTTCTTCTTCTTCTTCTTCTTCTTCTTCTTCTTCTTCTTCTTCTTCTTCTTCCACTACTACTACTACTACTACTACTACTACTACTTGTACTTCCTTCTCCTTCTCCTTCTCCTTCTCCTTCTCCTTCTCCTTCTCCTTCTTCATATGACACATCCATTGACGCAAAATTACACAATGGGATCAGGCAGTATCCCTTGGAGCAGAACGTAGGACGATCAATAGCAGATGAAGCCAAACCCTGCTCATTCACCTTTCATCTGCATCCTCCTCTCTTGCAATGCCACTAAAAACAAACATTAAAGGAACAAACATGGTCACATGGCTGCTTGAACGCTCAACTTCTCCCTGAACAGGTGCCAGCCTAGCACCACCTGTCCTACTGTGTTTGCAAAAAAACCCCAACAACTCAAAAAAGTCCACGTCAGACAGAAATGCTGTCTCGTCCTGGCATTTCCCCACCACAAACAAACAAAGAGATAAGCACTGTAGATCTTAATTTGATCCAGGATGCATCAGTTGAAGAACTAATTTCCTATGTCGAAAACTAACACAGCCTTGACTTGGGTGGCTCAGGCATGTCTGCTCTTGCCAGCTTTCAGAAGCTAAGGGGAGTCAGCTCTGGTTGGTTGTGGGGTAGGACAGTGGTCCCCAACCTTTTTATCACCAGGGACTGGTCAACGCTTGACAATTTTACTGAGGCCCAGGGGGGGTAGTCTTTTGCCGAGGGACGTCACCGCCACTGCCTGAGCCCCTGCTCCACTTCCTTTCCTGCTGGCTCCCCTGACTTCCTGCTACCCGCAGCAGCTGCGCAGTGCCACGCCGAGGAAGAGCTCCAGCCATGGTAGCTGCTGGAGAGCACCAAAGGTGAGCCAGCAGCAGAGTGGCAGGGCAGCCCCTGAGGCAGCAGCTGGGGAGGAGGACGAGGAGGAGCCACGGCCCGGTACCGACTGATCTACGGACCGGGACCGGTCCTCGGACCGGGGGTTGGGGACTGTTAGCATAGCAAAGTTATTTCATTGATATGCAGACACTGTTTAGCTTAGAAAGGAAAGTTTTATTTACGGAAGGACATTCCGGATAGGAAAGGTGAGGCGGAGGATAGAGCTCCTACATCTAGCTGGCTCAAGAGAAGAAGGCAGACTGGAAGCATCCGGGAAGAAAGAGGAAATTGCCCTAAGAGTAGCAATCTAGGGACAGACAAAAGGCACACTTAAAAGATAGAAAGGTCCTGAACTCTCTGATCTATCTAACAGCCTTCTTGCTGCCCCCATCAGGGTCTTCCTCTTCCTGGTTAACTTTGTACACCAGACATTGCATACTCCAACAGGGACCACTGGGGTAGGAGACCACCGATGAAGTCCAAGGTTGTTATGCTTGTATTTTGAACTGAAAACCCTACTTTGTTGCTGTAAATTGGTGGAACTTAATGGCCTCATCTGTTGGTAAGATCTGTAGTGTTCATGCTTCAACACCCAATGGAGAATACCCTGGAGAGTGCATTGGGGAAGACATGTAGGTAACCTATTTAGATTAGGTACACCCGACTTAGAGCAGTGGTTAGGAGAGTGGTCTTCTAATCTAGCAAGCCGGGTTTGATTCTGCATTCCTCCCCCACATGCAGCCAGCTGGGTGACTTTGGCCTCGACACAGCACTGATGAAGCTGTTCTGACCGAGCAGTAATATCAGGGCTCTCTCAGTCTCACCCACCTCACAGGATATCTCTTGTGGGAAGAGGAAGGGGAAGGTGATTGGAAGCTGCTTTGAGACTCCTTCAGGTAGAGAAAAGCAGCATATAAGAACCAACTCTTCTTCCTTTTCAATAATATCAGGGCTCTCTCAGCCTCACCTCCCTCACAGGGTGTCTCTTGTGGGGAGAGGAAAGGGAAGGTGAGTAGAAGCCACTTTGAGTCTCCTTTGGATAGAGAAAAGCAACATATAAGTGATAACCAAGTGGCCAAGTTTAGTCCCTTTGCTGTCCCAAAAATCACACTGAGAGAAGAACCTTCTATATTTTTACTGCAGCAGAAATACAAATCTGTCTACAGAACGAAGGGTTACATGAGACTTTATAATATTCCACTGAAGGCAGGGAAAGATGATGTCCTTTGGGTCAAACCAATAACCTGGGGTCTCCAGCCCTTGCACATCCCAGAGGAACACCCCATTGCCATTATGCTAAGTCACTGGGAAAAGGTTACAAAAGGCAATTTTCCCATTCTTTCTCAATCCTCTGGTAACATTGAGAATAGAACATATCAGATACAGTCAAGAACAAGGTTTGGGGCCTTTTGTTACGAAACAGTCAGCTACACTAAGCTTCTCTTTACAGAACAATAATTAAGAAAATATTATTTTACACCCTTATCCATCATAAGAACCAAGTCTTCTGCTTCTTCAGTAATCTCAGGGCTCTCTCAGCCTCACCTCCCTCACAGGGTGTCTGTTGTGGGGAGAGGAAATGGAATGTGAATGGAAGCCACTTTGAGACTCCGTTGGGTAGAGAAAGGAGGCATATAAGAACCAACTCTTCTTCTTCTTCAGTGATATCAGGGCTCTCTCAGCCTCCCCTCCCTCACAGGGTGTCTGTTGTGGGGAGAGGAAAGGGAAGGTGATTGGAGCTCTAGAGGGAGGAACCAATGGAAACTGGTCCAACCTTAGATTGCCTCTCTCCACAACAGGCACCTTGTGAGGGAGGTGGGGCTGAGAGAGTTCTGGGAGAAAAGCAGCACATGAGAACCATCAGATGAAACTCAACAGATGAAAGGAATGTTTTAATTAATTCCGTCACAGAATGCAATTTATGGAAAAGGCTGGAGCTTCTATGATTCCCTTCCCCATTCATATTTCAAAATATACTTACCGTAAGGAAACATAGTATTCTTCAGGCTGCCAGCCTATACAAACTGCCTTGTGAGCTCAAGATGCCAATCCCCACGTGGGAACTGGGGATCCCCTCGAATTATATTTACTCTCCAGGTGACAGACTCAACCCCCTTCCTCTCACTTTCTGCCTTCCCTTGGTAAATTGGTGTGTAAGGGTCCCCTTGTTTAGTCCTTTGGATTTGGGGGAAGATGAAACATTGGTGGGTCTCTCCGTGTTGTGTGTGTGTGTGTGTTTTAAAATTTATTTTGTTTAATGTCCCCTCAATGGAATCCCCAGGGTTCAAAAAGATTGGACCAGGGGACCTAATTCTATGGGCACCCAAAGAGGGTGCCCCCCCTGCAGCCTACATTGTAATTCTCTTGTCCGGTCCTTTATCCCCACCTTAAGAAACAGTAGAGTTTGGATCGGGTCACCATCTTCGAGCCTGTAGAATTGGACCCCCTGGTCCAATCTTTTTGAAACTTGGGGGGGGGGGGGCTTTTAAGGAGAGGCTCCAGAATCTATTTGGCAAACTGGTGCTGTTACCTCCAATCCCCTTTCTCCCCAGACTACTGAAAAGATGAAAAGGTAAAATGTCCTACAGACTTTAAGGGCCACCTAGGCTATAATGGTGCTGGAGAAGACTCTTGCGAGTCCCTTGGACTGCAAGGCGAACAAATCGGTCAGTCCTAGAGGAGATCAGCCCTGACTGCTCCTTAGAAGGCCAGATCCTGAAGATGACACTCAAATACTTTGGCCACCTCATGAGAAGGAAGGACTCCCTGGAGAAGAGCCTAATGCTGGGAGCGATCGAGGGCAAAAGAAGAAGGGGATGACAGAGAATGAGGTGGCTGGATGGAGTCACTGAAGCAGTCGGTGCAAACTTAAATGGACTCCAGGGAATGGTAGAGGACAGGAAGGCCTGGAGGATCATTGTCCATGGGGTCACGATGGGTCGGACACGACTTCGCACATAATAATAATAATAAGGCTATAATGGAGATGAATCAATATGCTCAGATCTGAATAATCCAAATCTTGACCCCTATATTTGAAAGTGCATTATCCAACATGTGCAGAATAAGCCCTAGTAAGGACCCTAGCAGCTTCATTTTGTGCCCATTGTAGTTTCCGGGTCAAGGATAGGGGAGTAGAGCAAGTTACAGGACTCTAATCTGGAGGTGACCGTCAAATGGATAACAATCGCTAGGTTTTCTGAGGTCATGTAGGGCGTTAGTAGCTTTGCTGGAGAAGATGGAAAACACCTGGCAATCACATTCATGATCTGAGCCTCCATTGTTTGGGAGGCTTCAGAAATCACTCCCAGATTCTTGTTGCGACTTAGAGGTACCCTCATTTCATTTCCCCACAGTACTCTGACTTCCTTCGGCAGTTGATAATGGCCTGCTTAGGGAGAGATCTAGTCTTTTATATTGGGGATTAGAGTTCATTTAGCAATTCCTTCTTAACCCATTTTGCGCCCACAGGACTTTTTATGCCATGCAGCTCTTGTGCGTCGGTGCCCTTTGCCAAGAGGAGGAATCTCAACCGCGCTTTTCAAGTCTGTTGATCTTGATCTCCTATCTAAAGGCTCAGAAGCAGATGCTTTGGAGCACCAGTGTTTGGCTGTTTGATAATACACCTGGAAGTGGGACATGGAAGGCAAACTGTCGGAAAACCCCAATGGTTTCTGCCATGATTGATGTAACTGTTTGAAGTTGTAGTCTCAGCCTGGCCTTGTTACAGTCAGCATAGCTCATCTTTGTAGTTTAGTTTATTGAAGTATCTCTTCCTCCACATTCCAACCCCACCAAAGCTTTCCCCTCCCTATTGCCACCCTATAGTACTCCCTGATTTTTCACTCCCTGGTATTCCATCTAATCCAATTGTTATAGCTGTAAAAACACCTGTCAAATGCTGAGGGTTCCCATGGGGAGGGGGCATTACCAGGGGGTTATATGCTTTCTTTGTAGATCAAACCTTACTTCTATCCATGCCTGCTCCTAACTCACTGGCAGTCTTCAAGCAAAGGTTGGATACACACTTTTCTTGGATGCTTTAGGATGCTTAGGGCTGATCCTGCGTTGAGCAGGGGGTTGGACTAGATGGCCTGTATGGCCCCCTTCCAACTCTATGATTCTATGATTCTACTTGCTAGCTAAATCAATGAAACTTCTTTCAATGCAAGTTTGCTTTTCTTTTGGCTCATGAAGGATCTCACATTTTGAGAGAACAAACCCTCCAAAGTTTAATCAGCGGAAGCTGAGAGTGTTGGACAATGCAAGATCCGCAGTGTGCGTGATTCGGAAACATATATGAGGAGTCTCCTACAGAGGGCACATGGGGAGATGTGTAGCTTGCATGTGTTGGATCAGGAACTTCCTGTTGTATTCAAATTATCTCCTTTTTGTGTGCTTATCGGCTCTACTGGAGACTTCCTGATCCTTTGCGTACACTTCGGCCCATTCCGCACACCTTGGATAATGCACTTTCAATGTATATTTGCGGCTGGATTTTCCTGTGCAAAACAAGAAAGTATATTTTTCAAGTGCATTGTCAATGGTCCTCAGAAGTGACACATCAGCAGAAGTCACCCATATTAACAGACAGGCATGGGGTAAGCTGGGGTGGGGGAGAGACAGGATGTGATTTAAATCAGGAACATTCCCAGGTGCAGAACTCACAAGAAATCTCACTCATGCGGAGTCTCAAAGGGGCTTACATTCACCTTCCCTGTCCTCTCCCCACAACAGATACCCTTTGAGGTGGATGAGGCTGAGAGAGCCCTATTAGCACTGAAGAAGAAGAGTTGGTTCTTATATGCTGCTTTTCTCTACCCAAAGGAGGCTCAAAGCAGCTTACATTCGCCTTCCCTTTCCTCTCCCCACAACAGACACCCTTTGAGGTGGATGAGGCTGAGAGAGCCCTGATATCACTGCTCAGTCAGAACAGCTTTATCAGTGCTGTGATGAGCCCAAGGTCACCCAGCTGGTTGCATGTGGAGGAATGCGTAATCAATGCAGCTTTCCAGATTAGAAGCTTCCACTCATATAGACTACACCAAACTGAATCCATTGGAAATGTCCAGTTCCATAGCTTGTGGATAAGTACATAGCTTTGGAGGTGAAAGGTCAAAATCCCCCTCCAGAGCTCCTGTAGATGCCCAGAGGACTTCAGACACTTGGTTGGGAATTCCCGGGTTATTGACTGACATTACATAATCCTAGGAACATTCCAAGAGCTTTAGAAGTCATGTGTAGATCAGAACACAAAAGACAGAAGTTGCCTAAAGCATCGCCTTAGTAATTTAAGTTTACATAAGAAAGGATTTACAGTAGTTAGCTGTCATCCTCCTCCAGTTTCTCTCGGAAATAATGAACACAAGGATTCCAGGCTGCTTAGATAATCACAAGAGCTTCATTAAGAAGACCTTGACCATTTCACCTGTTTCAGCTGGGGAGTCGGATCAGTTTAAAGCTGCAGAACAAATTTCGAGTCTGAGGAAGTGTGCATGCAATCAAAAGTTCATTCCTTGAATCAAACTTTGTTGGCCCTAAAGGGGCCACTGGCCTCAAAAAATCATTGTTTTAACAAAATTGCCAGCATTCCTGGGCAAGGAACTGAGCTTTCACTTCATTAAGGGATGAGAAAGTAATACAATATAAAAGGTAAAGGTAAAGGTATCCCCTCTGCAAGCACCGAGTCATGTCTGACCCTTGGGGTGACGCCCTCTAGCATTTTCATGGCAGACTCAATACGGGGTGGTTTGCCAGTGCCTTCCCCAGTCATTACCGTTTACCCCCCAGCAGCAAGCTGGGTCCTCATTTTACCGACCTCGGAAGGATGGAAGGCTGAGTCGACCTTGAGCTGGCTGCTGGGATCGAACTCCCAGCCTCATGGGCAGAGCTTCAGACAACATGTCTGCTGCCTTACCACTCTGCGCCACAAGAGGCTCATACAATATAGGGATATATTAACAGAGCACCTGTGTAACAATTGATCTTGGTGGCGGGATTTGGGAGACACTTTGGGATTTGCTGAGAGATAGCAACATGGGTATGTTGTTTATAAACTATTTATTTATGTATTATTTATTTATACATAAATATTGGCTGCTTTTGTGTATCAGCACTTCTGCCCATGGTTGATTTTTGCAGATGATGAATAAAGAACATTTATCTTCTCAGTCTTTGTGACTGATGGATTATAGAGTGTTTTAGCACCAAGTCTCGAATATAATAATTAAACGGATACTAACAGATAGGTGTGTTGGAAAATGCAGGACCTGTATGGTGTATGATTGAATAGCATATATGAAGAATATCTTACAGGGGTCATAGAATCCTAGAATCATAGAGTTGGAAGGGGCCATACAGGCCATCTAGTCCCACCCCCTGCTCAACGTAGGATCAGCCCTAAGCATCCTAAAGCAGTGGTCCCCAACCTTTTTGAGGCTGGGGACTGGCAGGGCAACTGCCTGGCCACGCATGGCGCATGTGCACATGCGTGGCCCGGCCCGCGCATGCGCGATGCGCGATGCGCGGGCGCAGCCCTGATTCCCTCTTCCCCCCTCCCGCGGTAAGAAGCTTCCCGGGCCGCAAGCAAGTTTTTTACTGCGGGGTGGGGAGAGAGAGCCGCAGCCCGGCGCCAAGGCCTTTGTGGCCCGGCACTGGGCCGCGGGCCGCAGGTTGGGGACCACTGTCCTAAAGCATCAGAAGAGATGTGTGTACAGGGACTCGGATGCCTGAAACAGAAGCTGATGCCAGAGAGAACGAGGGACAGATCTGACATGGCATGAACTGTGGCAGTACAAGTGGCAAAATGTGTCTGAGAAGGGAGGCAGGGACATCCCCGGACTTAGGGGGGGAAATGAGCCCACTCTGGAGGGGAAGAGCGTTGGGAGGGAAAGAACTATGGACAAGGGAACAAGAACAACAGAGATAGAAAGGGGGGGAGTAGGAGTTAGAAAGAGGGGGACAGAAAAACACATGCCCGAGAGAAACAGGAAGTGAAAGGGGGGGGGGACAAGATACTTACCAGGGGACAAGAAGCATGGCAAGCCCAGGTGCAGCAGCAGGAGAGGGAGAGAAGAATATATGCCTCCCCACCATGCAGCCTGAGCAGGGCCAATGTGCAGGACATTGGAGATGACTGCACGAGGAAGGTGGAGATGACTGCCTTGAGATGACTGCACGAGGAAAAAGAGTGGGAAATGGAAGGAGGAAACACATTAGAACCAGGAGGAAAAGGGGGAGGAGCCAGAAGGGAGGCTTATGAAGGGAGGTGGAACATGGGGAAAGATATAGAAGATGATGTGATTTTCACATCAAAATCACAAGATGTCATAGTCCCATTGTATACGGCGCTGGTCAGACCACACCTGGAGTACTGTGTGCAGTTCTGGAGGCCTCACTTCAAGAAGGACGTTGATAAAATTGAAAGGGTACAGAGGAGAGCGACGAAGATGATCTGGGGCCAAGGGACCAAGCCCTATGAAGATAGGTTGAGGGACTTGGGATTGTTCAGCCTGGAGAAAAGGAGGTTGAGAGGGGACATGATAGCCCTCTTTAAGTATTTGGAAGGTTGTCACTTGGAGGAGGGCAGGATGCTGTTCCCATTGGCTGCAGAGGAAAGGACATGCAGTAATGGGTTTAAACTACAACGATATAGGCTAGATATCAGGAAAAAAGTTTTCACAGTCAGAATAGTTCAGCAGTGGAATAGGCTGCCTAAGGAGGTGGTGAGCTCCCCCTCACTGGCAGTCTTCAAGCAAAGGTTGGATACACACTTTTCTTGGATGCTTTAGGATGCTTAGGTCTGATCATGCGTTGAGCAGGGGGTTGGACTAGATGGCCTGTATGACCCCTTCCAGCTCTATGATTGTATGATTCTATGGATAAGGGAAGTGCTGGAGGGGTGGTTGGTTTGAGAGCACAGGGGGAGAGACGGTCGGTGTACTGAAGAGCGGGTTATTGACGAATAAACGTTATTGAAGCAAACTACACCTTGGTTATATTCTCCTACAAGTGAGATGCAGTGGACCAAAGGGGCGGGGCAAAGGGGCAGTGTGTGCAACCTGCTATAATGTGTCATTGGCATATTTAAATCAGGAACCTCCTGTGGCCATCCTATTGAAAGGCAAATGAAGAGAACTGAGAGTGAAGGTAATATTTTCAGTATCAAGAGGGCATGTAATGCTTTCACTGTCACATTATCCTTTTGGATACCGCTCTCCAAAAACTGACAACATTTGAATGACAGGTGGGTACACTAAGACTCTAAATACTATCACCAGTTTGGCAAATGACATTGACTAATGAATGGACAGGGAAATAACCAAGTGACCTTATTTGTGCATGATGATATCCTCCAGGAATCCATGTAAGCTGTCTTTACAACTGTAGTTACAGGTGATTTGTTCATAATATCCTGTGGTAAGTAGTGCCTCTGAGTAACTTTGCATAGCGCAAGGGAGAAGATTGCAAGGCACAAGTTGTCCAAAACAATTTCCCTGTTGGGGAATAACAATTATGTTTTCACATATCCTTCTATTCAGTCCTTTGTGAGATCCTTTGTAGCTCAGTCTGCATCAAGAGGAAGTCCATCTTCACCCAAAGAATAATTAACACATGGAATTCACTGCTGCAGGAAGGGGTGGTAGATACACGTGCGGACAGCTTCAAGAGAGGATTGGATAAACTTCTGGAGCAGAGGCCCATGAGTGGCTCTTAGCCATGAGGCTAAGATGGGCCAGAGATGTTGTGTCTTGGTGCTGGGGGGAAGCAAAGGTGGGAGGCCTTCTGTAGTTCTTGCCCTGCTGGTGGACCTCCTGTTGTCACATTGGTTTGGGCCATCATATGAGACACACTGTAGGACTGGACGAACCATTGGCCTGATTCAACAAGGCTTCTATGATATCTGAGGCAGTGATGCTCTGTATTCTTGGTGCTTGGAGGGGGCAAGAGTGGGAGGGCTTCTCGTGTTCTGGCCCTGCTAGTGGACCTCCTGTTGGCATCTGGGTTTTGAACACTGTATGACACAATGTTGGACTGGATGGGCCAATGGCCTGACCCAACAGGGCTTCTCTAATGTTCTTAATTGGGGGACGCTCTGTCTTCTTGGTGCTTGGAGGGGGCAACCTTTGACCTTGCTGATGGATCTCCTGATGGCCCCTGAGTTTTGTCAAGTATGTGAGTGTTAGACTGAATGGAACTCTGGCCTGATCCAACATGGTTTCTCTGATTTTCTTGTATCTGGGGCAGTGATGCTCTATACCAGTGGTCCCCAACCTTTTTATCACTGGGGACTGGTCAACACTTGACAATTTTACTGAGGCCCAGGAGGGGTAGTCTTTTGCCGAGGGACATTGCCGCCGCCTGAGCCTCTGCTCCATTTGCTTTCCTGCCGGTGTGCCTGATTTCCTGCCATCCGCTGGGGGGCGCTGCCAGCAGCAGCTGTGCAGTGCCATGCTGAGAGGGAGCCCCAGCTATGGCGGCCGCCAGAGAGCACCAAAGGTGAGCTGGTGGCAGAGTGGCAGGGCAGCCCTCGAGGCAGCAGCCGGGGAGGAGGACAAGGAGGAGTTGCGGACTGGTACCAACATATCCAAGGACTGGTACCAGTCCCCGGACCAGGGGTTGGGGACCACTGCTCTATACTCTTGCTGCTTAGAGGTGGCAAGAGTGGGAGGGCTTCTGGCATATTGACCACGCTGATCCACCTCCTGGTAGCACCTGGAGGGACACAAAGTATTGGACTGAATGGGTCATTGGCTTGATCGATCATGACATGTTCTTAGATGGGTTTCTTCAAAATATTAGAATTCAAATTTTCCTGGATTTTCTTAGTTGGAGCAATCAGTAGTTTTGTTGGTCCATTAATATTTCTATAAAACCAGAAACACAGGTGAGGAAAAGGCAAATGTTCAAGGTTGCCAGGTCTCCTGAGACTCCAATCCCTGATGCCCAACTGGATGCGGGTCATTCCGGTTGCTTTGAAAGGAAGAGATGCCACCCCTTTTTTGTTCCATCAGTGGTGGCCAGCAGATGCTACCCTGTTGCCCTGGTGAGGTAGGGGGAGGGCTTCTTTTTGCCACCAAGCTTGTGTTACTGTAATTTGTCGTGGTAACTGGGGTTTTAATGGGGATTTTCTTGTATTATGGGAGTTTTATTATGTAACACACCAAGAGATGGCTTATTAAGAGTGGCAGGGAATAAATGAATGAATGAATGAATGAATGAATCAATCAATCAATGAATCAATGAATCAATGAATCAATCAATCAATCAATCAATCAATCAATCAATCAATTAATCTGCACTTACCATTTCCTAGATAGTTAATTGCATAATTTTCACTGACCCTGTTCTCCCCCTTGCATTTTCCCATCTTAGTTTTCCCCCTCCACATATGCAGTGTGATTGTTTAATGTCTCTCTGTGTCTTATTTCTTTTTTTTTTAAAGCTGCAGACCTCATTTTAAACAGCATTTGTTGTCAGTCTTGGATTCCTAAAGGACATTACCTCGTAAACTGTGCAAATAGGTACTGCTAGTTTTCTCTCTTTTGCATAGCCAAATTCCCCCAAATTTTTGATCAGAGCTTTTGAGATAGCACCTCCCTCTAGGAGTATTTCAGTATTTCAGGCTCAAATATCGGATCTCTTAAGGGTTGTCCATGTGTCAAATTCTAATGGATGCTGTTATCAAATTTGTTGTTCTTAAATATTTGATGAATAGACCATCCATCTCATTTTTCCGTGGGCTCATCAATAAAAAATGTAAGTTAGGCAATTTCGAGTTTAGAAAGGCAATCTGGCAGTCTGTGGATAGATTTTCTTTTCTTTTTTTTGGGGGGGGGGAGTGAGATCAAACAGGAGGCCAACAATGGAGGGCACCTACCATTAATATAGACCTGGTGGAACACCTTAGTTTTACAGATCCAGCAGAACTGTAATAAGTCCTGCAGGGCCCACATCTCAGCTGGAAGAATGTCCCACCAGGTTGGCCCTAGATGACAAAAGGGACATTTGGTTCAAGCCCAGGCCCACCAGGAGATCCACTCATTGAGAGTGTAAAGCTCTAACAGGGGTACATTGGGAGAGGTGGTCCTGGAGGTACACTGGTCCCAGACTGTTAACATGTTTGAAGATCAAGCCCCAACCCATGAACATGACCTAGTGCTCCACTTCATCTCTTGGAGTTTATCTTTGTGAGGGTGTTAGCTGTAGAATGACCAAGATGTGGTGTCTCTTCAGTCATCCATTATATACTTGAACACCATTTTAGGAGTATATGTTCTTGGAAGAGCCTTACATCTCCCATGGTTTTTGAATTTTTGACTTGTGGCCATTAGCTCCAGTAGGCTGAACTTGGTGTGGCCACTGTGAATCAAGCCATCTTATGGATTCATGAGTTTTCCTCCATGTGACCATTATTCTCTGACCGTCTCTTTTAGGAGGCTGAGCTCATGCTCTTCATTTCCATTAGTTGAGATTTTTATTTATGCATTTATTGATTTGATTATTGGATTTTCAGCCCACCCTTCCCCAAAAGGGTTCATGGCAGCTTACAATAATAATGAAATACAAAAGTAACTGAATATAATAATGATTAAAATCTAAAATGGAGTTTAAAAATTTGACTCATTCAGTTGGAAAACTTATAACCTTACAAAAGATTAAAATGCATTTCTGGCTGGGCGGTGAGATATGCTTAAAATGCTGCCTACAGGTAGACTATAGGGCAAGAAAACCAACATCTTCATAGAATCATAGAGTTTGAAGGGGCCATACAGGCCATCTAGTCCAACCCCTGCTCAATGCAGGATCAGCCCAAAGCATCCTAAAGCATCCAAGAAAAGTGTGTATCCAACCTTTGATTGAAGACTGCCAGTGAGGGGGAGCTCACAACCTCCTTAGGCAGCCTATTCCACTGCTGAACAACTCTGACTCAATTTTTTTTCCTGATATCTAGCCTATATCGTTGTACTTGAAGTTTAAACCCATTACTGCATGTCATTTCCTCTTCAGCCAATGGGAACAGCATCCTGCCCTCCTCCAAGTGACAACCTTTCAAAGACGGCTATCATGTCCCCTCTCAACCTCCTTTTCTCCAGGCTGAACATTCCCAAGTCCCTCAACCTATCTTCATAGGGCTTGGTCCCTTGGCCCCAGATCATCCTCATCGCTCTCCTCTGTACCCTTTCAATTTTATCTACGTCCTTCTTGAAGTGAGGCCTCCAGAACTGCACACAGTACTCCAAGTGTGGTCTGACCAGTGCCGTATACAATGGGGCTATGACATCTTGTGATTTTGATGTGATGCCCCTGTTGATACAGCCCAAAATGGCATTTGCCTTAGGTCAACTAGTCCAACCCCTTTCTCAATGCAGGATCAGCCTCCAGCATCCTTAGTGTCCTCTGGCCTCAAGCATTGGCCTAACAGCAATGTCTTGCAGATCCTGTGGAGCTGTTTATGGTCCCTGATATCATCTGGTAGAGCTTTCCTTCAGGCCGGGACTGATGGATCATTGTACGTTCATTGAGCATTGTACTCAGGGAATGAATTTGCCATGTGTGGTCACCAATATGTGCTGAAAAGGAAGACTCCTTAGAAGACTTTGTTCATGAACCTTGCATCTGTCAGGCGTTGCAGTTGGCCATGAGGATTGTGTTTGCCCTACAATTAGTCAACGTTCATAGGCATTGTGTCAGCTATTAATGTAGGTGCCGCGCATAGCCAGGGACAATATGTTTGGCCTTGCAGGCTATTGTTCTAATATGACACCTTCCTGGAGGTGGCAGGTTTGCCTGCTAGCCTTATGTAAGACATGCTTTTTCCAAAATATAATTAGGTGCCATGCCACTCAGCAACCTCATGGGATAGTTTAGCTGAAGATTAGTCAGGGAAGATTACCCAGAATGAACTTTGGAACATGAGTCTCCACAATCCGATTTTAATCCCGTAACCCAAGGATTCCCAACCAGAGTTCTGGAGAAACCCTGGGGTTATGCAAGAGTTCCGTAGGGGTCATGCAGCCTTCCCCACAAGGTTAAATGGCCATTGACAACACTGGAACCCAGTTCCCCTGTTGCTCAACAGGCCTAGCTCCTTTCTCCCGCTTCTTGAAGGGTCATGCCGCCACTTCTGGGGTTCCTCAAAGCCTGAAAAATATTCCAGGAGATCCTCCAAGTCAGAAGGTTGAAAAGGGCTGTTGTAATCACTCCGCTATAAATTGACCATGAACGATATTGGTAGATATCCAAAAGCATGTGACCAAAATGGAGAGGGTGCAGAGGAAATTGACAAGGATGATCTGTGAGGAAAGGATGAGGGACTTGAGAATGCTCAGCCTGCAGAAGAGGAGGTAGAGAGGGGACAGGAGGGCTGTCTTGAAGTATTTGAAAGCTTGACCCTTTGAAGAGGGCAGGGATTGGTTCCTGTTGGCAGCAGATGATAGGACCTGCAGTAATGGGTTTAAACTACATGTAGAACAACATCAGCTAGATATCAATGGAGGTGGGAATTCACAGTCCTGGTAGTTCAGTAGTGGAATGGGCTGCCTAAGGAGGTGGTGACCTCCTACTCACTGGTGGTCTTCAAGCAGTTGCTGGACAGATAATTCCTGGATGTTTTAGGCTAATCCTGGATTGTGAGAGGACTTGATGGCCTGTATGGCCCTTTCCAACTCTAGGATTCTACAATTCTAGTTCTGTATGACATTAAAAGAAAAAAAATCCTAATTTCCCTTTGCTCCATTTAAGGATGCCTACAGCTCTCGATTTTCATGTATTCCAAGATCCCAATGTCTCTATACATGCGGGAACCCAGAAGCTGAAGACATTACCATGTCCACTGTACGATGAACCGAGGAATAAGTTTATTTGAAGGTTAATACTGGGGGCCATTCCGCACAACCACCAATGTAGCTGAATCTGAGCATTCTTGAAAAGCGCTGCAATAAATTGTGGCAGGTCTCAGTAACGCACACAGACATTTTTTCTCAGAGAAAAGGCTCTCCCACTAGCGCTGTTCTCGTAACACACAAGTTTCTGGTCTTGCCGGAATTGCAATAAAGGAGGCGATATTTCTCCATGCTTACTTGCCCTTGCCGTCAATCCAAAAGAAAAGCCAATGAAAGTGTTCATGCTTCCCTTTAAAAACTGGGGAGTTTTTTTTTACTCGAAAACACCTGTAGCAATGCATATTTGTTCATTCAATGTATCAGAAAGACCTTTTTTGCTGGTGTGGGAGCTGGAGCTTAATTGGTTACACATTCTTACAGTTTAAAAAAAAATCCTCCCCAGTGCAATTTCTGGCCAAAATTAGGGCAGTGTCGAACAGGGGACTGTATTGTGCTCAGAAACGTTACAGACAATTGCTTGTGGAGGGATTTCAGCCAAAGAAGCATCACTTATTCCTTGCTTTTGCCGGTTTATGGGGACGCCAGAAGCTCGGATGTGAGAGCTTAGGGAGAGACATTCTTGCTACTGCTATATTGAGAACACACATGTCTTTTTTGGATGTGTTGCAGGTTGTTCTCAAGAGTTTAGCGTTTTTTTTTAGGGGGAATCCACTTTTTTGTGACTCCCCCCAAAAGTGCTACAATGAAGCGATTTTTGCGGGACTGTTGCAGGAATGTTGCAGATTGTGTACAATGTTGTGTGTAATGTTAAAAAAAGCTTTACACAACGGTGAGACTTCAGCAGCATTAATGCTGTGCGGAATGGATCTTGATGTACTCACAATGTCAGGCCATGATAACTGGATTTTTCTGTTGTCTAATTCTGACCCGTATGCCTCAAATATAGTGACTCTTTATGCACTTGCAACCAGGAAGATCAGAGCTAGAATGGTTATGTAAAAAATGTTATCCTTAGGTATTTGAATTCTGGTTATTATGTTTTAAATTCTTAATGGAATTTCTTTTCTCATTATGAAGGCCTTTAGCCAATCCATTAAAAGCTATGTACATATGTATGTATGTATGTATGTATGTATGTATGTATGTATGTATGTATGTTCTGCCAGACCTGTAAGATGAAGCTGTTTCCCTGGGCCTATGGCTGAGGCCAGACGAAACATCAGACAAAACAGCAAATACAGTACCAAAAAGAGCTTGCCTCCCTCCCCCTCAAGAAAGAATTCCACAGTTTAAAAAAAAATGAGACTGTATCTAGACACAATATTTTTATTAAATACAATACTGTTTATACTGGGTTTTGGAATGGATTACTTTAATATATTGTAACCTGCCCTGAGCTAAAACCAATGTTATAAAATAAGGATAAAGATTATTATTATTAGAATCATAGAATCATAGAGTTGGAAGGGTACTCCTGAGTCATCTAGTCCAACCCCCTGCACTGTGCAGGACACTCACAACCCTCTCGCTCACCCACTGTCACCTGCCACCCCCTTGAGCCTTCACAGAATCAGCCTCCCCATCAGATGGCTCTCCAACCTCTGGTTAAAATTATTATTGATTTACTGTTCTCCCTTGAGGTTGGAAGTGTCAATGATGGGGCACTATCTTCATTTGGAAGTCATTTTTTGAACTTAGCCATACAGGCCATCTAGTCCAACCCCCTGCTCTATAGAGCTATACTAACAGAAGTTTTCTCCACTCTGCGTGGCGGCATGTAAACCGCACCCACTTCCAGCCTTAAGCAATTGATTGGATTGTTTAACAATTCATAGTGCCATAAAACCATCAATCTACCAGGGACTAATAGCCTAATTGGCTAGCTGTGCTGTTACAGATTCTGTGAATTTAGGAAGATTGTGAGTGGGAGGGCAGGGAGGGTTCTATCAGAGCTTGCCTCTTGTGGCCCTTCCTTGCATACACTGGGAAATGCCAACCTGCCATTTTGGGGTTGGGAAACAAATTTCTCCCAGGTCAGGCAGGCCAGGGTTTTCTGGCTGTCTGGGGGAGGCATCATATGGACATAGAATTGGGGTCATTGTGGGTGGGTAGGTAGTTGTGAGTTTCCTGCATTGTTTAGGGTGTTGGACTAGATGACCCTGGAGATCCCTTCCAACTCCATGATTCTATGGTTCTACGATTCAAATCAGGGGACCTTATTTTGTCCCCTGTCCGAAAGTGAAATAAAAATAGGAAAGGACTTTGCTTCCAGCAATTTGATAATGCTTAACATTCCTCCTAGAAATCGCTTCATTCCACTGAGTGATATTTCCAACCTTAATGAGGAGAGCGAAGAAAACCTAAGCAAATCATTGCAAGAAACCAATTGCAGAGTGGTAAAACAGTGAATGAATTTTTGCCACTTTGAAGAAGAAAAATTGGTTCTTCTATGCCGCTTTTCTCTACCCAAAGGAGTCTCTAAGCGGCTTACAAACCCCTTCCCTTTCCTCTCCCCACAAAAGACGCCCTGTGAGGTGGATGAGGCTGAGAGAGCCCTGATATTACTGAAGAAGAAGAAGAGTTGGTTTTTATATGCCGCTTTTCTCTACCCGAAGGAGTCTCAAAGTGGCTTACAGTCGCCTTCCCTTCCTCTCCCCACAACAGACACCCTGTGAGGGAGGTGAGGCTGAGAGAGCCCTGAGATTACTGAAGAAGAAGAAGAGTTGGTTCTTATATGCCGCTTTTCTCTACCCGAAGGAGTCTCAAAGAGGCTTATAATCGCCTTCCCATTCCTCTCCCCACAACAGACACCCTGTGAGGGAGGGGAGGCTGAGAGAGCCCTGAGATTACTGAAGAAGAAGAAGAGTTGGTTCTTATATGCCGCTTTTCTCTACCCGAAGGAGTCTCAAAGAGGCTTATAATCGCCTTCCCATTCCTCTCCCCACAACAGACACCCTGTGAGGGAGGGGAGGCTGAGAGAGCCCTGAGATTACTGAAGAAGAAGAAGAGTTGGTTTTTATATGCCGCTTTTCTCTACCCGAAGGAGTCTCAAAGAGGCTTATAATCGCCTTCCCATTCCTCTCCCCACAACAGACACCCTGTGAGGGAGGGGAGGCTGAGAGAGCCCTGAGATTACTGAAGAAGAAGAAGAGTTGGTTCTTATATGCTGCTTTTCTCTACCCTAAAGAGTCTCAAAGAGGCTTATAATCGCCTTCCCATTCCTCTCCCCACAACAGACACCCTGTGGGGTGGGTGAGGCTGAGAGAGTGCTGATATCACTGCTCAGTCAGAACAGCTTTATCAGTGCTGTGATGAGCCTAAGGTCATCCAGCTGGCTCCATGTGGAGGAGGAACAGGGAGTCAAACCCAGCTCGCCAGATTAAAAATCCGCACTCCGAACCACTACAACAATCTGGCTCTATTCAAAGTGGACAACCCTTCCAAAGATATGAATGACTATAGACCAGGGGTAGTCAAACTGTGGCCCTCCAGATGTCCATGGACTACAATTCCCAGGAGCCCTTGCCAGTGAATGCTGGCAGGGGCTCCTGGGAATTGTAGTCCATGGACATCTGGAGGGCCGCAGTTTGACTACCCCTGCTATAGACATATTCACTTTCTATAGGAATGGCTAGCCTTGGCCTGAAAATGGGAGATATGCTTTTTGGGTAGCATTCTGTGTCAATGAGATCTTGGAGGACTTGTGGACTGTAAGCTAAATAGGAGCAGATACTGTGATGCAGGGGTAAAAAAGGTGAATGCCATTTTGGGCTGTATCACAGGGGCATCACATACAAATCACAAGATGTCATAGTCCCATTGTATATGGCACTGCTCAGTCCACTCCTGGAGTACAAGGAGGATGATCTGGGGCCTGGGGAACCAAAGATCTATGAAGAAAGTCTGAGGGACTTGGGAATGTTTAACCTGGAGAAGAGGAAGTCAACAGGGGGTAGAATTGTTCTCTTTAAGTATTTGAAAGATTGTCACTTAGAAGAGGGCAGGGAGCGGTTCATGTTGGCAGCAGAGGAGAGGACCTGTAGGAATGGGATGTGTTGAACAATACTGACTAGATTTCAGGATTTTTTTTCCTGCAGAGTAGTTCAGCAATGGAATGGGCTGCCTAAGGAAGTGGGGAGCTCCCCCTCACTGGTGGTCTTCAAGCCTCAGCTGGACAGATCCCTCTCCTGGAGGCTTGAGGCTGATCCTGCATTGAGCAGGGTGTGGGACTAGATGGCCTGCATGGCCCCTTCCCACTCTAGAATTCTATGAAAATGTGTTCCAAGGACCTGTTTGTCTAATTAATGTCATGTTCAGAAGAAATCCCAGGGCACAGATCTGATCCTTTTGGAGTTTTAACCCCATACAGATCAGGCAAAATAGCTGTTCGCAGATTAGCCTGCTTCTCCACATGCATAACTTCCATCTAATCTGAATAGGTTTCTTCTGATTATCTGCAACTGCTGTCTGGAGACATGGATCAAGGACTCCTGCTGTTCCCCTGTCCTGAAAAGGAAAGTTGAGATACTTTCAGCATGGCACTCCTAATCTGCATGGTCCACCCAAGGGGTTTCACTGAGATGTTCAAAAGCAAAAGCAGAACAAAAAGGATCATTGAATCATAGAATCTTAGAATCATAGAGTTGGAAGGGGCCATACAAGCCATCTAGTCCAACCCCCTGCTCAACGAAGGATTAGCCCTAAGCATCCTAAAGCAAAAAAGATATGAGAGCCAGGATAGTGTAGAGATTAAGAGTGGCAGATTCTATTCTGAAGAATTGGGTTTGATTCCCTGCTCCTTCACATGCAGCCAGCTAGGTAACCTTGGGCTACTCACCATTCTCTTAAAGCTATTCATGCTGAAAAGTTCTCTTAGAGCTCTCTCAACCCCACCTACCTCTGTTGTAGGGAGTTTGTGTACGTCATTTTGGGACTCCTTTCAGTAGTTCTTCTCTTTCTTCTCCTAGACCAATGGCCAAGGGACCACATTAAAGTTCCTCAACAGCATCTTCTGGTGCCTTTCCTCATGGACAGAGTTGAAGATCTCCAACCAACTCCTCCTCTATATCCACTCCAAATTTGGTGAGGATTAGATTTACGGGATGCAACTTCACCCCTCCAAAAGAAGGTGTGTCCTCCAAAAGAAGATGCCCCTCTGGGGAAGTTATAGGTCAGGGGTAGTCAACCTGTGGTCCTCCAGATGTTCATGGACTACAATTCCCATGAGCCCCTGCCAGCAAACTGGCAGGAGCACATGGGAATTGTAGCCCATAGACATCCGGAGGACCACAGGTTGACTACCCCTGCTATAGGTGATTCTTTCAAAATGACCACTGGTCTTTGACAGGTGTTCATCTCTACAGCTGCAGGAGGCCTTAAAGGTGCCAACTGCAGTCAAATTTTGTTTAGTTTCAGTCTCTTTGTTGAAACTGTGCAATTACCCAGATTTCTTTTGTTTTCTTTATGTTATGATCTGAAGAGGAACCAGAGTATGGTTGTTTTCCTTATGTTCATTTTTTATTCTGTTTTGCCGTTTTCTGATTTAACCTTCTGCAGCAATCACGGGTGTTCTACCCTACATTAATATGTGACACATTTTGTTGACTGATGCCTTTTGTGATCTGTGTGATGTTTCCTCATTGCAGTGCTGAGATTTACAGTGTTTTCCCTTTGACACACCTCTCCCTGGCTGGAACAAAGCAATATACATTTTAATTGGCGTCCTTTTCTTCAGTTGCCATTGTCGCAAACCAAAGGAATTTGCATAGCTGACAAAACCAGTTCTCCTCTTCTTGATATGGGTCAAAAATATGGGGAGATGTTTCAGTGCTCAGGATGATTTTTTTTAAGTGAACTTCAGAACTAAGACTTACATGCAAATAAATGACTTTGACACCCTTGGAACCGAAAGGCAGTTCTTGTGGCCGGGAAATAAGTTTCTTCCAAATAATGTAATAACTGACTGGCTAGGGCAGACCAAAGCATCATGCATCAAAGGTCCTCAAGTAGAAGAAGAAGAAGAGTTGGTTCTTATATGTGAGGTGGGTGAAGCTGAGAGATCCAGAAGAGTTTTATCAGTGTCGTGGTGAGCCCAAGGTCACCCAGCTGGCTGTATGTGGGGGAGTGCAGAATCGAACCTGGCATTTAACTGGTGTATTGGTTAAATGCCTTTAGAGAGCCCACAAACCTAATGTAAGCAGGACTGAGTGTGAACAGTCTTGTTGGCCGCTAATTTTCAGAGGGGAACCTGGATGCTTGGATGCTCCATTTTGTAGTCAATAGCCTTTGATGGACCTTTCCACCACCTCAAATTTCTCTCAACCTCTACATACATTCGAGACCAACACCACATCTTGGAATTATGAATTCCACAAGGCCAGTTACAAGCATGTACTTCCTTGTGCTGATCATTTTTTCCTCAATTGATTATGTGGGGTTGTTTCCTGAGTTCTATTATTCTGTTAGAAAACATTAACAAGACCTCTCTACCTAGTGTCTTCTCACCGTTCAGAAATATTTGGGCCTCTCTTTTAGGAATAGCGATGTATAACCTCAAAAAGCTCCCATGAAGAATCTGGTTTTAGATCCTCAAATTAGTACAGTTACAAATGGGAAATCTAACTTGGCATTGTAATATGCACAATATCTTAGGAAAGCTTTGTTTTTTACTGGATAGGCTAACACAGGGGTAGTCAAACTGCGGCCCTCCAGATGTCCATGGACTACATTTCTCATGAGCCCCTGCCAGCATTCGTTCATGGGAATTGTAGTCCATGGACATCTGGAGGGCCCAGTTTGACTAAAGAACAAAAAAGCCTGCTGAATCAGACCAATGGTCCATCTTGTGAATCATCCTGTCTCATACAGTGGCCAAGCAGCACCTCTGGACAGCCAACAACAGGAAATGGAGGCTGAGGCCTTCAAAAGAACATCAGAAGAACCCTGAAGGATCAGGTTAATAGTCCATCTAGTCCAGCATCCTTTCTTAGACAGTGGCCATTCTATTCCTTTACTGGGCCAACAATAGGGCATATAGGCCAAGGCCTTTCCCTAGTTTTGGTTGAGACCAGGTTGAGGCCCAGCTAGGGGAAGATCTTGAGCCCCTCCTACGACATCCTCCAACACCCATTCATTTAACATCTAACATCTACCTGAGAATGGTAGCTGGGGGGAATGTATGGGGGGATGGGTGAGATTTATATTTTATGTTATAGTAATATTATAAAATATTATATTCTAATTGTTGTAGAGTTTTGTAATATTTTTGTATTCAAATTTGCTGTTAGCCACTATGAGCTGGCTGGGACAATAGTGGGAGCCTATGAATGAATGAATGAATGAATGAATGAATGAATGAATGAATGAATGAATGAATGAATGAATGAACAACACAAACGAACAACGCAAGCGAACAACATAAACGAACACAAGAAGAGATCTGCTGGATTAGACCAATGGTCCATCTAGTTCAACATCCTGCCTCACACAATGGCCAACCTGTTCCTCTGGAGGGCCAACAACAGGACATAGAGGTCAAGGCCTCCATAAGAACATGAAAAGAGCCCTGCTAGATCAGAACAGTGGTCCATCAAGTGTCCTGTCTCACACATTTTCCAACCAGTTCTTCTGGAGAGGCAATAACCAGGCACACAGGCTTAGGTCTTAATAAAAAACATTAGACGAGCCCAGCTGGATCAGACCAGTGGTCCAAGTCGTCCAGCATCCAACCAGCTGTTATATATGGTGACAGATCTCATTGCTGGATGGGCACACAGTATAAAATTTAATTTACTATTTTTGTCTGCATCGAGATCTTAAGGGGAGAATTTACCTAATAATAATAAGTGATTTTGACCCTACTCTATGTTACCCAACCACTCGCTAGTCATTTCCCACAAATATGTGTCTACTGATACACATGTTGGATAAGAGAGTTGTTCTGGATAGGCAGAACAGGGCACAGAAGAAGAGGCCTTCCTCAGATGTTGCCTCCCAGCTCCAGGATTCAAAGGCTTAGGGAATAATGCTTTAGGGTGCTTTGGGCTGATCCTGCTTTGAGCAGGGTGTTGGACTAGATGGCCTGAATGGCCCCTTCAAACATGATTCAATGATTCTATAGAATCATAGAATCATAGAGTTGGAAGGGGCCTCTTGGGTTATCTAGTCAAACCCAATGAACAAGGCAGGATCTGACAACTACCTGACTACCCATGGTGACCCCAATTTCATCCCCAAGTGATCCCGCCACCAAAAATCTCCAGAATCCATCCTGGCTTGGAGGAAATTCACCTACCATCCTACGGTGTCAATTAGCAATTCCCTGGATATGCAAGGAACACTGGCGCATCCCTTCCTGCCCACCCACTCAGAATCTGCCTAAGGTAATAAAATCGGCCTTTCTATCATATGGCTATCTAGTCTCTGCTTAAAAACTTCCAAAGAAGGAGAACTCACCACTTCCCGAGGAAGCCTGTTCCACTGAGGAACTGCTGTAACTGTTAGGAACTTCTTTCAGATATTTGGATGAAAACTCTTTTGAATTAATTTCTACCCATTGATTCTGGTCTGACCCTCTGGGGCAACAGAAAACAGCTCTGCTCCATCTTCTCTATGACAGCCCGTCAAGTCACATCACATCAAAATCACAAGATGTCATAGTCCCATTGTATACGGCACTGGTCAGACCACACCTGGAGTACTGTGTGCAGTTCTGGAGGCCTCACTTCAAGAAGGATGTAGATAAAATTGAAAGGGTACAGAGGAGAGCGACGAGGATGATCTGGGGCCAAGGGACCAAGCCCTATGAAGATAGGTTGAGGGACTTGGAAATGTTCAGCCTGGAGAAAAGGAGGTTGAGAGGGGACCTGATGGCCCTCTTTAAGTATTTGAAAGGTTGTCACTTGGAGGAGGGCAGGATGCTGTTTCCGTTGGCTGCAGAGGAGAGGACACGCAGTAATGGGTTTAAACTTCAAGTACAACGATATAGGCTAGATATCAGGGAAAAAAATTTCACAGTCAGAGTAGTTCAGCAGTGGAATAGGCTGCCTAAGGAGGTGGTGAGCCCCCCCTCACTTGCAGTCTTCAAGCAAAGGTTGGATACACACTTTTCTTGGATGCTTTAGGATGCTTAGGGCTGATCCTGCATTGAGCAGGGGGTTGGACTAGATGGCCTGTGTGGCCCCTTCCAACTCTATGATTCTATGATTCTGTGATTCTATAAGTGTTTGAAGATGGTCATCGTATCACAGACTTCTTCTCTCCAGGCTTAACAGACCAAGCTCCTTCAACCTTTCTTCATATGTTTTATGTAAACTGCCCAGAGCCATAGGGAAGGGCGGTCTAAAAATCCAAATAAATAAATACAACTTGGTCTCCAAACCTCTCAGCATCTTCATTGCACTTCTCTGGACATGTTCCGGTTTCTCCACATCTTTCTTCATTTGTGGTGCTCAAAACTGAACACAGTACTCCAAGTGAGGTCTAACAAGAGTGGAATAAAGTAGTAACATCACCTTGTGTGATCGGGACACTATACTTCTTTTAATACAGACCCAAATCCCATTTGTTTTTCAGGCACTGAGTCACATTGCTGACTCATGTTCAGTGTATGGCCTACTAAGACCCCCAGATCCTTTTCACACGTACTACTTCCAAGACAAGTCTCACCCATCCGATAGTGATGCATTTGATTTTTCCTACCTAAATGCAGAACTTTACATTTTTGACTATTGACATTCATTGTATTAATTTCAGCCCAGTTTCCCAACCTGTCAAGATCCTCCTGTATCCTGATTCTGTCTTCTGATGTGTTTGCTACCCCTCCAAGTTTAGTTTCATCAGCCAATTTAATAAGCATGCCCTCTATTCATAGAATCATAGAGTTGGAAGGGGCCATACAGGCCATCTAGTCCAACCCCCTGCTTTATTCCTTCATCCAATAATGAAAAAAAATACATTGAGCAACACATGGACCAGGACAGATCCCTGAGGTCTACTTATCACTCCTCTACAAGAAGATGACGAACACTTTGGGTGCAATCTGTCAACCAGTTCTTGATCCACCTAACAGTAACAGGATGCATACCGCACTTTATCAACTTGCAAATAAGAATATGGAGAATTTTACTTAGTCAAGGTAAACAATTTCCTCAGCATTCCCATGATCTAGCAAGGTAGTAACTTTCTTTTAAAAAGAGAGGTTAGTCTGCTCTGTTTTCCAAGAATTGTCAAAAATAGAATCATAGATAGAATCATAGAATCATAGAGTTGGAAGGGGCCATACAGGCCATCTAGTCCAACCCCCTGCTCAACGCCGGATTAGCCCAAAGCATCCTAAAGCATCCAAGAAAAGTGTGTATCCAACCTTTGCTTGAAGACTGCCAGTGAGGGGGCGCTCACCACCTCCTTAGGCAGCCTATTCCACTGCTGAACTACTCTGACTGTGAAAAACTTTTTCCTGATATCTAGCCTATATCGTTGTACTTGAAGTTTAAACCCATTACTGCGTGTCCTTTCCTCTGCAGCCAGCAGAAACAGCATCCTGCCCTCCTCCAAGTGACAACCTTTCAAATACTTAAAGAGGGCTATCTTGTCCCCTCTCAACCTCCTTTTGTCCAGGCTGAACATTCCCAAGTCCCTCAACGTATCTTCATAGAGCTTGGTCCCTATGATAATGGACACAGGCTCAAAAATTACGACTGCAAGTTCTTTTAGCGCCCTTGGATGCAGTTCATCTGGCCCAGAGGATTTGGTTTCATTTCAAGAAACTAGGTGTTTATGCACTGCCACTACAGTGACCCAAGGCCACAACTCTCATTCCTCCGCACATGAAATGATTTTGCCATGTTGAGCACAATTCAGTGCTCAACATGGCAATAAATGCCTCTGAATAAATAAATAAGTAAAAACAATAAAAATATTAAAAATCTGTAGGGCGAGAAGATTATCGATCTTGGTGCTCCTCTCCAGAAGCTGGTATTCAGAAATGCACTGCCTCTGAACATGACATTCCCCTTTAACCATCCCGTGTAATGGCTATCTATGGATCCTTGCACTGTTAATGTAACCAATCCCCCTTTAAAACCATCAGTTTTTATAGCCATCACTCTTTGTTGAAGCAAATTCCAGGATTCCATCTGAAGAAGAATTCCTTCTTCTCTATCATCTTTCCTATTGGTAGTTCAACTTCCTCCCCCCTCCCCTTTGCTGAATTAAAATGCACACTCTCACATGCCCACAAACATCTTTCACTGGAGATAGATCAAGATGGGCAGGTGTGTTAGTCTGACCAATTCCGCACAGATGTGTAAAACGTGGACGGTCTCCTGCTTGCGAATGCACTATAGTAAATCACGTGCTGCACACTTCCAGACAGGAAACCGCTCCCATGTAATCCCACCATCTTGTCACAGCAT
This sequence comes from Paroedura picta, assembly GCF_049243985.1. NCBI lineage: Eukaryota > Metazoa > Chordata > Lepidosauria > Squamata > Gekkonidae > Paroedura > Paroedura picta. Next base: position 8,192,602 of record NC_135369.1, read on the forward strand.
TTTGCCTCCTGATGAGGAGACAGAGAAGCAGGAAGCATGGACAACCCAAAGTTTTCTCCGAGCTCCTTGGATTGTCAATCAACACAAGCCACAATTCTCTTATTCAATTCTCTTCACAATTCTTCACAGTAGTGGTTTGGGGCACTCAAACTTCCTTCCCTTCTGAGACCCGAAATTTAAAAAAAAAAAAAACACATATTCATTGCAGCAGGGACATGCCACAATAGTAAAAGAGTTTTTTTTTAAACATATCCTGCCGGCTTGGAACAATAAAACATATTTAGATCTCTTTCCAGGAGTCATTGTATAATCATCTGTTTTTATGTATGGGTAGATTTCTGACTCTTGTGGCGCAGAGTGGTAAGGCAGCCGTCTGAAAGCTTTGCCCATGAGGCTGGGAGTTCAATCCCAGCAGCCAGCTCAAGTTTGACTCAGCCTTCCATCCTTCCGAGGTCGGTAAAATGAGTACCCAGCTTGCTGGGGGGTAAACGGTAACGACTGGGGAAGGCACTGGCAAACCACCCCGTATTGAGTCTGCCATGAAAACGCTAGAGGGGGTCACCCCAAGGGTCAGACATGACTCGGTGCTTGCACAGGGGATACCTTTACCTTTTACCTTAGATTTCTGACAGGCTGGCCATGGTAGTTGGATCTTGATGGTTGTGTGTTCTCAACGAACTTTTAAAGCACAGAGCATGGATGTTAAGCTAAGGGCTGCTTCATCACGTGCCCCCGCCCCCTTTCCCCGTTCATTCCCCTCTGCCAAAAAACAGGAATGTTGTAGATTAGGTTGTTTGATCAAAATACACTGAAGAATAAATTTTATTTGTAATGAGGGCATGTCGTTTTGCGGTCCTTGAGCTATACAGATTACACTATTACTTAAAAAAAAATCTTTATCCAGAAACAGATAGGGCAAGGTGGGTGTGATTTATTTATTGATGTGGAAACATCTACTGGCGCAGCCCCTCAAAAAGACAAGCCTCATCTGAATACATTGAAACAGAACTTCCTCAACCATTAGTTACAGGAAGGGAGGTTTGCAAGAGTCCGTTAGCACCTTAAAGGTAAAGGTAAAGGCATCCCCTGTGCAAGCACTAGGTCATGTCTGACCCTTGGGGTGACGCCCTCCAGCGTTTTCATGGCAGACTCAATATGGGGTGGTTTGCCAGTGCCTTCCCCAGTCATTACCATTTACCCCCCAGCAAGCTGGGTCCTCATTTTAACGACCTCAAAAGGATGGAAGGCTGAGCCAACCTTGAGCCGGCTGCTGGGATCAAACTCCCAGCCTCATGGTCAGAGTTTCAGACTGCATGTCTGCTGCCTTATCACTCTGTGCCCCAAGAGGCACAACTGATAGGGGCCGATAAAATATTAAAATATGAAGTGGGGAACAATACTTAGGCGACAATACGAACTGTGACATTTGTGGTGTAACCTGGAAAACGACGGGAAAGAAAATGAAGATACATGTTTTGGAGAGAACTGAAATACAGGTGAGCCATGAAAGAAGCAAACACCCAATGCTTACAATGGTCAGAGCTTCAGACTGCATGTCTGCTGCCTTACCACTCTGGCCACAAGAGGCTTAAAGACTATCATAATTTATGAGTCACTGCTCACTTTTAAAGATACAGCTCACATGATCTTGGAGAATGCAGTAATTTTAGATGCCAAATTATTTTTCCTACCTAACACAGAACTTTACATTTTTGACTATGGTTGAGGCTGGTGCAGAAGGAAGATCTGGTTGCCCTTAAGAAGTTATATCACCTGCTAGAACATCATGGGTGATAATCAGTTGATATAGCCCTATGATGCCCTGGGTCAGGAATACCGTATGGGGAAGGATTGGGTTTTTTTGCCATGTTGATTTTTGTGATGTTGGTATTTAAATGTGGGCCACAAATTGGGATTAAGATTGCAGGGAGAAATATCAACAACCTCAGATATGCAGATGATACCACTCTAATGGCAGAAAGTGAAGAGGAACTAAAGAGCCTTTTGATGCGGGTGAAGGAGGAGAGTGCAAAAGTTGGCTTGAAACTCAAACATCAAGAAAACTAAGAACATGGCATTTGGCCCTCTCAATTCCTGGCAAATAGATGGGGAAGAGATGGAGATAGTGACAGATTTTATTTTCCTGGGCTCCAAGATCACTGCAGATGGGGACTGCAGCAAATTAAAAGATGCGTGCTCCTGGGGAGGAAAGCTATGGCAAATCGAGACAGCATCCTAAAAAGCAGAGACATCGCCCTGCCAACAAAACTGCATTTAGTCAAGGCTATGGTATTCCCAGTTGCAATGTATGGCTGTGAAAGTTTGACCATAAGGAAGACCGAGTGTCAAAGAATTGAGGCTTTTGAACTCTGGTGCTGGAGAAGACTCTTGCGAGTCCCTTGGACTGCAAGGCGAACAAACCGGTCAGTCCTAGAGGAGATCAGCCCGGACTGCTCCTTAGAAGGCCAGATCCTGAAGATGAAACTCAAATCCTTTGGCCACCTCATGAGAAGGAAGGACTCCCTGGAGAAGAGCCTAATGCTGGGTGTGACTGAGGTCAAAAGAAGAAGGGGACGACAGAGAATGAGGTGGCTGGATGGAGTCACTGAAGCAGTAGGTGCAAACTTAAATGGACTCCGGTGAATGGTAGAGGAAAGGAAGGCCTGGAGGATCATTATCCATGGGGTCGCGGTGGGTCAGACAGAACTTCGCAACTAACAACAACATTTAAATGTGGTTTTGATGAGATTTTATTGTTGTGGGGTTTTTGTGTTGTAATCTACCATGAGCCAGCTTGCTGGGATATGGCGGATAAGAAACACAAATAAATAAATAAATAAATAAATAAATAAATGAATGAATGAATGAATGAATGAATGAATGAATGAATGAATGAATGAATGAATGAATGAATAAATAAATAAATAAATAAATAAATACTGAGACTGTTGCATGTTTCTCCCTTCAGATGGGCTTGCCCCTGTTTGCACCCCAATTTGCAGTGCAACAAGAAAGCAGAAGTGGGATCCTTGTTATTTCACTTATTGCAGAACAAATTGGATGAAAACTCGTACCCGCCTCTGCACAGTTGCAGATTGCTGCCAATGTCATGAGAAAGCAGCACTAAAATCCATGAGCAATGAGAGGCAGGGAAAAATTCATGCAGAATCGGTCTCTGTACCAGTAGACAAAAGGAAGAATTAAACAGAACCTTAAAGACTTGTTTGGAATGACAAAAGCTCATCCCCTGCAATTAATTGTGTTCGCCTCTAAACCAGCCTTTTGCAACTATTTGACCATAGAGGAGCATGGTTAAAGGCAAAAGGAAATGTGGTCGCCAAAGGATCCACTGGCTCGACAGGATCAAAGCCAATACAGGGATGACCATGAACCAACTAAAAGAACCAGTCAGAGACAGGGATGCATGGCGAAGACTTTCCTATAGAATCACCGAAGGTCGGCCATGACTAAATGGATAACATCATCATCATCATTATCAGGAAAAAAGTTTCACAGTCAGAGTAGTTCAGCAGTAGAATAGGCTGCCTAAGGAGGTGGTGAGCTCCCCCTCACTGGAAGTCTTCAAGGAAAGGTTGGATACACACTTTTCTTGGATGCTTTAGGATGCTTTGGGCTGATCCTGCGTTGAGCAGGAGGCTGGACTAGATGGCCTGTATGGCCCCTTCCAACTCTATGATTCTGTGATCCTGCATTGAGCAGGGGGTTGGACTAGATGGCCTGTATGGCCCCTTCCTACTCTATGATTTTATGATTCTATGATCATCAGGGAAAGCAATGCAACAAAGTTGACATTCATGTTCAGGAAACATGGAGGGGAACATTTGAAATGCTTCTATATGCAGAAGAATTCCTGGTTAGTGATTTTTATCAATGATCTGGATGCGGGAGTAGAGGGACTCCTCATCAGATCTGAACATGCTGGAAAAGTGTACAAATGAGAACAAGATGCAATTCAATAAGGAGAAGTACAGCGCTCTATATCTGGGTCACAAAAATAAGAAGCATGCATGCCAGATAGGAGATACACTTCTGGGTAGCAGTGTGTGTGAACATGATCTTGGCGGTATTTGTGGACTGTAAGCTAAATATGAGTGTGATTTATTTATTGATGTGGAAACATCTACTGCTGCGGCCTCTCAAACAGATGTGACTACGGCCCCAGGGAGCGTGCCAGTAGATGGAGAGTACAGGTGGCCTTGAAGAACAAGTGTCAGTAGTGAATGGGGCTTCACTATGGGTCTCACCTGCTGCTGCCACCACCCATCCTCCAAGGCCATTCCCACCCTCAGGAGAGCATGGGCAGCCTTGAAGAACAAGTCAAAGTGGCGATCAGGGTTTGGTTCTGGCCCTTGTCAGCCTCAGTTGTTGCCCATCCTCTGAGGCTGCCTCCTCCCTCAGGAGAGCTTGGACCAGTGGCAGAGGCAGCAGTGGAGGCAGCCCTGGAGCTCGCCAGTTGCCCTTCCGGCCATTATGTAGGATGTTTCCCACATAACTAGGCTTATACACAAGTATATAAGGTGAATTTACATTCAAATCCTATCAATAACCATTGCCCCAAGTTGTCCCTATTGTGTTTGGAAATTAAAGGTGTCTACAAATAGTCAGGCACAAATTGATGGTTGGTAGGGGTCTGGCCAGGGGGACCAAACCGATGGTAGTAGGGGTCCCTGGCCTCAACCAAATGCCATGTGGAAGAGTGCCACATCACATGCCCTCCAGAATGTGGTGGTAAAGAAGGCCAATGCAGTCTTGGGTTGTATCAACAGAAACATCACATCAAAATCACAAGATGTCCTAGTCCTGCTGTACACAGCATTGTTCAGACCACACCTAGAGTCCTTTGTTCTGTTCTGGAGGCCTCACTTCAAAAAACAAAATGGACAAAATGGAGAGGGTGCAGAGGAGAGGGACGAGGATGATCCAGGGCCTGGGGACCAAGCCCTGTGAGGAAAGGCTGAGGGACTTGGGAATGTTACCCATCGAGAAGAAGAGGTTAAGAGGGGACATGATTGCTGTCTTTAAGTATCTGAAAGTTTGTCACTTGGAGGAGGGCAGGGAGCGGTTCCAGTTTATCTGTCTGTGTATCTGCCTATGATTCCATGATTCAATCTTTATGTGCATGGGCCTGTGATGTGGAATAAACCTCACCCCTTTCATCTCTGTGTGAGTCAGAGTCATTGTAGAACACCTTTCAAATCATTTGGCCTACTTAAATTGTTTGTCTTCAGTTTTTAATTATCTCCAGCTGCATATATAGGAAAACAAAATGAAAATCTGTTTTTTTAATTTAAAAAAAACAACAACATAATGTTCGATCCCCTCACGAAGAACCATACAAAATGTTTAGGGACTTCTGACTGAAATATACCATAGAATCATAGAATCATAGAATCATAGAGTTGCAAGGGACCTCATGGGTCATCTAGTCCCAAACCTTTTTATCACTGGGGACCACTCAACGCCAGGGACCACTCACCGGGGACCACTCAATGCCTTTTACTGCTGTTTCTGCTGGCTGCAGAGGAGAGGACACGCAGTAATGGGTTTAAACTTCAAGTACAACGATATAGGCTAGATATCAGGAAAAAGTTTTTCACAGTCAGAGTAGTTCAGCAGTGGAATAGGCTGCCTAAGGAGGTAGTGAGCTCCCCCTCACTGGCAGTCTTCAAGCAAAGGTTGGATACACACTTTTCTTGGATGCTTTAGGATGCTTAGGGCTAGTCCTGTGTTGAGCAGGGGGTTGGACTAGATGGCCTGTATGGCCCCTTCCAACTCTATGATTCTATGATTCTATGATTCTATGATTCTATGATTCTATGAGGCCCGGTGAGGGGGGGGTAGTTTACTCCTCTACTCTCAACCACTGCCCTAACGCTCTCTGATCGCTATGGTAATGTTTAAACATCCCTTCCAAATAAGATACAGACACGCCACAACAATGAAGTGTGTTGTAAAGGGCTGGGGGGGATGAAGTAAAGGGCGGGGGGGGGGAGAAGAAGGCATCCTTCCGGGCCCACCTCCAATTAGCCAAAGGACCACATGTGGTCCGTGGCCCACAGGTTGGGGATCGCTAGTCCAACCCCCTGCACTATGCAGAACTTACCCCTAATTCCTCCCTCTCCATTGGTTGATCCTTGATGCCTCTATTTCTATGGAGGCCCAGATCCCTAAGCTCTCCAGGCATTTTATCATCTCCACCAGGTGAAGTTACTTCCACCCTACCTGTCCCTGAATGACCACACCACAGTGATCCATATAATGGTCAGCTCCAGGCTGGATTACTGTAACTCACTCTTTGCGGGGCTTCCCTTGGTCCTGACCTGGAAACTGCAGCTGGTACAGAATGTAGCTGCTTGGGTCCTTACTAGAACCCCATGAAGGGCACATATCTGACCAGCCCTCTATCAGCTGCATTGCTTGCTGGCGGGGTTCCATACCTTTAAACCCAATTCTGTTAGGGCCCTGTGTGCCTGAGGAACCACCTCTCTCAATATATTCCATGGAGAGCATTGCGCTCTGTAAATGGGAACTTGTCGATGATACCCAGTCCCCAAAATGTCCTTTTCAGCCATGTCTCCAAGCTGGTGGAATGAGCTGCCAGTCGAAACATGGGCCCTGACGGAGCTGTCAAATTTCCACAGGGCCTGCAAGACAGCACTGATCCACCAGGCCAGTGGTTGAGGCCATGACAGTGGGTAATCATACAGGACTCCCTCCTCTCCTTAGCTCCTCCCCCTTTATGGTCAGTCTGGCATGAGTGTCAGGAGTCCACCTGTGGAGGTTGGTGAAGAGGCAAAGGAAGAGGAAGAAGAGCTTCAGTCAAACACCAGCCGAGAAGGCTGGGACAGGAGGGAGCCATGGTAGAGAGGTCAACCTCTCAAGGAACAGCAGTGGAGGCAGAGACAAGATCTCTGATGGAGAAGTGCCTGGCTGGTTGCTCACTACCCTCAAAGGGTAGAGGGCGCACTTGAGTCTTTACAGGATGAAGACTGAAAGATTTAACCTTCCTGTGTGAGTCATAGTATCATAGAATAATAGAGTTGGAAGGGACCTCATGGGTCATCTTGTCCAACCTCCAGTCCTTGCAGGTGCTGTCCTCATGCTCTGGCCTTGCCTAGATGAGGCTACATCTCATCTGGGGAATGGGTTTGATTCCCCAGCCCTCTATATGCAACCAAATGGGTGACCTTGGGCTAGTCACAGCTCTCGTACAGCTCTCTCGGCCTCACCTAACTCACATGGTATCTGCTGTCGGGAGAAAAGTGGTAGGCAATTGTTGGGCAGCGGACAATCCATGCATAATTGCCGGCACCCTAACATGGTTCTCTTTCCCATCCCTACCCCCATGAATGTAATAAAAGAGGACCAGATCTGCATTATCTTGGGATTCCATTCCAGATTTCCCTGGGTGGATTTGTTCCAAAATTCGGCCTCACCCTCCTATCTCTGCTAGCAAATCTTAATGAAGGACCTCGCCAAGAATGTGCTGAAGAAGATCTCCACGTTCTACAGGCTAACAACGGCTTTAAAACCTCTTACTGAAAACATCTAGAAAGAAGTTTGCATTATTTGTCATTAATTTTTTTTGTTTGTTTGTTTCCATCTTGGGGTGTAACCACAATGCCATATTATCCAGGGCTTGGGTGAGCACGTAACCATCCCCGGTGAGGAAGAAAATAATTACAGCAGTTTGAGAAGTTACACATAGCAAAACACGATTAAGGTAGTGAGTTAATGAAGAGTTGGGGAGCCCAAGCATGCTTCCTATACCCTCTAGGCTGCCTAAGAACTCATATAAGAGCACAAAGGGTAGCTTTGCTGGAAAAAAAACCACACATACACACACCTCCTCTTGATGCAGTCTCCCTGGTAAACCAGGTAAGTCCAGCTTGATTCCTTCTCCTCAAAAGCTTGGTGCTTGTTTCTGTAATTTTATCAGGGGCTGGAGTGGAATCTGGGGAACTATTTGTCTGATTCAGAAGCTGTTGACTTCTCCTGAACAAATTCAACCATTTTCTCCCCTCCCCCTGACCCCGCTACCGTTTATTTTGGTGTACACAACGTCCAGATTCATCCCATGAGTTGGTCACCCACCCTTGTCCCCTGCTTCAGAAAACTTCAGAAAACTTGCCTAATTTCTCGGAACTCTTTTCACTTTCATTGGGACTCTTCTGAACGGAGACCTCCACATCGCTATGGGTTCTTTGGTGGAAATCCGTAGAATGTTTAAGAGTGGATGCAGGATAAAAAAGGCCTTGAATCTCACAGCCCTTCATGAAATACCCTCTCTGGCCACTAGTGGGAGGATAGGCAGGGTTACCAGATCCAGTTTGGGCAAACTACTAGAGATTCGGAGATAGGACATGGGAAGAACAAGGAGTTCAGTTGGGATACTTTGCCATGGAATCCATCACCAAGGCATCCTTTGCTCCTGTAGTAGAGAAGAAGAGAAGAAGACTTCTGTAGTATAGAAAGAGAGTTGTTTCCTTGTACTCCACTTTTTTTACTACTTGAAGGAGTCTCAAAATAGATCCGGTTACCTGAAGGAATCACAAAATGGATCGGGCCAGCCTACCCTTCCTCTCCCCAGAAGAGGAAGAAGAGTTGTTCTTTATACTCCATTTTTTACTACCCATAGAAGTATCCACCTACCATTCCTCTCCCCACAACCGACAGATAGGGCTGAGAGAGTGCTGACGTGCAATGAAAACTAACAGGACTGGGACTAGCCCAACGTTACCCAGCTGGCTGCATGGGGAAGAGGAGAGGGGAATCAAACCCATCTCCCTAGACTAGTGGCCACCAATGTTGACCATTACACCATCCCGGCTCTCATAGAGATGAGCTGTAATTCTGGGGGATCCACACCTGGAGGGTGGAATCCCTATCAACAAATGTACAAATCATATGGTGTCCCATGAGATTGCCAAGGTAGTACACTTAGGATTTGTTGTTGTTGTTATTATTGTTGTTGTTAGCCATTCTTTCTCCATACCAGCTTTTCTTAACCAGGTTTTCGTGAAACCCTGGTTTTCTTGAATGGCCCTGGAAGGGATACGAGTTAATTTATATGCATATATGTGTTAAAAATGTGTTAGGTGATATGACCATACATAATCAGGCTGATCCCCCCCACCCAAAATGGCCAATGATGGGCCCCGAGGAGTCAGGAAGGGGAAGAGCCATGGGTGGGCGTGTCCACAGCTATTCTTCCCAGTTGTTTTCTGTACAATCGCACCCCTTTGTGGGTTTCTTTTCTTTTTTTTTAATAGATATTTATTTTTCAGATAAAGAACAGAAAGAAATAGAATTGTTATAGTACACCATATTACTTATACACACTATAATAACAAGGTATTAAAAATAATCTCCTTCTTATTCAACTTCAGCTACCTATTTAAACAGTTCAAATAGGGGGCCCATTGTTCTTGAACGCCTTCTTCAGTTTTCCCGTTGACCATCAGTGTCAATTTTGCCATTTTGGCCAGATCCACCAGCTTATTCAGCCTGTCTTCTATCGATGGTCATTCTTGTACCTTCCATTTCATAGAATCATAGAGTTGGAAGGGGCCATACAGGCCATCTAGTCCAACCCCCTGCTCAATGCAGGATCAGCCCTAACTATCCTGAAGCATCCTAAATTTCTAGCCATTACTAATCTGGCTGCCGTCGTCACGTAAAAAAAAATAGTCCTCTGGTATCCTTTGTGGGTTTCTTGAAGCATGAAGGATATTTCATGGGTTTCTCAACAGTACAACAGTTGAGAAATTCTGTTCTGTACACTCAGGGAAGGATACATCAAGTAATATGTAACAAGATGCAATATATAACGATATAAGGAATTCATATGTTAAGCAGCTAAAACAATTTTGTCCTTGACTATTTCTAGTTTTTCAGTGGCAGGAGGGGAAGAGGTCAGAGAGGTTCTATCGGCCCCAAATTCAGTGGATAGGGCTTTGACAGAGAGGCTGTTTTTTGTTCAGTGGTGTTTAATAGCGGCTGTGACTTATTACGGCCGCCATTAACGAAGCGGCGGGATGGGGCGGAAGGGAATGGCACGCTCCTGGGAGTGCTCTGAGGTGGGGCCGGCCATGTACAGCAGTGGTCCCCAACCCGCGGGCCGCAGCCTGGTGCCGGGCCGCGAAGGCCATGGCGCCGGGCCGCGGCTCCCTCTCCCCACCCTCCCCCACAGTAAAAATCTTACACATGCACGCCGGGCTGTGCATGTGCGCATGCGCCATGCATGCCAAAAGCGCGCATGTGCGGCGCTTTTGCGCATGCATGAAAGTGCCGCTTGTGCGCGATTTCGGCCGCACATGGCACATGTGCGCATGCGTGGCCCGGCGCGCGTGCGCGATGCGCAGGCCTGGGTGCGCATATACGCGGCATGTGTGGGCAGGCAGTTGCCCTGCCGGTCCCCAGCCTCAAAAAGGTTGGGGACCACTGATGTACAGCATCCGAGGCAGGGGAGGGGAGGAGCCAGTGCATGGTGCTTATAAGGTGTCACATGCTTGTAAGCAGCCTCTTTCCTTCTCGGCCTGCCCGCTAGCCACTTCCCACCCTCCCACCCTACAGTTTATTGGTTTCTCGGTTTTATTGTTGTTGGAGTTGGGCACATTGTGTTGGGGTTTTCATGAAATTTGTTCTGTCATCACAGCTGGTGGGGGACAAGGGAAAGGAGCCTAAACAGGGAGAAACAGAACAGAAGGGGGGAATGGTTGGATTCCCCTGATTTTGGGTGCCTAAGGAAGAGGCATCAGCATTGAGCATGGCCAACCCAGAAAGGTAGGTCCAAAGCACTCAAGGTTGCTTTAGGATGCTTAGGGCTGATCCTGCGTTGAGCAGGGGGTTGGACTAGATGGCCTGTATGGCCCCTTCCAACTCTATGATCCTATGATTCTATGATTCTATGATTCTAAGGTCAGGTAGGCTGGAATGGGCTGAGGGAGGTCAACGCCTCCTGGAGCATTCCAGATACCTCTGGTCAAAATGACAAGGGATCACGTGGCCCAGCAGGGGTCTGGGATGGGATACCCAGGCCGACATTTGTGCAGCTTAAGGGTCGGATGGCCCAGGGGATGTCTTGGCTCCTCTCTCCTTGTTAGCCCACACATTGTTGTTAATTAATAAAAGCTGTGGCCTGTTTGCCAATCAAAACGTTGGTGTGAGCATCATTCCTAGCCCAACTGCATGCCTGTGAGTCAATTAGGTCTGAAATGTAGGCCCTGGCAGAATAGCTCCATTTTACACGCCCTGCAGAAGCGGTGGAGGTCCCACAGAGCTCTGAGCTCGCTTCGGACTGCATTCCAGCAGGCCGGGGCCAGGACCAAGAAGGTCCTGACTCTGGTTGAGGAGAGTTTAATTTCCCTGGGGCCAGGGACCCTAAGCAAATTTTGCTGGCTCTGTCATAGTGTCCTTCCTTTTGTCCTCTCACTACTGCAAAAGTAAGTGCAATGAAATAGGATTTATGACCATGTCCAGTACTTTGTTTTACCAATCGATGGGCAGACTGCATTTCTAAAATACTTAAAGGTAAAGGTATCCCCTGTGCAAGCACCGAGTCATGTCTGACCCTTGGGGTGACGCCCTCTAGCGTTTTCGTGGCAGACTCAATACCCAATTTTGGGTGGTTTGCCAGTGCCTTCCCCAGTCATTACTGTTTACCCCCCAGCAAGCTGGGTACTCATTTTACCGACCTCAGAAGGATGGAAGGCTGAGTCAACCTTGAGCCGGCTGCTGGGATTGAACTCCCAACCTCATGGGCAAAGCTTTCAGGTGGCTGCCTTACCACTCTGCGCCACAAGAGGCTCTTCTAAAATACTTCTAAAATTCTTAGAAAATGCTAAATCTCATTCTGTCCAGCAGAAATTAATGTTTCAGGCTCGCAGACCAAATTCAAAGGTGGAATTTTCTTATTATGGAAGGTTTTGTTTTAACTCTATGAACTGACTTTGGGAGATAAAACAGAATCACTGAGGTAGATATTCGACTTTGCTGTTCATAACTTAACTAGGGTTTGGGGAAATTACATTTTATTGTTCGTTGTTAATATTCACTGTAAAAGAAACTTAATTCTGAGGTCAGGATTCTGGAGTGATTCTTTCATTCCAGGGCTGACAAATAGTTTGAAAAACTGATAGGGAGAGCCCTACCAGCATATCTCTATAAAATTAACCACAGAATCATAGAATCATAGAATCATAGAGTTGGAAGGGGCCATATAGATCATCTAGTCCAACCCCCTGCTCAATGCAGGATCAGCCCAAAGCATCCTAAAGCATCCAAGAAAAGGGTGTATCCAACCTTTGCTTGAAGACTGCCAGTGAGGGGGAGCTCACCACCCCCTTAGGCAGCCTATTCCACTGCTGAACTACTCTGACTGTGAATTCCCCCCCCCCCCCCCGGATATCTAGACTATATAAGATTTTTCTGTCCTGGCCCCCACCTGGTGGATTGAGCTCCCTGAAGAGATCAGGGCCCTGTCCGAACATCCAAAATTCCACAGGGCCTGCAAAAGGGAGTTCCTCCACCAGTCATTTGCCTGAGACCGACCACAGGTCCTCCCTCAGACATCCTCTCCATGGCCTGAACCAATCTTTCCTTTCTAAGGGCCTTAGCTAAGTTCTTGTTCCTGTTATATTGTTGTTTAAGATCACTGAAATTGTGTTATTTAAATTATAGTTGTTGTTGTATTGGTTTATGTTATATATTACTTTGTTCCATGTATCCCCCCCCCCTATGTTGTATGTAAACCACCCTGAGCCATATGGAAGGGTGGTATAGAAATCAAATGAATGAATGAATGAATGAATGAATGAATGAATGAATGAATGAATGAATGAATGAATGAATGAATGGATGGATGGATGGATGGATGGATGGATGGATGGATGGATGGATGAGTCTTCCATTCAAGTACTAACCAGATCCTAACCTGCTTAGCTTCCAAGACCTGATGGGATCAGGCTAGCCAGAGATATCCATGGCCTATTCTGCACACATTGGCTAATGAACTTTCAATGTCCTCTTGGAGCTGGATTTTGCAGCAGGAAAATCTGCTTCTGAAATGCATTGTTGCATGCCATGAATAGCTGTTTCCCAACGAGCGTTTCCATCATAAATATCCTCGGCTCTTCTAAAGAGCTGCCTCCTTCAAGTGGGTGGATGGAAGCTGGGATAGGCACTTTGCTTTGGGGAAGGGATGTTCTTTGGCTTTCCGTTTTCCAAGAAAAGGAGTGAGGTTCCTTTTCTGTGTAGACATCAGGAGACCTTGCAGGCAAACAGCACAATCCTGAACACAGCTATGTCCTTCTAAGTGTTGGGATGTGCAGGATCTGTACGATTTGAGGAGGGATCTGATAACCATCTTCAAGTATTTCAAAGGCTACCATGGAGAAGATGTTCTCTCTCGCCCAGGAAAGATGAACCAGAACCGATGAGATGAAATTAATTCAAAAGAAATTCCGTCTAAATATATGGAAGACGTTCCTGACAGAGAGTGGTTTCTCAGTGGGACAGGTTTCCTCGGGAGGTGGTGGGTTCTCCATCTTTGGAGATTTTTAGACAGAGGCTGGAGAGCCATCGGACGGAGAGGCTGATTCTGTGAAGGTTCAAGGGGGTGGCAGGTGACAGTGGGTGAGCGATAGGGCTGTGAGTGTCCTGCATAGTGCAGGGGGCCGGACTAGATGACCCAGGAGGTCCCTTGCAACTCTATGATTCTATGATAGGATATGAAGCATCTCTTTCAGGGGGCATCGGGGGAGAAGTACAATTAACATATTTTGATCAAGAACTTCCTGGCATTTTTCGAATACTCACCTCCAGTGTCCTGATTGGCTCATCAGAGACTTCCTGATCCTTCATACCCACTGCCTCTTGAACAGAATAGACAGACTGAACAGAACACAACAGTTAGACTTAGCGCTCTCTCTCTCTCTCTCTCTCTCTCTCTCTCTCTCTCTCTCTCTCTCTCTCTCTCTCTCTCTCTCAAATCTATTATTCTTTAATCAGCCTGGTGCTTTACTTCTCTTTCCATATCTAAACTCTGCCAACACTAAACCCATTCAGTTCAATACACTGGATATTGTAAGTTAGATGAGGATTGTGAGAGACCTAGAAAACTTTGTTTCTGGCTAAAGCCCAGGTAGATGGGGACCCACCACTTGTACTCACCTTGTCTGGGACATGGGAATCCAGCTTCTAGTGTGGTTCTTACAGGTTATGCCTCATCCTGGTGAAAGGGCCATGAGTGGTGGCTGTGATTATGGGTTAGGGCTGCTGGGTCTCCCCTGGTCACCAATGGAGGATGCAGGGTCAGGATCAGGTTGGGCATCTTCTGCAGATTTTGGGTGTGGAGCCTGGAGAGGACCAGGATGTCAGTGGAGTGCAAGGCCCATAAAGTCTATCCTTCAAAGTCTCCATTTTCTCCAGGGGATGTGATACATTTAGTCTGGAGATGAACTATAATTCCAGGGGATCACCCAGCCAACCTGGAGGCTGGAATTCCTATTCTAGGACATTACTGTGGTCCTTTATTGATGGGACAAGAATCAATTAGACCACTCCTGTTAAGACAAATGTTTACCTGGCTTGAACACAGTTAACTGTCAGGAAACAAACCCTTTCCTTACTTTTTTTCTTCTTTCCTGTCCCAGCTCCCTTGAGTCTTATTCCTGAGATTCAAAAGGCTGGTGGACTTCAGGACACATGCTGAGAGGTTCTGTGGTATCCAAAGACAACCTGTTGTTGATCAGTGTGCTATGTCTGTAAATAACATACATCACATGTATGAATTCCATCTAAAGATGCTCACGTGCAACATGGAAACAGGTCTATAAAAATGACAATGGAGAGCAGGAATGGTTGACAAACATAGAAGCAGATTTCTGTCTGTCCGTCCATCCGTCCATCCGTCCATCCGTCCATCGACCCGTCCACCCACCCACCCACCCACTCACCCACCCACCCATCCATTCATCCACTCATCCACCCACCCACCCACCCACCCACCCTTCCTTCCTTCCTTCCTTCCTTCCTTCCTTCCTTCCTTCCTTCCTTCCTTCCTTCCTTCCTTCCTTCCTTCCTTCCTTCCTTCCTTCCATCCATCCATCCATCCATCTCGCAGAAGTGAAATAAAGCAATGAAAGGGCAATTCACTCATCACTCCCTGCAGTTTGTAAAGCCTGGTTAGGATTTCTTATGTGGCCAATAAGTTTTTCACCTTTTTCCTGTCTTCAGTTCTTTCCAGGTCCGCCTCTTCAGCAAGATGTCTTTCTACAGGCCCGCCAGCTGTTTAGATCTCTGCTACCGGCCCTGTTATCAACCTTCCTACGAACCGTGCTACCAGCCATGTGACGTTGGAGCCAACATTGGCTATGGTGGGGGGGAGAGCTGTTCTGACCCTTGCCGTTTCACGTATGGCTCTGGTGGCTACGGCTATTATCCTCGTGGCTGTGGTGGCACTTCCTACGTAGGGCCAGCCAGTTATGGTTACCGGTACACCCGCCGAGGCAGCTGTTATGATCCTTCTGCCTTCAGATTGGGGTATGGGGCCAGACTTTGTTACCCTTCGAGAAGGTGCTCCTGTGGGAGCTTTGGACCCTTGTAAACCTCCTGGAATCTTCATGAGAACGTCATACAATGGAGTAGGAAATCTATGGGTTGATATAGTTGGCACCAGGGGTTTTTTTTGGGGGGGAGGTGGGTCCATGGACCAACAACAGATCTCTGCTGGTTCCATGTGCAGGTTCTCAGTGCTTCTAGAACCATCACCAACACCAGTTTTTTTTTGGTTAAAATATGCATCACACCTTTTGGAGTTATGACACCACATGAGAAAATGGGGGGGGGGGGGCAGGAAGCAGAGGAAAGCAAGCAAGCAAGGTCTTCGAAGAAAGAACAAAAAGGGACAGGTATTAAAATGGGGGGGGGAAATGTATTTAAATCTGTTCATGGTGCTCTAATAAACAATTTGGCAACGAAAACATGTTTGTGCGTTATTCAGTGAAAGTAATATTTGGTATTCGAGTCATTCGCTTGGCCCGTGTTGCTTATTTTAAGCATATCGCGTACAAGAAAAGGATCCCCCACAACCACCAATCTGCAATAAAGTCTCAAAACAACAGGTCATTTTGAAGTCCTGAAATGTAGGTCGCACACTAATTCAATAGCATCATGACCTGGCCATTGAAAATGCCTCTTCTGGTATCCATCCCTATTGACAGAAATGCTAAGGGTCATCTCGCAATTTATTTATTTATTTATTTATTTATATTTATATTTTTATACCGCCCTTCCCTACGGCTCTGGGTGGTTATAGTCCATTCCTGAGCAATTCATGAAATTTGGAGATACTGTGGCTCTCCAGATGACCCCCTGCCAGCATCATGGGGCTCATGGGAATTGTAGTTCATGGACATTTGAAGAACCATAGTTTGGCTACCCCTGAGAACATTCATTCATTCATTCATTCATTCATTCATTCATTCATTCATTCATTCATTCATTCATTCATTCATTCATTCATTCATTCATTCATTCATGTATATGTGCTATATAATGAGCATGTAGCCAAGAGATCTGAGGATTGTCCGGCAGCCAAGCAAGGGATATTTGGAGATGGTTGGCCATTGCCTGACTCTGTGTCATTGACCCCTAGTATTTCATTGAGGAACTGCCACTCAAATCCTTGGAGGTCTCCCATCCAAATCTTAGCCAGGTTCAGCTCTGCTTAGCTTCCGAGATCAGACAGGATCGGCCTGGGCTATCCAGGTACTCACAGTATAAGCTGTCATGATTCTCCATCCTTGGTTGTCAAAATTCTATACTTCGGACACATTTATTTTTGTCTATCCTGAATCCATTGCTCAGAGTAACCAGAATAGCCACTCAGAGGCATGAACAATATTTATTTATATTTATTCAGTTACTGACTTCATTAATACTTCTGCTTTTCTCCTTTCTTTCTTTCTTTCTTTCTTTCTTTCTTTCTTTCTTTCTTTCTTTCTTTCTTTCTTTCTTTCTTTCTTTCTTTCTTTCTTTCTTTCTTTCTTTCTTTCTTTCTTTCTTTCTTTCTTTCTCCCTCCCTGGGATTATTTTTTTCTTCCTCTTTAATTTTAATAGAATCGATTATTTAATTTCTCTGCCACTCTTCCCCATATGGGCTCAGGGTGGGTCGGGTTTTAAAGCTGGATGAAAAAGAACATAAGAGAAGCCACGTTGGATCAGGCCAGTGGCCCATCCAGTCCAACACTCTGTGTCACACAGTGGCCCAAACCCAGGGCCCATCTGGAGGTCCACCAGCAGAACTCCAGAAGCCCTCCCACTGCGGCTCCCCAAGTACCAAGAAGGCAGAGCATCCCTGCCTCAGACAGAAGATCAAAAGAGAAACTATGTTGGATCAGGCCAATGGCCCCTCCAATCCAAAACTCTGTGTCACACAGTGGCCCAAACCCAGGTGCCACAAGGACGACTACCAGTGGGTCCAGAACTCCAGAAGCCCTCTGGCTCTTACCTCCCAAGCACCAAGAAGGCAGAGCATCACTGGAGGTGGAAGGGGGAAGGGTCCCAGGTGGGCCTGTACACAGTTATGCTTCCCAACCATATTCTACATGATTGTGCTACTTCCGGTGTGTCTCAAAGGGGTTTGTCAAGGGTAAAAAAGCTGATAAAGGCTAACACATCACCCTTCAGTCATCATTACTCCAAATTAAACAGCCCTAACATCTTTAACCTTTCTTCACAGGAAGGTTGTTCTATCCCCTTAATGATATCAGTTGACCTTTTCTGCACTTTTCCCAATGCTTTCATAGGTGTTGTTTTAGATGGGGTTACCAGAACTGTACAGATTTATAAAGGTAAAGGTATCCACTGTGCAAGCACTGGGTCATGTCTTACCCTTGGAGTGACGCCCTCCAGCGTTTTCTTGGCAGACTCAATACAGGGTGGTTTGCCAGTGCCTTCCCCAGTCGTTACCGTTTACCCCCCAGCAAGCTGGGTACTCATTTGACCGAACTCAGAAGGATGGAAGGCTGAGTCAACCTTGAGCCGGCTGCTGGGATTGAACTCCCAGCCTCATGGGCAGAGCTTTCAGACTGCATGTCTGCTGCCTTACCACTCTGCGCCACAAGAGGCTCAGATTTATACAGTGAGATTAATACATGAAAACGAGGTGCAGTTCAATAAGGAGATGTGTAGAGTTCTATATCTGGGTTGCAGGCATACTGGATAAGAGATATACTTCTGGTTAGCAGTGGACATGAACAAGTTCTTGGGGGTAGTTATTGACTATTG
Source organism: Paroedura picta (assembly GCF_049243985.1). NCBI lineage: Eukaryota > Metazoa > Chordata > Lepidosauria > Squamata > Gekkonidae > Paroedura > Paroedura picta. The sequence continues at coordinate 8,210,914 of NC_135369.1, forward strand.
ACTGGAAGCTAAATATGAACAGACAGTGTGATGTGGTGGTAAACAGGGGGAATGCAATCTGTATCAACAGAGGCATCGCACTGAAATCGCAAGATGTCATAGTCCCACTGTATGCTGTATTAATCAGTCCCCAGCTGGAGTCCTGTGTGCAGTTCTGGAGGCCTCACTTCAAGAAGGACGTGGACAAAATTGAGAGGATGCAGAGGAGAGCAACAAGGATGATCTGAGGTCTGGGGATCAAGCCCTCTGAGGAAAAGCAAAGAAACATGGGAATGTTCAGCCTGGAGAAGAAGAGGCTGAGGGGGGAACAGGATGGCTCTCTTGAATTACTTGAAAGGTTATCACTTAGAGGAGGGCAGGGAAAGGTTCCTGTTGGCAATAGAAGATGGGACCTGCAGTAATGGCTTTAAATTATGTATAGAACTGTTGCACTCAGGAATACAATGCGTGCTATATAGGTGGTGGGGTGGAATAACTCTGCAGATGGCCTCTCCCTCCCCCCATGAACTGGAAAGGCTGCAGGCCCCCAGGCAGGGAACTCACCGGCAGGAGCAGCTATCATGCAGCAGGAATCTGCAGCCTCCGAGCCTCAGAGAGAAGTGGAAGGAGGAGGGGGTGGTCAGGGGTGGGGAAAGGAAGGTGATTGGCTGGCCGCTGGACAGACAGGCAAGCCGGTTGGAGGAGGAGGCACTCAGGGGCGGGACAGCCACCCTGAGTGGGTGTTAAGTGCTGAGTGGCGCTTAAGCCATGAGACCAGCTCCTCCTCCAAGGCCTTGCCAGAAATATTAAGTGGAACAGATAGTACTGGCTAGATATCAGGAAAAACAATTTCACAGTCAGAGTAGTTCGGCAGTGGAATCAGCTACCTAAGGAGGCGGTGAAACCCCCCTCACTGGAAGTCTTTAAGCAGTGGCTGGATAGATACTTCTTATGGATAGTTGAGGCTGATCCTGCACTGAACAGATGTCTTGTATGGCCCCTTCCAACTCTATGACATTCTGATACTGGCTGATATGTTTGCAATCTCTTTTCTAATAATCCTCAAACAGCTTCACAGGGCACACATTTATAGTAAAGTATAATACAGTGCAGTATTTGATTTATTACCTGCTGCTTTTGGCCAAGACCAGCTCCTAGCAGCTTAAGGAATAAAACCATAGTACCATATCTGTTCCACTATATATTTCTGGTAAGGCCTTGAAGGAGGAGCTGGTCTCATGGCTTAAGTGCCACTCTGCTTAATACCCACTCAGGGCAGCTGTCCCACCCCTGATCACCACATTCTCCTCCAACTGGCTTGCCTGTTTCTCCAGTGGCCAGTCAATCGCCTTCTTTCCCCCACTTCTGACCACCCCCTCCTCCTTCCACTTCCCTCCGAGACTCGGAGGCTGCAGATCCGTGCCGCATGAGAGCTCCCCCTGCTGGTGAGTTCTCTAGCAGCTGCCTGCAGCCTTTCCAAGTCCTGGGGGGTGGGGGAGGCCATCCACAGAGTTCTTCCACTCCACTCCCCTAATCTGGTGCACATTGTATTCCTGAATGCCATGGGCTTGGCCCCTAGTTATAAAATAAAAACCTTAAATTGACAATATGGTGACAGAGATTAACCCATTTACTAAATTCATCACCCCAACACCCAACCTTGGCTCAGCCAACCCCCCTCACTACCAGACCTTAGTGCTGCAAGGTTAAAGGTGCAACAATATCTAAGATATATCTGAGACACTGTTGAAAGGGGGAGACTCAAGGATCTTCCTGTCCTAGCCTTGGCCAAACGCCTGGTGGAAGAGCTCCCTCTTGCAGGTCCTGCGGCACTGTGATAGCTCTGATAGGTTCTTTAGCTCATTCCACCAGGCGGGGGCCAGGACTGAAAAGGCCCTGGAAGAGGCAAGGTGCCCCTCACATGGGCCCAATACCAGTATATTAGCATCCACAGACTGAAGAGCTCTGTGGGAGGGGAGCATATAGAGGTGGATGGCCCCTCTGATATATAGAGCCCGGACTGTGAAGTGCCTTAAAGGTAAAAACAGAACCTTGAACTCAATCCGGAACGCCACTGGTAACCAACGCAGCTGCTTCCGCGCCGGATGGATTCTGTTTCATCCGGCATAGAATCATAGAATCATAGAGTTGGAAGGGACCTCCTGGGTCATCTAGTCCAACCCCCTGCACTATGTAGGACACTGACATCCCAATCACTCATCCACTGTCACCTGCCACCCCATTGAGCATGCATAGCAGAGCCAGCTCTTGAATATTCAGTGAGTCAGAGGCGTTCCGTGGAGAAAGAAATGCCTTGTAATTGCCACTGATACGAAAGAGATAATTTTTTTTAAAAAACTGAGATCAGAGAATGAAGTCACAAACAAGATCCAGAAATGGAAGGAAGGGAAAGCTGGGAGCTGTCTCTCCAAACAGGTTCTGCCTTCAGATCTGTGCAACAAGAACCAGCCACTCTCTACTCCGTTCCTGCCCACGCCGTCCAGCCGCCTTTCACCCTCACGCAGGGCACATCTGATAAATTATGACGCCTGCTCAGAAGAGGCCTATTTATCTCTGCCATGAACGGCAAGCGCTAATTCCTTCCGTCTGCAGGAGCTCTCTTTCAGAACAAGTCCTGGCTGTTCCCGCAGCCCTCAAGGTGAACTTGATCACGATTGTTTCGTGCTAAGAGGGATTTCATCAGACAGTCTAGACTCATAAAAAGATAGAAAACATTCCATTTTTTCTTTCTCGTTTTTTGAATACGTCGGATCGGGTAACTTTATTGCCTCATCTGGTTGGCATTGGCTGAACGCAGTGCTCTCTGGAGGACGTATTCAGATAGGCAGTCCCTCGGTTACGCAGGGCCCGGACTGCATATGGCCTTGAAGGTCCATCCCAGAATCTTGAACCGGAAGCAGAATTCAACTGGGAGCCAATGCAGATGTCACGGAGCTGGCCTCGTGTGGGCTTTCCGAACCAGACAGCGGTTCTCAACCTGCCTAATGCCGCTACCCTTTAATAAGGTAAAGGTTAAAGGTAAAGGTGTCCCCTGTGCAAGCACCGAGTCATGTCTGACCCTTGGGGTGAGGCCCTCCAGCGTTTTCATGGCAGACTCAATACGGGGTGGTTTGCCAGTGCCTTCCCCAGTCATTACCGTTTACCCCCCAGCAAGCTGGGTCCTCATTTTACCGACCTCGGAAGGATGGAAGGCTGAGTCAACCTTGAGCCGGCTGCTGGGATCGAACTCCCAGCCTCATGGGCAAAGCTGTCAGACGGCTGCCTTACCACTCTGCGCCACAAGAGGCTCTACCCTTTAATACAGTTCCTCATATTGTGGTGACCCCCAACCATAAAATTATGCAAGGGTTCTTTCCCAGAAATTAAACCAAAACTGACGAATGGCGTGACGATCCATTGTTCGTGATTGTATATAAATCGTTCTTTTCCCAGGTTTCTTAGTTTGGTTCTGCCTCTTGTCCCACCATGCCAAGCTCTCTCTCGACCTACCCTGCAAAGCTGTTGTGTGGATGGTGCCCCCATGGCCAGGCTGCTTGCCCTGCCACTCCTCCTTCACCTGCAGCCAGCTGGGTGACTTTGGGCTCACCACAGCACTGATAATGATGTTCTGACCAAGCAGTAATATCAGCCTCACCCACCTCACAGGGTGTCTGTTGTGGGGAGAGGAAAGGGAAGGTGAATGTAAGCCGCTTTGAAACTCCTTTGGGTAGAGAAAGCAGCATATAAGAACCAACTCTTCTTCTTCTTCTTCTTCTTCTTCTTCTTCTTCTTCTTCTTCTTCTTCTTCTTCTTCTTCTTCTTCTTCTTCTTCTTCTTCTTCAGAGCATGGTGGTTTCTAATCTGGTGGGCCGGGTTTGATTGGTCAGAAGCACAGACATAATCTGGCAAGCTGGGTTTGATTCTCCACCTACAAGTTGGCAACCCCCTGTCCTCGTCCACGGAGGAAGGAGATCAGCCACTGAAGGGCCGTCCTCTGAATCCCTGTGTTGATGAGGTGGTGAGCAAGATGTGCTGTGCTGTGGTCTACCCTATCAAACACTGCTGTGATTCTGAGTAACACAAGCAGCCCATCTCCGTCCAGCTGCTGTTAGCATATTTAGATTCAGAACTTCCTGGTGTTTTCATATAACCTTCTGTGTCCTGATTGTTGCGATATGCAAGGTCAGCGGTACGCAAGGTTGAGCCGAATATGAAGACTGTCCTGCAGGGGGCATCAGAGAAGCTGTGTATTCCACACAGGAAGGATAGGAATCTCCTGATATTTTTCATTATTATCTCCAGTGTCCTGGATTGCTCAATAGGAGACTTCCTGCTCTTTTAAATACACTTCCTTCCTTCTTTTCCTAGAGATCAATAGTTAGACTGTTAGGACTCTCTCTTCTCTTCTCTTCTCTTCTCTTCTCTTCTCTTCTCTTCTCTTCTCTTCTCTTCTCTTCTCTTCTCTTCTCTTCTCTTCTCTTCTCTTCTCTTCTCTTCTCTTCTCTTCTCTTCTCTCCTCTCCTCTCCTCTCCTCTCCTCTCCTCTCCTCTCCTCTCCTCTCCGCACCGCTCCGCTCCGCTCCTCTCCGCTCCGCTCCGCTCCGCTCCCCTCCCCTCCCCTCCCCTCCCCTCCCCTCCCCCTCCCCTCCCCGCTCCGCTCCGCTCCGCTCCGCTCCTCTCCTCTCCTCTCCTCTCTTCTCTTCTCTTCTCTTCTCTTCTCTTCTCTTCTCTTCTCTTCTCTTCTCTTCTCTTCTCTTCTCTTCTCTTCTCTTCTCTCTTATTTACAAAGTCTCTTCTCAATAGAATTATTTTATTCTTTTAAGCAGCCTTTACATCTTTAAACTCTGCCAACCAAAGGAGCCCCAAATATGCTTTGAATTTTGCTTTAGGAGAAATTTTGGCAAAAATTCCGCCCTTGGCATTTGGGATGAGTGGAGAATTCACCTTGGGTGGGAATTCAGAGTCTAGTTCCTATTTTAAATGCTTCCACCCTTTCTTTCCGTTTCCCCTACAGCAAAGGCAGGAACTTAATAGAGGCCTGTTTGACATTTTGAGAGGAAATAGCACCGGGAATATAACATCTTGGTTGGGCTAGGAAGCCAGCATGACACAAAAAATGAAAAGTGCATTCACGTTAATGAGTACAAAATACCCACCTCCTGATTTTTTAGGCAACCAATGCAAATGATGAGATTTCGCAGTACAGTGCCTAATTGGATGACCTTCACCTCACCCCCCTTCACCTGGAAGAAGTCTAATGGACTTCTTCTTACCTTTTTATTTATTATTAGATTTATATGCTGCTTTCCCTGGCAAGCTGGCTCAGGGTGGTTCGCAACATGAAAAAGGTTAGAGAATAAAACAATTTTATAATCGGAATCGTTAATTAAGAAAATACAATTTAAAAAATTCCTTAAAATCCCATCGACAACAGTATCTAGCAGTTGTCAGTCCATAATTATTCATATCCAGGGGAGATTTTCATGGGGGCAGGGGACAATACAGATGTTTCTAAACAATGTCCCAACCAAATGTCTGGTGGAAGAACTCCATAGCAATTGAAGGGTCTGCAGCACTTCTGGGAGCTCATTCTACCAGGTGGGGGCCAGGACGGAGAAGGTCCTGGCTTTGGTCGAGGCCAAATGTACCACTTGTGGGCTCAGTGTAAACTGAGGTGAGTGGTATATCTGTTGGTCCCATGAGGCATTTATCGATCCAAAAGCCTCTTACCCACCTCAGCCCGAATAGTAACCAATGAATCACCGTGGCCTGGATGGGTCCGTTTAGCCCAACTTCATCAGACCTCAGAAACTAAGCAGGGTTTCACCCACCCACCCACCCACCCACCCACCCATCCCTCCCTCCCTCCCTCCCTCCCTCCCTCCCTCCCTCCCTCCCTCCCTCCATCCATCCATCCATCCATCCATCCATCCATCCATCCATCCATCCATCCATCTATCTATCTATCTATCTATCTATCTACCTACCTATCTAGGTCTTGTCCTCATGCTTGGAAATCATGTTGGAATATTCACAATTTGTAGTGTGCATGCACGAACAGAATATGAAGAATATCCTACAGGGGGCCTTGGCGGAAATCACCATTTAGCACAGTGAGATAAGGAACCTGCTGATTGGTCCAATTAGAGACTTCCTGCTGCTGTGAACACACTTCCTTCCTGCATGGCTCCTAGATGGACAGAATGAGCAAAGAGCAGTTAGACAATTAGGTCTCTCTCTTTCTCTCTTCTTTCTATACAAAGTTTGTGCCTCTTCTTAACACAACTGCCTATTTATCCTCTGAATCACGCTTCCACCTTTAGGGTGGGTATGGTTTAAGGGCCAGGATGACCACCCACTGTAAAGGAAGTGGCCATCTTTGGGGCATAAGCTGCTGGCACTTTTTATTCTATAGCTGTACATTCGCCAGCTACTCCTTACTATCCGGAATGCTGAAAAACAGCAGGCAATCACTTAACTCTGCCCTAAATCAAATCCAACAAATCCGGAATATGATATTCATTGGCCTTGTTGACATCGCTTTGCATCCTGCCTTTCTGCTTAAAACCACCCAAGGCAGCTAGCAATAATGCACACGCAGTGATTCAACAACATTTAATGAAATTGCAACTTGAGGCAGTCTTCTCATATTGGTTCCAGTGACATTGGTGAGAAGGCACGCAGTCGAGCTGCCTCCAGTTCTCTTCCATTTAGGAGAGGAAGCATTACAATTAGGCATGAAGTGAATATGGAAGAGCAAGGATATCAGCCTTAATACAAAGTGCCGGCTAGTCAATGCCGTTGTCTTCCCCATAACAACCTATGGATGTGAAATCTGGACCCTGAAGAAGGAAGACAGGAGGAGAATAAATGCTTTCGAATTATGGTGTTGGAGACGAATGCTGCGAATACCATGGACAGCCAAAGTTACCAACCAGATAGTTTTAGAGAGGAGCAAACTAACTATGTCATTGGAAGGGAAGATATTACAGTTAAGGCTCACTTACTTTGGACACATCATGTGATCAGACTTGCTAGAAAAATCATTAATGCTCGTTACGGTCAGCGGCAAAAGGAAACGTGGTCGCCAAAGGATTCACTGGCTTGACACAATCAAAGCTAATACAGGGATGACCATAAACCAACTAAAAGAAGCAGTCAGAGACAGGGGCGCATGTCGAAGACTTTACTATAGAATCACTGACAGTCGGACACGACTGAACGGATAACATCATCATCATTATCACATTACGATGCTTGGGCTCCCAAGGCTGTCTCATGTCAACTAGTCAACGGGGGAAGTCAGAAAGGACAGATTAGTTGAAGCCTGCACAGAAAGTTTGTTAGGTCTGCGGTCCTTTGGAAAAGACCAGAATACTGGACAAACAAGCAGCTCTTTATTGGTGATCTCAGCAGAGAGAGCATGTTGCAGCAGGCAATAACAAGACCAAAGAAACCTTCCCTCCCCAGAAAACCCCAACATATATACATGTGGCAGACAAAAGAATTTCCCGCTGGTGCACGCAATTAGCTAGATCGAAGTTGATTGATTTAAACTGATTGGATACAGCAGGTGGGAACCTCGCTGTGCATGGGTCGGTTTCATTTCTGCCTGGAACATTTTATTTTCATGGAAATTTTAACTCCATGACAATGACAAATCAATGGGAACCCTGAGCTTGTTTCTCTGCAATGAGATAGTCCCATCTGGGAGTGATGGGAGACAAGGACACCCAAAGTGTGTTGTAAAGGGCGGGGGGGCGGGGGATGAAGAAAAGGGCCGGGGTGCGGGGAGAAGGCGTCCTTCGCGGCCCACCTCCAATTAGTCGACGGACCACATGTGGTCCGTGGCCCACAGGTTGGGGATCACTACTTTAGGGAACCCTTATTTAAAAGGCAGCACTTGTTAATAATAACTCGTGGTTCAGCTACATAATAATTAATAACATTCAACGTTTAACCTGTCTTGTAGTCTGAGAACAATAGGAAACACACCCGCCCACCCACACAACATCATTGTAATTACCACCATAGCATTGGGAAATGTGTTAATTTCAATAGGAGAAAAGGGTACAGCGAAATGGTGCCAAAAGAGATGCCAGTATGATCAGGGTGCAAAAATATTATAATTTTTATTCTTCGTGTGACAAAACTGTTGTCCTACATATTCAGAACAGCTGGTTTTGAGTCTAGGAGCAAATGAAAGAACCCTGGCCTACATAGCCCAGGCTAACCCAGTGTTGTCAGATCTCAGAAACGAAGCAGGGTTGGCCATGACTGCCATAGGGAAGGGAGACCACCAAGGAATACCGAAGTCATAATGGGGATCCAGGCAACCACCTCTGGACATCTCTTTCCTTAAAAACTCTATGGGGGTCACCGTAAGTCAGCCATGACTTAGTAGCAACAACAACGTACCTTAGAGACCAACATGATATCTATCATCCCTCCCTCCCCCTCTCTCTGTCTCTGTCTCATGATATTTTGGGAATGGAAGCATTTCAGAGTCAAAGATTTGGGAGGTTTGACCCTTGAAAGCTGATCTCCCCAAACTCTGGACTTTAATTTAGCAAGCTTGGGATAGTGGTGAAGATACCTGGGTTTATGCCCTTGGTGTAGTGATTAGGAGTGTGGACTTCTAGGTGTAAACTGCACGGAGCTTTTATTCCAACCCCAGATCTATTCAGACCCTGTCCTCTACACAGAATGCGATTTCTGTTTGGATTTTGGGTGATTTAAATTTTCCTTCTGCAGCAAGAAGGATTGATCCGGAGTGACCCTACCTTTATTGTGCAATATCTTAGAGTGCTTTTAATCCTGAATATATTATAAAATCGCGTTGTTTTGAATCTGGGCTCTCCTACGTGGTAGAGGACCCATGATTGGCTACAGGTGGTCATGTGACAAGCTTGCCTTAAAGGAGAAGACACTAATTTATCTCAACTTCTGTCGGCCTTGGATTTTTTTTGTGTGGCTTCTTCGTCCCTCCCCCCCCCTTCAAGAAAAGAAAGGATTTTTTCCTCCCTCCTCTGACTTCTTTGATCCTCTCCCCCCTTCAAGAAAACAAAGAAAGAGTCTCCATTTGCCTCCCCCCCTCTTCTGAGCCTCCCTAACCACATGCAGAACACTTTCCTGTTTCAATGGGGAGGGGGGGGAGAGGAAGTTCAAAGTGATCTGAATTCAACAGGATTGACAATGGAATAAACAAAATAAGTGCAGACTCTGCCCTAATCTGGCGAGCCAGGTTCGATTCTGCACTCTCCCACATGCAGCCAGTTGGGTGACCTTGGGCTCACCACAGCATTGATAGAGGTGTTCTGATTGAGCACTAATATTAAGGCTCTTGTGGAGAAAGGAAAGGAAGGTGATTCTGAGCCACTGAGACTCTTTCTGGTAGAGAAAAGCAGCATATAAAAACCAACCCTTCTTCTTTTCACTGCCCAAAAGAGTCTCAAAGTGGCTTACTGTCAGTCACCTTCCCTTCCTCTCCTCACAAGAGACATCTTTTGAGGCAGGTGAGGCTGAGAGAGTTCTGATAGAACTTGGGTACAACTCTAACAGGACTGTAACTAGCCCAAGGTCACTCAGCTGGCTGCCTGTGGAGGAGTGGGGAATCAAACTTAGCTCTTCAGATTAGAGGCCACCATGCTTAACTATGACCCCAAGCTGGCTGCCTTGTGGGGAGAGGAAGGGGACTCCTTCAAGTTGTAAAGAGCGGGGTACAAAGAAACCAGTTTTCTTCCTTTAAAGGTGATTCCATCCACGTCCACCCCCCCCCCCAAATATTTTTGCTCTCTAATGTGTTACTGGACTTGAATAACCTTGAGTGGTTCTTAATCTGGTTTAAGGCAGAATGATTTAGGTGAATCCTGAGCGTGTTTGTGGAGCTAAGAAGTTATCACTTTAATCTTATATATCAGGGGTAGTCAACCCCTACCTAGAAGCATTTGCTGGCAGGGGCTCATGGGAATTGTCGTCCATGAACATCTGGAGGACCACAGGTTGACTACCCCTGCTATATATGGAAGTTGAGAAGGCCAAGGCCGCCATTTTAATGAAAGGTCGGAGATGTTGCTGTCATTCTGTCGAGTCCTTCCAGAAACTCTGGAATGATTTTTGGGAGAATGCTCCTGATATTTAATTTAAAATATATACCATGTCCTTACTCATCTGAAATTAAAAGGGGGAAGGGGAGGAGGGAGAGAAAAGATCGGACCCTATGCTTGTCAGCTGTTTGGGAGTTCCTTGATCACTGTTGACTAACAGACATGGCTTCATGAGGACTGCCCCAGAGGAGTCTCAATGCCTCATGGGAGTCAGGAAGTGCCCATCTTAGCTCTTCACATGGTGACAATGCCATCGAGGTGCTAAGCAGTTCCCTTCTAACTCTCAGAACATTTTGAGATTGCCATGGGGCAAGCAAACCATGAAATTGCAATTGGTCCAAAATGTGACAACTAGGGTCCGCACACAGTCATCTTGGAGGGCCCACATCCAGCCTGTGCTGAGGCAGCTGCATTGGTTACTGGATAACTTCTGGGTCACTTTTTGGTGGGACCTCTTGTCTCCGTATGCTCTCCCCCAAGCCCTCTGTTCTGTGGGTTTCAATCTATTGGTTGACCACAGTCCCTGGGAGAGATGTCTGGCCTTAACCAGGGTCAGGGCCTTTTTGGTGCTGGCCCCGACCAGGTGGAATGAGCTCCCAGAAGAGCTGAGGGCCCTTATGGATCTATCACAATTCTGCCAGGCATTTTGTTGAGGCTAGGCTAGGAAAATTGGGTCCCACCCTGTATGGGCCCTTTATTGGCCCAATGTGCTGGTTATCTGGAACTACTCCCCATCCCAGACATAGCTGTGAGGCTGTGTGAATTGTGGTTGGGTGTGAGTAGAGAAGGAGGGGAGGTTTCAGATGGTGTTTTGTCGCTGGTTATGGGGTTGCATAATGGTATATTTGTAATTGTATTTTATATGCAATGATGGATGGATGGATGGATGGATGGATGGATGGATGGATGGATGGATGGATGGAAGGAAGGATGGATGGATGGATGGATGGATGGATGGATGGATGGATGGATGGATGGATGGATGGATGGATGGATGGATGGATGGATGGATAGATAGATAGATAGATAGATAGATAGATAGATAGATAGATAGATAGATAGATAGATAGATAGATAGATAGATAGATAGATAGATAGATAGATAGATAGATAGATAGATAGATGTTGCTAATGATAATTAAGCTTTCCTTCAGGAAAACACGTCTGTCATCATTAATTTTTTTTCTTAGGTAAAGTTATTTAGAGAAGTTATATTCTACTTCTCCAGACAATTATGTCATGCAGTTCACAAAATAAAACAGAATGAAATCATAAAAGAAACATCACACACCATAATGAAAACTTCTTCATTTATTGATACTAATTTTTTAAAAATTCAAATTCTTGACCAGCTTCCCAAAAGCACACTGGGGTTCCACAAAACACAGTTTGGACACTGCCAGTAAATTGGGGATTTTTTTGTTTGTTTCCCCCCCCCAAAAAAAAAACTGTTTTGCTTTGTTTCATAGATTGTGTGTCTAAGAAAGAGTGGAATAAATGTGTGATTTTTCTTGGGCGTTACAAAAGGGAAATGAACCATTAAGTTGGAGAGGGAAACTTTGGCTATATTTGAAGGACTTGTAGTAAGTTTTCTTAGACCAATGGTATGAAGACCAAACTCAGTGTGATGCAGAGAAACATGGAATGTCTCCCGAGAGCTGTCTTTCTTTTTTTTTCTTTTTTTCTTTTTTAGCTTTTGGTTCTCTTTTTAAATTTTATTTTAATTCAGCCATCAAGACAAATGATACACCCCCATGCATTAGAAAGGAGCTGGTTTGGGTAGGGGACAATGCCACAGGGAAAGGTTACACAAGTAACAATAAACAAGAAAAACTGTAGCCGTGTTGGTCTGAAGTAGCGCAATAAAACCAGAGTCCAGTACCACTTTTAAGACCGACAAAGGTGTGAACTTTAGAGTGCTTGCACTCGACAGCTTCCGCCTTGTATAAATCTTTGTTGGTCTTAAAAGTGCTACCGGACTCTGATCTTATCAAGAAAAAACTGTGTCTGGCTTTGAAAATAATATCACTAAACTTATTAAGGACAATCACACGGTAGTCTGTTCCTTGTGCGTTTTATTTCAATGGAAGAATCTCAACGTTCGATTAATCTCACACATTTCAGTGAATCCATCCCATGAAAAATCGTAAATTGAGGTTTGTGCCTATCTGAGGTCTTTGCATTTAGATCCATTGCGAATGTATAGCACAATAGTAATCTGATGAAGGTCTGATGATGACCGAAATGCATCGTATCAATTGAACACTGAGATTCTTAAATCAAAATAAAACACACAAGGAACAGAATACTATATGACTGTTGCTAATAAGTTCGGAGATATTATTTTCATAAGATTACTCTTTTTTTTTCTTTTTTATTGTGGTTTGGGTAGGGGGACACGGCCTGGAGGGCTTAAACATTTCAGACCCACATCACAGTTTTGGTGCCTTCTGCAGCTTTGGCTGGTTGAACATTGCCAGGAGAAATGTCACATCACACCTGAGTTTTAGACACCAGGACCTAGTCTGCACACAATAGATAATGCACTTTCAATGCACTTTCGAAGTAGATCTTCCCGTTCCGCACGGGAAAATCCAGCTGCCAAAGCACATTAAAAGTGCCTTATCCTGTGTGTGCAGACTAGGCCCAGGAAAGCTCACCAAAATCACAAGCTCAAATGGCAGCCACAGAAGCGTATCTTGTAGATTATTCATGCCTCTTTATTCCATTGACGTTGGGGGCCTCTGTTCCAGCGAAGCTCTTCTCTCGGTTACTCTGGACGTCGGTGGCGGAAGCTAGCGCTCCGACTCCCAATGGGATAACGGACATTGTGGCCGGCGGAACCATAGCAGACGGAGCCACAGCTGTGGCGAGAAAGGTTGTAGCCAGAGCGATAGCCGGTGGACCGGCAAGAAGGAGAGGGATAAGGGTGGTAGGAACCGTAACGGTAGCCATGAGGACGACAACAGTGTGAGCCCCTGACAAAACCACAGCCATAGCATCGAGGGTTGCAGGATGACCGAAGCCTGTAGGAGATCATCTTGGTAGGATAGAAGTTAGTCTGCAAGAATGCAAGAGAAAGCAAAATCAGAAAAAATAGGGTGGAGAGAAGAGCTTACCTGCTGACTTATGTTACCTGACAATGGCCCATTATGCACAGAGTGGAAGGTCCGCATTTGGGGTGGAATGGCGGCTAAAATCACCAATTATGCACGCTGCTGGCAGCAACCGGGCACAAAGTCAACGTTTGCCTCCGAAAAAGCCATGTTAGTGAGATGCAGAAGAAAGTGGAGCTTCCGGGACCAGGGCGCAACCAGAAGTGGCTCCAGAGTAGCCGCGTGCATAATCGGATAATCTAGGTTTTGCCGCCATTGCATTCCATCCCGTGTGTAAGCGGTTTGCTTCACTTCTTCCTCCTCCGCGTTCTCCATGCCGCCGTTTCAGCAGCCGTGCATAATAGGCCAATCACACGAAAGCAAGATGGATTAAAAGCATCTCCAATCAGTCAATCAATCAATCATTCCATAAATGGCTGTTGTTGTTTTCAATTAATAGCAGAATTGGTTCTCATTTTCTAGCTCTGAATTTCTCATCTGAATTTGAATCCAGTACCACCGTAGCAGCCATGACTCATGGCTCCCTCCATGGCTTATGAGATATGGGCTGCCTTGACCAAACTCCCAGAAATCTCCTCTTCCAGTTTTTAAATCATATATATATATATATATAAGTTTTTGTTTTTATCCCACCCAGCTGCATCTCTCAGGGTGTGTCGCAGCGTTAAAACTATATACAAAAATTAAAAGTTAATACATTTGCAAATTAACTAATGCCCCCAGCTAAATTCCCAGGCAAGGGAGTTTGGGCATGGATCCAATCTTCCATCTTCTCTTTCTCCTCCCATCCCCAGCAGTGAGACCAGATGGACTGGTGGGTTCTTTTATTTTGGGCCTTGACCTTAAGCCTGGTGGAACAGCCCTGTCTTACAGGCTGGGGGGAATTTGATTTAGGTTCAACAGGGCTCTGATCTCTGCCAGGACCATATTCCACCAGACCGGGCCAGGTCTGGTCATCTCCTTCAGGATGGGGACACTGAGCAGAATTTGATCCAAATATCTTAGTGTTCTTGGTGGATTATAAGGGAAAAGGCAGTCCCATAGGTATGCTGGTCCCAGACCCTTTAGGGCAGAGGTAGTCAACCTGTGGTCCTCCAGATGTCCATGGACTACAATTCCCATGAGCAAACACTGGCAGGGGCTCATGGGAATTGTAATCCATGGACATCTGGAGGACCACCGGTTGACTACCCCTGCTTTAGGGTTTTAAAGGTTAGCACCAGCATCTTGAACCTAATTTGATTTATATACCACCCCTCCCCAGAAATGGGCTCAGAGCAATTTTCAAAGGCTTATTAATTAATTAACTATTACATCTTTAAGCCACCCCTCCTGGCCTACCGGCTCGTGGTGGCTAACAACAATAAAACGGGAATAAATGCATAAAACCCTACAACCCCCAAACTAATAATCACAGCCAAATAATTTGCCCTTTCCCCCCCTCCTCAAATCTACCCAGCTTCCAGTGATGAGGCTATAGGGAAACCTCCGAGGAGAGGTGAGGTCATCTCTCAATCTGGCCTCAACTAAAAACCTGGCAGAAGAGCTCCACCTTGTAAGCCCTGCAGAATTGTGTCAGCTCTGGCAGGGATCTTAGCTCTTCCGGGAGCTCATTCCACCAGGGGTGAAGAGGCCCTAACCTCGGTCAAGGCCTGACTAACCTCCCAGGGGCTCAGAATCAACAGCTTATTTTATTTTTAAAAAAATATATAAAAACACCTTTAAAACAGCGTAAGACAGCTTGATTTATCTATTTCTCCCTGCAGACTTTCTGTCTCATCATGGGAAAGGAACAAGGAGAAATTGCCCATGCAATTTCTGGATGCCACAGCTTCAGTCATTGGTGAGCAGCCATGCAAAACTGGCTCAGAGCACCTCCAAACATGTTGTCATTAGGTGCGAAGTCATGTCTGACCCGTCGCGAGCCCATGGACAATGATCCTCCAGGCCTTCCTGTCCTCTACCATTCCCCGGAGTCCATTTAAGTTTGCACCGACTGCTTCAGGGACTCCATCCAGCCACCTCATTCTCTGTCGTCCTCTTCCTCTTTTGCCCTCAATCGCTCCCAGCATTAGGCTCTTCTCCAGGGAGTCCTTCCTTCTCATGAGGTGGCCAAAGTCTTTGAGTTTCGTCTTCAGGATCTGGCCTTCTAAGGAGCAGTCAGGGCTGATCTCCTCTAGGACTGACCAGTCTGTTCGCCTTGCAGTCCAAGGGACTTGCAAGAGTCTTCTCCAGCACCCCCAAACTATTCTTCCCTAAATCTCCCTGTGATTTAACCTGACCTTCTTCCCTCCCTTGTGTTATAGTATAACCGGGACATTTGCTCCTCCATCCCTTCAATGCTCCCTTGGCAGAACATACCTGAGATGCTGCTTCTTGCTGTTCAGGCTTTTGGTGTAAAGCCGCTCAAAGCCTTGAGTCGCAGTGAGAAAGATAGACTATCAATAAAAGTAGACAAAAAAGGGGAGGTGA
Source organism: Paroedura picta (assembly GCF_049243985.1). Taxonomy (NCBI): domain Eukaryota; kingdom Metazoa; phylum Chordata; class Lepidosauria; order Squamata; family Gekkonidae; genus Paroedura; species Paroedura picta. Next base: position 8,226,586 of record NC_135369.1, read on the forward strand.
ATACAGCAAGTAGGGCCAGAGCCCCTAATATTCAAAGTAAATAAATACATAGAATATTCATATACAAAAGACTAAACTGGAACCCCACATTCAGCCAAAGGCTGTTCTAAATACTAATCATGTAATTATTGAATTTCACATCCGTGTGCATTATGTTCCACCATGTCATTTCTGACTTTTAAATTTCTATTTCTTTGTTTTGGACATTCAGATTTGTATGCCACCCTTCCCCAAAGGTCAGGGAAGCTCACAACATTCATTTATTTATACTTTGATTTCCAGGCCGCCTCTCCCTGAACGTGGGCTTGGGGCAGCTCACGACAAATAAAATCACATTTAAAACATCAGGTTCACAACCTTCGTTGTCTTACCCAAATTCTCACTCATGTTGAGTTTCACAGGGGTCTTTGTGTGTGTGTGTGTGTGGGGGGGGGAGATCAGCATGGGGATGGAACAGAGAGAGCCATAAAAAAATGGGTAAGGCAGAGAGTGTCATTTTGCAGGCCCTGCAAGACTTTATTAGTTCAGTCAGGGCCCATATCTCTACTGGCTAATCATTTTTATTAGAAATCACAAAGAATCCTGACCAGGACGACAAAAAATGTAACGAGTAAACCAATGGGGGAAAAAAAATCTATTGACAGTCTGATTCACAGAGGGTATGTGGGTCACATACCTGCTCTGGGGCTACTTGGTCAGGGCCACCTGCCTTGCAAACACACACACACACACATACATGCAGACATACAGAGATGCCCTTCCCTTACCCCTCCGGTTTCCCTCCTTACCTGTTAGTTTCCCAACCTTCTCCTTGGTTCCTCCCCACTCCCTCCCTCCCTTGCAAACACACATATACAAACTTACAGAGAGAGAGAAAGACTCCTTTCCCTGCCCCCAGTTCCCCCCTATTGGTTTCCCTACCTCCTCCTTGGTTCTTCCCCCTTCCCTCACACATACACACACACACACACACAGATTCCCCTTCCCCTCCTATATCCACTTTACCTGTTGGTTTCCCAAGCTCCCTGACACCTAAGCAAACATGCACACTCTCCCCCTTCCCTCTCCCCCTTCCTCTTTCTGCTTAACTTCTCCTCGGGCCTCTGCTGCTGCCTCAGCCAGCTGACTGGCACCAGCTGACTAGGCATGGCCACTGGCTGGGCCCTCTACATCTTCTGACACATTCCCTGTTCAGGACTATGGATGTCATTTCCATATTCATTTCCGTATGATGAGGTGCGCCACAAAATGTGTCCCACATCAAAAAGATTATGCTCGTCTCTTTTTCTTTTCCCCCCCAATTTATTGTGGCCTTCACCAAAACGCTGTCCAGTACCAATTGGTTTCAAATACATTTCTTAGTGGCAAAGACAGTTCAATAAACTAATATGCTAAAAATAAATCCAAAATTAAGAATGGATGGCTAGCCCACTACTACCAACACCGCAATGACAACATGGCGGTGGTAGACTCGTCCTATTGAAGATCCATTGGGCTTTCTTCCAATGCTGGAACTTGGATTTTGTAGTGGTCTGCTGATTTGGTTTGTGGTAGAAAATGCCATTAAGCTGCAAGCCACTGACAGTGACCCAGGCAAGAGACGTTAAGAGGCGGTTTGTCCTTGATTGACTCTGCAAAACGACCCTAGACTTCCTTAATGGTCACCATTGAAATACGCACCAGAGTCAACCCAGCTTAGCTTCCTCGATATTACGACAGAGAGCTACCCTTGGCCAACTAGGCTGTGACCCACTGATTTTTATTTTTATTCATTCATTCATTCATTCATTCATTCATTCATTCATTCATTCATTCATTTATACCGCCCTTCCCTACGGCTCTGGGAAGTTTACAGAATTCTATTCTATTCTATTCTATTCTATTCTATTCTATTCTATTCTATTCTATTCTATTCTATTCTATTCTATTCTATTCTATTTATATGTTTATATTTTTACTCCATCACATCACCCTGGAAAGCACCATCACATCACCCTGGAAAGCACAATCCTCATGTTCCTGGGACAGATGGAAAACAGGTTGGCAAGTTGTACCACAGTCACATTTGGGACCTGGTATTTTACCCTTTATTATGTTCCTCCAACTTCTGTCAGTCTCATAATTTACCCTGTTCTATGGGCCCTACTGTCTTCTGTTCATTCATTCATTCATTCATTCATTCATTCATTCATTCATTCCAAACATCTATATCCTGCCTTTCCTCCTTTCCTCACTTCTTCTGCTTCACCATGCTTAGTTCTTTCCCTCCCAGCTGAAAACCGAAGAGTGGGATTGGACACATTTATTCCACTCCTAATTCCCGCCCACTCCCCATACAAGAATTCTTCCATCAAGGTGAGAAGTTTTTCCTGTTCTCCATAAATATCTAGGATTCCCAGGGTCACACCTGGAAAGGAACTCAGGACAAGTTTTCAGGAAAAGGCAAGTATGAGATGGACACCTTCCCATGAAATCTGCAAAATTTCAGTCTAACTCAAGGAAAAGGTAGGGATCCAATACCCAGAAGTAAGCACCAAGATCCCACAAAGAGTTTTGAGAAAACCAAAGACCTCCCCCAGGAAGTTCTCCTTCTCTGGAAAGGCGGCACAGAAATAATTAAAATTCATTTTTTCAAAGTTCTGCCTAAGATAAGTCCCTCCAACAAAATGAGACTTACCTGAATCCCGGAGAACACCAAGCAGAAGGAAGCTTTTGAAATGTTTCAGAGTTGCTGATCTTTTTATAGCACTTCCTCCTGCCCTGGATGAATACGAGCGATCCTTCTCTCCAAGACACCTAATTAACCAAAGTTAGCACCTACTCATTTTCTCAAAGCGATTTAATTCTTTTTCTTATTCTTTAAAATAATATTGTGGAGGACCGGCTCATCATTACAACCCTCCAAACACTTTAATTTGAAAAGATTAAAGGTTCTTGTGGCTTCCAAGAACCTGTGTAATAGACTGAGAATAAAAATAGTTAGGCAGGTAGCTTCCTTCAAGGCACAGGCTGACCTGTATGGTGTAGCCACAATATAATATTAACAATATAAGAGCATGGCAAGAACAGATCACAGGTTCACTAGAATGGTATTCTAGTCCCATAATGATAGATCAAAATGAGTAGCCTTAACCAGAGCCGGGGCCTTTTTGGCTTTGGCACCCACTTGTTGGAATGAGTTGCCAGTAGAGATCCAGGCCCTTCTGCAGGGACTGTAAAGTGGCACTCTTCCACCAGGTTTGAAGGACTGAGGTACAACTTTGGGACCTTCTCCATGCCTTCCCCACCACCTTCTTCCCAGTCTGGTTTTCCCTTAAACCTGTGGTCCAGCCCATTATGGTGTAAGACAGTATGACTAGAGAGAGAAAGGGGACAGTGGTAATGGTGAAAATGTTTAATTGTTTTATTATGTTTTAAAAAATGGTGTAGTGATTAGGAGCGCCTTCCCTGTCCTCTCCCCACAACAGACATCCTGTGAGAGAGATGAGGCTGAGAAAGCCCTGAGATTACTGAAGAAGAGTTGGTTCTTATATTCCTCCTTTCTCCACCTGAAGAAGTCTCAAAGCAGCTTATAGTCGCCTTCCCTTTCCTCTCCCCACAACAGACACCCTGAGAGGGAGGTGAGGCTGAGAGAGCCCTGAGATTACTGAAGAAGAAGAAGAAGAGTTGGTTCTTATATTCCTCTTTTCTCTACCCGAAGGAGTCTCAAAGCGGCTTACAGTCGCCTTCCCTTTCCTCTCCCCACAACAGACACCCTGTGAGGTGGGTGAAGCTGAGAGAGCCCTGAGATTACTGAAGAAGAAGAGTTGGTTCTTATATTCCTCTTTTCTCTACCCAAAGGAATCTCAAAGCAGCTTACAGTCACCTTCCCTTTCCTCTCCCTACAACAGACACCCTGTGAGGGAGGGGAGGCTGAGAGAGTCCTGATATTCCTGCTCGGTCAGAACAGCTTTATCAGTGCTGTGGGGAACCCAAGGTCACTCAGCTGGTTGGATGTGGGGGAGGAGCATCTACTCCTATGGCTCTGTCATTCCATGGAAACTATACAATGGAATTATTCAGAAGTCCCTTTATTGAATAAAAAGAATAAGGTCACAGGGAATGCCTGTGCAATTGGAGGTGGTTCACATAGCTATGTTTGTTGAGGAAAGCTTGAAGGAGCTGGGTATGTATAGCCTGGAGAAGACATGGCTTGAGAGGAAATATAATAGCCATCTTTGAGTATTTGAAGGCTGTCTTATAGGGACCAAGCCCTATGAAGATAGGTTGAGGGACTTGGGAGTGTTCAGCCTGGAGAAAAGGAGGTTGAGAGGGGACATGATAGCCCTCTTTAAGTATTTGAAAGGTTGTCACTTGGAGGAGGGCAGGATGCTGTTTCCGTTGGCTGCAGAGGAGAGGACACGCAGTAATGGGTTTAAACTACAAGTACAACGATATAGGCTAGATATCAGGAAAAAAAATTTCACAGTCAGAGTAGTTCAGCAGTGGAATAGGCTGCCTAAGGAGGTGGTGAGCTCCCCCTCACTGGCAGTCTTCAAGCAAAGGTTGGATACACACTTTTCTTGGATGCTTTAGGATGCTTTGGGCTCATCCTGCGTTGAGCAGGGGGTTGGACTAGATGACCTGTGTGGCCCCTTCCAACTCTTCTATGATTCTAGGATGGAGAGAAATTGTTTTCTGTTGCCCAAACAGGTCAGAAAGAAATTAATAGGTTGAAATGAAATCAAAATAGTTTTCAGCTAACCATGAAGAGGGAAAAATCAGGTCTTGACAGAGTGGTCCTTCAGTAGAACCAGCTTTCTCAGGAGATGATGGACTGTCCTTCTTTGGAAGTGTTTAAGTAATGGCTAGAAGGCCTTCCGATGGCTGATTTTGTGAATTTTGCAGACTGTGAGATGGAGGGAAGGAAGGGACGAGCCAGACCTCAGCTCTTGTGACCCTTTCTTATATGCTGAGGGCAATGCTGGTTGCCACTTGGGCATTTGGAAGACATTTTCCTCCAGGCCAGATTGACGATAGATCCTGGAGGGGTTTTGTTTTGGACATGGAGCTGGGTGAGTCGGGAAGGTGGCAGTTGTGAATTACCTGCATTGTGCAGGGGGTTGGACTAGATGACCCTTGGGATCCCCTCCAGCTCTATGTTTTTGTATATACCATACTGTCAAACTCTTTTTCTCATTTTGTCAACCAGCTTCATGTCAGCAATCATTGAATGCACTGTTGTGTTGCATGCACTGTTGCAGTTTTGTGTGCCATTGTAGAATTTCGTGTAAGACTCCCATTTTGTAAAGCCATTCTATTCATAGTATCATAGAGTTGGCATGGACATCATGGGTCATCTAGTCCAACCCCTTGCACTATGCAGGACACTCACATCCCAATCGCTCATCCACTGTCACCTGCCACCACCTTGAACCTTCACAGAATCAGCCTCTCCGTCAGATGGCTCTCCAGCCTCTGCTTAAAAATCTCCAAAGATGCAGAACCCACCACCTCCCGAGGAAGCCTGTTCCACTGAGAATCCACTCTGACTGTCAGGAACTTCTTCCGGATGTTTAGACAGAATTTCTTTTGAATTAATTTTATGCCATTGGTTCTGGTCTGTCCCTCTGGGGCAAGGGAGAACAACTGTGCTCCATCCTCTATATGTCAGCCTTTTAAATGCTTAAAGATGGTTATGAGATCCCCTCTCAGTCATCTCCTCTCCAGCTAAACAGATCAAGCTTCCTCAACCTTTCCTCATACGTCTTGGTCCCCAAACATATTGACTTGCTGGTTATAGAATCACTGAGTTGCAAGGGCCCATACCGGCCAACTCCCTGCTCAATGCTGGATGAGCCTAAAACCTCCATGATCAATCTCTGTCTGGACTGGATGTATACCTCTCCAACCCACAGCATAGTTTGATCTATTGTGTGACCTACCTCAAGCCTCCGTGAAAATAAAAAGGTAAAGGTAAAGGTATCCCCTGTGCAAGCACCGAGTCATGTCTGACCCTTGGGGTGACGCCCTCCAGCGTTTTCATGGCAGACTCAATACGGGGTGGTTTGCCAGTGCCTTCCCCAGTCATTACCGCTTACCCCCCAGCAAGCTGGGTACTCATTTTACCGACCTCGGAAGGAGGGAAGGCTGAGTCGACCTTGAGCCGGCTGCTGGGATTGAACCCCCAGCCTCATGGGCAAAGCTTTCAGACGGCTGCCTTACCACTCTGCGCCACAAGAGGCTCATTCCGTGAAAATGGGAGACCCTAAAAGCAGTGAAAGAACTAACTGAAAGTCCCAAATGCTTTAGCCTCACCTTATCAAGAAAGCGCTCTGAGCCATTTTGTCACGTATAGAAGGACGTGGACATGCCTGGGAGGGAGCAGACATAATTGTTGTGGCTTGCTACACATTTTCGTTTTGCACTCTGCTGTAAACATGAATGAAATGGTAGCTTTGGACAACATTTGCCTGAATATTAGGCTCAGGCATTTCCTGACTAACCAGTGCCCATGGGTTTTGCAGTCTTAAGGCAGACCTGACAATTTGGAGATCAGGCCTGTGTATAATTAAGACTTGTACCTCTCTCTTTCACGGGAGATGGATGTCAAGATTTCCTCACAAGTTGACGAGCGTTATCCTTCAGAAAACGCTGAAACTGGTTTACCATTGGGACCATGCTGGGCATCCAGGCAGTTATCACTTCAGTGGGAGAAAGTTCTGGAAGTTCTCCAGGTTGTCACCCATGCTAACGTTGTTGACGTCCAAACAACATTGCTTTTCCACTAATAAATAGTTGCCGTATTCTTGGACAGCTCCCAAATGAGACGCCAGAGGGCTATTATAAGGTTTCTCTGCCCAAATAGTCCCGCGTGAATCAGGTCACAATTATGAGGTAATTGGGACACTCTTGGCGAACGGCTGAACCAGAAGGGCAGGGATGGGAGAGGAAGTGCAATGGTTCCTCAGGGTTGTTCCTACTGCAGCCAGAACTTCCCATCACCTTTATCAAACATGAGATCATTGCAAAATAATGGCAGCTGACCATTCATTATTTCCACTCTCCCAACCTAACCCCTGGGGCAACTCGCAGTATTATGACATCGAGATGTACATAAATTTCCCTACACGTTACGACGGGTAGGTTAAATACACAGCTGTCATTTTCACTGGCAGACACATCATTCAACGTAATTCGTAGTTGTGTCTCCTATATGTCTGCAAAGTTATCATATGTATAGGAGGGAAATATTTTCCAGACTGAACCTGGAGGTAATGTTTCTTCCTGTAATGTCATGGTAGTAGAGGGGGCCCCTAAGGAAGGAGGGGAATCTCATGGTAAACATGTACACATCTCACAGTATAACCAAAATCAGAACAAAGAGAAAACGGGGCATTTTAAATATATACATATGTCTAAATTATGGTGATGCAGTTGACCTCTAAAGTTCTATATGATTTGGGACCAGCATATCTGAAGGACTGCCTACTTTCTCATGAACCTACCCAATCACAATACCATCACCTATGGTCCTGCTTCAGGTACCCCCATCTGCCTAGTTAAGGCAGAGGGAAACCGGGGATAATTCCTTCTTGGTCAAAATTCTGGAACTCTCTCTTCAAGACTCCCCTGTTCCTTCTGTGACCAACTCCTGCCAGATTCAGGTGGGTCACCATGTTGGTCTGAATAATCAACTCTTCTTCTTATATAAGAATTGACTCTTATAAATTCTTCTTCTTCTTCTTCTTCTTCTTCTTCTTCTTCTTCTTCTTCTTCTTCTTCTTCTTCTTCTTCTTCTTCTTCTTCTTCTTCTTCTTCATCTATGTTATTAACCTCGGTAACCGTCCTGCAGTTAGTGCAAACTTAAATGGACTCCGGGGAATGGTAGAGGACAGGAAGGCCTGGAGGATCATTGTCCATGGGGTCACAATGGGTCGGACACGACTTTGCACCTAACAACAACAAACTGTCCTGGTGATCCAAATAAAGGCAGAAATATGTTTGTGTGCACGTAATCTATCAGTTGATAGATGGGGAATAGATGGGGAAGAAATGGAGATAGTGACAGATTTTATTTTCCTGGGCTCCAAGATCACTGCAGATGGAGACTGCAGCAAAGAAATTAAAAGACGCTTGCTCCTGGGGAGGAAAGCTATGGCAAATCTAGAAAGCATCCTAAAAAGCAGAGACATCACCCTGCCAACAAAAGTGTGTCTAGTCAAGGCTATGGTCTTCCCAGTTGCAATGTATGGCTGCCAAAGTTGGACCATAAGGAAGGCCGAGCGTCAAAGAATTGAGGCTTTTGAACTCTGGTGCTGGAGAAGACTCTTGCGAGTCCCTTGGACTGCAAGGCGAACAAACCGGTCATTCCTAGAGGAGATCAGCCCTGACTGCTCTTTAGAAGGCCAGATCCTGAAGATGAAACTCAAATACTTTGGCCACCTCATGAGAAGGAAGGACTCCCTGGAGAAGAGCCTAATGCTGGGAGCGATTGAGGGCAAAAGAAGAAGGGGACGACAGAGAATAAGGTGGCTGGATGGAGTCACTGAAGCAGTAGGTGCAAGCTTAAATGGACTCCGGGGAATGGTAGAGGACAGGAAGGCCTGGAGGATCATTGTCCATGGGGTCGCGATGGGTCGGACATGACTTCGCACCTAACAACAACAATCTATCAGTCCATGTATGTATGTGTGTGTGCATGTATACATGTCTGTGATTGATATATAAAATTGATATATAAAAAATCAATCAACAAGGATTCTCATCCCTTATGTGGAACATCTGCATAAGGGGTGAGAATCCTTGGTCCATTCCTCACACATAGGATAATGCAGTCTCAGTGTGCTTTGGCAGCTAGATTGTCCTGTGCAGAACAGGAAAATCTACTTCTGAAGTGCATTGAAAGTGCATTATCTATTGTGTGCAGAATAGGTGCTTGTCTCCTACCCACTCCTTCCTCCCCTCCACCCCCACTCCCTTTCCCTACTTGCATGTGTGTCTCCTGGGCACAGCAGCTGGCACAGCCTCAGGGATTGGGGCCCGTGTTGAGGTGTGCTTGCCCCTGCAGCTCCCAGCAGTCTCCCAAAGCTTCCCCCAGTCTCCAGAGTGCAGGAGCATCCTCGGAAGCATAGCAGAGGTGGTGCGAGCCCAACATGCCAGTAGTTCAGGTGAGAAGAGGCGCAGGCATCCTGGAGACATCTGGTCTGCCCTGACAGTTCTTCCCAGCAGAAAATTTCCAGCCTCCTCCAAACAAACCAAGGACAAATGGGGTGATAAGGGAAAGTTCTCAGGGTTCTCGCAGAGGATGAGGAGAGTCATAAAGTTGGCCAAAAGGCCCTGGGAGGTTCAAAGAATAACAGGAGGGAAGGGGGGTGGTGGAACTCAACAAGCTTCTAACTCAACTCTCCTGGCCCTGGCTGGAGAGTGGATGTGACAGTGGCCTGTAGGGGCTGTCACAGTTCTGCAGGGCCTGTAAGATGGAGCTCTTCCACCAGGCATTTGGCTGAGGCCAGGATCGAAAACATCTGTTAGGTCCCTCCTCCAGACATCTCAAAGCAAATTTGCTATCCTCAATAGCTACATTGAAATGTGGAATCAGGTGGGATGGGATTTGTTGCGTTCGGTAGAGTAATTTTGGCGGGAAGGCTCCCGTTATGGGATGTTTCTGTCTTTTATTGTAATTTATGGGGTTTCTTTTTTTGTATTTTATGGTTTTATTGTCAGTAAATTGCCACGAGCTAGCTAGTCTGAGAGCGGCAGCCAACATATTTTATAATAAATAAATAATAATACATCATGAATTATTATTATTATTTAATTGGTTGAGGCTCAGGGCAGTGGACATCAGTGGCAATAGAATTATACACATTAACATTAAAATGTTAACATTAACATCCTTGTTAAAGGATTGCATCTTCCATTTAAATTCCTTCCAGCCATGTCATCGGAGCAATCCCCATTGTCCCTGGCATAGCAACAGAATTGCTATGTTCAGTGGAGGTTTCCTATGGGGGGAGGCAATTTGATGTTGTTATATCATTGGCTCCAGCCAAAAGCCTGGTGGTAGGGCTGCATCTTGCAGGCCTTACAGAACTACGCCCGTTCCAAAGTACCTGGGTAGGGTCCTAATAAGGGCCAGGGACCGCAGACCGGCTGGGACTGGCCAAGTGCAATGCTCCGCCACTCACAATATTGCCCGACTCCCATTCATTATGCATTCTCATGTGTTAAGCAAAAGAGCACTGTCAATATGGACTCCATATTAGACATTCTTATTCACAATACCCATCAGTTCAAGCATTACTTTATAGATTTTTAATCGCCTAGCAAGCCCTAAGATTATATTTATATGGTGTAAAAGTTCATTTGTTTCTTTGTTTATTCATTGATTCATTGTCACTGATTAGATTGTCTATCTAGCCAGCCAGCCAGCAATCCAGTCAGCCAGCCAGCTATTTACCTACCTACTACCCACCCACCATCCATCCATCCATCCATCCATCCATCCATCCATCCATCTACTTGCCTACCTACTTACCTACCCACCCACCCATCCATCCATCCATCTACTTGCCTACCTACTTACCTACCCACCCACCCACCCACCCATCCATCCATCTCCTTGCCTACCTACTTACCTACCCACCCACCTACCCATCTATCCATCCATGCATCTACTTGCCTTCCCACCCACCCACCCACCCACCCATCCACCCACCCATCCATCCATCCATCCATCTACTTGCCTACCTACTTACCTACCCATCCATCCATCCATCTACTTGCCTACCTACTTACCTACCCACCCACCCATCCATCCATCCATCCATCTACTTGCCTACCTACCTACTTACCTACCCACCCACCCACCCATCCATCCATCCATCCATCCATCCATGCATACATCCCTCAGTCCTGGGGTGGATTTTCCAGAATTTAAAAATATACGTAATAATAAATACATTATCGTAATATTAAAACATTAAATTTAAAATCAATCAAACTGTTTGATCAGCCAGACAGCTCATGATGCTATACATAGACTTCATGGGGGCTGAGGGGTGGTACAAGATATAGAAGGAGCCCCACTGATGTTTCTATCCACTATTGCCACAATGTTCATTGGCTCCAACCAAATCCCTTGTGGAAAAGCTCCATTTAAGACCCTCTGGAACTGACTCAGTTCCACCAGGGTCCTCAGCTCTTCTAGGAGCTCATTCCACCAGATCAGGGCCGTGACGTTGAAGCTAGGCATACCATCTTTGGGCCGGGATCAGCAAGTTGTTGGTATTGGATGATCATAATACCCTTTGGAGAGGCACTGAGGACCCTTTAGGATTTGAAACATGTCTGTTTTTTGTTCCTTATATGTGCCACATGCTCATTTTCATTTGGGGCTTGCTGTACTACACAGTCTATACAACTGAGATTTCATCAGTATTTCAAACTTTTATTATGTTCATGTAATTAAAATAAATGGTTGTATTTTATACATTTTGGCAGCTCAGCCTAATACAATATGTTGTATATACATATTGTATATGTATATACAACATATTTCCCCCCATAAAATTTGGATTTCCCAAAATTTATTTATTAATTTCATTTGTTTACATCCCACCTTTACCCTCAAGGGAGACCCAAAGGGGCTTACATTGTTCTCCCAACAATGCTGTAAGGTGCAGGAAGATCATGTGGCATTTCTGTATCTGTGTAGAGCTGCCTTTCTCACCTTTTCTACCATTGAGAAACCTTGAAACATTCTTGAGGCTTTGAGAACTCCCAGAACTGGTACAACTGTGCAAAATATGGGAAGCATAGCTGGGTAAACACCCACCTGGGACCCCTCCCTTTTCCACCCCTTCCATGCCCATCATTTGCCATTTTGGGAGAGGGGAACAGGTCAATATGACCATATATGGGCCTCTTCTGCATGATGGATAAGCTGATGAAAACTCACTAAATACATCGTTGTTTTTCTGATCTCTGCACAGAAGAGTGAATTTGCTCCGCAAAACTGATTTTGCTCTGCATAGTGAACTGCAGTGCTTTAAGCATCTTTTAAGTGTTGTCTCTGAAAGATGCTTTTCACTCATTCATTTCTCTCCTGCCTGCCTCAGACGCCCTATTAGCCATGCAGAGAAGATCTTTAGTTATGCAGATTAGTGGTTGAATTAGAGAACAAAGCGGAGTTGGCAAAACTACAGGGGGCAGGGCTATGAATTGTTTCACGCAGACAGCATTGCAACGTCGTTTTTCAACGGACTATATTCAATGCAGGACAACGATTGTAATATAATAAAGCAGTCTAAACTTGTTGTTTTTTAAACTGTTTTATTTGGCACTATGCAAAATACCTTATGGTCATATCGCCCATATTACCCACAAATTTTAAAGCTCTATTAACAATTAATTAACTCCCACCCATTCAGGAAATGCTTCTAGAGATGTCAAGAAACCCCAGGGTTTCACAAAATCCTGGTTGAGAAAGCCTGATATAGAGACTATATACATCATGTCTAAAACACATAGCATGTGGATGCTTCTGGTGTTCTCTAGGGCCTGCAAAATGGATCGCTCAACCAGGTTGAGGCCAGGGCAGTGAGGACGATGGGTCTGGGGTCTTCCTCCAGTGTTAGGCATTAGTTAGGCCATTACTAACTTGGCCCCTCTTTCCACCCCTCGCTAGAGGTTGGCTGGGGGTTGGACGACTGTGGAATTCCACCATGTTTGTGCTGGTTTTGTTCTATGATCTTGTTCTGTTTTTAATGGGGGTTTATTGGGGGATTTATCAGGCACTATGTAAGCCGCCACGAGCCTATCTCAGGGGTGGCGGGAAATTGATGATGATGATGATGATAATGATGATGATGATGATGATGATGTACAGGTCAGGAACACCAGTTGCAGTCAAATACTTCTAATGGATGCTATTGGCTGATACCGTACAGAAGAATGGGTTGGAATACAAGGTCAGTATGGCCCCTTCCAACTCTATGGTTCTATATCTTTGCAAAAGATGGAAGATAACTGGGCTGAGCTGCCATTTCTCCTCTGCTGTAGGTACTTGCCTGGGTGTGTCAAAAGGCTCTCAGCTGTTAGTGCACACAGTTCACATCCTGTGGCACCGGTTGACCCAGGGCAACTTTCTTTGTTGGAATTCCATTACACACTTTATGTAGATTCTTTGTAAGCTTTTTAAAGTCACCAGTGAGATTTCGTTTTTGTTTTAAAGATGCCAGATAGAGAAATCTGTGTTGATGTCCACCAGTTATCTCCAGCTTGGGGTAGAGGTTAAGAGTGGCGTTTTCTAATCTGGAGAGCCGGGTTTGATTCCCTACTCCTCCACATTCAGCCAGCTGGATGACCTTGGGCTAGTCACAGTCCTGTTAGAGCTGTTCTCACAGAGCAGATCTATCAGGGCTCTCTCAGCCTCGCCCTCTCTCTCAGCCTCGCCTCAGCCTCACAAGGTGCCTGTTGTGGGGAGAGGAAGGGAAGGTGATTGTAAACTACTTTGAGACTCCTTTGGGTAGTGAGGAGTTGGGCATAAAAACCAAGTCTCCTCTGCTGTAGATCCAGACTTGCATTTTAGGGGGGGTCATTCTCTTTTTCTCTGGCCATGTGGGGTGGGAAAGCATCCATTGGGAGAACTTGGGAGGACATGAAAAAATGAACAAGTAAATCATGTCAGGAAATGTGCTTTTTTTCATCATGCGTGATGGCCTGCTGGAGAAGTTCAGAAAAGCTTCCTATCACATAACCTTCTTTTAATGATGCAAAACATATTTTTTGTAGATTCAAGTGGGTAGCCATGTTGGTCTGAAGTAGCACAATAAAGTCAGAGTCCAGTGGCACCTTTAAGACCAACAAAGATTTATTCAAGGCGTGAGCTTTTGAGTGCAAGCACTCTTCCTCAGACAATGGAACCGGGATCGAACGAGTACAGATATAAGAAGAAAGTAAACGAATAGGAAATTACTAAACTTTGTCACAACATCCTAAATATGCAGTCTGACAATTCTTTGCCAGAAAAGCTTATCAGTCCTTTGGGTTCAATTGTAGAATTACAATTTATTTAGGCTGTTGTGATGCATTTTACTAATTTGCTACTAATTTTACTTTCTCCTCATATCTGTACCATTGGGTTAAGAGTGGGCACCTCGAATCTGGAGAACTGGGTTTGATTCTCCACTCCTCCACATTCTGCTAACTGAGTGACCTTGTGCCAGTCACAGTTCTCTCAGAGCTCTCTCAGCCCCATCTACCTCACAGGGGGGAAGGAAGGGAAGGAGGTTGTAAGCTGCTTTGAGACTCCTTCGGGTTGTAAAAAGTGGGATACAAAAAAACAGCTCTTCTGGAGTCCATTTAGAATCTTCTCTAGGCAATCAAGTAAGACTGTTCTCCTTCCATGAAGCCAAAAACCCGTATTAGTAATTGTGTTTGGGGAAATTTATTTGCATGGTTTTGCTAACTGGATGGCATCGTCGACTGTGTCCGTCAGGATCCCCCAGGGCTCAACACAGACTGGGTGACCTTGGGCCAGTCACAGTTCTCTGAGAGCTCTCTCAGCCTTACCTACCTCACAGGGTGTCTGGAGAGAGGAAGGGTAGGTGATTAGAAGCTACTTTGCGCCCCCTTTTGGTAGTAAAAAGCAGGGTACAAAACCCCAATCTCTTCTTCTCTTCTTCCTCCTCCTCCCCCACCTTCATGGTATCTTACAGTAATGTGAGGTAACCAAACCAGGTGCTTTGGGCTGCCTGATCCAGATGTTCATGCACAGAACTCTTTAGAGTTAGATTTCTTATGGTGCTTGATCAGGATACAGAACATGTACAGATAAAATAAATTAACCCTTACAAAAAAAATGAAATAAAACAGGAACATTCTAGGAATCCTAAATAACCACGTTAAAATCACGGGTGGTCTGAACGACCGATGTCCAGATTTTTACAAAAATACTATATCAAATTGTTGCTCAGTTGTTCCGATCACCCATCGTTAGCTCTCAAAATACAAGGGGCTGCGACTGACAGGGGACTCCAGTCTTAAGAGAAGAAGAGAATCCCCTGAAGAAACTGTGCAATGCTGGCCAGTTCTGGAGAGGTAACGTGAATTTTCTGCTTTCCTCCTCTGCTTAAACAATTCGTCACACAAGGATCAGAGACCAGCAGGATAGAAGAATGGCAACAAATGCCGTATCCGGGCGGCGAAACAATTAAAACAGGAAGTGCCACTAAAATAACAATTCCAGATTTTTTTTCTTAGTTAGCAGCTAATTAGATAGCCATCAGGAGTAGACCCTTAGGCTCCACACGAATGTATAAAAAACGAGCTCACAGCCGTCTAGTCTTTCAGCTTTCTCCCTCGCCGCTGACTCTTCAGAGATCAAGGTAGGTTCAGATCGACTCCTTCTTTTGACCTTTCTGGAATGTCTTCTGATGGATGTGTTAAACGGGAGGAGGGAAGAGGGGATTTCTAAACTTCAGCAAAGAACAATGGCAAGGAAAGTATGTTTATAGAATAATTGGGCGTTGTTGTTTTTTAAGAAAAGGCATTGTACCTTGGACATGCCACATAAATCTGGGTTTTCCCCCCCTGCATGTGTGTTCTCTTTGATTAATTCTGATAGAAAATTATTATGTTTATTTTGATTAATATAGCAGGCAAACTCAATCTTAACTGGAAAGATTATTTAAAGAAGTATATCATATTCATCTGCTCCTTACTGAAGCAAGGTACAAAAGCTTAAGAGACAGTTACAAAGAAAACACTTTGGAAGCCCCCATGGCTGGCTCAAGCAGACCACATTCCCTACACACCCTGCTCCTTACTGAAGCAGGGTACAAAAGCTTAAGAGACAGTTACAAAGAAATCACTTTGGAAGCCCCCATGGCTGGCTCAAGCAGACTACATTCCCTACACACCAGCATAGATCCTTAATGTAGTCTGCTCTTTGCTTCAGAGCACACACACTGATCATCTCTTACTCTTCCTGAAGAAGGAGGAAGTGGCAGGAGCCCACCTTAAAGGAATCCCCAAGACATGTCCTTGGGGTTTTTCCATTGCAACCTCACCAGGGACCTCTTGATGCTACTACTAAGCACACAGGTACAGCTCAGTTGTTCAAACAGCTTAACAACAGTCCTTCAAGGCTGACTTCACCAAATTGCTTGCAGATTATTTCAACAATTCAGATAGATAGATAGATAGATAGATAGATAGATAGATAGATAGATAGATAGATAGATAGATAGATAGATAGATAGATAGATAGATAGATAGATAGATAGATAGATAGATAGACATCTGTATGCCACCTAGCTGAGAACAATGTACTCTCTCCTCTGGAATGGAAGCAATGAGCAACCAGAATTTTAATTAACTTGACTTTAATGTTAAAATGCTTTAATCTTTGTTTTGTTTACTTAAGCTGCCTTCAGCCTTTGGGGAAGAACAGCATATAAATTGGATTATAAAATAGATAAAGAA
The DNA here is from genome assembly GCF_049243985.1 of Paroedura picta. Lineage (NCBI taxonomy): Eukaryota > Metazoa > Chordata > Lepidosauria > Squamata > Gekkonidae > Paroedura > Paroedura picta. The sequence continues at coordinate 8,243,056 of NC_135369.1, forward strand.
ATCTTTGTGAACACATGCAACCAACTAAGGCCCTTAAATACTGGCTTGAAATGTGCTTTAGAGATGAGCTGGGTTGTTCACGTTTTGACTTAAACATGACTCTCGCGCTTCTAGGGTGGTTTTCTCTCACCCGTGACTATTGGTAGAGCTCTTTTGGCCTCACCTCCCTCACAGGGTGTTGCTATGGGGAGAGGAAACGGAAGGTGAATGTAAGCCACTTTGAGACTCCTTTGAGTAGAGAAAAGCGGCATATAAGAACCAACTCTTCTTCTTCTTCAGTAATCTCAGGGCTCTCTCAGCCTCCCCTCCCTCACAGGTGGGGAGATGTCTGTTGTAGGGAGAGGAAAGGGAAGGAGACTGTAAGCCACTTTGAGACTCCTTCTGGTAGAGGAAAGTGGAATATAAGTACCAACTCTTCTTCGGTAATCTCAGGGCTCTTTCAGCCTCCCCTCCTTCACAGGGTGTCTGTTGTGGGGAGAGGAAAGGGAAGGCGACTGTAAGCCGCTTTGAGACTCCTTTGGGTAGGGAAAAGTGGCATATAAGAACCAACTCTTCTTCTAATCCATTTTGAAGTGAGGCCTCCAGAACTTCACACAGTACTTTGGGTGCATTTCCCAACTCTCAGCATGTTCAGACCTCATGAACTCTGTCTCTGTCTTCTTCCTCTGATCTTCTGCCAAAGAAACTTTGTAATCTTCTAGAATGCCAATAAAGATTTACATATGACTGGATGGGCGTGCAGCAATTCCTTCTCTGCGTAGCACTGATTGCCGTCTCAAACATGTATCAATCTAATCTTTTCTTCTTCTTTTTTTTTCAGTAGCTGTGAATTCTCTCCTGTCTTGAATTTCAGGGGGACCTCTGTCCAAGATGATTGAAATACAGGACATCTCCGATTTCTACGAGCCGTATCCCTACAATTACTTATACCCTACTTCTTATAGCATACGTGGTCTCGGCTACCTTCCAGGCTACGAAAATGGCAGCTACAAGCCCCACAAAACCCGCTATTCCCTCAGATCTCGTAGCATTAGCTATAAGCCCCGTGATCGTCGCTCTCTGACCAGGTCTCAAGACATAGCCCATAAGCCCCGTAAACGTAGGTTTCTCTCCCTGCGTGGCACGAGTCGCTACGGTCCACGCGATTACAGCTATCGCTTTGGTTCTAGCTGCTACGAGCCACGTGGCTACAGCTACATCTCTGGGCCTGGAACGGGCTACTACGAGCCATGTGTCGATGACTACCATTCCAGCTCTGAACCATGTGGATTCAACCCTATCCCCATAGGCCGGTCAGGGTACGCTTACCGTCGCCGTTACAGCTGCCGTCCAATTTCCGGCGATCCCAATTGCTATGGCTCCAGAACATATTATCCACCAAGTTATTGGATGGAACGAAATAAATACCACGGGCCTTGTTAAAACCTGGGCCATCTCTGGCTTAGCAAGGGAGATCTGAGAGAGATGGATGCATTGCTCTGCGTAGTCATGTCCTTCCGTGGAAATGCCGAGCCCTCCTTCCTTCCAGGGGGTGCCATTGTAAGCATTGGGTGTTTGAAAGCCATACCTGCTTCTTTCCTGGATCACCTGTATTTCAGTTCTCTCCAAAACATGTATCTTCATTTCCTTCCCCGTCGTTTTCCAAGTTACACCACAAATGTCACAGTTCGTATTGTCGCCTAAGTATTGTTCCCCACTTCATATTTTCATATTTTATCGGCCCCTATCAGTTGTGCCTCTCGGGGCCAGAGTGGTAAGGCAGCAGACATGCAGTCTGAAAGCTCTGCCCATGAGGCTGGGAGCTCGATCCCAGCAGCCGGCTCAAGGTTGACTCAGCCTTCCATCCTTCCGAGGTCGGTAAAATGAGTACCCAGCTTGCTGCTTGGGGGTAAACGGTAATGACTGGGGAAAGTACTGGCAAACCACCCTGTATTGAGTCTGCCATGAAAACGCCAGAGGGCGTCACCCCAAGGGTCAGACATGACCCGGTGCTTGCACATGGGATACCTTTACCTTTACCTTTTTTATGACTTGTGCTGATAGGTGTTGTTTCTTAAACTTGTCATTGCCAATAAAAATCCAAGGGAGCGGAGAAGTTGCTTTGTGTTGAAATACCTGTTGAATTTTCCCATCCTGGATTGTTCAAATTATGAACCTGTGGCTGGCGCACATGAGGTCGATAAATGTAAAAAGTGGCATCCTGTTGATCTGTCCCACCAGTGTTTGTGCTTTCTCCCAATGAAAGGAACCTTTTCCTGTTAAAATAAAAAATTACTTTTGTAACCGTGGAAGAGAAATTGTCATTGTGTCACTCATCTGCTCTGTTACCAATATGGTTTGCACAAAAAAATAACCCAACTAGGTTGAATAAAATCAGGTCCTGTATATGATGATCCAAGGAAGTGTTACATTTATTTTTGTTGCTGTTGTTGTTGTTCTTATTTAGATTTGTATACTGCCCTCCTGCAAGTGGCTCAGGGCTATAAATAACAAAGATAAATACATCATATGCAATAATAATGCAAATTATTCTCCTTAAAATTGTAAACACTGCATGGTTATCAATTATTAAAAGCATTTAAAACAGTTGTCCGATCATAATTAAAGCAGTTGTCTGATCATAATTGACTTCATCTCTCTCTAGATGTCCCCTTTAGGTATTTCATAGAATCTTAGGTCCATTCCGCACGACTTTAATGCAGCAGAAGGCTTGCAAATTGTAAACGCTACTAATTTGCAGTTCCGCACGAGGTCGCACACAATCTGCAACACTCCTGAAACAGTCCTGCAAAAAGCGATTCGTTGTAGCGCTTCTAGAGAAATCGGGAAAAGTGGATTCACCCTCCGAAAGGCGCTACACTCTTGCAAACAATCTGCAACACTAGCGAAAAAGACCTGTGCGTTCCCATTGTTGCGGTTCCAACAAAGTCCCTCCCCCTGGCTCTTTCCTCCGAACTTCTGGCAAAGCGATTGCCTTTTTTTTTTCTCGGAGAGAGCGGAAAGCAACGATACCATTTCCGCTTTGTGGAACCAATTGGCAAAATTGATCCTTGTGCGGAAACACCCTTAGAGTTGGCAGGGACTTCCAGGATCATCTTGTCTAACCACCTGCAGAATACAGGAAATTAAAATCTACCTGCTCATGCACAGTGACCCTAGTTCCATGCCCAGGTGATGCCATTCCAAACCAGAATCCATGGCCAGTCTGGCCTAGAAGAAATTTGGCAGAGATGGGGACAAGTCACCTGCTGAGGATGCTGGTGACCTCCAAATCCATTTGGGTCTGGTGGAAGAGTTGGCTTGACCATAAGAAGGGGCCATGAGAGGGAGAGGTGGGGGAGAGGGGCCTGGAGGTAGGAAGAAGGAGAAGCTGGGCCTCATTTTTTTTTGGTGGGGGGGAGGACAGTAGAGATAAACTGGAAGATGGAGGTGCAGGAAAAAATTTGGATAAGGTGTGGACAGAATGAGGGGCTTTCTGCACTCCTCCAAAATCGCACAATGGTTGCCAATTGAAAACGCTACTGATTTGCCATTATGCACAACGTCGTCGACAATCTGCCACACACCTGAAACCGATCCGCAAAAAGCGCTTTGTTGTAGTGCTTTCAGGGAAATCCCCAAAAGTGGATTCACCTTCCGGAAAGCGCTACACTCCTGCAACCAATCTGCAACACTAGCGGGAAAGTTCTGTGCATTACCATTGTTGTGGTTTCTACAAAGTCCCTCCCCCTGGCTCTCTCCTCTGATCTTCCTGCGAAGCGATCGCCATTTTTTTTTCTCTGAGCGAGCAGAGATCAACGCACCGGCAAGCCTCCGTTTAGCCAGTGAGGCTTCCCCGGCTGCAGTCCCTCCCCAGAGCTGTTTAGTCACTAAGCACAAACAACAGAGAAGCCCATTTGCTGATGTATTTTCCCTTTATTTTTCACACTGTTTTCGGCCGAAAATCGTGCCTGTGAGGGGGGGGGGGATTTTTTTTTCACTCGGGGGGAGCATGGCAACGATGAAACGGCAGCTCAAACACACCGGGCAGCTGGATGGGTCTCTCCGTTGCAACGAATCAATGCATATTCATTGCAATGGGTGTGTGTTTGTTTAAAAAAAAAAAAAAACTTTTTTAAAGGGAAAGGGGCTGTTTGGGAGCATGCTAACGGCTGCCCATTGGCTGCTTGACGGCCAGGGGCGGGACGAGCTTGGCAATAGCGCTTCCTTTCTAGCGATTTTTGCCGAGACCGGAAGCTTGTGGGAAACAATAGAAACGCAACTGGATTCCACTACAAAGGCAGGTATGCATAACGATGAATTCCACTATTTAAAATGGCGATTTTTCGTTCAGCAAACAATTTGCTACAAGGATCCCGGTGCGGAAAGCCCCTGAGAAATGGTGCAGGGCAGGAGTGGACCAGGAGTTGGAGAAAGATTTATATTAATCCATGTTGTAAACTGCCTCAAGCCCTTATGGGATTTGAGCAGTATAGAAATCTAATTGATTGAATGAATGAATGAATGAATGAATGAATGAATGAATGAATCAATCAATCAATCAATCAATCAATCAATCAATCAATCAATCAATGAAGGAATGAATGACCTATGAGGTCCCTTCCAACTCTATGATTCTATGAATGAATGAATGAATGAATGAATGAATGAATGAATGAATGAATGAATGAATGAATGAATGAATGAATGAATGAATGAATGAATGTCCTCCCACTGAGGGACTACCATAAAATAAACCGGTCCTGAAAATGGCAGAAATGTTGATTCTGTGAACTTAAGCAGATTGTGAAGGGTAGGCATGAAGGGATGGGGCAGTGTTTGTCTCCTGTGGCCCAGGGAATTGCTAATCACCACTGTTGGATGGTAGGTGAATTTCCTCCAGGCCAAGCTGGATTCTGGAGATGTTTGGTGGAGGGGATCACTCGGACATGAAACTGGGGTCACCGTGGGTGGGCAGGTAGTTGTCAGTTCCTGCATAGTGCAGGGGGTTGGACTAGATGACCTTGTAGGTCCCTTCCAACTCTATGCTTCTGTGATTCTAAATCAGAACTGGACGCAGTCCAGATTACGTCAAAATTTGAAAAAACCTGGAGTGAATTTGCAAGAAGAGCAGAGAACGGGAACAGTCTGGCTGGGTCACACCAGATCCCTAGCTAGATTTTCCCAGTATGCTCCCAAGAGAAAAAAATAGTTTGTGGATGTCCACCTAGGGTTACTAGCACTTGACTTTGGAGGCGGGGGTGGGGAAGTAGTTCCATTTCCACACTAAGATCTGGGATATCCAAGTTCATATCCGGGCTCAGCTGTAGAGCTCCTCAACTTACCTTTGGCCCATCATTTCCTCTGAGTCTAACCTGATTCACAGGACTGCTGTGAGAATAAAGGTGTAGGAGAGAGGTTCTTTGGAGGTTCTTTGGAGGAAACACCCATGGTTTGAAGCAGAGAGCCTTGAACAACTGCCGGTTTGACTCATCTTCTGCTCACGGCTTCTGGGTCGGAGCCCGAAGCTGTACAATTATTAATGCGCAGCTGGGACCTGTCATCTTGAAGCGGAGATCCTTCCAGGCCTGGCTTGACTGACAGCTCTACAAAGCTGCTAGTCCTGGCAGAATGAACCCATAAACTGTCTCCTTTTGAGATGTTCAGCTTGTTTGGCAGAGGATAAGAGTTTTAATTATGAAGAAGCGTTTTTAAAAACAAGACTGGGACCTCTTATGTCTTGAGGCCTGCTGGAATCGTTCCCTGCTCCACCTGGGAGCCAAGTAATTAGCTCAATTTGAAGTCCCATCCTGTCTTTCTATGCTGACATTATGAAAATTAAGATGGCCGCGTCTTCTTGCGAGCTGTGCTGTGTTCCTTACAGCACCAATGAAGGCAGATTTTTTTTCTTCAGAATGGTGCAGTGCAGGGGTAGTCAACCTGTGGTCTTCCAGATGTCCACAGACTACAATTCCCATGAGCCCCTGCCAGCATTTGCCTGTCACCCTATGCCCCCCACATGGTTTTGCATTCTGCAGGTACCAACTTGTTGGTCATTCCCATCCCCAGAGAAGCTCACCTGGCCTCACCCAGGGCCAGGGCCTTTTCGGTCCTGGACCCCATCTGGTAGAATGAGCTCCCAGAAGAGCTACGGACCCTGTGGGGGCTTTCTGCTTTCCGCAGGGCCTGAAAAATGGAGCTCTTCCATGAGATTTATGGTTGAGGCCAGGGCAGAGAGAAAGATCTAATTGGGGCCCCCTCCTGTGTTAAGAAGCAGTTACGCCATACAGCATCTTGTAATGTTGGGTTATAGCTCCCTCTTGCCTCTTCCTCGGCTGGATATCTGGGGGATGGGTTGTTTTATACCACCATGTTTCCGGCTTTGATGCCGTGAGTGTCTGTCATGGGGAGAGGAAGGGGAAATGATTGCAAGGGCGATTCCGCACCAGCATCCTCACTCCAGGCCGCTGCTGGTGTGTTGTGTCAGACCTGCATGTCTCACGGTTTTCTGTTTTCCCACAGGGGACGCATTTGAACAGAGGACCCGGTCCGTCCCCTCTCGTTCAGATTTCTTCAGGAGCCCCCGGACTCAAACGTTGTTCTCTACCACAACCACAACCGCTAGTGTGCAGTCACAACTTTGTTGCTTAAGCAGGACAGCAGCAAGTCAAAGCAAGCGATTGGGAATTTGAAACAGCAGGTTTGGTTACCAGACACGTTGGTTTTATCACAGAGAATGAGGGATTTAGTCACTCGGCTCAAGTCTCAAGGTGCTAGACCACAATGAGGAGCTGACCTCGTTCAGCAACATTATTCTCTTGGATGAACAGGGTTTAATCTCTGCTGACTCCAGCTGGCCACAAATAGTATTGCCGTCTGACAGCCTATGGACAAATCTCAATTTCAGAATTCCTCCTTAAATCAGCCTACAAGCAACTAGGAAGAAAATTCTTGAAATCTCACTTGTTAGAAAGTTTGTCATCTAGGCAGGCATGACCTGCTTCTCTTTAATAAGTGAGATCCAAGGCATATGCTCTTTATTTGCGGGGAGGGGAGTCATGGGCTGATTTTGTTTACTCTGTTGTGGAACTTGCTGAATCCAGATTGATTTGAACTCGGGTCTTCCTCTATCCCCCCCCTCCCATTCCCCATTGAAACAGAAAAGTGTTCTGCACATGATTAGGGAAGCTCAGAAGGGGGGGAGTCAAGCGCAGAAGAAGCTTCTTTCTTTTCTTGTATGGGGGTGGGGGGTAGAGGATTTGAGACAGCAGAGGAGGGGGGAATAAATCTAAGAGGCAAATCTCTGCCGAAAGAAGTTAGGGCTTCCCCTTCAAGGGAAGCCTTGCAACCTGGGAATAAGGAAGCCTTTGAACTGATGCCCTGGCCAATCAGGGCTTTTCTACAGCGATGGAGGCTTGGCAGCAAGCTATTTCGGGGAAAGCTGACAGCTGTACACTTACTCATACCAATTTTTCAAATATCGAGGGTTATATCCACTCCAGGATATAATGGCGGAAAGGTAGGGTCACTCCGGATCTATCATGTCTATTGCAGAGGGAAAATTTAAATCACTCAAAATCAAAATTGAAATCGCATTCAATGTAGGCTGCAGGGATTGAATCATCCTGGGATTGAAATAAAAACTCCATGACTTTTTAGCTGCCAAGTCACACTGCTGACTCTTGTTCAGTGTCTGGTCTACTGAGACCCCCTTTTCACACGTACTACTGCCAAGACAAGTCTCAACCATCCCATAATGATGCATATGAGTTTTCCTATCTAAATGCAGAACTTTACATTTATTTATTTTCTTGTTGGTTTGTTTATTTTAGCCCAGATTTACAGCCTGTCAAGATCATCTTGCATTCTGATCATTTCTTCTGCTGTGTTTAGTGTCATCTGCAAATGTACTAAGCATCCCCTCTATTCTTTCATATATTTATAAATATGTTGAACAACACAGGACTGAGGGCAGATCACTGAGACATTCCACTCATCACTCCCCACCAAAAAGATTATGAACCATTTACAAACACCCTTTGGGTGGGATCTGTCAACCAGTTCTTGATCCATCTAATTGGATCCATATCACATTTTTCCAACTTGTCAATAAGACCCCACTTGGAGTCCTGTGTGCAGTTCTTGCGGCCTCACTTCAAAAAGGGCAATTGAGAGGATTCAGATTAGAATGTTCACTGGCAGTCTTCAAGCAAAGGTTGGATACACACTTTTCTTGGATGCTTTAGGATGCTCTGGGCTGATCCTGCGTTGAGCAGGGGGTTGGACTAGATGGCCTGTATGGCCCCTTCCAACTCTATGATTCTATGATTCTATGATTCTATAGCCTGTATGGCCCCTTCCAACTCTATGGTTCTGTGATTCTAAGATTCTATTCTATGATCCAGGGCCAAGGGACCAAGCCCTATGAAGATAGGCTGAGAGACTTGGGAATGTTCAGTCTGGAGAAGAAGAGGTTGAGAGGGGACATGATTGCTGTTTTTAAGTATTTGAAAGGTTGCCACTAAGAGGAGGGAAGGAAAAGGTTCCTTTCAGCAGCAGAGGAGAGGACCTGCAGGACTGGGTTTAAGATACATGGAGAATGGTATCGGCTAGATATCAGCAGGGGGGGGGGGGAATCATAGTAAGAGTAGTTCAACTGTCGAACTGACTTCCTAAGGGAGAAGGGCGTTTACCCTTGCAAGATGCTCCATCTTGCCTTCAGCTCTTGTAGAGGGCCGCTATAAGAACATACCCCTTACACTGAGACAATGTTTTTGTGGGAGTGGCGAAATTGATACAAGAGAGCAGATATTGTTCCGCTGCCCTGCTTGTGGAGACATTCGTAGCAACTTGATTGAACCACTCCTTAAAATGTTGCCAGAACATCATGATGGAGATCGAGCAAAGAGGCTGCTAAGTGATGAGTCCCCCCAGGTGACAACTCAGCTGGCTATGTTTTGTGCCAGCGCCATAAAAATCCGATGCTCTAAAGTGGCATAGTTTTAAGTCCTATTTTATGATCTGTTTTAAATTGTATTCCATTAAACTACCATATTCTTTTGGTCTCTTATGTATCGACGTCATGTAACTTGGTGTGAATTACTGTAATAAAGTTTGATTGATTGACTGCCTAAGGAGGTTGAAGGTTCCAGCAGCAGCAGCTGGAAATAGAAGAAGACTTGGTTTTTGTTGGTTTTTGTTTTCTCTCCCCGAAGGAGTCTCAAAGCGGCTTCCATTCGCCTTCCCTTTCCTCTCCCCACGACAGCCTGTGAGGGAGGGGAGGCTGAGAGAGCCCTGAGATTACTGAAGAAGAAGAAGAAGAGTTGGTTCTTATATGCCACTTTTCTCTACCCGAAGGAGTCTCAAAGTGGCTTCCAGTCGCCTTCCCATTCCTCTCCCCACAACAGACAGAAGGAGTCTCAAAGCAGCTTACGGTTTCCTTCCTTTTCCTCTCCCCACAACAGACACCTCCCCACCTGTGAGGGAGGGGAGGCTGAGAGAGCCCTGAGATGATTGAAGAAGAAGAAGAGTTGGTTCTTATAGGCCACTTTTCTCTACCCAAATAAGTCTCAAGGAGGCTTACAGTCACCTTCCATTTCCTTTCCCACAACATACACCCTTTGAGGAAGGCGAGGTTGAGGGAGCCTTGAGATTACTGAAGAAGAGTTGGTTCTTATATGCCTCTTTTCATTACCCAAAGGAAGCTCAAAGCGGCTTACAATCCCCTTCCCTTTCCTCTCCCCACAACAGACACCCTGTCAGGTGGGTGAGGCTGAGAGAGCCCTGAGATTCCTGCTTGGTCAGAACAGTTTTATCAGGGCTGTGGCGAGCCCAAGGTCACCCAGCTGGCTGCACGTGGGGGAGCGCGGAATCAAACTCGGCTGAGTAGGTACATAGGGTGTTTGTTAATAACAGCCTGTTTAATGAACGGCGTGTTTTTCATAATAGCTGGTTTGCATAGTAATGCTTTTTATTAGCTTGCCTCATTTGCATAATTTAATCATCTTGCTTTCGGTGGCTGCTGCACGGCATTTTGGTGTCCATCTGAACCGCTCTCCCAGGGTAGTTTTTGCAACGCAAGGAATGTTTTTATGGGCCTTTTAACATTTGCATGCTTGCTCTCTTTCCCTGCTTTTTTAATTTCTGCATTTTATGAAGCAGGAACGGGGTGTTGGTGTCCTCCAAGCAGTGGTAAGAACAAAGAGAACAATCAGTTCTCTAGTGGAGGGGGAAAGTTTCACTTCAAAAACTTCTTCTTGTCATAGAGTCACAGAATCATAGAATCATAGAATTGGAAGGGGCCACACAGGCCATCTAGTCCAACCCCCTGCTCAACGCAGGATCATAGAATCACAGAATCATAGAGTTGGAAGGGGCCACACAGGCCATCTAGTCCAACCCCCTGCTCAACGCAGGATCATAGAATCACAGAATCATAGAGTTGGAAGGGGCCATACCGGCCATTTAGTCCAACCTCTTGCTCGACGCAGGATCATAGAATCACAGAATCATAGAGCTGGAAGGGGCCATACCGGCCATCTAGTCCAACCCCCTGCTCAACGCAGGATCATAGAATCACAGAATCATAGAGTGGGAAGGGGCCACACAGGCCATCTAGTCCAACCCCCTGCTCAACGTGGGATCAGCCCTAAGCATCCTAAAGCATCCAAGAAAAGTGTGTATCCAACCTTTGCTTGAAGACTGCCAGTGAGGGGGAGCTCACCACCCCCTTAGGCAGCCTATTCCACTGCTGAACTACTCTGACTGTGAAATTTTTTTTCCTGATATCTAGCCTATATCGTTGTACTTGAAGTTTAAACCCATTACTGCGTGTCCTTTCCTCTGCAGCCAACGGAAACAGCATCCTGCCCTCTTCCAAGTGACAACCTTTCAAATACTTAAAGAGGGCTATCATATCCCCAGTCTTCTACCTGAGAGTTTGTCTTATTTTTCCTGCTACTTGGATGCTAGTGGCATAGACTATATATGCTACTATGCAGACAGGAGAAATGTCTAAGATAAGGTCCTTGTTCCGTACCAAGCTGTGCAGGCTTGAGTGGTGATTGCAGAACACCAGGTATTTTATGGAGGCTGGCAACCCCCCAATCAATGGTGTCCCTCTTTACCAATCTTAAAATCTGGTCACCTTAAGTAAAGGTAAAGGTATCCCCTGTGCAAGCACCGGGTCATGTCTGACCGTTGGGGTGACGCCCTCTAGCGTTTTCATGGCAGACTCAATACGGGGTGGTTTGCCAGTGCCTTCCCCAGTCATTACCGTTTACCCCCCAGCAAGCTGGGTACTCATTTGACCGACCTCAGAAGGATGGAAGGCTGAGTCAACCTTGAGCCGACTGCTGGGATCGAACTCCCAGCCTCATGGACAGACAGCTTCAGACAGCATTTCTGCCACTTACCACCCTGCTCCACAAGAGGTTCACCTTACCCTCTCCCCAAGTACACACATTATACATAATTTCCCCCAGATCAGTTTAAGCACAGGTAGAAATTATATTGTCAAAATTAAACCGGAATAAAGATGGTTCATTGCTTTCCCACTTATCTCACAGTGGGGCAGCTGTGTGAATCAATTTTGTCAAAAAATAAACCAAGACCTTTGAGGAACTGTGGAGATTAACCCCTGTTATCGTAGTGAAGAGGAACTAAAGAGCCTGTTGATGCGGGTGAAGGAGGAGAGTGCAAAGGTTGGCTTGAAACTCAACATCAAGAAAACAAAGATCATGGCATCCGGCCCTCACAATTCCTGGCAAATAGATGGGGAAGAAATGGAGGTAGTGACAGATTTTATTTTCCTGGGCTCCAAGATCACTGCAGATGGGGACTGCAGCAAAGAAATTAAAAGACGCTTGCTCCTGGGGAGGAAAGCTATGGCAAATCTAGACAGCATCCTAAAAAGCAGAGACATCACCCTGCCAACAAAAGTGCGTTTAGTCAAGGCTATGGTCTTCCCAGTTGCAATGTATGGCTGCGAAAGTTGGACCATAAGGAAGGCCGAGTGTCAAAGAATTGAGGCTTTTGAACTCTGGTGCTGGAGAAGACTCTTGGACTGCAAGGCGAACAAACCGGTCAGTCCTAGAGGAGATCAACCCTGACTGCTCTTTAGAAGGCCAGATCCTGAAGATGAAACTCAAATACTTTGGCCACCTCATGAGAAGGAAGGACTCCCTGGAGAAGAGCCTAATGCTGGGAGCGATTGAGGGCAAAAGAAGAAGGGGACGACAGAGAATGAGGTGGCTGGATGAAGTCACTGAAGCAGTAGGTGCAAACTTAAATGGACTCCAGGGAATGGTAGAGGACAGGAAAGCCTGGAGGATCATTGTCCATGGGGTCGCGATGGGTCGGACACGACTTCGCACATAACAATAACAATCGTAATCCTTGTTGTTGTGAGCTTCAAGCCAGCACACAAAAAGTGCACGCAGCTGTTTAAGTACTCGAGCCTACACAAAGTTGTACTACAATTATTTTTGGTTGTTCACCTTAGAGTTGCCACAAGATGTATCCTTTTGTCAGAACTTAAATAACAGAGCAAGTGAGACTGAAGTTTAAAAGTTCCCCGTAATTATTCCTGTATACATTTCTGCCCTGCGGGAGACCAGAGTGTCTGGGATAAATGAAGGAGGTGATTTGCTGGAAGTCTGCTTCCTTTATTGCAGAGAAAGAGCCAGATGAAATCACGGTCTGACTCAATGCAAAGCCGGTTCATAAAAAAGGGAATTTGCCATTTAGTGGCTGAACCCCTGTGCTGCATTTGGAATATGCTAGCTTCAGAAATTAGTAGCTCAAGTTTAAGAATATTTGGGGATGGAGAAGCGCTGTCTTTGAGAGGACCCTGAGAACTGCATTTGGCCAGAGCGGTGAGCTAGAAGGACCACTGGGCCAAGCTTGATATAAGGCATAGAAACATAGAATCATAGAATCATAGAGTTGGAAGGGACCTCCTGGGTCATCAAGTCCAACCCCCTGCACCATGCAGGACACTCACATCCCAATCGCTCATCCACTGTCACCTGCCACCCCCTTGAACCTTTGGAGATTGAACACCATGGCATGGAGGCCCCAATATTGTGTCCTGGCAATGGCATTCAGAGGTTTACTGCTTCCAAATGTGGAGGTTCCCTTTAGTGGCCAGTATGGTGTAAAAGCGTTGGACTGTAATTTGGAGAACCAGGTTTGATTCCCCACTCCTCCACATGGATGACCTTGGGCTAGTCACTGTTCTCTCAGAGCTGTTCTTGCAGAGCAGTTCTCTTAGAGCTCTCTCAGCCCCACCTATCTCACAGGGGGTTTCTTGAGGGGAGAGGAAGGGAAAGGGGTTTTTAAGCCACTTTGGGACTCCTTTAGGTAGTGAAAAGAGAGAGAGATATTTAAAAAGTTCTTCTTCCTCTTCTTGCTAACACCTGTCTTCCATGAATATCTCCATGAATGCCCTTTCAACCTGGCTGTTCCTGTGACCATCAGTATCTTAAAGAACAAAATAAGACACTTTTATATCTCAGCAATCACAAAACATAAAGATAAAGGTAAAGGTATCCCCTGTGGAAGCACCGAGTCACGTCTGACTCTTGGGGTGCCGCCCTCTAGCCTTTTCATGGCAGACTCAATATGCGGTGGTTTTATCATTTCCTTCCCCAGTCATTACCGTTTTACCCTTCATCAAGCTGGGTGGAAGGCTGAGTCAACCTTGAGCAGGCAGCTGGGACTGAACTCCCAGCCTCATGGTCAGAGCTTCAGACATCACGTTGGCTGCCTTACCACCCTGCACCACAAGAGGCTCACACATAACATACAACCCTCCAAAGTTACGATGTCTTTATGCTAAAAACAACTAAAGACACGAAAGAAAGAATCAGGTGATATGAAAGACCTCTGTCACAGACCCTGGGGTGACCTGGGCAGTCTGAAGAGACAACGTTGACCTTGATGAACCAACAGTTTGATACAGTGTAAGCCAGCTGTGGCGCAGAGTGGTAAGGCAGCCATCTGAAAGCTTTGCCCATGAGGCTGGGAGTTCAATCCCAGCAGCCGGCTCAAGGTCGACTCAGCCTTCCATCCTTCCGAGGTCGGTAAAATGAGTACCCAGCTTGCTGGGGGGTAAATAGTAATGACTGGGGAAGGCACTGGCAAACCACCCCGTATTGAGTCTGCCATGAAAACGCTGGAGGGCATCACCCCAAGAGTCAGACATGACTCGGTGTTTCTACAGGGGATACCTTTACCTTTACCTTTAAGCCAGCTGTGACAAAACCAAGTAGAAGTGGTAGAAGGAAAACGAGGAGATTCAAGGTTTCTGTGTGTCAATGTAGATCTCTGCCTGTAAAGGGTTAATTTCTGTGTATTTGAGTGGCAGGCTATGAAGGGGGTGAGTGGAAGATCTCAGGAGGAAGGGTTGAATTCCAGGCAAGGCGAAAGACACATTCTGAGAAGGTCAAGAGAACTATCAAGAGTAGGTTGAGGAAAGGACCAAACTCTGGTGCTTAGAAGGGAATGATCTTCTGAGGAAAGAAAAACATCTAGCCCAGGTTCTAAATTATTGACATTAACCTCGGAGTTTACAGGCAGGAGTGAAGAAGAATTTTTTGGGGGGAGGGGGCAGAATGTACTTTAAGGTGGGAGGAGTTGTGCAGGTGTAGAACCCCCAAGAGAACTCACTCATACTCAGGTGAGCAGAGAGAGAGCAATGTAAGCAGCCAGTTTCCTAGCTTGTAACCGAGGCCATTAAGGGAGGAGGGAAAATGTCACAGACCTCCTTGACAGCTTCCGTAGACTCATGGGTCTCCATAAATCCATGATTGGGAATCCCTGCACTAGATTATATTAGATTAAGGGCCAAGCTTGTTGCATTTAGGAATTGAGGGAGTGGGGTCCCCTGTTATGTGGGGTCCCTCCCCCCAGGAACTAGAAAGGCAGCTGTAAGGGAACTCACCACCAGGGGCAGCTCTCACATGACAGGGATCTGCAGCCTCCGAGCCTCAGAGGGAAGTGGAAGGAGGAGGGGGTGGTCAGAGGTGGAGGACAGGAGGTGATTGGCTGGCTTCTGGACAGACAGGCAAGCAGGTTGGAGGAGAAGGCACTCAGGGGTGGGACAGCCACCCTGGGTGGGTGTTAAGCACTGAGTGGCATTTATGCCATGAGACACACTCCTCCTCCTAGCCCTTAACAGAATTATTAAGTGGAACATATAAGAGAAATACAGTGGCAATATACCAATAAATAAAGTGCATTAGAGGCAAGCAAGATGGGATGGATTGCATCTTCCTGTCAACTCAGAACCCTCCCCATATACGCCAGTACCATCTAGAGATCTACAGTTGGAACCAGGAGGCTGGAATCAGTGTTCTGATACAACCGGGAGCTACTGAATCATCTTACCCATCCTCCCGCAAGAAGTGGAATCATCTGCCTAAGGAGATGATCATCTGCCCCCTCACTGGCCATCTTCATGCAGTGGCCAGACAGATCGTTATCCTGTATGTTTGAGGCTGGTCCTGCATTGAGCAGAGGGTGGGACTAGATGGCCTCCATGGCCCCTTCCCACTCTAGGATTCTATGAGTCTAGTTCAGCAGTGGAATAGGCTGACTCTGGATAAGGTGAGCTCCTCATAGTTTTCAATCATGGCTGTTTTAGGCTGATCCTGCATTGAGCAAGGACTTAGACTAGATGGCCTCTGCGGTTCCTTGGGGATCTAGAAGTCTATGATCCTATGATTCTAAGCCTCCCCAGATATTTATTTACAGTTTGATTTGTATTCCGTCTCTCTTTGGAGCTGACATATTGTTTCCTATCCTCTTGGCCCACAGGCTACCTGTCCCCTCACTGCAATTCCCTCCAGCTGAGGATACCAATGTATTCATGGACACACACAACAACATTCTGAGAAGATACACTCTTCTCTTTTGTCCCCAACCTCTTATTTCTTTCCAACAATGGTTGGGGATCAGGTATAGATCAACAGAGACACCAGAAAGACACGTGATGCAAAGCAAGCTGTTTAATTTGAGGGCAGAACGCGGAATGCATGGCTGAAAAACCTCAGGCTTCATTCCAAATGACATAAGAGAGAGAGGACATGGAAAGGGGTCTTGATCGTCAAGCTGTCTTGCAGGAGATTCAAAAGGACATCACAGGAACGGCTGGGTCTTCATGGACACATAGGTGGTTCCCATGAATGGGAGGTAGAGTGTGAGTTGAGCAAGGTCAGGCGTAGGACTGATTCAGAGAATTGCTGAATGCACGATAATATCCATGGGAATTCTTTAGGGGTCAGCGCTTCAGAGCATGGGAGAGTTCACCTGGAGAGTTGCCGGGTGTGCGTTTCCATTTGCCATCTCACCAGAAGTCCACTCAAGGCATTCAGAAGGGCGCCTCAAAGCTGCCATAGTTGTATTTCTGAGGGTAGTTCCAAGGCTCGTAGCACATGCTCCCGCGTCTGTACCCATACCCCGGTCCACACCGACGACCGTAGAAGCCTCCATAGCCGTAGCCTCCATAATGTGACTGTGGATAGTAACCCCTGCCATACCCATAACCGCCATAACAGTGAGAAGGGAAGTAACAAGGTCCAAAACCTCCATACCAGGAATGTGGGTACCAATTACGGCCAAATCCACCAGACGAGGACTGTGAGCTCCAGTTACGGCCATAACCACCAGAAGAGGACTGTGGGTACCAGTTACCTCCAAACCCACCAGATGAGGACTGTGGGCACCAGTTACCTCCAAACCCACCAGACCAGGACTGTGGCCACCAGTTACGGCCAAACCCACCAGACGAGGACTGTGAGCTCCAGTTACGGCCACACCCACCAGAAGAGGACTGTGGGTACCAGTTACCTCCAAACCCACCAGACCAGGACTGTGGCCACCAGTTACGGCCAAACCCACCAGACCAGGACTGTGGGCACCAGTTACCTCCAAACCCACCGGACCAGGACTGTGGCCACCAGTTACGGCCAAACCCACCAGACCAGGACTGTGGCCACCAGTTATGGCCAAACCCACCGGACCAGGACTGTGGCCACCAGTTACCTCCAAACCCACCAGACCAGGACTGTGGCCACCAGTTATGGCCAAACCCACCGGACCAGGACTGTGGCCACCAGTTACGGCCAAACCCACCGGACCAGGACTGTGGCCACCAGTTACCTCCAAACCCACCAGACCAGGACTGTGGCCACCAGTTACAGCCAAAACCACCAGACCAGGGCTGCGGGTAGTAGCTACCATCATAACAGGGGTAATAGCAGATACGTTGGCCGTGACCTCCATAGCCACCACCGGAAGAGAAGCTCCCACGGCGGCATGGGTCCCAATAGCTTTGGCTTCTGCACAGGCTCATTGTTTGGCTTGTTTAAGGTGGAGTTAGACCTGAAATGAAACAGCACAGAGAAAAGTAAAGAGCTGGAAATGTCACACCAGAGTTGGAAACCTCTTATTGACTTCTTGCACCCTCTCCATTTTGTCCACGTCCTTTTCAAAGTGAGGCTTGCAGAACTGCACACAGTACTCCAGGGACAGTCTGACCAGTGCGGTATGCAGTGGGCCTTAAAAACGGAGGATCTCCAGGTCCCACCTGAGGACTGGCTTCCCTATTTAAAAGACACCTGAAGCGTTCAGAGACATAGAGTTTTAAAGCCTAACTCATTGCATGTTTACTCCGAGGTTTACAGGCAGCCTGGCATAGTGGTGAGACCTGGGCCTAGTCTGCACACAAGAGATAATGCACTTTCAATGCACTTTAGAAGTAGATTTTCCTGTTCCGCACAGGAAAATACAGCCACGAAAGCACATTGAAAGTGCATTATCTATTGTATGCAGACTAGGTCCTGCACCTGGGACAGCTTCTTGTTCTCACTTTTCCATGGAAAAGTGCTTGGCAACCTTGGGCAAATCATACACCCTCCACCTAACCTAACTTAGAGTAACAGAAATTGACTTTCAAGAATCAATGTTCTCTTCATCTTGAAATTCTCCTTGGTCTTTAAGGTTCTACTGGACTCAAATCTAACTGGTGTCAATGACGTAAACAGATAAACAAATCAATTTTGATAGATTCAGGTGGGTCACCATGTTGGTCTGCAGCAAGAGGCCAAAGGCAGAATCCAGTAGCACCTTGAAGGCCAATCTTCTACCCAGAATTAAACTTTGTTGGCCTTCAAGGTGTCACTGAATCCCAACTTCATTGACTTCCCATGATCTTAACTCCCCTTATACATGCATGGGACTGGTGCCTTAGGCCAAGCTCTGAATGTTCATCTCAGATCAAGAGAGGCACATAGCAAATCAGTATACTCAAGGCTTTCTTCCTCTCAGTGGTCACAATAGGTAGAAGGTTACAGTTATGAAAGGAAGCAAATGTTTACACTGATATTATAACAAGGACAGAAGCTTACCCAATTCCCAAGCAGAAAAAGTAGATCAGGTAATAATTTTAAGGCAGGAAGCCAACTTCTCATGACATTAGAGAGAAAGAGAGAGAGAGAGAAAAAGAGAGAGAGAGAGGGGAGACATTGTACAGAAAGGCATAAACTAAAGCTACAGTTTTCTTCAAAAATGTCAAAAGAGGCATTAAAGTACCACAATCAAATAGGTCTTTACCTGGTTTTCTGAAGAATGAGCAGCTCAGGTGAAGTTGTTGGAGAAGCCAAAGACGAACGGTCCTTTTATACTCTCCAAGGAATGCTCTTTGGATTCTGAAACATCCTTTCATATAACGTTTTTTGAGAAAAATACTAATTATTAACCCACTTCTGTCACATTGGGTCACACCGATGCCTTAATCCCGTTAATTGCACTTCCTCCCTCTGTGTAGGTTATTATCCAGTCAAAGGCATCTTGTCATCTCAAACCGGTCAACACCTCCCCGGTCTCTTTCAAATGAAGAAACCTGCAAATCAGTCAAACACCTACTTCAGAAGATGGAATTTTGACTGCCCGTCAAAATAATTTAGAAGAGTTGCAAATTCCCGTTGGTTACATCTGGTCTTCTGTGGACCATGTTTCGGACAATAAGACGATATTTTCCAATGTTGTGCTCAGTCCGTAGACATTTCTTATCCATCCTGATCATGACAGAAGCTTTCGTGTTGAAGAATCTAATTTTTTGGGGGGAAGAATTTGGTCCAAGGCCACAATGTGAAACGGGGGATGGGAGGTCCTGACCCTGTTTCTCATGTCAAGAAGAAGAACAGATGAAGAGCTGTTTTTTCAAACCCCGTTCTTCACTACCCAGGTAAAGGTAAAGGTAAAGGTATCCCCTGTGCAAGCACCGAGTCATGTCTGACCCTTGGGGTGACGCCCTACAGCATTTTCATGGCAGACTCAATACGGGGTGGTTTGCCAGTGCCTTCCCCAGTCATGACCGTTTACCCCCCAGCAGCAAGCTGGGTACTCATTTTACCGACCTCGGAAGGATGGAAGGCTGAGTGAACCTTGAGCCGGCTGCTGGGATCGAACTCCCAACCTCATGGGCAAAGCTTTCAGGCAGCTGCCTTACCACTCTGCGCCACAAGAGGCTCTTTCTCTCGTCACTACCCAAGGGAGCCCCAAAGTGGTTTCCAAACAGCTGTTCCTTCCTCTCCCCACAACCAACACCCTGTGAGGTAGGTGCATCTGAGAATGCTCTAACACAGTGGTTCTCAACCTGGGGGACGGGACCCCTTTGAGGGTCGAACGACCCTTTCACAGGGGTCTCTGCAGAGCAAGTAGCTTGGCCCGGGGGGGGGCACCATCCACACAACAGCCTTGTGGGGTAGATCGAGGTAGAGCGTTCGTCTGTCCGGAGCAGTAGAAAAGAGCAAGATCGGCATGGTGGGACAAGAGGCAGAACAAAACTGAGAAACCCCAGAAGATAACCAATTTATATACCATCATGAACAATGGATCTTCACACCATTGGTCAGTTTCGGTTTAATTTCTGTGAAAGAACACTTGCCTAATTTTATGGTTGGGGATCACCAGTTAAAAGCACAAGGCAGTGGGTGATGGGAAAGACTTCCGCCTGAGACCCTGGAGAGCCACTGCTAGTTTGGGCAGACAATATGGACTTTGATAGACTGATTCAGTACCAGGAGGTTCACATGGAAGCAACAGGAAGTGCCAAGTCCTAGAACACCGATTTTAATAATAACTTAATGTGTTGATGTTTTAATGGTTTATCTATCAGTGTTGTAAGCCAAGCTCAGACACAGTCCCTTCTGTCTGCCCACTTACAATTTACAATTCACAGAATCAGCCACTCCATCAGATGGCTCTCCAGCCTCTGCTTCAAAACTTACAAAGGAGGAGAACCCACCACCTCCCGAGAAAGCCTGTTCCACTGAGGAACCGCTCTAACTGTCAGGAACATCTTCCGGATGTATAGACGAAATTTAGAATCATAGAATCATAGAGTTGGAAGGGACCTCCTGGGTCATCTAGTCCAACCCCCTACACTATGCAGGACACCCACAACCCTCTCGCTCATCCACTGCCACCTGCCACCCCCTTGAGCCTTCACAGAATCAGCGTCTCCATCAGATGGTTAACCAGGCTCTGTTTAAAAATCTCCAAAGATAGAGAACCCACCACCTCCCGAGGAAGCCTGTTCCACTGAGGAACCGCTCTAATTGTCAGGAACATCTTCCGGATGTGTAGCCAATAATTCTTCTGAATTAATTTCATCCAGTTGGTTCTGGCCCGACCCTCTAGGGCAACAGAAAATAACTCTGCTCCATCCTTTGTGACAGCCCTTCAAGTTCTTGAAGACAGCAATCATATCACAGGTTGGAAGAAAGTTTCCAGTTTAGCTCAGTAGAGAGCAGGATGATGGAATATGCAAGATCTGGAGTGTGCATAATTCACAAGCATGTGAAGAGTGTCCTGCAGGGGGCATCGAGAGTGATGTGTGTTTAGCATAGTTAGATTAGGAACTTTCTGATATTTTTCAGATAATCTCCCTCCTATCTCCCAATTGGCTCAACTGGAGACCTCCTGCTCCTTTGAGCACACTTCGTCTCTGCTTGCCTCCGGAACAGAATAGACTGAAGACAACAGTTAGTCAGTTATACTATTAGGCATTTCTCTCTCTTCTCCCTTCCTAAGAGAACTATTTTATTATGCTGTCTGGTGCTTGCACCCACTTTGCATATATAAACTCTGCCAGCTCATGATACATGGTACAAACTGGAATAGTGGTTAAGAGTGCGGACTTCTAATCTGGCGAACTGTGTTCGATTCTGCACTCCCCCTATGATTCTATGATTCTATTCCACCTGCTTCCTGGCTGTATTAATTTTTATTGCAATTATTTCGATACACCACTACAAAAACATTCTTGATGTGGTAACGGCTATAGTTCTCTCGATGTTTCTGATGGCCTTCTCAATGTCGAAGCACAATGATAGTGGAGCGAGATTCAGAACAGAGGGAAATTCCACTTCTCCTCAATGTGTATCCTACTGTTTCCCCGAGGAAAGCATGAAACCTTCCTCCAACTTCAGCCTCTTCTTACAAGAGAAAAGCCACCAAATTGGGATGAAGTCTCCTGTTGAACATTGGTGGCGCTCAAAAGTGCCCCTTGGGATTTTCAAGACAAGAGAATTTCACAGGTGGTTTTCCATGGCCTTCTTAGAATCATAGAATCATAGAGTTGGAAGGGGCCATACAGGCCATCTAGTCCAACCCCCTGCTCAACGCAGGATCAGCCCAAAGCATCCTCAAGCATCCAAGAAAAGTGTGTATCCAACCTTTGCTTGAACACTGCCAGTGAGGGGGAGCTCACCACCTCCTTAGGCAGCCTATTCCACTGCTGAACTACTCTGACTGTGAAAACTTTTTTCCTGATATCTAGCCTATATCATTGTACTTGAAGTTTAAACCAATTACTGCGTGTCCTTTCTTCTGCAGCCAACAGAAACAGCAGCTTGCCCTCCTCCAAGTGTCAACCTTTCAAATACTTAGAGGGCTATCATGTCCCCTCTCAACCTCCTTTTCTCCAGGCTGAACATTCCCAAGTCCCTCAACCTATCTTCATAGGGCTTGGTCCCTTGGCCCCAGATCATCTTCGTCGCTCTCCTCTGTACCCTTTCAATTTTATCTAGTCCTTCTTGAAGTGAGGCCTCCAGAACTGCACACAGTACTCCATGTGTGGTCTGACCAGTGCCGTATACAATGGGACTATGATATCTTGTGATTTTGACGTGATGCCCCTGTTGATACAGCCCAAAATGGCATTTGCCTTTTGCCTTCTTCTGCATGGCTAGCTTGCTATTTCTTGGTGGTCTCCCATCCAAGTATTAACCAGGACTGACCCTGCTTAGCTTTTGAGATCTGGTAAGATTGAGCTAGCCTCGTCCATCTGAGTTGGGGCTGTTGAGTGCACACTGCTAATATCAGAAAAGTATGATCTTGAGTTGTGATTTCCCACGAATTACCCTCTTTGGACTTGGCATAGGTAGAAGGGATCTGTTGAACTATAAACCGAGGAGAATGGAGACAGGAGACAGTTGGTTCATGCTACTTCCAAGCCTTTTTTATTAATAAGAATGAAAAGGACCTGGGGAAGAAATAGAATGTGAGCCATTGAAAGGACAATTACAGACGTAGCAGCAAAGGAGATTACAGCTTTATGATTTAACTCAAAGTCCAAATCATTGGTCTTCATTTCCCTCCGTTCTGTTTGAGACTGGTTTCATGGTTCTGGTGATGACAATCAGAAATTCTAGGGTGTGTCTTCCGTAAGGAACCATCTGACTTTCTTTCTATCCCATGTTTGTTCATGAACAACCCTAAACCGTAGAATAATCACCTACTCCTGCTACCAAACTGTAATTTAAGCTGTAAAGAAGATTATAAAGTAACGCATGGGAAACAAGGATGCGTTAATGAAAAGTCAGAGAATGAAATACTGAAATCCTACAGGTCCCCCTGGATTCAGGCTCTGGATGCTGGGCAATTCTGCACAGCACTTGTTCAACCAAGGGTTAGACTACCGTTTCTCATTTCTGGACCGTTCCATCAAGGTTGCCTCTGGGTTTAACATGGATTATAGCAGGGATTGCAATAGCGTTTTTTGGGCCAGCAGCAGGGATCGTACCCCTGTTGGGGCCAGTAAGTACAAGGATCGCAACGCTGCCGGGGCAAACAAGGATTACACCGCCTCTGGGGCCAGTAACAACAGGGATCGTATGTCTGCTTGGGCCAGTAGCAAGGCCCTTGACGTTGTGGAGGTATGCAACATACGGGACCCTGTGGGTAACAATGACTCAGAAAGAGGGAGTCGAAGCTCGACAGAAAATCGTCATTGTACAGGTTATAACTGGCCAGACCCTGATCGTAATAGGCTGATGGCAGGTCAGTGACATGACTAGGATCATAACTGAGCAAGTCATCGTAGCTCCATGGTTCCAGGTAACTTGGAAGACTGGTCACCACCATCTTTGTGTGAGTTGAGTAGATCTGAAAGAGGAAATTAGAATCATTGAATCACGGAGTTGGAAGGGACCTCCAGGGTCATCTCGTCCAATCCCCTGTACAATGCAGGACAACCACAACCCTCTCGGTTATCCACTGTCACCTGCCACCCCCTTGAATCTTCACAGAATCAGCCTCTCCGTCAGATGGCTATCCAGCCTCTGCTTAAAAATTTCCAAAGATGGAGAACCCACCACCTTCCAAGGAAGCCTGTCCAACTCCCAACTACCTGCCCACCCACTCACCATCTCCCTAAGTTCATAAAATCAGCATTTATGTCAGATGATTATATTTCCTCTGCTTAAAAACTTCCAAAGAAGGAGAACCCACCACCTCCTGAGGAAGCCTGTTACACTGAGGAACCGCTCTAACCGTCAGGAACTTCTGGCTGTTGAGCCAAAAATTATTTTGAATTAATTTCAAAACTGGAGTCTAGTGATTATGACAGATAAATAACGATTAACAGCGAGTCCCAGCCTTGTAAATTATTTTAAAAATATATTTATAAATGAATGAAAATGTAATGTTTGTCTTCAAGGTTCTCCCGGACTCTGTGACTTTTTCCAGCTGCTTCAGACCAACCTGATGATCTACCTGAATCTACCTTCACGGAATTACTGGAGCATTCACTAAAGCAGAATTCACTAAAGCAGAAACAGAGTGAAGGGAGGGGAAGGGTAGAGGTTATATATATGCCAAATGAGGTACCATCTATCTACTGGGCAGAATTTACGTTTCTCTTGATGTAATAATTGAGTCAGGGGAGAATCTGCTTTGAGAGGAGAATCCTCTGAGGAGAAATATAATGTTCAAGCATGAGTCCCATTGTTCTCTGCTCCTACCTTACATGTCTGACCTTGTCTTCCTCTTTTCCCACACATTCACAACCAATCCTTGGGGAAAATGAGATATCTGAGTGTATCATATCTAATTATCAACATGGTTCGAGAGCTGGATCCCTAAATCCGTGACTAGGACCATGAGAAGACAAGACAGATCTTTCTACAATGGTAAGAAAAGGCCCATGTTTATGGGAAAAATCTGCAATCGAGCACACACAAAAATCCCCCCCCAACACCAATTATTTGGGCATCGGATCCCCTGCCAGTAATGGAAGCAGTGGCTGGAAATTTTAGAAATGAATGCTCTCTCAGCAACCGCAACAATATTGTCAGCCTTCAAGCCTGGTTTCTGTCAGTAACAGACAGAGGGATATGTGGCTTCCTAGAACAGTTTTAGTCTTTTATTTCATTCTGTACCCTCTTCCCTGGAAGGAGAACCCATTTGTGCCTGGTTTGGCAGCATCCATCAAACTATTCACTTAGAATCATAGAATCACAGAGTAGGAAGGGGCCATACAGGCCATGTAGTCCAACCCCCTGCTCAGTGCAGGATCAGCATCCTAAAGCATCCACGAAAAGTATGTATCCAACCTTTGCTTGAAGACTGCCAGTGAGTGGGAGCTCACCACCTCCTTAGGCAGCCTATTCCACCGCTGAACTACTCTGACTGTGAAAAAAATTTTTCCTGACATCTAGCCTATATCGTTGTACTTGTAGTTTAAACCCATTACTGCGCGTCCTTTCCTCTGCAGCCAATAGGAACAGCATCCTGCCCTCCTCCAAATGACAACCTTTAGAATCATAGTATCATAGAGTTGGAAGGGGCCATACAGGCCATCTAGTCCAACACCCTGCTCAACGCAGGATTAGCCCTAAGCATCCTAAAGCATCCAAGAAAAGTGTGTATCCAACCTTTGCTTGAAGACTGCCAGTGGGAGGGAGCTCACCACCTCCTTAGGCAGCCTATTCCACTGCTGAACTGCTCTGACTGTGATTTTTTTTCCTGATATCTAGCCTATATCGTTGTACTTGTAGTTTAAACCCATTACTGCGTGTCCTCTCCTCTGCAGCCAATGGGAACAGCATCCTGCCCTCCTCCAAGTGAGAACCTTTCAAATACTTAAAGAGGGCTATCATGTCCCCTTCCAGATGACCCATTAAAACCCAGTACAGAACATCCAGTGAGTCACTACTTTTTAATTGAAAGCACTGCCCAAATTCAGTGTGGCATAAATTTGAGAGTGCCAAATGAAGACTGCCAGTGGGGGAGATCTCACCACCTCCTTGGGCAGCCAGTTCCACTGCTGAACTGCTCTGACTGTGAATTTCCACCCCTGATATCTAGCTGGTACCATTCTACATGTAGTTTAAATTCAATAATTTGGGTCCTGTCCTCTGCTGCCAACAGAAACCACTCCGTGTCCTCCTCCAACATTTCAAGAGCCATCCTGTCCCTCCTCAATCTCCTTTGCTCCAGGCTGAACATTCCCAAGCCCTTCAGCCTTTCCTCAGAGGGCTTGATCCCCTGGCCCTGGATCATCCTTGTCACTCTCCTCTGCACCCTGTCAGTTTTGTCCACAACCTTATTTGAACTCAGAGGGTTTCCTTAGCAATCTCATCAGAGTGACTGGTTCCCCTTTAGAACCTGTTCTGCACACACCAGATAATGTACTTCCAAATGTATTGCAGAAGTAGAATTTCCCGGGCCCATTCTGCACTCATCAGATAATCCAGTTTCTATCTGATTTTGCAGCTGGGTTTTCCTGTGTGGAATAGGAAAATCTGCTTCTAAAGTGCATTGAAAGTGCATTATCTAATGTGTGCAGATTGGGCCCTGGTTTGCACAGATGAATCCAGCTGCAAAAACACATTAAAAGTACATTATCCAATATGTGGGAGAAGCCAAGAAGACATCACAGTTTGACTTATACCCTCCATAATTCAGGCAGTTCATTAGTCAAGCTGTGATGTGAACGCTGAACCTATATCCTTTAGGAGTGTGGGAGACCTTCTTGCTCATTCTGCACACGTTGGATAATGCACTTTGAATGTGCTTTGGTAACTGGATTTTCCTATGCGAAACAGGAAAATCTTCTTAATACTAATAATTAAAAATTATTTGTATCCTGCACTTCTGCTCAGAGTGATTAAAAGATTAAAACATTAAAACCATTCAATTTACTATAGTTTGCCCCCCCCAAACCAAAATCCCAAAAAAGGGAGGTTTGCATTGAAAGTGCAGAATGAACCAACAAGACTTGAAGGGAAGAGATGGTTGAACCCCCATACAACCCATTAATGAAATCAAAACTTACATGGTTTCCTACAGAGTCGGAGTCAAGGTAGGTCTACAAGGCAGTCCTTCAGTGGACAAGGATTTATACGATTTGGTGGAATGCCTGGAGGATTTCCTAGAAGCAATTATCAAGGACATCTCGCAAGACATGCATAGAGTTAATTGAACATTTTTAATTATTTTGGCATCCTTTTCTTGCAGGGTCATTTACTCCAGCCTTAGGGGTGGATGGGATGCCAGTTAGTAATACCCTGATCAAAGAAACACACTTTTTTTGGGAACATTAGAGAAGATGGTCAAATTTCCATGACCATCTTTTGAGTTGAACTCCACCCCCGTGCCAAGCTTCCTGTTTATTGACATAGAAAATTATTGCAAATAATTAAGACATTGAAATGTATAACATAGCTGAGAGTGTCCTGCATAGTGCAGGGGGTTGGACTGAATGACCCTGGAGGTACCTTCCAACTCTAGGATTCTATGATTCTAATGCAGTCCCAAGCAGAGCTGCTTGTACATTCCACTGAAGTCAATGAAGCATGCAATGCTCCTTAGTCATTTACACTATGGTGTGTGTAGGAGATCTGAGGATGGTCTGGCAGCCAGGCAAGGGATGTTCAGAGGTGGCTCGTCATTTCCTTCTTCTGCATTATGACCCCTAGTGTTCCTTGAAGGAACTACCATCCAAGTCCTTGGAGGTCTCTCATCCAAATTCTAGCCATGGTCAACCTTGCTTGGCTTCAGAGATATGCCAGAATTGGGCTCACCTGGGCTCTCCGGGGAAGAGAACGTAAGTGAAGCCATGTTGGATCAGATCAATGACCAGTCCAGTCCAACATTTTTTTGTCTCGTGGCTAAAACACAGGTTAATTCAGGAGATCCAACAGCAGGGCCAGAGCTCCAGAATCCCTCCCACTCTTGCCCCCCACAAGAACCAAGAAAACAGAGCATTACTTCCCCAGATGTAAGAACATAATATAATTATCATTTATTGTATGGCAGGTGTGCAGTGTAACCAGGAGATCTGAGAATTGTCTGGTAGCCAGATAAGAGATGTTCAGAGGCAGTGTGCCACTGCCTATCCCTGAGTCATGACCCCTAGTGTTCCTTGAAGAAACTCAATCTAAATCTTTGGAGGTCTCCTATTCAGATACTAGCTAGGATCAGCTCTGCTTGGCTTCTGAAATCAGATGGGACCATCACACCATCACTTATGGTGATCCCACCCCACAGGTGGCTTGCCAGTGCTTTCATCAGCAGGGTCTTCCTTGATGGTATCCCATCCAAGTAGCAATGCTGCTTAGGTTCTGAGATGGGGTTGAATTCTGTTCAAGAAAGGAACTAATTGGAGTTCTGGAGGAAATATTAGGCTTAATACCCATGGGACCAACTTTGCCATTATGCCCCCCACAGAGTGCAATGGTCTAGCAACCAAGATTTGCTCATGGCCCCCAGCCCCAGAGAGGTGAAACTGGACTCAACAAGGGTCAGGGCTTTTTCAGTCCTGGACCCATCCTGGTGGAATGCTCTTCCAGCTGCGATCAGGGCCCTGCAGGACGTTGACCTGTTCTACAAGGCCTACAAGACAGAGTTCTCCCATGAGTCCTATGGTGGAGGCCAGGAAGAGAACACCCATAACATCTATCATCTGGCCTCCCTCAAAGAACCTGGAAGAACTCAAAAATCCATCAATACATCTTGGGAAAATACATCTCCACATATATGGATACCCTCTTAATATTTAATATTTAATTTTATATTAGTGTATAATTGGTGGCACAGTTGCTGCTGGTATTGACCCACCTCGAGCCTCTGGGGGGAAGTGGGATATAAATTAAAGGATAATAATAATAATAATAATAATAATAATAATAATAATAATAATAATAATAATAATAATAATAATAATGTTCTACTGTAAATTGTGGTTTTATGATCATATGTATTTTAATGTTTTTTATAAATGATGTTACCTGCCCTGAGCCTTGTAGAAAGGGAGGGGTATAAAAATAATTTTGATTATGATAATCATTCAGTTATTTTGATAGACATGTTCAGTAGACATAAGGGCATTAATTAATTATTTTTTTGAAGTGGCCAATGTCCCAGTCAGCACAGGGGATCTGGTTTTTGAAACATCCAGGGTAGACTCTCCACTGTAAACTAATTAATTAATTAATTAATTAATTAATTAGCGTCTCCACTGTAAACATATTAATTAATTAGTTTACTGTCGAGAGGCTATCGCAGATCTCCCTTGCTGACTGGGACGTTGGTCACTTCAACAATCCTTCAGAAGAAGACTCCTGATGAATGAGACCAGGAGTCCTTCTAGTTCAGCATCCTATCTCAGACATTTCTTCTGGAAGGCCAACAATAGGGCATAGAGCCTGAAGCCTTCCTCTGATACAAGAAGAGCCCATATGGGTCAGAACAGTGGTTCACGTAGTCCAGTACCCTGTCTCACACAGTGGCAATCAGTTCTTTTGGAGAGCCAACAACAAGGCAAGGTGGATGAAGCCTTCCTCTCACAAGAACACAAGAGCTGACCACCCATCCATCTAGTCCAGCATCTCACACAGTAGTCAACCAATTCTGCTGGAAGGACTACAATAAGGCATAGAGGCCAAAACCAGACCTTTATAAGAACATAAAGAAGAACCCTTCTGGATCAGACCAGGGGTCCATCTAGTCCAGCATCATGTCTCACACAGTGGTCAACCATTTCCTCAGGACGGTTGATAACAAGGCTTGGAAGCTAAGGCCTTCATAAAAACATATGAAGAGCCCTGCCGGATCAGACCAGTGGTCCATGTAGTCTGGCATCCTGACCCATACAGTGGCCAACCAGTTCCTCTGGAGGACCAAGGCTGAGGCCTTTCCCTGATAAGAACCTATGAAAAGCCTTGCTGGATCAGACCAGTGGTCCACCTCATCATGTCTCATACAGTGGCCGGCCACTTCTTTTGGAGACCAACTTCTGCTTATTTAAGCTTCCAAAACATGGTGGTGGTGGTGGTGGAATGTGCCGGTCCAGTCAGGTCTGGCTTATGATGATCATAGAATCATAGAATCACAGAATCATAGAATCATAGAGTTGGAAGGGGCCACACAGGCCATCTAGTCCAACCCCCTGCTCAACGCAGGATCAGCCCAGAGCATCCTAAAGCATCCAAAAAAAGTGTGTATCCAGCCTTTGCTTGAAGACTGCCAGTGATCCCATGGGGTTTTCAAAAGTACATGATCTATGAATGTTGTGAACGTTTTCCTCCTGCTCACTCTCTTGATTTCCCTCTTTTCATGGAAGGATCTTTTCCTTCAAGTGAGAATCTCAGCAAGGCGAGGTAGTTAAGAGCGGCAGACTTTAATCAGGAGAATAGGCTTGGATAAATTAAGCATTCCTCCTTCTTCAGCAGGAAGTCTGCTGGGTGGCCAGCTGCATTTATCTCACAACTCTCTCAGCTCCACCTGGTTCACAAGTTATCTATTGCAGGGAGAGGAAGGAAATGGGACGGGATGTCACTGTGAAACTCCTTAAGGCAGAGGGAAGCCATGTACGAAATACTGTTCTTCTTAGCAATGGTTCATCCGTAAAACCAACTCATGATCAGATAGTGGGTGCAAAGGAGAGCGACAAGGATGATCCGGGGCCTAGGGACCAAGCCCTGGGAGGAAAGGCTGGCCACCTTGGGAATGTTTAGCTTGGAGAAGTGATGGCAATCTTGAAGAATTTGAAAGGTTGGAAGAGGTTTTCCTGTGAGCAGCAGAGGATAGGACCCACAGTAAAAAGGTAAAGGTATCCCCTGTGCAAGCACCGGGTCATGTCTGACCCTTGGGGTGATGCCCTCCAGCGTTTTCTTGGCAGACTCAATACGGGGTGGTTTGCCAGTGCCTTCCCCAGTCATTACCATTTAACCCCCAGCAAGCTGGGTACTCATTTTACCGACCTCGGAAGGATGGAAGGCTGAGTCGACCTTGAGCCGGCTGCTGGGATCGAACTCCCAGCCTCATGGGCAGAGCTTTCAGGCTGCATGTCTGCTGCCTTACCACTCTGCGCCACAAGAGGCTCTCAGGACCCACAGTAATAGGTTTAAACTATGTGTAGAACAGTACCTGCTAGATATGAAGGGGAAAAATACACAGTCCGAGGAGTTAGGTAGAGAGCTCCTCATCACTGGCTGTCTTTAAGCAGTGGCTGGACAGATAATTCACATGGATGTTTTAGACTGAACCAGCATTCAGCAGGAGGTTGGACTAGATGGCCTGTGTAGCCCCTTCCATCTTTATGATTCTATTATTCTATCCTTAAATCATTAAGTCATCTCGAAATGATGACAGGACATTTTATAACTCTTTTTTTTTTGGGGGGGGGGCTGTGTAGAATATTGTTCTCCAAAAGTTTCTGGATTATTTCAATTTGTCTCCCACTTAGTTGCAAGTTTCATTTCAGGTTGGCTGGTCAAAATGATTTAACTCTCTTTTTATATTCTTTCTTTCTTTCTTTCTTTCTTTCTTTCTTTCTTTCTTTCTTTCTTTCTTTCTTTCTTTCTTTCTTTCTTTCTTTCTTTCTTTCTTTCTGCCTGCCTGCCTGCCTGCCTGCCTGCCTGCCTGCCTGCCTGCCTGCCTGCCTGCCTGCCTGCCTTTCTTCCTGCCTGTCTACCTGAATCAGAGTCCAGTCTGACGAAGAGTGCTTGCCCTCGAAAGCTCATGCCCTGAATAAATCTTTGTTGGTCTTAAAGGTGCTACTGGACACTGATTCTATTGTGCTACTTCAGAACAACACGTCTACCCATTTGAATCTTCCTGCCTGCCTGTATCTGACCCTGGCTAGTATTTGGATAGTAGACTTCTAAGGATTGAAGAAGAAGAAGAGTTGGTTCTTATATGCTGCTTTTCCCTACCCAAAGGAGGCTCAAAGTGGCTTACATTCAGCTTCCCTTTCCTCTCGCCACAACAGACACCCTGTGAGGTGGGTGAGGCTGAGAGAGCCCTGATTTCACTGCTTGGTCAGAACAGTTTTATCAGTGCCGTGGTGAGCCCAAGGTCACCCAGCTGGTTGCCTGTAGGGGAGTGCAGAATCAAACCTGGCATGCCAGATTAGAAGTCCACACTCCTAACCACTACACTAAACTGGCTCTCTTGGGGTGGTAGTTCCTCCAAATAACACTTGATAGATGAGGAGGCCTACACTCAATATGCCAGCAAATTTGGAAAATTAAACAATGGCCACAGGATTGGAAAAGGTCAGTTTACATTCCAGTCCCAAAGAAGGGCAATGCCAAAGAATGTTCAAACTACCGCACCATTGCACTCATTTCTCATGCTAGCAAAGTTATGCTCAAAATTTTACAAGCTAGGCTGCAGCAATATGTGGACCGAGAACAAATTGGGATCAAGATTCCAGGGAGAAATATCAACAACCTCAGATATGCAGATGATACCACTCTAATGGCGGAAAGTGAAGAGGAACTAAAGAGCCTGTTGATGCGGGTGAAGGAGGAGAGTGCAAAAGTTGGCTTGAAACTCAACATCAAGAAAACAAAAATCATGGCATCCGGCACTCTCAGTTCCCGGCAAATAGATGGGAAGAAATGGAGTTAGTGACAGATTTTATTTTCCTGGGCTCCAAGATCACTGCAGATGGGGACTGCAGCAAAGAAATTAAAAGACGCTTGCTCCTGGGGAGGAAAGCTATGGCAAACCTAGACAGCATCCTAAAAAGCAGAGACATCACCCTGCCAACAAAAGTGCGTTTAGTCAAGGCTATGGTCTTCCCAGTTGCAATGTATGGCTGCGAAAGTTGGACCATAAGGGAGGCCGAATTGAGGCTTTTGAACTCTGGTGCTGGAGAAGACTCTTGCGAGTCCCTTGGACTGCAAGGCGAACAAACCGGTCAGTCCTAGAGGGGATCAACCCTGACTGCTCCTTAGAAGGCCAGATCCTGAAGATGAAACTCAAATACTTTGGCCACCTCATGAGAAGGAAGGACTCCCTGGAGAAGAGCCTAATGCTGGGAGCGATCGAGGGCAAAAGAAGAAGGGGATGACAGAGAATGATGTGGCTGGATGGAGTCACTGAAGCAGTAGGTGCAAACTTAAATGGATTCTGGAGAATGGTAGAGGACAGGAAGGCCTGGAGGATCATTGTCCATGGGGTCACGATGGGTCGGACATGACTTCGCAACTAACAACAACAACAACATCTGTGAAAGGCCTGGCTTTGCTACCTGCAAGAGTTTGTACATGACTGGAAATGTTTCCTCTCTTATGGGGCCTTTACCCAGGTTTGCTTTAGGATGCTTTGGGCTGACCCTGAGTTGAGCAGGGGGTTGGACTAGATGGCCTGTATGGCCCCTTCCAACTCTATGATTCTATGATTCAGGTGGCCTGTGTCAAATGTATATGCAATACTGAACTTTGGAATAAGGGGAAAATAAAACCATGTCGGCTGCCCGCACTGTACTCCTCCGGCCCGGAGACTGGTCTGACAGCAAAGTCCTGCTGGATTGAAGCGGCTCCCTATGACTGTTCACGCAGCAAAGGAAGAAAAGCAATCAAGGAAACGATTCCAAGAAACACAGGTCTCAATAAGCGTAATTGCAGAATTTAGACCTAATTGCTGGAAAGACAACAATTCTTTTAAAGACGTTTCTTGGAAGAGTTGTTACAGGCCTGTTCGGTGAGTTGACGGTGAGTTAAAATCTGCGCAAGGGAAACTCCCAGGAGAAGAAAAGGTGAAATTCCAGGATGAATTTCGACAAAGAGGAGGAGGAAAACAGGATAACCATACATTATGTCTGGGAATAGCCATGCCTAATTGATTGGGGAGGAAAATGCAATACACCATCTCTGGATCTTCGATGAGCAATTACGTTTTTGCATTGTTGTCATTCCCCTGCAGTACAGCACGGAACAAACCTTAGGAAACTCCCAGGGAAAAAAGGTGAAATTCCAGGATGAATTTCGACAAAGAGGAGGAGGAAAACAGGATAACCATGCATTATGTCTGGGAATAGCCATGCCTAATTGAATTGGGGAGGAAAATGCAATACACCATCTCTGGATCTTCGATGAGCAATTACCTTTTTGCATTGTTGTCATTCCCCTGCAGTACAGCACGGAACAAACCTTAGGAAACTCCCAGGGAAAAAAGGTGAAATTCCAGGATGAATTTCGACAAAGAGGAGGAGGAAAACAGAATAACCATACGTTATGTCTGGGAATAGTCATGCCTAATTGAATTGGGAAGGAAACGCAATACACTGTCTCTGGATCTTCGATGAGCAATTCCCTTTTTGCATTGTTGTCATTCCCCTGCAGTACAGCAGGGAACAAACTTTGGCCACTTTGTGGTCAGAGTCAAGTGGGTGGATTTCTGTTTGCCGTCATCCTTCTTACCCACAAAGTGTGAAAAATTACGCACTCTCTCTGGTTTCCTTGAAGTCCTTGAGATATTTCTTTGCTTAAGTGGGTCACTATGAAATAGTAACATGGTGCCCTTGTGTGTATGACGATGGTGGTGCTTATTGCTGAGGTTAATCATATGGCATGTGTGTAAACTAGCCAGGAGATCTGAGGATTGTTTGGCAGCCAGGTGCGGTCTGACCCATCATGACCCCATGGACAATGATCCTCCAGGCCTTCCTGTCCTCTACCATTCCCCGGAGTCCATTTAAGTTTGCACCGACTGCTGCAGGGACTCCATCCAGCCACCTCATTCTCTGTCGTCCCCTTCTTCTTTTGCCCTCGATCGCTCCCAGCATTAGGCTCTTCTCCAGGGAGTCCTTCCTTCACATGGGGTGGCCAAAGTATTTGAGTTTCATCTTCAGGATCTGGCCTTCTAAGGAGCAGTCAGGGCTGATCTCCTCTAGGACTGACCGGTTTGTTCGCCTTGCAGTCCAAGGGACTCGCAAGAGTCTTCTCCAGCACCAGAGTTCAAAATCCTCAGTTCTTTGACGCTCGGCCTTCCTTATGGTCCAATTTTCACAGCCATATTTTGGAACTTGCAGTGCCTTGGCAGAGCAGAACAAGGAAGCATTCATCTCAGTTGTCATAAAGCCCACCATGCAAAGCAGCAGCTCTCCTCAGGGGAAATTATCTGCCTAATTTGGCAATCATTTGCAACTTTGGAAGATCTCTCTCGTGTTCCTTTTCCATTGTGTGTGAATTTAACAAGATCATGGGAGACCACAAAGGAACAGAAAGACCCTCTGCTCTCCTGACTCCTTCCTGGAATTAATGTATTAACCCTGGTTGAGAATATTGCTATTGCTATTAACCCTGGTTGAGAATAACTGGAGGTAACTGGAGGTAACTGGAGGTATTCTGCATGGAGCCAAATAAAACAGTTTAAAAAACAACCAGTTTAGACTGCTTTATTATATTACAATCCTTGTTATGCATTGAATATAGTCTGTTGCTTTATTATATTACAATCCTTGTTATGCATTGAATATAGTCTGTTGAAAAACTACATTGCAATGCTATCTGCATGAAACAATTCATAGCCCTGCCCCCTGTAGTTTTGCCGCTTTGTTCTCTAATGCAGTCACTGATCTGCATAACTAAAGATCTTCTCTGCATGGCTAATAGTCTGTCTGAGGGAGGCAGGAGAGAAATGAATCTGTGAAAAGCCTCTTTCAGAAATAACGCATAAAAGACACTTAAAGCACCCAAGAGGCAGTTCATCATCAGATTTGAGGAGTAAATTCACTCTCTAGTGCAGAGATCAGAAGAACAACGGTGTATTTAGTGAGTTTTCATCAGCTTATCCATCATGCAGAAGAGGCCCTGGTCTCTAAGTAGATGATAATGATCTTGATAGACCATTTGTCTGATTCAGAATAAGCCAATTAATAAGTTTATATGTGTGTCCCTTGTACCTTAGCTGAACCGTGTGTGTCCCTTGTACCTTAGGTGAACCGACTTTTTGGATTGTCATCCCATGGTGTGTGTGAGCAAGCCCTAGCCACAAGAACTGACAATCTTTGCGTTCATTCATTCTATCTTGCTACTCTTTCACAGTCCCTAAGGCAGCTTCCAATCAGATCTACATCAATCAAAACGAGTATTTTCTACAGGATTTGGCCGTAGGCCCTTGCAGCCGAGCTCCAACCTCATCCCATAGTGGCATGGAAGAGCCCCAAATAGATTTCACAATAAAATATGATGAGCACTTGAGCAACTGGCAGCTACATCATTCTGTCTGTTTCATGAGGATCCCTTTGCTGCCATAAAGAAGCATAAAAACAAACAAACATTATCATCATTATGAGAAGAAGAGCTGATTCTTATGCCCCACTTTTCACTGCCTGAAGGAGTCTCAAAGCAGCTTCCATTTGCCTTCCCTTTCCTCTCCCTACAACAGACACCCTGTGAGGTGGGTGAGACTGAGAGAGCCCTGAGATTACTAAAGAAGAAGAAGAGTTTGTTCTTAGATGCCGCTTTTCTCTACCTGAAGGAGTCTCAAAGCAGCTTACATTCGCCTTCCCTTTCCTCTCCCCACAACAGACACCCTGTGAGGGAGGTGAGACTGAGAGAGCCCTGAGATTACTGAAGAAGAAGAAGAGTTGGTTCTTAGAAACCAATCAAAGCGGCTTACAGTTGCCTTCCATCAAAGGGTGTATTTTGTGGGGAGATTCTTGGAAATTTATAAGCAGAAGCTGGTGAGCCATCTGACGGAAAGGCTGATTCTGTGAAGGCAAAGGGGTTGCAGGTTACAGTAGATGAGCGATTGGGATGTGAATGTCTTGCATAGTGCAGGGGGTTGGACTAGATGACCCAGGAGGTCCCTTCAAACTCTATTATTCTATGATTCTATGAGGTGAGGCTGAGAGAGCCATGATATTACAGAAGAAGAAGAAGAGTTGGTTCTTATATTGATTGGTTCTATGTATTGTTCCTTGTTATGATGTAAACCGCCCTGAGCCTCTGGGGAGGGCGGTATATATGATAAATAAAATAAATAAATATATAAATATGTCACTTTTCTCTATCTGAAGGAGTCTCAAAGTGGCTTTCATTTGCCCTCCCTTTCCTCTCCCCACAACAGAGACCCTGTGAGGGAGGTGAGGCTGAGAGAGCCCTGAGATTACTGAAGAAGAAGAGTTGGTTCTTATATGTCACTTTTCTCTATCTGAAAGAGTCTCAAAGCGGCTTCCAATTGCTTTCCCTTCCTCTCCCCACAACAGACACCCTGTGAGGGAGATGGGGCTGAGAGAGCTCTGAGAGAACTGGTCTGTGAGGACAGCTCCAACAGGACTGTGATGAGCCCAAGCTGGCTGCATTTGTGAAGGCCCATAGGGGTCCATGCAACATGTGCTACCAGGATACGTCACTTCTGATGTCACCAAATCCCCAGCATCACCAGATGTTCTAGAGTTTGGGTGAAGTGGCAGAGCACGTGTCAAGTATAGTGACATCACATTCATTTATGCAGATCAAAAGAATGCCCCACTGCCCCACCTTCTCATATCTCCTGCCTGTGCCTGCAATTAATGTTTGAGTCTGCTTGATGAAAGTACGCGAACACAAATCCCTGTACAAGCTAAGCTAAGCCATTCAGTGGGAGTCTTAGGACCTCTGTGAGGTTCATACAGGAATGAAACAAACTGGCGGGGCGAGGAGGAGGACTGGAGACCTCTGTGGTGATGCTTTATCATCTGGAGGCCATCATGGAGGAAGTGAGGTCAACGGAGCAGGAAGTCTCCAACTGAGCCAATCAGGATGCTGGAGGAGATTATTTGGAAAATACCAGGAGGTTCCTAATCAAAATATCTTTTCCAATGCCCCTGTAGGATATTTCAAGGGACCAAGCCCTATGAAGATTGAGCAGGGGGTTGGACTAGATGGCCTGTATGGCCCCTTCCAACTCTATGATTCTATGATTCTTCTTCTTCTTCTTCTTCTTCTTCTTCTTCTTCTTCTTCTTCTTCTTCTTCTTCTTCTTCTTCTTCTTCTTCTTCTTCTTCTTCTTCTCCAACTGCTTTTTTCCCCCCTCTAAGAATCTTGTTTTCTCTAAGAATGCGCATTTGATATATATGCTGACTGAGAGATGACTGTGCTTAAAATTGTTTTGTGCAACACTGGTAGACATGCCTTCCATTCATGTCACCGAAGCCACTCCCTTTGAAGGCCATATAATGTACAGGGTGAGGTGCCAGAGTTGAGGAAGATCCTGAAAAATAATGCCCCAGCTAGTCATGGGGTGGAGGCAGCCACTCCCTTCCCCTTGTTCTCAAATATCTGATCTTGGTCCGTAAACATATTATCCTACCCACAATGGGTTGTGGGTAGTGGTTATAGCCTGACTCCTAAGAGGAATGCCTCCTGACTCCTAAGAAGGAAGCTCTAGACAACCAAGAATTCAGCAATCCATGCTACTAGAACCCCAAGATAGAGCAAACTAATCCTGACTCCTAAGAAGGAAGCTCAAGACAACCAAGAATTCAGCAGTCCATGCTACTAGAGCCCCATGATAGATCAAACTAATCAGCATTTGATAATATCCTTGCTTTTCCATGGTCCACTCAAGCTCATCACTGCTGAGTGACCCAGAGCAATTTGCCATTTCATTTCCATACTGCAATCGCCACTCGGATCCATTGGTGACCAAAGGAAAATGAATTCTTTCATAGCACATTTATATGCATCAAGAGTAGCAAGTTTATATTCAATATCTCGGGGGAAGAAACCCTATACGAATAACAGAATGGGGGAGTATGAAATTTCCCCAAATTTCCGTAGTCGGCTTATAGATGGATTTAGACTCAGCTTCGTAGGGCCTGTCCAATGGAGCTCTTCCACCAGGCATTGAGTTACAAAAACTGGCACCATCATATGGGGCTGTTCTTAAAGGAGGAGAGTGACAAGAACGATCCGGGACCTGGGGACCAAGCCCTATGAGGAAAGTCTTGGGAATGTTCAGCCTGGAGGAGAGGAGGTTGGGAGGGGACAGGATGGCTCTCTTGAAATATCTGAAAGGTTCACACTTAGAGGAGGGCATGGAACGGTTCCTGTTGGCAGAACAGGAGAGGACCCACAGGAATGGGTTTAAATGACATGGAGAAGGTTATTAGCTATCAGGGGAGAAATGTTCACGGTCAGAGTAGTTGAGTAGTGGAATGGGCTGCCTAATATCCACTTACGGCTGTGAAAGTTGGGCACTGAAAAAATCGGGCAAGAGGAGAATTGATTTGTTTGAACTCTGGTGATGTAGGAGGCTTCTATGGATTCCCTGGCTAGCAAAAGTAACAAACAAGGAAATGCTACAGCACGTAAAGCCAGCTATATCACTGGTTGGCAAAATCATGACACTGTGATTCACGTCCTTTGCCCATCTCATGCGATCCAACTCAACAGAGAGAGCAATTAGGCGAGGATTGGTCAGTGGAAAAAGGAAACCAGGCCGACAAAGAACACTGTAGTTATATACAATCAAAATGGACAGAGCATTATCCAACTAGAAGAAGAAGAAGAAGAAGAAGAAGAAGAAGAAGAAGAAGAGTTGGTTCTTATATGCTGCTTTTCTCTACCCGAAGGAGTCTCAAAGCAGCTGACATTTGCTTTCCCTTTTTTCTCCCCACAACAGACACCCTGTGAGGTGGGTGAGGCTGAGAGAGCCCTAATATTACTAAAGAAGAAGAATTGGTTCTTAGATGCCGCTTTTCTCTACCCGAAGGAGTCTCAAAGTGGCTTACAATCACCTTCCCTTCCTCTCCCCACAACAGACACACAGCAAGGTGGGTGAGGCTGAGAGAACCCTGATATTACTACTCGGTCAGAACAGCTTTACCAGTTCCGTGGTGAGCCCAAGGGTCCCCAGCTGGCTACACGTGGTGGAGCAAGGAGTCAAATCCGGCTCCGCAGATTAGAAGTCTGCACTCCTAACAACTACACCAAGTGGTACAAGATCAGAAATTCATAGAATCATAGAATCATAGAATCATAGAATCATAGAATCATAGAGTTGGAAGGGGCCATACAGGCCATCTAGTCCAACCCCCTGCTCAACGCAGGATTAGCCCTAAGCATCCTAAAGCATCCAAGAAAAGTGTGTATCCAACCTTTGCTTGAAGACTTCCAGTGAGGGGGCACTCACCACCTCCTTAGGCAGCCTATTCCACTGCTGAACGACTCTGACTGAGAAAAACTTTTTCCTGATATCTAGCCTATATCGTTGTACTTGAAGTTTAAACCCATTACTGCGTGTCCTTTCCTCTGCAGCCAGCAGAAACAGCATCCTGCCCTCCTCCAAGTGACAACCTTTCAAATACTTAAAGAGGGCTATCATGTCCCCTCTCAACCTCCTTTTCTCCAGGCTGAACATTCCCAAGTCCCTCAACCTATCTTCATAGGGCTTGGTCCCTTGGCCCCAGATCATCTTCGTCGCTCTCCTCTGTACCCTTTCAATTTTATCGATGTCCTTCTTGAAGTGAGGCCTCCAGAACTGCACACAGTACTCCAGGTGTGGTCTGACCAGTGCCGTATACAATGGGACTATGACATCTTGTGATTTTGATGTGATGCCTCTGTTGATACAGCCCAAAATGGCATTTGCCTTTTTTACCGCTGCATCACACTGCCTGCTCATGTTTAGTTTACAATCCACAAGTACCCCAAGGTCTCGTTCACACACAGTGCTACCTAGAAGCGTATCCCCCATCCAGTAGGCATGCTTTTCATTTTTCTGACCCAGATGCAGAACTTTACACTTATCTTTATTAAATTGCATCTTGTTCTCATTTGCCCATTTTTCCATTGTGTTCAGATCTCGTTGAACTCTGTCTCTATCTTCCGGAGTATTTGCCAGTCCTCCCAATTTGGTGTCATCTGCAAACTTGATGAGTAGTCCCTCCACCCCCTCATCTAGATCATTAATAAATATGTTAAAAAGTACCGGGCCGAGCACCGAACCCTGAGGTACCCCGCTACTCACCTCTCTCCAGTCTGATGAAACACCATTGACAACAACTCTTTGAGTGCGGTTCTCTAACCAATTCCCTATCCACCTAACGATCTGAAAATCCAGATTGCAGTCCTTCAACTTATCCATCAGAACATCATGGGGAACCTTGTCAAAAGCTTTACTAAAATCCAAGTAAATGACATCAACCAAATTTCCCCGATCCAGCAAACCTGTTACTTGGTCAAAAAAGGAAACTAGGTTGGTCTGGCAGGACCTGTTGGAGACAAATCCATGCTGACTTCCTTGGATCACCAAATTGTCCTCCAGATGTTTGCAGATCGCTCCCTTTAATATCTGCTCCATTATCTTCCCCACAACAGAGGTCAGACTCACTGGTCTGTAGTTTCCCGGGTCATCCTTCCTCCCTTTTTTGAAGATCGGAATAACGTTTGCTCTTTTCCAGTCCTCCGGGACATCTCCAGTCCTTAAAGAGGTTCCGAAGATGATGGACAAGGGCTGTGCAAGTTCTCTGGAAAGTTCTTTGAGTACTCTCGGGTGCATTTCATCTGGACCAGGGGATTTGAACTCATCCAGTGCAGCTAAATGCCTCTCGACCACCTCTCTATCCATGTTAACCTGCCACCCAGACACTATCCTTTGGCTACAGCCATCTCTAGATGTGCCTAAACACTTAGACCTGTGGGAAAAAACAGATGTAAAATAGGCACTAAGCCTTTCTGCTTTCTCTGCATCTTTCGTTAGAGTTTGTCCATCCGCACCCAACAGCGGGCCTATTGCCTCCTTTACTTTATGTTTGCTCCTCACGTAACTGAAAAATCTTTTCTTGTTACAATGGGCTTCCCTGGCCAATCTTAGCTCACTCTCAGCTTTGGCCTTTCTGATGATTGATCTACAGTGCCTAGTAACCTGTAGGTACTCTTCTTTAGAGCTCTGTCCTTCCCTCCATTTCCTGAACATTTTCCTTTTCTTTCTTAGTTCCTCTTGAAGTTCTCTGTTCATCCAAATAGGCTTCTTAGAGCTCCTGCAGTGTTTTCGTATTTCTGGAATAGTCATTGATTGAGCATGCAATAGCTCTTGTTTGAGTAGCGCCCACCCTTCACATGCTCCCTTCCCTTCCAGCATTCTCGTCCATGGTATGACACTCATCATGTCTCTGAGTTTATTAAAGTTTGCCCTACGAAAATCCAACATCCGCGTCTGGCTACAAGCTTCCTTGGCTCCCCATCTCAAAAGGAATTCTATGAGGACATGGTCACTTCCCCCTAGGGTCCCCACCTCCTTCACCTCATCCACCAACTCTTGCCTGTTGGTCAGTATTAAGTCCAGTATGGCTGAACCTCTTGTGGGTTCATCTACCATTTGATAAATGAAATTGTCAGACAGGCAGGTCAGAAACTTGCATGACTGAGGACGCTTCGCAGAGTTTGTTTCCCAGCATACATCTGGGAAATTGAAGTCACCCATGATGACAAGGTCCTGCCGTTTGGATATTTTCTCAAGCTGCTCACAAAGTGCAGCATCCACATCCTCTCGTTGGTCAGGCGGTCGGTAGCAGACACCAACCACCACACTGTTTGTTTTGCCCTCGCTTATTTTCACCCAGATGCTTTCCACTGTAGATATGCTCTCCTTCACTAGAATTTCCTGACAGGTAAGCCCTTTCCTCACATACAGTGCCACTCCTCCACCTCTTCGATCTATTCTGTTTTTTCTGAACAGTTCATATCCATCCACCATTACATTCCAGTCATGAGAATCATTCCACCAAGTTTCTGTGATGCCTGTGATGCCTACTAGATCATACCTTTCCATCAGCATACCTTTCCATCAATTGTGGCTAACATCGCATCAGGACGTCACTCTTGATGAATGTGAATTTGATATGCCCTTAACTGCTACACCACACTGGCTCTCAGCCAAGGCCAACCAAATTTTGTTGAAGATATAAGCTTTCAAAATGGCAGGGATAGCTCTCCAT
Source organism: Paroedura picta (assembly GCF_049243985.1). NCBI lineage: Eukaryota > Metazoa > Chordata > Lepidosauria > Squamata > Gekkonidae > Paroedura > Paroedura picta. The sequence continues at coordinate 8,285,546 of NC_135369.1, forward strand.
GGCTCAGTGGCTGAGTGCATGCTTTGCCCCGAATCTTTGACATGTCTCGTGAAGACAAGATAGAATCATAGAATCATAGAATCATAGAGTTGGAAGGGGCCATACAGGCCATCTAGTCCAACCCCCTGCTCTACGCAGGATCAGCCCAAAGCATCCTAAAGCATCCAAGAAAAGTGTGTATCCAGCCTTTGCTTGAAGACTGCCAGTGAGGGGGAGCTCACCACCTCCTTAGGCAGCCTATTCCACTGCTGAACTACTCTGACTGTGAAAAACTTTTTCCTGATATCTAGCCTATATCGTTGTACTTGAAGTTTAAACCCATTACTGCGTGTCCTCTCCTCTGCAGCCAACGGGAACAGCATCCTGCCCTCCTCCAAGTGACAACCTTTCAAATACTTAAATACTTAAAATACATCTTTGGAAACCAGAAAAAAGGCATGCTCTGTGACAGGGAGGGCATGATAGAAGTTGATAACATCATGCATGTTGATAGCATCGTGTGTGTATGTGTGTGGTGGGGAAATCGCATAATCACTAGAACATAACGCAATTGAAACGGACTGGCAGGAGATTTAGGACACAGGCTCTCTTTCGTCACCCAACCGGTAATTGTTTTTTTATGGAATTTGCTGCCACCCGATGCACTTCTGTTTGGGCAGCCTTGAAAGGGGATTAGGAAAATGCACGGAGGAGTTGAAATCCACCCGTGGTGATTATCCCGGATGATTACAGGCATTGTGCCGCTTCAGAGACCGGCTTCCTTCTGAATACCTCTTGCCCGATGGCAAAAAAAACAAAAACAATAACCACCAAGGTAAGCCAGACTTGGATCTGGAGCTTCCCAGAAACATCTAGTTGACATCAAGCCAGAACTTTTTGGAGGAGTTGCAATGACTCAACGGAGGTGATTGTACTTTGGTCACGCAACGGGGAAAGTCACTGAGAAAGAGAATAATGTCATGAAAATAGGAATCATAGAATCATAGAGTTGGAAGGGGCCATACAGGCCATCTAGTCCAACCCCCTGCTCAATGCAGGATCATAGAATCATAGAGTTGGAAGGGGCCATACAGGCCATCTAGTCCAACCCACTGTTCAACGCAGGATCATAGAATCATAGAATCATAGAGTTGGAAGGGGCCATACAGGCCATCTAGTCCAACCCCCTGCTCTACACAGGATCAGCCCTAAGCATCCTAAAGCATCCAAGAAAAGTGTGTATCCAACCTTTGCTTGAAGACTGCCAGTGAGGGGGAGCTCACTACCTCCTTAGGCAGCCTATTCCACTGCTGAACTACTTTGACTGTGAATTTTTTTCCTGATATCTAGCCTATATTGTTGTACTTGAAGTTTAAACCCATTACCGCATGTCCTCTCCTCTGCAGCCAACAGAAACAGCATCCTGCCCTCCTCCAAGTGACAACCTTCCAAATACTTAAAGAGGGCTATCATGTCCCCTCTCAACCTCCTTTTCTCCAGGCTGAACATTCCCAAGTCCCTCAACCTATCTTCATAGGGCTTGGTCCCTTGGCCCCAGATTATCTTTGTCGCTCTCCTCTGTACCCTTTCAATTTTATCTACCAATTTTATCTATTCAATTTTAATGCCGCAGGCAGAGGGGAAGATCCAACGTGAGATGGCTTGACTCCAAGGGGAAGGTGACAAGGTGGGACATGTTCAAAGGAGTGTGACTAAGATGGCTAAGGGGTTGGGGGCCATGCCTTAGAATCATAGAATCATAGAGTTGGAAGGGACCTCATGGGTCATCTAGTCCAACCCCCAGCACTATGTAAGATACTCACAACCCTATTGGTCATCCACTGTAGCCTGCCACCCCCTTATGAAGAGTCTTTGAGAGTTGGGTATGTGTCGCTTGGAAAGGGGAGGTGTTACCCTAAATGCGTTTCAGCAGACACGTGTTTTTGGGAAATGGCTAGCAAGATGTTGGGTCACTTAGCGATGGATCAAAAATGCCTATGTTTACGAGGTAATTCTTCCCTTAAGAACTCAGGACAGACAACTGATAGTAAATAAAATCATAAGCAGTCTTTATTTAACATAAAATAAAATAGACATCGATCAGCATATAACAGACACCAGACTGACACACCGACAGAGATGGCAAATCAAGGACTACAGTCCTGGGAAGTGGGTCAATGGAAGAGATATTTTGAAGTCTCGGTGTGGTCAGAAGGCAGCAAGGACACAATGACCAGCGAGGTGAAGGGCAGTCTGGACGGGCATGAGGTTTCAGAGAACCAGTTCCAGGAAATCAAGTTGGTTTATTTATTTCTTTGTTTATTTGTTTATGCATATTTATATGCCACTGCTCTCAAATGTCTCTTGGTGGTTTACAAGATTCACAAGTACAATAAAATCTTGTAAAAACCCATTAAAACATAGTTGAAACACAATATCAAGATGGCAGATAATCAATATATAACCCGCTCCCCTCCCTCCGTCCAGCAAAGCTCTGTTACTCTCTATCTGGGAGTGAGGGAGTGAGTTGGTTTCAGCTAGGGATCTATAGCTGACAACGCCGGGAGCCGCCTTGTCCTGAACCATATGCCTGGCCAGAGAGGGGACTTTTATACCCTGTTGTGAGGGCGCTACATGGTGGAAAACTGCTACTACAACGGCTCTGTCATGACAAAGGAAGGCGAGCCTTGGTGGGTTTAGGTGACGGCTCAAGATGGGCATTAACGGCTCTAAAGGAAAGAAACCATGGGGGTACAATGGCAATCTTTCAGGGGTCTTTAGATCTAGATGGGGGGGGGAGATTTCTCCCTGGCAGACTAGCTAAAGGGAGCCATAGATATGAGACAAAGAACTTGGGCAAGGAAGCCCTTAGGGAAAATGGACTCTGCCAGCCACTATCAGCAATACAATGAAGGTGGGGGGAAGATTGTAGAACATGCCAAAGTCACTGTAGCTCTCTGGTCAGACCAGTGGTTTCTGTCAAGCTGAAATGTAAAATGGAGTCTGGCTAGGAGAGTGTCCTGGCTGACAAGAATGCATGATGCCTAGTTTTGCTTAAGCCTAAACTGAGGGTGGGTGCCATAGGCAGTTGGGCATCGTGTGCCAGTCCAGAGATGAGGGGTTCCATCTTGCATAACAGAGGGCAAGGGGTGAGATGACAGCTGTGTTTAACTTAATACAATGTTGAAGAGGGAGTCAACTTGTTTCCTGCCGCTTTAGAGGCAAGAAATAGGAGTGATGGCTTCCAAGGATGGGAAAGGAAGTTCCCCTGAAATATTAGAAAGCCTTTTCTGACAGTGGGGGCCAGCTGGGCGTAGTGGTTAGGAGTGTGGACTTCTAATTTGGAGAGCCAAGTTTGAATCCCTGCTCTTTGACATGCGGCCAGCTGGGTGACCTTGGGCCAGTCGCAGTCCTGATAGTGCTGTTCTGACCCAGCAATGCTATCAAAGTTGGAAGTGGCTGTACAAGCCATCTAGGCCAACCCCTTCATCAATGCAGGATGAGCCTTAAAGCATCCATGATAAGGGTCTGTCTAGCCACTGTGTAAAGGCCACCCGTAAAGGCCACCCTACCTCCCTAGGCAGCTGATTCCACTGATCAACTACCATGACTGTGATCCCTTCTCACACACACCCCTCCCAATATTTAGCCAGTACTGTTCTCATATCAGTTAAACCCATAACTGCCTGTCCTCAACTCTGCTGCAAACAGGAAATGTTCCCTGCCCTCCTCTAAGTGACAACCTTTCAAAGCCACCATATCCCCTTTCAGCCTCCTCTTCTCCAGGCTGAACATTCCCAAGTCCTTCAGCCTTTCCTCACAGGGCTTGGTCCCCAAGCCCTGGATCATTCCCCTTGCTCTCCTCTGCCCCCCTCCATTTTGTCCCCATCCTTTTTGAACTGAGGCCTTCAGATCTGCACACAGGACTCCAGGTGTGCTCCGACCGATGTGGCATCTGGACTTTGGAATGATATTTTGACTACCCCCACCTGCCGGCCCTCCCGCCCGCCATATATCTGCAATCAGGGGCGGACAGAATGCTGGCGGGAGACAGTTGGTAGGGCTCTGTCTCCTCTCCGTTTTCTATCCAAAGCTTTGTTTCCTTCACAGTAGAACCATCATATTCTTTGAAGGAGCCTTGTGCCCGGTTCCTTTTTGCATATCGAAACCTGTGCCGTGTTCCCAGATCCCCCCACGTGTTTCTTGTTGGCCTCCTCGCGTGCCAAAGCCCCAGCTCCTTAGCTGCTTAGGCAACGGGCCTCAATCCGGGCGGTGAGTCACGGCTGTTTGAAGTGCTGCTCTTAGGCAGGAGTGGCACGGGGAAGGGCGCTCGGCCGATAAGCTGTCGGCTGGCTTTGGCAACCTGCTGCGAAACCCAGGGGTGCCCTTGCAAAAGAACTTCAAAGAGGGTTGTTGGCAGGTGTGGGGATGCAGTTCAGTTCAAACTTTATTACAGTCGTAGGCAGCTGCGGGGATGCCATTCATCCACCCTCCCTTCCCATGAGGCGTAATTACCCCGTTTGACCTGAAGGGCCATGTGGTGAGGATGACACTGGCAGGAAGGCCATGGCCCCTCCTCAGTAGAAGAAGGAGAAGGAGAAGAAGAAGAAGAAGAAGAAGAAGAAGAAGAAGAAGAAGAAGAAGAAGAAGAAGAAGAAGAAGAGTTGGTTCTTATATGCCGCTTTTCCCTACCCGAAGGAGGCTCAAAGCAGCTTACAGTCGCCTTCCCATTCCTCTACCCACAACAGACACCCTGTGGGGTGGGTGAGGCTGAGAGAGCCCTGAGATTACTTCCCGGTCAGAACAGTTTTATCAGTGCCGTGGTGAGCCCAAGGTCACCCAGCTGGTTGCATGTGGGGAGGGAAGAATCGAACCTGGCATGCCAGATTAGAAGTCTGTACTCCTAACCACTACACCAAACTGGCTCTCTAAGAAAGCACAGCATCCTGCCCTCCTCCAAGTGACAACCTTTCAAATACTTAAAGAGGGCTATCATGTCCCCTCTCAACCTCCTTTTCTCCAGGCTGAACATTCCCAAGTCCCTCAACCTATCTTCATAGGGCTTGGTCCCTTGGCCCCAGATCATCTTCGTCGCTCTCCTCTGTACCCTTTCAATTTTATCTACGTCCTTCTTGAAGTGAGGCCTCCAGAACTCCAACTAATAAATCAATTTATCCCCTCGACCAGCCAGACCGCAGTCTTTGTATCCGACTGATGAGAGTGGGAACAGATGGACACAATGGAGATGTGGGGGGGGGGTCCTAGATTTACCCCAAATTCCTTCTCAGTTGATCCTAAAATAAATCTCTCTGGTTTAATTTTTATCTCGGTCTTTAGTATCTGATATTCTTGAGGTTAGGGGTGGGTGGATTTCCTTCCTTTTCTTCCGCTATAGTTCCCAAATTTTGTTCTTCTTGATCACATGATCACACAAAACTGCCTTAGACTGAATTGGACCATCTAAGTCGCTATGGTTTACTTAAACTGGCAGCTGTTTTCTCAGGATCTCCCTGTCTTTCACCTCATCTCCTCAGAAGTCTTTCACCTAGAATCATAGAATCATAGAATCATAGAGTTGGAAGGGGCCATACAGGCCATCTAGTCCAACCCCCTGCTCAACGCAAGATCAGCCCTAAGCATCCTAAAGCATCCAAGAAAAGTGTGTATCCAACGTTTGCTTGAAGACTGCCAGTGAAGAACGCCTCACAGAGTTCTTTCAGTTGGAGATATCAGGGATTGAATCTGGGATGTTCTTCACACTGAGCAGACGTTCTATCACAGGCCCGTGCCCTCCCTCCTCCATCATCCCACTTTAATCAGTTAAATTTCTAGAATGAGTTCTGTCATTGGATCACACGAAGCTTGGCAAAGACTTTGACAGTTTGGCTTCTTTTCTGTCTCCCCCGCGGCACTTCACCTGTACATCACGAAAACCCTGCCAAAGGATGAATCAAAATGTTTATTCTTTTATGGGAAACTCCATTAGGAGGGGGAGGGAGAAAAGAATTTAGACAATATTGTATATAAAATTACATGAAGCTTGGGAAGTTTGAAAGGCCGCATCTACAACATTCAGAGGGGTTTTTTTTTAATGGAATGAAATGGAATCTTAAATATGAAAAGGAGATCAGCTAAATTGAAACAGAAATCCGGATTAACTTGACAAGCACCTCTAATCTTGTTCTAGCAATACTCCCGGAACGACGTCATTTGTTGCAGCTGATTTTCTTTGGCTTGTCGTATTTGACAGATATTATTAGAAACTCTTGAGCAGTTATCTGTCAGATGGGCTAGGAACCCGTGAGGTGTCCCAGGGAAGTCCCATAGGCAGAAAAAAATGTATGAAACGTATGAATACAGTAAGCAATGTATATTTTCTCTGCTCTGTTTCAGCATGATTTTATACCTCCCCTGATTTTTCATAGATCAGGAGGACTCTTCAGCCCAGCTACCTGCTAATTCTGTTCTAGTCATTTGCATAGAGAATTCAGATCACATTAGCAAGAATTATGACCGGATTCACACCTGTTTTAACTCGCCGCCTTCCATTTGCGCACAGAGAATTGACACTCTAAAGCAGGGGTAGTCAACCTGGGGTCCTCCAGATGTCCATGGACTACAATTCCCATGAACCCCTGCCAGCATTTGCTGGCAGGGGCTCATGGGAATTGTAGTCCATGAACATCTAGAGGACCACAGGTTGACTATCCCTGCTCTAAAGAGTTGTGATGGATTTCACACCAACCCAGAATGCTGATTGGAGGGACATTGATGGGGCCCTGCCCTTTCCCCCACCATTGTGGCTATGGGCCTGCATGCACACACATACTTACATGCTATTGGTCTTTCTGGCTTGCACAACCATTTATTCTGGCTTTGCTCTGGCTTCTTCCCACAGCATCCACCCTTCATGTCCCCTTGCTAGATCCCGAACTCCTGCTTTAGATGCTTGCCCTCCTTCTAGACTCTCTTTCCTCCCCCACTCTTGTAGCCATTCTAGTGTTTCCTTCTCTCTTGTGTCCTCTCCCCATGTCTAATTTCCTCTCAAATAGGGTTGCCAGCTAATGCTTGACTCCTATTGAGACTGGGGGACAGGAACATGGGGGGTGGTCATCAAAACACCCCCAGAGCATACCTCCGTAAAACAAGAAGAGTGAAAAACAGAGGTAAAACGTATAAGAAACAGAGATCCATGCCACCGTCACCTCCAGATTGGATTACTGTAACTCACCCTACGTTGGGCTACCTTTGGTGCTGACCTGGAAACTGCAGCTGGTACAAAATGCAGCTGTTCAGAACCTTAAGAGGACCCCATGGAGGGCACATATACAACCTTGATTGCCGGTCAAGTTCTGCATCAGGTAGAAGGTTTTGATATTGGCTTTCAGGGCTCTACATGGTCTGAGGGGCTGTCTCTCCAGAGAGCACTTCATTCATCAAGTGCCAATCTGCTGCCGATCCCTGGCCCCAAACACATCTGCCTGGCCTCGACCATTTCTTAGCACTCTTCCATCAGTTGAGGGCAGCATGACCTAAGATCATGGGGGCTTCCATCCTCCTCATCTGAGTCTGGACATATGTATACAAGGTAAAGGTAAAGGCATCCCCTGTGCAAGCACCGGGTCATGTCTGACCCTTGGGGTGATGCCCTCCAGCGTTTTCATGGCAGACTCCATACGGGGTGGTTTGCCAGTGCCTTCCCCAGTCATTACCGTTTACCCCCCAGCAGCAAGCTGGGTACTCATTTTACCGACCTCATGGGCAGACAGCTTCAGACAGCAAGTCACTGCCTTACCACTCTGCGCCACAAGAGGCTCATATGTATATGGCCTACAGCTAATTCCTGTAGAACTGTCTGAAGATGGTTGGGTTGGCTGGAGTCGGAAATGGGGCTGCATCTGTTAGTTTCTAACTTTTAGGATGTTAATTTTTAATACTTTGTAGTTTTAATTTAAGAACTTCCTGTGGTGCAGAGTGGTAAAGAAGTGGACATGCTCTCTGAAGCTCTAAACATGAGGCTGGGAGTTCGATCCCAGCAGCCGGCTCAAGGTTGATTCAGCCTTCCATCCTTCCAAGGTCGGTAAAATGAGTACCCACATTGCTGGGGGGGGGGGCAAAATGGTAATGACTGGGGAAAGGAATGGCAAACAACCCTGTCTTGAATCTGCAAAGAAAACACTAGAGGGCGTCACCCCAAGGGTAAGACATGATCCGTTGCTTGCACAGGAGATACCTTTACCTTTAGTTTTTAATTCTTAGGATGTTTTAATCTATTTAAGATTGTTTATATATATTGATGGGGTCAGAAGGTGAATTTCCTTCAGACCAGATTTACCAGGGATTCAGGGGGAGGGGACATCATCTGGACATGGAATTAAGGTCACTGTGGGTCGGCAAGTAGTTGTGAATTTCCTGCATTCTGCAGAAGGTTGACCTAGATGACCCTGGAGGTACCTTTCAACTCCATGATTCTATGTAAACTGCCTTGAGCCCTCTTGTGGAGAATTGTAGTCTATAAATCCAAAGGATGGATGGATGGATGGATGGATGGATGGATGGATGGATGGATGGATGGATGGATGGATGGATGGATGGATGGATGAAGTATCTTCCTTTCATGCAGTCCAACACACTGTGTCACATAGTGATTATCAGGAGGTCAACCAATGGGGCCTGTTTCCATCAACCAAACAGGCCACAATATAGCACACAGATATTAGTACAATCCTGACTTTTAAGATACCTGGAGAACAACATCTTTGGAACTTCTGCAGTTGACAGTATGCTTGGCACATGTGTTTCCAAGGGAGACTGGAGTGAAGCTTCCAAAACAGAATCCATTGGCATCTTTCACAATGTCCAGTTAAGCCTCAGTTGTCACAATGGTATCCAGTCATGTTGGAAATCCTTAACTAGTACAGCAAATATAGGCTTAATGTAATCATCTGTTACCGCCTTTCTAAATGGGCAGTATGCTCATGTTGCATTAGAATCAAAATCGGCATTTAGCCGCATTATGGCTCTGCTGTTTCCTGGCGTAGTGGTTAAGAGCAGAGGCTTCTAACCTGGCGAGCCGGATTTGATTCCGTGCTCCTCCACATGCAGCCAACTGGGTGACCTTGGGCTCATCACAGCTCTGACAGTGTTGATCTCACGGAGCAGTAACATCAGGACTCTCTCAGCCTCACCTGCCTCACAGGGTGTCTGTTGTTGGGAGATGAAGGGAAGGTGATTGTAAGCTGTTTTGAGACTCCTTCAGGTAGAAAAAAGCAGGGTATAAAACCAGATCTGCTTCTCCCTCCCTCCCTCCCTCCCTCCCTTAACCCCGAGTCCTATTCTTCTCCTTCCTTCCTTCCTTCCTTCCTTCCTTCCTTCCTTCCTTCCTTCCTTCCTTCCTTCCTTCCTTCCTTCCTTCCTTCCTTCCTTCCTTCCTTCCTTCCTTCCTTCCTTCCTTCCTTCCTTCCTTCCTTAACCCTGAGTCCTATTCTTCTCCTTCCTTCCTTCCTTCCTTCCTTCCTTCCTTCCTTCCTTCCTTCCTTCCTTCCTTCCTTCCTTAACCCTGAGTCCTATTCTTATCCTTCCTTCCTTCCTTCCTTCCTTCCTTCCTTCCTTCCTTCCTTCCTTCCTTCCTGGCATAACAATGGAATGTCCCCTCCATTTAATTTATTTTAATACATGCCCAAGTTCCTACCCAAATAACAGACATGGAGAAGGGGGGACCTCGTTGTTATAACTCACCGTGTTTGAAATTAACGTGTTCTAAGGGGGGGGGGGAAATAACGTTTTTCAGAGCAGCCCCAGCCTGCCTATGGAATCTCCTGCTGCCTCCCTGGAACATATCAATTTAACATTGCACTTAACGAGATTAGATCAGCATTACAAGCTTCAGGCAGTAACTTGTTTGTTTGCCTTTTCCTAATTGGCTTCCAGACGCATGGTGCAATGTCATCGTTAACAGCTCAATGCTTAAATTTGCATCTCCGCGAATTACTGCTGTTGCAAAGGCTGTGGAATGTTAATAGCAAGAAATTACACTGTTTCAGGCCAGTTTGCAAGATTCTAGCCCTCATGGATGCAAGTTAACGTGCTAATACAGAAAGCTGTGCTGGATATCCTTGGCAGCCTTCCATTCACTGATCCTGATTCACTTCTGATATCCGATGAGATGGGCCTAGTTTAAGCCCCTAGCTTGGCATGGGATTGGTTCACTCTGGGTGGGCAGGTACATGTGAATTTCCAGCGTTCTGTGAGGGGCTGGACTAGATGACCCTGGAGTTCCCTTCCAACTCTGTCATAGAATCATAGAGTTGGAAGGGGCCATACAGGCCATCTAGTCCAACCCCCTGCTCAACGCAGGATCAGCCCTAAGCATCCTAAAGCATCCAAGAAAAGTATGTATCCAACCTTTGCTTGAAGACTGCCAGTGAGGGGGAGCTCACCACCTCCTTAGGCAGCCTATTCCACTGCTGAACTACTCTGACTGTGAAAACATTTTTCCTGATATCTAGCCTATATCGTTGTACTTGAAGTTTAAACCCATTACTGCGTGTCCTCTCCTCTGCAGCCAACGGAATCAGCATCCTGCCCTCCTCCACGTGACAACCTTTCAAATACTTAAAGAGGGCTATCATGTGTGATTCTATGAATGTAATAGCATCGCCATTTCAAAGGGAGAACGCACACAGACATCATGTTCACGCATAATGCATATTAAGAGAGGTGCTTGATCAGATCGATGGTCCATCTAGTCCAGTGTCCTGTATCCCCAAAAGGCCATCAAGATATCATAGGGACGTGCCAAACTTTGAAATTATGCAAGATCTTCATGAATACAGAATCATAGAATAATAGAGTTGAAATGGGCCACCAGGGTCATCTGGTCCTACACTCTGCAGAAAGCAGGCCATTCACATCTACCTGCCCACCCAGAGTGACCCCAACCCCATGCCCAGATAATGCCCCACCACCACCAGAATCCCTGCCCACTCTTGCCTGGAAGAAAGTTTTCTACTGACTCTAAAGTGGTGATAGGCATTTCCCTGGGCATGTAAGAAAGGACAACTAGAGCCAAGCTCAGGTACTATTCCTTCTGCCCACCCACTCACAATTTGCCTAAATTCACAGAACCAGCATTGTGAGGTGGCTATCTGGCTTCTGCTTAAAAACCTCCAAAGAAGGAGAACCCACCACCTCCCAAAGAAGCCCGTTCAACTGAGGAACCGCTCTGTCACAAACTTCTTCCAGATGTTTGGCCGAAAATTCTTTTGAATTCATTCCAGCACATCTGGTCCGACCCGCTGGGCGACAGAAAATAGCAAGAGGACAAGAACCTGCCCTGATTCTCTGCCCAAAGCCATAGGCAAATGTCTGGACGCAGTAACAAGGTGGTTCAGGCAGAGTTATCTGAAGTCCAACGCTTCAAAGATGGAGGTCTTATGACTGGGCAGTGAGGGCCCAAGCAAGGAAGTTTGCTTGCCCAACCTGGACTATGTGTGGCTATCAATAGCTCACTACACCAGAAACTTGGGCATGATCCTCGATGCCTACATTTTATGGAGGCACTGTTCATGAGAGTAGCTTTCTGTCCTCTATGCCAAGCCTAAATACTAGTGACCTACTTGGCTCCAGAACACCTAGCCACAGAGATCCATGTGATGGTCATCAATAGACTATATTTCTGCAACACGCTCTACACAAGCCTACACTCAACCTTTATCTGGAAACAACAACTGGCCCCAAATGCTGTGGTCAGGATTCTCACAGGTACACCATGGAGATCCCACATCCAACTTGCTCTCCAACAACTGCACTGGTTTCCAGTTGAATTCCGGATCAGAATAAAGGTCTTGGTAATCACCATTAAGGTCATATGCAGTCTGGGCCCAGTATATATGAGAGACTGCCTTACTGCCTACACCCCCCAAACAGCTCTAAGCTCTGCCACTTCCAAGTGGCTGGTTATCGCTGGCACAATAGAAGCACGTCAGGCCTCAACTAGGGCCAGGGCTTCTTCTGTCCTGCCCCCTACCTGGTAGAAGGAGCTCCCTGCCTGAACTTCCACAATTGTGCAGCGTTTGCAAAAGGGAGCTCTTCCACCAGGCATTTGGTTGAGGCTGACCAATCCATTTGCTGGGCCCGCAGAAAACCAACCCCATGACCTGAGCCCAAACTGACCAACCTACAGGATCATGGTTAGAAAGTTAATGTTACAAAGGAGAGACAGAATCTATCCACTGGCTTAAGTATAGGAAGATAAAAAGTCTCTTATGTCATTTATTTAGACTTTGACTCTGCCAAAACGGTCTCTAGATTCATTTCCCGTTTTCAGTCTGGCTTTTGTCAGTGGCAATGAGTCCGTCCTTGTTAATGTTTGAATATAATGAGGCAAATGATCTTGTATAATGGAGAGTCAAGGCTATGAGCTCTTGGTCTGGCTTTGGAAGAGTCAAAGTCTAAATAAATGACATAAGAGACTTTTTATCTTCCTACACTTAATTAAGCCACTGGATAGATTCTGTCTCTCCTTTGTCACAATTTTGGAATCGTCCACTTTTTTCGTGCAGTAGAAAGTTAATGTTGTCATGGGAAATGTTGTAATACGCTGTCTTCAGTTATGAACCCCACTGTTATTGTTTCTTGGTGTTATGCATTGAGCGGTATTATCCCAACGTTGTGTGTAAACTGACCTGAGCCTCAAGGGAGGGTGTTATAGAAACAGAAGAAACAAAGGATGAGAATCTTGCAATCAGAGTTGCTCCACTGCATTGACTGCCATTAAAACTTTACAGCCTTTGCAACCCCCTCACTTTTCGGGATGTGTCATCAAATTGCCACTAATGTATGGGGATCCCAGCACAAGGGACTTTCAAGGTAAGTGAAAAGCAGAGGTGGTGTGCCATTGTTTTCCTCTGCTGAGCCTTCCTTGGTGGATTTCCATCCAACTATGAAGATCTGCCAAGATCTTCCAAGATCAGGCTCCACCAGGCAGCCTGTCCCTATCTCCTTTTAAATCCATGTTCATAGAATCATAGAATCATAGAGTTGGAAGGGGCCATACAGGCCATCTAGTCCAATCCCCTGCTCAACGCAGGATCAGACCAAAGCTTCCTAAAGCATCCAAGAAAAGTGTGTATCCAACCTTTGCTTGATGACTGCCAGTTATTTACGGCAGATTAGTTTCTCTTGTGTGAATTCAGACAAATGTTCAATACCACCTTATACTAAATGGGACAATCTGTCTATGTAAGCCTGTTAATGTCAACAAATCATGCACTCTCTGGGCTGAACCATGAACTGAACTATGCAGTGATACACCAGTTTGTGTTCCAAACTGATTCATATCAGTTTGTGAGCCATTTAAAGTTTCACCCCTGCTTTTAGCAAAGAGCAGAAAGCAGAGGTTTAAATGGATCTAAGCCATTTTTCCCCCTGCTTTCTGCTCATTACTTTTCACTGAAGAGCTGTTTTTCATGAAGAGCAGAAAGCAGGGGGTTAAACTCCTGGTTTTTTGCTCTTCACAAACTGCCGCTAACTGCATCAAAACTCATGAAAATTCATAGTTTTTTTTCAGTTCACAAACATTTCTTCACAAACTATAAACCATTCAGAATTCGGTGAACTTTAGTTTGTCAGTACAGTAAAATCAGAGTCCTGTAGCACCTATAAGACCAACTCATTTGAATCTTTAGTTTGTCAGGGAATTCATACCCTTCTTCAATCATCTCTTTTTAAAACACAGCTCTGATCCTTGAAAATATGAAGCTACTTTAAACTAAATTAAAACATTAGTCCAAATAACTCAATATTGTCTAGGTTAACTGTCTGCAAATTTCTGCTCTGCGGGAGCGGTATAAATAAAACACTAAGGGCAAGGGGGGGCAGAGTCCGGGATGGGAAACAGAGCCCATTGACCCCTTGCCCCGGACTGACAAGTGGAGGGCCCAATCGGCAGGAGCTTCACGCCTGCTGATTGGACCCTCCGCTTGTCATTCTGGGATCAAGGGGCCAATTGACAGGCATGCACAGCGCGGCTGCTGATTGGGTCACACCCGTTCATTTTGCAGCTGGAGACAAACAGGGCTACCCTTTGCAAATAAATGAATAAATAAATGAATGGATGGAGGAATAAATAAATAAATAAATAATCATAAAGCTTTCCATTGAAGTCTGAGAGTGGGGATCTGCTGCCACCCTGAGGTGAAGCGGTGCATTGCCAGCACTTTCATCTAACATGCAGAGTGGAAAATACAGGTGAAAAAGCGGGACATTGAAAACAGCTGCTGGGAAGAAAGTCAATCCATCAGAAGAGATGTTAAAAGGACTCAACCGAAAATATTGTCCTGTAGACCGGCCGAGGACCGAGCTTAAGGTCCGAGGCATGATTGCAGTCCTGCACTGAATCAACTTGGCTACTTCCCAGTTGCTGGATCCAGTCAGTGTAAATGGAAATTGGGGGTCAGGGGGGAGAGAAATCTATTGTGCTGCATTGTTATAGTGGTTGGGGCTGTTGAAGGGGCTCCCTAGTTCAGTTTTAGTTCTGCTAGAGCCGTCATAGGGTGGTAAAGTAGCCGACATGCTGTCTGAAGCTCTGACCATGAGGCTGGGAGTTCGATCCCAGCAGCCAGCTCAAGGTCGACTCAGCCTTCCATCCTTCCGAGGTCGGTCAAATGAGTCCCCAGCTTGCTGGGGGGTAAACGGTAATGACTGGGGAAGGCACTGGCAAACCACCCCGTATTGAGTCTACCATGAAAACGCTAGAGGGCGTCACCCCAAGGGTCAGACAGGACCTGGTGCTTGCACAGGGGATACCTTTACCTTTATCTTATCAGCATGCTAAGGTCACAATAAAGAGCTAAAATTAACTCCCAGCATCCTGGTCTCTGAACCCATGGATTTAATAGAACTGTTGGTCCTAGATCCAGTCTGATAGAATGAGCTATTGGTGGCGATCAGGGCCCTATTGGGACCACCAGAGTTCCGAAGGGCTTGTAAAATGGCGCTCTTGGGGAGCTGGGATGAGAGTGGGTGGGGGGGTTGCTGGGAGGATAAGAGCATGTAGGAGGGAAATAATCTCGTATTACCCATCTCTGGAAATAGATGGAATTGTGGTTGGGAAAGCATCAAGCGAGAGAGAAAGAGATGGAGGATGAGGGAGATTTGGGGGGGGCATCATCTGGGCATGGAACTGGGGTCCCGGTGGGTGAGCAGGTAGTTGTGCCTTTCCTGCATGCTGCAGGGGGCTGGACTAGATGATCCCGGAGGGTCCCTTCCAACTTTACGATTCCAGGAGTCTGCAAGAAAGGGGCAATGATGTTGGCAGAGTTTAAATATATGTAAACAGAGCCCCAAACGGCTTAAAAAATACTGAGTGGAGACACAAACACAACTCTGTAAATAGAGATGTGAGAGATTCGTAGCAAACTGCCTTCTTTTTCTTCATTCGGTCTGCCTGTGTTGAAATAAAATATAGCTATTCTTTATAACTCACTTTTCAGTACCCGAAGAAGTCTCAGTGCAGCTTACAAAGACTTTTCCCTTCCTTTCCTCAAAACGGACACCCTGGGAGGTAGATGGGGCTGAGAGTGCTTAAGAAGAAATGCTCAGGGCCATAGGGTGGTTTACCATGAGCAAAGGAAATGACATTACACACGAAAGGTTGTAAAGCCAGTTACATCATGTTCAGAAATGAGTTATTAAAGTTCTAAAGCACATTTTTAATTTATTTCAAGTCCACCGCTCAGGGCGGTGGACATGAAACAAGAAAATGCTACAGATTTATAGAACAACAAGGTGAATAACAAGAATAACATTAACATAATAACAACAATATAGAGCCTCTTGTGGCACAGAGTGGTAAAGCAGCAGGCATGCTGTCTGAACCTCTGCCCATGAGGCTGGGAGTTCAATCCCAGCAGCCTTCCATCCTTCCGAGGTCGGTATACCTTTACCTTAATAACAACAATAAATCAGGTTGAAATCTGTCCTGTAACCTACCTCAACTAGAATCCTCTACTTTTAGCACTCCAGGTGTCCATGGACTACAATTCCCATGAGCCCCTGCCAGCAGTCTGTGGACATCTAGAGAGGCACAATTTGGCCACCCCTGCACTACACCATACTGGCTGTCAGGGAGTCTCCAATGGAGCCAATCCGGCTGCACATTTGGTTAGTTTTTCTCAGCAGTGATTCAATATGCAGAAAGGGGCAAAGCAGCAAGCTGTTTAAAATAATTTTTAAAAGATTTATTTAGACGTATCGAATTTGGACGTGAAACAAACTTCACAGGGTCATCTTAGTAAGGTTGGAAGGACACGGTCCGAAGCTCCTTTGAACTGCAACTATGGGGAAGGAGAGAATAACATGCATACATAAAGGCCAATGCAATGGAGGCAAAGAAATTTAGGGAGACCAAGGAGCCATATCTACTGAGCAGAGGCAATCATCTCATGCTTCCATGGTGTTTTTTCTTTTTTAACTGCGTTTTATTCTGCATTTCTTTTATTCCAGCAAGTCTCTTCCGTCAAGCAAAAAGGCAGGTCATAAATATTGCAAAACAAACAAACAAACAAAAACCAATAAATGAATGGTGGGGGATGAGGACAACATTAAAACAAAACAAAACAATGAATCATAGCATCATAGAGTTGGAAGGGGTCATACAGGCCATCTAGTCCAACCCCCTGCTCAATGCAGGATCAGCCCAAAGCATCCTAAAGCATCCAAGAAATGTGTGTATCCAACCTTTGCTTGAAGACTGCCAGTGAAGGGGAGATCCCCACCTCCTGAGGCAGCCCTTTCCACAGCTGAACTAGACTCCTAGAATCCTAGATTGGGAAGGGGCCATCCAGGCCATCTAGTCCCACCCCCTGCTCAGGGCAGGATCAGCCTCAAGCATCCAGGAGAAGGATCTGTCCAGCTGCTGCTTGAAGACGGCCAGTGAGGGGGAGCTCCCAACCCCCTTAGGCAGCCCATTCCACTGCTAAACTACTTGGACTGTGAAATTTTTCTCCTGAGATCTAACCATTACCATTCAACACATATTTTAAACCTCTTCCTGCAGATCCTATCCTCTGCTTAATTCGTTTCTCATCTCAAAGTATTTTCAAAGCATCCGGTGCTCTCCTTTCTTGCCGATTTAAACTCTGGGAACAAAAATTCCCTACTGAGGAACAGCTCTGGGATTGTGACAGGAGAGGGAGCTGTCTTCATTAAGCAGTTCCTAAATGCTTCTTGATCGCTCTTGCTGTCGGTTCGGTTTCTTTTAGGCAACATGGTTAGAGAGCCAGTTTGCTGTAGTGGTTAGGAGTGCGGACTTCTAATCTGGCATGCCAGGTTCGATTCTGCACTGCCCCACATGCAGCCAGCTGGGTGACCTTGGGCTCCCCACCACACTGAGAAAGCTGTTCTGATTGAGCAGGAATATCAGGGCTCTCTCAGCCTCACCCACCCCACAGGGTGTCTGTTGTGGGGAGAGGAAAGGGAAGGCAACTGTAAGCTGCTTTGAGCCTCCTCCTCCTCCTCCTCCTCCTCCTCCTTCTCCTTCTCCTTCTCCTTCTTCTTCTTAATATTCTCCCTTTTCTGCTGACCTCTCCCAAGGGCCAGCCTCCCTGTCATTCTAGCATCCGAGACCGGGGCTGTCTTCTCAGGAGAAAGGCATGTGGGTGATCTTCCTTGCTGGCAGGCTTTTGGCCTGAATAAGGTGGAATCTCCTCTAGGCACCAGGGCCTCATAGGCCCCTGGGCTTAGGTGGGTTCAGAGGTTGGTTTGCTAAGTGGCTGCTAATGTCAGAAGGAAAAGAAGAAGAAGATGAAGGAGGAGAGAGGGGGAGAAGGAGGAGTTGGGTTTAATACCCCATCATTTTCTCAAGATGTGTCAAAGAGGCCTGTAAATCTCCTTCCGTTCCTCACAACTGTCACCTTGTGATGTAGGCAGGGGTGAGAGAATTTTATGAGAACTGTGATTGCCCAAGGTCATCCAGCAGGATTCTTGTGAAGAAGAAGTGTTGGTTTTTATACGTTACTTTTCTCTACCCGAAAGAGTCTCACAGCGGCGTACAGTCGCCTTCCCTTCCTCTCCCCAAAGCAAACACCCTGTGAAGGAGGTGAGGTGGAGAGAGCCTTAACATTATTGTTCCATGAGAACAGCTCTATCAGGACTGTGACTAGCTCAAGGTCACCCAGATGGAAGAGAATCAAGTCCAGTGCTCTTAACTGCTGCATCTAGCTGGAGATATGTGATGCCAGAAGTGATTCAATGATGCCTGCTTATGTCACCCTCATGTTCCTGTCCCACCCTTGCCTGGTTGCCACCGAGTAGCTGACAAGTATACACAACACTGTAATTCAAGAAGAAAGAGGAGGAGGAGGAGTCTCAAGGGAGTCTCAAAGCAGCTGACATTCGCCTTCCCTTTCCTCTCCCCACAACAGACACTCTTTGAGGGAGGTGAGGCAGAGAGAGCCCTGAGATTACTGCTTGGTCAGAAGAACTTTATCAGTGCTTTGACTAGACCAAGGTCACCCAGTTGGCTGCACGTGGGGGAGTGCAGAATTGAACCCGGCTCACCAGATTAAAGTTCTGCATCTGGGTTAAAAAAATGAAAAGCATGCCTACTGGATGGGGGATACACTTCTGGATAACACAGTGTGTGGACGAAACCTTGGGGTACTTGTGGATTGCAAACTAAACATGAGCAGGCAGTGTGATGCAGCGGTAAAAAAGGCAAATGCCATTTTGGGCTGTATCAACAGGGGCATCACATCAAAATCACAAGATGTCATAATCCCATTGTATACGGCACTGGTCAGACCACACCTGGAGTACTGTGTGCAGTTCTGGAGGCCTCACTTCAAGAAGGACGTAGATAAAATTGAAAGGGTACAGAGGAGAGCGACGAAGATGATCTGGGGCCAAGGGACCAAGCCCTATGAAGATAGGTTGAGGGACTTGGGAATGTTCAGCCTGGAGAAAAGGAGGTTGAGAGGGGACATGATAGCCCTCTTTGAGTATTTGAAAGGTTGTCACTTGGAGGAGGGCAGGATGCTGTTTCTGCTGGCTGCAGAGGAAAGGACACGCAGTAATGGGTTTAAACTTCAAGTACAACGATATAGGCTAGATATCAGGAAAAAGATTTTCACAGTCAGAGTAGTTCAGCAGTGGAATAGGCTGCCTAAGGAGGTGGTGAGCTCCCCCTCACTGGCAGTCTTCAAGCAAAGGTTGGATACACACTTTTCTTGGATGCTTTAGGATGCTTAGGGCTAATCCTGCGTTGAGCAGGGGGTTGGACTAGATGGCCTGTATGGCCCCTTCCGACTCTATGATTCTATGATTCTATGATTAGAAGTCCGTGCTCTTAACCACTCCACCCAACTGGCTCTCAGAAATCCAGAAATTTACTACTCACTTTCTTCACAACACATGCATAATTGTATACACTTCTACCATGCCTCGCCTTTGTTATTCATGATCTAATAACTGTAAAATAAAAAAAAAACCCTCATGAGATGGAGAATTACCCACATTAATAGTTGGTTCCGGTTTTCTCCAGTTCAATAGAATTCAAGGAAAACACAAAGCCCTGCTGGGTACTTAAACGGTTGACCGCTAATAGGGAGGTGTGGTTTTTCAGGTTATATTTCAGCCAGCGCTCCCCCAAACAGGTTTTTTGCTGCCACCCACCCTCCCTTCAGGCATCATAGCATCATGGAGTTAGGCAGCTACTAATGGAGCCAAGAAGGAAACTTTTATTTTAGGGGGGGGTCCCCTATAATTGGCTGTCGGGGATACCATTTTTCACTTACTTTGTGATGGCTTGGTGAGGGTTGATCAAACAGGCCTAGTCTGTAACCATTAGTAAAGGTAAAGGTATCCTCTGTGCAAGCACCGGGTCATGTCTCACCCTTGGGGTGACGCCCTCTAGCGTTTTCATGGCAGACTCAATACGGGGTGGTTTGCCAGTGCCATTAGTAGCTCTTAATAATTTGTAAAAAACACTGTGGGAGGAGCAATGTCCGGGCCCTGTCCGGGTCCTGTCCAACCCACGGCCCAATCCAAGTATGCCCAGTGAAGCTGGCCACACCCGGATTGGGCCAGCCCCTGAACTGCCCACCCCCTGAAGCCGGCCGACAGGTGCACACACAGCCTTGTGGCCAGACACTCCCCAGCCATCACAGAGGGCACTCCTGTGGTGCCTGAGACACCCCTCTGCTCGACCTGCTGCCACCTCACGCTGTGGACTGGCCACCTGCGAGGATGTCACCTGTTGCATTCCTAGTAGACCATAAGCAGTTTTGGCAGGAATTGGGCAAACTGGTTTTGATCGATTAGGTAGATCAGGAAACATCCCAAGACATCCCCAAATGTAGAGGGATTTCCAGAGCAGGCCATAGATAGAGCATGCAAGTTCAAATAGTGTGCATGATTTAACAACCTATTAAGAATATCCTGCAGGGGATATAGATGTGTGCTTCCTGGTATTTTTCAAACAATCTCTTCCTGTGTCCCTGCTAGCTCAATTTGAGACTTCCTGCTCCTCTGAGCACGTTTCTTCCCTAATTGTCTCCAGAACAAGAGTTAGCCAGTTAGACTGTGAGGATTCTCTCTCTCTCTCTCTCTCTCTCTCCCCCTCTCCTCAAGATGTGTTGTTAGCATGTTTAGATTAGAAACTTCCTGGTATTTTTCAAAGAAGCTTCTCTTCATGTCCTGATTAGCTTAATTGGAGACTTCTAGCTACTTTGAGCACAATTACTCCCTGATGGCCTCCAGTACAAAAATTAGTCGATTAGACTGTTAGGACTACCTCTCTCCTCTCGTCTTTTGAGATTTGTTTCTTTTCTCATTGAAGCTATTAATTATTTAAGCGGCTGGTGCCTTGCCCCTCATTTGCACATTTAAACTCTGCCATGCCATCGTCTTGTGTCTACACGGAAGTGGTGCCTGGGGTAAAAAGGGGACAAGCATTCTTCACGACGTTCCAAACATGTCTGTTCAAGGACTGAAATGTGATCGTCCATCTAAGTGTCAGTCATGGGGGGTTTGGGTTTGCATATTCCTGTGAAAAATAAATTTCAAATAAACCACGTATGACAAAGAAATACCAAGTCGGAAGAAAAAAATATATTGTTATCTCATTTCGAGGTAACAGTGGAATGAATGAGGATCACTTGGGCATGGAATTGGGGTCACCCTGGGTGGGCAGGTAGTCGTAAGTTCCTGCATTGGGCAGGGGGTTGGACTAGATGACCGTGGAGGCCCCTTCCAACTCTAGGATTCTATGAATTCCAAACATCAGCCAGTGAGACTCTGCATTAAGCATAATACAATGGTACATTGCTTCAGAACTTAAGAGCTCTGCTAAATCAGACCAATGGTCCATCTGTCCAGCATTCTGTCTCACAAGGAGATAACCAGTTCCTCTGGATGGCCTTCAACAGGGGATGGAGGCTGAGATATTCCAATGATATGGCCTCCTGGTTCTGGGATTCAGTGGAGTAGTTCCATCATGGCTTATAACCTATCTAACCCCCTGTTAAAGTTGTTTAACCAGTTTGGTGTAGTGGTTAGGAGTGCCGACTTCTAATCTGGCATGCCAGGTTCGATTCTGCACTCCCCCACATGCAACCAGCTGGGTGACCTTGGGCTCGCCACAGCACTGATAAAAGTGTTCTGACCGGGCAGTGATATCAGGGCTCTCTCAGCCTCACCCACCCCACAGGGTGTCTGTTGTGGGGAGAGGAATGGGAAGGCGACTGTAAGCCGCTTTGAGCCTCCTTCAGGTAGGGAAACGCGGCATATAAGAACCAACTCTTCTTCTTCTTCTTCTTCATTCCTGTGCCCATCACTAAATCCTCAGGCAGGGAATTCCACATTTTAATATCTCAGTGTAAAGTAGTCTTTCCTTTTGTTCATCGTGAACCTACTGCCCATCAGCTTCATCCGATACCCTCGGGTTTGAGTATTTTGAGAGAGGAAGACAAAATGTCTCTTCAACAATTCTGTCTGCCCAGGCACCATTTTATAAACCTCTATCATGTTCCCCTCCTCCATCATCTATTTTCTAAACTGAGAAGCCCCAGATGCCCCAGATGTCTCTTACGATTGACCTAGTTTCAGGGGCTAACCATGTTGATCTGTGTTGGAATATGTGAGATCTGCAGTGTGAATGATGGAACAGAATATGGAAATTGTCCTGCAGGGGGCATTGGAGGAGATGCGCTTTTAGCACAGTTAGACTGGGAACTTTCTGGTATTTTCAAATAATCTCCTTCAGATTCCTGAGTGTACTCTGCATGGGGCTTTTTTACCCAATCTGAGTTTGAATTAATCCCTCCCGTCTACACTGAATTTGATTTCCACTTTGATTTGGGGTGCTTTAAATTTTCCCTCTGCAACATGCATGATTGATTTGTGGTGACCCTACCTTTCCCCCGCGATATTCTGGAGTGGATATGAGCCTCAATATTTCAAAAACCACCATGAGTAAATGTGCAGCTCTCTGCTTTTTTTTTGTGAGTTAACTTATTGACTCATGCCTCCAACACTGTAGCAAAGCAGGCTTCCCTGATTGGCCAGGGCATCAGTTCAAAGACTTCCTGGATCCCGGTTGCAAGGCTTTCCTTAAAGTGACTGTGCTCCAGAAGCCCTAACTTCTCTCAGCAGAGATTTGCCTCTTGGATTTATTCCCCCTTCCTTGGCTGTCTCCAATTCCCCCCCCCTCCCAGTTCAAGAAAAGAAAGAAAGAGACTCCTGATGTGCTTGGTTCCCCATCCCACTCTGAGTTTTCCCATCATCGTCCCCCACGGTGCAAAACACTTTCTGTTTCAATTGGGGGGGGGGGCAATATAGGAAGACCTGAGTTCAAATCCATCTAAATCCAGCAGGATCCACAATGGAATAAACAAAGTAAGTGCAGAATCAGCCCTGATTCGCCCATTTTGGAGACTTCCTGCTCCTTTGAGTGTTATTCCTCCTGTTTGTCTCCTCAACAGACTGAATTCAGAACTGATCTTTTAGTTAGGACTCACTTCTCTCTTCTTTCTATTCATTTTTTCTCTTCAAAATAAACCTGCTTAATGCCTTTAAGCCTTATGGTGCTTCCCCCCTTGCATATTTGCACCCTGCTTACAATCTCCAGTAGAACAACTGGAATTGAGGCCTGTATCACCCCCTGCTCAATGCAGGATCAGCCCTAAGCATCCTAAAGCATCCAGGAAAAGTGTGTATCCAGCCTTTGCTTGAAGACTGCCAGTGAGGGGGAGCTCACCACCTCCTTAGGCAGCCTATTCCACTGCTGAACTACTCTGACTGAAAAATTTTTCCTGATATCTAGCCTATATCGTTGTACTTGAAGTTTAAACCCATTACTGCGTGTCCTCTCCTCTGCAGCCAACAGGAACAGCATCCTGCCCTCCTCCAAGTGACACCCTTTCAAATCCTTAAAGAGGGCTATCATGTCCCCTCTCAACCTCCTTTTCTCCAGGCTGAACATTCCCAAGTCCCTCAACCTATCTTCATAGGGCTTGGTCCCTATGTGCTTGATACGGATACACAGTGCTTGATACGGATTTACACACAGATCTAGAAGGATCGACCAAGGGTCATCCAATCCAGCCCCCCACCTTCTCAGGGACTTAAAATGTCCAGTGAAGGAGAGTCCACCACCCTCTGAGGCAGCATCTGCCCTCTACCAACAGCCCTCCCTGTCAGAAAAGCTTTCTAATATTGAAGTAGAAGATCCTTTCCCAGTCATTTGAGTCCATCGCTCCCAGTCAAACAAATGCTTTCTTTTTGAAGAGCGACCTTTTGAGACAAAGTTGCTCCTTGAAGCAGCTGAGACTCCAATCAGTTGGAGCTTCTAAGTGTAGACTCAGAGGGAGGAGAGGGGGTGAAGCACGTAGAAATGGGCCAAACGCTTAGAAACATATTGAAACTTGCCCTTTGCCTGTGCCAGCTGCTCCTCCTTAATTCGTGACTCCATTCTCAAGGAAAGAGCACTGAGATCGCTTTTTAATCTCCTGCAAACTTTGCCAGCAAATAGTCTTTGATCGCTAATGCGAGTGAGGTCATATTCTCCTGTGCTTAAGTTATTCTTTCCCTCAATCGGTGGTCTTGTTGGTTACTATTCTCTTGGCATTCGGCTAGAGTTGCATAGTGATTTGACCCTGTCAGTTTATATAACAAGGAGCCCTTACTTTTTAAAAAAGATCTATGACTCCTCTTTTGTGAGATTGGCCTTGACCAGAGACAGGGCCTTTTGGGTCCTGGCCCCACCCTGGTGGAATGTCTGCCAGGAGAGAGCAGGGCCCTGCGGGACCTCAAGCAGTTCCACGGGGTTTGATTCCCCGCTTCTCCCCCACATGCAACCAGCTGGGTGACCTTGGGCTCACCACAGCACTGATTAAGCTGTTCTGACCGGAGAGTGATATCAGGGCACTCTCAGCCTCACCTCCCTCACAGGTGTCTGTTGTGGGGAGAGGAAGGGAAGGCGATTGGAAGCCACTGTGAGACTCCTTCAGGTGGAGAAAAGTGGCATATAAGAACCAACTCTTCTTCTTCTTCAGTAATCTCAGGGCTTTCTCAGCCTCCCCACTCGCAGGTGTCTGTTGTGGGGAGAGGAAGGGAAGGCGATTGTAAGCCACTTTGAGACTCCTTCGGGTAGAGAAAAGCGGCATATAAGAACCAACTCTTCTTCTTCTTTTGCTGCCAGCCATCATTCTCAAAATCTCAGCATCTCTATGACCGTCCTTCTTGCATCCGCGTTTCTTCAAGTTGTCTGAGGGAGGGGCTCACCTTGTCATGCTTTGCTATAATAGCAGCAATGTCAGGAGACTGTATATGAACACAGCTGGCTTCTGTTTGGCCTCTACCTTATTAAATAGTTTATTTCCTTCCAGTGCCTCCCCTAGGAGACAGGCGGGAAAAAAAAGGAAAGGAAGGAAGGAAGGAAGGAAGGAAGGAAGGAAGGAAGGAAGGAAGGAAGGAAGGAAGGAAGGAAGGAAGGAAGGAAGGAAGAAAGGAAGAAAGGAAGAAAGGAAGAAAGAAAGAAAGAAAGAAAGAAAGAAAGAAAGAAAGAAAGAAAGAAAGAAAGAAAGAAAGAAAGAAAGAAAGAAAGAAAGAAAGAAAGAAAGAAAGAAAGAAAGAAAGAAAGAAAGAAAGAAAGAAAGAAATTCGTGACTGTATATTCCCAATTCCCGAAAGGCGTAGCAGAATAGAAATAAATAAACAGACCACACAAGAAGGTTTGGTTTTATTTATTTATTTGGACTTATTCTTCGAGATTCCTTTGCGGTCTTATTCTTTAATATAGTTGTACGAGCGGGAAGGTGGGTGCCTCTGGAGAGAATAAGTATGCCCATAAGGTGACTTTCTCCTCTGAACCTTCAGAGACTTAGAAGACGCAACTGGGCAAGGAGAACCAGGCTTGGTCAGAGGTTGAGCAGATTTCACTGGACAAGGGCAAACAACGGTGTCCAGAGGTTTAGCAGATTCCCCTGGACAAGGGGAACCGACAGTGTCCATTGGTTTAGAAGACTCCGCTGGACAAGGGGAGGAAACCAAGTTCAGGGGTTGAAGAGCATATGTTGTTTCCAACATACAAGTGGAAACAACATGGCTCATTCTGGCACACCTTCGAACCCTCGGAGGAATGCACGCAGTTTGCCCTGCTGCGGTGATGGATCCGCACGTAGCGCTCAAAACAGGTCCGGGGAGGATGACCTTGCTGCGGGGTGGTTGTACGATCACCTGTGAATTGGGAAGCTGGCTGATGCAGGAGGTGTGCTTGACGTTCTTCCCAAAGCAAGCCATTGTGGAGGGACGATCAGAGAGTTCTGCAGCGAGATGTTCGCATAAAGATGTCCGTGGAACACTTGACCTAGGGGAACAATAGAGCAACTCAGTTGGAGTAGACCAAGGAAGGGTCCATGTTGTCCATTGTCAAGTTTAGACTTGATGGTCAAGCAGATCCCTCCAGAAAGACCAAGGACGCAGGACAAAGGCAAAGGTAACAAAACAAAACACCTGTCCCTATTTGCTTGTCTCTGGTAGTTGATCTTCAGAGGTCTAGAAGTAGAAGAGTGTATTAGAAGAAGAAGAGTTGGTTCTTATATGCCGCTTTTCACTAACCAAAGGAATCCCAATGTGGTTTGCCAACACTTTAACATTCCTCTCCCCACAACAGAGACCCCGTGAGGTAGGTGGGAGCTCTGAGAGAACTGCTCTGTGAGAACAGTTCTAAAAGAACTGTGACTGGCCCAAGGTCACTCAACTGGCTGCATTATAATATGCCTTTTGTGAGGAGAGGTTAGGAAGGGTGTTTATAAGCCATTCTTGGACTCCTTCAGGTCTTGAAAAGCAGGATGTAAAAAAGCAGCTTCTATGGTTCTTTGAAGTTCTGTTATTCTCTCATGTTACTGTTATTATCATCTTAATTGTTATTGTTGTAATGTTATTGTTGTCACCTGTTGTTACCATATGCTATCTGTATCTTTTTCCTGTTTCCTGCAAACCGCCCAGAGGGCGAGGGCAGCATATAAATATAAATAAATAAAAATAAGTAAATGAAATATTACTATTCAATGAAAATTTTCACCTAAAACTCAATACCATGCATGGGGGTGGAGGTGGGGGGGATCAGATTGTTTTCGATTCAGCCCGAATAGCGATTCAGACAAGGCGGGTTCGGTTTCAAAATATAGAGAGATGGCCATTCAGACTTAATTTGGCCCCAAAGTGCCCAAATCAAGACTTTTGGAGTTTTCCAAATTAAATGGCACATGTTTATTCAGCACTTCTGCATTTCTGAGTGTTTTGCTATAGACTGCTTGGTTTCCCCCGTGGTTCTGCTCAAACAGAGACAACAGCCTACCCTTCTTCGTTGCCAATATTATAAAGATATGAAATCCATTTTTTATTTCACTATTGTTATATCAGTTCCTGGGCCTTGTGGGCCAACTTGATCCTTACTGCTCATAGACACATATTGTGCTACAACGTACAGCAGTGGTCCCCAACCCCTGGTCCGGGGACCAGTACCAGTCCATAGATCAGTCGGTACTGGGCCGCAGCTCTTCCTCGTCTTCCTACATGGCTGCTGCCTCCGGGGCTGCCCTGTCACTCTGCCGCCGGCTCATCTTTGGTGCTCTCTGGCGGCCGCCATGGCTGGAGCTCCCTCTTGGCATGACACTGCACAGCTGCTGCTGGCAGCGACCCCCAGAGGGTGGCGGGAAGTCAGGGGCGTCAGTGGGAAAGCAACTGGAGCTAGGGGCTCGGGCAACAGCGGCGCCGTCCCTTGGCAAAAGACTACCCGCCACCCGGGCCTCAGTAAAATTGTCAAGCGTTGACCGGTCCCTGGTGATAAAAAGGTTGGGGACTACTGACGCACAGCATCACCAGGTTCTGTGCAGCAGCCATGAAAATTCGGCAGGAGATAACTCGCACCGAATGATTCAGAGAGCTGTGATCGATCGGAATAATTTATTCTATGCTTTTAGCAGTGTTATAGTCTTAGCTATTTTATATCATTAGTATGTACGATTTTAACCGTTTTATGCTTTTAGCCGTGTGTTCCCTAAGTCTTTTCTGATTGTTTACTAACTTCCTTACCGCAATAAAGATCTGACTGACTGATTGGTTTATGAACACTGGGAAAAAGATGGAATGGAAACTACAGCATGCAGCATGCTAAAGGGCAGCATTATATAGACAACAGAAACAACAGTAAAAGAAAAAAAAAGATATCTGGTCCCAAGGACAGAGTGAGTTCACTTTTCATTCACTGTAGGGGAAAGAAAGAAGGTAGAATCATAGACTCCTAGAATCATAGATTTGGAAGGGGCCATACAGGCCATCTAGTCCAACCCCCTGCTCAACGCAGGATCAGCCCTAAGCATTCTAAAGCATCCTAAAGGTAAACTATGTGGATAAATTAATCTGTGGGACCACTTATCTGTTTATGCCCCACACAGGGTTCTTCAGTCTGTGGGTATGAATTTACTGGTTGTCCTGGGCCCCGGGATATACTCCTGGCTTCAACTCGGGCCAGGGCTTTTTCGGCCCTGGCCCACACCTGGTGGAATGAGCTCCCAGAAGAGCTAAGGTCCCAGTCGGAGTTGTCAGCTTTCCATAGGGCCCGCAAGATGGAGCTCTTCCACCAGGTGTATGGTTGAGGCCAGAGCGGTACCCAGTGTTGCCATGTGAGGATCTCTAAATTGAGGTCAACTAGGTTCCTCGCTCCCAGTGAGAGAGTTATTGTTATGCTATGTTATATTTTGTGTTCATGGGTAATTTTGGGGGTTTTATTGTATTTGACTAATTTTGTAAACCACCGTGAGACATTCAAGAGCAGCAGTATATGAAGATAGATAGATAGATAGATAGATAGATAGATAGATGGATGGATGGATGGATGGATGGATGGATGGATGGATGGATGGATGGATGGATGGATGGATGGGTGGGTGGGTGGGTGGGTGGGTGGGTGGGTGGGTAGATGGATAGGTGGGTAGATGGATGGATGGACAACAAGGGGAGAAACACCATGAAGCTTAAAAGAATAAAAGAGTTTACTTAAAAGAGAAACAAACTTTGTATGGAAAAGAAGAGGAAGGAGAGCCCAGCCGTCTAACTGGCTACCTGTTCTATTGTTCAATCTGTCTGTTGAGGATGCAAGCAAGGAAGTGAAGCAGGAAGGGAGTACAGCAGGAAGTCTCCACTTGAGCCAATTAGGATGCTGAAGGACACTAGTTTTTAAAATAAAAATTCAGGAAGTTCCTGCTCTAATTATGCTAAATATACATCTCCTCTGATACCCCCTGCAGGACACTCTTCGTATTGTTTTCAGTTATTCTCACTCCAGGGCTGATTCTGCACTTCCTTTTTTTGTGTGTGGACCCTGCTGAATTCAGATTGATTTGAACTTGGGTCTTCCTCTCCCCCCCCCCCCATTGAAACAGAAAAGTGCTCTGCGCTTGATTGGGAAAACTCAGAAGGGGGGGGGGAGCCAAGCCCAGACAGAGCCTATTTCTTTCTTTATTTTCTTGAATGGGGGGGGGGGGGGCTTGAAGATAACAGAGAAGGGAGGGGGGAAAAACCACGAGGAAAATCTCTATCCACAGAAGGGCTTCTGCAGTTTCTACAGAAAGAAAATTAGGGCTTCCTCTTTAAGAAAAGCTAACAGCCTTGGCTGGCTTCGCAGGTTTGGCCAGTCAGAGCTTCTGTATCACGGAGTCAGCTGGCCAATCAGAACCGCTCTACCATGGAGTCAGCTGGCCAATCAGAACTGCTCTACCACAGAGAGAGTACTTTCTCATTCTTTCTGAACTGCAATATTCCAATATCGAGGATTAAAAGGGCTCCTGGATATGGCAAAGAAATGGTATGGTAACTCCGGATCAATCCTCCCTGGTGCAGAGGGAAAATTAAAATTGACCAAAATCAAAACGTAAATCGCATTCTGTGACGAGGGCAGGGACTGAATCGACCTGGGATTGGAATAAAAGCTCTGTGCAGTTTACACCCAGGTCTTGTGTGTTCCAACAAGAGATGAGATGTTTGGAGGGATGACGGGAAGCCAGCATGTTTCTGAACACAGTCTGAGTCCAGTGGCTCCTTTGTTGCTTTTAAAGGTTTATTCATTCAAGGCATACATTTTGTGTGCATGGCCTTTGCGTCAGATAAGACCCGTAAAGGCAGTAAATTAGCAGATGCAAATATGTTAAGGATGTGTGAACAAAGTTTGAATCCATTGGCCCCTCTCAGCTATCAATATCCATTGATATATTGGATACAACTAGGTCTTCTTGGGGATTAACACCCCACACACACACACACACACACACACAATACAATACTACGGGCAAAGCCTGTTGTCTCCAAGAATGCAATGGGTGCTAGAGCTTGGCAGTGCGAAGAGGAAGGGGAGGAGTTGTCCAGTCAGTAAGGGCATGGGGTTGAATATTGAGGCCTACTGCACAGGGTTGTTGTGCAGATGAAACAGGAGACAAAAAAAAACAGTTTCCTCTGCAGAATAACGCTGTGCAGTGGCCTCAAACCTGCAGAGAGTTGCAAAGAAGAAAGACACATGGCTTGGCTGTGTCTAACCCCTGGCTTCACGTGCCTCCCCATTGGCTGCTTGGCACTGGATGGACACTTGGAGGGCCCAATCAGGAGCCGCTTTGCGGCTCCTGATTTGGGCCCTCTGAGTTTTTATCCTGGACAGGGCCCGCCCTAACTCCTCCCCAGGTGGCCTTAGCCTTTTATTTAACCGCAGGAGCGGTTAAAGATAGTTGAGGACATTTCATTTCAATGTATCTGAAGAAGTATACATGTATGAAAAAGCTTATACCTTGAATAACATTCTGTTCATTTTAAAGGTGTCACTAGACTCAAATTTTGTTCTGCTGGTTCAGATCAACACCTGAATCTAGCAATACATTTTGGCACTTGGTGGCTCCTTGGCATTTTGGAACCAAGACATCTTTAACTGCTCCTAGCGGAGCGGATTAAATAAAGCAGTAAGGGCCCCGAGGGCGGGCCCTGTCCAGGATGAGGAAGGGTGCTGATAGGTCCCTTGCTGCTGGACTGATGAATTGGAAGACGCGAAGTGCCTCCCGATCTGCCACCCTCTAACGTTGGCCGCCTTCCCACGACCACTGCCATTTGCTGCCTGGCCACCAACAGGAGCGGCAGCCCGCAAAGCCCAGAGGTGCTGGCGGAACCGGCCAGACGCGGCAACAACAGCTGGGCCCAAGAGGTGGTGTCCGCCAGTGGCGCCCGATGCCAACAGCAACAGACTGGAGCGCCAGCCGGACCTCAGATGCGCCCACCTCTGGCCGCGGCCACCACAAGATGCAAGAGCCGGCGGCAACAGCCCAGCATGAGCACCCGGTGCCAGCCTGCATGGCCCCTTCCAACTCTATGATTCTATTTCTTGAGAGATAATCAGGACGCAAGGTAGCCAGCCACAGTCACACACACTATAAAGAATTATATGAAAAGCAAACTGTAAAATAGCAAACTGAAAGAACTAAAGTACTTCTCCAAAGACCTTATGCCCAGTGCCAGCCTATACTCCCTTTTTATGGCTAGTCCCAAACCAGCATGATGTCTTGATTAAGATTGGCGGCTTCTAATCTGTTGGGCCAGGTTTGACTCCCCACTCCACATGCAGGCAGCTGGGTGACCTTGGGCTCATCTAAGTTCTAATAGTGCTATTCTGACTAAGCAGTCCTTTCAGAGCTCTCTCAGCTGTACCCCCTCACAGGGTGTCTGTTGTGGGGAGAGGAAAGGGGAGGCTATTGGAAGCCACTTTGAGACACCTTCAGGCAGTGAATAGTGGAGTCTAAAAACCAACTATCTAACAATGCTATACAATTATGATGAGCCCTAGTGTTCCTTGGAGGAACTACCACCCAAGTCCTTGGAGGTCTCCCATATAAATATTTGCTAGGGTCAACCATGTTTACTTTCCAAAATCTGATGCTTTTGGGTTTGCCTGGGCTATCCAGGTCAGACCAGACAGAAATAAACAGACTATGGAGGAAGTTTAGAAAAGAAGAACGAGAAGGAGAGCTGTTCTTATATGCTGCCTTTCTTTACCAGGAGTCTCATAGCGGCTTACATTCGCCTTCCCTTTCCTCTCCCCACAACAGACACCCTGTGAGGGAGGGGAGGCTGAGAGAGCCCTGAGATTACTGAAGAAGAAGAAGAGTTGGTTCTTATATGCTGCTTTTCTCTCCCCGAAGGAGTCTCAAAGCAGCTTACATTCACCTTCCCTTTCCTCTCCCCACAACAGACACCTTGTGAGGTAGGAGAGTCTGAGAGAGTCCTGATATTACAGCTCAGTCAGAACAGCTCTAACAGTGCTGTGGCCAGCCTGAGGTCATCCAGATGGCTGCCTGTGAGGGAGTGCAGAATCAAACCTGGCTCACCAGATTAGAAGTCCACACTCTTAATCACTACCCCAAGTTGTACCATTGTCTCACAAGCAGGCAATGATAACAGACGGCCACATTTTGCACCAGCTGGATAGTCTCCAAGGGAAGCCCCATGTAAAGCATGTTAAAACATGATGCAGCCAATACAGCCAAGCAATATGATATCACAAAAATCCTAAACAGAATTATACCAATCTTAACCCATTGACTTTGAATCATTTAGGATTGGGATCCATGTATCCCATCTTTCCCACGGCACCCTTACTACACTGAATCAGCTCAGGCCTTCTAATGTTGAGTAGAAATGTCTTACCGAGTGACTAAAGTGAAGCTGAGTGTTGGAAGAGTCCAGTCTAAGAATACCCAAAGCTTTTCAACGGTGTTTATATACTTGCCGTGTGAGTCTTGATTGTAATAATCCCCCAAACAAAACTGTTTGCTAACATAGCTCTCAAATTGGCTTTTGTCTTTCTGAGACGTTATTACACCTTCCTAAGGAAATGACAACACCGGCCAAATGTGTATAATTTCCAGAAGAAATAACCGTTGGCAAATAGTTCTTGTAGTCCAACCTCCGAAGCTCCAAGCATGGTTGGAAGGAACAGGATGTAGCAGTCTTGAGAAGAGAAGTTGGCCAAACTCAGAGTAGTACGAGTATATACTAGTGCAGTTCCAGTTACCAGCCAGGAAGCTAGGAGAACAATTAAGAAACACTCATATAAAGATGATTATCATAGGACAATCTGTAGAGCACTGTGTGTTCTACTCAATTTACTGGTGTTCTTCTCTCTGGCGAACATCCAGATTACTGTTCATATCGGACTGTTTCTTAGTATAGAGGAAAAAAATAAGAATACAGCAGAAACTTCAATATGCTCACAATTTATGGTGGGACATGAGTTTTCATGAGCCACTGCTCACTTCTTCTGATTCTGCTACAGTGTGAGTCTCCTTATATCTTGCAGAGTGGAGCGATGGGAGACATCCAAGGAAGACCAAGGCTGATATGCAGAAGAACACAATGAAGAACCATGGAAAACCTCTTCTGATATATATATTTTTAAACCTTGAAAACCTCAGGACTTCGGCCAGAGCCAGGATCTTCTCGGCCCTGGCTCTAGCCTGGTGGAATGAGCCGCTGGAATGAAGCAGGGTAGCAAGAGCAAATGGTAATAATTTTAGGCAATTTTTTTTTAATTCAGATTTTTATATAATTTATTGTAATTTGTGTTCTTATTGCTTTTCCCTGCCCCGAGGGGAGAGGAAGCCTCAAAAATGGTTAAATAAACAAACGAATGAACAAATACATCACATAATTATTTATTTATTTGTTTGTTTGTTTGTTTTATTTAGATTTCTATGCCTCCCATTTCTTTGCAGCTCTGTGTGGCTTACACTGAACATTATATAACTTACAGGGAACATTATACAGACTATATCAGAACGACTTTCAGTAAAGCTTCAAAAGATTAAAAACCACAGCAGGTGTTCTGAGTCGGTCAGCCTCAAACAAACGCCTGGTGGAGGAGCTCCACCAGGGGCTGGCAGGGGCTCCTGGGAATTGTAGTCCATGGACATCTGGAGGGCCGCAGTTTGACTACCCCTGCCTTAAACTCACAGAGTCGAAGAAATTCGGCATCCCCAAATATTTACCAAATCCAAATACCACACCAGTATTTGGATTTAGGAAGATCAGGCAATACTGATATTTTCCAGGTTCAACATATCCAAATCTGAAAAATACCCCGGTTTTATTTGTTTGTTTGTTTGTTTTACACATCCTTAGTAATTATTTTCCCGCTCAGGCCCTTTAGAACTTCACAGGACTGTTAGGCCAAGTCAATTCACTTTAGCAAGAAAGAAAGAGCTTTAGCAGCACTGACAAAGTTAAAACGTAGCCCTCTTTGGTGCAGGCCTAAATCTTCCCTAAAACTTGCTTTAGGATGCTTTGGGCTGATCCTGCGTTGAGCAGGGGGTTGGACTAGCTGGCCTGTATGGCCTCTTCCAACTCTCTGATTCTATGATTCTATAAAGCAGAAATCTACATTCTTACTGATGGCAATTTTTCAAATATCAAGGCTTATATCTACTTCTGATACCACAGGGAAAGGTAGGGACACTCCTGATCAATCATGCATGTTTCAGAGGGAAAATTTAATGGAAATTGAATTCCTTGTAGAAGGGGAAAATTTATTGGAGCTGGGAGTGAGTTAACATCCCTGTTCCCACTACACACAGGGGGAGTGCTGACTCATTCCTGTTTGCGATAATTGCTTTCTAACAACCTTGGCAAGTAAGCTGTGTGAATGTAGACCCAAAGGGGGAAACATCCCAAAGAAGAAACAGGAAGGAATGGGTTAGTGGGTTATGGTGACGTGTTGCATTTGTTCTCCCTCAATGGTGTACTGTTGGCTGCATATTTCAACACCTGCACTGTGAACCTTGGGCCATTTTGGAAATGAATTTTTTCCGAGTTTCATTTGGGAGCTGTAATTATTCTCACCTCCCGACAATTGTGGCATTACTGTGGCAAAATGTTGTTTGCGCCACTTAGACAATGGAAAGAGGCTGCCGCAGTGCGTAAGGTAAGGTGACCATCCATCCCGCCTTTGGCGGGACTGTCCTGCTTTTGAGGCATTTCCCCCCATGTCCCGCAGTGTTTTCCGCTTGTCCCATGGCATTCTCTTATTTTTAATTTTTTTTAAAAAATATTTTTTTATTTTTTTAATGTGTCGGGCGGCAGGCAGCTGAATAGGCAGCCCGGGCTCAGGAGGCCCCCACGCAGTTGCCTGGGCTTAGGAGGGCGGGGCTTCCCAGCCAGGTTGGCTGCTGCCTGCTTGGGCAGCCTTCCTGCCACCAGACCTTGCCGCCTCCGGGGCCGCCGTCATCCTAAGGCCAGTCGGGGAGGGGAGGTGGAGGCCCATCTATGATTCAGTTTCCATTGTGGAAATGGCTGGTTTGGAGAGTGGACTCTATGGTATAGTGTCCTGCTGAGACTCCTCAGGGATGCAGCCTCCAGGTGGGACCTTGGGATCCCCTTAAATTAGACCTCGTCTCCAGAATAAATTGTTCAGTTCCCCTGAAGACAAGTAATATTGTATTGTCGTCTTTTTCAAACTTTTGACCTTGGAGGAGCTCCTGAAATAATGTTTCAGGCTTCAAGGAGCCCTGGAAGTGATGTCAGGTGTTCATACCTCCCTGCCACAGACAACCTGGAAGTGACATGACACCTGAAGTGATATCACCACCTGCATTTACAGGCAGTCTTGAGAAGAAAGGGAGGGGGGGAGAGATAGGAGGTGGTTAAAGGCAGAAGTAAGCAAGTAGTCTTTGCCTCCTCCCAGCAGAAGAAGAAGAAGAAGAAGAAGAAGAAGAAGAAGAAGAAGAAGAAGAAGAAGAAGAAGAAGAGGAAGAGGAAGAAGAAGAAGAAGAAGAAGAGGAAGAGGAAGAGGAAGAAGAGGAAGAGGAAGAGGAAGAGGAAGAGGAAGAGGAAGAGGAAGAGGAAGAGGAAGAGGAAGTGGTAGTATTAGGCATGCAGGTTTCGCTCCCTCCCAGCCACAAGAACCATGAGAGAACTCGCTGAGACTCCAGGAGACGCAAAGCAATGGAAACAGAAGGTCCTCTACCTTGTGGCCAGAAATCGCAGAGAATGACACAGACCCCCTCTGGAGCACCCATGGACCCCTGGTTGGGAATCCCTGCTTTATAGGGTGGACTCTCTGCCACTGTACCCCACAGAGGTCCCTGTTTCCCCCAGGTTCCATCCCCATATGTCCGGGGGTTTTCCAACCTGGATCTGGCAGCCCTAATTCCCATCCCCTTCTTGTGGCCAAGGATGTAGCTGCCAAACATAACTCTCTCTCCAGGCTTCCCCCCCCCCCAAAAAAAAAAAAAAATCTCCAGGAAATCCCCAAACTTGTTGGCAACCCTAGCTGGCTGATTTTGTTAAAATATCAGTCTGGTGCGTAACATAGGACAGCTAACCCTCTTTACATTGGACATGAGCCTCTTGTGGCGCAGAGTGGTAAGGTAGCGACATGCTGTCTGAAGCTCTGCCCATGAGGCTGGGAGTTTGATCCCAGCAGCCGGCTCAAGGTTGACTCAGCCTTCCATCCTTCTGAGGTCGGTAAAATGAGTACCCAGCTTGCTGGGGGGTAAATGGTAATGACTGGGGAAGGCATTGGCAAACCACCCCATATTGAGTCTGCCATGAAAACCTTTTACCTTTACATTGGAAGATAACTGTGAAAGGCAACGCTATCATCCAGTTCCACATTTAGAAAATTTCCTAGCACAGTCACCATGAAAGAAGCATTGAACCCAACGCAAAGGGGTTCTTTGAGAACAATAAAGGTAAAGGTATCCCCTGTGCAAGCACTGAGTCATGTCTGACCCTTGGGGTGACGCCCTCCAGCATTTTCATGGTAGACTCAATGCGGGGTGGTTTGCCAGTGCCTTCCCCAGGCCCTACCGTTTACCCCCCAGCAAGCTGGATACTCATTTTACCGACCTCGGAAGGATGGAAGGCTGAGTCGACCTTGAGCCGGCTGCTGGGACTGAACTCCCAGCCTCACGGGCAGACCTTCAGACACAATGTCGGCTGCCTTACCACCCTGCGCCACAAGAGGCTCTTTGAGAACAGTAGAGATGTGAAACAGGAAATTTAGAGAGTTCTAAATGGACCGATGTCATGCAAAAGCCATTGGGACCATAAGAAAACAAAGCAATAACTTGAAACTTTGTCGGCAACACTTCCACATTTACCTTCACATTTACCTTCACATTTTTACCTTTAGGCGAAATTTCAGGGCAGGTACATGCCGCACCCTTGGCACAGAGATAAGCTTCATGTGAGAAGGGTAATTAAGCAATTACTTTGACGGTTCGTTTAATAAAGCAAACCGGTGTGCCGATCCCAGCTCCTGGATGTTCTGCTGGAAACGACCAAATGACTAAAGGAGACCAAAAACGAAAGCCACGGCCCACAGGAATGATGCAAAGATACATTTTAATGCGAGAGAAAGTTGGTGAGAACATCTTTTTTGTTTGTTTGTTTTAACAGAAGAAACAGTACATATATGTAGCTAAACAAAAGAAGAAGAGAAGGATCCATTGAATCAGGTATTCATAGAACAACAAATTGTATCAGCACACTTGGACCGACAATCGTTTAGATCTGTTGAGGGCCTGCCATCCACATCAAACTCCTTGAAGGTTAACTTGATATCGGAGGTCAACCCACTCTCTGACCTGTTCCTTTCAATCTGACTTATTCTTGGCAAGCGTGCTTAAAGTGGCAGCTAAATTAGACCTGTGTCCCTTAGTAGACCCCCTTTATGGGATAATCTAGAATATGTAGCCCCACCCCAGGCCCTCCCGTAACAGCCAACTTAGCCAAAGATGAGCAGTATTCTGCAACCAGCTTGATAAGACCATCTGCTTCGGCAACCGCAGGGAGATGACAGCATCTGGTGATTTCTCAAGCTCCAGGTAGGCCTCCCCATGTAGCTGGTGAGGTATGTTCGTTCTGGTTCATGGCTCCTTGACCCAATCTTAGCAACACTAAGGCAAGAGAATGGGGGTGAGGTCAGGACTAGCAAAAGGAGGAGCATTGACTCAAGCACCTGAACTCCACTGGGTGTCCAGCTTTCTGTTTTCTGCCCAAGAGCAATCTAGCTTTGTTCCATTTAGTTGGCTCGACTCTACCTGAGAGAACATGCAATTTCAGGCATAACAAGATGTGACAGAGAACGGAGATATGAGACAGAACATGCACCAAAAATAAGAACTCAATCAGAATGCAGCAGGGCTGGGTTTTAAGGATCTACCAAACAGCTTTCCCTTTGAGAAGGTGGCTCTTACAGTATTTGTGCCCAGGAAACTATGTTGGTATTGCAACCCTTTATATTCTGCTTGGTCATCTTTTCATGACCTTTCCAGGTATCTAATAGCGCTTGTAGCTATAAGTGCTGTAAGACCTGGAGAGGCTTGGCAGGGCATAAATGGGCTCAGAATTGGTGTACTCCGGGGAAGTGAGGGCTGGGTATCTACTTCCACTAAACCACGTGGCACATGGATTGTATTGCTCGATGAAGGATGCTCGATCGGGGCAGTGGAGCTCTGGTCCAGGAATGGTCACGACGAAGGGCGGAGGCCGTATCGTTATGGTTGATGACGGACACTGGGGGCTGCAAGGATTGTAGCCGAAGGAAGACATCTTGGAAGTTCTGGAAGAACATAAGAAGGCAATGGTCATGAACCAAGTTGACTGTCTTGTGATGCGCAAGAAAGACTGAGAACTCTTGTCAGAAAAGAGTTCAGAGTTTTATTGCGTCCAAGAGGGTACATCTGGAAAGCTTCATGATGGACAATCCCTCGCTAAGAATGACTGGTGTGTCCAGTCCTAGGAGGCAGATAGAACCCAAAGGACTGATAACCCTGTTATACTTGCAAGATATTAAGCTGCATATTTGCGGGAGAGCCAGCTTGGTGTAGTGGTTAGGAGTGCGGACTTCTAATCTGGCATGCCGGGTTCGATTCTGCGCTCCCCCACATGCAGCCAGCTGGGTGACCTTGGGCTCGCCATGGCACTGATAAAACAGTTCTGACCGGGCAGTGATATCAGGGCTCTCTCAGCCTCACCCACCGCACAGGGTGTCTGTTGTGGGGAGAGGAATGGGAAGGCGACTGTAAGCCTTTGAGCCTCCTTCGGGTAGGGAAAAGCGGCATATAAGAACCAACTCTTCTTCTATTTATTAGTTTTAGATTTCTAGACCACCATTCTCCAGTGGTCTCGCGGTGGTTACCATCACCAGTTAATACAATAAAACCCATAAAACATCTCATAAAAACAATTACAAATTATCACAGTTAGACAGATGATGAATCAATCTTATAGGCAGCCTAACCCTCATTTACCTCCCCCTCATTCATGATGCTGTTTACTAATTCCCAGCTAATTTGCTCGTCCTTCTATCTTCACTTTGATGATTCCTATTTCACGGTCTGAGGAAGTGTGCATGCACACGAAAGCTAAGACTTTGTTGGTCGTAAAGGTCCCATCGGACTCCAGTTTTGTTCTGCTACTTCCGACCAGCATGGCTACGCCCCTGAATCGATGAATAGACTCATTCTGCACTGCTTATGGATGGGAATACTTATCGGAAGGTGTTGTTCATAGAGCAAAACAGCGTTGGCAAGCATTCACACTTGGATGTCCATTACTATGCGGGTACCATCTGTTTACCTCTCCCTTCACCTCCCACATGCAAGATTTTACACTGCGAGTCAACAAATTAAAAAAAAAATTCTTCCAAACAAACAGTATGCCAGTCAGAATTGACTCCAGAGAATTCTCCCCAAGGGCACAACAGTAATATCCTCGTTGCAAATCAAAATGATTTGGATGAGGGATTAGAGGGGATACTTATTAAATTTGCAGATGATTCTATACTGGGAGGGGCAGCAAACACAACTGAAGACAGCAACAGAATACAGGATGATCTTGATAGGCTCGAGAAGTGGGCTAAACTGAATAAAATGAAGTTCAATAGGAAGAAATGAAAAGTTCTGCATTTAGGTAGGGAAAAGATAGAGAAAGGAGAGGACTATCTATCCATTGTTCCTTCTGAATTTCTCCTCTATAGCCTGTAGAAGACCTGGACCATCCTCTGCAGGTTGCTGTTTGGTCCTTTATATGGGCCGGGCTTAGAAGAAGAAGAAGAAGAAGAAGAAGAAGAAGAAGAAGAAGAAGAAGAAGAAGAAGAAGAAGAAGAAGAAGAAAAGAAGAAGAAGAAGAAGAAGAAGAAGAAGAAGAAGAAGAAGAAGAAGAAGAAGAAGAAGAGTTGGTTCTTATATGCCGCTTTTCTGTACCCGAAGGAGGCTCAAAGAGGCTTACAGTCGCCTTCCCATTCCTCCCCCCACAACAGACACCCTGTGAGGGAGGGAGGCTGAGAGAGCCCTGAGATTAATGAAGAAGAAGAAGAAGAAGAGTTGATTCTTATATGCTGCTTTTCTCTACCCGAAGGAGGCTGAAAGCGGCTTACATTTGCCTTCCCTTTCCTCTCCCCACAGCAGACACCCTGTGAGGGAGGTGAGGCTGAGAGAGCCCTGAGATTACTGAAGAAGAAGAAGAGTTGGTTCTCATATGCCGCTTTTCTCTACCCGAAGGAGGCTCAAAGAGGCTTACAGTCGCCTTCCCTTTCCTCTCCCCACAACAGACACCCTGTGAGGTGGGTGAGGCTGAGAGAGCCCTTATATTCCTGCTCGGTCAGAACAGTTTTATCAGTGCCGTGGCGAGCCCAAGGTCACCCAGCTGGCTGCACGTGGGGGAGTGCAGAATCGAACCCAGCATGCCAGATTAGAAGACCACACTCCTAACCACTACACCAAACTGGCTCTCTAATCATGAGCATGCCCACTAGCCTTCTAGAGTTGTAGGGATGTCAGTGGGACCTGGGGATCAGCCGGATTGACAGCTCATCTGCAGACTGAGGATGACAGTTCACCTGAAGAAAAATGGCTGCATTTGAGGGTGGACTCCATAGGGTTATACTGGTCCCTCCCAGCCCTAATGCCCGCCCACCAACGTCTCCAGGCATATCTCAACCTAGAGCTGGCAACCCTACAGCCCCCCCTCCCGGCTGTGGGTAGAGGATGGGTGGATATGGTTTTTTTTGCCTGGCAGTCCCACAAGCAGCTTGTGGTGGGCAACAAAGATCTCCCATCTAACCCCCATAAAAAAACCCCAACCTGGGTTTCCAGATCCAGGCTGAGAAACTCCAGATTTGGGGATGGAGCCAGGGAGGACAGAGAACTCAGTGGAGTACAGTGCCCGAGAGTCCAACCCCCAAAGCAGCCATTTTTCTCCAGGTGAACTGTCACCCCCCCCCCCCGCAGTAAAAAACTTCCCAGGCCACAAGCTTGCGGCCCGGGAAGCTTCTTACTGCGGGAGGGGGGGAGAGGGAATCAGGGCCACGCCCACGCATTGTGCATGTGCGGCCCGGTGTGCATGCGCAATGCGCCGGCGCGCATGCATAGCATGCGCAGGCGGGCAGTTGCCCTGCCGGTCCCCAGCCTCAAAAAGGTTGGGGACCACTGCTCTACACCTCCCAAATCCTCCAGAGTGTCTCATACTGGATCTGGCAACCCTACCCCCCATCCCCTTCCAGTGACCAGGGGGTACCAAGCAAGTCCACTCAAAGAGGAGCTCCCATTTCAAATGAATTTCACAGAGTGAAATTTCGGGAACTCTTCAATAACAATTGCTTGAGAGATTCAGGACTTCCTCTGGAAGGGAGGCAAATGAAGACCAGAGCCTGGGCCTCACCGGACTTACCTGGATGTCCAAGGAGACAAAGTGGGTTCAGAGATGCAAGGAGCTGATGGGAGCGCCCAAGCATGCATGTCCTTTTTATACCATTTCTCGGTTTGCCTTGAGGGCATGGCATATCTTTGTTGTCCCCTGTTAAGCTGTTTGCAATTCATTGTCCATGAAATTCTGCTTAGGGTGTTCACACCCCATGTGGCCCCTCATGAATAGTCCAGTAGTCATAAATGATCATTAGCTTGTGCAAGAGATAGCCCTATGGCTTCTGCCACCGTCTTTCTCCCACTTAACTAATTAAGAGATCAAAGTCGCCAGTAATGATGCGGGTGGCTACGAGATGCTCAACTGGGCACAATGGCATGTGGAAGAACTGAATCCCACTCCTTCAGTTTCAGGATCGTTGTGTAGTTCTGCTGCATCTATAATATTCTGAAGATTTGGATCTAGGGAGCAAAAGGTTGCAGACGGGGGTGTAATTCATTCCACCTGGTATCCAGAACCCGATGGACACTAGCAAAGGGCCTGCAGGATTTGACTTGTCCCATAAAGCAGTGGTCCCCAACCTTTTTATCACCGGGGACCACTCAACGCCTTTTACTGAGGCCCGGTGGGGGGGGGTAGTTTACTCCTCTACTCTCAACCACTGCCCTAACGCTCTCTGATCGCTATGGTAATGTTTAAACATCCCTTCAAAATAAGATACAGACACGCCACAACAATGAACATAAGGAACATGTTATTTTCATGGAAATTTTAACTCATGATGATGACAAATCAATGGGAACCCTGAGCTTGTTTCTCTGCAAGGAGATAGTCCCATCTGGGAGTGATGAGAGACAAGGACACCCGAAGTGTGTTGTAAAGGGCTGGGGGGGATGAAGTAAAGGGCCGGGGGGGGGGGAGAGAAGGCGTCCTTCGGGGCCCACCTCCAATTAGTTGAAGGACCACATGTTGTCCGCGGCCCACAGGTTGGGGATCGCTACCATAAAGTACCGAACTTAAATGGACTCCGGGGAATGGTTGAGGACAGGAAGGCCTGGAGGATCATTGTCCATGGGGTCGCGATGGGTCGGACACGACTTCGCCACCAACAACAACAATAAAGTACCAAAGATGGCTAAGACAATACGAAGAGGCTTTGGCAGACATGTTGTTTGAATGGGGGCAAAATGCCAGGTCCTGAATACAATCTATTTTCCATCTCTCACAGGAACGCGAGCATTGTGCTTTCCAAGGAGATGGTTCTTATATGCCACTTTTTTTCTACCTGAAGGAGTCTCAAAGCAGCCTTCCCTTTCCTCTCCTCACAACTGACACCCCGTGAGGTTGGAGAGGCTGAGAGCCCTGATATTACTGCTCAGTCATATGCCACTTTTCCCTACCCGAAAGAGTCTCAAAGCGGCTTACAGTCACCTTCCCTTCCCTCTCCTCACAACTGACACCCTGTGAGAGAGGTGAGGCTGTGAGAGCTCTGAGAGAACTGTGTCTGGCCCAAGGTCACCCTGATGACTTCATGTGGAGGAGAGATTTGAGGCCACCCCTCTTAACCACAGCACCAAGCTGCGTGTCGGAGACAATCCATCTTTGATATCGAACGAAAGAATTGTAATGAGTCTACGTGACAATGCGCAGGAACCGATGCACAAGGAAATGGCCTCATTCCCATGGGAACTCTGGCACACCCTCCTCTGCAACTCTTCAAGGCCCCACGCAGGCCGGCCAGGACGTTTGCAGGACATCAACTCTCCGGAATATCCCTCACCATGCCGACTTGCCCGACAACCTAATCAACCGCTGAATCGGACAAGGCGGCATCATGTCCTGCCCCATCAGCAATCTCCGAGGCCACACATAAATCATCTCAAATTACCCTTCCAGAATCCCAGCATATTTCATTGTAAGGCACCAGAGCTGCCCAATTATCAGTCTGAGCGAATTCCATTTCCTGGAAGGCATC
This sequence comes from Paroedura picta, assembly GCF_049243985.1. NCBI lineage: Eukaryota > Metazoa > Chordata > Lepidosauria > Squamata > Gekkonidae > Paroedura > Paroedura picta. The sequence goes on from NC_135369.1 coordinate 8,328,738, forward strand.
CCACAAGAGCCCGAATGCTTCTTCGGCCCTCTCATTTCAGCTTACCAGGAAATGAGAGCATGAGAGGTAGGTGCCAATTTGAGTTCTTCCCGCCTCACAGGCCTGTTGGCAGAGTTTCAATAGGCAAGAGGTGGCAGATGCCAAGCTGCTTAAAGGAACGACATTGTTTTATTAAGAGGAGAATCATCATTTTTATATGCAAAGAGAAGAGAAGGACGTAACTAACTAACTTAGCCTTTCTCCAGTTTTTGACCATTGGGAAACCACTGAAACATTCTTCTACCTGTGAGGAACCCCAGAAGTGTTGCAATTGTGCAGATTACAAGTGGGAAGCATAGCTGTGCACATGCCCTACTGGGGACCCTCCCCTTCCCACCCCCTTCAGGCCTATCATTGACTGGGAGGGGGGTCAGTGTTCATTAAGGGATTAATAGATTGATTCATCCATCCATGCATCCATGCATCCATGCATCCATGCATCCATGCATCCATGCATCCATCCATGCATCCTTCCTTCCTTCCTTCCTTCCTTCCTTCCATCCATGCATCCATGCATCCATGCATCCATGCATCCATCCATCCATGCATCCATCCATCCATCCATCCATCCATCCATCCATTATATGTGTATATCGCCCACCCCTGAGGCTCAGGGTGGTTCCCAGAGAACGTAATCAATATATTGAACTTGTTCCACATTAGAAAAAAAATATAATACAGTACAACAGTGATAATAGCAAGCACAAAAACAGATAATAGTTTACCAAAGTAACAATCAACAGGTCCATGGTTGGGCTCAGGTACATGGATTGCTGATGGGGGAGGGGAGATTTAAGGGCCCAACGGTATTGCAGATTTTGGTTGGGCTCAACCAAATGCCTGGCGGAGGAGCTCCCTTTGGCAGGCCCTGCCAGAACTGTTTTAGTTCCATCAGGGCCCTGATCTCCTCTGGGAGTCCAAGCAAGCTTCATTTGGGCCAAGGGCTAGTTGTGGAGCAGTCGGGTTACTAGCATCCTTACAGTGAAAAGCCAAAGACTGGTGTATGCTTTAAACGATTTAATAGATTTAACAGAGGTGTTGGATTATCTATTTGGATGACCATTATACTTACAAATGAGAGGACAACCACTGAGGAAAATTACCCTTTGAAAACAGGATAGATCTAGAAACCATTCTGGTTGGATTCTCCTCTCAGTTGTCTCCACTCCAGGCTAAACAGACCACACTCCCCCAACCTTTCTTTATATGTCTTGGTCTCCAAACCTGTGGACCCCTGTGAGTTCATGGACTTCTGGTTGGGAATCCATGTCTTATGCAGACATTGATTGAAAGGGGTCACTACTAAAGAGCATAATATTTGTAGGCCTCTGTATAGTGGATACCACAGAAACATTTGGAGATTCAACCACATACATATTACCATAGGATTAAGGTCCTATCCTTCTGATATAAGAATTAATTGAAGAAGAAGAAGAAGAAGAAGAAGAAGAAGAAGAAGAAGAAGAAGAAGAAGAAGAAGAAGAAGAAGAAGAAGAAGAAGAAGAAGAAGAAGAAGAAGAAGAAGAAGAAGAAGAAGAAGAAGAAGAAGAAGAAGAAGAAGAAGAAGAAGAAGAATTGGTTCTTATATGCCGCCGTTCCCTACCCGAAGGAGGCTCAAAGCGGCTTACAGTCACCTTCCTATTCCTCTCACCACAACAGACACCCTGTGAGGGAGGGGAGGCTGAGAGAGCCCTGATATCACTGCTCGGTCAGAACAGCTTTATCAGTGCTGTGATGAGCCCAAGGTCACTCAGCTGGCTGCATGTGGGGGAGTGTAGAATCGAACCTAGCATGCCAGATTAGAAGTCTGCACTCCTAATCACTATGCCAAACTGACAAAGAGGACTTATTATTAAATATTAAAGAGTATCTTACATCACTGATGAAGATACTGAAAATAAAAAATACCTAGGAGTTAGTTTTGATGTTTTGGAAGTTTGGGGAATTGTTTCATTTGCTTGATTGAAAGGGTGGCAGCTCATGGGTTACAACTGAATCTCTCTCCTCCACCACCCTCCTAATTTGAAAGATGTGATTGATCTATGTGGGTGGCTAATCAAGAGAGAGGCTTTCTATGGAATTGCTAATGAGCTCCACCCAGACTCAGGGAAAACGCTTCCTAATTCGAGTCCATCCTCTGGGAGTCTCCCAGATTAGATAGATAAGACAGGAATGTGATGTGTTATTCCCCCTTCCCTGCTGATAGGAGTAAATGAAATGCCCATCGACTGTTTACGCACTTGAGATTTTAGCACAGAGAGAATTCTGGCTACTGGTGAATTGTCAGGGACAAAAAGTTTGAGACCATGGTCACATAGTCTGGGGAAAAAACCACAACCACCAGTTAATCAAGCTGCTTTGTGAGAATCATAGAATCACGGAGTGGGAAGGGGCCATACAGGCCATCTAGTCCAACCCCCTGCTCAACGCAGGATCAGCCCTAAGCATCCTAAAGCATCCCAGAAAAGTGTGTATCCAACCTTTGCTTGAAGACTGCCAGTGAGGGGGAGCTCACCACCTCCTTAGGCAGCCTATTCCACTGCTGAACTACTCTGACTGTGAAAATTTTTTTCCTGATATCTAGGAGGAGCCAGTGTGGGACAATGGTTAAGAGTGATGATTGCTAGTCTGGAGAACTAGGTTTGATTCCTCGCTCGGGCCTGTCACGGTTCTCTCAGAGCTCTTCCAGCTCCTCCCAAGGCTGGGGCCGGGTGCCTGTTGTGCGGAGAAGGGAAGGCGATTGTAAGCCACTTAGAGATGCCTTCAGGCAGTGAAAAATGGTGTATAAAAAACTAACTCTCCTTCTCCTCCTAGAATCATAGAATAATAATTTCTGAGCATCCTTCTGTGCCCAGAGGGTCATTAGGAAACCAGATCCCTGCTGGGGCTGGGGAAATCCCCAATTTGGTTTTGCTCACCCTGCTTTGGAATTGCTTTCCCCACTTTTGGGGTTTCAGAGGGCAGGGGGAAATCCCCCCACAAAAAAACAATCGCTTTTGCAGCAATCCCCAAGATTTCTCCCAGACCTTCCTGTGCATCCCCCCCACACACACACACACTTACTAGGACCAGCAAGAATCTGCCATAGTGCTAACATCATAGAGTCATAGAGTTGGAAGGGACCTCCTGAGTCATCTAGTCCAACCCGCTGCACTATGCAGGACACTCACAACCTTATCGCTCCTCCACTGTCACCTGCCACCCCCTTGAACCTTCACAGAATCAGCCTTTCTGTCAGATGGCTATCTAGACTCTGTTTAAAAATCTCCAAAGATGGAGAACCCACCACCTCCCGAGGAAACCTGTTCCACTGAGAAACCACTCTAACTGTCAGGAACTTATTCCGGATGTTTAGACAGAATTTCTTTTGAATTAATTTCATCCCATTCATTCTGGTCTCATCCACTTTCACCTGCCACCACCTTGAGCCTTCACAGAATCAGCCGCTCTGTCAGATGGCTACCCAGCCTCGGTTTAAAAATCTCCTCCTCTATATGGCAGCCTTTTAAATATTTGAAGCTGGTTATCAGATCCCCTCTCAGTCGTCTCCTATCCAGGATAAACAGTTCCCCCAACCTCACTTCATACATCTTGGTCTCCAAACCCCTCACCATCTTTGTTGCCCTCCTCTGGACACATTCCAGTTTGTCAACATCCCTCTTCGACTGGGGTGCCCAAAACTGAACACAGGACTCCAAGTGAGGCCGAACCAGAGCAGAGTAAAGCGGGGTACCATCAGCTCCCATGATCTGGACATGATACTCCGTTTGATACAGCCCAAAATCCCATTTCACATGGCTGTGCTGGGCTCATTGTTGGGTAACACTCAGGGTTTGGGGCAAACCTCTGTTGTTTGAGGCCAAATGCTCTTTTGATTTTGGGTAAGTAATGGATGCAAACACAGCTGGCCCCAGTGAGTAGCTCAGGCATGGGGGGAGGAAGAGGAGGAGAAGCAGCATTAACTCCAGGAGGTCTCCAGGCCACACCTGAGGCTGGTGACCCTTGGGTTAGGAAAGTTCCTTGAAATTTGGAGGTGGGCCCTCAAGAGTATGCGGGGGGAAAAGAGAACAGGCTGGCTCTTACTGTTCTCGCAGTGCCTGGTGAACATGTTTGAGACCCAACTTGATGTAGTGTTTAAGGGTGGCGGCCTCTAATATGGAGAACCAGGTTCGATACCTCACTCCTCCACATGCAGCCAGTGGGTGACCTTGTGCCAATCCCAGTTCTCTCAGAGCTCTTTCAGAAACACCTAGAAGAAGAAGAAGAAGAAGAAGAAGAAGAAGAAGAGTTGGTTCTTATAGGCCGCGTTTCTCTATCCGCTCAAAGTGGTTTACATTCACCTTCACTTTCCTTTTCCCACAACAGACACCTTGTGAGGGAGGGGAAGCTGAAAGAGCCCTGAGATTACTGAAGAAGAAGAAGAAGAGTTGGTTCTTATAGGCCACTTTTCTCTATTCAAACGAGTCTCAAAGTGGCTTACATTTGCCTTCCCTTTCCTCTCCCCACAACAGACACCCTGTGAGGTGGGTGAGGCTGAGAGAGCCCTGAGATTAATGATGAAGAAGAAGAGTTGGTTCTTATAAGCTTCTTTTCTCTACCCGAAGGAGGCTCAAAGTGGCTTACATTTGCCTTCCCTTTCCTCTCCCCACAACAGACACCCTGTGGGGCGGGTGAGGCTGAGAGAACCCTGATATCACTGCCTGGTCAGAACAGCTTTATCAGCGCTGTGGTGAGCCCAAGGTCACCCAGCTGGTTGCATGTGGGCTAGTGCAGAATTGAACCTGGCTCGCCAGATTAGAAGTCTGCACTCCTAACCACTACACCAAACTGGCTCTACCTTACAGGGTTTTTGTCATAGGGAGAGGAAGGATAGGCAGTTGTCACTTTAACACTCCTTCAGGTAGTAAAAAGCAGAGTATAAAAGCCAGCTCTTCATCTTCCATAATCCTGCTTTTGGTCTCATGAGCTGCTAGACTAGGCTGCCCCAGTATGGGGCTCTGCTTCTCTGCCACTCTGTAGTTGTTATGGAGGTAAATTAGCCCCCAACAGGAAAGAATACAGAAATTAAACATGACCTTTCTACATGAGCTGGAAATGATGTAGGAATGTTGGTGGTGGTGCTCTGTTTTTTTGGGCAAAACTCTATGGAAGAAGCCAATTCTACCATAGAGTTTTGCCCAAAATTCAGAGTGCTGCCCCCTGGATTTTTTTTTTTTTTCAGATTCAGCAAAATCAATTTTATTTAGTTGAATGAGAAAAAGTGAAAGGTCATTCGTGCAATTCAGATTTGACCCAAATTGTCTCAGGCTGAATATACATTTTTTGTTGTGTTTCCGCTTGCCAAATTACTGCATCACGTCTGGCTCATGTAGGCAAGGTATGTTTTATTTTTGGTGTTTTTCTCCACTCCCTGTAAATTCACCCTTCACCCCCCACCAGCAGGTTCAAGGGGCCAAGCAACCCTGCACTGAACACAGAGTGTATACTGTTTACATTTCCCCCTGTCTGTCGGTTTGTACTTCATCCATATTAAGAACATGTTTATCATTCAAATCACAAGAACCATAGCCGTATGAATTTTGAGTAGCTTTGTGGTAGGTTGGTAACAGAGTCCACAAGGACTACAAAACTACAAAAGTATACAGAAAAGAAGAAGAAGACTTGGTTCTTATATGCCGCTTTTCCCTAACCGAAGGAGGCTCAAAGCGGCTTACAGTCGCCTTCCCTTTCCTTTCCCCACAACAGACACCCTGTGGGGTGGGTGAGGCTGAGAGAGCCCTGAGATTCCTGCTCGGTCAGAACAGTTTTATCAGTGCTGTGGGAAGCCCAAGGTCACCCAGCTGGCTGCATGTGGGGGAGTGCAGAATCGAACCCAGCATGCCAGATTAGAAGTCCGCACTCCTAACCACTACACCAAACTGGCTCTCTAAGAAAAAAGAAAAAAATAGCCATTGATTATAAATCAATCCCTCATCCTCCCATAGCCCTTAAGATCCCCTTGATTCTTCATTTGTCAACGTAATCCATGTAGAAGCTCCATTGCTCCTGGAAATTTTCTATTGGCTTTTTGTGAGTTTCGCCATTTTGGATGGATCAGCAACTTTGCTCTGGACATTCTTTAAATCTCCTGGGTTATCCCCAGGCTAATTTCAGAGGGTAGCTGTGTTGGTCTGCCAAAGAACAGCTAGGCTCAAGTTCATGCCATGAACCAGGCAGAAGACACCTCTCTAAAGTCACCGGAATAATCACTTCCTCGAGACCACAATTGTGAAATCTAAAAGGAATATTTATTCAATAGACTAGAACAAATAGTCATCAATAGGACTAGTTCAATGATCAAACTCCTTGGCAGAGACAAAGGATCAATCTCCCCCTTGGGGGTTTTATACCTAAGGATGGGAAGGGGGAAGAGGGACGAGGGGTTCACTAGACGGAAAAATGCAACAGTGAACGCTGGCAGGGGGCTCCTGGGAATTATAGTCCATGGACATCTGGAGGGCCGCAGTTTGACTACCCCTGGTCTAGTTGGTCATCCCTGAACTATATTGAAACACAGATGCCTCTTTTAATACGCAAGGAGACCACAATTCCAATCCGGTTTGAAATGTGGCCCCCAATCCAGTTTGGCAGGACCACGCTTTAGCAGTAAAGCCCAGTGGATACTTGATTTTGGGCAAACTGTTTTGGTCATGCAAGGATTTTTTCATGTTCCTACATTGACACTGACCCTATGCCAGAATCTATGGATTACTGCCATGACAATTGTTACCTCTTAGCCTCTGTGTAGCCATTTTGGGATCTGTCTTTTTGTCTAAACCTGAACTGTCTACACATATACTCCTTGATGTTAGTAGGCCGCTGCTGTGTAAGAGCCTCTTGTGGCGCAGAGTGGTAAGGCAGCAGACATGCAGTCTGAAGCTCTGCCCATGAGGCTGGGAGTTCGATCCCAGCAGCCGGCTCAAGGTTGACTCAGACTTCCATCCTTCCGAGGTCGGTCAAATGAGTACCCAGCTTGCTGGGGGGTAAACGGTAATGACTGGGGAAGGCACTGGCAAACCACCCCGCATTGAGTCTGCCATGAAAACGCTAGAGGGCGTCACCCCAAGGGTCAGACATGACTCGGTGCTTGCACAGGGGATACCTTTACCGTTAGGCCACTGCTGTATCTGTGTAGAAGTAGCAACTGACTGCACCAAAGTCAGTACTGGCCAAGTTATCATTATTGGCTGCCTTCCCAGACTGCACCTGGGATGGCAGCTTATTGTGTCTTTTGCTTATGTGAACTGCTTTGGCGGGAACGTTTGACGGATAAGGACTGAGGCTTGGGATTGTTGGCCAGATTTGGCTTTTTTTCGTCTGGGAAGAATTGCTCTGAATAAACTAGCTTTCCTTTCTCAAGTGATGTTGTTATTTTGAGTCTGTCATCATAGAATCATAGAATCATAGGGTTGGAAGGGGCCATACAGGCCATCTAGTCCAACCCCCTGCTCAACGCAGGATTAGCCCTAAGCATCCTAAAGCATCCAAGAAAAGTGTGTATCCAGCCTTTGCTTGAAGACTGCCAGTGAGGGGGAGCTCACCACCTCCTTAGGCAGCCTATTCCACTGCTGAACTACTCTGACTGTGAAAATGTTTTCCTGATATCTATCCTATATCGTTGTACTTGAAGTTTAAACCCATTACTGCGTGTCCTCTCCTCTGCAGCCAATGGGAACACCATCCTGCCCTCCTCCAAGTGACAACCTTTCAAATACATCCTGACACCCTAGGGTGAGACCTTCTGGCAGATCTGAGCCCGTGAGTTCAGTGGATTTAGGACACCGTGACTCTTTGAAGGACTGCACTGTGAAAGGTCAACTGCCTTCCAAAAGGTATCCATATCACACTTTGTGTTTATTGTACCTCCTAGTTTAGGTGGAGTGTCTAAATAAGACATCCCTGTGGTATAACTCAGGACTACAATCTTATGTATTATAAAATTATGTATTGTTTAGGGCAGCATTCGCTGGCAGGGGCTTCTGGGAATTGTAGTCCATGGACATCTGGAAGGCCGAAGTTTGACTACCCCTGTTTTAGGGCATAATTGAGGATTATATTTTTCCTCAGCACATGTATCTTCAATCAAATGGCGCCCCCTGCTGCTTAGTTCTGGGATATACTATGGGAATTGAAAACATAAATGGCCTACAACCCCAGCTCACCCAAGGTCTAGCCTTTTCATTCCAGTGCTATGTCTTTATAAGGACATTTGGTTCAAATTATGAGGAAGGAGGTTCCTCTTCAATATCAGAAAGCATTTTCTGATGGTGAGGGCTGTTTGCAGATGGAATATGCTTCCGCTTCATTAGACGTTTTTTGGGGTAGATTGGGGTAGACCACTTGTCAGTAGTAGGCATGGGCGGTTTGGCTCAGATAAGTCTAAAAGTACCCAAATCTATGCTGATTTGGGTAATTTTGGGGTTATCCAAGCAAAATCATTCATGAGAAGGAGAAGGAGAAGGAGAAGGAGAAGGAGAAGGAGAAGGAGAAGAAGAAGAAGAAGAAGAAGAAGAAGAAGAAGAAGAAGAAGAAGAAGAAGAGTTGGTTCTTATATGCAGCTTTTCTCTACCCTCATTCCCTCCCCCTTGGTATGATTTCCTTCAATAAAGGCAAATGACCAAAACAGGAAATGGAGGCTAACTTGCAGAAAGAACTTTATTTTTCAAGAGAAGATTCAAATTTTTGGATGCCAAATCCAACAAATTTCTTCATTGACCACATACAAAACTGAACAACCTTCTATATTAAGACATTTTGCTCCGCAGGGAACCGATTCCGCACAGAGAATGCAGGACAAAGCAAACATGTATCACTGGAGTTGAACATGGATTTCTAACACTTGGCTAATCGCTCTTCAGGAAATTTGCTGCTCCGGGGCTCAGCATTAATGACAAGAGTAGAAATCTCTCTGGATTCTTTGCTGGGGACTCTGGTAATATTTGCTTGCCCCCTTAGAAAAGGAAGAGTAGGACACATTGCTGATGGCCGGGCAGCGTGGAGCACATGGGTTGCACTGCTCAATGCACAGGGGTTGGTCAGCGCAGAACATGGATGGCCCTGGGACGGTCACCATGAAGGGGGGTGGCTGGATGGACACCGTCATGGGAGGACAGGTGGAGGAGCACTGGTTCCATTGGCAAGACATCTTCCTTCTGCTGGTGGGTGGACCTGAAGGAACAGAGCAGGGGGGGAGACAGAGTTTATGAAGGTCAAAAAAATAGTTGTTATAAATACCACGTGCTGAAGCAGGAGGCAAAAGGTAGGGTAGTTATGTCCCACTTTGTTCAGAAGAATGGTTGGGTACACACCCACCCGGGGCCCCTCCCTTTCCCACTCCCTTCAGGGCCAGAATTGGCCATCTTGGGAAGTTGGGTGGGTTGATATGACCATGTGTCACCCAATAAATGTTTATCAAAAGTTTTAAAATATATTTTAGATCATTAACTCCCACCCATTCAGAACTGTGTCCATCATGGGGACATAGTTTGGTGCCAGAGCTCAACCGACACTGAAATGTCTCCCTGTGGCAGCCTGGTGTGCTGCCACTGGTACGGAATTGACTTCAGACTCCTCATCAGTGGGGACTGCTGGAGTCAACCCATCATGGGTCTCCTCCTGCACTGTTGCCAGTTTGGGAGATGATACAATGGGTGAGCTAATGCCTACCGTTTGCCCCACATGGCTGAGTCCTCCCACAATGCTTCTTGAGCAGTGACATAACTACAGTATGGCGGGTCTGGGTGCAATTTGATGAGAAGGGCCTCTGTGCCATTTCAGACCAGCCACCCTTGAGTGATAATGAAAATGTGAGAGATGCACCTGGGGTGTGCAGGGAATGTAGCCAGTGTAGCCTTAGAAAGTCAGGTGGGTTGGGGTGGGGTGGTGGTGGCAGGGGTGAGTATGCCTATCTACTCCCGCTCACAAGGAGGAGCTGAAGGAGGCAGATACGGCATGCAGGGGGAAAGGGCCAGCAAAAATAAGCCAGAAGGTCATGGGAGCTGCAATGGAAGTCATGTAAAACAGGGGTAGTCAACCTGTGGTCTTCCAGATGTTCATGGACCCAGATGTTCCCATGAGCCCCTGCCAGCGTTTGCTTGTAGTCCATGAACATCTGGAGGACCACAGGTTGACTACCCCTGATGCAAAACATTGTAAAAGATTATTTTTTGCTGAAAAAAACTGCTTGAATGTCTTCCAAAACGTTCCAGCTTACCAACAGAGGCCCCGTTGGGACTCTGATGGGACTCTAATGGGATATCTAGTTACCAAAACCCTTTTTGGATTTCTCTTTAATCGTGTGTGTCCCTTCACCTTTGATCCGTTGGCCTGTATTATCTTGGGAACCGTTTTGTGTTCCATCTCATTTCATTTTCTTGATCTCTTAGAATCATAGAATCATAGAGTTGGAAGGGACCATACAGGCCATCTAGTCCAACCCCCTGCTCAACGCAGGATCAGCCCTAAGTCATGTAAAACATGACTTAGGGCTTATAACGTTTCACGTTTCTCTTATAACGTTTCACCTTCGTAAATTGTAACGTCCTTCGGCTTCCCTTAATTATAAGCGCCCTGCTTGTCTGCAAACGCTGTACAATGTTAGCCTCGTTTTCGGCATTGAAATTCATTTCGGTTTTAATTTTTAAAAAAAGGAAAAGAAAAGGAGGATTCCTTTGTGACCCGCTATGAGCCAGCTTGCCGGAAGTGGTGGGTAAGAAATGTAGTTAATTAATTAATCAATTAATAAATAATAAATTAATAAGAAAGTCATCCAAAGGGGGCTTTCAGGCAGCCTCACATTGAGTCCATCCCAAGGTCTTCCTCTTATTTTAAAACTGCAGTTCTGGATGCAGCCACTAGGGGTGCAAGGGTCCCAAGCATAGAAAAAAGCCCTCCAGGATCAGTTAGATCAGTTAGAATGGTGGCAGGGGCTCATGGGAATTGTAGTCCATTGAGATCTGGAGGGCCACAGTTTGACTACCCCTGAGTTAGATCCACTCCTGTTATCTCCAAGACTTACTTAACAGATCGTACAAAGGAGATATTAAAAAGTTAACTGTCCTGAGTGCCAAATAGCCTAAGTATGGTACTGAACTGAACTGGTGTGTTTTCTAAATCTGCAAGCAGTTCTGAAAAACACAGTGCAGAGAGCAACCAGGGAAAAGAACCTTCCTTGGGGATAGAGTATCTGGATTAAGGCTCTGTTTCATGTTCTTCATCAGAAAATGCCTTGTATGTTGTAGCAAGTTAGACTCACTAGGTTGCTTCTTATTTGCAGTTGTTCCCTATGTTGAACAACTAACCATACAAGGCCTTATCTGATGAAGGACGTGTAACAGAACCTTAATCTCAACAGCCTGTCTCAAGCTTTTTTTTACAAGGTCTAACCAGGGTGTAGTCTGCATGGGGCTTTTTACTCAGTCCCAGTTCAAATGAATTCTACACTGAATTCGATTTGCATATTGATTTGGGGCACTTTAAATTTCCCCTCTGCAACGTGCATGATTGATTTGTGGTGACCCTTCCTTTCCCGACGATATCCTGGAGTGGATATAAGCCACGATATTTCAAAAACTGCCATGAGTAAATGTGCAGATCTGTTCCCTTTGCAAAATAACTCTGTCTTGTGCCTCATTCCTCCAAAGAAGTCTTCCCTGTTGGCCAGGGTGTCAGTTCAAAGACTTCCTGGTTCCCGGTTGCAAGGCTTGTCTTAAAGTGACTGCGCTCCAGAAGCCCTAATTTCTCTAAGCAGAGATTTTCCTCTTGCATTTATTCCCCCTTCTCTGCTGTCTCCAACCCTCCCTGCCCCAATCGAGAAACTCCTGCTGCACTTGGCTCCCCCCTCCCCTGTTCTGAGCTTCCACAATCGAGTGCAGAATACTTTTTATTTCAAAGGGGAGGATAGAGGCAGACCCGAGTTCAAATCAAATTACATTCAGCAGGATCCACAATGGAATTCTGCACAAAGTAAGTGCAGAATCAGACCAGGATAAAAGAAGAGGCTTTTCCATGAGTTATCTTGGCATGAACTTTTTAAAACATATTTGAAGCACAGAGCCAACACAGCTTCTTGTTTTGGTTTCTAAACCTGCCTTCAGTTTGCAAGAGGTGAGCAAAGGGGTTAACAATAAAATGTTCTGACTGCTCTTAAGCCAGAAATGGACAACATGGAATAAAACATAACAGAAGAGCTTCTACTTATCGTAGAATCCTAGAATTGGAAGTGGCCATACAAGCCATCTAGTCCAACCCCTGCTTAATGCAGGATCAGTTAAAAGCATCCAGAATAGGTATCTGCCCAGCCACTGCTTGAAAAATGTCACTCAGGGGGACTGCCCCACCTCCTTAGGCAGTCGATTCCACTGCTGAACTTCTCTGACTGTAATTTTCTCCTCTGATACCTAGATGATATCATTCTACATTTAGTTTAAACCCATTACTGTGGTTCCTCTCCTCTGCTGCCAGCAGGAGCCTTTCCCTCCCCTCATCTAAGTGACAACCTTTCAAATACTTAAAGAGGGCTATCATGTCCCCTCTCAACCTCCTTTTCTCCAGGCTGAACATTCCCAAGTCCCTCAACCTATCTTCATAGGGCTTGTCCCTTGGTCCCAGATCATCTTCATCGCTCTCCTCTGAACCCTTTCAATTTTATCGACGTCCTCCTTGAAGTGAGGCCTCAAGAACTGCACACAGTACTCCAGGTGTGGTCTGACCAGTGCTGTATACAATGGGACTATGACATCTTGTGATTTTGAAATGATGCCTCTGTTGATGCAGCCCAAGACAGCATTTCCCTTCTTTGAGCTAACTGATGAGCCTAATTATCCGAAAAATTAGCACACAATTGCAGACAAGAATAATCAGCTGCCAGCAAGTCAAAATTTCATTTAGCCTTACCTTGTTCTCCAACTGCAAGAACTCAAGCGAAGAGTCTCTGTTTCAGGAGCTGTTGGTGTCCTAACCTGGTGCCCTGAAGGCTTTTATACAACTCCTGAAGTCATTTGAGAGTACGATGTGCTTGCCAATTAATTACTAATTTTATTTTTCTTCATGAACACCCAAACTGCAACCAGTTATTTCAGTATTAGTAACACGTCATTCCTGGTAGATGACGAGTTGGGAGAGTGGATGACTTTGGCTCTCCATGGGCCTGCCCTTGAGAAATGTTCTGAAACTTCAGTCGGTCCACGGTGCAGCAGACAGGATGTTGACTGGAGTCTTGGACCATTTCACAGGAACTCCCAATTTGTTTCCGGGCAAAATTCAAGGGGTGGATCAAAGCCCCAAATGGTTGAGGACCAAATGGTTGAGGATCAGAAGAGATGATCAAAGCTCCAAATGGTTGAAGACCAAATGGTTGAGGATCAGAAGAGCTGATCAAAGCTCCAAATGGTTGAGGACAATATACCTGGAAGACTTCCAACTCCCTTATGAATCTATGTGGCCACTATGAACTTTGGAGACCGTGCATTCAGTGTCCCCTATTTTTGAGAAGCAGTGGAAGGCAACCCAGGCGAGGCCTTCATGGTCATGGCAACAAAGCTCTGGAACTCTCTCCTGAGTGGGGATTTTCTATCCCCTCCTGTTGTACTTTTTGATAGCCAGCTTGGTATCACAGTTTAAAGCATTGGCCTCTAATTGGGAGAACTAGGTTTGATTCCCTCCTCCTCCTCCAAATGCAGACTGCTGGGTGACCTTAGTAAAAACCAGATACCCAAAACAGCTGCTTTTCTTCTTCTTCTTCTTCTTCTTCTTCTTCTTCTTCTTCTTCTTCTTCTTCTTCTTCTTCTTCTTCTTCTGCATCCAAGATCAAGATCATGATAACTTATACTGTTGATCCAAGTCGATAGGAAGAGAGTAGATTCCTTGGATATGTGATGTTGGAGAAGAGTTTGATGGACACCATGGACCACCAATAGGATTCTAAATCAAATCAAGCCTGAACTCTACATAGAGTTCTCCTAAACTACTAAATGCTACTAAACTGTGGCTATCATACTTAGCCCACATTATGAGAAGACAAGAGTGACTGGAAAACAATCATGCTAGGAAAAGTGGAAGCAGCAGGAAAATAGGATAACTCAAACTGAGATGGATTTGTTAATGACTTCATTGGCTCAAATTCATTTCTAGCACAACTTTATTTCCAATTTTGAGGAGGTGGAACACTCTGATTCCCCCTCTTGGTCTAGGTCAGTCCCATTTTCTGCTAAATCATGCTCTGAGTTTCAGGATTCAGAATCCTCTACAATTAAATATATTGTTATTTGGGAGTCGTTGATCACCCCCCCCCCCAAGTTAATCTGCCCCATGGGACTATGTGAATAAATAGGAGAGGGAAACTCTTTGCAATAAAGGCTTAATACAGATATTATGACCTGATCTGGATGACCCAGACTAACCCCATCACATCTCAGAAGCTGAGAGGGGTTGACCTTGGTTAGGACTTCAATAGGAGATCACTGAGGAAAGCCAGGGTCACTAAGAGTTAGGCAATGGTGAACCACCTCTGAATGTCTCTTGCCTTGACCTGGATCGTCCAGGCTAGTCCAGTCTCATCAGCTCTCAGAAGCTAAACAGGGTTGGTCCTGATCAGCACATGGATGGGAGACTGCCAAAGAAGTCCAGGGTCAGGCTACAGAGTTATACAAAGGCAAATGACCTCTTAATGTCTCTCACCTTGAATTTTATGGTCCAGGCTAGCCCTATCTCATCAGATCTCAGAAGCTAGGCAAGGCCGCTCTGGTTAGAACTTGGGTAGGATGTTCTCAAGGAAGTCCAGGGTCACAGAGTTAGGCAATGGCTGACCCTCTCTGAATGTCTCTTGCCCTGATCTGGGTGGCCCAGGCTACCCCAATCTTGTAAGATCTTGGAAGCTAAGCAGGGTTGGCCCTGGTTAATATTTGGAAGGAAGACCACCAAGGAAATGCAAGGTCATGACAGAGAGGCAAATGTTTCTTGCCTTGAAAACTCTATGGGGTTACCATGCCTTGACTGCAAATTGAGAAGAC
This sequence comes from Paroedura picta, assembly GCF_049243985.1. Classification (NCBI taxonomy): domain Eukaryota; kingdom Metazoa; phylum Chordata; class Lepidosauria; order Squamata; family Gekkonidae; genus Paroedura; species Paroedura picta. The sequence goes on from NC_135369.1 coordinate 8,343,824, forward strand.
TTTCCACCACTGTTGTGCTGCAGTTAGAAGTCGGTGGTTGGAAAGACTCCAGAGCTTCTAGTCATCCAGAGGGCCGGGTACAGACAGTTACATATCTTCTGGCACTTAGCACCAGCAATCCGTCTTCTGACTCCACAGTTCTGCACCATCATTACCATGAAACACAATTCCCAAATGGAACCAGCTGTTCCAGACACCCCGGCAGCTTCTAGGCACAAACCCATACAGACGGACAGGTCCTGCCCGGCTGAGGCACACTGGTGAGCACGGGAAACACAATGCATGACGATACATGGGGAGGAAGGGTGGATTGGCCCAGTGCAAGATTACAGTGGCATCCGAAGGAAAGGAGTGGTGCGTGTAGCAAAAATGTGCAGAATGCCAAAACCCTTTGGGAAAGAACATTGTAAGGATTAGCGCATGAAGTGATGTGGAACACAAAGTCAGCCTTGACAAGAAGGAGGGCAACGAGAGTTGGGGAATCTTGTCCTACCCTAAATCAGTCAACCAGAGCAACTACATTTCTGGCCGAGATCCATCAACAGAAGTATTACATTCTAAAGCGAAAAGGATTTGTGTTCTTGGGCAAGTGCCAAGAACGTAAATCCTTTTGAGCTTCAGGAAGGTGGGATAAACCATTTGACATGCGGAAACGTTGCTGTCGTTCGTACAAGGTCAAGCCAAAAAATGCAACAAATGCTCTGATATGTTTGCTGGGAGCGACAAGAAGCAAAAGAAGAAGGGGATGACAGAGAACGAGGTGGCCAGATGGAGTCACTGAAGCAATCGGTGTGCGAGCTTAAATGGAATCCAGAATTGAGAGGGGACATGATAGCCCTCTTTAAAGAGTATTTGAAAGGTTGTCACTTGGAGGAGGGCAGGATGCTGTTTCCATTGGCTGCAGAGGAGAGGACACGCAGTAATGGGTTTAAACTTCAAGTACAACGATATAGGCTAGATAGCAGGAAAAATATTTCACAGTCAGAGTGGTTCAGCAGTGGAATAGGCTGCCTAAGGAGGTGGTGAGCTCCCCCTCACTGGCAGTCTTCAAGCAAAGGTTGGATGCACACTTTTCTTGGATGCTTTAGGATGCTTAGGGCTGATCCTGCGTTGAGCAGGGGGTTGGACTAGATGGCCTGTATGGCCCCTTCCACCTCTATGATTCTATGATTCTATGAATGGTAGAGGACAAGGAAGGCCTGGAGGATCATTGTCCATGGGGTCACGATGGGTTGGACACGACTTCACAACTAACAACAAACAGCCTTTCCCTCCCCTCCTGCAAGTGGATTTTCGAACTTTGTATTTATCGACACATCGATCATCTTTAGTGTTATCTGTGGGACACCAGGACCCAGCCCCGGCCGGATGGAATGCTTGGTTGACTGAGATCAGGGCTCATTCCACACGTATAGGCTAGTGTGCTTTCAAGGTGCTTTTGCAGTTGGATTTTCACGTGCAGAAAAGGAAAATCTAACTTTATTGAGCATTGAAAGTGCATTAAATGTTGTGTGCAGAATGGGCCCAGGACTCCGCAGAACCTTAATCACTTCCACAGAATTGGCAAGTCAGAGCTATTCTCGATGGCCTATGGTTGAGGCTGGAAATATACCATCTACAGCAGTGGTCCCCAACCTTTTTATCACCGGGGACCGGTCAATGCTTGCAAATTTAACTGAGGCTTGGGCGGGTTTAGTCTTTTGCCAAGGGACGTCACTGTAGCCCTGCTCCACTTGCTTTCCTGCCGGCGCCCCCAACTTCCCACCGCCCACTGGGGGGCGCTGCCATCAGCAGCTGCCATGCCAAGCAGGAGCCCCAGCCATGGTGGCCGCTGGAGAGCACCAAAGGTGAGCTGGCGGCAGAGTGGCAGGGCAGCCCCCAAGGCAGCAGCCGGGGAGGAGGACGAGGAGGAGCCGCGGCCCAGTACCGACTGATCCACAGACTGGGACCGGTCTCCGGACCGGGGATTGGGGACCACTGATCTACAACATCTAATTGACTGGCCTACCCTGAGCATATCCAATGGAACACCAAGAGGAAATACACCCACCCCAAAATGTATGCCCTCCTTACTTTCTGAAACTTATTTGGGGGAGAAGTGGTTTTTGAACTATTTTAATTAAAACAAATATATGAATTGAAAGCCCAATGAATTTTATGAATTGACAATACCTGCTCTGGTATTTGTCGGAAAGGTGGGCTGGAAAAAAATATTTATTGATTTATTTATCAGTTAATGACAGTAATGGAGACACAAGTAGGGCAAATATTAAAGCTATCTGTCATCAATCTTTCTAAGAAGTTGGTATGTGTATTTTACAGGATACCACTACTTTATTCTGGATTTTGTTATTATTAGCAGATTGGAAAATCATGCTGCAAACTCAGGATATCCCTTTACAAGAAGGGTGTGTGGCTCAATAGAAGAGCCTCTAATTGGTATACAGGCAGGGCCAGTTTATCCACGTGTCGCACGTGCTATGGGCCCAGCACTTGGTGTAGCAGTTAGAGAGCCAGCTTGGTGTAGAAGTTAAGCGCAGTGACTTCTAATCTGGTGAGCCGGGTTTGATTCCTCGCTCCCCCACATGCAGCCAGCTGGGTGACCTTGGGCTCGCCACAGCACTGATAAAGCTATTCTGACCAAGCAGGAATATCAGGGTTCTCTAGACCAGTGAAATCTAGAATCCTAAAGCATTTATCCCACCTCAGGCAATCGATTTGGGAAGCCCCATAAACTGACCATTTTGAAGCTCAAAACCACAATACAGAAGACCTGTGTTTTTTTATGGCATCGAATAAATCTCCAAGCCTGCCCATCACTATATAAACTTATCAGGTCAACTTTTGTAAAGGGAATGCTTTTATACACATTCTTTGGAAACACTCAGTGTAAAAGATCTAAGCACAACCTTGGATCTGATTTGTTTTTTATAGACTGGCTCTTGAATCTGGCCCTGCATTTAATGATGACTAAGCAGATTATCCATGGATGAAGTAATAACGGACAGGAGGCTTCCTTCTCTCTCTGTCCCCACCTGCTCTAGAGCTTGGTTCCCAGAGCTTCTTGCTTGCTCCTTGAGCAGGCTATGGTTTTTATTCAGTTTTACAGCTCAGGAAAAACTTCATAATACACATCCACGGACAGCTTTCTCAGTGCTGTGGCTAGCCCAGGTTCACCCAGCTGGATGCATGTGGAGGAGTGGGGAATCAAACCCAGCCTGCCAGATTAGAAGTCAGTCCTCCTAACCACTACGCCAAGCTGGCCCTTTATTAAGGTGACCAGATTTTAACATTGGTAAAGCGGTGACGACTGGAGAAGGCACTGGCAAACCACCCCGTATTGAGTCTGCCATGAAAACGCTAGAGGGCGTCACCCCAAGGGTCAGACATGACTCGGTGCTTGCACAGGGGATACCTTTACCTTTACCTTTTTAAAGCGGGACACCATTGACCGGGGGAGGGGGGGGTCCTTGATTGAAAATTTGGTCTTTATGGAGCAACAAAAAGAAGAAGAAGAAGAAGAAGAAGAAGAAGAAGAAGAAGAAGAAGAAGAAGAAGAAGAAGAAGAGTTGGTTCTTATATGCCACTTTTCCCTACCCGAAGGAGGCTCAAAGCGGCTTACAGTCACCTTCCCTTTCCTCTCCCCACAACAGTCACCCTGTGAGGTGGGTGAGGCTGAGAGAGCCCTGATATCACTGCTCGGTCAGAACAGTTTTATCAGTGCTGTGGCGAGCCCAAGGTCACCCAGCTGGTTGCACGTGGGGGAGCGCAGAATCGAACCCGGCATGCCAGATTAGAAGTCCGCACTCCTAACCACTACACCAAACTGGCTCTCTGTTTCATAGAATGCATAGAATGCAAAAATAGTATTGATATATATATATAATATAATTTCAACATAAGTAAAATTTGTCAGGTGCCCCCAGATGTCCCTCCAAAAGTGGGGCAATCTGTTCACTTTGCCCTTTATGTCTGGAAAAGACATAGAGGTGGGAGTCCTTTCATTTAAAGAACACTACTTGTTGTATGAATGTGGGACTTTGTTAAGCAATATTGAGGGCCATTTCGCACAGAGCTCAAAGTTGCCATTTGGTTGCTGTTAGCGAAATCGCTACTTCAACTAGCGAAATGTAACTAGCTGTGCCCGTAACGCACAGCTGCGGTTTTTGCGGAATTTAGCACTTTCACTTCTCGTCACTTTCGTAACCCACAGGCTTCCGGTTCTCCGTCTTTTCGCTACAAAGGAGGTCCCTTTTTAGCGCTTCTGGCCTCCCGTGCCCGTCAATCAAACTGCGGGCACACCTTTGACCTCGACCCTAAAGCCGGACTTGTCGGGGTCCCCTTTTTTTTTAAAAAACCTTGGGAAACCCGTAGCAACGCGTTATCGTCAAATCATTGGCGCCCTTGGAACGTGTTTTCTATTGTTTTCTATGAACCAGAGGTTGATGCATTGATATGTTTGAAAGGTTAATCCCCGCCCACAGTACACGCCCACAGGTTACCTGCTTATATGCACCTGGGCAGACACGCGGTCGGCCTCTCTTTGTTTGCGTAGCCTACTGCCCGCAGCACAGGTTAACGTTGAAATGGAGAGGATTATTGTTCAATTGTTGGCTCGGATGATAGCGTTGGTCCAGCGTATCCGCACCACTGTGCAGCATAGGAGGGCTGCTTCAGAGGAATACCGAGAACGTATTGCCAGAGCGATGACCAGCAGCACAAGACGTTCTCAACGGGCAACCATGGCGGCAAAGAGGCACTGGCAAGCTCTGGCAGAGGTCCGGTTCCCCCCCCGGTTCTGGGCGGACGAAAGATCCTCTGACTGGTGGGAAAATTTTGTGTGGGCTCGCTGGGATGATGACCACTGGATTGCCAACTTTAGAATGTCTAGGGGGACATTTTTTGAACTCGTGGAGGCTCTACGTGGACGCATGGAGAGGCAAGTCACTGGCATGCGGCGCCCCGTGCCAGTGGAAAAAAGGGTGGCGGTCGCATTGTGGTACTTGGCAACCCCTCAGTACTTCCGGACAGTAGCCCAGCAATTCGGACTCGGAGTCACTACGGTTGGCGATATCCTTAAGGAGTTCTGCCTCGCCATGGAGGCGGAATTGTTCAGCAAAGTCGTGTGCCTCGGAGACCGGCTTGGAGCGGTGAGTGTCATTCGATCCCCTTTGCCCTTTAAAATTTTTTTCTTGTTTGACAGGTCAGCAACGAAGACGCGATACACCCCACGCTGACATGCCATGGCTTATATTCTTTTCTTTCCCTTATTCCAGAGTATGGACGGGTTTGCCAGGCTTGGATTCCCGCATTGTTTTGCGGCCGTCGATGGAAGCCACATCCCTATCCGTGCCCCCGGGGGAAGCATAAAGGAGTACGGGAACAGGAAGGACTTTTGTTCTGTTCTCCTGCAAGGAACTGTGGACTTCTCAGGCCGGTTTATCGATGCCGAGGTGGGGTGGAGTGGCAGGAGGCATGATGCCCTTGTTTTCAGGGAATCCAACCTCAGGAAAGCCATGGACGAAGGGGTCTTTGTTCCAGGAAACCCCACCGCCACCATTGAGGGCGTGCGTGTGCCGGCGTTGGTGCTCGGTGACGGAGCCTACCCATTACGACGCTGGCTCATGACTCCCTACAAGCGGCCAAGGACAGACGTGCAGAGCCACTACAACCTCAGTCACTCCCGGGCAAGGAATGTAGTGGAGCGTGCCTTTGGACGTCTGAAGTCCCGGTTCCGTTGCCTGATGTCCCGACTCCATGTGCATATAGACAATGTGACTCCGCTGATCATCGCGTGTGTCATTTTGCACAACATATGCGAGGACAAGGGACATAACATCCCCTTCCCTGTGGATGAACCTGATCCTGTGGTCCTTGAGGACACTCAAGACATCCCTGAAGCAAGGAGAAAAAGGATCTATGCTGAGGGGTGCAAGGTTCGGGACGCCATAGCCACCCACATCTACAGAAACAGGAGGCGTGTTTAATTGTTTTTCCCACTCTGTTGTTGAATAAAGTTTGGTGTTCTTTGCTTAACCTTGTCTTGTGCGGTTTGTGTACTTTGCCTGCAAAAAAACGGGGATTCTCTGGTCGAAAAGCACTTTGACAGCCCTAAATGCTAACTCCCCGCTGAAATTGACACACACAATACGGAAGCGCTGAACGGGGAAAGTTCGGGGAGGCGGGTAGCCAGGAAGTATTGGCGACCCCTGTCAAACCGGAGGATCAATCCACTTATGTTCCAAGGAATAATTTTATTGGTGGGCAGCTTTGATACATTTAAAATAGGGGTGGTCGATCGGAGCAACGCACCTTCGTTCCCTAACCGTCATTCCGAAGATGCCGAAGCCACGGAAGGGCTCCTTCTGGCAGCGCGCCGAGGCTGAGGCACTTCTGGAGCTAGTGCTCCAATCTAAAAGTGTTGGCCGCCTTATGGCCAGCACCCACTGCCACACCAAGGGTGCTTACCTGGTGTTGGCATCAAAGCTGAGGGAGAGGGGCTATGTCCGGACATGGGAGCAGGTCCGGACAAAATTTAAGCGAGTGAAGCTGGACTTCCTCAACAGTCTGGAGCAGTGGGGGGGGGGTCCCGCAGCCAAGCGGGAGGACGGTCTTCCACGACCAGATGGTGAAAATATGGGAGAAGGCTGGGAAGCCCCCCCTGGAAATGAGGAGGCATATGGGTAAGTGCTGCCCTCGTTGTGTTTTGCCCTTAAACATGCATGGCATGACTAGCTGCCTCTTTCCCCTACTGTCCCCAATGCAATTCGAGAAAGTACTTAGATGCTGTCTACCCCCTCTGACTTAGCCCGCCAGTACTGTGTAGAACCACTTTGGTTATGCGCCTTGACTCTAACTGTGGTGTGTCTACCAGCTGTGTTTCATCTCTGGTTTGTGTGCTTTTAATTATGATTTCTCTTTTTCTTTGCCCAGCCACACAATCACCATCCAAGATGGCAAAAGCACCTGAGCTTGAGGAGGGGGAGGAAGAGGGACCTTCCACCTCGGGACAGGCTGCAGGTGAGAGTTTTATGTCTGTGCGGGAGACCCATGTGTGTGTTCCCCCATGGAGCAATATGGGAGCCTGCTGTGATGCCTCCATTTTAAGTGCTATTAAATTCTTTGTTTGATTTCTATAGCAGAAACTATGGAGGCAAGGCTGCGTGCCATGGAGGCCAGGGTGGCTGCCTTAGAGGCTGAAGTGGCAGACCTGAAAGGGGAGTTAGAGCAGCAAAGGCAGCAGAGGGAGGCGGAAGAACGTAGGTTATGTTCCCCACTGCCCAACTCTTCTCACACTGTGGCTACGGCCACCAAAAAGTGTATGCATGTAAACTAAAAAAATTGGAAAATATGTCTGGCACTAATGTGTACTTTTTCTCCCTCCCCACACAGTTAAGAAGAAGGAGGACGAAGACCTCTTCCGCCGCAAAGTGCGGGGGACCATGGGACGGTTGTGCAGGAGAGTGAGGGAGCTGGAAGGGGCTGGGGAGGGGAGCGGTGGGACCTAAGTTTTGTTTACTTTTTGTGTTTTGGGGTGGGGGGTGTTGGGGGGGTTCCCAGTTACTTTGCCCATTTTTCTATCCCTGTTAAATATTTGAATTTGTTAAAAAAAAGTTGGCTTTCTTGGAGGGTGGTGGTGGTGGTGGGGGGGTCCAAGTTACATTCCCTTGTTTTTTTCCCCTGTTGAACTGTTTCTGAAAATAAAATGTTGTTGTAAATTTCCTGAAAAAGACTCCAGTGTGACTCCTTACACTCGCACACCTTTCACCCCAAACTCCTAAAACACCTTTAACCTTTAAAACACCCTCCAACCTCCAACCCACACAACGGTGCCAGAATTGGCACAATCACTAGAGAGGGTACACAGAGACAGAGTCAAAAACATAAACTTTATTGAACAGAAAACAGCAAACACAGATAAACAGACAAAATGGCCCAAACTAGGAGGGGGAGAACTTGTCCGCGGGTTTCACGACTCTCTTCCCGAGAACAGTCCTCCTTCTCGTTTGGGTCGCGGCATTCTGAGAGGGGGTGGGTGGGGTGGGTGCTGGAGGTGGTGGGGGGGGTGGGGTGGGTGCTGGAGGTAGTGGGGGTGTGTGGGTTGGGGGGGGGGACGTTCACTGTAATCTGAGGAGGGGGGGCCGCCTCCATAACCGCGACCGCCCTCTCCATCAGCCTCCTTATCATTCGAACTTCCTCCACGCTTTCGCGTAGTGAGTTGTTCGAATCTCTAAGGATGGCACGGAATTTTTTGCCCTCCTGGGCCACGAGGGAGAGCATCGCCTGGTCTGCAGCAGCTGCACGCCTGGACTCCTCCTGGCAGTGCTCCAGGATCCTTTCTCCCACACTAGTGAGGACGGAGACGCGCCGCAGCCTGCCGCGTTCCCTGGCCAGCCTCTCCTCAGCCGGGAGAGCGCCCCTGGGTGGTGAGCCAGCTGGCTCGTCGTCTTCAGAAAGGACCTCTGTTGGCAAAAAAAGAGAAAAAGAACTGTTAGTAACAACGAGACAGTCAAAACCCACCCTGGTGCACATGGTGGCCTTTCTTGGTCACATATTGTTAAACCAAGACTCAGAACAATGCCAGGGGAGCACACGGTTATTGTTTGTTTGCCCATGGTGGCCTTTCTTGGTTACATGTTAAACCAAGACTCAGAACAATGCCAGGGGAGCACAAAAATGAAAAGGAAGCACACAGTTATTGCACACAGACATTGTCCTGCAGCCATGGCTCGAAAGGAACAGTTCATGCACGCTCACCATCTTGTATGTGTATCCGCCTGCGCAGGGCAGGAGGTCCAGCCACCCCACGCTCCTCCTCCTCCTGTGTCCCGGGTATGAAATCTGAAAAAAGGGAACAAAGAACATGATTAAGGACCAAAGTGTGGCAAAGCAAGCTTCAAACCCTAAAGCAGCAACGTTGAGGGACTATCTTCTGTCTCTTGGCAGTGCTGCTGCCCTGCACAAACAGAAAAGCACAAAGCAGTTAAACCCCCCCCCTTATTGCAACTGATACTTACCAACATTTGTGGACGCCCCAGAATCACTGTCCTCTGCTACTGCTGCAGGGGACTCTAGGACCACCGTCCCAGGCATCTGTGTCTCTGTGGACAAGAGCAGAAAATAGTGAAAAAGGAGCAAGCATACAACCTGAACCACACAGCAAGCTCCCAAAGAAGTGGCTAGAGCACTGCAGAAGGCCTATGGCTGAGGCATGCAACAAAACTGTTTGGGTTGTTGTTTAAACACAACCGTTTTAAAAAGCCACCCAAAGCAATCCACAAACATCCAAGCATAGCATGCGTTGCAACGAACACAAGGCATACAATGGTGAAAAAGGAGCAAGCACACAACCTGAACCACACATCAAGGTCCCAAAGTAGTGGCTAGAGCGCTGCAGAAGGCCTATGGCTGAGGCATGCTGCAAAACTGTTTGGGTAGTTGTTTAAACACAACCGTTTTAAAAAGCCACCCAAAGCAATCCACAAACATCCTATCATATTATGCGTAGCAACGAACACACGAGAAAACGATCCCCAAACGTCAGAACACACATTTGCTCAATATAAAAACAATAAAATATAAAATAAAAAGAAAATTACTTACCGGAGGCAAGGGGCGTTTGCTCAGGAACCTCCTCCGGCTCCCCAGGAGCGATGGCCATCAGGTCCACCGTGACCAATTCCGCTGGTCGTTGCTGGACGGGGGGTGGAGGCCGAAAGCTGGACGAGGTTCCCTCGCCGGGATCCTCCTCAGCGGGTGGTTCCTCGACCGGGGCAGCCGGCTTCCGAACCACCTTAAGGCTCCTCCCGACGCGCTTCGGCCTGCCGGCTCCTTCCCCGTCTCCGTACAGCTGGCGCTGCTCCTCGAAGTAGGGGCAGGTAACCTTTTCGTTGCCGGAACCCTTATTATGGTTCACGGCACGCATGTACTCCGCCCTCATTGTTTTGGTCTCCGACCGGCATTCAAGGCCGGTCCTGTTGTGGCCCAGGGCACGCATCTTAATGGCCACTTGTTCGAAGACCTCCCTATTTCTGTGAGAGGACTGGAACGCGTCCTGGATTTTCTCCTCCGAGAAAATCGCGATCAGGTCCCTGATCTCCGCGTCCCTCCAAGTTGGGCCACGGCCGGTTGCAGGGACGGACGAGGCTTGAGAAGAGGATTCCATGTTGCTTTCGCTAGTAGCTGAGCAAAATGGTGGTGCGAGGTGCAGGGTGCAACGGATCATATACCTTCCCGCACACAAAGACAAAGGGACTAGCCGGCTCCTGATTGGTAGAGGGCAGTAGGGGACACGCGCATTGGCCACATTAGGTCACATGTCACGTTCAAAACTCCTCGCGCGGGAACAGGATCTGCTCCTAATGGCCAGATTAGCGCCTTTTGTTTGACTTCTCGCATGCGCTGATTCGTCCACACGCGGGAAGAGCAGTTTGAACATGCAGCGGGAGCCATTTTAGTGAGATGTCCGCCATTACAAAAACGCATGCCGGTGTAAAACCGAGAGCAATTGCAGTGGTACGCGACAGTTCCCCAATAATATTCACCAACCAAAGCATAAATCAATGACATGTAACTGGCGAACGTTCGTTGGCACGCTCAGCGGACAGTTTTTTAAAATGAACGGCGGACGGCGACTCCGCTTGCCGGAGGTCTAGCCGCCGATGGAAGGGGTTGTCCGCACCCAAGCACAACCACGCACCCGGAACCACACAAAGACCCACTACACATAAACCGCCCCTCATGCTAGAATCATTTCTATTGAACCCCTGTAAGCTAAACTGGAGACTGCGAGCGGTGAACGTTCGTTGGCACGCTCAGCTGAAAGTTTTTTTAAAATGAACGGCGGACGGCGACTCCGCTTGCCGGAGGTCTAGCCGCCGATGGAAGGGGTTGTCCGCACCCAAGCACAACCACGCACCCGGAACCACACAAAGACCCACTACACATAAACCGCCCCTCTTGAAATCACCTCGAATCATATCTATTGAACCCCAGTAATCTAAACAGGAGCCTGCGAGCGGCGAACGTTCGTTGGCACGCTCAGAGGAAAGTTTTAAAAAATGATCCCCGTACGTTGACTCCGCTAGTACTGGCCTACGGTAGACGGGGTTTTAAGCTATGGGCAAATGTTTGGAACGTGACGGTGTGTGCCACTGTGCTTTTGGAAAACTATTGTGGTGTCCGGGCAGAATTTCAGAAAGTGATCTTGCTTGAAAGCCAGTCGCTGTCTCGTTGCCTCGTAGATCCCCGTTCGCTTGGAGAAAAAAGATGGCGGACAGTTCGCCGGAAGTTAGGAGGAAAGGCTCGGGAGGAGGGACTTTGAAGAAACCGCAACAATGGTAACGCACAAGTCTGTGGCGCTACTGTTGCAGATTGGTTGCAGGAGTGTATCGCTATCCGGAGGGTGAATCCAGTTTTCTGGATTCCCCTAGAAGCGCTACAACGAAGCGCTTTTTGCGGGTCGGTTGCAGGACTGTTGCAGATTGTGTACGACGTCGTGGGTTATGGCAAATTTGTAGCGTTTCCAATTGGCAACCATCCTGCTACTTTGAAGCCGTGCGAAATGGCCCTGAATGTCTGGTATTTGCATTATTTGTTTATATAGAAAGGGACAAGTCACTGAGAAAGGTGGTCATCTTGAAAGCGGGAAATCAATATCCGGTTCCTGTTTTTGGCTTGACTCATGACAGAATTTGAGAAGCGACATTTTGTTCCTTAAAAATAAATTATCATTATGCCATTGGGTTGATCATTTCTTCTTTCGTCAAGCAACAGCTGGACAAAACATTTAGGGCTGCTTTAGGCTGATCCTGCCTTGAGCAGGGGGTTGGACTAGATGGCCTGGATGGCCCCTTCCAACTCTATGATTTAAAGGATTCTACCATTTTTATTGTCCACTATAAATGTAGGTAGCAATTTGAGGAGGGTAGTACATTATATATATATGTTAAATTATTGGGGTCACCACATCAACTGGAATTTGCATACAAACACACAAACACAACCACATTTCGTTGACTTTGTAACCTCATGATCAGACACTTTGGAGTTGCTGAGGGTGCATTATGACTGGAATTTTTTAAGGAAATCATTTTCCTGCTTTATCGAGAGGCATTGGCTTAGAAGAAGAAGAAGAAGAAGAAGAAGAAGAAGAAGAAGAAGAAGAAGAAGAAGAAGAAGAAAGTTCTTATATTCTGTTTTTCTCTACCCGAATGAGTCTAAAAGTTACTTACACTCACCTTCCCTTTCCTCTCCCCACAACAGACACCCTGTGAGGGAGGAGAAGCTGAGATAACCCTGATATTACTGCTTGATCAGTGCTGTGGTAAGCCCAAGGTCACCCAGCTGGCTGCATGTGGGGGAGTGGGAAATCCAACCCGGCTCTCCAGATTAAAAGTCCGCACTCCTAACCACTCCACCAAGCTGGCTTCTTAAGCCATGCACGGGGACCGTGAGAAATGTCAGCATCACATGGCAAAGGGCTACACCCAAAACAGCCAGTAATTCATTGTCTGGATGGTCAGGGTGGGGACTCTTCTGATGCTAGCGGACTCAACCATCCTCTGGTTCCAGCTACTTTGCCGAGTCATGGTAGTAGCATGTTTAATTATGTTTAATTAAATGGAGAGCCAGCATGTAATCTGCTTTACTGAAAACGATATTTAAGCTGGATAAAGTTGTTCCCAGTAGGTGGGAAAAGGACTTTGAGAGAGAAAATGGGATGATGCAAAATCGAGATTTATCTTAACCCTTAAGCTCTACCTTTATAGTGTGTCTTTCGCGGAGGAAAAATGTAGCAAAAATGATTTATAGATAGCATTTAACTCCTTAATTAATTATAATTTCATGCTGCCCCTCCCAGCTTCCCATCTTGCTGTAACTGACGAACAATACGATCATATAAAATATAAAAATAGTATCTATAAACCCCCAGAATCTTGGCCATTATCACATACCCAACCCCACCAGACAATACCAAGACCTGAGTTCAAATCTCCCAGGGGTGATGTCAGTGAGGATGCCAGAGTTCTGTCTTACATGCCCTGAAGAACTGAATCAGTCCCAGCAGGTCCCTCAGTTCTTCTTAGAGCTCATTCCACCAAGGCCAAAAAGGAGAAAAGGAGATTGAAAGAGTACATGATTGCTCTCTTTAAGAATTTGAAAGGTTGTCACTTTGAGAAAGGCAGGGAGTAGTTCCTGTTGGAAGCAGAGGAGAGGATCCAAAGTAATGGCTTTAAACGACGTGTAGAACAATGCCAGCTTGATTTCAGGGGGGGGGGAATGTTCACAGTATGAGTAGTTCAGCAGTGGTATCAATTGTCTAAGGAGGTGGTGAGCTCCCCCTCACTGGCAGTCTTCACGCAGCAGAAGGACAGATTCATTACCATACATTGAACATGAGTCAGTAGTGTGGCTCAGTGGCAAATGGGATTAGGGGCTATATCAAGTGGAGTATCATGTCCAGATCATGGGAGGTGATGGTACCGCTTAACTCTGCTCTGGTTTGGCCTCACTTGGAGTCCTGTGTTCAGTTTTGGGCACCCCAGTTGAAGAGGGATGTAGACAAACTGGAGCATGTCCAGAGGAGGGCCAACAAAGATTGTGAGGGGTTTGGAGACCAAGACGCATGAAGAAAGGTTGGGGGAACTTGGTCTGTTTAGCCTGGAGAGGAGAAGACAGAGAGGGGATCTGATAACTATGTTCAAGTATTTAAAAGGCTACCATATAGAGGATAGAGCAGATTTGATCTCTCTTGCCCCAGAAGGACGGACCAGGACCAATGGAATGAAATTACGTCAAAAGAAATTCTGTCTTAACATCAGGAAGAAGTTCCTGACAATTAGAGCGGTTTATCAGTGGAACAAGCTTCCTTGGGAGGTGGTGGGTTCTCCATCTTTGGAAATTTTTAAACAGAGGCTGGAGAGCCATCTGACGGAGTGGCTGATTCTGGGAAGGTTCAAAGGGGTGGAAGGTGATGGTGGATGAGCGATTGGGATGTGAGTGTCCTGCGTAGTGCAGTGGGTTGGACTTGATAACCCTGGAGGTCCCTTCCAACTCTGTGATTCTATGATTCTATGATTAAATTAAAAAATAATACAAAAAATACAAAATATGTAGACTACATACATATAAAACCAATAATACTATAGTTAGGATTCATCACTATGGCCTGTTAATGTGCTCTGAATCTTGGATGCAGGCTATCCAAATCTAGCCACGTTATAAGTCACCTCTGAATTCCTATGTGAAAGAATAATTCTCAGTATGTTCCCTAAATCTTTCTGCAAGGGGCAAAATTGTTCGGATTGGGAGAGTTTCTCTGACGTTTTTATATGACTTACGGTCATAAATGACACTTCCTAAGGTATGTAAAACAAGGGCATACATGTTCCTCATTAATACCTTTCTTAAAATAAATAAATAAATAAATACATTTGCCTTGCAGGGGGGATATTGACCGCCTAATGAGGACACTGACCACCATAATTTGGCGTAAAATCATGGAATCATGGAATCATAGAGTTGGAAGGGGCCATACATCTAGTCCAAACCCCTGCTCAACGCAGGATCAGCCCTAAGCATCCTAAAGCAAATATTTGGCCACAGCCTTTATTCAACACTGAGCATTGCATTGGTTATCCAGCCCAGAATCCTGGACATAATGGCAGGGGGGGGGAGGCAGCATGGAGTGACCCCTCCGGGCATCAGCCTCTGTTGGGTTCTCCTGCCTCCCGGAAATGCAAGCCTTCAACCAGGCTCTGCATCCTCACAGCCCCTTAAGGGGCCCCCCCAAATCTAGGGGAGGTCAGCGCAGAAGCTTGGCCGCCCCAAAAAATGATCCTTCCCATGCTACACTTCTGTCGGCTATGACAATCAAACAACAATCCAACCCAACACCTAACAAATAGTTCAAAACTTCATAACTAGGGAGGGAGGGTGGGCTCCGTGTCTTTTTATATTCTGCCCATCCATGTCAGCTCAGGGAAGTTTATAACATTTTAAGATCATACCCATGATAATAACACTGTAAAACTCAAGAACGATTAATCCAGTCATAACTACCTCCTGTTTTACATCCTTTGTGGGGACTAAATAATCTCTCGGGGAAGGGCATTTGGAAGGGTTTCAGTCTATGGATGTTCTCAGTGGATCATAGAATCATAGAATCATAGAGTTGGAAGGGTCCATACAGGCCATCTAGTCCAACCCCCTGCTCAACGCAGGATCAGCCCAAAGCATCCTAAAGCATCCAAGAAAAGTGTGCATCCAACCTTTGCTTGAAGACTGCCAGGATGTTTCATGGTGTTCTTATCAACCTAGACCTGGCTCCATTTTGCAGGCCTTCCAGAACTGCTTGAGATCCCGACGGGCCCTGCTGTCTTCAGCTGGAGTGTTCCACCAAGTTGGGGCCAGGACCAAAAAAAATGATTCAGCTGAAAGCACAGCATCTCATCACACAACTATGTGTAACTATTCTACTGGATTCATAATTTACTAGATTGATTTATTATTTTTGGACTTCCCCAGAGGCTCAAGACAGCTGAGATGAGAAAGACAGAGCATGGGTATCTGTGAGGCATGGAGAAGTGGTCTGGTCCACTTTTCATGTACATGGGTTGCACAGTGCACCCAGCTCAGAAATATGTTTCAAAACTTGTGATGCAGACCAGAAATTTAAACACATAAGTTCTAGGAACGGTGTCTCATCATGCGTCTGTTTGGGAGAGGTGCTGTGGACAACTGGTATCTGAATCTATTAATAGAAACATAGAATCCTAGAATCACAGAGTTAGGAGGGACCTCCTGGGCCATCTAGTCCAACCCCCTGCACCACGCAGGACTCACAATCCTCTCTTAGATCGAATATCGGGACCCCGCCCTGGCCTCAACCATACGCCTGGCAGAAGAGCTCTGTTTGGCAGCTTCGTCTTGTAACCATCATAATGGCAGGAGACCTTCTGATGTCACCTGGAAACTGATCACCCTTCCTCAATCCAGCAGGCGAACCAACCCAGAACTCCCAGTTTGAATTCCATGGAATTCCTGAACTTTTGCAGAAATTATGAGCCTCCCACCATTACCCCATTTAGACCATTTATGCACTGGGAACTTCATTGCCCCAGCAGTGGATGAGACACACTCGGCCAAATGCTCCTCCGTGTGGCTGCAGGGTGGGGTAACCTGCCACTACTAAAACTCCAGCCTGCAGCCCAGCATGAATCCTCCAGTGCATAAATGGTCTTAGGCAGGCAAGTAGATTTCACTCCTGAGTGGTAAACTATATTATGCCCTTCTCGTTTCCTAAGTGTATTTCCATTCAGGAAGGCAAGAAATAACAAGACATGATAGAAACAGGAAACTGAGGCTATAATGAAGAGAGGGTTTTATTTCTTCCCCAAGGGAAAGTGTAATTCCACAGTTTGTCATTTGGGGTACCAAATCAAACAAAGTCCATAGCTGAAGCCATGCTAAACAAAAGGTGCAACGAAAAAGAAATAAATTGAGAGCTCTATTGTTGTGCAGGTGGCTACACACAGCAGTACCAACTAGACATCAACGAATTGTGATAAATTGAACAGACATTACTGCAGTTGAACTTGATTTTTAAAACTTGGCTCTTGACTCTTCTGTGGATTGTGGATCCTGGGCTCAACTTTACAGGCAAGGATGGCAGTCACGTTGGGCTCTTTGTTGTGAGTACTGATACAAGCCGCTTCTTCCCTTAGCAATGGATGAGTAGGCCACATTGCTGATGGGCAGACAACGTGGAGCACAAGGGTTGCACTGCTCAATGCACAGGGGCTGGTCAGCGCAGAACATGGATGGCCCTGGGACGGCCACCATGAAGGGGGGTGGCTGGATGGTCACGGTCATGGTAGGGCAGGTGGAGGAGCACGGGTTCCACTGACAAGACATCTTTCTTCTGCTGGTGGGTGGACCTGAAGGAACAGAGCAGGGAAGGTTATGATGGCCAACACGTTAGGAATCTCAAAGCCCAAGGTCACCCAGCTGGCTGCATGTGGAGGAGGAGTGGAGAATCAAACCCAACTCACCATATTAGAAGCTACCACTCTTAACCATTACAGCAGGGGAGAGGATTTAGCCTGGGTTTAAGACTGCTTAAGCCATGAGTGCAAAACAGGGTGTTCATTGAATCTATGACACTTTTCCTGGTGTCCATCTGGTGGTTTGAGAAAGTAAGAGTGGGTACTGGGAATTTTGTTTATTTATTTTATATTTTGTTCCATTTCTAGGCAGCTGCTCCCAGGCCTGCCAGCTCACAGTGGATTACAACAACTTACAATAATACAATAAAATACAATCAAAATGCCTAAACCCCCCCCCCCAAACTATTGCCAGGGGTGCTGTTTGAAATGTATAAGAAGGGTATTAAAAAAATAGTTTAGCTGTTCTGATTCTACATTCGCAATCAAATGAAGAAGATATTAAGACTGAGAACTTGGTAAACCCAGTTAAGAACAGAAGAACATTTGAAGAACCCTGCTGAATTAGATCAATGGTCCATCTAGTCCAGCATCTTGCCTCACACAGGGGCCAGCCAGTCCCTCTGCAGGGCCAGCCAGAGGGCAGGGAGGCTGAGGCCTTCCCCTCATAAGGACACAGGAGAGCCCTGCTGGGTCAGACCAGGGAGGGTCCCTCCAGTCCAGCCTCCTGCCTCACCCAGGGGCCAGCCAGTCCCTCTGCAGGGCCAGCCACAGGGCAGGGAGGCCGAGACCTTCCCCTCCTAAGGACACAGGAGAGCCCTGCTGGGTCAGACCAGGGAGGGTCCCTCCAGTCCAGCCTCCTGCCTCACCCAGGGGCCAGCCAGTCCCTCTGCAGGGCCAGCAACAGGGCAGAGAGGCTTAAGCCAATCCCAACATTTCCTCTTGTTTCCGGGACTCAGAGGCTTCCTGCCTCTGAATGTGGAGGCTCCCTTCAGTTAGAAACAATCAGATAAATAAAAAAAACAATAAAAATAATAATGTGGACAGATAGTCCAGAACAATTTCCAGGCCTTTGCATACCAGCAATCTACCTTATAAACCTTACCTGGATCTCCAATGGAAAGAAGTCAAGGGGAGAGTCAGGAGCTGCTGGTGAAGGAGGCTCAGTCTGGTGTAGGTTTTTATACAGTCTCTCCAGCTCTTGGAGCCTATCCTGTGCTTTGTTTTCAGAAGCCTTCTGTGTAATTCCTGATGACTTTTGCCTCGCGTAACACCCAGTTCCCAACCCATGATTTCACTCCTAGTAACTCTTCGTCATGATGGTTCACCCCACAGCTCAGCTCATTTCCTTGGATCAGTCTTGGGAGAAAGTGTTTGGGAGTATCCACTCTTAAATTATTTCCCAAAACTTACCTGAACTGAAGCAGAATTAACTTATTTATTTGACAAAGTTTGTAATATAAATTTTTTTCTTCACCAAGGTCATCATGTCAATGAAGAGGTTAAAATATACATGAGAAGAGCCCTTCTACATGAGGCCAATGTTACATCTAGTTCAGCATCCTGTCCCACACAGTGGCCAGCCAGTTCCTCTGGACAGCCAATGTCAGGGCATGAAGGCCAAGGTCTTCATAAGAACATCAGAAGAGTCCCACTGGATTAGACCAGTGATCCATCTAGTCCAGCATCCCATATCTCACAGGGGCCAAACAGTTCCTTTGGACAGTCAACAACAGGGCATGGAGGCCGAGACCTACCCCTGATTTTGCCTAAAGACTTTGGGATTCAGAGATTTAGTACCTCTGAATCTGGTGATTCCCCTCAGTCACCATAGCTGATAGCCACTGATAGACATATCCTCCATGGATCTATCCAATTCCCTTTTAAAGTGGTTCATTCCTCCGACCACCAGTATGTCCTCTACCAGTTAATTCTTCATTTTAATCACTCTCTGTTTAACATTTTAGCTTCTTCTATCCAATCTGAAAATACTGGCCATCAACTTCACTGGCTGCCCTTGAGTCTTAGCCTTTTGGAAGTGGGGGGGGGTCCTCTTTGTCAGTTCTCTCCACCCCATGCATAGTTTCATGAACCTTCGTCCTTTCAGTAATAAAACCACACTTTTAAATCATTAAAAGCAACCAAAACAGAGCTCCCGGAGGAGATCAGGACCCTGACGGAGCTAAAACAGTTCTGCAGGGTCTTCCACCAGGCATTTGGTTGAGACCAGGTGACCAGCAACATCTGCAGGATCCCAGCTCCCTCCCTCCCAGAGATCCACCCATGTGTTCTGCTCTGGAACTGTTTACATCTTCATACTCAATTACCTCTGTTATAGTTTAATGTTGTTGTTGTTGTTGTTGTTGTTGTTGTTGTTGTTATAAAAAACTAAGTTCTATATCCTGTGTTCTGCGTTTTATGTAAACCACCCTGAGCCTCGGGGAAGGGTGCTATTTAAACAAAAATGAATGAATGAATGAATGAATGAATGAATGAATGAATAGATAAAAAACAGAACTCAAATGCACACAAAGTGTAAAAAACAAAAACAATGCGTTGGGCAGATAGGAATGGTCACTGAGGAAAGAGGTCTTCATCTGCAGATGAAGATGGCTCTGGGGAGTTATTTCCAGAGTTTTAATGCTATGATTTAGAAGGTCCTCTCTGGGTTGTCAGCCACCTAATTTCAGAAAGGAAAGTCACCAGAAGCAGCGCCTCCAAAAATGACATAAGTGATTAACTTCATAAAGGAGTAGAAGGTCCTTCAGGCATGCTTTACCCATACCATATAGGACTTTAAAGGTCAATACTAGTGAATTGTGCCCAGATACAAGTTTGGGAAAGTATAGCTGAGCTTGAGTGATATGGTTCTTATGTCCTACTCTAATGAACATTCTGTGTCAGTTTTCTGCTCAATTTGATGCTTTCAAACACCTCTCAAGAGATGTCCTTATGTACAACGTGCTGCAGTATTGTCTCCAATCTTCCCCCCCCCTCGTTTAATAAAAGAAGGAGACTCCTGCTGTGCTTGACTACCCCCCCCTTCTAAGCTTCCCCAATCAAGTGCAGAACACTTTCTGTTTCAATGGGGGGGGGGTAGAGGAAGACCTGAGTTCAAATTGATCTGAAATCAGCAGGACCCACAACGGAAAAAAACAAGTAAGTGCAGAATCAAACCAGGACAGGTTTTCTATATCCTGGGGCCATCCAGATGTGAAAGAGAGACTTGAGTGTCTTCTGCACATTGGTGACAACCCAAACAAAGACATCTGATAGCCTCGACTAGAAGATTCATGTATATGTTGAAGAGCATAGGAAATACATTAGAATCCTGAAGGGACTCCACAGGCTAAAGACCAAGTAGATGGGCAGCAGTTCCCTAACACCACTTCCTGAAACCTCCCCTCCAGGTAGGACTTGAAACATTGCAGAACAGATCTTCTCAATATAACCTCAGAAAATTGTTCCAGAAGAATCCCATTTTCAAAAGTCTCAGAAAAGTCCAAGAGAATCAACAAAACAGCACTCCCTCTTTCCATCTCCTGGTGAAGGTCATCTACAGGTAGAACCTCACTATGGGTTCAGCCTCATAACAAGGTCTAGGATCAGATTGGAAAGGATTTAAACATTTTGCCTCATGCAGGCAAGTTTGAAGTTGGGTGAGGCAAGATGATTAACAAACTGTAACTAGGTTGGGAAGGACACAAAATTTTACATGAGTCAAGATAACTCCTGATGGATGGAAGGATGGAGAGAAAAAGGATGTCTTGAGTGGCCTTCTTGAATTAGCAAAATGAAAGGAAATGGTTAATGGACTACTAAATTCCTGAGGCTGCAGAGACACCACTTCCATATGCTAGGATTGGTGGTAGATGCACGGCTCCAAGAAACACACACAAACAAGCAGATGGGGACTAAGTGTTCTTCTTGAAGAGGAAAATTGTAATCTTGGGCTAGGGTTTGGGACACTAACCCCTATAAGATTATTCTTGATGTGATTTCCCTGTTTGACAAGGACACTGGAAGGCAGTTGCCGGGTATGTTCAAAGTGAAGACAAAGCCCAAGATAGAAGCTTGGAGGTCTACCAGAAACCAAAACAATAACCATGGTCTGTAGAACCAGACATGTAAATGTGTTGAGATGACTTCTGAGTCCAGGATGAGAAATAGCTATAGTAGAGTATACTTTTAGTGTTTTCTAATTGAAATTCTTGGACATGATGGAGAAGGAGAGATTGGGAGTTCCTGAAATTAGTAGGACCTAAGTGTGAGGAGGGTTCTGGCTACTAACATCAAGTCACAGCTGACCTCTGGTGACTTGGTAAAGTCTGGAAGGCAGGAGAAATTCAGAGGTGGCTTGCTGCCACCCTGTAGCTTCAAAAAAAAAATGGGTGCCCTGACTTCTACCATGTTTTCAGGGGTGGAGGGAACCCTTCCTCAATGGCTGTTCCCTGTTTGGTAATAATAAAATATAGTTACAACATTATCTTTCCATCAAACAACCTCATATGGTGTCTGTTGTGGGGAGAGGAAGGGAAGGTGATTGTAAGCCACTATGAGACACCTTCCAGTAGAGAAAATCAGGGTATAAACAACAGCCACAACAACATCTCCTCCTTCTCCTTCTCCTTCTCCTTCTCCTTCTCCTTCTCCTTCTCCTCCTCCTCCTCCTCCTCCTCCTCCTCCTCCTCCTCCTCCTCTTCCTCCTCCTCCTCGTCCTCCTCTTCTTCTTCTCTGAATCTGTCATCTACACAATGACATCATTTCCAGGTGACTATGGCAGTTATGTCATGGCATCAGGGATGACAATCACACATTCCCGCCCATACGTTCTTTCCTTTTAGGTTTCCTTCCAGTTTCTACCCCATGTCTGGAAACCCCAGTTAACAGTAATGGGTTAACTCGAGATCTTGTAGACAACTGTGATGGACTGGACCTTTCCCATTGAACTGGTGCCCAGAACTGATCCTGAACAAGTGGCTGTGCATTTCTCAGCTTTCTTGTGCTTTGTGAACAAGAAAATGGGAAGCAGGTGAGTGCTGGGAAGCTCTCTAAGTTGCTGAACTATTTTTGTGTTTTCCTGCTGGGGTTTAAAGTAACTGGCATGAACCAACCCCCCCCCCCCCCCCAAGCTGCCTTAAAAGACAATGAATGTCCATGACAGTCCCCAAACTACGAGCAGGGCAAATTTGGCATCACTGGGTGGAAGAAACATGGACCACTGAAATGATGGCCAGCCATTTAAAACTGACTGGTCCACCCATCAGCGGTTAGATGTCAGTGGCTGGCAGCCATTTGAACAGTATGTTCCGCTTCATTGAAATGGAGGGTTTAAATGGCTTCCAGTATTTTACACCTAACAGCTGATAGCCAGACCCATCAAAGACTTACATGTAAACGGCTGGCAGACATTTCCGCAATCAATATCATGCTTTCTCTTTTGAAACATAAGGAAGTGAAAGCAAATGTTGAAATGGCTGCCAGACATTCCTGTCGTCGATATTGCT
Source organism: Paroedura picta (assembly GCF_049243985.1). Lineage (NCBI taxonomy): Eukaryota > Metazoa > Chordata > Lepidosauria > Squamata > Gekkonidae > Paroedura > Paroedura picta. Next base: position 8,366,277 of record NC_135369.1, read on the forward strand.
CCCCCACACCCATAGAAAAGAGAGGCAAAATGAACCGTATAAATATATTGCCATCATTCAAACCTCACAGTTAGCAGGTGAACCACCTTGCTCATCTCTTTGGTATAATTGGGAAAAAAACTCCAAAACCAAACTGGACAAAATCTCAGGAAATATTTGGGGGAAGCACCTTCCCTAAACCTTTATTTGTGGGGCATGAACCATGCCAAATTTGTAATGAATTCTTGCTCATGAACCAGCTTTTGCCCATCACTAGCTGTAAGAGACCAGCAGATTCCTATAAGATGGTCTTTGTTGTGACAGTCGGCCATGTTGATGACATGTGACTGACCCACAGGCATCCAAAAAAACTTATTTGGCTTTGTTAGTATTTGTACTCGGAACTCTTGTAACTTATTCCAATATTCTATGCTCTACATTACAACATGCAGGCTATCTCATGAATTGTCATGACAAACTGTTATCTGTTTTTGCACCAATAAAGAAACAAAAGAAAGAACAGGAGGGAGAGAGAGAGAGAGAGAGAGAGAGAGAGAGAGAGAGAGAGAGAGAGAGAGAGAGAGAGAGAGAGTTTTTAGAGTTTAGAGTTTAACTATCATTCTTACAGCTCCCATGGTATTTTCTTCAGCGGGGTTTAGTATTTAAGAGTAGTGGACGCTGATCAAAAATATGGGATTCTATTTCTCCACATGAAGTCAGATGGTTGACCTTGGGCCTCAGTTCTCTCTGACCTCTCTCAACCCCACTACCCTGACAAGGTGCCAGTTGTGGGGGAACAAAAATAAATTTTTAAACTCCTTTGAGACTCTTTAAGGGAGAGAGAAGTGGAGAATGGCTTGTATGATTTGGCAAAAGCCAGTCATGTTACTACCTCATGATTAGATATGAGAGTAAAACCAGAGGAGGGCTGAGTTTGAGCAAGTGAGTTACCTGGTGGCCCGTATTCTGTTTTTGGCTGTTGAGCTGGCTCCTCTCCAGGCCCTGTGTTCCAGCATATTATACCAAATTATACAAGTATTCAGCATCCACTGCCGTAAAGTTGTTAAGTCCTCCATCATGGAATGTTTCAGCTCGACCCACTTCATCTTGCTTTAGGATGCTAAGGGCTGATCCTGCGTTGAGCAGGGGGTTGGACTAGATGGCCTGTATGGCCCCTTCCAACTCTATGATTCTGTGATTCTACGATTCTATGATCCTATGATCCTATGATCCTATGATTCTATGATTCTATGATCCTGCATTGAGCAGGGGGTTGGACTAGATGGCCTGTGTGGCCCCTTCCAACTCTATGATTCCACGATTCTATCTTAGCCAGGTCATTGCCACCGATGTGCATTACTAGCACTCAGTGGACCCCCCTCAGACACACCACCCGGTTGACTGTGCCCCAAAGTGCCATCCAGCACATGCCTCGCTGTCCCATCCAGGCAACTCAGTCCCCGAGACCCAGGACTGACCCCCAGGTGGTCCATGCGGCATATCGTCCAGCACAATAGATGAAGCAGCGTCCCACGAGCCAGATGGACAGTGTGGTGGACAGTCCTGAAATGAGTTAAATGTCAGCAATTGCCCCAGGTCGCACGGACGCTTTGCATGCTTTCAATCTCCACCTTCCAAAATCCATTATTTGATGTTGGGAAGACCCCAACTGATATCCTTGTGTGGGAGCCCCAATACGAAAGGAGTACACCCTATAGCAGTCCTCTCATATTCCCAGCCACCGGAGGCTGGTTCTCCAAAATGCTATAAATTGAAAGCAAGACATGCACCTCCCGTCGGCATGCAGGAATAAGTTGCCTGCTATATATGGATCCTATAGAATCACCGAGGGTCAGACATGACTGAACGGATAGCATCATCATCAACATATATGGGCACATAGCCAGATAGCTTTTTTTGTTTTTACCAGAGGAGGTGGTTGGCCACTGGGTGGGACGAGGTGGAACTAGGTGGAATTTTGGTCCTAGCCTTGATTCCTCAGCTGAGGCAAGAAATGGGGACTTTGTATAAAGTCAATTGATCAAAATTCATCACAGTCAGAGTAGTTCAGCAGTGGAATAGGCTGCCTAAGGAGGTGGTGAGCTCCCCCTCACTGGCAGTCTTCAAGCAAAGGTTGGATGCACACTTTTCTTGGATGCTTTAGGATGCTTTGGGCTGATCCTGCGTTGAGCAGGGGGTTGGACTAGATGGCCTGTATGGCCCCTTCCAACTCTATGATTCTATGATTCTAAAATAATCCCATTTCAAAGTTCAGTTAAAGTCAGATTTGGGGAAAGACTTTCCCCATAGAATACACCAAGCAAAAGAGCCTACCTGTGGGGTGAGCAATCATGATGAATAATTACTAAGAGGAAAATTATGGGTTGAAAATTGGACGTTAAGTGAGGCAAAAAAAAATATTACCAGAAATTACATAGAAGATTTATGCAAACAAAGAACCTCATTGGCTCAAACAACTTTATACACACTAAGGGTGTGTATAAAAACCTACACCAGACTGAGCCTTCTACACCAACAGTTCCTGACTCTCCTCTTGAGTTCTTTCCACTGGAAATCCAGGTACGGTTTGTGAGAGAGATTTTGACTAGCTGCTGTACAAAGCCTTGGAAATTGTTCCTGACTATCATTCTATGGTATTATTTTTTCATTCTGATTTATTTATTTGACTGTTTGGAACTTAAGAGAACCTCCACATTCAGAGGCACTAAGCAGCTGAATTCAAGATCCAGAAGGCAACAGCCGAGGAAGGCCACAATCTCCATGCTCTGTTGTTGGCCTTCCAGGGGAACTGGTTGAACTCTCTGTGCAACAAGGGGCAGGGCTAGGTGGACCACTGGTCTGATCCAGTAGGGCTCTTCCTAGGTTCTTCCCAGGAGAAGTCCTCAGCTTCTCTGCCATGTTGTGGGCTTTGCAGAGGAAAGGTTTCACTGGTTTGTAAGAAAGGATGGATGGATCACTGGGCTAATCCAGGAGGGCTCTTCATTGGTTCTTCTTACAAATAGGCCTCAGCCCCGATGCCCTGTTGTTGTCTCTGTGGAGGAACTTGTTAGCCACTGATTAAGACAGGATCCTGGACTAGCTGGACCACTGGTCTGATCCAGTAGGGCTCTTCTTATTTTTTGTGCTGTTTTATTTGGTTCTCAGCCTCAGCATTTACTTAATTTCTTCGAGCATGCAGTACAAAAAATAGAGCTAAGCAGTTTTGGATACACTTCTTATGTATTTCTGTCTCCTTCCCTGCTCTGTTCCTTCAGGTCCACCCACCAGCAGAAGAAAGATGTCTTGTCAGTGGAACCCGTGCTCCTCCACCTGCCCTACCATGACCGTGTCCATCCAGCCACCGCCCTTCATGGTGACCGTCCCAGGGCCATCCATGTTCTGTGCTGACCAGCCCCTGTGCATTGAGCAGTGCAACCCTTGTGCTCCTCGCTGTCCGGCCATCTGCAGCGTGGCCTGCCCTCCAACTCCCTGGGCCAAGGGAGGGAGCAGTTCGTATCAGTACTCACAACAAAGAGCCCAGCGTGACTGTCACCCTTGCCTGTAAAGTTGAGCCCAGGATCTACACTTCACAGAAGAGTCAAGAGCCACGTTTCAAAGATTTACATCAGCTCTAGCAATGCCTGTTCCATTTCTCCCACTATGTCATGGTTTAATTGGTGCTTCTTGGAACCTTCGGTTTAGATTGTTTATGACATTTCTTTGATTTGGTACTCAAAATGATTTAAAAAGGAATTGCATTTTCTATCTCTTGGGGGGGGGAAATAAAACTCTCTCTTCATTGTTGCCTCAGTTTCCTGTTTCTATCATTTCCCGTCATTTCTTGTCTCCCTAGATGAAAACAGATCTGGGTAAGGAGGGGTACTTCACACAGCTTCCCATTTAGGAGTGGAATGTGCCTTTCACCTAGGGTTTCTCTTATGAATGGCAAATCCCCACAGTGTAGGAATGGGGTGAAGGTGAGGAACTCTGGATTTAGTGTAGTGGTTAAAAGCGGCAGCTTCTAATCTGGCAAGCCAGGTTTGATTCCCCACTTCCCCAAATGCAGTCTACTGGGTGACCTTGGGCTTCTCACAGCACTGATAGAGCTGTTCTTACCAAGCTGTAACATCAGGCCCACTTCTGCATGATGGATAAGCTGATGAAAACTCACTAAATACATTGTTGTTTTTCTGATCTCTGCACAGAAGACTTAATTTACTCGGCAAAACTGATTTTGCTCTGCATGGTGAACTGCCTCTTCAGCGCTTTAAGCGTCTTTTAAGCGTTGTTTCTGAAAGAGGCTTTTCACTGATTCATTTCTCTCCTCCCTGCCTGAGATGGCATATTAGCCATGCAGAGAAGCTATTTAGTTATGCAGATTAGAGAACAAAGCGGTATTGGCAAAACTACAGGGGGCAGGGCTATGAATTGTTTCTGCATGAGAGCATTGCAATGTAGTTTTTAAATAGACTATATTCAATGTAGAACAACGATTGTAATATAATAAAGCGATCTAAACTAGTTGGTTTTTTAACTGTTTTATTTGGCTTTGTGCAGAATACCTCCAGGGCTCCCTTAGCTCCACCTGCCTCACAGGGTGTTTGTTGTGGGGAGAGGAAAGGGAAGGTGACTGTAAGCCTCTTTGAGCCTCCTTTGGGTAGAGAAAAGTGGCATATAAGGACCAACTCTTCTTCTTCTTCTTCTTCTTCTTCTTCTGTAATATCAGGGCTCTCTCAGCCTCACCTCCCTCTGTTGTCTGTTGTGGGGAGACAAAAGGGAAGGCAATTATAAGCTTGTTTCAAACTCCTGGTCTGGAAAAGTGGCATATAACAACCAACTCTTCCTCCTCCTCCTCCTCCTCCTCTCCCTTTTTCTGCTGAATTCTCACAGATTTCAGACTGGTTTGGGTAGTCTGCTAGTTGCACAAATGTTGATCAATTTCCAGGTGGCATTGAAAAGTCTCCTGATATTACGGTGGGTCTGTTCCCATGAAGAAAAGGGCTGTTTTAGAGGATGGATATTATAACATGATAACATGTTGAGGTCCCTCCCTGAAATGTGCCTTACCCAGGCTCCCATACCCAGATCGCCAGGTGTTTCCTAACCCAGATCTGGCAACTTAAGTTAGAGTGATGGTCTTGGATGTTGGAGATCCAAGTTGAAAATTCCACACTGCCACCATGCTTTCTGTACTAGTGACACTGCCTCCCTAATGTGATGAAACAACTGAAAGAGCTTCATGTATATACATCAATGGGAAAGAGAACAGATGGGGAAAAATAAGTTAGACTTAATGAAACAACTAAAGCTGCATTTCTGAAGCACTGCATTCACAGCTGGCAGAAGGCTTCCATATTCTCACATACTGTATGCTGGGAGATGAAGCCTTGTGCAAAATGCCATCATTTCAAGATGACTCTGCAAGTTACGTCATTGCATCAGGGATGACAGTCACACATCCCCACCCTTGTGTTCCTTTGTCTTCCATCTCCTACCAGTTATTTGGCAAATCCCTAGAAAGCCTAGTTAGCAGAAACTTAGGAGAACTTCCCACCAATTGTGACAGACAGGAGCTTCACCTGCTGAAGCACTGCTCTGATCCCACCCCATACAGACTGCTGCTCATTTTCCAGCTTTCTCATGCTGTGTACCCAAGAAAATGGGAAACAGGTGAGCAATGTGAGGCACTCCAAACAGCTCAGCTTCTTTTGTGGCTTCCTCCTTGTTTGAATTGCAGTGAGCAAGTGACTTGGTGAAGTCTGCCTTGCACAGCTGTCATTAAGCTATTGAAGTAGCAGAGCTTTGCCTATGTGCTCTCTAGTGGCATCAAGTGGCCTTTGGAGGGGTTGCAGAGAATTCTGAGCCATGTGCTCTGGGGGTTCCTTTGTTAAAGGTGATCTCCCTCATACTTCCTCCTTCTTCAGGAAGAAAAAGTGTGTGCTCTGCAGAAGGAAAACAAGGAGAAGCCATTACCTCCAGGGGAGCTTATTTCTGCAGTATCTCCACCCTCCAGGCATCTCCACAACTCCTTGACTACAGGGGGAGGATGGAAATGAATGGAGACAGGGGCGCAAACGCGCAAGAGCAGCAGTCCGCGCATGCGTGTTTGCACCATTGCCATGCCGGTGGCCAAGGCTCCCCCTCCCGGCCCCTCCAGGCTGCCAGCAACTCAGCCGCTAAAGCTGAGTGAGGTAAAAGTTGATCTTCAAAGGATACAGGAGAGACAAAAATATTTTTATGATTGAACAGCAAGATCCCTTAAACCATTACAAGAAGGGGATCAAGTATGGGTGGAAGCTAAAAAGGGGTGGTTTCCTGCCCTGGTAACAGGAAAATGTAATCAGCCACGAACGTATTGGGTAATAACCCCTGATGGACGTAAGTACCGGAGAAATAGACGTAAGTTGAGGTATTGTGGTTCTGGAAGTAATGATGTGAAGCAAGAACCGGAAGTAGCTATTGAAGGGCAGTCTAACCAGCATTGTAATATGGAGAATGGGAGTATGGAGGAAGTTAAACCGGATGGAAATGATTGTAGTATAAAGGGTGAAACACAGAATAGGCGAACTGAAGAAAGATCTCCCAGATATGTAACATCTTATGGTAGACCTGTTTTCATACCAGAAAGATATACACCATGAAAATTGTACAATTTTAAGGAAGATGTTTTTATAAAAGTGTTTTTGTTGTACAGTTCTATGGAAGCTTTGTTATCTGTGAAGGGAGATGTGATGTATGTTTCTTTAAGAGGTTCATTCTCTTAGCACACCTGTGATGCATTTAAGCAACCTTGTTTTTCTGGTGTGGTGTTCTCCTTTCGCTATCGCCTTTTTGTTGCTGCTCCAGTTTTCTTTTAATCATTGTGCAAATAAACGTACCTGTGTTCAACAAGACAATCTGGACGTTGGTTCTTGGGCCAGCAGAGACATTACAGGCACAGCTCGGCTACTTCAACAGCTAGGCAGACTCACCAAATTAGTTTGCCGACTGCATTTCAAACAAGGAAGAAGCCGCACAACAAACTGAGCTGTTCAGGGTGCCTCACATTGCTCACCTGTTTCCCATTTTCTGGGGCAAGCAGCACAAGAAAGCTGGAAAATCAGCAGCAGCCTGCTTGGGATCAGATCTGGGCAGCTCTTCAACAGGGGAAGCTCCTGTCTGAAACAATTGCTTGGAAGTTCTTCTAAGTTTCTTCTAACTAGGCTTTCCAGGGATGGCCAAGGAACTGGAGGGAGATGGAAGACGATAGAATGCATGAGTGGGGAGGTGTGATTGTTGTCACGTGGGCGGTCAACCCTCCATCACAAACTGGCACAGCAGTGCCAACCCTCCCTAACACTCCTGCACAGACCCTGGCACCAGAGAGAAAAAGCCAGGTCAAGACTTGCAAAGCATCATGGGAGAGCAACTAAAATCCACCTCTTGGTCTCAAGCAGGACTTGGAGCTTGGCTTCCCCAACCCACTTTCTTGTAAACCAAAGAGGAGTTTGTCAGCACACCGGGCAAGTACAGAGAGACAAAGGCACCCCATCCAAAACACCCCTCCACCCAGCCAAGCACATTGTTTTGTAAACCGAACTGGCTACCCTCTTTCAACCCCAAATCTAATCCAAGATTTGTCCTTTGTCCTTTCCCTTATCACTATCCCCAGGCACAAGCAATCATCCAGGATTTGCCAGAAATGGGCCATCAGCCCTTCTAGACAGGAAATATTTCTTCATATTCCCAGCAGCTAGTTTCTTTGTCTCAGCAACCCATTTCTTTGTTGGGACCCAGCCACAATTGTTACCGGCCATCAAACTCTTTGTCCAAGCCCTGGACAAGGTAAGATCAGCCCCCTGTAACCTCAGGCCACAAATTTCCTTTAAATTTCAGGCTCCCCCAGCCACAAAGGGCAGTCAGTTTCCAGGCTACAGAAACGCTGTCCGACACTCAACTTGGTCCCTTGTCTGTCACCTCGAATCACTTCTCCAGACCTCCAGAACTCTGCTCCACCCAGAAGACAAGTAGATATCACCTTCAATCAATCCTGAGTATAGGTTCCATCCCCATAAGCCTTTTCCTTTTGTGCTAGTGGCTAGGAACACATATTTCTATGCTAGTGTGTGCATATGTTGCCATTTGTCTAATTAGTGTGTTAATAAAATCCTTCCACGTTTAGATCATTGTCTGCCTCGGTTCTGTCACAGTGACATAATTACCCGGTAAAAAGTGCAATTAAAGATGTTGCATTACGCCACGCTGCCTCTAGGTGGCTCTACAAGCTAATTCCGCACAACTAAATTTAGACGTGTGTTCTTACAGACACACAATTGGCGTAACAGTTAACCCTGTTGCAATGATGTAACTTCCAAAGTGATCTTGAAATGATGCCATTGTGCAGAAGGCATCATCTCAAGGGCTACAGTTTGTGAGAATATGGAAGCCCACTACCAATGCTGCATGCAGTGCTGGAGAAAAGTATTGTTAGCTGTTTCTTTAAATCTAACACCTTTCTCCCACCTGTGATCTTAGTTGCTCATTGATATACATGCATGGTGCTCTCTTCCTTGTTTCAGTAGGTTGGGGAGTACAGAAAACATGGTGGCCATGTGGGAATGTCAACTTGGCTGTCTAATGTCCAAGACCATCATTCTAACTTAAGTTTCCAGTTCTGGATTCGGAAACATCTGGAGATCTGGGGACTGGAGCCTTGATAAGGCACATTTTGGAAAGATGAGACCTCAATAGGTTTCATGACATCCATCCTCCAAAGGAACCATTTTCTACAGGGGAACAGACCTATCATAATAACAGGAGACTTTTCAATTCCATGTGGAAATTGACCACTCTTTGTCTAACCAGCAGACAAACCAACCCAGAACTCTCTCATAGAAAAATCATAGAATCATAGAATCATAGAGTTGGAAGGGGCCATACAGGCCATCTAGTCCAACCCCCTGCTCAACGCAGGATCAGCCCTAAGCATCCTAAAGCAAGCCCTAAGCATCCTAAAGCAATGAGAAATGAAGCAATTTCTCTATGAGAAATCTGTGAGAATCATCAACACCCTTGCAGAAATCCAGACCTTTCCCACAGTGAGGAGAGCTGCAAGCAATAACAGAAACACTAATTTGAGACAGTCAATAAATTCCACTCCTCAATGGGAATTGGCATGATGATCTCTTCCTTCAATCCAGGATAGAAACAGGAAACTGAGACGATGATGAAGAGAGAAATTTATGTTTATTTTTTTCCAAGCGAAAGGAAATGCAATTCCATTTGGAATCATTTTGGGTGCTAAATCAAATAAATGGCGTAAGTATGCTAAATTGAAGCTCCAAAATTTGAAGCTCTATCATTATGCAGAGGGCTACAAAGCAGCACCAATTAAACCTTGACAAAAAACGGAACAGGCATTGCTAGAGTGGAACTTGGCTTGTGTCTCTTCTGAGGCTTGAAGCTCCTGAGCTCAGCTTTACAGGCAAGGGTTGCAGTCATGCAGGTCTCTTTGCTGTACCTGCTGACACAAGCTGTTTCTTCTCTTGGCACAGGGAGCAGGAGGGCAGGCCACACTGCAGATGGCCGGACAGCATGGAGCACAAGGGTTGCACTGCTCAATACACAGGGGCTGGTCAGCGCAGAAGAGGGATGGCCCTGGGACGGTCACCATGAAGGGGGGTGGCTGGATGGACACGGTCATGGTAGGGCAGGTGGAGGAGCAGGTGGAGGAGCACTGGTTGGACAGACAAGACATCTTTCTTCTGCTGGTGGGTGGACCTGAAGGAACAAAGCAGGGGAGGAGTCAGAAATGTGCACTGTGTAACAAAAGCTGCTTAGATTTATTATTTTGTTCTAAATAATCAATCAAAGTAAATTCTGGAGCCAAGAACCTGGTAAACCCAGTTAACAACAAATATAAGAGCCCTGCTGGATCAGACAAAGCAGTCAACCCCTTCCTCTGGAAGGCCAACAGCAGGGCAGAGAAGCTGAGGGCTTCTCATGAGAAGAATCTAAGAAGAGCCTTGCTGGATCAGACCAGTGGTCCATCTAGTCCTGCACCTTGTTTCACAGAGAGTTCAACCAGGTCCCCTGGAAGGCCAACAAAAGGGCATTGAGATTGTGGCTTTCCTCAGCATGGATATTGGATCCAGCTGCTTAGTGCCTCTGAATGTGAAGGTTCTCTTAAGTTCCAAACAGTCAAATAAATAAATCACAATAAAAATAATATCATAGAATGATACTCAGGAACAATTTCCTAGTCTTTGCACACTCAGCAACCCTTACCTGGATCTCCAATGGAAAGAACTCAAGAGGAGAATCAGAATCTGCTGGTGTAAGAGGTGCAATCTGGTGTAGGTTTTTATACACACCCTCAAGTTGTTTGAGCCAATGAGGTTCTTTGTTTTCATGTCTGTTATATAATTCCTAATTTTTTTCCCCCACCCCTCACAATTTTCAACCCATGATTTCCCTCTTAGTTATTCTTCATCATCATTGCTCACCCCACAAGTTGGCTCCTTTGCTTGGCGTATTCTATGGGGAAAGGGTTTTATCTGACCTTTGAAGTGGAATTTCTTTTTGATCTATTGACTTTATACAAGTTGTTGTCCACATTTCTTGCCTCAGCTGAGGCACCAAGGCGATGAAGAGATTGAAAGATACATAAGAAGGTCACTTCTGGAAGAGACCAAAAGTCCACGTAGTTCAATGGTTTGTCCCACTCAGTGGCCAACCAGCTCCTCTGGAGAGCCCCTGATTTTGCACTCTGGCTCCAGATAAATAGCCAGGACAATGAAGGTTCATATAAGCAGATGGGGGAGTCAGCTTGGTATAGTCATTACAAGCGGCAGCTTCTACTCTGGCAAACCGGGTTTGATTCCCATCTCCTCCAAATGCAGCCAGCTGGCTGACCTTGGGCTAGTCACAGCCTTGACAGTGCTGATCCCCTAGAGCAGTTCTGTCCTAATTGTCTCAGCCCATTTGCCTCACAGGGTGCCTGCTGTGGGGAGAAAAAAGGAAGGCAATTGTAAGCCACTTTGAGACCCCGTTGGGTACAGAAAAGCGGTGTATAAAAACCAACAACTTTATTGGAATCAGAAATACTGAACAACAACATTCAGAACAGTGGAATTTATATAGAATTTTTAGACTCCCGCCAAGACGCATGGTTGGCCTTTAACAGAGGCTGGTGATTGGCCCATAAGTCTGTTCTGTGATTGGCTAAGTGTCTGGGGCCAGCAAATTCCATGTGAGGATCCCAGGCTGAGGTCCAAGCTCCAGGTTTCTTACAAGGTCCTTTGAAAACCACATACACAACAAAATTAAAGGTCTGAGCACCCTTCTCAAGTGAGCAAAAGGAAGGGAAACAGTGAACCAAACATTGGTTAATCGAAGACAAGGAGATGGTGTATTCACAGTGTCAAGAAAAATGGAGAGAGGGAGAGAGAGAGAGAGAGAGAGAGAGAGAGAGAGAGAGAGAGAGAGAGAGAGAGAGATGGGGGCTACCTCAGGCTAGGGTTCGGGTCTTGATGTGAGGTTTCCCAGGAACCAAAACCAAATCATCTCGGTGTAGTGGTTAAAAGCAGTAGCTTATAATATGGAGAGCTGTGTTTGATTCCCTGCTCCTCCACATACAGTCAGCTGGATAACCTTGGGCTCATCACATTCCTGTTAGAGCTGTTATCACTGAACAGTTCTTTCAGAGCTCTCTCAGTCCCATCTACCTGTCTGTTGTGAGGAGAGGAAGGGAAGGCAATTGTAAGCCATTTGGGAGCTCCTTCCAGTAATCAAAAGTGGAGCTTAACATCAATTCTTCTTCTTCATTTACTGTGATATTTTTCCCCCACAGGGGTAGAACCAGAGATGTAAATGTGTTGTCCTGACCCCTGGATTACAAGACAGGAAATAGCTAGGGTGGGATATGCTCTTGGTGGTTGCTAATTCAAATTCTCGGGTCTGATGAAGAAGGAGAGATTGGGAGTTGTTGAGATGAGTAGTACCTAAGACTGAGGAGGGTTCCGGCTAGTAACCTAAAGTCACAGCTGACTTATGTTGACTCTGTTAACTAGGCAAGGCCAGGGACATTCAGAGGTGGCCTGCCATCTGTCACAACTTGTGGTCACCATCATTCCCTTCCTTGGCCATGGATGCCACTGTTCGATTACTTGTTGAGGAGAAACGAAAATCCATCTGGTTTGACATCTCATTCAACATCCTCTTTTCAGTAGTGGTCAACAAGCTGCCCTAGACCAGGGGTAGTCAACCTGTGGTCCTCCAGATGTCCATGGACAACAATGCCCATGGGCCCCTGCCAGCGTTTGCTGGCAGGGACTCATGGGAATTGTAGTCCATGGGCATCTGGAGGACCACAGGTTGACTACCCCTGCCCTAGAGGGGGCAACAAATATGATATACAAGGCTTTTCCAGTGGTTCCTTCTAGCATTGGTAATCTTCTCGGGATCCAGAGATTTATGGGTTGGCCTGCTTGAGGCATCATGGCTATACTCCTTGCACTGTATGTAGTAAAGGAGTTGTGTGTGTGTTCAGGTCTATCCTATGCAATAAAATCACAACGACTACAAATGAATGCTGCCCAGAACTTCCAGAGAAATACGTGTGTGGCCAAACTCCCAATTCGGTCCAAATTGGAAGGAGAATCTTTCTAAGGAGAGAAGGAACAACTCTGCCCATTTAGAAAGGGGAATACAGGAATGTGGGTATATCGTCAAACTCTTGTGCTATAGAAAATGCTTCAGATTCTTCAGTAGGCAATGGGATACTGGTTCTTTTAGGAAGGGAAAAAGCAGAGTTGTTTGCAAGGGGCGGCCATTTTATAGGAACCAGGGGAGTTCAGTGGACTCAAAAAGAAAAGAAAAAAAAACAGATGTGTTTTTTTGGGATAGACACAGTAACAAAACCTCTCAGTTTAAAATACAAATGCTTGATTCCTCATTCCGACTACCCTTTTCCTCTTTGTAAAATGCACCATTCTATTTGTTTCTTCTTAAAGACACCCCAGTGCCTTTCTGATAAAGAATTATAAGGGGGAAAAGGGGGCTCTACAACATCCCCAGAGGGTCCCAGGACTGAGTAAAGCCCCCCCAAAAAGATCTGTGACAGGGTGGGACACTGGCCATCATTTTGACCACTGAAGAACCATGCTACAAGGCTAGCTCACTCCGTGTGGGATCAACCGTTTTATTTTTGAGGAAATTTTACCTCAGAGGGCGGAACTGCTAGAGGGAACTGTCATATCTGGCGTCGTTCTGGCTCTCTCTGCCCAGTCATGATTTTGTCGCCATTATTTCATCATTTGGAATCTGACTTTTAATGTCATGGCTATCACATCATGTACCTCATTCAATCCAAGCATCTCAGAGGAAGGTTGTTTCTCATAATCCCCTTTAGAAGTCACTAGCACACAATTTTAACATCAAGAAAACAAAGATCATGGCATCCGGCCCTCTCAATTCCTGGCAAACAGATGGGGAAGAAATGGAGATAGCGACAGATTTTATTCTCCTGGGCTCCAAGATCACTGCAGATGGGGACTGCAGCAAAGAAATTAAGAGACGCTTGCTCATGGGGAGGAAAGCTATGGCAAATCTAGACAGCATCCTAAAAAGCAGAGACATCACCCTGCCAACAAAAGTGCGTTTAGTCAAGGCTATGGTCTTCCCAGTTGCAATGTATGGCTGCGAAAGTTGGACCATTAGGAAGGCCGAGCGTCAAAGAACTGAGGCTTTTGAACTCTGGTGCTGGAGAAGACTCTTGCGAGTCCCTTGGACTGCAAGGCGAACAAACCGGTCAGTCCTAGAGGAGACCAGCCCTGACTGCTCCTTAGAAGGCCAGATCCTGAAGATGAGACTCAAATACTTTGGCCACCTCATGAGAAGGAAGGACTCCCTGGAGAAGAGCCTAATGCTGGGAGCGATCGAGGGCAAAAGAAGAAGGGGACGACAGAGAATGAGGTGGCTGGATGGAGTCACTGAAGCAGTAGGTGCAAACTTAAATGGACTCTGGGGTATAGTAGAGGACAGGCTGGCAGCCATTGACAGCTGACCGCTTATGGGTGGACTATTCAAGCGGTCACATTTAAATGGCAGGGCGTCGTTTCAATAGTCCATGTCGCTTCCTCTCAAAATAATGCCAGTTTTGCCCTGCTCATAGTTTGGGGACTGTCACGGATATTCATGATCTTTTAAGGAAGCTTGGGGGACAGTTCATGCCAGTCACTTTAAACCGCAGCAGGAAAGCACAAAAACAATTCAGCTGCTGGGAGTGCTTCCCAGAACTCACCTGCTTCCTGTTTTCTTGTGCACACAACACATAAAAGCTGGGAAATGCACAGCAGCAAATTTGGGGTAAGTTCTGGGCACCAGTTCATTGGGAAAGGTCCTGTCCATCACAGTTGCCTACAAGATCTCCAGTTAGCATATTACTGTTCACTGGGGTTTCCAGATGTGGGCTGGAAAATGGAAAGAAGCCTAAAAGGAAAGAACGTATGGGCGGGATGTGTGATTGCCATCCCTGATGCCATGAGATAATGTCCAATAAAGTCATCTGGAAATGATATTTTGTTGATGGCAGCTTCAGAGAGGAGGAGAGGAGGAGGAGGAAGAAGAGGAGAAGATTTGGTATTTTTTATACCCCACTTTTCACTGCTCGAAGGAGTCTCAAAGTGGCTTACAATCACTTTTTCCCCCTACAACCCACACCCTGTGAGGTAGGTGGGGCTGGGAGAACTCTGAGATAACGGCTTTGTATGAACAATTCTAACAGGTCTGTGAATATCCCAAGTTTGTCAGCTGTCTGCATGTGTAGGAGCAGAGAATCACACCTGGTTCACCAAATTAGAAATCACCACTTTCAACCACTATCCCATGCTGGAGAGCTCCAAACATTAATGGAATTATGGAGCCTACTGCTAACTGCCAACGGTGTATACAGTGCTGGGAAAAAAGTTGCTAAAGTTGCTTCTTTGTGTCTAGTACATTTTTTCCCACCCATCATCTTAGCTGCTCATTGACATTCATACATGGTGTTCTCTTCCTTGCTTCATTATCACAAGAAACTACCAGGTAGGTTAGGCAGGGAAAGTGTTACTCACTCAGGGAGCATTAGGGGCCTATCCCACATTAGGGCAGTGTGGGATTTTCAACTGGGATTTCAATCACTCAGATCCAGCACTCTAACTGGGGTAGAGATCTGAGGGCTGCAGCATCAGGAGGGCAGGATTTGAGGAAGGGCGGGGCCTCATCAAATCCATTCCCCGGAGTCCCGGAGTCCATTTAAGTTTGCACCGACTGCTTCAGTGACTCCATCCAGCCACCTCATTCTCTGTCATCCCCTTCTTCTTTTGCCCTCGATCGCTGCCAGCATTAGGCTCTTCTCCAGGGAGTCCTTCCTTCTCATGAGGTGGCCAAAGTATTTGAGTTTCATGTTCAGGATCTGGCCTTCTAAGGAGCAGTCAGGGCTGATCTCCTCTAGGACTGACCGGTTTGTTCGCCTTGCAGTCCAAGGGACTCGCAAGAGTCTTCTCCAGCACCAGAGTTCAAAAGCCTCGATTCTTTGACACTCGGCCTTCCTTATGGTCCAACTTTCGCAGCCATACATTGCAACTGGGAAGACCATAGCCTTGACTAAACGCACTTTTGTTGGCAGGGTGATGTCTCTGCTTTTTAGGATGCTGTCTAGATTTGCCATAGCTTTCCTCCCCAGGAGCAAGCGTCTTTTAATTTCTTTGCTGCAGTCCCAATCTTCAGTGATCTTGGAGCCCAGGAAAAAGCAATCAACTACCCAACCCCAAACCCCCCAGCCTGAATCTGTGGAAATCCAGCTTTCTAGGAGAAATCTGGAGCTGCCAGCCATCCCCTCATCCCCACACAGAGGGTATCTGTGGATAATACCAGAAGCTCTGGATGACAGGCACAGTTGACATTTAGGGAGCCAGATAAATTCCACTCCTGTGGGTGAGACCATACTAGGTCCTTCTCTTTTCCCAGTTGTGTTTCCATCTAGGATGGTGAGGAAATACCCTATATACTCGCGTATAAGTCTACTTTTTCAGCACCTTTTTGTACACTGAAAAAGCCCTCCTCGGCTTATACGTGGGTATATACGGTAATTGAAATAAAAGCCTGCTCCAGCCAGCCAATCATTGCATTGCCTTTTGCAAATGTGTACTGCAAGCTGAGGTTGCTCTGGCAGCTTCTAGGACCTCAACGGTTTGACTGAGGGACTCTGATCTTTGAGTCAATAAGTTTGCCCAGATTTTGTGGTAAAATTAGGTGCCTCCCCTTATATACAGGTTGGCTTATATTCGAGTATATGCGGCAATAGGAAATGATAGACACAGGAAACTGAGGCTATGACGAATAAAGGATTTTATTTTTATTTTTTTCAAAAGAAAGGAAGTGGAATTCCTTTTCGGGTCATTTTGGGAAGCAAAGCAAACAAATTCCAGAATTTCAAGCACACTGAATACAAGAAAAATAAAGAAAAAGAGAACACTTTTTAGTTATTTAGATGGCTACACAGGAGTAACACCTACACCTTGACAAAGCGGGACAAATTGAACAGGCATTGCTAGAGTTCAGCTTGCATTTTTTGAAACTTGGCTCTTGATTCTCCTGGGGATTGAATCTCCTGGGCTCAGCTTTACAGGCAAGGGTGGCCGTCACGCTGGGCTCTTGGCTGTGACGGCTTGTAACGACTCCCCATTTTGCACTTCAAAATAGATAAGAGGACAGGCGGGGAAACAAAAAATCCACGACGATATATCCACAGCTTTTTATTGACAGATCCATATGAGAGCAGAGATGGGTTGACACAACAGGTGACATGGCTAAAAGCGATGGCTAAGACAAATTCATTATGTGTGTGAAAACATCCTTTGGTGCACGCACGAACTTGGGCAACGGATATGAACTATGGGAGGGGCTTACAGAAGGGGCTGGAGTCTCATGCCCACCTCCACCCACAAAGAAATCCCAGCACACTGCTGTTTAATGGGCTCAGGGCCTGAGAGAAAACTCCCTTGGGAGGAATGTTGAGTAGCTGATCCCAGTGGAGTCTCCTCATCGTGGGCTGAAACTACCAGCTTCAAAGCTTTGCATCTCCTGCAGTCATGGCCCTCCTTTACTGTCACTGCAAGAGGACACAGAGGTTCAGTAGAGGAAGGGACTAACATACCAAGATCAGACTGGCTGCAAGAAAGGGGCCCAGAGACCATGGCTTCAGTGAGGAGGGCATGGAAGAATGAGAAAATGGCACCCACCAGCCCCATCAAGGCCTGTGCAGGCTTTGTACACTCCCCCCATCCCCTGCTCCCTTCCGACAACTGGCCTTCAGCATTTGAAGCTGTGGAGGGAAGGAGGTGGTAGCTGAGGGTGGAGAGAAGGCCCTGGCCATAGCCTTCTCCTGATCTTTATCACTTACTTAAGCACCACTGCTGACTCTGTGGTTTCTGTTCAAGGGCTCTGGGACAGCTGCACTGGAGAGGTGCTGAGATGGACCCTCAGCCTCTCTGGGAGACCCAAGAGGCAGTGCATGGGATGGGGCCCTTCACGTCTCCCTCCAGCTGCTCTTAAGCCCTGGGACTCCACAGAACTCCAGCTGGGAGAAGGATCCAGAGAAAGCACAAGGGGGGAGAATGTTAATCTTTTAATTTAACCCTTTGGAGGGAGGAAAACTAACCCACATTGGGAATGGGAAGGCAACTGTAAGCCGCACTGAGCCTCCTTCGGGTAGGGAAAAGCGGCATATAAGAACCAACTCTTCTTCTTCTTCTAGATAAGTGGTTGCTACTGATGCCCCTTTCTCCTCCCGCTGTCCAGATTTCTCTCACTGCCCCCCCCCCCCCCCCCGTCCTGGAGCTCATTGTCCAGCTGGCTCATGATTACCAGACAGGGGTAGAAGAAGATAGTAAGGATCTAATTTTTCTGGAGATATGGGAGCCAGCCCCCCCCAGCTCCTCCTTGCTTTCTTCCCACTGTCTCTCTCCCTCACCCACACACACATGCTTGCATACGTAGAAGGCTTCCTTCCCCTACCACTTCCCCCTTCCTCCCTTCCTTCCCACTTGCATTCTTTTTTTACCTTCTTCTTCTTCCCTCTGCCTCTCTTTATCTTCCCTTCTCTGTCATTCTTCCTAACTTTTCTTCAGTCTTCCGCTCTCCTCCTCCGTTCCTCTCCCTACTCCCTCCTCCTCCTCTCTCCCTCCCTCTCATTCCACTTCCAATCTCCTTCCTTCCTTCCTTCCTTCCTACCTACCTACCTACCTACCTACCTACCTACCTACCTACCTACCTACCTACCTACCTATCTATCTATCTATCTATCTATCTATCTATCTATCTATCTATCTATCTATCACCTCATTTATCCTTTCCTTCCTTTCCCCCTCCTTTCCCCCTCTCCTTCCTTCCTTCCTTCCTTCCTTCCTTCCTTCCTTCCTTCCTACCTACCTACCTACCTACCTACCTACCCACCCACCCACCCACCCACCCACCCACCCACCCACCCACCCACCCACCTACCTACCTACCTACCTACCTACCTACCTACCTATCTATCTATCTATCTATCTATCTATCTATCTATCTATCTATCTATCTATCTATCTATCTATCTATCTATCTATCTATCTATCTATCTATCTATCACCTCCTTTATCCCTTCCTTCCTTTCCCCCTCCTTTCCCCCTCTCCTCCCTCCCTGGGTGTTTGTAAGTGTGTGTGTGAGAGAGAGAGACAGCAGGGAGGGGGAAGAGAGAAAATTAGAAGCCTTGATATCTTCACATAATGTGACATGTGAATTGGATCCTTGCAAATGATTTTTGAAAATATACTATTCTAGAGTCTACCCTGCAGCAGAGTAAAATGACAGTAAACCACGTCAGGGTGGCATCACCCAATAGGCAGTACTGAGGTCTGGCATCCTAATTTGTGCCAGTTACACAGACAAGCATGGTTCACATCAAAACATTTGTTAAAAATGATTCTTAAGACCTAAACGTTCCTGGGAACCAGGGCAGTTCTTACCGGATCAAGGACCATCTTATTCAAAGCAGGGAGGCTGTGCATAAGCATTGAACCAAAACTTCAACAGGTAATTCAAACAGGAATGAAAGGAACAACAACTCTTTAACAACAACAGAAATGCAGTTGGTGAACCCATAATCAAGGGCTTTGGGAAACAGATGATATTTTAAATGTTTTATAATTGTCTCCTGGACTGGAGACTCCAGGCCAGAACTGGAGGATTGTTGTCAAACCAATGAGGCCTCCCATTCATGAGCAAAAGAGACTTGATACCTGAGGGATAGCACAACAAAATCCAGTAGCACCTTAAAGACCAACAAAGATTTATTCAAGGCATGAGCCTTCGAGTGCAAGCACTCTTCCTCAGACTAATGAACTGCCATCATAACAATGGAAATATAAAGCAAAAGCTAATTCTATTAAATTAGTAACCTGTGTCACAACATCCAAATTCAGCCATATGATGCCATAGGATAATTCTTTGCTAAAACTGCATGCCAATCCCCTTGAATTCAGTTGTAGTTCACAAAAAAAAAACATTGGAGAAATAAAACTGTCTACTTTAGTGATTAATGGCTGTCACTTTACCATTTGTTGCTGGCCCCATCCTCTCCACCCCAGTGTGAAAACATTCCTGCAAGTGAAAAGCTGAGCTGGCAACTATCTTGTCCTGAGACCAGAGACTTAAATTCAGAATTACATTACATCTTACTAACATCACCTTACAGTCCCATGGTCCCAAATAAAATAAATTAAAAAGAAGAGAAGACTGTGAGGAATGTGGATCTACGAGTTGAACAAGGTTAGCATGCATAGTGAGATTTAAAAAAAAAAACCTATATCCTTGTTGAGTCCAGGGTATGCCATTGTCTTGAGTGCTGTAATAACTTGCATTTCTGCATGGTTGTTCATTCAGTCTGAGGAAGAGTGCCTGCACTCAGGAGCTCACACCTTGAATAAATCTTTGTTGGTCTTAAAGGTGCCATTGGATTCTGATTTTGTTGTGCTACTTCAGACCAACACAACTACCCATTTGCATCTAACCTTGGGGATAGGTTTACAACAAACTGCCAAATGGCCTTACACTCAACAGTGACAGATAGCCGAATCACGCATCAACCCTTTACCCTTCAAAGCCCAGCATTTCAAAGTCAAACAGTTCAAACACACAATAAAAATATACGAACCAATGCAATAACTCAAGAGAGCCCAAGAATGCAACAGGGCCCAGTTTGAGCACATTCCAGACACGTTACCAAGGCAACGGCCGAACGCGATGTGCTTGTACTCCAGGTGTGCTCCAGGTGCTAGGACTTTTTTGTCTACATGCATTAGGGAAAAGGAGATAAGGGCCCCGGGAGACTCTCAATAGTGTACTGGGAAGGGCTGCCTCAGAGGGCCAAAGAAGAGCCCGTCAGGCCTAGGCCTGAGAAAATGAAGACATTGGAATGGGCCAAGGCTTGAGACATGACACTGCTGAGCCCTGCTGCATCGTGCCTTGATAACGGATGAGTAGGGTGAACAGCTTGGAGCAGAATGAGTATACTGCTCAATGCATAGAGGGCGGTTGGTATAGTAGATGGATGGCTGTGGAATGGACACAACCAGGAAAGGTGGTGGCTGGATAGACACGGTCATGGGAGGACAGGTGGAGGAGCACTGGTTCCACTGGCCAGCCATCTTTCTTCTCCTGGTGGGTGGATCTGAAGGAACAGAGCAGGGAAAGAGGTAGAGTTTACGAGGGTCAACAAAACAGGAATCTGAAACCCGCATCATCTGTGTCCTGTTGCCAAACACTCACTCCCCCCAGAGTAGTTGGAATGCTTATGGATATTACATGTCACTTCAGCCACTTCTCCCAGGACTGAGAAGGTCATTGGAAACCACATGTTTGAAATGCAGGAGAAGGGTGCCCAGAACTGCTTAGCTTTACTTCTGGATTTCAATTCTCAGTCAAAAGAAGAAAATACAGATGCAGGAAATATGGTAAGCCCAGATAAGAGCAGAAGAACATCAGGAGAACGCTGCTGGATCAGACCAGGGAGGGTCCCTCCAGTCCAGCCTCCTGCCTCACACAGGGGCCAGCCAGTCCCTCTACAGGGCCAGCAACAGGGCAGGGAGGCCGAGGCCTTCCCCTCATAAGGACACAGGAGAGCCCTGCTGGGTCAGACCAGGGAGGGTCCCTCTAGTCCAGCCTCCTGCCTCACCCAGGGGCCAGCCAGTCCCTCTGCAGGGCCAGCCACAGGGCAGGGAGGCCGAGGCCTTCCCCTCATAAGGACACAGGAGAGCCCTGCTGGATCAGACCAGGGAGGGTCCCTCCAGTCCAGCCTCCTGCCTCACACA
The DNA here is from genome assembly GCF_049243985.1 of Paroedura picta. Lineage (NCBI taxonomy): Eukaryota > Metazoa > Chordata > Lepidosauria > Squamata > Gekkonidae > Paroedura > Paroedura picta. The sequence continues at coordinate 8,387,625 of NC_135369.1, forward strand.
GGGGCCAGCCAGTCCCTCTGCAGGGCCAGCCACAGGGCAGGGAGGCCGAGGCCTTCCCCTCATAAGGACACAGGAGAGCCCTGCTGGGTCAGACCAGGGAGGGTCCCTCCAGTCCAGCCTCCTGCCTCACCCAGGGGCCAGCCAGTCCCTCTGCAGGGCCAGCAACAGGGCAGGGAGGCCGAGGCCTTCCCCTCATAAGGACACAGGAGAGCCCTGCTGGGTCAGGCCAGGGAGGGTCCCTCCAGTCCAGCCTCCTGCCTCACCCAGGGGCCAGCCAGTCCCTCTGCAGGGCCAGCAACAGGGCAGGGAGGCTGAGGCCTTCCCCTCATAAGGACACAGGAGAGCCCTGCTGGGTCAGACCAGGGAGGGTCCCTCCAGTCCAGCCTCCTGCCTCACCCAGGGGCCAGCCAGTCCCTCTGCAGGGCCAGCAACAGGGCAGGGAGGCCGAGGCCTTCCCCTCATAAGGACACAGGAGAGCCCTGCTGGGTCAGGCCAGGGAGGGTCCCTCCAGTCCAGCCTCCTGCCTCACCCAGGGGCCAGCCAGTCCCTCTGCAGGGCCAGCAACAGGGCAGGGAGGCTGAGGCCTTCCCCTCATAAGGACACAGGAGAGCCCTGCTGGGTCAGACCAGGGAGGGTCCCTCCAGTCCAGCCTCCTGCCTCACCCAGGGGCCAGCCAGTCCCTCTGCAGGGCCAGCAACAGGGCAGGGAGGCCGAGGCCTTCCCCTCATAAGGACACAGGAGAGCCCTGCTGGGTCAGACCAGAGAGGGTCCCTCCAGTCCAGCCTCCTGCCTCACACAGGGGCCAGCCAGTCCCTCTGCAGGGCCAGCAACAGGGCAGGGAGGCCGAGGCCTTCCCCGCATAAGAACATCAAGAGAGCCCTGCTGGGTCAGACCATCTAGCCCAACATCCTGCCTTACATTATGTCCAACCAGTTCCTCAGGAAGGCCAAAAGCAGGGCAAGGAGGCCGAGACCTTTCTCGCTCATTGTATCCTGGTTCTGGTATTCAGAGGTTTAGTGCCTCCGAATGTGGAGGTTCCCTTCTTAAACAACAAGAAACAATTCCGTGGGGAAAAAAAACTTTAAAAAAGTATTTCCAGATCTTTGCATATCAAGAAGTCAAAATTTATCTCAGCATATTTTACCTGTGTTTCCAAAGGGAAGCGCTCAAGGGAAGAGTCTCTTTCAGGATCTGCTGGTTTATGAGGCTCAGTGCAGGGCAGGTTTTTATACAGACCCTGAATTGCTTTGAGCCTATAATGAGCTTTGTTTTCATAAGTCTTGTTTATAATGCCTGATATGTTTTGCCTTACATAACAACCCATTTACAACCCATGATTTCACTCCTCGTAATTCTTCGTCATGATGGCTCACCTTGCAGGTTGGCTCCTTTTCTTGGAATAGTCTATGAGGAAATATTTTGGAATATCCGCTCTTAGAACATTCTCCCAGATCTTTTGTGAGACTTATTTTGATTTTTAAGTTGACAAAATTTGTCACCCGCATTCATTCCTTCATTAGGACCTTCAGGACAGTAATGTATTTTTAATTAAAAAAACATTAATTTAATTGATGTATTTATTGTCGCATTTCTAGCCTGCCACACTCCAGAGGCTCATGGCAGGTTACAGTATATAAAATCCTATAAAATACCATAAAAAACAATAACCATCAACCCTCCCCCACAGTAAACCAAGATTGGTGACATAAATCTCCCCCTAACCTAACAGCAGTCTATTCTGGGCTGGGTTGCACAGGATGTTAATGCATAGACTGAGAAGGGGCATTGTTGTTATTAACCCTGATATCAACCGAAAACCTGGTGGAACAGCTCCATCTTACAGGCCCAGCGGCCCTCAGCTCTCCCAAGAGCTCATTCCACCAGCTCAGGGTGAGGACCAAGAAGGCACTGGCCTGGGTCAAGGCCAGGAATGTTTCCTTAGTGCCAGGGACCTCCAGCAGATGACCACCCATAGTGTGAAGTGTCCTGTTGGGGGGCATAAGGAGACAAGTGGTCCCTCAGATTGGTAGAGCCTTAAAAATCAACATCAACTCCTTGACCTTGATCCAGGTCACAACTTGCAACCAACGCAGCTGTCTCAGCACAGGTTGGATATGGGCCCTCCTTTTGAAGACCTTAGCAGCTGCATTCCGCACCAGCTGGAGTTTCTGGGTTAAGGACAAAAGTAGGCCAGCTGAGTGATTTACAGAAGTCCAGTCTAAAGGCAACCATTTAATGGATCACTCTGGCCAGACAGTCTGAGGGCAGGTAGGGTGCTAGTAGCCTCTCCTGGCAAAGTTTTTTAAAAAGTGCCATGCAGGCTATTCCCATGACTGGGCCTCCATTGAAAGGGACGCATCCAGAATAACCCCCAAGTTCCTTGCCTAAGATGTGATGTTAAGCTGTACTCAGGCAAGCCAGGTCAACACACTTCCTGGCCTGCCACCTTTCTGCCTAGCCACAGGACCTCCGAGGTTGAGTTCAGGTGACCCTGCTCTAACCATCCAGCAATGGCTTCCAAAACTCTGGCAAATGTAACCAGGGGGAGATTGAGCTGGATGTCATCCACATAGTGGTGACAACCCAGCCCGTAGCTCTGACCAGCTGTGCCAGAGGGCGTATGAAGATTTTAAAAAATATATAGAGCAGAGAACCTCCCCCTGTGGTACCCCACAAGGCAGTTGATAGGAGCACAATCATTCCTTCCCTACAACCATCCTGTCTGGTTCCAGAGAAATGAGCATAGCTGCTGAAAGGCTGTCCTCTGAATTCTGGCCCTGGGAGAAAACTAGCACTATCATGGTCAACACCAGGTACTAGCCAGACCCAGAGGCAAGTGAATCAGTGTGGACATTAAAGTCCCCCAGGATTAGAAGCCCAAGCCGTCATCACCACCAGGAGGTTCAACAGGCTACCTGGGGGAGCATTGGATGGATGGTAAATCACCCAGATAGCCAAGTTCTCCACTGTACCCTACTCCATTCCAACACACTCCACCCCAATGATTGACAGTGATAGTTAAGCCCTGTAGGAGAAAGCCTCAGGACCAGAATTGCCATCCCACCTCCCCCTACCATGAGAAGAGCTTTCTGGGTCATACCAATAGTACTTCTAGTTCAGCACCCTGTTTCTCACAGTGGCCATCCAGTTGACAACAGGTCATATAGGTCAAGATGTTCTGCTGGTTTTGCCTTTTGGCTCTGGGATTGAGAGGCTTAGTCCCACTAAACCTGGAGGTTCCTTTCAGTCACCATGGCTAATAGCCATTGATAGACAGAATCATAGAATCATAGAGTTAAAGGGTCATCCTGTCCAACCCTCTACATAATGCAGGATTCATCACTTATCCTTCATGAATTCATCAAATCCCCTTGTAAAGCTGTTCATTCCTCTGGCCATCAGTATATCCTCTAGGGGTGAATTCCACATTGTATTCACTCTATATGTAAAGTAGCATTTCCTTTTATTGTAACCCTGAGGAACATCACAGGCTACAAGTCAAATATTTGAGCAGTGGTTTCCCAGTCCCAACCTGCTGAAACCTCCATGTAGGACTGGAACTACCACAGAAGAGTTCCTATCAATCCAACCCCAGGGACATGTTCCGGAAGACTCTCATGATCAATGGTATCAAAAGTCTCAGAAAGGTCCAAGAGAATCAACAGAATTGAACTCCAGCTTTCCATCTCTTGGTACAGGTAATCTACCAGGTGACCCCCCCCCCTCCAAAGTTGTCTCAGTCCCATAACCAGACCAAGAACCGCACTGGAAAAGAACTAAAACATTTGCTTCATCCAGTAAAGCTGGGAAAGATGATTAACATACTGTAACTAGGTTGAAGAGAGCCAAATCTGCATTGAGGTAAAAGGTTACGTGAGTCAAGATAGCTCCTGAAACAAGAAAGAGAGTAAGTAATGACTTGAGTGCCCTTCTCGAGTGAGCAAAAAGAAAGGAAATTATGAACCAGCATTGGCCAATGGAATTAGTGACTTTCTTAGGTTGTGCAGACACTTCTGGAGTAGGCTACAATATTCCTGAAAAGACTTTTGTTATTGAGGATCATCAGCTGGTGAAGATTGCACTTAATCAGTTGGTAATGCCAGGGCACCCTACCTAATGATGGAAAATCCCATCATGTTACCCAAATTAGAAATTAAGCATTTGGTTTAGGGAATTTAGTGATGCAAGAGGGGTAACAATGGATTCTCCACCAGTGTATACCAGGGTTAATCCCTTAGAAGCTCTTAAGAAATCAGTCTGGAGTAACTGGAACATTTAAAAATATATATTATTAAAAGTGAACTTAAGCACATCCCATCAAACCCACAAAAACTTTGTAAATACACATTAAGGAAAACAGGGTTGAATGAGAATAGAGAGTGGAAATAGGGGTATTTATAGCTACCATCAGAATGTGAAGAAATACACAGAACCAACAAAGACAACCAGAATCTCAGAGAAGGAAAGTAGCATACATGTAAGGAGGCAAGTGGGTGCACAATACCAAAAACCACACACAGACTCTACTTAAATAGAAAAATTGTAAGGGTTTGGCATAGTAGATCCTGTGAGGTAATTGATGTAATTTCTGTGTTTGACAAAGGTAGTTCAAAGACCGTTTACACACTGGAGGTTTCATGCCGGTCTGGAGGCTGGAGTTTTAGTCGTGGCAGGTTGTCCCACCTCTTACTGCACTCACACGGGGAAGCATTTGGCCCGGTGCACCTCATCCGCCTCTGATTTGTGCTCCTGTACGGGAGCTGGGGCAGTGAAGTTCCCAGTGCATAAACGGTCAAAGTGAAGACAAACCCCAGGGGGAACCTCAGAGGTCTCCTAGGAACAACAACAAAACCCTAAGATGGTCTTTCATTCATGTATTTAGAGTCATTGATCAGCATCAAAACATAGGAAAAAACATAGTAATATTATTGTTAACCAAGTCACTTAACATCAAGCAAGGATTTCTGCATTCTACTTGCAATATAACAGAACTTCACCACTGTATAAGAAATATAATTACTTATCATAAGATGTTAACTAACAGATCATCAGTATAGATGGAGAACCGTAGTAATGAAGGTGAAATTAGACTACTTCTGATATACCACTACAACTCACAATGCAGAAGAATACGAGGAATCAATTCAATTGCATATGAATAGCAAAGGCATAGTCAATCCTTCACAGGCAGATGCTGAAATCTTCCACTAAACAGTGCTGATGGAAATATATTGAAACAAGCTCTTGAAAAAGCCTTTTAGAATTCAACAAGGGTTATATGTGTTAAGTACGTAACAGTAGAAAAATCTCCCCCACATTTTTAATAGCCCACATAGGTTTGCACGGAGGGCCGTCTCATTTTGTAGCTCAATATCAACAAGCTGTTGATAAACCTTTTGTTTTACTCCCTTATATACCATTTCTAATAGTTGTTCATGAGCTAATCCTATTTGATTATCTCTGATCACCAGGCGGGTTGTGGGCTAACTGATAGGAAGAAAGGAATAAGGCCTACAAGTTGGTAAAGTCTCAGCCAGTCATTAATTATCACTATCCATGCTCTTGTCTCTACTTTTATCAACCCTACCTCCTGCTGAAGTATCACACTGGTTGTACCTTTAGGTTGTACCAATAAGATTTCTTAATTTATTCAGTAAACCTTATGTTAAACACCCCTGTGTAAGTTTATGTGATTGGCTTGTTCAAGAAGGCTTTTTGGAAGAAGAACAGGCCGGCTTTAGATATGGCTACGGATCACTGATTTTTTACAACATCTGATAAGGGATTACTTTTTTTAGCTTTTGTTGACTTCAAAGCTGCATTTGATTCAATATCCAGAGACCGTCTATGGTTAAAACTCTCCAAACGATAAACAGTTTCTGCTACTATTTTCTAAACTTCATAAAAATATAAGTCTTCATGTCAAATGGGCAGTTCATCTAACTCAGTCCCTACACAGGAATGCATAAGACAGGGTTGCATGCCATCTCCTTTCTTGTTTAATATCTTGATGCATTGATCAAATGATTACTGAAATTAGACATTCACACCCGTTAATCTGCAATCCTGAAAACCTGCAAACCTGCAAACAAAAGGCTATTGTATGCTGATGATGTGGTGAATCTCTCACAGACTAGAATAGAACTGAAAAGGGCTTTGGAAGCCTTGGCTTTATGTTTTCAGGAAGAACACCCAGCTATTATTTCTAGCAAAACAAAAATCATGTCCTTTATTAACAGGATAAAAAAAATCTTGGTACATAGATGAACATAGTATTGAGCAAGTTAAATGCTTGAGATATCTTGGAGTGATTTTCCAGTACAATGGATAACAAACTGCTCATATTCACTCCATAGCTGACTCTGCTCAGATGACCACAGTGGCTATTTTAAGATTCTATTGCACTAAGGGTGGTGGCTCCATTCCTGCTCCAATTAAACTGTTTCTGACTCAATTATTAGCTCAATTTATATGCAGTGCCCAATTAGGCCCTCATTCCCATTTTACTCCTTTAGAGAAAATTCAGGCAGGCTTCTCAGAGCCCTCTTTAATGCCCTATGATGGTTCTAGCAGAGTAGAAGCAGAGATGTATGTTGTCATGATCCCTGGATTACAGTACGGGAAATAGCTGGGGTGGAGCTTGCTTTTAGTGGTCACTAATTTTAGTTTACAGGTGTGATGGGGTAGGAGAGACTGGGAGTATATGAGTGGGTTCTGGCCACTAACATCAAGTCACAGCTTACTTATGGTGACTCTATAAGCATGCCTACCCAACCTGGACAGAGTGATCCTGCGTTGAGCAGGGTGTTGGACTAGATGGCCTGTATGGCCCCTTCCAACTCTATGATTCTATGATTCTAACAGTAACCCACTCCACCAGAAACCTGAGGGTGATCCCCGATGCCTCCCTTTCCATGCAGTCACAGGTCACAAGAATAGCATAGTAAGCCTTCTACCACCTACATCAAGCCAAGCTACTAGCGCCCTACTTGGCATCAGAACACCTAGCCACAGTGATCCATGCGACGGTCACCTCTAGACTGGACTTCTGCAACTCACTCTATGCAGGCCTACCCTTATCCTTGATCTGGAAACTGCAATTGGTGCAGAACGCAGCGACCAGGATTTTCACCAATACACCGTGGAGATCACACATCTGTACTTCAACAACTCAACTGGCTCCCAATTGAATTCCAGATCAGACTTAAGGCTTTGGTTCTTACCTTCAAGGCCATATGCGGTCTTGGCTCAGTGTACCTATGAGACCGTCTCTCCGCCTATACCCCCAAAAGGGTATTACACTCTGCCCCCACCAACTGGCTAGTGATCCCTGGCCCCAAATAAGCATGTCGGTCCTCAACGAGGGCCAGAGCTTTTTCTGTCCTGGCCCCCACCTGGTGTCACAAGCTCCCTGAAGAGATCAGGGCCCTGCCCAAACTCCCACAATTCCGCAGGGCCTGCAAAAGGGAGCTCCTCCACTAGGAATTTGCCTGAGACCAACCACAGGCCCCCCTCAGACATCCCCTCCATGGCCTGAACCAGTCTATCCTCTCTAAGGGCCTTAGCTATGTTCTGTTCATGTTATACTGTTTAAGATCACTGAAATTGTGTTATTTAGATCAGTGGTCCCCAACCTTTTTATCACTGGGGATCACTCAATGCTTGACAATTTTACTGAGGCCCGTTGGGGGGGAGGTAGTTTACTCCTCTAATCTCAACCACTGCCCTAACGCTCTCTGATCGCTATGGTAATGTTTAAACATCCCTTCAAAATAAGATACAGACACGCCACAACAATGAACATAAGGAACATTTTATTTTCATGGAAATTTTAACTCATGAGAATGACAAATCAATGAGAACCCTGAGCTTGTTTCTCTGCAATGAGATAGTCCCATCTGGGAGTGATGGGAGACAATGAAACCCAAAGTGTGTTGTAAAGGGCTGGGGGGGTGAAGTAAAGGGCCGGGGGGGGGGAGAAGGCATCCTTCGCGGCCCACCTCCAATTAGTCGACGGACCACATGTGGTCTGCGGCCCACAGGTTGGGGATCGCTAATTTAGATTATTGTTGTATTTGTTTATGTTATATATTAATTCATTCCATGTATCTCCCCATCTCCCCAAACAAAGAAAACAAAGATCATGGCAGCCGGCCCTCTCAATTCCTGGCAAATAGATGGGGAAGAAATGGAGATAGTGACAGATTTTATTTTCCTCGGCTCCAAGATCACTGCAGATGGGGACTGCAGCAAAGAAATTAAAAGACGCTTGCTCCTAGGGAGGAAAGCTATGGCAAATCTAGACAGCATCCTAAAAAGCAGAGACATCACCCGACCAACAAAAGTGCGTTTAGTCAAGGCTATGGTATTCCCAGTTGCAATGTATGGCTGTGAAAGTTGGACCATAAGGAAGGCCGAGCGTCAAAGAATTGAGGCTTTTGAACTCTGGTGCTGGAGAAGACTCTTGCGAGTCCCTTGGACTGCAAGGCGAACAAACCGGTCAGTCCTAGAGGAGATCAGCCCTGACTGCTCTTTAGAAGGCCAGATCCTGAAGATGAAACTCAAATACTTTGGCCACCTCATGAGAAGGAAGGACTCCCTGGAGAAGAGCCTAATGCTGGGAGTGATCGAGGGCAAAAGAAGAAGGGGATGACAGAGAATGAGGTGGATGGATGGAGTCACTGAAGCAGTAGGTGCAAACTTAAAAGGACTCCAGGGAATGGTAGAGGACAGGAAGGCCTGGAGGATCATTGTCCATGGGGTCGCGATGAGTCGGACACGACTTCGCACATAACAACAAAATCTCCCCATGTTGTATGTAAAATGCCCTGAGCCGTATGGAAGGGCGATATAGAAATCAAATCAATGAATCAATCAATAATACAGTTTTCAAAGCAAGAGACCTTGAGAGGTGGTTTGCCATCTCTATGTAGCTATCAAACAGTCTTTTAAGTCTGTCTGTGCTATTAACCATCATTTCTTAATTGCTTGTTGAGTTGAGACATAAATCCATCTAATTAAATATGATCTTTTAATTAGTAGTCAACAAGCTGCCTTAGAGGGACAAACAAACAAGAAATACAAGGCAAAGCCTTTCCCAGTGGTTACCTTCCAGCATTTTACTTTCGCTGGTTACAGAGAATTATGAGTTGGCCTGATTGAGTCATCACAGGTATGCTCTATTCACTGTCATCTGTGGAGTAGCTGTGGTTCAGTGGAAGAACCTTGGCTTGGCATGGAGAAGGTCCAATGTTCAATCCCCAGTATCTCTACTTTAAAGGTGTAGATAGTAGGTGATCTAAAAGACTTCTGCTTGAGACCCTGGAGAGCCACTTGCTGACTGAATAGACAATACAGAACTTGATGAGCTAAAAGTCTGATTCAATCTAAGGTAGATTCCTGTGTGTATGAACACATCTTTATTACCCAGAACAAAATTAAATGTTAAAGGTATCCCCTATGCAAGCACCGAGTCATGTCTGATTGGATTGAAGCGCCTGGGCTCAGCTTTACAGGGAAGGGTGGCAGTCCCACAAGAGGCCAGGCCACACTGCAGATGGCTGGACAGCGTGGAGCACAAGGATTGTACTGTTCAATGCACAGGGGTTGGTCAGCACAGAACATGGATGGCCCTGGGATGGTCACCAGGAAGGGTGGTGGCTGGATGGACACGGTCATGGTAGGGCAGGTGGAGGAGCACGGGTTTGGCAGGCAAGGCATCTTTCTTCTTCTGATGGATGGACTTGAAGGAACAAAGCAGGGGAGGAGACAGAGGTTATGGAGGTCAACAAAATGGGAATCTCAAAGAACCCTGGGCTGGAGTGTTGTGTGTGAGGAAGTCATGTTCCACTGCCGATACCCTTCCATCAACAGATTTGTCTGCAGGATCCAAGCTAGGAAAAGTGCTTTTAAAGAGATCCTGGGCCTGACTCCTTGTCGTTATTCCATCTGTGACATTTCCATGGCTTATGGTTAAAGCCCATAAAAGCTCATATTTTACTATAAATTGTGTTACTCTTTAAAGTGCTACAGGGTTTTTTGTTTTGTTTTGTTGTCCTTTTCTACTGAAACAGTTAGACCAACACAGCTACCCATTTTGACATGTCTCGCTGTGTGTCTGTCTACCTATTCTTTTGTCTAATCTACAATTAATTTTATTTTTGAGAGTAAGGAATAAGGCTGAAGACTGATTAGACCACGGCACCCAATGGTACCCACAGAAACCATAACGCCTCCTGAGATCTTTCCTGGTGTTCACCTCCCCACCTCCTTAAGCAGCAGATCCCACAGCTGAAGTACTCAGACTGCAATTTTATTTCTTGCCATTCTGCATGTAGTCCCTGCTGGTGGAATGAGCCCCCAGAGAACATGAGAGCCCTAACAAAACTAACACTTCTGGATGACCTGCAAGTAGCTTCTCAATCACTGGGCTTATGGTTGAGGCCAAGTTGGACATATAAATATGTCTGTATTCGGTTTCCCTGGGCAAATATCACCTAAAAATTCCACCAGGTCTATGGTTGAGGCTGGGGTCAGCAAATCAGGGACATCGCTCCCCCCGCCTAGGAGTTGGAGTGTACGCTACTCCCCTATCCTTTCCTCTTCACCTCTTAATAATTGGGGGAGGGATGGGATTTTTAGCTGCCATGTTAGTTAGTAGATTGATATTTTAATGGGAATTTTAATGGGATTAGTTGTTGTGACCCGCCTCGAGCCTATCGGGAGAGGCGGGAAATAAATCTAATAATAATAATAATAATAATAATAATAATAATAATAATAATAATAATAATAATAATAATAATAATAATAATAATAATAAAGGCAACTATTGGGCATTAAACTGGGACTGGAAGAGATGAGGCACTGGGGTATGGTGGATTAGGGTGAAAATGTTCACCGCCATCAAGCTGTTGCAAGCTGTTGTATGTTGTTTTGAACTGTAAATTGTATTTTGGAAAATTGTGTGGGGCTACTTTTAATTTTTTTTGTTTGTAATGTGAATCACCACAAGCCGGCCAGGCCGAGAGAGGCGGTATGTAAGGCAAATAACGAATGAACGAACGAATGAACGAACAAAACGAACGAATGAACAAATGAATAAATGGCCTCCCCTACTGCAGTTCAGCAGCTCTTACCTACCTAACAAGAAGAACTATATTGAGATATCACCAATTGTCTGCCCATATACTTACTTATCAATTTAACTTAATTGTTTTAACAATTTTAACTATGGTATATTTTAATAATTTTGTAAACCACCCAAAGTTGGCTATACCAATATTGATCATCTAGAAATTTCCTAATAAAATCAAAATAAAAACAGTTTAACCTATTACAGTTTAACCTGCTTTAGGATGCTTAGGGCTGATCCTGCGTAGAGCAGGGGGTTGGACTAGATGGCCTGTATGGCCCCTTCCAACTCTATGATTCTATGATTCTATGATTACTGCTGCCAACAGGAATCACTCCCTGGCTTCCTTAAAGAGATAACCTTCCAGATCCTTAAAGAGAGCCATCCTGTCCCCACTCAGCCTCCTCTTCTCCAGGCTGAACATTCCCAAGTCCCTCAGGCTTTTTTCATAGGGCTTGCTTATGGATGAAAATAAATAGAACTCTCCTGCTTGATTATCACATCGACCCTGAAAGGAAGGTTAGGCAGCCAAAGTGTAAGCAATCCAAAGAACATCATGGCAGTGTGGGGCATTTCCACTAGAGTAACGGATCAATTGTAATAGCACGAAACCTTCCAATACCACCAGGAAATTGGTCAACCTTTCCTATAAGCAGTAGACTACTCTACCCAGAATTCCCAGTCTGAAATCAGTGAAATCTAGGTCTCTGGCAGAAATCCAGCTCCCTCTGAAGTCACCTCCATCCCCTTGCAAAGGGAATCTGCAGGGAATAATGCCAGGAGACAAGAAAATCTCACTTTTGGGCAGTCAGAGAAATTCCACTCTGGAGTGGTAAACTGCCTCATTCATGTCCTTTCTTCCATGTTTTTCCATCAAGGAAGGGGAGAAATAAGAGGAAATGACAGAAACCGCAAAGTGAGGTCATGGTGAAGAGAAAGTTTAATTTTTTTTTCAAAGAAAAGAAGGTGCAACTTGACAGTGTTTCATTGCAGGTACCAAATTGAAAACATTTCATAATTTAAAGCATGTGAAATAGAAGGTTTACCCAAAAAGAAAAAAGGAAACTCTATCTTTATGGAAATGGCTACACAGAGTACCAATTAAATCCCGAGAAAGGGGGACAAACGGAACAGGCATTGCGAGGGCTGAAGTAGATCTTTGAAACTTGGCTCTTGGCTTTGTTGGATTGTCGTTCCAGGGCTCAGGTTTACAGGCAAGGGTGGCAGTCACGCTGGATTCTCTGTTGTGAGTACTGATACAAGCTGCTGCCTCCCTTGGCACAGGGAGCAGGAGGGCAGGGTGTGCGGCTGAGGGGGGGACAGCATGGAGCACAAGGGTTGCACTGCTCAATGCACAGGGGACGGTCAGCACAAAACAGGGATGGGCCTGGGACGGTCACCATGAAGGGTGGTGGCTGGATGGACACGGTCATGGTAGGGCAGGTGGAAGAGCAGGTGGAGGAACATGGGTTCGGCAGGCAAGACATCTTTCTTCTGCTGAGGGGTGGACCTGAAGGAACAAAGCAGGGGAGGAGACAGAAGTTATAAAGTTCAAGAAAATAGGAATCTCAAGGAACCCTTTGTGGTAATGGGTTTTCTGTGTGGAGATAGAAAGTCATATTCCATTGACTTTCTTCTATTAGTATATTTGTCTGGAGAATCTAAGCAAGGAACATGCCTTTACTCAGATGTGTGCAACTGACTCCTTGCTGCTATTCCACCTGTGGGATTTTAATTTATGGTAGACAGTCCAGCAGCTCTCATTTTTGCCAGCTCTTTCCCTTCCAAGAAGGCATAACCAACTAGGTGGAATATCCTTTGGCAGATTGGGGGGCTCATTTGGCTATTTAGGAAAAAGCCATCCAAGCCCACACATTAGGCCCTTCTGTTTCCCCCTGGATCTATCTGCCTGTCCATCTCAGGAGAAAAGAACAAGAGTCCAGGAGCAGCTTAAAGAGGAACAAAATTTGGGGTAGGGGAGGGGCTTTCATGAGTCATTGCTCACTTCCCTTGAAACATTTGAAGAAGTGAGCAGTGATTCATGAAAGCCCCTCCCCTGCCCCAAATTTTGTTCCTCTTTAAGCTGCTCCTGGACTCTTGTTCTTTTCTCCTAAAATGGAGACCCATTTGGGTCTGTCTACCTGTCTTTCTACCTACCCATCTATTTATCTGTCTGTCTACGGATCATTTTACTTGCTAGTGCAGAGGATTCAACAGTCCTGGGCTTAAGTCAGGTTAGGCCACAGATACACAAATGCCTCCTGACACTTTTTAAGTGTTAAACCAATTCCATGTCGTTTTGAGGATAGCTACTCTGCCTCGGGCAGCCATTTTGTGATTGTGCCTACCGCCCGATGTCAGAGTTCCCAACATATCCAAAGGTTAAAATGACGGAGACCCTTTTACTAAGGATAACAGGAATAATGTGTGTAAATTCATACAGATAGAGCAAATTAATAGGAAGAGAATCATAGAATCATAGAGTTGGAAGGGGCCATACAGGCCATTTAGAAGGAAGAGGAAGAAGAGTTGGTTTTTACATCCAGCTTTTCCCTGCCCAAGGGAGTTACAATCACCTTCCCCCCTTCCTCTCCCCACAAGAGTCACCTACTGTCCCATGTCAGAATTCCCAATAGGTTCACAGGGAAAAAAAGATGGATACCTCAGGGTAGGTTAAAACCAAGGAGAGCAGGAATAAGGTGCATAACTTCTTAGGTAAAGGTATCCCCTGTGCAAGCACTGGGTCATGTCTGACCCTTGGGGTGATGCCCTCTAGCGTTTTCATGGCAGACTCAATACAGGGTGGTTTGCCAGTGCCTTCCCCAGTCATGACCGTTTACCCCCCAGCAAGCTGGGTACTCATTTCACCAACCTCAGAAGGATGGAAGGCTGAGTCAACCTTGAGCCGGCTGCTGGGATTGAACTCCCAGCCTCATGGGCAGACAGCTTCAGAGAGCATTTCTGCTGCCTTACCACCCTGCGCCACAAGAGGCTCTTGCATAACTTCTTACAGACAGTAAATTAATAAGAAGTGCCAAAAAGAGTTGATTTAATACCCTGATTTTCACTGCCTTAAAGTGTCTTAAAATGGCTTACAGTCTCCTTCCCTTCCTCTCTCCACCACAGACACCCTGTGAGAGAAGTGAGTCTTAGAGAGCTCTGACAGTATTGCTCAGTCAGTACAGCACAAAGTCACCCAGGATGTGTGTGGGATAGCTACTCTGCCTCTGGCAGCCATTTTCCTGCATGTGCAGGAGCAGGGAATGAAACTCAGCTCGTCAGTTTAGAAGCTGCCGCTTTTAACCAGTACACCATGCTGGCTTAGTGCCTCTGAATGTGGAGGTTTCCTTCCAGGCCAAACAATGAGATGAATAGCAAGAAACAATGATGCTGCGGAAAGATGGTCAAGAACAATGTCCAAGTCTCATCATGCCAGCAGGTAAAAATCCCTGTCAGCAAACCTTACCTGGATCTCCAATGGAAAGAACTCAAGGGAAGAGTCAGGAACTGCTGGTGTAGGAGAATCAGTGCAGAGCAAGTTTTTATACAACCTCTCAAGGTCTTTGAGCCAATGAGGAATTTTGTTTTCAGAACATTACATAATTAATGAAATTTTTTTTACCCCACTTACCATCCAATTTGCAACCCATGATATCACCTTTAATCACTCTTCATCATAACTCCTCGCCCGACACTTTGGCTCCTTTTCCTTGGAGATGTTTGCCCAGATCTTTCCCGAACTGAAATTGAAAGCAAAATCATTTTAATGTGTCTATTTTACAGAATGTGTAGCCCATCCTTCTGCCCTCATAGCACTGCAGAGGTTAAAATAAACATCAGGAGAGCCCTGCTGGATCAGACCAGTGGTCCATCTAGACCAGCATCCTAAGTTGCACAGTGGCCAACAGTATCGTTGGATGGCCAACAACAGTGCTTGTAGGTCGAGGCCTTCTCCTGATGCGGCTCCTGGCTTTGGGATTCAGATTATTTGTGCCTCGGAATTGGAAGTCCCCCTTATTCACAACGACTGGTAGCCCTTGACACATTCATGGAGGATAAGTCTATCTAATCTCATAGAATCATAGAATCAAAGAGTTGGAAGGGGCCATACAGGCCATCTAGTCCAGCCCCCTGCTCAACGCAGGATCAGCCCAAAGCATCCTAAAGCATCCAAGAAAAGTGTGTATCCAACCCTTGCTTGAAGAGTGCCAGTGAGGGGGAGCTCACCACCTCCTTAGGCAGCCTATTCCACTGCTGAACTACTCTGACTGTGAAATTTTTCCCCCTGATATCTAGCCTATATCGTTGTACTTGTAGTTTAAACCCATTACTGCGTGTCCTCTCCTCTGCAGCCAACAGAAACAGCATCCTGCCCTCCTCCAAGTGACAACCTTTCAAATACTTAAAGAGGGCTATCATGTCCCCTCTCAACCTCCTTTTCTCCAGGCTGAACATTCCCAAGTCCCTCAACCTATCTTCATAGGGCTTCGTCCCTTGGCCCCAGATCATCCTTGGCGCTCTCCTCTGTACTCCTTTACAAGCGGTTCACCCCTCTGGCTTTCATTATATCCTTTAACAGTCAATTCAATACTTCAGTCTAGCCTTTCTCAGCTTTTTTACCATTGAGATCTTTTCCTTTTCCTTAGCCAAGGAAGTGAGAGACAATGTAATTTAGTGTATTAATTTAGTATGTGGGATTGTGTGCTCTATCCTGTGACATTCACTGGATGAAGTTGGGTATACAGCTAGACTATGACAACTTGTGATTTCAGTGTGATGAGATGTTAATACAGCCCAAGACTGCATTTACCTATTTTTTTTATAGCTGTAACACAATGTGTGCTCATATTCAGCTTACAGTCGACAAGTACGCACAAATCTCGTTGGCACACACCGCTCCCCAGGTATTTGCATGCTACTCATTTTTGTGACCCAGACAGAGAACTCTGCACTCATCCTTTTTGAATTTCATCGTGTTCTCCTTTGCCCACTTTTCCAGAATATTCAGATCTTGTTGAAATCTATCTTCTTGGGTGGTAGCTACTCCTCCCAATCTTGTGTCATCTGCAGATTGAATGAATAGTCTTTCCTCATCCTGATCATGGATACAAATCTTGACGAGTACCAGACCTCGTACTGATCCCTGGGGCACCACAGTGCTCATTTCCCTCCAATCTGATTTTAAAAAATACACAGACAACTACTCTTTGGGAGAACGAGAGAACTGAGGCAAATATTTGGCAAACAGAATTTGGTCATTGGGGCGATAACTCCCAATAAAGGCCAAATGAGAAAGAGCAATCTAAAGAGGAGGATCTTTGTCCAGTTAGAAAAGGGATCATAAGGTGTGAGGATTTACTCAAACTTCTGCGACAGAACGTGTCACAGTCTCTTAAGATATTAGTATTTCAAAAAAGAAAAAGTAGTGGTACTAGCAAAAGAGTTCACAAGAAGACGGGAATACAGTGGTACTCAGAAACACAAAAGAAAAACAGTTGTGTTTAAAGGAAAACTTAAAATCTGAAAGAAAGGTCTATACGCATTTCAAAAACTTATAACAAGGCCGATTCTGCACGGGCGGAAAAGGCCAGAGTAGCATCCACATGACGCCACCTCCAGATTGCCACCCTCACAGGCCCCCAGAAGCCCGATGCTAAGGGAATACTGATTATTTTGCATTCCCTTTTGGTGCTGCCAACAGAGTGTGTCCTATGGCAGGCCCATCTGGATGGGAAGAGAATGGCCCGGATCCTTCCTGCCCTAAGCAAAATAAAAACACCCCAGCCGGCGCCCCCCATGCGGCAGAAACTTCCTGCTGACACTGTTTCCCGGGCAGACATGTTTCACCAGGACACTGGGTGTTCCACTGAAGTGTCCCTATGACTGTTTATGCACTGGATGTTTCTTGATGGGCTGCAGGCTGGAATTTTAGTTGTGGCAGGTTGCCCCACTTCTTCCTGCACCCACATGGGGGAGCATTTAGCCTGGTGCACCTCATCAGCCTCTGATTTGTGCTCCTGCATGGGAGCTGGAGCAGTGAAGTTCCCAGTGCATAAACGGTCTATGGGACACATTTCAGCACTGGAGAAGATCTTATGCTGCAATGTGTCCCTCGTGAGGAGACAGAAAACTGTGGATCATGCAGCCCTGCAGCAACGGACTGGTGGTAGCCCGGGGTGGCGCTGTTGGTGTGGAATCGGCCACAAGGAACTTTAAGCTGGAAAATGACTAATTTGTAAAATACAAGATTGAATTCAGCATCCAAAGTGTCCTGTTTCTCTTTGTAAAATGAAATCTCTGTTATTAACAATGTCTAAATACTATTCTGAGGAAAATTCTATTCTGAGGAAAACAAAAAGATCTAACATGACAGTTCAGTCTATGAGGGAATAACAAGTTATTTTAGAGGCAAAAATTTACCTCAGAGTGGTGAATTTTGTGGGGGTCCCTTATATGTGGCCAATAGGTTTGATTAAAGCTGCCGTACTCAACCAGGGTTTCATGAAATATTGAGGATTCTTGACGGCCCTTGAGGGGTTTCTTGAATGAGTGGAAATTATTTAATTTGTTATATATTTTTCAAATGTGTTATATATCAGGTGATATGACCAATTATGGTTATGTGAACCCACTTCTCCCTCCCAAAAGGCCCACTGAGGGGCCTGGAGGGGTGGGAAGTTGAGGGGTCCTGGGTGGGCATACACACTGCTTCCCATATTCTGCGCCATCTCATCATTCTAGGGTTTCATAGAATCATAGAATCATAGAATCATGGAGTTGGAAGGGGGCATAGAGGCCATCTAGTCCAACCCCCTGCTCAACGCAGGATCAGCCCAAAGCATCCTAAAGCATCCTAGAAAAGTGTGTATCCAACCTTTGTTTGAAGACTGCAAGTGAGGGGGAGCTCACCACCTCCTTAGGCAGCCCATTCCACTGCTGAACTACTCTGTGAAATTTCCCCCCCCTGATATCTAGCCTATATTGTTGTAGTTTAAACCCATTACTGCGTGTCCTCTCCTCTGCAGCCAATGGGAACAGCATCCTGCCCTCCTCCAAATGACAACCTTTCAAATAGTTAAATTGTTTCTAGAGGCCTGAAGAATATTTCAGGTATTTCTCAATGGTAAAAAGTTAAGAAAGGCTAAATCAAAGTATTGAATTGACTGCTAAAGGATATAATGAGAGCAAGAAGAACGAACAGCTTGCAAAGGAGATTAGATAGACTTATCCTCCATGAATCGATCAGTGGTACAAGCTATTGTGAGTAAGAGGGACCTCCAAATTCAGAGGCAGAAGTTATCAGGGGAAGGCCTTTTTGTATTTTTGTAGACCATCCAGAGATACTGTTGGCTACTGTGTGAGTCAGGATGTTGGGCAAGAAGGACCATTGGTCTGATCCACCAGGGCTCTCCTGAGGTCTATTTCAATATCTTCAGAGCTATTTTGGCCCTAATGAAGGCAGACGGGTGAGCTACAAATTTTGTAAATTAGAGAAATTAAAATGATTCTGCTTCAGGAAAGATTTGGGGAAACATCTTAAGAGTGGATACTTCAAAACACTTTCCCACTTTACTACAAGGAGAGGAACCGAGCTGTGGGGTGAGCAATTATGATGAAGAGTGATAAAGGGTGAATTCATGGGTTACAAACTGGATGTTAAATGAGGCAAAAGAAATAATTATATAGAAACAGAACACCGCATTGGCTCAAAGAATGTTTGAGGCTGTATAAAAACTTGCTCTGCACTGACTCTCCTACACCAGCAGTTCCTGACTCTTCCCTTGAGCTCTTTCCATTGTAGGTCCAGGTAAGGTTTGCTGAGATGGATTTTCACTTGCTGGTATGCAGGGTCTTGGATATTTTTCTTGACTATCTTTCCAGTTTGGTGTAGCGGTTAGGAGTGCGGACTTCTAATCTGGCATGCTGGGTTCGATTCTGCACTCCCCCATTTGCAACCAGCTGGGTGACCTTGGGCTCCCCACAGCACTGATAAAACTGTTCTGACCGAGTAGTGATATCAGAGCTCTCTCAGCCTCACCCACCCCACAGGGTGTCTGTTGTGGGGAGAGGAAAGGGAAGGCGCCCGTAAGCCGCTTTGAGACTCCTTCGGGGAGAGAAAAACGGCATATAAGAACCAATTCTTATTGGAGAGGAAAGGGAAGGCGACTGTAAGCCGCTTTGAGACTCCTTCAGGTAGGGAAAAGCGGCATATAAGAACCAACTCTTCTTCTTCTTCTTCTACCAATGCCATCTGGAAATTGACCATACTTCTTCTAACCAGCAGATTACACAGCCCAGATCTCAGGGCTCTCTCAGCCTCACCCACCTCCCCTCTGTTGTGGGGAGAGGAAAGGGAAGGCGACTGTAAGCTACTTGGATACTCCTTCGGGTAGAGAAAAGCTTCTTCTTCTTCTTCTTCTTCTTCTTCTTCTTCTTCTTCTTCTTCTTCTTCTTCTTCTTCTTCTTCTTCTTCTTCTTCTTCTTCTTCTTCTTCTTCTTCTGCACTCTCATTGTTTCTTGCTGTGTATCTGTCTGTTTGGAACTGACGAAAACCTACAAATTAAAATGCACCGGGGCAGCTTGGTTTAGTGGTTAAAAGCTGCAGCTCTCTCCTCCACCTGCAGGCAGCTGGGTGACCTTGGGCTCACCACGGCACTGATAAAACTGTTCTGACTGAGCAGTGATATCAGGGCTCTCTCAGGCTCACCCACCCCACAGGGTGTCTGTTGTGGGGAGAGGAAAGGGAAGGCGACTGTAAGCCATTATGAAATTCTTGGGCAGTGAAAAGTGGGATATAAACAATAACTCTTCTTCCTCTTCCTGCTCTTCCTATTAATTAACTCAGTCTGTATGAAGTTACGCAACTTATTTCTGTTATTCTTAGTTTTAGGTTCTACTAAAATAATCTATCGTTAGTAAAAGGGTCTCCATCATTTTAACCTTTGGATATGTTGGGAACTCTGACATGGGGCGGTAGGCACAATCACAAAATGGCTGCCAGAGGCAGAGTAGCTATCCTGAAAATGACATGGAGTTGGTTTACAGGTAACCTTAAAAGGTGTCAGGAGACATTTGCGTATCTGTGGCCTAACCTGACTTAAGCCCAGGACTGTTGAATCCTCTGCACTAGCAAGTAAAATGATCTGTAGACAGACAGATAAATAGATGGGTAGATAGAAAGACAGGTAGACAGTCCGAAATGGGTAGCTGCCTGTCCATTTTAGGAGAAAAGAGCAAGAGTCCAGGAGCACCTTAAAGAGGAACAAAATTTGGGGCAGGGGAGGGGCTCTTGTGAGTCACTTCTTCAGATATTTCAAGGGAAGTGAGCAGTGATTCATACAATGCCACAAGTTTATGCAACCTTAAGATACTTCTGGACTTTCCTCTTTTCCCTGAGATGGACAGGCAGATAGATCCAGGGGGGAGCAGAAGGGCCAAATATGTGTGCTTGGAGGGCAGGTTGCCCTTTTCCTAAAAAGCTGGATGAGCCCTACAACATGCCACAGATATTCCGCCTAGTTGGTCAGGCCTTCTTGGAAGAGAAGGAGTGGGCAAAAATGAGAGCCGCTGCTCTATCTACTGTAAATGGAAATCCCAGAGATATAATAGCAACAAGGAGTCAGGTGCAAGGTCTCTTGAATATACAAATTTGTGTAAAGGAATGTTCCTGTCTTGGATCCTGCAGACAAGTCACCTTTCAGAAGGAATTAAGTCAGAGAAATTTTACTTCCTACCATACACACACCCCATTGCAGCCCCGGGTTCCTTGAGATTCCCATTTTCTTGAACTTCATCGCTTCTGTCTTCTCCCCTGCTTTGTTCTTTCAGGTCCACCCACCAGCAGAAGAAAGATGTCTTGCCTGCCGAACCCATGTTCCTCCACCTGCTCCTCTACCTGCCCTACCATGACTGTGTCCATCCAGCCACCGCCCTTCATGGTGACCGTCCCAGGGCCATCCCTGTTCTGCGCTGACCAACCCCTGTGCATTGACCAGTGCAACCCTTGTGCTCCATGCTGTCCCCCTCTCAGCTGCACACCCTGCCCTCCTGCTCCCTGTGCCAAGGGAGGCAGCAGCTTGTATCAGTACTCACAACAGAGAATCCAGCGTGACTGCCACCCTTGCCTGTAAAGCTGAGCCCCGGAACGACGATCCAATAAAGAGTCAAGAGCCAAATTTCAAAGATCTACTTCAGCTCTCGCAATGCCTGTTCAGTTTTTCCCCCTTTCTCAGGATTTAATTGGTGCTTCTGCGTAGCTATTTCCATGATGATAGAGCTTCCTACTTTTTGGTTGATCATTCTAATTTGCATACTTTTAATTGAACCCCGTTGAACCTTCTTCTCTTTGAAACTTAATAAAATTTTCTTTTCATCATGACCTGTTTCCAGTTTCTGTCATTCCCTGTTATTTCTCCACTTGATGGGGGGGGGGGGACATGGGAGAAAGTGCATGAGGCAGTTTACCACTCCAAAGTGGAATTTCTCTATCTAAAAATGAGATTTCCCTGTCTCCTGTACTTATTGGCTGCAGCTTCCCTTAGCAAGGGAATGGAGGCGACTTCAGAGGGTTCTGGATTGCCCTTATTTCAGACTGGGAATTCTGGGTAGTGTTGTCTACTGGTTAGAGGATTTCCAGGTGATATTGGAAGGTATCCTGCTATTACTATTGATCAGTTCCCCAGGTGGAAATGGCTGCTTTGGAGGATGGATTCTTTGGCATTTAACCTGTTGAGGCCCCTCCCCTCCCCCAACTGTACCCTTCTCGGGCTGCAACCCTCCCCTCCCGTTTCCTGTTATTTCCCAATCCAGATCTGAGAATCCTAGTTAGAGTTGGAGTTAAGAGATCCAAGTTGAAATCCCCACACTGTACACAGACTTGACATGAAGTTTATGGCAGGAGTTCTTCCTTATCTAAATGACTTCAAAGTAGAAGAAGAAAAGTTGGGTTTTGTGTCTCATTTTTCTCTTCTTGAGGTAGATGGGGATGAGAGAACTCTGAGAGAACTTATCTGTAAGAACAGCACCATCAAGGCTGTGACTAGCTCAAGACCACCCAGGTGGTTGCATGTGGAGGAGTGGGAAATCAAACCCAGCTTGCCAGGTTAGAAGCTACCGCTCTCAGCCATTACACCAGAGCTGGCAATCACACATTCCTTCCTCCCAGTCACTCACCAGTTCACAGGCCATGCCTGGAAATCCTAGTTAATAAAGTCAAAACACAAATGGGAGGATATTAGCAAACAAGGGGGGACTGTGTGGTTCAATACATCATGTAAGTTTCCAAAGAATTAGTTTCAACTGTTGTAATATAGCCATATTTCAACTGGAGACCAACATTAAACAAAGCAAGTAGAAAAGTCCCTTGTCTTCAATATATTTAAAAGTAAGCATCAAATACAACCAAGATATCCTGGGGAATCTCTAGTTTCATTGTTGGACTTCCTCAGTTGTACAATAACTGCACATGACCAATAAATAACTGCAGGCAGAATCTAAGTCTCTTAGGTTTGGGAAATCCTAGTTGGGAGTCAAGGGCTAACAAAAGACGTTGCAAACAATTGAAATGGATCTTGTGGAAGCAGCACCCATCTCTGAACCCCAAATGGATTGCTCCCCTTTTCTCAGATTTCTTGTGAAGTCAAGAAGAGCTCCCGACTACTCAGCTCTTTTCGCAGTCTTCTGTTGGAGCAGGAAGCAGGGGTTTAAAGTGACTCTAACTAGGGTTAACTGTAGGTTCGAGCCTGGGGAGGGTACAGCTTAAGGAATGGAAGGACCTCAACAGATTATAATGCTGTAGTCTCCATGCTCCAAAGCAGCCATTTTCTCCAGGGAAACAGATCAA
This sequence comes from Paroedura picta, assembly GCF_049243985.1. Classification (NCBI taxonomy): domain Eukaryota; kingdom Metazoa; phylum Chordata; class Lepidosauria; order Squamata; family Gekkonidae; genus Paroedura; species Paroedura picta. Next base: position 8,410,601 of record NC_135369.1, read on the forward strand.
TGTTAATGGTAGGTGACCTTCTGATGCCACCTGGAAACTGAAGTCCACCATGGTTCACAAACCACAAACAGGGGTAAAATTCATCATGAATTTTGCTTCTTGGTTAAATTTCTGCCCATTCCTTATGGTAGAAGAAGAAGAAGAAGAAGAAGAAGAAGAAGAAGAAGAAGAAGAAGAAGAAGAAGAAGAAGAAGAAGAAGAAGAAGAACAAGAAGAAGAAGAACAAGAAGAAGAAGAAGAAGAACAAGAACAAGAACAAGAACAAGAACAAGAACAAGAACAAGAACAAGAATAAGAACAAGAAGAGTTGGTTATAATATGCCACTTTGCTCTATCTGAAGGAGTCTCAAATCTGCCTGATAGCAGGCTTCATAGAAAGAACTAGTGATAACATATGGGAACAAAAAAAATGCCTATTGGATCTTTTCCATCAATAGAGCAAAGACCTCTCTCTTTAACATTGTTTATCTGCACCTCAGTATTTTTCTGCCAATCTACCAAAGATCAGGAAGCCCCTGAATCAACTCAAAGGATAGCATGGGGAAGACTTCTGGAATGTACCATTCAGTGATATGACCACCTAATTGGGGACATTGTAAACAGACCTACAATGCATAAAGAATTGACCTGAATGGCATGTCTCTTGAGCAGGTGTATTCTTCTCTATGGTGGTTTATAACTACATATTTCTCGGGAACATTTAGGTAGGTGTTCATGTTCAGTCCTTGTGATTTGCACCACAGTTGAAGAGGGATGTAGTCAAACTGGAGCATGTCCAGGGGAGGATGACAAAGATGGTGATGGGTTTGGAGAACAAGGCGTATGTGGAAAGGTTGGGGGAGCTTGGTCTGTTTAGCCTGGAGAGGAGACGACTGAGAGCGGATCTGATAACCATCTTCAAGTATTTAAAAAGGTGACATATAGAGGACGGAGCAGAGTTGTTCTCTCTTGCTCCAGAGAAATACAAAAGAAATTCTGTCTAAACATCCGGAAGAAGTTCCTGACAGTCAGAGCAGTTCCTCAGTGGAACAGGCTTCCTGGGGATGTGGTGGGTTCTCAATCTTTGGAGTTTTTTAAGCAGAAGCTGGAGAGCCATCTAACAGAAAGGCTGATTCTGTGAAGGTTCAAGGGGGTGGCAGGTGACAGTGGGTGAGCGACAGGGTTGCGAGTGTCCTGCACAGTGCAGGGGGTTGGACTAGACGCCAACATTAATTGTTCCCTGCCCTCCTCTCAGTGACAAACGTTGGAGACCAAGCATAGCATAGAGGTTAAGAGTGGGCTGCCTCTAATCCGGAGAACCAGGTTTGATTCTCCCCTCCTTCACATGAGGACAGTCACAGTTCTGTTAGAGCTGTTCTTGCAGAGCAGTTCTGTCAAAGCTTTCTCAGCCCCACCTGCCTCATAGGTTATCCATTCTAGGGAGAGGAATGGTCTTTGGGTGGTGTTTTGAGACTCCTTTGGTTAGGGAAATGTTGGATGTGTACTTTTCCCCTCCCCTTTATCTTTCTTATGGGTCAGAAAACAGAGATTTGGGGATTGGAGGCTGTGGATGGTGTGGTTTTAGGGCAAGCACAAGCTCAACAGTTTCTGTAGGCATAGACAGGGTCCCGCAAAGTAGCCATTTACTTCCAGATCAATTGTAATAACAGGAGAACTTCCGACGAGACCTCAACATTGACCACCATTCCTCTAAGAAGCAGGTTAGCTAAACCCAGAACTCCCAGTCCAAGCAAATTCAGCACTCTTACCGAAATCTGGAGCTGCCCTCCGACCCCCCTTCCGACCCCCCATTCTCACCCTTATACATCATGCAGCTCATGCGAGAAAATCTTGTGACACGAACATGTAAATCTGAGGCAGTCAGACAAAGGAAATGATAGACATAGGAAACTGAGGGTATGCTGAAGAGGGAGGTTTATTTTTATGAATTTCATTGAAAAGAAAGCACAATTCCTCAATGTCTCATAATTTAAAGCATGCTAGATATAAGGTGTAACAAAAAAAAAAGTCAGGAAAGCTCTAGAAATATGCAGATGGCTTCCGAGGATCACGAATTAACCCCTGAGAAAGGGGGACTAATTGAAGAGGCAATGCTAGAGTGGAACTTGGTCTTTGAAACTTGGCTCTTGGCTCTTCGGTGGATTGTAGCTCCTGGGTTCTACTTTAACAGCAAGGGTGGCAGTTGCGCAGGGATCTTGGTTGGTAGCACTGGTACAAGCTGCTTCCTCCCCTGGCACAGGGAGCAGGAGGGCAGGGTGTGCAGCTGAGGGGGGGACAGCATGGAGCACAAGGGTTGCACTGGTCAATGCACAGGGGTTGGTCAGCGCAGAAGAGGGAAGGCCCTGGGACGGTCACCATGAAGGGGGGTGGCTGGATGGACACGGTCATGGTAGGGCAGGTGGAGGAGCAGGTGGTGGAGCACGGGTTCGGCAGGCAAGACATCTTTCTTCCGCTGTGGGGTGGACCTGAAGGAACAGAGCAGGGGAGGAGACAGAGGTTATAAAGGTCAACACAGTAGGAATCCCAATTTATGTCTGGGTGTAGTGGTGTATGTATGCGTGGCATTGTGTAAGACCTCATGTTGAAATCCTTCCATCATCAGACTTACTACAGGATCCTAGTCAGGAACACAGCTTTGCTCAACTGTGTAAAGTCAAGAGAACATGAGACGCGCTACTCATTGCGACTCCATTTTTGACATTTCTATGTGCCATGGCTATTCTATGTCATTTCTGCCATTCTGGAGAACTCAATAGAACATTCCAAGGGAGGAAAGGCTGAGGGACTGGGGAACGTTCAACCTGGAAAAGAGGAGGTTGAGAGAGGATGTTCGGTATTTGAAAAGTTTTGACTTGGAGGAGGACTGGGAGTGATTTTGTTGGCAGCAGTGGTGAGGAGCCACAGTGAGCAGTGGCTCAAAGGTAGTTGCTTGAAGCTCAATCCTCCCCTCTCAAAGTTGGAAGTCCTGTGGATGGGGAGGTCTTGGGTTTGCCCTGTCTGGATGGAATGCAACTGACTATGGTACATATAGCCAGGATACTGGGTATGACCTTTGATACCTCCTTGTCAACCTAGTCTCAAGTCACAAAAGTACCAAAGTTGGCTTTCTCTCATCTTCTCCAGACTAATCCACTAGCACCCTATCTGGCCCCTGAACACTTTGCCACAGTGACCCATGTGATGGTCACCTCTAGGCTAGATTACTTTATCTTGTTCTACTGGGGCCTACCCTAAACCAGACATAATTGGTGTACACAGATGCTTTCTGTGTGCCAAATCGACATTCTTTTTTTTTAACACTTGATAAAGAGTTTATATTATTCTAAAATTGATTAAATCCTTTTTGGTTATCACGCAGTGGCCAACCAGTACCTTGTAAGGGCCAACAACAGGGCAAAGAGTTTGAGGCTTTCCTTGCAGGTTGTTTCCCGGGTTTGGGATTCAAAGCTCCTGAATGTGGAAGTTCTCTTCACTTACAAACAATCACATAAACAACAATAATCCCCTGGGGGGAAAGTTCAAAACAGTTTCCAAGTCTTTTCATGCTAGCAAGTCAAAGTGTATCTCAGCAAACCTTACCTGGATCTCCAAAGGAAAGAACTCAAGGAAGATTCTCTGTCAGGAGCTGCTGGTGTTGGAGGCTCAGTGCTGAGCAGGTATTTATACAGTCCCTCGAGTTCTTTGAGCCTATCACGTGCTTTGTTTTCATAAGACTTCCCTATAATTTCAGATATTATTGGCCTCACTTAACATCCAATTTGCAAGCTGTGATTTCACTCCTCGTAACTCTTCATCATGATGGCTCACCATAAACTTGGTTTCTTTCCTTGGGTTAGTCAACGGGAAATGTGGGTTGCAGTATCCACTCTTAGAATATTTCCCCAAATCTTGCCTGAACTGAACTTTGAAGCAGAATTCTTAAATTTTAAGCATAGAATTTGTAGTCTACCTTTCTTCCCTCACCAGAGCCACCAAGACAGTGTAGAGATTAAAATATACAGGAGAAGAACCTGCTGCGTCAGATCAATAGTTCTTCTAATTCAGCACCCTGACTCACACAACAGCCAACCAACTCCTCTGGATGTCCAACAATGGGGCATGGAGGCCAAGGCTTTCCCTTGATATTTCCTCTTGGCTTTGGGATTCAGAAGCTTAGTCCTTCTGAATCGGGAGAGTCCCCTCAGTCTCCATGACTGGTAGCCTCTGATAGACTGATCCTCCATGAATCTATCATGGAGATTCATGATAGAAGAAGATTGAAGAAGAAGAGTTGGTTCTTATATGCCACTTTCCTCTACCCGAAGGAGGCTCAAAGTGGCTTACCGTTGCCTTCCCTTTCGTTTCCCCACAACAGACACCCTGTGGGGTGGGTGAGGCTGAGAGAGCCCTGATATCACTGCTCGGTCAGAACAGTTTTATCAGTGCCATGGCGAGCCCAAGGTCACCCAGCTGGCTGCATGTGGGGAGTGCAGAATCGAACCCGGCATGCCAGATTAGAAGTCCACACTCCTAACCACTACACCAAGCTGGCTCTTTGTAAAGCTGCTCTTTCCCCTGGCCATCAGTTTAAAGCAGTGTTTCCATTTCTCTGTCCTGAACCTACTGAGCAATGGCTTCATTGGATGACCTTAAGGTCCAGTATTTTCTGAGAGGGAGAAGAATTTCTAATTATGAACTTTTTCCACCCCATTCATAATTTTATAAACCTCCCTCATGTCACAGAAATAAAATTATATTTTAACACTATCAAGACCATCCAAAAGGTCAACCAGAACACAAAGGCATACAAAGACATCAAAACAACCGCTAACACATTGGTCAAGAAAGATGGATCCCTGAGGAAATGTGAAACAAAATAAAGGTCTACACCTGCAGGAAGAAGATGGCCCAGAAGTGGACAGACACATATTCTCGAGAAAAGAGTTCCCGGTCTGTTATTCCATGAATGAGCAGAACCTTTCTGGGTGGCCAGCCACTGAACCTCAGAAGGCAGAGCCATCTAAGGAAAGGCCCCCAAACATGACTGAAGTCATTGGGAATGTTCATAAGGGAATAGGCTGTTTTTCTGCCATGTTGGGTTTTTGTATTGTTCTGTTTTGTTTTAATGGGTTTTTAAATAGGGTTTTATTGTTGTGGGTTTTTTTATGCTGTAACCCGCCATGAGCCGGCATGCTGAGAGTGGTGATTAAGAAATATAATAAATAATAAATAATAATAGGAGGTCCTTCAGATATGTTAGTCTCAAACCATAGAGGCCTTCAAAGGTCAAGACTAACAACTTTGGGTGTGCCCAGAAACAATGTTGGGAACAAGTATAGATAAGATATAATGTTTCTTACAGCTTACTCTAGTCAACATCCAGGACAGATCATTAAGATCTATTGGATGCTCCCAACACCCCTCAAGGGCAGTTCTTAGTGTCGCTGAAATGCAACCAGGGCATGCACCACGATGGCCAGATTATTTCAGTCCTGGGAACTCTGTAGCTGCATAACCAGGCAAAGCTACTAAAACATTCTTTAGACCACAGATGCCACCCACATATGCAGCAATAGGCCTAGGTCTAAGAGCACTTCACATTCTAGGCTCCTTCTTTAAAGGGAACTGCAATCCATCCAGACTGTCTGGGTTGTATGTTCTAGCCATCAGCAGCAATTTCATCTCACCGCTACTGTAATTCGGAAAATCCTCTCCAAATAGTCTGGGTGAGGCAACATGATTAACCCGCATTAATCAGCCCACCACCCCGGGGCAAAGTTGTGGGGAGAGGAAAGTGGGGAGGTGGTTTTAAGCTGCTTTCTTACTAGTAAGATAAGGTTATGAGAATTCAGGGGCTGAAAGGCGGGATGCGCCGCCACGGCGGTGGTGGCGCAGCAGTGGGCCCCCCTCCCTCCTCCCCCTCTGACTGGGAAGCAAAGCAGGGTTGGTATTAGGAGGACGGGCAGCCAAGGAAGATTCTGCAGTGAAGCGGGAAGGCTCCCCAGGGCAGGCAGCCAGGCAGAAAGAAGACCGTATTTTTCCTCGCTGCGTTTTTCTGATTGAAGACTGTGTTTTTCTTCCTCGACGCCTTGCTCTGCATTGTACGGGCCTGGTTCCCACGTCGCCTCGCCTCCTTTCCACGTGTTGCCGCTCTCTGGACCCGCCAAACAAAGAGGGCGGAGTCCGAGCGGCAGCCAATCAAGAGAGATGCATGGAAGAACGTTCATGGTGGGCGGTGCTGAGCTCAGCGCCGGAAGGTGCTTTGGGCTGAGCGTGGCCGGGGCAGGCAGGGCAAAAAAAACACCAGAGGAACAGTACAGCTGGGCCTTGCAAACGCCGAATGCTCTTGAGCGCGAACACCAGACAGCAGGATGCCGCAGGACATTCTAACAATGGTCCAGGACACGGGACAATGGGGGGAATCCCGGGACTGCCCCACTATTCTTGAAACGTATAGTCACATTATAGTAAGACCATGATTCAGGGTCTACATATCTGAAAGATCACTTTTCTATCTGTATTCCCTGGAGAGTACTCCATTGCACAAACACCCATCAGCTGGTGGTCCATGGCCTGAAAGAGATTGGTCTCAACCACGGCCAAGACATGTCCCGTAACACACCCTGGTCCTTCCAGAATTTGCACAGTTCTGCAGGGCCTGCAAAGTGGAGCTCTTCTGACAAGCTTTTGGTTGGGGCCTGTGAAAAAATAACATGAACTGGGACCTCCCTAGCAGATAGAAGCCAACTGAATACACTCCAGTTCTGGAAGAAGCATCATTAACTGGGCCTGCTGATGCTCCTAGTTAGTAATAAGACCTGATACCTAAACTACTGCTGCTAAACTAATTTTAACGGTTGTAATTGAATCAATAAATGATATTTTATAGCTATTTTTGTGAATATCAATGCTGTACACAGAGAATGAGCAGAATGTGGGTTCCACTGCAAGAGGAAATACCGATGGTCAGAGAAATGATCTGCTTCACAAGGGGATTTGATAGATTCATGGAGGATAAGTCTATCAGTAGCTACTAGCCATGGTGACTGAGGTGGTTTCCCATATTCTCAAGGACTAAACCGCAGAATCCTGGAGCCGAAATGTAAAATCAGTCTCCAAGCCCTGTTATTAACCAGTTGAGCTGGTTGGCCCCTGTATGGGACAGTTGGCTGTACTAGGTGGGCTACTGGTCTGATCCAGCAGAGATCTTTCAGTCCTACCACTGCATTCGAAAGATGAAATGTGGTCTGCAATCTTTTCAAAGAAATAAATGCAAAGAATTCTGCTTTCAAGTTCAGAACTGGTAAATTCTGGGAGATATTTTAAGGGTGGATAGTCCAAAACACATTCCCCAGAGGCTATTCCAAGGAAAGGAGTCAAGCTGTGGGGTGAGCCATCATGATGAAGAATTACGAGGAGTGAAATCACAGGTTGCAAATTGGGTGTTAAGTGGAACAAAAACAATAGCAGGAATTACACAGAAGACTTATGAAAACAAAGCACACAATAGGCTCAGACATCTTGAAGGACGGTATAAAAACCTGCACAGCTTTGGGTCTCCTACACCAGCAGCTCCTGACAGAGAATCTTCCCTTGACTGCTTTCCATTGGAGATCCAGGTAAGAGTTGCAGAAATGGTTTTTGACTTGCTGCTCTGTAAGAACTTGGAAATTGTTCTTAACTGTCTTTCAACAATATTGTTGTTGATTTGATTGTTTGTGACTGAAGAGAACCTCCACAAACAGAGGCAATAAGCTTCAGAATCCCAGATTCAGAAGTAAACAACCAAAGAATGCCGCAATCTCTACTGTTGTTGGCCTTCCAGAGGAAAAGGTTGGACTCTGTGTGAGACAGGAGGCTGGACTAGATGGACCCTCACTGGTCTGATCCAGGAAGAATATTAATACTGACCAACAGGCAAGAGTTGGTGGATGAGATGAAGGAGGTGGGGACCCTAGGGGGAAGTGACCATGTCCTCATAGAATTCTTTTTGAGACGGGGAACCAAGGAAGCTTGTAGCCAGACGCGGATGTTGGATTTTCGTAGGGCAAACTTTAATAAACTCAGAGACATGATGAGTGTCATACCATGGACGAGAATGCTGGAAGGGAAGGGAGCATGTGAAGGGTGGGCGCTACTCAAACAAGAGCTATTGCATGCTCAATCAATGACTATTCCAGAAATACGAAAACACTGCAGGAGCTCTAAGAAGCCTATTTGGATGAACAGAGAACTTCAAGAGGAACTAAGAAAGAAAAGGAAAATGTTCAGGAAATGGAGGGAAGGACAGAGCTCTAAAGAAGAGTACCTACAGGTTACTAGGCACTGTAGATCAATCATCAGAAAGGCCAAAGCTGAGAGTGAGCTAAGATTGGCCAGGGAAGCCCATTGTAACAAGAAAAGATTTTTCAGTTACGTGAGGAGCAAACGTAAAGTAAAGGAGGCAATAGGCCCGCTGTTGGGTGCGGATGGACAAACTCTAACGGAAGATGCAGAGAAAGCAGAAAGGCTTAGTGCCTATTTTACATCTGTTTTTTCCCACAGGTCAAAGTGTTTAGGCACATCTAGAGATGGCTGTAGCCAAAGGATAGTGTCTGGGTGGCAGGTTAACATGGATAGAGAGGTGGTCGAGAGGCATTTAGCTGCACTGGATGAGTTCAAATCCCCTGGTCCAGATGAAATGCACCCGAGAGTACTCAAAGAACTTTCCAGAGAACTTGCACAGCCCTTGTCCATCATCTTCGGAACGTCTTTAAGGACAGGAGATGTCCCGGAGGACTGGAAAAGAGCAAACGTTATTCCGATCTTCAAAAAAGGGAGGAAGGATGACCCGGGAAACTACAGACCAGTGAGTCTGACCTCTGTTGTGGGGAAGATAATGGAGCAGATATTAAAGGGAGTGATCTGCAAACATCTGGAGGACAATTTGGTGATCCAAGGAAGTCAGCATGGATTTGTCTCCAACAGGTCCTGCCAGACCAACCTAGTTTCCTTTTTTGACCAAGTAACAGGTTTGCTGGATCGGGGAAATTTGGTTGATGTCATTTACTTGGATTTTAGTAAAGCTTTTGACAAGGTTCCCCATGATGTTCTGATGGATAAGTTGAAGGACTGCAATCTGGATTTTCAGATCGTTAGGTGGATAGGGAATTGGTTAGAGAACCGCACTCAAAGAGTTGTTGTCAATGGTGTTTCATCAGACTGGAGAGAGGTGAGTAGCGGGGTACCTCAGGGTTCGGTGCTCGGCCCGGTACTTTTTAACATATTTATTAATGATCTAGATGAGGGGGTGGAGGGACTACTCATCAAGTTTGCCGATGACACCAAATTGGGAGGACTGGCAAATACTCCGGAAGATAGAGACAGAGTTCAACGAGATCTGAACACAATGGAAAAATGGGCAAATGAGAACAAGATGCAATTTAATAAAGATAAGTGTAAAGTTCTGCATCTGGGTCAGAAAAATGAAAAGCATGCCTACTGGATGGGGGATACGGTTCTAGGTAGCACTGTGTGTGAACGAGACCTTGGGGTACTTGTGGATTGTAAACTAAACATGAGCAGGCAGTGTGATGCAGCGGTAAAAAAGGCAAATGCCATTTTGGGCTGTATCAACAGAGGCATCACATCAAAATCACAAGATGTCATAGTCCCATTGTATACGGCACTGGTCAGACCACACCTGGAGTACTGTGTGCAGTTCTGGAGGCCTCACTTCAAGAAGGACGTAGATAAAATGGAAAGGGTACAGAGGAGAGCGACGAAGATGATCTGGGGCCAAGGGACCAAGCCCTATGAAGATAGGTTGAGGGACTTGGGAATGTTCAGCCTGGAGAAAAGGAGGTTGAGAGGGGACATGATAGCCCTCTTTAAGTATTTGAAAGGTTGTCACTTGGAGGAGGGCAGGATGCTGTTTCTGCTGGCTGCAGAGGAAAGGACACGGAGTAATGGGTTTAAACTTCAAGTACAACGATATAGGCTAGATATCAGGAAAAAGTTTTTCTCAGTCAGAGTAGTTCAGCAGTGGAATAGGCTGCCTAAGGAGTTGGTGAGCGCCCCCTCACTGGAAATCTTCAAGCAAAGGTTGGATACACACTTTTCTTGGATGCTTTAGGATGCTTAGGGCTAATCCTGCGTTGAGCAGGGGGTTGGACTAGATGGCCTGTGTGGCCCCTTCCAACTCTATGATTCTATGATTCTATGATTCTATGAATCTTCTTGTGTTCTTATGAGCAGAAGACCTTGACCTCTATACAATGTGGCTGACCCTCTCCAGGAAATGGTTGCCAGCTTTGTGAGACAGGATGCTAAACAATATGGACCAATGATCTGATTCAGCAGGGACCTTCTTATGTCAGAGGAAGGCCTTGAGATTTATGCCGTATTCTTTGTCCTCCTTAGGAACTGCTTGGCCACTGTGTGAGACATGTTGCTGGACTAGATGGATCACTAGTCTGATCAAGCAGGTCTTTTTTGGGGGGTGGGTGGGTGGCTAGGGGGTAAACTGGGGTTCCCAGGTTCTCAGCTGCAATATTTACTTCATTTGAGTAAGAATTTAGCAACCAGAAGAAAAGATAAGCAATTTTGGGAACTCATCTGATGCATTTCAAATGTGGTTTGCAATGGCCAACTGAGTTCTGTAAAGTGGCTGAAAGGGCATGGGATATAGATGAGAAATGGAGATGACACAGATGTATTACCAATAAGTAGCCTGGCCCATGGTCTCTTGAAAATGCACATTTGCATAAAGCAATGCTCTTGGCTTGGATCCCACTAACAAGTCTGTTGATGGAAGGATTTCAGCCAGTGGAACATGACTTCCTATATGCTCACAGACACGCCCAAGCAGCCCAGAGTTCCTTGAGATTCCATTTTTGTTGACCTCCATAACTTCTGTCTCCTTCAGGTCCACCCACCAGCAGAAGAAAGATGTCTTGCCTGCCGAACCCATGCTCCCCCACCTGCTCCTCCACCTGCCCTACCATGACCGTGTCCATCCAGCCACCGCCCTTCATGGTGACCGTCCCAGGGCCATCCCTCTTCTGCGCTGACCAGCCCCTGTGCATTGACCAGTGCAACCCTTGTGCTCCATGCTGTCCCCCCCTCAGCTGCACACCCTGCCCTCCTGCTCCCTGTGCCAGGGGAGGAAGCAGCTTGTACCAGTGCTGCCAACCAAGATCCCTGCGCAACTGCCACCCTTGCTGTTAAAGTTGAACCCAGGAGCTACAATCCACCCAAGTGTCAAGAGCCAAGTTTCAAAGATCATCAAATTCCACTCTAGCAATGCCTGTTCAATTCTTCCCCCTATGCCTGGGTTTAATTGGTGCTTTGTTGATGCCATCTGCTTACCTGCATAGATTTCTCTTTTTCTTTTTGGTTGAACCTTCCCTTTAGCATGCTTTAAATTACAGAATTTGCTTGAGTTGCTCCTCCAAATGACCCCAAAAAGGGATAGTGCTTTCTTTCTCTTGAAGAAAAAATAAAACCCTCTCTGCATCATAGCCTCTGTTTCCTGTCTCTATCATTCCCTGTGTTTTCTTGCCTTTAGCGTGAGAATGACAGAGTTGCAGTGAGCTCTGTATTTCTCAAGAGTGCTGGATTTCCACCAAGTTATGAGTCCAATAGTCTGTTGGTTAGAGCAGTGGTCGTCAACCTGTGGTCCTCCAGATGTCAATGGACTACAATTCCCATGAGCCCCTGCTAGCATTTGCTGGCAAGGGCTCATGGGAATAGTAGTCCATGAACAGCCCCTGGGGGGCCACAGGTTGACTACCCCTGGGTTAGAGGAAGGGTGGTCAATTTCCAGGAGTCATTGATCTGTTCCCCTGGATAAAATGGCTGATTGGGAAGATGGACTCTTTGGCATTTTATTGTGTTGAGGTCCCACTCCTCGCTAAACTGTTCCCTCCCCAGGCTCCAACCCCCAGATTTCCTGGTATTTCCCACCCCAGAACTGGCAAAACTAATTAGAGGGCTGGACTTGGACTTGGATGTGAAAGATTGAAGACAAAAGCCCCTCACTGCCATAACGTTCTCTGGGCTAGCTACACTTTGCCTGATTAACTTAATACTTAATACTGACCAACAGGCAAGAGTTGGTGGATGAGGTGAAGGAGGTGGGGACCCTAGGGGGAAGTGACCATGTCCTCATAGAATTCCTTTTGTGATAGGGAGCCAAGGAATCTTGTAGCCAGACGCGGATGTCGGATTTTCGTAGGGCAAACTTTAATAAACTCAGAGACATGATGAGTGTCATACCATGGACAAGAATGCTGGAAGGGAAGGGAGCATGTGAAGGGTGGGCGCTACTCAAACAAAAGCTATTGCATGCTTAATCAATGACTATCCCAGAAAGACGAAAACACTGCAGGAGCTCTAAGAAGCCTATTTGGATGAACAGAGAACTTCAAGAGGAACTAAGAAAGAAAAGGAAAATGTTCAGGAAATGGAGGGAAGGACAGAGCTCTAAAGAAGTGTACCTACAGGTTACTAGGCACTTTATATCAATCATGATTCTAACCTACCTCACTGGGTTGTTGTAAAAATGCAACAAGACAGAGAGAGCCATTTATAGAATCATAGAATCACAGAGTTGGTAGGGGCCATACAGGCCATCTAGTCCAACCCTCTGCTCAACACAGGATCAGCCCAGAGCATCCTAAAGCATCCAAGAAAAGTGTGTATCCAACCTTTGCTTGAAGACTGCCACTGAGGGGGAGCTCACCACCTCCTTAGGCAGCCTATTCCACTGCTGAACTACTCTGACTGTGAAAATTGTTTTCCTGATATCTAGCCTATATCATTGTACTTGTAGTTTAAACCCATTACTGTGTGTCCTCTCCTGTGCAGCCAACAGAAACAGCATCCTGCCCTCCTCCAAATGTCAACCTTTCAAATACTTAAAGAGGGCTATCATGTCCCCTCTCAACCTCCTTTTCTCCAGGCTAAACATTTATCTGAACATTTATTCTCCAGGCTGAACATTTATCTACATCCATGAGCAATTAAGATGACAGTTGGGGGAAAATGTGCTTTTCTCCAGCACTGTAGCCACGGTTGGGTGTAGTCGTCAATATTCGCACATATTTTCCGGAATTCTTCACACCCCCAACCCTGTTGCCTCTGTCTGCACAATGACCTCACTTCCAGGTGCTCATTGTATCATCAGAAATAATAATCACACATTCCATCTATAAGTCCCTCCCTCCGTCTTCCATCTTTTTTTATGCCATGCCTAGAAACTCTAGTTGTTAGCCAAGGGATAAATGGGTAACTTGTAGACAATACCAATGGATCATGTTGAAGAGGCATCCAGCCCTGACCCCAGACAGGCTGCTCCCCTCTTATTTAGTTTAGCCCAGTTCTTCTTTGGGCAGTGAAAACCAGGGTATAAAAGCCAACTCTTCTTCTACTGGCAAGGTGCTACCAGGAATGTACTATTGGGAAACAATGTCTCCCCACCTGTCCCCATGTCCACATGCTGCTTCTGCTCCCCAATGACAGTTTCCCAAACTTCCATGCCATTGATTTCCAATTTGCCTTGTTGTGTTGCTTTTGGAAAGATTGCAGCAAGACCAAGGCGTCATCCACATGGAAAGGGGAAGTCAACATCTTCCCAGTCCCACCCACATCAGTATTATTTTCCCTGCTGCAATTCCCCGTAATGGTTACCACCAAAGCATGCCTCTTCTCAGATTGCAAATTGCAATCCTCACATGACTTAGTCATGAGTAAGCTTTCCCAGGGCAGAGGCTTTTTCAGGCTGCCCTGGGTCCTAGAGGGCTGTTTGGGGACCGCTTCCGGTCCTCCCACAACCCCCCTTCCAGAAAGCATGCAGAAGCTGTGCCAGGAGGTGACTAGCTCCCCACTATATCCTCCAAGTTGAAAGAGGCCAGGAGGCCGGGGCTATTTACTGGCAGCAGGGCATGCTCTGAGGCCAGCTCCTCTTCCACCCAACAAACTTCTGAAACTGGCAGGAAGTTGGAAGCAGAGAACCGAATAATTATTAGCATTTCCTCGCTGAGAGCTCCCTCCTGATTGGGACTGAAATGCCAGGACTGGCTGAAGGCCATGACTTACTGATGAGCAAACATTCCCAGGGCTCCCTCCTGATTGAGGATAAACTACCATGGTGAGCCATTCTTGGCTGAGGGCCATATCAAATTTGGGGAATATTTCCATGTAAAGGAAACAAGGTATGGAGTGAATTGTCTGCATGCAATTTGAACTGATTGGCCTTCACTGGAAGAGTGCCTCATTGGCAGTCATTTGAGCTGATTGACCCTCATTGGTAGAGTGCAATTTGAACCGATTGGCCCTCATTGGCAGAGTGCTGTAGTGGCACACCCCCAGGAAGGGCAAATCAGATAGGAAGTGAGTTGTCTGCACGTAATTTGACCTGATTGGCCCTCATTAGCAGAGAGCAATTTGAACTGATTGGCCCTCATTGGCACAGCACTCAATCTCTATTGGTGGAAAACCACACGGAGGGCCAATCAGGTAGGGAGTGAGTTGTCAACTTGAGCTTCATAAAGTTTAGTGCTAGTGATAGTGTTGATGGGGGGAGGTAGTTGTGGATGGTATGGAGAGAACTCAAGAGGTTATAATGCCATAAAATCTATGCTCCAAAGCAGCCGTTTTTCCAGGATAACATTTCAAGCATGGTAGCAGAAGACCTTCCGATGTCACCTGGAAATCAACCATCTTTCTTCTAACCAGCTGACTGGTCCTGCCCAGGACTCCCAGTCTGAAATCTGTGGCAATTAATCACCCTGACAGAAAGCCCACTAGCAACTCATTCCCACCCAAAGGGAATCTGCAGTTCATGAGAGAAACTTTTCAAGAAGGACGTAGATAAAATTAAAAGGGTACAGAGGAGAGCGACAAGGATGATCTGGGGCCAAGGGACCAAGCCTTATGAAGAAAGGTTGAGGGACTTGGGAATGTTCAGCTTGGAGAAAAGGAGGTTGAGAGGGGACATGATAGCCCTCTTTAAGTATTTGAAAGGTTGTCACTTGGAGGAGGGCAGGATGCTGTTTCTGTTGGCTGCAGAGGAAAGGACGTGCAGTAATGGGTTTAGACTACAAGTACAACAATATAGGCTAGATATCAGGAAAAACATTTTCACAGTCAGAGTAGTTCAGCAGTGGAATAGGCTGCCTACGGAGGTGGTGAACTCCCCCTCACTGGCAGTCTTCAAGCAAAGGTTGGATACAAACTTCTCTTGGATGCTTTAGGATGCTTTGGGCTCATCCTGCGTTGAGCAGGGAGTTGGACTAGATGGCCTATATGGCCCCTTCCAACTATGATTCTGTAATTCTGTGATTCTCTTGTGACAGGAACATGTGAATTCGAAGGGGCCATATGAGTTCCAGTCCTGAGTGGTAAATGGCATTCTGGCCCTTTGGGAATGTCTCTTTCAAGAAGGGAAGCTGCTGATAATACAGACACAAGCAGACCTGAAATGGAGGCAGTCAAATGAATTCCGCTTTGAGCAGTCAACTGCCTCTAGTCCTTTCTTCTTTCCCAGTTGTGTTTCCATTGAGGTAGGTAAGATTTGACAGGGAATGATAGAAAGAGGAAACTGGGACCATGATAAATTGAAAGCTTTATTCATTTTTTCCCCCCAAGAGCAAGAAAGCAGAATTATACAGTGCGTCATTCGGGGTACCAAATCAAACAAATGGCATAATTTGAAGAATGCGAAATAGAAGCTTCCACTAAAAAGAATGCTGATAATTACACAGAAGCACCAATTAAACCCTGAGATAGTTGAACAGGCATTGCTAGAGCAAAACTTGATATTTGTAACTTGGCTCTTGTATCTTGGGTGGACTGTAGCTCCTGGGTTCAACTTTAACAGCAAGGGTGGCAGTTGCGCAGGGATCTTGGTTGGCAGCACTGGTACAAGCTGCTTCCTCCCCTGGCACAGGGAGCAGGAGGGCAGGGTGTGCAGCTGGTGGGTGGACAGCATGGAGCACAAGGGTTGCACTGGTCAATGCACAGGGGCTGGTCAGCGCAGAAGAGAGATGGTCCTGGGACGGTCACCATGAAGGGGGGTGGCTGGATGGACACGGTCATGGTAGGGCAGGTGGAGGAGCAGGTGGGGGAGCACGGGTTCGGCAGGCAAGACATCTTTCTTCTGCTGGTGGGTAGACCTGAAGGAGACAGAAGTTATGGAGGTCAACAAAAATGGAATCTCAAGGAACCCTGGGCTACTTTGGCGTGTCTGTGACCTGAAGGAACATAGCATAGGGTGGGTAGCTTAAAATAGGTAGAGAAAATTAATAAACACTCTGAAAATTTCTTGGATGAAAGCCTGGTCCTCGTTGGATGGAAATGGCCTAAGAATGGAACTGCATTTACAAAGCGATGGATCAGACCAGTGAGGGTCCATCCAGTCCAGCATCCTGTCTTACACAGGGGCCAACCAGTTCCTCAGCAGGGCCAACAACAGGGCAGAGAGGCTGAGGCCTTTCTAAGAACATAAGAAGAAGAACCCTGCTGGATATAACCAGTGTTCCATCCAGTATAGCATCCCGTCTCATACAGTGGCCAACCAGTTCCTCAGGAGGGCCAACAACAGGGCAGAGAGGCTGAGGCCTTTCTAAGAAGAACCCTGCTGGATCAAACCAGTGGTCCATCCAGTATAGCATCCCATCTCACACAGTGGCCAACCAGTTCCTCAGGAGGGCCAAAAACAGGGCAGAGAGGCTGAGGCCTTTCTAAGAACATAAGAAGAACCCTGCTGGATCTAACCAGTGTTCCATCCAGTATAGCATCCCGTCTCATACAGTGGCCAAACCAGTTCCTCAGGAAGGCCAACAACAGGGCAGAGAGGCTGAGGCCTTTCTAAGAACATAAGAAGAACCCTGCTGGATCAAACCAGTGGTCCATCCAGTATAGCATCCCATCTCACACAGTGGCCAACCAGTTCCTCTGGAGGTCCAACAACAGGGCAGAGAGTCTGAGTCCTACTCCTCATCATAAGCAGTTCCCTGCTAGATCAGTCCAGTGGTCTATCTGGTCCAGGTAATCCTGTCTTACACAGTTTGTCTGGATCTCCAACAGGGCAGAGACCAAGGTCTTCTCTAGCCATTGTCTTCTGCTTCTGGGATTCGGAGGCTTAATGCCTCTAAATTTGGAAGTTCCCTTCGGTTACAAACAGACAGCAAGAAACAGCCATACTCTAGAATGATAGACAAGAATAATTTCCAAGTCTTTGCAGACCAGCAATTCAAAATCTACCTCAGAAAATCTTACCTGGATCTTCAATGGAAGAGTCTCTGTCAGGAGCTGCTGATGTAGAGGCTCAGTGCGGTAAAGATTTTTATACTGCCCCTCAAGATTTTTGAGCCAATGAGGTGTTTTGTTTTCATAAGTGTTCTCTATAATTTGTGATATTTCTTGCCTTGCATAACACCTACTTTGCAACCCCTGAGTTCACTCTTAGTAACTCTTCATCATGATTCCTCACCATCAGAGCATGGTTCCTTTCCTTGGAATAGTCTGTGGTAAGAGTTTTGGAGTATCTTCTTGGAAAGCATTTTCCTGAGCTAAACATTGAAGCAGAATTCTTAAATTTTACTCATTCGACAGAATTTGTAGTCCACCTTTCTTTCTCTTGCCATGGCCACCAAGGCAGTGAAGAGATTAAAACATGCATTAAAAGAGGCCTTCTGGGTCTGTAGTCCATCTGGTTTAGCATCCTCTCTTACACGGTAAGATAGTTTTAGAGAAGAGCAAACCAACTATGTCATTAGAAAGGAAGATATCGCGGCTAAAGCTCACTTACTTTGGATACATCAAGTGATCAGACTTGCTAGAAAAATCATTAATGCTCGGCATGGTCAGTGGGAAAAGGAAACGTGGTCGCCAAAGAATCCGCTGGCTCGACACGATCAAAGCTGACACAGGGCTGACCATGAACCAACTAAAAGAAGCAGTCAGAGACAGGGGAGCATGGCAAAGAATTTCCTATAGAATTGCTGAGGGTCAGACATGATTGAACGTGTTCTGGGGGAGTTCTGGGGGAGGTCATCATCATCACCATCTTACACGGTGGTCAAACAGCTCCTCTGGATGGCCTACAACAGGTAATGGAAGCCAAAGCCTTCCCCTGATTTTGTCATTTGGCTGAGAATCAGACTCCTAGTGCCTCTGTATCCTAATATGTCACTTCCTGTGACACACGACTTCCAGGGGTATGACAGGGAGGTGTGGCTGTTGGCATCTCTTCCAGGGTTTCTTGAAGCCTGGAGACTGTTTCAGGGCTTTCTTAGTGGTAAAAAGTCCGAGAAAGCTATCAGAATCACATCACTCCAACCCACCTAGACTAATTGTCAAACTTTTTTCTGGACAAAATTCAAGACATTTGTGTTGAACCTCAAAGCCCCTTACAGTTTGGGACCAACATATCTGAAGGACCTCCTGCTCCCTTTTAAACCAACCCAATAATTTAAGATATGTCTGGGGGCCCAGTTCTAGATATCACTAACATTGGGGGTTAGTTGTCTGCCAAATTAAAAAGAACCTTCTCAGACATGGCACAAAAGCTCTAGAAGACTGAGTATACATGGGCAGGGAAGGACAGCCAGGCACCTGCATGACAGTGGAGCTGATCCCCGCTTCTGCATGATGCTGACGCCATCCGGACTCCCTCCCAGCCCTGGCTCACTTTAGGACCTCTGATGCCCAGCGCCAAGGGAATGCTGATTCTTCCTCATTACCTATCTTTCTGCAGCAGAAATCAGAGGCCTGGCCAGACCAGGCCCCTACATAAAGGAAACAAAATGCCCTATTCAACTCTGCAGTCTCCCCAGAAACATGTGCATATCACCATCTAGATGAAAAGCAAAAAGAGATAAAAAGCCCGACCTGAGTAAACAAACTGGGAAACCGGTTGAACAAGTCTACCTAAGGATTAAAATACAAATATTTATTATTGTGCACATTAAACACATTAAAACCAATATTACTACACAGGAAACTGAGCCTGCGCAATATTGCACATACAGTCTCAATGGTTGTACATGGTATGACACTAAATCAAACTTGATTCAACCCAGAAGGTCTTGAACCGTGGTCAAGTTTACTTGATGTGCACACATGCTATTACTGTATAATAATAAGACATGATCTGGGGCATAAGAATAATCAAATGTGAATCTTCCAATGATATGTAATAATAATTTCAGACATGATGCTGGCGATCAAATATCAAAGTGGTCAAGAACCACAGTTCTGTCCAGGGCCAAGTTGCAATCCTGAGTGTGCATACTCATGTGTAAATCAAAAGGCATATTCAGAGGAAAGCCTTATCCTCCATGGGCTGTGGTTGGCCCTCCAGATAAACTGATTGGCCACTGAGAGGGACAAGATGTAGAACTAGATGGAGTATTGATCTAATGCAGCAGGACTCTTCTTCTGTATATTTTAATGTCTTCATTGCCTTGGCGGCCCTCATGAGGGATCATAGAATCATAGAGTTGGAAGGGACATCCTGGGTCATCTAGCCCAACCCCCTGCACTATGCAGGACACTCACATCCCAATCGCTCATCCCCTGTAACCTGCCACCCCCTTGAACCTTCACAGAATCAGCCTCTCCGTCAGATGGCTCTCCAGCCTCTGTTTAAAAATCTCCAAAGATGGAGAACCTACCACCTCCCGAGGAAGCCTTTTCCACTGAGAAACCGCTTTAACTGGCAGGAACTTCTTCCGGAGGTTTAGACAGAATTTCTTTTGAATTAACTTCATCCCATTGGTTCTAGTCCGTCCCTCTGGGGCAAGAGAGAACTACTCTGCTCCATCCTCTATATGGCAGCCTTTTAAATACTTGAAGATGGTGATAAGATCCCCTCTCAGTCGTCTCCTCTCCAGGCCAAACAGACCAAGCTCCCCCAACCTTTCTTCATACATCTTGGATGAAAGGTAGAAAAAAAAATTGTCAAAGTTAAAAAAAAAAGAAAGAATTCTGCTTCAAAGTTCAGATCAGATCAGATTTAGGGAAATGTTTTAAAAGTGAACATGCAAAAATACTTTCCCTATTGTTTCCTCCAAGGTAAGGAGCCAAGCTGTAGGGTGAGCCATCATGATGAAGAATTAGCAGGAGTGAAATCATGAGTTGCAAACTGGATGTTAAGTGACGCAAAGAAAATCAGAAATTGTAGAGAAGTCTTATGAAAACAAAGCATCTCATAGGCTCAAACATCTTGAGGGACTGTATAAAAACCTACACTGCTCTGAGCCTTCTACACCAGTAGTTTCTGACTCTTCCCTTGAGTTCTTTCTTTTGGAGATCCAGGTAAGAGTTGCTGGTATGCAAAGACTAAGAAATTGTTCTTGACTATCTCTCTAAGGTATTATTGTTCATATTTATTTATTTGATTGTTCATGTCTGAAGGGAACCTCCACATTCGGAGGCACTAAGTCTCTGGATGCCACATCCAGGAAACAATGAGCAAGGAAGGTCTCAAATGCTATGCCCTTTTGTTGGTGCTCTCAAGGAACTGGTTGGACACTGTGTCAGACAGGACACTGAACTAGAAGGACCACTGGTCTGATCCAGCAGGGCTCTTCTGATGTTCTTCTGATCTTAACTAGGTTATCTTAACTAGGTGATCTTAACTAGGTGATCTTAAGTAGGTTTATCAGGTTCTCAGCCTGATACTTCATTTGTTTCAGAAGGTAGAACCATAAGAAAAACTAAGCACTTTTTGGTACTCTTCTTAGGCATATCAACTGTGGTTTGGAGCCATAGAATCATAGAGAGATGGATGGGTCCATACAGCCCATCTAGTCCAACCCCCTGCTCAATTAATAACTTCATAACCTTTGTCTCCTTCCCTGCTATGTTTCTTCAGGTCCACCCACCAGCAGAAGAAAGATGTCTTGCCTGTCGAGCCCATGCTCCCCCACCTGCTCCTCCACCTGCCCTACCATGACCGTGTCCATCCAGCCACCCCCCTTCATGGTGACCGTCCCAGGACCATCCATGTTCTGTGCTGACCAGCCCCTGTGCATTGAGCAGTGCAACCCTTGTGCTCCATGCTGTCCCCCCCTCAGCTGTGGGGCCTGCCCTCCTGCTCCCTGTGCCAGGGGAGGAAGCAGCTTGTACCAGTGCTGCCCACCAAGATCCCTGCGCAACTGCCACCCTTGCTGTTAAAGTAGAACCCAGGAGCTACAATCCACTGAAGATCCAAGAGCCATGTTCAACTCTAGCAATGCCTATTCAGTTTGTCACCCTTTCTCAGAGTTTCTTTGATGTTTCTTTGTAGCCATCTGCATAACTAAAGAGCATTCCCTTTTCTTTTTGGTTCAACCTTCTATTAAGCAGGCTTTAAATTATGGAATTTCCTAGTTTGGTACCATAAATGAGACACTGTGGAATTGTGCTTTCTTTCTTCTTGAAAATTATAAAAATTAATAAAACCCTCTCTTCATCATTCCTGTTTTTATCATTTCCTGTTATTTCTTGATATCCTAAATGGGATAGGGAAAGGAATTTCCCACTGTCAGATACCACTCAGGCAATTTATCACTCAGGAGTGGAATTTATCTGCCTACCTAAGAGTCACATGTTCTTATCACGAAGGTTCCTCTCATCTGCTGCAGATGTCCTCAGGGTGGGCATGGGTGATAGTGGGAAGCTCTCAATTCCTGCAAGGAATTCCTGCAAGGATATTTGTTGTCTTGTCAATGTGGAAAAGCTCATATAGACATCAGTATGTGTAGTATAAAAACAAGGATATTGGAATGTCAGTCTAGTTTGGGTGGAAAAAAACTGTGTTCAAGAAGCACCTTTGATAGGACCTTATGTGGAAAAGCAGCATTCTTAGTGGTCAGCCTTCCTCAACTTTTTTACCACTGAGAAACCCCTGAAACATTCTTCAGGATTCAAGAAACCCCAGAAATGGCACAATCATGCAGAATATGGTTGGGAAGCATTAATTATTATTATTATTCATTCAATTTTTTACCCACTGCTCTCAAAATCAGCTCATTGCAGACAACAACCCCAATACATAAAATGTTTTAAAATTAAAAATAACCACCCTCCTCTACCTTCCATTTACCCCCCCCCCCTCCATCAGCACCTCTGGGTCCCACTCCCCAGGGATTAAACCAATGGGATTAAATTAATTCAAAAGAAATTCCATCTAAACTTCCTGATAGTTAGAACGGTTTCTCAGTGGAACAGACTTTCTCGGGAGGTGGTGGGTTCTCCATCTTTGGAGATTTCTAAACAGAGGCTGGATAGCCATCTGACGGAGAGGCTGATTCTGTGAAGGCTCAAGGGGGTGGCAGGTGACAGTAGATGAGCGATTGGGATGTGAGTGTCCTGCATAGTGCAGGGGAACCCATGAGATTCCTTCCAACTCTGTTATTCTATGTTTCTATGATTCTAGGATCCTCAGCTCTTCCAGTTGCTCATTCCACAAGGTTGGGGCCATGGCCCTGGTCGAAGTCAGGCAAACCTCTCATACACCAGGAATCACCAACAGGTTAGTATCCACAGAACACAAGGAGTGTAAGGTGATATAGCTGTGTACATGCCAATCCAGGGTCCTGCCCATTCCCACCCCCCTCCAAGCCCATCAATGGCCATTTGGGGACGGTCAGCATGACCATGAATGGTCATATCACCCAATAGATGTTGAACAATTAGGGGGGAAATTAACTCTCATCCATTCAAGAGACCCTTCCATGGTCATCAAGAAACTCACACCTTTGTTGAGAAAGTCTGTTATAGTCCCTTAAAATTTGTAGCTATAAAGAAATGGGATCCATCATCTTTTAATTCAGAAGGCTGGAGGATTTTGCTTGTGTTTGTAACTTTTATAGTTTCAAGGTTTTAAAGGGGATTTTATGAGGATTTATTATGTCATCTGTCAAGACCAAGGAGGAAGGTGGTCTATAAATTGAATGAATGAATGAATGAATGAATGAATGAATGAATGAATGAATGAAAAGGAAACTTGACAGTATGAGTCTAGACTAATTTTCCAATTAAAAACTATGCAAAACCAGCCTTAAGCTAGTTAAGGTGATTCATCAGAAGCTGGGCCTGGTGCCAATTTGTTAGGCAGGATAAGACAAGAAAATGTTTTGAAGAGTTAATTGCCCTGCTGTTGATTTTATTTGGGTGTAAAACTGTCCAAAATGTTATGAAGTATTTTGCATAGACACCAGTAGAATGTGTAACCAAGGATGGATGGATGGATGGATGGATGGATGGATGGATGGATGGATGGATGGATGGATGGATGGAAGGATGGATGATGGATGGATGGATGGATAGATGGATGATGGATGGATGGATGATGGATGGATGGATGGATGGATAGATGGATAGATGGATAGATGGATAGGTACATACATACATACATACATACATACATACATACATACATACATACATACATACATACATACATACATAATTTGGCCTCATGATTGTTCTTCTATTGATGAGGTGGTTCATTGTGCACAATTGTTGAGACAGCCTGTAAAATCCTGGCAGATGTTACCATATACTAAACAAGCTCACTATCCCTCTTGATATTGTCTTGTTGTTGTTGTTAGGTGCGAAGTCGTGTCCGACCCATCGCGACCCCATGGACAATGATCCTCCAGGCCTTCCTGTCCTCTACCATTCCCCGGAGTCCATTTAAGTTTGCACCTACTGCTTCACTGACTCCATCCAGCCACCTCATTCTCTGTCGTCCCCTTCTTCTTTTGCCCTCGATCGCTCCCAGCATTAGGCTCTTCTCCAGGGAGTCCTTCCTTCTCATGAGGTGGCCAAAGTATTTGAGTTTCATCTTCAGGATCTGGCCTTCTAAAGAGCAGTCAGGGCTGATCTCCTCTAGGACTGACCGGTTTGTTCGCCTTGCAGTCCAAGGGACTCGCAAGAGTCTTCTCCAGCACCAGAGTTCAAAAGCCTCAATTCTTTGACGCTCGGCCTTCCTTATGGTCCAACTTTCGCAGCCATACATTGCAACTGGGAAGACCATAGCCTTGACTAAACGCACTTTTGTTGGCAAGATGATGTCTCTGCTTTTTAGGATGGTGTCTAGATTTGCCATAGCTTTCCTCCCCAGGAGCAAGCGTCTTTTAATTTCTTTGCTGCAGTCCCCATCTGCAGTGATCTTGGAGCCCAGGAAAATAAAATCTGTCACTATCTCCATTTCTTCCCCATCTATTTGCCAGGAATTGAGAGGGCCGGATGCCATGATCTTTGTTTTCTTGATGTTGAGTTTCAAGCCAACTTTTGCACTCTCCTCCTTCACCCGCATCAACAGGCTCTTTAGTTCCTCTTCACTTTCTGCCATTAGAGTGGTATCATCTGCATATCTGAGGTTGTTGATATTTCTCCCTGCAATCTTTATCCCAATTTGTGACTCCTCTAATCCCGCATTTCTCATGATGTGCTCTGCATACAAGTTAAATAGGCAAGGCGACAGTATACAGCCTTGCCGAACTCCTTTCTCAATTTTGAACCAGTCAGTGATTCCATGTTCAGTTCTCATTGTTGCTTCTTGACCTGCATATAAATTTCTCAAGAGACAAATAAGATGCTCTGGTATTCCCATCTCTTTAAGAACTTGCCACAATTTGTTGTGCTCCACACAATCAAAGGCTTTAGCATAGTCGATGAAGCAGAAGTAGACGTTCTTCTGGTACTCCCTAGCTTTCTCCATGATCCAGCGTATGTTGGCAATTTGATCTCTAGTTCCTCTGCCTCTTCGAAATCCTGCCTGTACTTCTGGAAGTTCTCGGTCTACATATTGCTGGAGCCTAGCTTGTAGGATTTTGAGCATAACTTTGCTAGCATGAGAAATTAGTGCAATGGTGCAGTAGTTTGAACATTCTTTGGCATTGCCCTTCTTTGGGATCGGAATGTAAACTGACCTTTTCCAATCCTGTGGCCATTGTTGAGTTTTCCAAATTTGCTGGCATATTGAGTGTAGCACTTTTACTGCATCGTCCTTTAAAATTTTGAATAGTTCAACTGGAATGCTGTCACCACCACTAGCTTTATTGTTGCTCAGACTTCCTAAGGCCCATTTGACTTCACATTCCAGGATGTCTGGCTCCAGGTCAGTAACTACCCCACTGTGGTCATCAGGGATGTTAAGCTCGCTCTTGTATAGTTCTTCTGTATAATTTTGCCACCTTTGTTTAATCTCTTCTGCTTCTGTGAGGTCCCTACCATTTTGGTCCCTTATCATACCCAACTTTGCATGAAACATTCTCTTCATATCTCCAATTTTCTTGAAAAGATCTCTGGTCCTCCCCATTCTATTGTTTTCTTCTATTTGTTTGCACTGTTCATTTAAGAAGGCATTCTTATCTCTTCTAGCTTTTCTCTGGAATTCTGCATTCAATTGGGTGTATCTTTCTCTTTCTCCCTTGCCTTTCACTTCCCTTCTCTCCTTAGCTATTTGTAAAGCTTCCTCAGACAGCCATTTTGATTTCTTGCATTTCTTTTTCTTTGGGATGGTTTTAGTTGCTACCTCTTGTACAATGTTGCGAACCTCCGTCCATAGTTCTTCAGGCACTCTGTCTATCAGATCTAATTCCTTAAATCTATTTGTCACCTCTACTGTGTATTCGTCAGGGATATGATTTAGTTCATACCTGAGTGGCCTAGTGCTTTTCCCTACTTTCTTCAATTTAAGCCTAAATTTTGCAACAAGAAGCTCATGATCTGAACCACAATCAGCTCCTGGTCTTGTTTTTATTGACTGGATAGAACTTTTCCATCTTTGGCTGCAGAGCACATAGTCAATCTGATTTCTGTGTTGACCGTCTGGTGATGTCCATGTGTAGAGTCGTCTCTTGGGTTGTTGGAAAAGAGTGTTTGCTATGACCATTGTATTCTCTTGACAAAATTCTACCAGCCTGTGCCCTGCTTCATTTTGTACTCCAAGGCCAAACTTGCCTGTTATCCCGGTTATCTTTTGGCTTCCTACTTTACCATTCCAATCCCCCATGATGATAAGCACATCATTTTTGGGCGTTGCTTCTAGAAGGTGTTGTAGGGCTTCATAGAACTGATCAACTTCATCCTCTTCAGCAGCAGTGGTTGGGGCATAGACCTGGATCACTGTGATGTTGAATGGTTTGCCTTGGATTCGAACTGAGATCATTCTGTCATTTTGGGGATTGTATCCCAAGACTGCTTTTCCTACTCTCTTATTGATTATGAAGGCTACTCCATTTCTTCTGCGAGATTCTTGTCCACAGTAGTATACCTGATGGTCATCTGAATTAAATTCACCCATTCCTGTCCATTTTAGTTCACTGATTCCTAAAATGTCGATGTTCAGTCTTGTCATTTCTTGTTTGACCACATCCAGCTTGCCTTGATTCATGGATCTGACGTTCCAGGTTCCTATGGAATAAAAATCTTTACAGCATCGGACTGTCTTTTCGCCACCAGTTACTTCCACAACTGAGCGTCCTTTCGGCTTTGGCCCAGCCGCTTCATTCATTCTGGCGCTACTCGTACTAGCCGTCTGCTCATCCCCAGTAGCATATTGGACACCTTCCGACCTGAGGGGCTCATCTTCCGGCGTCATATCGTTATGCCTATTGGAACTGTCCATAGAGTTTTCATGGCAAAGATACTGGAGTGGTTTGCCATTTCCTTCTCCAGTGGATCACCTTTTGTCAGAGCTCTCAGCTATGACCTGTCCGTCTTGGGTGGCCATGCACGGTATAGCTCATAGCTTCACTGAACTACGCAAGCCCCCTTGCCACAACAAGGCAGCGATCCTTGAAGGGGGTGATATTGTCTAGCACTATATTTAGTTACCTACATTGCAGATGCGTTACAAATAAGGTCTTCAGCGTCTCTTGCCTTTCACCATGACATGTGATCCAATACTTCCTGGCTCTCTGACAAGTCTACCACATATGATAAAATTCATAAGATGTAACATTCATATATACCCCATTCCTACACTGAGGGAACCTGCAGTCAACAATGGATACTCTTGTAACAGGTAGATTAAGAATACTTGGTTTTTATACCCTTTTTTATTTTTGGTCTACCAGAAGGAGTTTCAAGGTGGCTTCCTCCAACTCCCCTTCTCCCCTACTTTGCAGTCAGAGCTGGTTTGGTCAACTAAGTCCTGGCAGTGGCTCTTGTTCCAGCTCCAGGAGGTGCTGGCGGGGGTGGGCAGTTATCCTGGCCAGGGCATTATGGGGATTGACAGAAACATTGGGAATATCCTAGTAGGCCATCCCTCATAGTTCCTTCCCTGCAGGGGTCAGCGGGAGGTCACCCGACTGCTCCAAGAGAAGGGATGGCTGGGAAGCATCCTGGAAACGTGTATGTTTTTGAGAATAAATATAATTTTAACCCCCAAAAAAGTTGTTTTGATATCTGTGGCAGGGGATCCTCTGCCAGGGGAAATCTCTTCCCCAAATTCCAGCAGCTAGACCCATTGAGACATGATGGCTCCCTTTTCTTAGACCCATTAACACCTTTGTCTAAGCCCATCAACAGTCAGCTCTGGACATGGACAGGGCATTGCCCAACATCCTGACTCATGGAAATTCCCCATCATCTCCTCACCTAAGGCCATCTCACTCCTCCCCAAAAACCCTATATAAACCGTGGCTTCACACAACCAATTTGAGTGAGTTCCAACTCGTGAGCCATTGGAACCTCCCATCATGCTGGCTCGTGTTGCTTACTTCTGACTCTCCACTCTCCAGGGACCGTAATTATACTGAACCTTCTTCTTCTCACCCTGATTTCTTCTCTATACCATTGCTTGATAGGTGTGTTTGATTGTGACTTCTTCAGGTAGGTGTGTTAGATATATTTATGCTTTTATTATTTTCTTTCTAATAAAGACTATTCTTATTATTTCTTAATTACCTCGTAAACACAAGTGAAATGGATCCTTTAACACTAAGTTACCCCACCTTTCACTGCTCAGCTAGTTCCCCATGGCTTAATACACGCGTCACAGGACACATGTAAATGTGATTCAGGTAACATAGCAGGTTACCTTCCAATGTCATCTGGACATCAACGACCTTTCTTCTAATCAGTTGACTACCCAGTCCCAAACCCCCAATCTGAAATCTCAGGAATTCCATCACACTGGAGGATAGCCAGATCTTTCCTTCCACACCCACCAAGAGAGAGTCTGCAGTTCATGAGAGAAATTTCTGTGAAAGGAAAATGTGTTTCAAAACAACCAGATGGATTCCAATTCTGAGTGATAAGCCACATTCTGCCCTTCTAGGGATGCTTCCCTCAGGAACATGTCCTTCTAGAAAGGCAGGAAATGATAGAAACAAGAAACAAAGGCTATGATGCAGAAAATATTTTATTTAGTAGTTCAACAGAAAGAAAAAGCAATACATATTCGGGTCATGTTGAGTAGCAAATCAAACAAATTCCATAATGTAAAGCATGCTAAATAGAATGATCAACAAAAAAGAGAAAGGAAAGCTACATAGTCAAGGAGATGCCTACATCGAAGCACCAATTCAACCCTGACAAAGGGGGAATAATTGGAAAAGCATTGCTGGAATTGAAGATGATTTTGCGAAATGTGACTCTTGACTCTTCAGTGGATTGTAGCTTCTGGGATCAGCCTTATAAGCAAGGGTGGCAGTTGTTCAGGAATCTTTGTTTTGAGTACTGATACAAACTGCTTCCTCCCCTGGCACAGGGAGCAGGAGGGCAGGGTGTGCAGCTGAGGGGGGGACAGCATGGAGCACAAGGGTTGCACTGCTCAATGCACAGGGGCTGATCAGCGCAGAACATGGATGGCCCTGGGACGGTCACCATGAAGGGGGGTGGCTGGATGGACACGGTCATGGTAGGGCAGGTGGAGGAGCAGGAAGAGGAGCACGGGTTCGGCAGGCAAGACATCTTTCTTCTGGTGGGTGGATCTGAAGGAACATAGCAGGGAAGGAGACAGAAGATATGAAGGTCAACAAAATGGGAATTTTAATGAACTCTGAACTGCAGCATTTCGGGTGCCGGTAGGCTAGATATAAGCTAGATATCAGGAAAAACTTTTTCACAGTCAGAGTAGTTCAGCAGTGGAATAGGCTGCCGAAGGAGGTGGTGAACTCCCCCTCACTGGCAGTCTTCAAGCAAAGGGTGGATACACACTTTTCTTGGATGCTTTAGGATGCTTAGGGCTGATCCTGCGTTGAGCAGGGGGTTGGACTAGATGGCCTGAATGGCCCCTTCCAACTCTACGATTCTATGATTCTATGGTTCTATGAAGTCATGTTTCTCTAGCTGAAATCTTTTCATCTGTAGCATCCAAGCCAGGAATTGTGCCTCACCCAAATGTGTATTTTCAAGAGACCATGGGCCAGATTACTTATTGCTAATCTATCTGTGTCATTTCCATTTATCATTGATATTCCATGTCCTTTCAGCCACTTTACAGAACTCGGTAGGACATTGCAAACCACATTTCAAATGCATCAGATGAGTTCTCAAAATGGCTCATCTTTCCTTCTGGTTGCTACACTCCCAATCAACTGCATTAATTCTTGAGGCTGAGAACTTGGTAAGCCCAGCTTTACAGGAAAACCCAAAAAAGTCCTGCTTGATCTGACTAGTAGTCCATCTGGTCCAGAATCCTGTCTCACACAGGGGCCCTGCAGTTCCTGGGGAAGACCAACAATGTGGCATAAAGTCTTCCTTTGACATAAGACAGGCCCTGCTGGATATTTAACATACTTTCTCACAAAGCAGACAACCATTTCTTTGGGTGGGTCAACAACAGGGTATAGAGGCTTTCCTCTCATAAGAATACAAGATGACTCCTCCTGGATCAGACCAGTGAGAGCCCATCTAGTCCACCATCCTGTTTCACACAGTGGCCAACCAGTTCCTCTGGAGGACCAACAACAGGACAGAGAACCTTCCTTGGCTGTTTACTCCTGGATCTGGGATTCTGAGGCTTATTGTCTCTGAACATGGAGGTTCTCTTCAGTTACCAATAATCAAATAAACAAATAACAATAATAATGTGGAGAGACAGTTAAGAACAATTTCCAAGTTCTTGTACACTAACAAGTCAAAATCCATTTCCGCAACCCTTACCTGGATCTCCAATGGAAAGCAGTCAAGGGAAGATTCTCTGTCAGGAGCTGCTGGTGTAGGAGACCCAAAGCTGTGCAGGTTTTTATACCGTCCTTCAAGATGTTTGAGCCTATCGTGTGCTTTGTTTTCATAAGTCTTCTGTGTAATACCTGATATTTTTTTGTTCCACTTAACACCCAGTTTGCAACCCATGATTTCACTCCTCGTAATTCTTTATCATGATGGCTCACTCCACAGCCTGGCTCCTTTCCTTGGAGTAGCCTCTGGGGAGTGTGTTTTGGACTATCCACCCTTAATCCCAAAGCGTACCAGAACTGACCTTTGAAGCAGAATCATTTGAATTTATTTCTTTGAAAACGATTGCAGACCATATTCCATCCCTCATTGGGTCTCAAAGCTGTGATAGAACTGAAATATATATAAGACAAGCTCTGCTGGATCAGACAAGTAGTCCATCTAGTACAGCCAACCATCTCCTAGAGGGGCCAGCCAGACTGATTTTATGTTTTGTCTCCTAGATTCTGAGGTTTAGTGAATCTGAAGGACTCCCTCCATCACCATGACTAGCAGCCATTGATAGACTGATCCTCCATGAATTGATCTAATCCCCTTGTGAAGCTGTTTATTCTTCCATCAATCAGTATTTCCTGTAAAAGTGAATCCCTCATTTTGGTAACTCTTTTTGTAGACCATGCTTTCCTTTTGTCCATCCTGAACCAATTGTGTAGCAGCTTCACTGGATTTCTCAGCATTCTAACATTTTGGGAGTGGGATAAAATTTTTCTTTATCTACTCACTCTAAACCATGCATAGTTTTTATCCCCTTTTTATAACCTTCATCATCATCATCATCATCATTATTGATAATAATTTAAGCTCTATACCGCTCTCCCTGCAGACCAGTTCATGATGTGTACAGGATTGATATTCACATACGTAGTTTAAAAACATTAATTGATTCAATTAAAACATTTAGAATTAGTTTAGAAGCGATAATTTAAGTTTTGGGTCTTCGTCCCATGGAGAACCATCAGCAGGCCCAGTTAATGGTGGATTTTTTGGAACTGGAGTATATTCAGGGGGACTCTTTCTACTAGGGAGGTCCAAGTTGATGTTATTTTTTTCACTTGCTCAAAGCAAAATCTTTTCAGAAGAGCTCCACTTTGCAGGCCCTGCAGAACTGTGCCAGTTGTGTCAGTGGGAGGATGTGTTCCAGAAGCTTGTTCCACCAGGTGGGGGCCAGGACGGAGAATGTCCCAGCCTTGATTGAGGCCAGATGTACCTCTTTGGAGGCAGGAACCAGCAATAGGTTCATATTTCTTGAGGTGAGTGATCTCTGGGGAACATAAAGGCCGTCTCTCACATATGCAGGCCCCCTACCACAAATGGCCTTATGGGTAAGAAAACAGCTTAGAAGAAGAAGAAGAAGAAGAAGAAGAAGAAGAAGAAGAAGAAGAAGAAGAAGAAGAAGAAGAAGAAGAAGAAGAAGAAGAAGAAGAAGAGTTGGTTCTTATATGCCACTTTTCCCTACCTGAAGGAGGCTCAAAGTGGCTTACAGTCACCTTCCCTTCCCTCTCCCCACAACAGACACCCTGTGAGGTGGGTGAGGCTGAGAGAGCCCTGATATCACTGCCCGGTCAGAACAGTTTTATCAGTGCCGTGGCGAGCCCAAGGTCACCCAGCTGGTTGCATGTGCGGGAGTGCAGAATCGAACCGGGCATGCCAGATTAGAAGTCCACACTCCTCACCACTACACCAAACTGGCTCTTACAATCACCTTCCCTTCTTTCCTCTCCCCACAACATCATCCTGCGAGGTCGGCAGTGGGTTCGGAGAGAGCTCTGACACAACTGCTATGTGAGAACATCTCTAACAGGACTGTGACTAGCCCAAGGTCGCCTAGCTGGCTGCATGTGGAGGGAATCAAGCCTGGCTCTTCAGATTAGAAGCCAGCACTCTAAACTACTACATCAAGCTGGCCTTACCTACTGATTAAATGTGGTCTCCCTCTGTAATGGTCCTCAATTAGACAATACTTTCTAGAATTTGAATGATCTAGCATACTCCAGAGGTCTTTGTCCAGACCAAGGGAGCTGCTATCTCATTAGCTCACTTGAGAAGGGCGTTTAAGTCATTCCTTTAGTCTCCATCCTGTTGCTAGAGCTGTCTTGACTCACCTTAACTTTTATGTCCATACCGATCTGGCTCACTCCAACCAATTAAAGTGTGTTAAGCATGGTGTCTCACCCATACTCCTTGTCTCCTTAGAGATTTGTCTCACAACAGCTAAATCTAGCTATTTTTCCTACTTTTCCCCTCCACAGTTTGACAGTAGTTCAGTATAAACTATCCACTGATAGTCAACTTCAAATGTTGGACCATTCATGTTCTTCAAAAAGTGAATTCCCATGTCTATTTAAGAGTTCCCATGTCTACCCTTCCCCAGGGGTAGTCAACCTGTGGTCCTCCAGATGTCCATGGATTACAATTCCCATGAGCATTTGCTGGCAGGGGCTCATGGGAATTGCCATCCATGAACGTCTGGAGGACCACAGGTTGACTACCCCTGCCCTTTCCCACCCAAAGATCATCCTAACTCTGTGGAAGGAAGTCAGGTTTGCCTGATTAGAGTAGGAGAGTGCCATGGTGCTGATCTCTCCAGTTTTTTGAGACGCTTCTCAGTTTATTGAGTCTGTGGATGTGAAGAACATTCTTGAGTTCAAAGGCCAATGATCCTCCTTGAGAGATGCTGTGGTCAGCCCATTCTTGAAACAAACTATTGGACATCCACTTCTGGACCCAGGGACTCAGAGTATCCAATGCTACATTCCTCAGTAAGGAAAGCGTCAAGGTTTCCTAGTTAAGGCGAATTGTTTATATCTTTTCCTGTTTGGTTCTAGACCAGGTTCTGAAACTGAAACCACCCTGGGGATCCCCAGGTAGATACACAGAGAGAGTGCAGTGCTTTTGATTCTCCTAATCCTCTTGGGGACTTTTGCTAGCATTGATCATGGCATCCTTCTGGAACTCTTTTTTGGGGTTGGTTCCTGTCCTACCTGGAAGGAAGGTTTCAGAAGGTGGTGCTGTCAAAATACTACAACTGGAGGGCATCCAATGAAGCTCTTGGTCAGTTGGTTCAGGATGGACAAAAGGAAATAGTACTTTACCCAGAAAGTGACCAAAATTCGGAATTCACTCCTAGGGCGCATAATGGCCAGAAGAATGAACAGCTTTACAAGGGGATTGGATAGATTTATTGGCTACTAATTTGCTTCCAGATCGGGTTCAAGGTACTGGTTTTGACCTTCCACTCCTTATGCAGCTTGGGCCCTACTTATCTTTGGTACCGCCTGCCTCCTTATGCCCCCTGCAGAGCACTCCACTCTGCAGGTATGAATCTCCTCGGGAGGCACGCCTGGCCTCGACCAAGGCCAGGGCCTTTTCGGTCCTGGCCTCTACCTGGTGGAATGACGAGCTGTGGGCCTTGTCGGGACTCTCTTAGTTCCACAGAGCCTGCAAAATGGAGCTCTTCCGCCAGGCATTTGGTTGAGGCTGGGTGGGAGCCATGCGGTCTATGATCTGGTTCTTATATGCCCCTTTCCCCTACCCGAAGGAGGCTCAAAGCGGCTTACAGTCGCCTTCCCATTCCTCTCCCCACAACAGACACCCTGTGAGGTGGGTGAGGCTGAGAGAGCCCTGATATCACTGCCCGGTCAGAACAGTTTTATCAGTGCCGTGGCGATCCCAAGGTCACCCAGCTGGTTGCATGTGGGGGAGCGCAGAATCGAACCGGGCATGCCAGATTAGAAGTCCACACTCCTCACCACTACACCAAACTGGCTCTTACAATCACCTTCCCTTCTTTCCTCTCCCCACAACATCATCCTGCGAGGTCGGCAGTGGGTTCGGAGAGAGCTCTGACACAACTGCTATGTGAGAACATCTCTAACAGGACTGTGACTAGCCCAAGGTCGCCTAGCTGGCTGCATGTGGAGGGAATCAAGCCTGGCTCTTCAGATTAGAAGCCAACACTCTAAACTACTACATCAAGCTGGCCTTACCTACTGATTAAATGTGGTCTCCATCTGTAATGGTCCTCAGTTAGACAATACTTTCTAGAATTTGAATGATCTATCATACCCCAGAGGTCTTTGTCCAGACCAAGGGAGCTGCTATCTCATTAGCTCACTTGAGAAGGGCGTTTAAGTCATTCCTTTAGTCTCCATCCTGTTGCTAGAGCTGTCTTGACTCACCTTAACTTTTATGTCCATGCCGATCTGGCTCACTCCAACCAATTAAAGTGTGTTAATCATGGTGTCTCACCCAAACTCCTTGTCTCCTTAGAGATTGGTCACACAACAGCTAAATCTAGCTATTTTTCCTACTTTCCCCCCCACAGTTTGACAGTAGTTCAGTATAAACTATCCACTGATAGTCAACTTCAAATGTTGGACCATTCATGTTCTTCGAAAAGTGAATTCCTATGTCTATTTAAGAGTTCCCATGTCTACCCTTCCCCAGGGGTAATCAACCTGTGGTCCTCCAGATGTCCATGGACTACAATTCACATGAGCATTTGCTGGCAGGGGCTCATGGGAATTGTCGTCCATGAACGTCTGGAGGACCACAGGTTGACTACCCCTGCCCTTCCCCACCCAAAGATCATCCTAACTCTGTGGAAGGAAGTCAGATTTGCCTGATTAGAGTAGGAGAGGGTCTTGGTGCTAATCTCTCCAGTTTTTTGAGACACTTCTCAGTTTATTGAGTCTGTGGATGTGAAGAATATTCTTGAGTTCAAAGGCCAACAATCCTCCTTGAGAGATGCTGAGGTCAGCCCATTCTTGAAACAAGCTATTGGACATCCACTTCTGGACCCAGGGACTCAGAATATCTCTAAGAGAGTATCCAATGCTACATTCCTCAGTAAGGAAAGCGTCAAGGTTTCCTAGTTAAGGCAAATTAACTAGGGGCCGGGATCCCGACAATCACAGGCCAGGGGCGCTATGGCTGGGGGAGGAGGTTGGACAAGAGAAGGGTTGGGAGCACTGGTGTCCCGTATAGGGCCCGGCCGTGGAAACACGACCGGCGCTCTGGGTGTGCTCGATCCCCTTCTAACCTCCGTCCCATCCCCAGGGATGTGAGGGTGGAGGCTAAGGGGAAAGTGGGTCCGACATTGGTCTTGTGCAATGCAAGGTCGATCAAGAACAAGGCTGCGACTCTGCAACACTTCTTTGCGGAGTCAAAGGCTGACCTTGCGTGCATAACGGAGACCTGGCTGAGAGATGGAGAGGAGGTGGCCTTGAGAGAACTGGCCCCAGCAGGATACTCCGTTATTCACCAATCCCGGACCCACAAGAGAGGAGGGGGGGTGGCAATCTTGGTCCGGGAGGCTCTCTCCTACAGGGCTCTCCCGGGGCCAGAAATCGGTGGGGTGGAGTGTGTCGGTATTGAGTTGGGCTCGGTCGAGAGCTTGGCTATCTGGCTGGTATATCGTCCGCCCAAATCCCAGCCAGATGCCCTGCCCTGCCTGCTGGAGGCGGCGGCCGCCTGGGCGTTGCAGTTCCCCAGGCTTCTAATCCTGGGTGACTTCAACGTCCACGCGGACGCGCCCTCTTCAGGACTTGGCGGGGACCTGGTGTCATCCATGGCGACACTGGGGCTCTCGCAATTTGTTGCTGGGCCCACCCATTACGCCGGCCACACGCTTGACTTGATCTTTGGCTCCGGGATAGAGGTGGATCTGGATACAGCTTTGGCTGTGCCGTGGTCAGACCACTATGCCCTGCGGGCCCGGCTCGAGATGCCACCCCCTCCCCAGTTGGGCGGGGGGCGTATTTTTGCCCGCCCGCGGAGACTCATGGATCCGCTCGGTTTCCAGAATGCTCTGCGGGACCCGATGCCTCCTGGCGACTCACTTGCGGCCATGGTGGAGGACTGGCAGTCCCGCCTGACGGCCGCCATAGATGAGATCGCCCCTAAACGTCCTCTCTGCCCTCGACTCAAACGGGCCCCCTGGTACACGGGGATGCTCCGGGAGAAGAAAAGGGAAGTGAGACGACTGGAGCGAGTGTGGCAGAAGACTCGCGACGAGGCTACAAGAACATCTTATCGCACGCTTATGAGGGCGTATGAGATGGCGGTGAAAGTGGCTAAACGTGAGTTTTTTGCCACGGAAATCGCGTCCGCAAGGTCTCGCCCGGCCCAATTATTCAGGATAGTTAGATCACTTACCGCCCTTGAGGGGCGCCAAAACATTAGAGAATTGGAAATCGGCTGCGAGGCATTTGCGAGCTATTTTGCGGATAAAGTCTTGTCACTCCGCCGCGACCTTCCCTCCACAATTAATACAGTGAATGAACTGGAGACCTGTTGGCCGCCATTGGTAGTGAGGTTTGATGGCTTCAGGCGGCTCTCTTCTTCTGAAGTGGACAAGTTGCTAGGTTCAGTCAGGGCGACCACCTGCCCCCTCGACCCCTGTCCTTCTTGGCTCCTCAAGGGAGGTGGCCAGAAGATAGGAGGCCAGCTCAGAGACATCATCAACTCCTCCCTGAGTACGGGAGAGTTTCCTGAGCGGCTCAAGGAGGCGGTGGTCCGCCCTCTCTTGAAGAAACCATCGCTGGACCCGCTGGACCCTGTTAACTACCGCCCAGTGTCGCATTTAGCGTTCCTGGGCAAAGTGGTGGAGAGGGCGGCAGCGGACCAGCTCCTGGCTTTCTTGGAGGAAACTTCAGCACTCGATCCATATCAGTCTGGCTTCTGCCCTGGCCACGGGGTGGAGACGGTTTTGGTCGCTCTGCTGGATGACCTCCGTCGCCAGCTGGATAGAGGCGGGTCAGCCGTGTTGGTCCTTTTAGACCTATCGGCTGCCTTTGACATCGTGGACCACGAACTGTTGGTCCATCGCCTGGCCGGTACGGGGATACGGGGCACAGCCTTGTGCTGGATACGCTCCTTCCTCCAGAACCGGTCCCAGAGGGTTGCTGTGGGGGAAGAGCTCTCGCGGCCCTATAGACTCCCTTGCGGGGTCCCTCAGGGTGCGGTCCTCTCCCCCACATTGTTTAACATCTTTATGCGCCCTCTGGCCCAGCTGGTACGGAGCTTTGGGCTGGGTTGCCATCAGTACGCTGATGACACCCAGCTCTATCTCCTAATGGACGGTCACCCGAACTCCCCCCCGGAACCATTTGCCAGATGTTTGGAAGCAGTGACAGAATGGTTCGAGCAGAGTCGCCTGAAACTCAACCCCTCCAAGACGGAGGTCCTGTGGCTGGGGGGAAGGGGGCGGGAACAGATAGCGCGTTTACCCACCCTAGCAGGGGTGCAACTTACCATCGTGCCCCAAGCTAGGAATTTGGGTGTGACCATTGATGCCTCCCTGACTATGGAGGCTCAGGTCAAGAGAGTAGCGGGCAAGGCATTTTTCTACCTTCGCCAGGCCCGGCTACTAGCGCCCTACCTGTCCCCTGACCACTTGGCCACAGTGATCCATGCGACAGTCACCTCCAGAATAGATTTCTGTAACTCGCTCTACGCAGGCCTACCCTTGTCCCTGATCCGGAAACTACAGCTGGTACAAAATGCAGCTGCCAGGGTCCTCACTGGAACATCTTGGAGGGCCCACATCCAGCCGGTGCTGAGGCAGCTGCATTGGCTGCCAATTGCTGCCCGGATCCGGTTCAAGGTTTTGGTTTTAACCTTCAAGGCCATACGCGGGTTGGGACCCACATACCTGAGGGACCGCCTACCGCTCTATGCCCCCCGCAGGGCCTTACGCTCTGCGGGTGAGAACCTGTTGGTCGTCCCCGGCCCGAAGGAAGCGCGCCTAGCCTCGACCAGGGCCAGGGCCTTTTCAGTCCTGGCCCCTACCTGGTGGAATGAGCTCCCAGGTGATCTGCGGGCCCTGCGGGATTTGTCAGCTTTCCGCAGGGCCTGTAAAACGGAGCTCTTCCACCAGGTCTATGGTTGAGGCTGGGGTCAGCAAATCAGGGACATCGCTCCCCCCCTAGGAGTTGGAGTGTACGCTACTCCCCTATCCTTTCCTTTTCACCTCTTAATAATTGGGGGAGGGATGGGATTTTTAGCCGCCATGTTAGTAGAGTGATGTTTTAATGGGAATTTTAATGGGATTGGTTGTTGTGACCCGCCTCGAGCCTGTCGGGAGAGGCGGGAAATAAATCTAATAATAATAATAATAATAATAATAATAATAATAATAATAATATATCTTTTCCTGTTTGGTTCTAGACCAGGTTCTGAGACTGAAACCACCCTGGGGCTCCCCAGGTAGACACACAGAGGGAGTGCAGTGCTTTTGATTCTCCTAATCCTCTTGGGGACTTTTGCTAGCTTTAATCATGGCATCCTTCTGGAACTCTTTTCTGGGGTTGGTTCCTGTCCTACCAGGAAGGAAGGCTTCAGAAGGTGGTGCTGTCAAAATATTACAACTGGAGGGCATCCAATGAAGCTCTTGGTCAGTTGGTTCAGGATGGACAAAAGGAAATAGTACCCAGAAAGTGACCAAAATTCGGAATTCACTCCTAGGGTGCATAATGGCCAGAAGAATGAACAGCTTTACAAGGAGATTGGATAGATTCATTGGCTACAAATTTGTTTCCAGATCGGGTTCGAGGTACTGTTTTTGACCTTCCACTCCTTATGCAGCTTGGGCCCTACTTATCTTTGGTACTGCCTGCCTCCTTATGCCCCCTGCAGAGCACTCCAGTCTGCAGGTATGAATCTCCTGAAGGTCCCAGGGCCTCGTGAGGCACACCTGGCGTCGACGAGGGCCAGGGCCTTTTTGGTCCTGGCCCCTACCTGGTGGAATGACGAGCTGTGGGCCTTGTTGGGACTCTCTTAGTTCCGCAGAGCCTGCAAAATGGAGCTCTTCCGCCAGGCATTTGGTTGAGGCTGGGTGGGAGCCATGGGGTCTATGATCTGGTTCCCCCCAGCTCCTATTGTGGTGCTAGACTGTGTTGGGGGCCTGTTTCCATCTCCCAGCCGGAACATATTTTAACTTAAGACTGATTCCCAGAATATGGGGAGCGATTTTTAAAGTTATTTAGCATACCGCCATTTTGGATTTGTATTTATACTTGTTTACATTGTTTTATTGGGGGTACTTTTAATTGATTTTTCGTTTGGTTGTTTGTTTTGTGCCAGTTTCTGGGAGTGGTGGTATAGAAATACAATGATATAAATTTAAAAAAAAATGGAGGCGGTCAATCGGTGGCTTCAAGTCATGGAGACTGAGGTGAATCTCCTGTCTGGTGGGGAATAAGCCTCTGTATCCCAGAGACAAGAGGAAGCACCAAAGGAAAGCCTTAGCATCCGTACACCATAGTTGGCCATCAAGAGGAGTTGGTTGGCCGCTGTGTGAGACAGGGTGCTAAAGTAGAAGAACAATAGGTCTGATGCAGCAGGGTTCTTCTTCTGTATATTTTAATCTATACACTGTCTTGGTGGCTCCAGTGATGGAGGAAAGGTGGACTACAAGAAGAAGAAGAAGAAGAAGAAGAAGAAGAAGAAGAAGAAGAAGAAGAAGAAGAAGAAGAAGAAGAAGAAGAAGAAGAGTTGGTTCTTATATGCCGCTTTTCCCTACCCGAAGGAGGCTCAAAGTAGCTTACAGTCACCTTCCCTTTCCTCTCCCCACAACAGACACCCTGTGAGGGTGGGTGAGGCTGAGAGAGCCCTGATATCACTGCTCGGTCAGAACAGTTTTATCAGCACCGTGGCGAGCCCAAGGTCACCCAGCTGGCAGCATGTGGGGGAGTGCAGAATCGAACCCGGTTTGCCAGATTAGAAGTCCGCACTCCTAACCACTACACCAAACTGGGTCTCTATAGAGTTGGGGAGGGACATTTGGTCTAACCCTCCTCTCATTTCAGGTTCAAGCAACCATGATTCCATTAAAGGTATAAAATTTAACAATTCTGCTTCAGATTTCAGTTCAGGCAAGATTTGGGGAAATGCTTTAAGAGTGGATACTCCAACCCACATACTCCAGCCCATAGACTAATCCAAGGAAAGGAGACAAGCTGTGGGGCGAGCCATCATGATGAAGAGTTACGAGGAGTGAAATCATGGGCTGCAAATTAGATGTTAAGTGAGGCAAATGATATCAGAAATTATAGAGAAGCCTTATGAAAACAAAGCCCAGGATAGGCTCAAAGAACTTGAGGGACTGTATAAAAACCTGCTCTGCACTGTGCCTCTACACCAGCAGTTCCTGACAGAGACTCTTCATTTGTGTTCATTCCATTGGAGACCCAGGTAAGGTTTGCTGAGATAGATTTTGATTTGTTCCATCTTATTACTGTCAAAGTTTCTTTCTTTATTTGATTGTTTGTAATTGAAGAAACAAGAGCCTCTTGTGGCACAGAGTGGTAAGGCAGCAGACATGCAGTCTGAAAGCTCTGCCCATGAGACTGGGAGATCAATCCCAGCAGCCGGCTCAAGGTTGACTCAGCCTTCCATCCTTCCAAGGTCGGTAAAATGAGTACCCAGCTTGCTGGGGGGTAAACGGTAATGACTGGGGAAGGCACTGGCAAACCACCCCGTATTGAGTCTGCCATCAAAACGCTAGAGGGCGTCACCCCAAGGGTCAGACATGACCTGGTGATTGCACAGGGGATACCTTTACCTTTACCTTTTTAACTGAAGAAAACCTCCACATTCAAAGGCACTAGTATGGGCCTGGTGTTCTAGTGAGTACCTGGATGGCAACTTTTGGATCAGCTGTAATTTCTGGATTAAGGTCAAGGGTAAACCTGCATAGAGCTAGTTAAAGTAATCCAGTCTAGAGGTGACCCTAACATGGATCACTGTGGTCAGGTGTTCAGGAGCCAGAAAGGGAGAGCCATCATGTCTCCTATCAGCCACCTCTTCTACAGGATGAACTTTCCCAAGTCTCTCAGTCTTCCTTCACTTGGAAGGCCCTAATTAGTTCTGTGGAGTCACTAAAATGACATGGAATATCAGTCGCACAGAGAAATGTGACAAAGGGAGTAACAATAATTGGCCTGTCTCAAGTTCTCTTGAAAATAAAGAGTAGAGTAAGACTCTGATCCTGCAGTAAGTCTGCTGATGGAACTAGTAGAATATGATGTCTTATCCCGGCCCCCACTACTGCAGCCCAGTATTATTCGGGAACCTTACTTTGTTGACCTTCATAACCTCTGTCTTCTCCCCTGCTATGTTCCTTCAGGTCCACCCACCAGCAGAAGAAAGATGTCTTGCCTGCCGAACCCATGCTCCTCCACCTGCTCCTCCACCTGCCCTACCATGACCGTGTCCATCCAGCCACCCCCCTTCATGGTGACCGTCCCAGGGCCATCCATGTTCTGCGCTGACCAGCCCCTGTGCATTGAGCAGTGCAACCCTTGTGCTCCATGCTGTCCTCCACTCAGCTGCACGCCCTGCCCTCCTGCTCCCTGTGCCAGGGGTGGAAGCAGCTTGTATCAGTACTCAAAACAAAGATTCCTGAACAACTGCCACCCTTGCCTGTAAAGCTGAGCCTATGAGCTGCATTCCACCCAAGAGTCAAGAGCCAAGCTTCAAAGATCAAGTTGAATGCCACCATTTCCTGTTCAGTTAGTCCCCCTTCCTCTG
Source organism: Paroedura picta (assembly GCF_049243985.1). NCBI lineage: Eukaryota > Metazoa > Chordata > Lepidosauria > Squamata > Gekkonidae > Paroedura > Paroedura picta. Next base: position 8,452,283 of record NC_135369.1, read on the forward strand.
GGTTTAATTGGTGAATTTGTGTAGCCATCTGTATAACTATTCAGCTTTCCTGTTTTTCATTCCACCATCTCTTTTGCATGCTTTAAATTCTGAAATTTGTTAGATTTGGGAAATATAAATGAGACATTGAGGAATTGTGTATTTTTTTCTTGGGAAAAAATTAAATAAATAAACCCCCTTCTTCAGCATATCCTCAGTTTCCTGTTTCAGTCATTTCTGATTGCCTCAGAATTACACGTTCCTGTCAAGAGAGTTTTTCACATGAGCTGCAGCATCCTTTAGGGTGGGAATGGGGATGAGGGGAGGAGAAGGCAGAGGACAGCTCCAGATTTCTGTAAGAGTGATGGATGTGCAAGATTTCAGACTGGGAGTTCTGGTTTTGGTTAGTTTGTTGATTAAGAGAGCCAGTTTGGTGTAGTGGTTAGGAGTGCGGACTTCTAATCTGGCATGCCGGGTTCGATTCTGCACTCCCCCACATGCAGCCAGCTGGGTGACCTTGGGCTCGCCACGGCACTGATAAAACTGTTCTGACCGGGCAGTGATATCAGGGCTCTCTCAGCCTCACCAACCTCACAGGGTGTCTGTTGTGGGGAGAGGAAAGGGAAGGCGACTGTAAGCCACTTTGAGCCTCCTTCGGGTAGAGAAAAGCGGCATATAAGAACCAACTCTTCTTCTTCTTCTTCTTCAAGGAAGGTGGTCAATTTCTAGGTCTCATAGGAGGGTCTCCTGTTATTACAATTGATCTATTTCCTTGACAAAAGTGTCTGTTTGCAGGATAGAGACTATGCCTGTATAACCTGTTGAAGTTACTCCCAACCCAAAACTGCAGCCTCCACAGGCTCCAACCCCAACCCCCAAATCTCTGGGTATTTTCCAATCCATAAAAAGATAAAAGGAAGGGGAAAGACACAAAGGATCCAAATCCAACCCGTGAAGCAAGCTGGGAAGCAAAATGTTGAGCAAAAGAAGTCTGCATTTTATCGGGCAGTGTCAAAGAAATTCAATTAAAAACAATAAATTAGAATCACAGTCAGCATGTGCAAAACCTCTTCATGGAAGACATATAGGGGCAAAAATATGCTACAGATGCAAACACTTCAATCCACTTATTGTTTGACACTAGGTGAAAAGCCCGTTGCACCCAGGAATGCAACAGACGCGTGGTGACCAGTGTACAGTGTGGCATGGGGGATGTAAGCCAGGGCCCCTCGCCCAACCCCCTTCAGCCGTGATGCCGATAAGTGAAACGCACAGGTGTTGATAGCAGAAAACCTCTGTATTTCTGCGGAGGTCGTCAATGCAATGCAATGCAATGCAATGCAATGCAATCCTCCCTCACCACATGACTGTGCTTCCCTGGGCAGTGGTGTATTCCTCTCCTGGCTGCTTCTCCTCCAAGCTGTCATGAGAGTTCTGTCTGAGATGGAGAGGTCCCAGAGATCTCCGCAGCAGCGCTGGATGCTGGCTCAGCTCAGGCAGGGGACAATAGTTCTCCCCCTCCCCCTCTGCAGCCATCCCAAGGCTTGTTGGAACTCTTACCTCTGCCTGTTGCTCTGGCGTCCTTGTTTGTCTGGTAAGGACTGTTCCCTCCCCTACTGTATTGGCCCGAATGCTTTCCCCTCATCTCCAACCTTGGGCTTGCAGCTGTCTTTCGTACTGGAGGGCTGCCTTAGAACCCTGGGAGGGGCCATGATCCCTATCTGTGCCTCTCACAGCTTTTGCTGCGGTCTCTGGAAAGGCACCGAAGTACAGGGACGTCCCTTCTCTTCCCGTGGGGTTGTAATTTCTCTCAGACTCCCCCACGGGTTCGGCCCCGTGTAGGCTGGCATTGTGTCAGGTGTGGTGTCATGGCTCCAGTTTCCTGTGGGTGCACTGTTTTGGACCCCTCCAAATATTTAGAGGAACTGTGGTAAGGATGATATATATATAAACAATTGGGAAGGGGACAATAGGCACAACAGAAATATATATGTATATAAGACATAGTTTGCTATATCAACTTAATAGTCATAGTTATATAAATGAAATCTATAGTGTTTTTTTTTTTTTAACCAAAAAAAAAAACCCTGACAGGTGATTTTGGTATCTGGGACATAATTTTTTGCGCTGCGTATGTGATTCAAAGTGTCTTCGCATATTATCTGCTGCAATTTTTATATATTGTTTTTAAATTAACCTTATTTAGCACTCTGCTATAAAACGGATATTGAATAACAACAATAACAATAACAATGACAATATGCTCAATACCCCACTGAATCCAGGGCTGAATCTGCACGGAGCTTTTATTGCAGTCCTAGGTTGATTCAATCCCTGCCGTCTACACAGAATGCAATTTCTATTTGGATTTTGAATGATTTACATTTTCCCTCTGCAAAAAGCATGATTGATCCGGAGTAACCCTATCTTTTGCCTGCAATATCCTGGGGTGGCTATAACCCTCAATATTTGAAAAATCAGCATGAGAAAGTGTGCAGTTCTCTGTTTTTTTCCCAAAACTAACTTGCTGCTGAGCCTCCAACACCCTGATTGGCCACTTCAAAGGCTTCCTGGTTGCAAAACTTTCCTCCCAAGATTTATTTTTTCTCTTTGTGACTGTGCTCCAGAATCAGCAAAGATTTGTCTCATTCTCTGAGAGGCTGCTGCTGCTGTTACTGCTGGCTAGCTGGCTTGTTAACTCCCCCCCCCTCTTGTTATAGAAAGAGCCTCGTGCTGCGCTAGGCTTATCCACCGGCAATCAAAAGAGGGGAAATAAAACATGCCAGCTGGACTTCTACTGCCCTCCCCCTTCTCAGTTTTCCAAATCAAGTGCAAACACTTTCTGTTTCAAGTCGGGGCGTGGGATAATGAAGAAGACCTGGGTTCAAATCAATCGGAATTCAACAGGATTGACAATGGAATAAACAAAATAAGTGCAGATTCAGCCCAGGTGGCATTGGAATTTGTCCTCAGAGCAAATTATCACAGGTGTCCCTCTTTAACTTTCTGCTTCCCCCAGCTTTACCATTTTTCCCATTTTCCTTTAATGTCCAGGCCTTCTTTGGAAATTATAGTTTTCCAGCAAAGCTGCTTTAGTCCTTTCTCTAACACAGTTCTGCACACACACACACACACAAACACACTCACACCTGGTTCTCTTGCTTGCTCATTGCTAGAATAAGAAAAAGAAAAGAAAATCTTTCTGAGTGCTCATTGCACCTGTGACTTTAAGCTACCCGTTTGCATTGTGTTTGTATGCAGAAGATGTTGGAAATGAACTGATGTTTTTGTTAGAGGAATTTTGCATTTGAAGATATATATTTGTTTACTTAGATATAGTAACTTTTTTGCCTATTTGCAGGGCGGGCAGAGGTGTGCATGGTGTAAAATTGTTGAGATAGCCTATAAGATCCCTTTTGATGTTGTCTGGTCCTATATTTGGTAACATGCATTTCAGATCCATTGCAAATCTGGTTTTTAATATCATTGGTATTTCATTATATAACAGGGTCCAGTATTCATATACCTCCCATTCCTCAGCTGCAACCAATAACAGAAGGTCTTGAGATATATAGAAGAAGAAAAGTTGATTGTATACCCTGCTTTACACCATCTGAAGGAGTCTCGAAGCGGCTTACAATCACCTTCCCTTTCCTCTCCCCACAACAGACACCCTGTGAGGGAGGGGAGGCTGAGAGAGCTCTGAGAGAAACTGCTCTGTGAGAACCACTCTAACAGGACTGTGACTGACCTGACATTACCCAGCTGGCTGTATGTGGTGGAGTGTGGAATCAAACCCAGCTTCGAAGCTTCCACTCTTAAACACTAGATGTAGGTGCATCAATATGAAGTTGAGACAGTCGGATAAATACCACTTCTGAGTGGAAAACATGTATTTTTCTCTTTTTTTGGATATTTTAACCCCCCCCCCCCAAAAAGAAAGAAAGAAAGAAAGAAAGAAAGAAAGAAAGAAAGAAAGAAAGAAAGAAAGAAAGAAAGAAAGAAAGAAAGAAAGAAAGAAAGAAAGAAAGAAAGAAAGAAAGAAAGAAAAAGAGTACCAGGTTATTTTGTTATCTGTGGTACAATTTTTGGCACTGTTTGTGTAACCCAAAATATTATTGCAGATCCTTCTACTGTGATTTTCATGTTGTTGTTTTTTAATGGTATTTTTCCTTTATTTTTTGTTTCCTGCATTGGGAAATCTCTGGAAATGGGGAGAGGGGCGGGGGTGGAGGGAGTAGAGAGATTTTCCCCAGAAGACATCTGGAAATTGACCATACTTCTTCTAACCAGCACACTACACAGCCCAGATCTCCCAGTCTGAAATCCGTGGAACTCCAGCACCCTGGCAGAAAGCTGGAGCTGCTTTCCATCGCCCCATTCCCACCCAGAGGGAAGCTACTCTTCATGAGAGAAACTCTTGTGGCAGGAAAATGTGAATTCAAGGTCCTCAGATCAATTCCACTCCTGGGTGGTCAATGCCATTCTGCACTTCTATGAATATTTCCTTCCAGTAAGGTGAGAGATAGCAAGAAATGATAGACCCAGGAAACAGAGGGTATATTGACGAGAGGGTTTCATTATCTTGTGCAAGAAAGTACAGTATCTTTTGGGGCCCTTTGGAGTAGCAAATCAAACAAATTCCCTAATTTAAAGCATGCAAAGCTGAACGTTCAATCAAAAACAAAATGGGACAGTTCTGTAGTTAATCAAATGGTGAAATCAAAGCACCAATTCAACTCTGACATAGGGGAAGAATTGAACAGGCATTGCTGGAGCAGAAGTTGAGTTTTGGAAACATGACTCTTGACTCTGGGGTGGATTGTAGCTGCTGGGATCAGCCTTATAAGCAAGGAGTTAATTGCCCTGTTGTTGATTTTATTTGGGTGTAAAACTGTCCAAAATGTTTTGAAGTATTTTGCATAGACACCAGTAGAATTTGTAACCAAGGATGGATGGATGGATGGATGGATGGATAGACGGATAGACGGATAGATGGATAGGTACATACATACATACATACATACATACATACATACATACATACATACATACATACATACATACATACATACATAATTTGGCCTCATGATTTTTCTTCTATTGAGGAGGGGGTTCATTGTGCACAATTGTTGAGACAGCCTGTAAAATCCTGGCAGATGTTACCATATACTAAAGAAGCTCACTATCCCTCTTGATATTGTCTAGCACTATATTTAGTTACCTACATTGCAGATGCGTTACAAATAAGGTTTTCAGTGTCTCTTGCCTTTCACCATGACATGTGATCCAATACTTCCTGGCTCTCTGACAAGTCTACCACATATGATAAAATGCATAAGATGTAACATTCATATATACCCCATTCCTACACTGAGGGTACCTGCAGTCAACAATGGATACTCTTGTAACAGGTAGATTAAGAATACTTGGTTTTTATACCCTTTTTTATTTTTGGTCTACCAGAAGGAGTTTCAAGGTGGCTTCCTCCAACTCCCCTTCTCCCCTACTTTGCAGTCAGAGCTGGTTTGGTCAACTAAGTCCTGGCAGTGGCTCTTGTTCCAGCTCCAGGGAGTGCTGGCGGGGATGGGCAGTTATCCTGGCCAGGGCATTATGGGGATTGACAGAAACATTGGGAATATCCTAGTAGGCCATGCCTCATAGTTCCTTCCCTGCAGGGGTCAGCGGGAGGTCACCCGACAGCTCCAAGAGAAGGGATGGCTGGGAAGCATCCTGGAAACGTGTATGTTTTTGAGAATAAATATAATTTTAACCCCCCAAAAAAGTTGTTTTGATATCTGTGGCAGGGGATCCTCTGTCAGGGGAAATCTCTTCCCCAAATTCCAGCAGCTAGACCCATTGAGACATGATGGCTCCCTTTTCTTAGACCCATTAACACCTTTGTCTAAGCCCATCAACAGTCACCTCTGGACATGGACAGGGCATTGCCCAACATTCTGACTCATGGAAATTCCCCATCATGTCCTCACCTAAGGCCATCTCACTCCTCCCCAAAAACCCTTTATAAACCGTGGCTTCACACAACCAATTTGAGTGAGTTCCAACTCGTGAGCCATTGGAACCTCCCATCATGCTGGTTCGTGTTGCTTACTTCTGACTCTCCACTCTCCAGGGACCGTAATTATACTGAACCTTCTTCTTCTCACCCTGATTTCTTCTCTATACCATTGCTTGATAGATGTGTTTGATTGTGACTTCTTCAGGTAGGTGTGTTAGATATATTTATGCTTTTATTATTTTCTTTCTAATAAAGACTATTCTTATTATTTCTTAAAGGGTTTAATTACCTTGTAAACACAGGTGAAACTGATCCTTTAACGCTAAGTTACCCCACCTCTCACTGCTCAGCCAGTTCCCCATGGCTTAATACACGCATCACAGGACACATGTAAATGTGATTCGGGTAACATAGCAGGTTACCTTCCAATGTCATCTGGACATCAACCACCTTTCTTCTAATCAGTTGACTACCCAGTCCCAAACCCCCAATCTGAAATCTCAGGAATTCCATCACACTGGAGGATAGCCAGATCTTTCCTTCCACACCCACCAAGAGAGAATCTGCAGTTCATGAGAGAAATTACTGTGAAAGGAAAATGTGTTTCAAAACAATCAGGTGGATTCCAATTCTGAGTGACAAGCCACATTCTGCCCTTCTAGGGATGCTTCCCTCAGGAACATGTCCTTCTAGAAAGGCAGGAAATGATAGAAACAAGAAACAAAGGCTATGATGCAGAAAAGGTTTTATTTAGTAGTTCAACAGAAAGAAAAAGCAATACATTTCCGGGTCATGTTGAGTAGCAAATCAAACAAATTCCATAATGTAAAGCATGCTAAATAGAATGATCAATGAAAAAGAGAAAGGAAAGCTACATAGTCAAGGAGATGCCTACATCGAAGCACCAATTCAACCCTGACAAAGGGGGAATAATTGAAAAAGCATTGCTGGAATTGAAGATGATTTTGCGAAACGTGACTCTTGACTCTTCAGTGGATTGTAGCTTCTGGGATCAGCCTTATAAGCAAGGGTGGCAGTTGTTCAGGAATCTTTGTTTTGAGTACTGATACAAGCTGCTTCCTCCCCTGGCACAGGGAGCAGGAGGGCAGGGCGTGCAGCTGAGGGGGGGACAGCATGGAGCACAAGGGTTGCACTGGTCAATGCACAGGGGCTGGTCAGCACAGAACAGGGATGGCCCTGGGACGGTCACCATGAAGGGGGGTGGCTGGATGGACACGGTCATAGTAGGGCAGGTGGAGGAGCAGGAAGAGGAGCACGGGTTCGGCAGGCAAGACATCTTTCTTCTGCTGGTGGGTGGACCTGAAGGAACATAGCAGGGGAGGAGACAGAAGATATGAAGGTCAACAAAATGGGAATTTTAATGAACTCTGGACTGCAGCATTTCGGGTGCCGGTAGGCTAGATATAGGCTAGATATCAGGAAAAACTTTTTCACAGTCAGAGTAGTTCAGCAGTGGAATAGGCTGCCTAAGGAGGTGGTGAGCTCCCCCTCACTGGCAGTCTTCAAGCAAAGGTTGGATACACACTTGTCTTGGATGTTTTAGGATGCTTAGGGCTGATCCTGCATTGAGCAGGGGGTTGGACTAGATGGCCTGAATGGCCCCTTCCAACTCTATGATTCTATGATTCTATGGTTCTATGAAGTCATGTTTCTCTAGCTGAAATCTTTTCATCTGTAGCATCCAAGCCAGGAATTGTGCCTCACCCAAATGTGTATTTTCAAGAGACCATGGGCCAGATTACTTATTGCTAATCTATCTGTGTCATTTCCATTTATCATTGATATTCCATGTCCTTTCAGCCACTTTACAGAACTCGGTAGGCCATTGCGAACCACATTTCAAATGCATCAGATGAGTTCTCAAAATGACTCATCTTTCCTTCTGGTTGCTTCACTCCCAATCAACTGCATTAATTCTTGAGGCTGAGTACTTGGTAAGCCCAGCTTTACAGGAAAACCCAAAAAAGTCCTGCTTGATCTGACTAGTAGTCCATCTGGTCCAGAATCCTGTCTCACACAGGGGCCCTGCAGTTCCTGGGGAGGACCAACAATGTGGCATAAAGTCTTCCTTTGACATAAGACAGGCCCTGCTGGATATTTAACATACTTTCTCACAAAGCAGACAACCATTTCTTTGGGTGGGTCAACAACAGGGTATAGAGGCTTTCCTCTCATAAGAATACAAGATGACCCCTCCTGGATCAGACCAGTGAGAGCCCATCTAGTCCACCATCCTGTTTCACACAGTGGCCAACCAGTTCCTCTGGAGGACCAACAAGAGGACAGAGAACCTTCAGTGGCTGTTCACTCCTGGATCTGGGATTCTGAGGCTTATTGTCTCTGAACGTGGAGGTTCTCTTCAGTTACAAATAATCAAATAAACAAATAACAATAATAATGTGGAGAGACAGTTAAGAACAATTTCCAAGTTCTTGTACACTATCAAGTCAAAATCCATTTCCGCAACCCTTACCTGGATCTCCAATGGAAAGCAGTCAAGGGAAGATTCTCTGTCAGGAGCTGCTGGTGTAGGAGACCCAGAGCTGTGCAGGTTTTTATACCATCCTTCAAGATGTTTGAGCCTATCGTGTGCTTTGTTTTCATAAGTCTTCTGATATTTTTTTGTTCCTCTTAACACCCAGTTTGCAACCCGTGATTTCACTCCTCGTAATTCTTCATCATGATGGCTCACCCCACAGCTTGACTCCTTTCCTTGGAATAGCCTCTGGGGAATGTGTTTTGGACTATCCACCCTTAAAATATCTCCCAGAATTTACCAGTACTGAACTTGGAAGCAGAATTCTTTGCATTTATTTCTTTGAAAAAGATTGGAGACCATATTCCATCCCTCATTTGAGTCTCAAAGCTGTGATAGAACTGAAATATATATAAGACAAGCTCTGCTGGATCAGACTAGTAGTCCATCTGGTATAGCCAACCGTCTCATAGAGGGGCCAACCAGCTCCTCTGGATGGCCAAGAACAGGGAATGGAGACGGATTTTATGTTTTGTCTCCCGGATTCTGAGGATTAGTCCCTGTGAATCTGAAGGACTCTCCATCACCGTGACTAGCAGCCATTGATAGACTGATCCTCCATGAATCTATTTAATCCCCTTGTGAACTTGTTTATTCTTCCATCGATCAGTATTTCCTGTAAGAGTGAATCCCTCATTTTGGTAACTCTTTTTGTAGACCACTCTTTCCTTTTGTCCATCCTGAACCAATTGTGTAGCAGCTTCACTGGATTTCTCAGCATTCTAACATTTTGGGAGTTTTGGGAGTGGGATAAAATTTCTCTTTATCTACTCACTCTAAACCATGCATAGTTTTTATCCCCTTTTTATAACCTTCATCATCATCATCATCATCATCATCATCATCATTATTGATAATAAATGAAGCTCTATACCGCTCTGACTGCAGACCAGTTCATGATGTGTACAGGATTGATATTCACATACGTAGTTTAAAAACATTCATTGATTCAATTAAAACATTCAGAATTAGTTTAGCAGCGATAATTTAAGTTTTGGGTCTTCGTCCCACGGAGAACCATCAGCAGGCCCAGTTAATGGTGGATCTTTTGGAACTGGAGTATATTCAGGGGGACTCTTTCTACTAGGGAGGTCCCAGTTGATGTTATTTTTTTCACTTGCTCAAACCAAAATCTTTTCAGAAGAGCTCCACTTTGCAGGCCCTGCGGAACTGTGCCAGTTGTGTCAGTGGCAGGATGTGTTCCAGAAGCTTGTTTCACCAGGTGGGGGCCAGGACAGAGAATGTCCCGGCCTTGATTGAGGCCAGATGTACCTCTTTGGAGGCAGGAACCAGCAATAGGTTCATATTTCTTGAGGTGAGTGATCTCTGGGGAACATAAAGGCCGTCTCTCACATATGCAGGCCCCCTACCACAAATGGCCTTATGGGTAAGAAAACAGCTTAGAAGAAGAAGAAGAAGAAGAAGAGTTGGTTCTTATATGCCGCTTTTCCCTACCCGAAGGAGGCTCAAAGCGGCTTACAGTCGCCTTCCCATTCCTCTCCCCACAACAGACACCCTGTGAGGTGGGTGAGGCTGAGAGAGCCCTGATATCACTGCCCGGTCAGAACAGTTTTATCAGTGCCGTGGCGAGCCCAAGGTCACCCAGCTGGTTGCATGTGGGGGAGCGCAGAATCGAACCTGGCATGCCAGATTAGAAGTCCGGACTCCTAACCACTACACCAAACTGGCTCTTACAATCACCTTCCCTTCTTTCCCCTCCCCATAACATCATCCTGCAAGGTCGGCAGTGGGTTCGGAGAGAGCTCTGACACAACTGCTATGTGAGAACATCTCTAACAGGACTGTGACTAGCCCAAGGTTGCCCAGCTGGCTGCATGTGGAGGAATGGGGAATCAAGCCTGGCTCTTCAGATTAGAAGCCAACACTCTAAACTACTACATCAAGCTGGCCTTACCTACTGATTAAATGTGGTCTCCCTCTATAATGGTCCTCAATTAGACAATACTTTCTAGAATTTCAGTTTCTAGAGTTTCTAGCATACCCCAGAGGTCTTTGTCCAGACCAAAGGAGCTGCTATCTCATTAGCTCACTTGAGAAGGGCGTTTAAGTCATTCCTTTAGTCTCCATCCTGTTGCTAGAGCTGTCTTGACTAACCTTAACTTTTATGTCCATGCCGATCTGGCTCACTCCAACCAATTAAAGTGTGTTAATCATGGTGTCTCACCCAAACTCCTTGTCTCCTTAGAAATTGGTCTCACAACAGCTAAATCAAGCTATTTTTCCTACTTTTCCCCACCACAGTTTGACAGTAGTTCAGTATAAACTATCCACTGATTGTTGTTATGTGCGAAGTCGTGTCCGACCCATCGCGACCCCATGGACAATGATCCTCCAGGCCTTCCTGTCCTCTACCATTCCCCGGAGTCCATTTAAGTTTGCACCTACTGCTTCAGTGACTCCATCCATCCACCTCATTCTCTGTCGTCCCCTTCTTCTTTTGCCCTCGATCTCTCCCAGCATTAGGCTCTTCTCCAGGGAGTCCTTCCTTCTCATGAGGTGGCCAAAATATTTGAGTTTCATCTTCAGGATCTGGCCTTCTAAAGAGCAGTCAGGGCTGATCTCCTCTAGGACTGACTGGTTTGTTCGCCTTGCAGTCCAAGGGACTCGCAAGAGTCTTCTCCAGCACCAGAGTTCAAAAGCCTCAATTCTTTGACGCTCGGCCTTCCTTATGGTCCAACTTTCGCAGCCATACATTGCAACTGGGAAGACCATAGCCTTGACTAAACGCACTGATAGTCAACTTCAAATGTTGGACCATTCATGTTCTTCGAAAAGTGAATTCCCATGTCTATTTAAGAGTTCCCATGTCTACCCTTCCCCAGGGGTAGTCAACCTGTGGTCCTCCAGATGTCCATGGATTACAATTCCCATGAGCATTTGCTGGCAGGGGCTCATGGGAATTGCCGTCCATGAACATCTGGAGGACCACAGGTTGACTACCCCTGCCCTTCCCCACCCAAAGATCATCCTAACTCTGTGGAAGGAAGTCAGGTTTGCCTGATTAGAGTAGGAGAGCGCCATGGTGCTGATCTCTCCAGTTTTTGAGACGCTTCTCAGTTTATTGGGTCTGTGGATGTGAAGAACATTCTTGAGTTCAAAGGCCAATGATCCTCCTTGAGAGATGCTGTGGTCAGCCCATTCTTGAAACAAACTATTGGACATCCACTTCTGGACCCAGGGACTCAGAGTATCCAATGCTACATTCCTCAGTAAGGAAAGCGTCAAGGTTTCCTAGTTAAGGCGAATTGTTTATATCTTTTCCTGTTTGGTTCTAGACCAGGTTCTGAAACTGAAACCACCCTGGGGATCCCCAGGTAGACACACAGAGAGAGTGCAGTGCTTTTGATTCTCCTAATCCTCTTGGGGACTTTTGCTAGCATTGATCATGGCATCCTTCTGGAACTCTTTTTTGGGGTTGGTTCCTGTCCTACCTGGAAGGAAGGTTTCAGAAGGTGGTGCTGTCAAAATACTACAACTGGAGGGCATCCAATGAAGCTCTTGGTCAGTTGGTTCAGGATGGACAAAAGGAAATAGTACTTTACCCAGAAAGTGACCAAAATTCGGAATTCACTCCTAGGGCGCCTAATGGCCAGAAGAATGAACAGCTTTACAAGGGGATTGGATAGATTTATTGGCTACTAATTTGCTTCCAGATCGGGTTCAAGGTACTGGTTTTGACCTTCCACTCCTTATGCAGCTTGGGCCCTACTTATCTTTGGTACCGCCTGCCTCCTTATGCCCCCTGCAGAGCACTCCACTCTGCAGGTATGAATCTCCTCGGGAGGCACGCCTGGCCTCGACCAAGGCCAGGGCCTTTTCGGTCCTGGCCTCTACCTGGTGGAATGACGAGCTGTGGGCCTTGTCGGGACTCTCTTAGTTCCGCAGAGCCTGCAAAATGGAGCTCTTCCGCCAGGCATTTGGTTGAGGCTGGGTGGGAGCCATGGGGTCTATGATCTGGTTCTTATATGCCCCTTTTCCCTACCCGAAGGAGGCTCAAAGTGGCTTACAGTCACCTTCCCTTTCCTCTCCCCACAACAGACACCCTGTGGGGTGGTGAGGCTGAGAGAGCCCTGATATCACTGCTTGATCAGAACAGTTTTATCAGTGATGTGGCGAGCCCAAGGTCACCCAGCTGGCTGCATGTGGGGGAGTGCAGAATCGAACCAGGTTTGCTAGATTAGAAGTCCGCACTCCTAACCACTACACCAAACTGGCTCTCTATAGAGTTGGGGAGGGACATTTGGTCTAACCCTCCTCTCATTTCAGGTTCAGTCTAAAGCAACCATGTTTCCATTAAAGGTATAAAATTTAAGAATTCTGCTTCAGATTTCAGTTTAGGCAAGATTTGGGGAAATGCTTTCAGAGTGGATACTCCAACCCACATACTCCAGCCCATAGACTAATCCAAGGAAAGGAGCCAAACTGTGGGGCGAGCCATCATGATGAAGAGTTACGAGGAGTGAAATCATGGGCTGCAAATTAGATGTTAAGTGAGTCAAATGATATCAGAAATTATAGAGAAGCCTTATGAAAACAAAGCACATGATAGGCTCAAAGAACTTGAGGGACTGTATAAAAACCTGCTCTGCACTGTGCCTCTACACCAGCAGTTCCTGACAGAGACTCTTCATTTGTGTTCATTCCATTGGAGACCCAGGTAAGGTTTGCTGAGATAGATTTTGATTTGTTCCATGTTATTACTGTCAAAGTTTCCTTCTTTATTTGATTGTTTGTAATTGAAGAAACAAGAGCCTCTTGTGGCACAGAGTGGTAAGGCAGCAGACATGCAGTCTGAAGCTCTGCCCATGAGGCTGGGAGTTCGATCCCAGCAGCCGGCTCAAGGTTGACTCAGCCTTCCGTCCTTCCGAGGTCGGTAAAATGAGTGCCCAGCTTGCTGGGGGGTAAACGGTAATGACTGGGGAAGGCGCTGGCAAACCACCCTGTATTGAGTCTGCCATGAAAACGCTGGAGGGCGTCACCTCAAGGGTCAGTCATGACCCGGTGCTGGCACAGGGGATAACTTTACCTTTCCCTTACAATGAAAATGGTGATCAGATTCCAGAGATATATAGGACAAAAACCTTGCCATTTTGATATATCTGTCTTCGCTTGAGATTGAGTTATACGGGAAGCCCTTTGCATATAATAAATAGTTACCATTCCAAACTACTTTGCATTACACTATTCATAGTTACAAGAGCCTCTTGTGGCGCAGAGTGGTAAGGCAGCCGTCTGAAAGCTTTGCCCATGAGGTTGGGAGTTCAATTCCAGCAGCCGGCTCAAGGTTGACTCAGCCTTCCATCCTTCTGAGGTCGGTAAAATGAGTACCCAGCTTGCTGGGGGGTAAACGGTAATGACTGGGGAAGGCACTGGCAAACCACCCTGTATTGAGTCTGCCATGAAAACGCTGGAGGGCGTCACCTCAAGGGTCAGTCATGACCCGGTGCTTGCACAGGGGATACCTTTACCTTTACCTTTTTAACTGAATGAAAACCTCCACATTCAAAGGCTCTAATATGGGCCTGGTGTTCTAGTGAGTACCTGGATGGCAGCTTTTTGGATCAGCTGTAATTTCTGGATTAAGGTCAAGGGTAAATCTGCATAGAGCTAGTTAAAGTAATCCATTTCTAGAGGTGACCGTAACATGGATCACTGTGGTCCATGTGGTCAGGAGCCAGAAAGGGAGAGCCATCATGTCTCCTATCAGCCACCTCTTCTACAGGATGAACTTTCCCAAGTCTCTCGGTCTTCCTTCTGTTGGAATGCCCTAATGATTTCTGTGGAGTCACTAAAATGACATGGAATATCCATCGCACAGAGAAATGTGACAAAGGGAGTAACAATAATTGGCCTGTCTCAAGTTCTCTTAAAAATAAAGAGTAGAGTAAGACTCTGGTCCTGCAGTACATCTGCTGATGGAACTAGTGGAACATGATGTCTTATCCCGGCCCCCTCTACTGCAGCCCAGTATTATTAGGGAACCTTACTTTGTCGACCTTCATAACCTCTGTCTTCTCCCCTGCTATGTTCCTTCAGGTCCACCCACCAGCAGAAGAAAGATGTCTTGCCTGCCGAACCCATGCTCCCCCACCTGCTCCTCCACCTGCCCTACCATGACCGTGTCCATCCAGCCACCCCCCTTCATGGTGACCGTCCCAGGACCATCCATGTTCTGTGCTGACCAGCCCCTGTGCATTGAGCAGTGCAACCCTTGTGCTCCATGCTGTCCTCCACTCAGCTGCACACCCTGCCCTCCTGCTCCCTGTGCCAGGGGTGGAAGCAGCTTGTATCAGTACTCAAAACAAAGATTCCTGAACAACTGCCACCCTTGCCTGTAAAGCTGAGCCTATGAGCTGCATTCCATCCAAGAGTCAAGAGCAAAGTTTCAAAGATCAAGTTGAATGCCACCATTTCCTGTTCAGTTAGTCCCCCTTCCTCTGGGTTTAATTGGTGAATTTGTGTAGCCATCTGTATAACTATTCAGCTTTCCTGTTTTTCATTCCACCATCTCTTTTGCATGCTTTAAATTCTGAAATTTGTTAGATTTGGGAACTATAAGTGAGACATTGAGGAATTGTGTGTTTTCTTTTCCTTGGGAAAAAAATTAAATGAATAAACCCCCTTCTTCAGCATATCCTCAGTTTCCTGTTTCAGTCATTTCTGATTGCTTCAGAATTACATGTTCCTGTCAAGAGAGTTTTTCACATGAGTTGCAGCATCCTTTAGGGTGGGAATGGGGATGAAGGGAGGAGAAGGCAGAGATTTCTGTAAGAGTGCTGGATGTGCAAGATTTCAGACTGGGAGTTCTGGTTTTGTTTAGTTTGTTGATTAAAGGAAGGTGGTCAGTTTCTAGGTCTCATTGGAGGGTCTCCTGTTATAACAATTGATCTATTTCCTTGACAAAAGTGTCTGTTTGCAGGATAGAGACTATGCCTGTATAACCTGTTGAAGTTACTCCCAACCCAAAACTGCAGCCTCCACAGACTCCACCCCAACCCCCAAATCTCTGGGTATTTTCCAATCCATAAAAAGATAAAAGGAAGGGGAAAGACACAAAGGATCCAAATCCAACCTGTGAAGCAAGCTGGGAAGCAAAATGTTGAGCAAAAGAAGTCTGCATTTTATATATGTCGTGGAAGACATATAGGGGCAAAATATGTGACAGATGCAAACATTTTGATCCACTTACAATAGAAAGGGGAGTCCAATATTAGAATGCATTGACTGATATGAAAAAATGGAAAGAAATCTAGTAAATCTAGTAAAGCTTTTTAGTAAAAGGATTTTAGTAAAGATTTTGACAAGGTTCCCCATGATGTTCTGATGGATAAGTTGAAGGACTGCAATCTGGACTTTCAGATAGTTAGGTGGATAGGGAATTGGTTAGAGAACCGCACTCAAAGAGTTGTTGTCAATGGTGTTTCATCAGACTGGAGAGAGGTGAGTAGTGGGGTACCTCAGGGCTCGGGGCTCGGTCCGGTACTTTTTAACATATTTATTAATGATCTAGATGAGGGGGTGGAGGGACTACTCATCAAGTTTGCAGACGACACCAAATTGGGAGGACTGGCAAATACTCCGGAAGATAGAGACAGAGTTCAACGAGATCTGTATACGGCGCTGGTCAGACCACACCTGGAGTACTGTGTGCAGTTCTGGAGGCCTCAATTCAAGAAGGACGTAGATAAAATTGAAAGGGTACAGAGGAGGGCGACAAGGATGATCTGGGGCCTCCTTGATGACAGGGTGGCGTGGGGGACATCCTTTGACAGGATGTAAGCCAGGGCCCCTCCCCCGACCCCCTTCAGCCGTGATGCCGATAAGTGAAACGCACAGGTGTTGATAGCAGCAAACCTCTGTATTTCTGCGGAGGTCGTCAATACAATCCTCCCTCACCTCATGACTGTGCTTCCCTGGGCAGTGGCGTATTCCTCTCCTGGCAGCTTCTCCTCCAAGCTGTCATCAGAGTTCTGTCCCAGAGATCCCTGCAGCAGCCCTGGATGCTGGCTCAGCTCAGGCAGGTGGAGGAGGCAGGGGCAGTTCGCCCCCTCCGCCTCCACAGCCATCCCAGGGCTTGTAGGGACTCTTCTCTCTGCCTGTTGCTCTGGCATCCTTGTTTGTCCAGCCTCCTGCCTCCCTCCCCTACTGTCTTGGCCCGAATCCTTTCCCCTCATCTCCAACCTTGTGCGTGCAGCTGTCTTTCGTACTGGAGGGCTGCCTTAGAACCCTGGGAGGGGCCATGATCCAAAGAATCATAGAGTTGGAAGGGACCATACAGACCATCTAATCCAATCCCCTGCTCAATGCAGGATCAGCCCAAAGCATCATAAAGCATCCAAGAAAAGTATGTATCCAACCTTTGCTTGAAGACTGCCAGTGAGGGGGAGCTCACCACCTCCTTAGGTAGCCTATTCCACTGCTGAACTACTTTGACTGTGATTTTTCCCCCCTGATATCTAGCCTATATCGTTGTACTTGTAGTTTAAACCCATTACTGCGTGTCCTTTCCTCTGCAGCCAACGGAAACAGCCTCCTGCCCTCCTCCAAGTGACAACCTTTCAAATACTTAAAGAGGGCTATCAGGTCCCCTCTCAACCTCCTTTTCTCCAGGCTGAACATTCCCAAGTCCCTCAACCTATCTTCCATATTTGTGCCTCTCACAGCTCTTGCTGAGGTCTCTGGAAGGGCACCGAAGTACAGGGACGTCCCTGTTCTTCCCATGGGGTTGTAATTTCTCTCAGACTCCCCCATGGGTTCTGCCCCATCTAGGCTGGCATTGTGTCAGGTGCGGTGCCATGGCTCCAGTTCCCTGTGGGCCATTTTGGGCCCCCTCCAAATATTTAGAGGAACTGTGGTAAAGATTAGATGTATACAAACAATTGGGAGGGGGACAATAGGCACAACAGAAAAAAATATAAGATATAGTAAGCTATATCAACTTAATAGTCATCTGTACACCGCCTGTGGCGCCGCGGGCGCCACGGACTAAATAAAACAGTAAGGGGTTCTGGGGCGGGATGTGTCCGGGATGAGGAAGGGTCCAGATTGGACCCTTCCTCATGACAGACAACTGGAGGGACCAATCGGCAGGCGCGAAGCGCCTGCCGATTGGTCCCTCCGATTCCCAGCCCCAGCAACTGCGAGCCGCGCGCAGCGCGGCTCGCAGTTGCTCCCGGCCTGACGCGGTGAGAGGCGCAAAGCGCCTCTCGCCGCGTCAGGCCGGCCCCCAAGGGAGCCGCCGATGCAAACACAAGACTCCAGCCGCCGAGAAGCTGCAGAGAAAAAAAAAAACACCCCCAGAGGAGCCCTTCGCAGCTCCAAGCCGGCGCCCAGGAGAGCCAGCAGAAAAAAAAACTCCTGTAGGAGCCCTTCGCAGCTCCAAGCCGCCACGCCCACGAGAGCCAGCAGAAAAAAAAACTCCTGTAGGAGCCCTTCGCAGCTCCAAGCCGCCACGCCCACGAGAGCCAGCAGAAAAAAAAACTCCTGTAGGAGCCCTTCGCAGCTCCAAGCCGCCACGCCCAGGAGAGCCAGCAGAAAAAAAAACTCCTGTAGGAGCCCTTCGCAGCTCCAAGCCGCCACGCCCACGAGAGCCAGCAGAAAAAAAAACTCCTGTAGGAGCCCTTCGCAGCTCCAAGCCGCCACGCCCAGGAGAGCCAGCAGAAAAAAAAACTCCTGTAGGAGCCCTTCGCAGCTCCAAGCCGCCACGCCCAGGAGAGCCAGCAGAAAAAAAAACTCCTGTAGGAGCCCTTCGCAGCTCCAAGCCGCCACGCCCAGGAGAGCCAGCAGAAAAAAAAACTCCTGTAGGAGCCCTTCGCAGCTCCAAGCCGCCACGCCCAGGAGAGCCAGCAGAAAAAAAAACTCCTGTAGGAGCCCTTCGCAGCTCCAAGCCGCCACGCCCACGAGAGCCAGCAGAAAAAAAAACTCCTGTAGGAGCCCTTCGCAGCTCCAAGCCGCCACGCCCACGAGAGCCAGCAGAAAAAAAAACTCCTGTAGGAGCCCTTCGCAGCTCCAAGCCGCCACGCCCACGAGAGCCAGCAGAAAAAAAAACTCCTGTAGGAGCCCTTCGCAGCTCCAAGCCGCCACGCCCAGGAGAGCCAGCAGAAAAAAAAACTCCTGTAGGAGCCCTTCGCAGCTCCAAGCCGCCACGCCCAGGAGAGCCAGCAGAAAAAAAAACTCCTGTAGGAGCCCTTCGCAGCTCCAAGCCGCCACGCCCAGGAGAGCCAGCAGAAAAAAAAACTCCTGTAGGAGCCCTTCGCAGCTCCAAGCCGCCACGCCCAGGAGAGCCAGCAGAAAAAAAAACTCCTGTAGGAGCCCTTCGCAGCTCCAAGCCACCACGCCCAGGAGAGCCAGCAGAAAAAAAAACTCCTGTAGGAGCCCTTCGCAGCTCCAAGCCGCCACGCCCACGAGAGCCAGCAGAAAAAAAAACTCCTGTAGGAGCCTTTCGCAGCTCCAAGCCGCCACGCCCACGAGAGCCAGCAGAAAAAAAAACTCCTGTAGGAGCCCTTCGCAGCTCCAAGCCGCCACGCCCACGAGAGCCAGCAGAAAAAAAAACTCCTGTAGGAGCCTTTCAGCTCCAAGCCGCCGCCCACGAGAGCAAGCAGAAAAACATTACCCCTGGAGGAGCCTTTCCCAGCTCCAAGCCGGCACGCCCAAGAGAGCCAGCAGAAAAAAAAACTCCTGTAGGAGCCTTTCAGCTCCAAGCCGGCACGCCCACGAGAGCCAGCCGAAAAAAAAAAAACCCTGGAGGAGCCTTTCGCCACTTCAAGCCGGCGCCCTGGGAGCCCCGGCAGCCGCGCACAGCGCAGCTGCTGGGTGCTCCCTGCCCTCATGGCCCCAGAACACAATGGAGCCGCCGGGAAAGCCGCAGAAGAACAAAAAAATGCAGAGGAGCCGCCGCCCGCCTCCTCTTTCAGGTAGCCTGTCCCTCGCTCTATCCCTCGCCTGCCGCTCGCTCTGGTCCCCACCTGCTAGCGCCCATTGTCTTCTTCATACAATGGGCTTTTTTACTAGTAGTTATATAAATGAAATCTATAGGTTTTTTTTTTTAACCAAAAAAAAACCTGACAGGTGATTTTGGTATCTGGGACATAATTTTTTGCACTGCATATGTGATTCAAAGTGTCTTCGCATATTATCTGCTGCAATTTTTATATATTGTTTTTAAATTAACCTTATTTAGCACTCTGCTATAAAACGGATATTGAATAACAACAATAACAATAACAATGACAATATGCTCAATACCCCACTGAATCCAGGGCTGAATCTGCACAGAGCTTTTATTGTAGTCCTAGGTCGATTCAATGGATTGGCAATGGAGTAAACAAAATAAGTGCAGATTCAGCCCAGGTGGCATTGGAATTTGTCATCAGAGCAAATTATCACAGGTGTCCCTCTTTAACTTCCTGCTGTCCCCAGCTTTACCATTTTCCCCATTTTCCTTTAATGTCCAGGCCTTCTTTGGAAATTATAGTTTTCCAGAAAAGCTGCTTTAGTCCTTTCTCTAACACAGTTCTGCACACACACACACACACAAACGCACACACACACCTGGTTCTCTTGCTTGCTCTTTGCTAGAATAAGAAAAAGAAAAGAAAATCTTTCTGAGTGCTCATTGCACCTGTGACTTTAAGCTACCCGTTTGTATTGTGTTTGTATGCAGAAGATGTTGAAAATGAACTGATGTTTTTGTTAGAGGAATTTTGCATTTGAAGATATATATTTGTCTACTTAGACATAGTAACTTTTTTGCCTATTTGCAGGGTGGGCAGAGGTGTTCATGGTGTAAAATTGTTGAGATAGCCTATAAGATCCCTTTTGATGTTGTCTGGTCCTATATTTGGTAACATGCATTTCAGATCCATTGCAAATCTGGTTTTTAATATCATTGGTATTTCATTATATAACAGGGTCCAGTATTCATATACCTCCCATTCCTCAGCTGCAACCAATAACAGAAGGTCTTGAGATATATAGAAGAAGAAAAGTTGATTGTATACCCTGCTTTACACCATCTGAAGGAGTCTCAAAGCGGCTTACATTCACCTTCCCTTTCCTCTCCTCACAACAGACACCCTGTGAGGGAGGGGAGGCTGAGAGAGCCCTGAGATTACTGAAGAAGAAAACGAAGAAGAATTGGTTCTTATATGCCGTTTTTCTCTCCCCGAAGGAGTCTCAAAGCGGCTTACGGGCGCCTTCCCTTTCCTCTCCCCACAACAGACACCCTGTGAGGCAGGGGAGGCTGAGAGAGCTCTGAGAAAAACTGCTCTGTGAGAACCACTCTAACAGGACTGTGACTGATCTGACATTACCCAGCAGGCTGTATGTGGTGGAGTGCGGAATCAAACCCAGCTTCGAAGCTGCCACTATTAACCACTGGACATAGGTGCATCAATATGAAGTTGAGACAGACAGATAAATACCACTTCTGAGTGGAAAACATGTATTTTTCTCTCTTTTTTCGGATATTTAAACCCCCTCCCCCCAAAAAAAAAGAAAAGAAAGAAAGAAAAAGAGTACCAGGTTATTTTGTTATCTGTGGTTCAATTTTTTGGCACTGTTTGTGTAACCCCAAAAAAAACTATTGCAGATCTTTCTACTGTGATTTTCATGTTGTTGTTTTTTTAATTGTATTTTCCCCTTATTTTTTGTTTCCTGCATTGGGAAATCTCTGAAGATGGGGAGAGGGGGGTGGAGGGAGTAGAAAGATTGGACTGGAGAGGGAAGGGAAGGGACTTCAACAGGTTATAACACCATAGAATCTATCATCCAAAGGAGCCATTTTCCCCAGGAGAGCCAGTTTGGTGTAGTGGTTAGGAGTGCGGACTTCTAATCTGGCATGCCAGGTTCGATTCTGCACTCCCCCACATGCAACCAGCTGGGTGACCTTGGGCTCGTCACAGCACTGATAAAACTGTTCTGACCGGGCAGTGATATCAGAGCTCTCTCAGCCTCACCCACCCCACAGGGTGTCTGTTGTGGGGAGAGGAAAGGGAAGGCGACTGTGAGCCGCTTTGAGACTCCTTCAGGTAGGGAAAAGCGGCATAAAGAACCAACTCTTCTTCTTCTTCTTCTACCGATGCCATCTGGAAATTGACCATACTTCTTCTAACCAGCAGATTACACAGCCCAGATCTCCCAGTCTGAAACCCGTGGAACGCCAGCACCCTGGCAGAAAGCCAGAGCTGCTTACCATCACCCCATTCCCACCCAGAGGGAAGATCCTGTACATGAGAGAAACTCTTGTGGCAGGAAAATGTGAATTCAAGGTCCTCAGATCAATTCCACTCCTGGGTGGTCAAAGGCATTCTGCCCTTCTAGGAATGTTTCCTTCCATAAAGGTGAGAAATGGCAAGAAATGATAGACACGGGAAACAGAGGGTATGTTGACGAGAGGGTTTTATTATCTTGTGCAGGAGAAAGAAAGTACAGTATCTTTTGGGGCCCTTTGGAGTAGCAAATCAAACAAATTCCCTAATTTAAAGCATGCAAAGCTGAACGTTCAATCAAAAACAAAATGGGACAGTTCTGTAGTTAATCAAATGGCGAAATCAAAGCACCAATTCAACCCTGACATAGGGGGAAGAATTGAACAGGCATTGCTGGAGCAGAAGTTGAGTTTTGGAAACATGGCTCTTGACTCTGGGGTGGATTGTAGCTGCTGGGATGAGCTTCACAGGCAAGGGTGGCAGTCACGCAGGGCTCTTGGTTGGTAGCACTGATACAAGCTGCTTCCTCCTCCGGCACAGGGAGCAGGAGGGCAGGGCGTGCAGCTGAGTGGGGGACAGCATGGAGCACAAGGGTTGCACTGCTCAATGCACAGGGGTTGGTCAGCGCAGAACATGGATGGCCCTGGGACGGTCACCATGAAGGGGGGTGGCTGGATGGACACGGTCATGGTAGGGCAGGTGGAGGAGCAGGTGGAGGAGCATGGGTTCGGCAGGCAAGACATCTTTCTTCTGCTGGTGGGTGGACCTGAAGGAACATAGCAGGGGAGGAGACAGAGGTTATGAGGGTCAACAGAATGGAAATTTCAGTGAACCTTGGACTGCAGCGTTTTGCGAGTGGGTAGGAAGTCATGTTCCTCTTGCTGAAATCCTTGCATCTGTAGCATCCAAGCCAGGACAGTGCTTTACTCAAAATTTTCAAGCATCCATGGGCCAGACTACTTACTGCTACTCCATCTGTGACTTTTCCATTTATCATGGATATCCCATGTCATCTCTGCACCTTCAATAACTCAGGAGGGCATTCCAAACCATGTTTGAAATGCATGAGTTCCAAAAATTGCTTAGATTTTCTTCAAGTTCTACATTCTCAATGGAATGAACTAAATATTGAGGCTGAGAATCCAGCTAAGACCAGAAGATCAGAAGAAGAGCCCTATTGCATCAGACCAGTGCTCCAGTTAGTCCTGCATCCTAACACAGTGGACAACCAGATCCTCAGGAGGGCCCACAGCAGGACAATAAGCCCAAGGTCTTTCTTTGTCTATCATAAGTAGAGTCCTGCTGGATCAGATCAGCAATCCATATTGTTCAGCATTCTGTCTCACACATGGAACAGCCAGAGCTAACTGTGTATAGAGGCCTCACTCTTATAAGAACATCAAAATATCACTGCTGAATCAGACCAGGGGTCCATATTGTCTAGCATTCTGTCTCACACGGTAACCATGCAGTTCTTCTGGAAAGGCCAGTAACAGGACATAGAGATTGGGACCCTTGTTGGTGGTTGACTCCTGGATCTAGGATTATGTGGATCAGTGCCTTTAAAGGAGGAATGAATGAATGAATGAATGAATGAATGAATGAATGAATGGATGGATGGATGGATGGATGGATGGATGGATGGATGGATGGATGACAATTAAGTGAAGAATGACTTCCAAGTCTTTGCATGCCATTAAATCAAAATCTATCTCAGCAAACCTTACCTGGATCTCCAATGGAAAGAACTGAAGGGAGTTGTCTCTGTATCAGGAGCTGATGGTGTAGGAGTCTTGGTGTGATGTAGGTTTTTATACAGTCCCTCAACATTTTTGAGCCAATCCTGTGCTTTGTTTTCATAAGACTTCTCTATAATTTGTGACATTTTTTTTTACATAACACCCCATTTGCAACCCATGATTTCACTCCTCGTAATTTTTTTTTATCATGATTGCTCACCCAAAGCTTGTCTCCTTCCTTTGGAGTAGTCTATGGGGAATGTGGTTTGGTGTATCCATTCAGAAAGAATCGCCCAAATCTTACGAGAACTGAAGCATAGTAATTTTAACTAATTGATCTGAAAAAGGTTGTAGACCAGGGATAGTCAACCTGTGGTCCTCCAGATGTTCATGGACTGCAATTGCTGGTAGGGGCTCATGGGAATTGTGGTCCATGAACATCTGGAGGACCACAGGTTGACTACCCCTGTTGTAGACTATATCTCATCCCTCATGTGGGTCACCAACACAGTAGTAAGGTGGAAAGATACATAAGACGAGCTCTGCTGGATCACACCAGTAGCCCATCTAGTACAGCCAACTGTCTCATACATGGGCCAACCAGCTACTCTGGATTGTCAGCAACAGGGCATGGAGACTGATTATGCCTTTGGACTCTGGAATTAAGAGGTTTTGTCCTTCTGAACATGAAGGACCCCTTCAGTCATCATAGCATTCAGCCATTAATAGACATATCCTCCATGGATCCATCTAATCCCCTTGTAAAGCTGTTCATTCCTTTGACCATTTGTGTGCCCTCTCACAGTGAATCCAACATTTGGGTCTCTCTGAGTAAAGCAATCTTGCCTATTGTCCATCCCAATACAACTGACCAACAGCTTTGCTTCATGCGCGCGCGTTCTATTATTTTGGGAGAAGGAGAAACATTCTATTCATTCATTCATTCATTCATTCATTCATTCATTCATTCATTCTTTGATTTATATACCACCACTCTCAAAGACTCCCGGCAGTTTACAATAAAGTAGTAAAAACACAGAACCCTTAAAATCTCCAACACATTAAAACACTTTAAAAGATGGCTATTCATTAGAGTTAACTCCTCAATTCAAAGAATCATAGAATCATAGAATCATAGAATCATAGAATCATAGAGTTGGAAGGGGCCATACAGGCCATCTAGTCCAACCCCCTACTCAACGCAGGATTAGCCCTAAGCATCCTAAAGCATCCAAGAAATGTGTGTATCCAACCTTTGCTTGAAGACTGCCAGTGAGGGGGAGCTCACCACCTCCTTAGGCAGCCTATTCCACTGCTGAACTACTCTGACTGTGAAAAACGTTTTCCTGATATCTAGCCTATATCGTTGTACTTGTAGTTTAAACCCATTACTGCGTGTCCTCTCCTCTGCAGCCAGCAGAAACAGCATCCTGCCCTCCTCCAAGTGACAACCTTTCAAATACTTAAAGAGGGCTATCATGTCCCCCCTCAACCTCCTTTTCTCCAGGCTGAACATTCCCAAGTCCCTCAACCTATCTTCATAGGGCTTGGTCCCTTAGCCCCAGATCATCTTTGTCGCTCTCCTCTGTACCCTTTCAATTTTATCTACGTCCTTCTTGAAGTGAGGCCTCCAGAACTGCACACAGTACTCCAGGTGTGGTCTGACCAGTGCCGTATACAATGGGACTATGACATCTTGTGATTTTGATGTGATGCCCCTGTTGATACAGCCCAAAATGGCATTTGCCTTTTTTACCGCTGCATCACACTGCCTGCTCATGTTTAGTTTACAATCCACAAGTACCCCAAGGTACTTCCTCTCTCCCCCCCCCCCATCCAGCTAGCAGTCTGGATCTCTTTCCGTAGGAGGGAGGGTCCTGATCTCAACCACTCTAGGGGTTCCCATGATGGTAATTCCGGGAACTCAGCCTGGCCTCAAACATATGCCTGGCAGAAGAGCTCTGTCTTACAGGCCTTGCAGAAATCTGATAACTCCAGCAGGGCCCTTTAACCTCTCTCAGCCCCATGAATAGTTTTTTAAACCTCCCTCCTCCTCTTCCTCATCCTCAACTTTATCATCAATAATAATGATAACAATAATGATAATAATACATTTAATTTCAATACTGCCCTTCCAGCTGACCAGCTCAGGGGAGTGTTCAGCATTTATATGCCCATAAATAGATTCAATTGGGCAGCCATGTTGGTCTCAAGTAGCACAACAAAAACAGAGTCCAAGAGCACCATCAAGACCAACGAAGATTTATTCAAGGTGGGAGCTTTCGAGTGCATGAGGAAGAGTGCATAAATCTTGAATAAATCTTTGTTCATCTTAAAGGTGCTATTGCTTCACATAAATAATTGAACAACATCCATTGATTCAATTAAAACAGTTACAAAATGTTTAGCAGCAATAGTTCAGGCATTAGGTTTCGGCAGTCCCAGTTAATGATGGTTCTCTTGAAACTAAAATTGAAAGGGTACAGAGGAGAGTGACGAAGATGATCTGGGGCCAAGGGATCAAGCCCTATGAAGATAGGTTGAGGGCCTTGGGAATGTTCAGCCTGGAGAAAAGGAGGCTGAGAGGGGACATGATAGCCCTCTTTAAGTATTTGAAAGTTTGTCACTTGGAGGAGGGCAGGATGCTGTTCCCATTGGCTGCAGAGGAAAGGACACACAGTAATGGGTTTAAACTTCAAGTACAACAATATAGGCTAGATATCTGGAAAAAAAATGTTCACAGTCAGAGTAGTTTAGCAGTGGAATAGGCTGCCTAAGGAGGTGGTGAGCTCCCCCTTCCAACTCTATGATTCTATGATTCTATGATTCTAACTAGAGTGTCTTCAGGCGGCCTTTTTCGACTATGAACAGCCCAGTCAATGTTACTTTTTGACTGGCCCCAACCAACATCTTGGTGGAAGAGACCCATTTTGCAGACCCTACAAAACTGTGCCAGTTACATCTGTGCCTGGATGTTTTCCAGAAGGTCATTCCGCCAGGTGGGGACCAGGATGGAGACTGTCCTGGCCCTGGTTAGGACCAGATGTACCTCACTGAGGCCAGGGACCACCAATTGATTGGTTTGTGGAGTGAAGTGCTCTACTTCTCTTCAACAGACACCATGGGAATAGGGGATGCTGAGGAAGCTCTGGCACAAGTACTATAAGAGAACAGTTCTAATAGGACTGGGACTAGCCCAAGGTCACCCAGCAGGCAGCCTGTGGAGTGGTAGGGACTCAAACCTGGCTGTTCAGATTAGAAGCCATCAATCTTAACCTCTACAACAAGCTGGCTTAACCACAGATTAAGGGATCCCACTGCTAAGGGTCCACAATAACAAAATTGGAATTGGAATGACCATTCATACCCCCCAAAGTCACTGTCCAGACCAAGAAGGATGCTGTTCAGTTAATGAATGCTTGGTTCATCACTTCCCTTCTTTTTGCTCACTCAAGAAGGGCACTCAAGTCTTTATTTCTCTTCATTTCCTGATGAGGAATCTCTCTTGACTCACCTTAACTTTTGTTTAAATGAGGACCCAGCTCACGCTAACCAATTAAAGTGTTAATCATGTCACCTCACCCAGTCTATTTGTGCCCATACAAATTTAGCTCAACATAGGTAAAGGTAAAGGTATCCCCTGTGCAAGCACCGGGTCATGTCTGATCCTTGGAGTGATGCCCTCTAGCATTTTCATGGCAGACTCAATACAGACTCAATACCCAGCAAGCTGGGTACTCATTTTACCAACCTTGAAAGGATGGAAGGCTGAGTCAACCTTGAGCCGGCTGCTGGGATTGAACTCCCAGCCTCATGGGCAGAGAGCTTCAGACAGCATTTCTGCTGCCTTACCACCCTGCACCACAAGAGGCTTTATAGCTCAACATAGTGCTATATTAATTTTATTTTTCCCATTTTTCCCAATCACCATGGTGGTTCACTAAAAATTATCCATTGAGATTCAAACTTCAAATCTTGCATCAATCATTGACTTCAAAAACTGGGTTCCTAATTCTAGTTAAAGCAACCTTCCCCATCAAAGGACCATCCCAACTCAGTGGTAGGTATGTTCAGTTTGCCCACTTAGGGTAGGAGGGGGCCAAGTTGCTGATATCTCCCCAGGTATATGTGTCTGCCCTCTTCAGGGC
Organism: Paroedura picta; assembly: GCF_049243985.1. Lineage (NCBI taxonomy): Eukaryota > Metazoa > Chordata > Lepidosauria > Squamata > Gekkonidae > Paroedura > Paroedura picta. The sequence continues at coordinate 8,479,954 of NC_135369.1, forward strand.
TATCTTCCTCCAGCAGATACTCTCTCTCTCTCTCTCTCTCTCTATCCATCCATCCATCCATCTATCCATCTATCTATCCATCCATCCATCCATCCATCATATTTATATACCACACTCCCCTGAGGCTCAGGGCGTTTTATATGGAACTGGAATAAAAACAGTACAGGTAACATGATAAATTGAACAATAGTGAAAGAGTCATAAGAAGAAGAAGAGTTGGTTCTTAGATGCCGCTTTTCTCTACCTGAAGGAGGCTCAAAGTGGCTTACATTCGCCTTCCCTTTCTTCTCCCCACAACAGAGACCCTGTGAGGGAGGGGAGGCTGAGAGACCCCTGAGATTCCTGAAGAAGAAGAAGAGTTGGTTCTTATATGCTGCTTTTCTCTACCCGAAGGAGGCTCAAAGCGGCTTCCAATGACCTTCCCTTTCCTCTCCCCACAAGAGACACCCTGTGAGGGAGGGGAGGCTGAGAGAACCCTGAGATTACTGAAGAAGAAGATGAGGTGGTTCTTATATGCTGCTTTTCTCTACCCGAAGGAGGTTCAAAGCAGCTTACAGTCTCCTTCCCATTCCTCTCCCCACAACAGACACCCTGTGGGGTGGGTGAGGCTGAGAGAGCCCTGAGATTCCTGCTCGGTCAGAACAGTTTTATCACTGCCGTGGCGAGCCCAAGGTCACCCAGCTGGTTGCATGTGGGGGAGCACAGAATCGAACCTGGCATGCCAGATTAGAAGTCCTAACCACTGCACCAAACTGGCTCTCAGGAGAACAGTAACATAATAGAAGAAATATAGTGAGAAAATCCAATTTTAGCACTAACATACTGATTGCCCCATAGGATAGACATGTCCGTGGTGGCTTTCATAGGAGGGGGCTCAGGGGCCAATGGGAAGTGACTGAATTCAGGTCGACCTCAACCAAAACCTGGTGGAAAAAGTCCCTTTTGCGGGCTCTACAGAAGTGTTTAAGCTCCGCTAGGGCTCTGATCTCCTCCGGGAGCTCATTCCACCAGTTTTGTTTTGTTTAATCAGGAAAATGTCTTGGCCTCCATGCCCCACTGTTGGCCATCCAGAGAAGTTGGCTGGCCACTGTGTGAGACAGGGTGCCAAACTAGATCGGCTCTTGGTCTGATGCAACAGGAATCTTCTGTATATTTTAATCTCTACACTGCCTTGGTGGCTCTGCTAAGGGAAGAAAGGTAGACTACACATATTGTCAGAAGACTTGGGAAAATGATTTAAGAGTGTCTGCTCCAACCCACATTCCCCACTGACTAACCCAAGGAAAGGAGCCAAGTTTGGGGCGAGCCATCGTGATGAAGAATTACGAGGAGTGAAATCATGGGCTGCAAATGGGATGTCTAGTGAGGGAAATAAGATCAGAAATTACAGAGAAGTCTTGTGAAAACAAAGCACAGGAGAGGCTCAAAGAACTTGAGAGACTGTATAAATACCTGCTCTGCATTGAGACTCTACACCACCAGCTCCGGACAGAGACTGTACTTATTAATTCTTTCCATTGGAGATCCAGGTAAGGTTTGCTGAGATAGATTTTAGCTGGCTGGTGTGCAAGGATTTCAACGCTGTTTTGAACATTTTCCCCATGGGATTATTGTTATTATTGTTTTTACTTTATTGTTTGTAACTGAAGGGAACCTCCATGCTCAAAGGCTCTGAATCTAACCCCCAGGAAACAACAGGCTGGGAAGTCCCCTGTTGTTGGCCCAGGCAAGGTATAGTTTGGCCACTGAAGAAGAAGAAGAAGAAGAAGAAGAAGAAGAAGAAGAAGAAGAAGAAGAAGAAGAAGAAGAAGAAGAAGAAGAAGAAGAAGAAGAGTTGGTTCTTATATGCCGCTTTTCCCTACCCAAAGGAGGCTCAAAATGGCTTACAGTTGCCTTCCCGTTCCTCTCCCCACAACAGACACCCTGTGGGGTGGGTGAGGCTGAGAGAGCGCTGATATCACTGCTCGGTCAGAACAGTTTTATCAGTGCCGTAGCGAGCCCAAGGTCACCCAGCTGGTTGCATGTGGGGGAGTGCAGAATCGAACCCGGCATGCCAGATTAGAAGTCCACACTCCTAACCACTACACCAAACTGGCTCTGTAAGACAACACAATGAACTAGATGGATCCTCACTGGTCTGACTCAGCAGGGCCGCATTCTTATGAGGGAAAGGCCTTGGCCTCCCTGCCCTGTTGCTGGGTCACATGGATCAGTATTGCCAGGTGTTCAGGTGCTTCCACTTTTCCAGGTTGACAATTCCCCAGTCCCTCAGCCTTTCCTCAGTTGGAATGTTCTACTGAGTTCTCTGAAATGGCTGAAATGACATGGGATATCTGTGGTACATAGAAATGTCAAAAATGGAGTAACGATAATTAGCCAGTCTCGTGTTCTCTTGAAAACACACTGTTGAGTAAAGTTCTGTTCCTGACTTCAATCATGCAGTAAGTCTGATAATGGAAGGATTTCAACAAGTGGAACATGACATCACACACCACTCTACAGCCTGGGGTAAATAGAGATTCCTGCCATATTGACCTTCATAACCTTTGTCTCCTCCCCTGCTTTGTTCCTTCAGGTCCGCCCACCAGCAGAAGGAAGATGTCTTGCCTGCCGAACCCGTGCTCCACCACCTGCTCCTCCACCTGCCCTACCATGACCGTGTCCATCCAGCCACCCCCCTTCACGGTGACCGTCCCTGGGCCATCCATGTTCTGCGCTGACCAGCCCCTGTGCATTGAGCAGTGCAACCCTTGTGCTCCATGCTGTCCCCCTCTCAGCTGTGGGGCCTGCCCTCCTGCTCCCTGTGCCAGGGGAGGAAGCAGCTTGTACCAGTGCTGCCCACCAAGATCCCTGCACAACTGCCACCCTTGCTGTTAAAGTTGAACCCAGGAGCTACAATCCCCCGAAGATCCAAGAGCCAAATTTCAAAGACCAAGTTCTACTCTAGCAATGCCTCTTCAATTAGTCCCCCTTACTCATGGGTTAATTTATGATTCTAGGAATCCATCTGCATATTTCTTGAGTTTTCCTGTTTTCTTTTTGGTTCTGCTTTGTATTTAGCATGCTTTCCATTCTGAAATCTGTTAGATCTGGTACCATGAATGAGACCCTGAGGAACTGTGCTTTCTTTGTCTTGAAAAAAATAAATAAACTCCCCTTTACAGCATATCCACAGTATCCTGTTTCTGTCATTTCCATTATTTTACTACCTCAAATTTACATGTTCTTGTCACAAGTCTTTCTCTCAGGAGCTTTAGCATCCTTTAGGTTGAGAATGGGGGAGGATGGGAACAGAGGGCAGCTTCATATTTCTGTAATAGTGCTGGATGTGCATGAATTTCAGACTGGGAGTCCAGGGTTTGGTTACCGGGCTCCTAACTGAAAACCTGGTGGAAGAGCTCCATCTTACAGGTTGGGTGGAACTGTGCTAGCCCCATCAGGCCTCAGCTCTCCCAGGAGCTCATTCCACCTGGTCTAAAAGATGCAAATTCAAGAGAGATCCAGTCTGTGCCCTCTGTGCCCATTCTTGGCAGTAAATTTCCAAAACCTACTACGCGAACCAAGGATGAGAATAGATAAGGAAGGAGGGGAGGGGAGGTACAGAAAAGAAGCAGAAATGTGAAGTTAGGGATGGGTGAAGGACCCGCAGGTCCATTAAACTTCTAAGCTAACAATCCTGATGAAATCGGGAGGGTAACTATGACAGATAGAACAAGAAGATTTGGTTATTATACCATTCTTTTCAATACCCAAAGGAGTCTCAAAGCAGCTGACAATTGCCTTCCCTTTCCTCTCCCCACAACAGACACCCTGTGAGGGAGGGGAGGCTGAGAGAGCCCTGAGATTACTGAAGAAGAAGAAGAGTTGGTTCTTATATGCCACTTTTCTCTACCCAAAGGAGGCTCAAAGTGGCTTCCATTTGCCTTCCCTTTCCTCTCCCCACAACAGACACCCTGTGAGGGAGGAGAGGCTGAGAGAGCCCTGAGATTACTGAAGAAGAAGAAGAGTTGGTTCTTATATGCCACTTTTCTCTACCCAAAGGAGTCTCAAAGTGGCTTACAGTCGCCTTCCCTTTCCTCTCCCCACAACAGACACCCTGTGAGGTAGCTGGGACTGAGAGAGCTCTGACAGGACTTCTTGGTCAGAGCAGCAAGCCCAAGGTCACTCAACTGGCTGCATGGGGAGGAGTGGAGAATCAAATCCAGCTTGACAGATCTTAACTGCTGTTCTTAAGCACTAAACCCATCTGGATACATGTGAATGTGAGTCAGTCAAATGAATTATTTGAGCTTGTTTAGCACTGTGCAATTAAAAATCATTTAAATATAGATGATGATGATGATGATGATGATGATGGCTAGATTTCTCAATCTTTTTATGTCCTAGCTTGTTTTACAGCTTGGGTTGTTTTTTCCCCCCATCACTTTTTGTTTTCTGGAGGTATTTTGCACAGAGCCAAATAAAACAGTTTAAAAAACAACTAGTTTAGACCACTTTATTATACTACAATCATTCTTCTGCATTGAAAATATACTGCAATGCTTTCTGCATGGAACAATTCATAGCCCTGCCCCTGTAGTTATGCCAGTGACATGCTTTGTTCTCTCACTAATCTGCATAACCAAGGAGCCTCTCTGCATGTCTAATACAGCACCTGAGACAGGCAGGAGAGAAATGAATAGATGAAAAGCAGCTTCTTTCAGAAACAATGCTCAAAAGACACTTAAAGCACCGAAGAGGAAGTTCATCATGCAGAGCAAAATCAGTTTTGTGGAGTAAATTCACACTTCTGTGCAGAGCTCAGAAAAACCACAATGTATTTAGTGAGTTTGCATAGGTTTTTCCAGTTTGGTGTAGTGGTTAGGAGTGCGGACTTCTGGCATGCTAGGTTCGATTCTGCGCTCCCCCGCATGCAACCAACTGGGTGACCTTGGGCTCCCCACTGTCAGACGCACAGGAAACTCACAACAAAACTTATTCAAAAGAAAAGAGTTTTATTGATTAGCACTATACGCTTTGGACTGAAAGTCAAATCTGACCAGAGGCCAGATTTGCCCCAGCTTATCAATACATTTCTCCCGCCCAAAACTTGACAGTTCCCAAGGAGGGGGGTAGGAGAGAAAAGACATGTGTGTTAAAACAACAGGATTCCATTCTCCCAGCCTTGAGAGAGGTGACAACAACCCTGTGAGCCCACAACAAGATAAAGGTTAACATAACATCACTACTCTACTTTATAGCTTACAAACTACAAGGCCAGGGCAAGCAGGCGCCAGGCCCAATCAAGCAGTATAACTGACATGGAGGAACTCAGGCTAATTTATGACAGAGATTCTACAATCCTGACACCCACGGTACTGAAAACTATTCTGACCGAGCCATGATATCAGGGCTCTCTCAGCCTCACCCACCTCACAGGGTGTCTGTTGTGGGGAGAAGAATGGGAAGGCGACTGTAAGCCGCTTTGAGCCTCCTTCAGGTAGGGAAAAGTGGCATATAAGAACCAACTCTTCTTCTTCTTCTTCTTCTTCCATCATGCAAAAGAGGCCCTGGGTTGGAAATATCCGAAAATTGGGGTTGGTAGTTGTGAAGGTTGCAGTATAGTGAGACAAGCGATCTCAACAAGTTATAGAATCTACCCTCCAAAGTAGTCATTTTTTCCTAGGGAACCAAATCAATTGTAATAGCAGCAGATCTTTTGATGCCACCTGGAAATTGATGGTCCTTCCTCTAACCAGCAGACTACCCAGCCCAGAACTCCCAGTCTGAAATCCATTGAAATCCAGCAATCCTGAAGAAATCTGAAGCTACCCGCTCTCACCCCATTCCCACACAAAGGGAAGCTGCAGCTCATGAGAGAAACTCTTGTGACAGAAGCATGTAGATTCAATGGAGTCAGAAAACCTCCACTTTACTCCATTCTGCCCTTCTAGGAATGCTTCGTTCAAGAAAGGCAAGAAATGAGGAAATCATAGAGACAGGAAACAGAGGTTATGATGAAGAGAGGGCTTTATTTATTTATTTTGTCAAGTGAAAGAAAGCACAATTTCTTTTTTGGGTCATTTTGGGTAGCAAATCAAACAAATCCCATAATTTAAGGCATGCTAAATGGTTGAACCAAAAAGACAAGGGGAAAATCCTGTATTAAAGCAGATGGTGACCTCAAAACACCGATTACACTCTGTCAAGTAGGACTAATTGAACAGGCAATGCTGAAGCTGAAGTTGATCTTTTGAAACGTGGGTCTTGACTCTTGGGTGGATTGTAGCTCTTGGGTTTAGCTTTAACAGCAAGGGTGGCAGTTGCGCAGGGATCTTGGTTGGCAGCACTGATACAAGCTGCTTCCTCCCCTGGCACAGGGAGCAGGAGGGCAGGCCCCACAGCTGAGGGGGGGACAGCATGGAGCACAAGGGTTGCACTGCTCAATGCACAGGGGCTGGTCAGCGCAGAACATGGATGGCCCTGGGACGGTCACCATGAAGGGGGGTGGCTGGATGGACACGGTCATGGTAGGGCAGGTGGAGGAGCAGGTGGGGGAGCACGGGTTCGGCAGGCAAGACATCTTTCTTCTGCTGGTGGGTGGACCTGAAGGAACAAAGCAGGAACAAAGTTAGGATGGTCAACCAAATGGGAATCTCCATGAACCCCGGCCTGGAGCGTTGTGTGTGAGGAAGCCATGTTCCTGTGCTTGAACTCCCTCCATCAGGAGACTTGTCAGTGGGATCCAAGCCAGGAGCAGTGATTTACTTATATATGTATTTCCAAGAGACCTTGGGCCAAACTCCTTATTGCTACACCATGACCGTTTACGCACTGGAGGTTTCATGTTGGGCTGCAGGCTGGAGTTTTAGTCGTGGCAGGTTGCCCCACTTCTTCCTGTACCCACACGGGGGGAGCATTTGGCCTGGTGCACCTCATCCGCCCCCTAATTGTGCTCCTGCATGGGAGGTGGGTCAGTGAAGTTCCCAGTGCATAAACGGTTCAACTGTGACATTTCACTTTATCATGGATTTTCTATGTGATTTCTGCCACTTCAAAGAACTCAGAAGAGAATTCCAAACCACATCTGAAATGATTAAGATGAATTCCACACATTGCTTCGTTTTTCTTCCGGTTGACATTCTCAATCAACTGCAGAAAATATTGTGTCTGAGAATTTGGTAAACCCAGATGGGAACAGAAGAACAAAAGAAGAACCCCACAGAATGAAACCAGAAGTCCATTTAGTCCAACGATCCATCTTATGCAATGGCCAACCAAAACCTTGGGATGACCAACACTAGGGCATAAAGCCCAAGGCCTCCTTAGAGCCCTGCTGTATCAGATCACTGGCCTATATTTTTCAGTAGCCTGCCTCACACAGCAGCCAAGAAGAACCCTGTTGGATCAGACCAGGGGTCCATCTAGTCCAGCATCCTGTTTCACAGAGTGGTCAAAACGTTCCTCTAGAAGGCCAACAACAGGTCATTAGAGATTTCAGCCGTCTTTGGACATTCACTCCTAGATTTCTGATTCTGAGGTGTATCACCTCTGAATGTGGATGTTATCTTCAGTTGCAAACAATTAAATAAGCAACTCTCAATAATACTATGAAAAGGTAGTCAAGAACAATTTCCAAGTCTTTGCATGCCAGCAAGTCAAAATCTATTTCAGCAAAACTTACCTGGATCTCAAGCTAAGTGTCTCTGTAGCAGTAGCTGATGATGCAGGAGGCTCAGAGCAGTGCAGGTTTTATACAGTCCCTCAAGTTTGTTTGAGCCTATCCTGTGCTTTGTTTTCATAAGCCTTCTCTATAATTTCTGATCTTTATTTTGTTTTGCATAACACCCCCTTTGCAATCCATGATTTCACTTCTTGTAATTCTTCATCATGATTGCTCACCCCAAAGCTTGGCTCCTTTCCTTGGAGTAGCCTCTGGGGAATGTGTTTAGGACTATCAAATATTTCCCCAAACTAAATCTGGAAGAAGAATTATTTAATATATTAAAAAAAAAGAATTGTAGACCACATTTGATCCCTCACCTGTGTTACCAAGGCAGGGTACATAAGAGAAGCTCTACTGGATCAGACCAGGATTCCACGTATAGAAACTGTCTCATACAGGGGACAACCAGGTCCTGTGGATGGCTAAGGACAGGGCATGGAGACTGGTACTATGTTTTGTCTCCAGTATTCAGCGGTTTAGTCCCTCTAAATCTGGAGGACCTCTTCAGTCACAATGGCTAGTAGCTACTGATAGATTTATCCTCCATGGACCTATCTAATCCCCCTTTAAATGTGTTCATTCCTCTGACCCTTGTGATGTGATCTACCTTACTGGGGTTTAGTGCTGAGAGATCTTTAATGCATGTTCTTGGAAACCTCTTGAAATTGATTCAAAAAGAAAACATTGAAACATTTCATAGGATCCTAGATTTGTCCTACAGGCCATCTATTCCAGCTTAAAGCATCCATGATAAGTATATGTCCAGCCAATCTTTGAAGACTGCCAGTGAGGAGGAGCTCAACACCTTCATAAGTAGCTGATACCACTATTACATTTGTGATTTTTTTCCCCTGATATCTAGCCGGTACCATTGTATACATAGTTTAACTCCATTACTGTGGGTCCTCTGCTGCCAACAGGGACCACTTCCTGCTTTCCAACAAGTGACAACCTTTCAAATACTTAAAGAGAGCCATCAAATACATGAAGAGAGCCATCTTGGGATAAGAAGCCAGCCCTCTTAGCCACTACACCAAGGTGGCATATCAACTGATAAAGTGCAGTCTCCCCCTGTTCAAGGTCCTTTCTAACAAAAGACCTTCCAGAATTTGAATGTCCTGGCATACTCTGGAGGTGTCTGTCCAGACCAAGGAAGCGGTAAATCCATTAGCTCTTTAAGAAAGGGCACCGAAGTCATTATGTCACTCTCCATCCCATTGCCGTAGCTTTCTTGACTCACCTTAATGTTTGTGACAATGCGGATTTGGCTCACTCCAACCAATTAAAGTGGGTTAATCATATCGCCTCACTTAGACTCTTTTTACTCCTACAGACTGAGGTCAGAGTAGCTCAATCTAGTTTCCAACTTTTCCCCACCACAGTTTGACAATAGTTCTGTATAAACTGTCTACTGAGATTCAAACTTTGAATCTTGGCCCAATCATGTTCTTGAAAAAGCTGATTCCCTTTTCTCATTAATGGACCCTTCTCCATAAAAAAAGAAGATCCCAACTCAATGGAAGGCATGTTGGGTTTGCTCACAGGGTAGGAAGGGGCCATGGTGCTGCCTACCCTCTAGTTGTTTGAGACTCTTCTGTTTATGAATGACTTGAGTTCAGAAGGCTAACAAATGCTTCTCTGTTCCTTGACCTTGCTAGCTGGTTAGGTCCAAGACCAGGTTAATGCCTCCTAATAACAGGTGTTGTCAGCCTAGTCTTGAAACAGTTCCCTTGTCTCATTAATTCACCCTTCCCCATAACAAAGACCATCCCAAAGACCATGTTGGTATAGCCCACAGGGTAGCAGCCATGGTGCTGCCCTCTGTCCAGTTGTTTGAGACTTTTCTTGGTGTATTGGGCTTGTGGATGTCAAGAGCATTCTTGAGGTCAGAAGCCTAGCAAACACTTGTCTGACCCTTGACCTGCCTAACTGGTTAGGTCCAAGAGGTGGTTAATGCCTCCTTGAATAAGGGTGTAGTCAACCCAATCTTGAAATATACCACCAGACATCCACTGTGGACCTAAGAACTCAGAATACCTTTCAAACAGGCTCGGATGCTCCATTCCTAAGCAAGGGTGTTGCCTGGACAACTTCAAGCTTCCCTGAAGGAGGTAAATGCTTTCCATCCTTTCCAGTTTTGTTCTAGACCAGGTCATGGGACTGAAAACACTTTGGTAGATGACCTGGACCAGGAGATGGACATTACTGTGATACTCTTGCACCTCTCAGACTTTTAATACCATATATCATGGTATCTGGAACACATTTATGGAGTTGGATTGGGAGGAAATAAACTAATAAATAGAACAGAATGTTATGACCTGGATGTTGCCTAGAGTAGGCTATAAAAGCCATATAACTTCAACTGACCTACACTTGCTCCCAACTTTGTTTCTGGGTCCAGAATAAAATTCTAGTCTTGACATTGGAAGGCCTCTGTGGTTTGAGACCAACATACCTGAAGGACCTCCTACTCCCTTATGGACCTACTTGAAGGAGTGAGGAGTATTGACCTTCATAACCTGTCTCTTCCCCTGCTATGTTCCTTCAGGTCCACCCATCAGCAGAAGGAAGATGCCTTGCCTTTATTTCTGTAAAGAGAAACATGGTGCCTTGAACTGTTTTACCTTGACTGTGTCCTGAAACATTGCCAATGTTCTATATTATGCACTTGTTTATATTAACCAAGTTGCCTTTTGTGACCTTTCCAGGGAGCTGGCATGGATACAATAGGGTGGTCCAGTGGGATGTGCAAGAGGGTGGAGACCCCAGGTTTTAGGTTTGACCCAAGGCTATTATCTTTCCCCGCCTCCAATGGAATGTTATAAAGTCTCACGTGACCATTTGTTCGAAGCACTTATTTGGGGACTGCCCCTATGCCTATATTTCTTCTGCAGTAAAAAATATTAAATGTTTTTTCTCTCCTTGTCTTTCATTCTTTGGGATGGGCAAAAGAGACCCTGATTTGGCTGTTTGGCCATCATACTCAATAACTTCCATCATGTTTGGGAGCTCTTCTTCAAGTGGCTGTGCTTGCTGAGATTAGGTGGCTGGCCACCTGGAGACGGTCTGCTCTGTCATGGCACTACAGACCTGGAACTCTCACCCCCAGGGACATATGTCTGTCACCTTCTGGGACATCTTCCTCCTGCAGTTGAATACTTGTTTTGTTTTAACATTTCCTCAGTGATCCATCCTTCTTGACCAATGTGTTAGGTTTTGTTTTGAGGGCTTTATATGCCATTTAGTTCTGGTTTTATTGATATGTTGTTGATCTTTTGGATGGTGTTAATGGCTTGAAAAAGTAGCTTCATTCTGAGGTTTATAAAATTGTGAATAGGGTGGAGACAGTTCATAAACAGAAATGTGTCTCCCTCTCCAAGAATGCTACAACTGGAGGGCATCCATTGAAGCTCTCGGTCAGTTGGTTCAGGATGGACAAAAAGAAATAGTGCTTTATACATTGAGTGATTAAAACATGGAATTCATACTGATGGCCAGAAGAATTAACAACTTTACAAGGGTATTAAATATTCTTGGAAGATAAGTTGATTTGTGGTGAGGCGAATCTCCTGATTCAGAGGGACTAAATCTATGAATCCCAGAGCCAAGGAGAAACATCAGGGGATGTCCTTGGTGGTCCTCATGAGGTAATAAAGGTGGTCTATACTTCTGTCAAATGAATAAAATATAAAAATTCTGCTTCAAAGTCCAGTTCATGCAAGATTTGGGGAAATGTTTCAAGAGTGGATCCTCCAACCCACATTCCCCATTGACTAATCCCAGTAAAGGAGCCAGTTTGGGCTGAGCCATCATGATGAAGAGTTGTGAGGAGTGAAATCACAGGTTGCAAAAGGGATGTCAAGTGAGGCCAATATCATCACAAATTATAGAGAAGTCTTATGAAAACAAAGCAGACGATAGGCTCAAAGAAGTGAGGGGATTGTATAAAAACCTGCACCGCACTAACCCTCTACACCAGCAGTTCCTGACTCTCCTCTTGAGTTCCTTCCATTGGAGTTCTAGGTAAGCTTTGCTGAGATAGGTCTTTGCTTTCTTAACTGTTGTTCCATAGTATTATTGTTATTATTTATCTGGTTGTAACTGAAGGGAACCTCCACATTCAGAGTCACTTAGTCTCTGAATCCCACATCCAGGATGCAATGGCAAAGGAAGGCCTCAGCCTCGATGCCCTCGTAAGGTACTGGTTGGCCACTATGTGGGTCAGGATGATGGACTAGATGCACAACAGATCTGATCCAGCAGGCCTCTTAATTCCTTCTTTTTAACTGGGTTTACAATTGTTTAGCCTCATTATTCGTTTTTTTGAGAATGCAGAACCAGAAGTTATATTAAGGGTTTTTGGGTACTTTTCTTATGCATTTCAAATGTAGTTTGGGATCACAGAATACTGGTGGAGTGAGCTCCCAGAAGAGCTGCAGGCCCTGCGGGATTTACCAGCTTTCCGCAGGGCCTGTAAAACGGAGCTCTTCCACCATTTTAACCTCTGTCTCCTCCCCTGCTATGTTCCTTCAGGTCCACCCACCAACAGAAGAAAGATGTCTTGCCTGCCGAACCCATGCTCCCCCACCTGCTCCTCCACCTGCCCGACCATGACCGTGTCCATCCAGCCACCCCCCTTCATGGTGACCGTCCCAGGGCCATCTATATTCTGTGCTGACCAGCCCCTGTGCATTGAGCAGTGCAACCCTTGTGCTCCATGCTGTCCACCCCTCAGCTGTGGGGCCTGCCCTCCTGCTCCCTGTGCCAGGGGAGGAAGCAGCTTGTACCAGTGCTGCCAACCAAGATCCCTGCGCAACTGCCACCCTTGCTGTTAAAGCTGAACCCAGGAGCTACAGTCCACCGAAGATCCAAGAGCCAAGATTCAAAGACCAAGTTCCACTCTAGCAATGCCTCTTCAATTAGTCCCCCTTTCTTGGGGCTTAATTGACCCTTCTTTGTAGCCATCTGCATAACTATCGATCTTCCCTGTCTTCTTTTTGGTTCCTCCTTCTATTTAGCATGCTTTAAATTACAAAATTGTGTAATTGTGCTTTATTTTTTTCTTGAAAAAATAAAATTATGCCCTCTCTTCATCATATCCTGTTTCCTGTTTCTATTGTTTCCTGTTACTTCTTGCCTTTCTCAATGGATATGGCCTGCATGGCCCCTTCAAACTCTATGGTTCTATGATTCCTTGAGTCTATGATTCTATGTTCCTTGAAGGGCAGAACAAAATTTAGTACTGAGCACTGGGATTTATCTGACTGCCTCCAATCCACACATGTTTGTTCCAACAGTTTCTCTCAGGAGCATTCTGCAGGGTGGGAATTGGGGCAGGGAGGCTAGGTATGGTTTCCCACAGATTTTAGACTGATATAGTACACTAATACAACATCTGTTCCACAATATTTCTGGTAAGGCCTTGGAGGAGGAGCTGGTCTCATGCCTTCAATCATAGAATGATAGAATAATAGAGTTGGAAGTGGCCATACAGGCCATCTAGTCCAAACCCCTGCTCAATGCAGGATCAGCCTTAAGCATCCTAAAGCATCCAAGAAAAGTGTGTATCCAACCTTTGCTTGAAGACTGCCAGTGAGGGGGAACTCACCACCTCCTTAGGCAGCCTATTCCACTGCTGAACTACTCTGACTGTGAAAATGTTTTTCCTGATACCTAGCCTGTATCGTTGTACTTGTAGTTTAAACCCATTACTGCGTGTCCTTTCCTCTGTAGCCAACAGAAACAGCATCCTGCCCTCCTCCAAGTGACAACCTTTCAAATACTTAAAGAGGACTATCATGTCCCCTCTCAACCTCCTTTTCTCCAGGCTGAATATTCCCAAGTCCCTCAACCTATCTTCATAGGACTTGGTCCCTTGGCCCCAGATCATCCTCGTCGTTCTCCTCTGTACCCTTTCAATTTTATCTATGTCCTTCTTGAAGTGAGGCCTCCAGAACTGCACACAGTACTCCAGGTGTGGTCTGACCAGTGCCGTATACAATGGGACTATGACATCTTGTGATTTTGATGTGATGCCCCTGTTGATACAGGCCAAAATGGCATTTGCCTTTTTTACCGCTGCATCACACTGCCTGCTCATGTTTAGTTTACAATCCACAAGTACTCAAGGTTTGTTCACACAGTGTTACCTAGAAGCGTATCCCCCATCCAGTAGGCATGCTTTTCATTTTTCTGACCCAGATGCCGAACTTTATTAAATTGCATCTTGTTCTCATATGCCCATTTTTCCATTGTGTTCAGATCTCGTTGAACAATGTCTCTATCTTCCGGAGTATTTGCCAGTCATCGTATCCATGGTGTCCATGGTATCCATATCGTATCCATGGTTCGTCTATATATTTGTGAAACAGCCCTGTGGGAGGAGCATGTCCTGCACATCTGCGAGTGAATACAGGCCTATACAGGCACCCTGATTGGGCCGGCCCCTATGCTCGCCTCCTTCACAATGTGCCTACTATGGGGAAAGGAAGGGAAGGCTATTTTAAACTGCTGAGAGATACCCAAGGCCTGCTGGATGCCTGTGGGCCATTCCAAGGTCTAACACAGCTCTCAGCCCCACTTCACTGACAGTGTCTGTTACGGGGAGAGTAAGGGAAAGGTGGTTTTAAACTGCTTAGAGACACCTGAGGCCTGCTAGGTGACCGTAGACCATTCCCAGTTATCACAAAGCTCTCAGCCCCTCTTCACTGACAGGGTGTCTGTTATGGGGAGAGGAAGGGAGAGGAAGGCAAGGCAATGCTTAGAGACACCTGAGGCCTGCTGGGTGACTGTGGGCAATTGTCAGTTTTTACAGCCCCACTTTCATGATAGGATGACTGTTATGGGGAGAGGAAGGGAAGGTGATTTGAAACTGCTGAGATACCAAAAGCTTGGTGGAAGCTTTTGGAAGCCCTGTGGAATTGTTTTAGCTCTGGAAAATTGAGGGGCTGAGAAATATCCTGTGTCTATACTATGGTTGCACAGAATTCATGGTTAGCAGGTTGAGTTTTCAGTAACGCTAACAAACAACACCTTGTACATAAACTCTTTTAAAAAAAATTACACTTATCCACGCTATTGATTAAAAAAAATTATATTCATATGTGTCAGGGTCCGTGGGGTTGGGCTGCCGCTTCTTATCAGCCACATTGACCGGAGCTGGAGCCTTGAAGGAGTCGGTTAAGCTTTCTTCAACTTTCTCCCGCTTCCAAGGTTCATGGTAGTTTCTTCACTACTCACAAACCCCGCCTCCTCATCGACACCAACCTTCCCAGTTAAGTAGCTTATTCCGCCCCAGGTCTCCACCCCCCAAACCTTTGCGAACCCACCCTACAGCTTCCGCGTCTTGGTTTCCTCCGTGCTCACCCTGTTGACTAGCAAGCCCCTGCTCCCAGCTCCCCGGAACCCTTCCTCCCATGATTCCTGGGTGGGCCATGGACGTTGGGAGGATCTTGTCTCATTTCCCACGATGGTTCTTCCCATCCACTCTTCTTTGCCGGACGTCTGTCTGTCCTTTCCGAGTCAACTGAGCCATCTACTAGGTGGGGTAGATGGGATATTCCTGACAATATATAAATTCTAAAATATATTTATTTATTTTATTTGTCATACTTCTATACCGCCCTCCCCGGAGGCTCAGGGTGGTATACGTTACAACAGAGAACCATACATAAAACAGTCTGTAGAACATGTACATCGATAACCAACAGTTGCAACCAAACACAACACAGTATAACAGTAAACAATCGTAATACAAACAGGTCCAGGGCTTGTTGATGGGATTCTGAGGGGGGGTGGCTTATTGATTGGATTCTGAGGGGGGTGGGGGTGGGGGGGTGCAGGGGCCCTATATATTTTGCAGTGCCTTTAAGATGGAGCTGTTCCACCAGGGATTCAGGTAAGGCCAGGGTGAATAGTAAGAATGGGTGTCTCCTCTTCTCTTCCATTTTACTTTTATTTTTTACAACCTAAAAAAGCTAATATCACCTAGGGTCATCTGCTGGGACACAACGACTGCAAGCAGAAGTGCTGGGGATCTGCGGGGGAGAGCAGGGTCTTGGTTGTTGCTGCCATCAATTGAGTAAATTGTAAGAAATTTTAATGGGTTTTGATATGTTTTTATATTTTTTTGTAAATTGCCATGAACTGGCCAGGCTGAGCTAACACTCCCAATGATATTGGGAGAGTGACTATGACAGATAAAACAAGAAGATGTGGTTCTTATACAATTCTTTTCACTGCCCAAAGGAATCTCAAAGCAGCTGAAAATTGTGTCCCCTTCCTCTCCCCACCACAGAAAGCCTGTGAGAGAGGAGAGGCTGAAAGAGCCCTTATATTACTGAGGCCCTTTACGCACCGGGATCTTTGTTGCAAATTGGTCACTGAATGAAAAATCGCCATTTAAAATAGTGGAATTCGTCGTTATGCATACCTGCCTTTGTAGTGGAATCAGTTGCGTTTTGTAGCGTTTCCCACAGGCTTCCGGTCTCGGCAGAAATCGCTAGAAAGGAAGCGCTATTGCCAAGCTCGTCCCGCCCCTGGCCGTCAAGCAGCCAATGGACAGCCGTTAGCATGCTCCCAAACAGCCCCTTTCCCTTTAAGGAAGTTTTTTTTTAAAAAAAAAACAGACCCATAGCAACGAATCTGTGTAGATTCGTTGCAACGGAGAGACCCATCCAGCTGCCTAGTGTGTTTGAGCTGTCGTTTGATCGTTTGATCGTTGGCACGCTCCCTCCGAGTGAAAAAAAAAATCCCCCCCCCCTCTCACGGGCCCGATTTTCGGCTGCATGAATGTGTAAAAAATAAAGGGAAAATACTTCAGCAAACGGGCTTTTCTGTGGTTTGTGCTTAGTGACTGAAGGGGAGGGACTGAAGCCAGGGAAGCCTCTAAACTGAAAGAGGCTCGCTGGTGCGTTTATCCCCGCTCGCTCGGAGAAAAAAAAAATGGCAATTGCTTCGCCGGAAGCTCAGAGAAGAGAGCCAGGGGGAGGGACTTTGTAGAAACCGCAACAATGTTAACGCACATGTTTTTATCGCTAGTGTTGCAGATTGGTTGCAAGAGTGTAGCGCTTTCCGGAGGGTGAATCCACTTTTTGGGATTTCCCTGAAAGCGCTACAACGAAGCGCTTTTTGCGGATCGGTTTCAGGAGTGTTGCAGATTGTCAACGACGTCATGCGTTATGGCAAATCAGTAGCGTTTTCAATTAGCAACCATTGTGCTATTTTGAAGCCGTGCAAAAAGGCCCTGAAGAAGAAGAAGAAGAAGAGTTGGTTCTTATATGCCACTTTTCTCTACCCGAAGGAGGCTCAAAGTGGCTTACAATCCCCTTCCCTTTCCTCTCCCCACAACAGACACCCTGTGAGGGAGGGGTGGGCTGAGAGAGAGCCCTGATATTACTGAAGAAGAAGAGTTGTTTCTTATATGCCACTTTTCTCTACCCGAAGGAGTCTCAAAGCAGCTGACATTTGTCTTCCCTTTCCTCTCCCCACAACTGACACCCTGTGAGGGAGGAGAGGCTGAGATAAATTACTTGATATAACTTCTCAGTCAGAAGAGCTTTATCAGTGCTGTGGCGAGGCCAAGGTCACCCAGTTGGCTGAATGTTGGGGAGCATGGAATCTCACCAGATTAGAAGGCCACACTCCTAACCACCACACCCAGCTGGCTCTCTAGGAATTCCTGGAATTCTAGCATTGCATCCTTCAAGAAAGGCAATAAATGCGGAAATCATAGAGACAGGAAGCAGAGGCTGTGATGAAGAGAGGTTTTTATTTAATTATTTTTATTTTCAAGTGAAAGAAAGCACAAATTCTTTTTGGAATCATTTTGGGTAGCAAATCAAACAAATCCCATAATTTTAAAGCATGCTAAATAGAAGGTTCAACCAAAAAAATAAAGGGAAAGCTCTGTATTAAAGCAGATGGTGACCTCAAACACCGATTACACTCTGACAAGTAGGACTAATTGAACAGGCATTGCTGAAGCTGAAGCTGACTTTTGGAACTTGGCTCTTGACTCTTGGGTGGATTGTTGCTCTTGGGTTCAGCTTTAACAGCAAGGGTGGCAGTTGCGCACGGATCTTGGTTGGCAGCACTGGTACAAGCTGCTTCCTCCCCTGGCACAGGGGGCAGAAGGGCAGGCCCCACAGCTGAGGGGGGGACAGCATGGAGCACAAGGGTTGCACTGCTCAATGCACAGGGGCTGGTCAGCGCAGAAGAGGGATGGCCCTGGGACGGTCACCATGAAGGGGGGTGGCTGGATGGACACGGTCATGGTAGGGCAGGTGGAGGAGCAGGTGGGGGAGCATGGGCTCGACAGGCAAGACATTTTTTCTTCTGCTGGTGGGTGGACCTGAAGGAACAAACAAGTGAAGAAGACAGAAGTTAGGAAGGTCAACCAAATGGGTATCTACAGGAACCCTGGCCTGGAGTGTCTTGTGTGAGGGAGTCATGTTGCACTAGCTGAAATCCTTCCATTAGCTGACTTCAGTGGGATCCAAGCCAGGAGCAGTGCTCTACTCAGATGTGCATTTCCAAGAGACTATGGGCCAGACTATGTATCCATCTGTGTCATTTCCATTTATCATGGATATTCTATGTGATTTCAGCCACTTCAAATAACTCAGAAGGACATTCCAAAGAACATTTGTAATGCTTAAGATGAATTCCACGTATTGCTTAGCTTTTCTTCCAGTTCATATTCTCAATCAACTTTAGAAAATATTGTGGCTGAGAACTTGGAACAGAAGAACAAAAGAAGAGCCCCACAGAAGGAGATCAGTGGTCCATTTAGTCCAATGATCTGTCTTACACAGTGCCCAGCCAAAACCTTGGGATGGTCAACACTAGGGCATAAAGCCCAAGGCCTTCTTAGGGCCCTTCTGTATCTTAGGGCCCTTCTGGCGCTACTCAAACAAGAGCTATTGCATGCTCAATCAATGACTATCCCAGAAAGACGAAAACACTGCAGGAGCTCTAAGAAGCCTGTTTGGATGAACAGAGAACTTCAAGAGGAACTAAGAAAGAAAAGGAAAATGTTCAGGAAATGGAGGGAAGGACAGAGCTCTAAAGAAGAGTACCTACAGGTTACTAGGCACTGTAGATCAATCATCAGAAAGGCCAAAGCTGAGAGTGAGCTAAGACTGGCCAGGGAAGCCCATTGTAACAAGAAAAGATTTTTCAGTTATGTGAGGAGCAAACATAAAGTAAAGGAGGCAATAGGCCCACTGTTGGGTGCGGATGGACAAACTCTAACGAAAGATGCAGAGAAAGCAGAAAGGCTTAGTGCCTATTTTACATCTGTTTTTTTCCCACAGGTCAAAGTGTTTAGGCACATCTAGAGATGGCTGTAGCCAAAGGATAGTGTCTGTGTGGCAGGTTAACATGGATAGAGAGGTTGTCGAGAGGCATTTAGCTGCACTGGATGAGTTCAAATCCCCTGGTCCGGATGAAATGCACCCGAGAGTACTCAAAGAACTTTCCAGAGAACTTGCACAGCCTTCATTTTCAGTAATCTGTCTCATACAACAGTGAACCATATCCTTGAGAGATTCAACAACAGTAATAAGAACACAAGAAGAACCCTGTTGGATCAGACCAGGGGTCCATCTAGTCCAGCATCCTGTTTCACAGAGTGGTCAAGAAGTTCCTCTGGAAGGCCAACAACAGGTCATAGAGATTGCACCTTTCTTTGGACATTCACTCCTGGATCTTGGATTCCAAAGTGTATCTGAATGGGGAGGCTCTCTTTAGTTGCACACAATCAAATAACAATAATACTATGAAAAGGTAGTGAAGAACAATTTCCAAATCTTTGCATGCCAGCAAGTCAGCAAACCTTACCTGGATCTCAAGTGAAGTGTCTCTGTATCAGGAGCTGATGATGTAGGAGACTCAGGGTGATAAAGGTTTTTATACAGTCCCTCAAGTTTGTTTGAGCCAATCCTGTGCTTTGTTTTCATAAGTCTTTATAATTTCTGCTACTTATTTTGTTTTACATAACACCCCCTTTGCAACCCGTGATTTCACTCCTCGTAATTCTTCATCATGATTGCTCACCCCACAGCTTGGCTCCTTTCCCTGGAGTAGCCTCTGGGGAATGTGTTTTGGACTATCCACTTTGAAAATATTTCCCAAAACTTACCTGATCTAAACTTTGAAGCAGAATTATTTAACGTATTTGAAAACAGATTGTAGACCACATTTCAAACCTCACCTGTGTTACCAAGGCAAGGTACATAAGACAAGCTCTACTAGATCAGAACAGTAATCCACCTTGTATAGAAACTGTCTCATACAGGGGACAACAAGGTCCTCTGGATGGCCAAGGACAGGTCATGGAGACTGATTCTATGTTTTGTCTCCAGGATCTCTAAATCTGGAGGACCTCTTCAGTCACAATGGCTAGTAGCTATTGATAGATTTATCCTCCATGAACCTATCTAATCCCCCTGTAAAGGTGTCAATTCCACTGACCATCAGTATATCCTCTTCTGGGAGCTCATTCCACCAGGTCGGGGCCAGAACCAAAAAGGCCCTGGCCCTAGTCAAGGCCAGACACATCTGCCATGGGCTGGGAACCACCAACAGATTTGCACCCACAGAGTGAAAGGGGCATAAGGTGATAGGTGGTCACTCAGGTATGTGGGGCCCAAAACAAACTAACTACTGGCACAACTGCCTCAGCACCAGCTGGTTGTGGGCACTCTAAGGTATTTAAAATGGGATTTTTCAATGACTTATACATTGAGCAGGGGCAATACTGTTGTAAGTTTTATATGTTCCCAGACAAGTTTCATGCTCTGTGCAAATACCAATGTCCAAAATTTGGCTATAATTGGGCAGGACCACAATATATGCATAAATGTTCCTAATTCACCACATCTTCTCCAGTAATTTTTGTTCTCAATTCTTGTGATGTGGTCTATCCTTACTGGAATATAGTACTGAGACATGTTTAACACATGTTCTTGGAAACCTCTTGAAACTGATTCCAAAAGAAAGCATTGAAACATTTCATAGGATTCTAGATTGGTCCTACAGGCCATCTATTCCAGTTTAAAGCATCCATGATAAGTATATGTCCAGCCAATCTTTGAAGACTGCCAGTGAGGAGGAGCTCAACACCTCCATAGGTAGCTGATGCCACTCTCACGCTACTTAGATTGTGATTCTTCCCCCCCCCCCCTGATATCTAGCTGGTACCATTCTACACGTAGTTTAACTGCATTACTTTGGGTCCTCTCCTGTCCTGCCAACAGAGACCACTTCCTGATTTCCAACAAGTGACAACCTTTCAAATACTTAAAGAGAGCCATCAAATACATGAAGAGAGCCATCTTGGAATAAGAAGCCACCCCTCTTAACCACTACGCCAAACTGGCCATACCAACTGATAAAGTACAGTCTCCCCCTGCTCAAGGTCTTTGCTAACAAAAGACCATGCAGAATTCGAATGTCCTTGCATACCCCAGAGGTGTCTGTCCAGACCAAGGAAGCTGTAAATCCATTAGCTCATTAAGGAAGGGCACTCAAGTCATTATGTCACTCTCCATCCGATTGCCGGAGCTTTCTTGGCTCACCACAACTTTTGTGACAATGCGGATTTGGCTCTCTCCAACCAATTAAGGTGGGTTAATCATGTCGCCTCACTCAGACTCTTTTTAGTCATACAGACTGAGCTCAGAATAACTCAATCTAGTTTCCAACTTTTCCTCACCACAGTTTGACAGTAGTTCACTATGAACTATCTATTGAGATTCAAACAAATCTTGGACCAGTCATGTTCTTGAAAAAGCTGATTCCCTTGTCTCATTAACGCACCCTTCCCCATGAAAAAGACCATCATACCTCAATGGAAGGTATGTTGGGATAGACCAAAGTGTTGGAGGGGGCCATGGTGCTGACCTCTGTCCAGTTGTTTCAGATTTTTCTGGGTTTACTGAGCTTGTGGGTGTCAAGAGCATTCTTGAGGTCAGAAGCCTAGCAAACTTGACTGATCCTTGACCTTGCTAGATGGTTAGGTCCAAGAGGTGGTTAATGCTTCCTTGAGTAAGGGTACAGTCAACCCAATCTTGAAACCTGCCACTGGACAACCACTGCTGGACCTAAGAAATCAGAATATCATTCAAAAAGGTTCAAATGCTCCATTCTTCAGCAAGAGAGGTGGATGGACCACTTCAAGCTGTCCTTCAGGTCTACTGCTAGATAAGAAAATCCCCCCCTGTGGTCTGGAGTGTGTTTTAGTGGCTCAGGACTGAAATAATCTGGCCAACATAATTTGTATCCTGGTAGCTTAGAGACGTCACCCTGCCAACAAAAGTGCGTTTAGTCAAGGCTATGGTCTTCCCAGTTGCAATGTATGGCTGCGAAGGTTGGACCATAAGGAAGGCCGAGCGTCAAAGAATTGAGGCTTTTGAACTCTGGTGCTGGAGAAGACTCTTGCGAGTCCCTTGGACTGCAAGGTGAACAAACCGGTCAGTCCTAGAGGAGATCAGCCCTGACTGCTCTTTAGAAGGCCAGATCCTGAAGATGAAACTCAAATACTTTGGCCACCTCATGAGAAGGAAGGACTCCCTGGAGAAGAGCCTAATGCTGGGAGTGATCGAGGGCAAAAGAAGAAGGGGACGACAGAGAATGAGGTGGCTGGATGGGGTCACTGAAGCAGTCGGTGCAAACTTAAATGGACTCCGGGGAATGGTAGAGGACAGGAAGGCCTGGAGGATCATTGTCCATGGGGTCGCGATGGATCGGACATGACTTCGCACCTAACAACAACAAGCTTCTCAAAGACACTACTGCAGTGTCTTCCCTTTAGAGGGGTTTGGAACATCAAATAGAGCAGAATGCTGTGACCTAGATGTTACCTAGCATAGCCTATATGAACCATGTAACTTCAGCCGACCTACACTTGCTCCCAACATTGTTTCTGGGTACACTAAAAAATGCTAGTCTTGACATTTGAAGGCCTCTGTGGTTTGAGACCAACATACCTGAAGGACCTCCTACTCACTTATGAACCTCCTCAGTAACTTCCTTCATGTTTGGGAGCACTCCTTCAGGTGGCCATGCTTTTTGAGGTTAGGTGGCTGGCCACCTGGATAGGATCTGCTCAGTCACGACACTACAGACCTGGAACTCTCTCCCCCAGTACATGTGTCTGTCCTCTTCTTGGCCATCTTCCTCTTACAGTTGAAGACTTCAGTTTTGTTTAACATTGAACAAAAGGAAATAGTGCTTCACCCAGTGAGTGACTAAAACATGGCATTTATATTGATGGCCAGAGGAATGAACAACTTTACAAGGTTATTAGGTATTCTTGGAAGAAAAATCGATTTGTGGTGAGGCAAATCTCCTGATTCAGAGGGGCTAAACATCTGAATCCCAGAGCCAACGGAAAAACCTAGGTCAACATGGCCAGTTGTTGGCCACCCATAGGCGCTCGTTGGCCGCTGTGTGAGACTGAATGTTAATTTCCTTGTTCCCTTGGTGGTCCTCATGAGACAACAAAGGTGGTTTGTACATTCTGTCAAATAAATACAATCCAAGAATTCTGCTTCCAAGTCCATTTCGCGCAAGATTTGGGGGAATGTTTCAAGAGTGGATCCTCCAAACCACATTCTCCATTGACTAATCCAAGGAACTGTGGGGTGAGCCACCATGATGATGAGTTACTAGGAGCGGAATGACAGGTTGCAAATTGGATGTTAAGTGAGGCCAAAATTATCACAAATTATAGAGAAGTCTTATGAAAACAAAACAGACGATTGGCTCAAAGAAGTGAGGGGATTGTATAAAAACCTGCACTGCACTAAACCTCTACACCAGCACTTCCTGACTTTACTCTTGAGTTCTTTCCATTGGAGATCCAGGTAAGGTTTTCCGAGATGCGTCTTTACTTTCTGACTTGCAAAGATTTAGAATGGTTTGCAGCTGCTGTTCCATTGTATTATTGTTACTTATTTATCTCTTTGTTTGTAACTGAAGGGAACCTCCACATTCAGAATCACTTAGACTCTGAATCCCACATCCAGGACAAGGCCTCAACCTCTATGCCCTCAAAAGGTCTTGGTGTGTCACTGTGTGGGACAGGATGATGGACTAGATGGAGAACAGATCTGATCCAGCAGGCCTCTTAATTTCTTCTGCTTTCAACTGGGTTTAGTATTGTTTAGCCTCACTATTCATTTTGTTGAGGATGCAGAATCAGAAGTTATATTAAAGTTTTTTTTGTAATTTTCTTATGCATTTCAAATGTAGCGTGGGGTCATAGAGATGTAGGACATCATAAAGACCATCGAGTCCAACCCCCATTCAATTAAGGATCACCCTAAAGCAAGGGTAGTCAACCTGTGGTCCTCCAGAGGCCCATGGACTACAATTCCCATGAGCCCCTGCCAGTGAACGCTGGCAGGGGCTTATGGGGATTGTAGTCCATGAACCTCTGGAGGACCACAGGTTGACTCCCCCTGCCCTAAAGCATCGATGATACATTCCTGTCCAACTGCTGCTTAAAGACCACCAGTGAGGGGGAGCTTACCACCCCCTTTGAAGGGCTATTTCACTGCTGAACTACTCTGACTGTGATCCCCTCCCCCTGAATACCTAGCCGGTACCATTCTACATGACGTTTAAAACCCATTCCTGTGGTTCCTATTCTCTGCTGCCAACAGGAACCTTTCCCTGCCCTCCTCCATGTGACAACCTTTCACATCCTGTTCCCTATCAAACTGCACCTTACCAGGCTGAACATTCCCAAGTCCTTCAGCCTTTCCTCAGCTGGAATGCCTTACTGAATCTGCTGAAGTGACTGAAAGACCATGGAATATCCATGATGAACGGAAATGACACAGATGGAATAGAGATAAGGAGTCTCTTGGACTCTTGAAAATACATGTTCGAATGAAGCACTTCTCCTGGCTTGGATCTTGTAAACAGATCTGCTGATGGAAGGATTTCAACCAGTAGAACATGATATCCTACCCAGGATTCTTAGAGATTACTACTTTGTTATTAGTTATAACTTCTGTCTCCTCCCCTGCTATGTTCCTTCAGGTCCACCCACCAGCAGAAGAAAGATGTCTTGCCTGCCGAACCCGTGCTCCCCCACCTGCTCCTCCACCTGCCCTACCATGACCGTGTCCATCCAGCCACCCCCCTTCATGGTGACCGTCCCAGGGCCATCTATATTCTGTGCTGACCAACCCCTGTGCATTGAGCAGTGCAACCCTTGTGCTCCATGCTGTCCCCCACTCAGCTGTGGGGCCTGCCCTCCTGCTCCCTGTGCCAGGGGAGGAAGCAGCTTGTATCAGTGCTGTCAACCAAGATCCCTGCACAACTGCCACCCTTGCTGTTAAAGTTGAACCCAGGAGCTACAATCCACCGAAGATCCAAGAGCCAAGTTTCAAAGACCAAGTTCTACTCTAGCGATGCCTCTTCAATTAATCCCCCTTTCTTGGGGGTTTGATTGACCCTTCTTTGTAGCCATCTGCATAACGATCGATCTTTCCTGTCTTCTTTGTGGTTCTTCCTTCTATTTAGCATGCTTTAAATTACAAAATTGTGTAATTGTGCTTTCTTTTTTTCTTGAAAAAATAAAATTATACCCTCTATTCATCATATCCTGTTTCCTGTTTCGATTGTTTCCTGTTATTTCTTGCCTTTCTCAATGGATATGGCCTACATGGCCCCTTCAAAATCTATGGTTCTATGATTCTTTGAGTATGATTCTATGTTCCTTGAAGGGCAGAACAACGTTTAGTACTGAGCATTGAGATTTATCTAACTGCTTCCAATCCACACATGCTTGTTCCAACAGTTTCTCTCAGGAGCATTCTGTAGGGTAGGAATTTGGGCAGGGAGTCTAGGTATGGTTTCCCACAGATTTTAGACTGGTGTAGTACATTAATACAACATCAGTTCCACAATATTTCTGGTAAGGCCTTGGAGGAGGAGCTGGTCTCATGCCTTAAATCATAGAATCATAGAATCATAGAGTTGGAAGGGTCCATACAGGCCATCTAGTCCAAACCCCTGCTCAACGCAAGATCAGCCCTAAGCATCCTAAAGCATCCAAGAAAAGTGTGTATCCAACCTTTGCTTGAAGACTGCCAGTGAGGGGGAGCTCACCATCTCCTTAGGCAGCTGATTCCACTGCTGAACTACTCTGACTGTGAAAAGTTTTTTCCTGCACATAGTACTCCAGGTGTGGTCTGACCAGTGCCGTATACAATGGGACTATGATATCTTGTGATTTTGATGTGATGCCCCTGTTGATACAGCCCAAAATGGCATTCACCTTTTTTACCGCTGCATCACACTGCCTGCTCATGTTTAGTTTACAATCCACAAGTACCCCAAGGTCTCGTTCACACACAGTGTTACCTAGAAGCGTATCCCCCATCCAGTAGGCATGCTTTTCATTTTTCTGACCCAGATGCAGAACTTTACACTTATCTTTATTAAATTGCATTTTGATCTCATTTTCCCATTTTTCCATTGTGTTCAGATCTCGTTGAACTCTGTCTCTATCTTCCGGAGTATTTGCCAGTCCTCCCAATTTGGTGTCATCTGCAAATTTGATGAGTATGCCTCTAGCCTCTTATCTAGATTGTTAATAAATATGTTTAAAAGTACCAGGCCGAGCACCGAGCCCTGAGGTACCCCGCTACTCACCTCTTTCCAGTCTGATGAAACACCATTGACAACAACTCTTTGAGTGCGGTTCTCTAACCAATGCCCTATCCACCTAACTATCTGAAAATCCAGATTGCAGTCCTTCAACTTATCTATCAGAACATCATGGGGAACCTTATCAAAAGCATTACTAAAATCCAAGTAAACGACATCAACCAAATTTCCACGATCCAGCAAACCTGCTACTTGGTCAAAAAAGGAAGCCTGGTGGTCTGACATGACCTGTTGGAGACAAATCCATGCTGACTTCCTTGGATCACCAAATTGTCCTCCAGATGTTTGCAGATCGCTCACTTTTATATTTGCTCCATTATCTTCCCCACAACAGAGGTCAGACTCACTGGTCTGTAGTTTCCCGGGTCATCCTTCCTCCCTTTTTTAAAGATCGGAATAACGTTTGCTCTTTTCCAGTCCACCGGGACATCTCCAGTCCTTAAAGAGGTCCCGAAGATGATGGACAAGGGTTGTGCAAGTTCTCTGGAAAGTTCTTTGAGCACTCTCAGGTGCATTTCATCTGGCCCAGGGGATTTGAACTCATCCAGTGCAGCTAAATGCCTCTCGATAACCTCTCTATCCATGTTAACCTGCCACCCAGACACTATCCTTTGGCTACGGCCATCTCTAGATGTGCCTAAACCCTTTTACCTGTGGGAAAAAAACAGATGTAAAATAGGCACTAAGCCTTTCTGTTTCTCTGCATCTTCCGTTAGAGTTTGTCCATCCGCACCCAACAGTGGGCCTATTGCGTCCTTTACTTTACGTTTGCTCCTGACATAACTGAAAAATCATTTCTTGTTACAGTGGGCTTCCCTGGCCAATCTTAGCTCACTCTCAGCTTTGGCCTTTCTGATGATTGAATATATTAGAAAACAAATTTGCAATGCATTCAAAATGTATATCGCTGAACATAGTAT
This sequence comes from Paroedura picta, assembly GCF_049243985.1. Taxonomy (NCBI): domain Eukaryota; kingdom Metazoa; phylum Chordata; class Lepidosauria; order Squamata; family Gekkonidae; genus Paroedura; species Paroedura picta. The sequence continues at coordinate 8,507,269 of NC_135369.1, forward strand.
GAGACAATATCAAAAGGTATAGGGAACTTGTTCAATATATGGTAACAAGTGCCAGCCTCTTTTATAAATCAAGATGGAAAAAAGAATCTTTACCGGATATGGCAGAGTGGTTTTAAAATGACAGAATAAGGGTCAGTGGCAAAACTTACATATTTGATGCAAAACCCATTAATATCAGATTTAAATAGCAAGCAGAGTCCAATATTAGACTATATCGACTGGCGTAAAGAGATACCATAACTGATTTAGATGAGGCATATGTAAACTGTGAGCATGTATATTTGGGGAATGATAGGTAGAATGGAAATATATAAGACAGACTGTGCTATATCAACTTAATAGGCAAAGTTCTACAGGTGAAATATATACTGTCGTTTTCTCTATTCTCACTGCTTTTTTCTGAATAGATAGAATTTGTAGTAATTCATGCCAGGTCATTTTGTTATCTGTGGAAGGACAAAAGGGGACAGGGTGTAAATGTAATTATGAATACATAAATAAGTAAAAATATTTTAGGGCACCATATATATTTTTAGATATTTTATTAGTTAATGTATTGCTTCTCATTGGCCTTGTGTAGCATTGCACAATAAAAGCTGTATTGAGTAATTATTTTTTCTGATAAGTATTCTTAGATTTCATTTCACAACCCACATCTGGGAAGAAATGGGAATGATGGACTGGGATGCAAATTGAATCACCCACTCTTCCACAATTATTTCTGGGCTGGATAAACTTTGCTTGCTATGCCTTCCTCACAGGGGTGTTGGGATAATGAAACTGGAGAGAGTGAGCCATTTATGTATATTAAAGAGCAACTAAGATGACAGGTGTGGCTTCTTTTCACCACTGAAGATCCAGTTTAGGAATAAGATCTCCCTCTCACCGATGCTGCCGTCTCCACAAGGACCTCACTTCCAGGTGACTTCAGAAATTGTGTCATTGCATCGGTGCCCATATGAGGGCCCAAATAAGTCCAGTTATCCAGCACTGGCTCCCAGTTGAGCTCCAGATCCAGTTCAAGGTTCTGGTATTGAACTTCAAGCCCATACATGGTCTAGGATGTGTGTATCTGAAGGACCACTTATCTGAATATGTCCCCCGGAGATGTTGTGACCAGCCAACGCCAAAAGGTTGAGGGTCCTGGACCCTGCTTGGTTGAACAAGTTCCCAGAGGAGATGAGGGACCTGACGGAACTCACTTATTTCCATAGGGCCTGCAAGACGGAGCTCTTTTGCAAAGCCTATCATTGATGCCAGTGGAATGTAACTCTCAAGTTCAGGTTGGGCCTCCCTCACCTTTTCCCCCGCTCACTCCACCTCTGGGGTCATGACTGGCTCAAGAAGCTTGAGAAATCAGTCGGTCAATCCCACAATCCCATTAAATTCTCACTTCCCCCATTTTCTGTGAAGTCCCAGCCCTTCCCTGTTTTTTCAGGGAAGCTGGTTTAGTCTTTTTTCTAACACATTCTTCCCCCCACATCTTACTTGTTCATTGTACCTTTTGGGTACAACCATTAAGGGGAGAAACAAATTGGATTTCTCTACTGCCCTAAAAATGTTACTATCCAATGAAATTATAAAACAATTTCCCTAGAGAAAAACCCTGCACTTGAAACGAAAGTTTTGGATTGGGGTTATACAATAGTGGTGGCTCATAACTCTAGTATGAGAGCAGAAGGGCATCGTAGAAAGAGAATTAAAGAAGGTGGGGATCCTTGGATTTGGGATATGGACTACGGCTGGCACACTGAGAAGATTAGTCATTACAAAATGGATATATAATTTCTTTGGTTCATGAGTGTAGCATTCCCCCTTTAATCTGCTGTAGGCACACAAGGAATGACAAGACCTTACAATGTGGTCAAACAAATGATCTTTAACCGCTCCTAGCGGAGCGGATTAAATAATTCATTAAGCACCGTGAGGGCGGGCCCTGTCCATGATGAGGAAGGGTGCCGATAGGCCCCTTCCTCTGTACTGACAAATGGAGGGCCCAATAGGCAGGCACAAGGGACCAATTGTCAGTCCGGCGGCAAGGGACCAATCGCGAGCGGCTTGCGATTGGTCCCTTGCTGCCAGACTGACATATCGGGAGGCGCGAAGCCCCCGCCAACTCGCCCGCATGCGGCCAGCCGCCATTCCCTTGCTAGCCACAGAGACGCCAGGTAGCTGACTGTCCACGCAGCCCGGATACCCCAGCCGCGAACATGCCGCCTCCCCACCGCCCCAACCACCTACGGAGAACCCATAGCCGTGTCTGGCTCAGCGGCCGCCCAGCCAACACCGCCCCAGCCACTCCTGCCTTCCCACGCGGCTGCAGCCCTGCCAGCAGCCGCACCGCGGCCCGCAACACCTCCGTCTGACCTGCCTCCGAAGACAGCACGCCGCTACTGGCCCACCGACCACAGAGCGCCTCCCGTCCGCTCCTGCCCAAGCAACGCCACCGGAACCCCCTCCACCGACGCTCACACCAATGGACCCCACAGTGACTGCTGCCGCCAGACGCGGCCCCAGCAATGGCCGCGACGGCCCCGGCACCACAACAATGACCTCTGCAGTCTTCCACAGCCAAGCACGCCACCACCCATTGTGACGCTGCCCTCCTACACCACAGGTATGTGTTGCGCCAGGGCCACACATGCAGGAGCCGGCAGATGCTGCTGGAGCCATGCAGGCCCCACCATCCCTGGCCTCAGGTGCACCGCCTGCCCACTGCCAAGTCACCATACCCTACTCTCTCGCCTCCCTAGTACCCGCTGTGTATTTAATACACAGCGGGCTTAGTTTCTAGTAGCAACATAAAGCATACTGTGCCATGTCAGCTAAATACTAAAAGTTCTATAAATGAAATATATACTGCCTTTTTCTCTATTATCTCTTCCTTTTTCTGAATAAAAAGAGTTCTTAGCGACTACAGAAATAACAAAACCCATCCGGGTCATTTTGTTATCTGTGGCAGGATCAAGAGGGGTGGGCTGTAAATTTAATTATATATAAACTAGGCAGAAAGCCCGTTGCAATCCGGAATCCAAAGCAGTGGTCCCCAACTCGGGGGCTGCGGCCCGATGCCAGGCCGTGGCCTTGGCGCCGGGCCGCGGCTCCCTCTCCCCGCCCCCCCCCCGCAGTAAAAAACTTCCCAGGCCGCAAGCTCACGGCCCGGGAAGCTTATTACTGCGGGAGGGGGGGAGGGAATCAACGCTGCGCCTGCGCATCACGCATGCACGGCTGGGCCACTCTTGCGCACATGGGCTGTGCACGACTGAAATCGCACATGTGTGGCACTTTCGTGCATGGCGCATGCACAATTTCGACCGCGCATGTGTGATGTGCGGGCTCGGCCGCGCATGCACGGCAAGCGTGGGCGGGCAGTTGCCCTGCCGGTCCCCAGCCTCAAAAGATTGGGGACCACTGATCCAAAGGGCGCTAGTGGTGGGCTCCCTACCACTAATAATGTTTACATTTCCCAAGCTATTTGTTTCTTAACTTGTTCCACTTGTGGGATTTGTTTTTCTGCCCTTCCCTTTTTGCGAAGTATCCGGTGATGGGGGTGGGGGAGAGGTTGGAGGCTGTGGTGGGTGCAATTTGCGGAGGGGAGAGACCTCAACAGGTTATAATGCCATACAATCATTTCCCAAAGTGTCCATTTATCCAAGGGAGACAGATCATTGTGATAGCAGGAGGACTTCTGCTGCCACCTGGAAATTGACTGCCCTTCCTCTAACCCAGTGGTCCCCAACTCCCGGTCCGGAGACCGGTACCGGTCCATGGATTAGTCAGTACCAGTCCACAGCTCCTCCTCGTCCTCCTCCCCAGCTGCTGCCTCGGGGGCTGCCCTGCCACTTTGCCACCGGCTCACCTTTGATGCTCTCCAGCGGCTGCCATGCCTGGGGCTCCCCCTCGGCTTTGGACTGCACAGGTGCGGTTGGCAGCACCCCCCAAGTCAGGGGCGCTGGCGGGAAAGTAAGTGGTGCAGGGGCTCAGGCGGCAGCGGTGACATCCCTTGGCAAAAGACTACCCCACCCCCCCGGGCCTCAGTAAAATTGTCAAGCGTTGACTGGTCACCGGTGATAAAAAGGTTGGGGACCACTGCTCTAGCCCACAGACTAGCCAGCCCACAATTCCCAGGACTCCTGCCGCAATCTGGAGCTATCACCCCATTCCCATGCAGAAGGAAGATGCAGTTCATGATACAAACTCTTCTGATAGGATAATGTGATTTCAACACAGACAAATTTCATTTCTAAGATGCCAACTGCATTCTGTCCTGCTTTGAATGTATCCTTCTAGAAGGGCAAGAAATGGCAGGAAATGATAGAAACTGGAAACAAAGGCTATGATGCAGAGAAGGTTTTATTTTTTAGTTCAAGAGAAAGAAAGCAAAATTCCTTTTGAGATCATTTTGAGTAGCAAATCAAACAAATTCCACAATTCAAAGCATGTGAAACAGACTGACCAAACAAAAAGAAAAGGGGAAAGCTTTGTAGTTGGAGATGGATACGTTGAAGCACCAGTTCAACCCTGACATAGAGGGAAGAATTGAGCAGGTTTTGCTGCAGCTGAAGTTGGTCTTTGAAACTTGGCTCTTGACACTTTGGTGGATTGTAGCTCCTGGGTTCAGCTTTAACAGCAAGGGTGGCAGTTGCGCAGGGATCTTGGTTGGCAGCACTGGTACAAGCTGCTTCCTCCCCTGGCACAGGGAGCAGGAGGGCAGGGTGTGCAGCTGAGGGGGGGACAGCATGGAGCACAAGGGTTGCACTGCTCAATGCGCAGGGGCTTGTCAGCGCAGAACAGGGATGGCCCTGGGACGGTCACCATGAAGGGGGGTGGCTGGATGGACACGGTCATGGTAGGGCAGGTGGAGGAGCAGGTGGGGGAGCACGGATTCGACAGGCAAGACATCTTTCTTCTGCTGGTGGGTAGACCTGAAGGAACAAACAAGTGAAGAAGACAGAAGTTAGGAAGGTCAACCAAATGGGTATCTACAGGAACCCTGGCCTGGAGTGTCTTGTGTGAGGGAGTCATGTTGCACTAGCTGAAATCCTTCCATTAGCTGACTTCAGTGGGATCCAAGCCAGGAGCAGTGCTCTACTCAGATGTGCATTTCCAAGAGACTATGGGCAGGGGAGGAGACAGAGGTTATGAAGGTCAACAAAATAGGGATCCCTATGAACCCTAGGCTGCAGCAGACTTGTCTGCAGGATTCACATTGGACAACCAAACCCTTTGGAGGGCCAAAAACAGGGAATTATGCCCAAGGCCTTCCTCTTTCATCAGAAATGCCCTGCTGGAACAGATCACTGGTCCATAATTTTCAGCATCTGATCTCACCCAGCAGACAACCATTTCCTTGGAAGGGTCAAGGACTATGTTTAGAAGTAGAGGCCTTTCTCTGATAAGAACACAAGAAGATCCCTATTGGATCAGACCGGTGGTCCATCTAGTCCTGCCTCATTACTCACAGAGTGGCCAAGGATTTATTCTGGGAGGGCAACAACACGGCATAGAGATTGCGGCCTTCTTTGCCTGTTCACTCCCGGATCTCAGAATTAAGGCGTATCACCTCGGAATGGGGAGGTTCTCTTCAGTGGCAAACAATCAAATGAACAAATAAAAACTCACAATAATTCCGTGAAAAGGGAGAACTGTCCTTTGCATGCCAGCAAGTGAAAATCTAACTCAGCAAACCTTACCTGGATCTCAAGCGAAGTGTCTCTGTAGCAGTAGCTGAAGATGTAGGAGGCTCAGAGCCGTGAAGGTTTTTATACAGTCCCTCAAGTTTGTTTGAGCCTATCCTGTGCTTTGTTTTCATAAGTCTCCTCTATAATTTCTGATCTTAATTTTGTTTTACAAAACACCCCATTTGCAACCCGTGATTTCACTCCTCGTAAATCTTCATCATGATTAATCACTCCACATCTTCTCCTTTTTTGATATAGCCTCTGGAGAACGTCTTGCGTACTATCCACTCTTAAAATATTCCCCAAAACTTACCTTTTGAAGCAGAATTATGTTAATGTATTTGATAAAAGATCATATTTAATTCATCACCTCCATTACCAAGATGGAAAGATACTTGAGACAATCTCTGCTGGATCAGATGAGCAGTCCATCTAGTGCAGCAAACTGTCTCCTCCAGAGGCCAAGCACCTCCTCTGGATGTCCAGCAACCGAGCATGGAGGCTGATTTTTGCCTTTTGGTTCTGGGACTCAGAGGTTTAGTCCTTCTGAATCCAAAGGAACTCCTCAGTCACCATGGCTAATAGCTACTGATAGACTTATCCACCAGGAATATATTCTGATGCCCTTATAAAGCTGTTAATTCTCCTGACCATCAGCTTATCCTCTACCAATGAATCTCTCTTTTTGGTCACCCTCTGTATAAAGTACGATGTCTGTCCTGATCCAACTGACCAAGAGTTTCATTGGAGACCCCTGCATTCTAATATTTTGGACAAGTGAAGTCATTTTTACAATCTCTATAAATACCAATGTCCAAATTAAACAGGACCACAATATATGCATAAATGTCCCCGATTCACCACAAACACTCCAGCAATTTTTGTTCTTGATTTTTGTGATGTTGTCTATCCTTACTGGAGTATATTAATGAGAGATCTTTAATGTATGTTCTTGGAAACCTCTTGAAATTGATTCAAAAGAAAACCATTGAAACATTTCATAGAATCCTCGAGGTGGAAGGAGGCCTAGGGGCCATCTAGTCCAAACCCCTACTGAGCCTAGAGCATCCATGATAAGTATCTCTCCAGCCATTGGTTGAAGGTTGCTAGTAAGGATGAACTCACCACTTCCTTAGGTAGGTGATACCACAACCAAACTACTCAGACTGTGAAACTCCCCGAAGTCAAATATTTCTTTATTAGGTAGGAATGTACTCTCATCAATGCATTGTTGAAAAAGGAGCCAAGGATACAGGCCTTAGCATATATTTCAAACCCTGACCAGCCCTCCCATGGGAGCCCAGCAATATGGGGGAACATCAAACAGTCTTAACACTCTGTTGTGAAATTGAGCTCCATGGGAGAGTGGGAAAGGAACAGAAAAAATGGGTTGCTTAAGGATGAGAAAGAGGGGAGGGGGGATGGAAATGGAGGAAGGAACATCATGGTCATAAAACACAGCAAAGGAGACAAGCTGCCCCCATATTCTACAAAGGGCAGAATAATCTCCATAACCTAGAGGTTCAAGGGGGTGGCAGGTGACAGTGGATGAGCGATAGGGTTGTGAGTGTCCTGCATAGTGCAGGGGGTTGGACTAGATGACCCAGGAAGTCCCTTCCAACTCTATTATTCTATGATTCTATGATTCTCTTAACTACTACACCAGGCTGTCCATACCAACTTTTAAAGTGCAGTGTCCCCCTGCTCAACATCCTAGCTAACAAAAGACTTTCCAGAGTTCGAATGCCCTGGCATATCTCAGAGGTCTCTGTCCAGACCAAGGAAGCTGCTATTCCATTAGCTCACTCGTGAAGGGCACTCAAGTTATTATGTCACTCTCCATCCTGTTGCTGGAGCTCTCTTGACTCACCTTAACTTTTGTGAGAATGTGGATTTGCCTCACTCCAACCAATTAAAGTTTGTTAATCATGTCGCCTCACTCAGACTCCTTCTCCCCATACAGACTGAGAGTAGCTCAATCTAGTTTCCAACTTTTCCCCACCGCAGTTTGACAGGAGTTCACTATAAACTACCTACTGAGATTCAAACTTTGAATCTTGGACCAATCATGTTCTTAAAATACGGGTTCTCTTGCCTCATTAATGCACCCTTCCCCATGAAAAAGACCATCCCCACTCAATGGATGTTGGGTTTGCCCACAGGGTAGGAAGGGGCCATGGTGCTCCCTTCCCTCTAGTTGTTTGAGACTCTTCTGTTTATGAATAACTTGAGTTCAGAAGGCTACCAAATGCTTCTCTGATCCTTGACCTTGCTATCTGGTTAGGTCCAAGAGCTGGTTAATGCCGTCTTGACAACAGGTCCACCTAATCTTGAAACAGTCCACAGGACTTTCACTTCTGGACCCAGGAATGCAGAATATATCTCCAACCGGCTCAAATGCTCCATTTCAGGGCAAGGATCATGGCTGGACCCCTTCAAGCCTTTCTAAAGCAGGAAAATGGTTTCCATCCTTTCTAGTATGGTTCTATATCAGATTATGGGACTGAACATACTGCGGCTCCCCTGGTAGATGACCTGAACCAGGAGATGGACATAGGGACATGGAATTCATACTGATGGCCAAAGGAATGAACAACTTTACAAGGGTATTAAATATTCTTGGAAGATAAGTCGATTTGTAGCAAGGCGAATCTCTTGATTCAGAGGGACTAAATCTATGAATCCCAGAGCATCAGGGGAAAGCCAAGGTCACCACGCCCTGTTGTTGACCACCCAGAGGAGCTGGTTGGCCACTGTGTGAGACTGAATGTTAATTTCCTTGTTTCCTTGGTGGTCCTCATGAGGTAACAAAGGTGGTCAACACTTCTGTCAAATAAATAAAATATAAGAATTCTGCTTCAAAGTCCAGTTCATGCAAGATTTGGGAAAATGTTTCAAGAGTGTATCCTTCAACCCACGTTCCCCATTGACTAATCCCAGGAAAGGAGCCAGTTTGGGGTGAGCCATCATGATGAAGAATTATGCGGAGTCAAATCACAGGTTGCAAATGGGATGTCAAGTGAGGCCAATATTGTCACAAATTATAGAGAAGTCTTATGGAAACAAAGCAGACGATTGGCTCAAAGAAGTGAGGGGATTGTATAAAAACCTGCACCGCACTAAACCTCTACACCAGCACTTCCTGACTCTCGTCTTGAGTTCCTTCCATTGGAGTTCCAGGTAAGCTTTGCTGAGATAGGTCTTTGCTTTCTCAACTGTTGTTCCATAGTATTATTATTTATTTCTATGATTGTTTGTAACTGAAGGGAACCTCCACGTTCAGAGTCACTTAGTCTCTGAATCCCACATCCAGGATGCAATGGCAAAGGAAGGCCTCAACCTCGATGCCCTCGTAAGGTACTGGTAGGCCACTATGTGGGTCAGGATGATGGACTAGATGCACAACAGATCTGATCCAGCAGGCCTCTTAATTTCTTCTTTTTAACTGGGTTTACAATTGTTTGGCCTCACTATTCGTTGTTGTTTTTTTTGAGAATGCAGAACCAGAAGTTATATTAAGGGGTTTGGGGTACTTTTCTCATGCATTTCAAATGTAGTTTGGGATCACATAATCCTGGTGGAGTGAGCTCCCAGAAGAGCTGCGGGCCCTGCGGGATTTACCAGCTTTCCGCAGGGCCTTTAAAACAGAGCTCTTCCACCACGTTTACCTCTGTCTCCTCCCCTGCTATGTTCCTTCAGGTCCACCCACCAGCAGAAGAAAGATGTCTTGCCTGTTGAACCCGTGCTCCTCCACCTGCTCCTCCACCTGCCCTACCATGACCGTGTCCATCCAACCACCGCCCTTCATGGTGACCATCCCAGGGCCATCTCTCTTCTGCGCTGACCAGCCCCTGTGCATTGACCAGTGCAACCCCTGTGCTCCATGCTGTCCCCCCCTCAGCTGTGGGGCCTGCCCTCCTGCTCCCTGTGCCAGGGGAGGAAGTAGCTTGTATCAGTGCTGCCAACCAAGATCCCTGCACAACTGCCACCCTTGCTGTTAAAGCTGAACCCAGGAGCTACAATCCACCGAAGATCCAAGTTTCAAAGACCAAGTTCTACTCTAGCAATGCCTCTTCAATTAGTCCCCCTTTCTTGGGGCTTAATTGACGCTTCTGTATAGCCTTCTGCATATCTATCAATTTTTCCTGTCTTCTTTTTGGTTCCTCCTATTTATCATGCTTTAATTTATGAAATTGTATAATCGCGCTTTCCTTTTTATTGCAAAAATAAAATTATGCCCTCTCTTCATCATATCCTGTTTCCTGTTACTTCTTGCTTTTCTCAGTGGAAATGTTCCTTGAAGGGCAGAACAAAGTTTAGTACTGAGCACTGGGATTTATCTGATTGCCTCCAATCCACACATGTTTATTCCAACAGTTTCTCTCAGGAGCTGTTGCATTCTGTAGGGTGGGAATTGGGGCAGGGAGGCTAGGTACGGATCTCCACGGACTTTAGACTGGTGTAGTACATTAATACAACATCGGTTCCACAATATTTCTGGTAAGGCCTTGGAGGAGGAGCTGGTCTCATGCCTTAAATGCCTCTCAGCACTTCACCCACTCAGGGCAGCTGTCTCACCCCTGAATACCTCCCCCTCCAACTGGCTTGCCAGTTTGTCTAGCAGCCCGCCAATCACTTTCCGCCCCACACCCCTGATCACTCCCTCCTCCTTCCACTTCCCTCTGAGGCTCGGAGGCTGCAGATCCCTGCCATGTGAGAGCTGCCCCTGCCGGTGAGTTCCCTGCCCGGGGGCATCCAGCCCTTGAGTCTTGGGGCTTCCTTGGGGCCTTACCCCTAGATCAGGGATCCTCAACCTGCGGTCCTCCAGATGTTCGTGGACTACAATTCCCATGAGCCCCTGCCAGCGAATGCTGGCAGGGGCTCATGGGAATTGTAGTCCATGAACATCTGGAGGACCGCAGGTTGAGGATCCCTGCCCTAGATGACTGAGCCACCTGGCCATGGCTGCGGTCAGGGTCACTCTGCCCTAAAAGCTGCCTGCCGCCTTTCCAGGTCCTGGGGGCAGGGACAGGCCATCTGCAGAGTTCTTCCACACACAAACCCAAATGTAGCAACCCTTGTATTCCTGAATGCAACAGGCTTGGCTCCTAGTCCACATTAGAAAGGAATACAGCCTGGGAGATTAAACATGGGTCCTGAAAATTTGAAAAAAAAAGATTAAATAAAGAAATATCACAAAGTTAGTAGGACCATATTAACATATAAGAGCTTCTTGTGGTGCAGAGTGGTAAGGCAGCAGTCATGCAGTCTGAAAGCTCTGCCCAAGATGTGTGTATCTGAAGGACCACTTCTGAATATGTCCCCGGAGATGTTGTGACCAGCCGATGCCAACAGGTTGAGGGTCCTGGCCCCTGCTTGGTTGAACAAGTTCCCAGAGGAGATGAGGGACTTGACGGAACTCACTTAATTCCATAGGGCCTGCAAGACGGAGCTCTTTTGCAAAGCCTATCATTGATCCCAGTGGAATGGAACTCTCGCATTCCGGTTGGGCCTCCCTCACCTTTCCCCCCTTCCCATTCCACCTCTGGGGTCATGACTGGCTCAAGAAGCTTGAGAAATCAGTCGGTCAATCCCACAATCCCAATAAATTCCTACTTCCCCCAATTTCCGTGAAGTCCCAGACCTTCCCTGGTTTTTCAGGGAAGCTGGTTTAATCTTTTCTCTAACACATCCTTCCCCCCGCATCTTACTTGTTCATTGTACCTTTTGGGTACAACCATAAAGGGGAGAAACAAATCGGATTTCTCAACTGCCCTATAAATGTTACTATCCAATGATATTATAAAACAATTTCCCTAGAGATAACCCCAGCACTTTAAGCGAAAGTTTTGTATTGGGGTTATCCAATAGCAGTGGCTCATAACTCTAGTATGAGAGCAGAAGGACTTCCTAGAAAGAGAATTAAAGAAGGAGGGGATCGTTGGACTTGGGGTTTGGAATACGGCTGGCACACTGAGAAGATTAGTCAAGTCATTACAAAATGGATATATCATTTCTTTGGTTCATGAGTGTAGCTTTCCCCCTTTAATCCGCTGTAGCCCGTTGCAATCTGGAATCCAAAGGGATCTAGTGGTGGGCTCCCAACCGCTAATATTGTTTACATTTCCCAAGCTGTTTGTTTCCTAGCTTGTTCCACTTGTGGGATTTGTTTTTCTGCCCTTCCCTTTTGGCGAAAGACAGGAAGGCCTGGAGGATCATTGTCCATGGGGTCGCGATGGGTCGGACACGACTTCGCACATAACAACAACATAACAAGGCACACAAGGACTGACAAGACCTTACAATGTAGGAAAACAAACGATAGCAACATAAAGCATACTGTGCCTTCTCAGCTAAATACTCAAAGTTCTATAAATGAAATACTGCCTTTTTCTCTATTATCTCTTCCTATTTCTGAATAAATAGAGTTCTTAGCAACTACAGAAATAACAAAACCCATGCGGGTCATTTTGCTACCTGTGGCAGGACCAAGAGGGGTGGGCTGCAAATTTAATTATATATAAACTAGGCAGAAAGCCCGTTGCAATCTGGAATCCAAAGGGATCTAGTGGTGGGCTCCCAACCGCTAATAATGTTTACATTTCCCAAGCTGTTTGTTTCCTAGCTTGTTCCACTTGTGGGATTTGTTTTTCTGCCCTTCCCTTTTGGCGAAATATCCGGTAGTGGGGGTTGGGGGGGGAGGTTGGAGGCTGTGGTGGTTGCAATTTGCAGAGGGGAGAGATCTCAACAGGTTATAATGCCATAGAAGCATTCCCCCAAAGGATGCATTTATCCAAGGGAAACAGATTATTGTAATAGCAGAAGGACTTCTGCTACCAGCTGCAAATTGACTGCCCTTCCTCTAACCCCCCAGACTAGCCAGCCCACAACTCCCAGGCTGAAATCCCTGAAAATCCATTACTCCTACAGCAATCTGGAACTCTTCTGATAGGATAATGTGAATTCAACACAGATAAATTTGATTTCTAAGATGTCAACAGCATTCTGCCCTGCTTTGAATGTATCTTTCTAGAAGGGCAAGTAATGACAGAAAATGGTAGAAACTAGAAACAAAGGCTATGATGCAAAGAAGGTTTTATTTTTTAGTTCAAGAAAAAGAAAGCAAAATTCCTTTTGGGGTCCTTTTGAGTAGCAAATCAAACAAATTCCGCAATTCAAAGCATGTGAAATCGAATGACCAACCAAAAAGAAAAGGGGAAAGCTATGTAGTTGGAGATGGATACGTCGAAGCACCAGTTCAACCCTGACATAGAGGGAAGAATTGATCAGGTTTTGCTGCAGCTGAAGTTGGTCGTTGAAACTTGGCACTTGACACTTTGGTGGATTGTAGCTTCTGGGTTCTACTTTAACAGCAAGGGTGGCAGTTGCGCAGGGATCTTGGTTGGCAGCACTGGTACAAGCTGCTTCCTCCCCTGGCACAGGGAGCAGGAGGGCAGGCCATTTTATTTATCTGATTGCCTCCATTCCACACATGCTGGTTCCAACAGTTTCTCTCAGGAGCATTCTGTAGGGTGGGAATAGGAACAGGGAGGCCAGGTACGGATCTCCACGGACTTTAGACTGGTGTAGTACATTAATACAACGTCTGTTCCACAATATTTCTCGTAAGGCCTTGGAGGAGGAGCTGGTCTCATGCCTTAAATGCCTCTCAGCACTTCACCCACTCAGGGCAGCTTTCCCACCCCTGAATACCTCCCCCTCCAACTGGCTTGCCAGTTTGTCTAGCAGCCCGCCAATCACTTTCCGTCCCACACTCCTGATCACTCCCTCCTCCTTCCACTTCCCTCTGAGGCTCGGAGGCTGCAGATCCCTGCCATGTGAGAGCTGCCCCTGCCGGTGAATTCCCTGCCCGGGAGCATCCAGCCCCTGAGTCTTGCGGCTTCCTTGAGGCCTTACCCCTAGATGACTGAGCCACCTGGCCATGGCTGCGGTCAGGGTCACTCTGCCCTAAAAGCTTCCTGCCGCCTTTCCAGGTCCAGGGGGCAGGGACAGGCCATCTGCAGAGCTCTTCCACACACAACCACAAATCTAGCACCCCTTGTATACCTGAATGCAACAGGCTTGGCTCCTAGTCCACATTAGAAAGGAATACAGCCTGGGAGGTTAAACATGGGTCCTGAAAATTAAAAAAAAGATTAAAAAAAGAAATATCACAAAGTTAGTAGGATCATATTAACATATAGATTGTTGTTGTTGTTGTTGTTGTTATGTGCGAAGTCGTGTCTGACCCATCGCGACCCCATGGACAATGATCCTCCAGGCCTTCCTGTCCTCTACCATTCCCTGGAGTCCTTTTAAGTTTGCACCTACTGCTTCAGTGACTCCATCCATCCACCTCATTCTCTGTCGTCCCCTTCTTCTTTTGCCCTCGATCACTCCCAGCATTAGGCTCTTCTCCAGGGAGTCCTTCCTTCTCATGAGGTGGCCAAAGTATTTGAGTTTCATCTTCAGGATCTGGCCTTCTAAAGAGCAGTCAGGGCTGATCTCCTCTAGGACTGACCGGTTTGTTCGCCTTGCAGTCCAAGGGACTCGCAAGAGTCTTCTCCAGCACCAGAGTTCAAAAGCCTCAATTCTTTGACGCTCGGCCTTCCTTATGGTCCAACTTTCGCAGCCATACATTGCAACTGGGAATACCATAGCCTTGACTAAACGCACTTTTGTTGGTAGGGTGATGTCTCTGCTTTTTAGGATGCTGTCTAGATTTGCCATAGCTTTCCTCCCTAGGAGCAAGCGTCTTTTAATTTCTTTGCTGCAGTCCCCATCTGCAGTGATCTTGGAGCCGAGGAAAATAAAATCTGTCACTATCTCCATTTCTTCCCCATCTATTTGCCAGGAATTGAGAGGGCCAGCTGCCATGATCTTTGTTTTCTTGATGTTGAGTTTCAAGCCAACTTTTGCACTCTCCTCCTTCACCCGCATCAACAGGCTCTTTAGTTCCTCTTCACTTTCTGCCATTAGAGTGGTATCATCTGCATATCTGAGGTTGTTGATATTTCTCCCTGCAATCTTGATCCCAATTTGTGACTCCTCTAATCCCGCCTTTCTCATGATGTGCTCCGCATACAAGTTAAATAGGCAAGGCGACAGTATACAGCCTTGCTGAACTCCTTTCTCAATTTTGAACCAATCCGTGATTCCATGTTCAGTTCTCACTGTTGCTTCTTGACCTGCATATAAATTTCTCAAGAGAGAAATAAGATGCTCTGGTATTCCCATCCCTTTAAGAACTTGCCACAATTTGTTGTGCTCCACACAATCAAAGGCTTTAGCATAGTCAATGAAGCAGAAGTAGATGTTCTTCTGGAACTCCCTAGCTTTTTCCATGATCCAGCGTATGTTGGCAATTTGATCTCTAGTTCCTCTACATCTTCGAAATCCTGCCTGTACTTCTGGAAGTTCTCGGTCCACATATTGCTGGAGCCTAGCTTGTAGGATTTTGAGCATAACTTTGCTAGCATGAGAAATTAGTGCAATGGTGCGGTAGTTTGAACATTCTTTGGCATTGCCCTTCTTTGGGATTGGAATGTAAACTGACCTTTTCCAATCCTGTGGCCATTGCTGAGTTTTCCAAATTTGCTGGCATATTAAGTGTAGCACTTTTACTGCATCGTCCTTTAAGATTTTGAATAGTTCAACTGGAATGCTGTCACCACCACTAGCTTTATTGTTGCTCAGACTTCCTAAGGCCCATTTGACTTCACATTCCAGGATGTCTGGCTCCAGGTCAGTAACTACCCCACTGTGGTCATCAGGGATGTTAAGCTCGCTCTTGTATAGTTCTTCTGTATAATTTTGCCACCTTTGCTTAATCTCTTCTGCTTCTGTGAGGTCCCTACCATTTTGGTCCCTTATCATACCCATCTTTGCATGAAACGTTCTCTTCATATCTCCAATTTTCTTTAAAAGATCTCTGGTCCTCCCCATTCTATTGTTTTCTTCTATTTGTTTGCACTGTTCATTTAAGAAGGCATTCTTATCTCTTCTAGCTTTTCTCTGGAATTCTGCATTCAATATCATATAGATTACATATAATCAAATACTAATGATAATTCCTCACTGGACAAAAGTTACCTTGTCTCTATATTATGAATGTAAGTTTGAGTTTTCTAGAAGATGCCATTCTGTAAACCTAATGAATGACACCTTATAAGTAAACTCTTATTTAAAAATCACTGAATTCCAACAGACACTATTGATTTATTTAAAAAAATGATATTCATATATAGCCTTCTCCTGGACTGAAGTGAAATCAGCTTTCTGTGGCTCTGTGTATTTCAAAGGAATAAGGGGCCTTAAATAGAGGCCTTAAATACTCACTAAAGCAGAGGGGATGCTGCAGTGCTTGGTCATGCTGTGTGCTGATGAGTCATGCAAAGAAAGGGGAAGTGGAAGGGAGAAAGTGAGAAAAGGGGGAAAGGGAAGAAAGCTTGGTGGAAGTGTCTACAAATATCATTTTTGTTTATGGGTAGTCTCTTGTTGGATGTGTGGGTTGATCATTGGCCACTGAAGAAGTTTCCATTGGATCAAAATGTGTCAAATTAAATAGACTCTTGAAATTTTGGAGAGAATATAATTCTTGACCAAGGGAGGCATTGTGGGTCAATGGACTGAAGGTTACTGTATGTCAAAAATTGGTATGAAATGCTTCCAGACATTATATGCCCCCAAATGATATAGTAAAGTTTGAGTTATAATGGGAAATCTTGTTAATATGATGAACTAAATACAACATTTTATCATATGTGGTGGACTTCTCAGAGAATAAGGAAATTTTGGATAATTATTCACAATGAAATTTTAAAAATATATTGGGAAACCAATTTGCAATGCATTCAAGTTTTATATTACTGAATACAGTACCAGACCATATCAAAAGGTATAGTGAACTTGTTCAGTATATAGTAATAAATGCCAGACTCTATTATGCATCATGATGGGAAAAAAATATTTCGATTTCATGGCAGCATCAAGCACTTTGATTGATCATAGAGCCAAGAAAGATGAAATCATCAATACATTCAGTGTTCTCATTGTTAATCGTGACTGTGGTGCTACTGCCAGTAGTTGTCATGATCTTGGTCTTTTTGATATTTAGGTACAGTCCCATCTTTTCACTTTCTTCTTTTAGTCTTTTTATCAGGGTCTTCAGAGCACTCCGATTCAGCAAGGAGTGTTGTATCATCTGCATAGTGGAGATTATTGATGTTATGACCTCCAATTTTGACTCCTTAGATTCTCCCAGATTAAGCTTCCTCATAATTACCTCTGCATAAAGGTTAAAAAGAATGGGTGATAAGATTCACCCTTGTCTCACTCCTTGGCTGACCTTGAACCAATCAGTGTCTCCATATATTGTTCGTACAATTGGTGTACAATGAACTGATGAGGTGAGTTAAGAGGGACAGGACTCCCAATTCATGTAAGGCATCCCATAGCTTTTGGATTGGGGTTATCATAGAATCATAGAATCATAGAGTTGGAAGGGGCCATTCAGGCCATCTAGTCCAACCCCCTGCTCTACGCAGGATCAGCCCTAAGCATCCTAAAGCATCCAAGAAAAGTGTGTCTCCAACCTTTGCTTGAAGACTGCCAGTGAGGGGGAGCTCACCACCTCCTTAGGCAGCCTATTCCACTGCTGAACTACTCTGACTGTGAAAATTTTTTTCCTGATATCTAGCTTATATCGTTGTACTTGAAGTTTAAACCCATTACTGCGTGTCCTCTCCTCTGCAGCCAATGGGAACAGCATCCTGCCCTCCTCCAAGTGACAACCTTTCAAATACTTAAAGAGGGCTATCAACCTCCTTTTCTCCAGGCTGAAATCCAATAGCAGTGACTCATAACTCTAGTATGAGAGCAGAAGGGCATCCTAGAAAGAGAATTAAAGAAGGAAGGGATCGTTGGATTTGGAGTTTGGAATACGGTTGGCATGCTAAGAAGATTGGTCAAGTCATTTCAAAATGGATATATTGTTTCTTTGGTTAACGAGTATAGAATTCCCCCTTGAATTTGCTTTAGGTGCACCAAGAGTGACAAGGATAACGTAATAGAAACTGGAAACAAAGGATATGATGCAGAGAAGGTTTTATTTTTTAGTTCAAAAGAAAGAAAGCACAGTTCCTTTGGGGGTAATTTTGAGGATCAAATCTAACAAATTCCACAATTTACAGCATGCTAAATCGAATGATCAACCAAAAAGAAAAAGGAGATGTATAAACTGAAGCACCAATTCAGCCCTGACATACAGGGAGGAATTGAACAGGCATTGCTGGAGCTGAAGTTGACTTTCAGAAACTTGGCTCTTCACTCTTGGGTGGTTTGTAGCTGCTGGGATGAGCTTTACAGGCAAGGGTGGCAGTCACGCAGGGCTCTTGGTTGGTAGCACTGGTACAAGCTGCTTCCTCCCCTGGCACAGGGAGCAGGAGGGCAGGCCCCACAGCTGAGGGGGGGACAGCATGGAGCACAAGGGTTGCACTGCTCAATGCAAAGGGGTTGGTCAGCGCAGAAGAGGGATGGTCCTGGGACGGTCACCATGAAGGGGGGTGGCTGGATGGACACGGTCATGGTAGGGCAGGTGGAGGAACAGGGGGAGCAGCATGGGTTCGACAGGCAAGACATTGTCCTTCTGCTGGTGGGTGGACCTGAAGGAACATAGCAAGGGAGGAGACACAGGTTACGAGGGTCAACAAAATGGGTCCCTAAGAATCCTAGGCTGTAGCACTGCATGTAGGTAAGTAGTCATGTCCTACAGGCTGAAATCCTTCAATCAGCAGACTTGTCAGTGGGATCCAAGCCAGGAGCAGTGCTTTACTCAAATGTGCACTTTCAAGAGACCATGGGCCAGATTTCTTATTGCTACTCCATCTGTGCAATTTCAATTTATCATGGATATTTCATGTCATTTCAGCCACTTCAAAGAACTCAGTAGGGAATTCCAAACCACATTTCAGATGCTTAAGATGAGTTCCATAAATTGCTTAGCTTTCCTTCCTGTTCATATTCTCAATCAACTGTAGAAAATATTGAGGCTGAGAACTTCAAAAACACAGCTCAGAACAGAAGAACAAAAGAAGAGCCCTGCTGGGTCAGATCAGTGGTCCATTTAGTCCAACATCCTGTCTTACACAGTGACCAACCAAACCCTTGGGAGGGCCAACACCAGGGCATAAAGCCCAAGGAGTTGCTCTGACATAAGAAGGGCCCTGCTGGATCAGATCACTAGTCCATATTGTTCAGCATCCTGTCTCACTCAGCAGACAACCAGTTCCTTGGGAGAGTCAACAACAGTATCTAGGGCCTGAGGTCTTCCTCTGCTAAGAAAACAGCAAGTTCCTTGCTGGATCAGACCAGTGGTCCCTGTAGTCCAGCATCCTGTCTCACACAGGAGCCAACCAGTTCCTCTGGAGGGCCAACAACAGGGCAGAGAGGCCGTGGCTTTCCTAAGAAGATCAGAAGAGCCCTGCTGGATCAGACCAGTGGTCCCTGTAGTCCAGCATCCTGTCTCACACAGTGGCCAAGAGGTCCCTCTGGAAGACCAACAACAGGAAAGAGATTGTGGCCTTCTTTGGCTATTCAATCCTGGATGAAGGATTTGGAGGCTTAGTGCCTCTGAATGTGGAGATTTCCTTCAGTTAAAAACAATCAAATAAATAACTAAATAACAATAATGTATTGGAAAGATAGTCAAGAACAATTTCCAAGTCTTTGCATGCCATCAAGGAAGCCATACCTGGATCTCAAGGGAAGCGTCTCTGTGTCAGGAGAAATTGGTGTAGAAGGTTCTGAGCAGTGCAGGTTTTTATACAGTCCCTCAAGTTTGTTTGAGCCTATCCTGTGCTTTGTTTTCATAAGCCTCCTCTATAATTTCTGATATTATTTTTGTTTTTCATAACACCCCATTTGCAACCCATGATTTCACTCCTCGTAACTCTTCATCATGATTGCTCACCCCACATCTTGACTCCTTTTCTTGGAGTAGTCCCTGGGGAATGTGTTGTGAACTATCCACTCTTAAAATATCTCCCCAAAATTACTTGAGCTGAACTTTGAAGCAATTTTTTAAAAATGTATGTATTTGAAAAAGATTGCAGAGTACATTTCATTCCTCACCTGGGTCACCAAGGCAGTGGTAGGACTGAAAGATACATAAGCTGAGCTCTGCTGGATCTGACCAGTAGTCCACCTAGTACAGCCAGCTGTCTCCTATAGGGGCCAACCAGCTCCTCTGGATGGCGAAGAACAGGGAATGGGGACTGATTTTATGTTTTTGGCTCTCTGATTCTGATGTTTAGTCCCTGTGAATGTGAAGGACCCCCTCCATCGCCATGACTGTAGCCACTTATAGACTGATCCTCCATGAATCTATGAAATCCCCTTGTGAAGTAGTTCATTTCTCTGACCATCAATATTTCCTCTTGTAGGGGATCCCAAATTTGGTCACTCTCTGTGAAACGTGCTTTCCTTCTGTCCATCCTGAACCCATCAAACTACAGCTTCATTGGATGCCTCAGTGTTCTCATATTTTGGAAGAAAGAGAAATATTTCTCTTCATCATCTCTCACTCTAAAAGCTACATTGTTGCTATTGTTAATAATTTGTGTACGCTTCTCCCAGCACACCAGCTCACAGTGATGCACACTATTTTAACATTAACAGTTAAAGAACATTCATTGAATCAATTAAAAGAATTAAAATCTGTTTACTAGAGTGGGGGGACGGGCGGGGAAGATGGGCATCCCTCTATTCAGGGAGCTCCAGAACCAAAAATTCTGTTTACTAGCAATAGTTTAGGTATTTGATCTAGCACCAACTAGCAGCATCAGCAGTCCCAGTTAATGATGGTTCTTTTTGAACTGAAGTGTATTCAGGGGGACTCTTTCTAGTAGGGAGAGCCCATCTGATGTTATTTGTTCACTGGCCCTGACCGAAAGCTTGGCGAAATGTAGTGTGTTGTATATACGAGCTTCCCTTGAGAAGTGTTTTGAAGCATCAAATAGTGCAGAATTCTGTATCCTGTATGTTGACTAGAGCAGTGGTCCGCAACCTTTTTAAGGCTGTGGACCGGCGGCAGTGGGGAGGGTGATCGCCCGGCCACACATGCCGTGCATGTGCAGCGCGAATGCACAATACGTTTGTGCGGTCGGGCCACACATGCACATTTCTGCCATGCACAGCCTCAAACACGCATGCACGACACTTCAGCGCATGCGTACATGTGCGAAACTGCCGTGCATGCACATTTGTGGCCGTGCATGCGCATTGCACATGCGCTACCCTGCTTCCTTCTCCCCCCCTCCAAGAAAAAGAAGCTTTTGCGGGCGCCCTGTGGTTGGGGACCACCAGACTAGAGTACAGTGTAAGAACCATATCACTTCATTTAACCTACACTTTCTCGCAAAATGATTTCTGTCCACACCCGAAAATATTATTCTTGACTTTAGAAGACCTCTATGGTTTGGGACCAACATACCTGAAGGAACACCTACTCACCTATGAAGCTACCCAATAACTTCAGTCATGTTTTGGGGCCCTTCCTTAAGTGACTCCGCCTTCTGATTTTAGGTGGCTGGCCACCTGGAGAGGGTCTGCTCTGTCATGGCACCATGGCTCTGGAACCCTCTTCCCAAGAACATGTGTCTATCTACTTCTTGGGCCATCTTCCTCGTGCAAGTAAATACTTTTGTTTTGTTTAACATTTCCTCAGGGATCCATCCTTTTTGACCAATGTGTTACTGGTTGTTTTGTTGTTTTTGTACACCTTTATGTTCTGGAATAATTGATATGTTGTTATTCTTCTGGATGGTGCTAATGGTTTTAGAATGTAGTTATATTTGTGCAACATGATGGAGGTTTATAAAATTATGAATGGGGTGAAGAAAGTTCATAATTAGACTTTCTTCTCCCATTTTGAGAATACTACAATTAAAGGCCATCGAATGAAGCTGTTGGTCAGTAGGTTCAGGATGGACAAAAGGACATAGTGCTGTACCCAGGGAGTGACTGAAATGTGGAATTCAGAGCTAGAGGACATCCCGATGGCCATAGGAATGAACAGATTTACAAGGAGGTTTGATAGATTCATGAAGGACAGGTCTATCAGTGGCTACCAGCCATTGTGACAGAGGAGAATCTCCCGATTCATAGGGACTATCCCATGAGTCCCCGAGCCAAAAGGAAACATCAAGGGAAAGCCTTGACCTCCATGCCCCATTGTTGGCCAACCAGAGGTGTTGGTTGACCACTGTGTGAGACAGGGGGCTGAACTGGAATAACTATAGGTCTGATGCAGCAGGGCTCTTCTGTATATTGTAATCTCTACATTGACTTGGTAGCCCTGTTGAGGGAAGAAAGGCAGACTAGAAATTTTGTCAAGTGAATATATTGTAAGAATTTTGCTTCATTTTCATTTCATGCAAGATCTGGGTACATGTTTTAAGACCGGATTCTCCAAACCACATTCCCCTTTGACTAACCCAAGGAAAGGAACCAAGTTTGGAGTGAGCCATCATGATGAAAAGTTACGAGGAGTGGAATCACGGGCTGTAAATTGGATGTTAAGTGAGGCCAGTAATATCCAAAATTATAGAGAAGTCTTATGAAAACAAAGCCCAGGATAGGCTCAAAGAACTTGAGGGACTGTATAAAAACCTGCTCTGCACTGAGCCTCCTACACCAGCCGTTCCTGAAAAGACTCTTCCTTTGAGTTCTTTCCATTGGAGATCCAGGTAAGGTTTCCTGAGTTAGATTTTGGCTTGCTGGCCAGCAAAGACATGGGAATTGTTTTGAACTTTTTCCCCATGTTGTTATTATTTTATTTATTCAGTCAATTGTAACTGAAGAGAAACTTCATATTTAGATGCACTAAATCTTTGAATCCCACATCCAGGAAGCAGCCCCAACCTGTATGCCCTGTTGTTGACCCTTATAAGGGACTGGTTGGCCACTGTGTGAGGTAGGATGCTGGACTGGATGGACCCTCACTGGTCTGACCCAGCTCTCCTGATGTTCTTATCAGAAGAAGGCCTCAGCCTCCCTGCCCTGTTGCTGGCCCTGCAGAGGGACTGGCTGGCCCCTGTGTGAGGCAGGAGGCTGGACTGGAGGGACCCTCCCAGCAGGGCTCTCCTGATGTCCTTTTGAGGGGAAGGCCTCGGCCTCCCTGCCCTGTTGCTGGCCCTCCAGAGGGACTGGCTGGCCCCTGGATGAGGCAAGAGGCTGGACTAGATGGAACCTGATCCAGCAGGGCTCTTATTTTCTCCTGTTATTTAAACTAGTTTTAATACGTTTTCAGACTCAGTATTTACTTCGGTTGGTGAGCAATTCGGAACTCTTCTTAAGGTTTCAAATGTTTGTGTTGGAATAATAGAGTCATAGAGCTAGAAGGCACCATCTGGCCCTACCCTCTACTTGTTTAAGGAGCAGAGATTTTTGAGATGTACTTCTCTGGCTGCTGTTTAAAGTCAGTCAGTCAGGAGGAGCTCCCCACCTCCTTCAGCAGCCTATTTCACTGCTGACCTAGTCAGACTGTCATTCCCCATCCCAATATCCAGCCGGTAGCTTAAACCCTTAGTTTACTTATCTTTCTAGACTTCCCCTATCGCCTGGAACAGTTTATAGCATTTGTAAACACTATAAACCAGTTAGAATCATTAAAACAATTAAATTGTTAAAATCAACATGACGATCCAATTGATACTGTAATTGGGTGCCGGGTCTCATTGGCTAGACCAGTTGATCATTTAGGCTTAGGGGTTTGTATGAGCAGGAAGGAAGAGCTGACAGTGTTGCAGTACTTCTGTTCATGGAAGGACTTCAACTAGTGGAACATGATGCCCTACCCACCCACCCACACACTGCTACACACCAGTGTACTTAGGAATGTCTACTATGTTTACTTTCATAACCTCTGTCTCTTCCCCTACTATGTTTCTTCAGGTCCACCCACCAGCAGAAGAAAGATGTCTTGCCTGTCGAGCCCATGCTGCTCCCCCTGCTCCTCCACCTGCCCTACCATGACCGTGTCCATCCAGCCACCACCATTCATGGTGACCGTCCCAGGGCCATCCCTCTTCTGCGCTGACCAGCCCCTGTGCATTGAGCAGTGCAACCCTTGTGCTCCATGCTGTCCCCCCCTCAGCTGTGGGGCCTGCCCTCCTGCTCCCTGTGCCAGGGGAGGAAGCAGCTTGTACCAGTGCTGCCCACCAAGATCCCTGCACAACTGCCACCCTTGCTGTTAAATCTGAACCCAGGAGCTACAACCCACCGAAGATCTAAGAGTCAAGTTTCGAAGACCAAGTTCCACTCTAGCAATGCCTCTTCAATTAGTCCCCCTTTCTTGGGGGTTTAATTGATGCTTCCGTGTATCTGTTTGCATATTTGTACAGCTTTCCTGTCTTCTTTTTGGTCCCATCATCTATTTAGCATGTTGGAATTCAGACATTTGTTAAATTTAGTACCATAAATGAGACACGGAGGAATTGTGCTTTCTTTTTCTTGAAAAAATAAAATACGCCCCCTCTTCAGCATACACTCAGTTTCCTGCTTCCATTATTTCCTTTATCTGACTGCCTCAGATTCACATGTCCCTGTCCCAAGAGTTTCTCTCATGACCTGCAGCACCCTTTAGGGTGGGAATTAGGGGATGGAGGGCAGCCCTGAATTCATCCGAGAGTGTTGGGTTTCCACGGATTTCAGACTCATGTAATACATTGATATAATATCCATTCCATATATATAAATATATATAGAATCATAGAATCATAGAATCATAGAGTTGGAAGGGGCCATACAGACCATCTAGTCCAACCCCCTGCTCAACGCAGGATCAGCCCAAAGCATCCTAAAGCATCCAAGAAAAGTGTGTATCCAACCTTTGCTTGAAGACTGCCAGTGAGGGGGAGCTCACCACCTCCTTAGGCAGCCTATTCCACTGCTGAACTACTCTGACTGTGAAATTTTATTCCCTGATATCTAGCCTATACCGTTGTACTTGAAGTTTAAACCCATTACTGCGTGTCCTCTCCTCTGCAGCCAACAGAAACAGCATCCTGCCCTCCTCCAAGTGACAACCTTTCAGATACTTAAAGAGGGCTATCATGTCCCCTCTAAACCTCCTTTTCTCCAGGCTGAACATTACCAAGTCCCTCAACCTATCTTCATAGGGCTTGGTCCCTTGCTCAGGGTGTGAGCTTTCGAGTGCAAGCACTCTTCCTCAGACTAAGGAGCTCTTAGTCTGAGGAAGAGTACTTGCACGGATGAGGGACTTGGGAATGTTCAGCCTGGAGAAAAGGAGGTTTAGAGGGGACTTGATAGCCCTCTTTAAGTATTTGAAAGGTTGTCACTTGGAGGAGGGCAGGATGCTGTTCCCGTTGGCTGCGGAGGAAAGGACGCGCATTAATGGGTTTAAACTTCAAGTACAACGGTATAGGCTAGATATCAGGGAATAAAATTTCACAGTCAGAGTAGTTCAGCAGTGGAATAGGCTGCCTAAGGAGGTGGTGAGCTCCCCCTCACTGGCAGTCTTCAAGCAAAGGTTGGATACACACTTTCCTTGGATGCTTTTTTAAGGAAAAAAGTCTGTTGAAAATCCTAGTTCTACAATGTTAGCTTCAATACTAAGGGGCTTTCCGCACCGGGATCTTTGTAGCAAATTGGTTGCTGAATGAAAAATCGCCATTTAAAATAGTGGAATTCGTCGTTATGCATACCTGCCTTTGTAGTGGAATCCAGTTGCTTTTTGTAGCATTTCCCACAGGCTTCCGGTCTCAGCAAAAATCGCTAGAAAGGAAGCGCTATTGCCAAGCTCGTCCCACCCCTGGCCATCAAGCAGCCAATGGGCAGCCGTTAGCATGCTCCCAAACAGCCCCTTTCCCTTTAAGAAAGTTAAAAAAAAAAAAAACAGACCCATTGCAACGAATCTGTGTTGATTCGTTGCAACGGAGAGACCCATCCAGCTGCCTGGTGTGTTTGAGCTGTCATTTCATTGTTGCCACGCTCCCTCCGAGTGAAAAAAAAAAAATTCCCCCCCCCCTCTCACGGGCCCGATTTTCGGCTGAAAGTGTAAAAAATAAAGGGAAAATACATCAGCAAACGGGCTTTTCTGTTGTTTGTGCTTAGTGACTCTGGGGAGGGACTGAAGCTGGGGAAGCCTCTAAACAGAAAGAGGCTCGCTGGTGCGTTTATCCCCGCTCGCTCGGAGAAAAAAAAAATGGCGATCGCTTCACCGGAAGATCAGAGGAGAGAGCCAGGGGGAGGGACTTTGTAGAAACTGCAACAATGTTAACGCACAGGTCTTTTTCGCTAGTGTTGCAGATTGGTTGCAGGAGTGTATCGCTTTCCGGAGGGTGAATCCACTTTTGGGGATTTCCCTGAAAGCGCTACAAGGAAGCGCTTTTTGCAGATCGGTTTCAGGTGTGTGGCAGATTGTCAACGACGTTGTGCATAATGGCAAATCAGTAGCATTTTCAATTGGCAACCATTGTGCAATTTTGAAGGCGTGCGAAAAGCCCCTAAGAAACCATGAGCTGCATTGTGGGTCCATCTTTAAGTAAAAGAGTAAGCTATGCGATTCCACTCTGAGAAGTATTTTAAGCCAAAATTTAAAAATTATCAGCCAAGCCTTGGTTTCTAAAAAATGTTGGCCAAGCTCAGCACACAACACACTATAGGGTACACACATGGGAGCACCAAGAATTTGGCGAAAGAAGGTTCCCTGAATCCCTTCTATCTTCCTACTAAAAGCCTTTGCCCAAATTGGAATACCATAAAACAACTGGGATAAAATTTTAGCATTAAAGTTTCTTATGGCCGCTGGGACAAATTGGTTGCCTTCCAAAAAATAAAAACTTTTAATTTGAGCTAAATTCAAAGACCGGTCTCGGTGGGTAGACCATTTAAGGTTATAATTGAATGTTTAAACCCATTAATGCGCATCCTTTCCTCTGCAGCCAACGGGAACAGCATCCTGCCCTCCTTCAAGTGACACCCTTTCAAATACTTAAAGAGGGCTATCATGTCCCCTCTCAGCCTCCTTTTCTCCAGGCTGAACATTACCAAGTCCCTCAACCTATCTTCATAGGGCTTGGTCCCTGGCTCATGGTGTGAGCTTTCGAGTGCAAGCACTCTTCCTAAGACTAAGGAGCTCTTAGTCTGAGGAAGAGTGCTTGCACTCAAAAACTCACGCCTTGAATAAATCTTTGTTTGTCTTAAAGATGCTACTGGGCTCTGATTTTATTGTGCTACTTCAGACCAACACGGTTACCCATTTGGATTTGTGGTATTGTGACAATGCCAGAAAGCATTAACAATTATAGTCGTAACATTCCAAACATCACAACATTTAAATCCAATTAGATCAAAGTGTACAGGGTCATTGGAGGGGAAGGTTTCATATTTGTTAAGTGTTCGCCATTTTGTTTCTATTGTTATATGTTTGTAGTGTTGTTGTTGTTGTTGTTATGTGCGAAGTCGTGTCCGACCCATCGCGACCCCATGGACAATGATCCTCCAGGCCTTCCTGTCCTCTACCATTCCCCGGAGTCCATTTAAGTTTGCACCTACTGCTTCAGTGACTCCATCCAGCCACCTCATTCTCTGTCGTCCCCTTCTTCTTTTGCCCTCGATCGCTCCCAGCATTAGGCTCTTATCCAGGGAGTCCTTCCTTCTCATGAGGTGGCCAAAGTATTTGAGTAGTGTTATATATGTATATGTAGTGTTATATATGTATATATATATTTAAGGGTTATCGTTAGGGGATTGTATTGTGTTTTTATTGATTTCTGTAAACTGCCACAAGACATTTGTGAGTGGCGGTATACAAATATAATTATAAATTAAAACTAAATAAATAAATAAATAAAAATTGCTGCTCAGTGAATGGAAGTTTACTGAATTTAAAAGAAAATTCATATAAAATGTTTGGCAGACAGCACATTGCCCATTGGGTTATAGTAAGGACCAAGAAGATTTATTATAGGAAATGCTGGCAACGTTATGAAATATACACAACGTTTTATCATATGTGGTGGACTTGTCAGAGAGCGAGGAAATATTGGATTATGATTCAGAATGTAATGCCTTAGATATTGGTGATGGTTTTAATGTTTAAGACTTTACGCAGTCTGGGACCTGTGTACCTGAGGGACTGTGTCTCTGAAAACATCCCCCAAAGAGCTCTTTGTCAAGCAAATTCCAATGTGCTGGCGATCCCTGACCCCCAGAGAGTTGTGCCTAGCCTTGTCCACAGTCAAGGCATATTTGGCCCTGGCACCAGACACAATAGAGACGTTTTGTAGCAATGATTATTGATAGTATTTTAAAGTGATTTAAATTTCAATGTGTACAGGTTTTTAATCCATTGTTGTGAGCCATCCCAAGACCACCTGGAGATAAACAAACAAATTAATGTTGTAAAGCAGAATTGCAATGGATCTAAAAAGTCTGTTCTGAAATGTAGGAACAGACAACATCAAAAGGTTCACTGAACTAGTTCAAAATAGTTCAGTGGCAGCAAGAGCTGCCATGCTTGTTTATGCATCTAGAAGCGAAAAAAAGAATCTCTATTGGATCTTCCTGAAAATCTGGATGCTCGGTCATTCGGTTCTTCTGCGGGCAGCGAATGTTCTCAGTTTTGGGATATTCCTTTAACAAAGAAAAATGTGCCCTTGTATTTCCAAATTTTGGAGGCACACCTGTTAAAATGGACTCTCACCGCCCTTGAGGAAGGGCGCCATAATAGTAGTGAATTGGAATTAGGCTGTGAGGCTTTTGTGAGATATTTTGCAGATAAAATATCGTTGCTCCGCTGTGACCTTACTACCAGGATTGATACAGTTTGTGAACTGGAAGCTCCATGGCCGTTGAGGTGGAATAGGTTTGATGGCTTCAGTCAGCTCTATTTTCCCAAAGTGGACAAATTGCTGAGGTCAGTGAGGGTGACCATGGGTGAGGACGACCACTTGCCCCCTTGATCCCTGTCCGTCTTGGTTGCTCAACCCCTGAGGGATATTGTTAACTTCTCCCTTTCTTCAGGAGAGTTCCCTCAGAGGCTCAAGTTGGTGGTGATTTGCCCTCTTCTGGAAAAAAAAAAAACAGTGCTGGATCCACGGGACCCAGCCAGCTACCACCCGGTTTCGCATTTGGCATTCCTGGGTAAGGTCACTGGAGACCAGCTCCTGGCATTTTTGGAGGAAACTTTGGCTTTGGACCCATACCAGCCTGGCTTTCATCCTGGCCATAAGGTGGGGACCATGCTGGACGCCTTTATGGATGACCATCGGTGCCAACTGGACTGAGGCAGATCGGCTATACTCGTATTATTAGATCTATCAGCTGCATTTGATGTGATTGGCCATGAGTTGCTTGTTTACCACCTAGTTGACAAAGGGATAGGGGGAACGGCCCTTAAGTGGATGACCTCTTTCCTTAAGAACAGGTTGCAGAAGGTTGAGGTTCTTGCATATCTTTCTACTGTGATTTTTATGTTCTTAACTGTATTTTCCTTTATTTTTTGTTTCCTGCATTGGGAAATCTCTGGAGATGGGGGTGGGGGAGGCAGGAGGACGTAGAGATTGGATTGGTGGAGGAAATGACATAAACAGGTTATAACACCATAGAATCTATTATCCAAAGCAGCCATTAATTTTCCAGTGAAATCATACTTCTTCCAACCAGCAGAACTCCCAGTCTGTCCAGAACTCCCAGTCTGAAATCCCTGTAACTCCAGCACCCTGGCAGAAAGCCAGAGCTGCTAACCATCACCCGATTCCCACCCAGAGGGAAGCTACAGTTCATGAGAGAAATTATTGTGGCAGGACAATATGAATTCAAGGCCGTCATATAAATTCCACTCCTGGGTGGTCAAAGGCAGCGGTCCCCAAACTTCTTGTAGTCGGGGTCCGCCTCGGAGGGTGGGAAAGAGCCGGCTGCCCGGCCACAGCAGCTGCACGTAAACGCGCACGCGCAGTTGCTGCACATGCACGTTTTTGCCACTAGGTGGCGCTAACGCGCATGCACAGAACAGCCGCACGTACGCATTTTCGCCAGCAGGGGGCACAAACACGCATGCGCTGTGGCTCCGCGCGTGAGCATTTGCATCGCTGGCGTGCCAGCGGCTGGACCTGCCTCTTCCCCCCTCTTGCTGCGGGGGGAGGGGAAGGCAGGCACGGCTGCTGGCGGCCCGGTACCATGGCCTTAACGGCCTGGTACCGGAACGCAGACCGGGGGTTGGAGACCTCTGGTCAAAGGCATTTTGCCCGGCTAGGAATGTTTCCTTCTAGAAAGGCAAAAAATGACAGAAAATGATAGAAACAGGAAACAAAGGCTTTGATGCAGAGAAGGTTTTATTTTTTAGTTCAAGAGAAAGAAAGCACAATTCCTTTTGGGGTCCTTTTGAGTAGCAAATCAAACTAATTCCACAATTTAAAGCATGCTAAATAGAATAATTAACCAAAAAGAAAAAAAGAGATGGATACATCGAAGCACCAATTCAACCCTGACATAGGGGGAAGAATTGAACAGGCATTGCTGGAGCTGAAGTTGACATTTGGAAACTTAACTCTTGACTCTTGGGTGGATTGTAGCTCCTGGGTTCAACTTTAACAGCAAGGGTGGCAGTTGCGCAGGGATCTTGGTGGGCAGCACTGGTACAAGCTGCTTCCTCCCCTGGCACAGGGAGCAGGAGGGCAGGCCCCACAGCTGAGGGGGGGACAGCATGGAGCACAAGGGTTGCACTGCTCAATGCACAGGGGCTGGTCAGCACAGAATATAGATGGCCCTGGGACGGTCACCATGAAGGGGGGTGGCTGGATGGACACGGTCATGGTAGGGCAAGTGGAGGAGCAGGTGGGGGAGCATGGGCTCGACAGGCAAGACATCTTTCTTCTGCTGGTGGATGGACCTGAAGGAACATAGCAGGGGAGGAGACAGAGGTTATGAAGGTCAACATATCAGAGATCCCTAATGCTGCTCCTGGACTGCAGCATTTTGTGTGTGGGTAGGGAGTCATTTTCGTCTTGCTGAAATCCTCACGTCTGTAGCATCCAAGCCAGGAGCACTGGTTTCCTCAAATGTACATTTTCAAGAGACCATTGGCCAGACTACTTACTGCTACTCCATCTGTGACCTTTCCATTTATCATGGATATTTCATGACATGTCTGCACCTTCAAAAAACTTGGGAGGTCATTCCAAACCACATTTGAAATGCGTGAGTTCCAAAAATAGCTGAGATTTTCTTCTGGTTCTACATTCTAAAAAGAATGAGCTAAAAATTGAGGCTGAGAATCCAGCGAAGAACAGAAGAACAGAAGAACAGAAGAACAGAAGAAGAGGCCTACTGCATCAGAACAGTGGTCCAGTTAGTCCAGCATGCTAACACAGTGGACAACCAGATCCTCAGGAGGGCCAGCAGGAGGACACTAAGCCCAAGGCTTTTGTCTAAAATAAGTAGAGTCCTGCTGGGTCAGATCAGCAATCCATATTGTTCAGCATTCTGTCTCATACAAGGAACAGCCAGCTCCTTAGGAGAGCCAACAGTGTGTAGAGGTCAAGACACTACTCTCCTAAGAACGTAAAAAGATCCCTGCTGGATCAGACCAGTGGTCCATCTAGTCCAACACTCTGTTGCCCTCTGTGGTCTCTGGAAAGGCCAGTAACAAGACATAGAGATTGTGGCCTTCCTTGGTAATTTACTCTTCGATCTATGATTCTGAGGCTTTTGTCATTAAAGGTGAAGGTTCCCTTCAGTTACCAACAAGCATAGAAATACATCAATAAATAACATTTCACAGTAATACCATGGATTGCATCTAATTAAGTCAAAATCTATCTCAGCAAACCTTACCTGGATCTCCAATGGAAAGAACTCAAGGGAAGAGTATCTGTACCAAGAGCTGATGGTGTATGAGTCTTGGTGTGAAGTAGGTTTTTATACAGTCCCTCAATATGTTTGAGCCAATCCTGTGCTTTGTTTTCATAAGGCTTCTCTATAATTTCACATAATTGCAACCCGTGATTTCACTTCCCGTAATTCTTCATCATGATTGCTCACCCCACAGCCTGGCTCCTTTCTTTGGAGTAGCTTCTGGGGAACATGTTTTGCTGTATCCACTCTTAAAATATCTCCCCAAATGTATGAGAACTGAACTTTGAAGCATAGTTATTTTAATTAATTGATCTGAAAAAGATTGCAGACCACATTTCACCCATCATGTGGGTCACCAGGGCAGTGGTAAGATTGAAAGATACATATGACGAGCTCTGCTGGATCAGACCAGTAGTCCATATAGTACAGCCAAGTGTCTCAGCTCCTCTGAATGGCCAAGAACAGGGCCTCTAGACTGATTTTGCCTTTTGGTTATGGAATTCAGAGGTTTCGTCCTTCTGAATCTGGAGAACTGCCTTGTAGCCATTAATAAACATGTGGGGGAGTGCAGAATCGAGCCTGGCATGCCAGATTAGAAGTCCACACTCCTAACCACTACACCAAACTGGCTCCCCAAACTGGCTATTATGTGTAAAAATCACCTTCCCTTCTTTCTTTCCTACTAATATAACAGACACCATGGGAGTAATGGGTGGGGGGAGTCGCCCAGTTAGCAGTTTGTGGAGTAGTGGGGACTCAAACCTGGCTATTTAGATAAGAAGACATCACTCTTAGCCTCTACAACAGTGGTTCTCTACCTTCATAATGCCACAACCCCCTTTGGGTTGCCAAGGCTGCCATCACAGTGGCAGTGGCATGGTGGCAGCGGAGGCATGGTGGTGGTGGTGGTGTGGTGGTGATGTGGTGGTGGCAGAGACATAGTGGCAGTGGTGGTGGCCTCGGTGACCCCTGGGAAAAGGGTTGATCAACCCCCCAGGGGTCACAACCCCCAGCTTGAGAACCGCTGCTCTACGACAAGCTGGTCTTAACAACAGATTAAGTGCTCCCACTGCTAAGGTTCCTCAACAACAAAAGACTTTCCAATAAAATCAGAGTCCAGTATCACCTTTAAGACCAACAAAGATTTATTCAGGGCATGAGCTTTCGAGTACAAGCACTCTTCATCTATCCTTATGAAAAGACTTTCCAGAATTTAAATGACCATGCATACCCCCAAAGTCACTGTCCGGACCAAGGAAGCTGCTGTTCTATTAATAAATGTTTGGTTCATCACTTCCCTTCTTTTTGCTCACTCAAGAAGGGCACTCAAGTCTTTATTTCACTCTCCATCCTGTTTCTGGAGCTCTCTTGACTCACCTTAACTTTGGTGACAATGCAGATTTGGCTCACTCCAACCAATTAAAATTTGTTAATCATGTCACCTCCCCAGACTGTTTGGGCCCAGGCAGATTCAATTCATGATAGTGCAATATAATTTAAATATTATTAGTGTTGCTATTAATATTATTATATTTATATTTATTGCCCTCCGCTTTCAGCACAGCCACCTTGCGGTTTGTTACATCAAGCCCCCACAAATAGGAAGTTAGAAATTAAATAGAAATTAAAATTCTATTTAACCCCCCTCAATAAACATGATAACAACAACCTAGTGGCAAATCCCAGCCTCCAACGCCAAATCCAATAGCCCCCCTTCTCTGTGCCTCATGAGATAACTAAGGGGGTGCCAACAATCCAAGTACATTTAATTCTTCCAACTTTACCCCACCACAGTAGACAGTGGTTCACTATAAAGGATGCATTGAGAGTCTAACTTCAGATCTTACACCAATCATGGACATGAACAACTGCGTTCCTAAATCTAATTAAGGCACACTTTCCCACCTGAAGACCATTCCAACTCAGTGGAGAGTATGTTGGGTTTGCCCACTTGGGAGGGGGCCAAGGTGCTCTTTGAGACACTTCTATGTTTATTGAGTCTATGGATGTGGAGAGCATTCCTTAGGTTTTAAGCCTACCATCTGCTTGTCCCATCTTGGCTTCTTAAACTTGCCATGAGGGGCAGCTTGAGTCCAAGTGGTGGTAAATGACTCTGAGAGAGGCTGTGGTCAGCCCAGTCTTGAAACAGGCCTTGGGACATCTTCTTCTGGACCCAAGGACTCAGAATAACTTTCAAAGCATCCCCAATGTTCCACTCCTGAGCAAGGACAACTTCAAGCTTTCCTTGATGAGTCAAATTGTTTCATCTTTTCCAGTTTAGTTCTAGACCAGGTAATAGGACCAAAACCACCTTGGGACTCTCCAGGTAGATGACCCAAATCAGGAAATGGACAGAGGGAGTACAGTTCTGTTGATTCTCTTACAGTTACTGAGACTTTTGAAACCATTGATCATTGGATCCTTCTGGAATACTTTTCCAGTGTTGTATTGCGAAGAAACATACTGCAGTAGTTCAATTCTTTCCTGGAAGTGAGGTTTCAGACAGTGGTACTGGGGGACTGCTTCTCAGCTCCACGATCTTTAGCCTGTGGGATCTCTCAGGGTTCCAACTAATCTCCTATTCTCTTTGACATTTACATGAAACGTAAGGACACCAGGTATCTTTATCTGGCTTCTCACCAATTTGCAGACAACACTCAGGTCTCTTCTATCTGGCCCCAGAGAGGATTTAGAAATTGTGCCTGTATTCATGGTTGTGGGTTTGAAGAGGATTTGTGGGAAATTCCCAAGAGATGAAATTCCAGCTGATGGATGGAAATTATGACCCAAGATTTAAGTTGTCAGCCATTCTGTCTAGATTTCACTCCTCCTGGAAGGCCAGGCTCATAATGTGGAGTGGAAACATCATGGGTTGGCCTCGGCTTCCATGTTGTGGGCCCTTCAGAGGAGATGTTTGGCCATTGTTTTAGAACTAGAACTGTGCTGAACTAGATGGACTATGGGTCTGATGCAGTAGGGCTCTTCTCAATGTTTTAATCTCTTCAATGCCTTGATGAGGGCAGAAAGGTGAACTACAAATTCTGTCAAGTAAAATAAAATTTATGAATTCTGCTTCAAAGTTCAGTTCGAGCAAGATTTGGGGAAATGTTTCAAGAGTGGACATTCCAAATCTCTCATAGGCTTTTCCAAGGAAAGGAGCCAATTTGGGGTGACCCATCATGATGAAGAGTTACGAGGAGCGAAATCACAGGTTGCAAGTTGGATGAAGAGGCAAGTAATATGAGAAATTACAGGGAAGTCTTATGAAAACAAAGCACATGATAGGCTCAAGAAGTTGAGGGACTGTATAAAAACCTGCTCAGCACTGAGCCTCCTACACCAGCAGCTCCTGACAGAGAATCTTCCATTACTTCTTTCCATTGGAGTTCCAGGTAATTTTTGTCGAGATAAGTCTTTACCTGTTGGCATGCAAAGACTTGGAGTTGCTCTTAATTTTCTTTCCATAGAATTGTCATCATTTATTTATTTGATTGTTTGTAACTAAAGGGAGCCTCCACCTTCAGAGGCATTAAACCACTGAACCCCATACCTATGAAACAAGCAAGGCCTCAACCTCTATGTCCTGTTCTTTGCCCTTACAAGGTACAGGTTGACCACTGTGTGTGTGACTCAGGACGATGGCCTAGGTCAGGGGTAGTCAAACTGCGGCCCTCCAGATGACCATGGACTACAATTCCCAGGAGCCCCCTGCCAGCAAATGCTGGCAGGGGGCTCCTGGGAATTGTAGTCCATGGACATCTGGAGGGCCGCAGTTTGACTACCCCTGGCCTAGGTGAACCATCAATCTGATCCAGCAGGATTCTTATCCTCTCCCTTATTTTAGATAGATTCACCATGTTCTCAGCTTTAATATTTACTTCATTTGATTGAGAATGCAGAGCCAGAAAAATATCTAAGCAGTTGAGTACTCTTCTTTTGCTTTTCAAATGTGATTTGAAATCATAGAATTATAGAGTTGATGAGGGACATTTGGTCTAACCCTCCTCTCATTTCAGGTTCAGTCTAAAGCAACCATGATAAGTATATGTCCAGATATATTTTTTAAAGGCCTATATACAATTAGTGGCTGTAGACTTACCGCGGCCAGCATTGATGCCGCGGGGGACGACCTGAAAATTAGCATGCTGTGGGAGGTGTGTACAGGAATTTGGGGTGCACACATGCCTTTAAAAGGCACCATGTGCACCTGCCCTCACCCTCTTCTGCTCCGGCAGCCGAACAGCTTCCCTCCCCTATGTTAATGGTTTGGTTACTTGTTTCTGTCATGTGTTTCTATGTTGCAGTCAGTTTAGGCATGGTAAGAACCTGTTGGCAGGGAGCCCAGTCTGCATCCTGGACTTCCTGGAGGTTGGGGGTCTCCTTAATGAGATCAGCTAAGATCGAGCATGGCCTACTAGCTGGGTGGCCAGCAGCTCATAGCTAAGCGACCCATGGGGCACCAAAGTGAGGTGGTGGGCCTTGATGGGATCGTTTCCTGATGAGGGAATCTGGATGCAGAGGACATGCTCTCCCGGCTGGGATGGAGCGGGTTCCAAGATGTCCATTGACCCTTGGATTAAGCAGCCGGAAGGCTGAGGGGTCAGGCTACTTACCGTGCAAGGCCAACCCTGTGGAGGGTGGTATAATAAACCCAGCTGCGGCCATGTTTATACCCAAAAAGTTCTGCATAGTCTGTTGACTACACTGCAATGCTTTCTGCATGGAAGAATTCATAGCTTGTCTTTTTGCCAACTCCACCCTGTAGTTTTGCCAACTCCACTTGCTAGAATCTATTAGAAACTCGGTGACATGCTTTGTTTTCTAATGCAGTCACTAATCTTCATAACCAAGGAGCGCCTCTGCATGACTAATAGAGTTCCTGATCAGGCAGGAGAGAAATTAATTGAAGAAAAGCTTCTTTCAGAAACAACGCTTAAAAGATGCTTAAAGCACCGAAGAGGCAGTTCACCATGCAGAGCAAAATCAGTTTTGTGGAGTAAATTCACTCTTCTGTGCAGAGATCAGAAAAACCGCGATGTATTTAGTGAGTTTTCATCAGCTTTTCCATCATGCAGGAGAGGCCCAGGGCTTCCTCCCCAGCCATAGGACCTCCAAGGGGTTCAGCTTCAAGCAATTACCCTTGAGGATGTCGTCGCTATGGGTCCTCTCCTCTGCTGCCAAGAGAAACTTTTCAAATACCTAAAGAGAGCCATCATGTCCCCATTCAACAACCTCTTTTCCAGGATGAGCCTTGCCAAGTCCCCCCAGCCTTTCCTCAGTTAGTTCTGTGGAGTTGTTGAAATTACATGGAATATCCAGGATCACAAAAATGTCACAAATGGACAAATAACAGATAAGTCACCTTTCCTGTGTTTCCCTGTAAATACACAATGGAGTAAAGGACTGTTCATAACTTCAATCCTGCTATAAGTCTGCTAGTATAGCGATCCCCAACCTGTGGGCTGCGGACCACATGTGGTCCTTGGACTAATTGGAGGTGGGCCCCGAAGGACACCTTCTCTCCCCCCCTGGCCCTTTACTTCATCCCCCCCCAGCCCTTTACAACACACTTCATTGTTGTGGCATGTCTGTATCTTATTTTGAAGGGATGTTTAAACATGACCATAGCGATCAGAGAGCGTTAGGGCAGTGGTTGAGAGTAAAGGAGTAAACTACCCCCCCCACCGGGTCTCAGTAAAAGGCGTTGAGTGGTCCCCGGAGAGTGGTCCCCGGTGTTGAGCGGTCCCCGGTGTTAAAAAGGTTGGGGACCATAGCTAGTAGATAGAAGAAAGGAAAGTTTTTATACTCTAAAGCAGGGGTAGTCAAACTGCGGCCCTCCAGATGTCCATAGACTACAATTCCCATGAGCCCCTGCCAGCAAACGCTACACATCTACACAGAGACACACACACATACAGACAACTGCTGCCCAGTATTATTCAGGATTCCTACTATTTTGACCTTCATAACCTCTGTCTCTTCTCCTGCTATATTCCTTCAGGTCCACCCACCAGCAGAAGGAAGATGCCTTGCCTGTGGAACCCGTGCTCCTCCATCTGTCCTCCCACGACTGTGTCGATCCAGCCACCACCCTTCACAGTGATAATCCCGGGACCATCCCTGTTCTGCGCTGACCGTCCTTTGTACATTGAGCAGTGCAACCCTTGTGCTCCACGCTGTCCCCCCCTCAGCAGAGTGGCCTGCCCTCCTGCTCCCTGTGCCAAGGGAAGGAGAAACTTGTATCAGTACTATCATCAGAGATTCCTGCGTAACTGCCACCCTTGCCTGTAAAGCTGAGCCCAGGAGCTACAGTGTGCCCTAGAGTCAAGATTCAAGTTTCAAAAATCAAGTTCAATTTCACCATTTCCTGTTCAATTAGTCTGCCTTTCTCTGGGGTTAATTGGTGCTTCTGATGTAGCCATGTACACATCTGTAGAGCTTTCCTTTGTCCTTTTTAGTTCTACCTTCTACTCCACATGCTTTAAATTTGGAAATCTGTTCGATTTGGTACCATAAATGGGACTCTGAACAACTGTATAATCTTTTTCTTGAAAAAAAATTAAAATAAAACCCTCACTACAGCATGTCCTCTGTTTTTTGCATCTGTCATTTCCTTTATCTGACTACCTCCAAATTCACATGTTCCTATCACTGTTATTGGGTGGGAAGCCATTTCAGCCGCAAATATCGGCCACCGAGCTGCCTCCTCCTCCTCCTCCTCCTCCCTCCTCCTCACTTGGTCACCAACACCCAGTCTTGGGGCTGAGGCAGCAACTCTTCAGCCCCCAAAGCAGTGGCCAGCTTCTGGAGGACAGCGGTGGTGGCAACAGGGTGCTGGTGGGAATGGCAGCAGATGTTCCAGCTGCTGCCACTGGTGTGAGTATCAGCAGCAGTGTGTATGTCCCCTCCCCTCCGCTGATACTGGTGAGAAGGCACTTGGGGCTGTCCTTGGGCCACCGCTACCGCTCTCATCACATCAAAATCACAAGATGTCATAGTCCCATTGTATACGGCACTGGTCAGACCGCACCTGGAGTACTGTGTGCAGTTCTGGAGGCCTCACTTCAAGAAGGACGTCGATAAAATTGAAAGGGTACAGAGGAGAGCGACGAAGATGATCCGGGGCCAAGGGACCAAGCCCTATGAAGATAGGTTGAGGGACTTGGGAATGTTCAGCCTGGAGAAAAGGAGGTTGAGAGGGGACATGATAGCCCTCTTTAGTATCTGAAAGGTTGTCACTTGGAGGAGGGCAGGATGCTGTTTCTGTTGGCTGCAGAGGAGAGGACACGCAGTAATGGGTTTAAACTTGTCGGGAACCCGCTTGCTAACTGAAAAAACAGGGTGCCCCTTTGAAGAAAACGTCACGCCAGGCCTGGTGAACGATACAACAGGAACAAGCTTTATTTCAGCAACGTGGAGTCCGCTGGTATGGAGTAAGAGCTTCCACTGAACTCCAGGTGGAAGCTCCCTTTTATACAAAACCCACCTCCTTAGGCTGTATTGCCCCACCCAGTACTTGCGGAGGGAACATGCTGATACAATCATGACTCATGCACATATGCGAGGTTTTCCGGGGTTCCTGATGGCCCATTTTCCTGGAACAAAGGACCATCTCCGGGCCCTTGTCAAAAGGTGGAGGGGGACATTGAGGTTCTTTAGCGGCCATTGCCACCTCAACGATCGGGTGGGGCGCCCAGCTGCCGGCTTGCCTATGATCACCATGCCCTACCTCCGTGATCGCGGGCGCCTCTGATGGCGGGGTTCGGTCCGGTTCCCAAGCCACCAAGGACCGAACCACGACATTCTGCCCCCCCAAAGGTCCATTCTCCAACCCCCCGGGACGGCCAGGATACCGCTTGTGGAAACGTTCAGTGAGTCGGGGCGCAAGGACGTCCGCTGCCCAGACCCATTCCCGGTCCCCCAAAGCGAAGTCCTTCCATTCCACGAGGTACTGCAACTTCCCCCTGTGGAGTCTAGAGTCCAGGATATCCGCCACCTCGTGGTGCTCCCCCCCCGGCAGGACCTCGGGCGCTGGCGGGGAAACCACGGGGTGCCAAACGTCACCGTCCGGAGTTTTTTTTAGAAGGTTCACGTGAAAGACGGGATGGATGTGCCGGAGGTTCTTGGGGAGCTTGAGCTTGACCGAAACTTCGTTGATCGGGGCCAAGACCTCGAAAGGCCCCAAAAACCGAGGGCCTAGCTTCTTGCTGGGCAAATTCAACCGTAGGTTCCGGGTGGAAAGGTAAACTCGATCCCCCGGTCGGATCTCTTCAGCTGGTCGTCTCTTCCGGTCGGCGTCCTCTTTCTGCGCTGCCTTGACTTTGTGGAGCTGCTCCTGCAGCGACTTCCAGCAGCTCCCGGCACGCTTCCCCCACTCGCGAAGGTCGGCCGATTCCCGGGCGGGGACCTCTCCAAGCTCCGGGAAGTGTCTCAGGTCTGTCCCGTAGACGACGGCAAAAGGCGACATCTCCGTGCTGCTGTGGTCTGCGTTGTTGTACGCGAACTCGGCCAGGGGGAGCAGGGGCACCCAGGTGTCTTGATGATAGGAACCGAAACACCGCAAGTACTGCTCCAGTACTTGATTAACCCGCTCGGTCTGCCCGTCCGTCTGGGGGTGGTAAGCGGAGCTCAGCCCTTGCTCGATGTCTAACAGGCGCAGGAAAGCTTGCCAAAACCGGGACACGAATTGTGAGCCCCGATCGGAAATCACCTTGTCCGGCAGCCCGTGCAGTCGGAACACGTGATCCAGGAACATCCGAGCCAATTGTGAAGCACTGGGGACACTGGCGCAAGGAATGAAATGGGCCTGTTTGGAAAATAGATCTACCACCACCCAGATCACCGTTTTCCCCTTGCTGGGAGGCAAGTCTGTTATAAAGTCCATGGAGATCACTGACCACGGCCGGGTCGGGACCTCGAGCGGGTGCAGCAGACCTTTCGGCTTGCCAACCCCCGGCTTGCAGGTCAGGCAGACAGGACAACCACTGACGTAAGCTTTTGTGTCCCGCCGCAGACTGGGCCACCAAAACCGCCGCCGGGCCAACTTCCAGGATTTTACGAAACCGAAGTGCCCGGCGGTCTTAGCATCGTGGCAGAGGCTGAGGGCTTCCCGTCGTAGCCCTTCCGGGACGTAGACAGCCTCCCCCCTCCGCCAGAGACCGGAGTCCAAAATCAAAGAGTCCCGGAGCTCAGCCAGCTCCTCGTCTGTCCCGTAGGCTGCCACTAGGCGGTCTCGGAGCGGGGCAGTCGCCGGGTCGGGCTCCCATTCCTCCCTGGCCCGACGCCTAGTGACGACCCCCCGTCCCAGCTGCTCCTCACCAAACACGGACCTGGTGCAGGGAGCGTACCCCTCCCCATAATGCGGCAGACGGGAGAGGGCGTCCGCGAGGAAATTCTCTTTGCCGGGGATGTGACCAAGCTTGAAATTGTACCGCGAAAAGAACTCCGCCCACCTCATCTGCTTGGCGTTCAGGGATCGCGGTTGCCGGAGCGCCTCCAGATTCTTGTGATCTGTCCAGACCTCGAACGGCTCCTCTGTTTCCTCCAGCCAATGCCGCCATTCGGTGAGGGCGAACTTAATCGCAAACGCCTCCTTCTCCCAGGTAGACCAGTTCCGCTCCGTTTCGGCGAATTTTCGTGAGAGGTAGGCCGCCGGCCTCAGCTGTCCCGCCTTGTCTCGCTGCAGGAGAACCGCCCCGGCTGCTGCGTCGCTGGCGTCGACTTGTACCACCATCGGCTGGGTTGGGTCGACGTGCAGTAGCGTGGGCTCAGACGCGAAAGCTTGCTTGAGGGCCAGGAACGCTGCCTCCGATTTCTCATTCCAGCCGAGCGCTGCGCTGGGCCGCGTGGCGCGAGGACCTCTCCCCTTGGTACCTAGCAGGTCCGTGAGGGGAGCCACTACGGAGGAGTATCTGGGGATGAAGCCTCTAAAAAAGTTAGCAAACCCCAGGAAGCTTTGTAGCTGTTTCCGGGTGCGGGGCCTTTCCCAGGCCAGCACCGCCTGCACCTTCTCGGGGTCCATAGCTATGCCCTGGGCTGAGATGCGGTAGCCCAAATAGTCCAGGGAGGGACGGTGGAATTCGCACTTAGCCAGCTTCACGTATAGGTGGTTTGCCAGCAGGCGCTTTAACACCTCCCTCACCAGGGTCACGTGCTCTTGGGGATCTTGGCTGTAGATCAGGACGTCATCCAAATAAACAACCACCCCCTGAAACAGCAGGTCCTGCAACACCTCATTAATTAGACTCATGAAAACCCCAGGTGCCCCGCTTAAACCGAACGGCATCACTTTAAATTCGAATTGTCCCAATTGACAGTTAAACGCTGTTTTCCACTCATCCCCCTCCCGGATGCGTACCCGGTAGTACGCCTCCCTTAGGTCCAGCTTAGTGAACAGAGTCCCTTTGCCCAGCCGGGCCAGCAAATCCGGGATCAGCGGGAGGGGGTAAGCGTTCCCCGCTGCGATGGCGTTGAGGCCCCGGTAGTCCTGGCACAGCCGACGGGACCCATCCTTTTTCCGGACGAACAAGACTGGAGCTCCCATGGGACTGGAAGCGGGCCGGATGAAACCTCGGGCCAGATTTTTACCCAAAAACTCCCGGAGGTCCTTGAGCTCACCCTCACTCATCTTGTAGATGCGCCCTTTGGGTAGTACCGCCCCCTCTGGGATGTTGATAGCGCAGTCCGTGCGGCGGTGTGGGGGTAGCTCGTCCGCTTCCCGCTCGCTGAAAACGGCTGCGAGGTCTCGGTACTCTGGCGGGACCTCGGGCTCTGGTATCTCCTGCTGCGCCGCCGCCGCTCCCCTGGGACGCGCCGCCGTCCTCTTGTGGCTGGAATTCTCGTGGGGGACCCGATGCCGTGCACCCACCGTCAAGTCGAACTTCAGGGTCCCCGCCCGCCAGTCCACCACGGGGTTGTGTTCCTTCAGCCAATCCAGGCCCAACACCGCCCGATATCCCGCTACGGGGACCTGGATCAGCCACCGCAGCTCTTGGTGGTCCCCTATGTGGATGGCAATAGGACCCACCTCCTCCCCGAAAGGTCCCCCCTGAATCGGGCTGCCGTCCATCTGGACGAAAACCAGGGGAACCTTCCGAATGCGCTTCGGTAGCCCCAAAGCCCGGGCTATCTGGGGGTGGACCATGCTGTGGTCGCATCCAGAGTCCAAAAGAGCCTCCCCCACCCAACTTAGTCCGTTCTCCGGGTTCCGGAGCTCTAAAATTACCACGTTCGGAGGTCGCGCCTCATGCTGTAGGGGTTTTCCCTCGCACCGCGGGACCTGCTGCCCGGCGCCGTCTACAGCAGGTCCTGGCCGTTTCCCGTCGCCTGGGCGCTTCCCGGTTCGTTGCGGAGGTCCTCCGCCCGGCGTGCCTGCTGGGGGCGTGTCGCACCTCCCCCCTGGGAGAGCCCGCGGTCCTCCCCCCCTTGCCGTTGGCACGCTGCTGCGAAATGTCCTGACCCCCCGCATTTCAGGCACAGACCTTCCCGGCGTCTCCTTTCCCGCTCGGGGTTCGGGGGTCGTTTGGGGCGAGAGTTGTCGGGGCCCGGTCTCGGCGCCTCGGCTGACCCGCCTTTGGCCTCCCGGGGGGGTGCGGCGGCCCAACCCAGGCTGGCTTCCAGCTTGGCGACCACAAAACACCACCCCTCCAGTGTAGACAGATCTTCTTCCGTCCCCTTGATCACGGCCCATTCCCTGAGCTTCGGGTTAAGGCCCTCCCGGAAGTACTCGATTTGGGTCTCCTCGTTCCAGGAGAACACCTTGCCTGCTTCCCTCCGGAAAATGTCTATATAGTCCATAACCCCCCTAGTACCCTGTCGAAGTCCCTTGATCCGACTCTTTGCCTTGTCCTCAGCCTGGGGGTCCTGGAATCGTCGGCGGAGCGCGACCACGAAGTCCTGCAGGTCCCGAGTTGCCGGGTCGCCGCGCTCGGCCAACCCTAGGTACCACTGACCCGCCTTGCCCTGCAGACACGAGGCCACCCCCCAGACCAAGTCCTCGGAGTCCTCATACCGGTCTCCATACCTCCGGGCATGCGTCAGCGCGTGGAGGAGGAACTGCGGGAGGTCGTCCGGCGTCCCGTCGAAACGCGCCTTAA
This sequence comes from Paroedura picta, assembly GCF_049243985.1. Classification (NCBI taxonomy): domain Eukaryota; kingdom Metazoa; phylum Chordata; class Lepidosauria; order Squamata; family Gekkonidae; genus Paroedura; species Paroedura picta. Next base: position 8,550,923 of record NC_135369.1, read on the forward strand.
GCTCTGGGGGGGAACGTTTTGGAGAGTAGTCCGACCCCCTCCGGATCCGGGATTCTCGGCGTCCGCCGTCTCGTCCTGCTCCGCTCCACCGGCTACCAACTTGCCCAACGACGCCGTGCCGCTCCCTGCCTTGCACGTCGCTCCTGCGTTGGTCCGGCTCTCGCCGCCCCGTCGGCTCACCCGCTCCCCCGAGATCCTCTGCTGTCTCGCCTCTCCGCTGGCCGTCTCGCCTACTCGGGACTGAAAACTGCTCCGGGTCGGGGTCCGGGGCCCGCTCACCAGTGCCGGGCTCGTCCTCGTCGCTGGAGACGTCCTCACTCGACGCGATCCCCTCCGCCGTTGTATTACCAGTCCCTCCGGGCCCGGCCCGAGCTTGCTCACGGGCTTCAGCTGCCTGCAAGCGCCTGGCCAAGTCCGCCATGGCCCGCCGCAGGTCCTCTAGGGATTCCTCAGGTCCTACCGGGCGAAGCGCCTGCCTCAGCTGGGTGTCCCAGGTTGGGGCCAACCCCCCAGACCTCGGCGCGCTCCCCGCCGTGCTTGGGAACCCCATGGCCCGGCGCCTTCCCTTGGCCGCCGCTGCCGAGGGTCTCGGGGTCCCGGACAGCTGCTCCTGGCCCCCCGATTTTCGGAGGAAATCTCCCGGGGACATTAAACTCATGTTCCCGGGGTTCGTGGGGGTCGAGACCGCCCCGTTGCTTGAAAACGCCATCTCTGGATCCGTCCCGATAAGCGCTCGGATGCGATGCCGACCCTGGAGTTCGGTGGGAAGCTCTTACGATGTCGGGAACCCGCTTGCTAACTGAAAAAACAGGGTGCCCCTTTGAAGAAAACGTCACGCCAGGCCTGGTGAACGATACAACAGGAACAAGCTTTATTTCAGCAACGTGGAGTCCGCTGGTATGGAGTAAGAGCTTCCACTGAACTCCAGGTGGAAGCTCCCTTTTATACAAAACCCACCTCCTTAGGCTGTATTGCCCCACCCAGTACTTGCGGAGGGAACATGCTGATACAATCATGACTCATGCACATATGCGAGGTTTTCCGGGGTTCCTGATGGCCCATTTTCCTGGAACAAAGGACCATCTCCGGGCCCTTGTCAAAAGGTGGAGGGGGACATTGAGGTTCTTTAGCGGCCATTGCCACCTCAACGATCGGGTGGGGCGCCCAGCTGCCGGCTTGCCTATGATCACCATGCCCTACCTCCGTGATCGCGGGCGCCTCTGATGGCGGGGTTCGGTCCGGTTCCCAAGCCACCAAGGACCGAACCACGACAAAACTTCAAGTACAACGATATAGGCTAGATATCAGGAAAACAAATTTCACAGTCAGAGTAGTTCAGCAGTGGAATAGGCTGCCTAAGGAGGTGGTGAGCTCCCCCTCACTGGCAGTCTTCAAGCAAAGGTTGGATGCACACTTTTCTTGGATGATTTAGGATGCTTAGGGCTGATCCTGCATAGAGCAGGGGATTGGACTAGATGGCCTGTATGACCCCTACCAACTCTATGATTCTATGATTCTATGATTCTCCGACCATGACCCCTCTGGTCTGCCTGGCAGGTGGGCAACTCTTCCTCCTTTCTCCTCCTCACCTCTTTCCTTCCCCACATGATGAGGCAGGCCAGATCTACAAGGCCCCATAGCTCCTCAACAAGCCTGCTGCTTGGGTTTGGGGGGGAAGGATGGAGCAGCACTTCCATCAACTTCTATTGCAGTCCCCCCCCGGGCATAGTTTTAGATGTTCCCACATCAAAAACCTTTGGCTTTTTATAATACATAACAACAATTTCCATATTTAAAAAATACAGTCTGGGAGATTTAACTTGGGTCCTGAAAAGAACAACAACAAAAAAGTTAGAAGAGCTATTTGAACATACAGAGTACATAGAATAAAATGATGATGACAATAATTTACTTTGCAATAATGGGGGCCCAAGAAATATTCTGTGTCTATCTTCTGGATGTAAAGAATTCATGCTCACCAGGTTGAGTTTTGGAAAGAGGCAAAGAGAGACCCGATAGGACAATTATATGGTAAGACAGACCATATAACCAGGAACAATATAAGTTTTTGTTTTATATACATCAGGAAACCATATATTTTCATAAATGATGCATCACTCATTACCTGCTTGGCCCTTGGCCAGGAATGGCCCACCACTATAGATGAGCCCCTATTGGGAGGGAGCCATCAGTCAGGAATAGCCGATAAGGAGTCAGCTCTACATCTCCAGCTTCCTGCCACCCTCAGAACTTACTTCATGGAAGCAGAGTTGGCCCCAGTATGTTTCTGTGATGTAGAAGGGGTTGGGAAGCAGAGCAAGCCCCAGTGAGTTGTTCTGGTGTAGAAGTTGGGGGGAGGAGAAGCAGAGCCAGCCCCAGTGATTTGCTCAGGTGTAGAAATTGGGGGGTGGGTGTAGAAAACCAGAACAAGCCCCAGTGAGTTGCTGTGGTATAAAAAATTGTGTGTGGGGAGAAGCAGAGGCATTAACAGTAATTTGCTCTGGTGTAGAAGTTAGGGAGGGGGAGGGATGAAGCAGAGCCAGCCCCAATGATTTCCTCTGGTATAGAAGTTTTTTTTGGGGGGGAGGGGTGGAGATCGGAGCCAGTCCCAGGTTTAGCAAAAGAAGGAGGATAATTTTTCTTCAAAGCACATACAGCTGCAAAACTCCAACCCCCCGCCCACCCCCCAAAAAAGGTGGGGGAAATTAGCAAAGTGGCCATGCTTTCTAAACTGTCTCATTTGGTCATTTGAAGACCACCAGAAGAATCCCATGATTGTTGGATGAATATATAAACGCTTTGTAACGTTCTTTTCTTTGTAATTTTTGTATGCTTAAAAAATTTAAAGCTTATTTATTTTTAAAAAGGCAGAACCTCCAGAGATTTGGGAGCTGGATGCCGTGTTCAGCTTGGGGAGTGACCTCAGTTGTCTATGAAGCCATAGATTCCATTCTCTAAAGCAAGAGTTCTATTGTAATATCATAGAATCACAGAATCACAGAGTTGGAAGGGGCCATAGAGACCATCTAGTCCAACCCCCTGCTCAACGCAGGATCAGCCCTAAGCATCCTAAAGCATCCAAGAAAAATGTGTATCCAACCTTTGCTTGAAGACTGCCAGTGAGGGGGAGCTCCCCACCTCCTTAGGCAGCCCCTTCCACTGCTGAACTACTCTGACTGAGAAAAACTTTTTCCTGATATCTAGCCTATATCGTTGTACTTGAAGTTTAAACCCATTACTGCGTGACCTCTGCAGCCAACAGAAACAGCATCCTGCCCTCCTCCAAGTGACAACCCTCAAACTATCTTCATAGGGCTTGGTCCCTTGGCCCCAGATCGTCTTCGTCGCTCTCCTCTGTACCCTTTCAATTTTATCTACGTCCTTCTTGAAGTGAGGCCTCCAGAACTGCACACAGTACTCCAGGTGTGGTCTGACCAGTGCCGTATACAATGGGACTATGACATCTTGTGATTTTGATGTGATGCCCCTGTTGATACAGCCCAAAATGCCATTTGCCTTTTTTACCGCTGCATCACACTGCCTGCTCATGTTTAGTTAGGGTTTGGTCCCAGGAGACCTTCTGTTGCGACCTGAAAATTGACCTCCCTTCCTCTCATGAGCAGACTATCCAAATCCAGAACTCCCAATCGGAAATCCAGCCCCCTTCCAGAAATCTAGAGGGATAAACTGCATTCCACCCTTCTTGGAATGTTTCTATTGAGAAAGGCAAGAAATGATGGGGAAAAAACAGAAACAGGAAACTGAGGATATGCTGAAGAGAGGATTTTATTTATTTATTTTTCCCCCAAGGAAAAAGAAAGCACAGTTCCACAATGTCTTATTTATGGTACCAGATCTAACCATTGTCATAGTTTAAAGCATGGTAAATAGAAAGTTCAGTCAAAAAGAAGACACAAAAGCACTATGTTTAAGCAAAGCAAATAAATGGCATGCAAAGCTGAACGTTCAACCAAGGAGAAAATGGGAAAGCTCTGTTGTTAAGCAAAAGGGCTACATTGAATCACTGATTTAACCCTAAGAAAGGGGAAATAATTGAAGAGGCATTGCTAGAGGTGAATTTGATGTTTGAAGCTTGGCTCTTGATGCTTCGGTCCAACTCTTGGGTTCAGCTTTACAGGCAAGGGTGGCAGTTGTTCAGGAATCTTTGTTTTGAGTACTGGTACAAGCTGGTTCCTCCCCTGGCACAGGGAGCAGGAGGGCAGGGCGTGCAGCTGAGTGGAGGACAGCATGGAGCACAAGGGTTGCACTGGTCAATGCACAGGGGTTGGTCAGCGCAGAAGAGGGATGGCCCTGGGACGGTCACCATGAAGGGGGGTGGCTGGATGGACACGCTCATGGTAGGGCAGGTGGAGGAGCAGGTGGGGGAGCACGGGTTCGGCAGGCAAGACATCTTTCTTCTGCTGGTGGGTGGACCTGCAGGAACATAACAGAAGTTATGAAGGTCAACATAGTAGGAATCCGGAATAATACTGGGCTGCAGTCATAGGGTGGGACATGATGTTCCACTAGTTGAAATCCTTCAATCAGCAGACTTACTGCAGGATACACATTAGGAACAGAGCTTTACTCAATTGTGTATTTTGAGGAGAACATGGGATGGATTACTTATCATTACTCCATTTGTGTCATTTCTGTGCCAGCTTGGTATAGAGAGCCAGCTTGGTGGAGGGACCCAGCTTGGTGTAGTGGCTAAAGAGTGGTAGATTCTAATCTGGTGGTTTTGATTGCCAACTCTTCCATATGAAACCAACTGGGTGACCTTGGGAAAGTCACAGGAGTGATCGTGCCATTCTCAAAGAGCTCTCTCAGCCCCACCAACCACACAGGGTTCCTGTTCTGGGGAGTCGAAGAGAAGGAGATTGTAAGTCACTTAGGGTAGTGAAAAGCAGGGAATAAAAACCTTCTCTTCTTCTATGTATTATGGATATTCAATGTTATTTCAGTGACTTCAGAGAATGGAGGAAAGGCTGGGGGACTTGGGAATGTTCAACCTCGAAAAGAGGATATTGAGATGGGGCATGATGGCTCTCTTTAGGTATTTGAAAGGCTGTCACTTGGAGGAGGGCAGGATGCTGTTCCTGTTGGCAGCAGAGGAGAAGGTTTAATGAGTACCAGCTTGATATTAGGGGGAGTAGTCCAGCAGTTGGAATAGGTGGATGAAGAAGGTGGTGAGCTCCCCCTCACTGGCAGACTTTAAACAGTGGCTGGATAGGTTCTTTTCATGGTTGCTTCAGGCTGATCCTGAATTGAGTGGAGGGTTGAACTAGATAGCCCCTTCCAACTCTAGGATGCTGTGATTCCAAACCAGATTTGAAACCCCAAGAAGACTATCAAATCAGCTTTGGGCTGATCCTGCGTTGAGCAGAGGGTTGGACTAGATGCCCTATATGACCCCTTCCAACTCTATGATTCTATGATTCTATGAAATTGCTTAGCTTTTCTCCTGGTTCTACATTCTCAGATAAATGAAGTAAATATTAAGGCTGAGTTCTTATTTAAAATAAAGAAGTAAATAAGAGCCCTGCTAGATCAGACCAGTGGCCAATCTAGTCCAGCAACCTGTCTCACAAAGTGGCCAACCAGGACCTTGAGAGGGCCAATAACAGGGCATAGATGTTGAGGCCTTCCTTGGCCGTTGCTTCCTGGGTGTGGGATTCAGAGGCTTAGTGCCTCTGAATATTGAGGTCCCCTTCAGATACAAACAGTCACATAAATAAGTATCAGCAAGAATACCATGACAAAAAAGTTCAAAACAATTTCCGAGTCTTTGCGTGCCAGCCTGTCAAAATTTATCTCGGGAAATCTTACCTGGATCTCCAATGGAAAAAGCTCAAGGGAAGAGTCTCTGTCAGGACCTGCTGGTGTGGAGGCTCAGTGCAGAGTAGGTTTTTATACAGTCCCTCAACTTCTTTGAGCCTATCCTGTGCTTTGTTTTCATAAGACTTCCCTATAATTTCTGATATTTACTTGCCTCACTTTTCATCCAAATTGCAACCTGTGATTTCGCTCTTCATAACTCTTCATCATGATTGCTCACCCCAAATTGTCTGCTTTCCTTGGAGTAGTCTATGGGGATGTGGTTTGGAATGTCCACTTTTTAGCCTCTATACCAAGCTGGGTCCCTCCGCCAAGTGCCATGAGTGAGAAGACCATCTATGGGTGGCCAGCTCTTATGTTCTACATATAGCAGTATTGTCTTTGAGATGAAACCAGGGCATATACCACAGTGGTTAGGTAATTTCAGGTCTGGGGACACTGTAGCTGGATAACCAGGCAAAGCAGGTAAAACACACTCCAGACCACTGGTGCCACCTCCTTATCCAGCAGCAGGCCTGGGCCCAAGAGCACTCCACCCTAAGGGCCTGCCACTTAGGGAGGACATCTTAAATCAGATGGGAGGACATCTTAAATCCCATGTCATACCTTCCACCCATCAGCAGCAATTTCATCTTTTTGGGGATTAAGCTTCCTGTTATTGGATTATCCAAAATCCTATTCAAAGCTGTCTCCATGAACAAGGTCATGGTATCTACAGCCTCCCGAGGGCCAGCCAGAAGTTCAAAGGTGTCCTGAGTGTTGTCTACACATTAATGACAACCTAGACCATGACATCTGAGGTCCTCACCCAGAGGTTTCATCTCTATGCTGAAGAGAATTGGAGATTATTTGGAATCCTGAGGGACCCCACAGACTAAGGTCAAGTAGCTGAGCAGCAGTTCCTCCAGGGAGGACTAGAACTACCACAGTACATTTCCTCCCAATGCAATCCCAGGAACGTTTCCCAGAAAAATCCCATGATCAATGGAATATAAAGACTCAGAGTGGGCCTAAAGAATCAACAGAATTGTGCTCCCTCTGTCCATCTCCTGGTTCAGGTAATCTTCTGGGGAGCCCCAGGATATTTTCAGTCCTGGGAACTGGTCCAAAACCGAAATGGACATCCACATTTGCCTCATCCAGGGAAGCTTGAAGTTGTCCCATCACCACCCTTGCCCAGGAATGGAGCATTAGGGACTATTACTGTGAGTTCCTGGATGCAAATGTGGATGTCCAGCATACTGGACTGACCATACCTGCTCTCAAGGAGGCATTAACTATCTCTTGGAACCAATCACCACCTCTCCCCCCCCCCCCCGCAGGCAGATTTAAGGAGCCAGGATGCGCAAAGGTTGGACAAGCAGATGGTAGGCTTCTGCTCTCCAGAATGCTCTCCAAATCCAGTCTCAAGAAACTGAGAAGTGTCTCAACCAACTTGAGAGGTCATCACTTTGGCCCCTTCCTACCCCAAAGAGGCAAACTTGATATACCTTCCACTGTCTTGGGGTAGCCTTTGGATGGGGAAGGGCACCTTAACTAGACATGAGAACCCACTTTTTTAAGGACATGATGGGTCAAAGATTTGAGGTTTGACTCTCAATTGATAGTTGATAGGGAACAACTGTCTTTTTTAGTGGGAAAAAGCTGGAAAAAACAACATTAGACTGAGCTATTCTGAGCCAAATGACTATGGGCACAAGGAGACTGGGAGGGGCGGCATGATTAACCCACTTTAATTAGTTGGCATGAACCAGCTTTGCACAGACACAAAAGTTAAGGTGAGTCAAGAGAGCTCCGGCAACAGGATGGAGACGAAAGTAATGACTTAAATGCTTTTCTTAAGTGAGCTAATGAGATAGCAGCTTCCTTAATCTGGACAGAGACCTCTGGGGTATGCTAGGTCAGGGGTAGTCAACCTGTGGTCCTCCAGATGTCTATGGACTACAATTCCCATGAGCCCCTGCCAGCATTTGCTGGCAGGGGCTCATGGGAATTGTAGTCCATGGACATCTGGAGGACCACAAGTTGACTACCCCTGTGCTAGGTCATTCAAATTCTGGAAGGTCTTTTTTATTGAGGACCCTGAGGAGAGGGAGACCACATTCAATCAATTGGTAAGGCCAACTTGATGTTGTAGTTAAGAGTGTTGGCTTCTAATCTGAAGAGCCAGGTTTGATTCCCTGCTCCTCCACATGAAGCCAGTTGGGTGACCTTGGGCTAGTCACAGTCCTGTTAGAGATGTTCTCACTGTGCAGTTTTGCCGGGGCTCTCTCAGCCCCCACCACACAGGGTTTCTTTTGTAGGGATAGGAGAAGAAAGGGAAGGTGATTGCAAGTTGCTTTCTTACCCATAAGGCTATTGGTCGTCCGGGGCCTTCATATCTGAGAGACCACCTTTCTATTTCTGTCTCCAAGAGAGCACTCCACTCCACTCCACTCCACTCTACAAACTCCACTCTACAAACACTATTTCATTGGTGAACCCTGGTGCCAAGAGATATGTCTGGCCTAAACCAGGGGTACAACATTTTCTGTCCTGGCCCCCACCTGGTGGAATGAGCTCCTGGAACACATCCTGCCATGGACAGAACTGGCAAACTTCTGCAGGGCCTGCAAAGTGGAACTCTTCCGCCAAGATTTTGGTTTGAACAAGTGAAAAAATTACATCAAGACCGTTTATGCACTGGAGGTTTCATGCCAGGCTGCAGGCTTGAGTTTTAGTCATGGCAGGTTGGCCCACTTCTTCCTGCACCCACACAGGGGACCTTTGGCCCGGTGCACCTCATCCACCCCTGATTTGTGCTCCTACACGAGAGCTGGGGCAGAGAAGTTCCCAGTGTGTAAATGGTCCAACTGGGACCTCCTTGGCAGAACGAGTCTCCCTGAATACACTCCAGTTCCAAAAGAACCTTCATTAACGGGCCTGCTGATGGTGCCCCATGGGACTAAGATCTAAAACTGAAACTCTTGCCGCTAAGCTAATTTTAATTGTTTTAATTGACTCAATTAATGTTTTTTAACTATTTATGTGAATATCAATCCTGTACACCATCCAGAGCCAGTTTGCCAGGAGAGCAGTATATCACTGAAATCAATATTACTATTAATAATAAAAATAATAGCAATAAGAATGATAATAATGATTATAACAATATGATGATGTTATCCGTTCAGTTGTGTCCGACCCTTGGCAATTCTATAGGAAAGTCCTTGCTATGTGTTCCTGTCTCTGACTGCTTCTTGTAGTTGGTCCATGGTCATCCCTGTATCAGCTTTGATCATGTTGAGCCAGTGGATCCTTTGGTGACCACGTTTCCTTTTGCCACTGACCATGCAAGCTGGGTACTCATTTTACCAACCTCGGAAGGATGGAAGGCTGAGTCGACCTTGAGCTGGCTGCTGGGATCGAACTCCCAACCTCATGGACAGACAGCTTCAGACAGCATGTCGCTGCCTTACCACTCTGTGCCACAAGAGGCTCATCAGTTGGATCCATTAGAGCTCATCTTATGTTAAGTGTAAGCACGTGCTATGTGATCTACACTCCCGCCTCCCACTCCTGTACTAGATTTCTGGGGGGGTTAGTGGGTTGTAGACCACCATGTTTTTAAAAAATGTTTTTAGGAGTCTGTTATTGTATATGGATAGATTTCCGAAATCGTTATAATGGGGTTTTAATAGGGCTTTTAATATGGACAATTATAACCTGCCACGATCCAGTTATGGAAGTGGCGGGCAATAAGTCTAAACAATGAATGAATGAATGAATGAATGAATGAATGAATGAATGAATGAATGAATGAATGAATGAATGAATGAATGAATGAATGAATGAATGAAGCTTTCGTTCCTACCAATGCCTTGGTGACCCAGGTGAGAGATGAAAAGTGGTCTGCTATTTATTCCCAATAAATACATTCAAATAATTCTGCTTCAAAGTTCAGGTAAGATTGGGAGATATTTTCAGAGTGGATAGTCCAAAACATGTTCCCCAGAGGCTACTCCAAAGAAAGGAGTCAAGCTGCCGGGTGAGCCATCATGATGAAGAATTACGAGGAGTGAACTCATCGGGTGCAAATTGGGTGTTAAGGTGAATCAAAAAAAGAGGAGAAATTATAGGGAAGACTTATGAAAACAAAGCACAGGATAGGCTCATAGAATTTGAGGCACTGTATAAAAACCTGCTCTACTCCGGGCCTCTACAACAGCAGCTCCTGAGACAGAGACGCTTCCCTTGAGATCCAGGTAAGGTTTGCTGAGATCCATTGTGACTTGATGTTATGCAAAGACTTGGAAATTGTTCTTGACTTATCTATCATCCTACTGTAAATCTTTATTTGCTTATAGAATCATAGAATCATAGAATCATAGAGTTGGAAGGGGCCATACAGGCCATCTAGTCCAGCCCCCTGCTCAACGCAGGATCAGCCCAAAGCATCCTAAAGCATCCAAGAAAAGTGTGCATCCAACCTTTGCTTGAAGACTGCCAGTGAGGGGGAGCTCACCACCTCCTTAGGCAGCCTATTCCACTGCTGAACTACTCTGACTGTGAATTTTTTTTCCTGATAGATACTTACATGATAATTTTTAACAGAAGGGAACCTCAATATTCAAAGGGTCAAAGCCTTTGAATCCGAGATCATGGAGTGAATGGCCAAGGAAGTCCGCAATCTCTATGACTAAAAAAGGGACAAAATAAGGGTAGAACACATTTTTACAATTTATTATTAAAATTGTTTTAATGTAAATTGTGTTCTACAGCAGGGACGTTTAAGTTCTTCCTTTATTTTGTGTCAGGATATATTCTCCTTTTTGTTTTGGACTGCTTATTGGCCCTCCGGAAGCATTGGCTGACCACTGTGCAGGGCAGAATGCTGGGCTGGATGGACCCCAGGTCTGATCCAGCAGGAATCTTCTTGTGTTCTGACCAAAGGAAGGTCTCCACCTATCTCCACTGTTCCTGACCCTCCCAAGGAACTGGTTGTCACTATGTGAAATAGGATGCTGAACGATATGGGCCAGTTCTCTGATTCAGCAGGGCCCTTCGTACATCAGAGGAAGGCTCCCTTCATGCTCCCTTCTTGACCCTCTCTAGGGTTTGGGAGTGTTCTCAGCCTCAATATTGACTTCATTCCCTCGAGAATATAGAACCAAAAGAAAATCTAAGCAATTTTGGGAACTCATGCATTTCAAATGTGGTTTGGAATGTCCTCCCGAGTTCTTTGAAGGTTCAGAGATATCATGGGATATCCATGATAAATGGGAAGGTCACAGATAGAGTAGCAATAAGTAGTCAGACCCATGGTCACTTGGAAATACCCATTTGAGTAAAGCACTGTTCCTGGATGGGATCCCACAGACAAAGCTGCTAATGGAAGTATTTCAGCCACTGGAACAGGACTTCCTACCCTGTCCCCTCACAGACACCATTGCAGCCCAGGGTTCCTTGAAATTCCCATTTTGTTGACCTTCATAACCTCTGTCTCCTCCCCTGCTCTGTTCCTTCAGGTCCACCCACCAGCAGAAGAAAGATGTCTTGCCTGCCGAACCCGTGCTCCACCACCTGCTCGTCCACCTGCCCTACCATGACCGTGTCCATCCAGCCACCACCATTCATGGTGACCGTCCCTGGGCCATCCATGTTCTGTGCTGACCAGCCCCTGTGCATTGAGCAGTGCAACCCTTGTGCTCCATGCTGTCCTCCACTCAGCTGCACGCCCTGCCCTCCTGCTCCCTGTGCCAGGGGAGGAAGCAGCTTGTATCAACGCTACCCACAAAGAGCCCTGCGCAACTGCAACCCTTGCTTCTAAAGCTGAACGTAGGACCTCCAATCCACTGAAGAGTCAAGAGCCACGTTTCAAAAGATCAACGTCAGTGCCAGCAATGGCTGCTCAATTCTTTCCCCCTATGTCTGGGTTGAACTGGTGCTTTGGTGTAGCCATCTCCTTAACTTTGTAGCTTTCCTCTTTTCTTTGTGGCTGATCGTTCTATTTAGCACTCTTTAAACTATGCAATTTGTTTTATTTGCTCCTCAAAATGACCCCAAAAGGAATGGTGTTTTCTTTCTCTTGAACTAAAAAATAAAAACCTCCTTGCATCATCACCTCCGTTTCCTGTTTTGATCATTTCTTGCCTTATACAAGGAAAAACTCCTAGCAGGGCAGAATGCTGTATATTGCTGATTAGTGGAATTTATTTGACTGCCTTGAATTCACATGTTTCTGTCACAAGAGCTTCTCTCATGAGCTGCAGCTTTCCTCTGAGAGGGAATGGGTTGCTGGTGGGTAGAGCTGGCATTCCACGGATTTCAGACTGGGAGTTCTGGGCTAGGTCGATTTTTTAAAAAAAATGCATTAATATTACTGTAGAAAATGTGAAAAAAACTCTTTGAAGAAGAAGAAGAGTTGGTTCTTATATGCCGCATTTCTCTCCCCAAGGGAGTCCCAAAGCAGCTTACAGTCGCCTTCCCTTTCCTCTCCCCACAACAGACACCCTGTGAGGTGGGTGAGGCTGAGAGAGCCCTGAGATTACTGAAGAAGAAGAAGAGTTGGTTCTTATATGCCGCATTTCTCTACCCGAAGGAGGCTCAAAGCAGCTTACAATCACCTTCCCTTTCCTCTCCCCACAACAGACATCCTGTGAGGGAGGTGAGGCTGAGAGAGCCCTGAGATTCCTGAAAAAGAAGAAGAGTTGGTTCTTATATACCGCTTTTCTCTACCCAAAGGAGTTTCAAAGCAGCTTCCATTCACCTTCCCTTTCCTCTCCCCACAACAGACACCCTGTGAGGGAGGAGAGGATGAAAGAGCCCTGAGATTACTGAAGAATAGTTGGTTCTTAAATGCCGCTTTCTCTATCCAAAAGAGTCTCAAAGTGGCTTACAGTCGCCTTCCCTTTCCTCTCCCCACAACAGACACCCTGTGGGGTAGGTGAGGCTGAGAGAGCCCTGATATCACTGCTCGGTCAGAACAGCTTTATCAGTGCCATGGGGAGCCCAAGGTCACCCAGCTGGCTGCATGTGGGGGAGTGGGGAATCAAACCTGTCTTGTCAGATTCTAATTCCGCACTCCTAACCACTACACCAAACTGGCTCTGAATCATGTATGCAGTGGCACAAATGATGCCATAGATACCATAATGACGTGTTGCAGTTTTTTTTTTATGTTTTTTTCCAATTTATTTATTCAGGAAAAAAAAGAATACAAAATATAGTAACGAGATGAAAATTATAGATTCATTTTCAGATTTCATTTATAGCAAAGCTGGGTGCATCCAGATTGGCCCGCTGACCTGGACACCAGGGTGGTGTCCGGGCCAGGACAGGGTCACCAACATGGCCTTTTTTCTTTAATTTATAGGGCCAATGATTAGGATATGTATTCTGTATGTTCAAATAGCTCTACTGACTTGGTAATATCACATTAATTTTTGTTCCTTACAGGGAGATGCTAAATCTCCCTGATTGTTATTTTTTTAACTTGGATATTATTTTTATGTATTATTTTTTTAACGGATTTTAAATAATTTTTTACTGTTCTTTTATAAAGATATACAGAAAGAAGGAGTAGATTGCAATATGTCCCCCACGCTCCTCCTCCCACAATCCCTGTATCCTGCTTATGGCATCACTCGGTAAGGAAATCCAAATAGAAGCTCCATTACTCTTGAAATTCTTAGATTGGCTTTTTATTAAGAAGACGACGAGTTGGTTCTTATACGTCACTTTTCTCTACCCGAAGGAGGCTCAAAGGGGCTTACAGTTGCCTTCCCTTTCCTCTCCCCAAAACAGACACCCTGTGAGGGAGGAAAGGCTGAGAGAGCCCTGATATTACTGAAGAGGAAGAAGAGTTGGTTCTTATATGCTGCTTTTCTCTACCCTAAGGAGTCTCAAAGCGGCTTCCAATCTACTTCTCTTTCCTCTTCCCACAACAGATGCCCTGCGAGGGAGGGAAGGCTGAGAGAGCCCTGATATTACTGAAGATGAAGAAGAAGAGTTGGTTATTTGATGCTGCTTTTCTCTGCCTGAAGGAGTCTCCAAGTGACTTACAATCTCCTTCCCTTTCCCCACAACAGACACCCTGTGAGGTGGGTAAGGTTGAGAGAGCCCTGATATTCCTGCTTGGTCAGAACAGTTTTATCAGTGCCGTGGCAAGCCCAAGGTCAATCAGCTGGCTGCATTTGGGGGAGTGTGGAATCGAACCCAGCATGCCAGATTAGAGGTCCGTACTCCTAACCACTTCACCAAACTGTAGACCTCAGTCTTGCCATTTCTGCTAAGTCAGATAGTTTATCTAGCCATAGTTCAATAGTTGCTATCTCCGAAGACTTCCAGTTCTTGACCAGTCTGAAATCTGTGGAAGTCCAGCACTTTTACTGAAATCCAGAGCTGCCTGGAATTCCCACACTGCGGCTTATGAGAGACACTCTTCAGAAAGGACCGTCTGAATGTAAGGCAGTTAGATAAAGGAAGTGACAAAAAGAGGAATCTGAGGGGTTTTTATTTTTATTTTTTTCCCAAGACAAACAAAGCACAATTCTCCAGTGTCTCATTTAGGGTACAGTATCTTAAATTCAGAATTTAAAAGAGGCTTAAGACAAGGTGGGGCCAAAAAGAAGAGAGGGAAGCTGTATGGTAATGCAGATGGGCACACAGAAGTGCAAATTAAGCCCTGAGAAAGAGAAAATAATTGAACAGGCATTGCTGGAGTTGAACTTCATCTTTGAAACTTGGTTCTTCACTCTTGGGTGGACTGTAGCTTCTGGGTTCAGCTTTACAGGCAAGGGTGGCAGTCACGCTGGGCTCTTGGTTGGCAGCACTTGTACAAGCTGCTTCCTCCCCTGGCACAGGGAGCAGGAGGGCAGGCCCCACAGCTGAGGGGGGGACAGCATGGAGCACAAGGGTTGCACTGCTCAATGCACAGGGGCTGGTCAGCACAGAATATAGATGGCCCTGGGACGGTCACCATGAAGGGCGATGGCTGGATGGACACGGTCATGGTAGGGCAGGTGGAGGAGCAGGTGGGGGAGCACGGGTTCGACAGGCAAGACATCTTTCTTCTGCTGGTGGGTGGACCTGAAGGAACAAAGCAGGGGAGGAGACACAGGTTATGAAGGTCAATAAAATGGAAATCCCAATGAACCCTGGACTGCAGTCACATACGTCTGTGTGTGTTTGTGGGGAGGGTAAGAAGTCATGTTCCACTAGTTGAAATCCTTCCATCAGCACTTACTGCAGGATCCAAGTCAGGAACAGAGCTTTCCTCAGTTGTGTATTTTGAAGAGAACATACGAGGGTGGGTTACTTATCACTGCTCTGTGATTCTAAGCCACACTTAAAGACCCTAAGAAGACTACAGAATTGCTTATCCTTTCTTTCATCTCTATATGTTCAACCAAATGAAGTAAATATTGAGGCCGAGAACTTGGGAAACCTAGTTGATCCCTACTGGATCAGACAGTGGTCCATCTAGTCCATCACCTTGCCTCACACGGTCATCAACCGGTACCTTGTAAGTTCCAGCAACAGGATATAAAGGTTGAGGCCCTCCTTGGCTGTTCCTCTACTAAGAACACTATAAGTTCCTTGCTGGATCAGACCAGGGTCCCTGTAGCCCAGCATCCTGTCCCACACAATGGCCAAGAAGTCCCTCCGGAAGACCAACAACAGGAAAGAGATTAAGGCCTTCTTTAGGTATTGAATCTTGGATTACGGATTCAGAGGCTTAGTGCCTCTGAATGTGGAGGTTCTTTTGAGTTACAAACAATCAAATAAACAAATAACTATAATCCCCTGGGGGGGGGGAGTTAAAAACAGTTTCCAAGTCTTTGTTTACCAGCAAGTCAAAATCTATTTCAGCAGCCCTTACCTGGATCTCCAATGGAAAGAACTCAAGGGAAGACTCTCTGTCAGGAACAGCTGGTGTAGGAGGCTCAGTGCTGAGCAGGTTCTTATACAGTCCCTCAGATTCTTTGAGCCTATCATGTGCTTTGTTTTCATAAGACTACCCTATAATTTTGGATATTATTGGCCTCACTTAACATCCAATTTGCAACGCATGATTTCACTCCTAGTAACTGTTCATCATGATGGCTCAACCCACATTTGCTCCTTTCTACCTACGAAGGTGCAGGAAAATGCATAAAATGTTACATAGAGGTGGAATTATATCCTAGCTACGCTGTATTATATAATCAAAACAGGAAGTAAATGTTGCAGAGGTTGTGGGGAAATTCGAACTTTTCTACATATGTGGTGGTGCTATCGTTTGGCTTTGAACTTTTGCAAAGATTAGCCTGATTGCAAATCAGTATTTTGAACCTTGAGTGGAGCTTGCACTTCTTAATTTATTTCTTTTGGATTGTAAATATAGTAAGCAGAAAAATCTTGTAAATTGTCTTTTAGTGGCTGCCAGTACGGTTATAGAATCATAGAATCATAGAGTTGGAAGGGTCCATACAGGCCATCTAGTCCAACCCCCTGCTCAACGCGGGATCAGCCCAAAGCATCCTAAAGCATCCAAGAAAAGTGTGTATCCAACCTTTGCTTGAAGACGGCCAGTGAGGGGGAGCTCACCACCTCCTTAGGCAGCCTATTCCACTGCTGAACTACTCTGACTGTGAAAAACTTTTTCCTGATATCTAGCCTATATCGTTGTACTTGAAGTTTAAACCCATTACTGTGTGTCCTCTCCTCTGCAGCCAGCAGAAACAGCATCCTGCCCTCCTCCAAGTGACAACCTTTCAAATACTTAAAGAGGGCTATCATGTCCCCTCTCAACCTCCTTTTCTCCAGGCTGAACATTCCCAAGTCCCTCAACCTATCTTCATAGGGCTTGGTCCCTTGGCCCCAGATCATCTTCGTCGCTCTCCTCTGTACCCTTTCAATTTTATCGATGTCCTTCTTGAAGTGAGGCCTCCAGAACTGCACACAGTACTCCAGGTGTGGTCTGACCAGTGCCGTATACAATGGGACTATGACATCTTGTGATTTTGATGTGATGCCTCTGTTGATACAGCCCAAAATGGCATTTGCCTTTTTTACCGCTGCATCACACTGCCTGCTCATGTTTAGTTTATAATCCACAAGTACCCCAAGGTCTCGTTCACACACAGTGCTACCTAGAAGCGTATCCCCCAATATATCGTTGTACAAGGGGATTAGGTTATTGTAGCACAAGGGGATTAAGTTATTGTAGCACTGCCTCCTGAAACCTCCCTTCCAGGTAGTACAGGAACCACTGCAGTACATTTCCCTCAAATCCAATCTAAGAAAATTGTTCCAGAAGGAATCCATGATCAATGGAATAAATTATCTCAGAGAGGGCTAAGAGAATCAATAGAATTGTACTCCCTTTTGTGCATTTAATGGTTCAGGTGATCTGCCAGAGGACCACCATGGTAATTTCAGTCTCGGAACATGGTTTAGAACCAAACTGAAAAAGTTGTAAACAATCTGCCTCATCCAGGAAAGCTTCAAGTTGTCCTTGCTGAGGAATGAGAAGAGTTGAAGAAGAGTTGTTTCTTAGATGCCACTTTTCTCTACCCAAAGGAGGCTCAAAGCAGCTTACAGTCACCTTCCCTTTCCTCTCCCCACAATTGTCACCTTGCCCTATTATGCACGGCAGCACAGTTTATTGGGACCTGCAAAGTGTAGGCCTTCCGCCAAGCTTTTCATCATGGCCAATGAAAAAAATAGACCCTCCCTACTAGAAAGTGTCTCCCTGAATACACTCCAGTTCCAGAAGAACCATCATTTACTGGGACTGCTGATGCTGCTAGCTGGTGATAGACCGAATACCTAGTCTATTGCTAGTAAACAGATTTTAATTGGATCAATGAATGGTCTTTAACTATTGATGTGAAAATCAATACTGGTGTTCCGGGAGCTTAAACGGTTCCGCAGGGCCTGCAAAAAGGAGCTCTTCCGCCAGGCATTTGGTTGAGACCAGCCGCAATCAATGGCGACTGAAAGGCCCCTGCCCCCCCCTCAGAAGTCTACCAACATGCTCTGGACCTGTCTGTATTGTTGCATTGTTGTATGGTCTATATTATTTATACTGTTACATTGTTATACGGTTACACCCATTAGTTATTATTGTAAAGTTATTCACATGTTTGTAGATTGTTTTAGGTACTGTTGTTGTTCTTATGTAAACCGCCCTGAGCCCCCGGGGAGGGAGGTATATAAATATAATAAAGAGAAAATATTCCTCACCCTCCCAGAATATTAGAACGTAGAGGCATTCATTGAACCTGCTCATCAGTTGGTTTATGATGGATCAAAGGAAAGAGTGCTTTGCACAGAATGACAAAATGTTGGATTTACTGATAGTGGAATGTCAGAGGAATTAACAGATTTAAAAAGGGATTACTTTATATTCATGGAGGAATGGGAAGGCGACTATAAGCCGCTTTGAGCCTCCTTCGGGTAGGGAAAATTGGCATATAAGAACCAACTCTTCTTCTTCTTCTTCTTCTTCTTCTTCTTCTTCTTCTTCTTCTTCTTCTTCTTCTTCTTCTTCTTCTTCTTCTTCTTCTTCTTCTTCTACAAGTCAATCAATGGCAAGTAGCCTTGGCAACTGAGTGGATTCTCCAGATTCAGTGGGACTAAACCTCTGAATCCCAGAACCAAAAGGCAGAATCAGTCTCCAAGCCCTGTTGTTGGCCATCCAGATGAGATGTTTTGCCCCTGTAGGTGAAAGCTGGTTGTACTAGGTATATCTTTCACCCTTACCACAGCCTTGGTGACCCAGGTGAGGGAAGAAATATGGTCTGTAATCTCAGATGATATACTGATGGTCAGAGGAATGAACAGCTTCACAAGGGGATTGGGTAGATTCATGGACGATAATTCTATCAATGGCTACAATCCATGGGGACTGAAGGGATGAAGCCTCTGAATCCCAGGGCCAAAAGGCAAAATCAGTCTCCATGCCCTGTTGTTGGCCATCCAGAGGAGATGTTTGGTAGCTATATGAGACAGTAGGCTGTAATTGGTGGACTACTGGTATGATCCATCAGATCAAGGGACCAAGCCCTATGAAGATAGGTTGAGGGACTTGGGAATGTTCAGCCTGGAGAAAAGGAGGTTGAGAAGGGACATGATAGCTCTCTTTAAGTATTTGAAAGGTTGTCACTTGGAGGAGGGCAGGATGCTGTTCCCATTGGCTGCAGAGGAAAGGACATGCAGTAATGGGTTTAAACTTCAAGTACAACGATATAGGCTAGATATCAGGAAAAAAATTCACAGTCAGAGTAGTTCAGCAGTGGAATAGGTTGCCTAAGGAGGTGGTAAGCTCCCCCTCACTGGCAGTCTTCAAGCAAAGGTTGGATACACACTTTTCTTGGATGTTTTAGGATGATCTGGGCTGATCCTGCGTTGAGCAGGGGGTTGGACTAGATGGCCTGCATGGCCCCATCCAACTCTATGATTCTATGATTCTATGTATCTTTCACCCTTAACACAGCCTTGGTGACCCAGGTGAGGGAAGAAAAGTCATCTGCAATCTTTCTGATTAATAACTTCAAATGATTCTGCTTCAAAGTCCAGGTAAGATTGGGAGATATTTTCAGAGTGGATAGTCGAAAACATGTTCCCCAGAGGCTACTCCGAAGAAAGGAGTCAAGCTGTCGGGTGAGCCATCATGATGAAGAATTACGAGGAGTGAACTCATCCATTGCAAATTGGGTGTTAAGGCGAAACAAAAAAATATCAAAAATTATAGGGAAGACTTATGAAAACAAAGCACAGGATAGGCTCATAGAATTTGAGGCACTGTATATAAAACCTGCTCTACTCTGGGCCTCTACAACAGCAGCTCCTGAGACAGAGACGCTTCCCTTGAGATCCAGGTAAGGTTTGCTGAGATCCATTGTGACTTGATGTTATGCAAAGACTTGGAAATTGTTCTTGACTTATCTATCATCCTAATGTAAATCTTCATTTATTTACTTAGGTGATAGTTTGTAATGGAAGAGAACTTTCATATTCAGAGGCTATAAGCTGTTGAATGCAAGAGTCAATGGCCATTTGTTGTTGTTAGGTGCGAAGTCGTGTCCAACCCATCGCGACCCCATGGACAATGATCCTCCAGGCCTTCCTGTCCTCTACCATTCCCCAGAGTCCATTTAGGTTTGCACCTACTGCTTCAGTGACTCCATCCAGCCACCTAAGACACTATCTTTGTGTCCTGTTCTTGGCCTTCCAGAGGGACTTCTTGGCCACTGTGTGAGACAGGGTGCTAGTTTGACCCTCACTGGTCTGATCCAGCAGGGATAATCTTGTGTTCTTATCAGAGGAAGGTCTCTGACTCTCTACACAGTTGTTGATCCTCCCAAGAAACTGGATGTCTGCTATGTGAGACAGGTAATATGGGCCAGCAATCTGATCCAGCAGGGACCGCCTTATGCCAGAGACTGATGTTGGACATCATGGCCTGGTGTTGCCCTCATGAGGAACTGGTTGGCCACAGTGTTCTCAGCCTCAATATTTACTTTGGTCAAAATGTAGAACCACCAGTAAAAGCAAGTTATAGAACTCATCTTAGGCATTTCAAATGTGGTTTGGAAGGCCCACCTGAGTTTTGTGAAGAAGTTGAAATATGCAATGTTCAAGATAAATTGAAATGACACAGATGGAGTAGAAATAAATAGTTTAGCCCAGAAGGATTTCAGCCACTGGAACATTACCCCAGGTCCTCACAAATATCATTGCAGACCAGGGTTTCTTGCAGACCCGTTTTGTTGACCTCTATAACTTCTGTCTTCTCTGAGTTCTGTGAAGAGGCTGAAAGGACATGGACTATCCATGATGAATGGAAATTAAACAGATGGAGTACAGATATGGAGTCTCTTGGTCTCTTGAAAATATATATCTGAGTAAAGCACTTCTCCTCACTTGGATCTTGCAAACTAATCTGCTGATGGAAGAATTTGAACCAGTGGAACATGTCATCCAACCCAGGATTCTTAGAGATTCCGACTTTGTTGTTCCTACTTCATTGTTCCTACTTTGTTCCTACTTTGTGTGTAGATTCCTACACACTGCTACACACCATGGTTCTTAGGGATTCCTACCATGTTGACCTTTATAACCTCTGTCTCCTTCCTTGCTATGTTTGTTCAGGTCCACTCACCAGCAGAAGAAAGATGTCTTGCCTGTCGAGCCCATGCTCCCCCACCTGCTCCTCCACATGCCCTACCATGACCGTGTCCATCCAGCCGCCCCCCTTCATGGTGACTGTCCCAGGGCCATCCATGTTCTGCGCTGACCAGCCCCTGTGCATTGAGCAGTGCAACCCTTGTGCTCCATGCTGTCCACCCACCAGCTGTGGGGCCTGCCCTCCTGCTCCCTGTGCCAGGGGAGGATGCAGCTTGTACCAGTGCTGCCAACCAAGATCCCTGCGCAACTGCCACCCTTGCTGTTAAAGTTCAACCCAGGAGCTACAATCCACCCAGGAGTCAAGAGCCAAGTTTCCAAAAGTTAACTTCAGCTCCAGGAATGCCTGTTCAATTAGTCCCCGATCTGCTTAACTAAAGAGCTTTCTCTTTCTTTTTATTTGAACCTTCGATTTAGCATGCTTTAAATTGTGGCATTTGTTTGATTCGCTCCTCAAAAATGACCCCAAAAGGAATTGTGCTTTCTTTCTCTTGAACAAAAAATTAATAAAAACATTCTCTGCATCATAGCTTCTGTTTCCAGTTTCTATCATTTCCTGTCATTTGTTACCTTTCTAGAAGGACACATTCCTAGAAGGGAAAAATGGCATTGACATCTCAGCCATGGGATTTAATGAATCTATGGTACAATGCACCAGTAAGATGAGAGGTATAAGTGGGGGAAGAGTTAGAGGGAAATTGTTCAGTTCAGTTTTGTGCATCACAGTTAAAGAGGGATGTAGACAAACTGGAGCGTGTCTAGAGGAGGGCAACAAAGATGGTGAGGGGTTTGGAGACCAAGACGTATGAAGAAAGGTTGGGGGAGCTTGGTCTGTTTAGCCTGGAGAGGAGACGACTGAGAGGGGATCTGATAACCATCTTCAGGTATTTAAAAGGGTGCCATATGGAGGATGGAGCAGAGTTGTTCTCTCTTGCCCCAGAGGGACGGACCAGAACCAATGGGATGAAATTAATGCAAAATAAATTCCGTCTAAATATCAGGAAGAAGTTCCTGACAGTAAGAGCGGTTTCTCAGTGGAACAGGCTTCCTTGGGAGGTGGTGAGTTCTCCTCCT